>NC_083227.1:89935547-92405599 GCF_032191835.1 Heteronotia binoei | reverse complement strand
GCAGGGGACCAACCAGGAAAGGCCTGCTACTGGCTGCCACCACTAGGGTTGCCAATCCCCAGGTGGGGGCAGGGGATCCTCCGGTTTGGAGGCCCTCCCCCCGCTTCAGGGTCATTAGAAAGCGAGGGGCAGGGAAGGAAATGTCTGCTGGGAACTCTATTATTCCCTATGGAGATTTATTCCCATAGAAAATAATGGAGAATTGATCTGCGGGTATATGGGGCTCTGGGGGGGCTGTTTTTTGAGATAGAAGCACCAAAGTTTCAGTACAGCATCTAGTGCCTCTCTCCAAAATATCCCCAAAGTTTCAAAACGATTGGACCAGGGGGTCCAATTCTATGAGCCCCAAAAGAATGAGCCCCTATCATTATTTCCTATGGAAGGAAGGCATTGAAAAGGTGTGCTGTCCCTTTAAATGTGATGGCCAGAAATCCCTTTGGAGTTCAATTATGCTTGTCACAGCCTTGATCTTGGCTCCACCCCTAATGTCTCCTGGCTCCACCCCCAAAGTCTCCTGGCTCCACCCCCAAAGTCCCCAGATATTTCTTAAATTGGACTTGGCAACCCTAGCCACCACTCTGGTAAGGGTCTTCATGGGAGAGCCCAGAGCACCCAACCATCCCTGTCTTCCTTCTAGTAAAACATTTTAACTGTGACGAAGGAGACATGAGGACCCAGGCAGCTAAACAACAACAATTTATTTACAGTGATCAAACAATAGGTGGGCAATAAAAACTTTAGGTGCAACAGTGAAATATATAAACAGTAAAGGTAAAAAAGTAAAGGTAGTCCCCTAATACCAAAACTCACCCTCCTTGAGTGAGGGATCTCTCTCCAACTGCCTTCTCTCCAGACAGAAACTTTCTCCCTTCAGCCTTTTCCAGAGAGAATGAACCTCCTTCCCAGCCAGGCCTATTTATGCTTTCCTCCGTCCCACCCCTCTTGGACTAGTTTTTCCCTCTAAAACCTCTTCACCTAATCAGAGGGACAGAAGGGATCCGTGGAGATGTAGGCCTCTGTATCTACTCCTAGGCAGGCTTCTCCTTGCCCTTTAGGCTGCACTAGACCTCAGATCATAACAACTTGGAACATTATATAGATTGTTAAAGCTACATATGTTTTTATGGATAACCTTTTCCCAGTCCTAGTCCTTTTGGGGCAGCAGATTGTGTTAAAGAAGCAGCTGATTTGCACTGTGAACACCAGAAAACAGGCACGGAAATGTAAGTCTTAGGGCCATTTTAGGTCCCTGAATAGACCTTTCTTTGCACAACCCCCCCAGCCCCCCGCCCCCAAATTGTGACTCAACTTTATAGAACAATTCACTGCATCCTTTCCAGGTGAGCAATAATTTATTTATTTATTTATTTTGTTCGATTTATATCCCGCCCTACCCCACCAAAGCGGGCTCAGGGTGGCTTACAACACAGAATGCTAACAATAGATCAATTTAAAATACATTAATAATTTATACAGTAAAATACATAAAAATAGATAAAACACATCAATATACTATGCTACCTCTTCCTTAAGTTGGTTCTTCAAGTATTCCAGTATTCAAATATTCTGATGTTCATAAGTTTGGATATTCAGGCATCCAGGTATCAGTCAGTTGTATGCCAACCAGAAGAGGGCTGTTTTACAGGCCCTGAGGAACTGTTCAAGATTCCGCAGGGTCCTCACCTCCTCCAGGAGCTGGTTCCACAAACAGGGGGCTGCAATCGAAAAGGCCCTGTCTCTGGTCGCTTTGAGACGGGCCTCCTTTGGCCCAGGGATTATGAGGAGGTTCTGAGACCCTGATCTCAGCACTCTCTGGGGAACATGTGGGAAGAGACGGTCCCTAAGGTAGGCAGGTCCCAGGCCATAAAGGGCTTTAAAGGTCATAACCAGCACCTTGTACTGAACTCGGTATGTTATCGGCAGCCAATGCAGTCCCCGAAGCCCCTGGCTGAATGTGCTCCCATCTAGGGAGCCCTAACAACAGCCGGGCGGCGGCATTCTGCACTAGCTGCAACTTCCGGGTTTGGCACAGGGGCAGCCCCATGCAGAGGGCATTGCAGTAGTCCAGCCTCGAAGTGACCATTGCATGGATCACTGTTGCCAGATCGCCGTTCTCCAGGAAAGGGGCAACTGCCTTGCCCGCCTAAGGTGAAAAAATGCGGACTTGGCGGTGGCTGCTATCTGGGCCTCCATAGTTAGAGTAGGCTCCAATAGTACCCCCAGACTCCTAACCCTGTGCGCCGCTGTCAAAGGCACATCGTCGAGGGCCAGTAAGGGAATCTCCCTCCCTGGGCCACGGTGGCCCAAGCAAAGGACCTTTGTCTTCACTGGATTTAGTTTCAGTCCACTCAGCCTGAGCCACACGGCTTGCAATGCCAGGTCCAGGTTTTCAATAAAGGCACACTGTTAACCTTAAAATATCTCCCTGGAAGGGCTATACACAAAAATATTCTTTGCAGAAATATAAATTTCTGACATTTTATACTAATACCATCAAGCCATTCACAACTTTATGTTCTTTGAATGAACTAACATGAAAAGCAAGATTTAAAAAAAGGGTAAGCTGTTATTGCTCAAATTAGCATTAAGGAAAGATCCTAGCATTTGCTCTGTATCACAGAAATACTGTTCAGATTTGAATATTGAGCAAATACTGTTATAGCAATGCACAGAGGAATTCAATTTAAGTAATATCTAGGATTTTTAAAAGGTTTTCATTCCTCTTCTTTATTATAGTAAAGCACTGTGTAGTATTAGCATTAGATCTATTCTAAAATAATTTCCATTGGTGCCAATGTGAAATAATAATAATAATAATAATAATAATAGTAATAATAATAATAATAATAATAATATTTAATTTGTATCCCGAAGCAGGCTCAGGGCGGCTCACATATCATAACATAAAATACAAGGATTACAATAATAAAAACAACTATCACACAACCTTTTACAATTCACTTATATATACTATTACATTAAAACCATCTAATTAAAACCATCAAATTCAATTCCAGCATTCTCAGTGTTACATTCTCAGTGTTACTCATTTTACAGTTTTTCGTGACGACAATACAATAGAGTCCACATTAGCAAAAGGCCAGCTGAAAGAGGGTAGTCTTGCAGGCCCTGAATCAGAATGAAATCTTCCAGAGATTGTACTTCTCATCCAAAGGATCACTCCTACTAAATTTCAGACAGATAAAAAGTCCCAGTTTAAGAGGCATTTAAAATTCTAGACTCCATTGCCAAGCAAACCCTGTCCTATGTGGTCACCTGCCTCACCTCCATCAATATAAGCACCTTGTTTGGACTGAAGACCTAATATAACAGATACGTACATAGGAGTGGTGTGGGCTCCTTCTGACACCCTGACCCCAATCCATCTAGATGTCTAAGGTTCAGCTTGCAAGAATCCATTTTCACTTTTAAATTCAACTTTTAAAAATTGACACAGAATTAGTACAGCTGCTGACAGCTGTATTTAAGCTTTGACACCTTCTGTAGTAACACCACATTCTGTAGCAATCACAGAGAGAAATCAAGTTTTGTTACAGCTGTACATTTCTAAAAATCCTGACAGTCTAAATGGCTGTGGGATTTGATACCAGCTGTGTGCAGTTTCTAGTTCCTTTTTGCCTATGAGAAACTAAATTTACGTGATGGTCATATGATGGAACCTGCACATTTTATTAATACTAATTGCGGTTGGGATTGTAGTTCCAAATGGTGCATAACATTTTTTTAAAAGTAAACTATAAACCAAGTTAAATGAAGTTTAAAATGAACATGATTTATAACAGATACAATGTTAAAACTGGCTAGACAAAGCAAATGTAAATCTGTTCCTTTAAAGGTAAAATGTTTAAGCTTATTTCCAAGAGAGTTTGAAAAATTAAAACCATTCCTCTTCTATTCATATCTGATGAAGAAGAAATGCAGGAGACTGTGCTTGAAAGGATTGCGAAGCAAACAGTATAGACAGTTGAAACGTCCACTTGAATTAGCTTGGTTGGGGAATGGTAGTCTTAAACTGATGATCACATGTAATCTGTAAAGTATTAAGAGCATATTCTTTATTGGTATCTTCATATTACATTTCAAATGCTTTTCCATGGAATGTTTCAAAACGTCAACTAAAATTATTATATGAGTTTTTGAAATGACATATGTCCCTTGAGCACTCATATAGGGCTCAATGATGATGAATAGTTGGACAGGAGATCACTTACTGTGGTTTTCTGGGGTTTAACTCTACCTCTGCCCCTTCTGGGATGCTAAAGGAAGTCTTTTCATTTTTGTTGTAGCAATTTACTACTGTCTGAATTAGTTATACTTTAATTGATCATACCAAACACAATATGTGATCTCAGATCTGAATGCAGAGATCCCTGTAGCTTGAAATAAATGCTGCAGAATGTTTGACATATATTGCAAACTAAGATAGATAAATGGGATTTAGAATTCAGAAATTTAAGAATGAATTGTTGAAAGATGGTCTTTCAATTGGGAAACTGATGTGAAAGACAGAATGGTGTTGCATATAATTTACTAGAGGCCAGCATTCATATTTTCAATATGTGCACAGTGATATGCTCTCTGATAACCATAATGCACATAAGCTAGAATTATGGATGCATTGGCCATGTACCATTTTGAATATCCCGATTAAAATTTTCAACCAATGGTACCCTTAAAAGTTGGTTTACTTGAGTTAAATCCAAAAACCAAAACCACAATGCATTTAACACCTTTTGAGTTTTCTATAACCTCCACTGACTACTTTTCAATATTAAAAAATGCATAGGGACATTTCATCCCAGATCAAAAACATAGTATGTATTTCAGCCCTAAAATTACTTCAGTGGGATTAATTCTCCTCTGCAACTCCCTACACCTGGAAGGATCAACTGGCACCTACATTATTGTCTTTTACATGCTAATCCAAACACATCTTTGTACCAAGGCTTTTAATTAGATATTTTACCTTACCAGCTTTTTAAATGGTCTGCTTGTTTATGGATAGTTTTATGCTGCTTATGTTTAACAGCTTGCTTTTCATGGCTCATTTTTATATTGTTATATTGTTTTAATTGAAAGCCTCCTCAAGCAGAAATGTGAAGAAGTGGCATAGATATATCCTAAATCAATCAATCAGTAAAGTAATCTGATTATAGGATGTGGTGAATTCATCTTGTAGGTACATAGCTGAAGATTTGAACATTTGAAGCAAGGATCCGTTACTATATCCTCATGCAATCATTCAGCATTGTGAATGTTCGGTGAGATCCAAAAGAACTGGCACTAAAAATAGCTGGTCCTATATGAGAAATTTATCTAAGGATATATCTGTATTTTTTTTTTATCTGCAGCATTATGAAAAAGATCACACCAAAAATAGAAAGAGCAATAGTTGCATAGAATGAAGAGTCAGAGGTGGAGGCTGCTGAATAAAGCAAATAACTGAAATGAACAGCTCTCTAGAAGAAAAGAGATGCATTCTCAGACAGTCACCTCACTATTTGCAGTAATTATTTATCACACTGCAGCATAAAGTTCTCAGTGTGATTGACTTAAAACACACTACAGTTATTAGTAGCAAATAAACAGAACCTTGAATTAGTGCAGGAAACAAAATTGTGATTTGGGATATTTAATCTTACTTGTAACTATGACTTTATATAGGCTTCCCAGCCCTCAGGTCCTGGTGGGGATCCCCCAGTTTTGCAGGCTCATCTCCATCACCAGCCAGCTGGCTGATAGGGAAAGCCCTGCCCCCACAGTCATGATGTGCCTTTAAATTTCAGCAGGTTTAGAAGCTTGCAAACAATGTGCAGGAATGTGTGTGTGCCCTTAAATCTTAGCAAGATGAAAGCTATACGGGGGGGGGGGACAAGCAGGCAGAGCCATGTGGCTCTTCCCAATGAGTGTGTGAAGCGTGTGAGAAAGGAAGAGAGTCCCTCTGTTTGTTTTGCATTCATTTCAAAAGTCATTTGTATAGTAAAAGGGACAGTTAACTATGATCTGATTATGGGATGGAAGAAAACTTCACCCCCTAGACTGCTCTCTTCCTTACTTTCATTTTCCTGTGTTAGTCTGAAGAAGTTGGATGAAATACAGCAGATTGTTACATTTATCAACTCCTGTGAGTAAAAAGGTTTTATACCATTGCCCCAGGGAGATTACAAAAGTGTGAGTTTACAAACTGTTTGTGTTTATTTTGGCTGCTTTATGAGTGTGTGTACCTTAATAAAGTCATGATTGGAAATGCTACCAAAGCCTGACAGTTTTCACTTTCATTTACTGGAAGTGGAGCTGCTGGGGAACTCTTTAAAGTAAAAAAAGAGGATGAGGAAATGAAGACTGTATTCAGGGGAACTGCACTGCTTTTTTTTTTTAATGGAATGGGAATGTCTCCAGACTCCATCTGCACCAGGTATTTCCTGAGTTGGACCTACTAACTCTAGTCTTTAGAGAAAGCAAACCTACTGGCCATTGTGGAAGACTGACAGATCACCACTCAGATAAACCACTAGCACCATTAATATTCTCCACATGGAGGCAAATAACCTTCTCTTCCACCTGTGATAGCACAGATGGCCATCCCCATACTCCTTCTCTAATGCAATAGGATCCACATTGCTGTAGGCAGAGCAGACAGGAAAAAAGATGAACCATAGATGAAATATAACAAAAAAGGAGTCAATTGCACCTTTAAGACCAACTTAGTTTGAAGAAGTGTGCATGCACACGAAAGCTTACGTTCTGAATAAAACTAAGTTGGTCTTAAAGGTGAAATTGACTCCTATTTTGTTCTACTACTTCAGACCAACACGGCTGCCTATTTAGACCTATCTACATAGATGAAATATATTAGGTTGGGAAATCTCAGATTTGCCTAATAATAATGCTGGACCCAGATGCATTTAGGTTTGAATGCCTTGAAAAGTGGGTCTCTGAGGGTATATTTTGTAGTTTGGCTAAAGGTAAACAACTAAACTGAAATAATATGTCTGAAAGGGTTGAAACTTTAAAGTATTCAAGATGTTATTCCTGTTAACACTGTTGATTTTTTTTAAAAAAAATCTAAGATTTTCCTATGATTAAAGAGTAGCTTCAATTATATAGTATGAAAAGTATTAGAATTCAGCTAGTAACCACAAGAGAAGATTATGGGTGACTTGTTTGTTTAAACTCTGAAATTACTAGTTTTCTACCGTTTTTGTTATACAACTTAGTCATTTTTGTTTGTTTTCTCATGATTACATAATTGCATTAAGGAAAATAAAATAATATATTTTCAAGAATATCCTGAACCCCAACAGTGTCACGAACAATGTTTATCTTGCATGATTTAGATTGCAAGTTGATGAAGTATAAGATTTTCATTGATAACTAAGGGTCACTGGATTTGTATCCAGCATAAATTTATACTTGGAATGAAGACAAGAATAAGACTCCTTGTGAATTGTATTGTAGGTATTTTAGAGCTTTGAATAGTCATAGTTTCCTGGGTGCACTACCTTGACAAATATCAGGCATCTGTTGAAACAATTTTGCCCAAGAAAGGGCTCCTCCTCTCTGATAAATTCCTTGTTTCCAGTAACCAGACTTTTGGGTATAGTTTTTTGCTGTCATGGGATGGAAATTTTCTGAATTGTAATTCAAAATGTGTGATGTGTGGTATTGCCCTCTCTGAAAGAGGTGGTTGAGACCCCTCCTGAAGAAGGAATCTCTGGTCCCATTTGAGTTAAACAACTACTGCCCAGTGGCTAATAACTCCATTATTGGGCAGGGTGCTTGAGTGGGTGATGGGTATACAGCTTCAGGTAGACTTGTGACAACCTGATGAAGAGCTCATAACTGTGGAAGGCAAACTACTGAGTTCTTATTCCTAGGCATAACAGTGTAGGATACCGCAACATAAGTTGCACCCAAAGTTTAGGACTTGGAAATAAAACAATACTTACTAAACCCAAATCATTTTGGCTATTCTATGACTTGGAAAGCTGTATGCAGTTGCTTGCCAGAGGCTTCTGAAGCACACAGTTTAAAGAAAGATAAGCTGTTCTGAGACATGTATACATGCCTTGAACTATGTCACAGCTAAGCTTCCTTGCTCTGCCTTTTTCACACAACTGCTGTGGACTATCAGACTGTTTCAGGAGCACTTGAGGTATGGATGTGTGTGCGCTGAGCACAAGAAGAAAAACATGACTGCCAATTAAAAAACAATTTTTTTCCTCTGGTATCATTAATCAAATGCATAAGCCGTTCATGCAGCGACACCTGGCAGGGTTAATGTTTAAGACCTACAGCAATTACAGCTCCCCTGAAAATCGCTTGGCTAGCAAGTCACATAAAAGCCTGTGATTATGAAGGAAATGGGAATTAGCAGAAAAAATTAGGGAAACTAGCTGAAATGCACTAGTAGCAAAGGAGCCCAAGAGAAATCTGACTGATTGGAGCTCCCCAGGGGAGAAAAAAAGAGACCTGCAGGTCATGCCTTCTCCAAATTAGGAGTGTCTGTCATTTGAAACCAAAATAAAGCAGGAACAGAAGAATAAGAGAGATTTTCTGTGGAAGAACCACTCTGCATTCTGGTGCACCTAAATCGCAGAGAGGGCAAGTGCAATTAAAGGTTCAGACTTTTGCAGATTCTAATTCAACCATACCTCATCTCCTTGAAATAGTTTGCTCTATTGTTTTTAACTGATAGCTGGGAAATACCATACATTAATATAAAGCAGTGTTTTTTAAATTTTAAAGTGACAATTAAATATTAGGTACTAAAATAGTCTTGTTGCCATATTCAACTTTCCATGTTTACCTGACTGCATTGACTTTGGAAAGCAAATACTGCTATAGAGAGACTGAAACCACTTGCACTTAGAGCTTATGTTGTATTTTCTGCCATCCCCCTTATTTATAAAAGGTTGGCAGAACAGTTTGGGGGCCAGGAATAGCACACTAAGAAGCCATTTTACAAAAAGCAAACAATAGTTTAAGCAAAGCATTTCAGGGCCAACTCTTAATATAAAATAATTGCAAGGCATAATGTCTATAGATGTAAGCTTTAAAATCGCATATTCTGTCTTTACATTTCTTGTTTCCAGTAACCAGTCCATTCAGTTCTAGGAACAAATAGGTATAAGTAGGCAATAAGGTTAATTCTTCTCTTATAAACTAAGCAAGCATTCCACCTCATAGCTTTGTGAATCTAAAATGACTCCAGAAAAGGCACTTCCATCTTATTTAAAATGTGAAAGAAGACAGCTGAAACTAATTTCTATAGATATTAGTGCATTATTATTTTCAGGAACTACTGCTTACTTATAAAAAAACATAAGAAGAGCCCTGCTGGACCAGACCAGGGGACCATCTAGTTCAACACCCTGTCACACACTGTGGCCAACCATTTCCTCTAGAGGACCAACAATAGGGCATAGAGCTGAGACCTTCCCCTGATTTTGCCTCTTGGCTCTGGGATTCAGAGATCTAGTGCCTCTGATGTTTTCCCCTCAGTCACCATGCCAAACTGAGAGTCAGTTTGGTGTAGTGGTTAAGTATGCGGACTCTTATCTGGGAGAACCGGGTTTGATTCCCCACTCCTCCATTTGCACCTGCCTGAATGGCCTTGGGTCAGCCATAGCTCTGGCAGAAGTTGTCCTTGAAAGGGCAGCTGCTGTGAGAGCCCTCTCCAGCCCCACCCACCTCGCAGTTGTGGGGGAGGAAGGTAAAGGAGATTGTGAGCCGCTCTGAGACTCTTCGGAGTGGAGGGCGGGATATAAATCCAATATCTTCTTCTTCATCTAGTAGCTAATGATAGATTTATCTTACATGAATTGATCTAACCCCCTTTTAAAGCTGTTTATTCCTGTGGCCACCACTACATGCCTATCCCTACCAACATGAAACGGGTCCATGATGAATGCTGTCAAGCACACAAAAACAAATATGTAGCTTTCTGCATTGGATCCCCTGTTGCTATAGGGCTTTAATTGCCTTCAGGTTCTGAAGCAGTTGCAAGTGTGCCTCTCCAAAACTATAGTTTGTATGCTGCTTACTAGAGTTCCAGAACCAGAGTTTCTACATACAGTTTTCTAAATATTAATGAACAGGAGTTCGTCTGATGTTGCTGTTAACTGGGTTGGGTTCTGCAGCTCTGATCATACATCCCAAAGAGGTGGGGGGTTTTTTTAACCTAAGACATAGAATGTTAACAGTCAATACATGCAGGAGTTAAAAATCATTTCCTTAAAAAGAACACTAGACACTGATTTAAATGAAGCCGGGGATTCCTGTGGGTATTTTCCCTTGATTTGCACTAGAAGCCTTTGCTTTTTAAAATGGAAAATATGGTTTTTAACAAAGTCCTAGTTTCCTGCTAAGGAGCTATTCTCATTTTTACTTTAAATATAATTTAGAACCAACACCTGGATGCCAAGGGAATTCTAGAGAGAGCAAATACTCCACATATACAGGAAAAGGAACATTTAACTTGAGCAGAAATTTAGCATATGTAGTAACTGGGGTGTGGGGGGGTGGGGGCCAGCCTAAATCTAATTTTTTAATTTAAATGCTTTAATTATAGACTTTTTATAACAAGGAATGCACATGCAGTGAGAAAACTGGTGAATGATCAGAATCTCCTTTTTACTTTACCTTATATAGGGTTGTCTTCATTTCAGAGCAGAGCCCACTTGCCAGTATTCTTCAGCTTGCCTATTTCTGTTTAATTTCAGATCTGATTAGCACTTTAGAAGACAGCTTCAGGATTACTGTTTCAGTAAAGAATGTATGACTGGATAATTTTTTCCCTCTCAGTGCTACCAGTATAGAAGAAAAGTATACATGGCAAAAAAAACCACCCACCCACCCACCAGTTATTGATGAACAGAACCTCTTGAAAGACTTTCCTTTACAACAGGGGTCCCCAACCCCTGGGCTGTGGACTGGTACCAGTCTGTGGCCTGTTAGCAACCAGGCCATGAGTTGTATAATTACTTCATTATATATTACAATGTAGTAGTAGTAATAATAAGAAGAAGACATTGGATTTATATTCTGCCCTCCACTCGAATTTCAGAGTCTCAGAGTGACTCACAATCTCCTTTACCTTCCCCTTCCCCACAACAGACACACTGTGAGGTGGGTGGGGCTGACAGAGCTCTCCCCAGAATTTGCCCTTTCAAGGACAACTCTGCAAGAGCTATGACCCAAGGCCATTCCAGCAGCTGCAAGTGGAGGAGTGGGAAATCAAATCCTCCCAGATAAGAGTTTGCACATTTAACCACCACACCAAACTAACAGAAATAAAGTGCACAATTATATCTTCCGAAACCATCCCACCCCCTGTCTGGAAAACATTGTCTTCCACAAAACTGGTCCGTGGTGCCAAAAAGGTTGGGGACTGCTGCTTTACAATATAGCAATGGAAATCATATTCTAAAAACAGAGGTGAGGTGGGATTGAGAGAATGTTCATACATTACTTGAAGTTATCTCTGCATAATTCATGCTGAATAGGGGAACATTCCTTAGAGATATTATTATTTTAAATTCTACTTGTCAGTTGATGTACTTGATTACATTGGGCTTTTTCAGAATGGTTAATATTTTGCTAAAAGTTTCATTATGTCTAATATATCAACTGAATTCTGTGTTAGTAGTAGGGCATATCAACCAGTTTTATTTGATTAGTCATAAGCACATAAGACGTGTCCTGCTGAATCACGCAAGTAGTCCATCAAGTCCGATATCCTGTCTCACACAATGGCCAACCAATTATTCTTGAGGGCCAACAATAGGGCAAAGAGGTCCTCTGATGTTGTCTCCTGGCACTAATATTCAGAGATTTACTGCCTCTGAATATTAGTCACTAGGGTTAGTAGCCACTGATAGACTGATTCTTCATTAATCTAATAATATTTTAAAACCCGCTATTCCTGTCCATCACTACATCTTAAGGCACTACATCCCACATTTTAATCACTTGTTGTATAAAGAAGTATTACCTTTTGTCTCGAGGAGATCCTCCTAAAGCTCATTACAGAACTTATATTAGGTATATGCAAGGTAATAAATGCAATTACTTTTTTCCCATTCCTATCTCTAGAATCATTCCTATTACCAGAAGCAAAGAACCAAGATGACTTTAAACAATCCTTAATACATAGTCAAGCCATTGGGCCATCTAGCTCAGCACAGTCTGCTGGCTATTCTCCAGAGTCTCAGGCAGAAAAAGTCTTTGCCAACACCTGTTACCTGAGATCCTGTAACTAGAGATGCTAGGGATTTAACCTGGGACATTCTGCACATCATCTATCATTGTATTGTGGCCCCTTTCTAAGTTTATTAACAGCAGTCCCTAATTAATTCCCTCTATTAGCTCTTAGCTATACAAGTTTAAACAAATCCACCTGATCAAATAAGGTCCAACCAAGTAAGATCCTACTGAAACTGGCCAACAATTAATTCTCTAAAAGTTAATCTAGTGAGTACATTGATGGAAGCTTGCAACTGTTATTTGTATATTTTTAAAATAAAAATTTGCTTTTATCACTTAGTATTTAATCAGCTGTCTACAGAGCAGTGCTACAAAAAGCAAAAAAAAAATCTAAATAATCTGAGGCTATTACTATTTATGAGCACTATTCAAAAGCTTGATGTGCCTATAACTTAAGCATTCAGTAGGTTAGAAGCATGCCCTTGAGTTGCACCAGCTTGTCTTATCAAGAGGAGTTACAGTGTGCAGCATAGAAGAAATAATTGCACTGGGAAAGCTTTAACTGTGGGCAGATACGCTGCCATAAACGATCAAGACACAATCCAATTACATTAAAATCAATTGGAGTTTTCCCACTTATTTCGGAAGGAAACTGAAGCCTATTATTTGGTATGTCAAATGCCTGTATACGTGATGTTCATATGTTTCCTTCTTTTGCATACTTGGAATAATTTGGTTAGTGCTACTGTAAGTTTTTTACTTTTATGAAGCAGAGGAAATGAAAGGGAAGGAGTCACTCTAAATAACTGGCACTATATTCTTTATTGTTTCAGCTCTTTCTTTTCCAGCCAGCCATGTGCTCAGAAGACACAGTGTTTCTGGGTACCAGACGGAAAGGATCAGAGCAAGGCATCAGGTTAAAAGAAAAAAGGAAAATCTGTGAAGCTTGAGAAAAGAGTATATGTAACACACAGTAGAAAGGGAGCGGCATTTCCCATAAAAGAATAGTAAAAGTCATTTTAAATGAGAGCCAGACATCTCCAATGAAACTGCATATTTGTCACAGATTGCTTCATCTTTCTCCCACTGCTGTCACCCTTTGCCAGAGAGCTTGTCTTACTGCAGGCCTCTCCAGCACCTCTCCAGCTATATATTGATTTTTTTTCCCAGATTGGGAAATTCAAATTTAAGGAAGATTCTTAAACATTTTCCATATTAATTTATTGCTTTGATTGATAAAATTACGATTTTTAATTGGTCCTAAAGTGAGTCTCCTCCATCCATATTGGGTACTTTGTGCTTCTCCAGTGAGGAGAAATTCCAGGGCATCACCTGCATGGGCTATTTCCCTCTGAAAACTTTGGTTGTCTTTGCAGTATTTGATTTACTTACAAATATACAGGAAGAGAACGCACATTGGCAAAAAATGCATTTATACAGGACAGCCAATCTTCTGCTCCATGTCAGATCTGCTCTAGCTTGGTGCTTCTCAGTGAGAAGAACAGAATCTGCAACAGTGCTGGTGACTATCTTCATAAAGCCAGGCCTATTGGTTCTGACATGGCATATTGGCTTGAGCTGAGAAGTTCTCAATTTGAGCTGAGATGCTGCTGTGCTCCATCATGACTTCTGAGGAGCCCTCCCCCACCACGTATGATTTGTTCAAAACACATTCATTTGCATATGCCTCTTCTCAGACTGTATATAACAATATAGGTACTGAAACCAATTGTCACACCTTTTTCAGTATAAAGATATAAATTTAAGCATAAGTTCAAATATATTGTGTGAATGTCTTGATGGAAACTTTTTTAGAATTTCTGCAACATTTAATAAAACACAGAGAGCTTTAAAAGTATCAGCACACCAAAATTACAAATCAACTGCCCTAATCAGATTCCATTAGTGCCAAAGAAAACATTTTATTTCAAGGAACACAAAACATTCATAAATGACCTGGACATAGTAACGAATTGCTTTTCAGTTATGATCAAACTTCCCTGGTGTTAGAATTTCTAATACTTCTCAAATTAATGCACGCTCTTCTGAACTTTCAAACATTTACAATAATTGCATCTGGCAACTGCTTCTTTGAAAAAGGATTATATTACTTTTGAGAAAGGGTGAGTTTAAAGGAAATGCTAGATATTTTTTAGTAAATCGAGTCCTGTTCCTATATAAGATCATATTACTTCAGGATTCTGACTTTTTTGTATTCCTATTTGGTGGCAGATTTTCTCCCATTTTAATGTATTTTTTAATCAAAATTTATGGGAATTAAATGCATAATTTTTAGTTTTCAAAATGGCTTCAGACTCACTGGCTCAAAGCATTACTACCCAACACTGGATCAAATTCTTCATTATGAATTTTCTTGAGTAGTATAAAAGCTACTGACATAAACATGGGGGAACGTTTCCATTACTACAGCTAGGAACATACTGAACAGTTGTCATTAGTGCACATGAAAATGAAATAGGAAAAACTGATATTTGAAATGCACTAATTTCTTTAGAATATTCAAATATTGACAGAATCTAGAAAAGACAAAGATCACAGGCATAGCTGGTGTGTATGTATCAACCCCTGCTAGATGCTTGAAGCCAAAGAACTGGCTAATTCGGTCAATTAAAATAAATTTTAAAAAATCAATTAAATATGAGATATCAATCATCCCAAATCCTTGCTACCACTTTAGTTTAGAACTGAAAGAGCAGGGAATTTTGTCAATATTGGAGCTTCAAACAGTGAGGACAGAAGGAGGAGGAGGGGGAAGAAAAGAGCCCCATGGGCTTGATTAAAGCCCTGGGTGAGACGGTTCTGGTTCGTGGGCTAGATAGTTGACATCCCTGGACTAGACATACCCACAGCAGTCTAGGCTGGGGGAATGGTGAGGTATGGTTGCAGTGGTTCCATTCATCTATCAAGGCGCATCTTCCAACAGACTGCCAGTTTTGAGTGTGTGTTTTTGAACATTAGTGACAGGCAGGGCTTTTTTTGCTTTAGCAGGAACTCCTTTGCTTAATAATAATAATACATTTTTATTTATATCCCGCCCTCCCCGCCAAGGCAGGCTCAGGGCGGCTCACAAGACATGGTACATATACCATGATATTACAATAAAATACAATCAATACAATAAAATACAGTTAAAATACAGTTAAATTACAAATTCATGAGTTTAAATTGAGTAAATAAGTTAAAACCAATATAAATTAATGGTGCTACAGTTCAGTACATATAATAATAATAAATTTTTATTTATAATAGGCCACATACCCCTGATGTAGCCAATCCTCCAAGAGCTTACAGTAGGCCCTTGGAGGATTGGCTTCATCGGGGGGGGGGGTGTAGTTTAATATGCAAAGGAGTTCTTGCTACAAAAAAAGCAATGTTCCCACTAAGCCGAGTTCATGTGAACTAGCTCACAGTTTTTAAGCCTCTGGCTCACACATTTTTGTCTTAGCTCAGGAAAAATGACCCCAGAACAAACTAATTTATGCAGTAGCTCACAACTTTAATGTCAGTAGCTCAGGAAGTAGAATTTTTGTTTGCAAGACTCCACAGCTTAGAGGGAACATTGGTGACTGGACAGGATAGGGATGCTGCTGATATACTATCCACCACGCTGTCCAGCTGTCTCTCTTCCTGAGCTAGCTGAGCCAGTCTCAAGCATACTGGTGGAGACTCTAAGCCTGGTACTGCTGCTGTTGCTCGACCTCACAGTGGCATTTGATATAGTAGACTATGACCTTATGACTCACCACCTCACGACACAAGAATACATGGGGTAGCCCTTCAGTGGCTTTCCTCCTTTCTACATAGTCGGGGACAGAGGTGGTGCAGGGTGAGGATGTGTCCACTAGTCACCCCTTATTGTGTGGGGTCCCTCAAGAGGCACTCCTCTCCTCGATGTTGTTTAACATCTATATGCACCCATCCTCCAGCTGGCAAGGAGTTTTGGGTTTGGGTGTCATCAATATGCCAGTGACACCCAGCTGTATCTGTTGGTGGGTGACTGATCAGCCCCTGTCCTGCAAAACCTGTCTGAAGGATTAGAGACCATGGTGGGTTAGCTAAAAAAAAGCAGATTGAAGCTGAATCCATCAAAGATGAAAGCTCTGTGGCTAGGGAGATGGGGCAGGCCTGAGATTGGAGTGCAGATTGCCAGCCCTTGATAGTGCACCATTAACACCAGTACCATCTGTCAAGAGCCTGGGCATGACACTGGATACCTCCCTTTTGATGGAGGCCCAAGTCATTCATATTGCTAAGGTGGCATTTTACTATCTTTGCCAAACTTGGCAACTGCCTCCTTTCCTGTCACATCCTGACCTAGCTACAGTAATCCATGCAACAGTCACCTCAGGATTAGACTGCTGTAACTTACACGATGCTGGCCTACCCTTGAGACTGACCTGGAAACTCCAGCACGTCCAGAATGTGGCAGCACGAGTCCTGACAAAAACATCAAGCACAGCACATATTTGATCAGTTCTGTGCCAGCTGCACTGGCTCTCGGTGGAGTAGCAGATCAGATTCATCATTTTGGTGTCAAGTCTGTATGTAACTCTGGCTCAGTCAAAGAGCATTCTGGGTAGAACCAAAGTATATTCAATTGCTGCTAGCTTGTACCTTCCCTACCCCTCCCTTCCTGTAGTGAGTGTCCTTGCTTTGAAATGGAAAGATGGGAAAGTCTTATCTGTGCCTTCTCAGGCCTGGCTCTCCGAAGGGAGTCAGGAGCCTGCTACAATCAAGGCCACGCAAGCCTGAGAACAAATTGTTAACATCAATGTGTGAATGCGCCCTGCATAATCCTCCCCCCTTAGGAAACCCTTTGAAGTGTCCCATATATGCAATGCATTTACAGGTTATTCTTTAGTCTTTCAATGCTGGCCTAGCCTCAAGTAACAGTATCAATGAAGTAGTTTCTTTGTATCAACAATGACTCGTTATTGAATCTGCCGACTTGACATTTGGTTCTGAATTTTAAGGCCTTGAGGCCTTAAATTCCATCAGGTCTGGGACTAATATATCTGTGGAACTGTCTCCTCTGGTACATCCCTGGAAGAGCATTATGTTCTATTGGTGACAACACTCTGGAGATCCCTAGGGCCAGGGCCTGTTTAGTCCTGGTTCTGACCTGGTGGAATTCTCTGCTGGATTACATCAAGGCCCTGTGGGACCTTATACAATTCCACAGAACCTGTAAGGAGAGATTTTCCACCAGGCCTTTGGCAGAGGGCAGGAATGGTTTGTTCTTTGGCTGGCACCCTCCTTTCCTACTTCCACCCCAGATGCTGTGTAGGATTTTCCCCCTCCCCACAAACAAGACACCCTGGCAATCTAGAACAGGGGTCCCCAACCCCCAGGCCGCAGCCCACTACAGGGCTGTGGCCTGTTAGCAACCAGGCTGCAACTCCCTGTCCTCTGCCATCCCCCACCACCACCACCCAGTTGCCCATCGTGGCACTGCTTTGCTCCTTCCCTTGCGTACAACATGGCACCATGGCCCACCCCCTCCCCTCCCTTCCCCAGTGCCACATTCCGCTCCTAAAGCAGAGGAGCGAGGAGGCTTGGAGTCAGCCCTACCTGCTTTGGCAGGAACCGGGCTGATAGTAAGTTGTTTGAAGAGGAGGCTGGAGGAGGAGTTTCACCCTTCCCTCAATTCTGGAAGTGCGGGGGAGAGAAACCTGAAGCTGCCCAAGCCTCGTCGCAGTGCCCCTCTGATTGCGCGGCAGGGGTTCAAGCGATGAGGCTCAGCTCTACTGCTTCAGCAGGGCCCGGGCTGATTCTAAGCTATTTCAATAATGTGCTGAAGAAGGCTTCTCCTCCCCTCACTTCCAGAATTGAGGGAGGGGGTGAAACTCCTCCTCCAGCCTCCTCTTCAAACAACTTACAATCAGCCCAGTTCCTGCCGAAGTGGGTAGGGCTGACTCCTCTGAGCCTCTTCGCTCTTCTGCTTCCATGGGCAGGGGAGGTGGGGCGAAACACAGCACAGAGCTGGGGAAGGCAGGGGAGGGGGCAGGCTAGGGTTGCCAATTCCCAGATGGGGGCAGGGGATCCCCCGGATTGGAGACCCTCCACTGCTTCAGGGTCATCAGAAAGCAGAGTGAGGAGAGAGAAATGTCTGCTGGGAGCTCTATTATTCCCTATGGATTCTTATTCCCATAGGGAATAATGGAGAATTGATCCACAGTTATCTGGGGATCTGGAGGGGCTGTATTTTGAGATGGGGCACTGAAATTGGAGCATAGCATCCAGTACCTCTTCCCAAAATACCCCCCAAGTTTCAAAATGATTGGAGCAGGGGGTCCAATTCTATGAGCCACAAAAGAAGGTGCCCCTATCCTTAATTATTTCCTATGGAAGGAAGGCATTTAAAAAGGTTTAAGGTTTATTGGATTTATATCCCGCCCTCCCCGCCAAAGCAGGCTCAGGGCTGCTCACAACCAGTAAATTCATAACAATTGAAGAATTAAATAGTTAAACAATTAAAGCAAATTAAACAGTTAAGAACAGTTAAGAACAATTAAAACAGTCTGGTGCTAATCATATATGATGTTTTCTTGCTTCAGATGGCGTTTAGTACATATTAGATGTATAATCAGTATATATTAGATGTTCAGTATATATTAGATATATAAAAGGTGTGCGGTCCCTTTAAATGTGATGGCCAAAACTTCCTTTGGAGTTCAGTTATGCTTGTCACACCCCTGCTCCTGGCTCCACCCCCAAAGTCCCCAAATAGTTCTTGAATTGGACTTGGCAACCCTAAGGTGGGCCATGGTGGCAGCAGTGGTGGCAAAACTGGTCCCTGGTGCCAAAAAGGCTGGGGACCATTGATCTAGAATAAAAATAGAATAAAAACAAACCTATAGGGTGCCATCTGAGATCGCCAAGAATTTTAATTAATCTGTTGTCTATTTTTAATTTGCATATTGTTTTAATCCATGTTGCACATCGCTCACAGACTGACGCAGGCTGGGATAGGACAATTAAGCAAGTTCAGTTAACAACAACAACAATATGATCTGCCCCAGGTGCTGATGAATCCTGATTGCTTCCTATCAACATTTGGGGATTTTCCCACCTCAGCTTCTGACAATTCTGTCGAGGCCCTGATTGGAAATGGCCTGGGCTGTTGATACAATCACCCCTAAATGCCTTCTCCTCCCATATACAGCCTTTTGGTTTACCAGGGAACTGATAGCAATGAAATAGGATGGCTGATGGATAGAGTTCCACTGGCAAAAAATGGACCAAGGCTGATTGAACATGGCATAGACAATATTTCTCTGCCACCATTATGTGTGCATGGAAATGTTCATGTGGTCTGAGGGCTTTTACATTATAGTCCCAGGAAATTGGATTCTGACCACATGACAACCAGCTGCAGTCAATTCACTACTTACCTTGGACACAATATTGTCCAGATCCACTCTAGGTTAGAGGCTGACATGGGTGCATGTTCAGATGGTGTACCTTTGGTACCTGTTTGTCAGATTTCTATAGATACCTTTTAGCTTGTAGAACCTAAGGATGTGTTCTTTTTCCACCTGTGTTCTTGACCTTTGCCCTTCCTGGATAATAAAGGGTGGGGCGGGGGGGGGGAGTCTGCCTAAGTTAGTAAGGGGAGTGGCAATACTTCACTAGCAATCTTGAGTTGTGATTTAAAATTGTGGATTTTATGTTTTTAATGCTTTTATTTTATTTTTTATTTTTTATTTCTTTTGTCTAGATCAAATCAAGCCTGAAATCTCCCTAGATTCTAAAATGACTAAACTGAGGCTGTTGTACTTTGCTCACATTATGGTAAAACAAGACTTACTGGAAAAGACAATAAAACTAGGAAAAGGTGAAGGGCAGCAGGCAGGGCTTTTTTTGTAGCAGGAACTCCTTTGAATATTAGGCTGCAAACCTCTGATGTAGCCAATCCTCCAAGACCTTACAGTAGGTCCTGTACTAAGAGACCTGTAAACTCCAGGAGGATTGGCTACATCAGAGGGTGTGGCCTAATATGCAAAGGAGTTCCTGCTACAAAAAAAAGCCCTGGAGGAAGACCCAACATAGAATCATAGAGTTGGAAGGGATCTCCAGGGTCATCTAGTCCACCCCCAACATGAGACAGATTGACTCAATCAAAGAAGCTACAGCCCTCAGGTTGCAAGACCAGAGCAAGCCTGTTAACGATAAAACATTTTGGAGGACAGGAGACTTCCGGTCTCGGCATCTCAGCGTTAGGAGCAGCCCCGGACTCACTCCCAGCGGCTGCTTGTAAATCTGGCAGCTGGGGGGTCTTCTGGCAGGGAGACTAGACTCCAAGACCCAGGGAGGGTCTTGGGAGGCAAACAGATTGACAAGGCTCTGGAGTTTTTGTGGCGACCGACTCCCTGAGCAGCTGTCACTGTGATGCCCCGCTGCTTTGATCACCATTTCTGAATGGTAACAGAGATGACCACCGGCTTCTTCTCTTTTTCATGCTAACAGTCTTTCAAAGCATCTTTTTTTCTACTACAACTATTGAAACGGTGCCTTGTAAGTAAGTCTGATCTACAACTTTACCAACTACTGAAATCCTTATTACAAAACCAACTTGGACTGTTCTGAAAGGAAGGGGGGGAGAGAACCCCCCCCCCCCCCCCGCATAAGAGAGGCTTCCAAAAGAAAAGAACGAATAGATCTGGGCTGACTTGGTTTAAAACTAAACCACATATCATATTACAACTTGAACAAAGGCTGACTGTAATGTTAAAAGGGAGAAGTGCATTTGAGGACTTATTGGGATTGAATTGATTCAAACTGGAATGTAAGAGAAAAATATCTTTTAAGTGGAGATTTGGAAGGATTTGTTAATTTGGGGCTTTCACTATTGAATGGAATTATTTTGTGGAAAGATGGCACAGCAAGTAAAAACAGATGATCCAAAAGACTTTATGGCTACCATATTCTCTATAAAACAGGGAACTGGATTCTTAAAGGAGTTGATAACAGATTGGGTGCAGAAATTTCTGGTTAAATGTAATGAGGCTGAAATTATACCAGAGCAGATAGACCAAGATGATCAAGATCTTCCTAATGAGCTGGGAAAAGTGAACAAACAAGTATCTGAAAATGTTTTTTGTGTGACCTCAAAATGGACGTGACATACGCAGTTTCACAGCTAACTAAATCCAAACTACAACCTATCAAGATTAACACAAAGGACAGTGGCTTTGTTTTGGCTTTAATGCTTCTTCTTGAACTGATGAGCAACTTAAGGGGAGAAGTGGCAGAGTCAACAAAAATCCACAGTTCTATGACAGTCTCTAGGACAATTAAAACTTGGAAAACTTTTAAGAAGAAAAGACTATGAACTCTGGCGTCTTCGTTTGGATAACATTGGCATATCTTCATGGAATTGGTGTATTATTTTGAGATGGAAATTTGGATCGTTAGGACTTTTTAATTTATTTTTTAAATTTTTCAATTGGATGGTATAAATAAAAGTCTAAACCAGGGGATTTGTAGGTTTGTATGGACACTAAATTTAAAATAGGGAATTGGATGGAAAAATAGGCTGGAGTCTGGAAATGGTGATATCAAAGATATAGGAAAGGTTTTATAAGTGTTTTTTATACAGAGGGTGTTTTTTAAAAAAACTTAAAGCACACTGGGGAGAAAATATTAAAAGGATAAAACAATAGCTAATAACAAATTATAGAGAATTAAATATTTTGAATAGCTAAAGGGACATTTTATATTTTATTTTTAGAAGCTAAATTCTCAGTGAACCTTGAAGTATTAAGAGTTACTTATAAATTTACAAATTAGAAGTTAAGATCACAATTCGAAAGCATCTTTGTTTTGACATTTTTGAATGTATTTTCTCTCCTCTCCTGCTTTTACATATGTTTGAATATTGAGTATGTATTGTCCCTAATAATTTAAATTAATTTGAATAGTATTCAAGAGATATGTCTTATTTCTATTGGCTTATAGTAAGTTAGGCAAAATTTTAGCCATGTAAAGAATGATTTTAGTGATTTTTTTTTTTGTTTCAATTTGGTTAAAGCAATTTAGTGGAGGTTATGTCATAATTAAGCATTCTCTCTTTCTTCGGTAGTAGACAAGCCTATATGGTAGATTAAGACTTATTGTTTTCTCTCCTCTCTCTATAAGTATTATGGCACTTGGGCATATGTTGTCTTCAACAATGTTTAATTAATTTTAAATAACTTTTTTAGTGTCTGCTTTACTGTTGTCAATTTATGCTATCTTGGAGAATAGATATGCTGTATAACATTGGAGATCTGCTTTTCATGTTTTGCTTGGAATTCTCATTAATAGAGATAGTCAAATGGTTGTATTGTGAAGTTATCCTATTTTTTTGGTAGTAATGAGCTTGTATGACAGACTAAAAATCTTTCCTCACTTCCTTCTTTACATTTTCCTTTTTTCTTGTTTTTAATTATTCTGTTTGTTATTTTTCCTTTCTCTTTTCGTTTCCTTTCTTCTTATAGGTATTGAGGACAAATGGATATGATCTATAATTTGATTGACAGAACTGTAAGAAATCACAAAAGGTCACAGAACGTTTGTAGAATTTAATGGTAATATTTGGTTAAGATATGGTAGCTTGCAGGTATAATGAATCTTATAGCTTTTTCTGTAGTAGAAATAACTGTAGCATGTATATTTTATTTTCCTTTGGTATTGTTCCCTCTTCCCCCCTCCCTTTCTGCTTAAACTTAATAAAAAACTTAAAATATTAAACATTTTGGAGGACATACATTCATAGAGTCACCATAAATTAAGTGACAGCACTTAACAAACACACTCACTTATTTTGTAAGCTGCCTTGATCTCATTAAGGAAGAAAGGTAGCTAATAAATTTTTCAAATAAACAAATAAATAGATAAATAGGAGCCAGAAAGAACCATGGCTTTTGTCTGCGTTCAGACAGCAGTATTTAACTAAAGCCACAACAGCTGTCTCTGTCCCCTAGCCCAGCTTAAAACCAGACTGAAAATGGTCCAGAGCACCTGAGTTCAAGAAGACTTGGAGCTGGTACATTACTGCTCTCTCAGACACTTTGCCTAGAAGTGATTGCTATATTAATGAGCTCTTGATGACTCAATCATATGCTGCAAACTGTACACAATAGTATAATGCACTCTTATTCCCTTTATAAAAGCAACTTTCTGAACCATTTTGTTATAGCACTATTGCCTTGAACAAAATCCCTCTCTAAAAACCGTCATCAGACCCGGCCAAATTGGCACACTACCGGCCGGTCTCAAATCTGCCCTTTTTGGGCAAGATTATCGAGAGGGCAGTGGCGATGCAGTTACAGGAATTTCTGGAGGACGCTTCCGTCTTAGATCCATGCCAGTCCGGCTTCCGCCCGGGACATGGGACAGAAACAGTCCTGGTCGCCCTCATGGATGACCTCCGACGACAACTGGATCGAGGCGGCTCGGCGGTATTGCTGTTGCTAGACCTATCGGCTGCGTTCGATATGGTCGACCATCAGCTGCTGACCCGCCGCCTCGCCGACGCAGGAATTCGGGGGCTAGCCTTACAGTGGCTCTCCTCCTTTCTTGACAGTCGGGGACAAAGGGTGGCAATCGAGGGGGAGCTGTCGCAGAGGCACCCACTTCATTGTGGAGTGCCTCAGGGAGCAGTTCTCTCCCCGATGTTGTTTAACATCTTTATGCGCCCCCTTGCCCAGATTGCACGGAGGTATGGGCTGGGCTGTCATCAATACGCAGATGACACCCAGCTTTATCTACTGATGGACGGCCGGACTGGTGATGTCCCAACAAACTTGGACCGGGCATTACAAGCCGTGGCTGACTGGCTCAGGCTGAGCGGGCTGAAGCTGAATCCGGCGAAGACTGAGGTCCTTTGCGTGGGCCGCGGCGGGCCGGGAGGGGAGATCACCTTACCGGCCTTTGACGGTGCGCCACTGGTACCAGTGCGCAAAGTCAAGAGCCTGGGAGTGCTACTGGAATCCTCTTTATCAATGGAGGCCCAAGTAGCTGCCACTGCTAGATCCGCCTTCTTTCATCTTAGGAGAGCGAGGCAGTTGGCCCCCTTCCTGGAACGCACCGACCTAGCAACTGTGATCCACGCAACGGTCACTTCGAGATTAGACTACTGCAATGCCCTCTACATGGGGCTGCCCTTATACCGAACACGGAGGCTTCAGGTAGTCCAGAACGCGGCGGCCAGGCTGCTGGAGGGACTACCACGGTGGGAAACTGCACGGCCTGGGCTGCGGGATCTACATTGGCTGCCGGTTGTCTACCGTGTTCGCTATAAGGTGCTGGTTATCACCTTTAAAGCCCTATATGGCCGAGGACCTGCCTACCTAAAGGACCGCCTCTCCCCATATGTGCCCCAGAGAGCACTGAGATCCAGCTCACAGAACTTACTGACAATCCCTGGGCCAAGAGAAGCCAGGCTGAGGGCCACTAGGGAGCAGGCCTTCTCGGTGATAGCCCCTCGCTGGTGGAACGACCTTCCGGAGATGGTGCGAGCCCTGCGGGACTTGAACCAGTTCCGCAGGGCTTGCAAAACATGTCTCTTTCAGCTGGCCTTTGAGATGGAACCCGACTAATTTGATGAATGGACAACTAGTCATCTTGTGGATATCACGACTACAGCATTTAGCACCTATTTTATTATATATTTAACTTTTAAATAATTTTTACTGCAACTGATATTTAAAATTGTTTATGTTGTTTTATGATTCATGGGATTCCCATGCCTGTCAGCCGCCCTGAGCCCGCCTCGGCGGGGAGGGCGGGATATAAAAATAAAATATTATTATTATTATTATTATTATTATTATTATTATTATTTTTACCCTTAATTACTGCTGCTACTATGATGATTTGTTCCAGCCCAGCTTTGCTCTTGATTCCTCTTTTCTTCATGCTTCTGTAATGTAGAGCTGACAATTGCTTGGTGGGGGGGAAATGCCCTGTTCCTTTAACACAGCTTTAATGGATTGTTATTTGCCAGGGGATAACAAGCTTCAACTTCCTATTTCAAAACATTATGCTCTATTAAAAGGACAGGACGTTTCCTCTGGGCCTGTTGAAAACCCTTCTGTAATGTGAATCTAAAATAGTATTCCTGTGCAGTAAGGTTGCCACCCTCCAGGAGGGGCCTGAAATTCTCCAGTTCCTCTGGAGATAATGGCTGCTTTGGATGAATTTCCACCCTATGGTTGGCAAACCTACATAGTCTATCATTTAAAGCTGCCATTTTCTCTGTCATCTGGAGATAGTTGTAGACCTGGATAAACTCCAGGCCCCACCTGGAGGTTTAGAAAACTAGTAAGGGGTCGAAAGTTAAAAACATCAATCATTATTAGGGTTACCAAGTCCAATCCCAGAAATATCTGGGGACTTTGGGGGTGGAGCCAGGAAACACTGGGGTGAAGCTAGGGGGAGGGGGGAAAATGGCACTGGGGAGCATGGAGAGCCGCCCCGTCTCGGAGCGGGCGACACCGCTGCGCAGCTGCCGCCTCTTCTCCGCTCGCCGTGGCTGCTCCTTTGAGATGGGCTCAGGCTGAGCCCATCTCGGAGGAGCAGCTGCGGTGGGGCGGGGGAGGGGCGGCAGCGGTGTGGCAGCCTTGCCGGCTCCGCTCCACCTCTGGGTGGAATCAGAGGGGGGGTGGAGGCGGGCCGAGGGCGTGGCAAGCTGCGAGTCCAGATCCTAGAAGGGCCCGGATTCGCGGCTCGCCATGCTCCTGGCCTGCCTCTGCCCTCCCCTGGTTTTGCCTGCGCTGCTGCTGCCTCTTGGCTGCTCCTCCGAGATGGGCTCAGCCTGGGCCCATCTCGGAGGAGCAGCTGCGGTGGGCGGGGAGGGGGCAGTGGCCTCGCCCGCTCCGGGATGGGACGGCTCGCCATGCTCTTCGGTGCCGTTTCCCCCTCCCCCCACTTCCATTTTTTGGGGGAGCGGGGGAAGAGGGTGGAAATCCTGGGGTCCCCTGCCAGGGTGGGAGGGTTGGGAAGCCTAATCATTATAGAAAAAAGTACATGGCTTTTTTTAAATAGGAACGTTTTTGAAGGCTTTTTTTGAGCAGAAACGCACAGGAACGCAGTTCTGGCTGGCTTGGTGTCAGGGGGTGTGGCCCAATACACATGTGATCGCTGCTGGGCTTATCCCACAAAAAGGCCCTATGTGAAACAATGGTGACATCAGGGCATGTAGCCTAATATGCAAATGCGTTTCTGCTGTGCTTTCTGTACATAAAAAGCCCTGCATGTGTTTATTACCAACAAATATAAAAACCTTATAAAGGCCTAAATGAAGCCTCATAAAATCATCAAAGTGACAAATGCACATGAAAGAACCATTCTAAACTTCCTTTGAAGGTTTTTGCTTGGTTGATTTAGTTTCTCTTCCTCTCTCTTTGTGGTCCTGCCTGGGGATTACCAACTCTATGGGAATGGGATGGGAATGGTAACATGAACAAACATAACTTCAAGTCATGAACATCAACCTTTTGAGTTAGTTAAAGGATCTCAGAAGCAAAACCATTTTATGGTATTGTTTTATTTTGTGGACTGCCTTGAAAAGGTCTTTGAAGAGATGGCATATACATTTTCTAAATACAGGACTTTTTTGTAAAAAAAGCCCAGCCAGAACTCATTTGCATATCAGGCTGCACCCCCTGACATCACCATGGTTTCACACAGGGCTTTTCTGTAGAAAAAGTCCAGCAGGAACTCATTTGCATATTAGGCCACACTCCCTGACATCAAGCCAGCCGGAACTGCATTCCTGCTCAAAAAAGCCCTGTCTAAATATATAAATAAACTGCCACAGACAATACAATATAAATGTTTTCCCTAGCTGTTGTTCCTCTGTTGCCTCCCATTATTACAGTTAATGAACAAATTACAGATAGTTCATATGGTAGGAAATGTCTCTGTTGAACTTGACACATGGATGGTGTGACTAACGCACATGGGAAGGGAAAAAAAATAAAAGAGCTTGGGTAATGTAACTTAGTCCTTTGCAGATTCTTTAGCTATATTGCTATCATAATTTTTCTTGTTTAATTTGGTTTCAAGCTGGAGGCCTAAGATAAGAGGATTCACCTATATACAATGCTAAATGACCCTATCTGATGAAGCTATACTCACTAGGAAGTTTCACCCCATTAAAGTCTAACAGCTGTGGTGAGATAATGATTGATGTGGGCAGGAAATGAAACTGGGCCTTCAACCATAGCCTTCAATCATTTATGGAACCAGAGATGGGCTCAGGTGCAATGATGTCACTAAGTTAATGTAAGGTCTTTTCACCTTTCAGGAGTCAGTAATCCAATGGTTTCATGTGCAGGAGCAGGGTGGTCCAAGAAATAAGACAATTCAGTTAATTTTTGTTGTTCCAGAGGAGTTCATAGAGTGACACAGCTGCTTTGTAGAACAGTGACTTCATGGACTAAATAGCTTTCTCAGCCATTCAATTGTACTGTGCATATAACGGGACTAGATTACATTTTATTCCCCATAAATATAACAGAATTATGCTTTCCCTGCTTGCAAAGAAGACATGATCACTCACTAGTACTTAAGCATAACCACATCATGCAAAGACTGTTTTTAAATTGGCAGTGACAGAATATGCTGACTTATTCAAAAGATGCAAGTCCTCATACAGTTTTGGAACATCCTCAAATCATTACATGATATCACAGGCTATGACATTCCCTTGTGGCTGGAACTTGTATTGCTTAACCTTTGAGAAGGAATCAATGTTCCTGTGATTACTAGAGATTTAATTTCCTATATGTTGGTAGCTGCTAAAACTTTGGTGGCCAGACACTGGAAAGATAAAACACAACCCTCAACACAATTATGTTTAAATGAACTATGAGAATACTTGGTTATGGACAAATTTTCAGATTCTGTTTCACTACCAGAAAATCCAGATTTCTGATCTGAAACTTTGTTTTCTGTTTCTTGAATATATGGAAAGACATAGTAAAATTAAGTCAATTCCAGACAACCTCAAGATCATTGCTATATATTGAATTGTAGTTAAATTTTATTGTTTCAGCTTTTGAATGCCTTAAACTTTTTCCTGTTACCAGAAGTTGAAATTTGATTGGTTTTGTCATTGTAAACAATGCAGAAAAAAAAGGCAGTCAGGACAGGAGCAGATATGATTGCCTTCCAGCTTCAATCTATGTACAGCTATTTTGTGCCATTGTAGATCAAAACTTGCGTGAAGCTAAAATGGCTCTCTTTTTTTGTCTGTATTCCTGAAATGCTCTGAATGTTCTATGAATTAGTGAGCATATGGGATCATTCCTGACTGCTACATTATTTGTCTGGAGCATGTACCATTTTCTGAATGCCTTAATGGGGCTCATGCAGATGGTTATGGCATTTCATCTGTCTACAGTGACTATTTCACCCCTAGATCACTCACCATTCCATATTGGCTGCAATTTGGGATTCACGTAATTTCTTCTCCTTGGCCAGCCTTCTTTTTCAATCTCATTACAGGGTCTTCTTTTACAGAAAAATGAGCTCAGGCTCTCTAAGTCTTCCCACAGTGTGACTAGGATGAGCACCTCTTTTGCAAGGAGTGTACGTAACCTACAAGGTCATATTTCTGTAACTGATGCAGCCTAAATTGTAGACTAATTGATCTCTGTATTTATTTTTTTGCCAGGGCTTTGTAAATCTTGACTCAAATAGCTTATGACAAGACTGTCTGCACTGGCACTTCATATACTGTATGTCTGCCTATAAATTTGCCTACAGAGTCTGTTCGGGAGTCATCAGCACCTTGAGTCTGTCTTAAATAAAAAGTAGGCTGCAAAAGAGATTTAAATAAACAAACTGTAAGTGGAAATTTAGATTAAACACCTTGGTTTCTGCCCAGGTATCAGCTTTGAATTGTGTAGCGATATCCTTGTTGTGTAACATGAAACAGAAGAGTTAGCATTTTTTTACACTGGATGTATAGAAAGTGATTACTATTGTCAGAAATTCTGTGTTATGGTCGCAGGGGGCATCTGTTGTTTGGAACACAGACAAGATAATATAGTCTACATGTATAAAACAAGCAATCAAACTCCAAAACACAGCAAAACAAAAATAACATGTCATTCCAAAACCAAAGCTGGTTGTGGGTGGAAATGCCTTACCATATTGTGAGCCACAGATTCACCATGCCATTCTCTTGCCCTCTCCTCCCAGACCAAACGTGGCTTTGATACTGGTATCAATCTCTTTAAATGCCTTTCCCCCATTGAAATAAATGGGGGACTGGGGCATCTCCTTTGGGGCCCATAGAATTGGACCCCCTGATCTAATCTTTTGTAAACTGGGCTGCAGTTTGGTGCCTCTACCTCAAAAAAAGCCCCCCCCAAAGCCCCAGATACCCCTAGATAGATTCTCCGTTATACCCTATGGGGACCATTGACTATAATGGTCCCCATAGGGAAAGATGGAGCTGAAAAAAAATGAGTTTCCTGAATATTTCCTGAATCCTAATACCATACCAGTACTGGGATTCAGAAATATCACAAAAGACCAATATTTTCAGGTTCAATATATCCAAACTTGAAAAATACCAGGGTTTTTTTTTGTACACCCTTACTGAACTCTTGCGCCTTTCTGCTAATAAAGATTGCAAGCTGTGCTATTATGTTTCTTTCTTCTTTCCCATCTGTTAAGAATGGAGAAATTAAATCAAATGATGTGTTGATTTCAGCTGATTAGTGTGCTGAATTGGTGCAAGCCCTTCAGGTATTGGTGCAAGCCCTACAGAATAACTGTTGAAGCATTCAGTTGAGGAAGGCCATTGATGCCAAAAACGTTCCTGTCACTGCCATTATTTTCTGGCACTGCAATTATTTTGCTCCTTAATTGATGTGAGCCTGGATAATCTGATACTGAAACTATTTTGCTCATTTAAATTGATGTAAGCCTTGGGTGAAGAAGAAAAAGACTGAACTATTGCTGCTTGCTCTAGACCAATACATTCACCTTGATGGTTGGAATGTACCATAGAAACACTGGGACCCTGTCACTGTGGAGAACTGTTTAAATTCAGCTGTATGACAGGGTGATTATATATGCAAGATAGTTTGTTATTCACAGTATCAGACCTTAAATAATATGACTTTGAATAAGAGTGTATTTCAGGGAATGTTTATAGCTATTGTGGACTTTTTGTGAGTGGTTGTGGCTTATCTTGTATGTTTTTGTTTTTTATTATTGTTTCTGAACTTTGTTTTTATTATTGTGGGCTGAACTTTCCCCCCACCTTTATTTTTTTTTTTTTGCTTGGCTGTTGTGAAAAACAGGATGCTGGACTAATGTAGATTGTTGATCTGTTCCAGCAGGATGCTTTTAAAGTTATTTTCTTAAATGTAAAATATAAGAATTCCGCTGCAACTAAATATTTTTTTCAAAGCACAGTTCATTGCTGTAGCCACAACATATTTTCCAAAGGTTAGCTTTCCAGTTATAATCCAAAACTGAATGCTCATATTTTTAAATTATATTCGGGTTAAACCACATTATTCTTATATTATAAAGATACCATTTAGCTGAGGTAGGTGGCATTCTGGGCATGGGAACAGTCACCTAATGTCAGCAGTTATGGAGTAACTGAAACTACTGACATACCATAATTTAAAAATAGAATTCCCCTCTTCCCCGCATTCTACCAAGCAGGAATCAGAAAGTACCCCAGCAGGCAATTTTCAAATGTATTTATACACTCCAATTTAATTTTAAGATACTTTATAATACCTGACAGATTTTGGGGAGAGGCACTAGATGCTATACTAAAAATTTGGTGCCTCTACCTCAAAAAATAGCCCCCCCAGAGCCCTCAATACCCACGGATCAATTCCCTATTATTCCCTATGGGAATTGTTCTCCATAGGGAATAATAGAGTGCCTAGTAGACATTTCCCTCCCCCCCACGCTTTCTAAAGGAAGGGGGAGGGCCTCCATACCAGGGAATTCCCCCCTCCCTGCCCCCTCCCTCTCTCACACACACAAACAAACACTTACCGCACTTGGTCTTCTTCCCTCTGCCTGCTCTGAAAACGAAAGCAAAGAAAGGGCGGGGCCGTTCTCCGAAGCCCTTCCTGTTTCCTCCTTCCTGCCCAGCCTTAAAGGGGCAGAAATTTTACAAACTGCTCAGGACTCAGGAGCTCTACACCAACATGAACGCTTCAGGTATGTTCTCCCCCCCCCTCCACCCCCCCACCCCCCCGCTTCCTGATTTCTGGAGACCGGGGGATGAAGCTGGGAACCCAGGAGCCTCCCGGAAAAGCGGGGGGATTGGGAAGCCTATCTGGCCATCACATTTAAAGGGACCACACATCTTTTAAATCCCTTCCCTCCATAGGAAATAATGAAGGATAGGGGCATCTTCTTTTGGGGCTCATAGAATTGGACCACCTGGTCTAATCTTTTTGAAACTTGGGAGGTATTTTGGGGAGAGGTATGGATGCTATGCTGCAAATCTGGTGCCTCAACCTCAAAAAACAACCCCCCCAGAGCACCAGATACCTGCAGATCAATTTTCCATTATTTCCTATGAGAATAAGTCTCCATAGGGAATAACAGAGTTCCCTCCCCTCCCCCCATTTTCTCTCTCACACTCACACACACACTTAACTGTCTCTGGTGCAAGTGGGCAGCCATGTTGGTCTGAAGCAGTAGAACAAAGCAGGAGTCTCTGGTGCCTCTACAACCAGGTCTGGAAAGTATAGGGGCTACGCTGCTCTTTTATACACACACTCACTTGTCTGAAAGGAAAGCAAAACAAACAGAGGGGCTGCACTCTCAGAGGTCTGCTGTTGCTAACCCTTCCCCACGAAGTACTTCCTGCTCCAGTTTAAAGGCACACACACATTTTAAAACTATACCTGTTTGCAGGTCCTGCCCCCAAGATCTAGAGGTACAGGGTGGCTGTGGGGGAGGAGCTTCCCCTGCCGGCCAGCTGGCTGGGGAAAGCCTGTAAAACTGGGAATCCCCAGCTGGAACCTGGGAATTGGGAAGCCTAAGGGGAAGGGAAGGGGCAAAGAGAAGCTGCTGTGATGGGGCTGGGTGGGAGGGGAAGGGAAGGGGCAAGGAGAAGCTGCTGCGATGGTGCTGGGTGGGAAGGGAAGGGGCAAGGAGAAGCTGCTGCGATTGGGGCTGGGTGGGAAGGGAAGGGGCAAGAAGACGCTGCTGCGCTGGGGCTGGGTGGGAGGGGAAGGGAAGGGGTGAGGAGAAGCTGCTGCAATCGAGGCTGGGTGGGAGGGGAAGGGAAGGGGCGAGGAGACGCTGCCGCGATGGGGCTGGGTGGGAAGGGAAGGGGTGAGGAGACACTGCTGCGATGGGGCTGGGTGGGAATGGGTGAGGAGAAGTTGCTGTGATGGGGCTGGGTGGGAAGGGAAGGGCCACCATTTTCCCCCCGCTTCCGAATTTTTGGCGAGTGGTGGCGGAGGCTCCAAATTGGGAAGCCTATTTGACACGAATTATTTTAAGTAGCAATAATAATGAAATTATGGTCTATTATGAATGGATATTTCCCCTCATTTTCACCATACATGTCCAACAGATTTTCTTTATTGTTTCACATTTTCCCTCACTTTCACTGTGCATTTCCATCAGGCTTTATTTTTCATTCTGCATTGATTCCCCCTCAGTGCTCAGTTTAATTTCTGGTCACTGTTTCACCAGATTTTCTGAGAGTGTTTATTGTGGCAACTTTTACCTTTGCTTTGCTTCCATGCTGAAGGTAATTGAAAAGCATACAGATTTCTTGTATTCCCCCCACCCCCCATCCCTGCCCCTTGGAGGACACTCCACCACCCACATTTAGGTCCTTCCTCCCACTCTGCATTTTCTGCCATCCTTCCCCCTTCATCAGTATACAAGCTCCAGTATTGCTTAGGTTTTATATCTTTAAAAAAAAAATTATTCTGAAACAGAAAGTTTTTTGGGGAGTTGTTTTTTATTTTTATTATTATTAATTTTTTTTGCTAATCTTGGATCTCTGGAGAAAAAATCATTGGTAAGGAATGCTTTAAAAGTTTGACTGGGTGTGTGTGTGTGCACATGTTAAAAGTTTTAAAGATGTGAGCCCTCAGGGAGAGATGCTGAACATGTGGCCAGAGAATCAGCATTGGGTATGCCACAAAAGAAGGGAGTAAAAGGCCGGTGGCAGGACTCTGGTGACTTGGTAGCCACTAGGGGTGTGCATTCAGTTCAGCTGAACTGAATAGGCCACCGAATACCCACTGATTCGTAAGTATATGGCACCATGTACTTCTGAATCCAATTAGAACGCATTACACGGGAGCTGTATACGGCTCCCTGTTTACTTCCAAACCAATATTCAGAAGTATACAGAACTCAATGTAAAAAGCTTCTGCAGCCTCAGGGAAGCTGCTTGCCTCCTTTCCCACCTTTGGAAACCTTTTCCCGCCTCTCTCATAGCCTCCCTGGGATCAGAGAGGAAGGGGGAGGGGTGAGGAGCCCCAGCAGGCAATCCAAAGAATGCATTTGCAAAATGCATTGCAAATGCATGCTTTGCAGGGCTGTTGTGTAGCTAATGGCTGGGCTAATCTTCCAGCCATCAGCAACATATTGTTCTTTTGTTTACGTGGGTATCCAAGTAAACACTGTTCTCTGGCCAATCACAGAGCAGTGGTATTTTTGAAACAGCTCTGTGTAGGGCCAGAGAACCTTTTTAAGGAGTCTGCCTGGCTGGACTTCATTCCATTGCTGCTGTGTTGGTGTTCGTGTGAGAGAGAGATTGTGCTGTGCTGGCCCTTGGCCTCAGCTGCCGCTGCTCTCTCTCAGCCTTGCCTGACCTGCCTGGAGAAGACATCTAAGGTAAGACAGTCTTGGGGTTCTTGTTTTTATTTTAGTTAGGATAAAAGTAAAAGGACTTTTTAAGACTAAGAGTCCCTTTACTTATCCAGATTTGGGTGGGTGGGTAGTTTATTTGGGGTTAGGGTTAAGGGGTTCTGCAGGGGGGTGGGAGCCTGGAGTAGGGGGGTTGCCCATTTGCCTATATCTAACTTTAGTGAGAGGACTTTTAAAAGTGCAGTGTCCTTTTACTTTTCCTGATTTGGGTGGCTTGGATTTCTTGGGGTTAGGGGGAAGGTTTTTTTGGGGGGAGGGATTGGTTAAGTTCCTGAATTGTTAAAAATCAAGTTTTTTACTGTTTTAAAAGGATTCTGTGTTTGATTTGTTGCTGCTGTGTTGTGCTACTGTTGTTGCTTTTCTCTTTTGGTTCTGGTTCTTGGGGGGGGCGCTGTTTGCCCTAATTTTTATTATTAAATAGTTCAGTTTTTAACAGAGTTTGTTGGCCTTTTCTCAGTTGGATTTGTTTGGATCTGTTGTTGTTGGTTTTGCATCCTGTCCTGTTGTCCCTTTTCCTGATTCTGTTTTTTTTTTTGGGGGGAGGGGGGTGTTGACTGATTTGGCCTGAGGTTTTTTATTGTTAAAAAGTTCAGTTTTTTAACAGTTGAGTTTGTTGGCCTTTTCCCAGATTTGTCTGTGTCTGTTGCTGTTGGTTTTGCATCCTGTCCTGTTGTCCCTTTTCCTGGTTCTGGTTAAAGGTGGGTTAAAGTTAAGTTTCTTTCTGTCACGTTTTGGTTTTTTTTAATTACCTCTGGTTGGTGTGAGGGGGTTGGTGTGTGGGGTGGGTCACTTTCATGTTTTTATAGAGCTATTTTTGGAGTCTGAGGGTTCCATGGAGTTTTGGGGGCACTCCCTCAAACCCCCTGCCCCCCAGTAGCCTCTGATTATGCCCTATGTCTGGGGTGGCCAACGGTAGCCAATGGCTGGGGCTGATGGAAGTTGTAGGCAAAAAACATCTGGAGAGCTACTGTTGGCCATCCCTGCCCTATGTTGCCATTGAGTTCAATGACCCATAGGGTGTAATGGTGGAATAGGGGCACCCTCTTTGGGTTCCCCTGGAATGGGAACCCCTGGCCCAATCTTTTTGGGACTTGGAGGGTTCATAGGGGAGAGTCCCCTGCAGGTTCCCTGCAACGTTGAGGGCTCTCCCTCAAACCCCCTTCCCTCCAGGCGGCTTCCAATATACCCTATTTTGCCATTGATTTCAATGGCCCATAGTGTATAATTGGGCAGTATATTTGGAAATAGCCGTATATAGCCGTATATCTCCCGGCTATATACGGCTATTCCGAATACCAGTATTTGGAAATCTACGGTATTCCAAATATTTTTGCCTCTTATATTTCCGAATCTGATTAATTTCGAAATTTTTTTGCACACTTCTAGTAGCCACCTACCCTCAGGCTAGGCTCCCACTTGGTGCTCCAGAGCTGCTGCAGGAATGTGTGTTTGCTAGTGGAGCAGGAGGAGGCTTGGGGATGGGACATGGAGGCTGTGACTTTCATTCTCTGCATCCTGGCTCTGAGCCTCCTCCTACTCTTCTAGAGAACCTACCTGTCTACACTGGTTCTGGAAAGCCCACCACCACCTAGCCAGCAGTGCCAAGCAGCACCAAGGGTGGTCATTTGCATGCTGGGTGGGGAATGCTGCCAATGCAACACACACCCAGCTGCTCATTTACTCCCTCTCTCCCTCCCTTGGTGGCATGCCCACTGCTGACTCTGACCACGTGTTCAGAATCTTGTCTTGAGGGCATGCAGCCGCCCTGAGCCTGCCTTGGCGGGGAGGGCGGGATATAAATAAAAATTATTATTATTATTATTAAAAACTTTTAACTGCATGCACAGGCACACACTATCAATGATTTTTCCTCCAGCGAACTAAGATTAACAAAAAAATTGCTAGACTCAACCCATTTGTTAAAAAAATTCATAAATTTAACAGATGGAAAATTTAAGCAATAGTGAAACTTGTACACCAATGAAGGAAGGGGAGAATGACTAACATTTTGCTAAGGTGGCTATCCATGAGTAAATGCAGCTTGAAGAATCTCCTATAAAAAACAGTGTGAAACTGACCCAAAAGGAGAGACCAACCATGCCACACACAAAAAGGGGAAATTTCATTTCTGCTGTTGTTGCCACTTCCATCTTGAGTGGAGGGTGTCTGATGTGGTTTCATTCATCCACAGCCATCTGACTACATCTCTGCTTCCCATTCTTGGGGACTGAGTTGGGGTGGACTATACTAATATAAGAGCTAAGTGATTAAAGAAGTGCATGTGCAGGCTGAAGCCCAAAAGTAAAATAATGAGGCAGAGGTCCAAGTAGACATTTCCTGCAATGCTATAGAAGCTGCAGAACAGAGCATGGAATGGTGGAGCATGGGAAGCTGACTCCCAGACAAGGCCTGCTATTTGATGCTACTGTTAGAAGACTCCTTGCCTACCTTCAGAAACTTCTGTCTTGAAACCTAGGAGCTGTGATCTGTAAAGTGTGCTGCCCCTGAGCTTTACTATTCTGGACTGGTTCTTTATATAGTCACTTGATACAGTGACCATATAAAATAAAACCCATTTTGGGAATTCAGTATGTCATCTTTTTCCTCCTACTGAATGTTATATATTTGGTAAAGGACTTTAATAAGACCAAAGACAGAGAGGAAATTTTTGCTGCAACACTATAGTTGGTATGCAGAATATATACTCCATGATTCCCAATAGAAAAATTGATGTGGGGGAAAGGTGCAGAGGGCAGGCTCAGCATTCAAAATAAAGCCCTACCAACTTGGCTTCAGTGAAAATTGGAAATAAGTTGTGTGTGCACAATAGGCCTAAGTTTAATTGCAAGTACAATTGGCTCTCTGTTGAAGTACATTGTAGATTGATGTTGGTGGTGGAAGATGTTGTCAAATTGCAGCCAACAAATGGCAAACCAGTAGGGTTTTCTAGGCAAGAGACATTCAAAGTTGATTTGCCATTGCCTGCTTAGTGACCCTGGTATTCTTTGGTGGTCTCTCATCCAATATATTGAAATATATACATGAGGCATACTTATATCTTTCAGGAATTTTGAGGAGCCTGCTGGAGAATACTGTTTTGTTGCACATATATCCATTGTTGTTTTAAGGCCTTTTATTTTTTTAAAAAAATGCAATGGCAAGATTAATAGTTCTCTGGCATCTAGTGCAGGAATTTTGCTATAAATTTTATTGCAGTAGTAACCCATACACTTCAGTATCATAAATTCTGTGTGAAGTCATGGTGCCAAATAATGTAGAAAATTTTTAAATGAGCTTAATTGCCAACAGATACCATCAATTAACTTAAAGTACTGAGAAGATTTTATGTGCTAATTACCAAATACCTTCTGCATCAGTGATTTTCAGTCTTCCATGTCTGTTAAGTACCATCCCACATAACAAGACAAGGAAAAGGTTCTTAAAGGCCCATTCTTACACATTTATTTGTATGCTATTTGAAACCCAGTGGCAAATGAGTTCTTAGAAAATTATGTTTGTATTTCAATGTCTTACATATGTTTAATCATACAATGGATCAGAAGTGAGTTTTGCTTATTACCCAAGATAGCAAAAATATCAGGCTAGATTTATAGAAAGTATGTAAAAAAAAATCCAAGGCCTATGGGATAAATTTATCAAAATTTCTTGACTAATCAGGAAACATAGTTTGATATTAATTTCCTGTGTAGTCAAGAATATCTTTCTATCCACTGTGTTTGGCAGGTACTTTTTAATCATTCTATTAACCACTTAGAAAAAAATTTGTTTTACTTGTATAGGAAGTTAGTGCTACTAAATCTAAACTAAGACATGAATGGGAATTAATAGGGAAAAAAGAAATGAGCGACATGTAATAGCAATGTCAAAGATTTCAGACAGTAAATCCATACTGAGAATCACAACAGTCTTTTCTAATTTAAGGATTTTAGAATTCCAGGTAGGGATGCCAGGCCAGCCTGACAACTAATGGGAGATTTGGTGGGGGGGGGGGGCATAAACATGGGGGGTGCAGCATAAGAACATAAGAGAAGCCATGTTGGATCAGGCCAATGGCCCATCCAATCCAACACTTTGTGTCACACAGTGGCCAAAAAAAAAAAAAAATGCCATCAGGAGGTCCACCCATGGGGCCAGGACACTAGAAGCATCAGTGACAGTATCACTTCAGTTCCAGGGAAAATTGAAGTAACATCTCTAGGAAGTTTCATAAACTTTGGGTTTTTAGTAGGACAAAGAATGGCTCTACATGCTAAAGTCCTGATCAAATGTGGGCGCCCATGTAGCTTCACAAAAGTCACAGGCTTTTTTTTACAAAGAAAATAACTCTGGAGCTTAAAACATAAATGTTTAGTCCAACTGGATCCTGAGTCCCTTATCTCAAGTAGCTTCTGGAGATGAAACCGATGGAAGTGACCAGATCTTTGGTCACTTCATTCCAGTTGTGGAAATCTAGTACTCTGATGCGTGTACAATAAGTAGTCAGTGACAGATCAGTTGTCAGCCAACCTGCAAAGCTAAATAAACAATGATCTGTTGGGAAAAATGCTTCTAATGGCAAAGGCATACAAGTGAAATAGTGCAGGGGAAAAAGTGACAAAGGAGTGTTGAAAGGGCAGGGGGTTAAATGGTATCTTCTCCCTAGCAGGGCAAACTCGAGTTGCACAAAAGGATAAAGCCCTCAGAACAGCTGTAAGGCCAGCTTTGTGAACAAATTAATCTAAAGCTTACTTCCTTTTGTAAAACTGACAGATTATACATTAATTGTTTTTCTTCCACAGACATTAACACCTATATCAAGCTTGAGGCAGCTCTGTCAACAAATCAAATAAATGTTCTTGAACAAACACAGGTGTAAATGTCTGAGTAACTTTTGCCATGTAAACATGGAAATAATTTTGAAAATCATGAGATGATTAGAATGCTGAGATTCTCTTACTAAATGGACTCCTGCATTTGTTGCTGTTGTTCAGTCGCACAGTCGATTCTGACTCTTTGCAACCCCATGGACAAAGTCACTCCAGGCCATCCTGTCTTCCACCATCCTCCTAAGTGTGCTCAAATCTGTTTTAGTTACATCAGTAATGCTGTCCAGCCATCTCATCTTTTGTCATCCCCTTCTTCTTTTGCCTTCTGTCTTTCCCAGCATCAGGATCTTCTCCAGTGAGTGCTCCCTTCTCATTTGGTGGCCAAAGTATTTTTACTTTGTACCCCTGCATTTACACATCCTATATTTCTATTGCGTCATCAGTATTGGTGGAGAGAGTTGGCTTTTATCTTTTGGTATCGTTCCTTAGACACTTTCAGTTAACAGCTCTGTCTGTGTTGCCTTAGCACAATTCATCATTGTACTTTTTGGATCTTTCAAATGGCCAGCAAAGTGACCAGAACTACCATCTAATATTTTGCAGAGCCATAGAATCTTGCCCTGGCAATTGGGACATTTTTTGAGGTTTCTAAACACCCCATAATAGAAATTCTCTTTCTTTCAGACCTGTTTTAGAGAACCCTTATGGTTTCAATAAGTTTTGAAATGTGTACACATAGGACTAATTTTTATAGCCATCAAGATTTTAAAAATTATTTTAAAAATTTTGTATCCTACTTTTCTAATAATAAAATGGTGGTCAATAGGGATTAGCAGGCCTGTAGCCAGAAAATTTTGGGTGGAGGGGTCCAGGTGAAAAAAAAATGGTGGGGGGGGGGCACAGGGCTTGGCTGATTCTTCCCGGTTCTGCTTTCAACCTCTACCCACCCCCAGGCGAGGATCACTTCCCCCTACTACTCAAGAGAAGGCCCATGCCTGCCCAAGCAGCCTGCAGCAGGCCAGAGTCTGATCGTGGGGTGGGGGGTGGGAAATGGGAGAATGCTAACAGGGAAGAAGCCCCCCGCCTTGGAACTCTGTCACACCTAGTATGCGCATTTGCAGCACTCCTACAAAACCAGTTACATGGAAGGATCACAAGTTACTAATTTTCAGTCTGCTTCTGCAGGCAGCTAAAATCCTTGTACTGAAAAATGATGCTTTCCCCATGAATCACTTGGCAGTCCACAGAACAGTCAGCCACTTACAGAAGTGGGTTGGACCATTGATGAGTGGGGCTTAGGTTCGTAGCGACCCTCTCGATCTCCCCCTCTGCTCAGGCAGTAACATTTGTTACTGCTCTCAGCCCTCTAAGAAGGTCGGATTGGAACGTGCTATTATAGCAAGGAGGAGCAAGATATCACAGTGTGCTTCAGTCGTCGGCAAAGTCGCTGTCTTTTAACTAAGCCACCAGTGCTGAGTGACAGCCATATAGTCATGCCATGCTGAGCAGACTTTAATTTGTTGCTGAGGGCTTCAGGAAGGACATAACTCTCCCCCCCCCCTTTAGGATGCAAGTTGTTCGGTAACGGGCAACCTCTTCCTCCTTCAGCTCGCTTGCCTTTCCAGATCTTTGCCATCACCACCTCAGAGGCAGAGAATGATTTGGGAAAGGGCCTGTGGTAGCATAGGGTCCTTGTTCACGTAGGCCCCAAGATGCCTGTGGCATTTGCAACCCCCAGGTGTTGTCGCTCTCTCTCTCACTCTCCCCCTCGCTCTCTCTCAGTGTTCGTCTTTCTCTTGCTTCCCCCCCCCCCTGTGCTGTTGCTCTCTATCTCTCTTACTGCCCCCCCCCCGTTTTAACTCGGCTTCACCACCTGTGCTCAGCAGACCCTGCTTGGAAAGAAAGTGCGTCGGGTTCCTATAGGACGGCTGCAATGGAGGGGCCCTATAGAGGGAAGGGGGGTTTAAACAGAGGGGCCATGCCCCCCCGGCCCCCTTGTAACTATGGTCCCGGGGATTACAATGTAGGAATTAAAATTTTTCATAGCTGCCCACTGAGAGGAAATCAACTGTTTCTGACTCCCTTGTTTGCTGTGCCATTATTAATTAACTCTGCACTGCATTACATTGTTGATATAGAATTGGGTTATGCTCACTCCCCCCTCCATCTGCTCATCATCCAGTAGAGTTGGTGAAAAGAACATCGATCAATTGAATGCCAGCAGATGTCAAAGACAGCTTTACAGGGTTATGGTCATATGAAATATACATTTAGTATCTGATGCTTGATACATACTACTTGCAAAATGAGCCCCGTGGTGCAGAGTACTGCAGTCCAAGCTCTGCTTATGACCCATGTTTGATCCTGGTGGAAGCTGGGTTCAGGTAGCTGGCTCAATGTTGACTCAGCCTTCCATCCTTCCAAGGTTGGTAAAATGAGTACCTAGCTTGCTGGGGATAAAGCGTAGATGACTGGGGAAGATGATGGCAAACCACCCCGCAAAAAAAGTCTGCCATGAAAACATTGTCAGTTTTTAAAGTTTAATTAAATTTTCATAAGAATGAGAAAAAAGAGGGTACAGGGTATAAAGAAAAACAGTGAGTATATAAACAGAAAAGAAGTACATTCTGCATATCTATGCATCGTTCACCATAAAGGAAAAAGGCCATAACATATTTCTCTAAATTCAAAACCACGTCCAAATGATTCTAAGCAATCAATATATGATATAAGTTCACACTTAAACTTATCTAAATTGGATCATATTCTCAATAAGTAATTAAAACTGGTTACCCATTGCATTTCACATCAACTAGTCTTAATCAAAAGTGTCCCACCAAATATACCACATCTCCCACATAACCCAATGATTTCTTGCTTCATCTTTAGATTTGCCACCAAGTAATAAAGACAAGTAGTCCATCTCTGCTGTCTCCAAAATTTTCCCAATCAGTTCTTGCTTCGAAGGGACTTGTTGAAGTTTCCATTTCTGTGCAAACAATATCCTAGCTGCTGCATTAATATGTGCCATTAAATGTCTTGCCTCTTTTGTATATTCACTGGAATATATATTCAATAAAAATAATTCTGGTGTAAATTGGATCTGTTTTTAATATTGTCTGTAATAGGTCATGCACCATCTTTCAGTATCTTTTCACTGTCTTACAGGTCCACCACATATGATAGAAAGACCCAACATGGGACATACATTTCCAGCAGTTGTTTGACATACTGACATGCATTTTCGACAACTTTTGGGGAGTTACATACCATCTATAAAACATTTTGTACACATTTTCCTTAAAGGCTATTGCCTTAGTTAACTTAATATTAGATTTCCATAATGTCTCCCACTCATCTAAAGTTATGTTTCGATCTATATTCTTAGCCCATTGTATCATGCAATCTTTTACAGTCTCATCTTGCATTTTCATCTGCAATGGATATGAATATAGCTTCATAATCAGTTTCTCCTGTGGCCCTAGAAAGATTTTATCAAATGCATGTTGTTCAGTGCTAAAACCTATTGTTTTATCTTTGGCATATCTGGATTCTAATTGGGTTCTCAACCACCAACTCATATTGAAATTCATGCCCTCCAGTTCTTCCCTGGATTTCAACTGGTTATCTTGTTTCAGTAAGTCTTCATACCTACAAATCTTGTTCAGATTTAATAGATTTGATTGTGTAAATGCTTCAACAGGTGAAACCCATCTCAGTGTTTTTTGGAAGATTTTTGGTTTCAACCACACCCATGTCAGATAGAGAAACTTCCGTTAACCATGAAAACATTGTCATATGATGTCACATCAGAGTCAGAAATGACTGGTGCTTGCACAGTGGACTACCTTTTTTTTTTTAACCTTTGCATAGTACTTACACACAGAATGGCCATTAGGTGGGAGCAGCTTTCAGTTATTTTACTTAGTGTCATCTCTCCATAGCAAATTGTTTCCATGTAGAAGTTTGCAGTGGGGGGGGAAAAATCTGTACTGAGTAATCACCCCCTCTTCTGATCATTTGCCTGTAGTGGCGCAACATGGCCCAATCTGGATGCTGAACTGATGCACAAAAATGAAATTATCACATGGCAACAATGAAGTGACAGACACATCAGAAAAGTTGGCTTCAAAAAGTAACAGGAAAACTACTGGCGAAGGATCAGATATGTCAGCTGAGATCTCTTTTTAAGCTGTCAATGCTGCTATCACCATTTGGAAATTCTGAGTGCTTCCTCTATCAGTTTTTTTTTTTAAACCTGATTTATTTAGACTAATGATGCTACAGACATGGAAAATCCATTAATTCCAAGGGTTTGAGATCATTGCATATTTTTTTCCTCTGAATCTTTCTGATAACTTTAGTTATGTTGAAATTTAATTTTATCATTTTTATTGAGGAAAGGCAGTATAGAAATTAGAGGGGGGAAACATACATCTATACTTTCCAGAGGTCACATTTGCTTGACGAAGCATAAAAGTTGGGGGGGGGGGGGAGTATGCCTGTGATCCCAGATTTCTGCCTGCTTTATCATTGCTCCAGAATAGCACAATTTACTTAGCAGCGGATTCTGTAAACCAGATGCATTCATTCAGGACAATCAATCCCACATGGCTATACACAATGTTTATTGATTTATTATATTTATTATTTATTTATTTACTTTATTTATAGTCACCCCACTTTCCAAAAAAATCTCCCAGAGAGCTTCACATAATTTAACACTCATTACACAGTACTAAAGGGAGGAATCTGCCTAGTTTCCCCTTGTCATGAAAAGCTGTTCTTGTAAGAAGGAAGGAGAATGGAAATGCAACCCTTAGTCCCCTGATGGGTAAGAGATTTTCCTTTTCTTTCAATACTGTACTGCACAGCTCAACATAACATGGTCTCAAAGGACAGTGTGTGTGTGTGTGTGTGCATGCATGAGTATGTGCGTGTGTGATGTTCCCTTTTCCTTGCAAGTCAGGCATAGACTAGTCATTTAGGTTTCTGCTCTTAGGTACACACAGCAGTAACAGGTATGTCCAAAATAATACCCATTTACTAGAAAGGAGATGACAGCAACAGGTTTCAGGACAATGCAACTCATGCAGTCTATAATTCTAACCAATAAATGGAACTAACTGAGCAGGGACTCCAGCCTCTTAAGGCTTAACTGATGCACAAAAATATCAAAAGGGAGAGGTAGACTGTGCATGCAATAAATACATCTAGGGCTGTTTTTGTAGCAGGAACTCCTTTGCATATTAGGCCACACACCCCTGATTTAGCCAATACTCCAAGGACTTACAGTAGGCCCTGTAAGCTCTCGGAGGACTGGCTACATCAGAGGGGTGTGGCCTAATATGCAAAGGAGTTCCTGTTACAAAAAACCTCTGAATACATCACAATGTGGATTTCAACATGGATAGATCAATTACAAAGAAATGCCCCTCAATTTACAGTACAGAGAGTGTAATGTACTGAGAACCGAGACGGTTTGAAGGCAACATAGTTTATTCAGTAGCACATTACAAGAGAGGGAACACGTGGGCCGGGCCCCGCTTATATACAGTACCCGGAACAACCCCCCTCCTCCGACCAGGCCAATCCTGGTCGGTCAAACTTCCCGCCACAGATCTTGATGGGTGGGGCAAATGGCGAGCTCCATTCGGGGACCCAGAGGGTTGCCTTTAGTAGCGATCGCCATGCGGCCAGGTAACTTATGTTCAATACATAACAGAGAGCCTTAGAGGAATGGTTTTTCAGCTAAGAAAACAAATCCAGAACTCTGGGAATTTAGTTACTGCATGTCTAGAGTTGGAGGGGGAGAATCTAGACTAGAGATGGCCATAAAGGAAAACTGTTATCCTTTGGTATATTCTAGTACTCCAATGAGAGTAAAATGATTAACCAAATTCAGACCATAGTGGGAGGACTCCTTCCAGCAGCCCTCATTACCAATGTGAGCAGAGGGGGGGGGGGGGAGAAGAATAAAGAAATTGGCATAATGTGTACCATTACATCACTTACAGGAGAAAACCCAGAAATGGCTTAATGTAGCTCTAGGAATTTCCAGAAACTCTATGGTAAAACAATAGAAATTCCAGTGATTCCTAGATCTACTCTATTTTTGCTCAAGCTTTTTCTTCACAATTGAATGTAAACTGTCAGTATTGGGTTTCTCCAGTATAGCTCTCCTATACCTCAGCTATAAAGTAGCTAGATAAATTATTAAACAGAGGTTATGAGATACCTCTTTACAAGCGGATAGAATATAAGCCTTATATGTCCCAGCAGTGGGAAGTAGAAAACAAAACTTTGTTCCATCCTATTATCTTTTATCATTGGAACTTCTGAAATACCATAGAACTTTTACCCTAGCACAACATAATGTTCTCCCCTCTACCCTTCTTGAGGGGAGATATGCTCATACCCCATATGTACATCCTCACTGTCCGTGCCAATTCAGACTGATAGAGACAATTGAGCACATTCTTTTATATTGTCACTTTTATCAGAAGATCTGAATAAAGTACATCACTCCAATTTCTACTGCCTTTCCAGGCAGACCCAATCCATTTTATTCTACTATCCTTTTAGCTGATTCCTGCAATGAAACTACCACCAAGGTAGCAAGATTTCCTGTGCTGACTAGCTCTTTTAAGAAAACTTAAATATAAATTGAATGTGTGAAAGAATCAACCAAAGCAGCAAATGCAGTCCAGAAATAAAACATTGAATCATGCTGGGTTGCACAGCAATGATAAGCATGAGTAGAATATGGAAGAGCAAGGACATCAGCCTAACAACCAAACAGATTAATCTGTGCTACAGTGTTCCCCATAGCAACCTATGGCTTGAAAAGTTGAACCATGAAGAAGCAAGACAGGAGGAAAATCAACTCATTTGAGCTGTTGTGCTAGAGAAGCCTCCTGTGCATTCCTTGGACAGCAAAGGTGATGAACAAGCAAGTATTGGAGCAGATAAAACCAGTCAAGCCATTGGAAGGAAAAATCACAAAACTGCAACTGACTTATTTTTGTCGTGCCATGTGGAAGAACTCACTAGAAAAAGCAATTATGCTTGGATTGGTTAATGGCAACAGGAAACCAGGCTGCCAAAGAACATGGTGAATAGCTCCTTAAAAGTCATCCCTGGCCTGAGCATAGATCACCTCAAAGAAACTGTACAAGATAGAAAAACATGAAGACAGCAGGCCCATAAAATCGCCAAGGGTTGGGCATGACTGAGTGATTAACAACCACAACAAATGTATTTTAAATATATTTTAATAATGTTATTTACTTAGCACATATTCGTAATATATGTTCAGGCATATGCAGATATGTAATCAGTGTATTTGTCATATATTAATATAGATGCCGTTTTAAATTCTGATCTTGGATTGTAATAATAAACTTGACTTGACTCCTAGATCTACCCTGCATCACTTATGGGTTTTCCCTGAAAGCGCTGTATCAGCCCACACAATGCCATAGCCCCCCATATCCCTGCAAAGGCTGGCAACCCTGGACCAAAGATAATTTATTCCTGGTATATATAGGAAGGCAAAATTGCTCAAACATGATCAGTTAAAAAGAAGGTATTGTTGTAGCATGTCACAAATCAAAATGGGGGAAGGATGAGTTTATGTTTGATTTGCCTTTACTAAAATAACACTTCAGTTCCTGTGTATTGCAGCCCTGAACTTAATGAAACATTTGTGTTTATGCTTAGATGTCACATGCCTGCATGCTAGAAGATCAAGCACTTTCAAGTACTTTGGGAAAGTGAGTGTTAGTGTTTATTTTTTTTATTTTAATATTTACAGTCAGGCTGTAGATTAAAACAAAATGTCCATACAGGCCTTACAACTTTTTTTTTAAAAAAAAATCAGGCATTGCTTAACTGCTTTTGAGTCACAACCATATGTGCCTGGTTTTTTCCCCCTTCCTGAACAAAGAGTAGTAGGAAATTGTTGCATTATATGGGTGGAATTTAAAATGTTGCTAATGTACTTAAAGATGCCTTTTTTTCCTTGAGAAGAATCATTAAGTATGACTGTGCCTTATAAAAATGTGATTACAACAGTTCAGCAGATGGTAGACACTAGTGACCCCTACATAGAGGGGAGAAAGGCATTTGCAGTGTATTAATAATGGTTTAAACTTTCTCATAAATAGATGTTGATTAATTTTAAATCCATTTGTAAAATCTCAGCTTTACCAGAAGGTTTCCTGAAACCACAAAGCAAAGAATGATAAACACCACTAGTTAGTTTAGCCTAATGTACTCCATATTTTTTAAAGCCCCTAAAAGGATTACAGTAATTTTTCACAACTCAAAAAGCCAGACCAGTCATTTCATTTGCACATTGCATGTTGGATTTTTTTTTTGACAGGCATTTCATTCTGCTTGATGGAATTATGTGTTTTTATAATTTGGTGTGACAAACTTCTAAATAATTTATATTTAATTTTCGGCTCTGCTTGGGATTTGTTGTACATGTTATGTCACAGAGTTCTTTCACGCCAGTGAATGGAAAATATATTAATCCAGTCAGGTGAAACAACAGTAGAAAAACTTTTAGGAAAAGTCTTTCAGCTATTTCAGAGATCCAGGATGAAATAACTAATTAAAAGAAAAAGAAAAGTTTATATGTTTCTATATATTTTATCTGATTTGGTGATGGCATTATTGCTTCATGTTTTGTAATTAACACTAATAATGGCACAGTTGTTTTTAGTGAAGAACAAATTTCCCCTTTGCTCTATTCATAACTGAGTTGATAATTACAAGCTATATTTGTGAACACAAAAGATACATCTTTTTAATCTACAGGACTCTTATTACAGGCCTACTGGGCCTACTGTAAGGTCTTGGAGGATTGGTTACATCAGGGGTGTGTGGTCTAATATGCAAAGGCATTCCTGCTACCAAAAAACCCTCTATATAGATAGATATAGATATGAAAAACCAAACAACAATAATTTTATTTTTATGTTTATATTTTATTTTATTCGATTTATATCCCGCCCTACCCCACCGAGGTGGGCTCAGGGCGGCTTACAACATAAAAAGCTAACAAAAATCAGTTTAAAATACATTAATAATTATACAATAAAATACATAAAAACACATAAAACTCACTTCAATATGCACTATGCTACCTTTCCTTAAATCAATTCTTCAATATTCCAGTATTCAATAATCTGATGTTCGAGATTTGAATATTCAGGCATTCCGATAACAATTAATTATATGCCAACCGGAAGAGGGCTGTTTTGCAGGCCCTGCGGAACTGTTCAAGGTTCCACAGGGCCCTCACCTCCTCCGGGAGCTGATTCCACCAACAGGGAGCTGCAATCGAAAAGGCCCTATCTCTGGTCGCTTTCAGACGGGCCTCCTTTGGCCCAGGGATTATAAGGAGGTTCTGAGACCCCGATCTCAGCACTCTCTGGGGAACATGTGGGGAGAGACGGTCCCTAAGGTAGGCAGGTCCCAGGCCATAAAGGGCTTTAGAGGTCATAACCAGCACCTTGTACCGAACTCGGTATGTTATCGGCAGCCAGTGCAGTCCCCGAAGTCCTGGCTGAATGTGCTCCCACCTAGGGAGCCCTAACAACAGCCGGGCAGCGGCATTCTGCACTAGCTGCAACTTCCGGGTTCGGCACAGGGGCAGCCCCATGTAGAGGGCATTGCAGTAGTCCAGCCTCGAGGTGACCGTTGCATGGATCACTGTTGCCAGGTCGCCATCCTCCAAGAAAGGAGCCAACTGCCTTGCCCGCCTAAGATGAAAAAATGCGGACTTGGCAGTGGCTGCTATCTAGGCCTCTACAATGTCTACATGTCTACAAACTAGGAAATCATACAAACTGAACAAAATTCTTGCGTAAAAAGTAAGCCACATGACAAAAGTTGACCACGTTCAGTAACATTCTGATAGAAGAACAGATAGAGGAACGTTCCATAATTGGTGTTCCACAACTGAAAAAGGCCTCTTTAATGTTATTGCTTGTCTCATCTCTGATAATGTAGGGAGATGAAGCAGGACCTCAGAGGAAGATCTTCATCGCCTAGAACAAACAGGAAGTTGTTCTTGCACTGTGACCATCTCTGCACAAGAGCAAACCTCCACATCAGTGTTCTTAAATGATCAAAGTTTGTAAAACTTTCCGCATAACTTTTTGCCTCCCCAGGAGTAGACCAAATTTAGTGTTTGTTACCCCACATTTTCCAAGTCCACTTTTTCTACAATTCCCCCTCCATCTTTGGATCTGAACTCGCAGTTTTCCAGTGAGAAATTCCTGGTTTTGAATTTTGTTTTCTGAAGACCTTTTGTGTCATCAGTGTCATGTGTTTACCCTCCCTCCCCCCCCCCCCCCCGCCTCTTGTCTCCCCTCAGGTTGTTCTCTGAGAGATCCACTGATTTTTTAAAGTGTAATGTTGAGTGTGTTATGATACTTCCCCCCCATTATAATATAGCAACATGATAATGTTGGGACACAATGGGCAGTGAGGTTTCATGTAGCTTTCTCAATTACCTATTAATGAAGTTCCTTTCCTTTCATCTTTTTCTTGGGAGGGGAGTGGATGGGTGGGTAGGTTTTGTCGCTTTGTGCTTGTATTGTTTCTTCATTCTTCCCTCCCTTCTCTTCCCCTATAGCTCCTGCTGTGTGTTCTATGACAATTTAGACTTTTAAACATCTAAAAATAATGGAATTTTATAACTGATTGATAATAATGGAGACTCGACTTCTTGGGCAATGTTTCCACTTAGTGTGCTTCATAATTATTGAAAAACACTGCTATGAATTGGTGTATCCAGTTCCATGATCACAAATGGAATACTATTTTCATTAGGAAGAGTGCGGGAATCTTTGCTAACCATTTTCTTAGTTGGAGACTAAGGAGGAGCAGGGGACTTTTGAAATGGAGGCAACCATGCTGTTCCTCGTAATATATCCAGCCTTTCTTTAAACAGTGCTTCATAATGATTGAATAACACTTTTATGAATTGGTGTATCCAGTCTGATGATGGCCAACCATTTTCTTAGTTGGTGACTAAGGAGGAGTGGGGGATCTTTGAAACGCCAACAGCCATGATACACCAGTGCTCCCTATGATACATCCAGCCTTTTTAAAACAATGGTATTATTTATTTATTGCACTTATATCCTACCTTATCCCTTGGTGGACTCAGACATAAATTACAATAAATACAACATAAAATACAATAAATATATAATTAAAACAGTTAAATAAAGCAAGATGGCAGCAAAAAACATACATTGCTCAGAGCAGTCCAATATGCCTTCTGTTTGACATCAAGGCAAGAGAAACAACTGTGTAACAAGCTAATAAAAAAATGTCAAACAATTTAACTTGTCTCTATTTCTTATTTTTAGCTTATTTTAAACAATACATTTACAAAAGAATATATACACAGTAAATAGATACCAAATTTCACAGTCAAGGAATCTCAAAAATGGGCAGGACTCCACATGATTCACCGTCTTTAGGAATAGTAGTTCATAAAAGAAGTTCATAGACATGACCATGATTATTCCATGTCTTCCAAGAAATTCATTGGTGGAATCCACTTCCCAGTAGAAGTCAGGCTTAAAGGATAAAGAAGTCCTTTATGTATCTACTAGCTGAGCACACTTTTTGCATACAAAAGCTTTTCCCACAAGCCAACCTTTCTCTAAATTCTGTGAAAATTCCAATTGACATAAAAAAATTCTTACTTCATTCTTATCACGCACAAGCTCTGTTAGACATCAGCAGGAAAGCAAGCATCTAGTTTGCTATGGGCAAGGGAGGCCAAGATGGTAAAGACATCTACTGCCTCAACTGAAGGCCTGGCAGAACAGCTCCATTTTACAGGCCCTGTGCAACTGTTTCAAGTTCTGCAGGATTCTAGAAGGAGGGTCTGGGCAAGTGCCACCACCCTTGCTGTCTTCCTACCCATCCAAGTGAAGGCATTGACTCCCACCTCAAGGGGAGCTGACATCTGCCATCTAGAGAGCAATTATAAATCTGAATGATCTCCAGGATGGTTCCCCAGGATGAAATGGCATTGTACCTGTCTGAGATCCTATCCTTTTCCAGGCCCCACCCCTTAAATCTTCAGGAATTTCCTAACCTGAAGTTGGAAATCTATCTCCTTCCCTTTATCTGCCCCTCTGACATCAAGTTTCCATCACCTTCCCCCTCCCTGCAGCCTCTCCATAAGAAAATGACAGTCTTTCTTCACAGTGTGGGGGAGACCAAAGCAGCTTACATCATTCTCCTCTCTCCTCTTTGATCTGAACAACCCTGTGAGGCAGGTTAGGCTGGAAGTCTGTGATGGGTTCAAAATCAGTCAGTTTCCACAGCAAGAACTTGTGTTTGGCAGTCCCTGGTCAGATGGCCTAACTTGTATGCCCTCCTCAAACTTCACCACAGAGTCTCTAGGAATTTCCCACCAACCTGGAAAGGTACCACTAAAGGCTTCTGTGCAAGTGCCACCCCCAGCCTTGCTGTCTTCCCACCCACCCAAGTGAAGGCATTCACTCTCCCACACACCCACTTCAAGGGGACATGATCTATGCCTTCTGGAATTTCCTAATCTGGAGTTGGCAACCCAGCGGCCTCTACATGGTAAAAGGACTGTCTTTATTCACAGTGCGGGGTGGAGAACCAAGCACCTGGAGGTTGGCAACAGTGGTTCCCTGGAAGGAAATGTCTGGTAGCATCAAGCAGCTGACACTGTGAATAAAGCCATTGCAAGCCTCCCTTTCACTGCCTATGAAGTGGCCCCTCTGTGCTGTGAATGAACATTCCTTGTCAGTTGAGATGTTAACTGCTACTGTTTGTGTGAATTAAAGGGAGGAAGTTAGACAGACAAAATGAAATAAAAAGACTGAAAGACGGAGATACGGAGAAAAAATAAGGGAAAGAACAGAAGGGGGAGGTAGAAAAAAGAGGGAGAGAAAGGAGTGAGAGAAATAAAAATGAGAAGGAAGATAGACAGGGCCCTGAGGAGAGGCAGTTGTGATCAGAAAGCCCCCAGCAGAGAACTGTCTTCCTCAGAGGTCAGTGGCCGTCTAATGGTGTTCTTGCCTGACAGGGCCAGCAGTGAGCTGGGGAGAGAAGAATCAGCCAATGGCACAGCAGAGACGGATTGCAAGCCAATCCTGCAAAAATGTGGAGAAGGCTGCAGTGGGCAGATGACAGAGAGGCTACCCAATGGTAGCAGAAAGTGGTGACAGAGAGAGTGTCAGCCAATACTTGGTGCAGTACAGTCATGGTGACTGCAACGAAAGGACACCAGAATTTGCCACCATGGCTTCAGTTTCATGACTAAAGGATACCATTACTGCATATGCACACACAAAAAAGGAGGTTTCATCACTGACTGAATGCATGATGACATGACTGCACACCCCCTTTTCAAAGGAAGTGCAGAAATAAAGTGCCTTTTTATGGAAGGGGTGCTGCAAAGTCAGAGCTGAGGATTCAACTTTCCAAGAAACAGTGACAATACTGAGGTGCAGAAAAGGTCAGAGTCTTGGGGAAATGGGGGCAAGGCATAATATTCATTTTTATTTATTTAGGTATCTCTTACCTTGCTTATTTCCCCAATGGGGGGGGGGGGTCAAAAGCAGCTTACAAAAATGTAATTTGCATTAATAAACAAACGGGGGGAAATACAGCACAATATGAAGCTGTTTTATACTGAATCCAGACCATCCTTCAGCCAGTTTGGTGTAGTGGTTAAGTGTGTGGACTCTTATATGGGAGAACAGGGTTTGATTCCCCACTCATATGAACATGGGAGAACAGGGTTTGATTCCCCACTCATATGAACATATGAAGCTGCCTTATACTGAATCAGACCTTTGGTCCATCAAAGTCAGTATTGTCTTCTCAGACTGGCAGCGGCTCTCCAGGGTCTCAAGCTGAGGTTTTTCACAGCTATTTACCTGGACCCTTTTTTGGAGATGCCAGGGATTGAACCTGGCATTGTACCGAGTCCGGTACAAGGTGCTGGTTATTACCTTTAAAGCCCTATATGGCCTAGGACCTGCCTACCTGAAGGACCGTCTCTCCCCACATGTTCCCCAGAGAGTACTGAGATCAGGAACCCAAAACCTTCTCATTATCCCCAGGCCAAAGGAAGCCCGCTTAAAATCTACCAGGGACAGGGCCTTCTCTGTTATGGCCCCTTCCTGGTGGAACCAGCTGCCGGAAGAGGTGAGGGCCCTGTGGGACCTTGCTCAGTTCTGCAGGGCCTGCAAGACAACCCTCTTCCGGCTGGCTTATAACTAACCGGCACAAGAAACTAAGTGTGGTTCTATTAGACTTCTGTTATTCCTAATGTTTTAAATGTTTTAACTGTTTTAAATGCTTAAACTTAATTTTTATGTTGGATTTTATGTTGTGAGCCGCCCTGAGCCACTTGGTGGGAAGGGCGGGATATAAATCATAAATAAACTAAATAAACTAAACTAAAACCTTGGACCTTCTGCTTCCCAAGCAGATGCTCTACCACTGAGCCACCATCCCTCCCCATCCCTCCACTCCTCCACTTGCACTTGCACCTGCTGGAATGGCCTTGGATTAGCCATAGCTTTCACAGGAGTTGTCCTTGAAAGGGCAGCTGCTGTTAAAAGCTCTCTCAGCCCCAACTACCTCACAGGGTGTCTGTTGTGAGGGGTGGGGGGAAGGTAGAGGATATTGTGACTGCTCTGAGATTCAGAGTATAGGGTGGGATATAAATCCAATATCTTCATCATCAAGGTCAGGCTAGCAGTGGCCCTCCAGGGTCTCAGGCTGAGGTCTTTCTCATCACCTACTACCTGGTCCTTTTAAATGGAGTTGCCAGGGATTGAACCTGGACCCTTCTGCTTCCAAAGCAGAAACTCTACCACTGAGCCACAGACCTAGACTAAAATAAAAAGCAAAATAAAGATATTTTTTAAAAAAATTACAACAGATTCCATACAGTTCTAATTCTAATTCTATGGACTGTACACCCTTTGGCTCTTGCCCTTTGACTCACATCAAAGGCCTCTGGCCATGCCTAAATTTTAATTACCTGCATGTGGAAGCTAACCCCATATCTTCTTAGCTTGCAGACATGTTCCCAAGAATTCTCCTACCTTAGCTTATAAACCCTCTGACTATGCCCAGGTACCTACAATATAAAAAATATTGCCTTGGTGTTTCTGTAATGAATGTTGCCTTGACACATCTTGATCTATCATTGTCTGCTTAGAAATTCCTCATGAATGAGAAGCAAGAAAAACAGCAGTAGCAGTAGCGTCAGTGGTGGTACTGATATGGTACTGGTGCTATTACAGTACTGGTGTAGTGTCATCTGCCAGGTGACTGGTAGCCAGAACCATATTAGGAGACATGGGTTCAAAATAAATCCTCATCGAGCCATGAAAACTGCCCTTGGGCCAGTCACTCTGTCTTAGCCTGACCTACCTTACAGGTTGCTGTATGAGAATGAGAAGGAGGAGGGAGAGTATTATGAATGCCACCTTGAGCTTTTTGGCTGAAGAGCTGGATAAACATCTAAACAACTAGCAATCCAAGAGGAGATGCATATGGCTGCAGCTGGGCTGCTGCATTTTCATCCAGGCTTCCTTCACGGGTAGAAAAAGCAACCTTGGCTTTGCATTCTGATCAATACAAACCGTTTTGAAACACAAACGTCAGGCTCTAAATACATCTCATTTTAAATTGCAACAGGGGCTTCATAACTATTACTAGCCAGATAAAATTTGTATTGTAAGTTCATTGTTCTTGCTCTTCACTTGTTTTAGTTTGTTCTTTACAAAAAACCCCAAATCAAACCCTTTTCCTCCATGGTAATTATTGTGTGGTATGGTTTTACTGTGTATTGTATTTATGTGTTGTGAGCCGCCCTGAGCCTGCCTTGGCGGGGAAGGCGGGATATAAATAAAAAGTTATTATTATTATTATTATTATGGGCCCATAGTAATGTAAGATCATCTCAAGGCATATATATATATAGTTTTACTACTTATTAATTTATTTTAATACATTTTCTATGTAAGCAGGAGGCAATAAACAATCATATTATTAATAATGGAGGATAGCTTTTAAAAATAAAGGAGTTACTTCTGCCAAGGGGATGATAAATACCTGGTCAGCATGTTCACATGTAAGTAGTCAAGCCTTCAAATAATTGGTCTCAGATATATAAGGCTTTAAAGTGAGAATCAGAACCTTGAGTTATACCCAGAAATATATTGGCACCCACTGTAGTTCTATTAGAATTAGCAATACATGCTCTGTCTGATTTACACTTGCCATATCCTGAACCAGTTGCTGTTTCTGAATAATTTTCATTGGCAACTCCACAAAAAGCACATAACAATAATCTAACCTGGATGTGATCAGAGCAGGGATAACAGTTGCCAGATCTTGGTTTCATGAATATGCTACAGCTGTTGTACCAACAAAAGTTTGTCAAAGATCTTACATACCACAGACTAGGTTTTTTTGCCAGGGTTGAGCTCTGTTCTGTTCCATTAAATATAATATAAACCCTCCCAGACAAATCCTGAGGTTTTTAATAGTCTTGTTACTGTGCTATGGCTCTTCTATTATGTCACAGGTCTCAGAAAAAAATGGTCACATCGTTTTGATAGAAACAAAACTGGAAGTGACGAAAAGACATTCTTTTCTATCTACCAGTTTCCCACAGATCAATGTAAACATTTGATACCATATAGCAAACAGAGAGGTAATTATTTCTGAAACTATTCTAATGTAGCTTGAGATGCCAGTCACATGGCAGAAGTAAAGTCAAGTATCATTAGTTAATTGACCTAGAGTAATTTTCTCCCCATACCTGACTACATCAAGTATGAATTATCCCAAGGGAAACTAAATTGATTGTATGCTCAGGAATGATAAGATCTTAAGAATTCTTACTCCTATTACTGCGAATCCTGCAAGAGAGGACCAAAAGTGCTTCAGGAGCTGATCAGCTACTATATAAGTACATGGCTTTTTTTGTAGAAAAAGTCCAGCAGGAACTCATTTGCATATTAGGCCACACACCTCGATGCCGAGCCAGCTAGAACTGCATTCCTGTGTGTTCCTGCTAAAAAAAAAAGCCCTGTATGATTGGGGATCTTGGAGTGATGTTAATTTGGTGTATATTAGTTTGCTGTATGATTGTTATTAGTAATATTATTGTTATTTTATGTTTCAATGTTGTGTTGTTTTGTTGTCTTTTTTGTTTGTTTGTTTTTCTTCATAATAAAAAAAAAGCCCTGTATAAGTATATTCCCAAGACAGAAGCAACCCAAAGATACACTAGTAGAGAGGCCTGGCGCTATTGTGCAATTACCAAGTGAAGGCATAGCAATGCCACAGCCCCTTGCCAACCCCCCCCCAACTGATGCTACCTGCTTTGTGAGCCAGTGACTTGGGTACACATCCCCTCGACTGCATCTGTAGGAATGTCACACGACTCAGGGTTGAGGTTCATCACACCAGTCTGTCTCTTCTACTGCTTGTGTCTGCTGCCCTCTTGACAGTGGTGGTGTTGCTTTATTTATATACATTATTTTTTACACAATCATTTACTAACAATGTGCAGAATGAAGCGACCGATGTTTACCTTAGCTTGTTACCCCAAATGCATATTCCAGGAAAGAGGTGGAAGGTCAGCACATTCCAAGAGCCTCAGTAGTATTCTTGCATAGGGCAAGATACATGAAGGGTTAAATCTGCCTTCTGTCTATAGATGAGGTCAGGACAAGGTTAGCCAGGCCATTGTCCTTCCTTCATCCCATTCTTTTCTGTTTTTTAATTAAGGGCTATCAAGAACATTCTGACCCCTCACCATCACTCTCTGGAATCGATTGTATTAAAGGGGTGTATTGTTCCAATTGCTTTGCTAATACATATGCATGATTGGCTTGCAAGGTATATTCTTCTTTTTTTATTTGTAAACCAATTTTTATTATTTTTGCAATATATTGAAAAATATATTTCTAACATAACCCAAATATAATCCACCAATATATCACAAATTTACCTCCCACCCCCCGCCTCTAATTCATGACCTCCGCCGGTATTTAAAATATGTAAAAAACATTCTAAAGATAAAATTCATAATTATAGAATCTTCACTAAAAATTACCATTATTTTAACTCTAAAAAAAAAGTTGTTATGCTTTATCCTCTACTTAATTCTTCTTTATCTAGCTTGCAAATTAAATCGCAATATCAATAATCACAATTCTTCTTTTCTCTTTAAAAGTTCAGTTATTGTTGTCAAAAACCACTAAATGTTTCTTCACTTTCCATTGTTTCTCCACATATTTTTGAAACTTCTCCCATTCTTCTTTAAATTTCTCCAAATTACAGTCATTTAAGATTCTAGTAAGTTTGTCCATTTCATTCCAGTTTAGTACTTTTAAGACCCAGTCCCATTTTTCTGGTATTTTGTTTTGCTTCCACAGTTGCGAGTACAATGTTCTCACAGCTGAAAGCAAATACCACAACAATGTCCTGTCTCACTTCGAAAAGCTTTCCATTTGTATTCCCACCAGAAAGGCATCCGGTGCTCTCTTAATATTATATCTCAAGATTTTCAAAATCCCTTGCTGAATCATAAGCCAAAATTGTTTCGCCTTTTTGCAAGTCCACCACATATGGTAGAAAGAACCTTCATTTTTTTACATTTCCAACACTTATCAGAAGCTTGATTGTTCATTTTTGCTAATTTTTAGGTGTCATATACCACCTATACAGCATTTTAAAACAGTTCTTTTTTATATTATAGCATGTCGATATTCTCATAGAATTCTTCCATAGGTGTTCCTACGTCTGCATTTGTATTTCCTTGTTAAAGTTTATTGCCCATTTAATCATTTGCGGTTTCACCACCTCCTCTTCTGTAGACCATTTCAATAACAGTTTATAAGTCCTTGAAATCAATTTTTCATTTTCACCCAACAGCATTTTTTCCATTTCTGTTTGTTCATGCCTTATACCAGTATTCCTAATATCATTCTCTACCAAGCTTTTAATTTGTTGCAGTTGAAACCAATTAAACTTATCTTGCAACTCTTCGGCAGATTTCAATTCTACTTTGCCTCCATGAATCTTTAGCAGTTGTTAGTATGATGCATATTTTTCTTCTTGTATATTTGTAGACAACTTTATAATTTCTGTTGGCACAGTCCAAAGTGGTTTTCTCTCATCACCATATTTACTACATTTTTTCCAAGTATTCAGCATGTTTCTTCTTATGTAATGATGTGAGAAAAAACCATCAATCTTTTCCTTCCCATAATGCATATAAGCATGCCAACCAAAAACATTCCCATGGCCTTCTAATGCCAATAATTTTCTGTTAAGTAAAGTTATCCATTCCTTAATCCATACCAGACAAACTGCATCATGGTATAATCTTAAATCAGATAATTGGAAGCCACCTCTCTCTTTCGCATCCGTCAGAATTTTCATTTTAATTCTTGGTTTTTTGCCCGCCCATACAAATTCTGAAATTTTTCTTTGCCAAAGATTAAATTGTTTCTTATCTTTCACTATTGGGATAGTTTGAAAAAAAAAATTCTTGATAGAACATTCATTTTAACTGCAGATATTCTCCCCAGCATAGATAGATTCAATTTGTTCCACTTTGTCATATCCTCTTCAATTTTATGCCAAAGCTTTTTGTAATTGTTCTTGTATAGATCAATATTTCTCATTGTGATCTCCACACCTAGATATTTAACTTTTGAGGTGACTTCACATCCAGTAGCATTTTGTAGCTCTTTCTGTTTGCTTGGTGACAGATTCTTACTAAGGATTTTCGATTTTTCTTTGTTTATATAAAAACCCACCAGTTCTCCATACTCTTTAATTTTATTTAACAACAACTTGTACTGGATTTTCATTAATAAACATCACTTCGTCCACAAAGGCCCTATACTTGTAGGAAAAACCTTTCAACTTCAGTCCCTCTATTTCTTTATCCTCTTCAATTTGCATCAACAAGACCTCTAGGGTCATTATAAATAGCAATGGAGATAGAGGGCAACCTTGCCTTGTGCCTTTGGTAATTGTAATTTGTTCTGTGAAGTTATCATTCACACAGAGTTTAGCTTGTTGTTCTGTATATATTGCCTTGATCATCCTTATAAAATCACCTCCTAGTTTCATTTTTTCCATCACAGCAAACATAAAGTCCCAATTAAGATTATCAAAAGCTTTTCTGCACCGCAAAAATTAAAGCCACCTCTTTCTCTGGATGCTTTTCATAATATTCTACAATGTCTGTAACTGTTCTAATATTGTCTCTTATTTGCCTTCTGGGGAGAAAACCTGCTTGTTCTTCTTGAATAGAAATGTTCAAATGCTGTTTGAGTCATTAGGGTTTGTAGAATCTTTCCGGATCAAGTGCCGTGTTCTACTGGAGAAAGTTTTCCTTCCAGACGTTTCGTTCTCAGCTGCAGAGAACATCCTCAGTGGCGTTGCAGCCGGAGCAGACCTTCTTGGCTGCTGTGCATTGAGTTGAACTGTTTGAGTCATTCTGCTAGAATTCTAGCAAATATTTTACAGTCATTATTCAGTAGTGAAATCGGTCTATAATTTTTAACATCCATGACATCTCTTTCCTCTTTTGGTATCAATGAAATTACTGCTTCTTTCCATGTACTTGGCACCATCCCATCTTGTCTAATACTGTTCATCAGTTTTTGAAGTTTAGGTGCTAGTACTTCTGCCAGAACTTTATAAAATTTTGCTGAGAAGCCATTGGGACCTGGAGCTTTTCCTAGTTTCATTGAACAAATTGCTGCTTCTATCTCTACTTTTTCAATTGGTTCATTCAAGATTTTTTCCATGTTTTCTTTTAGGGGTTTCAATTTTATTCTTTGCAGACAAGCTTCTATTTTCTCTTTATTTACTTGTTGACCTTTAAATAATTTGGCATAAAATTTGTAAAACTCCCTTTTAATTCCGGCTTGATCCACAATTTCTTTACGCTCCGAAAAAATTCTATTTATGATTTTTTTCTCCCTTTTTTTCTTCAGTTGCCAAGCCAAGTATTTCCCCGGCTTATTAGCACCTTCAAATGACTTCTGCTGTAGCCTTTTTAAATTCCACTCTACCTCTTTATTCAATGTGTCTCAATTGGTTCTGCAAAATAATAATTTCCCGCAATATTCCCCGGTCTTTTTTTCAGTTCATTTTTTTTTTGCCTATTTCTATTTGTAAGTCCATCAATTGTTTTTCTTTAGCTCTTTTATCTTTATTGTTCAATGTAATTAGTATTCCTCTCATAACAGCTTTATATGTGTCCCATACGGTATGAATTTTTACATCTTGATTTTCATTCATTTGGAAAAAAGCTCTTTCAAGAGCTTTCACTGTTTCTACTTTTTGCAGTAAGTCTTCATTTAACCTCCATCTGCTCGTCTTTTTCCTTTCTTTCGCTAACCACTTTAATGGATTGTGGTCTGCACCTATTTTTGAAAGAATCTTTATTTTATTAGTTATAAGTCCCAAGTCCTTCGTGGACCATATCATATCAATTCTTGAGAAGGAGTTGTGCCTTGCTGAAAAAAAAGTATAGTCACGCATTTTAGGATTAAAATTTCTCCATATATCTTCCAGACTTTCTTGCTTTGTCAGTTCAAAAAATGACCTTGGTAGCTTACCATGTTTGTTCTTTTTATTTCCAGATCTGTCCAAAAAGTTATTGATAGTTCCATTAAATTCTCCCATTAGCATTACTTGATCATAAGTCACTTGGTTGAATTGTTGCATAAGGTCTTTAAAGAAAGCATCTTTCACCCCATTTGGGGCATATAGTCCCAGTAACAATGTCTTTTTCTCATTCATAAACACCTCCATTGCAGCATATCTACCATCATTGTCTTTAAAAATCAATTTTGGCTCCAATTCTTTTTTAATATAAAAAACCACTCCCTTTTTTTTTCTCTTGAGCTAGTGAAAAAAATTCTTCTCCAAGAGATTTGTTCCATAAAAATTTGTAATCCAATTGCTTAATATGTACTTCTTGTAGATGAACTATATTACATTTCTGTTTTTTAATCCAGTGGAAAGTTGCTTTCCTTTTTTGCGGTGAATTAAGTCCATTTACATTCCAAGAAATTAATTTGTAATCCATAATGATTCTTTAATTATTCTGTATCCCCAAACTCTTTATTGTCCGCAAAAACTTCTCCATGCCTTGAGTATCTATTATTGTCATTCTCAGTCTTTTATACTCAAAGCTAAGAACTTCAGGTAAGATCCATCTGTATCTTATTCCCTTCTCTCATAGCTTGTCTGTCAATTTCTTGAATTGTCTTCTGTCACTAATAACCTTCCTCGGCAGCTCCTTCATTATCCGTACTCTGCTTTCCTCCACAATCATTAGACTTTCAAATTGTTGACTTAAGATCCTTCCCACCATGCCCCTTGAAGTAAACTATACTACCACGTCCCTTGGTACATAATTTGTGCTTTCTAGCAAATTCTGAGTTGACCCTGTATACATAGCCACACAAATGTCGCATCACCTCAGGGTCATCTCCCATAAACTCAGCAATGATTGTAGCAACGTACTTCTTTAGATCCTCTTGGTCTTTTTCAGGCACTCCCTTTAGGCGAATCATATTCTCCATTAACTTACAATCTTGTAGTATTGCTTTATCCTGCATCTTCTTAATAATAGCATCTTGATCTTTAATTTTAACTTTATCTCTTCTTTCTTTTTAGCTGTTGCTTGAGACTCCTTTCTGAGATCATCAATCTTTTTTTTAATCTCTTTCTTGACTTCCTCAGCACTGGAGTTTATTTCTTTAGTTAACTTCTTCTCACTTCCAGTTATTAAATCTTTCATTACCTTCACCAATCTTGCCTCCATAGCATCCAGTTGTTCTTGAACTTGTTTAGCCATTTTCCCTTCTCCCAACGAGGCTGCTCTTAGATGTGTAACCCTTGGTCCCAGCTTCTGATCAGACATCACTGTCCTCCCATTGCATAAAATGGGTTCTTAGGTTGACCTCACCAAAATACAATCTGATGCCAGATTTCAATAGATAAGAACATGCCCTTTCCAGAAAGCCCAAAAATCACCGTCTTCTGAGCTTCCTAGCTCCAGATATTAATTTTTAAATTTCCTAATTTTTCCAAAATGGCGGCCATGAATTTTCCAAGCCTCTTTTTAAAAAAGTTTTCCTTTTCCCCCCTAAGGCTTATTAATTTTCAAACAAATAATCCAAGCTGTTTTACCTTTTGGGGATGGTTTGTGTCGGTTTTGTAAATTTTTAAAGCCCAGTTCCAATTTATTTTATGTAAAACCTTTGACCTTTCTGTAATGGCCGCTGATGTTTCTCTATGGTTCCTGGCTCTAGAGAAGACCTGAATGCTTAAAGATTCCTCTTCTTTCAGTACTTACTTCCTGACTCTCTGAAGTCTCATTCTCAATGGTTATAAATCCCGCGATAGTTAAAAAAAGTCACTTCCTGTCTTGTATTCAGAGTCTGCAGCTGTGTTATGGCTGGGGTTTTTTTTCAAAGCCACAAGAATTCCAAACAACAATTATTTTTCTGCACTTTCCTGCTTGCTCTTAACTCCAAAAATTCCACTTTTACCCCCTTCCACTTCTCCTTGATTTTATGCTCTTGCAAATAGTTCCAGATCTTAAATCTTTTGTTTTAACAGTCTTATTTCAGTCCCGGAGTGATAGATAATAATCTTTTACCTTAATGAAATCTATTGTTCTTTATACCATCAACTTTGCCTTCAGATGTTATTATAGTCCATAGAAAGCTGGAATCTGGATGAGTTTATGTCAATTTAATGACTCTGGAGATTCTTTGTAGATGATGGAATGCAATTCTTCATCGGGGATTCTTCAAAGCCAAAAAGAAACCTCTCCTGGCATCTCTCATCAGCCAAAGTAAGTCCCCTCAAAATTTTCAAGCATGTCTTAGACAGATTCCTTTACTGGAAAATGTAGGCAGTAGGCATTAGAATGCCTTTTATGCCCAAAACAAAGATTTCAGTCTGCTCCTCCAGAAAGAAGCAGGTCAGCTCACCCGCAAGGTATATTCTTCTCATGACAGTTTACATATTCTTGTACACAAGACACATAAGGAAGGCAAACATTGTACAAAGCAGCACACCGCTACAGTTAATGTTATCATTACCAAATCCCACTGACACAAAGTGCCCAACCATCCTGTGGGCAGCCAACTGCCGTAGGTTATTGAGCTGATGGTTTACTCTTTGAGAGTTGTCAGTGATATTGAAGCAGCACATACTGTGCAATGATTCGCATCCTTGGTGGTGAAGGAGGAGCAGATACAGATAGTCTATAACTGCATGGTTGTCTAAATCAGCATAATGTTCTGTGATTAATAGCAGCTAAGGCACCCTGATGAGTGAAGCAGCAAGGGACACATATTCAGCTTGGCTGAGGAGCTGAACACTGAAATCACAAGAAGAGTCCAATGTGGCAGAGGAGTCCCGTCTCCCCCGAGAGGCAGGTTCTCCAGCCACCTCTTCCTTTGTGGGGAGGACAATGGTTAAACGGCTCAGGCAACAAGTGGTTTCTGACAGGTTGGCAGGAATGTAATTAAATGTACGTGATCACAGGTAAAAAACCATCCTGGGGGTAGGAAGACATGACCATAATTAAAGTTATATTGTCTATAGATGAACAATTGAAATTAGTTGGACCAGTAGGCACACAATAGGGCTGGGAGGGATGACTTCTACAACTGACAACATGGGCACATGCCGTGTTATTCCCTGCAGCAACAAAAGGGGTAAAAAGGGAGGCTGCATTCAAGGGAAGTTGATAACCAGCGCTTCCGCAGTTGGGAGACTGTTGGTAAATCATGCTTTCATTGAAATTTCTGAACAATGTGTAGTTTTTTATGAGCAGGGGAGGAGTGCAGACAGGAATTAAACAAGTAGCTAATAACATATGCATATCAATGGACTCCTTTAAACAGAAAGAGGACGCATTTGTTTGCTCAGCCAGAAGTTCCCACAGATTATACTGCAACCGAGATTCAAGGGGGGCCATCCCTACTGGGGCTGCTTCCCCTTGAATTATGAAATAACACAGCACACAAAGAGTGAGAAGTGAATTGGCAGTGATAACCGCAAAGATGGCAGCACACAGGTTCTCGGGCATTTCTGGCTGGTTGTTGGCCTGTAGCACCTGTTGCACTTCCCTGGTGGTCTGTTTCACAGCCCCCCATGTCACCAGCAAAGTTCTGGGTCCCCTCGGAAGGGGGTGGAATGGTTGCTGTGCTTTCTCCAGGCTGACCTTTTCCATTTCAGACATCATATTGGGAGCTGCCTGAGGCCATGCCATGAGCAGGCGAACACACTTAGCCGGCACCCACAAAGGACCTGTAGGGGTTAGAACAGAAGCAAAACCACGTCCCCAGGTGATAAGAGGCACAGGTCCCATTCAAGTGCGATCAGGCAGGGCTGAATAAAACACCAATGGCTGGGGGAGTAATGGTTGAGCACGGAAATGTCGATCATAGGGTGATGCCAAACCTAAAAGAGAAGAAGTTCTCAAGCCTGGGATTGAAAAAAAAAATAATTGATTAAAAGTAAATAAAACTTTATGGACTTGTTGCGTTATGGAAACCAAATTAGGGGTCCGGAATTTCCCGTTTTAATTGTTTTTTCAAAAGCGTTTTAAAAGAGCGATTGGCGCGCACCACAATTGCTTGACCTGTAGAATTATAAGGAATACCATGACTGAGACTAATGTCCCATTGTATACAAAATTATTGGAAACCAGCAGAACAGTAGGCAGGGCCATTGTCTGTCTTGAGTTTTTGAGGTTTGCCCAGGACAGTGATGGCAGCAATTAGATGAGCAATAACATGCGTGGCAGACTCTCCTCTTTGAGGAATGGCCCATAAAACACCTAAATAGATATCTACAGACACATGAACAAATTTCCAAGGGGCCAAGGAGGGAACATGTGTGACATCCATTTGCCACAGTTCATTAGGCCTCAAACCCCTAGGGTTCACCCCACCTTCAGAGATGTGGGAAAACCCTGCAAAATGTGGGCAAGCAGAAACAATGGCTTGGGCTTGTGAAAGGGGAATGTCAAAGGCTTTAGCTAGCCCTTTGGCATGGAAAAACTGTTGACTAGATACTGGGTCAGAGAAAAGGGAATGTATGGCCTGATCAGCACGCTGATTACCCTTAGCCAGACTTCTGGGCAGGAAGCTGTGGCTGCAGATGTGAGCAATAAAGAACTCATGCGTGCGTTGCTCCAAAAGTATTTGCAATGCCATTAGAGAAATTAGAGAAATAATGCCATTAAATTAGAATCAATGCGAGGGGCAAGATAGGCTCCTAGTAAATTATTTACCAGGCGACAAACATAGTGTGAATCAGAGATGAGATTAAAAGGCTGATTAGAAAAAGATTGGAAAGCCAAAATCACAGCCGCTAGTTCTGCTCGCTGTGGAGATGCTTGAACAGCAGAGTATTTAGTAATCCATTGTGAATCCTTTTGATAAACAATGGACCCTCGACTGTGGCCGCCATCAGAAAATACTGTGGCAGCAGACCGAAGAGGGATCAAAGACTGCATGGGCTTAAGAAACATAGGAGCAGACTGCACTAAAGACAGTCGAGGATCTTTTGGAAGGTGATACCTAATTTATCCAACAAAATCAGCCAAAGCAATTTGGAAAGGCAGGGACACGTACATTAACTGGTCAAACTCTGCCTTTGGGAAAGGCATAGTGATTGACAGCAAATCACTGCCAATTCATTCCAGAGATTTTTCTCGGGCTTGGGCACACAGATCAGCAATTGCTTGTGGATATGGGAGGATATTTCGATGAGACCCATGAGAGAGATAAAGCCATTCAAACAAAAACACTTGAGGTCCTTCAAGGGCAGCCAAAACACCAGTAGGGGTCTGAGGCATGGGAAGGATTAAAAGAGACAGGCCTTTGACGTTAGAGGGCAAGTGATCCACACACTGCTGCTCTAAGACATGGTTAATGTCTTGTAAGGCCTGATGCCCTGACGGGGGCATCACAACCACATCACTTGGATGATGAGCAGTAGTTAACAATGAAAATAATGGGCTCAACAGGCTGGTGGGTAACGAAAAATAAGGTTGTACCCAATTTAAGGTTCCCAGCAATTGTTGTAGAGCGACTAGGGTCAAGGGAGAAGGGAACTACAAACGGGGGACCACCCGAGCTGCAAAGGAGTGCAGCATTCGATGACCCAAATAGAGATAAGGTTCTGCCATTTGCACCTTTTCGGGAGCCACCCTGAGACTGAAAGGCTGGAGGGACTAGATTAGCTCACCAAGCAATTCTGGGGGGATTTGGGGGGCAGCCACAAGAATATCATCCATATAATGATAAATGAAGGCATTAGGGTGCAGTTTCCGAAAGGGACTTAAAGCCTGATCCACAAAATGTTGGCAAAGAGTTGGGCTATTAAGCATACCTTGGGGTAAAACCTTCCAGTGGTAACGTTGTGTGGGGGCTTGATCATTAACTACATGAACTGTAAAAGCAAACCATGGATGGTCAGCTTCACTGAGAGGGATTGTAAAAAAGCAATCCTTAAGATCACAATAAACATTTGACACCAAATTTGGATTGGGAATACCACATTGAAGAGGACCCATGGGCTGGATGCTAGGAATTTACAGCTCTGAGATCATGCAACATTCTCCACTTTCCACTTTTCTTTTTTATCACAAAGACAGGGGTATTCCAAGGGCTGGTTGTCGGCTCAATATGACCAGCATGAAGTTGCTCTTGAACCAAAGAGTGCAATGCCTGAATCTTTTCAGCAGGCAAGGGCCATTGATCGACCCACACAGGCTCGTCAGTTAGCCAAGTCAAGGGCAATGCAGTTAAAGACATGGCTCTTCAATACTCAAGGTGGTATCGAACTGACCAAGAAGATCTTGGCCCCAGAGATTTACATGAATATTTAATACATAGGGCCAAAATTGTACGTGATATCATGAATCTGGTAAGGAAGCAGACAAAAATTCTGAACTTTGGTGAGCTCCCTGCTTTCCTCCCACACCTCACATGCTGGGGCAGTTTTCCTGTGGCCATTCAGGGGGCCATTGAAGGTGGCTGATAACAGTAACATCCGCCCCAGTATCAATAATCCTTTCAAAGCGCTTACCCTGAATAATGACGCTTTGAGTTGGCTGCTTTCATGTAATAGTGGAGGTGATGCCCACCACTGGGCTGGAAGGCTCAGTAGACCCAAAACCGCCAGTTCCACGCTCCCGATCTGTCCCTTCTGCAGGTAACAGATAGGGAACGAGAATCAGCTGAGCAGGGGCCATGCCTTTAGGCAGCACCTGAGGGAGATTTGTCCACAATTGCAGTTGAAGAACGCCCTTATAATCTGAATCTTTTACATCTGGAATCACAAAGACACCCTGCTTTCCACTAGAAGAACGGGGCAAAATTAAACCCACATGACCATCAGGAAGAAGCCTAGTCATTTGTGATGGGGCTACTTGGACCTCCCCTGGAAACTCAAATTTTACATCTTGCTGTAAGATTAAATCCATACCAGCACTACCTGTCGTAGCACTGGGAGTGTTCATCACAGTTGATGGGGGATTTATTCGCTGACAGTCTCTGTCTGGACTAGGGCCAGAGACGGGCCCGCTCGACAGTTTCCCGAACGGCACTCACTGGCCCAGTGAAATCCTTTCCCACATTTTGGACACTTAGTTTGAGGCTTTCCTCGGTTACCACCCTGAGGTTTTGAGGCTCCTTTCTGGGCTCCCCCACCCGGAGCTCAACATTCTGCTTTAAAATGACCAGGCTTCCCACAGTTAAAGCAACTGCCTGCTGGCCGCCCCCCTTGATGGAGAGTGGCGGCAAGCAGAGAAGCCTGATGAGTGGGGGTACCCATGTCCTGGCAAGCTTTAAGCATGTTTGCAAGGTCTGGATCTTTCCCTAACCCAATGATTGCCCTGTAGCACTCAGAAGTTGCATTTTCTTTGGCAAGTTTCATAAGTAACTCGCTCCGTGCATCAGAGTTGTCAATTTGTCTTTTGAGAGCCTCCTGCAGATGGTTAATAAAATCAGCATAGGGCTCTGTTGCCTTTTGATGAACATTTGAAAAAGTCTGAACGGGTTTGCCAGATGAGGACAGCCGCTGAAATGCTCGAAAGGCACACTCTGAGGAAACCTGTAATGTGGCAGCTGGCAAGACTATCTGATTATCAGTAGCAGAAAAGTCGCCTGCTCCGTAAAGTTGCTCAGCTGTATAAGCTCCCCTCGAATTAGCTCCTTGGAGCATGCACTGATAGTGAAATTCACTGTCCCGTACCACATATTGCACAGGTGTTAAGAGCATGCGAACAGTGGTTTTCCAATCCTCTGGGACCAAGGTATGATTTCTCATGGTAGCTTCTAGCATGCCTTGCACATAAGTGCTGCTAATCCCCATGCCCCTAATGGCTTTTTGAAGTTCAGTAAGCATTGGGTAAGATAGGGGTTTATACTCCATAATGCATCTACCTTGGTTGTCAACCTGATCTGTCAAATGTACAGGGCAAATAGACAACATCTCTGCCAATTCTGGGACATCTTCCAATTTAGCCTGACCAAGTTCCTTTTCCAAAACTTCTCGGACCATTCATCCCGGGGCGTTAGATGGTGGGCCCATGGGTAGAGCTGTGGACGGAGGAGGAGGAAAAGGAGGGGCAGGAGGCACAAGTTGGACACCAGTGTTTTTAAGGGGACACCCTTTGGAGAGCTGGCTTGTGTTAAAAATGGGCATAAATTTCTCTACTGCATGCCTACCTTGATGCCAAGCATGAAGCAGTTCAACAGAAGCTCGAGGCTCTGTGTGAAAGGTCTTCCCTATCTTCTCCCAGTTCCGAAGTTTAAGAGAAACTCCCTCTGGATACCAGGGGCACTGTTTACTGATCTCTTGTAAGAGAGTCTTAAGTTGGCCAGAAGTCATGGACCCGCCGGACTTCTGGATGAGGAACCGCAGTTCCTCCAAATGTTTCTGCTGGGTTTGCGAGAACTGTCCTCCCATACTCACAAATGAAGGGGTCGTTGAGAACGACGGAGTGTACTCAAAGGGTCTGTTCCAGATGTTTGTGAGAGGGGTCCCTGTTCACTGCACCACTTGTAGGAATGTCACACAACTCATGGTTGAGGTTCATCACACCAGTCTGTCTCTGCTGCTGCTTGTGTCTGCTGCCCTCTTGATAGTGGTGGTGTTGCTTTATTTATATACATTATTTTTTACACAATCATTTGCTAACAACGTGTAGAATGAAGCGACCGATGTTTACCTTAGCTTGTTACCCCAAATGCATATTCCAGGAAGGAGGTGGAAGGTCAGCACATTCCAAGAGCCTCAGCAGTATTCTTGCATAGGGCAAGATACATGAAGGTTTAAACCTGCCTTCTGTCTATAGATGAGGTCAGGACAAGGTTGGCCAGGCCGTTGCCCTTCCTTCATGCATCATTGTTGATGTGTTCCTTCCATTTGATGATCCATGCTGCTGAACATCTGGTGCCTACAACCGTCCATGACAGTTGTAAAACAGACACAGCTCTCCTGGAGGATCCCCGCCATTTACCCTACAACATGGTCACAGGCCCCACAGGAGAAGCTGCACTTCTGTGCTACGCAGGAGATGCTTCTGTGATATGTAGCTTGTCCCAGGGGGCTATGAGAGCTATGTGGATGCAATCCATGGCCTCCATGACATCCAGGAATCTTGCAAACCTGGAAAAGCTTGCACAGATGGGGGCCAGCTTTGCCTCTTCCATGGGAATGTACAGGTGCAGTAGCATGGCATCCAGGAAGCTGTGGAGGCAGCAGCTCACCTTTAGCCTACCTCCATAGCCTACTGCTTCCCCAGGAGTGTGGTCTGTACCTCTGAGGTAGCTTGGTGCTGTTTCACAACCATCTTGTGGCCAATGTTCTCTCTAAGCCATGGAGTCTTGTGAGCAAAAATTCTACTTTGTGAGCTGCTGGCATTAAAGTTGTGAGTTACTGGCATTAACATTGTGAGCTATTGCATTAATTATTTTGCTCTGGAGCTATTTTTCCTGAATTAAGACAAAAATGTGTGAGCCGGAGGCCAAAAATCTGTGAGCTAGCTCACACTAACTCAGCTTAGAGGGAACACTGCTTGTGGCTGTCAGAGATGCATTCCATAGTCTTAAGTTTCCTGTGGGGCTTGTCCCCATGCTCACATTCCCCTGTGGTATGTTGGCATGAGTGCTCCAAGCCCAATGGGCAAGAATGACCACTGCCAGCCTAACTGGAACAAGGCAGAGGGAGTGCTCTTGGATTAGCTATTGTTGGGAGAAGCTCCATGACTGCTTGCCACCATGACTTCTGGTCTGGGCTTCATTGTACAGATGGAGCTGTCTGCCCTGAAGTAGTAGAATGACTCCTTTGCCTTGAAGGTATGTGTCCTTATGTCCCAGGGCATTCCTTCAGGGCTGTGGTGGAGGGTCTGATGGGTGTTGAGGCCATGCTGCATGTGGTGATTTCACACATCATGGTATGTACCCAGGCACTGATGTCCTCTTTGGTGAGTGTGTCACCTGGCAACCATGCTGCACTTCCAAGGGACTGGTGAGGGTGGCCGCCATGCCAATTGCTTACTTTGGCCTTTCCCCCTGCCGGCAACTTACTCAGCAGAGAGGCCACTGCTGGGCCATCAGATGCCAGGGCTGGTGAGGAGGCAAGTCTGGATGCCAGCTTGGTGATCAGGGACCCAGTTATGGCCACAAGGGAGGAGAGCACCAATGCTGTTGCAAGTCCAGTAACCCTCAATGGAATCCCCAGCTTGCTGTGGTTGCAAGGCAGGAGGAAATAGTGAACAATGGAACAGCCATACCCACTGTGGCTGCTCCTAGGAAAGACAATAGAGGTGAGTTTGTGGTGGAAGTGGGACCTGGCTCTGGGTCCACATGTGGCATGGGCAGGCTTCACTGACTGATGTGTTGCTTCTGTGGTTCCAAGGCTCTCTCTCAATCTTCTTGTGGAGCATCTCCATTCCATGTCTTGTGGAGCGTCTCCATTCACTTCAAGGAACATTATTCATAGGTACCCTGAAAAATTTCCAGTCAGCAGTTATATTGTACAAAGTCTCCAATCTGTGGGTTTTGCCATGGCCACAGATTTCCAGGAATGTGGGAATAGCCGGAAATAGCTAAAATAATCAACTGGTAAGGGCCAGCTGCAGTGGGGCAAATTACTCTCAGATCAACATGTACTTCCCTGTTGTAGGTCATAAATCTACAATCAAACCAAACTAGGACTTTTTGAACATCTGCTCACTGTTCATGAGGAGAGAGAGCCAAGTTTTTTTGCTGTTGAGGAGCTCAGCTGTTTATGAGCAGTTTGAGCCTATTTGGTGAGTTACTTTGTGTATATTTGGCATTTCATGTATGTGCATTTTCATACAGATGGCGTTAGTTTAGATAGATAGATTTTATTTGCGGCAAAAGTCAACATCTTAAAAAAAGGGATAACTATACATATCCATAAGATATCTGTAAGACATGATAAAAGTATTATAATATTATTAAAATTGAAAAATATACAGCAATGGCCATTAAAACAAACATATTCCAGCATTTTAGACTACTAGTAATTTTCTTGTTCTATAGGCGAACCAATTTTAAGAATTATTTTATTCTTATTTTAAGAATAACTGCAGGATATTTGCCCTCCAGGAGTTCTTTAAGTTGGCATATTTTTTGACTGCTAGTAGGGGGAGTAATCATGGAAGGCAGGAGGGATTCCCAATGTTTACTGTATACCTTGCAGTCATAAAAGACATGAACTAATGACTCTATGCCATCATTATAGCAAGGGCATATACGAGCTTCATAGGGGATTTTCCTGTGTCTGTAACTGCAGAAAGGAGGGTGTCCCACCTCATAAGGGAGAATATTCTTCTGTATTCATGGTTTTCTAGGTGAAACAAATATGTCATGGGAGATAACCTATGAAATGACTCTATAAAGGTGTGCCATTTTTGTGAGTTATTTAAATCAGTTTGTCTGGCAGTATCTAATATCCTTTGAGCCACCATCACTCTTGCCTTATCGTATGCCAGGTTGCTAAGGTATTGACTTGAAAGACTATAAAATGGAAGTCTTTCCTCTATTGCTTTCAGCCATAGGGGCTCTATAATCTTGAAGGATTAAGCCTGTCAGCCCTGTGGGATAAAAAATGAGTTTCAGCCAGTATTGGATGGACAGTATCCAGAGCCTTGCCTCTACTGAGACCATGCCCAATTCAATTCTAATAAGAGCACTTGGAATGCCAGGAGGGGCCTGTAGAATTGATCTCAAAAATTTTGCTTGAACAATTTGAGGGCTGCTATCACGCATTTACACCCCTTGTTCCAATAAAATTTCTGGATTGCCGCTGCACTGCTTTTGGCCTTTAAACTAATGGCATCCATATTATGCATTCTTGAACCCTTTACCTGGAACATAACCCTCAGATACCTAAAGCTTTTAACTTGCTCTATTGGGGTATTGTCTAAAACCCAGTGTCATGGGTGCTGGGGACCCTGCAGAGGAAGACGAGTCTGCCGAGGAAACTGTACCCCTGCCACCTGCACCAGTACCCCTGCCTCCTGCTGAAGAAGATCCCAGCCCCCCTGCCTTGCCCTCTCGGGTGGCTCGTGTGCGTGACCGCCTCCGTCAGGACCTCAGGGATCGGAGGAGGGCGGCACGCTCACAAGCAAGACGCTCCCTGAGTCCTGAGTTTTGAGAAGATTCTGGCCCTCCTAAGAGCAAGGATGCTTGAGTTGTAACAGGATCCTGGTTGCCTCCCAGAGCCAGCAATTAGCCCAAATGGGCAACAGCCAGCAGAGGGCTATATAGCTGTGGGCTTTGGGAGGAGGCTTTGTGGAAGCAACTAGTCATCTCCCTGACGTTCTAGCATCCACTCCGGCTTGACTTTGGTTCCTGACTCCCTGACTTTGGCTTTTGACTTCTGGACTCCCTGACCTCGGCTTCTGGACCTCGGACCTGCGATACTTGCACAGTGATTTGGATTTGGCACCTTGGACACTCCTGCTTGCTGGCTACAGACCTCGGACTGCCTCTGGACTTTGCCTGACCCGGCCCCAGCCGTGACACCCAGCTGTGAGGTCTCGGTGTTCTCTTGGCAAATGCCATTACTTTAGTTTTAGAATGATTTATCTCCAACTTATTGGACTGGCAAAACTGAGCAAAGGCTTTCAGCACTCTTCTGAGACCTATGGGTGTTCTTGACAAGAGGATGGCATTGTCCACGTAAAGGAGAATTCCAACATGTTTGTTTCCTAATTTTGGAGGATGGTGATTTGATTTATTTATGTATGCTACCAGATCATTAATATAAAAATTAAAAAGAAGAGGGGCCAGGAGGCAGCCTTTTTAACCCCCTTGGCTGTACCAATGGGGTCTGTCAAGAGTCCCTGATGAAAGCATTTGACCCTAATAAATGTCTGATCATACAAGGCCTGGATAAGAAAAAGTAGCCATCTGTCAATGTTAGTTACACTTAGTTTGTTCCATAAGATCGCTCTAGATACTGAATCAAAGGCAGACCTCAGATCCAGAAAGGCTGCATATAGGGACACCCTCGAATTGGAAGAATACTTTAAAATCAGGTGGTCCAAAAGCATGCAACCCTCTCTAAAGCCTGCTTGTTCCTCAGCCAGATAGTAGTCATACTCCAGTCAATCTCTAAATTTGCCCCCATAGGAGCCTAGCATATAGTTTGCTCACGATACTGAGCAAACTGATTGATCTATAATTATTAGGGTCTTCCTTGTTACCTTTTTTATACAAGGGGATAATGATAGCAGTCCCCCAGTCTTTAGGTATCTTCCCAGATTGATCAATCTGGGTAAACAGGTTGGCTAGAATAGGCGCCCACCAGTCTTTATTTCTCTTGATCATTTCTGGGAAGATTAGATCTATCCCAGGGGCTTTCCCAGATCTCAATGTGTCAATAAGCTGATTAACTTCCGAGCTGGATATTGGGGGCCGGGGAGGTAGGGCATGAAAGCACTCCCGATTAGGGGATTCTGAGCTAGCCACACCAAACAAGAATTTATAGTGATGGACCCACCGCTCTGGAGAAATCAGCATATCAAAAACATTTGCAGGCCGACTCTCTAAATTAGAAATTAATTTCCAAAATAGGGTAGAATTCTTTTCTTTTGCTGCCATCCATAAATCTACCCACAAGGCTTTAACACTTTCCTGCTTCTTTCTCCTACGTAATGCCTTGCATTGGGCCTTTTGATATTTCAGGTCCATTATGGTAACAATCTCAGGGTTATTTCTGTACATATCATAAATTGCATTAAGAAAATCTTTAGCCTGTCTGCATTCAAGGTCAAACCAAGATTTATGCAGGAAGGGTCTGGGCCGTATCCAGCCTTGCTTAGACTTTACTAGCACCTGCTGAATTTCTGACATGATTAGGTAATATTCAGCTGAACATAAATTTATATCCCTTGCATTTATTAAAATACTGACTTCTTTAACTACTGACTCTGAGGACAGGAGACTAATCAGTCTCCTTTCCAATGAAGCTGTCCATCTAGGGTGCCTATAGCATGCTGCCTCTGCCAGATCCAGTCTCTTAGCCCTTTGCCTAGCATGGTGCCAAGCTAGGTCATGTGTCTCAACTTTCAGAACAAGTGGCAGGTGATCGCTTTCACAATATGACACCACTTCAAAATGTTCTACAAATTGAACAACCTCCTCAGAAACTAAAATATAATCAATCATACTCATTCTGGTGCCCAACCAATATGTATATTCTGCTGGAGTCTTTGTTTTCCTTGACCAGTCATTGCTGTGCACCACTCTGCTGCCAATTCTTTCAATAAAAAACAAACTAGTCAGCCAGACAGTGACTTTAATCAAACACTTTTCCAAAAGGTCTTACCATTTGATGTTTCTCTAAGTCTGTGTACACAGCTTTGTATACTCCCCCTGCCCACAGCCAGGTGTCATTTAATTGATTGACCCAGCCACACAAGACCCGGGGGAAGAATTGATTTGACTTACTGGATAGCGGCAAAAATGACTGCAAGGCTGAAGAAATGAAGCTCCTGCATCAGAACTACTGCTCTGCCACAAAGCCATTTTGGCTGCTGTTCAAGTCTGACAATGGTAAAGAGACAAGATGGTTATGTTCTAAACATTTTCCCTGTGAAATTCTCAGCTTCTACATTCCAGATGTTAGTCAAGAGAATGGCTAGAAGTCTGAAGTCTAGAAGTCAAGGCTCGACCAAGTTTGAATACGTTTGAATTTTAGGAATGTGCCCTTGGGGAAATGATGTTTTCCAAATTTAGATCATTAGGGGTATGTGTGTGTATAATTTATTTATTAGATTTTATATCCCACCCTCCCCACAAAGACAGAATTTACAGGGTCATTAAAACAAGTTATCACAATAAATTACTTAGAACCATTTAAAAGATGGTGGAGCATACATTAATTTATAAGGTTCCAAAAAGCTAGATAGATGATAGAACCAAGAATCATAGCGGAAATAATAATAGTATCTTTTTACATGGGCAGAGGTAATAGGGCAATTTTCAGCAAGGGAGGCCAAATGATGGGGTGTTCAGTATCTCAACCAAAGCCTGGTGGAACAGCTCTGTTTTACATGCCCTCTGAAACCGTAATAAGACTCCCATGGCCCTGATCTCAACCAGGAGCATGTTTCATCAGGTAGGGGCCAGGACAGAAAAGGACCTTGACCTTGTCAAAACTAAGTGGATGTTCTTTGGGCCAGGGACAGTATACCAGTATTAGATAGCAATCAGGTCTCCCATATCATTTTGGGATTCAGGTTTGGGTTTTTCTAGGATTCCTAATTATTGAGGTTGAACACACATGAAACTGCCTTATACTGAATCAGACCGGCAGTGGTTCTCCAGGCTTTCACCTCACCTTCTACCTTTAATTGGTGATTCCAGGGATTGAACCAGGGAGCATCCACATGCCAAGTAGGGTTCCATTATTTCCTATTGGATACTGATTGCAAGGGGGATGGAGTGCCTATTTTTCAACTAAATGACAACAAAACTGAAGGACAGCTAGTGCTGCCTACTAAAGATTCCCCAAGTTTCCAGAAAACTGGACCAAGATGTTCCATTTTACAGGCTCCTACTTGCAGGGGTGCAGACTGGGAGTAAAAACAGACTGGAAAAAGTCAACCTTTCAAAGGAGGGAAGGAAGGAGAAGGAGCCAGCTAGCTATGCAATTCTGCCACACTCTGTGCCTGGTTAGCACCAGACAGAAGCCACCTTTCCAGGATGGGAAAGACTTGCACTGTCCTCAAGATACCATCCCGGGTCCAGGAGAGACTCAAGGTGTCTGCGTGCCATTGCCCCCAGCATGGCCAAGTCTCACTCCAGCTACCATCCTTGGCTCAGGAGAGACTTGCTTTGGCTGCATGCTGCCATCTGTGGGGCCAGGCAAGATTCATACAGCAGTGAGCTGCCCTTCTGTTTAAAACAGGCCTGGGATCCTTAAAATGGAGAACCCAGATATTCCCAAATATTTCTGGATATCAGTATTTGTGAGAATCATGAATACTACTCCAGATACCTGAATATACACAGAAATACCAATAAAATATGTTTTCAAATATGGACCAGATATATCTGAGTGCACATCCCTACTTGGTTCATTCCTATAATTTATTTATAGGTGAAAGGATGTTAGATTAAGCCTTTGGTAGCAACTGGTACTCCAAGTCACTGTCTGTCATATGGCAAGATTGTTTTCTTAACTAAGATTACAGTACCATTCTCCCACATATTATATTTGCACGGGCTCAGTATACCTGGTATGTCTTTAATTGCTAAATTGTCAGTTAGGGAATCCAGATTATTATGTGGTTTTACTTAATGTTTTTACTTATTTAATATCTTATTCTAATGACTAATGTTTTAAACTGTTGCTGTATTGTGACGTGATGTGAACCACCCTGAGCCTGTTTGCAGGATAGGCTGGGATATAAACTACAAGAAAGAAAGAAAGAAAGAAAAAAAGAAAGAAAAAAAGAAAGAAAAAAAGAAAGAAAGAAAGAAAGAAAGAAAGAAAGAAAGAAAGAAAGAAAGAAAGAAAGGAAGGAAGGAAGGAAGGAAGGAAGGAAGGAAGGAAGGAAGGAAGGAAGGAAGAAAGAAAGAAAGAAAGAAAGAAAGAAAGAAAGAAAGAAAGAAAGAAAGAAAGAAAGAAAGAAAGAAAGAAAGAAAGAAAGAAAGAAAGAAAGAAAGAAAGAAAGAAAGATTTTAAACAGTACAGTTTTAAACAACTCACATCTATTAGAACCCACTGAAATAAATGGAACTTCAGTTGGTTGCAACTAATAAGTCCTGTTGCTTCCAATGAGTCTTGTACGCAACTTGCTTAGCTGATGTATTTTATTATATAAAGGGTTCCATTGATTATTTTAGAATAAGCTGTTAGTCAAAATTAAGTAGGGAAATCAGAATGAAGGCATAAAAAGTAAGCATTTATTTGCCAGAAGGGGGTATAATCTTGAAATAATTTGTGGGACTACACATGCTTCCAGGATTAGAGAAAAATGAAAAGAGTTTTTATTTTACTTATTGCTCAAGCTGTAGCACTAAAGCACACTGTTCTGTTTACCCTTCAAAATCTTCATAACCACTTGATTATCTTATGCTCCCTGTTTCCCTTGTTGTCCCTTGAGAGGGCAGTGTTGATACAGTGTGGTTTTATTTTTGGAAGGCTAATAAAACATAACAACATCAAGTATTACACCACAATATTTTAATAGTGACCCCTATTAAAATTCTTTCAAATCTATTAAAATTGTTCATGCATGCAAGTGCCATTAACACAGAATGATAGGGCAATTGTGGTCAGCCAGAATGTGTAGGACTAGTTTGGCTGTTAATTGCTCATAGTGCTAAATGGTTGTGTGCCAAAATGTCAGTTGTTTCTTCCACATCTGATCAATGAAATGTATGTACATCAGTTTCAGAAAACAGACTTCCTTGATCTTTTCATAGCAGACGGTAACGATAGGGCATGAGAAGTTACAGCACTTAGTTTATGTCTTCCACAGAAGAAAAAAGTGGGGGACCAGATGTTTGACTTGATGCCCAGATTTACTGAATAGAGAAACTCAAAAGAATACAAAAAATCCTCTCCAAAAACAGGTCATAAAGACCTTCTTGAGGAAATATACATACATGCACAACACAGAGATGCATGCATTCATGCCAATAAAGAAAGGTTTATGTGTAAAAATGTTTAATTTGAATTATCTGGAAAATCAGTGGAATTTCTCCAAACCAATATAAAGTTTTTAATTAGCCATGTAAAATCTTTTCTATCAATGTAGACATAAGAACAAAGAACACAAAGAATAGTCTTTGGTGACACCTACCCTTAAGGCCTATATGGCTGAACTAAGCCTGATTGATGCTTGGCATATATCATACCTAACAGATAGAGATTAAACTTTTATTTTCTTCTGTTCATCATAATTGCTTCCAGTTAGATTACTTCCTTGTCTCAGTTTCTATGATGCTCCAGATTATTGCCTATGATGTACCATTTGATAGTTTATAAAGAGAGTTTTTATCATTTTCTCATCTGAGGTCTAGATATGATTAGTCATCTTCTGTCAAACAGCAATGCCAAACATTTGCCTAAAAACACTTTCCTGAGAGTAAGCCCCATTTTTAATTAGCCATGTAAAATCCTTTATCTGGCATACTGTTCTATCAATGTAGACATAAGAACAAAAAACACAAAGAATAGACCTTTGTTGAATTCAGAGTAAACCTAATTAGGATTGCTCTCATAGTATCTCAAAATCCCATTTGCTCCTGAAAATGGATTAAATCAAGGCAGAAAACAAAACCTACAATATTCATTTATAAATATTAATCACAGTTAACAAATATGATATGCAAAGTCCTAGAAATGAATGGAATAAGGAGTTAAATTGCCTTAGTTTGCCTAAGCAATGGTGTGAGGAAAAGCCCCTTTTCCGAACATTGTAGTCACCAGTATGGTTGCCAGGGCGCCTGGAGAAGTGAGCTCGCACACGTCTGGCCAGAGAGTGTGGGCAAAACTATCCAGGAACCTAAAGGGACTTATGTGTACAAGCAGCCACAAGTTATGCAGGCACTTTAATCCGGTACAGAGTGCTTGCTAACACACACGGACATTTTCCCGTCACCGCATGGGCCAGCCATGGAGCGGAAGAAGCTGCACCGCCACGGAGCTATCCAGGCGATCGGTTATGAAGCGCTGAACATGGAATCCACCGTGTAATGCTAACACCACTCGTAGCCATCTTCCCGCCAGGTTGGACTTCATTCCCTCATAGTGGAAGGCTCACATACACACCCTATGTCACCTTTAGCCCGCAAGCAACCCGTCTGCCCCATGAATGGATTAACAGCTCAACTGTTGTTCCTGTTGTCTGGCAAAACTCTGGACAAAGTCTCCTGCCCAGAAGATGATGGGAAAAGAGGAAGAACATCTCCTGCTGGAATCAAGTCCTTTGTCTAAACCGGGGATACCTAGGTCAATATTTGATTCCCTATTGTCACCTTCCCAGATAAGTCCATCTAATCTTAAGTATTTAGCCATTTCCATTCTTCTCCCCAACTGACACCTTGGAGCCGCCCCAGGGCCTGTTGCAATCTGGAAGTTCTCTCAGGTACGCAGGACCCAGGCGAAGTTCATTGGTCAAGAGCAGGTACCCAATTAGGTGCCACCAAGGAACTCGCCATTGGCTCTGCAAAAGTCCAGCCTTCATGGTCATTGCAGAGCCTCCCCTTTCTCCTCCCTGATACCTCCCATCCCCTGAGGGCTCAAGAGAGTCCTTATAACCTGTGGAATAGCTACCCACAGGTGTGCTTCTATCAGTAACCCACCTTCTGCTGCATAGATCCATCCCCGATTCCTGATCAGTTTCGGGTCCCTTTCCCATTCCCTCGCTTGTCGCCCATTGGAGCCTTCCTCGAAGACTACGATAGGTAATATCACCCTGTGTGTCTACCCTTATATGTTCCCCTATACATCTATCTATATTTCCTAGGACTGTGTGAATGTGTGATTGTATATGTGTTTTAATCTTGTATGGAAGACTATATTTTTCTCAATAAATTGTAATTGGTTTTACTAAATTAGAGTCCCAAATATTTAAGCGTCACTCTCTGGTTGGTTAATCTTGTATACATTGGTAAAAAGATTCCGAGTGAGCCAGGTGCCCACCTAACTAATTCCCCAACCTCGTTTTGAGGGCATTTCAGCTTACAATGGGATATGGCCTCAGAATGTATACCTATCCACTCACTGAGTCTTAAATTGAGATTTATTCAGCAAAAAATCATGTTAGGATATACTGGGCACCACAGCAACTCTTTAGCAAAGGATTGAGTAGTGTCTAATTGTTGGCGTTATAATTTACAGGACACATCCCTTAGACATATGGTTCAAAACAAGAGAAGTCATGTTGGATCTGGCCAGTGGACAAGCCAGTCCAACATGTGTCACACAGTGAGCAAAACCAGGTGCCATTAGGAGGTTCACAAGTGGGACAGAACTCCAGAAGCCCTCCCATTGTTGCCCTCCAAGCACCAAGAATACAGATCATCACGGCTGACTTCTGGGCTTTGGTCATGGAGGATTGAGCTGCTTCTCAGCCGAGGAGCAGACCAGAGCCTCTGTTCTGGGCAGAGAAGGTGATCTTAACACCTGTTGCCTACTTCTTCCAGGCAGGGAGAAGGCCAAGACATGCATATGAAATTCTGAGGGGATTTACTTTGGCTGACGAGGAATTCCAGTGGGTTCCTTTTTGGCTTTGAAGAGTCCCTGGAGAAGGATTGCATTCTAACATCTACAGAGCATTTCTGCGGTCATTAAATTGACTTAAATTCACCAGGATTCAAGGCTTCTTTGGAACTGATTAACATCTATCTTTGAAAAGAGCAGTGTTCGAAAGGATAGCGGCTTTAAAGGTAAAAGATCTTTATCTATCACTCCAGGACTAATATAAGACTAATTTAAAATAAAAACAGAGGTCTAGATCCAACTACGTCATCCTAAATTAAGGAAGATAAAGGAGGGGGTAAATTTGGGACTAATGAAATTGGAGAAATAAGGTTAAAAGAGGAAAAACAAATTTTGTTTTGAATACCTGTGGTTGGGTCAGACAACCCCCTCCAAAATAGAACTGCTGACTTGGTGAAACGTCACAGGAAATGGCATCATAGAAACAACGCGAGACTTCCTAAGCATTGAAAAAGAGACTTTGTGGCAAGAAAGGAAGGAAGAAGCCATTAAGAGAAGGGAAAATTGCAAGCCTCCCAGCCCTCTCTAGGACTATAAATCATAGAGAAGTACCAGCGGCCATTAAAAGATATTTGGAAATCATTTATAGAAACTTATGTGTAGGTCTACCATTCAGGGCTTTTTTTGTAGCAGGAACTTCTTTGCATATTAGACCACACACCCCTGATGTAGCCAATCCTCCTGGAGTTTACAGTAGGCCCTGTACTAAGAACCTACTGTAAGCTCTTGGAGGATTGGCTACATCAGGTGTGTAGACTAATATGCAAAGGAGTTCTTGCTGCAAAAAAAACCTCTGGCCATCACGGTTATAATTTTGCCTTGTTGCATATTTTACTTTTCTTTTTAAAAATCTTGTTTAGTTGTTGGATTTTAAAGTTTTCCTCCTGCCTTGTTCTATTTTTCTTGGAGTTATTTTTTAAAAAAGAAATGGGTTTTTTTTTTAAAAAATACACAGAACAAAGAACTAGTTGCTATTGTCTTCTGCAGTTCCCCTCTATATTCTGAAGTGCTACATTCACAGCACATTTGTACAACATGATTTGATCAACAGTAAATGTAAATGTGCTTAGAATTACAAGTCCAGTATGAATTTTTCTGGGCAGCAGAAAAATATATTTATTATTACTGTCAGAATTCTATATTATATAATGTAAATTCATACACTCACACATAGTAACTTGCAAAGTAACTGTTAATGGTATGTTTAAATTTGATAGCAGTTTAATGAAGATTTCCCTAGACCAAGAACAATTTCAAAGACTTCACTTGGGATTGCAGTGATTTTACATATTCAGTGTTCTCATCCCTGGAGATTTGGGGTTAAATCTAACATTGCCAGGGTGGGGGCAGAGCTTGACTACAAAGGCATCCCTCTTGAACATGTGCTACATATTGCCACTAAACAGCTTGGTGTGAACAAGTAGCCTTTGCAGAGGCAAGGCTACTGATTTCTTTTGAATAGTATAGTTTGTGGGTATGGAAAACTTTCAAAGCACAGCAAACTCCTTGCCGGTTAAATTTTTACATCACTAATAATGGTAAATCTAGCATAATCAAGGTACTGAGTTCTTGCAGAATGCATAAATATGCTATGCTTACCACATTCCTTTTACTGATTATTAACTTCCTACACACTGAATTCAGCATTGACTATTGCCAAACATCTGTGGCTGTTCTGTGCCTTCAGTAAACACCCATAGCTGATATAAATAGAAATATAGTTTACTGCGAATAGTAGTTCATCTGGTTAGATGGGATAATCAGTATAGGATGTTTACACCACTACACTCTATAAAGCTGTACATTCGGAAAAGGCAAGATGTGAACATATGAAGCTGCCTTATACTGAATCAGACCCTTGGTCCATCAAAGTCAGTATTGTCTAGTCAGACTGGCAGCAGCTCTCCGGGGTCTCAAAGCTGAGGTTTTTCACACCTATTTGCCTGGACCCTTTTAGTTGGAGATGCCGGGGATTGAACCTGGGACCTTCTGCTTACCAAGCAGATGCTCTGCCACTGAGCCACCGTCCCTCCCCAGTGTGCATCTCTAACACACTGAATCATCATCATCATTATCATGATTAAACTATATCAAATATTTGATATACTACTTCTACTTTTTCAGTCAAGGATTCCCTGAGGAGGAAGTAGGATAGACATAGAAGTTAAGCCCAAATCAGAATCTGAGCTGAATCATGACTTCTAGTTAGAGTAGAAATATTTCTGGAGTGGACTCAGAACTAGGGATGCTGAGAACTTTGCAGCAAACGTACTTTTTCCCCATTGGCTGCAGTCACTCATGAACAGGACTTGAATCATCTTGTCTTGCACTGTTGCACTCTTGCACTCAAGCACTGTTTCAAGGTGCTTTGCAGTGGTACAAAATGGAGTTTTATATTCCGCTACCTTGTGGCCACTTCTGATCCTATATAGTAGTTCAAATCAATGTCCACCAGGGCAATTTATTTATTTACTTCATTCATTTTTGGGACCCAAAGTGGCTTACATTGTTCTCTTCTTCTACATCTTTTCCTCAAAATAACCCTGAGAGGTAGGTTAGGCTGAAAGTGTGTGATTGATGAAATGTCAACCCAACAAGCTTCCACAGCAGAGAGGGAATTTGAACATGGGTCTCCAAGATCCTAGTCTTACACTCTCACCACTACACCATACTCAATCATGGATTGTTGGGTCAGGTAATTAAATTACTACAGATCCCATGGTGTTGGGTAAAAATGCACATATACAAATTCCTGCACATCCAAACAGAGCAGCAACCAAGGTTGTTTGAACATAATATAAAGGTTAAATGAAGGTTAAATGAACATAATATAAAAAGGCTTTTAAAAATCCTACATGTTTACTCCTGCATAAATGGCTGCTTTTCTTCATTTAAAATATTTGTCATGAAGCACGGAGAGGTATCAGTGACAGATTGGAGGATTAATGTGTGCCATATATGACTTTTACATGTGCCGAAAGCAACTCAGTGAACAGGTTTAAACTGCTTATGATCAACCTGAACTGCTTGCCAAACAATTAGCTTCCTGCTCAGGGTAGCAGGACTGTGTTGAACTGACATTCAGTCATCCCTCCCAAGGATCCACTTCTTTTGGATACCAGTTGTGGGTGGCACTAGGAAGGGCAACAATTGCCTTCATGCCCTGCTTGTGGACCTGATGGTGTTAGATGCTGCCACTGTGGGAAGCAGGATGCTGGACTAGATGGAGCCCTGAAGACCTCTTACCATGCTTTTATGTTTTTAAAAGCAGGTGGATCAACTGACAAAGAAGTGCTCTATGTTTTAATGCATTAAAAATGGGAATGAGAGATAAAGAGAGGCGCTTAAATAAAGATTGCCCTGAGGCAACTCTTAACTTCATGCTGAAAACCAGGCATATACATACATACACACACACAGAGAGAAGTGCAGCAATCTTGACAATGCCTTCATTGAATAATAATCCTATATATAAACTGAGATTTATATGCTTGTCTTCATGATCTTCTCTCAATGCATTATAATTTGAGTAATTATAATTACTTCAAATACTTTCTCTCAAGATGAGTTCATAGATGCAAAATAATTGTGCTTTAGTTATGATTATATGACCAGCCGAAAACAAACGTTTCACCTATGATTTTCTTTTCGTATGTAACTATTATAGCAGCACTGAACCCCATTTTTATGGCCACCATCATCAATATTTCCAATACAGCAAGATTTGCCTGAAACTAGGCTTGCCAATCCCCAGGTCCCAGCGGGGGTTCTTCCGCTTTCCCAGACTCCTTTCCGCCCCCAGTCAGCTGGCCGGCGGGGGGGGGGAAGCCTTGCCCCCAGAGGACCATGTGCCTTTGCACCTTCGGAGGCTTCAGTCTTCGATTGAAAGGCTTCCTCTTGGGCTGGTGTGTCTGTATTGCTGTGAAGAAGCTGGCAGCAAGTCATGAGTAGAGAGGCCAATTCCCTTTCAGAGTCGCCAGAAACGGGGTGGGGGGGAGGGAAAGGGGAGGGAAACGTCTGCTGAGCACTTCATTATTCCCTATGTGGAGATGGATTCTCATAGGGTATAATGGGGAATTGATATGGAGGTTTCGGGGGCTCTGGGGGAGCTGTTTTTTGAGGTAGAGGCACCAGTATAGTATCTAGTGCCTCTCCCCAAAGTACTCTCCAAGTTTCAAAACGATTGGACCAGGGGGTCCAATTCTATGAGCCCCAAAAGAAAGTGCCCCTATCCATTATTTCCTGTGGAAGGAAGACATTTAAAAAGATGAGCTTTCCCTTTAAATGTGATGGCCAGAACTCCCTTGGAGTTCAATTATGCCTGTCACACCCTTGTTCCTGGCTCCGCCCCCAAAGTCTCCTGGCTCCACCCCCAAAGTCCCCAGATATTTCTTGAATTGGACTTGGCAACCCTACCTGAAACAGAAATACTGGGGAAGCAGGATAATTTATCCACTGTTGTACACACAAACCTCTATGTACAAGAGGGGAATTTTAACAGCCCTCCTCTCTATTGGTTCATGGGCAACATATGCTGCTGCTAAGGTTGCCAACTCTGGGTTGCACAATGTGTAGAGATTTTGGATGCACCTTGGGGAGGGTGAGGTTTGGGGAGTGGAGGGACTTCAGTGGGATATAATTTTGTAGAGTTTGCCCTACAAAGCAACCGTTTTGTCCAGGGGAACCGATTTCTGTAGTATGGAAATAAATTGTAATTCTGGGAAATCACCAGGCCCCACCTGCAGATTAACAACCATAGAGCTGTTACTACCAGTGTGAGGCTCTCCCAAAACAGCTGTCCCCTGTATTGTATATTCACAACAAACCTATGAGGTTGCTAAGCAGCTTGGACTGATGGGGGGGGGGGGAGAGTATAGCAGGACTACAGTCAACAAGTAGAATTACCAACCTCAATATGGAGACTGGGGTTCTGACAGTTCCTAGGTAAGAAATGGCAGTTTCAGAGGAATGTCTCTATGGCATTATGATCCTCCCTCCCCAAACTTCCTCAGGCACCACTCCCAAATCTCCAAGAATTTTGCAAGCTGAAGTTGGCAAGCTTATCAACAAGTAAACTTCATTATAGAGTGGTCTGAACATGGGTCTCTCCCCCTCTTGTTATGATACTCTATGGTATGGCATGGCCTTTCATTTTTCAAAGAATGTGCTTGCGCAAAACATTGTGGGCATGTACTGTGAGCTGGAAGCCTGGAAAGAAATAGGACTTTGGATTTGGGTTGCCAATTGGCTTGTGAAATTCCTGAAGATCAGGGGGGAAAGGAGGGAAGGTGCCTGGAGATGGCAGAGTTTGGGGAGAGGAGGGAGCTTAATGTTTCAGCTCAGGTAGTAATTGTCAGGCAGAAGTAATATGGAAGTCCTTCTTAAGAAATCTGCTTGAAACTCCTGAACTCTCTGTCTCTCTTCCTCCTGGCCTACTGACCCAGAGTAAGATATAGACTGGATGTTGCTCTTCAAGTGTCTTCTATTTCTTCACAAGGTTTAATTCTCTGGGTTTACCAACTTGCTTGATGTTGGAATTCAACCATTCTTCACTACTCATTTAGTCACTTGGTTGGTTGAATCCAAAACTTCTCACGCACTTACAGCTTGGGAAGGTCTTTAGCAGCCTTGTGGTAATAAACTGGCTTTACTGGCTTTCATTATAAATTCAGATCTTCTAACGTGTCCATCTGGTTGCAGTAAGTTGCCTTACATAAGCAGCAAAGCTTTGACTAATCTCATTCAAATCCTATGAAAGTGTGTTTTGGTGGTCAAGGGTGGCCAGATATGGTTCATCCCCTGCTTTTTTGTTTAAAACAATTTATTGTACTGTAATATAATGTAATAACACTTATCATTTGTTATTAAAAATTAATAAATATACATTACTATTGGTGGTGCATGTGCAGAGTGCAAAACAGAGAACTGTTCAAGAGTATACTCCGGGAAGAAGTTGAGCCATACACCAGCACCTAGTATAAAAGTAGTGTATTTACAAACTATATACAATACAACTAGTGAGGTGAATAACATTAAACTGAGTGACAAAGTGCTATGCCAGGAACCAACTCTCGACTGAGAGAAATACTGTCTGGCACAGTAGTCCTTATATATACAGTTCAGCCAATCATGGCAGTCCATACAGTTGCTGACTTCAGCAGGTGCTTTCCCCTGGTTACAGTCCAGCCAGAACCGGCTCGCTCACAAGGTTGATCTGACCTGACCTGACCTGTCAGATACTGTTGCTGTAGATCCACCTGCTGCTTCTTGCTTCTGTCATGCTGTGGAAGGAGGACTCAATACACTGACACACCTCCTAGTCCGACAAACATAGCATGCCTAACAACTTCACAATGTTACAGTGTACATTTACATTTAGACACTGAATAAGTCAGCAGCGTTTACATTAGATCTGCACTTTGCCATCGTCCCCCAAACCCAGGAACTTGTTACACACACCAGTCCTGGTTTAGTACAGAGTTTAGACAATCAGTCTCAGAGCCACTGTGATTCAACAGAGAGTCATACCCTCTCTCCATTGCTGAAAACCATGCCTGCCTTTCTTCGCTCTCCAGCTTTAATACCTCCTGATAGGAGTCAGGCTCAGGCACACTCACAAGATTGACTTCTGGAAATCCATATCTCTCAGGAGGAATACCTTTGGTTATTCTGGAGGATACCCATGGCCCCTGACTAGTACTGGGCTCACTCCCTCCTGAAGCCACCTCCTGAGCTGGAGATTCAGGCTCCAGTTTTACCTCCCGTTGTTCTGCCTCAGAGCTGCCCTCTGCTCACGGCAGTAAAACAACACTTTCATTTTCCAAGCCATGCAGCTTTTTCTAGCTGTAGTGCTCATTAAAGTTTGCTGACTGGCTGTATGTTATCTTAGCCTGCTTGTTACAAAAGCGATAAGATTTCGTACCTGGCTCATAGCCCAGGAAAGTTAAACATTTCGTCCAGTCACCTCCCTTCCTTCTGTGTTTTAAAGGTATATTCACCCATGCCTGGGTACCAAACACCTTCAGAAATCCCAAATTAGGCAGTTTCCCAAACAACCTTCGGAAGGGAATATCATTTGTGGCTTTTGTCCACACTCTATTACAAATGTAGGCAGCAGACTGCATAGCCTCAGCCGAATATGTAAACGGTAGACCAGCATCTTCCACCATGGCATACATGTAACTTTGGAGAACGGCCCCCTTTCTCTCCGCCAGGCCGTTTTCCGCGGGAGTAGCTGGGTTTGCCAGCTTGTGCTCAATCCCTCTACTCTTTAGCCAGTTCTCAAAGCTATTTGAGGTGAACTCACCCCTTCGGTCTTACTGAACAGCTTTGATTTTTAAATCTAGCTGCCTTCCCACAGCCCTTGCCCATGTTGTGAAACACTGGAACACTTCAGACTTGTGTTTCATTGTGAACACCCAACAGTACCTGGAATGGTTGTCGGTCACTGCCAAGCAGTACCTGTTCCTCGAATGGCTCTTGGGGAAAGGCACCATCACATCTAGGTGTAGCAATTCCAGAGCCTGCTTTGTCACCCTGGAGCTCTGCTTTGCTACAGCACAAGCTTTGCTTTAAGTTTTTTGCACACCTGGCAATCCAAAAAGCATTTGCATGGCTTTACTTTTAAGTCTGGCAGCAAAGACAGGGTCTTATTTATAGCATGGAAGCCGCAGTGCCCTAGCCTGCGGTGGAGTAAATGCACACACTTGTCATGTTCAGGCACGTTTGTAACCTGAGCAGCCCTGACAGACTCACTCCTCAGCATATAAACATTTTCTACCCTGTGGCCAGTAGCCAGCAACTTCCCCCCTCCTTCAAGTATCTTGCAGCATTTCTGAGTGAACAGAACCTCAAGCCCTTGATCATTTAGAGCACTGAGATCAGTAAATTTGATCTCAGAGAGGGTGCACATAATACATTCCTTAATTTACAGCTCAGTGAAGGAAAATCAACAACTCCCTCACACTGCACAGCAGCCGTTGACCTATCAGCCAGCCGCACGTGGGAGAGTTTGGAATCTTTAGAGTCCTGCAACAAATCTCTCTCATTGCAAAGATGACTCGTAGCTCCTGAGTCGAGTATCCACTGCGACCCAGCACACGCTGCAGATGATGTAACCAGCCGAACTTGCTCCTGACAGTTGCTTGTGGAATTCTGACTCCTCTTCCTCCGACGTCTCTGCCTTCCAGCCTCAAGACAGGCACACAAGAGGTGAGATGTAGACCCACATCTGTAGCAACGCCTTACAGCCAACACTCTCGGCTCTTCCTCCGTCTTTGGCTGCCTGCCAGCAGCACGGACCGGCACTCCACCAGACGCTCCTCCAGATAAAGGCTCACCAGCCGACATTCTTGGATGGATAACAGCAGCCACTCTCTCCTATTGGGGGTGCATGTGCAGAGTGCAAAACAGAGAACTGTTCAAGAGTATACTCCGGGAAGAAGTTGAGCCATACACCAGCACCTAGTATAAAAGTAGTGTATTTACAAACTATATACAATACAACTAGTGCGGTGAATAACATTAAACTGAGTGACAAAGTGCTACGCCAGGAACCAACTCTCGACTGAGAGAAATACTGTCTGGCACAGTAGTCCTTATATATACAGTTCAGCCAATCATGGCAGTCCATACAGTTGCTGACTTCAGCAGGTGCTTTCCCCTGGTTACAGTCCAGCCAGAACCGGCTCGCTCACAAGGTTGATCTGACCTGGCCTGTCAGATACTGTTGCTGTAGATCCACCTGCTGCTTCTTGCTTCTGTCATGCTGTGGAAGGATGACTCAATACACTGACAATTACATTTTCTCCACACACACACCCCCTTTTGGTGACCCCCGGCAGTGTATTTTAATTAAATTGCTAAAAAAAAGGTAATCAATTTAGTCTATTTAAGAATCTTCATAAAAAAGAAAGCATCATAAAGAAAAAAGAAAAAAGGAAAATAAAGCCAAAAACCATATGTTATAATTATAATCCATCTTCCTCGTGATCCTTTAGTCATTATCAAAAGACCGGAAAAAGATATATTCCAATAGTCTTGCTTTTTTTACTGTAATCCATTTAACGTTCCTTTAAAATTCAATCATTGTCAAAGATCACTAAATATCCCTTAACATTCCATTGCTTCTCAACATATTTTTGAAATTTTCCCCACTCATTTTTTAATTTTTCTAAATCAAGTTCTTTTAAGATTTTTGTAAGCTTGTCCATTTCACTCCAGTGCATAACCTTAGAGTCCATTCCCACTTTTCTGGTATTTTGTCTTGCTTCCACATCTGCGCATATAATGTCCGAGCGTCTGAAAGCATATACCAAAGTATCATTCTATCTTGTTTTGGAAATTTTTCCATTTGTAATCCCAACAGAAAGATGTCTGGTGCCTTCTTAATATTGTATCCCAAAATTTTCAAAATCTCTTGCTGAATCATTTGCCAAAATTGCTTTGCCTTTTCACAAGTCCACCACATATGGTAGAAAGATCCTTCTTGTTTTTTACATTTCCAACATCTATTCAACACTTGATTGTTCATTTTTGCTAATTTTTTCGGAGTCATATGGCACCTATATAACATTTTAAAACAATTTTCTTTAATATTGTAACATGTCGATATTTTCATAGAGTTCTTTCATAAGTATTCCCATGACTCCATCTATATTTCCTTATTTATATTTATCGCCCATTTTATCATTTGAGATTTAACTACTTCATCTTCCGTAGACCATTTCAATAATAATTTATAAATTCTTGAGATCAATTTTTCATTTTCACCAAACAGCATTCTCTCCAATTCTGTTTGTTCTTGTTTTATTCCATCATTCTTAATTTTCTGTTCAAGCAAACTTTTAATTTGTTGCAATTGAAATCAGTTATATTTGTATTGTAATTCTTCAGCCGATTTTAACTTCACCTTTCCTCCATGTATTTTTAAAAGCTGTTTATATGATAACCACTTCTCTTCTTTCATACCTGAATATAATTTTATTACTTCTGTTGGCACAATCCAAAACGGTTTCCTCTGGTCCCCATATCTTTTATATTTTAACCAAGTATTTAACAGGTTGCTTCTTATATAATGATGTGGAAAAAAAACATCCATCTTATTTTTCCCATAATACATGTAAGCATGCCAACCAAATACATTTCCATGACCTTCTAATGCTAGCAATTTTCTGTTTAGTAATGTCATCCATTCCTTAATCCACACCAGAATACTGCATCATGATACAACTTTAAATAAAGCAATTGAAATCCTCTTCTTTCTTTCGCATCCGTCAAAATTTTCATTTTAATTCTTGTTTTTTTCCCGGCCCATACAAATTCTGAAAGTTTTCTTTGCCATTTATTAAATTGTTTATTGTCTTTCACTATTGGAATTGTTTGAAACAGGAACATAATTCTCGGTAAGACATTCATCTTAATTGCAGAAATTCTGCCCAGCATAGACAAATTCAATTTATTCCATTTTATCCAATCTCCATCAATCTTACGCCAAAGCTTTTCATAGTTGTTTTTATACAGATCAAGATTTTTTGTTGTTACTTCCACACCTAAATATTTTACTTTAGAGGTAACTTCACACTCTGTTAATCTCTGTAATTCTTTCTGTTTATTTTTTGACATATTTTTGCACGGATTTTTTGACTTATTTATTTATATAAAAGCCTGCCAATTCTCCATATTCTTGTATCTTATGAAGCAACAATGGTGTTACATGAGTGGGATTTTCATTTATAAACATTACATCATCTGCAAATGCTCTGTATTTATAGGAAAAACCTTTCAGCTTCAGTCCTTCTATCTGTCTTCTTGAATTTGCATTAGCAAAACCTCTAAAGTCATTATAAATATCAATGGAGATAGAGGGCAACCTTGCCTTGTTCCTTTACTTATTATCATTTTTTCCATCAAATCTGCATTTACACAGAGCCTTGCTTGTTGTTCAGTATATATCGCCTTCACCATTCTTATAAAGTCTTCTCCCAATCTCATTTTCTCCATCACTGCAAAGATAAAGTCCCAATGCACATTATCAAATGCTTTCTCTGCTTCTGCAAAAAATAATGCTACTTCTTTTTCGGGATTTCTCATAATATTCAATGATGTCTATAACTGTTCTGATATCATCTCTAATTTGCCTCCTGGGAAGAAATCCTGCTTGCTCTTCTTTAATAAAATTGTTCAAATGCTGTTTAAGACGTTCTGCTAAAATTCTGGCATATATTTTATAATCATTAAGTAACAAAATTGGTCTTTAGTTTTTTACATTCGTAGCGTCTCTGTCTTCTTTTGGTATCAACAAAATTACTGCTTCTTTCCATGTGTTAGGTATTTTCCCATCTGTTCTTATAATATTCATCAATTTCTGAAGTTTTGGTAATAGCGCCTCCATGAGTACTTTATAAAATTTTGCCGTAAAGCCATCTGGGCCGGGTGCTTTCCTAATTTCTTTGAATTAATTGCTGCCTCTATTTCTCCTTTTTCAATTGATTCATTTAATACCTTCTCCATATTTTCTGTTAAGGGGTTTACTTTAATTTTCTGTAAATATGCATCGATTTTTTTCCTGTCCACCTTTTGACTTTTAAATAGCTTGGCATAATATTTATAAAATTCTCTTTTAATTCCTTCCTGATCAACAATGTCTTTACCTCCTGATACAATTTTATTAATAATTTTATTCTCCCTTTTTTTTTCATTTGCCAGGCCAAATATTTTCCAGGTTTATTCGCTCCTTCAAAAGATTTCTGTTGTAGTCTTTTTAAGTTCCATTCCACTTCTTTGTTCAACAGATGTCTCAATTGGCTTTGTAGTATCGTAATCAACCTTATAATTTTCTTTTTCCCAGGTCGCTTTTTAAGCTCCTTCTCCTTTTTTCCAATTTATTTCTGAATGTCCATCATTTGCTTATTTTTGGCTCTTTTATCTTTATTGTTCAGTGTAATTAAGATGCCCCTCATTACCACTTTATAAGCATCCCGCACAATTTGAAATTGAGTGTCCTCTTTTTCATTTATTTGAAAGAAGAATTTAGTCTCCTTTTCTAGAAACACCACTACTTCCTGTTTCTGTAGCAAATCTTCATTTATCCGCCATCTTAGGGTCTTTTTCACGGGTTTTGCAGACCACATTATTGGATTGTGGCCTGCCCCTATTTTAGGAAGAATCTCTATTTTTTTGTTAAAAGTCCAAGATCTTTTGTAATCCATAACATATCAATTCTTGAGAAAGAATTATGCCTTGCTGGAAAAAAAAGTATATTCACGTTCTTTAGGGTTGAATTCCCTCCACATGTCTTCCAGATTTTCTTGTTTTACCAAATTAAAAATGACTTTGGTAGTTTCCCTTCATTATTTTTTCCCCAGATCTGTCCAAAATGTTTTTAACTGTTCTGTTAAAATCTCCCATTATCATAATTTGCTCATATGCCACTTGATCTAATTGTTGCATAATGTCTTTGAAGAAAAAGTCTTTTGCTCCATTTGGGGCATACAATCCCAATAACAAAGTTCTTTTGTAATTCAGCATCACTTCCACCGCAATATATCTTTATACATCATCGTCTTTAAAAATCAATTTTGGGTCTAATTTTTGTTTGACATAAAAACAACACCCCTTTTCTTCCTCCTTGGCCAATGAACAAAATTCCATACCAAGTTGTTTGTTCCATAAAAAATTATAATCCGTTTGTATAATGTGTACTTCTTGTAGGCAGATTATATTACATTTTTGTTTCCCAATCCAATGAAAAGTTGCCCTTCTTTTTTGTGGTGAATTTAGTCCATTTACATTCCAAGATATTAATTTGTAATTCATAATGTTTTTTTTATTCTTAATCTGTACCCCCAAATTCCTTATGTTCATCGAAGAACTTTGTCATTTCCTGAGTGCTTGTAATTCTGAATCTCTTTCCTTTGTATTCAAAACTTACACCCTCTGGAAGTATCCATCTGTATTTCATTTCATTGTAAGGAAAGCCCCCTACTTTTCATACATATGGACATCGTGATCACCAGTATGGTTGCCAGGGTGCCTGGAGTTTTGACTCTCACACATCTGCTCTAAGAAGTGGACTTTGCTTACAGTTTCTAAGGCTTATGTGGATACTATAAGCCTCAGCTTTGCAGCAGCATTCTACATCTGGATGGGTGTTAGCCAGAACTCTGCTCCTTGTGTGCCCAGTCTTGGCCGCTGCAGTAAGGGAAGCCAGGCCACCATGTTTCCAGCCTGATTCCATGAACCAAGGGCTAACACCACCAGAATCCATCTTGCTTTCCTGATTCCATTTCCAGCATCTGCTTCAGCTTTTGCATAAGCTTATCCAAGCATACCCTGCCAGACCACTCAAGCCTTTGTCTAACGAAACCCAGAACAAAGACGGGTGCCAGGAAGAAGATAAAGAAGAGGAAGACCATCTCCTGCATGAGCCAAGTCTTTTGTCTAAACCGGGTGATACCTAGGCCAGTATTTGATTATCTATTATCACCTTTTCAGATAAGCCCATTTAATCTTAAGTGTTCCCCACCCAGTAATCACTTCTATTCATTTTCCCAACTGTCACCCCATGGCCTGTTCTAATCAGGAAGATTCTTTCAGGTACCCAGGATCCAGGCAAGCTCATTGGTCAAGACAGGCACCCAATTAGGTGCAACCAAGGAACTTGCCATTGGCTCTGCAAATGTCCAGCCTTCATGGTCATTGCAGAGCCTCCCCTTTCTCCTCCCTCCCTGCCCCTGTAGGGTCTAAGGGAGCCTATTTAACCTCTGACCCAACTCCACTCATGTGTGCATCTAACAGTATCCCAGTTCCGCTGTCTAGATCCATCCCCAATTCTGGCCACAGTTTTGGGTCCATTTCCCCTGTCCTCTTATGTCGCCATTGGAGCCTTCCTCGAAGACTACAATGGTAAATATTACCCTGTGTGTCTACCCTTATATGTTTCCCTATCCATATATCTATATTTCTTAGGACTGTGTGAATGTATGATTGTATGTGTATTTTTATCTTGTATGGAAGACTATATTTTTCTCAATAAATTATAATTGGTTTTACTAAATTAGAGTTCCATTATTTAAGCATCACTTTTCTGGATGTGTATTCTTGTATACATTGGTAAAAGATTCCTAGTGAGCCAGGTGCCCATCTAACTAATTCCCCAACCTCGTTTAGAGGGCATTTAGGCTAACATCATTTTCTCTCAGCTTTTCTGTCATACAGTCTCCTGTCATTGATGACTTTCCTTGGCAATTCTTTCATAATTCTTATGCTGCTGCCATCTACCTCCAATTTATTTTCAAATTGTTTACTCAGAATCATTCCCACCATATCTCTTGTCACAAATCTTACTACCACATCTCTGGGTAATTTGTTTTTTCTGGCATAGACCAAATTTACCCTGTAAATGTAGTCATAAAAAAACTGGTTTCATCTGAGTCTTCAAGAATTCAGCAATGATTTTTATTATATATGTACTTAAATCAGTCTGAGCAGATTCAGGAACCCCTCTCAACTGTATCTGATTTTTCAGTGCTTTTTCCTGCATTTTTTGTATAGTGGAATCCACTGTATCAATTCTCAAATCTTGGCCTTTCACCTTTTCTTCCACCTCCTGCACTTTCTTTAACGCTGCTTGAGAGTCTTTTCTGAGATCTTCGATTTCTTTTTTGATTTCTTTTTTAACTTCCTCTGCAATGGATTCAATGCCTTTTTTTATTTCCTTCTTGCTTTCTGTTAATGATTCCTTTATTGTTTTTATCAATCTTAACTCCAGAGCATCTATTGCCTCCTGCCATTTAGCCATTTTTGCTTCTTCAAGTAACCCAGTCCTCGTACGAATCTGCTTTGCTCCTGATTTTTGCACAGACATCACTGCCTGCCCATTGCTAAAATAGGCTCCGAAGTTGACCTCATGAATTTAGTTTTCAGTTGCACAGTCTTGTAGATTGGAGCATGCACTTTTAAATGAGCCCAAAATCGCCATTCCCTGAGGCTCCTAAGTCCAGGTATTAATTTTTTAAAGTTTATTTTCTTCAAAATGGCATCCATGGCTTTTCTGGCCCTTTTAAAAACTTTTTCCTTTTTTCTCCTGGAGTGCACCAAAATTAATTCAAAGCATATAATCCAATAGATTTCAGCTTTTAATGATGATATCTGCCAGCTCAACTATTTTTTAAAGTCCTGTTTTCTTTTAAATAATTTTAAAAATTATGACCTTTTAATGGCCGCCGGTATTTCTCTTTGATTTATAGTCCTAGAGAGGGCTGGAAGGCTTGAAATTTTCCCTTCTGTTAATGGCTTCTTCCTTCCTTTCTTGCCATGAAGTCTCATTTTCAATGCTTAGGAAGTCTTGCGTTGTTTCTATTTTGACAGAAATTCAAACCCTTTATCTAAGAATACAGTATCAGTTATTTCATTGAGAACAAAATGAACACATGAAACTGCCTTCTACTGATTCAGACCCTTGGTCCATCATGATCAGTATTATCTGTTGTGACCGGCAGTGGCTCTCCATGGCCTCAGGCAGAGGTCTTTCATATCAACTACTGCCAAATTTTTAACTAGAGACACTGGGGACTGAATTTAGGATTTTTTTCATGCTAAGCAGATGCTCTACCATTGAGCCCAAGTCCCTCCCAAGCCTCTTAAACTTTCTAATAATTACCTGTGATCTGCTATCTGACAATATAGTTCACTATTATGAGATATTGTTGCCATGTAAATAGGTCTACTCCTACTTTCCCCCCAAGGTCAGCTTTGTACATGCTGTAGGTATAGTCTTTTGTTATTGCCTGTCTCTGTATAAGTTACAGATATCATATTGTTCCATTCAAATTTTCAGAAGGGTTTTCATGTTAGGCCAATATACATATTTTGTGCTCTCCTCCAACAGCATTAAAATTTCCAAGTGATAATAGTGTATCCATTGTGTCCAACTGCAGAGTGTGCAGGGATGAGATATTTGTTGCCTTTAGTATCCAGGGCCAACTCTGCCACTAGGAAAGTAGGCAATTGCCTAAGGCACCAGCTTTCTGGGGGCACCGAATTGGGCACCCCCATGAGACTTGGTGATGTGCCACCAGAAGTTAGCCTTGCCTAGGGTGTCAGACAGTCAAGGGCCAGCCCTATTAATATCCTTCTTGATATTAAGCTTATCCCTTATGAAGAAACAGGGTGCAGCTTTTTCTGGCAGTCTGTCTTTCTCTGCAGGCATGCAAGGACAATCTGCTTAACTGTTTGGAGACTGTAGTCTTGAGCTGTAGTCTTGAGCTTATTGCCTGTAAGCAAAAGCAGGAAATTGGTAGGTACTGCAGCATATGTACTGATTTCTCTACTGAGTCTCTATTGAGTCCTCTTCTCTGGGCTTAGTGAGGTAAGCTCTGCTCAAGGTATGTACCATGGCCAGATGTTTCACTGCATGGTAGTGAATATACACATCATAGTTTTGTAGTCACAGCAACATCCACTACAGCTGCTTTGAGGTATTGAATAATGGTTCCCACATAATGTTTTTAAAGGTCTGGGATTCAATTGGAAATGCATTGTTTGGCCAAATGTGAGTTGATAGAAACATTTCATTCCAAACAACAGTTAAATGTTCCCTTCCCTCAATATGTGCAGTTTCTAAAAGTGCTCTACCAGCAAATGCTAATTTTTCAATAAGGCAGCTTCTAGCCCTGCCTCAGACTGCAGCACTAAATGCTCACATAGAATGCCGTGCTTAAGTGCAGTATTCAAACTGGAAGCCAGTGTAGATAGGCCAAATTAGAGTGATATGGTCCCTATGACCCACTCCAGTCAACGTCCTGGCAGCAGCATTCTGTACTAACGGAACTTTCTGAACACTTTTCAAGTGCAGCCCCATAAAGTGCATTGCAGTAATATAATCTAGATTAACCAGGGCATGTTCAGGGGCCTGCAGAATTGGACCAGTTGAAACTTGGGTGTTCTTTAGTGGACAGGCAGCACTACTTCCACTGCAATTTTAGTAACATTTGGTTAGAAAACAGCCACTCCACTCCCCAAAAAATGGTCCTCACTTTATGAAAGGAAACAAAGAAGAAACCACAACAAGGAAGGATGACAGACACAGAATTTTCAGCAGACAAGTAAAAAAAAGTGTTGGTCAGTTGCTCTAAGAGTAAAAAAATGAAATGAATGCAGGGCTCAAGTGAATGCAAGAAGTGAAGGCAACTGTGTCTGCTCCCAGGGGACTCTCTTTGGGGATCTGTAAAAGCAAACCTGTGGTCCAGTTAGCTTGATACTGGGAAGGTCTTTGAATTTAAAGAAGGACTGTGTTCTTGGCAAATTTCTTGACACTGTCTTTATAAAAAGCTGACCCAGACGGTCCAAGAAATTCTTCATTAAAAGTATAAGCTGATCATAAGCTGAAAAACCTCACATATTTTAATCACTCCAATTTACCATTTCAAATAACTCTCTTAGTTAAGTAGTAAGAAAGAATGCAGGGTGCTATAGTATTGTACCTCCTTATATTGTAATGTTTGCACTAAAGTTGTCATGATTTTTTTTTGAAAAAATTATAGCAATGTTTTAGTATTTCTGGTTTAGTCTCAAAGTACTTTGTCATGAAGTTGGCACATTCTTCTTTTAAAAGCTGAATCATTTTTTATAAAACATCCATTTTTTAATACAGTAGAAGGGCATTTCTAGCAGTGAGTGTTTCCTGTGATTTATGAAGCCATATAATTGCCAAATCAAATGCTAATTCATGGAGTTAATTATTTTGATAGCTCATTTTCAGCTTTGGTGGTAGATTTGAAAGAATTTTCTATTAACCTCTTTTGGATCCACATTAATTTTAACAAGGATTCTGTGTGTGTGTGTGTATACAAAAAAGGAATGACTCCCTTCATAAGACATCCATTAATAGATTTTCAGGGCAATATTTAGGCATTTGTCAACAAAATTTCCCTCAGAGCTGATGAGAATCATGTTCAAACTGCTGTGTTCTGCTTTAAAAAGCATACCCCCTCTAGTGAAAAGTACAGCACTTTTAAGAAAGCACAGTTATACGTCCTATTGCCAAACCATTTATTAAGTGTTACTCTGAGTTTACAAATGAGTTAATGACCAGAAACAGAGTCTCAAACATCTGCTTATTTATAATGACATTTTTATAGGACTGCAGTCAGTATGGAAATGTTTATTGCCATTTACCAAAAGGAAAAGGAAAAAAAGAAAAGAACATACATACAACTTTTCCAGTCCCTGCTTATTGCACTTTCACATTCAGCCTATGTTGTATGCAACTGAACATAACTAAAATATTAGAAAATGAAAGATTTAGTGGAGTGTTTTCATTATCCCAAGATTATGTGGTATTATACTATAGCACCTTTTTTTGGCTGATGTTCTTTGTGAGGTTAAAATGTATTGAGTACATTTTTTCAATATCTCCAGATATTATCATAAAGAAGGAATAACCACAACAATTTGCAGGGATGATACTGAGATTGTTTAGTATTAAAAAAAAAAAGTATGGGTCACACTAGTTCTACTACATTATCTACTTGATCTTGTGCTGTCTGATTGCATTCATTTTTTTTACTTCTATTTTGTAATTTGCTTTCTATCTAAGCAAGAAAGTCAGGCTATAAATGAAGTCAATAAATATATAAAGAGATATGAGAATAATCTCACAAAGATATAACATAGGAAATCTTCTCTTTATCACACTATAATATCACTTGTCCTTAACCAAATATATGTGCATGCATGTATGCATGTACCTAGACACAATAGTCAATTTGGTGTCTTGATAGCACGTACCACATGTTTGGAGATAGCGTGCAAAGTCTTCGATCCCATGGTAGGATCTGCATGCAACCCTGATTGTCAGACTGAAGGATCCCCACCATGCAGGCAGCACCCTTTTATTTATGCAGTTCTTCATCCTGCACGTGCACAACTCACATGCTGCATTACTCTTGGGATGTATGTCCAGTTCACTCTCATCCTCTTGTTTTGGTAAAGTGAACCCATTGCAATTTTAAAATGTCTATTTAAAAATAATATTAAAACTGTTTCACACTCACACTTAATAAATTGAATGAGTTAGTGCCTGTAATGCACTTTAGAGAGGGAGATGCTACTTTCACTGGATTGTTCATGTATTTCTATAAGTTACCTAAATTAAATCCACTGACTTTTCTTCTCAGGAGACATTACAGCTTCAAATGAAATAAAACACCAACAAAAGATGCACCACCTTATATACTCTTTGAGAATTACTGTCAGCAACCAGCAAGATAACATGAAGAAGCACAGTATTAATGAAATCCCATATGTTTATTTGGGCTATTTTTTCAATAGGCAGCACCACCTAGTGGTGCTATCTTTTGTTTCAACAGACAGACAAAACACTAAAGCCTGCATTATAGTGACTTTATATAATGATGTGCAAACATTATTCCTTATGTACTCTATCTGTTTATCTAGCTAGCTAGCTATTCCATGTATATACTATATACACTACAGTCTGGTAATTTCGAAAGAAAGAAAGAAAGAAAGAAAGAAAGAAAGAAAGAAAGAAAGAAAGAAAGAAAGAAAGAAAGAAAGAAAGAAAGAAAGAAAGAAAGAAAGAAAGAAAGAAAGAAAGAAAGATTCATTCCCATTTATTTTATTTTATTTATTTCTGGACATCTCTTCTTCTTTGAGGTATAAACAGGAAATAGGAAATTGTTGCTGGATTATCTTCTGAGACTCAAGGTTCTTAATTCAATTTCTGCAACATTCAGGCCTGGTTTATATAAGCAACACAGTGAGATGGTAAAATCTTGCAAAGGTAGAATGTGCTGTAGCTGTTTAGAATGTCGGGAGAAGGTTGTCATATCCTTAATGTTCCTTCATATAAGGCCATGTATATGAAAGATTAGTAAATCGGAGTGCAATGTTTGGTGTAGTGGTTAAATTATGAACTCTTACTGGGGAGAACCAGGTTTGATTCCCCATTCATCCACTTGCACCTGCTGGAATGGCCTTGGGTCAGCCATAGCTCTCACAGGAATTGCCCTTGAAAAGGCAGCTTCTGTATTAACCTCTGGCATAAAAAACTGTGGTCTACCTATGTCATGGCCAAGATAACAGACAATATTGCTCAGCTTGAACGTCCTCTCTCCCCTTCTAATTTCTATGCTGTCTGGTCTTCTATTCTAGCATATCTAACCACACAAGAAGCAATTCCTAATGTAATTAATGCCTTGTCTTTGTGGTAATGTCTTCTGATGGAATCAAATGGATTTACACTAGCTTTTTATTCAGTTTTAATATTAGTTATGGATATATTTCATTAGTTGTTATATGTCTTATTAGACTCTTTGTCTTGTACTTTTGTTATAATAACTGCTCTGTGTAAGCACTATGATTGTGATAAGTATGGTATATACTTTGATAGAAAATACAATAAATAGTTTTTTGAAGAAGGAAAGACAGCTTCTGTGAGAGCTCTCTCAGCTCCACCTACCTCACAGGGTGCTTGTTGTGGGGGAGGAAGGTAAAGGAGATTGTGACCACTCTGAGACTCAGTGTGAAGGGTGGAATATAAATCCAATATCTTCTTCTTCTTCATTGTTTTCCATATTCTGGATATTATCAATATAAGGTAACTTGAAAAAAATATAATCCCTTACTTGCAATCTGAAGTGGTCAAGTCCACTCTACTACCTCAGCATTCTGCTACCACCTTACCACATGGCTGTGGCTATATATTGAGCAGGTCATTGTGTATAAAATTAATAATATATGCACTGGAGCCCTATAGTGTAGAGTGGTAAGCTGCAATACTGCAGTCCAAGCTCTGCTCATGACTTGAGTTCAATTCCGGCAGAAGCTGGGTTCAGGTAGCTGGCTCAAGATTTACTCAGCCTTCCATCCTTTTGAGGTTGGTAAAATTAGTGCCCAGCTTGCACTAGTGTAGATGACTAGGGAAGGCAATGGCAAATCATCCCATAAAAAGTCTGCCAAGAAAACATAGTGATGTGACATCACCTGATGGGTCAGTAATGACTCAGTGCTTTCACAGGGAACTACCTTTTTATGCACTGGGGCTAGAAAGAGTACTTTACTTTATAGGGTTGCGAGGCTGCAATCTACAACCTAGGGCTGCCAACTGCCACTTGGGAAACTCCTGGAGATTTGGGAAGTGGAGCCTAGGACAGGCAGGGTTTGGGGAGATAAAAGACTTCAGTAGTGAATAAGGTCATACAGTTCTCCAAAGCAGCTATTTTCTCCAGGAGAACTGATCTCTATTGTCTGGAGATCAGTTGTAAACCCAGATTTCGAATCCCAAATTTCTGGGTTATGTCGCCTTGAGCTCAGTGGGGGTCCGCGGAGCTTGTCTCTAGCGGCCCCCCTGAATCAGACGGTTGGAGAGGTGCCACAGATGTGGCATCTCCAGGGAGACCCTGAAGGGGTTTCCTTTCGGCATGGGGCTTTGCAAGAAGCCAGGGGCATAGTGGCAGGTGTTCTTGTCCTTCTTGTATGTCCCGAAGCTCCGCTGCCATGATTGCCATTACAGCAGTAAGAGGTGAACACCTGTCCACTTGCTCTTTTTTCTCTTAACAAGCTTCTAATGCATTGCTTTCCAACCTCAAGCACGGCAATTCTACTTGGCAAGTAAGTTTGTTTTCAATACCACTGGCTAATGGGTCATCTTACATAACAACAAACGGGACAGTTCAAAGTCAGGGAAAGAGGCATATTCCATCCCTACCCCCACTTTCCTGTGAATGTGGCTTCAAAAAGACAAAGAACAGCTTTGAGCACTGGCAACAATTTGAATTAGGCTGAATATAGATGCTCAAATCGACCAAATCGATTATAATTGAATATGTGTCAATGAGACTATTATCTGGCTATAATATGGTCTGAACAAAAACAAGATATATTTTAGAGAGATTTGTCTTTGCTGCCTGAGTGCAACTGAAATGGCAACAATCAAAACACACAGCTGGAGGAGATTTGGAGAGACAGACTAAATGGGTCTCTGAGTTACTTTTCAACTTGGATTAATAGACTGAGTTATTTGGTAGAGAAAAATGCGTTACCAAGCGAAGTGTTTTATAAAAAAGATATAACGGTTACCATAACTTCTCTAAAGCAAGATCTTGGTTCATTAACAGAATTGATAAAAAAGCAAATGGGAACTTTTATGTTGAAAGCTAGCGAAATCTCAAATCTACATGAGCAGAGTGTTAAAGAGATCTCGGTGACGTCTATGGAATTGGAAACGGAGAGTGATCCGCTGGGGAACGAACAGAAGAAAACCAAAATGGAACCTTATTGCACAGTTAAAAAGGACCGGAAATCAAGACTCATTGAAGTTTTTTCGAGATGAACAAGTGACATGGGATCCTTACTATTTTTACCGAGAGGAATGACTGCACTAAGGAAAGAGAAGGTACATCTCAGCAAAAAAATCAAGACGTGGTAAACAGTCAGGAAGAAGGGTCTTTGAACTGTTTCTCTCTCTGTGGGTAACTGGATATGGAATTCTCAACAAGAACTGACATGTGATTTTATAAGGCCAAGTGAGATTTTTGGATCATATTAAGTTGTTCCTTCTGAAGTAATATGGATATAAGAGTTAAAGGATTGAAACGTTTTGAAAAGAATTTTATACAAATAAATAGTTAACTTGTATTAATTTTTAAGAAGGCAGACAACACAATTATTCTGTAATCTGGCAGATCTGCTCTTAATATGTTTGTTTGGAGAAATTGTTTCTACTGAGACAGATAAATTACTATGGGTTTTTTTCTACTTATTACTGTTTTTCCTCTCTACATTTTATATTTTAAATCTGACTTTTTTTCTTTCCATTTGAAATAAGTAACTTAGAAGGATAAAGATATTTGTTTCTTATGCTCATTTTAATGACGATATTGTTAAAGTAACGTTAGTCACTATTTTTAATATGGTTAAGCTTAGCCAGTTAGTTCTGTGTTGAGACTTCTTTGACTTTTTTATACTTATGTGTGCTGAAGAAGAATAGTTTAAGTAATAGTTTTAAGTAATAGTTTAGTAAAAAGTGTATAATGAAAGATAAAGATGGTAAAATATAAGGGGAAAATTTAATACTTGCAGGTAGAAAGAATTGGGTATTTCATTTGGAGGTAGAAATGTAACTGATATATTTGCATTTTTCTTTGTTTCTGGTCTCCCACTCTGTATCCACCCCTCCCCCTCTTTAATGCTTCTGTATATATGCTTATGCTTTCTTTTTATAGTTAAAATCAGTAAAAATTATAAAAAACAGATTTCCAATCTTGTCCTTGAGGCTGGCACCTCTATACAACCACTGGGAGCAATTGGGGTATGCTTATATCACTTCCAGTTTAAACCAAACATAACACAGGGGGACACTCTAGCAGTTAGCAAAAACTCCATGGTTTTCCCATAATTGTGGAATATTACAGAATCCTGTGCTACAGCACTTAAACCAGAAGTGATGTGAGTGTACCAGTGTGATGTCCCCTCCCCTCAGACCTCCCCTCCCCTCAGTTCTTCCCACTGGTGCCTGAGGCACCAGTAGACATCAAAGAGAATTGCTAGGCATCCCATCTAAATGGCCGTTTGCTGAAAATATATATTATAAAATTTATTTGATAGTCTTTTATTGGTGAAGAGCTATACTAACTCATTAGGTTGGCTCAGCTAAGTGTGGAACCTTGCTCCAGTGCAAAAGGCCTTCCCCCAAAGGAAGGTGTTTTTTCAAGTGAAATAGTGGCAGGATATAACCCACTATCAGGTGGAATAGGAAGCCATATACAGTCAAGTACGGAAGTTGATCCCTGTAACCTCTCTGTAGGGTTTTACACTATCTGTGCACTAGCATATAGTTAGTAATAGATGTCCAGGGCCCTGAACTTGTTAAAAAAAACAGCAGAAAACTGTACATCTCAAAACCACTATACTGTGGAGATTAGAAGCATTGCTGTTGCTATGTGACATTACTTTAGCCAAGTAGGAGATGTTTTTCTGAGAGTGGCTGTCACATGGCTGGTATAACATCTGGATCATGAGAATGGAAACCATTTGCATGGGTCCTCCCCACAGAACCAAGCACCATGATTTTTAAGGGCCTATAAATTAGATGCAGTGGAAAACAGAAGCTGGCATAACCAGTCAATTTCCCCTTTTTCATTTTTTCTAAAATACTTTGGGGTAAGAGGTTTTACTTCACTAAATGGGTTTCAAGGAAGAAATACTGTTTGGGACTTGATCTGTGGAATAAGGGCATTATTATTTTCCTGATAATGGTTTCCTATTTCCTTAAGCTGATAAATTAGATGCTCATGATTTACGGTTCCTTAAGTATTGGTCTTTATACAAAGGATATTGTGCCTACTGACAGCATACTTGTATTGGGTGAAATCTCTTTTCATATGAATGATGATCATGCCTATGTTTATCAAATTAGAGAAGAAATTGTCCTCAGGGTGGGGGGGAAATCTCCCCATTTATTGCAGTTGGTCTCTTCTACTACCATCTGTGCTTGCCAAAAAAAAAGTTCTAACACTTCACCTCAGAGGGATGTTATGAATATAAATACAATAAGGATTGTATGATACTTTGATCAAGTTGTCCAAAGAAGTAAGTTGGATAGTGTTTGAATAAAGACGTGGAATGAGTTTTTGATTGCATTTTATTTCTTCCAGATGTGTAGATTTTATGCTGGCCAACTGGGATACTGGGTTTTTAAAAAATTCAGAACCTTCCCCCATCTCATAGCAACTCTTATTTACTTTAGTGATTTTTAAAATTATTTGATGAATTTTTTAGAATGAGAAATCACATTTACTTTGGTATGTTCAACAGCTCTCAACAGGGGTTCTTGTTTTAATTTAAGGAACTATAACCTTTGTGTTCTCAAATCTGTCATTTTGCATATACAAAGGGGGGGGGGGGAGCCCAAAATCTTGTTGATCTTTTCACAGGGTTATTCAGAAGCTGTTCAGGGGTAGGGGTCCTCCATTTCTAAGCGGTTTGGCTATTTGGATACATTTATCTCTAAAGATGACTACCCTTTAAAAAGGAACATATTTAATTTGCTATCCTCCATGCCTTTCTAAATACCCTAAATTAAAATATTTAATTATTTATTTAGACAATTTCTATCCATTAGGGTCTTCAAGGGAGCACTAAAAACTGTAAAATTAACACACACACACACATACACCAGAAGCCTGAATAGTCTAGCCCAGGGGTGGCCAACCGTAGCTCTCCAGATGTTTTTTGCCTACAACTCCCATCAGCCCCAGCCATTGGCCATGCTGGCTGGGGCTGATGGGAGTTGTAGGCAAAAAAAAATCTATTGAGCTACCGTTAGCCACCCCTGGTCTAGCCTGATCAGAGTTTGGAAGTAAGGATGGGCACAGAATGTAAAAATAGTGCTTCATTTCATTTCATGGTTCATTGGGTTGCCTGATTCAGTGGTTCAGGTTTTTTTTCAATTTCCTGAACAATTTGTGGTTTGTTGGTTCATTCAGTTAGGAAAGGGATAGAATGGCCCCTAAGTGGACTAGAGACACCAAACATGCGGCAAACTTTTCAGCAGACTCTCCTCTACCTGCTTGCTATGTTTGGTGCAAATTAAATTTTGGGGAGCTGAGCTGCAGCCTTCCAAAGCAGGTGCCCTCAAAAAACTACTCTCCTAGGAGTATGTCAAGCGGGGGAAATTTCACCCCCAGGAAGCTTGGAGGAGAGTGAAATAGACTAGAAATGGCAGCTCCCCTCTCCTCACCCCCCTACCTTCTGGTCAGTTTCCAGTGAAACTGACTAGAAGCTGCAGGCAGCTTAGGAAAGTAGAGCTGCAACTGTTGCTAGAAATACAGTACACTTATAGGCTAAAACCACATTATCCATGAGACCATTATGAATGCAAGCTATAAGTTTATAACCATTACATTTCCTGATGTTTAATTTTGTTGGAAATTGATTGTTCAGGTTAAGGGTTTTTTAAAAAATATATTGTATTTATTCATGTTGTCCTAAACAGCCTAAGGCATTCCTCCAGTTTCCTTGCAGGCTGTGACTAGAACCTGGGGAAATGGTCAGAATGGAAACTTGCTAAAGGAGCATTTGTTTGCAGCCAGTAGGAGGGGTATTGTGGGCTATTATAACTTCCCCAGTAAAAACAGATTCATTTTGTGAACTCTTATAAGTCAGAGAGAGGAAAGACAGAAATGTAGACAAAATAGATGACTTTTTCCCGCCAGTGAACCACCAGCGAGTTGTTTAGTGTTTCAGTGAGCTTAGGGGGTCTCTCCGTATTCACATTTGTGCAAGAAAGTTGTGGGTCTTCACTTATAAAACACATAATGAAAAGGAAGCACATGTGCTCTCATTGCCCACTTTAAGCCTTAATTTCAGTTCCGTGAGGAGGAACAGCTGCATATTGCTGTCTGACATTTGGCATTATTAGAGCTAAAAAGGCAGCTGTACTGGAAACACCCCAGGAAAACACATCAATTTGCCTGCTTAACTTCAGCACTTAAACTATCAGTCAGGTCAGCCTGAAGAAAAGTAAATGACATCAGTCAAAACAATAGGATATGCATATCTCTCTGCAGTGATTATCCCCGTGTAGTACAAAAACTTAAAATAATTTGTGCTTTGAAAAATGTGATGATTGATTGGCCTCCATTAAGCTGGGATTGTAAAAAAAAAAACATTCCATGAACTCATAGATAAAATGGAGCTGAAATGTTATTGCAATAACCAAATGAATCATATATCAAGCAATGATGTATGTAAGTACTTTGAAGCATTATAGAGATGACCCTCTGTGTATAATAAAAAGAAAAGAATGTAATCAGTGAAGGGCTTTTAAAAACGATATATACTTTTGCATTATCTCAGTCAATGTTTCTTTTACAAACAGTCCTTATTGTTGTTCACAATTCTGCCTAAGAGCATACCTGGGGGGGGGGGGCGGGAAATGGAGTAACAGTAAGGTCTGTTAACTGCACCTACAGGTCAATGGCCTTAGTCCCTACAGTACATCACTGATCCCTTGCATGTAGTGCTAAAGAGAAACATCAAAGGTCAGAGGGACCAATATGGGGAATAGTGCGTTAGTATAAGTTTCTCAACTAACCTGTAAAAAATAGCTTTAATGTGTCCATTTAATAATACTAGTACGACTTCGGATATAAATACAGTTTTGCTTTGTCCATTCAGTGCAGTAGGAATTTAGACACATTAAAACAGAAATCACACATGCCCTCCCTCCCCCGACTGCTTCTCACAACTTTTGTTTCAGAATCTATTATTTGTCTGGGTTGTAGGCATCAAGTCTGAAGCCACTCTGGCTTCTTCATGAATGTTGTTATTGTTGTTGTTTGTTCCTGTTGTGGAAAAAAAAGAAGAGGAGGAGGAGAAACAGGAGGAACAGGAGTAGAAACAGGAGGAGGAGCAGTTTATTGTGGGGATGGGAAAGGAAACGAAATTGTAAACTGCTCTGAGACTCTGAGTGAAGGACAGGGTATAAATCCAGACACACTGTGAGGTAGGTGGGACTGAGAGGGCTCTTTCAAGAACTGCTCTTGAGAAAGCAGCTTTTTCAAGAACTGTGACTGACCCAAGGTCACTCAGCAGGTGCACATGGAGGAGTGGGGAATCAAACCAGGTTCTCCCAGATTAGAGTCTGTACACTTAACCACTACACCAAACTGGCTCTCTTCAAAAGAAGAAGAGGAGACCATCTCCTGCATTTTGTCCCCAGGAGGGCATTACTCTCTTCAGACAGTAATTGGCTGGTGGTCCCCAGCCCTAAAGACATCTGGCTATCCTCAACTAGAGCTAGGGCCTTTTTGGCCTTGGCTCCAACCTTGTGGAACCCTTTGCCAAATCCCATCAGAGTTCTGTGTAGCAGCCCTGAGAGACTAGCAACATGAACAAAGATGGCACATCCATGCCCTATGGCACTCTCATCTACAGCACCACACAGGGCACTCTCAGAGGGCACCTCTCCATTGTCTGTGAGAGGTTTTGTCTCTCAGAACTGACGCTGTTATACATAGGCGGTGCTCCCACCTGTTATTCCTGCCTGGCATGTTTGGTCTCACACTCATTCCCCATCTAAATTTGAACCAAGGCAGTTCAGGTAACACTGGCTAGGCCAAAGTCAATCATTTTCTTGCTTGCTAATGCCTGCCCAATTAGCTTCTCTGAAGTGGAAAGCAAGATGACAGTCTGTCTTGCTGGGAGCCTTCTCATGTTTGCCCGTTTTTTGGTTTGCATTTTTGGGTAGAAGGTTCCCTGATTCTGTGTTTGTGTGCAGGGGTGATTGTTTAGTCTGTCCACCGCCCCCCCCCCCCCCCGTTTCAAGCAGATTTGCAAAGGTCACATAGGTTTTTCTTTAAATTTTTTTGGAGAGGCTCCCCTAATTAATAAAAAAGGCAGCAAAGCTATTTCTGTTTCTAATAGTCTTTTTAAAGTCCTGTAACAAATGCTGGAGAGTGGGGGGTTTTTTAAAACTTTTTTTTAAAAAAAGACAGCAATGTGGTGGTCAAGAAAAGAGTTTTTAACAAAACAAAACAAAACAAACCCCACTCTCCAGGAAAGCCACCATTTTGCCAAAGGATAAGGCTGAAAATGGGGGTGGGGATGTCCTTTGGGGATACGTAAAATTGAACTGACTTGCCACATTAACTTAAAATTTAGGAAACCTTTAAAGCTCAAGGAAGACAGTCTGCATTGGAAATTTGTTGATATTGTGTTTTAAAAACAGCTGGCCCACAGTCAAATTGATTGCACCAAAGGAAATAATGGTTCCAAAGTTCCAGGACCAGAAAAAGGAATCTGGAATGGGATTAATGTAAGGCCTTCCTGAATCTCAGATCTGGTAATAAAACTAGTGTTTTTTTTTACAGTGCACACTCCTATTAATGACAGCATCAACAAAAGGCAGGTTTTGTTTATTTAGAAGATTTCTATGTCACCTAACCAGAGAACTTTCTGGATATGAGTTGGGCACGGAGAATGATGATTTTTTTTTAATTAAAAAATAAGGAATTACTTAGTACTGAAAGATCAAGTACAACCCCCTCCCCATACTAATCAGCATTCAAAATAATTAAACAGTTTCCTACACTAACTGTTGTCAGGTCTTAAAACAACACATAACAAAAAATTATTTCTATTGACATCATTTCAAAATGGAACTGGCTACATTTTCTGTACAAAGAGACAGAAAGAAGCAGGAAGTTAATTAAACTTTGCCAGAAGCACATCTCAGAAAACATGTACTTAACTCTGTGGCCAACTCTTGGTTAAAGTGCAAAAGGGACTGAAAACTAGATATTCAGGACTGACTGGGATGTTTGTCCAGAGACAATAAGAAAAGGGATTAGAGAATGCCAATCACAAGGAGTATTCAAACCAGATTTTGATGCTTGATATAAATATAAGGTAAGGATTATCTCACCTGTGGCAGCTGTTTTGTATTACTGTGGGAAGATGGAAGAAATTTTATTTAAAGCATTTTCTTCAGCCCCGCTTAGCAGAACACAATGGAGGACACTTCTGGTTGGTGACAGACACAAAAAAATTTTATATTCACATTTCAGCAAACAGTTTTGCAAGGGAGTTGGAGGCAATAGACAAGATGGAGCTCGTCAAGTTAGTTGACCAAATTTTTTAAAGGCTGGCCATTAAAAGCTGGTCTTTCTGATCTGAAAGTCACATCAGTGTGTTAGGGCTCAGGTAGCAATGGCATCATCAGTGTATTCTGAAATAATAACACCTGAAGCAGATTCTGGTGGGGTAGTCATGTGGTCTGAAGCAGCAGAACAAAGTTTGAGTCCCATAGCACCTTTAAAACCAACAAAGTTTTATTCACAGTATAAGCTTTTGTGTGCAAGCACACTTTGTCAGATACATTGAAACACTGAAGAAAGTGTTTGCACACAACAGTTTATACAGTAAATAAAACTTCGTTGGCCTTAAAGGTGCCACTGAACTCAAACTTTGTTCTACACCTGAAGCAAAAAATCTTGTTCTTTCCACTTCATTTGTAAACTGCCATCTTCTCAGTGCTACATAAGTTACTTCCTCTCGAAGGCAAAAACAAGAAGTCTAGTGTAAAATTTTTATTTTCTTGCAGCTGCAAATTAGACAAAAGGGAATAGGAGCCATGTTGTAATGCATCATATCAGAACTTCATTTGTTCTGTAAGGCAAGGCAAATTGGAGAGCGTGGAGACCAAGTAACTCTTACCACACAAGGAATAAGTTGCAGTGCTTGTGGATTTTTACATGCACCAAAATGTCACACGATATGGATCAACATTGACTTTAATAGTACCTTCCTGAAGTAAATGAGCTGTGGATTGCAACTATTATTATTCCTGTACAATTCCAACCCCAACATTACCCTGTGGCAATCCTACAGGATTTTTATGACTCCTAGGTGGCCATTGCTGCCTTAGGCTGGTCAGACTGCACTATGAAGTTGCATAGTTTCAGGCAGGACTCTATAATGTCAGTGGGCCTACAAATACTTCAGTTGACTGTGTTCACCATAAATTTTTCATGGAATACGTATGGAACCATCTGGAGATTGCCAGGATGCCAGCCAAAGATATTTGGAGGGCATATTAACTTAATAATGCCAGTGGTTTATATTTATGCTATTTCTAGGACATAGGTGCTCTGCAGAGAGAAAAGGAAATACTTGGAATATTGCTACTGGTTTCAGGATAACTGAAAAGATTTTTTAATACAGTGACCGAAACATTATTCAAAAGTTAAAACTGTTAAGTGGAATTGTTTCAGAATACTAGTAGCAATGCATCTTGGTTGTATGAATATGAGTACTTTCACGCGTCACAGGAAACTCTAAAGAAGGAACTAACAAATAGGTTTGTGTCATCTACAAAATTATAAAGATAGGGGGAAAATAAAATAGCAATTGGCTGATCCAAGATCAGCTGAGTTCAGTTTTGACTTTACTATGAAACTTCTAGCCTTCTGATCACTTCCTGATCATCATAATGCAGTGAGAAAAGGTAAAGTAAGATAATATTTTGTAAAGTAAGGTACAATTATGTATACATACATAAACTGATGAAGATATATGGCATCTGTCCCATCAAAATGCAGACATCACCAAGAAGTATTTCTCACATTGTGAGAAAGTCTTCTGTCTCTGTCCTTATATGTTGATATCTAAAGAGTTTCTTCTACAGAGGTGAAATTACTTGGAAGTTGGGGGGAAAGTGCAAAAATGCTTAGTCCTGAAAGTAGGTTTGTATTTCAAAATTCATAGATAGTATATAAAACTTCCATGCAGGGAATAGATTTTGTATTTGTAAGTCATCATGACCCAAAGGATACTTAACACACATGTGTGAAGGAACACTTTTTTTCTTTGGAGATTTGAACTGAGTAAAACCTACACTTTGTGTTTTAAAAAGTTTTTCTTTCTGGGCAGAGAACAGGCAGGAGAAGGGAAAAACAGTTCAGTTGCTTTCCAGCTTACCTTAACACAGAATACTAAGTCTAGCAAGAGACAATGGGATGGTCAAGTTCTCCCCCCCCCCCTCCAATCATGGAACCAAGACTTGGAGGTATTCAGTACTAGAAAGACTTCAGGAAGAAACTCCTAGAGACTTCAGGAAACACTTCTTTGACCCAGCCTGACTCGGTCAGTGGGTGGGAAAAGGGATATGATAAAATTCCTGGGAGCAAAAAGAAACCTCTCTTTGGTGCTGATTCCATCAAAGCAGACAGAGCTCTCAACTGAGGTCTGGCAGAGGTGGCCATTGCTATATGCTGACCTGCACACCTGAAGGAGGTTTGAAGGTAATTTAACTCCTGTCAAAATCTGAAACTTTCTAAGGTAGGGAGCATGCCTTATATTTAACAACTGATAGGGCATGTATAGAGGGAAGGCTAGAGGAATTGCATTTTACCCTTTTCTTTTGAATCTCTTGTTCAATTTGGGTCTGTCCTAAAAGTATGCTTGCCCACCCATCCCAAATAAAAACACGACACATGACTGGGGTTAAACTTGGAACTTTATTGAGCATGGCTGATCTGCAACTTATTTAACTCATAAAGCACAGGTTACCACAAGCTTGTAAAGCAAGTCTCTTCAATTTGGCAATACTACTCCAGTTCAGACCCAAGTCCAGAATCTCTCCCGAAACTTTCCCTTCACAGCCTGCACTTGAGTGCAAAGAGGGGATGGAGGGACAGGACCGAATCTACATGTTTTCTGAGGGGGGGGGGGAATTAAAAATGGCACCCCCTTATGGGCCATTCTATCTTATGGTCCCATAGAATACAGTGGACTCCATACCCAATTTGGCGCCCCCCTCTGTCGGCACCCAGGGCAAGCACCCCCCTCTGCCCTCCCCCTAGATCTGACCCTGTGGAGGGACACAATATCCACACATGACTGTTCAGCCTTAGGACTTGTATGTGCCCCCCTAACCCCTAGAGGCCCTTACTGAGCCACCAGAAGAAGAAGATATTGGATTTATATCCCGCCCTCCACTCCGAAGAGTCTCAGAGCGGCTCACAATCTCCTTTACCTTCCTCCCCCACAAAGACACCCTGTGAGGTGGATGGGGCTGGAGAGGGCTGTCACAGCAGCTGCCCTTTCAAGGACAACCTCTGCCAGAGCTATGGCTGACCCAAGGCCATGCCAGCAGGTGCAAGTGGAGGGGTGGGGAATCAAACCCAGTTCTCCCAGATAAGAATCCACACACTTAACCACTACACCAAACTGGCTCTCCAAACCAGACTGTATAGCCAATCAGTACCCAGCTTGATAGCCACCCCCATCACTGATATCTCAGGGTGCTTACCAATTTAACATTCTTTAACACATGCTTTCCCTGAAACCTAGTTAGGGCACTACAAGAAAACCAGACATAATTATACCTCCCCAAATGGACCCTGTGAAGCAGGAGGGGAAAAAAGGACCGACTGCAATGTCAATATGAGTGAAAGCTCCCAAAATTCCTACTTGGCTCATGGTATGCAACCAGCTAATCCCACAGGTCTCAGAAAAGGGAGAGAGGATGGGGGAACCCTGGCCATGCTGAAGGACAAGGAAAGACTGGTACTTGCCAGGCTTGCCCAAATGGCCAGCTCCAATGGAGCCTTACCTCATTGAATAGTCTTCCCTCATGTGTTTCCATTCAAACTGTTTGTGTGGGGAGGAGCAAATTCTGACTTTCACACAATCAGGAAGGAATCGGTCTTGTGAACATTTTAATAAATGCTTTGTAATAGGGGTGACCAAAATGTGGATGGGGAGCCACATGTGACTCTTTCACACATATTGTGTGACTCTCAAAGCCCCCACCACCCTGTCAGCTGGTTTGGAGAAGGCATTTGTCTATTTAAATCATTTCTCCAAGCCAAGCCAGCTGGTCCTTCAGTGAATGCATTTAAAGTTAAAGTTGCTTTCTTTCCATCTCTCCCTCCCTCCTCCCTCCATCTATTTTCTTTCCTTCCTGTCTTGCAGCTCTCAAAAATCTGATGTTCATGTCATGTGGCTCTGTTTAGCAGCTGTGGCCACCTCTGCTCTGTAACTTTTGATCCTGGTACTTGTTCTCTGTGCCACATAGACTTCCACCTTCTTGGACACTGTCCTTTAAAAGGAGCACCAGTCAGTTGGCACTTGGCTACTCCCTCAGTGTTGCACCAAGCAGTAAGCTGTCTCCATGGTAACCAGGCTCTGGATAGTGGAAGACACAGAGGCAAGACCTCAGAACTTAGAAGGGAAGATGGGAGTCCTGACTTCCCAGTGGGCAATTCCTACATAGGTCAGGTTGTGGTGGTGGTTGAACTGTGTCCCACCTGTGCTCACTTAGGACTCTCGCTGCCACCCCTGGATCCCTGCCCACATCCCCCAAACCTGGAGCTGATGGCCCCACAACACATATACCCACCTGGAAAGAGAGCCATCCAGGAGTAGCCCAAAGCCCCGTACTTCAGAGCAGCCTGCTGGGAAGGAAGCAGGGCCCTGTGAGGCTGCCAGGGCTGAAACTGCTCTGAAGAAACCCCATGCCAGGCCCCAGGAGTGTGTGGAACAATGTCTGGCCCCAAGCAGCAGGGAGGGTGGTCTGAGAGAGCAGCACAGAGCCCTGGGAGCCCATTGGGGCTCGTGGTCAGAGTCGCTGCTCCAAGGCAGCAAGGAAAGGAGCCTCCTGACCCATGGAAGACACTCTGGCTTTTGGGGGCAGGCCCAGCCTGCATGATTGCTAGGAGCCGATGTTGAGCATCCTGGCTTATCAAGGGGGGAGGGGGTCTAGCAGGCTGACAAATGGGGGAGTGGGATAAGGGATAAAGGAGACAGCCAAAGCAAGGGGGCTGATGAGGAGGAATAGTGGAGGTGGATGCTGGCTTGAGACTCAGCGAGCCAAGACAAGAGGCCAGTCTTAAACCAGATGACGAAGGCAACAGGGTGATGGTAACCCAGCCTTCCCTCAATGTCTGAGACCCCCTGGCCGCCTCCCAGACAAGGGACGGTTGGAAGGGGGCAACAGCCACTCAAGGGGCAGAGTATCACAAACAGAGTGAAAAGCTCCTCCAGGTGTTGGGAAAAGCCAAGATGGCAGGGTGTAACAGGGCCTGAAGGCCAGAGCAGGACTGTTCCACTATAACATGTATGCAATTCAGTCACTACACCATGTCTTTAGTATTTTTTCTTACAATGATATTCCACAAGGTTTTATGGGTAGCTTATTGGATGTATTTGGAAAGAGAAAGCTGCTTCTAAAAAACAAAAAAGTCACTAGCCACTCACATGGAGTTGACTGTGCAGCATTGAAATATATGGACTCTAGAATACAGAGGTATGGAGTGACCCCAATCGGTTTCTTTCAGTATCTTGGCAATTCTGGAAAGTCCAGTGCCCACTGCTGCTTCCCCCTTCCTGGTGCCCCTGGACTATTGTTGCCATGATAATTTTTCATCAAATGCACAAATACTATAGTCTTTAAATAGTTTCTTTGTGGAAGTGGATGTGCAGTTGCCCGTTAAAGGATGCATGCCTGGTTCACTAAATGGCAGCAGTTAGGGGCACAGTAGGAGCAAGGCACTGTGACAGAGTCAAGGGCAGCAGAAGGGAAAACTCAGGGTTTTTTAAGGGTCAGGAATATGGATTCAAACTTGACCAGTTTGGGCCTATTCGTGTCTAATCAAACTTCTGTGTGCAACCTTCGTAGTGAATGCTTTGGGAAGAACGCAGCTTTTTTTGTGTTACAAAAATAGTAACTTCCTATGATAATACTGATTAAACTAACATTTTGTATCTATTAGTATTCATCCTCTCTAGGGCCTTTTATCCTTGGAAAAGGCTATGTGAATGCTTACTGTTTTGCTGCTGCAGGCTACATCTTCACTGGGCACAATAATCTACTTCTTCTTAGAATTAGCAGACTTTGTTCATAGACTACCATAGCTTCATGGGGGAGATTATCAGGTCTAACTATCCACCAGGTAATATTAGGCTTAATATTCCCATCCATTTCTTGAATATTTAGGGGGTAGAGATGATGGAGTTTAGGGAGGGGAGGGACTTCAGTGGGGTACAAAAGCATAGAACCCACCAACCTAACCAGCCATTCCAAACCAGCCAGTTTTCTAGGGCTTCATCACAGCTGCTGACCTTTCCTTCTGATGGAGGCAGGGCCTGCTTAGGCCTGACAACCAGAGACTGGTTGCCAGGCTACTGAGCTGCATATGGACTCCTGACTGCAAACTGTGGCTAGCCAAGGCTCTATGAGGCCACTAGCCAATGGTAGCTCTCCAGATGTTTTTTGCCTACAACTCCCATCAGCCCCAGCCATTGGCCATGCTGACTGGGGCTAATGGGAGTTGTAGGCAAAAAACATCTGGAGAGCTACCGTTGGCCACCCCTGCACTAGGAGGACCACTAGGAAGGAGAGCTTCAACCCCTAAAAGATTCCCAAAATTCTGGGAGATAATTTCTGGAAGATAATTTCAGGTGCCCCCTGAATTTTTAAAAGCCCCCCCCTTTAAATTTCTGCCTATAGCCCTGGTCCCCAGGGCTCCTGTGTACAAGAAATCAGATTCTGGTAAAAACATATGAAGTTTATTAAATACTTAAAGAATCAACTTGTTTCTAGGCAACACAAACTCGTCAAGCCATGCAACAGAGAAAAACAAAGAAGCTAACTTTCCAACACATTAATACTTTGTATTAGATGGCACAATTTTAAAGTCTCAGAATCAAAGTTGGGGGCTTAAGCATTCTCTATATAGCCAATCATATCATAGTTCAGGCCTATGTTCACCAGAATCACTAAGTCTCTCTTTGGCTCCTAACTCAATTATAGTCTCAAGCCATTTGGTGCCAGGTGATGATCCAGTTCAATCTGAACATGTTATGCCTCTGCTCCTGCTTCCCCCTCTCATCTTGTGGGCTGCAGGTTCCCAAGAAGAGCTAATTATTATTATCATTATTATAGCTCACAGTTTTTTATATTCAGACCAGAGGAGAAAAAGTGAGCCCAGAACGTATTAGAAATAGAGCATATCATGATAAAAATATTTTTTGGGGAGAATATTATGTTTGGTGAGATATTCCACAATTTGGAACCAGAACCCAGTAAATTTTTCTTGAGTACGTTCTGTCAGAGCATCAGCACTATAGATGGAGATTTTACTTAGTAGGAAATAATCCCACAGTCGGGTTCTCCAAGCATGTATTGAAGGCAGAGCCTTGTCTTTCCAGTGTGCAACAACCTACAATCGTTCTACAGCCAGCAAGAGGGCGATCCTGTCTACAGAAATTTTGTTCGATGGTGCATTGGGCCACCAGCCTAACACAACAGTCTCTGGGTGAAAGGGGAGAGATTCTTCAATGATTGCCATTATTTCTTTTAATATAAGAACCCCAAAATTATGAATTTTAGGGCAGGACCACCACAGATGTATGAAGTCACCACCTTGTCAACAACCTTTCCAGCAGAAACGGCTAGTAATAGCTTTCATGCTATAGAGTTGTTTAGAGTATAATACCAAAGGGTAGCTATTTTTAGAGCCTGGAATCTTTTTTTTTTTCCCCAAACAATTTTTATTAGTAACATATGGTAGCAAAACTATATCTACAACTTATAAAAACTTAAAGAAAAAGAAAAAACTTTCTACCCCATATCTTACTTTTCCCCCACCCCTCCCCCTGTTACTTGACCCCCGCCAGTGTTATTTACTTAAAGGAAACAAATATTAAATGTACCCTAAACTGTTAAAAAAAACCCCAAAGTTATATTCTTATTTTAAAAACCTTAATCATTATCAAAGATTGTCCAATGTCCTTTTATTTTCCACTCTTTTTTTACGTATCATTTGAACTTCTTCCACTCCAACTTAAAAAGTTCCAAATCATAGTCTCTTAATTTTCTTGTTAGTTTGTCCATTTCACTCCATGACATAACTTTTGTAATCCAATCCCATTTCTCTGGTATTTTAAGTTAAAAAATTTTAAGTTAAAAATTTTTGAGATGAAACTGAAGGTATTCCAAAGTTGGTCCCAGTCCTCCTCTTTTATTCTATTTCGACAGTCTTCTTGCCATATTTTTAAATAATGTGGTATTTTCTCTTTGGTATCACCTAGGAGTATTTTAAGAGCTAATTATCACATTCTTGACTCTGGCCTTGAAAATGATAAGAGCCGTGCAGGCAGGAAGGCCAAGTTACTTACACTTGCAAGCTGGAATAGGCCCAGTAGCAGCTAACCCTTGGGAGGAAACAGGAGTACTGTGTTTCACAGTGGAAAGGATCACATTGGGAATTTGGCATGGCAGTATCCTAGCTCTTTGATGAATGCTGTGGCAATCACACAGCCCCTGCCCTGCTGCAGGAGAGGTATGGGCTGCACATGCACAAGAGGAGCATTCCGACCGATCCTGCATGCGCAGGGCACGTGCATTGCGCATCTCAGTCATTCAGACAGCCAGGAAACACACCCTGTGTGTGCTTCAGAGATTTGCTACCGGGAAGTTGCTGGTAGCTATTAAATCCAGTTCCAGCCCATCCTAAGGAGATATGGATGGGTGGGACTCAGGGGGCAGATGTGCCCATGTGATCGCAAGAGGGGAGGCATGGCTAGATTGGGCCAAATCTCTCATGTGATGGCACCCAGTGACACTCTCAGAGGTTTACAAAAATCCAATTATCTCTGTCTTTGAACAAGCAATCTGAATTTCTTCAGATATCGCCCCCCCACCACCACCACCACAATGAAAAGCGTGCCTGCTCCACAGAGCATCTCCTGGGTTTGACACTGTCATTGAGGTTTGTGATAAATTAGGATGGTGCTTGAACCCAAAAGCCACCAAATTAATAGTTAATTAGGAGATGATAAATAACAGTCACATACGTCCTCTGACTTAGCCTGTTTTCAGCATCAGTCCTTTTCTTGTATCTTGTAACAGCGAGTGTTTATGTGCTTGTAACAAGTGCTTGAGTGGACTGTTACATCTGCAGTTTGTCACACAGCAAGATTCTTCTTGCATGTTCACCTCCCACTGTACTTTTCCTAACACATTTGCTAGTTTTTCTCAGGCAAAGCTGCTTCAGCTATATGTGTCGCTAGATAAAGTAACATGGTGGCTTTCAAAAGGAGTATACAGGCAGGAAATTTGTATTTCAGCAGACAGTTATTTGCTGGTTTAAAACAAAAACTAACAGAAGCAGATTTTGAAATAATTTTCCCTTAGCTTCTGTCCATTTACTCTAGATTTTAAGGTCAGCTTTTCAGGCACAATCCTTCTTGATCTCACTTATTTAACAAATTTTATGTTCAACAGGTGCCAAATAAAAAAGCAAAGTACTTAAGTACTCACATTTTGTAAAATATGTCAATAATCTATAGAACTACTCATGACTCTCACCCAGGGGTTTTTTTTTGGTAGAAAAAGCCCAGCAGGAACTCATTTGCATATTAGGCCACACCCCTAATGTCGCCATTGTTTCACATGGGGCTTTTTGTAGGAAAAACCAGAAGGAACTCATTTGCATATTAGGCCATACCCTCTGATGCCAAGCCAGCTGGAACTATGTTCCTGCGCGTTCCTGTTCAAGGAAAGCCCTGCTCTCACCGCTTGTCAGAATGTTTTTGCAAATTGATAGTAATGAACAGGATTGCAAGATAATAATGAAATAAGTTTCCTCATGACATTTTGTTTACAATCAGCTTAAGGCAAAAAAAAAATGTTGATGATGTTATGAAACAATACAATGAGCACTGGAAATATACTAATTTTCACACCAATGTGTACAAACATATCTATATTAGTGACAAAGACTTAACAACATATAAACATACAGTTATGCTCCCAGAAAAGCAGCTAGTTATAAAATGCAATCATGGAAGAGTTCTGAGGGTAAACGAGTCCACACAACTCCGTTAAAGGGGCAATGCACCCAGCCGGATGCAGAGCAAACAGGAAATGCGTGATCCGAAGGCACATTTATCTGTGGCTCTGTGAGACGATTGTTGTGGAGAGACCAGGCTGATGAAGGGACAAGGAATGAAACCATATTATGACCTAGGAGTACAGTCCCCTTTTTATCTCTCCAGTGGAAAGCTTGGATTCCTAGGAGGCAGCACAGAAGACAACAGGGTATAGAAACGCGTACAGAGAAGTGGGCATTGCCCCATTAACGGAGTTGTGTGAACTTGTTTACCCTCAGAACTCTCCTGTGATTGCATTTATAACCAGCTGCTTTTCTGGGAGCACAACTTTATGTTTATATGTTGTTAAGACTTTGTCACTAATATATATGTTTGCACACACATTGGTATGAAAATTAGTATATTTCCGGTGCTCATTGTATTGTTTCACATCTACACATTGAAACCTGTTCTATTTATGTTGATTATGTTATGGCTACTCAAGTTTTAGCACTGAAAGCATTTCAATTGTGCCTGAATTCTGTGTGGAAACTCTAGCAATATATGTTTTCTCAAAAAAGATTTAAAAATTTAAATTTAACAATATTACAAACTTGGAACTATTCTGGGTCAGCTAGCTCAGCTGGCAATATACTGGAGCATCTTGGCTAGATATTTGCTAAAAGCATGCAAATATCTAAGTAATAAATAAGTACATTTTGTGTCATTCTTGAATGGTGCTTTTAAATAGGTTTTCTTGGCAAAACACACGGAAATGAGGTCCCAGTCTTATCCAACTTTCACTACTTCCATGTATTTTACTAAGAACAGTCATTATTTCAACATACACAAATTGTTCACAACAGATGAGGAGAACATTTCGTTTGGACATTGGTATGTGGATGTGACTATAAAATATTCCACACACAAAAAAAGGCTTTTTGTATTTAGAAGAAGACCGGGCAGAAAGGGAAAATATCAAGGACGGACATTGAATGTGGAGATACTGTAGGGAGCTCTCAAACTTGCCACATCATATCCCCTAGTTCTGACACCTAGTTAATGTTTTCCCTTTATGGCATTACAGGCACAGAACACCTTCTTAATGTCAGACAGCACAATTGCCTTTGCTGAGGTTGGCAACTGGTTGTTTGTCTAGGTTTTAGTGTGCTCTTATTTCTTGTGGATAATGATTTTTGGTGTAAAATCATGAATTAGGAGTTTGGGGGGGGGCAATACTAGTTTATTACTTTTGTACACTTTGATAGCATAAAATCTTTTCATTGCTTTACAACACAGCTTGTTGGACTGCTGGCAGTTTTTTTTAAGAGTTAAGGACTTCCAAGATCAAAAATGACTGGTTTGTTAAGAATTGAATGACACCTACTGCAACATAAACACTCACTTTTCTCCAGTGCTTCAGTAAAAATACCTCAGCTGGTTGGAGGGTGACCAAGCCCAGTTCTTTTTTTCACACATGATTAATCATCTGGTTTTACAGGAGGTGGGCTTGATTCAGAACATTGCAACTGAGGCATAGCTCTGTAATGGCTCAGAACAGAAATACAAATAATATTGGCAGAACTATGATTTGGTGAATTATACAAATCCACCTCCCCACACCAGGAAACATACCTATAGTGTTAATGCTGTGCTTATTCTTCACATAATACCCAAAGGACAATTCAATAACAACAATTAAGGAAATGCAAATATTATGTCTATGTGAAATACTGGTAGTATGAAATAAACCCTTGGAAGGCCTTATTGGGAAAATCCTATTTTGGATTATATTTCATTAATAAATAATAGAATCATAGAGTAACTGATCAGTTATCTAATCAATTTCACATGAGAATGAAAGTATCCCATTTAGAAAGATAATCCAGGATTCCATTACTTCAGTTAGAGAACTTTAACTCATACTCTTCTGAAGAAGGTATAATCCCCACAGATTCATGAGATGTAGGAGGCTAAGTTCCTTTCTGATTTCAAATATGGCAGTTTAGATTCTCATGGCATAACTTCCATAACTATATCATGTGCAGTTCTACATTGCACAGCAATGTGTTTCTCATTGCAATATTGTCTAGATGTTTCAGGGAGATAATGAAAATAGTTATATCATTTGAGGAGGGGAGGAAGGAAACTGACTAAAATAAATTATCTGAAATAACCACAGTGTACATTGCCATAACATTAGGACCTATTTTATGAGGCACTAACATTAAGCTAAGCAATCTAATAAAAGACACAGTAACAGATGTCATTACCTACTTATGTAACCAAGTTAGAGTCTACTGGCACCTTTAAGACCAACAATGTTTTATTCAGGGTAAAGTGTCATGTGTCATTAGACTCTAACTTAGTTCTATTACTTCAGACCAACATGGCTACTCACCTGGTATTACCTACTTATGGTATTTTCTGCTTCAAACTACAAGTTCCAATTTTTATAGACCTGTCCCAAGACCATTGTTGTATTACACCAAAAGGCTGACTTATCAGTTAGTGCAGTGTGAAAGGTTAAGGCATGTGCAGTGCAGTCCTATGCAGTATGGTTGCCAATCCCCAGTTGGGGTCAGGGGATCCCCTGGTTTGAAGGACCTCTCCCTGCTTCAGGGTTATCAGAAAGTGGGTGGGGTGGGGTTTGAATGTCTGCCGGGCACTCTATTATACCTTATGGAGACTGGTCTCCAGAGGTTATAATGGAGAATCAATCCACGAGTATCTAGGGCTCTGGAGGGGGCTGTTTTTTGAGATAGATGCACCAAATTTTCAGTATAGCATCTGGAGTCTCTGTTACAAAAAAAAAAAAACTTTCAAAAAGATTGGGCCAGGGAGTCCAGTTCTTTGAGCCCCCAAAGAAGGTGCCCCTAGCCTCCATTATTTCCAATGAAGGGTAGGCATTTAAAAGGAGTGCAGTCCCTTTAAATGTGATGGTCAAATGGGTGTATTAGGAGTAGGGAACACCTGCTCATCATAATTACAATTATGGATTTCAGCTTTTTTGTAGAAGCAAGGATTATCTTTCACATTGCATAGAAAGTATATGTCTATATGTGATCAGTGAAACTTGTGTCCCACTTTACAGTTTGGTCCAAGTCTACCCTAAAGTAGCCTGAGCCATCTGCCACTTAGATAAGAAGAAGAAGATTTTGGATTTATATCCCGCCCTCCATTCCGAAGAGTCTCTTAGAGTCTCAATTTAGGGTTGTCCAATTGGCTTCTGCTAGCAGTCAGTCCCCTGCAGTCCCACTCACCTCCCCCCACCCCGATCAATTTCACACCAGGAGAAAAAAATGGGGCTTTACTGATGTCATGATGCCCAAGAAATTTTCTGGATGAAAACCCGGAGGCAATGTCATAGCCTACCACGATGCCCAAGGAATTCCACTATCTCTATAAAATCTTTGCCATATAGATTTGTGGAATTCCTCGAGTGTCACATTAGACTGTGATGGCATTTCTGGATCTTCACCTGGAAATGAATGACAGCACACAGCCAACAATTCAGTTTTTCCCTCCCATATGCTGCTTTGTGAAATCTGTAACAATGTGGCAAAGTAAGTGTACAAGCTGGTTGTGTTAATAATTACATTTTATTTCAGTTCTGCTTCAGGTATGTTTTATTTCAGCTTTGCCAAGTGTTAAATTCAATCTCCAACTTTAGGAAACCCACACAAAAATCCAAATGATTTGGAGCCTCGATCGGGGACAGTTTTAGTTATTCTTGTGCCTTGTGCAAAAGTTAAGGAATTGCCACCCCCAAGACTTCATCCCTTGCCCTCTTTGACTCTCCTTGGGGTGGGGGTGGGCAGGCAGAAAATGATCATAAAGATGTCTGTGTCAGAGTCACTACAGTGAGTAAAAGAGAGTGCTCTCTCTCCCTCTGCTCAACCAAGCAATGGGAGTGAGGATTCTCTTCATCCACTTTAATTACACATAGGGCTGGTGCTTGGGAGTAGGCCAAGTAGGTGGCCCCACGCTGCTGCCATCCTTTGCTGGGATCTCCCGAGGATCAGGAGTGGCATGGCAAAGTGAGGGGGCAGGGCAGTGAGCACACTGCAATGATGCCTGCACCCCTGCTGTCCTTTGCCAGGGTCTCCCGAGGCTCAGGAGGCCATGGCAAAGTGAGGGGCAGGGCAGTGAGCACACTGCAAGCATGCCCGCACCTCTGCTGTTCTTTGCCGGGGTCTTCCAAGGCTTGGGAGGCCATGGTGGGGGGGGCAGCGAGCATGCTGGAAGTGTGCCCACACCCCTGCTATTCCTTACCGGGGTCTCCTGAGGCTCGGGAGGCCATGGCAAAGTGAGGGGCAAGGCAGTGAGCACACTGCAAGCATGCCCATGCCCCTGCTGTCCTTTGCTAGAGTCTCCCGAGGCTCAGGATGCTGCGGCAAAGTGGAAGGGGGGGCAGAAAGCACACTGCAGGCATACCCACTGCCCAGTTGGACTTTGCTGGGGTCTCCCACAGCTCGGGTGACCCCAGCAAAGTTGGGGTGAAGGTTGACAGTGATGTCATAGTGACATCATCGGTGTGCACCCTATGCGCGTGCAAAAATAACATTGGGGGGTGGAGAAGCGAGTTTGTTCTAGGAGCACAGGCACCCCTAGCCCTGGGCCTGATTACGTAAAACATGGCTGGAAGCTATTAATCCAAATTAAATTAAAGCTGCCCATCACCACTGCCGCCACAATGAAGCCTCCATTTGTCACTGGCTCCTGGGATGGAGGCTGGGAGGGAAGCTAGTATAAGTACTTTGATCCAATCCAGAGGATGAATGTCATGGGGAAGGTTCATTGTGCCTAGCTTTCACTAGATGAAAACAATTTTTCCATCATCCATGTATCATCATACATAGTGAAGATTAGACGAGTAGGTTTTCACACTCCACTTATTTTCTAATTTAAGAAGTCTCAAAGCAGTTTACAATCACATTCACTAATTCACCCCATAGCAGGTACCTTGTGAGGCAGGTGGGACTGAGAGAGTTTTGAGAGAACTGTGACTGACCCAAGGTCACCCAGCAGGCTTCATGAGGAGTGAAAAAAATCAAACCTGGTTCGTCAGATTACAATCCACTACTCTTAACCATTATACTGTTATACCACACTGAAATAATATGTGCATTATTATATTGCTTCTCATTTTTTAAAAGATTTCCCACAAGTGAAAATTTTGTTAACAGTTAAATAAAACCATCATCTAAATCTTTGTAATGATCATGATGTACCTCAGCTATAAGTGCATATTATTCCCAGCGTTTTTTCATTAAGCCACTAGACTGACAATATGCTATAGCCATAATATAAAAATGAGCTATGGTCAAAGAAACTCCTAAAAAAATTTGAAGACAGCAGCCATCACCATAATGAAAACAGCCCATTTAGAATGTAACCATTGACAGTCATGTACTTATCACAGAAGGAAAAATAGTACTCCTCCATATGCACATTTGCCTAGTGACTAAATCATCTCATCTATTTCTGGCTTCCATATTTTTACAGCATGTATGAGTTCTGTAGCGAAACTGGTTTTGTATCTTTATTTATTTATTTATTTATTTATTTATTTATTTATTTATTTATTTATTCCGTAATGTATATCCCGCCCTTCCCACAGAATGGCTCAGGGCGGCTCACAACAACGACAAAACGATAAAACAATAAAACAGAAGCAAAGTTATTACATTTAAAAGTTAAGCATTCAAAAACCTAAAAACTATAACATTATAACATTAAAACTACACAGTATAAAACACAGCAGTTTAGCAGGCTACATTTAACCAGTCAGGCGTAGGCTAACCGGAAGAGGGTTGTCTTACAGGCCCTGCGGAACTGAGTAAGATCCCGCAGGGCCCTCACCTCTTCCGGTAGCTGGTTCCACCATGTTGGAGCCATTGTAGAGAAAGCCCTGTCTCTAGTCGCCTTGAGACGGACTTCCTTAGGCCCAGGGATGGTGAGGAGATTTTGAGTCCCAGACCTCAGTACTCTCTGGGGAACGTGTGGGGAGAGACGGTCCCTCAGGTAGGCAGGTCCCAGGCCATATAGGGCTTTAAAGGTGATAACCAGCACCTTGTACCGGACTCGGTATGTTATTGGGAGCCAGTGCAGAGCCCGAAGACCCGGCCGGATGTGCCCCCACCTTGGGAGGCCCAATAGCAACCGGGCCGCGGCATTCTGCACCAGCTGCAATTTCCGGGTCCGGCACAAGGGCAGCCCCATGTAGAGGGCATTGCAGTAATCCAACCTCGAGGTGACCGTAGCATGGATCACTGTTGCTAGGTCGTCGCGGTCCAGGAAGGGAGCCAACTGCCTTGCTCGTCTGAGATGAAAAAACGCGGACTTGGCAGTGGTTGCTATCTGAGCCTCCATCTTTAGGGATGGCTCTAATAGCACCCCCAGGCTCTTGACCCTGCCCGCCGGTATCAGCGGAGCACCGTCAAAAGCTGGCAGGGGGGTTTCCCCCCCCGGTCCCCGGCGACCAAAACAAAGGACCTCTGTCTTCGCCGGATTCAGTGTCAGTCCACTCAGTCTTAGCCACTCAGCCACGGCCTGTAGTGCCCGATCTAGATTTTCTGGGGCGCAGACCGGTCGGCCGTCCATAAGCAGATAGAGCTGGGTGTCATCAGTGTACTGGTGACACCCCAGCCCATACCTTCGGGCAATCTGGGCAAGAAGTCGCATATAGATGTTAAATAACATCGGGGAGAGAACCGCTCCCTGGGGCACCCCACAATTGAGTGTGTGCCTCTGAGATAGTTCCCCCCCAATCGCGACCCTTTGTCCCAGACCTTCAAGGAAAGAGGAAAGCCACTGTAAGGTCAGCCCCTGAATCCCCGCGTCGGCGAGGCGGCAAGTCAGCAACCGATGGTTGACCGTATCGAACGCCGCCGATAGGTCCAACAGCATCAGTACTGCCGAGCCACCCCGATCCAGATGCCGTTGAAGGTCATCTACCAGGGCAACCAACACCGTCTCCGTCCCATGACCTGGGCGAAAGCCGGACTGAAATGGGTCAAGGATGGAAGCGTCCTCCAGGAAAGTCTGTAGCTGCCTCGCCACTGCCCTCTCGATAAGTTTGCCCAAGAAGGGCAAATTTGAGACCGGCCTATAGTGTGCCAATTGGGCCGGGTCTAAAGATGGTTTTTTTAGGAGGGGACGGACCACAGCCTCTTTGAGTGGCGCTGGAAAAAGCCCTTCCGTCAGGGATCTGTTTATGATATCCCGCACAGGATATCTGAGATCCCCCTGGCAGGATTTGATAAGCCAGGAAGGGCATGGGTCCAATTTGCAAGTTGTTGGGCAGGCAGATAAGAGGATCCTGTCAACTTCCTCCAGGCTGAGGGGGCTGAAACCGTCCAGAATATAGTCCGAAGACATGCTCGGGGCCTCGGTTGCATTAACTGCCTCAAAGTTGACGGGGAGGTCGAGGCGGAGTGATGCGACCTTGTCCACAAAATAGTTCGCAAAAGCCTCACAGCCTATCTCCAATTCAACAGAATTTGGTCTGCCCTGTGGCAGAGTAGTCAGGTCTCGAATTATATCAAATAATTGTGCCGGGCGCGAAGCAGCACACACAAAAGAAAAAAAAGTTTCTGAAGCATTCTACTTTCTATAGTATAAGGTCTCTTAGACTATCTGTGAGCATTGAATGAACAGACACAATGAAAAGTTTTCATCTTCTAAGCAAGGGAACACTGGAGACTACCCCTTTTACTGTCTCCAGGGATTGCTAGCTGTTTGTGGGTTGCAGGCTGTAAGGAGTGGAAAGCCTTTTCTGTTGATAGAATTGCCAATTCCAGGATCGAAAATTCTTGGAAAGAATTTTAGAATGACAGACTTATCTGTTGCTGGAGCTGGAGAAGATATGTCGCCCTGAGCCTGCTCCGGCGGGGGAGGGCGGGATATAAATAAAATTTTACATTACATTACATTACATGTCAATATTTTGGATAAACTTTATCCAATTAAATTAATAGGTTGGCTAGAAGGTATGACAATCCCCCGTTGGGGCAGGGGATCATCAGGTTTAGAGGCCCTCCTCTCACTTCAGGGTTCAGTTCAGTTCAGTTTGCTTTATTACGGTCCATGACCAAATACACTACACAATGTAGGCCAACAACAACCACAGAAAAATTGTAAAAATCAAGATGGACCTAAATAGGTAAAACATAAGATATTTAAAAAGTAAATGTGAAAATAAAGTATAGGACATTAGTATGAATAATGAGATATAACAAATAATACAGTACTGGTCAAACATCTTCTAACTTAATAGATATAGTGCATATGATAAAAAAATTAAAAATTATACAACTCCAAAAAAATATTAACTAGAATACACTGGTTAATATTACAATCTGTTACCTTGGCATTGCCTTGTAAGAACCATAGAATGCAATTTGATTGCATGGGAACAAAATTTGGCAACTTTATGCATGGTCTCTGTATTTGTATCAGTTTCAATAGCATTGTGGTGGTATGCAAAGTACTCAGGCATTTAAGATAAGGTAACCACTTCAGGCTTATCAGAAAGTTGGGGGGAGGAATGTCCTCTGGATACTCCATTGTACCCTATGGAGATCATTCCGCATAGGGTATAATGGAAAATAGATCTGTGGATATCTGGGGCTCTGGAGGAGCTGTTTTTTGAGGTCAAGGCACCACATTTTCAGCATAGCATATGGTGTTTTTCATGAAAAAATTCTCCCAAGTTTCAAAAATATTGGACCAGGGGGTCCAATCCTATGAACCCCAAAAGAAGGTGCCCCTATCCTCCATTATTTCCAATGGAAAGAAAGCATTTAAAAGGAGTGCAGTGCCCTTAAATGTGATGGCTAGAATTTCTTTCAGAGTTCAGTCATGCTTGTCACAACTTGCTCCTGGCTCCATCCCCAAAGTTCCCAGAGACTTCCTGAGTCAGACTTGGCAACCCTAGTGGCTGGCCCTCACATAGGGTTGCCAAGTCCAATTCAAGAAATATCTGGGGACTTTGGGGGTCGAGCCAGGAGACTTTGGGGGTGGAGTCAGGAGACATTAGGGGTGGAGCCAAGATCAAGGCTGTGACAAGCATAATTGAACTCCAAAGGGAGTTCTGGCCATCACATTTAAAGGGACCACACACCTTTTCAATGCCTTCCTTCCACAGGAAATAATGAAGGATAGGGGCACCTTCTTTTGAGGCTCATAGAATTGGACGCCCTGGTCCAATCTTTTTGAAACTTGGGGGGTATTTTGGGGAGAGGCACTAGATGCTATACTGAAAATTTGGTGCCTCTACCCCAAAAAACAGCCCCCCCCCCCGAGCCCCAGATACCCACAGATCAATTCGCCATGATTTTCTATGGGAATAAATCTCCATAGGGAATAATAGAGTTCCCAGCAGACATTTCCCTCCCCTTCCCCCGCTTTCTGATGACCCTGAAGCAGGGGGAGGGCCTCCAAACCGGGGATCCCCTGCCCCCACCTGGGGATTGGCAACCCTACCCTCACATGGGGCTTGGAGGTCTCTTGTAATTATAACTCCAGATTAAGAGATCAGTTGCCCTGGAGTAAATGGCAGCTTCAGAGGGTGAATGGTAGGACATCTGTGATGGTCTGCACTTTTAAAACCTTAATACTGTACAATTAGCCATGATTAGCCTCAACTAGGGCCAGAGTGTTTTCCATCCCCTGGCTCTAGTCTGGTGGAACATGCTCCCCCTTGTGATCAGGGCCCTACTGAACCTTTTCCCTGCTTTGCAGGGCCTACAAAATGGAGCTGGTCTGCCAGACTCTTGGCTGAAGCAATGGGCATCCAATCAAGTTGGCCTCCCTGGTTGCAGCCTTTTTCTTCATTTGGCTCAGTCTTTAGAAGTCCTCATTGTCCAGCACCTGTGGTCCTGGTTCATTGTATTCCTAACCGATGGCTGCCTGTCTTAATTTTATTTTACTGTTCAAAATTCATTGACTAATTATGTATTTTATCTGATGTCATCTACCCTGAGTCCGTTTGTGGGGAGGGTGGAATATAAATCGACATTAAATAAATAAATACATGCATACATTCAGGGCTTTTCTGTAATAGGAACTCCTTTGCATATTAGGCCACACCCCTCTGATGTAGCCAATCCTCCTGGAGCTTGCAGTAGGCTTTGTGCTAAGAGCCCTGTAGCTCTTGGAGGATTGGCTACATCAGGGGTGTGTGGCCTAATATGTAAAGGAGTTCCTGCTACAAAAAAAAGCCCTTACATGCATGCATGCATCTCTCTCTCTCTCTCTCTCTCGCATGCAAAAAGGACTGTGAAGCTGGCCCATAGCCATGGTGATCTCAACCCTTCCCTCTGGATCCTAGGCTGAGCCAGTAACAATATATCAGACTGTGACAAGGTGAGACCGCCATAGTTTCTTCTGGGAAGAAGAAAAGGCTAGGGCAGCTCAGTCAGACAGTGAAAGGACGGAGGGGGAAATCTTGCCTCTGAGGGAGAGAAGTGGAAGAGGTACATCATAGCATCACATTCCTATTGAGCTCTTCCCCCTTCCTAAATTCTGCCCTCCTCATGCAATGCCTTAGATCACCAGGAATTTCCCAACCCAGAAGTAGCAATCCTATCATGAACAAAAAAAAATGGGGGGGGGGGTTTGTAAATCTACAACTGTCCTACTCTGAATAGTTTTGTGTGTGTGTTCTGGGAAAGCCCCTATGTTTACTTCATCGCTGTGTTTCTTGTATTTTTATTTATGTGTATTTATAAAATTCCAGATCCCTTTTCTGAAGTTTGGTTGATTACATAAAGTGGTTCCCATAAAGAAAGGGTAGAGGTGGAGAGAGAACTGTCACTAAATATGCAATTAAAAGAAATATTTACAGAAATTTATAATGAAATTTTCCCAGCAGTGTTCCTGAAATCATATTCTGAGTGTTATATGCAACACACAATTATTTCACTTTTCCCAAAAAAAACATGCATTAAAGGCGGAGATCACCTCAAACCAAAAAGTTATTTCTGGTCCATTTGAAGCGGCCTTTTATGTTATGACAGTTGGACCTCTTGTCTAGAAACTGAAAATCTGTGATTCCTACACCAGTGCATGCTTTTGTGGTGTGTTTCCAAAATGCACTTCTACAATTGCTCCTCCAGAAGCTCCAAAGTTTGTATAGACATGGCCTTTCAAAGATCTTTCATTGTTATCAAAACCCCATTAATTAAATATTCATTTGCTGTCATGGCCAACTTGTCTTGAACTCCCTTCTCTTCCCTCCAAAAAAAGAAAAGGGATTGCTCTCTCGTTTTAAAAAAACTTAATCAAAATTGAATGTAAATAACACTTTGCAATTATGAGTGTTTAAATTCCAAATTTTTCAGGCTAATCACTTTCAGAAACAAACAAGAGATTGAATTTATATCGCCTGCAGTTGTTATTGGAAAGGGACTGCCCGAGATTGCTAAATGAAGTCAGTCCCACTGCAATTATGACCACTCAAGCGTGCTTTCAATGTATCGTGCCAAATTAGGTAGATTTGAGCAATTTGACTTCCTGTAACAAATCTCCAGGGCACCTTTGAGAAAGTACAGACTGTTTACAAACACTCTCAGATTTCATGAGTAACTCTGGGCAAGAGCCCTTTCAGCAGCGCCCCAGCACACACCTGTCAAACCATGACAGCACAGGCTTTTTTTGTGCCACATGTGCTGGAGAAGGGCCCCCACTCTCCAATGTTTTGTTATCTTTTATTTGCAGTTTTTAAATGAAAAGGCCACCAAAGCTTTAATGACTTTGAAAGAGTGGGGGAACAACAACCAAAAGACTTGAATCCACAAAACAGAAATGTTGGTAGTTTGCAATATTATAGCATTTAATCATTACATTAATTGCCACTACCTTGAAATTCCAGACTGTTTAAAAGTTACACTAATTGAGAGTTTGTCATGTGGAAAATCTATTGCTCATTTTAATACACCCCCCCCAAGATAAAAGCAAAATAGCATGATCCAGTCAAAGTTAAGTATTTGAAAGTCCCCATGGATTTTAACAGAACTACAAAGTATATGCTTAAATCTTTCACATTGGAATCAAAGGGATTGAAAAGTTTTTAACTTTGCCTGGGTTATTCCCATAAACAATAATAATATCAAGGTGGACTGGCCATTTTTCTTTGAGGGAAATTTCTTCATGGACCCTAGAAGGCTGCAAGGAACCAAGAAGCCAAGCCCTAGCAACTCTGGTAGTGCCTTAAGGGGCACTTGGCTCAGATCTTTCATCGCCAGTGGCAATCAGTGTCTGCCCAACATTTGGGTGGAATCAGTGGGTGAATTAATGCCCATTGTTGATATTACAGAGTTTAGTGGCCCCTGCATTACTGGCTTACTCAGCTTGATTTGCTTCAGGGCCATTTCTTCCCTGTCTTTTCCTGACAGAAATACCATTAATATCAAGAACATAATTAACAAATAATGTCTAAGCATTTTAATCTTCTTGGGAGGCCAAACTAGGGCTCTCCATCTCCAAGCTGGCATTTCCTGCCACTGCTCAGAGTGGCAGCAGAAGAAAAAAAATTAAAAATGGTCTTCAGGCAGTGGTGTGACATCACTACTGGAGAAACCAGGCAGTGGTGGCACACCTCTCTAAGGCTGCATTTCTACAATAAAACCTCTCTGGCTTGAATTCTTCCTTTCTTCCTCTTATTCCTAGCTGGTATTGATTGATACTATTCAAGACCTGTAATAGGTCAGAGGGGAAGGAAGGAAGGACGGATTGCAACTAATGAACAGTAAAACAGGTGAGATAACACTACCAGCAAAGCCCTTTTTCTGGTCTCCACCCAACCTCCCCTCTGCAGGTAGGAAACTAAGAGCAAGACTTGGGGAGAAGATCTTAATTTAGGGGCTGGACAGTACAGGAAAAGGTTGCCCCTCAAGTAACTCTGCTCCAAGCCGTTTATTTTTTATTGGAAGTTTAAAAAAAACAGGCAGAAGTCTTAGGCAATACAATTCTGATGCAAGAAGAAAGTGAATATATTTGTTTTCTTGGACAGGGCATGCACATAAGGTTTAGCACAAATTCAGTGAGCCAATGCACTATTAATTACACGCAGAAATGAAATCTAATCCATGCATATTGTTACATATGCAAGTCTTGTTGGATGCAGGAATCATGTTACTCCACCTTCTGATTAGAAAAGCAACCTAACAAGAGTTACTGTAACTAGGAATAACGGCCACCACAATTGCTTTGAAGTTTTGTGCCCTGTCAGCTGTCACATTCCCATATGTGGGTCTGTGAGCAAGCCAGACTCAACCACAACACTGAACAATAAGATGACAATTTCCAGCATGGGTCTCTCAATCCTTGGAAATTGTTGCTGTGGATAGTTTTTTTTAATTATTATTATTCCTTTTGACCTTTAGGAGGCAGCTGATGGTGTTATTCATGATGGCAATCTTATTGTGATTTTTGCCATTTATATCATAAGCCACCTTGTGTTCCTGAAAGGTAGAAAGGCAGCTAATGAATGTTTAAAATAAAATAAATAAAATGAAATTTAAGTTGGAGTGCTTTGGAAGTTTCTTCAGTAAGTGGGATATATATTTTGAATAAGCAGATAGATTGTCTTTCACTGGGTATGTGCATGCTGGGAGGTGATACATGTTAGCAGTGCATTCCCTAAGTTGGCCGTGATGATCTTCAATAAAACATTGTGCTTCATTTGTTTACAGAGAGCCATGTTGCTATAGCGCACTAAAGATAAATGGTTTCCAGGGTGAATTATTTCAACACAACTGTAGGATTCCTATCCCATATGCATACATAGACAGGTTTATTTTTAAAAAATAGAATGTATTATGTGTGATTTATTTGCACAATATTATTCATATTGAAACATCAGGAAATTAGTTTGGAAGCCCTTCCTCAGATCCCAGATGTGTGCAGCCTGGATATGGTTATTCAGTGGAGATAGAAAAGCACTCTGCACTTGTTCACAGGCCTTATCGTTTATTATTACATCACATGTTCAAGGACAGAGGCCTGAAATTGAAAACATGTGGCAGAGCTTAGATAAAAGATTTTGGGAAAAAGCCCTAGTTCTAGTTAAGGGCTGACTGTCTTCCATAATCATTTACCTTACACAATAAGAAACTGAGTGCCCTTTCACAGATGATTTTCTTCTAAAAATATATCATCTGAAATACATTTGACTACTCTAAATAATTTTATCTTTCCTTTTCCCAAGGACAATGCATATCTAATACAGTCCTATCTGATGACCTATATTAGGCTATAAAAAGGACAGGGTATCTCTAACTATACCTATAAAAGATTGTTTTCATAAATTATCCTTGCTTTTGGCCAATGGAATCTGAGACTCAGAGCTACTGCAAAGGATCTGTGATCCATCCTTAAGCCTGCTTGCAGGGAGGGCAGAATATAAATCCAATAAATAAATAAATTCAACCTTGCAAAATCACAGACATTATTATGACATTATTATCATCATGTCCCTTCCTGTGGAAAAGTGCAGACCTAATCAGAAATCTATTTCACAACATTTCAAAGTTTAATCCCACCACCATCAAAAGATTATTTGTGTAACCAGAAATATGATATATGTGTAGGGTAGCCAGGCCCCCAGTCTGGGCAGGGGTTCCCCCACATTTGCAGGTCCCTTTTTGCCACTGGCCAGCTGGTTGGCAGGAGGAGCTCCCACCTGCAAATGCCTGCAAATATGCCCCAGAAGTGACTTCATCATGTTACTGACGTCAAGGGAGTAACACTCAAGTTTTGGGGCAAAACTCTATGGTAAAATTGGGCTAAAACCCAAAACTCTATGGTAAAATTGGGCTCAAACCCAGATATAGTAGTTCAGGGCCATACTTAAACAAGATGGTGGGCCCATGCAAAGTAAGTCCTGCCACATCATATTTAAATAAGGCTTGAATAATACTGGAACCATCTCTGGTCTACAGGTACTGATTAGGGTTGCAAGTCCAATTTAAGAAATATCTGGGGACTTTGGGGATGGAGCCAAGATCAAGGCTGTGACAAGCATAATTAAACTCCAAAGGGAGTTCTGGCCATCACATTTAAAGGGACGGCACATCTTTTCAATGCCTTCCTTCCATAGGATATAATGAAGGATAGGGGCACCTTCTTTCAGGGCTCATAGAATTGGACGCCATGGTCCAATCTTTTTGAAACTTGGGGGGTATTTTGGGGAGAGGCATTAGATGCTATACTGAAAATTTGGTGCCTCTACCTCAAAAAACAGCCCCCTCACAAAGCACCAGATACCCGCAGATCAATTCTCCATCATTTTCTATGGGAATAAATCTCCCTAGAGAATAAAAGAGTTCCCAGCAGACATTTCCCTCCCCTCCCCCTGTTTTCTGATGACCCTGACGTGGGGGGGAGGGCCTCCAAACCAGGGGATCCCCTGCCCCCACCTGGGGATTGGCAACCCTAGTACTGATGAATAATATGTTTGGTTAGGATTGCCAACCTCCAGGTGGCAGTTAGAGACCTTCTGCTATTACAGCTAATCTCCAGATGACAAAGATCAGTTCCTCTGGAGAAAATGGCTGCTTTGGAGGGTGGACCCTATGGCATTTTGTGTGTGTTTGTGTGTGTGTGCTAAGTGCCATCAAGTTGCTTCTCTATGAATTAATGATCTCAAAAACATCCTATTGTTTGCAGTCATTCTTAGGTCAGGCATTATACTCCCTCCCCTCCCCAAATCCTGCCCTCCCCCAGGCTCCACCATCCAAATCTTCAGGTATTTCCCAACCCAGGGCTGGCTATTGGGAGCACAGCCAGGACTATAGGAGTTCTAGTTTGGTCAAGTGTTCAGAACTAACTGGAACACATTTTACAGCAGATTTCTCTGCATCCGGTGGAAATAAACTTCTTTCTGCATCACACCAAATAGTAAGAAATGGTGTAGGTTACAAGTGGTGAGAAATGGAAAACTTACTGCAGATTTAAATTAACTAAAGGAAGAAATAGACATAAATTGGATTTGGGCCTGAAGTATTATTCAAAGAAATCTGTGCTCATTATATTTCTACAATAATTTCTGCCTCTAAATGCCAACAAAATAGTAATAAAAGTCCTAATAAAGAACACATACAGAATTTATTAAAAGTTTAGCGCTTTCATAACATTTTAGTGGAACCCTATATTTTGCCAGCCACCAGAAATATTTTTTGTAACAAAAAGGCATGCTGAAAACATTTTCCTGTGAATTAATGAACTAATTTATGGATTACACTTGTGGCTGTTGCTGGAGATGCTGGTTTTGGTCATTATAATATATTCTGATAGTCCCTATAGCCAGGAGTAAAGGAACTCCAGAAACTACAAAGTGTTCAAAGCTTTTGATTACACACAGGTCCTTGAAGCTTCCAAGAGCTGCTTTCTTGTACGCATGAACTCAATTGTGAAGGAGCACCCAAATGACAGAAGGCCAACTCCAGACTTGCAAAAAAGGCTGTGCAAGCAATTCTTTCAAGATGTCTGTAATCAGCTAGCTGCAGACATTGAGTCAGCCCCTTGCAGTTATTGCTATGCAGGTTTCAGCCTGCTGTGTTTCTTCAGAAACCATTACTCCCAATCTTAATACTTTGGAACTGAGAACTCAAGAGAGAGAGAGAGAACCAAATTTGGCATATGTAACAGCATAGTTGCAAAAAAAAAAAAAGTTTAGTTCAGTCTCTAAGGAGGAATCTTTAAAATCTCTATCCCCGCCCAAATTCTGAGAGTGCTGTGGTACTGAGGATTTAACAGCCTGACCAGACCATTAGCACTTTAGAGGCCACACAGACATTCTTCCCATATGCAGTTCATCCATCATTGGCTTCACTTTCACAAGCTGCCCGTCCTGGTGGCAGGCTGATGTAGCTGGAGGCTCCAGGTGCTCTGACCTCCTGCAGCAAAGCCTCAAACCACAGTTTACACAAACAGGCAAAAGATTTTATCCCCTTCCAAGTCATGTAATGCTGAATTGCACTCCCAGATGGAATAATGAGACAGACACCAAAATGGATTAAAGGGCCACTTTATTAACTTAATGGCAAGGGCAAAACATGGGGACAGATCAAGCCAGGGGTCAAGCCAGCCACCTCCTTGACCCGGAAATGGGCGAGCCCCCAAAGCCCTGGGTATGAGCCAACCCAACGGCTCAGACCCGGACGGCCCAGCAACATGATCGCCACTCACAAAAGCTGCACCATCCCCAAAGCCGTACAGCCTGGGATGTGGGCACTCTCCGTGTGACGGGATCCAACAAGCTCCCTGGAGCCAACCTTGGGCCGTATAGCTTAACGGTCCCCCAGAGAGGCCATCCACCAAAAATGGTGCGATGCTATGGGAGCTCACCAATTCCCAAAACACATTCCCAACAACAAACAGCCACTGACAGGGCCAAGCCTCTGCTTAGGCCACTATACCCAAACCAACCCCTAAAACCTGAACCAGCCCTTGCCGCAAGTCGGCCAAAAAGGCCTTGTTGCCCTTCACTGAAAGATGGACCCCATCTTCCCTATACAATTCTGGAAGGCTAGATTGGATGGAAGGATGAGGCACATAAACTCCAAAACACCTGCAAAGGGCTTTACAAAAGGCCCTGTTGGCCTTAATCCAAGCCCAATCCAAACCCACTGGGTCCCAAGCTGTCTGCCAAACACGGTGTAGCAACATGGCCAACCACAGGATAAGGACACCCGGCCACCTTTTGCCAATCAAGGCGATATCAGCCTGGGCCTGAATCGAAAGGGCCTTCCCCTTCATCAGGCCCAAGTCGTTCTCTCCCAGATGTATCACCAAAATCTGCGGAGGAGGGCCACTCGCGCCCCTGAACAGAAGAGGCAGGAGCCCAGACCACCTCATACCATGGCAGCCCTGCCACGTAATTATGGCTCTGTCGCTCAGGCCCCAGCTGTGAACCAACCGGCGTCTGTCGGGCCTGATGTGCCGCCCAAAACACAATACTGTGGCCGCATATAAGGATCCTTTTCCTTTCAACGCCAGCCACAACACCTAGAAGAAAAAAGCCATTAAAACTATTGAACAACAAAACTGAACAATAACCTGCAACCAAACGGTAAGGGGGGGGCAGCTGACTTGGAGAGGTCCCGGCCTCAAGGCCGTAGCAGCCGAATATAAGATCAATAGGCCCCAGACTTCCAACGTCCCACACAACGAATGTCCTCTCTCCCGTAACCCAGCGTTGCGGCTGTGGAAGCAGCTCCAATCCTAAAGAAATGGGTACTGGTTTCCGGTAACGGCACGGTGCTAACAGACGTGTTTGTAGGAGCTCCGGCTCTGCAGCGTCTGTGCTGGTCTTTTGGGGGGGGGGTTCTTCAGTTGGTAAGAACTCGGTGGTGCCTCTGTTGGAGGGGCACTCGTGCGGAGGAGTGCTGGGTGCTCTGTGCCGGTTTTTCTGAGCATAGAGCCCGTTCAACATATTACTTCAAGCCCGGATAGACCAGACGCCTTAATGGCGAATTAGCTGTGACCACCGGAGAAGGGGAGTAGGCGAAGCGGCATTTGGAGGACAGAATAAATGGTGAAGAAGGGGGGGGGGAAAGTATATCTGACCCTAAACTGGAGATATAAACGAAGGAAAGAACTTACTAAGTGCGTTGTTTTGCCCCTACTTTCAAGTGGAATCCGACGCTGGGGGGAAAGAGACCTGGTTTGGTGAATGCACAAAGGTAGAAAGCGGAGGAGTGGTGGAGGACTACCTTGGCAGCAACGGCAGAGGTTGGGAGTCGTAGACTGGCTATGATTGTAAAAGTTTGTGAAGAGCACTGAGACAGAGGAGGTGAAGAAGGGGGGAAAAGAGGAAAGAAGCAGGAGATTTCTGACGATTTAAAGGGAGCCTTCACGAACCTCTTTTCCTCTCCCTTTTCCCATATGCTTGTGCATGGCGATTTTCTTAAAGAGACAGGGAGCTAAATAAAGGCTCAACAGTGGTTATAATATACAGGGTGGAAATAAAGTCACTGGACCTTTGAAATGAGTTGAATCTGAAGATGGGAGACTTTTGATGTTAGTATAGAGTTTCCAGGAACGCAAGGGCGGAGGTGAGGTGGAGAGGCTGGAATTCCGTTGGCAGAGATGTGGAAGAACAGGAATGGATTTACTGAACTGGCTTTTTGAACTGGTAGCAGAAGAGAGGAGCAGAGATTGAGATTAAGAAGAGGAAGAGGAAGAAAAAGGAGAAGAAGAAGAGGAAGACAGAAGGATAAGCGGTTGGGAAACATTAAGGATTCAAAAGAGACAGTTAACAAATAATTAATGGATTGAATAATTAACTATTGTTAATTTGATTACTGCTGATTTTCTGTATGATTTTCTATATGTAATGAGTTAATGTGAATGTTCAGGTGAAGGGTGTTTGGTGGTAAAGAATAGTAATTTAAGGATATAAAAACCAACTGGTATGTGAGAGTGTTAAAGGAAGGTGATGTATGAATTTTGAGTGAAGTAAGGCGAAGTAGTAGTATATGAATTGGAATTGGGGTGTCAGTAAGACCTTGGATAATAGAATAATGAGTATGACATACAAGTAAGACAAAATAGATAGGTTAGTCCCACTATTGGCAACTTTAAAACTGATGGAGATAATGTCCTCACAGGAAGTTATAGAGGAAGTGCAGAATTCTATGCAATTGTATTTTATGAATGCATTGAGTCAAGTGCAGGCAAATCTGACAGAACAATTAGATGGAGTAAATAAGAAATTAGATGGCCTGCAAAAGCAATTGACGGAAGTAAAGGAAGAGATTCATGGCTTGACACAATCTGCAAAATATGTGGAAGGAAAGTTGGAAGTAGTGAATGAAAAGTCTGAGGAGATTGAAAAAGTTCAAAAATATGAAGGGGACAGATTAGTGAGAATAGAAACGGTGCAGGTAGAGCATATTTCAGGAATGCAGAATATTCCAGAGGATAGGTATGACCATATAAAGGAGGTGATAGTAGAGATCTTGACACCAGTTCTTGGTATGAAGAAAAAGGAATTGGAGAAAGATATAGAAAATGGCTATAGAGCTTGCCTTATTTTTGCCTGCTGAGAGAGGTTTATATAAGGTGTATTAGGAGGAAAATGAAGGAATTGGTCTGCCAGACGATGAGAGACAAATCATTAAAGTTATATCATTGGCATATTACACCAATAAAACTGAAGAAAGTGTATTCCAAAATTGCTGGTTGCTTTGTTGCAGGGAAACAAATTGATACCATGCAATTCACAAACAAAGTAAGATGATTTGAAATGCCAATGTTTTTTTTCTACTTTTTTAGACCACAGTGTAGAAGAAAGAAAGTTTTCTTTTTCGTTAGTTCTAGACTTAGCTGAGGTAGATACTCTGATGGAGATACTAAGAGAAGAAATTAACAATTAGATAGAAGGAAAACAGAACTTATTGTATTAAAGTGTATTCCAAACTTGCTGGGGGTGTTTTGTTGTTGTTGTTGCAGGGAATTAAATTGATACTGTGTAATTTATAAATAAAGTAAGATGACTTGAAATGCCAAATGTTCTTTTGGATCACAGTGTAGAAGAAAGAAAGTATTTTTGGTTGGTTCTAGACTGAGCTGAGGTAGATACTCTGATGGAGATATTAAGAGAAGAAATTAACAAATAGACAAACAGAAGGGAATTGGAACTTATTGTATGAATGGTTATGGGGGAAAGATAATAAGAATATAGTGTAAAAAGGGGTTAACTGTAATATGTAAGATTTGGTTTAGGTTAGAACAAAGGATTTGTATTCTAATGATATAAGTATATAATGCATCCCGCTGTCTACATCCCTAAGTTTATCTTTTGTGTATATATATATATATATTGTTATTGTTGTTGTTCAATGTAATAAAAAGTTAAAAACTCAAAAAAAAGAAAAGAAATGGGTACTGAATTTTACTCCCACGAGACCCAGCAGGGCCAAGGCTCGGCTTGTGACGGTCCAAAATTGATACTTCATCAAAGGTGACATATCCACGTGGCGAAAAAGAGGACCATCTGATCCACCACGCAATTCTATATAGTGCTTAAGTGCGGCGACAGGGCATAACTCCCTCTCCGAACAAGGCCCAAACATGACCGTGCAGCCATGCTGCTTCTGGTCCATCTTTGAACGAAGGACACGAAATGCCACCTGGTCATCGGATGATCTAAAATCCCTGAACTGCAGGGCCCTTACAGAAGCATCATTACGGGAGAGTGCTACCAACTCAAACACTCTGAAAGCCCCGAAAAAGGCCATCAATGCGGCACCATGGAACAGCGCTCCTCATAAGCTGAGCCACAAACAAGAGCCCATGTGGCATGAAGCCCCCTGAGGATCGATGGCGAAATAGGCTATTTACTGTCAAGCCGAGGACCTGTCTCTCGGGACCATCCCTCTAGCATTTTTTGTATGCGAAAATCCTTAGTCGCATCCAGATGCCTGCGCGCCTTACTCATGAAAGACAACGCAACCATCTGGCCTCTGATAGATTTTACTGAAAGGCCCCGCTCCCTTTGCTGAACACAAAATTGCAACAGCTGTTCGACAGGGACAGGCCACACATCCGGTAACCCTGCCCCCTCCCTGAAGGCTAAAAACTGGCTAGCCGCCCGGTCATACAACCTTTTAGTGCTGGGCGCTATGGCGAGGTAGATTTCCCGGCTAACTTCATCCCTCCAATCTGCCATAATTCTGCTGGGATGCGCACAGGAAACAGGTCAGCCTCCGGAGCTAACTGACGAAAACGCTCCATCTGTTGGCGAGACAGGGCGTCCGCCACACCATTACAAATGCCAGGAACATGCTTTCCAAGAACAAGATGTTTAATTTCAGACAACGCAAAGTGAATGCCCTGACCAACCTCATCACCGGAGGGGACTTAGATGTCAAACTGCTAAGAACATGAACGACAGCCATGTTGTCACACCAGAAGTGCACCGTGTGATTAGCAAGAGCCATTGCTCCAAAGGAACACGGCCACAACAATCGGAAAAAATTCCAAAAACGTTAGATTCTGACATAACTCGGAACCCAACCATTCCTGTGGCCATTGCTCGGTGCACCATTGCCCCCTAAAATAAACCCCGAAACTGGTGGAGCCTGAGGCATTCAAGATGATCTGGAGCTCTGCTTCCAGCTTCATATCACTACGGCAAAAGGAAATGCCATTGAACTCCTTCAAAAATGTCTCCCAAACCCCAAGGTCGCCGCGCATCTCCCTAGTAACGTGGGTAAAATGGTGCGGCAAACGCAGATCGACCATTCCATCACAAAATTGCCTTAAAAAAGCCCTACCAGGGGCCACGACTTTACATGCAAAGTTCAAAACACACCAACTGCTGCAACTCAAGAAGGGTGACTTTACGCTTACTTTGTACAGATCTAACCCGGGCTAAGAGGCTCACCCGCTTATCCTCGTGCAGCCTAGAAAACTGTCGCACAGTATCGAGCTCAATACCCAAAAAGGTCAAAACCGTAGTTGGGCCCTCCGCCTTTTCAGAAGCCAGTGGCACACCTAATTCTTTGGTTAACCCCACAAAAGCCGTTAACAACGAAAGGCACTGCCCGGAGCCCGCGGGGCCCACAAAAAGAAAATCGTCCAGATAATGCGCCGTGTCCCGCACCCCAGCTCTACAACGTAATGCCCATTCCAGAAAAGTGCTAAACCGCTCGAAAGCAGCGCATGAAACTGAACACCCCATAGGCAGCGCTCTGTCAACATAATAACTCCCTTCAAACGCAAAACCTAACAATTCAAAATCCCTCAGGTGCACAGGGAGAAGGTGGAATGCTGACTTAATATCACACTTTGCCAACTCCGCATCCACTCCACACCGCCCGACTATCTGCACTGCTCGGTCAAAAGATGTGTATTTTACCGAACAAAGCTCGTCCGGGATCGCATCATTCACTGATTGCCCCCTGGGATAAGAGAGGTGATGAATTAACCAAAATTCGCTGGCCGCTTTCTTAGGCACAACCCCCAAAGGGGACACCCGCAGATTTGGCAGTGGAGGGGACATAAAAGGGCCTAACTACCCTCAGCACACTCCTTCCTAATCTTTGCCCTCACAATGTGCTCTAAACCCCTAACCGAATGTAAATTAGAACAAGAAAACGAGGTTCGTAGACCTTGATACGGGATTCTAAAACCGTGGGAAAACCTTTCCAAAAGGTAACATGCTTCATCCAAACAAGGATAATCCCACAACAAATCCCTAAGAACCCTCAGCTGAATGGGGCTGGGACCCTTTTGCAGGATGCTGCCCTGGCCCGCCGCCCGGCTGCTTGTTAGGTCCCCTTGGTTTAGACCTGTTACAGGCTGTGAAGGCAGGAGGCCCTCCAAAAAGCGAGTACTCGTGCTTGTACTTACAAGCCTTCCTGGCACACGCACCTTGGGAGGTAAACTCCCAGCAAAGCAGCCATGGCTGAACCGACTGCCCCGCGATTGCGTGGGAGCCAGTAGGAGTCGCTGTCTTCTGAACCAGGTGGCCGCTATCAGATCTCTCCCCCACATTTGGCTTTGCGGGCGCCATGAGCTGCAGCCATAGCTGCTGGTTAATCTGGTCCCACGGGAGGTCAGGATTAACTGCCGCCCGCATGCGGAATTGCTCATCATACTGGAGCCAAGCCTCACCAGTAAAGTCATTATACGCCCTGTATATAATGTCACAGTACTGGAAATGGGGGGCTGCCCACCACGGCTGGGCCTTGGCAATGACCCTCGCATAAATAAGAAAACCCGGTAACTAATTTGACCATGTTCTATCCACTTTCCTCCGCTTCAGCTTCTCCTTGTCTTTTTCATCGAGCTCATCCTTTGACTTCTTTTCTAATTCTCTATACAACAGGCTAAATACAACTACATATTCGCCTTTTAAAATCTTATCCCTGGTGGCAATGGTGAGATGATCACCCAGAGGCATGGCAGGGTCTCCAAACAGCAAAGCGTGAAAATCCACCATGCTGTAAGGGACTGGTGGGTGAGATGGAAAGCCCCAAATCCCGCTCTGCTGTGAAGACCAAGGTGACGATGTGGAGGGGGCCTGCTGCCACCCCCAAGGCAAAACACCACTCGTTGTTACATGTCCACTTGGCCCAAGGCCACTAACTTGACCTCCACCCACGGGGGCCAAATACCACGGCACCCAAGCACTCTCCAACGTCTTGCGGCACTACCTCCTTTGTCCCACCACTGCTTCTCTCGGCACCCTGTAAAACAGAAAGCCAGGCAAGCACCTCCTTTTGGAAAGATATGGTGGCTGCTCTCCCAAACCCCAAGAGCCCAGTAGCTCTCCGAGAAGGGCCACCAACCCCTCTTGCCTCCTCCATGGCAGCCAGTTGTTCCATAATGGCCTGCCTGGTCCGTGCCTTCTCCCCATCATCCAGCGGGGGCTGGTCAGGGGGAGGCCTCTTAGGAGGCCTCTTTGCAGGCTGCTTACCTTTGGTATTGCACTGTCCCTTCTTAGGCCCCATACTAATGGCGGCTGTACCACTAACACCCCCACAAATTTGTAAAAGAAGTCCAGGAGAGGGCTCTTCCACCCTAACTGCTACCAAGCTCCCACTCCTCCCACGGTAGGGGCAACAAGCCACCTGAAGGGCACAAACAATGCCCCTAAACTCCCCGGGACCAAAAGCCCCCCACCAACAGGGCCCGTGCCACGGCCCACGCCTCTATCGACTCCCAAGGGCTCAATGCTCCCTCGCCGTGACTCCGATAAAAACAAACCACGCGGCCCTGATCACGCCGCCGCCTGTCCGTCACAAGCACAGCCGCCCGCTACAGTTAGCCAGCAACCCAATGCTGGTCACTATGTCCCAGGCCCAAAATGCCCGCTTCCACCAGGCAGCTCCACGCCAAGGCCCCGATACGCTCCGGAAACAGCAGAGGCTGCTCTGCTGACCGAGAGCGAATTTGAGCTGCGCATTCGGGGGCGGCATTTTAAGGCCACGCCTCGCCCCCGATAGATGTAGGAAGAGTCCACTGCCTCAGTTCCGTGCGGGGAGGCAATGGACGGCCCCAGCCTTAGAGGTCGGTAGACCGCTCGGCTGGGAAGGGGCCAAAAATCTGCAAGTAGTTTTCTTCTCCTCTGGGCTGTTTGAAACGCACATGTGGATACACCTTAATTTTCACAAATGATATAGCATCCTAATCCATTCATTATACAATTAGTCCAAGTTTGTATATTTGCTGCTTTTCCTGTTTTCTAGTGGATGCTGTACATTTTTTTTTAATTGGGGCATTTATTTTAAAAATCCTACCAACAGAAAATGCAGGTTCTGCTATACAACTTTTATTTATTTTTTATTTTATTATATTTATATCCCGCTTTCCCCTATCGGACTTTACATAACTCAAGAGTTTTCTTGTTATATTTAAAATATGCTATCTCATTTCACGATATGCAGAAATGGCCCCATAAAAAGTATGTCTGGAAGTTGCAGAAAATTGTCTGAAGGGACATATTACTATTGTCTTCCCAAAACTTAAGCTACTTTGGTTAGTGCTTGAATGAGACACCTCTTGGTAGCCAATGAACCCCTCTGCCCACATCCAAGTTGCATTACAAAAGGAAAGTGAGATAAAAACATAAGGAACTAGGATGTCCCCCAGCTGGATACTAACTGTGATGTGATGTAGGGATGCCAGTCTCAAAGTGGGACCTGGGGATCCCCTGGTATTACAACTCCTCTCCAGACTACAGAGATCAGTTCCCCTGGAGAAGATATATGCTTTGGAGTGTGGACTCTGTGGCTTTATACACCACTAAAGTCCCTGAACTCCCCAAGCTCCATCCCCAAATCTTCACAAGTTTCCCAAACTGGATCTGGCAACTCTACCCCTCCATCCCCTACTGCTGACCCCTACCATGATGGAATAGCAGTGCACATGGATAGAATACTTTAGCTGAAGGGTGGCTCCATGGGATCACTGGCCAATTTCTGCTAGACTTGACTAGGTGGCTGTTGTTCTGGTCCAGAAAGAGTACTTACTGGTGTGATCACTTGAAACAAATTAGTTAAGCCTTAATGACTATGAAATATTGCTTTGCATGTACCCTTGCTTTATATATTCATTTTTATTACATACTCTGCCTTTTTAGAACACATTAGTGGACCAAAAGGATTCTAGTAAAAACATAGCCCACTTGGCTTTAGAGGATCTCTTACTCGTATGAAAGGAACTTCAGAAATATTGGCCACTAATAAGTATACGTCCAAAGAGGACACAGCCAATGTTCACTGAGAATTTCCTGGTTCAATCTATGTCTCATTCATAAACGTATCGTGTTCTTACTCAAGCTACTCTCCCCTCAGCTTCACCTCTCTTTCTTTCTCTGCTTTACAGGTATGCTAATGTTCATCTATCTAATAGGGTTTGTGACGGAACCGGCCCGATTCTGCCTTCAGACCCGGTCCCGTCAGCTCCCTATTGAGTCGCCAACTCCTGGAGGGAGCTATTTCTCCTCCTGCCCCTTGGGCTCGCTGCCACCACCTGCTCAGTCTAGGGGTTCAGATTGAGAGGAACAGGACTCCCAATCCCCCTCTCCAGCTATGAGGCCAGGCCTCAAGGTCCTCTGCCACCCTGTACATGGGTTTCACAGAGGCCTCAGCACTTATTTGGGGCACCCCTGGAGGACTGGCACCTTATCCAACTGCATGCCTTCCCCCTTCCCCGGGGCCCCCTTCTTAAAACAGCGTGGTCTAAGCGGTTTGGGGATCTATGTGGTACAGAGATGGACTGCCAGCATTTAAAACAGTAAAAATATTTAATTAAAAGAGAAAAAGAACAGAACAGAAGAACAAAACAAAAACAGTTGCTTGTAAAAGGTTACACAGCACAGCACCCGCACAGCAAACAGCATGACAAAGGAAATGTGGTTATAAACGCATCCTACTGTCCCTGATCTAAACACGCCCTGCCTTTTGGATGACTTACTTTGTCTGGCTGCCTGGGGGCCTCATTTTGTGTAAATAGGCCTCTTCCCCAGGCAGGAGCTCCCAGGCTCACATCCTTCTCCGTTGAGTGCTAGCTGAGAACTGGTTTCTCTTCCTGCCTAACACATGCCAAGAACAAAAGAACTTCCTGCCTCTCTAGGAGACTTTCTCCCTAGAGTTGTTGGTTTGGCTCTGGAAGGGAGGGGGGAGTGAGGGGAAGGCTAGGCACAAGCCTGCTTGGCAGTTTAGTGATCCCTCCCAATAAAGCACCAACATTGACTAAGATGGCGTTTCTCCACAGGGTTTTAAACTATTACTGAGATAATGTGGTTCAAGTATTTTGAACACTCTAAAGCACTGTAAAATGATAATTGCAATTATAATATTTTTAAATGCAGTGTGCTTCCACACACAGATTTTTCCATGCCTTGCATAATGGCAGGTTGAGCCAGCCTAAGTAGACAAGGTCCATCCAGACCTTGATGGACCAGTGGTCTGTACAGGGAAGAGGCAGGGTTAAGCTCTGCATTCAGAACAGTGTGGGGCCCCTGCACACCACCAGCATGGGAAAGTGAAGACGGGGGGGAAGTGAAGACAGTGAAGGATCTCTGAGCTGCAGGTGGAGGCTGCAAGTACTATTGGGATAATTGGTTAGTGTAGCAGAGTTTTGCCCAGTCATAGAGGCGATACTGAGTGCAGTAAATAAATCCCCCAAGAAATATGTTGCAAAAAAAAAAGGGTACATTTATTCAAATAGATCCATGCAGTTCACATTCAGGTTGCAGTCAAAAGAAGTGAAAGAAGCCTAATCTAAAGAGTACTCTCCCTATTACAAATGGCCAGCTCATCCAGCATCATGTGTGTGGGGGTTTGAGGGTACTGTATCTACAGAAGAGACCTCCAGAGACATGTGTCTCTATGGAAGGCCATGTGATGAAAGGCAGTTGCATCTATTTCACATGTTATGTTATCCTATCTTATCGAGTTCAATAGTTATTATCACTGTTTATGGTTTAATCTAAATAATTGCCTTTGGTTATTATAACCTTCTGTTTGCTCTTATTTTGTTCTATTTTTAAATTAGTATTATTCATAACAAGAGTTAAAATAAATAAATGGTATATAAACAATGATACCAACAAAAGTAGTATAAGAATTGATATCTTGAAGCTTCTTAACCAATCATTACATTTACATAACACAGTGCAGTAATGAACACAGGAGACATAAATACAAGTACCTTAAATACAGCTATAGTTCCAAGATATATTGGTTTGAGCAATGATATATCAGGGTAGGTTAAATAATAGAAGTTAGAGTATAACAAGTCAACCAAATGAAATCCTCGAAGTCTGGCCAGTATTTCTTTAAATGGTTGCCATTTGTCAACTAAGTCTATTTGGTCTGAAATATTCTCATGCTGAAGGATAGCATTTGTAATTTTGTCAAACATACAGTATTCTAGCTACTTAGATCACCATTGTTGTAAGCTAGGGATAGAATCTATTTTCCAGTAGGAAGCTATGAGTTCTTTAGCAGCAGTCATTATCATCATGACAAGGTCTTTTGGGGGTTTGGAAATCAATCTGTATTCCAGGTACTGAGAAGGACTGCTTTTGGTGACCTTGGGATATCATACCCTGTGTGTTCCTTAATTTTGTCTATAATTGTATTCCAGAACTTTTGGATTTCAGAACATTCTCACCACCTTTTCCCACACATTTCCCAACAGAGAACAGATGAGGTTTGTTTGGGTCGTTTTCGCACTCACCTTAATCAGCAGCGACGACCCTCTTCACCGCGCAGGATCTGCGCAGATTTCGCACTAATTGCCGCGGAGCACCCAGAAGAGCCGGAAAGTCCCGGCGCTTTTGCGGCGCAAACGGAAACTGGTTTTTGGTGGTTTCCATTTGCGCCGCAAAAGCACCAGGACTTTCCAGCTCTTCTGGGTGCTCCGCGGCAATTAGTGCAAAATCCGCACAGATCCTGCGCAGTGAAGAGGGTCGTCGCTGCTGATTAAGGTGAGTGTGAAAACGACCTCGGTCTTGTTGAAAGCAACATAATTCTCCAAGTTCAGAAAGGTTCTCTTTATCAGAAGTCAGCAGCAAGAAGTTATTTACATCCAGTTTGTTCCTTAAATGGAAAACAATATTGTTGCATTTGTGTAATGCATTTATAATTCTTGTCAGCTGGTGTAGCTTGTGTGTGTTTGAAGAGCATAAACCAACTGCTGAGAAATAAGAGCCAAATTTGTATATATTTCTCAATACACATTTCTTCAGAAAAGTTGAAATTGTATGGTTTGTATGGCTTACTCAGGGAAACAAGGCTCAGATACAACATCTGGTTTTCAAATTGTTTCTGATTTTGCACTTTGTTCGGGGGCAATCTGATTGAGACATAAGGCACCAGGTGACTTAAGGTCACATATTGGGAATGTGATGCAGCTGTTATTTAACCCCTAAGAAATAAATTTGGTCTAATCGTTATTGACCAGTTTTGATTTCCTTTATGACACCAAAATGTAATTGCTTGCACAAGCAATATCAGTCAAGCCAATGAACTTAGTCACTTAACCTATTCTTAAACCTAGTATACAAGGGTTTTGAAGTTTTTTTACCACTCTTTTGCATAATAATTTTTGGAGATTTGAAGGGAAGCTGATTTATGTTGAAAACCCATACACTGAATGCTCAAATGACAGTGATTTTGTTATGGAGACAACACATTATTCTGAACAAAATATGGACTTGTATCCATCAGAATTTTTCCATGGGCACAAGGATTCCCTCCCACAGATTACAAATTACTCCCCCTACACACACACACACCCCGTAGCCAAAAATACTCCCTGAACCTTGTTCCTGAGGGTCCATTGTCATGGTATGTACATGGAAGTTCCTGTGCCTGAAGAAAACCTCAATGCAAGTCATTGTATTATATTACTGCCGAGTTTGTGGTACATCTCCCGGGTATTGTAACTGTGGTGTGGTTGTGGTTTTAATTTGTGTTGCAAGTTATAGAATTCTCATCATTTTCTCACTAACTTCTTTAAACATAGTATACTGTTTTGAGAATTTGGGAAGGTTATTTGAACATGATTCCCTCCCATAGGGGTGGGCATAAGTATGTAGACACTTTGCATAGGGCTGTGTTAAGTAAAAACACTGTTTCCGGTCAGCTTGGGTATACCTGAAATGATTCAGAACATTCCAAAAATTGCAGGAGTAATGGTAATTTTGACCAGTGTGATGCAGTGGTTAAGAGCAGCAGACTCTAGAGAACTGAGCTTGATTCCACTCCTCCACATAAAGCCCGCTGGGTGACCTTGGGCCCATCACCTGCTGGGTGACCTTGGGCCCATCACAAGTATACAACAGGACATAATGGCATCATTATTTCCTATGGGCAGTAGGTGGGAGAGATGCCTGCAAGGCAGCCAAGCCTCATGAGACTTCAGCAGCCTGCCCACTGTCCTATTTTGTGATAGTCAGGGCAGCTTCCCAGAGTCCACCATCTAGCTGCCAGCCATTTTCCAGCAGTCATGAAGGGCTCTACTGCCTCTGATGCCAGTGGAGGGTGTGATGGAGGTGGAAGGGGAGAACCAAAATGCGGGACTTCCAGGAAGATGGTGCAGTGATACGGAAGGCTTGACCGAGGGCTCTTGGTAAGAACCTCCGATTACAAGCCTTAGAGGGGGCCTCTTTGGTGAGACACCCCTTAAAAAAGCATCAGGAAGATGCTCTGTAGCAAAGGAAGCTGGCAGGAACTTTGGAGGGGAAGTGGAGGCTTCCCTACCGGTTTCTGCCTTTCCCGTGCTGAGGTTTGTAAATGCCTTGTGCGTTTGAACTGGGTCGCCGGAAAATGGAGTAATAAGGATACTAGATGTGGAGAAACGCCATTTTAGTCAGTGGTGGTGCTTCATTTGGCAGGGGTCAGTAAATCCCTCAGCAGGCTTTGTAGCCTTCCCCTCACTCCCCCCCTCCCTTCCAGAGCCAAACCAACAATGCTAGGGGGAAAATCTCCTAGAGAGGCAGGAAGTGCTGTTGTTCCTTGCATGTGTTAGGCAGGAAGAGAAGCCAGATTTGAACTGGGGCTCGAGCGAGCATGTGGTGAGCAATGGAGGCTCCTGCCTGGGAGGGCCCAGGCAGGCAGACTAAGTAAGTAATTCACAAGACAGGGCAAGTTTAGATCAGGGCCAGCAGGACGCGTTTATAACACATTTTGTTTGTCAGGCTGTTTGCTGTGCTGTGCTGTGCTAATTTTGTAGATGCAACTGTTTTTGTTTTGTTTTTCTTCCCCTATATTTTTCTCTTTTAAATAAATGTTTTTTCTGTTTTAAATGCTGGCAGTCAAACTCTGTACCACATAGATCCCCAAACTGCTTTAGACCACGCTGTGTTGAGAAGGGGGCCCCGGGGAAGGGGGAAGGCATGCAGATGGATAAGGTGCCAATCCTCCAGGGGTTTCCCAAAGAAGCGCTGAGGTCTCTGTGAAACCCAAGTGCAGGGTGGCAGAGGACCTTGAGGCCTGGCCTCACAGCTGGAGAGGGGGATTGGGAGTCCTGTTCCTCTCAATCTGAACCCCGGGACTGAGCAGGTGGTGGCAGTGCGCCCAAGGGGCAGGAGGAGAAATAGCTCCCTCCAGGAGTTGGCGACTCAATAGGGAGCTGACGGGACCGGGTCTGAAGGCAGAATCGGGCCGGTTCCGCCACACTAGACAACTCCATCTACTTATTGCTTATCAACCATCAGGGAAAATAAAGAATAATTTAATCTGGACTATTGGCTGCAAGTCAGCAAAGAACAAAAGACTGACCTACCTAAAATTGACAAGACGGAGCGGAGAAGAGAAGAGAAGCGGGTCCTGGATGAAGACAGAAAACAACACAGCGACAGAGCGGAGCATGGACCTTAAAAGATTGAGGGTTTAAAAAGTAAGTGAAGCGGCAAGACTGAAAGGGAGCAAAAGGGAGTTAAGAAATCAAGGAAAGAAGCAAAATAAGGACATGTTGTTTCGTGGAGGCAGTGGGAGGTGGAAAGTGAGAGAGAGAGAGTGAAGAGAGATCAAGAACGTTTGTCTGGTGTGAAGAGAGTGAGAGGACGGATAGAGTTGGATAGAGATACATTTAAGAGACGGTGTTGAAAGTATGGACAAGCTGGAAAAAGAGAAGAGTGAAGAAGAAGGTGCGGAGAGTTGGAGGATGTTAGAAGAGGCACCATTTTAGAGAGAATAAAAGGAGGGAGAGGTGGTTTTTAGCCGTGGCTGCCTCTTCTTTGAAGAGTAGGTGGTTGATTTGGAAAAGAGCAATTTTGAGAACCCTGTACTGTGTTTATGTGGAGTGTGTAATAGAGACGTGGAAAACTAAAATGGCATATTGAGAAAGTCTGGAACTGAGATACAGGGGCTTCTGGGAAGAAGAAGAAGGAAGAATGAGATATAGTAAACTAAGACGTTCTAGCAATAGAACTTGGCATTGTGGAGGAGGAAGTAAGACCGCTATTATCTAAATGAACGTGAATGCAGACTGGAACTTAATATATGTTGATGGAGATGATAGAAACAAAGTAATGAATGTAATAATTTAAATTGAATTGATAGTGTTGATAAGTTTAACATAACTGGTGATATCTTAAAAGGAAAAAATATATAAGATTATAAGAACTAGTTAATTGTAATGAAGTAATGATATGAATAATGGTGATTAACTGAGCTAATTAATTTAATTTGATTTAATTTAATCTGAGTGAATGAATTTAATTAATTAGAGTGATTAAGAATATCTAGAGTGTAATGAATTGTAAGAAAGGGGTGAATGTGTAAATATCAATATTATTAATGCCTATGAAGTAAACAAGAACCAATCTGAGAAGGGCATTAAGGACTATATAGAGGATTATATGTAAATAATAGAAGCAAGTGCCTTCAGGAGAGTGCTACTGTCTAAGTGTATTTTAAGTAATCTTTAACCACTGTGAAGGTAGTAAGGTGAAAAAGGGGAAGAAATATGGAAGTTAAGATAAAAAAATACGGGGCAGGGTACTTCACCAGGTGTGAGCAAGCCAGTGGCAGCAGCATTAAACCAGGATGCTATTGAGAAACTGCAGAACATAATGATGACAGGTTTTAAACAAAAGCAAGAGGCGTTAGAGGATATCAAAATTGAATTAAAAGAAAAAATAAGAAAGACTAATGATAAAGTTGATGAATTTCAGAGACAACTCCTACTTAATAATCAACAAACACATAAGTTGTCAACTAAAGTTGATGCATTAGATGATAAAATGATAGCAATGTCTGCCACAATGCAAGAATACAAGACTAAATGCTCAGATATTGAGGATAGAACAGCAAAATTAGAAATGGACAAAGCTGCGTGTATCCTGAGGTTCCAGAATGTCCCAGAAGAGAAGGGGGAAGATATATATAGGAAAATCAATGATCTCTTGACATCAGGTGAAGAAGCGGCAGTAAAAGATATTAAACAGGAGATATATTGGGTTAAAAGGGGTGCCTCAGCTTATACAAAGAAATATAATTTACCAAAAGAAGTACATATTAAATTCATGAAAGTCTCAACTTGTTAGGCGATTCTGAGAGCTACTGGAGAAGCTGATCTAACATGGAAAGACAACAAAATAAAAATCTTAAAAGAAATACCCTGGAGCATACGTCAGAGAAGAAGTGGCTATAAGAAATTGACAACATGGCTGATCAAGAAGGCTATCCAATTTATGTTTAAATAATTTAATTAATTAGCAATATATTGTTATAGAAATCTATAAAAAATTTAAAATAATACAAACCCCCAATACATCGCTTTCCCCCCCCTTCTCCTCCCTCCCTTTTTCTTGACTCCCACTGGTGTTTTAAAATTAAAAAAAAGAAACAAGGTAACTTAACAAATCAAGAATCTCCATTTTAGAACCTTATATCAATATGGAAGAAATAATAACATAAAATAAGAAAAATTAACTCTATATGTTCATCTTCATTTTTCAATTTTTAAAAAAATTCCCTTTATAAATTCTAGTCCATTATTCCACCTCCTTCAGCTTTTATCAAAAATCACTGTGTCCTCTTACTTTCCAATGTTTTTCAACATAATTTTGAAATTTCTCCCATTCCTTCCTAAACTTCTCCAAATCATAGTCTTTTAAGATTCTTGTAAGTTTATCCATTTCACTCCATGACAAAACTTTTAAAATCCAGTCCCATTTTTCTGGTATTTTGTCTTGCTTCCATAACTGTGCATACAATGTCCTTGCAGATGAAAGCAGGTGCCACACCATCATTCTATCTTGTTTTGGAAAACTTTCCATTTGTAATTCCAACAAAAAAGAGTCTGGAGACCTCTTAATGTCATAACCTAAAATTCTTGACATTTCTTTCTGAATCATTTGCCAAAATTGTTTTGCTTTTTCGCAAGTCCACCACATATGGTAGAAAGATCCTTCATGTTTTTTACATTTCCAACATCTGTCTGACACCTGATTTTTGCCAGTTTCTTAGGTGTCATGTACCATCTATACAGCATTTTAAAACAGTTTTCTTTAATGTTATAACATGTTGAAATTTTTATAGAGTTCTTCCATAGATACTCCCAAAATTCCATTTGAATTTCTTTGTTAAAATTAATTGCCCATTTTATTATTTGAGATTAAACTACTTCCTCTTCTGTTGACCACGTCAATAATAAATTATAAATCCTTGAAATCAACTTTTCATTATCACCCAACAGCATTTTTTCCGATTCTGTTTGCTCCTGTCTTATGCCTTCATTTTTAATGTCCTGTTCCACAAAGCTCTTAAATTATTGTAGTTGAAACCAATTATATTTATATTGTAATTCTTCAGCAGATTTTAGTTCCACCTTTCCTCCATGTATTTTTAATAGTTGATTGTACGTTAAACACATCTCTGCATCAATTTCCGAAGATAATTTTAATACTTCCGTTGACACAATCCATAGCGTCTTTCTCTCATCACCACATTTTTTATATTTTACCCAAACTTAGCAAGTTTTTTCGTATATAATGCTGCGAGAAAAAGCCATCCATCTTATTTTTCCCATAAAACATATATGCATGCCAACCAAAAATATTTCCATGACCTTCTAGCGCCAGCAGCTTCTTGTTTAATAATGTCATCCAATCTTTAATCCATACCAAACATACTGCATCATGATACAATTTTAAATCCGGCAATTGGAAACCTCCTCTTTCTTTTGCATCAGTTAAAATTTTCATTTTAATTCTTGGTTTCTTGCCCGCCCATACAAATTCTGAAACTTTTCGTTGCCATTTACTGAATTGTTTATTGTCCTTCACAATTGGAATTGTTTGAAATAGAAACATAATTCTTGGTAGAACATTCATTTTGATTGCAGCAATTCTGCCCAGCATAGACAAGTTCAATTTATTCCATTTTATCAAATCTTCATCAATTTTCCACCAAAGCTTTTCATAATTATTTTTATACAAATCTATATTTGTCATAGTAATTTCCACACCTAAATATTTTACTTTTGAGACAACTTCACACTCTGTTACTCTTTACAGTTCTTTCTGTTGACTCTTTGTAATGTTTTTACACAAAATTTTCGATTTTTCTTTATTTATGTAGAAGCCTGACAATTCTCCATAGTCTTTAATTTTATGAAGCAGCAATGGTGTCACAGATAGAGGATTCTCATTAATAAACATTACATCATCAGCAAACGCTCTATATTTATAAGAAAAATCCTTCAGTCTCAACCCCTCTATTCCTTTATCTTCTTGTATTTGCATAAGCAATATCTCTAATATCATTATGAATATCAATGGAGATAGACGGCAACCTTGCCTTGTACCTTTGCTGATTATCATTTTCTCCTTCACATCTGCATTTATACTAAGTCTTGCTTGTTGCTCAGTATATATCGCCTTAACCATTCTTATAAAAGCTTCTCCAAGTCCTAATTTTTCCATCACTGCAAACATAAAGTCCCAATTCACATTGTCAAAGGCCTTCTCTGCATCTGCAAAGAATAATGCCACTTCTTTTTCAGGATGCTTCTCATAATATTCAACAATGTCTATGACAGTTCTAATATTATCTCTAATTTGTCTCCTGGGGAGAAATCCTGCTTGTTCCTCTTTAACAAAATTGTTCAAATGCTGTTTGAGTTGTTCTGCTAGTATCCTAGCATATATTTTATAGTCGTTGTTAAGTAATGAAATTGGTCTATAATTTTTAACATTTGTGGTGTCTCTATCTTCTTTTGGTATCAACGAAATTATTGCTTCCTTCCATGTGTTTGGTATTTTCCCATCAATCCTTATAATATTCATCAATTAGTATTCAACAATGTCTATGACAGTTCCAATATTATCTCTAATTTGTCTCCTGGGGAGAAATCCTGCTTGGTACTAAAACTTCTGCGAGGACTTTATAAAATTTTGCTGTGATACCGTCTGGACCTGGTGCCTTTCCCAATTTCATTGAATTTCTTGCTGCTTCAACTTCAGTTTTTTCAATTGGTTCATTTAGGACTTTTTCCATATTTTCTGTTAAGGGGCTCATCTGAATTTTCTGTAAATATGCATCTATTTTATTTTTATCCACCTTTTGACCTTGAAATAGCTTTGCATAGTATTTAAAAAATTCCCTTTTAATTCCTGCTTGGTCAACTATTTCTTTACTTTCCGATACAATTTTAGTAACAAATTTACTTTCCCTTTTTTTTCATTTGCCAAGCCAGGTATTTTTCAGGTTTATTTGCTCCTTCAAAGGATTTCTGTTGTAATCTCTTAAGGTTCCATTCTACCTCTTTATTTAACAAATGTCTCAATTGATTCTGCAATATTGTAATTTCCCTTATTATTTTCTTTTTTCCTCGGTCTTCTTTTAAGTTCCTTTTCTTTTTTTTCAATCTCTCTTTGAATATCCAGCAATTGTTTCTCCTTATCTCTTTTGTCTTTATTATTCATTGTAATTAAAAGACCTCTAATTACAGTTTTGTACGCATCCCACACAGTTTGGAAATGAATGTCCTCATTTTCATTTATTTGAAAAAAAGTTTTAGTCTCTTTTTCTTGAGACACCACTATCTCTGTTTTCTGTAGCAAATCTTAATTTATTCTCCATCTCCTAGTCTTTTTCACTCTTTTTGCCCCCACATTAGTGGATTGTGGTCAGCCCCAACTTTAGGAAGAATCTCTATTTTTTTTGTCATAAATCCAAGATCTTTTGTTGTCCATAACATATCAATTCTTGAGAAAGAGTTATGCCTTGCTCCTTAATGTAGTGTGTAAGTTCAACAGAATGATTTCAGCAGGGCCGCTTAACAAATGTGAGATTGACAAATGTCCACTGCCTTAGTTAAAAGTCTGGCAGAACAGCTCTGTCTTACAGGCCCTGTAGAACTGCAACAGTCCCCACAGGGCCCTAATCTCCTGTGGGAGCTTGTCCCACCAGCTAGGGGCCAGGACAGAAAATGCCCCAGCTCAGGTTGAGGCTAAGTGGACTTCTTTTGGGCCAGAGATCACCAACAAATGTTGATCCATTTGACAAACTGACAATCTCTTCCAGGGGGACCCAAGCCCCATCCCTGCAGGCCTTAACCAGCCAGGACAGGCACAGGTCTAAGAGGCAAGTGATGGCAGGACTCTGTTGACATCTTCCCAGAAGATCTTGCTGAATTGGTCCAAACAAGGACTAGAAGATGGACAAGGGGGTCCAGTTCCATTACTGTGATTGGGAAATCCTGACGGAGCGACAGGATTTTATCTGCGAAATATTTTGCAAAAGCCTCACAGCCAATATCCAATTCCTTACAGTTTTGCTTGCACTGTGGCAGAGTAGTTAACAACTGAATTGTCCTAAAATAATAGGGTCAGGCATGAGTTCACAGATGCAATGGAGGCTGCATAGAAGTCCCTTTTCACAGTCTTCATTGCAACCTCATAGGCTTTCATAAGCGTTCTATGAGATGCTCTTGATGCCCCATCATGGATATGCCACCACTTTCACTCTAGCTGTCTCTGCTCTTGCTTCAGTCCATGGAGCTCCATATTATACCATGGAACCTCTTTGCCACAATGGTGGAGAGGATGCCAGGGGGCAATCTCATTGATGGCTTTGGAGATCCAGCTATGCCAGTCCTCTACAAGCTCATCTAATGAGGTGCCAGGGGGTTTTGGATCCCACAAAGCCTTCTGAAGCCACTCAGGATCCACTTGGCTCCTTGGGCAAGCATAAATCCACTTGCTGCCTAAACAGTGAGGGTTCAGCAGGCTTAGCCAGACCTTCTAGGCAAAATGAACTGACCATGGTACTGGCTCCACAATGTAAATGGGACTACGGAGGAGAGACTAAGCCACAACAGAAAGAAAAAACTCTCCATGTAAAATGCAATTTTAACTTGTTGTGAATAATAAGTATCTAAAACAAAACAAATAATATCAGTAAATATCACCAAATTAAAACCTCATACGTTACTCAATGCTCCTACTGTCCTTATGTGGCTGAAAGCCACTAAATAATATTCAGTCCAGTGTAAAAGTAGGTGGTCCAACGGAGAACCGGTCCGCTTTGCAAGCTGTTTTGGATCTCAAATTCTTCTTCAAGGGACCATTCTTAAAAGTGCTGTACAATTTCCGAGGTCCACTAGTGCCAAAAGTATTCCCAGCTTTCTCTAATTAGCACGCATAATAGCGGGAATGCCATTGTAAGTACTATCCTTATCAGCAATGCAGGCGTCTACATTGTGGGTAAGTACTATCCTTATCATTGTTGATAAGTACTATCCTGCATTGCTGATAAGTACTATCCTTATCAGCAATGCAGGGACGCCAAGATGAATCATGCATATCAGTGGGTATCAAGTCACCCAGTTGTTGCTGCCAGCCTAGCATTGCCAAGGTCCAGTCCTAGGGTTGGACATCTCCCAGAATTACAACTGGTCTCCAGATAACAGGGATCTGTCCCTCTGGAGAAAATGGCTGTTTCGAGAGTGGACTCTCTTGCATTTTATCTGGCTAAGGCTTCTCCTCCCCCCAATCCCACCTTCTCTAAACTCCACCCAAAAATCTACAGGAATTACTCAACCTGGAGGTGGCAGCCTCAGACCTGGCCCCCATGAATCTTCCCTCAAAAGCCAAAACAGTTCTAGGGTTACCAGGTCTGTGTTGGAAAATACCTGGAGACTTTGGGGTGGAGCCAGGAGAGGGTGGGGTTTGAAGGAGGGAAGGGGCCTCAGCATAGTACAATGCCATAGAGGAAAGGGGCCTCAGCATAGTACAATGCCATAGAGCCTATCTTTCAAAGCAGCCATTTTCTCCAGGGGAGCTGATCTCTGCCAGTTGGAGATGAGTTGTAAAAGCAGGAGATCTCCAGGCCCCATCTAGAGGCTGGCAACCCTAGCTCAGATTTGGCCGACTTGGCTATTAGTATATAGATTAAAATCCTCTGTGTAATTACTAGATTTTACAGGTTTTGCGGAAGACCAGAAGACCAGTGTAGAGTGGCCTGGTATACTGTCTTAAATTGTTCCACAGTAAAGTAATTGAGCCCAGTTTTTTGTAATCTCCAACCAGACTTTTCAAGGAAACAAACTTTTCAAGGAAGCTAAGTAGGCAATATAGGAGTTCATTCAAGTATGAGGGCCTCAGTCATGGAGGACATTGAATGGATAGCTGCTAGGTTACCTCTTTTACATGTTGATTACAATACCAAAATTGTTTGAGCAGTGTATTTGAGTACAGGTGGTTTCTACTTCATACAATGCTCAGCTAAGAACCTGCCATAATAGCTAACATTATACAGTAGCTAGTGCAAGGTTAAAGTAAAGCACTTAATATAACACACCTCACCCATTCCTCAGAAAATTAGGATACAGCTGACTTAATTAGTTACCTGCCAATGAAATTGTATCAGAATAATTTTAAAACAATGGTTATCGTGGGGTCGCAAAGAGTCGGTCTCAACTGTGCGTCCGAACAACAACAAAATCCTCTTGACTTCTGTCTTTCTAACAGTGCAAGTGCCATTAGCAAGATCATTTCCTTTAGACCTTTTCTAACTCTGCAGAAGAAAATAATACCAGGCACTGGAAACACCATACATTTTTATAAAAGGTATGCAAAGTTATACCTTTAAAATATCTATCTTCGTTCTTGAGCTCCACCACTAGTAAAATACAAACATGCTGATACTCCATATCAACACATTCAGGCATTATGCTGTATCTGCAACCAATTAGCCAAAAAGTGGTACCAATTTAAACTATAATCATCTTAATCTTCCTATGCTAGTAAATTCCTAAATCCCAGTTCAATATTTTGACAGTTCATTTATTTTATTTGAGAACACTGGCATTCTGCACAGCAATACAGTGGAGGTCATACAGTGTCTTTTAGCAGTTTATAAATTAGAATTTGAGATCATTTCAGCTAATAACATGGAGGAAAAAGACTGTCACACAATTTTTATGCTGTCTCTTTAAACGGCTTACTTTCATTTCAGTTCTTCTTATTGTTTCTTTCCAGGTTTATTTCCATTACCTTGTCCATGGGATATTTAAAGAAGTAGACATTGTCATGTCTCATGGCTTGCTTTTTCATCTTTCTGCCTTTCCTTTCCTTACCAGTCTTTCACCTGCTTGCTTATTCTCTCCTTATGTGTCTTCTCTACCATTTATTGTGAAATATCCAAAATCACACTCATTTTTAAATATATGTAATATTTACTCACCCTCATTCTGCCTATTTAGGCTTCTTAGGTATTTCTGCCAAAGATCTAGGTGTGTAGCAACCACTTTGCAGAAACAATAAAGGAAACATCTATTTTATTAAGTGTCTTTGGTGACAATAAAAACTGAGCCAATACAAGTGATATGTTTCTACTTCTATTATGCTACACAACCCTGACAAATTCCCAGATATTCATACTTCCCAAGACATGAAGCTCTTTTTGACACAACAAAATGTTTGCATTTCTGTTTAGGACTTTATGTGAAACTGTGGGTAGATTGTCATAGGTGAACATTGCAACTTGAGTTTATTATGCTGCCCATACATGCATATGCTGATAATCTGCATAAAAGACATGTGTGAACAGAAATCCTTTGTGCAAATGTTGTCACTTTTCTGAAGGAAACTATGCCAAAACCATCAAAGAAGAATTCCTGTACAAATAATGAAATTACTTTCAAAGGCTGCTAAAAGCTTGGTACTTTGCATTGTACATGTTGCATACAGATCCAGACACAGATCTTCCTCATTTTGATTTTTAATTTAATAAAGCCATGGTTGACTCTAAATTTAATCAAAGCAGTTGCATTGAGGGGAAAGTGTGTTATATCCTGTCTTCCCATGCTGATTTCCTGAGCCATCCCCTCTTCCCTGATCAAACTGCTGTTAGATTACTATACTTTTTCCATCATGGATCTATCAGGAACTTGGAGAACATTTTTAGCAGTGAGTCAAAGGATTCTTAAAAGCCTTCTCCTGGTGCTCCAGTTCCTGTCAACTTTCTAGCTCTCCCCACTCTGCATTCAAGGCGTACTTCATGGCAAACAAAATATTGGGAGATTCAACATAAATCTCTTGCACAGAGCATAGTTTGGCCCATAGTCTGTGAACTACACAGTAGCACAGCTGTTTGTGGTGATACACAGGGCCCAGCACCTGGATTATAATTACCAGTATTTGTAAGATAAAAAAGATTTGTTAGCAGAAGGTGGGTAAGGAGGAGGAAAATGGCTCTATTGGGTCAATAATGGCAAATAAATCAACTTCCAGAGTCCAAAAGTTAATGTTTCCATGACTGACAAAGTGTGATTGCAAAGTGTGTGCTATCACATTATAATTAATGTATGTACACACCACAGTAGGTAACAGGAAATCAGGCTTCCTCTTAAGGTAAATTCTTAGCTGTTTTGTTTCCTTTCATCCTAGCCACCTGTGCTTAGAAATTTTGTCCCACCTCTGTTTCTTCAGAGCTGAAAGAATCTCAGTCTGGGTTTGCATCATTCTTTTGTTCTTTCAGCTCACCGTTTCTGCACCATAAACTTCTCCCAGAAAGGAATATGTGAATTAACTTGTAAAACTACCTCCAAGGATGGCAAAGTGATTGATCAAATTTCATTCTCTCAGCATCTGAAAGTTTTTCCCCCCATCAATCACTAAAAACATTAATGTAGCCGCTAACACAGCAGAGGGTTTACAGTGCAATCCTATTCAGAGTTACTTCCATCTAAACTCATTTATTTCAATGGACTGAGACTGGAGTGGCTCTGTATAGGATTACACTGTAAGGCATATAATTAACTTAAATGGTTCCAGTTGGTCTCAGTATAAATATTTACCTAATTCAACTGAAACTTCTACATAACATTTTGTGAAGCCCTGTAGTGCTGAAAATACCTAACCTGAATGAGCACTGAAGCCTCCCCCACCTGTAGTACTGTGTGGTTCTGACAGATATGAACAAAGATCAAAGATTTGCAATTTTTTTTCGAGGCAGAGTTATACCCTTCTAAGACTATTGTGTTCAAGGGTGTAACTCTGTTTAGGACTGCATGGTTGGAAAACTGGACTAGGGATTGGGTTTCCACACCCCCCCCCCCTCAAATGCGGTCTGAAGACCTCCCAGAATTACAACTAATCTCCAAATGAAAGAAATCAATTCCTCTGGAGAAAATGGTTGCTTTGGAAGGTGGGCTCTATTGCATTATACCTCACTATGGTCTCTTCGCTTCCCAAACCCCACCCTTTTCAAACTCCATCCCCAGGAATTTCCCAACCTGAAGCTAGCAATCTGAACTAAGGATGTCATGAACATTGCTTTGAGTTTGCCAAGTAAACTTCATAATCAAAAGTAGCAAATCTGGTAAGCTGATTCATTAATGCAGATTTGCTACTGGCAAGCAGCACTTATAGTTGAAGACAACTGATCTGCTTCCAATGGAGGGAAGAAAACAGGAAAAAAAATGCAAGGGCAAAAGAAGCCCAGCAGAACAGAACCAAAGTCCCAGAGAATCTCTGCATTAGAAAGTGTAGGTGAGAAGGGCATTTTTGCAAGCCCAGCAGAAACAGTGCCACTGTGGAAGTGCAAACCCAACAGGACTAAGGTCAGGCCTGAGAATCTCCACAGTAGAAACTGAAGGGAGGCATTTTTGCAAGCCCAGAAGAACCCAGCTCAATCGCAAGGCCAGCTCAATCACAATACAAGCAAGGAGGCATTTTTTCAATGCCCAGCATTTTTTCAAGCCCAGCATAACCAGTACAATGTACAGAGTGCCCAGAAGTACCAGTGTAATCACAGAGTTCCCAGATGTTTTTTGCCTATAACTCCCATCAGCCCCAGCCATTGGCCATGCTGGCTGGGGCTGATGGGAGTTGTAGGCAAAAAAAAAGCATCTGGAGAGCTACCGTTGGCCACCCCTGAGCTACATTATGAGGCAATCCAAATCCACAGGATTTCAAGATTCCCTATACTGGACAATTTGTACCCTATATGTTGCCTTTGAGCATATGAGTTTTCATGGGCAAGAATAGCTTAGTGGAGACCTGGCCTATCCCTTAAGGGTTTTTACTTTTTATTTTCATTGCATTTTCCCCAAAAGTTTTGTCCCCGGTCATTTTTCAGATAGTTTTAGATGTGTAACTATGTTAGATTGTAGTAATGGAACAAAATTCAAGTCCAGTAGCATCCTGAAAACTAACAAAATTTTCCATGGTATAAGCTTTCAAGAGAAAAAGCATGCTTTGTCAGACACAAACGAGAATGAAATCCATCTGTCCTTTTTGCAGTTGTTCATTTGTTTCTATGGAAGATGCATTTTTAGATGGAACTTTCTTATTTTCCTGCCAACTGAGATAAAATTTCAGAGATTATATTCCAGACAAATAAGACAAAGGCTTCTAATTTTATAGGTAACTAAAATTCTTACCTGTTTAGCAGTCAGAGGCAGATTTTGGCTGGTAATGTCACATGGTTGGCACCTCAAGATGGGCAGGCAGAATCTCATAGCAGGTAAAGAGGCTTGTATTTGACACCCAAGGAACCACATAAATTTACAGAAGGGGCAAAAGTTATCATTTGGCACCCCCATAAAACAGCATAATGTCAGTCTTTACTTCATTAATTTGTACCCCAGTGGGAACTCAAAGCAGCTTCCATCATTCTCCTCTCCTCCATTTTATCCTCCTAACAACTCCTATGAGGTAGGTTAGTCTGAGAGATTGTGACTGGCCCAAGGCCACCCAGCAAGTTTCCATGGCATGAGTGGTGATTTCAACCAGGGTCAGTTTTCTTAACCACTACACCACCCTGGCTTTTCACCTCCATGCTCAGAGGCAGAATTGCTTTGGATGCCAGTTGCTGCTCAGGCAGCAGGGATGCTTGAAACCTGCTGGCTTGTTTCACATTTATGCCTTCTTTGAAATAAATGTTCTGTAGCTTTCCCACTCATTCCCAAAAATAGACATATTTTCTGCCAAGGTCCCTTGTAAATCTCAGTAATACATTTATATTTCAAATATGCCTTTAGTTTAGATTTAATAAGATATTTGTATAGTATAAACAATTCCCAAAGTTCTGGTAATTATAACCTATTGGAATATAGCTTCTTCTATATTTAATGAATTTATTGTTGCCAGGCTAGCTGGCAATACCTTCACAGTTGGTAGGGATGTGGATTTGGAAAATAATTAATCAAATCCAGTCTAAGCACACTGTGCTGGTTAATCTGCTGAAGGTATCTAATTTCAATGATATTTTCTTTGAACAGGAAGGATAGGAACAAACCATTGTACAGATCCATTGTTTTTTTTTTTTCTGGAAGTGCCACAGTGTCCCTATATTGTTTTAATAACAACTCTGTAAAGAGAAAACACATTGTATATGGAGCATACTTCTACCCAGTCCAGATGCCAGTTTATCTAGGGGTAGAAACATTTCCACAAAAACTGAAAGTGTTTGTGGTGGCAGATACTGTGCTTCAAAGCACTAAAACATCTGTATCTTAAAAAGATACTTTGAATGAGGCAAAATGTTTCTTTGGCATAGATGTCCATTTTTTCTTTAGCATATTGAATAACTGAAACCAGTATGGTGCCTCTTTGAAGCTATACTTTTGTCATTGAAGACCAGACTGCTGGGGACAGATTTGTCTTGCATCACAGGGCACAGATCAATTTCACACTAGGCTTGTCCCTGTCTTGCAGCCCTCCCCCCCCCCCCCCGGTGCTTCTGTCCGATTTTGCACAAGCTGATGCGGGACTGTGACTTGTCCAGAAATCAGTTTTTAGATGATCTTGCTTGCCGCAGGAAAGAGATGAGGCAAGTCACAGCCCCATGCCGGATTTCCTTTATATACAGTTGAAATATTTATTAATGTTTATTGATAACTATGGTTTTATCTGTTTTTATCTGTTTTAAATGCTGATCCCTTTATATGTTTAAATATTGTAATTTTGCTGGATCTACTACTGGAAGCCGCCCTGAGCCACTCGTGGGAAGGGCGGGATATAAATCTTAAATAAATAAATAAATAGTGTGAAATTGGATAGAAGTGCCGGGGAGGGCTCAGAGACGAGAACAAGCCTAGTGAGAAATTGGTCACCATCTTAATCCCCATGCTATTCAAATTTATGTAAACTGCTTAGGTAACTGGTCTCTAACACCAAACTCTTGGGTCAGCTCTGTTTGTTCATCATGTCTTCATCATTGTCAGCATTTATGTATATAAGCAGCTTCACTGGGTGATGCAAGGGCATCCCCATATCATGCAACAGAGTTAGCCTAGCAGGCAATCTTCAAAGACATAATTTCTCCCTCTTGATCTTCACCATATGTTTCAAAGTTCTGCTGTTTGAAAAAACTGTATTCTCTAAGTGAGTGTGTTGGCTCTCCTCTGAATTCCAGAAAATAAATGAAGGGAGCAATTCTAGGTAAGTCTACTCAGAATGATGTCTTCTTTGTCCAATAGGGCTTATTCACAGGAAAGTAAATTCTTAGGACTGTATCCCAAATTAGATAACCTCAGCCTTCATGAATGGTGATAGGAAAAGATAGAGAGAAAAAACCCTCATCAGTAGGCCTGTAAGCATTTGCTATGCGAGTGTTTTAATAACCTGGAAAATAGAGCATTTTCTCCTCTACAATTTGGCAGAAAAGATCTATTGAGGAAGGGTTAGGTTAGGTAGGAATGTGTTTCCTACTATAATAACTACTCAAACATACATTATAAAGATTTTTTTAAATAACAAAATAAAATTAGACTAATTTAATCTAAATAAAGTTTATGTGCACTTCCATAATGATTAATGATCGCACCAAAGGTAGTGATCTTCAAGGTCAGTGTATGTCCTTTGACAATGTTCACGTAAGAGCTGCTATTGCTCCAAGAGTTCGCCTCTGGCTTGGGTTATTTAAATTAGAGATGGATTATCCTCCTGAGCTCTGGAACAGTCAGGTGAAAAACCCCCTCATGATTTCAGTGGGCCTCAACAAGCAGGGGGCTAACATGAAATTTACAAATTATCCAGTTATATTGTTCTTTATAAAAGCACTCTTATTATAGTGATTCTGATGAGATGATCCCAGGATCAGCAAACATATCAAACGCCTGCAAAATTTTCTGTGGGTACGCAGCACTTGTAACACTGGTTGAAGAAATCTGACTTGAATGCACTCCATTAAAATACACTGAAGTACTGCAGTGGTACAAATAAAATGAAGACTGCATTGCAAAAACCAAGGGAATAAATCAAAGTGTCAAAGCTATTATGTATTAATCATGATAGCTAACTGGAACCTCCTTACACAGAAACAGTAGAGAAGACAATAAGATGTGCCAAATAAGCCCAGCCTATCTAGACCAGCATTCCATCCTCTTCAGCGGTCAACCACAGTAGGATCATTAAACCACCCCTTGTGGCTGCTCTGAAGCCACTGGCAACTCCAACCTTTAGCCATCATGACTCATCATGACTAACAGCCATGAATTTATCACCCATGAATTGTCCAGTCACTTTTAAAACCCACCTAAACTGGTAGTGGCCATCACTGCATTAGTTACAGTGTGTGATACTAAGGGTGATTACTGACTTTGGACTAACTCAGAGACGGCTCAGTAATCAACCCAAAAAATCCTTCCACACACAAACATCTGCCACCTGTCCTCATCCTGTACTTACCCCAGCCTCTGGCCTCCACAGTGCAATTCAAAAAGCTTCCACTTCCAAAGTGGTAGCAAATATCTGAGCCACATGCCAAGCTGCCTCCTTGGGGTCTGGAAGTGGAAGGGCGTAAGCAAGGCACCTTGGAGGTGTGAAACCACCAAGCCACTCCAAGTTGCACATATGCGCGTGCATGCTCATGACTACTGAAAATGTATGGGGGAAAACACAAGCTGAGTAATGGGAATGGTGTCCAACAGCTATCTGAACATGCCCATGTTGCATCATGGACAGGATGGGGATGGCTTGCAGGGGAGCATGTGGAAGCTTCAGGATGGTTGTTTTTGAGCCGTCCCAATTTGGCTAAAAAAAAAAAGGCTTCCACCCCAAAATGCCCGTCTGCTATCACTGTAAGAATGCTTCTCCTTTTTGCTGCTATCCATCACTTTCTTATGGCTGCTGAATCTATTGCTCAGCAAATTAATTAGGTACTCCTGAGTTATAGACTATAGTGAAAGATGGAGGGGAATGTCTCTGTATCCACCTCTCTACACCAATCTTATGTTCCACCCTAGTCATCTTTGTTGTCAGAAAACTCCCAGCTCTTGAGCTAATCCTTATATGGAAGCTGTACTTTTTTTTGCCCTTTTCTATACTTTTTCCAGTTCTACAATAGCCTTTTTGAGTCGGGGTGGCCAGAACTGTTCACATTTAATCAACCCATAGATCTATTTAAGATCATTACTATACTGGTCATTTTTCACACAGTGTAATGTACTCGATGACGAGACGTGTTGAAGGCAACATACTTTATTAGATGGTACATCACAAGAGAGAGAATGGCGGGCTGGGTCCCGATTATATACATGCCCCGGAACAACCCTCCGTGAGGCCAGGTCCAATCCTGGTCAGTTAAACTTCCCGCCACAGATCTTGATTGGCGGTGCGTATTAGCGAGCTACATCTGGGGACCAGTGGGGTTCCACTGGTCACCTCTGTAGCATGCGCTGTGCTCTACCACAAAGCCCAAGAACTCCACCCTCGGCACCCCTAGTGAGCACTTTTCCCTCTTTACTTTCAGACCTGCCATCTGGAAGCGGCGGAGTACCTCTCTCAGGCGGCTGCTGAACTCCTCTGCGTCCAGGGCAGCGATCAAAACATCATCAAAAAACAGTTGCACTCCGGGGATCCCTTTGAGAAGAGAGTCCATTATGCTCTGAAAGATCCCCGGAGCGACACTAACCCCAAATTGCAACCGCCGCACCCTAAAAGCTCCCCTATGGGTCACAATGGTCTGAGCTTCTGCCGTCTTGGCGTCTACTGGGAGTTGCTGGTACGCTTGGGCCAGATCCAGTTTCCTGAAAACCTTAGAGCCAGCTATGGCCGCCAGGATGTGGCTGACCACTGGAACAGGGTATGGGTTGTCCTGGAGCGCTTTATTTATAGTGCAGTTGTAGTCAGCTCATATTCGCACCTCCCCGTTCGGTTTCACTGGTGTGACTATGGGGGTTTCCCAGGCTGCATAGGACACCAGTTCTAGTGCTCCCTGGGCTGTGAGTCGGTCCAGCTCTGCTTCTATTTTAGGTTTTAGAGCGAACGGAACTCGCCTGGCCTTCAGTCTTATCGGTCTAATGAGGGGATCGAGAGGTAAGGTGATGGCCGGCCCTTTGTAACTCCCCAGGGACCCATCAAAAACTTCGGGGAATTCCCGGCACACGTGCTCCAAGTTATTCGTTTGCATCTGCTGCACCCCCACTATTTGAATACCTAGCGGTCGAAACCAGGCCAGCCCCAGTAATGTGGTGAGCTTGCGCTTTACCACTAGAATGTCCAGTGGCCCCCTGAAGTTATTCCTCTCTACCTGTACCGTGGCCCAGCCCACAATGTGCACGGGGGTTTTCTGGAAGTCCCGCAGTATAAAATCAGCCGGTCTCAATTGGAGCCAGTGACGAGGACACAGTTTTCTTAGGATCGCCTCCGAAATTATGGAGATGGAGGAGCCCGAGTCCAACTCCATTTGGCAAGGAGCGCCCTCGATTAGGACCAACAGTCTGACTTTGTCGGGGGCGGTGAGGGGAAAGTTCATTACCTGCAGGCTGGTCGATGCTGTCGTGTGAGCCTCGGTTGAGTCGTGGTGAGCGGTCTGGCATCTGCAATTGGCCTTGGCCCGGCAAGCCCGTGCTATGTGGCCCACCTTTCCACAGTTCCTGCAGGCCATGTTGCGATAGGGGCAGTCCCGTCTCTCGTGGGGGTCGACACAGCTGGCACACTTGCTGTTGGCCGGTCTCTCTGTTGCTCATTGTCGCATGGGTGCTCTCGGCCCCATGCCTTGTTGGCGGTGGAGCTGGTTGGCCTCATCGTCCTCTGGGTTGCCAGGCGCCATCTCTTCCTGGTGGACTGCTTCCCCTCGCGGGTTGTTGTACGATTTGGTGGTTCTCTCGAACACGGTTGCTTCGTTGAAAGCTTGTTGAAGGGTGACCTCCTCCTTTGCGAAGAGCTTTTGTTGCAGCCTTTCATCTCGGAGGCCCCAGACGAATCAGTCTCTCAGGGCTTCCTCTGCTTGTCAAGGGCGCAGTTCCCTGCAATCTGGCGGAGAGCGGCCAAGTAGACGGCAGCCATTTCTCCGGGCCCTTGATCTCTCTTGTGGAAGAGGAATCGGCGAGCGATGATGGAAGGCTGGGGCAAGAAATGCCCGGTGAGGTGTCTGACGATCTCCCATACATTCTCTCGGTGAGCTTCACGGGGGCAGAGACCATTGACGATCTCGAAGGTGGCCTCCCCGCAGACGCTCAGGAGTACGTCCCTCATGCGGCTGTCGTCGGTAATCATGTTCACACGTAGGTAGCATTCGACCCTCTCCGTATAGGTCTCCCACCTCTCTGGGGTCGAACTTAGCAAGGTGGCCCGTTGTTACACTCGAGTTCGCCATGGTGGCGGTGGGCGCTTCTGTCCCTTGCGGCTCCGTGCCTTCCTCATCTCCAGCCAGGTCAGTGACTTCCCGCTTGGGGAGTCACCTAGCTAGATCCCATCCTCGTCGCCAGTGTAATGTACTCGATGTTGTTGAAGGCAACATACTTTATTAGATGGTACATCACAAGAGAGAGAATGGCGGGCCGGATCCTGATTATATACATGCCCTGGAACAACCCTCCATGAGGCCAGGTCCAATCCTGGTCAGTTAAACTTCCCGCCACAGATCTTGATTGGCAGTGTGTATTAGTGAGCTACATCCGGGGACCAGTGGGGTTCCACTGGTCACCTCTGTAGCGTGCGCTGTGCTGTACATAGAGATTAGAATGCAGGACATAACACACAGGAAACTGTTGTTTGCATTAACTTGTCATGACTGCATGAGAGTTCTTCCTGGCTCACCCTCAGCTCTCCCCCAAATTGCCATTTTCCCAGTTACACTGAGGTCTCAGAATTGGGAGGGGTGAGGTTTTGTCACCTTATTTAGCCTACTCCTGGGGCGTTTTCACACTGACCTTAATCGACAGTGTAATGTATTGGCTGAAATACGCGCCCACGCGCAGAGGCGGCTGGGTATCCCAGGCATCTCTAGTGCGGGGCGCGGAATCCCCGCCTACTACATCCACGGCGGGAAGTTTAACAGGCCAGGATTGGCCTGACCTGTACAGGAGGCTGAACCGGGTAAATGTACATAAGTGGGGCCCGGCCCGCGTGTTCGCTCTCTTGCAACGTGCTCCTAATAAACTATGTTGCCCTACTCTCGTCTCCGCTTCGAGTACGTTACACTGGCGACGAGGATGGGATTCTAGCCTCATCGGCTACAATCGGAGACCTTGGGCAACGAACGACCGGCCACGACCGCCGCCGCCACCATGGCCAACCAGAGCGGGAACACCGGGTACATCGAGCCCTTCGACCCTGCAAATCCAGAGGGCTGGGAGTCCTACTCGGAACGGGTCGAGTTCTACCTCCGGGCCAACAAGATCACCGACGCCGGATCAAAGAGGGATGTTCTCCTGAGCGTCTGCGGGCCAGCCACGTTCGAGATCACCAAGGGTCTCTCAGCTCCCGCCCGCCTCGCGGAGAAATCCTACGAGGAGATCATCAGGCTCCTCACGGGCCATTTCTTGCCGCAGCCCTCACGGGTGGCCCGCAGATTCCTGTTCCACAAAAGGGACCAGACCGCTGGAGAATCAGCCGCGGACTACTTGGCGGCCCTCCGCAAACTCGCCGGGAACTGCAACTTCCCCCAGTTGGAGGAAACCCTGGCCGACCGATTCACGTGGGGCCTCCGCGACGAAAGGCTCCAGCAGAAGCTCTTCGCCAAAGAAGAGCTCACCCTCCAGGGCGCCTTCAGCGAGGCGGTCGCGTTCGAGAGGGCTGCCCGGACCTTTCCCCGGGTCAAGACCGAGACCGCCCACCACGAGGAGCTGGACCCCGAGCACCAGGACGAGGGGGAAGCCTTCCAGACGCGCCGCGCCGCAGGACCAGCTGCCCGAGCTCCACAGTGCCCCCGAGCCAGCGAACGGCCAAACCAGTGAACTAACGAAAGGGCCAAATGCGCCAGCTGCGGCGACCCCCACGATCGGAGGGACTGCCAGTACCGGACCTGGGACTGCAGGAGCTGCGGGAAGACCGGCCACATCGCGCGAGCTTGCCGAGCCAAGCACAACCGCCCGCGACCGACCGCGCACCACGAGGCCACAGAGTCCCACTCAACAGCCTCCACCTCACTTCAGGTACTGAGTTTGCCCCTGACCACCCCCAACAAGATAAAGATGGCGGTCCTCATAGACGGGGCCCCCTGCGTCATGGAAGTGGACTCGGGCTCCTCCATCTCCATAATCGCGGAGGAGACCCTGCGAAGGCTGCGCCCCGGCCAGGGGCTGCAGCTGCGACCGGCAAATTTCATATTGCGGGACTTCCAGCAAAACCCGGTCCAAATAGCAGGGTGGGCACGGGTGCAGGTGGAACGGGGGTCCTTCAGAGGCCCCCTAGACATCCTGGTGGTCAGGCGGCCGCTTACCACCCTCTTGGGTCTTGCATGGTTTGGCCCCTTGGGAATCCGAATAAAGGTGGCGCGCACGACCACCGCGGGAGGGTTCGGGGAGGTGTGCAGAGAGTTCCCCGACGTATTCGATGGGTCGCTGGGTAGTTACAAGGGCCCGGCCATCTCCCTACCGCTCGACCCGACGGTCAGACCGATCCGGCTCAAGGCAAGGAGGGTCCCCTTCGCCTTGAAGCCCAAGATCGAGGCAGAGTTGGACCGCCTAGTAGCACAAGGGGTCCTGGAGCCGGTCGACTACGCCATGTGGGAGACCCCCATAGTGACTCCGGTCAAACCCAATGGGGACGTGCGGATATGTGCAGATTACAAGTGCACAATTAACAAAGCGCTCCAAGACAACCCCTACCCAGTGCCGGTGGTGAGCCACGTCCTGGCTGCTCTAGCGGGGTCTAAGGTCTTTGGGAAGCTGGACCTGGCCCAGGCCTACCAACAGCTCCCAGTAGACGCCAAGACGGCGGAAGCCCAGACCATAGTGACACACAGGGGGGCCTTCCGGGTGAAGAGGCTACAGTTCGGGGTAAGCGTCGCTCCGGGGATTTTTCAGAGTATAATGGACGCTCTCCTTAAAGGGATCCCCGGAGTGCAGCCGTTTTTCGACGACGTTTTAATCGCCGCCCCCAGCCCCGAAGAGTTCGGAAATCGCTTGAGAGAGGTGCTCCGCCGGTTCCAGACAGCGGGGCTCAAGGTCAAACGGGAAAAATGCTTGCTGGGGGTCCCACGGGTGGAGTTCCTGGGTTTCGCCGTAGACTCCGCGGGAATCCACCCAACAGAAGAAAAAACTCGAGCCATCCTGCAGGCCCCGGCTCCCACCTGCAAGGTGGAGCTCCAAAGCTTCTTGGGGGTGCTGAACTTTTATCATTCGTTCCTCCCCCACAAGGCAGCCCTCGCTGAGCCCCTCCACAGGTTACTGGACAAAAAGGCCCCGTGGGTGTGGGGAAAAAGGCAAGCCGCCGCATTCCAGGCGGTCAAGGACATCCTAGTATCTAATGCGGTGCTCCACCATTTTGACGAGGGTCTCCCCGTCATCTTGGCGTGCGATGCGTCGCCCTACGGAGTGGGGGCAGTCCTGGGGCACCAACTCCCGGACGGGAGGGAGGTCCCGGTGGCATACTACTCCCGCACACTGTCTCCAGCCGAGCGCAATTACGCGCAGATAGACAAAGAGGCACTGGCAATCGTGGCGGGGGTCCGCAAGTTCCACGAATATCTGTACGGGCGGAGGTTCACTATTGCCACCGACCACAAGCCTCTCCTAGGCCTGTTGGCCCCTGACCGGCAAACCCCCCAAATTCTCTCACAGCGCATGTTGAGGTGGAACCAATTCCTCAACTCCTACACGTACACACTGGTGCACAGGGCAGGCAAGGCCATGGGCCACGCGGACGCGCTCAGCCGCTTGCCGCTCCCAGAAGTAGGCCCAGACCCCGCCCCCGCACACCAGGTCATGATGATAGAGAGCCTCCCGGAGCAGCCCCTCCACGCGGCGGAGGTCGCCAAGGCAACACAGAAACACAAAACACTGGCGAGGGTGCTCGACTGGGTGATGAGGGGCTGGCCGGAGGGGAACATGGGGGAAGAATTCAAACCATACACAACCAGGAGGGAGGAACTAGCCGCGCACAAGGAGTGCCTATTATGGGGAAGCAGGGTGGTGGTCCCGCCTCCGCTGCAAAAGCGAGTCCTGGAATCCCTACACGAGACCCATCCCGGCATAGTCCGAATGAAGGCGTTAGCCAGGAGCTACGTCTGGTGGCCGGGAATGGATGGGGAGATTGAGACGTGGGTGCGCAAGTGTCAAACGTGTCAGGAGTCAAGGCCTGAGCCCCCCAGCGCCCCCGCCACACGGTGGGAGTCCACCCGGAAGCCCTGGTCGAGGCTCCACATCGATTTTGCGGGGCCATTCCAGGGTCAAATCTTCATGATCATTGTGGACGCCTATTCCAAATGGCTGGAGGTCATTCCCGTAGGGTCCACCTCAGCGGCCGCCGCCATCAAAGCGCTGCGCAGGGTCTTGTGCACACACGGTATTCCAGATACCATAGTCTCAGATAACGGGACAGCATTCACAGCGGCGGACTTCCAAGGGTTCCTCAATAGATACCTGATTAAACACATTCGCTCCGCCCCCTTTCACCCGGCCACCAACGGCCAGGCGGAGCGGATGGTCCGCACAACCAAGGAAGCCTTAAGCCGCATCGTTCAGGGAGACTGGGACCACAGACTAGCTGCGTTCCTTTTCGATAACCGGGTCACCCCCAACCCGGCCACCGGGGTCAGTCCGGCCGAGCTCCTCATGGGGCGCAAACTCATAACACGGCTGGACCGACTACACCCCGACAGGACCGCCGACCCCAGCGGAAGTCCCGAGGTCCAGGACGCGGCAAGGGGGTTCTTCGCAGGCGACCCAGTTTATGCCCGGAACTACGCTAGGGGACCCGAATGGGTGGCGGGCAGAGTGTTACGAGTAACGGGGTCCCGCCACTACGACATATCGACCGAGGGGGGCCAGGTCCTACGGCGGCACATCGACCAGCTACGCCGCCGGACGCTGCCCGAGGACCCGGCGGACATAGAGGAGGCGGAGCCAACCAGAGGCCGGCCAGACGACGCGCCCCCAACGACAGCAGGGCCGCCGCCTGAAGTGCAGGGGCCCACTGAGCCCGACCGGCCCGAGGAACCAAACCCGCCGCCTCTGGCGGCACCACAACCCCCAGATGTGCCCGCCAGGGAAGCAGCGCCCCCCCCACAGGACCTTCCCAGACGGTCCACCAGGGAGAGCCGCCCGCCCGCGTATCTTAAAGACTATGTTCATTAACTAGGGGGGGAGGAGTGTAATGTATTGGCTGAAATACGCGCCCACGCGCAGAGGCGGCTGGGTATCCCAGGCATCTCTAGCGCGGGGCGCGGAATCCCCGCCTACTACATCCACGGCGGGAAGTTTAACAGGCCAGGATTGGCCTGACCTGTACAGGAGGCTGAACCGGGTAAATGTACATAAGCGGGGCCCGGCCCGCGTGTTCGCTCTCTTGCAACGTGCTCCTAATAAACTATGTTGCCCTACTCTCGTCTCCGCTTCGAGTACGTTACAGGCAGCGACGTCCCTCTTCACCGTGCAGGATCTGCACGGATTTCGCACCAATTGCTGCGGAGCACACGAAAGAGCCGCAAAGTCCCACGGCTTTTGCGGCACAAATGGAAACCGCCAAAAACCAGTTTCCATTTGTACCGCAAAAGCCGCGGGACTTTGCGGCTCTTCCAGGTGCTCCGCAGCAATTGGTGCGAATTCCGCGCAGATCCTGCGCGGTGAAGAGGGACGTCGCTGCCGATTAAGGTCAGTGCGAAAACGCCCCTGGTCTCTCTGTCATTCTGTGCTTCTAGCATGGACTTAGACCACCATCCTCCTCAACCCCAGTTGCTAGTCCCTTTTTATACTCATTTCCCCCAGTAGGTGCCTCCTCTCTCCCTCCCTGAACGAGTGACCAACCTTTCTGTCTGTCTTTCCTTTCCCCCTTCCCATTGATTCGTCTTCTGTTCTCTTAAATTCCCTTGATCCTAACCCCTCCCCAGCATTTCCTCTACCTGCTTGAGTGATCAGGGTGTGGCTGAGTTCACCCTTTTCCCATGTTCTCTCTGGCATCCCTGTTGCAGCCCAACATGTATCCCTGTTCTTTAATGCCTTCTCTTCCCTACTCCCTACTCCCAACTCTTTCTTTCTTTCACCCTGGCCCAGCCCACCTCAAGGGTTTGGGAGCCCTGCTCTGTAATTGTCATTTCCCAGGGCAGGGTCCACAGGGCCTTGGGAGGCAGAGTGTCCTTCCTCTTTGGCTGGCTTCCCCTGGCTCCTTTCTTCATCAGTGGGGCCAACTCTTCTTCCCCAGAGGAAGGATGAGAGCAGAAGTGGGCTTGTTCCTCCACACCTTGCTCAGGAATGTCTGAAGCAAGCCACTGGTCCCTGGGTTGGCTTGAGCCTCTCCATCAGGGCATGGAGCAGCCTGCTTTCGGTGGCTTCTCTCACAACCCTGCTGCCCCAAGCAAGAAGTGGGCCATCTTCAGTGGAATTGGAGATTTTTTTCCAGTTCCCCCCATCCTGGGTAAGTCTGGGGCCAGACACTGCAAGATTTCTTTTCTAATCAGTCACAGGCAATTCAGACTGTATCCATCAGCCTGAAAAGTTAGGAACTTTTCACCCATTGTATATTACTTTATGCTTATGCTGAATCTCATTTGCAATGTTGTTACCTAATCACTCAGTTTGGAGAGATCCTTTTGCAGCACTTTACAATCTGATATATATTGTACCTTAATAGTAATATATGGCTTCTGAGGTTTGATACCACAGCATACAAGTTCAACTGGTGGTTCAGACAGCTGTGTTCAAGTCATAAGCAGAGCAAGAATGCCAGTTTGAAAATTAGGAATTGCACAAACCAGACAGATCTGTCAGCTGTCTAATAGCTAAACTAGAAATAGTTAGATCTATTATATTCTGCTTTTAAGAGACCTACCATGCACTAGACACAACATTAGAAATATCAGACAAAACAGTGGGGCAAAACTTACCTTTCCCTTGTACAGTATCTGTTTTCATTGTTGACCTTAGACTGACAACTTCTTTTAGTTTGTTGCCTGAAAAGTGAAGATTATTTCTCGGAGCAGTGAAGCCAGTATATACTGCTTCAGAAAATTCAATCAGTTGCAATAAGCAGAACTCTGCACCACAATTTGATAACATCAACCCATTCAGGCTACAAAATACCTGCTAACAAGTCAGTGACAGGAAGTAGTTGAAACATTCAATGAAAGACAGACAGAATTGCAGCACATTTTTCATTAAAGTACATTTATGATTTTTGTTACCTGACTCTTTTCAAAGTAATATTTCTCTAAAACAAAATGAAAAACAAAAACAAATAAATCTTTGTTTAACAAAAAAAATGTATTTAAAATTATTCTTAAATCGTTATTGGAAACTTACCCTTTTAACCATACTTTTCAGGCTCCTTCAACAGCAGTCTCTCTAGAGGGTTTTTTTTTAAAGGAGCTTTTAAATATGTATTATTTCAAGATCTAATAACAATCGGGTATGGCACCTTTTTAAACTTTTAACCACTTATAACTGGAATCTTTTCAGAGCTACTAAACCTTTCACTATACTGTGTGTTTGCTATTATATATTGTACTCTGTATAACTTTGTGAAGGGATTTAACTTAGATTAATAACAGAAGAAGTAGCTCTTTCCACTGGCCCCTCTTAAAATGTTATGAAAAGATATTATCTCAAAGGCTTGGCTGTCCATTCTTTTGAAAACTAAATCTTAGGTCTCTTGCAAGCAATGCAGAAAGGCAAAACAACTCAAAAACAGGCTGTGTTGAATTCCATGGGCTTGAATCCTGTGCCAAAGCTCCTCTAACTGAAGCCATGTCTATATATGGAGCAGCACTTCTTCACCTCCCCCCACCTGTTATAGACCAAAATGACCCCTCAAATGGGGACCCACAGGAACAGCATGCTGGGATACTCAGAAGTCTGCAGTGGGACAGGGCATTGGTGAAAACTAGCCATCCCTTTAGTTAGTAGAAATTTACTGTAGGTTCTAAGCTGGAATTTATGATACCAGTATTTTTAAAAATTGGTCTAGGAAAATCTTTATTCAGTTTGTCACTTTTTAATCTCATATTCCTTCAAAGGAACTCTTTTTTAAATTGTTTTTATTTTAATTTCCCAACATTCTCAACATATTAAAACAGTAAAGGAACTCTTGATATCACACATGATTCTCTACATCTTCATTTGAGTCCCCATCACAACCACATGAGATAAGGGGGTTACTGGCCCAGTGAACTATGTATTAGAGTGGGGATATGAACATTGGTCTCCCTAGATCTAGTGTGATTGTCTAACCACAGGTTTCTAAGTAGTGTGTGACACTAAGGATGCTTCTTCCTTTTGCCACAATCCAACTTTACATTAATTCTTAGGGTAAAGAATACTAAGCACTAGGAAACTGTACTGCTTTGTGCCCAGAAGATTTGAGAATCCTATCACATCTTTGTAGTCTGTCATTCAGACATCTCTTTATTTTACATGGCAACTCTGTCATAGTCAAAGCTCTTCTGGAATGCCATTCTTGCTTTCAACTCTTCTTGAGTACTTGAAAAAGAAAAAATAGGATCTTGGCATGTTAGTATCTTTCTGCATTTTAATATTAAATATCTTAACAGGAATTCAGACATGCCTGGGTTTGGAACAACCTCTTAACCACATGCTTCTTCCATTGCTCTGACATGTCAGTCATTATTCTAATACTGATGCTTGATGTGAAAGACTGAATAATGACAGCTAGAGACAATTATTTTCTTTCAGCTGGCCTCCAATTAATTATGCTCAGCAGGTTCAAAGGTCAAAAGCATGGACTTCTGTAACTGGGCACCTTGCATGAAGTGCATGGTCCCCAAAGAAGCTGTTGATTTCTGATTTTTCCCACACACAAATTGTTCGTACAAGATGTAGTCTCTAGTCTAGAATGAAATGACAGAGCAGGGTGATCAGGACAGATCCTCCCACAAGGCCAGAAATGCTACTCTAATTGTCAAGTTTCCATGGCCCCAGAACCTATGAGGTGTCAGAAGGCAAAGGCACACACATGGCAGAGAACAGGATTAAGCTGCCTTAATTATAAATGAGAAAGAGATAATTATTTCATCCCATTTAATTATATCTGAATTATGAAAAAATACTACATTTCTTATTTTCAACTATTTAGTTACTTTATTTTTATTTTAAATAACTTGCAATAATGATCTAGGATACGATTTACATTTACACTGGGTGATTTAGGATGTGGTCTGTTTGTGTTTCTGGTCCCACAGTTTTACTATTTTATTTATTATTTCAACTGCATTTATTCTATGTATTGTAAAACAGATTATTTATTTACTTACTGCATTTACATCATGCCTTCCTCACCATTGTTTTTCTGTCCTCTGTGTTCTCACAACAATCCTGTGTGGTAATGTCTGGGACTTTACAAAGTCTGGAAGACTGGTTTGCTAATTGATAGTTTTCTCTAAGCTTATCACTTGGTATCATTTGGCACCATAAATAATATTTGATTTTCCTTATTATTTAAGTTTATTACCCATTCCTTGCTGACAACAGAATAACTCCCCATGCCAGTAAAACAGAATAAAAGTTCAACAAATCAAAATCTTTCCTTACTTTGTATTTCATATGTGAATTTCTTTAATAAGTAACTCCATCATAACATTTTTAAAACAAGTTACTTCTTGCTTTCTTTTCAATATTGCACATTGGTGTAATTATCTAAAACCAAATGCTGTTCAATAAATATGTGGATTGTTTTACAACTGTGTTCTATATTAATGGGTCCTAATAGATTTAAATATAACCACAGTATATGATATCATCTTCCTTTAATATGAAGAGAGAAGGGGGTGAAACAACTTCCTTTTCTTTCTTCTATCGGCACAGATTTGCTGATAGAAGGATGATTTCACCTTCTTCAGGGGAGCCTGCTGACCTGCATGTACGGTTGCCAAGTCCAATTTAAGAAATATCTGGGGACTTTGGGGGTGGAGCCAGGAAACATTAAAGGTGGAGCCAAGATCAAGGCTGTGACAAGCATAATTGAACTCCAAAGGGAGTTCTGGCCATCACATTTGAAGGGACGGCACACCTTTTCAATGCCTTCCTTCCATAGGAAATAATGGATAGGGGCACCTTCTTTTGGGACTCATAGAATTGGACCCCCTGATCCAATCGTTTTGAAACTTGGGGAATATTTTGGGGGGAGGCACTAGATGCTGTACTAAAAATTTGGTGCCTCTACCTCAAAAAACAGCCCCCCCTGAGCCCCAGATACTCGCAAATCAATTCTCCATTGTTTTCTATGGGAATAAATCTCCATAGGGAATAAGAGTTCCCAGTAGACATTTCCCTCCCCTCCCCCCACTTTCTGACGATCCTGAAGTGGGGGGAGGGCCTCCAAACCGGGGGATCCCCTGCCCCCACCTGGGGAATGGCAACCCTACCTGCATGACTATTACTTCATACAGGTCCCACAACTCCAGTAATTAACTTTCTTAAGAGTCCAAATGGGCTGCTGGATGGAAGGGAAAGTGGAAAAGATCTGTAGCACTCAGTACTTTCTGTTGACATATTGCTGGATTCCACTCACTCTCTTTCCTATCCAGTGTCAGAATGGGTACCTCCATATTTATTCTTTTGGTAGAGTTACCATTCCCCAGGTGGGGGCAGGGGAAACCCTGTTTTTATAGGCTCCTGCTCGCCAGTGGCTACCTAGCTGATGACAGGAAATTCCCCCCACTTCCCCAAACAATGACATTGTGTGCGATGCACTGACATCACCCAGAAGTGACATAGGCATGTTGGTGACATTGAGGGGTGATGTTCTGGTTTTTGATCAAAACTCTGTTTTGAGGGTGAATTTACCATAGAGTTTTGCCCCAAAACCAGACCATCACCCCAATTGTCATTGGTGTGCCCACTTCACTTCTGGGTGACTTATGACATTGTGCAACATCCTCAGTCACTCCCCAAATGCTCTCCCCCCAATCTCTCTGCTAATATGTTGATGGGACCTGGCAACCCTATTCTTTGGTTAAGCCCCAGTCCAGGCAAACTAGGCCTTGCTTAGGTCAATGGCTTAAATTATGCATAAAAGGAGCATTCCAAATTAAATGGTTCTAAACTAAAAATGTATACATGCACACACGCCTCATTCTCAGCTAACATAATTTATCATTCATTTTGATTCTTCATTCCAGCCTTTTCTTACTAACAGTGTTAAAGGGGCATTATCGGAATCACATGGAATCTATTTATCTTGTAGAAGAAACCGTTAGATGCTTTTTCAGTCTGTTCAGTTTTTTAAAAGAAAAGTGCACTAATCTATATTTTGATTAATTGCCATCAATGTGTGTCTGGCTTACCAACTGGGAGGAAACAGAATTATTTGTTTAAATAATTAAATTAATTAAAATATGTAATAAGTAAATTTAATTATTTGAATTAATGATCAATTCTTCATATAACTAGTCAATATTAACAAAAGACTTCTAGCTGATAACAGAAATTAAAAGAGAAGCTAATCAGGCTATGTAAACAAATTTATCTCAAACTAAAAATGAATAATTAAGGCACCCTCTTTATGTGGCAAAGGATTTATTTCAAATCCAAGGAAAACTGCTTTTTTTAATAATTTGTGGACCAAAGCAATTATGCATTGTTGTGGACCCATACTGTACTATAACAACATCAAGAGTTTTCTCCAAATAAAAAATAAATTCCACCTGCCTGCTGGAATCAGCTATCTTTGGAGATCCGTGCCCTACCTGAACTACTGCCATTTCGTAGGGGCTGTAAGACGGAGCGGTTCTGCTGGACTTTTGGTTAAGGCAGTGGGTGTCCTATTCCACCAACTATTCCATCAGTCAGCCTCCCTTGTTGTGACATCATGCTTTACAGCCTTGTTGTAGTGCGGAATCTGATTATTAACACCATCACTTCTTCTTGGGCCAAAACCTGTTGTATTTGAGAAATGTGCCCTTTCCACCGGTGATGCACCTTGTTTTGTTTTATTGTTCTACAGTTTTGGTTTTATTGTATTGTTTTAAATTTGAATTGTAGGTTTCTATTGTCCAATTTATGTTGTGATCCACCCTGAACCCGTTATGGGAAAGGGCAGAATATAAGCTTACTAAATAAATAAATAAATAAAACTAACCAAAAAATTTGAAACAATTTGCATTTCCTGATATGGCTTGTAATAAATCAGCAAGTTGATATATTTTAATTACTTGCACAATCTCACAATCTGCAGTTAAATCTCATCAGAATTACAAACTATCTCCCCCAAATTAGCCATTATTTGAACAGGGGAGGGGGAGAATGATTGACTTTGCAAGATTTCCAACTGGAAAGTGGTTGCATTCAGAAAAAGCAACAAACAAGAGATATGGCTTGAAACGAACCTTCAGTTGTAATTATATATGAACCACAAATTATTGTTTGTTTCTCATGTACATACAAGTATGTGCTCTTGCTGTTCTGTCTAATGTCTGGACCCATTCAGACTCATGTTTTTGAAGCCAGCCCAAAATTATTTAAATCTGAAAAGAGATTCAGAAGATCTCTTCATAATGAAAGACTTGAGGGTATCTGTAGATGAACAGTGGCAAGAAAATAACATGCAAAACATGTGCCAACTGAATACAGCACTTGTCTAAATTAATGAAAGCTAAGATACTGGCACATTTTTCCAGGGCTGTATTCAATAGAGCAATTGTTTTCAACTGTAATGGTATATTGACACAGGAAGATCAGTTGCAAAAAATTGCTGTAGGTCAACAATGGTGCAATGTCGAACAATGTGTAAATGCAGCTCAAGTCAGAAAACATTATGGGGGAAAACACTTAGTAACAACCCCCACCCCAAACAAAAGCCCTTTTATTTTACCAGTATACTAATTACTTCATGTATAGCTGCCATTGCCAGATTAAACAGAATATATGTGCTTCCTGGATCTTTTCACATTGATCTTGATGGCCTTTTACTTTCAGACAAACTATTAGCCATGAGTTCAAAGGAGAGCTGATGTGCTGCCACTTGTCTGATATTAGTAATCCATGCATGGCTTCTTAGAAGACAGCTTTTAGAATATATGCTGGTCCCAAGCATTTTTAAAGTAGGTCACCAGTGGGGTTAGATTTCAGGATAGCATGTATTAAGATAAGGCATGCCACTGGGAATTCCATGTGTCACTATTTCCCCTCCACTTCGTGGCTTTATGAAGGCAGAAATAAACACTGACCACTTGAAACCAGTGAGAATTAGCCAGAGTTGCGCAACATAAATGTTTCAGACAAATAATATTAATGTCAGTCTTTTTATAATGTGCTTTTTGATTTGCCACCATTGCTGGAAACTGTTGTTTAACAAATACATAGTCTTCCATTATCATTTTCCTTTGCCCTCCATTTCTTTATTTATAGTAAAGGTGATGGATTAAATCCCACTGTTTCATTCCATTTCCAGTGGCACTTTCTTCTGGCACAAGGAGACTTCCCCTGTTGAAAGAGTATTTTCCACTAGTGGAAGAGCAACTTGACCCAGGGGGGAAAGTGCCACCTTTAGCAACACAGATCTGTAGGTTCCAATCTGAGAAACCCAAAAATAGGGAAGAATTGCCTAGCTATCCAGGTTTGCCCAAGGTAAGCTATTCACTCACAATATGTGATGGAAGTCAATTGCCTAATAAAATAAATAGAGATCAAAAGGCTATAAATCTGGTGCGCAGGTGCTATGCATTTAAGCAGAACTACCTAGAACTTGAAAGCATAAAGAAATCACTTCAGAGCTCCAGAGAGCTGTGCATGTGTGTGCCAAAATGGAAGAAAGAGGGGAGGAGATTTGCTTGGAGTATATCAGAGGCTGATAAATATTAACTATAAAAAAAATCTGGCACAAAATATGTAACGGGGTTTGGCCCAGGGTTTTATTTTTTCCTTTTATTTTGTGAGTAGGGCTGCAAAGGGTTGAGGAGTAAAAAGGTTAGAAAAGATAGAGTCCAGATGTTGACTTTTTTTAAAAAAATCTAAATTCTTAATCAGTTGACTACATATTCTGGTAGTATACAGGGTTTACACCAGACTATTCAAGCCCATTTAACACATGAATTATCTGTGCCAAGAGCAAAGCTGTTTTCTAACTGTATTTGTGTCACAAGCTTATTCATATTCAGAGGAAGTGCCCTAGGTCAGTGAGTGTTTAGCTAGGTAACCCCAAGGTCAGGTTTAATTGCCCTAAAAGGTGGCACATGGCAATGAATGATCTCTAATGATTTAGATAGTATCTATTTCACAGCATGACGTTTAGACTCTGAAGAGACCTCATCGAAAGTAATCTGAAAATTAGAGAAAATAAAAACCATGCACACAGTTACCTAAATACCCATTTCCTTCTATTTTATGCCCTAAATGACCTTGTCATGGGGACATTACATTTCCCCCCCAACACTAATATGCTGTTGCCTCAGAGAAATGTTAGATAATAACTATGGATTATCAAATTGTGACACTGAAACTATTATTTTTCCAATTGAATCCCAAGTATTAAAAAGTGAGTTGTTCTCTTAAAAAGAGAGAGGTTTGAACTGTTTTGCTATGGAAGATAATTTCATGCAACATACTATCAACTACTTTTTGCTAATGTTATGTAGTTTATCACATGTATATCACGTGTTCTAACTGCAAACATCTGCTTAAGAGATGAGACAAAAATGAATAACAATTGACCTCTGAGAGGAAATGTATAATGCAACTGCTTCATTCCATTTTGCAAACAAAGCTAGATATTGCATGTTTGATTAAAAGTATCCATCCCATTTTCAAGAACAGGAATAGTTGTGATGACTCTTATACAGGGACTAGTTTAAGCAAAACAGTTGCCTTGGGAAGTCTTCATTAAATTCCTCTTCCAGAATATATGTTACCTGGCAAGTTTTAGTTCTAGCAAAACAAGACCACTTACCCTTTAGGGAAGTGCATTTGGAAATTTAACCCGTCAAGATCTGACCCAAGCCACACTTCATTTATAAACATTGTAAATGTTCCAAATTTAACCAGAATTGTTTCTGACATTTAGGAGCAGTTGCTAACCATCTGGTCGCCGTACCTCAAAAAAGATATTGTAGAGCAGGAAAAAGTGCAAAAGAGGGCAACCAAGATGATTAAAGGGTTGGCGCACCTTTCCTAGGAGGAAAGGCTAAAGAGCCTGGGGCTTTTCAGTTTAGAAAAATGACAACTAATAGGGGACCTGATAGAGGTTTTTGAAATTATGCATGGGATGCAGAAAATGGATAGAGGAAGCTTTTTCTCCTTCACCCATAGTACTAGAATTCAGAGGCATTTAAAACTGACTGACATTGGATTCAGGGTGGACAAAAGCAAATACTTCTTTTCTAAATTACTAATGAGTAACTTAGTTGAAGAATATACTGTCAGTGGATGTGGCGATGGTCACAACTATAGATGGCTTTAAAATGGGAACAATACAGATTCCTGGAAGTGAAGTTCCCAAATAGATAACACCCATGTTGTCAAAAGAGAACATCCACATTCAGAGGCAGTAAAGTTAGTGCTGGAGGCACCTTGGCTTCTATGCCTTGTTTGTTGGCTCTGTGAGAGGCTTTCTCTCACAGTGGTTGGCCACTTTGTGAAATAGGGTGCTGGATTACATGCACCACTCATTTGACCTGGCAAAACTCTTAAATTCTTACCTAGTTTGACATTTATTCTGGTGCCCAGGAGCCAGAAAGGGTGGTGAGGAGAGACAATAACTCCACAGATCTGTATGAGACAAAGGCATAATTCAACTAATAAAGTTAGTCATATTTCCATCAAACATTTATCAGGCTAGTTGACCATTTTCTGTACAGCATTTTCAGTTTTCTAGCAGTCATTGTATATGTTATATATATATGTTTAGAAATGCCTTGGGTTGAAATAGAGGACCCAAAAGGAAATTTAACTATGGGAGTTTGTTATCGCCCACCAAATCAAAAGAGAGAGGATGATTATAATATGATGGAAGGATTAAAGATAGCGGCTAAACGTAAAAACTGTGTCGTAATAGGTGATTTTAACTACCCGCAGATTGATTGGGTCAATATGTGTTCTGGTCGAGAGAAAGAGATTGAGTTTCGTGATGCTCTCAATGACTGTGCTATGGAGCAGATGGTCTCAGAACCTACCAGAGGTGGGGCGATCCTGGATCTGGTCCTAAGTAATGCCCAAGACTTAGTGAGAGACGTAAAAGTGATTGCGCCGCTTGGGAACAGTGACCATAATGTTATTGATTTCACCGTTTGTATAAATAGGGAGTTGCCCAAAAAGACCGCCACAACCACGTTTAACTTTAAAAGGGGTAAATTCTCTGAGATGAGGAGGCATGTGAGGAGGAAACTGAAAGGAAAGGTAAATACGGTCAAAACCCTTGGGGAAGCTTGGAGACTATTTAAAACTATAATCCTAGAAGCTCAGATAAAATACATACCACAAGTTAGGAAAGGCACAAACAGGTATAAGAAGAGGCCAGCATGGTTAACAAACAAAGTAATGGAAGCTGTAAAAGGTAAGAAGGACTCCTTTAAGCGGTGGGAAACCAGTCCAAGTGAGATTAATAAAAGGGAACACAGGCAGTGGCAAATCAAATGCAAGACTGTGATCAGGCAGGCAAAAAGGGACTATGAGGAGCATATTGCAAAAAACATAAAGACCAACAATAAAAATTTCTTCAAATATATTAGAAGTAGGAAACCAGCCAGGGAAGCAGTGGGGCCCTTGGATAACCATGGGGTAAAAGGATTACTGAAGGAGGATGGGGAAATGGCTGAGAAGCTGAATGCATTTTTTGCCTCCATCTTCACCGTGGAAGATGAGAAGTGTTTGCCCGCCCCAGAACCACTAATATTGGAAGGGGTGTTGAAAGACCTGAGTCAGATTGAGGTGACAAAAGAGGAGGTCCTACAACTGATAGACAAATTAAAAACTAATAAGTCACCGGGTCCGGATGGCATACATCCGAGAGTTCTGAAAGAACTCAAAGTTGAACTTGTGGATCTTCTAACAAAAATCTGTAATCTTTCATTGAAATCTGCCTCCGTTCCTGAGGACTGGAAGGTAGCAAATGTCACCCCCATCTTTAAAAAAGGTTCCAGAGGAGATCCAGGAAATTACACGCCAGTCAGTCTGACTTCAATACCGGGAAAGTTGGTAGAAACCATTATCAAGGACAGAATGAGTAGGCACATTGATGAACACAGGTTATTGAGGAAGACTCAGCATGGGTTCTGTAAGGGAAGATCTTGCCTCACTAACCTGTTACATTTCTTTGAGGGGGTAAACAAACTTGTGGACAAAGGAGACCCGATAGATGTTGTTTACCTTGACTTCCAGAAAGCTTTTGATAAAGTTCCTCATCAAAGGCTCCTTAGAAAGCTTGAGAGTCATGGAGTAAAAGGACAGGTCCTCTTGTGGATCAAAAACTGGCTGAGTAATAGGAAGCAGAGAGTGAGTATAAATGGGCAGTCTTCGCAGTGGAGGACGGTAAGCAGTGGGGTGCCGCAGGGCTCGGTACTGGGTCCCATGCTCTTTAACTTGTTCATAAATGATTTAGAGTTGGGAGTGAGCAGTGAAGTGGCCAAATTTGCGGATGACACTAAATTGTTCAGGGTGGTGAGAACCAGAGAGGATTGTGAGGAACTCCAAAGGGATCTGTTGAGGCTGGGTGAGTGGGCGTCAACGTGGCAGATGCGGTTCAATGTGGCCAAGTGCAAAGTAATGCACATTGGGGCCAAGAATCCCAGCTACAAATACAAGTTGATGGGGTGTGAACTGGCAGAGACTGACCAAGAGAGAGATCTTGGGGTCGTGGTAGATAATTCACTGAAAATGTCAAGGCAGTGTGCGTTTGCAATAAAAAAGGCCAACACCATGCTGGGAATTATTAGGAAGGGAATTGAAAACAAATCCGCCAGTATCATAATGCCCCTGTATAAATCGATGGTGTGGTCTCATTTGGAGTACTGTGTGCAGTTCTGGTCGCCGCACCTCAAAAAGGATATTATAGCATTGGAGAAAGTTCAGAAAAGGGCAACTAGAATGATTAAAGGGCTGGAACACCTTCCTTATGAAGAAAGGTTGAAACGCTTAGGGCTCTTTAGCTTGGAGAAACGTCGACTGCGGGGTGACATGATAGAGGTTTACAAGATAATGCATGGGATAGGGTGTTTTCGCACTCACGTTTTACTGGCGCCACGACCCTCCTGACGCCGGCGAATCTGCATGGATTTCGCAACAGAAGCGCCGGCGCTTTCCGTCGCTAAGCCAGCGCAAACGTTTTCCTGCATCTTTGCGATTTCCGTTTGCGCTGGCTTAGCGACGGAAGTAGCCGGCGCTTCTGGGAGCGCCGGAGCTTCTGGTGCGAAAGCCATGCAGATTCGCCGGCGTCAGGATGGTCGTGGCGCCAGTAAAACGTGAGTGCGAAAACGGCCATGGAGAAAGTAGAGAAAGAAGTACTTTTCTCCCTTTCTCACAATACGAGAACTCGTGGGCATTCGATGAAATTGCTGAGCAGACAGGTTAAAACGGATAAAAGGAAGTACTTCTTCACCCAAAGGGTGATTAACATGTGGAATTCACTGCCACAGGAGGTGGTGGCGGCCACAAGCATGGCCACCTTCAAGAGGGGGTTAGATAAAAATATGGAGCAGAGGTCCATCAGTGGCTATTAGCCACAGTGTGTATGTGTGTGTGTGTGTGTATATATATATATATATTTGGCCACTGTGTGACACAGAATGTTGGACTGGATGGGCCATTGGCCTGATCTAACATGGCTTCTCTTATGTTCTTATGTTAAGCTTTTGAAGACTTAACATAACTCTTTTATACATAACTCTTTTGAATTAAAATTATTCTTTATGCAGATGATCTTTTGTTTATTTTGAAATCTCAGTCTTCCATTCCTGAATTAAATCTGAATTGATGACACTGGAAGACAATGTATCAAGGAGTGAATTTGCCTATGGACATTTTCAGAGGTGGTCAGAAATCATTACTTACCTTGGAATACTGATTCCTAGGGATATTACACATATAATTATAATAAATTTTAACAAGCTAATTGCTCATGTATCTTTGGATTTGGAGAGATAGGCAGCGTTAAACTTGTCTTTATGGGTATACACTCAAAATACCTAGGATTGTTTGTATTTTATATGCAATACCTTTCTACATACCTTGCAGATATATTAATAAAATTAATGGTTTTGTTTTCCATAAATTTATGTGGAGTTACTTACTGCCTTGAATTTCTTTAAAGAAGATGCAACTCTCATTCAATGAAGGAGGATTTGGTTTCCCTTATCTTAGTTTATATTATCAGGCATACTAGTTAATAAGGGTGGACATGAACCGGAAAAATATGACTAAGGATGCTCAGATCTGAATGGTTTTGTTCATGGTCTGACAGGGAGCCAATTTTTTTACTCTTCAAGCCTGTTCATTAGATTACTTTTCGCTATTCAAAGTGTCCAGAGCAATTAGCAATGTTTCACAGGCACATTTTCACACAGCCCATTGAGGATCTTATTTTTCCCTTCCCCAACAGACTTGTAGTCAATGCATGCTGAGCAGACAATCATAATGTGAACAAGTCAATCATTCAGCAAGTGATTATAAATAAATGCTGTATTTATTTGTTTTTTTAAAAAGGTTCTACTATTTCGTATTCATCTAAGTCTTTATATTATTATTTCATGCATGTAAAGCCTTGTGGGAGGTGCAGTTCCTTCCTTGCATCATTTAATCACCATCCACAACCCAATGTAGAAGCTTCTCATCTACTGCACAGATTAAACTCCTCCCCAAACAGCCAGGAAATGAAACTCTACTACCTGAAGGAAGTAAGATTCCTCAACCAATCATTCAAAGCAGACAGTGGACAGGAAAAGAAAATATTAGTTGGGCTTCTGAGTGATTGTGGCCATTGAACATGATATATTTACCTGCTGAACATGTTTACCATTAAATCTGTGACATTTCTAAATATGACTAGTTTTTATTTTAATATTAATGAATTTAACAAATGGCCCACATTTAACATTACTTGTCCTGTCTCACCATTCCCATTTGTACAGAGGAATATTGTAGCTGTGGCAAATGATATGATTTCAACTTATTTTTCTTGTTCCATCTTCAGCATTTACTGTACATTGAAAAAATAAGAGGGAAAGAAGTATTTGGGGTTTTACTGCAAATTTGGAGCTTCTGCCTCAAAAAACATCACCCCACGCCCCAGCCTCAGATATCCTCAGATTGATTCTCCATTATAGCTTATTGACTATAACGAAGCCAGGAGAAAAAACGATTTTTTGCACACCCCTATTATGCTTTTCAGTATGATTTGTAAGCTGCCTTGAGTCACAGGGGAGAGTGGGATATAAATATTTGAATAAACAAGTAGGTTGATAACATTTAAGCAACTTCTTGTTTGTTAAGTTAGGAAGGGTTCTGTTCCTCCTATGTTATATTTATCCTGTAATGCTAGTTGTCATATTTCACTAAAAGCAAAACAAAAGTAGACTGCTCCTTGCTCCAAGTTCAGGTATGTTTTCTAAGGCTCAGCACCGGGTGATGGTCCAAGGTCAGGTCTACCAATATAATAGAAAGAGTTGCATAGACTTTTTTTTCCCCCAGAGGACAGGTCTACCAATATAGTGGACTGGGGTGGGTAGATCTGTACTCCTGAGGACAGATCTACCAATCTAGTGGAAAGGAGTGGGTGAAATTTGACATGGTTCTGTTTTCTCTTATAATGTTGAAATTATTCTTAAAATATAGTTTAAATGTAATTTAAAATGATTTATTCCAAGATTTTTACAAGGTTATGGAAATAATCTTAAAAAAAAAACTAATTCATGTGAAAGTCAAATGTAGACTCCCTCACATATTTACTAACTTTTTTTGCTCATAAGGTAGAATTTCTGCTCAGAACACTGTGGAGCTTAGAAGGAACACTGACAATTTTAATATATTTAAGTCACTCATATATTAAGAGTGTTGCAATAGTAGGAACCATATAAAGAAGTATGTACACGTATCTTGACTGGGATGGGTGCAGCCCTAGAGGTTATGATCCTTACCCTATACTTTTAGATATAGTCAGATTGCCAGCTTACTGTTGCCACGAGCCTAAACAAAAAAAGATTTGCATAATTTCCAGATGTTCAGGGTTTCATAGGGCAAAAGGAAGTCAAGATCCAGGAAGCAATCATTGAAAATGCTTCTCACCTGCCCTGTTTGTTTTAAAATCCAAGGTGGATTAACCATGAAAGCTACTGGGACTTTTCCTGGAGGGCTGATGGCTTGGGGGGGCATCCCTCCACACACTGGACCCCTCCAGCCCATCCCTCAGTTCTCAGAACACACCAACTCCAAGTGAGGGGAAGGTGTTGTATGTCATGGACACAAGAAGTGCATAAGGAAGCATCGGACCCCACCCCATCTAGCAAAGGACACAGCTGGCCCAGCCTTGTTGTGCACAGCCTGGCCTCATCTTGCCTGGCAAGGTGAACTATTCGCTTTGTTTTAATGCTGTGTTTTGCCTTGTTTTAATGTTTTTATATTTTAAATGTCTTAATTGTGTAAATACCTAAACTTAATTTTGTTCTGTTGGATTCCATGTGTTGTGAGCTGCCCTGAGCCACCTTGGTGGGAAGGGCGGAATACAAATCATAAATAAATAAATAAATAAATAAAAATATCATGGTCTAGATTTACACAGTGTGGTGAAGGATGCAACCACGTTGCCTAACGTTGCCTAGCACATCAAAGATGCAGCAAGCCCAGCCTCACTTTGCCTTACCAGCAAAGGATGCAGCCAGCCTGTCCTTGCCTCACCTGCCATGGTGAAGAATGTGGTTGACCTGGCCTCACCTCACTCAGCATGCCAGTGCACTGTACTGTTACCTGAATTGCCCTAAAATTAGGATTGGGGAATTGGAGGGTGGGCAATTAGGCTTTAGCGAGATCTTTTGAATCTGTGTATACAGAAGATTTCTCTTTTGGAAGTCATCCAATAATGAGGAGATATTGTCTAATAATCAAGGGTGTTTATTATAAAATAAAGACAAGTATACATGGGCATAAAATCACACAACACACATACAGGCCTAAGAAATAAAGCTTGAAAAATACAGGGGTCACACAAGGGTAAAACATAGACAGGGTATACTACCTGGTCCTGATGGGCTTAGGGTCCAGTTACAACTAGAAGATATAGGGCATTTTCGCACAGGGCTTACCCCGGAGCGATGTCCCTCTTCACCGCGCAGCGTCTGTGCGGATTTCGCACCAACTGCTCCGCAGAACCAGGAAGAGCCGCGAAGTGCCGCAGCTTTTGCATCGCAAATGTAAACTGCCAAAAACCAGTTTACATTTGCGACGCAAAAGCTGCGGCTCTTCGCAGCTCTGCGAAGCAGTTGGTGCGAAATCCACGCAGATGCTGCGCGGTGAAGAGGGACGTCGCTCCGGGGTAAGCCCTTTGCGAAAACACCCATAGACATGAACTGCCATGCGCCATGCCTGATGCTCCTTACTTAGAGTAGGGAGAGGGGAACAATCTGGTTACATGTTGCTCAGGCAGAGAGAGAGAGAGAGATGAAGCTTTCTCTCCTGTTATAGTCTCTTGGAAGGGAAGAGATCCTCCCAGAAAAGGGGCTGGCTTGCTGTGGGCAGTGATTCTGGGTACCTGATTGGGTGCCCACCTCAAACCAATGAGCAGACCTTACTCTGGTCACCTGCATGGATCTTCAGGTAACAATGGGACAGGGAGAGGCTCCAAAGTGACAGTTTGGGCAAGGCATGGGTGGAGGCATGGGTGGAGAGGATTAAAACAAGCTATACAAACTTATCTAAAAGTGACAATAGAGGGCCGAATTGATACCTAAGGTGACATCCAATCTACACAATAGCTCTGGCTTTGGGTAAGGCTAGTCTTCCTCTTCTTACTCCTCTGGCTGGCACCATTCTTTGTCTAGAGTTCCGTTTGACAAAAGCTTGGGTAGTCCAGCGGGATCCATGTCTAAGATAAGCGTGATTGCCTTAAGCAGATGTTTGAAGCAGCTGTTGGATACGTGAGCCTCTCGTTTCTTCATCATGAAGTCTGGCTATGCAGGAAAATACCATATATGTGGCAGGAAAATGGTCGCTGATGATGTTAGCCTTGGAACATGGCTTTCATGGAAAAGGCTGGAAACTGCTTGATTGGACAGCTTATGGCGGTGCGACTTCTTCCACTGCAATGGCCAAGACTGTGCATGCTCGGAGTAGCTGGGAGCTTGTCTGTACTCCTGGCTAGCACCCATTCAGAGATAAAGAGTGCTGCTGTAAATCTGAGGCTTTTAGTATCCACACAAGTTCTTTAGAAAATGGCAGCTAAAACCCGCATCTCAGAGCAGATGTGTGTGAGTTGAAATTCCAGGCACCCTGGCAACCAAACTGGTGATCACAATGTCCATATATAAGCAAAAATAGGGGGCTCTCACTCACAGTACCCACTGAAGCATAACAAAAATGACTCAGCCAAGCCACATGGGGCTTGCTGGGCAGGCTCTTCCTCCATCCTCTGGTGGGGCAGGGACAGGTTGGGCTGGGGGGATAGGGCTCTTTTCTAGCAATCTCCCCACCCCGCAGTCCACTAGATTTCATGGATATATTTAAAAGGACATTCACAAAATACCATTTATGTGCCAGGTAGGAAACTCATGGTGCTCCAGAAAAGCACTATGTGAAACAAAGAGTGTATTTTGTCTCTTTCTCTTATGGGATTCAAAAAGTGCTTCACACCATCTGCAATCAAAAGCTTTGCATTTCCTTTTTCCTGCTCTAATGCATGACATAATTCTAAACATTTGGCTTAAAGTCTGTGGCTGAATATGGAAGAGTGAGGCATGAGAAACCACCTTTATCCATCCCATTGGATTTATTTATTTATTTGATTTTTAAAGTCACTGCTCACCTAAAGAGTCTCATGCAGCTTACAACATTAAACCATATAAATAAGGTAAAAACAACATACAACAGATAACACACACATACATACACACACGTAGTGTTTATGAATCACCCAGTCCCTGCTACTGCAGGGCTCTGGGTGATGTACAATATTCATAACATCAACATGATAAAACAATTTAATCACATTTACAGGACATTTTAAAAGTCAGATGGTGAATACTAATAAATCCTATTTCAGACTGCCAACTGTTTCACAGACAGGGGGGAAAAGGGTGAGGCAAATGTAAATAGCAGAAGAGGGTATCAGACAAAATGGAAACTGTTGCTGTCCTCAACCAAAAGTCTGGTGTAACATCTCTGCTTTGTAGGCCCTGCAGAATTTCATAAGGTCCTGCAGGGCCCTGATGGTGTTTAGCAGATAATTCCACCAGGTTGAGGTCAGGACTGAAAAGGTCCCCGCTCTGTTTGAGGACAGATGGATGTCTTTGGGACTGGAGACCACTAGCAAGTTGCTGTCTGAGGAGCATAACTCTCTCCCAGGGACATAACAGAGGAGATGTTCCCATAGATACCTTGGTCTCTGATCTCTCAAGGCCTTATAGGTCAAGATTAAACCTTGAACTTGTCTCAGTATTCCCTTGGGAGCCAGTGTAGCTGGTGCAGCGCTGGATGTATGTGTGCCATCCACAATGCTCTCATCAGGACTCGTGCTGCGGCATTCTGGACCAGCTGGAGCTTCTGAGTCAGTCTCAAGGGCAGGCCAGTATAGAAAGAGTTACAGTAGTCTAGCCTGGAGGTGACCATTGCATAGATTATAATGGCTAGGTTAGGGTGCAACAGGAAAAGGGCCAATAGCCAAACCTGGCGCAGATATAAGAACACCAGCCTGGCAATATGCATGACTTGGGCCTCCATGTTCAAGGAGAAATCCAAGATCACTCCCAAACTCAACAGATTGTGCTGGTCTCAATAGCACTCCATCAAGAGCTGGCAACCTATGCCCCATTCCTGAAAGAAGAAAAAAGTAGCCACAGAACCTCTGTCTTAGTTGGGTACAGTTTCACCCTACTCTGTTTCAGCCATCCAACCACAACCCCCAAGCCTGTGGCGAGATTATCCAGGTGGACATCCAATAACATAGCTGGGTGTCATCAGCATACTGATGACAATCAAGCCCAAAACTCTGCATCAGCTGGGCAAGGGGATGCATGTAGATAATATATAAAATATTATCATTAAATGTTAAACTATTACAATATGTGGTGAGCACCACAGCACTAACAAAAACAACCCATATTTGTGGATTATACACCAAAGACCAACCTAAACAATTTGGCCTTGCATGCCCTCTGGAAACTAAACAAGTCTGGCAGGGCATGAATGTCATCTGAGAGTGCATTCCACAGGGTAGGGGCCACAACTGAGAAGGACCTCCCCCTGGTGACAGCTAACCAAGGTATCCTGGGGCTGGGCATTTGCAAGAGGCCCCCTAGAGGATGACTGAAGGGAGTACAATCCTACACAACAATGGGTTTAGACTGGAGCAGGGGCAGTCAAACTTGCTTAATGTAAGAGCCACATAGAATAAATGTCAGATGTTTGAGAGAAGCAAGACATGAACATCAAATGTTTGAGAGCCACAAGGAAGGAAGGAAGGAAGGAAGGAAAGAAGGAATGCAAATACATGGAGAAGAGGAAGGAGGGAGAAGGAAAGGAAGGAACTTTAACTTTAAATGCATTCTCCAAGCTGCTAGTTGGCTTAGCTTGGAGAAGTGATTTAAAGAGAAAAATGCCTCCTTTCCCCAAGCCATCCAACAGGGGCAGTGGAGGCTTTGAGAGCCAGACCACATATGTGAAAGAGCCACATGTGGTTCCTGAGCTGCAGTTTGGTCACCCATGGACTGGACAGCAGTATTTGAAACACTCTTCATTGGTATGTCTGACAAACACATGATTAATAATAGTGGAAAAATATTACTGATTTTATAAATACTGTTTAAAATTGTCTTGTGTGAAGTACACTACAGCAAACCTGAAGGGAAAAGGTAGATCCTCCTCGCCCCAAAAGAAACCACTACAGAGCAAGTTATACTCAAAACATCTTAAAACAACCTTTTATTCAAAAGACTATAAAATGAACTATATCTCCTGCTTCTATGAAACTATGAGCTGGTTACAAAAGACTACACTTGGAAAAAAGAAGAAAGAAGAAAATAACTCAATGTGCTTGAATAAGATCCATGTCCCTCAAGCGTTAAGAAAGGAATTGAAGTAATGACTTGGAAATTCTTTGAAGATGTTCCAAGAAATATTGAACATAAAAAAGCAGAAATACCATGCAGTCTACTTGAGAAAGAAAAAGAAAAGTAAAATGGAGTTTGTCATATTTACACAGAAATGGGCAGTTGTGTATATACAGGACTGCAAGACGGTTGGATTCTTGTTACATTTTGTCTTCCTGTAATGCTGAAGAAGCATTTCAGCAGAGTGTGCTAGTCTACTTATTGTTGGTATAGTTACAGCTCCTTAAATAATCTTCATAAATGGCAGAAATAATCTACAGTTTTAAGAATATGATGTATGAGTATAATGATGTGTTGTCTGTCTGCCTGTGAGGTTTTTTCCTTAACTTTTCCTTTCATCTGATGGTGGGATTTCAGTGTTTCAGGGCTGCCCTGAAGACTGATTAACATATATTTTGAACATAGTTGTACAGTCTGAGATTGTAGGCAGTTTGAGAAACCCAAAGGTCCAATTAACATACTGGCACTGCAGTATGAAGACCATTTTCCTGTTACCCAAGTGCATGGTGATTTGGTGTTTATTAATTTGGCCCATGTGTTTATCCCGCTCTTCCTCAATTGTGCTCATGCTATTCTCTCCTCCATTTTATCCTCACAACCAAGGCTTTTTGTCAAGCAAGCGGATCTCAAAGTAACCAGTCCTTGATTTGAAACAAAGTATAAGTTTATTGATAATCCATGTGCTTCTATTGAGCCAAGAATTGGAACTGATACAGAGTAATGGCAGAGTGCATACTTAAAGATGGCACATCAAAGCTTCTATCAACAAAGCTACAATTACTAAACAGTCCTGAATTCACGTGTGAAAATTCACACAGTACTTTCTCTTATCTCCCTGCGTTTATACTTCCTGGGTCCAGGCTTGGCCTGGGAAAATGTCCCTGGAGGCTTTATCTTCAAAGAGCGAATTCCTGCATTTGTTAGTAAAAGCGAGAGAGGCGCAGAGAGGAGGCGCCAGCTAACTATTTTACTTTGATGTGCCTTAGCTTTGTTTCATGGTTAGTAACAGGTACAGTATAGCAGTTATATTCTGATAAACATAGACAGTTATGGTAATATAAAACATTGCTTGACATACTGCCCCCCCCCTAAGCTCCTGCTCGGGGTTTGTCTGGGTGCAGTAGGTAAAATCTTTTGAGAAGGAGGGGGGCCCTCAGATCGGAGGATTTTACCCATTCATCACAGCTAGGGGGGAAATATTTCCAACGGACTAAGTAATATAATACCCCCCTCTTCTTCTTGGTGTCCAGCACTTCCTGGACCTCATGATGACTCTGACACTTCACTTCAATAGGTTTGGGTTCTGGAGGGTGGAGATGCTAGTTTGTAGCCCCCGGATCTTTCCGAAGAAGACTGCAATGGAAAACAGGGTGAATTTTACTAAATAGTTTAGGCAGTTCTAGTGCCACTGTAACAAATTGGCCAGTCATTTTGGGTACATGAAAACCCTGCATTTAGTCAACAGGCAGTTTTGGTGGCCACACATGAAAAAGAACATTTCAGAGTTTGTGGCTACCTGCCCGGTTTGCATAATGGCAAAGAAAAGGGGGGTGGGAAACACCAGGTCTCCTCCAGCCAACCCCCATAGCCGAACGCCCATGGTCAATGGTCTCTATGGACTTCATAGTGGAATTACCGGTGTCCCAAGGAAGAACTGTGATATTATTAGTGGTAGACACCTTCTCAAAGCAAGCCCACTTTATCCCCTGCAAAAAATTGCCCACGGCAAAGAAGCTGGCTTATTTGTTCTTTCAGCACATTGTTAATGTACATTTGTTCCCGGACAAGGTCATTAGCGACTGTGGGCCACAGTTCGTTGCCAACTTCTGGCGGGAGTTTTGCAAACTGACAGGCATGGAGCAAGGGCTAAGCTCTGCGTATCACCCCCAGACGGACAGACAGACGGAGCAAGTGAATGCCCTTCTAGAACAATATTTACGGTGCTATATTAACTACCAACAGTCTAACTGGGTGGAGTTACTGCCATTTGTGGAGTATGGGTACAACAATAGTCCCCATAGCTTCACCAAAACAACACCATTTAAAATTGTTGCTTGACACTTTTTTTGAGCAGCTTTGTGTCAGTTCCAGCTGTCTTGGTGTCAGGGGGTGTGACCTAATATGCAAATGAGTTCTTGTTGGGCTTTTTCTACCAAAAAAGCCTGTGTGAAACCATGGTGATGTCAGGGAGTATGGCCTAATATGAGTTCCTGCTGGGCTGCTTCTACAAAAAAAGCCTTGCTCACAACAGTCATTTCAGGTAGATTACATGGGAAGAGAGAGAGTAATCCAAGATCACCCAGCATGCTTCTGTGATAACTTGGGTATGTGAACCTGGATCTCAATCCTAGTCTGACATCACTACACCCTACTAGATGCTGGAATCAAAAAAGTCAGACAATGTGATTTATTCCCATAACTGTTTTATAGTGGGGTGGATTCTACCCCTCTCCTGCCACTCCACTTAGCAAAGTTTGTTTATATCGCATCATGCCTTTTGACTCAAGTATGAAGTCTTCCTCCAATCCATGGAGCTGTCCTCCAAATCAAGTAGTTTTTCCATTAGAGGAAGAGCCACTTAAGTTGAGGGAAGGGCTCCTTAGGCTGAAGAAAGTTTATTTTGAGGATGGTTGGATCCACCCCATATATAAGAGCACAGATTAGTTTACAGTAACTGTGTGAATCCTTTATCCAGACATCACTAGAAGACCACGAACCTAAAATACAGGAAAATAGCTTTCCTAGTATTGAAGCAACATATCTAAAAGTTTGAGCACATCATGAAACAATAAAACATTTCCTAATTTTGCCCACATTTTCTTAGACCATGTATCTATGTTCAGAGTTTCATAAAATTTCCACTGAGGGCAAGCTTGGTAGATCACAGTCTAACTCAGTAAAGGATATCTTGCATAAGGATGATGAATATGTTTGGGGTTTCACCCCATTTCTTTTAATTTTTATGCCTGGTCGAAAATACCCATTTTTGGTAGCTCTCCCATATTTGTTTCTTTTTACAGAAGCTTAAAATGATTTTAACATTATATGGCAGCCAGTATCAGATTAAGGTCACAAAGACCCAAGTTGAAATCCCTGTTCAGTCATGAAATCCACAGAGTGACTTTGAGCCAGTCACTCTATGCCTAACCTACATCACAGTATTAATGTGAACATATAAAGGAAGAATGGAGAACCATGCAACCACCTTGAGTACCCTAAAGGAAGGGCAGGATTAAACAAGTGTGTAATGTAGTGGGTTTGGAGACATTTAACAGCAAACATTCTTTATTGGCAAGTACATCACAAAGACAACATGGCAGGTCGGGGTCCCCGATTAAATACATTTCCCAGAACAACCCACTTCCCAGTCAGGTCCAATCCTGACCAGTTAAATTTCCTGCCACAAATCTTCATAGGCGGTTAACATCTGTCCCTTACAGTCAGGTGACCTGCGGTTTCCTGCAGCTCACCTCAGCACATGCAGCCATGCTGTGCTGTAATTTCAGGGACTGATATGCAAGACACAACAACGTGATAGCAAAATGGATCTTATGCCATTGGTACAGCAGCCTGGATCCCACCCTAAATCTTCATTGATGGAAGGCATTTCCATCAGTGGAACAGGACTTCCTCACCTCCTCCCTCCAGTTGCAGTCCAAAATGATGACCAAAAGCTGCAACTACAGGACACAGATACCCAGGAACATCGTGGGAGGGAAGATCAGAAATCTGCAGCATGTGGGGGAAATGTATTCAACCTTCCATATACCATTTTAATATACAATTGACACAAGTCCAAGTATAACTTTAAATGGTAATCATTCTATCAAATGTTATTAATATGGTCAGGGGAAAGGATGATTGTAGTTATTCATGTAGAGAAACTATAAAAGAAAAGAACTGTGAACTTTTAAACTGAACCAAAGTTGTCAAAAAATTCAGCAACAGCCCTATAATCAACACCAGTCCAGCCCTGCAACTTCCTTCTCTCCTACACACAGTGAGCAATTAGCCAATTGCTACATCACTGATGATATTTCCAAGAGAAATACATTGTTGCACTGTGGTTGCTGCACCTACAACTTTGTATCCCACTAGTCTTCCACTTGTGGGTTCCCCAAGCAAAGGTGGAATGCATTTATGATACCATAACCATTTCCAGGCCACTATGTCAATATAATACCTCCATGCCGCCAAACACTTATTTTGAAGGATGGAACAACCAGAACAGAGAACCGAATCATTATCCAGACGCCCTTCTTGTGTGTGTGTGCCTGTTTTAAAACATACCTATTACTATTTCAGTGTTTTTTATGAGGCAGGCATTTTGTTGCAAGGCAAGGACATTTTAAAATATAATTTGCATTTGTTAAGATATTGATCCCAATTGCTCCACTTAAAGCCCACAAGTGCCTCCAAATTCAATAACTATGTTTACATGCAGTAGTCGAAGAGGAAATTGCATGTGAAAGCACTTTCTAAGGAGATGGTATTTTGTTGCAATTATCTATAAGCTGTATGTTTACATGGGGTTTTTAAGGAGAATTCAAAGCATATCTCCTTTTTGTGATGCATCAACAAGCATATCAAATGAGTTTTCAAATGCTTGTTCATTTTATAAAATAAGAACCAAATGGCTGAGTAATTTCCAACCTCCCAAAATTGCTATAGCAATTCCATGGTCTATTTAGAACGTATTTATAAAAACCTTTTAAATAATAAAACTCTACACTCAGACTTTTAAAAAACCTACCAGATCTGTTGGATTCACATTTCTGAACATTTTAAGCATTGCAGGGCCATTATATTAAATGCAATTCCCGCCCCCGCCCCCGATCATAGATGTCACACTTTCCATTAGGCTTGTAGTATCACTTATTTTTTGAGGATATAAATACAATCAATAAAACTGTACAGCATCCTACTGAAGCCAGCATGCTGTGGACTAAAGCTTTTATTTGGCAGGAACTCCATCCTTGTGAAGAGATAATGAGTATTTTGCTCTCCCACCAACCCAGCACCAAACTTCAGAGAGAGCTTTTGACATTTTTGAGTTACTGTTTTCCAGAATATAAAATTCAGATGGAAGGAATACACATTTAAAAAAAAAAAAAAAAAAAAAGCATAAAGCTAACCAAATTACAGTCTCTGGACCATGGCACATCTGATCCCAATCCACCTTTTAGATGTGCATAGCCAAGAAGATTTGCATCCGTTTCTATTTGAAGCTAGCCTGGGACTTTTAAAAAAATGTGAATTTGCTCAGAAGTGCATTGATTTTCAACAGGAGGCGAAGTTTTAAAAATTTGTTTTATATTGAAAAGTCTCAATTTCAGTCAATGAAACTACTTTTTTAAAGGCAAAACCCCCAGACTTTTCTTATTTGCCTCCCCTCCCTCTGGCATCACTGAAAACTTCTGAGTTGCCTTATTGGAGAAGCCTGGTAGGATGCGTATGAAGTCAAGAAACAATTGCTTGCTAATACCTTTCCCTGTAAGAATTACCTTTCTTACTTAAGCATCTGTTTTACAGTATGTGGATTAATTCAGCCAGATCTTTATGTTAGTGACCGAATTCAGTGGTCAGAAGGATTCCTAGTTTCACAGCCACAGTTGTGCTCATATAAGGCTGCAGAGGGGTCTAAAACTGCAAGAAATGGGGGAGATACAATTCTATGCTACAAGAAAAAACTGCAAGATCCCTTCCCTTTTGATTATTGGTTTTTGCAAAATATTGACTGACCTATAACACTAAACATAACACAAATTTTAAGCTGTGCAATGATTTTCATGATGAAGGGTGCTTAAGAAGTATAGATGGGTCCCAAATCCAGTTCTTTCCACACAGATTCCACAGTTTCTGGCTTAAATGGGAAGGTGGCCTGAGTAGGGATAGGCACAAACCAGCTGACCAACTAAAGTTCATCACAAATTATGGCCAGTTTGTGGTTCCTGAACTGAAGAACTGCTACAAATTTCCATGAATTTTGGTGCAGTTCATGGTGGTTTATGAAGAACAAAGCAGAAGTTTACCCCTGCTTTCTGTCCTTCATGAAAAACAGCTCAGAGGCATTTAAACCAAATAAAAAGCCATGGGGAGCAGAAAGCAGAGGTTTAAACTTTAAATAGCTCATGAAGTGATACGAACTAGGTTGGTTCATATGGGCTCATGGTTCAGTTCATTGTTCATTGTTCAGCCATGAACCATGAACCAAACAGCAAAAAGGTGGTTTGTGCCCCATCGTCTTGAGGATTTGCGGAAATGTACTGCTTCTCTGAAAAAGGAAGTCTTTTTGTTCTTCCCTACAGAAAGCCCCGTGGTGCAGAGTGGTAAAGCTGCAGTGCTGCAGTTGGAGCCCTCTGCTCACAACCTGAATTCAATCCCAGTGGAAGCTGGTTCAGGTAGCCGGCTCAAGGTTGACGCAGCCTTCCATCCTTCTGAGGTTGGTAAAATGAGTACCCAGCTTGCTGGGGGGGGAAGTGTAGATGACTGGGGAAGGCAATGGCAAACCACCCCGTAAAAAGTCTGCCATGAAAACGTGAAAACAACATCACCCCAGAGTCGAAAACGACTGATGCCTGCACAGGGGACTACCTTTACCTTTTTACAGAAAGTTTGTTTTCAGCTTCTATTGCTGTAGTGCATATTCACTCTTTCTTCTTGACAATGCTTTCTAAATCCCATCATTTCATTTAAGACTTTGGCATGACTTCCTCTGCATCCTCAACCTAAATATTTATAACTGAGCTCCATGCCCCTTTCTTTCCCTCTGTTGGCTCTATTGAATATTGAGACAGGGACTTTGCTGTTGTTTCTCTAAGTGCCATGCACTTCACTGGTACTGTTTGAATAATGGAGATGAATACTTTCTAACATTCTGCTCCTAAGGCATGGGACCACTGTACCTATATAAAATGAATGAGCAGAGCTGGAGGTTGGAAGGCAGCACTGTGAATGGCTCACGTATGTACTTTGTTCGAAATGCACAATTATTCATCTGCATTTGGTGATCAACTAAATGATGACAAGGAAATCCTTTGATATGGAAGTGCAATTGATCAAGAAAGATTTAGGGATGCATGCCTGTGCTAGAGCCAGAAGGGAGAAGGATATTAACACAACAAATGTGCTTTTCAGTTCCACATTGCCAAATTTAAAGATATTTTCTGTTTCTGAGGGCCACAATACTGCACAGATTAATAAACTGTGTTCCTTTAAGGACAACAGATTTCACAATAGGAAAAAAAGGCTAAATTATGTACCTAAAACAAAGAGAATATGTTAAGAGAATATGGGACTTTGTTGAGAATGGATTTACTAAGAGGAAATTTCCTTCTTAGTCCTTGGCTAAAGTTGTGCAAAAAGCACCAATGAAAACAACAACAACTCAAATAAATAAAAAATAAAAATGCTCTAGAAATTAGTCTACAAAGATCTAATTAAATCTGGAAACATTCATTTAAAACTGGATATAGATTGATATTTATTATTATTATGGTCATTAGACCACCCATATACTTACAGTTATAATAATTATAAAAATTGTACTCCATCTTGTACTCTGTATACAAAGATATACAGAATAAAAAGTTAAAACTGGAGCCTAGTTAAAATAGTTTCCATGACCTAAGTATTAGTACACAGAATCTAACTACTTGATAAGTGATCTGGGATTCTTATTAGATAAAAGGCAATTTAGCCTAGTTTCATTTGTGGGATAGAGAAGGTAGAGAAAGAAGTACTTTTCTCTCTTGCTCACAATACAAGGACTCGTGGGCATTCAATGAAGTTAATTAACAGTAATCTTAGAACAGATTAAAGGAAGCACTTCTTCACCAAAATTGCCACAAGAAGTGGTGACAGTTGCAAGCATAAACAGCTTCAAGAGGGGATTGGATAAACATGTGGAGCAGAGGTCCATGAGCCGCTATTAGCCACAGGGTATAGATGGAACACCATGTATGGGGCAGTAATGCTCTTTATTCTTGGTGCTTAGCAGTCAACAGTGGGAGGGCTTCTGGAGTTCTGGCTGGTGGACCTCCTGATGGAACCTGTGTGACCAAAACACAGGTTCCTGACCCAACATGGCTTCTCTTATGTTCTTATGAGATGGCAAGAGTGGAGCCTGTCTCTTTTAGGAAGCATTCATAGACTATCAGTTCTAGATTTTACTAAATCTGAGAGCTATTTGTAGCCACCATCAGGCTAGAGGAGAGGAAAGAGCCTGATCTTATTTAAATGAGTTGGGGAAAGGGTTTCTCATTATAAGTGAGTGAAAAGACTCCCTCCAGCCTGGCTTGCAGAACTTCTTGCTCCAGGCATAGCTGTCTGCCACCTGATTAACTGCCTAGTGCTCAGATCCCTGGCATTCACAGTACAAAGGGGAGAAGAGCATTATGGCAAATAACTGTTCATCTAGAAACAGAGTGTAAAGAGTTAGCAGAGGAAGTTCTTCCTTTCTCATGCAGATAAATCACTGTTGACAGGAATAATCTATAACCAAGTCTGAATGTTTCACTATTGTTGGGTGGACAAAAGAGAGAGAGAGATAATGAATGACTGAACTAGGGCAATTTTGTTTTGCAAAAAATGTTCATGAACAAGACTAAACAGGGAACTGTAAGAGCCTATAAACTTTTAAAAACAAAAAATAATGGTTTATGTTAAAGCAGGAAGGGAAAACATTAAGGACTTTATATCTGACAGCTGGCTTATCTTTCATCCAACCTCTGGAAGCTCATATGATTCAAATGAGCGGAGTTTTATTTTTTTTTTCTTTAAACAGAGGTTTATACTGTTACATTTGTTAATTACATCTACACCAAAATCTGAGGGCTGCTGAGGCAGAGGCAGACAGCTGCTGGAGCAACAGCAACATCACTGGAACAGCAGCAACACCATTAGGCCAACCCTAAAGGGATACCCAGAGGCTGGGGACCAAACAAACAACCCAGCAGATGGGCCACACAGGTATCCTAGCAACTATGCTAGGCATAGGCACTTGACAGGGTGGCTGGGCACAAAAGTGCTCTATATGACACTGGTTAGGGAAGGTCATGGCAAAGAAGTCCGAGATGAATAGAGAGCAACATAGCAGTCATTTGCTTCAGCCCATGCTACGTAGGCCCATGAATGTTTTGCGGTCACAAACTACATCTACCTCATGCTGGGAGGAGCCACAGCTCTGAATATACAAGTCAGTTACAACTACCAGGGCATTTTTGTGGACCCTGTGGCCAAGCTCCAGGCAGTGTGCATGATACACAGATATTGACTTCTCCTGTTCTCAACCACCTACTAGCTGCTTGGCTGTAGGTGTGGACCAGGAAGCTGATGCCTGTCCTTCTCCCCACCACAGGTGACCAAGGCTATCATCTGCTCTCATACCTGCTGATACTATATGCTAGGGCCACACAACTACAACCAGGCCCACTGTCTGACATGATGGTTGTCAAACAGGCATTCAGCCAGTTGAAGATGTGCCTCTGTTGCCTGGACCACACATGGGCTCTGTGGCAGCATGGTCTGGAGCTACATAAGCCTAGGCCAGCCACTGACCACCAGGGGGCTAGAGCATATGTTGTATTAGTGATCAGCTAGGTGCTGGGCAGAAAGGGTCTTACAAAGGGGTCTGTGCCAATCATGCTATTGCCATGGACAGGTCTAGATGACAATTTGCAGGGTGACACATCGATGGATCACTGAAGGAGTCCCATCTGGCAAGGAACTGGAACCAACCAACTGCAGTGTGGTGGCTGAAATGTGCAGCTATCAACCAATCCCTGCCTATCTGCAGAGTCCTGATAGTATGGGTTCCACAGTTATAACTGTGCAGAGGATTGGTGGGCCCTGGAGCTCACCTGTGGGGATTGACATCCTCTATGTTGTAGGTGGTCTCTGCCATCAGAGGGTTGCTGTATGTTCAGGGATGGTCTGGGCTGCTGAGAAGTTGGTAACCCAGGTGGTTACCCAGGTGGTTACATGGAGGGTTCCTGAAGGGGCAGCCAAATGAGGTTCCAGGTGGTTACATGGATCTTGTACCTGCATTGGTCCATACATAGTGCTATGCTATCTGTATTCTTGCATTGCAAAATGGCACCCTCCTTGAGGGTTATCCGGTCCAAAGGGGGTTGCCAACCCTCAGTCGCTGCTTCCCCGTACCTTCCTGCCTTGTTTGTAGATTGAACTCCTGCATGGCATGCCCCTTACCCAGGGCTTCTTTTCCTGGGGGAACGTAGTGGAACACGGTTCCAGAACCCCTTTGTGGTAACAAATTCTCAAAAAATGTTCAAAAATTCATGAGGGGCATCCATGTGTTTCTCCTTCATTTACATCTTGAGAGTTCTGGCACTTCTTTTTCCAGAAAAAAAGCCCTGCCCTTACCTGAGTGGGAGTGACCTGCCCCATACTGTATGATGCTAAAGCCCACAGCCACAGGGCTGACTGGCATGGCTCTGAACTGTGATACTTGGTGTTAGTCCTGCCAGCACATGGACCTGATTTATACTGACCCCAAGTACAACTGTTGGTCATGAAGGCTGTTGTTCAGGCCGGGCCCAGTGGGTGCTAGGCATGGCACTTGTCAGCATCCTGTAATATCTGGGATACTGGGAGCATGGCCACTGGTCAAGGGGGTACCTTCATAAGCTACCATGGTGTCAATGGACTAGACCAGGGGTGGCCAACAGTAGCTCTCCAGATGTTTTTTGCCTACAACTCCCATCAGCCCCAGCCAGCATGGCCAATGGCCAACATCCATATCCCTGAGCCCACTCCTTCCCTGCCAGTCCAGGGAGTTATGACAGCAGCACCACAAGAGATGCACAGCATCAGCATATCTCTGCCCAAGCAATCTGCATCAGCATATCTCCAGATTATGCCATTAGGGATGGGCATGAACCAGCTGCAAACTAAAGTTCATCACAAATTGTTGCTGGTTCATGGTTTGTGAAGCAGTGTTCATGAACTGAAGAATGCCATGAACTTTCATGAATATTCATGCAGTTCATGGAGGCTTGTGAAAAGCAGAAAGCAGTGGTTTAATCCCTGCTTCCTGCTTTTTACAAAAAACTCAGTTATTGACATTGCTTTCTGCTCCCTGTGACTAGCTGAGGGTAGCAGAAAGCAGGGGGGCGTTTAATAGCTGATGGTGGGGAGCGGAAAGCAGTGCTTTAAATGGCCTCTTACTCCCTGCTTTCTGTGGCTTTTCACAGGGAGCAGAAAGCAGTTTTAACTTTACATGGCCCACAATGATAAAAACCGGGTCACTTCGCAAACGAACCTCCCAGTCTGCACGAGTTCATGGTTCAGTTCATGGTTAAGCCAGAAACTAAATTGCAAAAATGTGGTTCTTGACCATCCCTATATGCCACCTTATCTTGGAGATACACCAGCATAGCAGTGAGAAGACAGCTTCCTGAGTGTTTTCACCTCCCCCTCAAGATTGCACTGGTAGTCACCTACATGTAATAAATGAACTACTCCCTTTTAAAGATAGCAGTCAATGGACTGACATTGTTTGCCTGAGTTTCTAGGAATGTGACAAAGCTAACATTTTACATGGTCTGTTGGTTGTGAGGTGTTTTATAAATCACTTCATTGGCTAGGTGTCTAACTGCAGAAGATCCACAATTGTGGCAAGGACTGAATTCAATGGTTTGCACGCTCCCCTCCAAAGGTAGAATTCCAGTTCCACTCCCTTAAGTAAGGTGAGAAGGTAAAGTTTTATTATCATTCTTTTTCTTTACAGGGATAATAAGCACTCATAAACAATTTGAGGCAAATGATTCTTGGCTTCCAGTCAGGGCTGAGATGCCTAAGGATATCCATTTGCACAAATGGAAAAAAGACACTGCCATTACCGGCAGTAATGTAGTCCATCAGCTCTTTTTACATTACTAGTTAACCATGATTTTTTTTAAATCCACTTTGCTTTCTTTTTAGTGACAGATTTATTGTTGTTCTCATCATTTTTATTCGACAGATCAGGATGCTTAAAATAAAAAGAACGATTTCATGCAGAACGCTGTGCCTAACACAAAAGATTGACATCCAAACCAGAAAAAAAATGTTTTAGGCAGGCTATGGCAGAATATTGTCCATTCCTTCAGAGTCAAAAGTTTACAGGTTATTCTGTCATATAAAAGGAAGACTGAGCACTGTGTGCATCAGGAATGTTCTCAAGGCTTTTTTTTGAGCAGGAACGCACAGGAACACCATTCCGGCTGGCTTGGGATCAGGGTGTGTGGCCTAATATGCAAATTAGTTCCTGCTGGGCATTTTCTACAAAAAAACTCAGTGTGAAACCATGGTGACATCAGGGTTTGTGGCCTAATATGCAAATGAGTTCTTATTGTGTTCTTATTGTGATTATGCTACCATTATTTATTGAATTCATGAGAAAGCCTTTTCAAAGTCTCTCTGTGTTAGCTTTAGCGACCACATGTGTTGTCATTACTCTAACAGGGTTGTCAAGTCCTCCCTCGCCACTGGTGGAGGATGGAGGATGAGTGCTGCTGGATTCAGGTTCAGAAATTCCTGGAGATATGGGGATGGAGCCTGGGGAGGACTGGGACCTCAGTGGGGTACAAGACCATAGAGTCCACCCTCCAAAGCATCCATTTCCTCTAAGGGAACTAATTTCTGTAGTCTAAAGATGAGATGAAATTCTGTGGGATCTCCAAATCCCACCTGGAGGCTGGCATCCCTACTCTTTAAGCACATTGTATCTTCTTCCTCCACAGTCTTATTAAAATAAAAAAGTATCTAACCTTATTCTGTGCCATATTTTGTCTAATAGGGAATATATCAACTCATTCCTTCTTTAAGAATTTTAAGCTAATGTGCATAAGCTGAAAGTCCTAGAAAATAATATGTAATGGCATGAGTCCTAATGCAGATAATTTGAGTATGTGTACCAGCTTGAAGAGGCCACCAGTGGAGCTCTTCTCTGTGCTTACAAGATTCTTATTGTTAGCACATAGAGCTTGGTTTGCACTGTAGAAGGGGGTTAATGCTTATGGGATAAGGGCAAGACTTGTTGCTTTATAAAAGAAACGGAAGTTCTTTATTTTGAAGGAACTCCATACTGGGTAAAAAAAGTAGAGTAAAAAGGGTTCTACCTATCTAGCTAAGCTGGATGGAGAGAGACTGCAGAGAACATGTCCTGCTTCTTAGAGACAGAAGAAGAAGCAAAAGGAGTTAGCGGGTAGGAAGGAAACCCTAAGAGTAGCATTCTGGATAACTGAGACAAAAGCAGAGCGGGCAAAGGGTAGGATAGGGGAACTGACCCATCTAGCCTAGTTAACTCTCTACCACCCCCTCTGAAACACTGGTGTGCTCAGTACAAAGGAGTACACTGCTCCACTTCTACCGGTAAATAGTTCACAAATGCAAGCAATATGGAGAGGCAACAGACTACCATACTTCCTCTAGGAACAATTTACCTGTGCTACTTTCTCATCATGGGTTAGGGTTGCCAAGTCCAATTCAAGAAATATCTGGGGACTTTGGGGGTGGAGCCAGGAGACTTTGGGGGCAGAGCCAGGAACAAGGGTGTGACAAGCATAATTGAACTCCAAGGGAGTTCTGGCCATCACATTTAAAGGGACAGCACACCTTTTTAAATGTCTTCCTTCCATAGGAAATAATGAAGGATGGGGCACCTGCTTTTGGGGCTCATAGAATTGAATCCCCCGGTCCAATCATTTTGAAACTTGCAGGGTACTTTGGGGAGAGGCACTAGATACTATACTGGTGCCTCTACCTCAAAAAACAGCTCCCCCAGAGCCCCCGAAACCTCCAGATCAATTCCCCATTATACCCTATGAGAATCAATCTCCACATAGGGAATAATGAAGTGCACAGCAGACGTTTCCCTCCCCCACCCCGTTTCTGGTGACTCTGAAGTGAGGGCTTGGTCTCTCTACTCACAAGTTGCTGCCAACTTCTTCAAAGTAACACAGACACACCATCCCAAGAGGAAGCCTTTCAACTGGAGACTGAAGCCTCCAGAGATGGAAAGGCACATGGTCCTCTGTGGGCGGGGCTTCTCCCCGCCGACCAGCTGACTGGGGGTGGGAAGGAGCCTGGGAAAGTGGAAGAACCCCCGCTGGGACCTGGGGATTGGGAAGCCTATCATGGGTGTGGGCTGCTATTGTGACTAGGGAAAAAATCCCAGAACAACTCCAAAAGTGTGGAGCAGTCAGTCAAACAATTCCAAAATGATAAAAGTTGGCCCACTGATAGTCTTGCACTAAGAATGAACCTAAAGCATGTATAGTAGTGGCAGATTTCAACTAGATCAACATTTTTTACTTTCAGTAAGGAGTTATTTATAGAACTAGGAAGCGTTAGTCCTGAATTTCCAAAACAGGATTTATGCTCAGGCCAGCAGAAAATAATTCCTCAGATTGTTTAAGATACTTTGAATAACTTTAACCACACTGACTTTCCTCTTTAGAAGTATTCTCTTAGTAGTTAAAGCTGTGGGATGAAATCTCAAACCACTTAATTCTGAATATGAAAGCTGCAGCTTAAGGTAGGCTCCAAAATAATAATTGCCCTCTGAGATGGAATGGCAAAACTAGAAAATTCTTGGAACAAATATGATGGGTTGTGATTTTTTTTTCAGGAAAGATCCATGAGAGAAGGAGGCATGGTGGGCAATATTCCCTGACATTCTAGTGAAGTAGATGTGTAGTTTACTTGTTGAGTAAAGAGGTGCTTCCTTTTGTCCATTGTGAATCTACCACCCAACAACTTCATTGGATCTTCCCAAGTTCTAGTATTTTGAGAGGACAAAAAACTCTCTCTGTCCCTCTCTCTACCCTGTGCATAATGTTATAAACTTGTATTATGTCCCCTTAGTTGTGTCTTTTCTAAACTGAAAAATTCCATGTATTGGCACCCTAGAGCTGCTGCTGGCTAACTGGCCTGTAATTCCCTGTTTCCCCTCCAAATTCCTTTTTAAAAAATAGTGTAGCATTTGCTACTTTCCAGCGCTTTTGTACTGTGGCTGATTTTAGTAACAAGTTACATACAAAGGTTAGTACATCAACAATTTCACATTTGATTTCCCTAAGAACCCTTGGATACATGCCATCAGGACCAGGAGACTTACTGGCTCTTTGTCACTTCAATTTGACTCAGTTCTGACCTTTAACTTTCTAATAACCTCCAATAAAACTTTTCCTCCAAGATCATACAAATACATTTCTCAATGTAATTGGTGCCAACATGCACCATAACAGCTGACTCCTCCCCAGCTCTATCTGTCAACCTATTTAGACGGTGTATGATATCCATAACCTTCACACCACGCTGGCAAGTCACCATGTGGCCAAAACACCTGTCACAGACCCCACTCTATATATTCCTAGTACTGGCATCTCCCATTCTCAAAAGCCCACTTCCCCCCAAATCCAGAGTGCTATCCTTGGGACAAGAATACATTGGTCTGTCATCTAAGGAAGGGGTCCCATCTAAGAGATCATGTCACTCTTCCAGAGCCTGACACTACCACCTCAAGTCCCTCAGTCTCCATGATATAAGAGGACCTTTCAGAACAGAAGTGGACCTGTTCAATATGTCCTTAAAGGTCTTGTTCACATACCTCTCTCCCTTTCAGTTTCTCCAAGTTGGCAACCATAGCCTCAAGGGAATGAAGCTGCACTCTGAGTAGGGCTGCCAAGCCCCCGGCCACTTTGGAACAGTGGGGGGAACCTCCCCCAATATTGCTGGTGTGATGAAGTCACCCAGAAGTGATGTCATCATGCCAGCAACGTTGTGCAGTGACCGCTCTAGCCATTTGGGAGGGAAAACTCTATGGTACAACAGTTTTCCCCTCCAAATGGCTAGAGTATCCAGGAAAAACATAGGGCATTTTTGCACTTACCTTAAGCCGGAGCGATGTCCCTCTTCACCGCGCAGTGTCTGCACCGTTTTCGCACTAATTGCTGCGGAGCACCTGGAAGAGCCACAAAGTCCCACGGCTTTTGTGGCGCAAATGTAAACAGGTTTTTGGTGGTTTACATTTGCACCGCAAAAGCCGCAGGACTTTGCGGCTCTTCCAGGTGCTCCGCAGCAATTAGTGCGAAAACCGTGCAGACGCTGCGCAGTGAAGAGGGACGTCGCTCCAGCTTAAGGTAAGTGCGAAAACGCCCATAGAGTTTTCCCGGAATCGCCTAGAGTGTTCGCTGTGCGATGTCGCCGGCACGATGATGTCATTTCCAGGTGATGTCATCATGCTGCACGCACTGGCACACACATGAGAAAAGTCCCCCAGCAGGAGACTTGGCAACCCTATCTCGAAGGGACATGCATCAAGCACACACCCATAATTTCTGACCAGTTGGCAGTAGAGATGTGCATCTGAATCCCCCCCCAGGATTTGGGGGATTCAGATTTCAAGAAGGGCATACGTTCTAGTATTTGATAGTATTTGGGTTCTGTTGGGGAATTTGGAGGTCCAGGCCCTGCCTGGGATTCCCATACCTCTCAGGGTTCTTTTCAATGGATGAATGAAGATTGGTCAGGGAACCAAGCCCACCAGAGACATGAAGAGAGGCCAGTTGCTTTAAACAAAAATGTATTAATTCTTAAATCCATACACAAGAAATACTCAATAAAAGTATAGAAATATAGAAAATCCCATAACATGCAGAAAAACCTAATACCTGTTATAGTGCACTGTATATTTAATATAGAAGGAGTATTCCTGTCTGTTCACCAAGAACCCTTACAAGAGTTTTTGGCAAACAGCCTTGAACAAAAGATAACATGGACAATATATATCTTTTGCACTGTCAATCAAGAAAGTGACGAACTTGTCAAGACCCAACCTCACATATGCTGACTGTATGAACTTTGTTCAAAGTTAGTTTACTATGTTAAGTTAAGAAGCTCCAGACAGCTTTTCACTGAGGATGTTGGGCTAAGGTGCCTCCCAGCCTAGCAATCAGTATGTTTAGACTCTGCCTGGTACCCATGTTTCTTGGAATGTAAGCTACATTTCTAGGCAAAAGGGCACAGACAAAGAGCCAGTTTGGTATAATGGTTAAGTGCACAGACTCTTATCTGGGAGAACCAAGTTTGATTCCTCACTCCTCTACTTGCAGCTGCTGGAACTGCCTTAGGTCCGTCATAGCTCTCACAAGGTTGTCCTTGAAAAGGCAGCTTCTGCGAGAGCTCTCTTATGCTCACCTACCTCACAAGGTGTTTGTTGTTAGGGAGGAAGGTAAAGGAGATTGTAAAAACTCTGAGACTCAGAGTGAAGGGTGGGATATAAATCCAATATCTTCTTCCTCTTCTTCTTCTTCTTGCCTATGAACAGCTAGGTTGCAAAGCCCTGTGGGAAGATGAACCAAAGAAAGGAACAAGAGACTGATACAGAATGAACCAGAGAGAACAGAGGCTCAGTCTCAATTTCCATTTTCCTACACGTTCCCTGGTGCCATTTTGGGATCCAAGTTTAGATTTTCCTGGGATTCCAGAATTATTCTCTATGTGGGACCCCTTTCAGGGAATATGCGCAGACTGTTTTTCAACCAAATGACAGCAAAATTTCAGAAGAACTAGTGCTGCCTATCCAGTAATAATCTCCCCAAATTTCAAGCTAATTGGACCAAGGCCCCTGAACAAGGTACCCCCCCCCCCCAGCCATCCTATAAGTAGGTGTGCAGACTGTGAGGGAAAAACAGCATTGAAAAGGAGCTTGTCCTCACTAAGGAGGGAGGTAAGGAGAAGGAACCAGCCAGATATGATGCTCTGCCATGCCAGGTGTGGCTGTCACCAGCCAAGAACCTCCCTCCTCGGGCCAGATGAGACTGTCTCAAGCTGTGAGCTGCCCTCCCTGGGCCTGCTGAGACTCATTCTGGCCACAAGCCACACTCCACATCCTAGGTGAGATTCTCACCAGCAACAACCCATACTTCCCAGGCCAAGTGAGATGCTTGCTGTCAGCAACCTGTTCTCCTTGAGGTGTGTAAGAATCATGCTGGCAGTGAGCTGCCTTCCTCTTACTGGCCACAAGCCACTCTTCCCAGGCTGGGTGAGACTCTCGCTAACTATGAGCCACCCTCTCTGCTCCTCAGAAGAAAACAGATCTGGGATCCTTAGAATGTCAGTGCCAGTATTCCTGAATATTTATGTAACTATATAGGACACCACAAATAACAGTATTTCCAAGAATCCAAAATACCACTCTGGATACCTGAGTACAGGCCTCAGATTCAGTTGGAGCTCACAGGAGCACAGCTCCTGAACCTTTCTGATAGTACCACCTCCTTCTTCGGAAAATTCCACCTCTTTTCCCATTGAATAGTATGTGCAGCTGTATAACAATCCCTGGATGAGCTCCATCGCCTATTTTTCTACAAAACGGCCCCTGCCTGAGTATACCCCAAAACACCAATAATGCATTTTACAGGTATACCTTTCCTTTTCTTTATTAGCTTCCATGACCAAAGATCTTAAGCTCAACCAGGATATATCAGTTATCAAAACATATATGAATATACAGGAATACTGGATATTTGCTTGTAAATATCCAGTATTCCTGTATATTCATTATATGCCCAGTGGGCAGATAATCATAGATATGGCTCTGCCTTGAAAATGTTGGAAAGACCTCATTCCTCTGATGGCTTTCTACTTTCATAATTGGTTCTATTTTAAATGTTTTATGGTTGAAATAGGGTGCTTTCCTCATTCTATGCAGACTTCCATAGCAGCAAGGATAATGTGGTTCACTGCCCTCCTTACTCATAGAACTTGTGCATTCTCTTTTGGGGGGAGACTCTGACTTCAGAGGTATTTTCTTGCTTGCTCTTGAACTCCCAAGGTCAACTCCCAAGCTTGAATCCCCTGTTTTAATGTCCTGAATTCAGATCCTGTTCTAGGTTTGCCAACCCCCAGGTGGTGGCTGGAGATCTCCCATAATTACAACTGATTTCCAGGCCACAGAGATCAGTTCACCTGGCCACTTTGGTAGGTGAGCTATGGCATAATACTCCATTAAAGTCCCTCCCCTCCCCAACCCCTGCCCTCAGGCTCCACCCCCAAAATCTCTAGGTATTTCCTAGCATCGAGCTGGCAGTCCTAGTTGCAACCCCCAGGAAAGCTGTGTTCCTTCTTACAGGGATCTGACTTCTAATGAATGAGTTACAACTATAAGCTGTGGTGCCACCCCCAGCAGTTCAACAGCAGTTCAGCTGACTCACCTCACTCAGTAGAAGCCACTCCCAACAATACCATGTGCTAGAGCACACACCGTGATGGATGGTTTTAAGTTCTGCTCTCCAGTGCTGAAAAGAAAGAAAAAAGGAGGGCTTTGGCAGTTTAACAGAAGCTTGGCAGTTTGGCAAAAACAACTTCCCAGGCCTCAGAAGAGGCTGCAGAAGATAGAGAAACATGGTAAAGATCCACTTTCTTTCCAATGGTGGTAGTTAGGATCCAACCCATAATGTTTTAATTCAGAGTGATTTTCTAGACTATATGATGGACAAAACACAGATCTGATGACAGCAGTTTGGAACAACGTGATTGCTTGGCCAGTACAGTGTTTTTAGATGTGGGGAAAGAAAATTATCCTTTGTTTCCAAAGTTGCTTAGTCTGCTGGCTATATAATCCTTCCCTCATAGAAGGGCTGCAGCCACAAAACTCTTTTACCAGCATCTGCTGAAAAGTTTTCATTGCTGCTTATGCTGAACAGTGGCCAGGGAATGGACTCAGTTCAAAACCTTTTTGAGGATAACAAGCCTGTTTATAGTTTATGTTCTCTTAAGTAGACAGAGTCCACTTTTAGCCATGACAGATTTCTTTCAGAACAATCAAGAACTGCTGGTAGATGTAACACGGAAACAGTAATGGAATGCCTTTAACAAGAGCTCTACACAAAAAAAGCATTTTCAGTTCTCCAGAGGGCCGAGAGAGGGGGAAGGTGCTTCAGTTTCTTTTTGGTTCACAGAATCCACACAAAGTGGTACAGATTATATTACATTTTTCATCTAATTAATTCTTGGTTACATAGTTTTAAGAAGTCCTTTAAGATAAGTTTGAGATGTGGGAAGTAAAATAGTTGTATTTGCTTGTCTGAGAGAAATCATAGCCTTAGTTATGAGTAGGGTTATCAGCTGGTGACTGGCACTAGGGACATGGGGAGGGGAAACATAGGGTGCCAAGAGGTTTTTCCAGGAGGTTTCTGCTCAGTCCTAGAGTAGCATGATATCACTTCTGGGGTCAGCCCAGAAATGACATCATGCTGTCAATGTAACAGTGATTATTATTTCCCCCCATGCAGTCCTACTGAGTGGTGGCAGGGATATTTTTTGAGGGGGAGGATTCCAGCAGATGTTGCTACCCGGAAACCTGGCAATGCTAATTATGAGGGATGATTTTTTCTTTAAAAAAAAATCTGTAACATAACAGTGCTCAGTTTTCCCAGACTAGAGTGCATGCCATTTGTAAATCTTTGCCTACTGTATATTCATATGGAATTGTCATAATATTGCTATTCCCAGGGCTTTTTTTAAGCAGGAATGTACAGGAATGCAGTTCCAGCTGGCTTGGTGTCAGGGGTATGTTGCCTAATATGCAAATGAGTTCCTGCTCATGTGAAACAATGGTGATGTCAGGGTGTGTGGCTTAATATGCAAATGAGTTCATGCTGAGCTTTTTCTACAAAAAAAGTCCTAGCTATTTCCAACCTTGAGAAAGTTTTCTATGAAACAAGTCATCATCATCATCATCGTTTTATTTATATCCCGCTCTCCCCACCGAAGCAGGCTCAGGGCGGCTAACAACACAAATCAATACATTCATTATACAGTAAATGACAAGACTAAATTAACAATTTAATTAAAATTCTATTAAAATTCTAAAACGATAAAATTAATATTAATATGCTGGTGCTATTGTACAGATGGTAAGTTTACTTAGCAGCCTCTCTCTTTAGTCGGTTAAGGCCATTCGAAAAAGGATAGTCTTGCAGGCCCTGCGGAACTGTTCAAAATCAATGGGCTATCCCCACAACTGGGTAGTCTTTTTTCTTCATCTATCTAGGATCAAAAGTGATTATTAGCATTCTGACCTTCTTGGATAAATTACATCAAGAGACATTTACAGTTCTTGGTTATACACAGAAACCCATCTTACAAAGATGGAATTATGGCAACCTCTGGGCGTTTTCGCACTGACCTTAATCGGCAGCGATGTCCCTCTTCACCGCGCAGGATCTGCGCGGATTTCGCACCAATTGCTGCGGAGCACCCGGAAGAGCCGCAAAGTCCCGCGGCTTTTGCGGCGCAAATGGAAACCGCCAAAAACCAGTTTCCATTTGCGCCGCAAAAGCCGTGGGACTTTGCGGCTCTTCCGGGTGCTCCGCAGCAATTGGTGTGAAATCTGCGCAGATCCTGCGCGGTGAAGAGGGACGTCGCTGCCGATTAAGGTCAGTGCGAAAACGCCCTCTGTCTTTTCCTGGGAGCTCCATTCAGCATTCCCCAGTATATTTTTTTTACTCCCAGTTTATCTCATCAGTGCATTGTTTAAACAGGCAGCATGTCCCCAGGTAATGTTTTAGCCTATATCTAGAAAAGCACCTCCCATTGTGAGTGTGTTTTATTGTGTCTTGTCTTGCTACAGACTTGTACCTGAAACTCTGTTTGGGTCACTTTTCATATTCACATCCTCTGCTTCATGGACACCTGGACCTCATATGGATAGGTAGATATAATTCCCCCAAACTATAATCCCTTTCTCCCCTGTATTTTCTGTTAAGCTTGTGTGTTCATTTCCACTGTTAATGTATTTTCTATATGTGTGGATTTTTATTTTTTTATTAATAAAACAACTTCCCTTGGTTAAGCAACAGATTGGTTAATTCTGAGAATCCTCAAAGGAGCAATCCTGGTAGATAATTTGGTAAAGACCTCCTGTTATTGCCTCTTGCAAGCCAAAGTCTCCTTAAGAGCTAATATTCCCCCCAAATATTAGGAGACACCCCTCCCCCCAATTCTGGTAACAGCATCCCTGTAAGAACATGTGCCACTGCATTTTGAACCATCTGGAGTTCCAAGTCAACCTCAATGGCAGCCCAGCATAAAGTGAGTTATAGTGATCCAACCTGAAGGTGACCATTGTATGGATCACTGTAGATAAGTCACAGGGAGGGAAATAAAGAACTAGTTGCCTGACCAGCTGAAGATGATAAAAGCTTGTTCTGTCAACGGTCATGACCTGGGCCTCCATAGATAGTGAGGCATCCAGGTTCACACCCATACTCCTCACCAGGCATCAAATTCAGTGGGAACTCACAGGAGTGCAGCTCCTGAACCTTTCTGAGAGTTCCACCTCCTCCTTCTGAGAGTTCCACCTCCTTGTCCATTGAATAGTATGTGCAGCTGCATAACCATCCCTGGATGAGCTCCACCACCTATTTTTCAACAAAATGACCTCTGCTCCTCACCATTGGCAATGGCATCAACAGCACCTCACCAAGGGCTGGGAACTGGGTCTCCAATCCACCCTTCCATGACCCTGGCACAGGATCTCTATCTTAGATGGATTTAGTTTGAGGCAGCTCTGCTGTAACCAACCAGCCATGGCTTCCAGTGCCCTGGCCAGAACCTCTTGGGTGGTGTCCAGTCAGCCATCCATCAACAGATATAGCTGTGTGTCATCAGCATACTGGTGACACCCAGCCCAAACATCTAGAAAACTGACTTTGTATAATAAATTTCGATATTAGCTTTCAAATACAATGAGGCTCTGTGTTACTTTGTTTTCATGCTAACACATATACTGTGACCAGAGGAGCTCTGCTGCACTTTAAAGCAAGGGTGTCAAATTCATTTGTTATGAGGGCTAGATCTGACATAAATGAGACTTTGCTGGGCCAAGCTATGTGTGTCATGAAATGTAATGACAGGTAGCAGAAATATAAACTTTATAAAGAACACAAACACAAATATATATATATATTTAAAAACCTTAACATTATAACATGCTTAAAACCAGGGCTTTTTTTGAGCAGGAATGCACAGGAACACAGTTCCTGCTGGCTTGGTGGTAGGAGGTGTGGCCTAAAATGCAAATGAGTTCCTGCTGGTCTTCTTGCATTCCATCTGCAAAGGTAACAGGATGTCAATTCGTAACTTCATGGCACTAGTCAGGAAAATAACACAGCTGCTCCTGGGGTTGGGAAGCAGGTGCAGGTAGCAGGAGCATTTTAGCCTGTTTTATTTAGCTTGATGACTTTTCACTAGGTGAAGATGGAGAGAGATCTCTTGGCTGTCTCAAATGCATACCGATACATAGGATCAGATCACAGAACATGGTCAAAACAGAAGAAGGCCACCAAGATGGGGTGCAGGAGTAAAGACATTAACAGTGTCTGTATTACAAGTCTGGAAATATTAAAATTATTCTGCCTGCCTCCTAAATTCCTACCTTAGGGGGTAGGTTTTAGACCTACAGTGAAAGAATATGGGTGTTATGTATTTTATTTTCCTTTGCTCAGATGTTGTTAATCAATTATTACTCAACTGTATGCTCTTTCTCACTTTTAACCAATGAATACTTATTCAAATGAAACAATTTCTTTTCTGTTTCAGAAACTGGTGCTATACGGCCAGCATACGCCCACTCGAAACTTTATTTGGATCACATTTCCCAAATTCTGAAGGAAGACAAGGAGGCATCCAAGAGTACTACTAAGCTTTTAACCTTGGGCGCCGGCATAAACTGTGCCCCATCGAAGGTCGGTAAATGGACCTCCGGTCCCAGACTACGGCGACTTAGGCACAGGACCTCCATCTTCGTCGGATTTAATTTCAGTCCACTCAGCCTGAGCCACCCCGCCACAGCTTGTAATGCTGCGAACAGATCTTCTAGGGTGGAATCGGACTGGCCACCCATCAACAGGTAGAGCCTGTTAAACTGGAAGTTGTGAGCTACTGCATAAATTAGTGTGCTCTGGGGTCATACTTCCTGAGCTAAAACAAATGTGAGCTGGAGGCTAATATCTATGAGCTAGCTCAAGCTAACTCAGCTTAGAGGGAACACTGGTTATATCTAGTCCTTCTTTTGGTTATTGGTAAAACAAGTGCTTCTTTCCGAGTTTAAATAACACTGGGGCTATTTCATTACAGTTAGAGCATGTCATAGGAGCCCCAGGGAAGAGTTAGGAACAGAACTGATCTCTTTAGTCCATCTGCTACTACAAATATTTCTGAAAATGCCAATCTTACAGCATTAAGAAATAAGTTTATTTCAAGCAGCATTCTTGTGCAATCATCATACAAAAGAGGCTATTATTTCCTGCAGCCTAAAAGGATTCACTAAAAAAAAGACATTAATTTCATTGAGGGTGGGTTTTTTTGTACAATTTACGTCTCAGCTCATTGTGATTCAACCACTGAAATGGTAGAGGAAAAAGGAATTTAAGCCATCTAATCATTCCACTGGCATTGATATAATGCTTATTTCATTATCTTGGTCTAGTATGTCACAAAGACCTCTCAGAAGGATCAGATCCTTGTAATGTATTGTCTGATTACATTATCCTTTTCTGTTATGGTAAGTGGAATACTTAGGTTGAACTTTACACTGCAGTCTTATAAAGTAAGCTTGTCCCATAAACAAAATTAGTTTACTAATCCAGGTTTCATTTGTTGTATATGTTTATGTAGGAGGTAGTTTGTTCTCAGGAAAGCTCACTTGATTTTAACAGGATGACTCGTTAGAATCAAGCCAGCTAGGCATGTTAAGAGTTTGAAAGATCAGGTCCTTTCTGATGTCATTGTCATCATTATTTATACCTAAACCATCATTCTTGTGAATGTTAGCATTTCCTAATGACTAACATTAATCTAGTGTTTGAGGCTGATGTTTGGTTTTGATCTACATATCAAAGCATCTGGGCAGTTTAGGCTCTGATTTTGTTTCTTTTAATCAATCACTATCTGCTTAATGCTGCAGAATGTGGTGTCTGTTTTTTATTGTTCCTGACAAGCAGATTGGGACAAATTGGTTCCTGGTGTAAAGGTATTCCAATTGCTTGAGCTTCGTTAGCAAGGAATCTTTATTCTTCTTGGTGGCTTTTTCTGTGTAAGATTAAATGCAGCTACTTTGGACTGAAAAGACAAGAAAAATTGTCATTTGGTAAGGGAATCATTCAATGGTATATACATACCATAACAAACCTTTAATGGCATAACAGTTGCAAATAAAAATGATGGTATATACAATTAAGTGGCAACATACATGTGTGAACTAGCCATCACAGATCAAACATCAGAGACCCTACTTCCATATCACCTCACCTCTCTGCAGGCACAATATTTTTCAGTGAAAATAGTGTAAATGTTAAGAGCACATGTTACATTGGCTATGGAGATGTGATCAGAAACAGCAAACCCACTCTATCACCACCTCTTTCTATCCACCTATGACATTTAAGATGCCCAACTTCTTTGATGAATGCCATCTCACAAACTCTCTGAATACATATGTAAGGAAACATGTATTGCCTTTTAAGGTCAGTTTGGTGTAGTGGTTAGGAGCAGGCATCTGGGAGAACTGGTACTGATTTCCCACTAAATTCACTCCACTCTCACTCTCCTCTTCTCCATAGGGCTGCTGCTGAATTTCACACAAACTGCCCCGAACCAGCGAGTTATCCACCTCTCTTCAAGTTCTCTCCACAGCAGGCAGGATCCTCTGAAAACCGGTTTCTGCCTGCCACAGAGGGAACTTGGGGCGGAGCAAATCACTGGCTCGGGGCAGCTTGTGTGGAATCCAGCAGCAGCCCCGAAGGGAAAAGGAGCAACGAGACCAAAACAAGGTGAGTGGGAAATCGGTCAGGGTTTGATTCCCCACTCTTCTACATGCAGCTGCTGGGTGATTCTGGGTCAGTCACAGTTCTTTCAGCTGTTCTTTCAAGAGCAATTCTCTCAGAGCTCTTTCAGCCCCACCTACCTCGCAGAGTGTCTGTGTGGGGAGGGGAAGGGAAAGGAGATTATAAACCACTCTGAGACTCCAAGAGAAGGGCTGGTTATAAATCTAATCTCCTCTTCTTCTCTAGGTGAATATGCTTCAGACTCACATGTTCTGTTTTCCCACTCCAGATCCCACTTCTTGCACATTTCAAGAAATCTCCTCTATTCCTTGTTAGCAACAAACCATATTTTATTATTATACCTAAAATGAGACTATAGTTATTAAAGGTAAGCATATGGATGGAGGTTCAGGACCAAACTACACATTTCTTCTACCGCATCATCACTATGGAGACTTGCAGCAAGACATCAGCTACGACGTCTCATCAGAACTCTGTCCAAAAGTAATATGACTGCAAGTACCCCCAGCTATCATGCAGCAAATATAATATGTATGGACTTCAGGTTGTGTACAATGGCTTGAATCCCACAATAAATTTCTATGAGCAGAAGGAGACATTATTTTTAACAATTGCTCTCCATGGCATACTCCCTCCACCCCAAATTCTCCCTCATGTTGTTCCTGGGATTCCCCTGTCCCTCAGGAGTGGCAATTTCAGGCTGCAGTGGGGGGGGGGATACAAGGAAGTCCCATTCTGCTTTTTGAAATGTCTTTTCTTAGTGGAGATGTACTGCATGATCCAAGCCACTGCCTCTGAACCAACTTTTATTAGTAAATCAGCCTTACACCACAGCTGCGCCCAGGTTATATTGCAGTAGTGTCTATGAAGAAGGTTTAGGAAAGTGAGCTGGTTCAGCACACAGTAACCGTATCAGTCATTGGTACAGTTATACACATCTTGCCAGTTTAAAAAAAAAACAATAATACAAACACTAATGGGAAATTCAGTGTGAGTAGCCAAATGACGCTATAAAAAATACCATCAAATATTATATAGCTCTCTGTTAGTCAGTCTCCAACATGAATTTTACAATATAGTAATTTTCATCACATATCATATAGAAACATTCATACACAATTAGGCAACATCCATGGCCAAGGAATATGCATTAAGTGAAAAGTTTTCCCAGCTCAGACCAATTTCTCATCAGTGTTGCTCCACCCACAGGCTTCTGTTTTCCCCCAGCGCAAGCAATCAATTTCCCACCATTTGCTTTGTGGGCGCATTTTGACGTGGGGCTCCTTCCAATTCCCTGTGTGGCATTGTAATCTTTAAAAAACAGCATCACAAAACTGTGCAGGGAACTGGAGGGAGACCAATATCAAAATGCACCCATGGACCCATTGGTGGGAAATCAATCACTTGCACCAAAGGAGAAACAGAAGCTTGGGGGCAAAGCAATGCTAGTGAGAAATTGGTCTGAATGTAACGGACAAAATAGCTCTGAAGATGCATCCCTCCAGATTGAAGGTGGTTTCTCACAAAGGTAAGAATAACATTTTTGAATAGTAGCAGGCTGGGTTCACATTACTGAAGTCTTGCTCATTCACATTGGATTCCAAACAAGAATTGTTGAAAGTATACTTGGTTTTGGAAACACGTTGAAGAAATCATTAACGAAACTGACTTCACTCACAAAATTTCATGCCCTACCACAAATTTTGTTAGTCTTTAAGGTTCTACTGCTACAGACAGACTAACATGGCTGTCCATCTTGCTCTACCAGCAGGGGGTAAGGGCAACATTCCCTCCCCCAAGTTGCAACTATATTCAATCTCTGTGAACATGGAGGTTCTATTTAGGCACCATGGCTAATGGCCATTTATGGATGGACCATTCCACTCCATCAATCAGTCCTCTCTTTTAAAACTATAACTACACCACACTGACTTTCATGGGATGGCTGCTCTTGAACAGTGGAAAGCCTGGGTAAGTCATGCAAGTTGGGTAGCAACAAGTCACCTGGTGGTTGTTCCCAGGCCTAACCTTGTGATTCCTCCCTTAAAAGCCAAAAACAGCCCTGGAAAGGGCCTTACTTTTTAATGGCAGAAACCAAGGGTAGAAAGCTGGTGATACTGTTCTGGTTGACTAGCAACAGTCACTGTGGACATTCTTTTTTTTTAAAGTGCATGTATTATTATGAGGCATTTTAACTCCTCATTTTTATTATTATTGCTGTTGTTATTTTAAGATTTCATATTTGTCTGTGACTAGGGCAGCTTGAGTTAAGAACTGGCTCTGCTGAGCAGTTGTAAGGCTTAGAAAGTCTCACCTTCCCAAACCCCGCCTTCTCCCAGATCCACCCCCAAAGTCTCCAGGTATTTTCCAACCCAGACCTGACAACCCTAAAGGCCATACAGGCATACAGATATAGGATCAGCAAGTTGGCTACCTGTTACAAGAGTCTGTATGCTTCTAGCATGCACTTCTCATGTATTTTCAGTACCACAAGTCTGAAGTACTTTCTGTCCATGGAAGGAAGCCCAACTCAGTAGACTCTGAACTTCTTACCAATCAGAGAAGTGGTAAATGCTTTGTAGTTTGTTATGTATCAAATACATAATGAATAGGCATGCATGAAACTAACAAACCTGGGGCCCCAAGCCCCTTGTTAGTTGGACAGCAAATCACTTTTATTAGTAACACAGAGGCAGCCAAACTTGCTTAATGTAAGAGCCGCATAGAATAAATATCAGAGCAGGGAGGGAGGAAGGAATCAATAAAATGAATTTTAACAGGGATAAATGTTAAGTTCTGCATTTAGGTAGGAAAAATCCAATGCATGGTTATAGGATGGGGGGACTTGTCTTAGCAGTAGTATGTGCGAAAAGGATCTAGGGGTCTTAGTGGATTATACGCTGAACATGAGTCAACAGTGTGATGTGGTGGCTAAAAAGGCAAATGCAATTTGGGCTGTATCAACAGAAGTATAGTGTCCAGATCACATGATGTAATGGTATCACTTTACTCTACTCTGGTAAGACCTCACCTGGAGTATTGTGTTCAGTTTTGGGCACCACATTTTAAAAAAGATATAGACAAACTGGAACAGGTCCAGAGGAGGGCGACAGAGATGGTGAGAGGTCTGGAGACCAAGTCCTATGAGGAAAGGTTGAAGGAGCTGGGGATGTTTAGCCTGGAGAGGAGGCGGCTGAGAGATGATATGATCACCATCTTCAAGTACTTGAAGGGCTGTCATATAGAGGAGGGTGTGGAATTGTTTTCTGTGGCCCCGGAAGGTAGCACCAGAACTAATGGGTTGAAATTAAATCAAAAGAGTTTCCGGCTCAACATTAGGAAGAACTTCCTGACCGTTAGAGCAATTCCTCAGTGGAACAGGCTTCCTTGGGGAGGGTGAGATGGAAAGAAAGCAACTTTGAATGCATTCTCCAAGCCACCAGCTGGCTTGGCTTGGAGAATGCATTTAAAGAGAAAAATACCTTCCCCAAGCTGGCCAATAGGGCAGTGGAGGTTTCAAGAGCCACATAATAAGAACATAAGAGAAGCCATGTTGGATCAGGCCAATGGCCCATCCAGTCCAACACTCTGTGTCACACAGTCTTTCACAATATGTGTGAAAGAGCCACATGTGGCTCCTGAGCCACAGTTTGGCCACCCATGTAGTAGCACATCAAATGTCCTTAGAATCATACTCACAGAGTTGAAAAGGGTCAAGGGTTGCCAGCCTCCAGTTGGGTGAAAATGGCTGATTTGAAGGGTGGACTGGACTCCATGGCATTGTACCATGCTGAGGTCTCTCACCTCCCCAAACCTTGCCTTCTCCCAGATCCACCCCCAGTCTCCAGGTATTTTCCAACCCAGACCAGAGAACCCTAAAGGCCATACAGCCAACCCCCTGCTAAATGAAGGATCAGCCTAGAGCATCCCTTACAAGTGTTTGTCCAGCCATTGCTTAAAGACTGCCAGTAGGGTTGCCAGGTGCAACTTAAGAAATATCTGGGGACTTTGGGGTGGAACCAGGAGACTTTGGGGGTGGAGCCAGGACCAAGGTTATGACAAGTATGATTGAACTACAAAGGAAATTCTGGCAATCACATTTAAAGGGACTGCATACCTTTTAAATGCCTTCCCTCCATTTGGAATAATGAAGAATAGGGGCACCTTCTTTTGGGGCTCATAGAATTGGACCCCTCTTTGAAACTTGGGGGGTATTTTGAGGAGAGCCACTGGATACTATATTGAATATTTGGTCCTCTATCTCAAAAAACAGCCCCCCCACGGAGCCCCAGATACCCATGGATCAATTATCCATTATACCCTATAGGAATCAGTCTCCATAGGGTATAAAGTAGTGCTCAGCAGACATTTCCTCCCCCCCCCCAGCCCCGCTTTCTGATAACTCTGAAGCAGGGGGAGGGCCTCCAAATTGGGGAACTGACAACTCTAACTGCCAGTGAGGGGGAGCTCACCACCTTCCTAGGTAGCTGATTCCACTGTTGAACAACTCTTACAGTAAAAACATTTTTCCTAATATCCAGCCAGTACCTTCCTGCCCTTAATTTAAACCCATTGTTGTGAGTCCTATCCCTGCCCTCCTCAAAGTGACAGCCCTTCAAATACTTATAGAGAGCAATCATGTCCCCCCTCAACCTCCTATTCTCTAGACTGAACATTCCCAAGTTCCTCAGGCTTTCCTCATCAGCAGGGCCGGCTCTGCCACTAGGCAAACGAAGTGATTGCCTCGAGGGCTGGCCTTCTGGGGGTGCTGAATTGGGTGCCTCATGTGACTTGGTGATGTTATCAGTGCGGGGGGGGGGGGCACCAGAAGTTAGCCTTGACTAGGGTGCTAGATAGTCTAGGGCCAGCCTTGCTCATAGGCCAGGGCTTGGTCTCCAGGCCCTTGATCATCCTCACCGCTCTCCTCTGCACCCACTCTATTCTATCCTTCAATTGACTGTTTGCTACTGTTTCCATGTGTAGAACACTAATATAAAATTGTATATGAAATGTACTTCTGTCACATGAGAGAGAGAGATTACATTTGAGCAGGGGGGAATCTTCCTTCTTTTAAGAGAATGGGCATGCTTCTGTCTTTACAATATGCTGTCTTTCAGGACACAATAGACAAATAAAAAGCTGTGCTTAGTTTGTCTTTAGGGTTTTATGTGAACAGTTCCTAATGAATGTAAATGTTTAGTGAATGTAGTAAAACAAGGAACAGAATTATTGCAAGCTTGCAATAAACTAGGGCTACAATATGGCCCAGTAGTGTATGCTTGCAGCATATGAAACACAGAAAGGAATATAATTTATTATTATTATTATACTCTTTAAGAGTCAAAAAGAAGCAGCTTGTCAGATAATGTAGAGGGAACAAATTTAAACTGTTTACTGAAATCCTGTGAAATCTGCTTTTTCAAGATTCCAAATCCATGTCAGATGCTAATGGAAACCTCATCACTTTTATGGAAAGATGGCAACATGCCATTGTTTTAAATAACAAATATCCTTTTCCTAATTTAGCTGGACCGCCAAGATGAATGCAATGTCTGTGAGATTGATGTGGGATGGTGCCAAGTGTCATTTTTGGAATGGCTCTCATTGGTCTCAACAGAGAAACAGTAGAAACAAAAATTTTATTAGTGATAATTTATCAGCAGCAACTGACAGCTCCACCACATATAATCCTCACAGAAATTACCTCCTTGCTAATGGCATCCTTTGTTTAGAAAGCAGCAGATTTATGAAGTGTTTCCAGTTGCTGGTCACCATAAAAGTCAGTTGCAAAGTGCACTTATTTTCCCCCCAAATGCTGCAGTTTCTACATTAGCAAATAATTAATGAATAATTATTTCCCTGAGTATTTAAAGGATGACTTCTTTCCTTGAAGTGGAATATCACCACACATACCAGTTTGTTGCTTCTTGGGGGAAGAGGGAATGGAGTTTTTCTGCACAAGTAACACCATTGGGTTCTTGCTATTCTCTGCCAGCCTTTCGCCCTTAAAACTAAGAGAAGTTTCATATATAAGGATGTCCAAAAGAATTAAGAAGTGTGTAGCTAATCTTGGAAATCACACGTGTTCCCTTTTCCATTTGCTTACTCTTCCAGAATTTTGCTTGGTGCTGCATTTAAGCCTGCCTTAATTTTTCTTTAACTGAGAAAAATTTGGTTTAGTTTTTAGTTCCTTTCATGGTTTTGCATCTTCCTCCTTTACATCATTGATTAAACTGTACAATATGATCATCCACAGTATTCGTCCAAATACTTCTGAGTTTTTTTACTGGTGCACAAGTACACTGCTGCTCATTGGTAGAGTTTCAGTTTACACAGTGCGTGATGCAATTCTACAGAAACTCGCTGAGATTATTCTTTTGCAGTATTGACTGTGCTTGCATACTGACTTGTCCAAACTTTGGAAATAAAGCAATAGGATATTCAAACTCCAAAGAATTTTGGAAGCATCTCCTAAATTAGCAATTAATATAATTATTGGGTTCATGATTGACCAAACCCTAAATGCTATGTTAGGGAAGTCCCCAACACAAAAGTGTGGAGTAACTAATACTAGCATTCCCAATTCCATCCCTTTATCTAGAAGCCCAAGGGCCTGTGGAACTCCTGAGCATAAAATGTTCCCCAATGAGTAAAAGTGGGTATTTCAAAGCACAAAGGGCTCAAGCAAGTGGAATGATCCCCCCCTATTAAAACGAATGAGTCACCCTCTTCAGTAGAGGGAGAGAGGAAACCTTAACAGGGCATGGAGTACACCTTGCTATGTCAGAAAATGCTGATACTGATACTGAAACCTTTATTGGGCATTTGTTGATAAGAATCCAGATAATAGGAAATAGGAGGCAATACAATAAACATCTAAATTTAGCATAAAATCAAGAATAGACTTTAAAAAAAGATCCTGTCAATACTTCATTTCTTCCCTAAACTGATAAACCCATCCTACGCAGTTTGATTATTGCCCAACAGTGAAAATAGGCAAGGGTATAATATTTGTTGAGAAATGCATACAAGTAGAGTAAAGGCATATTTGTTTAACTCACAGCAGGCATAGTTGAACTGTCTAATGCTTCATACTACTGAGTTACTTGACCAGGGGTGGCCAAACATACTTAGCATAAGAGCCACATAGAATAAATGTCAGATGTTTGAGAGAAGGAAGGAAGGAAGGAAAATAGATGGAAAGGGAGAGGTGGAAAGAAGGCAATTTTAACTTTGAATGCATTCTCCAAGCTATTGGCTGGCTTAGCAAAGTGATTTAAAGAGAGAAATGCCTTTTCCAATTCAGCTGATGGGGTGGTGGGGGCTTCAAGAGCCACAGAATATGTGTGAAAGAGCCACATGTGGCTCCTGAGCTGCAGTTTGGCTACCCTTGTAATTGACTATCACTCTTTTAATGTAGTTCTGATCTTCTACGAAAAGGCAGTGAAAATTCTGATCATTGACAGAACCAAAAGTTATCATAGTGATCCATTTTTCCTCCCAGTTTCTCTTCTGAATTTCCAGGATTAATAGCTTCTAGATATCCTCTGAATCTTCCATATATTTGCTCAATTTATGCAAAATGCTACAATGTGGGAGGGTTGCTCCTGGGTGCCCTTATACTCCAGTGCCTCACTATTGGGGCCCCTGAGGTCTCAGCATGGAGAAGAGGAATTTACCACATGCTACAGCCTTCTTTTGCTCCCTGACCCTCTTCTTAAGCTTCAGAAGAGGATCCAAATGTGTCCTCCTTGCAGAACATCCTGCCCGCTGATCAAATCTAGGCAATTGCCTAGGCTGCCAGAGGGTACCAAAGAAAGCTTGTCAGTGGTGCCCCTGGCAGCGTGTGCTTGGGCCACCCTGGCAGCTCAAAACACACCCAGCTGATAAGGAGCATGTGTTTACGCCAAGCCAACACTTCAGGGTACATCTAGCAGCTAAAAGTGCAGTTGGCTAATGGGGGGGGGGTGCCTAATTTGGCAGTCTGGAGTGCACCTAGGCCAGCTGGCATGCCCAGACCAGCTGGCTAGCTACAGGGAGCACATCAAACTGGCTGGTGCAGCCAGTCTCACTGGTGTGTGTGTGTGTGTGGGGGGGGTGGGTATAGCAGGATGGCTGGTCTAGAGCACCAAAACCTCTTGGGCTGGCCTTGTCTCCTTGTTCCAGCAGTGTGTCCCTTATGAGCAGGGCACCATATAATACTGTACAGTCAGAAACTGCCAAAGCCATTTTTTAAAAAACTGGCAAAGATTTGAAAAATTTTAAAGACTTCCAGATTTTCCAAAAGGTTTAAGAGAAATTAATCCCCTAACCAGGTGTTGGAAGGGAGGACATGGGGAGCTGCTGTTGGTAAAATTGTAGTTTCCAGTGTTTTCCAAAGAGAAATGACATCACTTCTGGGTGTTCCCTGAAACTGATGTCATGATATTGGGCTGATAGCCATTTTTTGCATTTTTTTTCTACAGCTGCTACTTTAAGATGGCAACTGAACATAATTGAAGAGAACCAGTCTTTCTTGTACATGGACTTAAGTGCTTTAAAGTTTAACTTTTTGAACCGAACCCAGAAAAAAAGAGAAACTGATGTAAACAGGCTGTATATGCATAGGCCACAGAGCTTCAGTCACACCACTAGATATTTAGTATGTCTTGAAATTCTGAAAGGAATTCACTCTAACAAGACGACACTGATCCACCTCAAATAGGCTTTTTTTTTTTTTAATTAAGCCTCATTGAAATCAGTGGGATTGATTGTTTGTTCTTCGTGGGAGATGGTCACAGTTCACTAGGCCTAATCCCGCTAAAGTTATCTAAAGTTACGTACCTTCTGTCTGCACAAACACTCTTACAACTGTATTTTTAAACAATTCCCTGTGCTGAAATGCTGTTTGAGAAAATGGTTAAGTATAAATCACATACTGTAAACCAGAAGATGTTCACAGCAATAGACTCTCTTTGATAAGGATTTGGTGACATGTTTGCCAATGGCAGATAAACTTCACTCTGGTAGAGAGTTGATAAATGACTTTTTTAAATCTGACACCTGCAACAATTTTGTGTCCTGAGAATTCATTAGAAAGGCATGTACTATCACAGGCTCTTATAGGTATATTTCAGTAGACCAGCCACTTCACCAGATTTAGGTCTCAGTGGTCAACTACATCATAGAGTCATAAGACCTATATTGAGAAAATCAAATTCTCATTCATATTCTCTTATGAATGCCACCTGATTATGGCCGTGAGCAAATCAGCCTCTTTCTGTCAGGCTTACACACCAGAAGTTGCTGTGACAGAGGAAGATGGAGAGGAAGGCAATGGCACACCACCTCTAATTCTTACTGGCCTTGAATTACCCTTGCTGAGGTTGCCATAAGCTGGCTGAAACTTGACAGCACCTCTGTCTCTTTCTCTCTCATACACACATAATGCCAACCTCCCACCATTACAGCTGATTTCCAAGTGACAGAGATCATTTCACCTAGAGAAAATGGCCACTTTGGAAGGTGGTATTATACCCTTTTGAAGTCCCTCCCCACTGCAAACCCCACCCTCCCAGGCTCCAACCCCAAAATATCCAGGTATTTTTCAGCCTGGAGCTGGTGACCCTAACACACACACATACACATATGGTAGGTAGAAAATGATAAACAATGATCATTGAGAATGGTGGGGATAAACTTTTAATACCCATTTTACTCCTGAAAAATTATCAGTTTTGTAGAAGCTAAATTTTAGGGAGGTTCATAAAGAATAGCTATTATAACCCCAAAATTTTATAAAACTGCAGTCCTAAACCCTCCATTAACAATAACATTTACCTTGTATGGAATGCATGTTTTTCTTCTAAACAACTACAAACTGCCTTGGACTTCACATCTAAACAGAATTATATGCTGCCTCCTGCTGTTTTAAGGCAAAAACTGCATGGAAATCTTTACTTTTCAGGGACTGAATCAATTGTAAATATCCTTAGGAAGTAACCAGCACAGCAATTAAATATGATGAGAATATTCACTTAGCTACATAATGATATGGAAGGTGCATGAAATGGAGTGAATACTTTTAAACCAACAAAACGATATTTTGAGATTGAAACAAATAGCTGAAGGGAAACAATAGGTCTTCTGAGAAGCCATACCGAAACTTTCCAACACAAATGAAAATTAGCTGCAGGAAACGAATCATATAGGTTGAATCACCATCAAAATTATAATATCTGCAAGCCATAACAATACAGTATACAGATTATAAATTGCTATCATTAAAAAAAATCAAATTCTGGCTCTGCTCTTCTTCTTGCATTAATCAATATTAAACACGATTAATAAAAGTAAGGAAATAATTTCAATGCATTCATTGAATATTTGTTTTTCTGGAGAACTCAGTTTTGTTCCATTCATTTTTATTAATCTGCTGGTGCCTAGCATTCCCAACACACACACTAGACTCTCTGGCTGCTGTCACATCTTCATTGAGCAGAATTTATCCGGAAAAGACTGAAACGCCTGAGATTACAGATGTATACAAACATCCATCAGCTCTTTAACACAGAGAACAGCTAGCCTACTTTAACCAAAGATGTCATCATGTAATTACCTGATGAAACACTTGTAATGGACATTAGTATTGTGAGTGTTGAAAGCTTGGTTGAAACTACAGGCAACAACAGATAAGAATCCCTTTTGAAAGAGGCTTTTCAAATTGATCGGCTTTGACTTTTAACCAATTAGTTCTTCCTGGAAATGCTATCTCTCCAGTCATTAATGGTGACCATTCTGTTTGATTGTGTGATAGAACTGGCACAGTTTGTTAAGATAATGTTAAGGAAACATTTTTTTAAAAAAATCTGTTTATTCATTTATAGATTTTGTTAGAGATACATAAAATATTCTGAAAGTCATAGTAAATTTTGAGATGCACTAATATTTTGATTTTTTAAACACTATTAGCAATACTTATGAGCTTTAACGGAGCTTAAAAGGAAACTATTTTTAACTGTCTTTATTATTACCTTGATGAAAGCTGGGATGTAATTCAGGGGAAAAGTTGTACTAGAATCTACCATTTGGGATGGAGAGTGTAGGCAAAGTAACAGGAAAATAATTCCTTAGAAGAAAAGTCACATATTGCATTCAAGAGCTATTGTGGAAGGATGTGGGAAAGTATTTGAACATTCTAGGTGTGTAGGCCCAGTGATAGATCCAGCAGTTCAAAGGATGGGTAACAAATTTCATTATGCATGGAGTACTGTAGCAGTACCTATGCAATACCTAGATTTCAAAAACATAATTTGTGATTGAAGTATTTACTTGTAAAGGAGCCTGTTGCTTTCAGTATGTCTGTTTACATGTTTTTAGGCTTTTCCTTTTATATTATTTTGTGTAAATATTCTGTCATTTTTAGGAGAAAGGCAGCCAAGAAATGTTAAGGAAGTTTTAGAAAAATAGAAATAGGTGAATTGCCACCTACACTCATGGTGGAGTCATACCTCTCTATGGTTATGTATTTATTTACTTCATTAATAATCTGTCTTTCTCTCGGAGATTAAAAAAGGATAACAAATTTAATATGAACAGTAACAGCATAAGACATATAAGAAACATTGTAATCAAATTGGATTTATCAACAGGATGTTGAAAAAATGTTTTCAACATGCAAAAAGTGCCTTTTTCTTACCACAGGATAAGTATACGCATGTGGAGTTTAGGTGTGGCCATCCATCAAATGCCTCATGAAGCTTACCTTTTATGGTAGAGGGGCCTTTGCCACCCAGATGGGCTGAGATACACTGTGAGGTTGCCCTGCAGCAATAGCAAATTGTCCATCACAACAGTTTTCTGGTGAGAATTCAGGGGAGCAAATACAGTACATTTGAGTCTGAAGCTATTTAGTAATGTCGATCACTGCTTTGAGGAAACTCCTGCAGGAAAACGTGTGCCAAACATGTGTGGGTTTCCTACCTCAAAGTGCTGCCTGACCTGTCAGTTACAATAAACCAGGCAAAAGACCTTGGGAGGCAAATTGCATACTGATTTGAGTCTTTCAGCTCCCTCAATACAATGACTGCTATATGAGCTTTATTAAACCCAGGGAGTCTATCTCATACCAACAAAGACAAAACCCCCAGGAATAGATGCCATGCAACTATCTGACAAATGGACAGGATCTTTTAAATATATATATACTGGCTTATTTTACATGTTTTTGTTTACAGCCGTATTTCTTAATTCACCATGTTTGATATATACACAATCAGGAGCTTCAGTTTATTTGCTTTAATCATGGTATAAGAGAATGTAAAACCCTTATTTAATGAACAATATGGTACATCAGTGGTGCACAGCTTCATGCTGGACGTGCTGACAGGCTTCCTTTAAACACTGCCATCCCAGCAAGCTGTGCCAAGGGACCACAATTTTTCATTCTGTTGGCGTAGCCTGTCCTATATACAACACAGAAGATGTTCCCAGTGCATTCTGGGACTCTTTGGCATGTCTGTGATCTGTGTTACCCTGCCACCCAGGTTTTAAGAATTCCTCCACAGTTTCAGTATTGGCCAACTGGCAGTCTATTCAAGTTTGCTTCACATCCACTAGCTAGACAGCAGATGGTAACAACTTTCCCTCACTGACCTGCTCTGTATTCAAATTGGTGACCTAGAGGTGAAACAGCACTATAGGGTGTCCTGTTACCATTCCCTTGAGCAACTGAGCCCCCCCCCCCATATTTTTAGCTCTCAGTGTAGAGAAACATTTTTAAAGGGAAAGGGGTAAGGAAAAGCCTCTAATTAAAAGGAGATGGTCTTTGTAGTGCACATACACACACACAACCATAATTTTTTAACAGGTTCTGCAATGCTAATAGCAAAATCCTATGTTTATCTACTCAGAAATAAGTTCCATTATGTTCAGTAGTGCTTGCACACAGGTATTGGTGGACAGGATCCCCCCCCCCAAAAAAAATGTCTTAAGAACAGATATTACTATCAGTTTTTCCTCCACACAAAAACAGGACTAAAATCCCCTTGCTCAGGAAAAAGGTATAATCTAATGAACTGATATGGAGAGGAATTGTGCAGCTACTATAGAGGACCTTTTTTAAATACATGATCCCTAATCCAGCTATGCCTCATGTTAAATTTTGATTTCCTTCATTAACCTGGAGATTGGATATAACAACTGTAAAGTCCCTTCCAACTCTGTGATTCTATGTGAAAGTAGGCCCTGTGGATATATCCTAAATTAGTTGAGGAATAGTGTGTATGGATGGGGATTTCTCCAGCACTGTTCCCAGCTTTTGAGGCTGTACATATATTTGTTATAAAAGCAGCAATAGGAAAAGTCAAGTGTTCTGGGAAAATGGGGAAAGGGGGAAAAGGCTGCCTGCATTTGAGGTAGGGTAGTAGCAAACAGGATGAGATGCAGTTCAGAAAATGCCCAGTTCAACTCCACTCATTAAAAATTCTCTATAGGGCTTTAGGCAAATCACTGTCTCTCAACTGTCATTTGGGGATTATAACAGTGGTTTACCTTACAGACCCATTATAAGGATTACTGAGATAATGTATGTGAAGCACCTGAATAATGAAAGTACTATACTAATACTAAGTACCAGTAAAGTCTCAGGATTAACTGTTCAGTGGCATGATTGCCCATCTTAGGCAGCACCAGGGCTTTTTTTGTAGCAGGGACTCCTTTGCATATTAGGCCGCACCCCCTGATGTAGCCAATCCTCCTGGAGCTTACAATAGGCCCTGTACTAAGAGCCCTGTAAGCTCTTGGAGGATTGGCTACATCAGGGGTGTGTGGCCTAATATGCAAAGGAGTTCCTGCTACAAAAAAAAGCCCTGGGCAGCACTATATTTGTGAAATAGTTGTTTATAATACAACCAGTTACATCAGGATAAGGGAAGCATCTCTTTGCCTACACAGCAAATGAAAATTATTAAGGTGCTCATTTTAATACTTTAATACTGAAGGTCATATGCCTGTGCATAAGCATGTATTTACCTCACATCTCCTACTAGGATCTTTATCACCTTTCTGTTGCTTTTTTCATACCTCTCTGGGAATCAATGAGGCCACTGTGCCCCTTTGCCAGAGATATGGAACCAATGAGAGATTAGTCAATCACCTGTATGCACAACGCAGGTCAGCATTTTTTTTTAATTGAGGCTGGCTGCACTTTGATCCTGCTTCTTTTCAGAATGTAGAAGGTATTTTCTATGAAAATATAAGAAATTGCCAGCCAACGTACTTGGGGAAGAATAAGGATTTGTTGACAATCATTTGAATAAGGACAGATGCTCTCTCCCAAATGACCCCTCCCGGGTACTCAGTCCTGCACCAGTCATGGACTAGCGGGTGGGGGGGAGGGGTGGCACTGCTGATACGGGAGGTTTACTCCTTTCGGGTACTTCCGCCTCCAACTATCTCTGGCATTGAGTGTGTTGGCCTGTTATGGGATGGGGGAGAAAAATTGGCTATCTGGCTGGTGTACCAACCGCCTAGCACACCAGCCAGTGCCCTACTGGCCCTGATGGAAGCTGTAGCAGGATGGATGCTGGAGTACCCACAACTTATAGTCCTGGGTGACTTCAACGTCCACATCGATGATGCAGACGCCATCAAGGCAACGGACCTAGTGTCATCCATGGCGACACTAGGGCTCTCCCAATATGTTACAATTACTACCCATCAGGCTGGGCACACACTGGATTTGATCTTTGCAGCGGGAGTTACAGTGGACCGAATTACTGCTTCAGCAGTGCCATGGTTGGACCACTATGCCCTAAAGGCCCATATGGCCGTGTCTCCACAACCCTGTCTAGGCGATGAGCATATTTCACTCCACTTGGTCTGAGGGAAGTCAACAAGGTCCTCTGTTCTGTGCGTCCGACTACTTGTGATCTGGACCCATGTCTGTCCTGGCTGATAAGGGAGTGCTGGACGGAATTATTAGTGCCACTTCAACAGATCATTAATAGGTCCTTGACAGAAGGGACCTTCCCTATGCCCCTCAAGGAAGCAGTGGTTCATCCACTTCTTAAAAAACCATCCTTAGACTTGGCCAAATTGACCAACTATCAACTGGTCTCAAACTTGCCCTTTTTGGGCAAAGTAATTGAGAGGGCAGTGGCAGCACAGCTACGGGGGTTTTTGAATGACACTTCCACAATAGACCCATTTCAGTCTGGCTTTCACCTGGGACATGGGTCAGAGACAATGCTGGTCGCCCTCTTGGACGATCTCCAAAGACATCTGGATCAAGGCGGATCGGCAGTGTTGCTGTTATTAGATCTGTCGGCTGCCTTTGATATAGTCGACCACCAGCTGCTGTCACACTGCCTTGCCGACATGGGGATTCAGGGGTCTGCCCTCCAATGGCTTACCTCTTTTCTCCAAGATCAGAGACATAGGGTGGCAGTGGGGGAGATGTTGTCTTGGAGACATCCACTAGTGTGTGGGGTGCCTCAGGGAGTGGTTCCCCAACACTATTTAACATCTACATGCGCCCCCTTGCCCAGATTGTCCGGAGCTATGGGCTGGGATGTCACCAATATATGGATGACACCCAGCTCTACCTCCTGATGGGTGGCCAGGCTGACTCCATCCCAGATAAACTGGATTGGGCATTACAAGCTGCTGTGAAATGGCTCAGATAAAGTCAACTGATATTGAATCCAGCAAAGATGGAGGTTCTGTCCCTAAGCTGAGGTGGCCTGGGAAGAGAGATCCTTTTACTGACCTTCGATGGGGTGCCTTTAGTGCCAGCTTCGAGGGTCAAGAGTTTAGGGGTTCTCCTGGAGCCTTCATTAACTATGGAGGCCCAGATGGTAGCCACTGCCATATCTGCATTCTATAATCTTAGGCAGATAAGACAGTTGGCTCCATACCTGGAATGCAGTGACTTGACTACAGTAATTCATGCAAAGGTCATTTCGAGAATAGACTACTGTAACGCCCTCTACATGGGGCTGCCTTTACTCGGACCCGGAAGCTGCAACTGGTGCAGAATGCTGCGGCCAGGTTGGTCTTGGAACTGCCTTTATGGGTGCACATCCAGCCTGCACTGGAGATGCTGCACTGGTTGCCTATAGTGTTCCAAGCCCGGTTCAAAGTGCTGGTTATGACCTTTATAGCCCTATATGGCTTGGGACTTGTCTACCTTTGGGACCACCTTTCCCCGCATGAGCTCCAGAGAGCACTACGATCAAGCTCTTTAAATCTGTTAAAGATCCCCGGGCTAAAGGATGCCGGTTTGACCACTACAAGGGCAAGAGCCTTCTCCGTGGCTGTATCACGTTCTCAGGGTGCAGGCAGGCAGTAGTCCAAAGCTAGTCCAAGGTCAAAGTCCAGGAAGTCAAGCAGGAGTCAAGTCACCAATGCAGAATCACAAACCAGAATCAGAAGTCAATGTCCAAAAGCCAAAAGGTCAGGGTGCCAAGGAAATCAAGCAGGTCAGGATCAGGAATTGGAAAGGAGCATGGATGCAAGCCAGAGAATAGACTTGTTACTTCCACAAGGTTACCAGGTCCTGGGTGGGAGCTATATGGGAGTCTCAATCAGCCTGCTCCCTGGGTGGCAGTGACTCTGCTAGAACTCAGGGCTGAGAGATCGGAAGCATCGCTTGCCTCATGTCTTCACTCTGAAAGTTCCTTCCAGAGCCTGCTTTGAACTCTTGAGATGGGAGGAGGAGAGCTTGGAGGAGATTGATCATCAACAGCTGACACTGGTGCCTGGAGAGTGATTGATGGGCCAGCTGCTGTTTGTTCAGCAGAGAACCTGGCTGGCAACTCTTCCAGGTCTGTTAACCCTTCCAGCTCCTCCTCATCAGGGCTCATAACACTATCCCCCCGCAGGACCCCCCCCCCCCCACGGACAGGCCAGGCCGGTCAGGGTAGACCGTGTGGAACTGCTGCACGAGGTCAGGGGCATGTAGGTTGTCCACGGGTTCCCATGAACGGCCCTCAAGGCCATAGCCTTCCCAGTCCATGAGGTACTGGAGGTACCTCATCATTGACCAGGACAGGAGGAGGCGGCGCTGGAGGTGGTGGTCAGGTGGGATCCAGTGGTGTAGCAGGAACAAGGAGGGACCGGTGGAAGACCGGGTGGATGCGGAGGGTGGCCGGCAGCTGTAGCTGGAAAGCAACAGGGTTGATTTGGTCCATGATCAGGTAAGGCCCCACAAAGCGACAATCCAGCTTGCGAGACTGGCCAGGCCGACACAGGTAATGGGTGGAGAGCCAGATGTGGTCCCCGGGCTTCAGTGGGGGCCCCACCTGTTGCTTTCGATCGGCGGCTGTTTTGTAGGCTTCTTTAGCCTGTTGGAGCTGCTCTCGGAGCACGTCCTGGAGAGCCTGGAGTTCCTGCAGGTATGCATCATCAGCAGGGGCTGCTGTGGGGGAAAGGACTGTGGGGAAGAAGCGAGGGTGGTACCCATAGGTGGCAGCAAATGGGGTCTGTTGTGTGGATGCATGTATGGCGTTGTAGTAGGCAAACTCGACCAGGGGTAGCAAGGCGGCCCAGTCATCCTGCTGGTAGCTGGGGAGCTCGGTAATAAAGTCCAAGGAGATGGTGTCCCAGGGTCCTAAAGGTGTGGGTAGAGGATGCAAAAGCCCTGGGGGCTTGACCAGTACATCCTTGACCCGCCAGCAGACCTCACAAGAACTGACATAGCGGGCCAGATTGGCTTGGATGCGAGGCCACCAGAACTCCCGTGTGAGCAGGTGCAGGGTCTTGTGTTGGCCATAGTGCCCCACAGGAGCTGGAGCACATCAGCCCAGAGGGGCCCCAGAGACACATATAAGCACCCACGGTGCAGGAGGAGACCTTGGCGGGTAGAGAGGTCCCCGGCTGGGCCATCTTGCACTTCCAGGAGGCGTTGCTGAGCCCAGGGGTCTTGGGCCTGGCTGCCCTTGATGTCTGCAGCCAAGGTCAGGCAAGTCGTGGTGGCAGTGAAGACTGAGGGTGCAAGGATGATCCCAGTTGGGGTCTCCTCCATTAGAGGCACAATGTACTCCGGTTTTCGGGAGAGGGCGTCTGCTTTCCAGTTCTGGTTCTGCGGTATGTAGGTGATCTGGAAGTCAAACCAGGAAAAGAAGAGGGACCACCGGATCTGATGCTGGGTGAGGCGTCGAGCAGTCTGTAGATGCTCCAGGTTCCGGTGGTCAGTCAGGACCTGGACGGGGTGGCGGGCCCCTTCAAGGAGATGCCTCCAAATCTTGAAGGAGGTCTTGATGGCCAGGAGTTCCCGCTCCCAGATGGTGTTGTTGCGCTCTGCGGGTATATGCTGCCAAGAGTAGTATGTGCAGGGTTGTAGCGGCTGGGAGGAGTCCTCCTGCTGGGATAGCACTGCGCCGAGGGCTATGCTGGAGGTGTCAGTCTCTATTGTGAATGGCAGCTGCGGGTCTGGGTAATGCAAGAGTGGCTCGCTGTTGAAGCAGGTTTTCAGGGTGGTGAAGGCATGGCCTGTTTCTGGAGTCCAGTGAAAAGGCTCTTTGGGCTGGAGGATCTGGGTCAGAGGTGTGGTTATGTCGGCATAGGCAGGGATGAACTGGTGGTAATGATTGGAAAAGCCAAGGAACCGCTGTACGTCCTTGTGGTTTCACAGTGTCTGCCTTGTCAGGACCGCCTTGACTTTGTTCGGGTCCATCCGAGTCCCATGGGGTGCAATGATGTGGCCAAGGAACTCGACTGCTGTTAAGTCGAAGGCACACTTCTCTAGCTTGGCGTAGAGACCATGCTTGCGCAGGTGTTGCAGGACCTGGCGGACGTGCCCTGCGTACTGGGCAGGGCTTTGGGAGTAAATTAAAATGTCATCTAAATAAATGATCACAAAGCAGTCGAGCAGGTCATGGAAGATGTTGTTCATCAGCCTTTGGAAGACAGTGGGGGTGTTGGTCAGGCCGAAGGGCATCACAAGATACTCGTATTGGCCCGAAAGCTGTCTTCCATTCGTCTCCTGTGTGGATCCGCACCAAGTTGTATGTGCCCCGGAGGTCCAGCTTGGTATAGACCTGGGTCCCCTTAAGGCAATCCAGTAGTTCTGGGATCAGTGGCAAAGGGTAGCGGTCCCGGATGGTGATTTTGTTCAGGGCCTGGTAGTCATTGCAGGGCTGGAGCTCGCCGCCTTTCTTCTTGACAAAGAGAACAGGGGTGGACAGTGGGGACATGGATGACCAGATGAAATGCCGTTCCAGGTTTTTGGCAAGGAAGTTCCACAGGGCTGCTAGCTCCGGTTTGAACATGGGGTTGAGCCGTCCCATAGGCAGGGGTGCCCATGGTACCAATTGATGGCACAGTCATAAGGCCAGTGTGGGGGGAGCTGGTCAGCCCCCTTTTTTTCAAAGACATTAGCAAAGTCTGTGTAGGCCAGGGGAAGTAGAGGACCAGCAGCTGGTACGGCAGCGGCCAGGGTGGCTGACCAGGTCTGGTGAGGACAAGGGTCCTTGAAGCTCAGCTTTCCCTGTGCCCAGTCCATGAGGGGGTTGTGCTTTACAAGCCAGGAGAGTCCCAGAATGAGGGGAAAGTGGGGCATGTGAGCAACATCGAATTATACTTGCTCGTGATGGTGTTGGATCTGGAGTGTGACCAGGTGGGTCTCTTGGTCCCTGGACTGGAGCGAAGGAGGCACTCGTCGATGACTTCGACCAGGGTTGGGGTGTCATTGTCCTGCAGCGGGATCTGGTGTTGCTTCACAAAGGCCACGTCAATGAAGCAGCAGGTGGCCCCGGAGTTGACTATGGCATAGACGAACAGCCAGTGCCCGTCTGGTAAGCCGAGTGTGACTGGTCCGAGGAACGGGCCATGGCCGGTAATGTAGGGTTCAGGGGACCCAGCTAGGTGCCCCAAATCAGGGGGTCCACTCAGACTTGGGCTGATTTTTTACTGGTGGTGGTGGCATGGTACTGGACTGGGTGCACTTGGCAGGGCAGCCGGAGAAGTGCCCCGCCCCTCCACAGTACAGGCAGAGATTCTGTGAGCAGCGCTGTGCTTTTTCCTTGGGGGTGAGCTGCGGCCGTGCAGCCCCAAGTTGCATGGGCTCGGGGTCATCAGTCTCAGGACAGGTGTGCATCGGGGCACAGGGCAGCAGGGCAGCTGAGAGGGACGGGTGTTGCTTTGCGCTTGGCGCAAAGGTGGCCATCAGTGTGGAGACACAGCGTGATTAGGCCTTGCAGTGTGGTCGATCTACTCATGCCAGCTCATCAAGGACTTTGTCAGCCAGCCCCTCTGTATACTGGTCCATGAGGGTAGTCTCATTCCAGAATCATTCCAGGCCAGGTCTTGGGCCAGAAGCTTGAACTCGGTGGAGTACTGGGAAATCGAGTCCCTACCCTGCTTCGGGGTCTGGATCTTCCGATTGGCAGTGGCTGCTAGCTGGGGGTTAGCAAAGGCTACCGCAATATGATCCAGAAAGCCCTGGTAGTCAGTGAGTAGGGGTGATGGGGCTAGAAGCAAGGGCTCATGACAGGTTGCGCCTGCCCTCTGGAATGCCCTCCCTGAGAAGACTAGGGCCCAGCGGGATTTATCACAATTCCGCAGGGCCTGTAAGACATACAGTATCTATTCAGGTAGGCTTTTAATAACTAAATGGAGGAAGAAAAACTTTCTGGAATAACTAAACTTTTAATAACTAAATAATTTTTAATAACTAAATGGAGGAAGGAAAAAGTCTGGAAGAAAAACTTTCTCCGGTAGAACACGGCATTTGAGCCCGAAAGATTCTACAAACCCTAATAAATGGAGGAACTTTTAACATCTACCGGGGGGGGGGGGGTGTTCTATCTACCCCACAGTATCATTACAAATTAATTCAAAACAGACAGAACACCATCTGAACTGTATTTAAACTGTTTTAATATTTTAATAATGGTTTATTGTTATGTGAATCTGTCATTGAATTGTGACTGTTGTTAGCCACCTGAAGCCTGTTTGGGGAGGGTGGGATACAAGTGCAATAATAAATAAATAAATAATGCTGTCCAAAACCAGAACAGAAGGAGAGGCCTACCAATAGTCACTGCACATTCATGTTAACAGCTCTGAACACAATGGAAATGCTCCCATTTTTTCAGGGAACATTGCCATTTTATTCTCTTTTACCTAGCTTTCAATATATCTTATTCCAGTGAACATAAAAAGGAACTTAGAAGAATTGTTGGCATCCTAAATATTTGTGAATATTCATCTCAAATATTAACAATGTCCAGCAGGTAAGTCTTCTAGACTTCTTAGTCCCTCTTTAGGCTTATCCACAGCAATGTAAATGGCATGCCTCATGTTTCCAGATTCTCTAAATTCATGAAAAAGGCCTTCAGTGTCCCAGAGTGTCCTTTAGTGCAAAGCTAATGGCCACATTTGCCCTGCAGTTGCTGACCAGTGACAATTACTAGAGCCTTTTCAGAGAGCATACCTAGTTAACTTTTTTTTTTTTTTTTGCTATTGAAAAACATTGAATTATGTACTTTCCCCAATACTAAGCTAAGGCTATTTTCTTGGTAGAAATTTCAAAGACATGAAAGCTAAACTGGCAGGGTATATCCCTTATTCAACCAATTGCAAAAGTTCTCCTCACTTGCAATTAGTGATGTGGAAATGTTCATAAGGTTAATTTAGAAAAATATCCCCTAATCAGTTCCTCATGTTAAGCTTTTCTATTGCAGTGCTGTGAATCTCATCAGATTTCTCATCCACCCCATGGAAATTTTTGCAGCACTACCTTGCTCATCATTGTTTTGCTTCAGTGTCATCTTAAAAAGGTAGGCAGGAACTATTTAAACATTTAATAAAGAAAAATTAATATTTTCTATATTTCAGAAAGAAAACATTTTAAATCCATTTCTAGACTGAAGAGAAATCTTGGGTCTAGTATTCTATTGCTGTTAACATCAGTACATCAACCCTTAATGTCTGTGTTTTTGAAACATGAGAGGGTTTAAAGGCAGAAAGCTGAAAATCATAACTAACTTTGGAAGATGGTAAGGGCAGAAACACCTATGTGGAGCCTTTATTTGACAGAACTAGCTTTATTTCAGAGCTAGCTCTGAAAAGGCTAGCTCCAGTCTCCTATAGCTTTAGGAACTTTTTCTGTTTTGGTTCAGAAAAAGTTTATTTATAGCACTCTGGAGATTGTACAACATTTATTATTGACAAAAGAACAATTGCATGATAGAATGCTACCCTGTGGAACAAGCTCACTATTTAACAACTGCACAATAAATGGTGTGATTTTGCTTTTCTCATCTTTGCAGGAGTATCCAGAGGTGCAAGCTTTTTGGCATGAGTCAAAGGCAAGGACCAAAGGGTACTTGGTTTTTGGCTTGACTTGGGCTAGCCAAGTCAATTGAATACCAACACACAGCATGTGATTTAGCATATTCTTAGGGAGGGGGGTTATTAACACTGTTGGGGGGGTTGATTGTTAATTTAAACTTTGGGGAGGCAGTTTTTTAAAGCTGTTTTGGGTCTCTTTTTTGGGGGGGGGGGAGTGGAATAAAGATGCCTAAATAACTAAATGTCAAAAGTGAGCACACCAGGAAGAAAGCTGGGCTAAAACTCTTCTCTCTCACAGGCTAGTTTTCTATTTATAGGGAGATTTTGCATATTAAACTATCTCACTACCCTTCTGCATTCTGAGATATGGCACAAAGCGATTGAAAGGCATGAACAGATCAGCTCCCAGGGCTTCGAGGAACCAGTCCTGTCCTCTGTTGTAATTAGCAGATATAACCCTGCTGGGCACCTGGGCATTGATCTTCAAATCTCTTTCCTGGCACAGTACCCTGCTTTCCCCATCCTGCCCTGCTTTGTAAACTGTCTAACCTGCTGTTCCACTAATGGAAGGCAGATCAGTACTTAGTATTCATAGGGTAATCTTCTAGCTATGTTATTGCTACTATAAAGAGAAAGTAAAGGTGAGCTAGGATAGGCAGTAAGTATTTGACCATAAAAAGAAAGAACATCTTAATTTAAAGCTGTGTGGAAATATTCTCAGCCTTTTTGGTTGAAGCCAATCTTACTTCAACCATCAAGTTCCTGCTTTAAACTCACAGCTTCTGGTGCTTTAAAAACATAGGGGGAGATACATAAAACCCTGCATCATGTTGAGTTTGGGCCTATTGCATAACAATTCGGAGTTAGGATTAAACAGTAAAGTAGCAAAGTTTATGGCCAATTGTTTCTTAAGGGTTGTAGAAGCCCTAGTAGACTTTAAAATATTACAAAAAACAAAAAACGGCTAAGCTGGTTGAATGGCAAGATGAACAGCAAATGCAATTCACTGTTCTTGTTCAGATTCATCTGGTCTCTTCTTGCATCACATTATCTAGACAATCTTTCCAATTTAAGGGGAATCAGATTTTGGTGACATATACACATGAGAAACATCTTAACATGGTAAACATCTTAACACTTGGATCAGTGTTTCTGCATTTAACTGAGAAGCCACAGAGGGAATAAAAGCACCTTACCTCAGAGGGAACAAAGGTTTACTGACATTCTGAGTTTGAGTTTCTGGTCCCTGTATGTTTACTTGTGTAAAAGAGAACCATACATTTGGGTGTTGTCTCTAATGCAGAAAAGGAGCTCCACCTAGTGGACTGAGGATTTGGTGATAAGGAGCTAAGGGTTTGGTGATAAGTATATCCCACTGGCCAGCTTGCTTCCCTTGCTTAAATCTATGCTTTGAATAGTAAGAGGTTCAAAAACAAACAGTTAAAGAGAATTAAATCTATGTGGAAATATCCCAAAATGACATTGCAAGATTTAGATAATTGGGTTTCCCTAGGACAGGAAAATGAGCTATGCAGATGACTGAAGAGTTTACAGCTGAGAAATCATCACTTTGCAACCTGCTGCTCTGAAGAAATGAAAGAACACTTACCAGCAGGAGAACAATACTGGAAAGCACAATGTTAGGCTCTTTATATTAATTTACTTTAAAGTCTCTTATTTTACCTCTTGTCAACATGCAGTCTGATCCTATGAATGTTTACATATCAGTCTCAGTGTGCAGCATTTTACTCCTAGGCAAAAATACACAGGATTACAGTTCTACTATACTGCTTGTAGTTTTTCTCTCATAGCTGTTCTGCAGTGCTCAGTTTTGAATAGTGGTCATGTGATGATAAATGGGATAATCCAATATTCTTTTCCGTATCACCACAAGGTTTCATCCTGCCAACCCCCCCCCCCCCACCAACATGCTGGCACATTTTTCTAAGAAGATGGGGGACTGGATTTTTCAAGAATATATCCACCTTTCATAATTCTGCTCAGCTACGGCAATTTGTTTGCATGTGTAAATACATCAATTAGGTTATTCATTTATAAATGTTATTTACTCTATGACACTTCCATTTATGATCTAGAATAAACAGCAGTTTCTGTGGCTCAGCCAGGACTTGTTCAAGCTTGTTCCACAGAAATAAGCCTCCTCTATTATTGCTCAGGCCATTAACTACTGATTTTCCGAGGGACCGTGAAAAAGCTCATAGCAAATTCAGATCCTACAATAAGACAACTAGAATTCACAGCCTGCAGGGGCAATCTTGATGGAAACAAATACACCTCAGATTTGTCATCAGATTCAGCACTATCAACAGCGCAGGCTGGACACATATTGAGATTATTTTAATCACTGGAAATACATTCTGCTGCTCAAAAAAGCATCTCTTGCCATCATCATGGTTTATTGTAAAAGCTACTATTACAGAATATGAGGCAAAGAATCAAATAATCATATGGTAAATACTCCATGCTGTTCTAGTTCACCCACACCTTCAGCAGAAACTTGATAGCTGAAATACCCATCCTGGAAGTGTGCCAAATCCCCTCATGCCCTATATTCCATTTACTTTTAGAGAATCACGTCCAGTTTTTATTCTGATATTTAAAAAAAGGTAGTCCCCTGTGCAAGCACCAGTCATTTCCGACTCTGGGGTGATGTTGCTTTCACAACGTTTTCACGGCAGACTTTTTATGAGGTGGTTTGCCATTTCCTTCCCCAGTCATCTACACTTTCCCCCCAGCAAGCTGGGTACTCATTTTACCGACCTCAGAAGGATGAAAGGCTGAGTCAACCTGGAGCCGGCTACTTGAACCCAGCTTCCACCGGAATCGAACTCAGATCATGATGAGCAGGGAACTCAGACTGCAGTACTGCAGCTTTACCACTCTGCGCCATGGGGTTCTGGCAGTAAACAGAGCAATTACATCTTGGTACCCCACCCTAGAGATAAAACAATCTTTCTGATCCAGTACATGAAAATTCTGCTGCTCAGGACAGCTCTTGTCCATGCAAAGGTTTCTTAATTTAAAGCAATGAAGGAGGCAGATCCCAATGGACAAACCTGAAGTGAATGGGAAAGCCAGTATTAACAGGTACCCCAAGTTCACCCTGGGTGCCCTGAGAAATTCTAGATCCAATGTGCAATGTCCTCAGGAATTCTAGATCCAATGAGTCTACATAATTGTTTCTACTCTTTTAAGATCCAGAGCCTCGAATGATACTGGTGATCCTGCTGGTTCTGCATATCAGCTGTGCTTTCATTGAGGAACATCTGGAATGAAGCTGCCTTCCAATCCCAATCAAAGACAATGGTCAGATCTTAACTACCTTGGACACCATTTGGTCCTGCTTAAGTTGTTTCAGGGACCTACTGTGCTGAGAAGAGTAGCATGCCAGTAAGCATAGCACAACAGGATCTCTGGCCATGCGCATGATTAAGTTTGAAAATGAACAAACAAACACCAATTCTATACAAAACCTGAAATATTTTACTTTTAAAATTTTGATCTAAGTTTACTTAGATTTCATGGACTTGATACAAGAGCATTTGATATGAATCGGTAAATAAAACACTGTAATAGATAGCCACAATAAACTTTGTTAGAAATGTACATGTTGCGAAAATAATAATAATAACAATAATAATAAAAAAACCAGCATGATGTCTGCGATATATTATATAAATGCTTGACAAGAACAGTATACTAGGGAAGCTCTAAAAAACTTGCTCGGCATAATCCTGGGGCCCTATTCAACTAACAACTCCTAGCATGTCAATCCTCTGTTCTCCCACAATCTCTGTAGAAAGGTTAGTTAATAAGGCCTCAGTTGTTTTCTGTAGCTGTTTTTTTTTCCTCATGGACATCACATCCAGGTAATGTGTATATAAACAAAGCTCATAAGAAATGTACAAATATAAAAAGCTACAAACATTAATAAATTACATCATCACAAAACACAGAAACACTTCACAAGGTGCTAATAAAATAATTGTATCCCCCCCTCATAATACAAGAATTGAAACAAGGAGCTGGTATTAGAAAGTTGAAGATTATTCTTCATAATGTGTCTTAAATAGATCATTTTTGTACTATTATTTGATTCCATATAAGGCTGCACAAAGTTTTACTTGTTTTTCAGGCAATGCCAAAAGGAAAAAAAGAGAACAAAAAGAACAAAAAAAAACTAGAAGAGAACAAAACAAACAAAAAAAGACACAAAACAAAATTCCCCTCTTAGAATTAACAATCTAAAATACAACTGTTGATAATACTCGGCAAAAAACTTGTATAAAGGTTAATGAAGTATTCTATAGAAAGAAATGTCTAAAGATACTTTGCTCTTATAAAAAAGAAGTTATTTAAAAAGCTATTTACAAGCTACATTCTATGAAAAAATATGCTTTAGGAAACATATCTGTAAATGAAAATATGGGATTGCCTGAGAAACAAATTTAACCCCTCAAGTGTTTATATGCAGACAAGCAAGTTTAATGTAAAATAATGCACTCTACACCAAACACTAAGAGAGTTAAAAGACAATAAGTATCCAGTTAAACTGTCAATAAGCTTGGCTTTCCTGTTATCAGACACCTGGATGTGCACAAAGTCCTCATTCAGACAAGTGATCTGATAGGAAGTGCTTTGATATGAATGTCAGAAGCCTTGTGTACAACACCATCATGACTGCAAACCTCACTGCATGTTTCAGTATCCAGGTATACGCAAATCCAGGCAATTACACCAACATGCCAGGAGTTACTTAATGGGCTCACAGGCATAAAGAAAAATACAAAGGCCTTGCACATGAGATACATTTTGTTAATATTTATCCTCTGGCACTTTTTCTTCTTCCCGTTTCTTTTTCCTAAAGTAGGAAAATGGGACAGGACTGGACAATGGGGGTGGCACGTAAGTGCTTGTTTAAAGATGTCTTTAACTCATTTATTGGTCTGATTCATGTACATGGTTCATGGGTTAAACAAAAGAGTTGAAAGCAAGGAAAAAGAAACCCTGGTCAACAAGTTCCCTGTGCTTCATCTGTTTTGTCTTGGATTAAGGGTCAAATTACATGAAATACTGGATACCTGTAATTGGTTCTCCCATAGGGTTTCCAACTCTGGGTTGGGAAATACCTGGGGATTTGGGGGGTTGGAGCCTGGGGTGGGGATGGAGGGGTTTGGGGAAGGGCAAGACCTCAGTGGGGTACAATGCCACAAATTCAGCCAGCCATTTTCTCCAGGAGAACTGAACTCTGATGGCACCTGGAGATTAGTTATAATTTTGGGAGATCTCCAGGCACCATCTTGAAGTTGGCAATCCTAATCTCCCAACATGCTTTCATACCTAAAACATACCTGGAAGGAGGTTAATCAGGTTAGGGTCATGGCACTAGGCAAGATAGATTTAAATGTTCATCTGCTGGTGCTTTTTAGGATCAATTAACAAGTCAGGATCTAACTGATTTAAGTAATCAATAGGAGGACAGATGTGATCATAGGTCTCCAATGGAGTTTAAAATTCACCGCAAGCTCATAAAAGAAAGTAAGCAAAATGTACTTAAGAGCTAAACTTAACATCATCTTTAAGACATGGTTGCTATTTCTACTGGCTCATACTGCACTGATAACATCTGAGACAAGGAGTCCATGTTATGATAGCAGATGACATGGTTATTTCCCACTCTACTGCATCATTTGCCCATGGGCTGGCAACACTGGTGTTGGAATCATGTTGTCTGTACAGTGTTCAACTTTAATATTATCAGGGCAATATGGGAACTCATCCTCACAGGAGTTCCAAACAAGGACACAAAGTCCCTTTCGTAAGAGCTCTAACCCACTTTGACTTAAGGATAAAACATTGTCCTCCTGCAGTTAATGAAGCTTTAATTTGAGTTTTCCAAAGCCTGATTTGATCCAGGATTTTTATGCTTTATCCTTTAGGTGTGAAAACCTTTTAAAAAACCAATTTGCCTTCAGAAGCCTTAAGCCAAAGTGTTTAAAAAGCCCATTCTAAGGGGACCAAGGTTAGTGTAAGAAGCAGTTTTTAAAAAGGTAGAATTCTCTAAATTTTTAAACCAAGGATGTCATTTCAAAAGAGCAACTCTGAACTAAACAACACTGGGAAAAGGAAATGGTCTTATTTCCCTTATTTCCCTTCACAAAACATCTTGGGAGTTTAAAAAATAAAATGAGATTTACTTCTAAGTAGATGTACTTAGAATTGCTTCCAGAGTTATCACTTTCACCTCTTACCTCTGAGGCACTAATTAGTTTTGTAAGTTTTCCCCAATTCTGGGCATATGTCCATGAAATTTTAGATAAATGGCTCTGAAGTCAAGACTCCTATCAGACACTGATTTGAAGTGATGAAAACAAGGAAAGTGAGGGTGAACAATGTGCTAATATTTGATTTTTTAAAAAGTATTACAGATGTTTATGCGGGGAGAAGAAAATTCAAGAGCTGTAATCCAGTGTTAATTGAAGTTAATGGCACCACTCCCACTGAATTTCAAATAACTGGATTAACAAATGTATATTTATCATGAACCCTGTTGTACCAGACTATATTCTGAAAGCCACCTTGAACAGCTCATAAAACAAATTCATTCACCCATGGCCATCAGACATCTGCTTACAGGAAAGGCCTATAGTAGGCTGAAGTGCAATTTCAACTCTTCTGCTAAACAATTGATTTATCATGATCCAGGTAAGAAAAATGAAATTTTCCAGGGTGCATTTAATATCCTGCACATATTATAAAGGCATAAATCTCATCTCTCAATCTAAGTTAATTTGAGCAAATGTAAATTTTTTAAAACTCAGATCTTTTGCCGCTTAATCAGATACCTCTTTAAAATTGGTACAGAAGTGTAATTGAAATTAATGTGCATACTGTTAAAACAACCTCTTCACTTATAAACAAGTTAAACGGATACTTTCCTAAAACTGGAATGATCCTCAGTGTCTTGGATTATTAACTTTTTGCGAACTAGTCACTCTCAGCAATTTGAGAAAGGACATCTATATTAAAAAATATTTATAGCAGTATTCTGTACATGTTTTAACTGCTGAAAGTTAAAAAGAATTTATTAAAGTGGTGGCAAAAAGTTAACTGGTATTGTCCCTAGGATGTTGCACAATACTACTGAAGTCCTTCAAGAGTTGAAGAGTTTGTGTAAGCTCAGGACACTCTGAACTTTGATAGTCCCAGTTGTGGCTAAATTTTAGAGGAGAAGTTTCCCATTCCGATGAATCTTCAAAATCTTCCCAAGCCTTTGCTTAGCTGTGGCCATACCTTTTTTTGTACGTTTCCCTGGAGTTGAAAGAAAGAAGACATGCTGAGTCACAAAACTATATTTACAAAGAAACTAGAAGTTTGTAAGGGGGTGTGGTGGTGAAGCAAACGTAATAGATAGGTTTCTTTTCTTTTTTTGTCAAGTCACAGCCGACTTAATGGGGTTTTCAAGGTAAGAGACATTCAGAGCTAGTTTGTCATTGCCTGCTTCTGCGTAGTGATCCTGGTATTTCTTGGTGGTCTCCCACCCAAATGCTAACTGGTGCTGACCCTGCATAGTTTCCAAGATCTGCTGAGAGTGGGCTAGCCTGGGCTATCCAGGTGAGGGATAACTGAATAGACATCAATAAATTTGTCCATTCCAGAAATGAGATCAAAATTCAAAAATGACATGCAAAATTATAAGCTAGTTCTTAAACCCTTCTGAAGTTTGAATCCAGCTTTTAATGTGGCATCAGTACTAAGGCTGGTGTGGAGGAGGCTTCTACTAGCATCCAAGGAGAATGTTTAAGACATAGACTCTGTTACATTCCCAGAATGTTCAAGATTGCCACTGGGGAACATGGAAAAAAGACTTCCAATGGCTTGAGCTGAGAAGCACTGAGAGACTCTATTTCCCAGGCTCTGGAAATATTAGATTCTTCTATGCTGTATAAATGTCTATTATTTTGAGTGAACCTGTGAAATGGTGGTATTTCTCAACATTATTGAAAACTTCAGAAAAATAATTAGTTGTTCCTGGAATTTCCTGTGAAATTTCAGAAACACTGAAATTTATTCCATGAAAAGCCCAGAGAACCTTTCAGTCAATGACATGTGCTAAAAAGCATTCCATGCATTATATATAGGCACATGTATCCCATGTGGAAGTTATGATAACGTGTTCTTTCAACACCCAGTTAAATGAGTGGGTGTAATCAGAACATTGGTAATTTTCTCTTTCCACCAGTCTATACTTCAGATCATTGCTAATGCTGAGAGATTAGCTGTGATGATCTTTGTGGCTGTGGTGAAACTTGAACTGAGGACTTCACAAGCCACATCTTAGCTACTATGCAACACCAGACCACCAAAAAATATTCATCACTGTTACAGCAATAGCAAATTTTATCTGTGTAAATCAGTCATCATAGATCAAACATCACAGATATAATTTTCATATCACCTGAAACGGTGAACTTTGCTTTATACTAGTGGGTTGTTCTGCAGAGATCTGATTCCCACTCAGTCTTTAAACCATTCTATGACCATGACTGGCTATTGTCTCTCAACCTTAGAGACAGGCTTCCAATCTACTTTTGTATTGAACCTACATTGTTTCCCTAATGAACAGCCTTTGCTAGGAGAAACCAACTCCTATCTGGCTGATTATTTTCAGAAGCAGTAAATGTTGAGAAACTGTTACTCAGCTCCTTCCCATCACACAGGATTTAGTTCTATCTCCCATGCTACAAGAAACCATTGAAACATGTCATCAAAAATCTGGAGTATGAAATCATTGATATGCAGCTTTATGTCTCTTTTAACAACAGAGGTGAGTGATGGACATTCTGAATGAGTGTCTGGAGGTGGTAATGGGCTGGATGAGGACCAGTAAACTGAAGCTCAATTCAGACAAGATTGAGGTGTTGGTGGTAAGTGAGTGGGATGATTGGGGTTGGAAAATCAATCTGTTCTAGATGGAGCTGCATTCCGGCTGAAGGAACAGTATCATAGTTTGAGGGAGCTATTAGATCCATACCTACAGAAGAAGGTTCAGCTGTCTTCAGTTTACCAGCTTCAGTTGGTGCATCACCTGCAGGCTTTCCTTAAGAGGCAAAATTTGGTCATGGTTATCAGCATATCAAGTTTAAGTAATTCAAATGTGTTTTATATGGCACTGCCTTTGAATTCTGTTCAGTAACTTCAAATCGTTCAAAATTTAGGTTATTGGCTCACATAAGTTATATTTTTAGAAAATCCACATATTTTTAGAAGATGTGCACAGAAGCACAATTTGGAGTAATAGTTTTAGTTCTTATCGTTGAAGCTCTAAACAAGCCAGGGCCAGGATATCTGAAAGATTACCATATCAGTGCAACCACAAATTAAGTCCAGTTTTTAAGGGTTTGCTGGACAGCAGGCAGATGTGTGCGTTTGGACACACTTTTTTAGTCCACTCACCTACCATCCCTGGGGCAGCTTAAACTGCCCATCTGGAATCAGTCCTAAAGTATTTCAATTGTTTTATTGATTTTGTTGAAATCTGCTTCAGAGACATTTTGGAGAATCAGTAAACAAATGTGTTGGCCCTCAGTCATAAGTATTTCTAAATATTTATGATGAACTAAAGAATGCATTTCTGAAAGTAGGGGAAAACTTCATACTTGTGGAAACCAACTGTTAAAAATCAATAGTTGAAATCTGCTCATGCTAAAGTAGCAGGTGTTAGTTATTTACACCAGCGACATTTACTCCTTGATATGTTTCTTTCCTGTGGTTTCTCAAAAAAACTAAGGTGTGGCTAAGATCTTAGATGCATGAGTTGCTGCATAATACAACAAGTGAACACTCTTTGTTTGAAAATTTTGAGTAAACAAGTTTGTTTTATTATTACCCAATATGATTTAGTCTCATTGTTATAAATCATAGAAATTTCAATGCAAAAGATCCTGTAATTTCTTATTTAAAATATTTCTATCCAGCTTTTCTTCAAAGGCTAGCTCAAAGCAGCTTACATATAAAAATTTAGCACATTCCATCCAAATGAAAACAAAAGGATACCCATCCTTGAGAACCAGTCCTGTGCATCAACTCTTAATAGTCAAAGGTGACGAGTTCTGCAGAATTCATCCCAACCGCCTGCAGCCTCGCTGTAAGGGCGGAGGGACACATTTGCCACCCTTGGGGGATGAGAGGAAGATTGACAGCCCAATGGGCTTGTGCTTGGGGGCTGGGCTGGCTGCAGCAGCAGCGCGCCTTCCCTGCTCATGCCAGTCTCCATCTGGCAATCGGCCCTCCCTCCCACCCTGATTGGTATGTAGGCATTTGCTGGTTGCCTCTTATTAGGGGGGCTGGGTAGGCATTTTTTGATCCCCAGCTGATTGGCGGAACTGCTGGGGTGCTTTTTTGCCTACCCAACATAGCATATCAGTGGACTGGGAATTTGGTTGTAGGGAAGTGCTGTTAAATAGGTTGGTCACTTTGGTTGTGGCAGGTTTCTGTGGATAATGAGCTTATATGGTTAGGTGAGGACCAGAAAGCATCCCCCTTTTGTGGGGTTAGGGGTCTGTCAGGATCGACCTTTGGGTTTGCCAGCCCGGGGTGGGAGAATGCAGACCATCCTTAGGGGCTTACTTGGAAGGTTCCTTTCATTGAGTTGCCAGGCTCATGGTTGGACCTTCCCGGTTTGTTGCCTATTTGCTGAGCTGGCCTGATCTGAGCTGTGCTGTACAGCTCTAGCCAGGGGCTGGGTTGCTCACCAGTTAAATGGCAGGGGAGGTGTCTGTTGAGACCCCTGGCCCTGACCGGGCCACAGGTTCTGTTTAGCCCTTGCCATTTATTAATAAATTAAATAAAGTGGTTTAATCCAATTATTGCATCTGACTCTTTATTTCAACCTGGGGGGGGGGGCAATTCTCTGGATTGCTCTAAGTTAGAAATCTTCCTCACTTGATCCAGCAAACTATCTCCAAGTGCCAGAGCAGCAACAGAAAAGGTCCAAGGATGGACTGAAGCAGATCTCATTGATTTACATGAAGGTGCTGCTAATAAAAAAACAGGTTTCCTACCTGTAACTGATGATCTTCGAGTGGTCATCTGTGCAGTCACACCAATGGGAGAGGTGCCGGCACCAACCCTGATCGGTAAACTTCAAAAGCTGCGGATTTCCGCACCTCCGTCCCAGCGCGCATGCGTAGACCCCCCCCCCCACTGTGCATGCTCGCCAGGACGGGAGCGGACATCCCGCCAGTTCCTTCTGACCGCTGCGTAAGACCACACAGGATGGACCGACAGCGGAGGAGAAGGAGGGAGGGTAGTGTGACTGCACAGATGACCACTCGAAGATCATCAGTTACAGGTAGGAAACCTGTTTATCTTCTTCGTGGTCTCTGTGCATCACACCAATGGGAGACTAGCAAGCAAAGGACATACCTGGAGGAGGGCGCAATGGTCCGTCAACAAGAGACAGTCTGTAGCACAGCACGGCCCACCGCCGAGTCCTGGCGCCGCCTCATATCCAGCGCGTAGTGCGCCACGAAGGTATGCGCCAATGCCCAGGTGGCAGCCTTGCAAATGTCCTGCAGCGGAACACCCTTCATGAATGCTGCTGAGGTTGCCACCGCACGCATAGAGTGGGCCCGCACTGGCCCGGGAAGCGGCGTCTTACGGAGAAGATAGCACAGTCTGATAGTGCCAGTAATCCATTTGGATAGTCTCTGGGAAGAGATCCTCCGGCCCAAAGAAGGAGCCACATAAGAGAAAAAGAGCCGGGAATCTCGTCAGAAGGGCTTCGTACGGTGTAAGTAGAATGTCAATGCCCGTTTCACGTTGAGGGCGTGCAGACGCCGCTCGACCTCCGACGACGGGTTCGGGAAGAACACGGGTAAGTCGATCTCTGCATTCAAGTGAAATGCGGAGACCACCTTGGGTAGGAACGTGATGTCAGGGCGCAGCACCACCCCTTCCAGGGAGAAGCAAAGGTAGGGCTTGTCACACCTCAATGCCATCAGCTCGCCCACTCGCCTCGCTGACGTGACTGCAACCAGGAACGCTGTCTTCCACTCCAGCAGCTGGTGCGAACAGGTAGCCATAGGCTCAAACAGTTTGCCCATAAGAGCTTTGAGCACCAAGGGCAAGTCCCAGGACGGCGCGGGCACCCGCACCGACGGATACAGACAGGCGACTCCCTTGAGGAACCTCTTAGTCTCCGGATGGGCAAAGACCGAATGCCCGTCAATCTGCACGTGCTCACTTGAGATGGCCGCCAGGTACACCCTCACCGAGGAAGCTGCCAGATCGCGGTCCAGCAGGGACAGCAAGAAGTCAAAGACTGCAGAGAGGACCGCTGCCCACGGCTCCAGCCACTTGCTCGTAGAGAACTGAACGAACTTCAACCACTTGTAGGCGTACGAGCGTCGAGTCGAAGGCTTCCGGCTGCTCAAAATCACGAACCGAGCTCTCTCTGATAGCTGCGAGCGTCCAGATGCCAGGCCGTCAACTTCAGGTGGGGCACATCGTGGTGCACCACCCTTCCCTGGTGCGACAGCAGCAGGTCCAGAACCTGTGGGAGGTGGTGGAACGTCCCGCGGGCAAGATGGAGGACTAACAGGAACCATTGCTGCCTCGGCCACCATGGCGTCACCAAGATGCCCACCGGCTTCTCCCGCAGAAGCTTCTGCACCACCCTGGTGATCAGCGGAAAAGGGGGGAAGAGATACACCCTGTGGTGCACCCAAGGGACCAGGAGCCCGTCCCCGAGGGACATCGGATCCACACCACCCCTGGTGCAGAACGACTCGCATTTTCTGTTGTCCCGAGTCACAAAGGCGTTCAGCGTGGGCGCTCCCCACAGATGAAACATGGGCTCTAGGAACTTCCAGTTGAGCTCCCATTCGTGGAGCGATGCTCCCCCCCTGCTGAGAAAGTCCGCCCGGGCATTCTGAACACCTGGAAGGTGGGTTGCAAGCAACGATATCCCTAGGGCTATGCATGCCTCCCAAATTGTCATCGCCAGCCGGCAGAGTCTGCGGGACACTGTGCCCCCTTGACGATTTATGTAGGCCATGGCGGTCGTATTGTCCGTGAGGACTGCCACCGCCCGTCCCCTGATGAGCGTCTGGAACGACTGAACAGCGTGGAAAATGGCCAACAGTTCCAGGTAATTGATGTGCTGAAGAGATTGATGGGCAGGCCACCGGTCTCCGACGCACAGGCCCAGCGCATGCGCGCCCCATCCCCAAAGGGACGCATCTGTCGTGATCATCACGGACGGCTGTGGTCTGTGGATGGGCGCCCCTTCCGTCAAGATGCGGTCCTGCCCCCACCAATTGATATCCGCTAACACTTCTGGAGGAACAGTCAGGCACCGATTCGGGGAGTCGAAGTTGCACCGGAACTCCTGGAGGAACTACAGCTGGAGTGGCCGCATGCGAAGCCTTGCATTCGGCACGACCGAAGTGGTGGCTGCCATGAGCCCCAGCAGGCGCTGAATCCGGCACACAGGAACCGATGGATTGCGGTGTAGGGAGCGAACTGCCTGAACAATGGCCTCCGCTCGATCCACTGGGGAAAACGCCTTGCATGCTACAGTGTCCAGCACCGCGCCGATGAACTGCACCCTCTGCGATGGTTGGAGGTGTGATTTCTTCCAGTTGACCTGGAGCCCCAGGCCTGACAACAGAGCGAGAGTGACGTCGATGTGCTGAAGCAGAGCCTTCCTTGACCCCACCACTATCAGCCAGTCGTCTATGTACGGGAACAGGGAGATCCCTTGGAGCCTTAGGTGGGCGGCAATGACGACCATCGTTTTTGTAAACACTCTCGGGGCCATCGACAGACCAAAGGGCAGGGCCCTGTACTGGAAGTGGGCGTTGCCGATCGTAAAGCGCAGGAACTTGCGGTGCCGGGGGTGAATGGAAACATGAAAGTAAGCGTCTTTCAGGTCTAAAGTGGCCATCCATTCCCCGTGATCCAGCAGCGGGAGGATGCAGGGCAGGGAGGTCATCCGAAACTTGTTGTAACGGATGAACTCGTTGAGACCCCGAAGGTCCATAATCGGGCATAGGCCCCCGTCCTTCTTCGGGACAGCAAAATAGCGGGAGTAGAACCCACGGCCACATTGATCCTTCGGGACCTCCTCGATGGCCTGCTTGAGGAGGAGGGACTGAACCTCTTCCAGGAGAGTAGGGGAGGGTGCAGTGTAGGCGAAAGTCGGGGTAGGGGGATGTTGGAAAAATTCTATCTCGTACCCCCATTGGATTACAGATAAGACCCACTGGTCTGAGGTGATACGGGACCAGGCTGGAAGAAAACGAGACACACGGATAGAGTCCGTGTCCCCATGGGGACGAGCAGGAAGTGGGGAGTCAAAGGCCCTGTTTGTGCTGCTTTGCACCCTTCTGCCTTGAAGCCTGTGCAGAGGACGGCGAGTACTTTTGCTTTGGCTGGTACTGAGGCCGTGAAAAGGTGGTCGCTGACTTAGGACGCCACTGCTGCTCAGGAGACTTGGCATAAGGCTTCTTCTGCCACTGTCACGGCCACTGCCGCTTCGCCTGCGGTCGAGAAGTTGAGACCCCCAGGTTCTTGGACGTCTTTATACTCTTGTCCATCTCCTGGAGGACCGAGTCCGTGGTGGCGCTAAAGAGACCCATGCCATCGAACGGGAGATCTTCAATATACGCCTGCGTATCAGGTTGCAGGGCGGTGGAGCGTAGCCAGGAGTGCCTACGTGAGAGTTTTGGCACAAGCATCACCTGAATGCTTTGCGGAATTCAGCTGCTGCTTTGCCAAGGCCATCCCCTCCTTCTGCAACTTCTTCAGGATCGATCTACTCTGTTCCGGCAGAGTGTTCAGGACGGGCGAGATCTGATCCCACAAGTTATATTGATACCTGCCCATACATGCCGAATAGTTCGCAATTTTCACCCCAAGTGACCCAGTGGAGTATAATCGCCGCCCCATAGCGTCCAGCTTCCGCCCCTCCTTATCAGGGGGAGTTGAATGCGTCTTCTTTCCTTTGGACGAAGATGATACCACAACTGAGTTGGGCTTAGGATGCATATACAGGAACTCTGCTGTATTTTCTTGCAGGCAATACATGTGGTCCAGCCGGCGTGATGACACCGGCGTGGACGCAGGCTTGTCCCAGGACGACTTAGCCGTGTGAAGCATCACATTGGTGATGGGTAGAGCAACTGCCGTCGATGTGTCCCTTTGGACAATATCAAAAACACTGTCCGTGACCACAGGCTGAGGCTGAACTGTTGGTAAAGACAGCGCCTGCGCCATCCTTCTAATCAAGTCCCCATAGGACTTAAGGTCTTCGGAGGGAGAGATGGGATGATCCTCCGTGGTCTTTTCTGGTGGAGAAGGTTCACCTGTAGAGGAGGCCCCTTGTTCTTCCGGTGACGACTCCCTCAAGGACCTGGGAGATGCTTCAGGCGATTTCGACTGCTCAGACGGCTGACGCCGAGGCGGTAATGTCCGAACCATCGGTGTTGTCTTTGGCTTCTCCGGGGAGGCATGCCGCTCTGGCTCTCGATGCCGATCCGGATGCTCGACCTTGGGCGGCTTCGATACCATGGTGGAAGGCGCATGTCGAGGGGTTCTACAGGACATCCGGGAGCGATAGGAAGACTCCGAAGCCTGATCCCAGTCCATCTGCCACGGAGGCAACCAAGGGAACGGGGGTTGCATCGGGTAAGCACCGTAGAGGTACTGCCACTGCCTCTGATCCCAAGAAATCTGCGACACTGGCCAATGAGGAGACGGATCCTTCTTCTGGTAGCGAGGAGAGCGGCTGCTCGAAGATCGATCCCGGTGCGAGTCCCGACGTCGATCCCGGGGAGGGCTACGAGAACGTGGGGTCTCTTGCCTTGGCGTGAGCCGACCCGATGGGCTTCTGTCGGTATCGACGCGCTGTGCTGAATCAATCTCGGAGTGGGAGTCGGAGATGACCAGCTGAGTCGACATCGAGGTAAGCGGTGGCAGGCTCGACCGACGAACGGGTGAGGCGAAGAGCTTCAGCGGCGGGACGACCGGTGTCAAAGACTCGGAAAGCAATGCAGGCGAAGATTGCGAAGCAGGCTTGTGCTTAGGCTTATCGGCCTTCTTGTGCTTCTTCGACTTTTCAGCATGTGACCCCTTGTCCTCCTTGTGCTTCTTTGCCGGCACCGAGGACTACGATGCAGCTGCCGAGCCCGAGCGCTTGCGGGGGCGATCGGCGTCGGAGGTACCTTTTTCGGCGTTGACCGATTTTGGTGTCGACAGATCAGCCGAAGGTTGCCCTTGATCGGTGAAGAGCGCACGTGGTGATAGTGCTTTCTCCATGAGCGCTGCCGCCAGCCGCGCCGCCCTGTTCTTCCGCGTTTGCTTCGAGAACTTGGCGCAATGAATGCTTGTGCTGCTCTCCCAGGCACAGCAAGCACAGAGAATGGCCGTCCGGCGGCGCAATTTTGCTTCTGCACTTCGAGCAGCAACGGAAGAAACCCCACCGCTTTTCCATACGAGGGGTAGGAAAAATGGGTGGAAGGCCCGAGAGCACAGGGGGGCGCCCTGAAGGGCAAAAAAACTCACCCCACGCTCCAGACAAACAAACCTAACGCTATCTAACTAAACAACTAACACTAACTATTTCTAACAAGTTAGGACGAAGTCCAACGAAGTTCACCGACCATAGCAAAAAGATCAACCGATCAGCGCGGCGGTCAGAAGACAACTGGCGGGATGTCCGCTCCCATCCTGGCGAGCATGCACAGTGGGGGGGGGTCTGCGCATGCGCGCTGTGACGAAGGCGCGGAAATCCGCAGCTTTTGAAGTTTACCGATCAGGGTTGGCGCCGGCGCCTCTCCCATTGGTGTGATGCACAGAGACCACGAAGAAGATCTGGAAGATGACAAAGGTTTCTGCACAGGTGCATATAGAGAAAGGCATACCCTTCTAAGGTATAAAAGTTTCATGTCCTGACATGCTTTAAACTTTGATTTGAACACAGAAGCAAATGGGTAGTCAATGTAAAGATCAGATAACACTTTATTACCATTGTAATAATTGTGGTGCCATGTTTTCAACTAGTTGTAGCTTCTGCATTGTCTTCAACAGAAGGCCCTATGTAGATTGTGTGTTACAATAACCTAGTCCTGAGATCACTGTAGCATGAATTAGCACGGCCAGGTCACCTAGGTGCTGAAAAGGGGATATTTTCTTTGCCAAATGCACCTGAAAATGACATCCCCTGTCACCAGATTCAATTGTTTCTGCAATTAAAGAGCAAAGTGTAGAGGACCCCTAGGTTATTAACTGAGGATGACAAAGACTGGTTCATCCCAAGCAAAACAGGCAAAACCACCCCAGCCAGGAATTCAGTCTACCCAACCAGCATCATTTTCGTTGTATGAGGATTAATCTTCAGATTTTCTTCCTGCCTCTATACACTGACCTAGCACAGAAATGGCTGCTTCTGGAAGCTTATTTAATGTAATACATGGCTGGGTGTCATCACTGCATTGATGACATCCAACTTCACAGTTTCAGTTGATCTTATTCAGCAAATTTATATAGGTATTTAAAAAAAAATTCTATTAAAAGTGATGCTTCAAAGCACTCTGTTTCTTCCAGGTTTTTTAGAAAGAGGAAAAGCTTCACTGCTATGGCTCAGTTCAGATGTCACACAAAAACCCATGTTTTAATTAAACTAACTATGATTAGGGTGATTGTCTAAATATGGGCCACTCTGGTAACTGTGGACTGGATATCATTGACAGTTACTAATCCCCACTCCTTCACACAGTCCTTTTTGATCCCTGGAAAGTTTATTCACAGGGTTATGGGATCTACATGGCCATAAAGTACCTCACAGTATCTATTACTCCATATACATTCCGAGACCCTGGAAATATACTTTCCCAAAAGTTGGAAACGACTCCTGGGAGAAGGAGAAAACCATGAGGATTGACAGTCCTTGCGCAGTCTTCATGCTGGATCCATCCCACTGGTTAGTGATGGTCCATTAAGCCAATCATTTGGAACAATCATTTGAGGTTGCTTCATCATCTGCTATTGGTTTTACCTAAGATTTGTGATGTATAAATTGTGATGTAAAATGCTGATAAAGGCAGCATTTGCTGAGGCAAACCAGGAACTGAATGATAATCTGTATGCCCAATCCTGGTTTCACAAACTAACAATGCTTAAAATAAACTATAGTTTAGCGATGGTCTGAGCTGAGGCTACATATAATTTACCAAAAGTAAAGTGCAACAATTCTGTCCTGCCAAAGAAACAAACTAGTTAACTGATCAAGAACACTACCTTTGGCAGCTGCATTATACTGTGATGAGGGCCTCCTTTGTGTGAGGAAAACTCCAGGAGCCATGGGTTGAGAGCCTCTGTTTACTTGGGCAACTCCAAACGTGCTTCCACCAGCTGTGTATTCGTGGTCTGCTAGACTACTGCTGTGGGACTCCAGCTTGGGTTCAGGAGAGCTGCTTTCTTGAGGGAGTTTATTTGCGTTATTGGGTGATAACTTCTTTTTGGTGTTCTTTTTCTTCTTGCCCTTTTGCTCCTCCTTCCAACAAATAACAAAGTTGTTACTGGCTGCAGAATAATGGCTACTAATAAACAGTGGAACATTTTGCCATTTTATATCAGATAAATGCTGCAAGTGTTAAGCTACACATACACAAAAAGAGTCCTGTTAAGAAGCTGCACAGCAGGAGTATTTTATTTCTCAAGTCCAAGAGAGAGCTTGAATATCAAAACCACCCCATATCAAATAATTTTATCAGCATAAAAGTGATGCTCATATTTTATTAAACAAGGGCCATTTTCCCACTTACCTTACCCCGGAACGACGTCCCTCTTCACCGCGCTGCGTCTGCGTGGATTTCGCACAAACTGCTGCGCAGCACCAGGAAGAGCCGCATAGTCCCGGGGCTTTTGCGTCCAAATGTAAACTGCTTTTTGGCGGTTTACATTTGCGACGCAAAAGCCCCGGGACTACACGGCTCTTCCTGGTGCTGTGCAGCAGTTTGTGCGAAATCCGCGCAGATGCAGCGCGGTGAAGAGGGACATCGCTCCGGGGTAAGGTAAGTGGGAAAACGGCCAAGTTCTTACTTTTTGCAAGTTATCCAAGCTATGCAATGTGTCCCAGATTGTGACCCATAGCAAAATGAATGCAAAGAGCTTATTTTCCAGCTCTGACAGGGTCTCAAATTCAGAACACAGGCAGGGGATCTGTACTATGTTCAGAAGGAATGGTGCTTACAGAGCAAATTAAGAGTACTGCTACTCCTGAGGTAAACCACTGGCATAAAAAGTTATGGAGTGCCTACATAATGGCCTGACAATGTTAATCATTCTCACTCTAACTTCTGAGCTGTCTGGTTTCCTGTTCTAGAATATCTCATTTCACAGGAAACAATCCCTAATATAATTAATGATCTTTCTTTATAGTTATGTCTTTTACTGCTGTTTATATTGTTTAGAATTAGTGAATATATTGCTTCATTATTATTAAGTTCTAATGTAAGCTATTGGTAAACTTCTTTTTGTGCATCCCCCCACCCCCGCCAAATCTCCATTTTATTCTCACAACAATTTTAGGTAGGTGAGGCTGACAGAGTGACTGAAGGTTCCCCATGGATGTTACTAAGATTTCATTCATCCTCACATAACAATATGAGGCATGTCATTAGAAAGTCTACTTCACAGATGAAAACAGGATGAAAAATCACAGTGCCCACTATGAGCAGTCAGGTTAGTACTTCTTCACCCAAAGGGTGATTAACATGTGGAATTCACTTCCACAGGAGGTGGCAGCGGCTACAAGCATAGCCAGCTTCAAGAGGGGATTGGATAAAAATATGGAGCAAAGGTCCATCAGTGGCTACTAGCCACAGTATATTATTTGAACTGTCTGGGGCAGTGATGCTCTGTATTCTTGCTTCTTTGGGGGGGGGGCAAAGTTGAAGGGCTTCTAGGCCCACTTGTGAACCTCCTGATGGCACTTGGGTTTTTTTGGCCACTGTGTGACACAGAGTGTTGGACTGGATAGGCCATTGGCCTGATCCAACATGGCTTCTCTTATGTTCTTATGTTTATGTTCTTATTGCAGAAGTGAAACTTGCAAAAATTCAGCCCATGTCGCATTTTGTTAACTTATGACATGCAAGCTCATGCATGAGCAAAGGGCCTGAAATGAAATTCATGTTTTTGCCTCCCAGAATTGACAGCAGTTGCTCCTATAGGGTGGCCAGATCGTCCCGCCCACCCGGGAAAGTCCCACCCCTGCCCCCAAATTCCCACCTCACGGGTTGGCCCAGTCAAATCCCGGGTTCGCCAAAATCCCCGGGGAGCAATGCCAGCGTGCTTGCCGGAGCCTTTGCCACTCTTCCCAGCCAAAATCTCAGAGGCCCGTCGGGTTTGGAAGCGCGGCTCAGCTTCCTCCGAAGACCAACAGCAGATGCCTGGGCGTGGGGGGGGGGAGTGTAAAAGACTGGGGAAGGCAATGGCAAACCACCCCGTAAAAAGTCTGCCGTGAAAACGTAGTGAAAAGCAACGTCACCCCAGAGTCGGAAACGACTGGTGCTTGCACGGGGGACCTTTCCTTTCGTGATGCCGGGCTGCTGCAGCCCAGATCTTGCTCCCACCCGGGCTTGCTGCAGAAGGAAGGAAGGAAAGGAAAGGAAAGGGGGGTTGAGTCGTTGCTTCCCTTCTCGGTGGCGAGTTTCTCCTCCTCCTCCTCCCGGACCGGAAACTCCAAGTGCCTCTTGTGCTGCTGGGCAGGCTGGCTGCTTGGCGCAAAGTTGTTTTGGAGCGCCGGGGAGGCTCCGCGCGCGCGTCCTGCTGCCTGCCCGGGCTCGCCTCTTCCGTTGCTTCGCGCGCCTGGCCAAAAGTTCGCAGCAGCATCCCAAAAGCAAGGCGGCATGTCGGAGGAACCTCCAGGGGAGAGGAGGCGGAGCCCAGGCGGCGGCAGCTCGGAGGCGCTTGAGAGGGTGGAGAGGGGAGGAAGGCGTGGTGGGGTAGACTCCAGCGCCGGAGGCAGCAGTGGACGCGGCTCGGGGAGGGGGCAGAGGAAGGAGTCCCCTGCCCACTTGCAAGGAAGGAAGCAGGAGGGAAAGAGGGAGGGAGGAAGGAAGGGAGCCCCCGGGAGGGAGGGAGGCAGAACTCTTGGGGCGCGGAAACAAGTAGCTGGGGAGCGGTTTCCCGGCGAGGCCGGCGTGCTGTGGCTGCTTCACCCGGAGGCCTTCGGGGAATGGAGCAAGCGGACTGGCAGGCAGGACTCCCTTCCTTCCCCCTTTCCCTCCTCCCTTCCCTCTTTCCTTCTTCCTTTCTTCCCTCCTGCAGCAGGAGGGAAGAAAGGAAGAAGGAAAGAGGGAAGGGAGGAGGGAAAGGAGGAAGGAAGGAAGGGAGTCCCCGGGAGAGAGGGAGGGAGGCCGGTGCCGCTGGGCCAGGCAGGGGGCGGGGAGGCCGGAACTGTTGGGGCGCGGAACCCAGGGGCCAGGGAGGGTTTCCCAGCGAGGCCGGCGTGCTGTGGCTGCTGCACTCGGAGGCCTTCGGGGAATGGAGCAAGCGGACTGGCAGGCAGGAGGGAAGAAAGGAAGAAGGAAAGAGGGAAGGGAGGAGGGAAAGGAGGAAGGAAGTAAGGGAGTCCCCGGGAGAGAGGAAGGGAGGCCGGTGCCGCTGGGCCAGGCAGGGGGCGGGGAGGCCAGAACTGTTGGGGCACGGAATCCAGGGGCCGGGGAGGGTTTTCCGGCGAGGCCGGCATGCTGTGGCTGCTGCACCCGGAGGCCCTGGGGGAACGGAGCCCGCGGACTGGTGAGTCTTGCAGCCCCCTCCTGCTGCTGGGGCCGGGGCGGAGGAGCTGCTGTTGCACGCCGGCTCTGGCTCCCCGAAGGCAGCCCCGCTCGCTCAATGCACGGGCAGGCGGGAGGCCTTGGCAAGCAGAGAGGGCTCTGGAAGCCTGCAGGGAAGGACCCGCCTCTCCTTCCTGGGAGGGGTTTCAAGAGAGGCTGTGGGGCCCCCTGACAGCAATGAGGGTCCTGTGGATGGAGGGGAGGGGCTTGTGAGTTCCCTGCATTGTGCAGGGGGCTGGACTAGATGACCCTGGAGGGCCCTTCCAGCTCTAAGATTCTGTGCTTTAACTGGGGTCTCCTTCCTGGGATGTTTTCCAACAGAGGCTGCCTGTCCCCCTGACAGCAATGAGGGTCCTGTGGATGGAGGGGGAGGGGCTTGTGAGTTCCCTGCATTGTGCAGGGGGCTGGACTAGATGACCCCAGAGGTCCCTTCCAACTCTAGGATTCTCTGCTTTCAGGGGCTTGGGTGGTATTACAATGACTATTTTCATGTGTGTGGGGGGGTCATCCTCCTTACCTCATTGTTTGTACTTGCAAGCAGCTTTAGGGCTCCTGCCCCCCCTTTTTTGTGGCAGTATTTGTGGGTACTGAGAACCGGCACCTGTTGGTGGGAGTTCTGCCAAGTCTTGAGAGGGGAATTGGTGGAAAGTAGTGAAGCTTTCTATTTGAATACAGGCACTTCCAACAACAAGAAGCAGTGGTTTTAGGGGCTCCTTTTAGGCATCAAGCACAATTTTGTGTAGTTTGGTGGCAGGAAATGCCAGTTATAGAGGGTCACGTTCGAGCTGAGCACACTTCTTCAGATTCATTGAAATGGAGGCTAGCAGTCCATATCTATAGGAAGAGGGTGAGCAGTGGATTAGCACACAACACAGTGAAAATGTGTAAGAGATGAGGACCCAAGTTGGTGGCCACAGCCCTCCCTTCGGGGGCTTGGCTATGGCAAGGGCAGAAGAGCCCTTTTTCTGGCGCTGCACTTTCCTTTTTTCCTGGGGGTCATGGAAGGGCTGCTCTGCAACACGGCCTTTACCCCAGAATGACGCCGAAGAACCCTCCCCACACACACACACACACACCATCTTATCTGGGAGAACCGGGTTTGATTCCCCACTCCTCCACTTGCAGCTGCTGGAATGGCCTTGGGTCAGCCCTTTCAAGGACAACCGCTGCGAGAGCTCTCTTGGCCCCACTCACCTCACACGGTGTCTGTTGTGGGGGAGGAAGGTAAAGAAGATTGTAGAAGATTGTAGGCCACTCTGAGATCATTATGGCTGGCCCTGCCTTCACTTTGGCATCCAAGAGTGCAAACCCTAAGTAGCTACAGTTTGGATCCAGTTTGGTGTAGTGGTTAAGTGTGCGGACTCTTAACTGGGAGAACTGGGTTTGATTCCCGGGGAATCACTTCCTATTTCCGGCAGTGGCATTTGGGGGAAATGATGTCACAGGAAGTGATGTCACTTCCTGCTTCTGGCTGGTGGCACGGGGAAACGATGTCACAGGAAGTGATGTCACTTCCTGTTTCCGGCGGTGGCATGACGTCACCAGAAGTGACGTCACTTCCTATTTGCGGCAGCACGCGCTTCGCGAGCGCACACACACATTCATTCCCCCTCAAGGTGTCCCTGGCTGGCCTGCAGATATTATGGCCACCCTAATAGTCACAAACTTTACACTTCAGTGCATGAAGTACTCCCAAGTCACTGTTCAATATTTGTGGTAGTGAAGTGCACCATGCAGTTAAATAGATCTAAAATGGCTGCAGCATAGATCAAAGGAATTGATAAAATTACCTTTGATATCCTATTTCAGCTCCAATTTTTTTTAAAAGAACAATAGAGAAGCCACTATGAGCTATATGGCACACCCTCCACCAGTGAATAGGTCTTGTATTGTCTACAGAGAATTTGAATGCATGAATAAGGAATCAGTTGCTTCTGGCTTTGCCTTGTTTACAATGGTCTAGCACAGGGGTAGGGAACAGTGGCTTTCCAGATGTTTTTTGCCTATAACTCCCATCGGCCCCAGCCATTGGCCATGCTGGTTGGGGCGGATGGGAGTTGTAGGCAAAAAACATCTGGAGAGCCACTGTTTCTGCACAGCAGCCTAGTCAAATGCTAAAATGCTAACAGAAGTCCATGAGCTGGCCAAAAGTTTAGAAGAAGCATTAAGAGAACAATCCTAATCAGGTCTTTTCTGAATTCTTCTCAGGTGTATTCAATGGGACTTACTCCCAGGAAAGTGGCTTTAGGATTGCACTGTAAATTATCAGTTACAGCAAGGATACTGGTAGCACAATACTAAAGGCAAACTAAGCTGCCAAAGGCAAAGAGGTTGCTTAGAAAAGTTTGTCATGATTATGGAGAAAATTATGGTTTATAAAAGATTATGGGATGGAAGGATTTACAGGTTGCTGGAAACATTTCTTAACCAACTGAAATAAAATAGTAGAAAAGAGCAAGAGTCCAGTAGTACTTAAAAGACTAACAAAATTTGTGGCAGGGCATCAGGTTTCATGAGTCATAAGAACATAACATAAGAACATAAGAGAAGCCATGTTAGATCAGGCCAATGGCCCATCCAGTCCAACATTCTGTGTCACACAGCGGCCAAATATATGTGTATACACACACACACACACACACACACTGTGGCTAATAGCCACTGATGGACCTCTGCTCCATATTTTTATCTAACCCCTTCTTGAAGGTGGCTATGCTTGTGGACGCCACCACCTCCTGTGGCAGTGAATTCCACATGTTAATCACCCTTTGGGTGAAGAAGTACTTCCTTCTATCCGTTTTAACCTGTCTGCTCAGCAATTTCATCGAATGCCCACGAGTTCTTGTATTGTGAGAAAGGGAGAAAAGTACTTCTTTCTCTACTTTCTCCATCCCATGCATTATCTTGTAAACTTCTATCATGTCACCCCTCAGTCGACGTTTCTCCAAGCTAAAGAGCCCTAAGCGTTTCAACCTTTCTTCATAGGGAAGGTGTTCCAGCCCTTTAATCATTTTAGTTGCCCTTTTCTGAACTTTCTCCAATGCTATAATATCCTTTTTGAGGTGCGGCGACCAGAACTGCACACAGTACTCCAAATGAGACCGCACCATCGATTTATACAGAGGCATTATGATACTGGCTGATTTGTTTTCAATTCCCTTCCTAATAATTCCCAGCATGGCGTTGGCCTTTTTTATTGCAAACGCACACTGTCTTGACATTTTCAGTGAATTATCTACCATGACCCCAAGATCTCTCTCTTGGTCTGTCTCTGCCAGTTCACACCCCATCAACTTGTATTTGTAGCTGGGATTCTTGGCCCCAATGTGCATTACTTTGCACTTGGCCACATTGAACCGCATCTGCCACGTTGACGCCCACTCACCCAGCCTCAACAGATCCCTTTGGAGTTCCTCACAATCCTCTCATTGCTGACTTCTTCCTATCTAACAGGGCTACCGATCTTGAAATAAAACAGACAATGTTACAGTATATTTAAGGATCTGGCTAATAAGTTATTACCTGCAAGGCACATTTGGATCTTATTTGATGGTGTATTCTATAATTTGGCAACTGGGGGATTTTGATTATCTGTCAAGATATTTGGTTTATATTTCGTTGTTTGGTTATTGTACATCTGATTAATAATAAAGTCCCGTTTATTAAATGAAAGCAGTAAGCACATGCTTAATGTTTTTTCTTAACTATTTCAAAACAACATACATCTAATGCTAGTCTTTATAGTTACCAGATGGTTACCACTGATAGTAGCTGCTCTGCATTTCCCTCCTAATATCCTTGGTAATGTTTTGAAATGCAAAAAAAAAAAAAAAAAATCACACGATGTCACCAGACTGCAAGTTTCCCTGCCTTTGCAAGAGGTAGCCAATTAAGTTCAAGTGAGGGAGAAGAGAGGGGGAGCTCACAAACTGATGGCATTACATCATACACTTTGCATTGCTAAACGTTATAGGGAGGAGAGGAGGAGACCTGCCCCTGTTGCTTTAACATCTTAGAAACAATAATCAACACAGACAATTCACAAAATGTCTAACAGTTTATATTCATAGTTTAATTTCCCAATTAAAATCATTGAGACTTTTAAATGCTTAACTTTGCAAGGTGGTGTGCTGGCAATTCAGATGAATAAAAACCATACTTTATAGCACATTTTTACAATCCTCTATTGGCTTTTCAAACATGAAAGGAGCAACTGATTACACAACTGAAAAAATATAAACATATGCTGCAAAGTCTGGCTTTAGAAAGATCTCACTTTCTTTTAATACAGTTTCAAAAGCACTGTTAGAATCAAAGCATTTTTATATGCTTCAAACATGTAGTAATATTAGTGCTCACTGGAAGTTTCATTATAGATTCTTTGCCATATAAACACACATTTAAAAATAAGTTAGTCATTAGCCCTATTATATTTCAGTAATAACTTTATTTGTTCATTTCATTTCCACACACACACCGCCTTAGCAAAAAAACAAGAAACAGTAGGTTCTGATACAGGCAAATGTGTACAATAGATTCTGATATAGCAACAGTAGCTTCTGATATAAGCAAGTATGTACAATAGGATTTATCCTTCCTTCCAGGGCCAGACCTCCCACTAGGCAACTTAGGCAATCACCTAGGGTGCTGCTGGTCCAGGGGCATTGAATTAGACATCTGGGTTGGTGGGGCTTTCTTCCTGCTTTTGCACCCTGGGGTGCAAAACCAGGAAAAAAAAACAGGTTTCTTACCTGCAACTGATGATCTTCGAGTGGTCATCTGTGCAGTCACACACATGGGTTATCCGCCAGGATCAATCCCGACCTCGGAGAATTCAAAGCAATCTTGGAGCATTAATTTTGGCGTGCACTTTCTCTCGTCTCGGAGAGGAGGCATCCACTGTGCATGCCTAGATGAGAGGGAGGCACTTCACCCACCAGTTTCTTCCTGCCGCCGTATAGGAGGAAAATTTTTGAATTAGGAACAAGGAACCAGCAGCAGGAAAGGTTGGGCGGGCGTGTGTGACTGCACAGATGACCACTCGAAGATCATCAGTTACAGGTAAGAAACCTGTTTATCTTCATTGTGGTCTCTGTGCAGTCCCACACATGGGTGACTGGCAAGCTAATCGTCTGGAGGTGGGTGCTGGATCTGTAACCAAAGGACAAAGTTAGTTATGCATATAAGCAGCAATATTGTACTTACAGTGTAGTCGACTGGAGACATCAGTCGAAAATGGATCGTAGCACAGCGTGCCCGAAGGATGCGTCACGCCAAGCACGGACGTCCAAAGCGTAGTGCGAGGCAAACGTAGATGGAGACGACCAGACCGCAGCAGCACAGATGTCTTCCATCGGAACACCCTTACAGAAGGCTGATGAAGCAGCAACGGCTCTGGTAGAATGAGCTAGTAAATGTTCAGGTATAGGCTGTTTAGCCAGTTGATAGCATAAAGTAATAGCAGCCACAATCCATTTTGAAAATCTCTGTGTTGAGATTTTAGTGCCTTGGTTGTGGGTTGCATATGCTACAAAGAGTCTAGTGTCTTTTCGAAATGGACGTGTCCTCTCAATGTAAAATGCAAGGGCCCTATGTACATCCAGGTTGTGTAAAGTTCGTTGACCTGCGTTGGCAGGGTGTTGAAAAAAAGCAGGTAAAGTAGACGACTTTCCTAGATGAAATGGTGAGACTACCTTGGGTAAAAGGGAAGGGTCAAGCCGTAAAATAGCTCTGTCATGATGGAAAATAGTGTATGGCGGGTCTGCTCTGAAAGCGCAGATGTCGCTGGCTCTTCTGCTAGAAGTAAGCACTACCAGCAAAGCTGTCTTCCAGGACAGGAGATGCATAGGAATGGATGCCATGGGCTCAAAAGGTGGCTTCATTAATTGGCTCAGCACAAGAGACAAACTCCAGGTGGGGTGAAGCTGTTGGATTGGAGGATGAAGGTGGAGGATCCCCTTCATGAAGGCTTTGGTAGCATAGTGGGAGAAAACAGTGCACCCTTCGATGTGTGGATGGAATGCAGAGATGGCCGCTAAGTGGACCTTCAGAGAAGAGTATGACAGTCCTGAGTTAGAAAGGGATAAGGTGTAGGTCAGGATCTGAGCTATAGTGGAGAGTTCAGGCTTGAAATTATGTAGAACAGCATACGCCGAAAAACATTTCCACTTTAAAGAATAAGATTTTCTGGTGGCAGGTTTTTTGGCATTGAGTAGGACATGACAATCGTCCGAAGGAAAATTCAGAAACTGATTTTCCAGGCAGTCAGTTGTAGAAGTCCCGGATTGTGGTGCAGAACCTTGCCTTCTTGTTGGGAAATCAAGTCCTGAACTTGAGGAAGTTGGAGGAACATGTTGTCCGAGAGGAGGAGAAGAGTGGTGAACCAGGGTTGACGGGGCCACCATGGTGTAATCAGGATGCAATTGGTCCGATCTAGCTTTATCTTTTGCAATACTCTCATGATGAGAGGGATTGGTGGAAATAGATAATGTAGTGTCCCGGACCATTGATGGAGGAAGGCGTCCCCCACAGACAGTGGAGATGGAGGACCCCGGGAGTAAAAGTGCGGACATTGGGCGTTGTCTGGAGATGCAAATACATCTATTTTTGGAACTCCGAAAGTCTTGAACACTGTGTGCAGGTAACGGTTGAGGGCCCATTCGTGGTCGTTGACTAGATGATGACTCAGTGTGTCTGCTTAGATGTTTTGGACTCCTGGTAGATGCACCGCTGTCAGGAAAATGCCATGAACGATAACTCCAGTGCCATAAGGATAGGGCTCATTTGCACAAGTGAACAGAGGCTGTGCCTCCCTGCCAATTGATGTAGAAAACAGTGGCTGCATTGTCAGAGGTGACCTGAATGTGGCGATGGTGAAGAGATGGTAGAAAAGATCTCAGAGCTCTGTGGACCGCCAGGAGCTCTAGGCAATTGATGTAAAAGGATCTCTCATACTCAGTCCACTGTCCCTGAACTGTCAACGTTCCCAAGTGGGCTCCCCATCCCCACTTGGAGGCGTCAGTCGTGACAATCACAGAGGGTGGTGTTTGTACGAACGGCATTCCTGCCAGGAGATGACAATCCATCGCCCACCATTTTAGAGATGGGATAATGTGAGATGGGACCGTAAGTAAGGTCATTTGGTGTTGCCGGTGTAGATGAAATGTCCGGACAAACCACAGTTGCAGAGGGCACATATGAAGTCTTGCAAAACAGAGGACGGCAGTGGCAGCCGCAATGAGACCTAACATCTGCTGGAAAATGAAGGCTGTTTGGGTTCGGTGCATGATTATGGTATTGGCCAAGGACTGGATATGATGCACTCTGTCAGCTGGAAGGTAGGCCTTGTGTGATATCGTCGACAGACGTGCCCTTATAAATTGTATGTTCTGAGTGGGATTCAGGTTGGATTTTGCATGATTGACCTGAAGACCTAGCGCAGACAGGAGGGACAGAGTAGACGAGATGTCCTTCTGAAGTTGTTCTTTTGAGATACAACCAGCCAATCATCTATATAAGGGTAAATGGAGATCTGTTGTTGCCGGAGTACGACTGCCACCACTGCCATACATTTCGTGAAAACTCTCAGTGCTGTTGAAAGACCGAAGGGGAGAGCGCGGAATTGATAATGTTGATCTCTGATAGCAAACCTGAGGAATCTTCTGTGATGGTGATTGATGGTGAGATGGAAGTAAGCATCTTGTAGTTCTATCGTCGCCATAGTCCTAGATGAGCATGCCACAGCATGACGTACTGACACGAGAGAGTTCCTGAAGGATGTGCGAAGCCTGCTTCTGTGCTGCATCTGGAAGGGAGGGGACCAAGGTGGTAAGTTGGGAGGTCAGATTGAAAGTATATGCCAAAAAATAGGCCAAATAATTGTGAATTTTGGAAGTAACAGTGGTAAGAGAATAGATCTTTCTTCCTAATGTGTCCAATTTCTTCCCTTCCTTTTCAGGTGGAACCGGGTGTCGTGTTTGTTTGGATTTTGAGGACGAATGCACGATCATGGAGTTTGGTGCTGGATGATTGAAGAGAAATTTTGATTCAAGAGCATGAATTTTGTAGAGGGATTCAACTCGTTTAGATGTCGGTGGCACTGAAGCGGGTTTGTCCCATGCCTCTTTCAAGGCTTCCAAGTGAACTGGAAGCATCAGGAGAAAAGAGCCTGCCGGTAGGTCTGCGTGTACTAAATTGTGAACTACATCTGAAACTCTAGGTGCGTCAGTAGTCAGTTTAATATTGTGAATTTGCCATGTTGAACAGCAAATCTAGGTAAGATTTAGAACCTCTGAGGGTGATAGGTCAGCAGGTTTGATGATGTCGGAGGCTGGTGAAGGAGGAATCCGATTGTTCTGCTTCAGATTCTTCCTGAGTTTCAATGGGTGTATCAATGGGCTTGGCATATTTGTTTGGTCAGCAGAGGAGGCTGTTCCGTCTGTTGTTTAGGGGAGACCGAGCACACTGAATTCGATCTAGCTGGAGACAATGGTTTTGATACCATAGTGTAATGCTTAGGGCGTCGATAGGGACTCTCACGGGGTCGATAACACACGTCCTCACAGTACTGAGGACGATCCTCACGGTATACGTGCTCCCGATGTGGATGATAAAGCACCTCACAGTATCAAGAGTCCTCACGGTACCAATACCGGTGGGAATCCAAGGGAGGTGATCTGTAATATCGTTGGTACCTACGAGTAGATGGTGAACTGGACTATGATGGGCTATAATAGTAATAGCGTTCCCTATGACGACATCGAGATCTCTCGGCTTGGACTCGAGTGGATGGCTCTCTCAGTGTCGAGGGTTCTCTTACAAGTGGAGATGCGGGTGTCATTATCTGTTGTTTGCTAGACGTCTGTCTACTAGGCATCGAAACTTCCCAGAAGGAGTGTGTGCCGAGAAGGTTAGCACACTGACTTCTGAGTGAATCTGGAGATTCGGTGTCGAGGATATTTTCTGGCAAAGACCCGAAGTGATGGGGACCGAGAATGGATATGTACGACCTCGAGAGGTACGGTATTGACGGGCGCCGAGACCTCTGATGAAGTTGGTGTTGTCTGTACCGAGGCCACGGTGTTGACTGTCGGGTGCGATGTAGAAGTCATGGTGGGAGACTTCAAATCCGAGGACCTATGGCCTGTCTTAGATTTGGTTTTCGGTGATGTCGAAATCAAAGGATCTTTAGAAGTTGATTCTGTGCGATGTTTCTTTCTAGAATCGTCAGACTTTATTGAGTGCTTCCCAGACTTAAGCTTGCTGGGAACCGAAGCCACGGAAGCTGCCGGTCGAGCCACTCCCTTTTGAGTAGATAGGGAAGATGCCGAGGTTTGGGATCCTGAAGTATGGGACATAGTGGGGCGCAGTGACAACTCTAACAAATGACTTCTGAGTCTAGCCGCGTGGTTTTTTCTTGCTTGCTTTCCAAATTGACTACAATGCAGGCAAGTGTCGGTACGATGGGCCTCACCCAGACAAAAAAGGCATAAAGAATGTCCTTCTGTGGATGGGATTTTTGAGGTGTACCGAACACACTTCTTGAAAGTGATTTTGTCTTTCCCTTCCATCCGCCCAGGGGAGGGGGAAGGAAAGGGGCGAAGGTAGAAAGAGGGTAGAAAGATAATAACTTTTTTTTAATGATACCGGTGAAGTTGAAGAAGGAGACGAAGACAAACAGTGAGGGGAAAGTGCAAGAAAACAGATGAAGATCGCAGTGAATAGAGGAGACTCGGCAAGGTAGGTGTATCCCGGACGGTGGTAAAGAAGAAACTGTGTGGGTGAAGCGCCTCCCTCTTGTCTAGGCATGCGCAGTGGATGCCTCCTCCCCAGGACGAGAGGAAGTGCACGCCAAAATTAATGCTCCAAGATTGCTTTGAATTCTCTGAGGTCGGGATCGATCCTGGCGGATAACCCATGTATGGGCCTGCACAGAGAGCACGATGAAGATGGTTTTTTCTCCTGTGTCTCTCAGAATCTCCAAGAGGTGCAGGCGGCAGGTTTTCTTCCTGCATTTGCACCCTGGGGTTTCAAAACCAGGTAAAAGATCTCCCCTTCGTGCTTCTCAGAGTTTCCAAGAGGTGTGGGCAGTGGGGCTTCCTCACTGCTTTTGTACCCTGGGATGGAAAAGCAGGAAAAAGATCTCCCCCACATACCTCTCGGAATCTCCAAGAGTTGTGGGCTGGCAGGGCAACCCTTTCTCTGGGATCGAGCCACAGTGACAGCCTGATTTCTCTATTCTATCCTATGGGCTCATACGATAGACTGGAGTCTATTCTATTCTATGGGCCCATAGGTCAAAATGGAGAGATCAGGATGCCACTGCAGCACGTTGCTAAAGAAGAGGTTTTAAACTTTAAACCCCTTCTGTGGGGTCATGCCACAGCCGTGGCCTGACCTCTCCATTTTATCCTATGGGCCCATAAGACAACATGAAGAGAATGGGCCACCACTGCGGTGTGACACTAGAGCAGGGGTTTTAAACTTTAAACCGCTTCTCTGGGGTTGCGCTGCAGCTGCAGCCTAATCTCTGCATTCTATTCTATAGCCCACAGGATAGAATTGGTTATCAGTGTGGGGAGGGGGCATGCAAATAGTTAGCCTTGCCTAGGGTGCCAAACTGTCTAGGTCTGGCCCTTGCTCCTTCGACTGCAGATCTTGACTTGAGCCATGCAATAAAATCATAATTCAATTATCAAAAACAATTACAGAATAACTGAAAAAGGGAAATTATACCACTAGTAGAATCAGGAATAACTCTGGCTAGTCTGCTCTTGGAAACTAAGTAGGGTCAGCCTTGGCTAGTATTTGGATGGGAGGCTTCCAAGGAATACTATTTATCAATTTTGCTTAAGCTAGCTTTTTTTAAAAAAAAAAATCCTTCCTAGAACTTTGTAGGTGTATCTGTGTAAATGTATGCATTGTGTAGATATTAATAAGGTCAAAGAATTGACCTCTGTAACTTTAAAAATGTTTAGGGCTTGCAAATTGCCAATAGGCTCTTTATGAAAATAAAGTCCTAGCATCTCTGAAAATCTGGACCTTAGAGTCTGTCTTAATGCCCTTGAATTTAAAACTGTCTCTGCAGTAAGAAACCTTAGGAATTACTTTCCAGCACACAGCAAAGCCATTTGTGATGCCAAGTCCTGTGTAATCTTTCAAGGAAGTTTTAGCAAGAGACTTCTAACTCCACCTATGATACTTTTCAATAGATGAAATCTTGATTCTCCATCCATTCCAAAATTCCTCTTAATCTGAAACATGATTTTGCAGCTCAAACCCAAGTTTCTGTAAATCAGAGTGTGCTTTGGGAACCCATTCCTAGAAACCACTGCTATTTCCCTACTTATTGTAGTGATTATGTGACAAGACATTATTATTTATAAGAGAAGTTCTTGCGATAAATGTGTTCATACAATCTAAAAGTATTTTAAAATGCAGTTTCTGAAAAGCAGCAGTTTCTAGGGAATAGTTCAGAAATAATGATAAACTCACCTGCTGGGATAATTTGGCAGCAGCTGCTGCAAGTCCAGTTTCAATAGAGGCAACTCTTGTACCTTCTCGGACAGGTCTGTCTTGTCGAGGTACTGATGGGCCAACTCTTGCTAAATGCAAAAGCAAAAAATTAATATTGGACAGAATGCAATGTTAAGTTATTGTAGTATATATACTAACAATGTCACCCTAAGTATGTCTACTCAGAATCCTACTCAGGTCTATTCAGTGAGAGCTTACTCCCAGGGAATAGTTTTTAGCATTTCACTGTCATATATAATCCAAGAAAAAGTTTGAGTCCAGTGGCATCTTTATGACCATCAGAGTTTTATTCAAGCTATAAGATTTCACGGGCACGCACACTTCTTCTGATACATTGACATTTGGTACATCGTGTAAGCCAGCCGGAGCTTACATGATGTAAGCCGCCCTGAGCCTGCTTGTGGAATAGGGTGGGGTATAAATAAAAAAATTAAAATTAAATTAAAAAATTAAATCAAGAACACCTGGTGGAAGTGATACCATGCCAAGATGCACTAATCTCCAAAGTATATTTATATTGCAACAATCATGTACATTCAATGTTATGTTCATCCATTACTGGCACCTATTAAGTAGATGTAATTTATTTTGTGGTTTCTTTAGATCACTGCAGAAAATATGTATATGTAAATTGTGAATTAAATTATTTTTACTGTATGTTTCTATATACTTTTGGATTTGGAATACAAAAATGTTACCTGTTGGGCTATATGGAGCATCATCAGAACTTTTCCTTTTCTTTGATCGGGACTTGAATACTGGATTATCTTCATCTGATTCAAGGGAGGGATATACTATATGAAGGGAGGGAAATACCATAAGAGATTCTGAAGTGTTAATGAACAAAAGTCATGTAAACTATGGAGTAAGAAAGTCACAGGTCTGAAATAGCCTAGGGGTGAATCCCATCTGAGAGAAATCTACACTAAATACTCAGAATGACATCTCTGATAAATCTTATAATTCAACATCGGATTGGATTCACTGGCAATTTCTGCAGATGGAAGGGATTTCCATCAATAAATTGTGACTTCCTTTGCTCCTCTCCCCCACTGCAGTCCCAAATGCTCACACTGAAGTGAAGCTCTTAGAAAACTGGCGACCCTTTAGGAAAAGCATGAGAGGATATAATCAATGGAAACTTAATCAACTCTCTGGGGATGTTCTACAGCAGTATTTGATTTACACACACACACACACACTTTCCCACTGTTTTCCACCCTGAGTTGTCACATCATTCCTCCAGTAAAATTTGATTATTAATGTAAACCTTACAAGAAAGAAAGATAAAAAAGGAAATTTCAGCCACTGATCTAATAATAAAAATATAAGAGAAGAACACCAGTACCTGATTATAGGGACTGAACATGGTCTTTACTTCTATGGAAGTCATATGGTATGGTTAGGAAGGTATCTGGTAGTTAATTCTGAAGTTCTAGCCCAGTCAAAGCTTATCTAAATCATATGGGGAACTGCTGAGTGCAGAGACAGCCATGCAGGTTTAAAAAAAAATAGTAACCTCATATGTGGTCTCGGAGACCCAGCTCCATTCATTTTAACCACTTTGAATTCCCAGTTCCTAAGCTGAATGGCAGCTCTATTATTTATCTATTTTTGACACCTAAATGAAGCTATCTAGAATGTGGCTTTAATTTCCATCTTCCTTTGGTATGACAACACAGGATTTTAAAGTAACTGCATTAACTTAGCCACTGAACTGAAAATCTGCTAACCAGATGTAGGACAGATGGAGCCTTAGCAAACCCAACCATCTTGCAACAAAGCAAACCTATTAAATGGTAGCATAAATGTATAATTAGCAAGAATGTTGGTTCTCCTAATGCAACCTTCTCTTCTTTCAAACTGTCTCATTTAAATCATGCCTAAATATTATATCTTCACCCAATTCTAAAAATAATTTAACTTGAATGATACACCTACAGGTACTGCAATGCCAGGCTGGACTTATGGTGTGTCAAACATGTTCAGTGTTTTGAAAAAGAGAGCCTTGTTTTCATTGAACTTCAGAAGGTTTCGATGTGTGTGTTAATATTCAGAGCAACAAATGTTGAAAGTGGAAAGAAATTACATGTTTTTAAAGGGCCATAGCCAAAGACCATCATTAAAAAAAAACCCAACATTTTTACATATATTGCTAAATATGTTTTATATTTTGGAGCTAAACTATTAGGAAGTCTTCTTTCAGTCTTAAGGAACATTTTGCTGTATACTATTGGTTCAGACTGGCTGAATGGAACAAAGTTTCACTAATAGTATAAATGGCAGGTGAAATATAACCTTAGCACCTTTAATAACTACAATCACTCACTTAAATGACTGACTTGCTTTCAGAGCCTTTTCCTTTCTTTTCAAACACACAGTATGCAAGCTGCTCTTTGCTCCTGAAGGGCTGATGGGATCAGCATTGACAGGCAGTGGGGGGTGGAGGGGGGGGGGAGAAAGGGAGGAAGTTTCACCATAACCATTGAACCACCCACATTTTTTTCATCCTGTGTTTTTGTTTGTTTGGCAGATAAAATAAGGTGAAGACAATATAATATTTCTAAAGGAAGCTTTTATATACCTAAACTCAGCTCTTGGCTCTTGGACTATTGCAAGCCCAGTGCTTTGAATCTGCTTAAATCAACTATCAGTGGCAGCAGCTGAAGTTGTACTATGTGTTGGTAAGCAATGCTCAGCAATTTGGTTCTTTCCCCAGAAATCCCCTGACAACCTTGCTATCCAAAAACTCAGACACAATGTTTTTGGGCAAAACATCTTTGGATGCTACACAGGAAAGCAGGCTGCCTCTGAGGACCATCTTTGCTTGGCCAACTAAGATCCCTTGCAGGGGCACTCTTGTCAGATTGGTTTCATACACCTTAAGGGTAAAATGCTCTCCTCCTATTATCACTGGACCTTTAATCTGAGTTTGCCAAAACATGTTTCAGTTCATTTTTGTTGCTGTTGTTGTTTTGCTTTATCTTTTAAGCGTGCAAAGCCTTTAAAAATCCATTTGCCTTCAAAAGCCAAAGCAGGTTTAAAGAGTACATATTTATGTGTTTGTTTGCATCATTTATAGTCCACCTTTCTCACTTGGATTCAAGGTGGATTACAGAATGGATCAACACAATCGACAGGATTGGGGGGTTCAATAAACAATACCATAAGATTAGAGTTGTTGAACCAATCAGAAATCTAAAAACAGAACTGAAGCTAAGGATAAGTTTTAACATGGCACATTAAATGATGCAAAAATTACATAGTAGGATCCTTGTTTCAGTAAGCTAAACAAAGTATCATAGCTCATAGTCCCTAACAATTTATCTAAGTAACTTTATGAATCATTCAGTGCTGTGCAACTCTATTGCCTGTGTAGAAAAGCTGTTTTGAATAATTTAGTTTTGCATAGTTTGCAAAAGCCAGTAGAGTGGCAACCTTCTTGAACTCCTCAGGCACGCCATTGCATAAGACAGGAGCCACAATGGAGAAAGCACGTGTACAGACAGTTGTTGATTTTGCCGATTTGCAGGTTCGCACCTGCAGAAGACCTTGCTCAGATAGAAGAAGAAGAAGATATTGGATTTATATCCCGCCCTCCACTCCGAAGAGTCTCAGAGCGGCTCACAATCTCCTTTACCTTCCTCCCCCACAACAGACACCCTGTGAGGTGGGTGGGGCTGGAGAGGGCTCTCACAGCAGCTGCCCTTTCAAGGACAACCTCTGCCAGAGCTATGGCTGACCCAAGGCCATTCCAGCAGGTGCAAGTGGAGGAGTGGGGAATCAAACCTGGTTCTCCCAGATAAGAGTCCGCACACTTAACCACTACACCAAACTGGCTCTCCAAACAATGCTGTCATGGCAGCACTAAGCACTAAGACTACACAGTTCATCAGCAATATAAAGCGCCTAGCTCAACTTGCCCAACATAGGCACCCACTGAAACCTTTTCTGGGGCCTGCCAAGTGTTTTTGGAAGTGCGCAAGACCAGGTCAGGCTTTTTTGCCCAGCAAGGCTTCTGATTGACTATTAGACCACAGTTTTCAGTTTGCACTGTTTTGTAATATTGTCATTGCATTGCTTATTGGAAGTTTTATGCCTTACTAATTTTTATATTTTGTAATCCACCTTGTGACTCAGTGAGAAAGGCAGGCGATAAACGAAGTAAATAAAATAAGGTGAACAAACACACTACCGTATTTCTGTCAGACACAAAGAAATTGCAAAATGGAATCCAAGTTGTGAAGCTGCTGTGCCAGTCACCTGCCTCACTTTGCATACAGAAAACAATACAGACCCCACCCCACCCCAAATCTATTCTGACTCGCAATAGCCTGCCCCCAAATCTCCTGGTCTCGGCACTTTTTAGTGAAGCATTTCTAAATGTATACACATCACTGGAAGTTTGCTTATGAACAGAAAAAAACAGTAAAAAACTCCCCCCCAAAATAAATCCCCCCCATACCATAATCAGAATCTTTAAAGCAGGCATCTAGGTGATCCTGATCCTCATCGTAATCTTCAATATCGATGTTGTTTTTTGCACTCTTCTTTGGCAACCTCTTGCCAGCATTTTTGTTGTTGCTGCTTCCCAATTTTTTGGAATTTGGGGCCGAAAGGGAATTATTCTTAGCTTGGTTGGTGCCCCATGAAGGCTGTAGGCAGGAATCTGAAGACTGCAGGTTTGCCATTGACAGCATTCCTTGGATAGCTTCCTGGGTGCTGGGAGATGCAGGTGGCTGACTGAAGGGGGGAGGGAAAAAAGAGCTTTCAATTCAGACTTTTTAAAAAAGGTCATTGGTGTCATCAATTGCCAGTGATACTCTTTGGCTACTCACACAAGTACATCTGAAAGGACTCAAAACAGGATCTAAGTGGAAATGCAGAGAAATCAGGTGAAACATTTCAGTTATCTCAGGCATCTAATCCAGGGCCTTGAGATACGTATATTTAAATAAAAAAAGATTGTGGTGGGATTAGAACAAAAAACTTACAGACCTGAAAACATTAACAAACTGAAAACATACAGAACCATATCTCTTGGTTAAATTGTCTGCTGTCTGATGTCATAGCAACTTGTAGTTCAGTGGTCCTGATGGGAGAGCAAGTCAGGCTTTGAAGCTTTAGCTACTTCAGATTACATTTCTATTATGTATTGTATTCTGGTGTCATATGCCAGCTATCAGGATGCTACTCTATGAATGCCCATTATCTTCATAACTCCCCCTGTTAACTTGCTTTCAGATCCCTTTCCACTCTACCTCAAATTGCGTGTGTGTGTCTATGTGTGTGTATTCAGTATCTTTTCCATTTCATGATAGAATAGGTTCTTGTCTACAACAGGTTATCTTCAAACAAACTTTGTTATGCGGCAGCCAACTGGTTAGCTTTTAAGATGTCACTTTGCTCTTGCTTTTGTTGCAACACAATAACACAGCTAGCTTTTTAGAATTTATGGATTATGTCTATTCATAAAAAACAATTTGTAACCTTTATCAGAATCAAGCTTTTGCCTTACACCTCTGGCTCTTCTATGTATTTCTAAAGCCTGTAAATTGTATAAAACAGTCAAGGAAACCTTTCAGTTTTATATAGAAACTTCAGGGTTTGTCAGAATCTATTGCTACCATGCTGTTTGAGAAATTTGAAAAATTGTGAGCATTCCACACATATCACAGCTATTCAACTAACTCACAGAATGTGACAAGTACAGATATTTCCTTGTTTTGCATAAGGTTACTGAAAATATTTTATTATAACATTTCATTTAGGAAAATGAATTGGTTCTAGAAAATAATCAAGTGGGAAGGACTGAAAACATGATGGAGGACAGGCAATAAATGGAAAATTAAAATACAGGACAGCTAGGCACAGAAAAATCCATCAAGGTCAAACCTCAGTCCTGGGGAAAAGAAATAACCACTATGAACAAGCAGGATAATTAGAGAGTCACTGCCATCTCATGGGAAAATGCAGAAGTTGTAGTGAATAACAAATTTAACATGAATCAACAATTTAATATTGTGGCTCAAAAAGCAAACAGTATATTTGGCTGTACCAGCAGAAACATGGTACCACCACTCTGGATAACAGTGGCAAAGAGCTTGCTGGAACGCTGGTTCCAGTTCTGGCCACCATAACTCAGGAAAGATGCTCAAAGGTGGACCCTGTGAAAGGTCTACACAGCCTGTCTGTGAGAACAGGCTCACCTAGCCCAGCACATGGACAAGCATACTACTATGCCATTTCCAGCAGAAAGCTGACTGAAGCTTTTCTTAGATTCCAGGGTTGGACTCCTTCCTTGTCAGCTGCTCCATGACTCTGGTCTTTCCCATTTTTTCTCTTAGCAGTGTAACTGCATAGACGAAGACTGCAGTATTTGAAACTTAGGTTTCTAAGGAAGGGTTCCAACCTACCATGTTAAGCAGAGGCAGGAATTTTCCGCAATGGGAATTTTCTTCTAAGGTCCTCAAGACAGGCATAGGTGTTTTCAAATGGCAGGTTAAAGTGTTTATTCACATGAACTCATTACCTGTAAGGGACTCCTGACTTGCTTTTGGATAGGTCTTGAAATATTTTCCCTAAACGCCTTCATTTAGTAAGAAAAGGGGGGGAGGTTTGAACATTTGATCCTTTTTACTATGGAAACAGCTTCAAAATGGAAGACTGGTGCAGACACAGCCTTATCCTGATTTAAACCTTTCCTTTTGACACTGTGAGAACAGGGTAGCACATCTGTTCTTTCTGAATGAAAGCACCCCATTCTTGCAACGCTTGGTATTGCTGGTGCAGCAATATAAAATATACTCAACAAGTTTTCAGTGGAGAGTCCAACTCATCATTACATACTAAAAACCAGCTAACTCAGTTTTAGCAACTATTGACTCTATGACAGATTTGCCTTTCTCCCAACTTTTTCTTAAAACCTTGAACCCAAGATACAGTGGAAATGGACCATCAAAAACTGCCTTGTAAATAGGCAAATTAGAGAGGAAGTGCCTAAAGCAAGACAAGGTTAGCAAATAAATTGTGGGATCTGATCAAAACCAGTGGCTCTGAACAAGTCGAGCCACAAACTAGAAGCATGTTTCACAAGCTCCTGAAGTGACAAAACATTAAGGCAAAATCTCCTGCTAGCCACTGCTCAGCAGACTCCATTCTTTTAAATGGAACTTGTGCAGACGAGGTTTCTCTTGGATTCTGTCTTTGATTAAGGGCCATGCCACTTTGCCTCTAACAATATTCTGCGACCATTTTCATTCTAGTGAGGTTTGTACAGGAGACATTTACACTGGATTGTATCCAATGTGTTTTTCATTAGGCACATTTTCAGTTTAGTAATTCTGGATCTGCTCAAAGTGAAATATGAAACAGGAAGCAATTATTAAGGTCTACTAAGTCACATCCCGTTTCTGCAACTTTAATGATTATTGCTATTTTTTAAAAAAAAAATGAAAGCAAACTCTTTGTTAACTTAAAATTACAAATGAGAGCATCTTTAGATGAAGTGTATGTGGTTTATGCCAACTATTTTATAGCATAAATACTGATTCTCTCACTGAATGGCAGCTTTAAACTGGGAAGGAACATTTATTTTACAAAGAACATACTTATAACAGCAGTAGGGAAAGATGTGAATGCTTGGGGAAAACTGAAATGATAAAAAACAAAATAAACAAACCGATAAACTGGGATTTTGGGAGGCAATGAAAATAGTTCCTATAAAATATTTCCTCTTTGGTATTTAAGAAAAAGTCATATTCACTTAGAGTGGGTAATATAAAGATTTTTATGGAAGAAATTTGAAAATTATAATTCTAGGTATATAGTAGACATTTTAAAGCATATATTTAATTTTTAAACGCAACTAATTTTCTCCACTGTTAATAAGCTGTGTTGAGTGTGATGAATATACACCATTGAATAGTTTTATGTTATCCTTGTTATAAATTTAACTCAATATTCAACTGCAAGTTGGGGGTCTGCAAAACTCACGAGGCCCCAGGGAATCCCACTCCCCCCCCCCCCACATTGCCATCTAGTATGACTCCCTGGGAGCCCAGCTACTGTGGCAGTGGTGTCCAGGGGCCGCTCTAAGCCCAAAGAAGTTGTGGAGCTCTGCCATGGCCAGGCCTGGAGTAGGCATGGCTGGGCCTCCCAGCAGCTTCCAGGCTCTGATGCCAACACAGCCAGCAAGCACAGGACCCTTCTCCAGCTGCTCAATGATAACCATATTGTCTTTCTTTTCTGTTAAACAAATCTTTGTTGTTCATCTCCATCTGTGTCTTGTCCATCAAGTCAAATATCTAAGAAGACATGATCACTATTTACCACACAAATAATTACAGTCTTAGTCTAACAGGTTTCCAAATGAGACCTTTAGAAAGAATGTAGCTTATACACTACCAATCCAATTCTCAAAGTTTGGGTCCCCCCTTTTATTTGATTGTGGGTTCAAAGGTCAAGGGTTTAAAGAACCTATAAGGCCAAAGTAGGAAACTGGGCCTTATTCAGTCCAGAAGGCAGTTGCCTCAGAACCCCACCCCCACCACTATAGCTACCACATTTTTTTGTTATTGTTGCTTTTTGGAGAAATTAGTTTTCAAAAACATTTGCTGTTTTTTCTGAGATTCTGAAGCCATTTTCCTCTCATCTTGCCTCTGAAGAGCCAATAAGTAGGGAAATGAGCAAAAAACATTTTGTTGCATAAATGAAAATTGTTCTCATTTTCTCTTAATTGAGGCATTTATTTTTAAATAAATAATGTTCTTTATTCACTTCAGTGGATTGTCAGCATCTTTGGCAAATAATGTCACTGATTTGTAATTGAACAGACTGCAACTGCCTGCCTTCAGGGTATGAAACATCCCACCCCTCTCGAGTTTACTACCTAGAAAAATGTTATTGTAATGGGAAATCATGGCTGGTGTATATATATGAAATATCAACATCAGATGACTGAAAGAGGAGGTATCAGCATCCACTGCTGCCTACCTGTTGGTGTTATATTCTAAACCGCCAACCTCCTTGCTTGCCTGTAAAAGATCAAGAATTCCTGCTGAACTTCCAGTCTCTTTCTTCACTTTGGAATTGCGCCCTGGCTTAGCATCTGTGTCAATATGAAGAGAATCTTCATCGGACGAGTCATCACTCTGCAAAAGTCAGGGGGAAATAAATATTTTAAAGCAAATAGCTTATGCTTTGTATGGTCCATATTTCATACTATGTGGGGTCCACTGCACTATGGTAATTATTCAACCCCCAGGTTTTCCTGTGGCACGATATCCAATGACAGGGGTATCCAATGCTAATAGGTAGACCAACATAGTATGGGCTTTATGCAGTAATGCTTGGATCACCACCAGTGTATCACTGCAAAAAGTCACTGTGAAATAGTTTAATTTATCCAAGCCATAATTGCACTGAAATTAGCCAAAGAGATTATCAATGAGGCAAACAATTCTGTTTCTCTTACCCTGCATTGGTTGATTTATCATATTCACCACACACAGGCAGTATGTAGCCAGAAAATATAAGGCCTTCTATACTAGGGGACAGTTTATTACTCTGCTATTTTGAGAATATGCTTTTACAATGGTAGTTTTGCTATGCAAGCTCCTATTAGGAAAGAGAATAACAACAACAATTGAATACCTTGTACAATACTGATTCCACCTTTGGCTTCTTAATTGGTATATGTTGTGCAGTTTCCTTTTTATCTGATAAAACTAGAAAGAAATTAAAAACAGAGTTTGCTTTTAATAATTCCAGAAATGACACACAAATTATATAAACAGAAATGGGTTGGATCCAGTAAAAATATTCACAGAACGGATTAGTACAGTGAATCTTTTCCCCACCTTCCCCAAGCCGCCTGCTGTTTTCTTTGAAAATTCCCTTGATAACTTAGAAGTGTACAGGCCGGTCTGCCAACTAGGTGAACTAGGCATTTGCCTAGGGTGCTGGCAGGGCAAGGTGCCGAAATTGGCCCTTGCCCCCGCCCCGTAGGCAAATCCCTATTTGCCTCCCCCTCCCTCCCTCACAATTTTAATGCCTGGGAATGGGCAGTGAAGTGCCATGCTCCTGGGTCTCTTTAAAGGTCGCCCCCCCCCCCTGCTGATCAGCTGAAAAGCAGCACAGAGGCCAGCAGCTACTATGCTGGCCTTCCGGTGCGCTCAGGACAATCAGAGCTGGGGCAGTAGCAGTGGGAAGTATGAGTAAGCCACACCGCCACTTCCTTCCCATGCAATCCAGTGCTGATTGTCCTGAGTGTGCCAGAAGGCTGACATAGGAGCTGCAGGCATCCATGCTGCTTTACCTGCAGATCAGCTGATCAGTGGAGGTGAGGGGTGGCCTTTAAAGAGCCCTGGAAGCGTATTACTTCACTGCCCGTTCCCGGGCATTAAAATTGTGAGGGAAAGAGGAGGACAAGACGCTGTGGAGGGGGGTGGGGGGAGTAGCGGGGCATGGAGGGTGGCAGGCAGCAAGGCTGCCTGGGGTGCCATGCGCCCTAGTGCCGGCCTTAAGTGTACCACAGAGAAGGTATTTGGTGTAAACACCACTTTCTCTCATTTGCTGATACAAGCCACAACCAGAGGAAAAAGGAAGCAATATTGCTTGATATTACCCAATTTCTCTTCATTGACACAGTACACAGTGCACTTTGCTGCGTTGCATTTTTGTAAAGCCCTCCCACCTCTCCAAGAATATTTCCAGAACAAAGAATGTGCTCTGCTTGGTGAAAGGGGAAAGCAGGAATTCACAAGATAATTGCTTTTACAAATGAAGAAACAGTCTTACAGGGCAAATCTCGTTTGGTTGTGTTCTTCTTTCTTCTAATTGGAAATTCATCAATTTTTAGTTCTCCGTCATCTGAGACATACTCATATTCATCTTTCACAGGTTTTGTTTTATCTTCTTTGAAATTTTGCAATGATCCGAATACACCTGGATTCAGCTGAGTCTTCACTCCTTTGGAACTTTTAAATAAAGAATATGAAATGAGTAAGAATGTGTATTATAGTGTTTCCAAATTGCAGAGTTCATTTGTGTACAAAAAATGACAGGTGTGTACAACCAATTGAGGTTTATTTACAAAAGCAAGAAGATGAATCCCACTCACAATATCATAGCATTACACAGGACTAAACAAACCCAAGATGCCATGTTGCAATGGAGGCTGCCAAGTGGCAGTTTTACAACTTTCTTGTGATAGATGATTTGGGAAAGCCCAGTTTCCAGACAGCAAAGCCTCTCCCACCTCTCTCTAATGGAGTTTGTCTCAGTAGCATCAAGGACCAATTTGTTCAATACCAAAATTGTGGGACATGACCATTCTGATCATAAGCATATTTCTTCAGAAGGAAATCCCACCCTATGGGGCTCATTCCTATATAATGGTGAGAGGATTTCAGCCTTGAACATCACTATCTAAGATGACTCATGAAAGCTCATGTTGTTAGTCTTCAAGTTGCCACTAAATTTCCATTTTGTTTTTTTTATAAGTTAACTATTAGCCCTGGAACAAATTCATGAGCGAAATCACAACCTCCCCTCCCTATTATTTCCCCTCACAATCACAGTCAGAAAAACAGAAGAGTATGTTTCTGTTCTTTTAAATAAGGATAAACTCCACCTCCAAGCAGCAATGTCTTAGACATGATGACATCACATGTAAGTTCTGTCATTACATTGGGAATGTGTGGGGACAGTCTGGTTTGAAGACAAAACTGTACAGTTTGAAGGCAATTTTACCATAGAGTTTTGCCTTCAAACTAGAACATTGCTGTGTGATGTCCCCAATGTGATGACATCACTTCCACATGACATCATCATGTCAGGAATGTCACTGTTTGGGATGGAGCCCTGCCCACTCCTAGAACACTCCCTACAACCCTCCACTGGTGAGTCATGGGGACCTGGCAACCCTACATTTGACACAGTAAAATCCAGTTGCAAAGTGCACTGAAAGTGGATTGGAGGTGTGTTATTTAAGGTGTGTGAAAGTGCCCTCATTGAGTTTCTAAATATGGAACTGGCTAATGCTTCAGGTCTCTTCAGAGGCCTGCTCAAGGTAGCTCACATTACAATGAAAATATTGTACTTGTTACAGATAAACCTGGCTTCTAAATTTCTGAGTCAGATCGAAGATTAGAGCTGCCAAGCTACTGCTGGGGGCATGGGATCCCCTGCCAGAGAGGACCCCAACCCACCAGCAGGGAGCAGGCCGGCAGGGGGATCCCCGCCCCAGAAGAGCCCAGTCGGCGCATGCCATCCCTGGTGTGATGACATCACCTGGAAGGACGCTCTAGGACTCGTATTAAAAACTCTATGGTACCATAGAGTTTTACCATGAACCCTAGAGTGTTTTCAGTGTGACCTGCAGCAACAGAGAAACTTGGCAACCCTATCCAAGATCCAAAGAAAATTTGTCAAGGCCTAGCCATAAGATCAGATAGTCAGATGTGCAGCACAAAATGGGCAAAACCAGAATTGCTTATAGCCCAATGTTAAGCTATTCCTTTAAGTAATAATGAAATTCCTGTATGCCAGAAGAGGAGCTTGTTAATTAATATATAGCTAATTAACCAGTACAAAAGACACTAAGAAACAGAGAAATTAAACTCCTTTTGTAGTAGAAAAGGTGAAAATTCTGAATGCAGCATTTTTATATGCATCATAATAAAAACCTGTATAGTATTACAGAGACTTATTTTGCCAAGTTAATGGTTAATACCCAGTTTTAAAGGCTTCTTAAACTACAGGTTTTTGTTGCTTATGAAACACTAGTTAAATGTTTGAATTTACATGCGCATCCTGACAATTCCAGATGAACAGTTCAGTCAGAAATTCTTATATTTTCGTATTTGAAGCATCAATCAAATTTGCATGATATTATCAACCATCATGTTTGAATGCTGACACTGACCCAAACCCAAAATAAAATAGGGAACATTTAACAAAAATTGCTGATATTCCTGTGTGAAAGTCAGGGTCTGCCCCCCCCCCCCCATTTTGAGAGGATTCAGAACATTCATGTGCCTGTTAACCATCATCTGAACAATGTCAGTAATCAATAGAACTTTCAGGACTTTCATAGAATAGTACACATTTATGAAGAAACACAGAGATAAAGATACACTACAGTGAAACTTCTTGTGTGTACATACACAAAATTCTTAAGTCCTAAAAATTCTATTCAACATAACCAAATCTTAGGATACTTCAAATGCAGAGATTGAGGCCAAGGACAAACAAGACAGAATTTTCTACAAACTTGAGAAAAGCCCCAGTTTTTCAGGAAAAATAATCTTTTTTAAAAAACTCACTGAGGGATTAATAATGGAAGCAGAGCCTATAGCTTTAAGACACAAATCTTCTCTGTGGCTGTTGTTAGGCAACTGCAATAGTATTGCCAGTTGAAGGCTTGGTTTTTGTCACTAAGAGGAAGAAAGAAGGGGCAGAGCCCTTTTTAGGGCTGTTTTGGCCTTTATGGGAGAATTCATTGGGTCCAGGCCTGGCAGCAACCCTAAGTGAATCAATACCATGTGAGTTCCATGACTCACCTAGAACTGGGTGCTCACTGTTGTTCAACAGTAGTCACTGTGTGAAAGCCAGTGTTGTGTACAGCTAGAGTTTCAGTCTAGGATTTGGGAGACACAGGTTCAAATCCTCACTCCTACCATGGAATTGTTGGGTGACCTCAGGTCAGTCACACATTGTTAGCCTAATGTACCTCACAGTGTGTTTGTGAAGATAAAATGATATAAGCTGCTTTGGGTCCACATCGTGAAGAAAGATATATAGTAAGTAATAAATATACCTCAAGATGGAGTGCAGATAAAATCTAGGTTGGTTGATGGGTTGGAAGGAGAGAAGGAAGCAGGAAACTGTGAAACTTTGGGGGCTGCAACGGAGGAAGTACTAAGGGGAATGGGATAAAGAAGAAATGGAGGTGTCCTTCACAAGTCCTTGCAGGTTTCCTACTGCGCAACTGGGTCTGGTGTGACAGGCAGCATTGCATAACTCAGTGAGACTTTTCCCAGGGAAGGGCTGAGGAAGGAAGGAGGGGAAACTGAAAGGACTTTTGCCAGGAAAGGAGGGAAAACCGAACATTGGACAGGAGGCTGGCTGGAGAAAAAAGGTGGGTTGGAAGAAGAATAAAGCAGGAAAAGCAAGAGACAACGGAACTTTCAGGAAAGGGAAAGAGGAAATGATGAAGGAAGGAATAATAAATGCCTCCTACAAGTCCTTGTATGTTTCCTGCTTATTCTGTTCTATTCTATTCATTTAAGGTAAATTTGACACTACTTAATGCCAATATGATAATTTGTGATAATTATTTATACAATATTTCAATACACAGGGGACCAACTTTCTAGAGAAAAACTTAAGGAAAAGTTGTTGTGCACAAGCTCCATTGAAACAAATGTGATTTGTGCAAAAGCACTTCCATAGGGCATGTGCAGAAAAATTTGTGCCCTTGGGATACATAAAATTGTTCATCTTAGTGAGAAGTCCTATGAAAACTAAGAGGTATAAATAATACCTTCATTTCTTCTAGAACACTGAGCCATGAACACTAATGTGTGAATGCGATTTTGAGTATATATATCTTATCTGAAACCTGATCTGACAGTACAAGCTGTTCAGCTACTGTGATCTGACTGACAGATCTCTATTGACTTTGAAAGCCTGAAATGGTCTTTAGCTAAGTTAAACCAATTTAATATTCTCTCAATCTAATTGCTCATACCCAGTCATACAAAAAACCTTTGAATAGCATGCATTTTATATAAGTAGCCAATACAGTTTCTGCATCAAATACAAATTATGTGTGGTGGGGGGAGGGAATCTGAAATGAGAGAAAAATGGCATGACTATCAAGCAAACTCCTGTATTGTCAGTATGAATCAATTTAGGTTCTGCCAATGTAGTTAAATGTTAGAAAACTGTTCCCTTCTCAGTGGGAGACATTGAGAGGCCGACAGTGTTCACACCAAATACAGTACAGATGGCATTCAGAGTATGGCTAATTTAAATATATATATATATATACACACACACACACACACACATACATATACATACATACATACACACAGAGTATGTCACAGAAGTGAGTACACCCCCTCACATTTTGTAAATATTTATGTATTTATTTATTTATTACTTTACATTTATATCCCGCCCTCTCCGCAAGCGGACTCAGGGCGGCTTACAATATCATAAAAACAATCAATTCCATAAAACATATAAAACCATAATACACTTATCAGTTTAAAACTATTTGCGCTGTCTCAATCTAGTCTGGCGGTAGTGGGTTCTGACTATGATCGCCAGCTTCTGCAGGATGTCCGGTGGCAGCCCATTTTCAGTCAACCAGAAAAGCCTGTCTGAACAGTTCGGTCTTACAGGCCCTGCGGAACGCTGACAAATCCCACAGGGCCCTTATAGCTTCTGGGAGGGTGTTCCAAAGTTCTGGTGCTGCCACCGAGAAAGCCCTAGATCTTGTTGCGCATAGCCTGGCTTCTTTTGGGCCAGGGGCAGACAGCAGATTTTTTGTCCCTGATCGCAGTGCTCTCTGGGGGATATGTGGGGAAAGGCGGTCCCGTAGATAGGCAGGTCCCTGACCATAAAGGGCTTTAAAGGTTAGTACCAACACCTTGAAGCGAACTCGGAACACAACAGGCAACCAGTGCAGCTCTCTCAGCACTGGCCGAATGTGCTCCCGTCGTGGTAGCCCCATTAACAGCCGTGCTGCAGCGTTCTGCACCAGTTGTAGTCTCCGGGTTAGCGTCAGGGGTAGCCCCATGTAGAGAGCATTACAGTGATCTATTCTTGAGGTGACCGTAGCATGGATTACCGTCGCTAGGTCACTGAGCTCCAGGTAAGGGGCCAGCTGCCGTGCTTGCCGAAGATGGAAAAAGGCAGATCTAACAGTGGCTGCCACCTGAGCCTCCATTGTAAGGGAGGACTCAAGGAGCACGCCTAAGCTCTTGACCTTGGGGACCGGTACCAGTGGCACCCCATCAAGGGCCGGCAGCTGGATCTCTCTCCCTGGACCGCCCCGACCCAGGTAGAGAACCTCCGTCTTCGTCGGATTCAATTTCAGCCGACTCAGTCTGAGCCAAGAGGCCACGGCTTGTAATGCAAGGTCTAGATTTTCCAGGGTACACCCATCATTAGGTAGAGCTGGGTGTCATCCGCATATTGATGGCAACCCAGTCCATACCTCCTGACAATCTGGGCAAGGGGGCACATATAGATATTAAATAGCATCGGGGATAGGACCGCTCCCTGCGGCACCCCGCAACTAAGGGAGTGCCTCTGGGATGCTTCCTCCCCTATCACCACCCTTTGTCCCCGATCTTGGAGAAAGGAAGTCAGCCACTGCAAGGCAGATCCCTGTATCCCCACATCGGTGAGGCGGTCTGTCAGTATATCTTTTCATGTGACAACACTGAAGAAATGACACTTGGCTACAATGTAAAGTAGTGAGCCTACAGTTTGTATAACAGTGCATATTGAAAATTCAATATGACAAAGTTTTAAAATAGTCATTGGTGATACTGCGAAGAAAAAACACTACCTACCCCAATAGCTTCTTGTTGGAGAAGGAAAACATAAATTTGTTGTCCTTATTTCCTGACAATGGGGTCTTTTCCAATTTGTGCTCCTCTTCCATTTTCAGTAATGAATCAGGTTTACTGTTCTGAAAATGAAATATTTTCCAATGTAACAACAAAACAACAAATGTCTGAACTAATGGCAAACTCTTACTTAATAAATGCTTCTAACACAGAGAATACATTTGTACAACAGAAACAGCATAGCACATACACCAGATCTTATTATCCAGTCTGATAGTCCAATATGTGGGCTGGATCCACAATTCTTGTGTAACCAAATCCTCAATGGCCCCATGGTCTTGAAGAACATAAATTACCCATGCCACAAGAGAGTGATAGTCATTTAGAAATCTTGAAGATTCTTCCTGTTGGTTTACTTTGATTTGGATCCATTAAGCTTTCTCCTGGAGTATAAACTTCTGTTCTTGTTTTCTTGTTTGTTTGGATATCAGGTGATGGCATAGGATGGTTAGATCTTTATTTTATTTTATTGCTCTAGAAGGCATGTGTATATCAAGCAGCTATGTATCCCTATTGAGTAGGGAGTTACTTAATAGAAATATTACCCTTTTAAGTTTGGATTTCAAGTGGTCTGATTTCCACTTAACAAACATTTGTATTAACTTGTGTTCACCAATTTGAACTGCTGAATCTAGTCATGTAGTTAGTTATTCTATTGGGTTACATGCTATAGATAAATTTGTAAATTGCTATTTTGCATATCAGAAATTGAGATGCAAACAAATAGTTAGATTAAAGCTGAAATGAATTTTTACTTTTCATGTTAAAATTTGCATGTGCAATAAACAGTCAAGTAAATTCTATGAAAATCAGTGTTTCCTCTCCCACCCCACCCCAAGATCAACCATAGCTCACTGGAAATGTTTATTTGTGAATATCCAGTACATCCCTCCTTCTTACGGCCCAGCATTCCATCAAGTCTACAGTAGAATCACTAGATAAGAGAAACCATACCTTATATTTCCATTTTGCCTCTGTTTTGGTCTTATTCTGCTCCCGAATTTCAAACTTTTCTACTTCATTTTGCTTCTCAGTGGGCTCTTTATTAGGGGCACTCAAAGCATTCTTGGCAGCCTGATTCGAGCAACCAAATGAGCTTATTATCTAATGTACAATGACTATGAGACATGTTTGGCTTACGTTAATTACTATATGAAAGCATGCTCAGGTGTGAACAGCATCTAAATTATACGTAGCATTCATGCTGAACAGGCTGTCAAAGTATCATTCTCTTCCCCACCCCAGAATATATTGCCAAGATCAATATATTTAAAACAATGTTCCACATGCCATATTTATGTCACAGGTTTATCAGATGATATTTATTCTCTAGCACATGCACTAGTAATGGCACAAGACTCACTTGGAAATCACAAAATTAACCTCTTACTGTTTCCAGAATCTTTTAAAACTGGTTTATGAAAATCTTACAATTTTGGTAATTTTAAAGATGCTATTTTACAGGGAAAGAAAAATATTATTTGCGCTAATATCTCTTGCACTTTGCATCTACAAAGTACATTACAAATTTCACTTATAGCATTCCTGAGGCATGATATAATGGATGACAGCAATTTTCCAAGGTACAATCCAGGACTGCAAACATGCTATTAGCATGTTATTTTATTGTAGTACCAAACTATTACTCTTATTTCAAGCTATTTGCAAGGATATCAACTAACACAAGTAATGGAGGTAATTTTAACTAAAATGTTCACTACATTACCAACTGGACACTTCTGAATTCATGCTCCTGATGGAACTAGCGCTACTAACCAGCCAGCTAGTTCTCATCCTAAGCAAAAGGTTAGGGGAAGGCCTGGAGTGGGGGCTCACTCCTGGTGGAGCCTGACTCAAGAACATGTTTGAAAGAGTTATTTCCTATTAAGATTTATCAGATTTGTAGATTCTTATGTATCCTAATCAAAGTTTACAGAGACCTGGAAGAACTAGTGTAGTGGACTGTGGATTTTGTTCTCATATTTGGTTTTGCAATTTTATCTTAGAAACTCTTAGAATTTTTTGAAAATCCAAAGGCTCTCCAAGGCGAGGTATAGGAAGGTTGCCCATGACTAATTGACAAAACAAACAAAAAACCCTCCAAGAGAGCAATGTGTCTCTGCCCGCCCCCTGACGTGGGAGGAGGATACTCCAAATATCACTTCTGATCCAACATTCAGAAATATTTAGGTAATATACTTTAGCTAAGATGCTAAACTCTTGGAATACTTCTTCACAAAATCTTATCACACATACAGGCTAAACAATGGCAAGAAGAACTATGCTCACCTTTCCCTTCTTTGGTGTTTCAATCTTTGTTAGGGCCTCTTTTGTATGAGCTTCAAGAAGATCTAAGTTAGGAATGGCAGGTGGAGGAGCTTCCTTTGCATTTTTGTTTTTTTTCTTCCCTTCCCCCTTGACTTTTGGTGTCTTGGGAGGTTTAGGTGGCTTGGGGGGTTTGGGTGGCTTGGGAGGCTTGGGTACTTTGGAAGGTTTGGGTGCTTTCATTGCTTTTGGGGTCTTTTTCTTAGAAACTTTTTCAACTGGTGGTGGAGGAGGAGGTGGCGAAGGTGGTGCAGATGGTGGAGGTGGTGTCCGTGGTGCAGGCGATGGTATTTCCTCTTTCTCAATAGGACTGACCTCCTCAACATTCACGTTGGCACTCACTTCAGGCTTGCTGACTTTCAAAGCATTCTGAAGGTGAACAGAACCATCTTTCAGTAGCTGATTTACATAGGGATTTGTTAAAAAAAAATGTTCCCGAAGAAGTAAAAGCTACAGCTGTGAGTATGAAAACAAAAATAAAGATAGACCTAGTGTTGGTCTGGGGCTTGATTAGCATGACTGAAACACTACAGTTGCTGCTCTGGAAATAATTAAATGTAGTGAGATGGGTAAGATCAGATGAAATTATGATCTAATTTTTCAGTGCAATCCTATGAAATTGATGGATTTAAACTGGAGTAACTCTGTATATGGTTTTTCCACAGATCTTCCCCTTCAGATGAGTTTCTAAATTGCTGCTTTGTGTAAAAGGGGAACAGAATTATATTATTCTTGTAACATATAAATAAGTGGCAAAAGCTATGTTTAAAGATCACACAGTCCACCCAAAAGATCTCTTCCCTGGACAGGTGTAGAGATTTAGTAATATGTGAAAGCTTTTCTCCCATTCCTAAACACAGGGTAACTAACTTTCTTGGATCTGACCAGTTTCTGCTAAAAACTCAGAGGGAAATCTCACAAAAGACCAATCTATATAAATAACTTCCACCATTGGGACATACTTGCCATTCATGCCACATGATATTTTTACTGTAGTGCTGGCGTAAAGCTCTGTCAGATAATAGATTTGTAGGCAAGAATAACCACTATTCCTAATCCTGCTGTATCAATTGTAAAATATAACTGTGCTGCACTTTGCATATTTACTTTCTTGAATATTGTCTAGGTCGCCACATCCCGCCCTCGCCGGGGCCCACAGCGGCTCGGCCTCACCCTGCTCCAGCACCAGCGATAGGGAGTGGCCATGGCGTGGCTGGACAGGCGGTGGCTTGACCCCTGGGGCCCCCAAGCCCGCCTACCTTAGCTGCTACTGCTAGGCGACTTGAGAGTCAGTTGCAAACACCGCTCATCGGGGGCCTGAGTCCCCACCATGGAGCTGCCCCCAGTCAATCGTCCTGCCCAAACGGCACGGCCACAGCAGGGCCGGACTGGACTGGAAGCCCCAGAGCTGCTGGTGATTCAGGGGGCAGTGGGCAAGCTTAGGAAGGCTGTTGAGATGAATGCGCCCACTAGGGCAGGTGTGCTCCACCCCACGACTTCCCCAAAGGGTGGGCTCCACCCAGGGCCACTCAGGAAGGGGCGGGGGGAGCCCAGCTGGAGGGAGGCACTGGCCAATGGAGAAACACAGGGCTGGAAGGGGTGGAGAGTTGGGGCATGGAGGTGTGAGGGGGATAAAAAGGGGAGTAGCGCTGACGGCCGAGGAGGAGAGAATGCGGGGAAGTTACAGGCAGACGCAGAGAGAGAGAGTGAGAGTGCCTGACTCCACAGAGGTGCCGGTGGCATGAAGAAATGCCCCCCCCTCTATTTTCTGAGGCCACAAGTGCCCCTTTTGCCTCCCCTTGCCCAGCCATGGACTCCCTGCGGGTCAGGGTCAAGAGGGGTGGGACTCACAAATGTATAGTATGATTTTCATAGATCTGTGTTGCAAAGCATAAGGGGGAGCACCAAGCACGTGCTCTGTCAAAGCCTGTTAGTCACATACATCCATAATTTAGAAACTCTTTTCACTACCTAATCATAAATGTATAATATAATGAATTACTATTTGCTTGGTTTGTTCACTTGTTTTACATTTTTCAAATGCTAAAAAGTTCTCTTAGTCTTTTTCTTTTTTACTCTTTTTTAAAAAAAATACATTAATAAAACAATGAGGGAATAAATGTTTTAAATGCTAATAAATTGTAAGACTACAAATTTCAAATTAATCTGCATTGAACAAAAAAGCATTAATACACCCCCAAGGTAAAAGGAGCAGAAAAAAATGTAACAATTATATTGTCATTTTAATATTCACTGAAATGCAAATTTGATAAGCAAGTTGTAAAAAACAAAGAGAACGTTCAACGCCACTCATGATTCCATTCAACTCAATGGGGGGGGGGAGGACAGCTAAAATAAAGAGGTCTGATCTTTTATTACCTGATCGCATGGCTCCCTTTCATGTCAAACACATTTTAATTCCACTGATTTCTAAGAGAATGAAATATCCCTAGCTTCCTCTTGCTCTGAAATCCATATATTTATGTTTTCCCTGGAAAATCAGTTGCAGTGTTCTTTATTGCTTACATAGTCTGCCAAATCTGTCCCAAATACTGTAATTTAGTGTTAATTGGAAAAGTGCTTATCTCAATAGCCCAATGTGAAAACAACTGTTGAGTAAAGAGGGGCTGTCCAGTTGAGCTTATTCATCTCATATGTGTGAGATTCAGGTCTAAACCAGATAAGATGCCGAGGGATCTGTGATTGAATTTCCCCCCATGTTTTTTTAAAATGAAACAGAAGGACTGAGGGATCCACATTTGGATCAGAGCATCACAGGAGGAAAGGTTTACACCCCACTAGATTTTGCTAATTAAATGGCTAATAACAGCAGGTGAGTTCGTGTTGATTAGCAAAACCATGTGTTGTGTGTGTAGTAGTAGTACTTTATTCATGGTCATCCGACCAGCTTAATACAAACAAAAACAAAATCATAAAAACAAACCCATCACCTCTTACACAAAATTCCTGACGCCAACTATTGCACATATTGTTAAAACTCATAACCAAGATTTACACTCTCAATTTCCCTCCTTTCCAACTGAGCAACATAACAGAAACGGGCAATCTTAGATGAAACATCAGAATGAGCGTCAGACAGGAGGAAGGCAATCTGCTCATCCTCCGGCCTGCCCGCCAAGGACCCGAGAATTGGAGAGATTAATCTTGCCCTCAAGTCATTGTAATTAGGGCACCGCAAAACAATGTGGAGAGTTGTTTCGACCTCATTGCAATTACAGGGGCACAATCTTCCCAGATATGGGTACCCAGCGTAACGTCCCAAAAGCACCGAAGAGAAAAGTGCGTTAAGTCGTGCTTTTGAGAAAGCTATCCGATATTTTGGGATAGTGATGTTGAAAAGATACCTGGCTGGGGACAGTACTTTGGCTTGCTTCCCTAAGAAAATGTGCGCAGAAAGACTAGCTCTAGCAGATCTCAGTTCAAGCTCAACCAACCTCAGGTGCAAAAGTTCTTTCGCATCCCTCAGTTTCATCATTGCTAGGGACTCAGGGGAGAGATCACAGAGTCTAAAATGATCTAGACACCTTTTCTCCCAAGTTCCCACAAAAGAGTCGAAAAAAATCAGATGGGGAAGGCCACCTGGCTTTGAGAGAACCCTCAAAAAGTAACAAAGGGTGTTTAACCACATAGACGTCTCGATGCTTGGGACGCCAGATTCCAACCTGATGGCAGTGTTTGGCACACAACTGGGAACAGACAGAAGCTTGCGCAAGAGTTTAGTTTGTACTATCTCCAACGGCTTGGTGGTTGAATAAGGGGCAATTTCAGCGCCATAGAGCAACTGGACCCTGGTCTTTGCAGTATGCAGCCTTAGTGCTGCAGACAAGAATTTGGCCCCTTTGGAGATGTAAAAACGGTAGATGGCATCAGCTGTTCTTTGCGCAGATTGTGCAACATAGTTCTTATGTGCCAAACGCTTTCCCTGATAATGAAAAATCACCCCCAGGTATTTAATAATTTTTACTTGCTCAATGGGTTTGCCATTTAGAAACCAACAATGAGCCTTGAAACGTTTGGTGAAAACTAAAACCTTGGTTTTATCTAGATTAATTTCCAGCTTTTCCTGCAGACTGGTCTGGGTTAGATGGCGAAAGGCCCTTCACATACCAATCTGCGTCCTGGATAGTATAAGCACGTCGTCAGCATACGCTAGAACTGTTGTGTGGAACAGTTAAACCCCCTTCTCTCTGTTTATGTAGCCTTTATCTGAATGAGAGCCCCATCTGGTTGGGGAGATTTGACTTACTTGTGTCTCATCTATAGGACTCTGGGCATGTGAAATTACCTGACAATATCTATCTATCTATCTATCTATCTATCTATCTATCTATCTATCTATCTATCTATCTATCTATCTATCTATCTGTCTGTCTGTCTGTCTGTCTGTCTGTCTGTCTGTCTGTCTGTCTGTCTGTCTGTCTGTCTGTCTGTCCGTCCAGATGGCTGGCAGCTTAAGAAGTTAGAACAAAAATTATTTTAAAATATCTTACTCAGTATTGTTTCTCTTATATTTGATTACTGCACCCGTGAATCTTGCCACTAAAAGGGTTACACAATCATTTGTATCTGATAGTAGCCATGACACCTGGGCTTGCACATTTAGCAGTTCCTGCAAAGGCTGGACAATATGTATTGTAGATATGAAGTACTGGATAAAGATCAGTCTTATGTTGGAACGATACCTTTGAACTAAAATGCATAAAGCCATTTCTTTCTTTTGAAAGACTTAAAAAATGTACCATTTATCTGTGGAGGATGTATTTTCTAGCTAGAGAAATGTTGCAGACCAGGCAGAGATCTATTGGCTTGAAATTTCTGTTAACAAATCCATCCTTTAGAAAGAAGGAAGAAGGAGAGGAGAGAGGGAGGGAAAGAGAAGACTTTTTGACAGTATTTAGGAAATTGTAAGACGTTCATATCAGAGGAAAGATACCAACCTCACTTAATCTTATTTCTTTGGCAAGGTCCTTAATAAGTTGTGCTGGTTTAAAGTGTTCTGGGAGTTCATCTTCATGGTCCACTAAAGCCTATAACAGAACAAAGCCAAACACAAAAGCTTATGTGTAACAAGTGGTATTATCAGTTATTTCTATTAAAATCATATAAAAGTAAGCAATTCAAAGGGAAGACAAATACATTTTTATCCTATTTTAGATTAGCTCATAACTAGGACAGTATTTAAAAAAAGGTAAAGGTAGTCCCCTGTGCAAGCACCAGTCGTTTCCGACTCTGGGGTGACCTTGCTTTCACATTTCATGGCAGACTTTTTACAGGGTGGTTTGCCATTGCCTTCCACAGTCATCTACACTTTTTTACTAAATTCAGATGCTATGATATCTATAAAAGAACAGCAGCTAGATGACAAAGTGTAAACAAAGCAACAATCTGTATAAAAATTCATGTAACTGATGATGGAAACAACAATCTAGATTTGGATAGGAGGAATTTAGTTTTCCAGTGTAAAGAATAAACATTAATAAAAATAATAAACAGGGCTTGGCTTATTTTGGAAAAGGAAACATTTGTATCTATGTTCTTTGGTTTATAGCCAATAAAATGGTGACTTAAAAATAAGAGCATGTAAAACTTGAAAATGATTTGCACTCTCCAGTTCCTAATACAGATATCTGCGGGGGGGGGGGGGTTACTTTGTTTTGCTTTACTTTTCATTGAGCTTTTTTATTGTTTAAAGAACAACAGGGATTAAATACAAAGCAATTCAAATACAATAAGGAGGAGGATAAACTACAAATAAATAGAAAACACAATACTATATAAAGCTATCATAGCACAAAGTACAATGCACTACAGATTACTAATTAAGTTAAAATATAGAATACCAAACGATTCAGGGTTCTCACTGGAGCACAAAGACTGCATTCTGTTTTCCTACAGTACTGATAAACAATTGCCATTTATTTTAAAAAGTTATTAGCAATCACCTGTCTCTTGGCCAGCCACATGTACATATCAAGCTGGTATGTAGTTGCTCAAGAATTTCTTTAACTAAAACTTAATGCCTTTTCCTTTATAACTCAGGATGTGTAAACAAGTTCCACTGAGAACTTGAGCTCTGAAACAATTCCTTGTAGCTCTTCTATAATTAGAATTTTTAGGACTATCAGTTCTGCTCTCCAGACATTTTCTGCCCCCCTTACACCCTGCAGTCAGCCAAACCAGTAAAGTGGAAAGACCAACCTGCTTTTTAGTCCAAGATCTGAAAGCGCCATTTAGAATTTTTGCTCCCTGGACGAAATGAGATGGAGGCTGCTTTCCAGCTTTATGTAATCCTATAAGCAAAGAAAAGAATGTATGCCATTCAGTGACTGTTTACAAATATATGTAGATTTTCAAAATGAAAGAAACAAACTTTTTTATGATAGAGCATGCTGACAGTACATGGGTAGTCTGAAAACAGAGTAATAGTGTAATTCTAAATAAGCCCCCTTTGAGCTCAATGGATGGCATTATAAGACTAAAATTTCTGAAGTGTTAATAAGCAGTTCCATATTAGTTACTAAAGGGATCTACCAATGGAGCTGTATTTTGAGTCAGGAACAAAGTCAGGAATCTAAAGTCTCACTTCAAAATACTAAGTTTCAATGTTCAATAGATATTTTCAAATTGAATTTTGCTTATTCATTATAAAATCTTCATCCTTCCTCAATGCACCCCCCTGTGATACACAATATTTTGTTCATGAGGATTTCTTAACCCTCAGAATTGGCATTCCATGAATAAAGATGGCATTTGGGGAAAACGGAAAGTGGAAAAGGTCTGCTTCCATGAGCACATAGCTCTAAGTCATGGTATTTAAATGTGCTAATTCCACATTTGTGGCATTTGTCCAATTTAAAGTGTTGTGCAAAATTTTATTACAGTTCCTTCAGGTCTCTCCTGTTGAATCTCCTCCTTCCCTCCTAACACATACACTTGATGTCATTACATCATCATGCTCCCAATACTCAGCACTAGTGGTTGCGTATTACCTATTTGTTTGAATTATGTAGTAAATAGTATCATAACCCACGAGCCATCTTTGATTTTGCTCTGCTTTTTTTTCAAGGCCAATGTAAATTCCATTCTGAATTTTTTTTTCCAGTGCTTGGGAAGAGACATCAGAATATGACTACTTTGAATTGCAACATGTGACTTAAGACAAATAAGGATGGTCACTTCCAAGAGAGCATGATCAAAACAGGGGTCCAAGGTCACTTCTGACCTTAGAAATATCACCTCTCAGATTATCAAAATGAGGAGCAGAAGGTCAGTTCCAACAAAATGTGGTAAAAAGGTAGATGGACATTCCAGAAATTTGATACCTCCATAAGAAAGAGAAAGGTATTACCTCTACAAGAATGGCATCAAAAGAACAGTCATCTCCAGGATAGTAATATCTAAAGGCTTTATCGTTAGTACGATCTATGGATGTATCTTTGACTTGACATCATTAATCTTTTGAGTTTATCTTTTATATGATGTGTCTTCTTTATATAATTTTATATAATTTTTATATAATTTTAATATACAATTTTAATATCTTAGTGTAATGTTACAAAGCTATATATCTTTTCTATATTTTTCAAACATGGAACCATTTTGATCCTAAGGATGTTTTGAATACAGTGTGACAATTTACTGATACCGCTAAGATGAGGACATTGCTGATAACAGATATCTTCTAAATGTAGTTTTAACCTTGTACTAGAAATACCAACTTTTTAAAAACTGTTCTAGTTTCAGTGTCAAATGCAACTTGAAGGAAGGACAATGGCCTGGCCAACCTTGTTCTGCCTCCATCTTAAGACTCAGAAGGCAGCATTAAAGCCTTCATGTACCTTGACCTATGCAAGAATGCTGCCCTTTCACCTCCTTCCTGGAATCCACATTTTGGGTTACAAGCTTATGTAAACATTTGGTTGTTTCATTCTGCACGTTGATAGTCAATGATTGTGTAAGAAAGAATGTATAAAATAAAGCAACGCAACCACTATCACAGCAACGCAAGCAGCATGGACAGACTGGTGCGTGAACCCCATCTCTGAGTCATGTGACCATTACTACATGTGGTGCAGTGAACAGGGACCCCTTTCACAAACTTCTGGAACAAACCCCTCGGAAGTGCACTTCATCGTTCTAAACGACCCCTTCATTTGTGAGTATGGGAGGGCAGGTCTCGCAAATCCAGCAGAAACATTTGGAGGAGCTGCGGTTCCTCCTTCAGAAGTATGGCAGGTCCGTGACTTCTGGGCAACTTCAGACTCTCTTACAAGAGGTCAGTAAGCAGTGCCCCTGGTATCCGGAGGGAGGTTCTCTTAAACTTCGGGACTGGGAGAAGATAGGGAAGACCTTTCACACAGAGCCTCGAGCCTCTGTTGAACTGCTTCAAGCCTGGCATCAATGTAGGCATGCAGTAGAGAAATTTATGCCTGTTTCTAGCACAAGCCAGCTCTCCAAAGATTGTCCCCTAAAATGCACTGGTGTCCAACTTGTCCCCCCTGCCCCTTTTCTCCCTCCTCTTCTTCCTCCTCCTTCTCCTCCTCCTCCACCAACAGATCCACCCATGGGCTCACTATCTAATGCCCCAGGACACATGGTCTGTGAAGTTTTGGAGAAGGAACTTGATCAGGATAAATTGGAAAATGTCCCAGAGTTGGCAGAAATGTTGCCTATTTGCCCTGAACAGTTGACAGGGGAAGAGTTGCCTGACCGTTTATCGGTATGCCCAGTAACCTATGCGCAGAATGAGAACGAGCAACAGATTGTTAACTGTACTGTGTTGCCGCACTCTGTTTTGAGTGGAATTCAAAAGGCTATCAGAGACACGGGAATAAGGGGAACCGATGTGCAGAGTCTTTTAAAAGGACTCTCTAATGGATACATTGATTTCTCAAGATTGGAAAAATATGGTGGGTATGATGTTAACTCCTGGACAGTATGTGGTATGGGACAGTGAATATCATAATTTGGCTGATGTTCAAGGGAGTGGCTCCAATGGGACTTATACTGTTGAACAAATATATGGATCTGGACAGTTCCGTACTATTGAAGCACAAGTGCTCCCTGTTGCAACCCTTGCTATAATATCTGAATGTGCTTTACAGGCCTTTGCCAAAGTCCCTATAGAAGGGAGACTAGCCCATAGTTTTGCAACTTGCCACAAGAGCTCTGTTTAGACCTTACCAATTGTCTTCAGGCAGCAATCAAAAGACAGGTTGATAACCCTGACACAGCAGGAGAATTGATGCTGAAATTGGCTAAGGGAAATGCTAATTTGGATTCAGAAAGAGCCCCGTGGTGCAGGGTGTTAAAGCTGTGGTATTGCAGTCTTGAGCTCTGCTTACGGCCTGAGTTTGATCCTGGCGGAAGCTGGGTTCAGGAAGCTGCCTCAAGGTTATTCAGCCTTCTATCCTTCCTAGGATTGGTCAAATGAGTACCCAGTTTGCTGGGGGGGGGGGGAAGTGTGAAAGACAAACTTTATTTTGCAACAGCGCTCAGTGCAACAGGCTGAAGTTGTTGCTAGAAAAACTCTATTTACAAGGGTCTTTCAACTTAATAGTTGACACTTGTATGCATTAAATTTGATTGGCTATATTTTTAATCTTGCAGTTTTTAATTTCTGGCTGTAAGTTAACTTTTTTCATTGCCACAATTCCAAGTCATTCTAATCTTCCTGGCTTGATTGCTCAAGACAGTGCCTTTGCTGATAAGGTTTAAAAGGTGTTACATCGCTATTTACTTTTCCTGTCTCAGTCACAGCTATTTTCACCAGAATACCAAAGCATTTGTCAAACAGTTTTCATTAAATTTTGATCAGGACAATGGTCCACCCAGTCCAGCACTCTGTGTCATACAGTGACCAATATATGTATCAGTTTAGTGTAGTGGTTAAGTGTGCAAACTCTTATCTGGGAGAGCCAGGTTTGATTCTCCACTCCTCCACTTGTAACTGCTTGAATGGCTTTGGGTCAGTCATAACTCTGGCAGAGGTTGTCCTTGAAAGGGCAGCTGCTGTGAGAATCCTCTCAGTCCCACATACCTCACAGGGTGTCTGTTGTGGGGGAGGGAGATGGAGGAAATTGTGGGCCGCTCTGCAGCTCTTGAATGGAGGGCAGAATGTAAATCCAATGTCTTCTACACACACACACACACATATGTGTGTGTGTATATATATATACTGTGGTTAATAGTAACTGGGACCTCTGCTCTATATTTTTATCCAGTCCCCTCTTGGGGCTTGCTATGCTTGTAGCTGCCACCACCTCCTGTAGCAGTGAATTCCACATGGTAATCAGCCTTTGAGTGAAGAAGTACTTCCTTTTATCTGTTTTAACCTGACTGCTCGGCAATTTCATTGAATGCCCACAAGTTTTTGTATTGTGAGAAAGGGAGAAAAGTACTTCTTTCTCTACTTTCTCCATCCCATGCACAATCTTGTTAACCTCTTATCATGTCACCCTGCAGTCAATGTTTCTCCAAGCCAAAGAGCCCCAAGTGTTTTAACCTTTCTGCACAGGGAAAGTGTTCTCTAACAAACTGTGGCAAATGGATGTCACACATGTTCCTTCATTGGCTCCTTGGAAATTTGTTCATGTGTCTGTAGACACCTATTCAGGTGTCTTATGGGCCACTCCTCAAAGAGGGGAGTCTGCCACGCATGTTATTGCTCATTTAATTGCTGCCATCACTGTCCTGGGCAAACCTAAAAAACTCAAGAAAGACAATAGCCCTGCCTACTGTTCTGCTGGTTTCCATGAATTTTATATACAATGGGACATCTGTCTCAGTCATGGTATTCTGTATAATTCCACAGGTCAAGCTATTGTGGAACATGCTAATCAGACATTGAAAACCACTCTTCAAAAACAATTAAAAGGAGTAAAAATGGAGGTTCCTACCCAAATGCAATTGAACAATTGTATTTGGCCTTATTAACTTGGCATGGTTCAGTGCCCCTAATTAACTGGGGGTGCCGGCATGCTGCTGTGTTTTCTCTTACAGGTCCTTTGTGGGTTCTGGCACATTGTGTTCACCTGGCTAAAGATGGCATGGCATCAGGATCTCCTAAATCCACTTCCCAATTTCAATCTCAGCCTCAAACGAAAGATTGTGTAACGCCTGCAGACCCAGACAGTTCGTGATACCACATGAGGGGGATGTGAAGCGTCTAACTAATCCAGCTCAACAAACGTTGGAAGAGGCTGGGCAAAAGCCATCTCCAGAGGACTTGGTGGCTGATGTATTTGCACAGCTAACAAACTTTGTTGTTTATGTTTATATATTTTGTCTCCTCTCAAGGCTATTAGTTTTGGAGATAGTCTTCAGTTTAATATTTGGGAACATTTAGCTAACACTAACAATGTTTCACATTTTTTATTAACACAACACACTGATTTACATATGTCATTCCCGTTTGCAAGGCTCCAGGAACTGATACAGCTCTTGGTAAATGTTTAAATGCATCCCAAATCTCTTATGCAACTTTACCCAACTGGCATTCCCACCATAAGCCATTGCATGGTTGCCTGCAAACAGATGCCCCTTTGTGGAAATGTAATATAACAATTAATGTAACCAGTAATTATGGCTATACTCCTTTATCACCTGATTGGTTTTCCTCTTGCTTCCATTGAACTTTTAGTTGTATTCCTGCTAATATATCTCTTTCTGTATGTTGTTTAAGTCACCTTGCTGTGGTGTTGCCTCAAATATCCTGGCTTATGGAATCCTCTACCTCACGCATTAGCAGAAAAATGCTTAGACTCTTAGACTCTACCTGTGATTGTTCTGATATCGCATTATTATCTCAGACTGATTATGTGTCTTGTTTACAGCGTTGCTTTGTACAATGCTTGCCTTCCTTATGTGTCTTGTGTACAAAAATATGTAAACCGTCAAGAGAAGAATATACCTTGCAAGCCAATCATGCATATGTATTAGCAAAGCAATTGGAACGATACACCCCTTTAATACAATCGATTCCAGAGAGTGACGGTAAGGGGACAGACACCTTTTAACAAAAACCAAAAAAGAGTGAGATGAAGGAAGGACAATGGCCTGGCCAACCTTGTTCTGCCTCCATCTTAAGACTCAGAAGGCAGCATTAAAGCCTTCATGTACCTTGACCTATGCAAGAATGCTGAGGGTCTCGGAATGTGCTGCCCTTTCACCTCCTTCCTGGAATCCACATTTGGGGTTACAAGCTTATGTAAACATTGGTTGTTTTATTCTGCATGTTGCTACTCAATGATTGTGTAAGAAAGAATGTATAAAATAAAGCAACGCAACCACTGTCATAGCAACGCAAGCAGCATGGACAGACTGGTGCGTGAACCTCATCTCTGAGTCGTGTGACCATTACTGCAGCAACTCATTTAATAATATAATTAATTAAGGTTTGATTCTAGTACCTAATTTAAAAATTGCTTTATCCAAACATAGCAGGTAGTGGAGAGAGTGGTGCAACTACCTTAAACGTTAGGAGAAAATAATGTGGTACAGCACTATCAAAGCGTAAAAACACGATACCTACTAAAGAGTTTGTTTACCTTTAAATGATTCTAGCAGGTGTTTTCCTGTATACCAACAAGCCGTTTCAAAGTTTGGAAACTGGGTTAAGCTGACAATTTTTAATCGTCTTTCAACTTCATATGCTCTGTAATACAGTTTAAAAAAAATTTCAGTCACGGAGATCACATGCAGCTCTAAAAACCCCAAGGAGTGTATTTCCCATTATCACTCAGTAACATAACAGCTGTGTGGCTTTGCTTTCCAGGTGTTTTTAATCAACTAAACTGTGATAAATCCTAAACTTCTATGAAAATGACAAGTGTTCATGAAAACAGAACTTAAGAAAATGTATCAAAACACACCACACTGTTCATTATAACATAAATTAGCAAGCTACCAGATTGCTCAAACATGTATACTCATTTTAAGATGTATCAAAATGCACAATTTCAACATAAATCAAATAACACTGGGGACTAGGAATGATAAATTAAGAAATTGGGAGATTAGTACAATGTAAATGGACAAACTCCTTTCTTCATGGACAATAGAGCATATTTTTACTCATTGTAAGGGAAGAACCTGGCAGCAATGTCAGGCATATAGCTTAACATTACAATTGCTGAAATTTTCTATTCTTCACAGGTTAAAAAAAAATGTTTTCTAACTAAACCATTATCTCAGCCTCTATATTTGGGCCCCAACACAATGTACAATTGTCCCAAAATATGTAGTTGTCCTAAAACATATAGAATAGAATCTGGTTAAATATCCTCCAACAAAGATTGGAACAAACAGCTTACCTCATCTGCATTTCAACACTTAGACTATGTAGAAAGTGTCCTGCAAAGGCTAGACAGTCGACAGGAGTTAATGTTGCATAAATCCACCCTGTATAACACCAAAAAAACAGTGATGTCTTTAAAACACTGAACCTCTTAACTGTGTATGGTCTGCTGCTTGTTCAGTATTTCCTCTTTATATATTATATGCCCCAGGAGAATTAGCAAAAGCAAAACTGACTTGTCCTTTAGAAGTGCAAGTTTAGTTTTTACATTACAGTTATTATATGTGATTCCTGCCCTTCTTTTAAGGAGGTTGAAGCAACATTTTGGTTTCACACCAAACAAGGCTGCCAGATAATTTGAGTTACTTGCCCAGAGACACACAGTTAGCTTCATAGCTAGATTTTCACTGCAGGAGCCAGAAGCATCATCAGGCCAAATGGCAGAAAACGGATGACAGTTGCAGTGAAAAACTGGCTAGTGTAGCCCTTCCCCTACCACTTCCCCCTCTACAAATCAAATTTCAGCCTGGCTTCAGGCTGAGCTCTGGGTCTGCAATAGACTGATCAGCTACAGAACCCATGTGCTTGCAAAACCACCTCTCCTGGATATATTCTGCTGTGATCACTCATCAAAGCAAAGCCTTCTGAAGTTGTACCCTGGAAAACAGATAAAATCGGCAATTGCCCGTTCATGATCCCCATTATGGATCAGCCTCTCTGAGGCTATTAAGGTCCCCAGGCTTCTATTACTGATTGTTTTACTAGAAATCTTTGCAATTCAATACAAACATTATCACTGAAACATCACATTTTTTCAACTGGTTTACTGATTCACTGAATCATTGTATTGTACTGGTAAATCCACCTTAATTCCACATGAGAAAGGAGGAATATAAATGAAAATAAAATAAAATGTATTGTTAGTGTTTAATAATTAGGCCATTCTATTCTACTGTGTTACTTGAATACTAGGTTGGAACAAGAGATTTTAAAAAGTGTATGATGGGATATGGAGTAGAAATAGGAGATGCAGAGACTTCTCCCTGGAAGGCAATATGTGGAGCACCCCAGGAATCTGCTGTTTCCCCTCTGTTGATAACTGTTTATGTAACACTGTTGGAAGAGATCATTCATTGTTTTGGGTTTCATCAATATGTTTATGACAACCAGCTATTTATTTAGCTGTTCCTTTCAGATGCTGCCATCTTGGTTGCTGATCACACTCTTGAGACTGTGGTCAACTGTCTGGGAATGAACAATCTGAAGTTGAAGTTAGATAAGATGAAAGTGATGCTGGGTGGTAAAATGAGTGTCTTGGAGGGAAATCCCATTGCCTATGACACATGGAATGATATTGCACAGATTCAGTAAAGAGCTCAGGAATATTCTTAGATCTGACCTTGCTTACACATCAACTTCCTCATGTCAGCTGTCTCCTCATGATGGAGCACTTGGGGAGTACAAATTTTAAGTAAATTAAATGGAACAAAATGGCAGTCCAACCTGTTCCTGTTCTGGCTTACAAAGGGAAACGATGGGTTGGGAAACCTGTCCTGCTAAGAACTTTCTACTATACAGTTATGCTGCTTTTGCTTGCCCTGATAGAAGTTTCCTGTATTCAAACTGTAAACAGACCACAGGTTAGTATGCTGCCAATCAAGTAATAATTTTAAGGTTATCAGCTTATAATTCTATAGGACAGAGATTTAAATTGTACAGTTTAATATTATCTCACTTCAACTCTAACACACGCTTTGCAGATTCAGAGCAACAGGTGTGTTGAATGTAAATGTCTTGCATTTCATCAGTAGCTCACCTGAGGGGATAAAAAGTGTTTGTCCTTGTTTAACTGTGCATTTGTAACATTTATCCACTTGGTCAGCAAAAAACATCTCACTGTTATTTGCTGCGGACTGCCAGCGCTCATATAAAGAAATGTTTGCAGAGGTCGGCTTGATGAGATAAAATATTTTTTCACCCTAAAAAAGAACAAGTGCTTTGATTATTCAAAGGAATTAAAACCACATAACAAGTCTGTAGAATCACATATATTTTAAACAGTCTGTTTTGGTTATACCAGACAGTGGTGTGCATTTAGAAGGTAAGTAATCAAAACCCAATCTGAGCATGCCTCATATTGGTTAATCTCATAACTAATACAAATGAAATTTTACACACAAATAGTTTCAGTTCCGGCCATTTTTCTGGTAGTGTTGCGGTAAGTGTTGCTGACTGCTTTCAGTTCTCATTGCTCATTTCTGTCATTAAACTGTCTCACAGGACATGAGAACAAAATATATTCAACACTCACATATATACCTGACACATCTGTCAATCAGTCTATGTTCCTGCCAAACAGAATTGTTCTAATTTGAATTTTTCTGCACAGCATTTCCTCCAATCACACTGCTGAATCACTGACTTGGGAAGGGCTCTCATTCTATATAACTGGATGATGCCTCTCTGATTCATAATGGTAATAAGTATGAACCAAACAGTAGGAAGAAGCAAATGCCTTGCTTTCAGCCTTGGACAGTATGACAGAAGACAAGTTAGGGAAAGAATAGGGCTTTCCCCCAAAGACCTAATATATTTGGGGAAAGAGGCAAAGCTTTTATTTTTAAGTGGAAAGGAATGATATTCCATTTGAAGAGAGCAGCCAGAAAGCCACTGTCTTTTTTCCCTCCCCACCCCCATGAGAGGCAGCCTGCCTACTTTTCCTCAAGGAATGATATTACTGCTTTATATGAGATGTTCAGAAAAGCAAAATGGCTGTCTGTAATTCAATTCTTTATCTTAGCTTTTAAGATGATCCCCGTAATAATTCTAGGACATGGTTTGGTATTAAATATGGCAAAATAATAAGAGTCTTACTTTCAGGACATGGTACCAGGCAGAGGCTCCACCAGACTCTATGTGAAAATCTGTGTAGCTATCCTTCACGCATATCAGGCAATATTTGGTCACTTTAGGTTTTGCAAGCAAAGCATCATCAGGCCAATGATTTTCTACCCAAGAAAGTTTTTTCACTATATCAGGAGACTCTACAAAATTGGACATTCTGTTTTAATCATAAAAAGAAATAAAATTTGAGTTAGTATGAAATACAACATTGGATCTAACATCAGTGAAGATGCTATTTCTGGGCAAATTCTCAATTAGTCTTTAAGTGCGCTGGAGAAAGCACGTACTGGATAAAATGTCTGCAGAGCCGGGCAGTCCAATCCAGAAATAAGTGGTGGCCGGTCGCTGTGTAGCTGCCGTGCCACTAGTAGACTTCCTGAGCGTGGGGAGGGGAGAGGCAAAGCTTGCTGTGAGGGAGACGGTCACCATGGCAATGCCGCTGGAGTAGGCACAAGAGAGGCGGAGGCAGCCGGAGGGGAGGGCCAGCCCACCCACCCCCCATTGCCCAGTCCTGGCGCATGCGCCACAGCTCATGACAGTCAGGGATAGGGAGAGGTGGCCCCAGAGAGGCTGATAGCCATCCCCAACCTGCCCCCAATCAGAGAATGGAGCCAATGATGAGCAGACCATCACAGGCAAAGGAGAGATGTCCCACCAACACGGGGAGGGAACACAAATGAGGCTGGGCATGCACGCACAAGAAGCCTGGCTTGGTGGCGAGGCGAGGGTGGGGGTGAGACAGGGCCGCATGGAACCACGGAGAAGCTGTCAATCCCCTCACAGCCTCCTACTGTCAGAGACTCTGCCAATGGCAGGCAGACAAGCAGGAAGTACCAAGTGCAGGAGTTCGCTGTCATAGACAGTGGCTAGAATGTGTGTCTGGGAGTGAGCAGCCCAGCAGCAGACACCCCCCACCCAGAGACACCCCCCACCCTGTGTTACCCTGACGCCCCCTGCCATGTGCACGGAACACCTCCCCCGGGGGCTGCAGAACTCAGAGTGCGAGTGCATCAACTGCAGAACTCTGAGTTCACTTCATCAGCTCCTCCCTAGTGTCCTGCGCACAACAGCCCTGTGGGGTCAGGTAGGCTGTCAGCCCAGGCAGGCTGAGGGGCAGCACTCCCCTCCCATCCACCCACGCAGGGGCAGCATAGCGGCTCATAGACCATTCCCCCCCCCCCAAACCAAGTCTGCCCACCCTCCCAGGCATTCCCTCGGAGAGGCCACTGACAGAGGAGGGGGGGGGTTGCCCAGGGAATGTGCAGCAGATGCCAAGCAGGAGAGACAACAGAGGGCATAAATCAGACTTTATTTTTCCGGAACAGAGTGCAACAGTGTCCCTGGCGCGCGCTGGGCAGTCTCGCCATGGCTGGGGCTCCATTCCGAGTGGCAGGCAGAAACAGCTGAGGGAGTGAGGGGCGGTGGAGTGACACAATCAGAAGTCTCTGTGTTGGAGTCTCACCTGCAAAATGGAGATAGAGATCAAGAGCACCTGCAGGGGCGGCAACTGGAAGAGCAGGCTGTGTTTCAGCCAGGCACTCTCTTAAAGGGACAGTCTCTGACCCACCTCCCCGCAATGGGGCAGCTGCCACACACACACACCGCATGCCCTGCCAGGGGTTGGGAACAGAACAGAGGGCAGACCAAGGGAAGGGAGCAGGCGGCTGCACAGGGGAGTGGGGTCAGCAAATGACCCCTGCTGGAGCCCACTACCTGCTTCAAGTGCCAGAGACGCTCACACAGCAAGCGGCCGAGAGCGAAGGGAGGGGGAGGCTGAGAAGAGGGACAGTGGAACTTACCAGCCATGGGCAACATTCCTCGCATGCAGAACCTCCGGGAGCCCAGAACCTGTGGAGACCTGGAAACAAGAGCAGTTAGCCCCAGGGGAGAGACCTCTCTCTCCCCCTCACAAGTCAAAGATACTGTCAAAGCAACCGCGTGGTGCAAAACCCGTCACCAACGTGCCTACCTGTCCCTCACTCTAAGTCTGTACGGCTGGGAGCACGCCGACAGAGCTTCCCGACACACGCTCCTCTCGCTAACAACTGAGCTGTGCGAGGCCAGAGCAGAAGTATTTCGGGGGGGGGGGAGACCGTGATTGGGTGCTGGGAAGGGGGCTCATTAGCCCGAGGTGCAAGGGGATTGGCGAGGCAATCACGCCGCTCCCTAAGGGGTTTGAGAGCTTCCGCAGCGATGGAGGCAACCTTTGGTTTTGGTTTCAATGAGTGCCTATGGGACATGTCGCTATTTTTGCCAGAGTAAAGTTGCGCCTCTCGAGGGGGGGGGGCTGCCATGGGCCAAACTGCTCAGGAAGCTGCCTAAGCCTGGCCGTGCCCCCAACTCCACCCCCTCCTCCGCCTGAATGCTGCGCTCCGCCTCACTTCCGCCCACGCTCATGCGCAGCCCTCAGGCACCACTGCCCTCGGGTGGCCCCCCGCCCACATAACTCCCCCCAGCTGTGGTGGCGCCGGTCATACGTTGGTTCAAACCCTTCCTGCGCCCACGTAGCAGCTCGTCTGTTCCCAAAAGACTCCCCTCCCCCCCACCCCGGATTGTGCTGCTAATCAATCAAACCTAAGGGATTTTCTTGCAGAGCAACTGTATAGGAGCACAATCGCAATAAACAATAATAACAAAAAGAATCAAAAATTGACTCTTCACTAACTCTAGCCAAATGAATGCATAGACAGCCTTCCATGTATATTAAATGCATTCAATATAACAGCAAAGAACCTTTCCAATTTTCTGAACGTTTGTATAAATATATGTTTAACTGCTTGATGAGTTATTTCAGTAGATATGGCTGTATACAATTTGTTTTCATTTTTAAACACCTCTTCCATGAGAGATTCACTCCAAAAATATTCTTTCTAAATACACTGTGTTTTCATGCTGCATGTCACAATGGAGCTTTAGATCCTCTTAAAGTGTCATGTTCTTGTTGAGAAATACAATATCTGCTAGCCAATGATTAAATCAGGAGCATGAGTAATCATTCCTATAACCCCCAAGAATAAAACGCATCCCATCATTATTGTCTGCAGATAGAGAAAAAGCTGTAAAACAACTATTGAAAAATACCTATAATCACAGAGCTTTGAAACTGCTTTTGATCCTTTGTGCTCAAGGAAGGGGGTTACATTATTAAAACAATAAATACAGCCTAGAGAGCTATGGATACTACAAAAGAAATGATCTTGCAATTATCGTTCAGCCTTTCTGTAATCTGCATTAATTATCACTTCTTTCTCCTCTTCAATGAGATGGAATTCTCAAACAACCATGGTTTATTTTATTTTTGCCAAAGCTCATCATTTTATAAAGAACCATTATCTTGCCCTATAATAATCTTTTTATGGCTATATAGATTATCCCAAAGTCCTAAAAGGAAGAAAAAGTTTAAATTACATGGTTCAGCAAATCATAAATTCATCCCTTCCTCACCAATGATGTACACAGAACAAAACTTCCTCAGAATGAAGAGCAGAAATGAATAGTTTGTCTAGAATGTGGCTCCCAACCGGAGGCAGGCTGCACAGCCTTGTCTCCAGGGGCCGTTTTGCCCCTTCGAAAGAGGAGGAGTGGGCAGGGCATTATGGGAGGTGAGGGCGGAGTGGGCACACCTTAACGGTTGTCTCTGCTTTTGCCTTGCAGTCTTCACCTCGTGCTCGGGGAGCGAAGAGCTTGGACGAGCTCCTCCTGTCCTGCCCGACACAGGGCCTTTTGGCACGTTGGTTTACATGCTGTGGCAAGCTGCGGCAGCGATCCCTCGGCTGAGCTTCAGAGGAGGGGCCTGTAGCTCAGTGGTGGCAGTTACCTGGTGGCTGCAGCCACTTTTGGGTGTCAAGGGACAGATAGCACCCAATTTTTGACTGCATGGAGGCTGCATGGAGGTAGCGGGAGCACTTTTGGGCACAGTAATTTGCTGCTGGCTGGGTTCTTTAGCTCAGCCAGCGTTTTTTCTCTGCCTTTTCCCGTGGGTTGTTCCCCCTCTGTAGCTGGGAATATCGGGTCTAGTTTTGGGGCCCTCTTCATCCCCCCCGTCCTATTATTGGGGTGGTCTGCACTGTTGCTAGGCAGGGCAGTGGCCATTTTCCCTGCTTATTACTCCCCTGTTGCTGGGCGAGGGGGCTGCCATTTTCGCTGCTTATTACTTGGATGCCTGGCAAGATGTGCAGTTTGGTAGGGGCGAGTCTGTACAACACACTAATGTAGCTTGGCCCTGGGGGCCATGGGGGCATTCAGATACATTTGGGACTCTGGCCAAAAGCCAATCTGCAGTGTTTACTAATCCTCAACCTTGGGCTTAGGGTTTTAATTCAGCTAACCCTCTAGCGTCTTGGGGTGGCCTGCCTGGCCAGTTTCCTGGACTATCCTCGGCCCTTTGCGGTGGCTGGGGTTTCCCTTATCCCTGGGGCCCATCTTACTCTTCAGTGCCTTCTAAGGCCTTATCTTTTGGTGTTCTGGCTCTTCCCTTAGGGAATCACTTGTTGCCAGACACCAAGGATAAAATATTAAAGGAAGAATTGGTGGACCTTTTTTCTCTGCTCTACAGGGAGCTTGAGAAAAAGGATAAGGAGGACCTTGATGATAGGGAAAAGGAGAAGATCAAACGGCGTAAAGTTGATAGGACCTGGGTGCCCGGTTTCATTATTTACGCCGGAATAATTTCCAGGTCTCATCCATGGAGGGCCACTTCCCTTTTCCAGTATTTTGATATCATATACAAGAGCTACACCAGCTTTAGTGGCTCTGCCTGGCTCCAGCAACACAAGGAATTCAGGATCAGGGCTGCCTTGAACCCATCCCTTCAATGAGATCAAATTCAGCCACAGTTGTGGCTGCAGGTTATGTCTCCAGTGAGACCTAATCTCGGAGATAGGTCAGACAGCGGACATGTTATGCAGCACACAGCCGCTGCTTCTGGTTCCTGCGGTAATGCGGGACAGGTGGTTAAACCCCACTTGCTCTGCTGGGAGTCTGGGTTGCAGGGGGTGTGTGGAAGGAAAAACTGCCCATTTTAGCAAGAGTGCCCTCTGTGCAGAGGATCTCACTCCTTTATAAATTGTTCCCGGGGTAAACCCAGGAGGGGGTTGCACAGGCAGGGCTCTGGTGGGACAAGTAAGTTTTTTGAAAAAGCGCCCCAGCCCAATAAGGGTTACAGTACTTGAGGCCTGGCTCCGTAATTATCCTAAGGTTGAGGATAGACTTTACTTGTTCAATGGTTTTAAATTCGGTTTCACAATTCCTTGTCAGGGACCCGGAAGGTCATTTATGGCCAATAACCTGAAGTCAGTTACAGGTATGGAGCATATAGTTCGACAAAAAATAGGGAAAGAATTGGCTGAGGGCAGGGTAATTGGTCCATTTCCTGCACCTCCTGTGAGTTCTCTGCAGGTCTCTCCTTTGGGTATTGTGCCTAAAAAGACCCCAGGGGAGTTTAGATGGATCCACCATTTATCTTACCTTCGTGGGGAGTCGGTGAACAATGCCATACCTGAGATATTGTGTACCGTGCGGTACACATCTTTTGATGCAGCGGTTCACATGGTGAGGTGCTGAGTTGGCATAATGTGATATAAAGTCTGCCTTTCGCCTTCTCCCTGTTCATCCTTTGGATTCTGAATTGCTGGGTTTCCAATTTGATGGGCAGTTTTACATGGATAGGGCCTTGCCCATGGGGTGCTCTGTTTCTTGTGCTGCGTTCAAGCACTTTAGCTCTTTTTTAGAATGGGATGTGTGCTGTAGGGCTGGTTTAAGCAATGTGATGACTTTTGTTTGCCGGCCCCTTGGGCTCCGGCCAGTGTGCCCTCTTGCTGGCGGCCTTTACAGCGCAGTCTGAGGAGTTGAGCATCCCCCTAGCCCATGAGAAGACAGAGGGTCCCACCCAGCAATTGACATTCTTAGGTGTTGAACTAGATTCCTTGCAGCAACTTCTCGCCTTCCAGGAGGACTTTGGCCAGGTCACAGCTGGGGCTCAGCAAATGGACTACCATAGAGTGGCGTGGACGGCAGGGTCTACATTGGTCAGGCCTGTTGCCCTTGCTTTTTGAAAACATTCATGTTTTGCCGCCACAAGTTGTGGTGATACATTTGGGAAGAAATGATCTAGGCTTGCTCAAGGGTAAAGCCCTTGTACTGCAGGCCAAGGATGACTTTCGAGTCATTAGGAGTCGTTGGTCTCAGGTTTTGATTGTGTGGTCAGCCATGATCCTGTGCCAGGTATGGTGTGGGGCATGGGATTCATGAACAATTGAGAGAGCTCGCCACAAAGCCAATTTACAAATTTAAAAAGCCCTTGAGGGGGGGTTGGGCCACTTTCTCCCTCATCCTGGGATCCATGCTGATTGCACCGATTTATACAGGATTGATGGCATCCATCTTTCCAATAAGAGAAACGACTTTTTTTGGATGACTTAAAACTTGGGCTTCGGGAAGTGCTAGGCGTTTAGTGGATGCAGCTGCCTAAGCAGAGGCTTGGCCTCGCGGTGGCTGGGTTTTTTGCCTAACTTCTGTTATGCAGCTCGGTGAGCACCAATAGCACCTTAGTTTTGGGGCACAGGGTCTAGCTAAATCATTCCTGGCCCGTGCGGACTAGTTGACTGATGAAGTGGACTGCCTCAGGTTTGCATGGATTGATCCACCCTTCAGCCATGTGGATGGGGGCTGGAACTCCAGGGCATAACCTTTGCTAAGCCGGCCAGGTACCAGCCATGCATTTTGGCTATACCTAGGGGCAGGGTGGCTCGCCCGTCATGCGGCAGGGGAGGGGTATTTCATCCCCAGGCCCTGCCGTGCTGCCTGTTATGTTTATAGCCCTTGTTGTTAATTTAATAATAAATAAATTGGCCCTTAGTTACCCAAACCCTTGTGTCTGTCTCTTCCTTCAGTCTGTGGGGGCAAATTGTTTCACATATGGTAGAGCAATGTCAGACAATTCATTCTGTTGAACTGGGGAGCTCTTACTGCTATTACTCTACAAACTAATGCTAAATCTGATGGGGAATGGGAAAATTCCCCATCTCTTTGGGTTGGATTTAGCACAATATTTTCACTTGCACAAAAGATCTTCCACAAATGGAAATACAAGGGGGAGGGAACCATGGTGGGCTCGCTCTTGTGCTAAGTCCTACTTATTGTATCCCCTCTTGCATTTATGCTTGTGCAAGATGATGTACAACCAATACAGAGGGAGGAAAATGACAGGTGTTGCACAAAATCTAGCCCAAGTGGAATTGTGATAAGTTTATTTATTGCGATACGCTTATTTATGTTTATATTTGTGCATCACTGGATCTAAGCCTTTGAACTATACTATCATGACCTGAGTTCGATCCCAGCGGAAGCTGGTTTTAGGTAGCTGGCTCAGGTTGACTCAGCCTTCCATCCTTCTGAGGTCGGTAAAATGAGTACCCAGCTTGCTGGGGGGAAAGTGTAGATGACTGGGAAAGGCAATGGCAAACCACCCCACAAAAAGTCTGCCGTGAAAATGTTGTGAAAGCAACGTTACCACAGAGTCGGAAATGACTGGTGCTTGCACAGGGGACTACCTTTACCTTTTTATTAAATTTATTTAACTGCCTTAGTTACCCTGATTTTCAATCTTTACCAGAGAGAGACAGAAGGCATGTGACCCTGTTGATTGTCCTGGACCTCTCAGTGGCCTTTGATGCCATCAACTATGGTATCCTTTTGGTTCATCTGTCTGACATGAGAAGTGGGATGACTGCATACTAATAGTTCTAATTCTGTATCTCAGGAAATGGTGCTAGGGGGACAACTGTTCAATGTCATGAAATCTGTACAAAGTTATTTCACAGGGTTCCATTTTGTCCCCTGTGCACTTAAAAATGTCCATGAAACCACTGTCCAAAGACTGTCCATGGCTATGGACTACATCGTCACTCAGATTTATTATTCTTTTTCAAATGTGCCAGGTTAGGCAAGAGCTGTTCTGGGTCAAAGGTTAAAGGCAGTAACAGTCTCTATGTGGACCAATAAACTGAATCTCAGTTTAGATAAGTTGGAAGCACTTTTGGTCAATATTAAAAACTGGTGGAGAAATATGAAACAGGCGCATTTTTAAAAAAATGTTAACATTATAGCTAAGGGAGGGCAAATAAAATGGTTAAAGAGGCAAATTCTTTATCCCTCTCCCCCAAAAGCACTTCTTGAAATTTGTTGCTACTTTAGGCTATCAGATATTTCAAACTCTATGGGGGTCAGCCAAACTCATTATTTCTTTTTACCTGGTATCTGAAAATTCCAGGTTAGTTACATTGAGTACTCTTTTTCTGTTAGTGCTGTAATAGTAATCAACAAACTCCTTTAGCTTCATCTTGCAATCTTTTTGTTTTGTGACATCAGTGACATCAACGCTCCTTTCTGGTCCTAAAAAATAAAGGAAAAAGGGAATGTGAAATTGGATCTAAAATGAGTTACAGGCCACCATAGAGTATGTGATACTGTTTGCGTTGTAACTTGCCATCACTAGGCATTGTCTTAGGAAGAGTGATTCACTTTATTCATGCACTATGAAACAATGACATACAAAGCAGTAGTCTTGCACTAAGGAAAGAGTGTATTCAGGACATATTTAAAACTGTCCAGGCACTATGCTTGCACAGGCCAAAGGGGATGACTAAGGGTTGCTTTATAGGAGCAGCTAATCATGAGTATCATAACATCCAAAGAATAACACAAGGGGCATAGGAGTAGCATTTCTCCAACACTAACCCTCCTCTTTGCTACATGTCAAGCCATTGTTGGAACTGAGCTGAAAATGGTACAACATGAATCTAAAGAAATGCAGCTTTTTTTAGATCCAAGCACAGAAACCAATGCTCTTCATCTGGCCTATTTATTAATAAACCTAGCACATCCCTGAAGCTACATAAAGGTTTTACAGTATAGATTAGACAGCGGTAATTTGGCACTGCAGTGGGAAGCATCCCTGGAAACCAGTCTATACTGGTGACCTTTTTCTCAAGGTCCACTGCCAGGTGAAGCACCCTGAATGCCTTGGCCTCAGCAGCTCAGAAATAATTCCTACATTCCAAAATGATTTAGTTCTTCAGTATTAATTTGATGCTAGCATTAAGAACCAGCTAGCATTAAGAAAGCATATTCTTACTGTTTAAGCACAGTCTTTCCTTCATCTCATTACTTTAGTTATACAATTGGGTTATGTGTTTAGTTATACAATTGGGTTATGTGTTTACACTGTCCCCTATTCTAAATATTTTGTTTGATTTATATTCTATTCATAAATAGGGGAAAGGAGAATTGTGTATGTTGCTCTGAGCTTGTGGAAGGAAGGGTAGGATAAAATTATAAGAGAACTCATGTAGTATAGTCATAGAGTGTTGGACTACACCTGAGAAGACTGGGGTTCAAATCCTCACTCAGCTATTAATCTTACTCAGTGATCTTGAACCATTTTTTTCCTCTTAGCTTAGCTTACATTAAGGGGTAGTCAAATGGATAAAATGCAGGAGGGTGAGAATCAAGTATGTTACACACATTTCTGCATAGAAAAAAAATGGGCAAAATGTGATAATTACAAAATAATATATTTTTCTTTCAAAAGACTCTATGAAATGTACAAATACAGAAAAAGCCACACAGTGTTATCACCAAATTCTTATTAACTTTCTCAAATAATTCTAAACTCCACAGTCTAGAATGTATAATTCATCTTCCTTTCAGCTCAACACACAACTGCATGAGGCAGTCTAGCCATTATGTAAAAGCAGAGCATACAGGGCAAGATAACCTTTACATGTGATAACTAAAATCGTTGTGGGAAAATCAGATTTCTAGTACTGGATACAAACCTAGTAACTTCCTGGTCATTTTAATTTTTACCAGTCATGGTTTTCTTTGCTATTTTTTGACCGTATCTTCTTAGCTTTTAAGGAGGGCCTTTAAAAACAATAGACTGTATTCCAGTACAGTATAACTTATTTGCTGGAAATGTCTTCAACTTCACTGTACATCAAAGTCTGATCCAGAAGTTATGTCACATCCCTCCCTAAACTCTATGCCTCCCTGGTTAGAGGCAATTAGCAGGGCTTGGGACTGTGTGTTGTTTAGTATATCAGATAATCAGTTTGCTTTTCTGTTTCACTCTTGATTAGAGCACTCCTGGGAAGTAGGGGATTATTTCAGCTGCAAGGCAGAGATGGAGCCAGCAGATGTCAAGGAGCACTCAGGTCATGCAATGAAATCCGCTAAGGGACAGCAGATGGACATTCTCATTAGAAGCAAAAATACATTCTCATTAGAAGATCAGTTGAAAAGGGCTGTCAGGTTATTTTAGAGGTTGGGAACTGCTGCAAAATGTTATTTCACTACATCAGTATTTACATAACTCCTAACATGCAAATTTGGTGATGCAGGATAGAAGTTCAGAAGAGTAATAGTGGGCAACTATGCAAGTATCTAGATAGGGAACACAAACTAACACACAATGAAGAATCTGAAGCATGTATTTCAGGGGATTAATCAATGAATGGCAGTGGAGAAAGCTGGAATAATTCTCACTCATAGAGATCAGGAATCAATACAGCACATGAAAGAAGCTGTGCTGCCAGATGAAGCCATGGGAGCAAAACACTGGCTGCCATGAGAAGAAGGGCAGCCAACCCCAAGGGAACAAACCATCCAGTTCTTTAAATAGCTGCATCTCAAGGGCACACGTAGCAGCTGCAGCTTCTCTCCCTGTTGCAACACTGTAAGAGGAAGAGAGGCACCTGCAGGACACCGTCCTGTCCTCCAACCCTTAAAGACATAGGAAATGCCTTGAGATCATGTCTAGCAAGAAAAAGGATAAGCATGAAAATGAGGTGTAATGTGAAAGAGGCAAAGGAACAGAAACAAACTGATACAATGGAAACTTGTGTCTTAAAACCCAGGCCCCAGGTCTGTCCCTCCCAATCATATATAAAACATGGGGGGGGGGTCCTTTTTCAAGGGAAAAGAAGAGCTGAATCTTCCCAGTTTTCATTCTGTAGCCATTCTCTCCAGACCCCTATGTCCTAGCCATTCACACATCAAGTAGAAGGGATCCAGTAGAAAGGAAAGCAACTCAGATGGTACTTCTGGAGATGAACCACAGTCAGAGGAAACATTTAGCATCCATACCTGCACAACTCTTTTTCTATTTAAAAAAATTCCACAAGCTCCTCTTTAAACATGACTTGGGGTAAGCCAGACTTAAATGGGCTTGTTACTATCATGTGTAGCTTGAATTAAGAGAGAGGGCTATGTAAGTAAATGAAGCAAAGAATGTGGCTACTATTGCAAATCTAAAGGTTTGGATTGGGAAGATGGGATGCAAGTAGTTTTGAAAGGGCTGAAGGGAAGAGAGCCCTAGTCATTTTGCCATCCAAGTCACTGGTTCTGTAAAGCCGTACTGCCATTAAGGAAATATGATTGATTTGGCATAAATCCCTTCTACATATTCTTCTATGTATAGCTTAATCAGGCCCTCAAAAATACATACCAACATAGTTTTCAACATCACTAACATAAAATGTTGGTGCAGGTACTGATAATCCCAAGCCATCCTTCTTTGGAATGAGGATTGGTTCTGTGAATCCATTTTCTTCCAAGTATTCAACTGTTAGTTGGCTTCCACTAACTTTTACTACCACATCTTCAGCACTAGAAATACAAAGACATTTTGAGGTCTAATTTAAAAAAATACTTTCACACCCAAAGTCAGTATTTTCTCTTGCTTTATTACTGATGAGACAACATGCAGAACAATATACCATTCTCTACATTAAGACGCAATCCTTTGTTTCTTTAATCAGGCAGCCAGATAAGACGTTTGATTTCAGTGGTGTATGGGCTAGTTTGAGGATATGTGTCCTTCTTTCTCCAGCTTGGAATATTAACAAAACTTCTGAGCACACAATGACCAGTAAGCAGTTTTGTGGTGTACAATTTTCTAGGCTAACTGGCTAAGGATGACTTGAGGATATTCCATAGACCACAAGTGCAAGAAGTCCTATACATATAGTATGGCCTGCAAACCTGCTCCACCACCAAATACTCCACTGCAGTGGAACACCACTGGAATCATTTCTGCATATACCATTGTAGTCTATGTTCTGATTTCCCCTGGTTTATAAAAGTCTTGTGCATATAAGGATCAACTGAAAGCAACAGAATAACCTAATGAACTAATGCCCTGACCTGGATGGCCCAGGCTGGCTTGATCTCATCAGATCTCAGAAGCTATGCAGGGTCAGCCCAAGTTAGTCCTTGGATGAGAGACCACCAGGGAAGTCCAAGACTGCTACTCAGAGGCAGCCAATGGCAAACCACCTCTGTTTGTCTCTTGCCTTGAAAGCTGTACAGTGTTGCCATAAATTGGCTGTGACCTGATGGATTATTGCAGATGGGCACTTTTGGCCGACTCAGAGATGCTCAGAAATCAACTAGAACAATCCTTCCAAACACAAACATCTGCTGCCCGTCCCTATCCTGTACTCACCCCATCTTCTGGCATCCTGAGAGTGGCTCAAAAAGCTACCACTTTCAAAGTGGTAGCAAATTTTTGAGCCGCATGCCAGTTGCCTCCTTGCCGTCTAGAAGCAGAAGGGCACAAGCAGTATGAAACCACCAAGCCGCCCCAAGTCGCATCTGACTTTTTTTACAAAAAAAATAGTCACAGCACATGTGTGTATTAGCGCAGGTACACATTAGTGTGTGTGCATTAGTGCATGTGCACGTGCATGCGCATGACCACTAAAAAGGTATGGGGAAAAACCAACCTGAGCAACAGGAATGGTGTGAACAGCCATTTGATCGTGCCCGTGTTGCCCCTTGGATGGGATGGGGATGGCTTGCGGGGGAGCAAATGGAGGGTTTGGGACGGTTCTTTTTGAGCTGGCCCAAATTGGAATGCCTCCCATCTGCCCTTAAATGCCCATCTGTTATAACCCAATGACACTTTCCACCACCAATGAACTAAAAAGGTTGCTGTTTTTAGCAGGACATTCATGCAACTCACTTTCTCTAGGATGGAACCCTACAATGAAGATATATAGGTTAGAAATTAAATTATGTAATAAAAACAATAGCTTTTTGGCATGATGAGTTATGAATACGATTTACAGTAAACCATGTTCAAAACAATTGTTTAAAATTCACCATATTACTGATACTTTTGCTATTTATTTGTTGATTCTGGCCGTTTTCCCACTCACGTTTTACTGGCGCCACGACCATCCTGACGCCGGCGAATCTGCCTGGATTTCGCAACAGAAGCGCCGGCGCTCCCAGAAGGCGCCGGCGCTTTCCTGCATCTTTGCGATTTCCGTTTGCGCTGGCTTAGCGACGGAAGTAGCCGGCGCTTCTGGGAGCGCCGGAGCTTCTGATGCGAAATCCAGGCAGATTCGCCGGCGTCAGGATGGTCGTGGCGCCAGTAAAACGTGAGTGGGAAAACGGCCTCTGTTTTTCATTTTTATCTCAAAATGTTTTATTAAACCAAATTATATTTCTGCTTTACTAAAGATGAATCCATTAATTTGAGCAGATTAACTTTATAATCACTTTACACTAATTATTACTACAATTTGAGATAACTGTATTAAATTTTCTCCATTGTTTTACTTAGGAGCTGTTTCCACATATAAAATATATGCACAGTTTGTGAGCTGTGACTTTTGCTTGCAAAATATTGATGCGTAACTGGAATAATTCCTCCGCCATTCCAAAAACACACTCCTGGCATATTTGTAGGCAAAAGACATCCAACTGACATTATGCACACATATTTTGTTCTTGGGAATTGGTTCCTGAGTACAAAATTATCATATATATTTGTTCTTAGTAATTGTGCCAAATGAGCACAAAACACTTGTAGACTACAAAACTCCTGAAAAGCTTCAAATTTTAAAATGACAGGTGCTAAAGGTATAAAATTGCCAAAACTAAAAGTGCTATTTAATAGTCACCCACTGAGAAGTGAGAAATTGCATGAAATGAAGTCCTTAGAAAATGACCATGATAAAGACTTATTTTTAAAAAGTACGAAGGCTGCTGGTTCATATTATATAACATTTTAAACTAGAGATAATGTTTCTAAGTATTTTAAAGAGACAAGAATTTACATTTGAATGTTTACAGTTTACAGACTGTGCCCAAGTACATAGTGACAATAGCACCTGTTTAGATAGGTATGCTAATACTCTGTTCATAACATGCATGCTTTTATTGACTTGAAACGCTGTGGCAATTTGATTGACAACCTAGGTTTGTCATGTGTGATTCTGAACAACAAGCAGCTATCCTAAATGCCATGAGCTAGTGTGTGCAGAATGGAACTGTGAGGACTTTAAAGGAACAGAGTCTGCAATAAAGGATAAAACAGACCAACACGGCTGCACACTTGGATCTATCTGCAATAAAGGATATTTGTTGTCAAACAACATAGACCTCCAAATAAAGGCATCTGTCTAATAGCTAATACATGACTGCCCTCTCCCGTGCTTCTTTGTAATTACATCTCATTTTGAGGATATCCCAGGCTGTCTGGTAACCAGCTCATGGTTGACTGAGCCTTCCATTCTTCCGAGGTCGGTAAAATGAGTACCCAGCTTGCTAGGGGTAAAGTGTAAATGACTGGGGAAGGCCGGTAAACCACCCCGTAAAAAGTCTGCCATGAAAACGTTGTGAAAGCAATGTCACTCCAGAGTCGGAAACGACTGGTGCTTGCACAGGGGATTAGCTTTACCTTTTTAAGGCTGTCTGGTGATAAAACAACAGAGATTTTTTAAAAAATGTATGAATCAAATAAGCAGGCCAGGTTGCAAAGTGTAGCACCTTATGTATCTTTCTACTGCTTGTCTTAACGGTACTTAATCATTCTAAAAACCTCACCGAAAGTACTGCTTGTTTCCAGTTTGAAAGTTGTAGCCCCAAACTCTTCAATTTGGAAAATATAAACTCTTACAGGAAATTGTGCAAACAGGTCTGTGGAATTATTGGCAACATATATGTATGGAGAAAAACTCACTGGTAGAGCCAACATCACTTTACAGATGCATTTTCTCAGTTCAGCCCACAGACTAAATGTTATTATACAAACACAGATATTATTGCGCAACCTACCTGGGGAATGTTCGACTTCGAAGCTCCTTTATGAAGACCTGACTTCCATTTTGTACAGGTTTAACTTCTGTGGTTTGACCAGTATCATGCTTGTGCCAATTCCTTTTCTTTTTCACTGCAAAAAAATTGGAAAAGGATAAGTGTTAAGGTTCTAAATACAGTTAACTGCTGACTAGAATTCAGGGTTACAAACTACATGCTTAATCTCCACTTTAAAGCAGCAATTCAGTTTGTCATGTGAAACAATTATGAACATGGTTCATCTCACAAATTAGTCTAACACATAAAACAAAAGCAGTTTGATACTGTGAACCATATACAAACAAAGAAAATCAGCCACCAGTTAATGGAATTATACCATCATGTTGACTTATTTTTGAAGATTGTCTTATTTCTGCTGGTTTAAATTGGGGAGATGCTGTGCCTCAGTGGTGGAGCATTTGCTTAGCATGCAGAGGACTCCAGGTTCAATTTCTGGCATCTTCACTTTAGGATCATGTAGTAGGTGATGTGAAAGATCTCTGCCTGGAGAGCTGCTGGCAGTCTGAATGGACAATAGTGACTTTGATGGACCAATGGTCTGATTCTGCATAAACCAGCTTCATATGCCCACATGTTCAAGTATATACCAGATTAATTGATGAATCAGAGAACAATGCCCAATCCCAGCCCAAACGCACACATTAACACAAACAGTGTTTGGAACATTTGGGGGGAAATGAAAAATAGATCAAGATCAACCATGTCAGCTCATTTCTCAGCTATATTTTTTAAAAAAACCTGCATGATATAATTGTTCACAGGAATGAAATATTTAGCATATGAGAGAAGGGGGAAGCGCTGGTAGTTTAAACACACCCACCACACTCAAAAACTCCTTATCCATGGAAAGATAGAATATATGGAACATGTTAGCCTAGTTTTCTTCCAGATGTCAGAATTATATACAGAAAGGGTATGAGAGAGAGAGAGCACATTCAGGTATTTGAGCCTTCACTTCTGAAGCGGTACATTCCCAAGAGGGCTATATCACATATTCTGCAGAATATGGAAAATATCTCTTAGACTCTGTGATCAAGGCAAACTGTTCCAATCTGTAATATTAAAATTATTCAGATTTCTAAAGTTGCTCCATGTTTGTGGGGGGGGGGGGGGTGGGATTTAAAGCACCACACCAGAAACAGACATAAAATACAAACAGCACAGAGGATAATTGTTATGGTAAATTACTGAGATCTCTGGTCATACCAAAAGTTATGTCTCTGCAAGGGTATGTGTGTGTGATTTTTTGCTGAGATCATGGCTCATATCAAAAATTCCATATGTGTGGGGAGTGGGGGAGAGGGTGACTTCTTGTTGATTTCCCCCATGCTGTAGCAGCCTTTTAGCTCCTACTTCACTGCTGCTGTGGTTCCTTCTGCTTCTAGCAGCAGCATTTCAACAGGGGATTTCAGGCTGCAATGGGGGGGAAGGGGGCAGGAGGAAATTCAAAGGAAGATCTTGGAATTTGTATGGGTTGGGAAGAAACCAAGGATTAAAATGAAAGTTTTAATAGATGTTAAAGAAAGAAGAGGATTCCAATTACCAGATTTAAGATTATATCATGAAGCAGTTTGTCTAGTGTGGATAAAGAATGGGTGACGCTGTTGAATAAAAAACTTTTAGTGTTGGAAGGTCATGGAAATAAATTCGGCTGGCACGCTTATATGTATTATGGGAAGAAAAAGATGGATAGTTTTTTCTCTCACCATTATATAAGAAATAATTTGTTGAATACCTGGATGAAATATAAGAAATATGGTGATGAAAGAAAACCATTATGGATAGTGCCAGCAGAAGTGATAAAAATAACAGCTGAGACAGGTGAGGAAAATGGCTGTCATACAACCAACTATTAAAAATACAAAGTGGCAAAATAGAATTGAAAACTGCTTTGGAGTTGAATAACAAATATGATTGGTTTCAAATGCAACAAATAAAGAGTTTGGTGGAAAATGATATTAAAACTGAAGGAATAAGACGAGAGCAAACAGAAATGGAAAAGGTTCTGCTTGGAGATAATGAAAAATTAATTTCAAAAACTTATAAGTTACTTTAAAATGGTCTACAGAAGATGAAGTAGTGAAATCTCAAATGATTAAATAGGCAATAAATGTAAATAAAGAAATACAGATGGATACATGGGAATATTTATGGAAGAACTCTATGAAACTTTCAACATGTCAGAGTATTAAAGAGAACTGTTTAAAATGATGTATAGATGGTATATAACTCCTAAAAAAATAGCAAAGATGAATAACAAGATGCCAGACAGATGTTGGAAATGCAAAAAACACAAAGGTTCTTTCTACCAAATGTGGTGGACTTGTGAAAGAGCGAAAAAGTATTGGCAGATGATCCAACAAGAAATTTCTAGGATCTTGGGATATGAATTCAAGAAAGCTGCAGAGACTTTTCTGTTGGGATTACAAATGGAAAAATTTCCAAAAGAAGATAGAACTATAATTTGGTACTTGCTTTCAGCTGCTAGGACATTATATGCGCAGTTATGGAAGCAAGAAAAAATACCAGAAAAATGGGATTGGATTGTAAATGTTATGACATGGAGTGAGATGGACAAATTAACAAGAACTTTAAGAGACTATGATTTAGAAGATTTTAAAACGGAGTGGAAAAAATTTAGAAGTTATGTAGAAGACGAGTGGAAAGTAAAAGGACTTTGGACAATTTTTGATAATGATTAAACTTTAGAAGAAAAAAGAATATTAATTTTAGTTCTTAGTAATTAAGGGTACCTTTTAATGTTAGTATTTTGAGTAAATAACACTGGTGGGGGTCAAGTAACGGAGGGACGGGTGATTAGAAAGAAGCATATGGGATGGATGAAAAGAAGTTATTAACGGAAATTGTTACCATATGTTATCAATAAAATTGTTTAAACACAAAAGAAGAATTAGAGCAAAATTTCATCTTTTTAAATGCACTAACTTACATGCTTATTTATCAGATATTGTGTAACCAACACATGCTTTTAGAACTTTGATAAAGCATTAAAAGTCACTTGCTTTATGTAAAGAATGGAAGATTCTTATCTCTCCTATTGATAATAATGAGACATGGACTTTCTGGAACATGGCTAATAATAGCCTTTCTATAGTGTCCAGTATGTTTATGTTTAATTCGATTTATATCCCGCCCTCCCCGCCGAGATGGGCTCAGGGCGGCTTACATCAAATCATAGTAAACTATGATTGCAGTCATAAAATCAATAAAACCATTAAACAGTACAAGTTAAAGCAATCTACAGTTGGTGCTAACAAATCAGATGTTACTCATATTCTCAGGGCGACAGTTGTTCCAGAATTCTCCGACAGTCAACTGAAGGCTTGCCAGAAGAGAGCAGTCTTACAGGTCTTGCAGAACTGAGCAAGGCCCCACAAGGCCCTACCTCTTCTGGCAAGGGGGATGCCAGGAGGGGGATGCCACTGAAAAGACCCAATCCCTGGTGGTCGACAGTCTCGCCTCTTTCAGCCCAGGGATCACTAGGAGATGTTGAGATCCAGATCCTAGTACTCTCTGGGGAATGTGTGGGGACAGATAGTCCCTCAAGTAAACAGGTATTACACTATGTATTGCTCCTGGGGCCGGGAAACATCATTTTACCTCTATATTTGCAAAGGTCCCTGGATCTGACTCTGGTTGAGCCCTCTGAGACCAACTTATGGCACCAGTTCTCCCAGAGACCATATTCTCTCCAATTAAGCAAATGTGATCAGGCAAGTCCTTTGGGCCTGACTTAATACAGTTGATCTTCTGAAAGCCAATTTGCTATAGTGGAACAACCTCCTGTCCCCCCTTTTTACCCAAATGTCCTAGGAATTATTCCTGTAGCTTGGAAACATGCAGTAATAGTTCCATATGGGGCAAAGAATGAACCTACAACTTACTGACCTATTAGCTTGCTGTGAACAATATGCAAGGTATATGCAGCCTTTCTTTATTTTAAGCTTCTGATTTGTGTAGAGTCAAAATCTATATTGCACCCTGAACAAGCACAATTTAGAAGGGGTGCTTCAACCTTTGATCATTGTCTCATACTGTATCATTTAGCTGACAAATATTCTTCTCTCCCAGGAGGCTGTTTCTATGCAGCATTTATGGATCTTAGAGCTTCATTCAATTCAGTCCCAAAATGTCATCTTTGGGCTAAACTGGCTAAAACATCAATAGAGGCTTACCTGGATGATTTTTAAATTATATAAGAATCCAGGGCTTTTTTAGGAGAAAAAGCCCAGAAGAGACTCATTTGCCCCCACAGACGGAAGAAAGAGACACAAGGGTTTGGGTAACTAAAGGGCCACTTTCTTTCTTTATTAATATAACAGCAAGGGCTATAAACATAATAGGCAGCACGGCAGGGCCAGGGGACAAAATACTGCTCCCCTGCTGCATGACGGGCGAGCCACCCTGCCCCTAGGTATAGCCAAATGAATGGTTCGTACCCAGCTGGCATAGCAAAGGTCATGCTCTGGAGTTCCAACCCCAGCTGCACGGTTGGAGGGTGGATCAATCCAGGCAAACCCAAGGCAGTCCGCTTCATCACTCAACCAGTCCGCACGGCCCAGGAATGATTTAACTGGACCCCATGCCACAAAAACTGGGGTGCTAATGGAGCTCACCAAGCTGCATAACGGAAGTTAGGCAAAAACCCAGCCAACCTAAAAGTGACCAACCTACTTAACCAGCTGCACCCCAGCCAATTCCACAATCCCTTCTGTCAGTAGTGTGAGGTAGGCAAAAAACACATCTTACCATAGCCAAACAGGAAGATATGAAAAAATTCCTACCCCGTCCCACATAATAAGAGCAACCAGCTGTCGCCCCCACTGCACCAAGGGCGGGAGGGTGGACCGAACACAAGGCGAAGATTGAAGGAGCAGGAGCGGAGCTAGCTGTTTGGGCGTATAGCTCCTTCCCCAACTCCCATCATGCCCTGCCCGCTCTTCCTCCTCACGAGGAGGCAAAATGGCCCCGTCGGCATGGCTGTTCAGCCTGCCTCCAGTGGGAGCCGCATTGCCTCCATAGACGGAAGAAAGAGATGGACACAAGGGTTTGGGTAACTAAAGGGCCACTTCATTTATTTATTAATATAACAGCAAGAGTTATAAACATAACAAGCAGCATGGTAGGGCCAGGGGACAAAACATCCCTCCCCTGCTGCATGACGGGCGAGCCACCCCACCCCTAGGTATAGCCAAATGAATGGCTCGTACCCAGCCAGCACAGCAAAGGTCATGCCCTGGAGTTCCAACCCCAGCTTCACGGCTGGAGGGCGGATCAATCCAGGCAAACCCAAGGCAGTCTGCTTCATCACTCAACCAGTCCGCATGGCCCAGGAATGATTTAGCTAAACCCCATGCCCCAAAACTGGAGTGCTAATGGTGCTCACCGAGCTGCATAACAAAAGTTAGCCAAAAATTGGGGAGGGAAGGGCACCCATGCCGGCCATGCTAGCAAGGCGGCCAGCTGCAAACCACCAGGCACTCAGCTGCTCCTCGCCGCTCCCCTAACGCTGCGGCGGCTGCAGTCGAAGTCCACCACCACCAGGAACCTTGCGAAGCTTCCACCAGCAGTGGCGTTACCAGCCACCGCTGCAGCAGCCACACTCCTGAGGTGACAAAATCGCTGCTCCCGGACGACACCAGCCAATACATGAGGCCTCGGACGACGCCAAGCTGCACTGAAGGCAATAAGCCTCTGCAACCGCGGCAATAAGCCTCTGCAACCGCGGCAATAAGCCCCGCCCCCTCAATGAGCACCAAAGGTCCTGGCTGGAAGGAAGAGGCAGCATTGAATCCTCTCCATCAGAGCACAAGGCGAAGACTGAAGGAGCAGGAGCAGAGCTAGCCGTTAGGGCGTATAGCTCCGCCCCTGACTCCCATCATGCCCTGTCCGCTTTTCCTCCTCACGAGGAGGCAAAACGGCCCCCATCGGCATGGCTGTTCAGCCTGCCTCCGGTGGGAGCTGCATTGATATTAGGCCACAACCCCTGATGTCACCATTGTTTCACACATTGTTTCACACATTGTTTCACACATTGTTTTTCTGCAAAAAAGCCCAGCAGGAATTCACTTACGTATTAGGCCACAACCCCTGATGCCAAGCCAGCCAGAACCTGGAAAGCCCATGCCCACTAAGAAACTGAAATTGCTAGGACCAATACAAACTCGGGGGGGGGGGATGGTAATTAAAAGGAGATTGATATGTCTCTGAAGCCATTAAGGCTTTTAAGGCTAAAATAATTTCTCACATTTTGTTTGGGACAGGCATTTGGATAAATGAAGTTTCTGAGTCTCTGGATTATACTTTTTCACTTTCTGCACCAATTGACAAGACTGCCTAGCTCTGTCAAAGGAACTACCTTAGAACAGAGTTTGCACAGTGCTAATTTGAGTCCAGGGCTTGGATTGCTGCCTTTAAGCTGAAGATCCTTTTTTCAATACCCCATGCGCAAGGAGGGCCCAAGGAAGACAATTTCAGAAGTTCCTGGGAAAGGTGTGTAGATAATAAGCTTGAATGGCTTGGCCTTTCCTTCATAATGCTCAGGAATATGGATTATTAGGAAGCATCAAAGCTGATCAGAACAAGGTGACTGACATTGTCCATTCCAGTACACTAATTCATGCAAAGTGTATATGCTCCACTTCTGCACTAGGGATCCCTCCTTCCGGGGCTTTTTTTTTTTGCAGAAAAAGCCCAGGAAAAACTCATTTGCATATTAGGCCACACACCCCTGACATTTATTTTTTTTATTTATTTTATGATTTATATCCAAGTGGCTCAGGGCGGCTAGTGACATCACCATTGTCTCACACAGGGCTTTTTATGGAAGAAGCCCAGCATGAGCTCATTTGCATATTAGGCCACACCCCCAACTCCAAGTCAGCTGGAACTGCATTCCTGTGTGTTCCTGCCTCCCTCTATGACCCTCCTTTCATATTTGAAACTTCTTACAATCCCAAACCACAGGCATGCTTTTATGCTTGCCAGATTGAATGTTTTGCTGACTGGAGAACTGAATTGACAATTTGCTAAAATCCCATTTTCAGATCATTTCTGTGGCCATGTATCCAGTGCATCAGAGTCTGTTCTTTTGTGATCAACAGACTCTCTCCAGGGCAATTTTGATTACTTCTATTCTGTCCAGATATCAGCTTCCTGTTGAGTCCTGGGTGCTATCCCTATTGTTAGCATACTTTGATCCAAAAATAACTTGATATGTTGCAAAATATTTTACAATAATGAACTTCTTAAAATGCTACTAAAACTAGTATTATCCTGACGACCTTGTGAGAAGTTGTATAGGTCCACTGTTTCATTTGTTGTTGTTCAGTTGCACAGTCAAGTCCGACTCTTTGCGACCCCAAGGACAAAGTCACTCCAGGCCCTCCTGTCTTCCACCATCCTCCAAAGTCAGCTCAAATTCATGTTTGACTACATGGACTTTTGTTGGCAGGGTGATGCCTCTACTTTTTATTATACTGCCCAGGTTCGCCATAGCCGTCCTCCCAAGGAGCAATTCATCAGGAACGCTGTCCAGCCATCTCATCTTTTGCCATCCCCTTCTTCTTTTGCCTTCTGTCTTTCCTAGCATCAGGATCTTCTCCAGTGAGTGCTCCCTTCTCATTTGGTGGCCAAAGTATTTGAGCTTCAGCTTCAGCATCTGACCTTCCAGGGCACAGTCTGGGTTGATTTCCCTTAGGACTGACTGATTTGATCTTCTTGCAGTCCAAGGGACTCTCAAGATTCTTCTCCAGCACCACAGCTCAAAAGCATCTATCCTTCTGCGCTTGGCCTTCCTTATGGTCCAACTCTCACAGACATACATAACTACTAGGAATACAATTGCTTTGACTATACGGACTTTTGTTGGCAGGGTGATGTCTCTACTTTATTATACTGCCCAGGTTCGCCATAGCGTCCTCCCAAGGAGCAAACGTCTTTTAATTCCACTGTTGTATAGGTCCACGTTTTATCCAACATATTTTAGAATTTTGTGAGATGCATGTATTTTACTGTTCCATATTTTGCCTGTTGCCTGTTCCATCATGCTTTGTAACATTGGTTTTGTTTTTTTAACATGTCCATATGTATTGGTTTTATGTTCAAGACCTTTGGTCATAAAAGCTTAATAATAAAAGGAAGAGATTCCCCAACCTAGAGTTGGCAACCTTAACTGCATCAGATGGTAGTGGGATATTGCATGAAGTTTTATCCCTTCCATGCAGCTCTGATTTGAACTGGGTCTCCACATAGTTTCTACTGGCATTTTTTAAAATGCTGGCAGGGTGTGATCCCAGATCTACCAGTATCTCAAGTAGTCTTTTCTCAGTAAGTCTTATTGCATAGTAAACGTGGAATGATAGGGCTGCATGAAATATACATACATGATTTCTTAAAATGCTGATAATAAGGATGCTTGCCACTTATTCTGTGTATTCAGCAAGCTGGTGGTGAAGAGGTGGTAAAGTTTGTTCATTGATCAACTACCATTAATCACTATTCATGTGTCTTACAGAATTCATAGGGGACAATATGTGATGGTATTCGTGTGTGCAACAGACTAGAGACTGTGTCCTCATTTAGCTTCTAACATCAATTTTCAGATGTGTCAAAGGAAAATATAGCTATAACAAAAGGACACAGTACAATCCCTTTCAAGAAGTGGAATAACAAGACTAAAATTAGAACCCACGCGTACAGTTTATGCCATCACAGTTATGTAGCATGGAAAGTGCCAAAATTTTGACTTTTATTTTGTAATGGAATTGCCTCTTTATTGTATTTGTATGTGGCCTGATTTAAATGTGCTGTTAGAGGGGCAGAAGAATTTACCCGCAGCACAGACTTTGCATGGGTCCAGGATCTCATTTGAACTGGGCTTCAATCAATGCAAACCAGCTACAAGGTGCTTAGTTAGTACACTGTTAATACTACGCATGCTTAGTACTTGAATGTTGAGATGGAAGGCAAAGCATACATAACTCCTTTGCTAGGGTAGCAGCACGGTTTATACGAGATGGTGGACCTGAACAAACTTTCCATTGTAAATTATTCTGTCCCACCAGGACCTTGTTTAAATCAGGCCTAACAACACAATGAGTGACTTTAGTTTGGATAAACACTTTCTGACACTTATCAAATGGAAGAAAATTTGAGGGTAGAGGGAATAATGCATTCATTAAAATGAGCTCTTTCAAAAATTGTATCAGGCAATTTATTTTTAGGGTATAAACCAATCAGTTTACAAAATTGATTCACCTATAAAATGAGCAAATTGCTTGGTCTCAGATTTCCAGGACTACCAATCCGAAGGATTTTTTGGTTACTTATTGGAAAATGTTTACCCACTTCTCTCCCCAGCAGGGACCCCGAGCTGTTTAGATTGTTCTCCCTTCCTCCGTGCTATCTTCACAACAATTTTATGAGGTAGGTTAGGTTGGGAGAGATAGAAACTTCTCCAAGGTCACATAGTGAGCTTCCACGACGGTATATTTATTTATTTTATTGATGGGACTTCTATCTTGCCCATCCCACCAAGGAAAGCTCAGGGTGGGTAACAACATTAAAAAACATATATATTAATCCATTAAAATCCTAAACCATCAAATAATAAATTACAATTTAACATTAACACAAGATGACAATATTCCATAACTCTGCTCAATTTTTCTGATAACGGTTGATATCACAGATGTTCGAAACAATAAGCAGCAAAGCCAGGTCAATATACAGCAGATGGGCAAATGGCAGCCCCTGGTTTAAAAGATGCCTGTCTAGTTTCTACTAGGGCCAGGGCCTTTTTGGCTGTGGCACCTATCTGATGGAATGAGCTCAGGGCCCTGTGGGATCTATTGCAGTTTCCACAGGGCCTGTAAGATGGAACTCTTCCTTCAGGCTTTTCTGTGAAATTCAGTCACTGATTGGCCGATCTTAAGGCTCTGCAAGGGACATATGGGGAGGGGAGGTCCCACAGGTATGTTGGTCCCTGGCCATTCAGGGCCTTAAAGGGCAAAACCAAGACCTTGAACCTGAATCAGAACTCTACTGGCACCCAATGCAATCCACAGAGAACTAGCCGGATATGAGCCCATAAAGGTGCCATCATCAGCAGGCATGCTGCTTTGTTCTGCACCAGCTGTAACTTCCGAGTCAAGTGCAAGGGTAGGTCTGCATAGAGTGAATTACAATAGTTCAATCTGCAGTTGGGGAGTGTACACTATGTCCATACCACTAGTAAAGTACTTACAACCTAATTCCAGAGGGGCAGCCATGTTAGTCTGTTGAACGAAACAAAGGTCCAGGGGCACCTTTAAGACTTGTATTCCAGCATAAATTTTCACAAGTCAGAGCTCAGTTTTTGAGAAGCATGGAGGATACATTCATAGCAACTGAAAGTGAGCTCTGCCTCACAAAAGCTTATGCTGGAATAAATTCTGGCATGCAGTCCCCCTCTTCATTACAGCTCCCATGTGTTGCTTGGGATTTTTCCAGTTTTTTCCATGGCACACACACCAGCACCTGGTTATTAATGGGGATGGTGTTGCTGGATGAAAGGAAACCACAAAAGAGCTTCTTCCAAGAGTACAATGTTACAGGATGCAAGCCATAATACAATATCATTCAATGTAAGGATTTACAGACTTTATCTGCTGACAGCTCCTTGAAGACTGTTATCAGCAAACGATTCACAAATCTACAGACTTAATAATGTCTCCAAGGGACAACCTTCCTCTCCCCAAACGATCCAAGAAATACATTCTTAACCAATGAGTATTCCTTCTTCATAAGTAGTTTCCCCAAATTTCATTACATCAAAAGTATTCTGAATGTCATAAAAGAGGAAGCAATTGTTCTAAAATATAGTCAACAGGATAAAATTGGAAATGCATAAAGGTAAAAAAGAGAATTGCTTTTATATTTGACATCTGGAAAGCATCCATCATGGAATGTGTGTACCAGTATCCTTTTTTCTACAAAAAAAAGAAACTCCTCCTACATGTTGTATAATAAGAACTGCACATTTATTTGTCTGGAAAATCATGCAGTATGTAAACAAGTTGCCAGATAATGGAGGACACCTAATTTAGTACAAGAAAATTACACTTTCTAATTAAGGCTGCATTCTACATCACATTCAAGCAACATTAAGCCTGCCATGTGCAGGAGGAGGGCAGCGTTTTACCATGCTCATGCATGAGCTTCATACCTCCCGTACCCTTTTCACATGGATTCACCTTTTTAAAACTAACTCCTGTTATCAGTGATATATGAATTCAGGCATGAAGGTTAGCTAAAAAATATAACATTTCTGGAAATTCTGAAGTCATTTTTTAAAGGTTTTTGTTTGTAGTTTCAAAGTAAAATGGAAATTTGGGGCAAATTTAAATATACAAATTGATCAGTTTCTTATTTTTTCTATTTCACATATTTATGAAATTTAAAAGTATTAATGCCTTATACTGCAATCTTAAGCAGAGTTATACTCTTTTAAGACCAGTGGCGTCAATAGATGCAATAGATGCAATAACTCTACTTTCCATTGGGGAGTTTTCTACAAGAAAAAAAAATACATATACCTACTCAGTACTAAAGAAAGAGAATAGCGAATTGCTGTACCTGGGGTTGCCAGGTCCAACTCAGGGGAATATCTGGAGACTTTGGGGGTGGGGCTAGGAGGCTTCCCCATTCCAAATAAATAAATAAAAATACAGCAGTGTAGTTTCCCAGAATACAGTTTTCATTTACTCTTTTCCCCCACCAGGACCTGGCAAGCCTAGCTGCACCATATATCTTATTAGCACATGTATTTTAGGATTTTTATAATCTCTGAGGCAGGAAAAAAAAAGTAAATTTTAAAAACAACACAAAATGTTGGAGTAAACAGAACAAACATTATTTTGACAGAAACAGTCTCATACAGTCCTAATATGACCAGCTGCTTATTTGGATATTGAGTTAAATTTTGTAACACTTAATCGTTTTACTTCAACAGTATATTATCAGAATACAAAGTAAAATTAGTCAAAGGTAAATAGTGCATATGTCCTTAAAACTACTACATATATCGACAGTCAGGGGTGGAATTCAAGCAGGAGCTCCTTTGCATATTAGGCCACACACCCGTGATGTAGCCAATCCTCCTCGTAAGCTCTTAGAGGATTGGCTACATCAGGGATGTGTGGCCTAATATGCAAAGGAGCTTCTGCTAAAATCCCACCCATGTCTACAGTAAACCCAAGAATTATCATTATATTATAATGTAGATCATCTTACATTTCAAGCACATCTTTGTTTTGCATATTCTGAGTAAAACTTTACATTAAATATAACTTTACTGATTCCAAAAAATAAAATATTTTAGAGGAATTTTTGAGTGTTTCCCAAAATTTTCAATTTTTCCACAGAGAACTTTTTTAAAAAAAGTACTCTGGGAAAAAAAACCCTTCCATTGAGTCTTCACATCTTTAGGGGTAATCCAAGTTAGTTTCTCCTCCACAAACTAAGCTGCTATCCAAGTTTAAGTCCCTCTGTATCAGGAAACAAATTCCAGTTAACCCTGCCTGCCTATGTCATACAAAGTTGGACTCAGCATTAAACCAAGATTTCTTAATCACAGTCCATGGAAAGAAGGAAAGGGAAGAAGCAAATCATATGCTTGAACAAGCTGGGGTTTTGTGCATTAAATTTTAATGTTGGCTTGATGTGACATCTGAATGCAGCTGGACAATCTTATTTATGAAGAGTTAATACATTCCTATATCTATCCCTATCAAGCAGATGTTCAGTGTTAGTAAAACACTGTGCTCAGCACTTGAAAAAATAATCCAATAGCTTTGTTCAAACATCATACAAAATTCTATTTATAAAGAAGCACAATGGAATGGATCCCACCTAACATTTCTGTAGACAAAATGGGGGATGATTTTTACCAGTTCCACAACCCACTGAAGACTTCCAACTTTCCTTCATGCTATTCTTGGGTGATCGCCATCCCACGGGAGCAGCATTTTGTAGGACATTTGGGGCTGCAGCAGGAAGAAGGAAGTAAGAATGTCATGCTCTCTTGCCAGAAACCCCTCATCAGTGGTAATTTTGGGTCAGATTCAAGCCTATGACTGATATTTTAATTGGGAGTAAAACACATGCTTTATTATCAAATAGCAAATCTGTATCACTAACCATGGTTTATAATAGTTTTGTAAACCACAGTTTGTGTCAATTTCAGTCTGATGCGATGTCAATATGAATTGTTTCCTGGCTGTCCCACTTTTGCAATATTATTTATAACTTAGAAAATTAATATACTGATTGATTGATTTCTTCATTTATAGTCCACCTTTCATTCAGAGACTCAAGGCAGATTACAATATATAAAAGAACAATTCAACCAAACAGCATTAAAAAATCCAATAAACAATGCAGTAGGGCTAGGATTATAGGGGGGGGACTGTTTAATGTATAACATACCATAATTAAAAAAAAATATATTACAGAGGTAAAATACTACATTTGCTAGGCCCCCTTACCTTACCGACAGGGGTCTTTAGGCGGTGTTCTGGGGAGTGGGTCGGGATGTCCCACCCCAAATGATGTTTTGGATCAATAAACCGGAAGTGGTCCAAAACAGGATCTGCAGCCATTTGAGTGGTTCCTAGGGAGAAGCAGAAAGGGCCACTCAAATGGCTACCAGACATTTCGTGGCCAGTTTTGCTTCCCCCCATCCCTGCTTCTAATTGGCAGGAGAAGGCAAAACTGATCACTGAAACGGCTTGCAGCCAGGTTAGGCTGTTAGCCTGTTAGCCTAAGGGTCAGAGAAGGCTTGCAGCCACTTGAGGGATCCCTTTCGTTTCCCCTAGGGAAAGTGAGTGGTCACTTTTTGCTTCCCCACTAAAATGGCTGCTCCAAGAAGGCATTTCTGGGTTTTGGGGCCATTTCTGGTTTTATTGAAAGTGGCCTGAAAAACCTATTTTGCAGTGGGATTTTTCCCCACTGGCCAGCTGGCCGGCAGCGAAGAAGCCCTCCCTAAGTCGGCAAATCTCCTGCTTGGACTGGGAGGCTGGGACTATGGATGTGAAAAAAAAAATTCGGTTGTACACGGATTCGGAAATATACGGGGGGAAAAATACAGAATCCCGTATACTTCTGAATTCCGTAGTCAGAATAGCCACAAATACGGTAGATGCGTGGCTATTTCCGAATATACGGCCCTCACCCAGGTGCCAGCTTCCCTGCCACAGAACACACAATCCACAGATGCCAGCTCTCCAGCCCTGCCCCAAACAACACGGGGAGAGCTGGCCAAGCACAACAAGACTGTTGGTTCTGGGTCTCTCACCCAGGTGCCAGTTTCCCTGCCACAGAACACACAATCTACAGATGCCAGCTCTCTAGCCCTGCCCCAAACAACATGGGGAGAGCTGGCCAAGCACAACAAGCCTGCTGGTTCTGGGTCTCTCACCCAGGTGCCAGCTCCCCCCTCCCAAAACCAGAGCCAGGAAAAGGGACAACAGGAAAAGGCCAAGAAACTCAACTGTTAAAAAGGTGGCCTTTTAAGCAATGAAAATTAGGCCAATCAGCCCCCCCCCCCCACAAGAACCAGAAGAGAAAAGGAACAACAGCAGCACAACACAGCAGCAACAAATCAAACACAGAATCCTTGTAAAACAGTAAAAAACTTAACTTTTAACAATACAGGAACAATACAGGAACCCCTCCCCCCCCAAAAAAACCCTTCATCCTAACCCCAAGAAATCCAAGCCACCCAAATCATGAAAAGTAAAAGGACACTGCACTTTTTAAAAGTCCTCACTAAAGTAAGATATGGGCAAATTGGAAAAAAAACCCACCCCAGGCCCCCTCCCCCAGCAGAACCCCCTAACCCCAAATAAGCTACCCACCACCCAAATCTGGATAAGTAAAGGGACTCTGAGTCTTAAAAAGTCCTTTAACCAACTAAAATAAAAACAAGAACCCCAAGACTGTCTTACCTTAGACGTTTTCTCTACTCCAGGCAAGTCTGGTAAGGCTGAGACAGAGCAGCAGCAGCTGAGGCCAAGGGCCAGCACAGCACAATCTCTCTCTCACACCAACACACACCAACACAGCAGCAATGGAGGAGTCCAGCCAGGCAGACTCCTTAAAAAGGATCTCTGGCCCTACAGAGAGCAGTTTCAAAAAATAGCACTGCTCTGTGATTGGCCAGACAACAGTGCTTACTTGGATACCCCAAGTAAGCAAAAGATCAAAAGAACAACAATGTTGCTGATGGCTGGGGGATCAACTACATATTAGACCACACATGGTCTAATATGCTGAGTTCATTTTTTTTATTTAATTAAAATATTTCTATGCCACTTTTCCACTCACTGCAGGATCCCTAAGGTGGTGAACATTTTCATGACTCCAACAAGGCCCATACAAATATCAGGGATGTCTAACTGAGATTTGGATTTCATTTCATTTTTTGTTAAATGCATTTTTATTTCAGTCATTATTAGGGTTACAGGACTAGATCTCATGAAAAGAGGTCTCACATCCTCCAGGATAGGGATGTCAGCCTCCTGGTGGGGCATGTGTATCCCCTGTAATTACAGTTCACCAGACTACAGAGATTGGTTCTCCTGGAGAAAATGGTTACTTTAAAGGACTGACTCAATAGCACTGTACCCTACTGAGGTCCCTCTCGTCCCCAGTGTCCATCCCCAAATCTCCAGGAGTTTCCCAACCTGGATGTGACAACCCTGCCCCCCCCCCCAATCCTGCCAGGGGGACTGGTAACCCTACTCCAGAGGAAGCACTGCAGGGGGCCAATTTGGGCTGCAGGAGGAGGTGAGGGAAAGAAAGTCAGTTCCCCTAACAGAAATTACTTCAATTGGTGGAAATGTTCTATAGGACCCATGCCATCTGCTTTTCATTGGTTTAAATGGGAAACACATTTCAATGGAAAATGCAGAAATGCTGTAGCTTCCTTGTATTCTATTTTATTAAGACTGAATTTTCAGTCAGGGATCCTGTCTATCTAATTCCATACACATAACTCAAAAGAAAGAAATCATTTGTGCCTTTAATATCTTTGTTTTCCATTTTTCTATCCCATTCTGGTGCCCTCTCCTGTCAGCAAGTGAAGACTTTTTTGTTTTATTTTGTTTTTGGAATTCCACTGGGATCCTCGCCCTGACCAATGTTTTAATTGCTACTTTTAGGTCTTTGTGTGTATTTTAGCTGTCTAAATTGTTTTAATGATGTGTGCTTTTGGAAGGTGGGTTTTAATGGTTTTTAAATTTGATTTTATGATGTATGTTTGTTTGCTAGCTGCCTTGGTGACCCTTGTAAGAGCAGAAATGTGGGATATAAATTTTGAAAAATAAAAATAAATAATAAACTAGGATTAAAAATTTCAGAGACTTTACCTCTCACTTCAAACACAGAAGGCAGACAGCATTACAGAGCAGTCAGCCCTGGCTGGAATAACTCAGAGCAGGGCTCCTTCTACATTTTATAGGGACCTTCCCTGCTACTGAACTTGATCTTGGGAGAGTAGGCTTTTAACTAGGGTACCAGCATCAATGCCCTGACCTGGATAGCTCAGGTTAGCCTGATCTTGTTAGATCTCAGAAGCTAGTCAGTACTTGTGGGGAGACCACCAAGGAAGTCAAGGGCTGCCATACAAAGACAGGCAATGGGAAACCACCTCTGAATGATTTTTGCCTAGGGTCATCATAAGTTGGCTGTGAATTGACAGAAAGTTACACATGTGCTTTAAACACATACACCAGCAAGACTGCTTCCTACCACAATGCTGAAGAACAGATGAAGGGAACAGCACCCCTGCCTTTGTCTTAGATACATACCCCCAGACAAATAAGTATATACAAACGCTGGGACATTGGTGGAAACAAATTTAAGTTCTTTGCTTAGATTTACAGAGAAGCAAACTATTAATGTATATACATTAAATATGAGTATTTATTTATTATTTATTTTATACTTAGCTTTCTCCCCTTTGGGAACCCAAAGTGGCTCACATCATTCCTCATTTTATCCTCACAACAACCTTGGCAGAGTGTGTGTGACTGACTCAAGGTCACCCAGCAAGCTTCCAAGGCAGTGTGGGGATTTAAACCCAAATTTCCTCTGACACACTTGCCACCACACTCACACTGGCACCGAATAGTCACATTTCTTGAGTACTTGTGTATATCCCCAAATAACCATTGTAACACAAGACAGTGACACTAACAGGCAATACAAAATTAGAACTACTACTAAAAGAGAGGGGAACAGGGAAAAACACACACACTAGCTAAAAATGAGCAAGCTTGCAGATTCATTGCACTTGTTCACATGCAAGTCAGTTACAGTAGTATAATAGCAATGCTGGTGGCAATGAGAATGTGAAGACTCAAAGATAACAGAATTTGCTTCAGCAATGAGATGCAGGAAGATGCTGGAGATGGATGCTGTGCATATAAAATCCAGAAAGCCCTTCTCAAGCCAGCAACAATGAGTGGAGTCATGTGATACAAGCTGATGCTTCTGAGTTCCCACAGAATTTGGTTTTCTATATCATAATGGCAATAAGGAGAGAAACATGTTTGCCAGATTTTATTAGTTGTTAATACATATCTCTGATCTCTCTCTCTCTCGGCTTGACTTCGTGAACGAAGATTTAAGAAGGGTGCAGTAGTCCACGTCTGCTGCAGGCTCGCTGGTGGCTGACAAGACCAATGCGGGACAGGCAGATCCGGCCACAGTGGCTGCAGGGAAAAGTCTGATTTGGGGTTGGTGCTGTAGCAGTGCGATTCTTCCTCAATCTCCTTTTGTCCTCAAGACCAGCTATGCATGCGTTCTCAAAGGAAGAGACAGCCTGGTGGATGGTGTGCCTCCATGCTTTGCGATCTGAGGCTAGGTCAGACCACTGGTGATGGTTGATGCGACAGGTGCCAAGGGATTTCTTCAAGGAGTCCTTGTACCTTTTCTTTGGTGCCCCTCTATTTCGATGGCCGGTGGAAAGTTCGCCATACAGAGCAATCTTGGGAAGGCGGTGGTTTTCCATCCTGGAAATATGCCCTGCCCAGCGCAGCTGCGTCTTCAACAGCAGTGCCTCGATGCTTGTAACCTCCGCCCGCTTGAGGACTTCAGTGTTGGTCACAAAGTCACTCCACTGGATGTTGAGGATGGTGCGAAGGCAGCGCTGATGAAAGCGCTCAAGGAGTCGCAGGTGATGACGGTATAAAACCCATGATTCGGAGCTGTAGATATCTCTGATACAGCCCATACAACAACCTCCACAGCAACTGTAACTGGTTAGAGCAGTCAGAGAGCCTCCAGAATGTACAATCTTATCACACCCTGTGCAAACCCATCACACTCTGTTCCTGGCAAGAAATTACAACTAGGGATGGGCACAAACTGGTCCACAAATCATGATTCATGCACGAATCAAGCCAATTTGTGGTTCATTTTGAACCGTTTTGGCCCTTGGTGATTGGTTTGGTTCATTTTTGTAGCTCATTTTTCCCGACAGCCTGACACTGTTTCAACCAATTTCTAGGCAATGTGGGGATGGGCTTCTGGGAGCCTAGAAATACTCATAGCAGTTGTCCATAGCTTGATTGGCAGCTCTGGGTGCCAATCACAGAGCTCTCATTCTGCTCTGTGGGAATAAACTCTGCTGCTTTCAGTTTGCTGCATGAACAGTTAGTTGCTGTGAGAGCTGAAGCTGAGCTTTCCTGGGGGCACCTGCTTTGGGCAGTATAACTTGGACATTCCAAATCCAATATTCGGCAAACTTGGAGGGTGGGTGCAGGAGAGCCTGATGAAGGCTCCCATTGAGTTTTACAACTAACATGCCAAATGAAGGAAGAGTGATACATGTAATAACAACTAATATTTGGCAAAGATGTATCTCTTCTTATTGCCACAAACCAGTTCAGGCAATCATACGAATCATGAACTAACACAAACCAACATTTCCTCAATTTGTGCCCATCCCTAGTTATAACTATTCTGAGCAATCACAACAGCATCAACAATCTCAGCAGCTGTGGGGAAGGGCCTGTTTGGGCTCAGAACACCACCACAAGGTGACGAAGGGATCCTACCTCCCCCACACATGCCAAGCCATTTTCCAATGCCAAAATATCACTGAGGGGGATTATTTCTCCATTTCTGCTGTTCCACATGGAGCACATGAAGCGGCAAAAATATGGCTTGGAAGGGAAAGCAGGGGACTTTTTTGTCCTCTGCAGTAGTGTTCTGAACGGGCTCTCCTTTATTTTGTAAAAGCCATTCCCCACATTTGCTGTGTGCCTGCAGGGAACATGAGCTGGGGCTGAGAACCCAGCTCTTTAAAAATTTGTACATCTAGCTTAGCACTGGGTCAACTACAGTGCAACAGGGATGCAAGTTTTCCCCTTGTTACATTTTAAAGCCTCTTAGTAACACATGATATATCAAGTTCATGGATATGGGCAATCTTGAATAGGCTCATACTTTTTAAAAATTGTCTATAGATTTGTATTTCTGATAGGATGTTGCATGAAAAAGCCAATGAGACTGCAAGTATGCTATATGATTAAGGCAAGATCTCACTAATATTTATGACATTATTTATATGACTATTATTGTGGATTTTTCAGCATAAAAATCCCTTTCCCTTTTTTTCTTGATCTACAATCCTGGAAGATAACTGACTTTGTGCAACATATTGTTGCAGCCAGATTTTGTTGAGGAATGGGAAGCCAAAATGTGCTTAAGGCATTCAATATTGGATTTCCCCCCAAAACATATTTGCCATAATAATTGGTATGTTATACTTGTCATCGTCTTAATAAAGTTTATCCTTTCTGTTTCTGAGCACCAAAATGTTCCCTCCATTTTTAAGGGGGAAGGGGGTCTTTACTGAGTTACCAAAATAGCATTCTTCTGAATGTGACTGATTCCAAAGTTCTAAAACATGCTGCAAATTTTCTCCTGCCACACCTCATCAATATTTTGTGGACAAGTAGCACCTCAACTCTTACACTAAAATAATAGACTCCCACTCCCCAGAAAAAAAAATCTGATGTGGTGACACCTTAGATTTTAAGTTTGCATCCTGCTAATGAATTTCTGCTATAACTGTCCATTCGTATTTTAAGTCATTAATTCCAATGAGCTTTAATTTCTGAACTATGAGAAATTAAATATCATAATACATTTGCTGAGTTTTTATAGAAGAATCTCAGCCAAGGACCACAAAGAAATTAACATTTTATCTCCTACAGGGAGGTCATTACTGACAAAGATTATTTTCTGCTACGTTGCTCCTCTTTCAGATAAGTTATTCAATTGGAAAATTGTTCCGTTTATATATGACTTATGTGACCCATTCCCAATGTGCATTTTTCTCTAAGAGACTAATGTTTTTGGCTCTAAATGCACCTCCAGGAAGGTGAATATGTAGACCTTTCATCATATTTGTATTGTTTGTCTTAGCATAGCCTCTTGCCTTATGGCAATGTAAGCTTTTCTCTGCTACATTTCCAACCATGATCCAAACTATGTTTACTTAAAAACACATCCCACTGATTCTGAGTTAATGTGCTTTGGATTTTAGTTTAATCCTAGGTATATTTACTGAGTCCAGTGGTGCTCAGTCCCAAGCCACTGCATACAGAGTTTCAAACATGAATGCAAATCACTCTACTGCTGCACACCAGATTACTAGTTGTTGAATGTATAAACTGATTCCATTGAAAAACACTGACAACTGAATTCAGTTCTTTTGTGCAATGTTACACCTGTTGTGACCTATTGTTTCATCACTTGATATTACAGTCATCAAACAACGGACATGTATGTTTGAATCAGTTCTTAAGTTGAAAATTTGTAATGAAATGGGTTTTAATCAAGTACTGTTTTATACATTTCTTAAAAATGATATTCCACCTCTCCAGAATCCCATTTATTTCAGTTAAATCTCCTTTTTAATAGAACAAAGTTTAAGTCCAGTGGTATCTTTAAGACCAACAAAGTTTTATTCAAGGTATAAGCTTTTGTGTGCATGCACATAAATGTTCTCCTACATGTTTCTCAGTTTTGTGATCCCTGATGTCAGATTTATGTCCATTTATTCTTTGGCATAGTGTTTATGATGTTTGATGTATGTACAGAACCAACAGGCACTGTTGGCACTTAATGGCATATACAGTGTTTAAAAATGAGCAAGTAAATGAGCCTGAGATGGTGTAGTTGATGTTGCTAGGTCCAGTGATTGTGTTGGTTGGGTGTATGTGGCAACAAAGTTGGCATCTGGGTTTATTGCAACCTCTGGTACCAGTGTCCATGTTCAAATTAGGTGTTCCATTAGTGTGGGTGAGGAGTTGTTTTCAATTGGGGGACTGTCTGTATGCAAGAAAAGGTCCCCCCCCCCCCAGTACTTGTGGAAGGGAACTGTCATATAAGGAAAAAGTTGTTTGTTGCTGATGATGTGTTGAACTGTTTTGAGTTGAGAGCTGTATGTGATCACTAGTGGTGTTCTGTTATTGTCTATTTCTGGCCTGTATTGCAACAGTTCTTCTTTGGGTACCATTCTGGCTTTGTTGATCTGTTTCTTGACTTCATTAGGTGGTAGCTGTTTTATAGCAAAGGAATTTCAGAAGCAGACTGGAACAGGAGATTGCTGAATTACAAATTATTACAACACTCAGGACAATGGAACACTCAGGGCTTAATAGAAATATTGGTTTCTTATCTCTCTACACATGCTAAGTTTTATTCAAGGTATAACCTTCCATGTGCATGCATACTTCTTCAAATAACTTGAATAAAACTTAGTTGGTTTTAAACGTACCATTAGACTCAAACTTCCTTCTTTTGCGTCAGACCAACACAGCTACCCACCTGAATCTATACACATACTAAGTCACTCAGTTCTTGCTTATACCCAGAATTAAATGATATTGGTCTTAAAGGTGCCACTGAACTCAAACTTAGTTCTCACATCTGTTGTTAACTCTTTATCTGTATGCCAATTTGATGCTATACATAGGTCTTACCAAATGCATTATTCCAATCTTGACTGTATTTATTACTTAATTATCTTGACTCTAAGTAGCCCTTCCTGGCAACTACCCCCTACTATATGTAACATTTGAGGAAATCTGTTTCAATGTATCTAAGAATGTGAAGTCTCTCAGTTCTTGCTTATACCCAGAATTGAAATTTATATGTCTTGGAGGTGCCACTGGACTCAAACTCAGTTTTCACATTTGATTGTTAAGTCTCTCAGTTCTTGCTTATACGCAGAATTGAACTTTATTTATCTTGGAGATGCCACTGGAGTCAAACACAGTTCTCATATTTGTTTGTTAATTCTTGCATTTGCATGATAATTTAGTACTATTCACAGACCTTACCAACCACTTTAATCCAATTATAAATGCCTAGTTCCTTATGCATCTTGACTCTAACTAGCCCTTCCTGGCAACTAACCCCCACACCCTTTATTTACCTATATGTTATGGTTGAAGATGTCTTGTTTCACTGTATCTAAAGAAATGTGCATGCACACAAAAGCTTATACACTGAATAAAACTTTGTTGGCCTTAAAGGTGCCACTGGACTTGTTCTGCTGCTTTGTTCTGCTGCTTCAAACCAACCTGGCTACCCACCTGAATCTTCCTTTTTAATAGTACCTAATGGTAGGTAAACTGGAAGAAATCACAGCATGACTAAGAATAAATCAAAGAGTTATACTTACAAGTAGATTTTCCATGAGTTTTTTCACAATTTGGACAATGGTAGATGTCAATATCTGGTGCCTCATCTTCTTCTACACCAACACAACTGAAAGAAACAAGAGAAAAAGAAATCAGGAATATTTCAGAAAGACATAAATATGTGATCAAGGATTTCAGAGATGCTTTTGTACTAAAGAACATCCTTATACTGCCACCCTAAGCAGAATAAAACTCTTCTAAATACATCAAAATTAAAGGACTCGGCTGCAAGTTTGCTTAGGATGACACTGCTAGTCCATGACCTGAGTCTTTGGCTGCTCTGTTACACTGCTGTATGGCCTAAGTCAGCTGGAGCCATTTTGATTCATTGTCTGACCTAATGGGAGAACACCATTTTTATATATCTCCCTCAAGCTATTGTGTCCAATTACAGCTTAGGTCATCTGGAGCTGGGTCATGAGCACATAATGTGAAGGTACTGCTGGTGTCTTTTACCATTACTCTGCTGCTACAGAACAGACGGGTTAATCATTAAAAATAAAAATAACACCAAGGTTACACACCATTTTCATTTAGGCAAAGTTTTCTGCAATTCATTAAAGGCCCTGCAATTCATGCTGCTGACTTAATTTGATTTTTTTTTTAAACTGCCAAAATGAATGCCATTTGACAAAGACGAATGGTCAGTTACTCAGCTCACCTTCACCACTATTTTTGGTTCTCTCTTCATAAATACCATGTTACTTAGTTCTCTATTCAATATAAATGATCATTAAGGCTTGGAGGTGGTGGCACTGGTAATCTACAGCATGGCTAAGAATTAACACAGAATTCTGAAGGCTTTGTAGAATGCTTATCCTTTAAGTATCTGCTGTCTTCCCATATGCCTCAACTGTTAGCCATCCCAAAACAGCAATAAAAGTACATTAAAAACCAAGCAATTAGAACAAGCAATACAATGCATATGTATGCAAATAAGACTAATTTATATAATATCCTTGCAGATTTAAAATCTGGAATCTTAAAGGATTGTAGCAGATAGATTTTAAGCATCAGTCTGAACATAACTCAGTGACCCAGCGTGATCCTTTCTACGCACAAAATGTGGATTTATTCTCATCATAGACCTTTGTGCTAACTGGTCTGTTCAAGGTATTTTGATGCCAAAATTGAGAACTACTGCTGCACACAGAGAAGAAGGAAGAGGACATACATCTCACAGCACTTTTTGATTGCCTTAAGAAAAGGTATCACACAGAAGCTTAGGATGCATATACAATGTGTAGCAATAAAATGTAGGCTGTAGGTAGCCTGTGTCAAAGTTTGAAGGCAGAACACCCCATCCTAAAATAGCAAGAAACTAAACTGTAAAGAAACTAAATGACCAAGAAAAGTGGTGTGAATAGGGGGGCGTGGCGTCGAGGCCAACAAGATGGATGCCTAAAGAAATTGTGCACTCCTGAACCCAATAACAATCCACCAAAAAGCATTCTCCGAGCACACGAATGGAAAAAAAGACTATCGGACTTGAAAGACTGCAGTCCAGAGCGGGTGCAAGTTGAAAATCGTGGCTGGTAAGCGATCATTTTTGTAAAAATACTCTTGAAAAAAAAGCGGTGGTCTGGAAAAGTAGAGAAAACAAAATGGCAGATGGGATGATGGATGTGCAAGATGAGCCTTCCCCACTAAATAAAACAGACTTAAATCAACTGGAAAATAATCTTTTTGCAAAAATAAAAGTGTTATTTGAGCCAATGCAGATCCAATTGGCAAAAATCAAAACTGGCCTCTTAGAAGTCAGCAAAACAGCAAAAAATGCAATGACCCTCGCTGAAACTATTCAAGAGGAGAATCAAATGATTAAAAAGGATCATGAACAAATGGCCTCTGAAATATTAGTGCTAGAAACTGAAGTTCGTCAGAATAACTTAAAATTTAGAGGCTTTACTGAAAACTTGCCAGAAATGGCAGACTTACAATCTTTCATGGTGCACTGGATTGTGAAAGAATTCCATTTAGAAGAGGACACTATATCTACTATAACTAAGGCATACTGGCTAGGACCTCCAGTCAATCCTAAAAGAAAAGGACCACGGGACATAATAGTTTCATTCCTTGATTATAGAGTAAAAAAACGTGTCCTACAAGAGGCAAGACGAAGAAAGACATTCCAATATCATCATCTTAAAATTGAAGCATTTCCAGATCTTCCCCTGGATGCCATCACCAAAAGGAGAGAATTAAAATCTATTATCCAACAGCTTCAAAAAGTGCAGCAAAGGTACAAATTGACTGGACCGGCCACATTGCAAGTAATCCACAATAATACCAGACTCCAAGCATCAGATGTTGATTCTGGACTAATGTTGTTAAAGAAATTAAGCATCTGAACCTATGGACATCTCTAAGAAGAATCCTAAAAGGAAAAGGCTGCAATTTACTACACCACCAAAACTCAAGACCAGCAGAATTGCAGTACTTACATCTCCAAAAGAAGTTGCAACTTGAAAAGGACACTAAATGAGTAACTGTGACTTGAAAAAGGACACTAATAAGTAAATGTACTGCATATCGTAAACTGTACTTTCAGAGAGATTTTATATATCTTTTTAAGTCGGAAGTAAGGATTTCATTCTATTTTTGTATAATTGAAAGCCCTCCACTTATTTTTAACTAAACCCAGAGTTGGTAGTAAGAGCTTAGCTTTTACACTCCTGTGAGTTAACAGGAGCCATAGGTTTAGAACTAGTTTGAGTTAGAACAGACTTGGTTAGAACTAAAGTTTAAAATAGGTTAGAACTAAAGTTTAAAATAGAATATAAGCATTAGATTAGTTAAGATTGATAGATATTAGATTAGAATTAGGGATAGATTAGATTGTTATTTATAGGATAAATTTAGTGATAGGATAGTACTATAATTCATAAGGATAGTCAATAGGCATAGCCTAGATATAATAGATTAGATAGTTTTAACAAAGAGTAACTATAATTTAACTGTGTGATAAGGAAAACATTTTATTTCTATTCTTAGTTACTTAGAGATTTGTATAAATGTTTTTGGTGTACCAAAAGAATTGCTAACATATATAGGTGTAATTTAAAGTGCAATAAGTTAAATCTTGTTTTATATTTGTTCTAATAGTAATACCAATTCATTCTGTCAATTGTACAATAGATTTTATCATTAATCAAAATGGTCCAATAATCTAAAATCTATTCGTTAAATGCAAGAGGTCTTAACAATCCTCGATTCCCAACTTAGTGGGGGGGAAAACTATAGCAACGTTATTCTATGCGACAAAAGCTACGTTTGTGCTACTTTGGAAAAATAAAAGAAAACCTACAATAGACCTCTGGTACAAAAAAATTATGGGGGGGGAACGATTATGGAACTTACATACAATGAGCAAGATAACAGCAAATGTAAATTTTTTAACTAATAATGTGAATCTTACAAATTCTGAAGCTATTTGGTTTTCGATACTGGAACATTTAATTTCTCAGGGTGAAATCTCAAATTTAGTTAATAAATGGTACTTGTATTGAGAATAATCCAGTTTATATTATAATGAGTAATACTTTGGAAATTAAGCTATACTGTTTTTTATGATAAACTATGCCATGTATGGTTGATACTGAAATTAATACTATTGTCTTTGTTTATTTTTCATTGTATTTATGGTGTTTTTGTATCATATTTTCTATCAATAAACTTTATTAAAATGTTAAAAAAAAACTAGTCCAAGGTCCCACACATGGCCGGCATATAGGAGTAGGCCAGGTAGGCAGCCACCTAGGGTACCACATGGCCTACTGAGTGCTCCCTCCCCAGAGTGTTTGCTTGCTTCAAGCACACTTGCTGCCCTGCCACAGTGTGATGGAGCATGCTTATGCTTTTCGGAAGGCAGGCTCCAAAGAGCAGAGGCTTCAGGAAGGCAAAAGTGGCAGAGTGGGGCATGCCTGCGCTCTTCAGAACCTAACTTTCCTTGCAAGGGAAGGCAAGCACCAAATAGTGCAGGACCTGTGCCACTGCTTTCACCTTATTAAAGGTGAAAGCGGTGGGACAGGGTGCACCTGCACTCTTTGGAGCCTGCCTTTGCATATTAAGCACACACACTCCTAATGTAGCCAATCCTCCAAGAGCTTATAATAGGTCCTGTACTAAGAGCCCTGTAAGCTCTTGGAAGATTGGCTACATAAGAGGGATGTGGCCTAATATGCAAGGGAGTTCCTGCTACAAAAAAAGTCCTGCCAATCATAATCATGATTGAACAAGGAAGGACTACAAACCATTTTACTAAGGTTCTGCCATTTGGAGAGCAGAGCATAATGAAAATATTGTGACAGTATTATCTAGAAGCAAATGCATGGTGAAAAACTGTAATAGCAGATGGGTCTCTAAAATTATATGTATGAGTTGGTGCCTCCTATGATCAAATTATGACATCTGGAAATGCAATAACCATATGTTAGATAAGATAATGGAGGCAAATCATGTGAAGAGCTAAAAAGAAAAGAAAAGAAAAGAAAAGAAAAGAAAAGAAAAGAAAAGAAAAGGAAAGGAAAGGAAAGGAAAGGAAAGGAAATAATGGTTCTTAAACAATTGTAGAGTTTTAGGTAAATGAAAAATTCCATTGTTTCAGCAAGCACGCTTAAAGGCTTGGCATTAAGCACACACTTAATCTAGTGGATTAATTGAAACATAACAAGCAAGAGTCAGAAAGACAAAGATCAGTTTCAGCATTCTCACTAAGCAGTGACTATATTACCGCCCCCCCCCCCCGCATATGCCGTGTTCACACACATCCTTTGTGGAGGGCATAATCAGGCTGTAGCGCAGCTTGAGCAACCCTCAATAACACTGGGCACTTGTGACATTGGTGCATTCTGGAAACCTTGTGCCAGACTAGGCACACAAAATGGAGTCTGCCAACATTATGGTCAACTTGCCCCCACTCCAAACACACAGTGACCACTGGGCTCAGCACATACAAGCCTTTAGCAATGCAGATAAGTATGCCTCCATATCTTTATCTCTGGATAAGGTGTGGTCCCTGGGCTCAGGAAAAAGCAAACATCTAGCTAAACTAATCATCCTCTCAGCCTCCAGGAAGTGCATAGATTTGAGTGGCCAAACTTGCTTAATGTTAAGAACCACTCAGGGTGCAATTACATGCAAGATTTGGCTGGACCTAGCTATGCCTCCCATCCAGATTTAATGTGCACAATCACATATGCACATTTGCCCTCCAAGTCCAGCCCATCCTTACCTCATTTTAGGACGGGCTGGGACTGGATTAATCTCTAAAGCATATGTAGGACATGTTTCCCAGCTGTCTGAATGGCTGGGGCATGCAAGGTACATGCCCCACATGTGCATAAGTAGTCTGAATGCTCCTCTTGCATGTGCGTGGCCAGTGCCTCTCCCAGCAGCAGTGCAGGCACTGTGTGAATGCCGCAGCATGCATCAAAGAACACAAGCTTTTTCAAAACTGGGATACTGCCGTACCAAATTTCTTTTTTGATTCTACCCATAAAATAAATGTCAGATGTAGGTAGGCAGGTAAACAGGTAGGCAGAAAAACAGGTAGGCAGGAAGGAAGTCAAATATCTGGGGGAGGAAGGGGAGGTAGAAAGAAAGCAACTTTAATTTTAAATGCATTCTCCAAGCTGCCAGCTGGCTTGGCTTGAAAAAATGATTTAAAGAGAAAAATGTTTTCTCTAAGCCGGTTGACAGGGCGGTGGGGGCTTCAAGAGCCACATAATATGTGTGAAAGAGCCATATGTGGCTCCCAAGCTGCAGTTTGGCCATCCCTGGCATAGACAAAGTATTTTCACTTGAACCTCTGTCCTCTTATCAAACTTTTGTCTTCTGTTAATAACACCTCCAGGTGTATCTATATCAATATTTTCTGCCAACACCCTGTCTTCGACTCCCGATTCTTCTGCACCACCTCAGATATTAATTGCTCTTCTGCCCCCTTCAAATAATCTAATCACCCTACCTAGTTTCAATTCTTCTTACCCCACCTTTTTAGCAATGGGCTATCAACACCTATTAGCTGCACCCATCATCATGGTTTCTTGAGAACTTTGATCTCAGAAAAACCCATCAATGTGCTCCTGCGCACATTGTCGCACAACTTCACAATCCAATCTTACATAGTTCTAAGGAACATCTTGACCTCCTCTGCCTCATGATATGTTTTTGCCTATCTAAGGAGGCACTCTGGAAAGGCTCAATGTGTTCAGTCTTGGTGCCTTCAAACTTGCACTGCCAAACTCAGTTTGGGTACCTCTGCAGTGGTGTGCTGGTCGTTCTGCTGTCCTTCTCTGTGGACTTCTACTCATTGGACATGTAGCTATAAAACTTTTTTCACCCCACAATTCTTATCCCCATCCACTTCGCTGAAAAATTGTTTTCTGGTGATTCTTGTGTGTGTTAGTTTAATTGCATGTGTGTATTTTTATTATTTACTTCTCTTTTTAATTACAATTGGTTTGGTCATTTCTCTGTGCATGTGTGTGTGTGGTTATTACTGGTATACACTTCGTGGGAATCCTGTTACTAATGAGTTCTACCTAAGTCTGCCTCTGTTAATTCCCCCATAAAAAGAGGAGACCCCCCCCCCAGCATTTCTGGTAACAACTAGGCTTGAGGACAGGCACATTCATGGGATGATCATACATTCCCACTGGAAAACTACAGTGTTATTTCCCAGATTAACCTTACACCATATCCCAAAGCAGGAATGTTGAACTAATTTGTTATGAGGGCCAGACCTGAAAGAACTGAGACCTTGTTGGGCCGGGCCATGTGTGTCATAAAATTTAATGCCAGGTAGTGGATATGTAAACTTTATAAAGGACACAGACAAACAAAATTAAAGATTGTTTTAAAAACTTAAATTATTTTTAAAAGATTAGCACTCTTGCAATATTTTGTTTATTTAACAGTTTCTGATAACTGACACCTCTTGCTCTGAATTATTGCATCAAAAGCTGGAGACAATGTCTGTGCTGCAGCAATCTTGAGTAGCTGTTCAGGTGCTGTTCAGGTGTGTATCTGTAAGTTGCAAACCTACTTTTGATTTATTGATATTAATTACAGAAATCTCATGGTCAATGCTCTGAGCCTAAAACCCAGAGGAAAACATGAAATAGCTGGACATTACAAGCTTTTGTGTATGTTGCTTCATGTGCTGGTCAGCCAATGGAGAAAAGCCTGGCAAAGCAAGCTGGGATGCAGAAAGAAACAAGAGAGAGAGAGAAGGAAGAAGATGACAGTGAGTGGCTCAAGGGCCTGATGAGAGTCCTCCAGGGGCCTGATCCAGCCCTTGGCCCACACATTTGACACCCCTGTCCTAAAAGTGTTTCATAACTGGCACAACACACTGTGACGCACGAGAAATTCATATCACAGCTAACTATGCATTGCCTTATACAAAAGTAATTCTGCAATAACAACTTTGCAGTCTGATAAAACAAATAATGGATTTCTAATACAGAAACATGTAAGGATTTATTCCTGTTCTTAAGAAGTGTGAAATTCACTCATTTTGCACCTGAAATTGCTTCCAAACACATTGACAAATTTACATACATGCTTTGAGAGTTTACAGTAAGCTTTTTGTTAACACCATGCAGACTAGTCCAACAGGAATTCCAGGTGTCCTGATGAAAAGTAGTATCTAAAATGTGTCCCATAAAATATAGACAAACACAGTTACTGTAAAGAAGCTCTTCAAATTGTGAGGAAAAAGCCCCCTACTTTTCATACATATGGACATCGTGATCACCAGTATGGTTGCCAGGGTGCCTGGAGATTTCACTCTCACACATCTGCTCTAAGAAGTGGACTTTGCTTACAGTTTCTAAGGCTTATGTGGCAGCTTTGCAGTCTACATCTCTGAAGGGTGTTAGCCAGAACTACAGACATGCTCCAGCTGCTCCTTGTGTGCCCAGTCTTGGCCGCTGCAGTGGAAGAAGCCAGGCCACCATGTTTCCAGCCTGTCTCCATGAACCAAAGGCTTAACACCACTAGAATCCATCTTGCTTTCCTGATCCAAGCATACCCTGCCAGGCTGGACTCATTCCTTCTTAGTGGGAAAGTCACACGTACACACCCTGAGCCTGCAAGCAACCCATTTGCCTCATGAATGGATTAACAGCTCCACTGTTGATCCTAATTGCTCAGCAATACCAGAACAATAACTCTTGCCCAGCAGAAGATGAGATAAGAGGAAGAACATCTCCTGTCTTCATCAAGTCTTTTTGTCTTACCCGGGTGATACCTAGGCCAGTATTTGATTCCCTATTGTCACCTTCCCAGATAATCCCATTTAAACTTAAGTACCCAGCCATTCCCATTCTTACTCCAGTCTAATACCTTGGAGCCGCCCCAGGCAGCATTGCAGCTTGGAAATTTCCAGGTTCACAGGACTAAGGTGAAGTTCATTGGTCAAAACTGGCATCCAATTGGATGTCACCAAAGAACTCACCATTGGCTCTGCTAATGTCCAGCCTCCTTGGTCATCACAGAGCCTCCCCCTGCTCCTCCCCAAGACCTCCCAGCACCTAAGGGGTCTAAGAGAGTCTATTCAACCTCTGACCCAACTCCACTCATGTGTGCATCTAACAGTATCCCAGTTCCGCTGTCTAGATCCATCCCCAATTCTGGCCACAGTTTTGGGTCCATTTCCCCTGTCCTCTTAAGTCACCATTGGAAACCTTCCTGGAAGACTACGATGGTAAATATCGCCCTGTCTGTTTATCCATATATGTTCCCCTATCAATCTATCTGTGTTTCCTAGACCTGTGTGAATGTGTGAGTGTTTTGTATTTTTATCCTTGTGTGAAAGAACTATTATTCTAAATAAATTACAATTGATTTTACTAAATTAGAGTCCTTTTATTGAGCATTTACTATCTGGATGGTTGAGCCTGGTATACATTTGGTAAAAAGATTCCTATTAAGCCGGGTGTCCACCTAACTAATTCCCCAACCTCGTTTTGAGGGCATTTCGGCTAACAAAATGTCCTCAGCAAATCTAAATCAATGGCCCTTTCCCCCATTAATTCAACTTAGAGTCATGTACAAAAAAAGAACCTATCCTGCATGCAATTTGCTTGCAGATATTGAGGTCAGGGTTGGTGGGTATGGTCTTACTTCTCTCTATGCATGTAAGCAATTTTTAATGCACACAGAAGACTCCCAAATGCAGTAAAGATATGAAAGTCATTGACTACTGTTGTATCCTTTGAGGCATGGGGAGCAGGGTAAGCTTATCCGCTACTGCAGTTTACCTTTTACCCTTGCTCTATATGGCATTTGTTTCCAGCTAGGAAAGATCACTTGCTACTGGAGATTTCTAATGTATATTGAGTTACCCTAATCTCAACACAAACCACAACCAAAGTGAGACCACCCTCCTATACAAGACTTGAGGGGAAAACAGAACATTCTTGAGGGGTCACTCAATGCTATACAAACATGCAGGGCTTTTTTTGAGCATGATGCACAGGAATGCAGTTCCGGCTGGCTTGGTGCCAGGGGGTGTGGCCTAAGATGTAAATGAATTCCTGCTGGCCTTTTTCTACAAAAAGCCCTATGTGAAACAATGGTGACATCAGGGGGTGTGGCCTAATATGCAAATGAGTCCCTGCTGGACTTTTTCTACTAAAAAGCCCTGCAAACATGTACATCACAACTACACTTCATTTGGTTTAAGTTAAATTAAAAAATTGCAAGAGCTGAGTTCTTTTATTTTTTTCCCCCTTAGTCAAACAAGAAGCTGTTGATAGGACAGACTGAACATTTGTGAACCTTTTATACATTGAAGGTGTACAGAGAGCTAATAATAATTAGGAGCTCAACTGGATTTCATGTTAATATCTGTGATTTCGTGTGCCTTCTCCAACAATTTAGGGAGTCATGTCTGACTAAGGATAATCTTGGAAGAAGAATTTCACTGATTGGTATTCTGCTGTATCACCTTCAGCAAAATTGCAGAGGTGCAATTAGTTACTCTCATGGCTCCTTCTAGTACTGTCACTCTTCCATGCCTGACCTCTGTAGTCCTTAAGACAAAGAGGAATCCTTCAGGAAACCATAATATTATGGCAGCACTCTTATTCCCAACCCTGGAACACTACTGAGCGGCTTCTCTTGAGGCCTTCAGACTCTAACAGAACCCCAGCCAGCACTCTTCCTCCAGGCCAGAAAAAAACCACAGTCATGACTCTTCTTCTTTATATCCCTGTGTCCTTTATACTCCTTTATATTTTCTCCTATATACCCCCATGGCTATGGGGTGGGGAGCTTCATGCCATGGGCCCATGTTGTGGCACTTAAAATTCACTTTTAAAAGGTGATGGCAAACTTGTGGTGGCCACAAGTTCTCTGTCATATATAAGTTGACTCTAAGAATCTGACAAAACTGTATTGTAAATACCAAAGAGTTCTGGGGGAATCCTGGAGCACCCTATGACATAGCAGTGTCAGTTTTGGTTGTGCAACCTGAAGTGATGTCATGGGATGCCATTCTCCCCCCCACACACACACACCTAGGGTAGGAGGTTGCCTGCTTTGGCAACCTCAGATAGGACAGGAATAGAAATAGTGTGAAAAGGGAGGGGAGAGAAAGAAGATATGAACATGAGCTTAGCAAAAAGTCAGGTTCGTGTGCATTTTTCCTTAACTACTAAAATGTATGACATTTGAATACAGCATGAAAGTGCAATTATTGAAAAGGGAATTGATGAGACACCTACTTTAACTCAAGAATTGTAGCAGAACATGATTGTGTTCAACCAGGGGCCCTCTGTACATTGAAGAGAGATGAACAATTATATTTATTCTGTCTGCATTCTATTCTGACATGCAGCTTCCCATCCTAGTTACTAGTCAGTTTCATTCCTACTTAGCTTTGGCAATTCCCAAACCATTCAGTGCTTTCCCTGAATGTTCAAAGTACATCTCATAAGTACGTCTGGAAGGAAAACTTTCTCCAGTAGAACACGGCACTTGATCCCGAAAGATTCTACAAACCCTAATGATGTTACCAGCTGTGAAAACCTGAATTCTTTGATACATCTCATATGTTAGTTGCACAAAACCCTTCAAAGCAGGCAAGCATTATTACCATCCTCATATTATAGATGTGGGAATGAGGGTTAGAGAATATCGTTTTGAATCCCAAGGTCACCTAGAGAGTTTGTAGCTGAGTGCAAACTCTTTGTCACCATCCTGTACTAGCTCTTACAGCCTATGCAGCTGAGTGAAAGAGAATGATGATAATGTCTCCCCATTATTTTTTTTTAAGGGGGAAATCAGAAAATTTACTCCTGAATATAAAGAGTACAAAAAGTGGCATGCTTACTGCTGTAACAGGGAAGCCCACTCCTCAACCTGAGAGGGTCTTTTTATAAGTTAGAGTTGTACTAAGGGAAAATTCCACCCCTTGCGATTCTTCTCCCATTCCAGTGCTGCAGTGATAGACCACCTCCTCTTGTAGGACAATATCTTCTCCATTATGTAAAATATAACAATATCCTCTCCCATAATTACATAGTTTAACTGATGATTCATTATGGAAGTATGTTCCTAATCTAATTATCTACCCTCCTTTTTATGCATTGAAGCCTGATCAAAAGCCTAACAATCTTAATGAAAATGCTCCCATCACAGTTTATTGTTGGGGCAAGTTCCAGTAACCAAATTTTGGGGAAAGAAGGAAGTCTTCTGCCAGCCTCTGGCCAATTCTTAGCTACTGCTGCAATTAACAACATCAGACTCGTTCAAACTTAACTACTGCAGCTTAAGCAGTCTCCATCCCAACTATGTGTTGATCAAGAAATTAGTCCAGCAAGGCAGGACACTTCCAAGTTGCATTCCAAAAACAATTACTTTGGTAGCTGTATCCAGAATAGGCCAAGGTACTGGGTTTAGATTGAAGCCCCAAAATCTACATAACCCCATAAAATGTGCAAAACTATACAAATATAGAAGCAGTGCAAAACAGCAAAGAAAATAATAAAACTAAATAGCTAACCTAGAATACTTATTTGAGCTCTGGCTCTGTTGTTACCTGACCACAATGAAGATACAAAGCCCAGACAGAACTCCAAAGTCCAAATTCCTAGAATCAGGTGTTCCAGTTGTACAAGGTCCACTTTACAGTCAGAAGGATGGCTAGAAGCACTGAACTAGAATGAATGGTCTTGCTTTATGCCAGTCTGCCCACAGTTGGCCTGAACCTGTTTGGCCAATCAGGTGTATTTCTAAGACATGTAATCATGTACTTCCGCAACTGACACATACTCACAATCAAGCAACTTTCACATGCCCAGGTTTCCATCTGCTAATGAAGATGGAATGTGAGTATAAAACTCCCTTTTGGTCTCTGGCCTTGAAGCTCTCAGGCCCATGGTCTCACCTGCACAGGTGTCAGATTCCATCTCATCCTTTCTCTCCCTCTCTAGAAACTGAAGGTCAGTGCAACATTAATTTCCCAGAGAGAAGAGTCTTTAGAAACTTGACTAGGCCCAAAAACCTGGACTAACGTTTGAAAGGAGGCCAAGAAAAAACTAGACAAAACCAGTTTCTTAACAGTATTCATTCAATCAATCATTAAATTTTAGACCACCCTCCCCCACTAAGACAGGTCTCAGAGCAAAGTACAACATAAAATTGATACAATATAATTATAATATGATTTAAAACCATAAAGTCAGTAACTGCTAAAAGATGGTGATTAAAAGTCCAAGAAAGTCCAAGATGGTGATTAAAAGTCCAATTGTATGGGGAGAGGGGATGGGAGTGCCAAAGTATACAGCCATCGCTGTCCTCAAACAAATGCCTGGTAGAACATCTCTGCCTTACAGGCCCTGCAGAACTACTTCACATCCTGCAGGGCCTGGACATTATCTGGCAGAGAGATTGGGGCCAAGAGAAAAAATGCCCCAGCTCTTATTGAGGACAGCCAGATATCCCTCATATGGTCCAACTGTTAATGTACCTTGGTGATGGGAAAATTTTTATTAACTCTTAAAGCACAGAATTTTATTTATTTGTTTATATTATCTAAAGCCCACCTTTCTCACTGGGAATTCAACACAAAGTAAAATTAATACAATCTGCAGGATGGGATATCCGATAAACAATGCAATAAGATTTGGATTGTAGAAATCTAGAACCAACCAGAAATCTGAAACAGAACTTAAGCAAAACATAAGTATCAAGATGACACATTAAACAATGCAAAAATTACATAGTAGGATTGTACTTACAGCAATAGACAATACGAACAATACACAGCAGTACAGAACACAGTCCCAAGTATCTTTCAAAGAGGCATGGCCTTTCTCTATATTCAGACAGAGGTCATGAACTAAAGCTGAGACGGCTGTCTCTGTGCCAAGGCTTGGCTTAAAGACAGACTGAAAAGGGTCTAGAGCAGATGAGTTCTCCAAGAAGACTGCTCTCAGTCACTTTGCCCAGAAAGGACAAATCAAAGACTTGGCAGTAATTGGTTACATCATTTTTCTGTAGGGACAATTTTTTTACTTTCTTGATCAAGCCAGTCAATAACTGGCTGTAGTGGTTCACCAATTACATTAAAAAAAAAAAAAACCTTGGAAGCTAATTTATTTATTTATTTCATTTAATTTCTAATCCGCTGTCCCAGAAACATCTCAGAACAGGTGACAACAATTCATAACTAAACAATAAAACCTTCTAATTTAAGTCACATGCTAGCAATTCATAAGAGGGGGGTGGGAGAGAAACCCTGGGTGCAGGGAAATTACAGTGTAAGCTATCATACCACTTTCGTTGGAGTCACCCACACTGCCAGCTGCAAACTTGTGAGCATAAAAACTTCAGAAGCCAGCAGAAAGCCACTGGAATCCACAATTCCTTGGAGTACTGTACTTCAGAAAAAATTGGCATTCATAGTGAAGGGCTGAAGCATTTCAGAACTTTATATTTAAAATTTTCCAATAAATTGGAAATCCATTTTTTTTATTTTTAAAAATTAAATTCAGATGTTCATCCTGCAATGCTTCAAAAGTTCATGTAATGTATAACATGGGTTATATTTTCCCCCAGCCCAGGAAAGGGGTGCAGTTTTTTTAAGCTATATTTTAAAGTGAATACTATATACCATACGCTGTACATTATATACTATATAGTGATGTCAGGATGTTCCCTAATTTTTCCCTCATCCATCACACCCTCAGTAGCAGTGAAAAAGTAGTTTTGGTTATGACATGTTTGTGAGTGGTCAAAGCATGGATTCTAATCTGGGAGAAATGGGTTTGAGAAGAAACAAGGAATGAAACGAAACGTTTCCATTTCAGGCTGTAGGACTTCCTGGTGGAAGGCTTTCTGCTATTTAACAAAACAAAGTCAATCAGAAACAAATCTATCAGAAACAGAAGCTAGGTGATGAGCCAAGCCATCAGTTTCAAGTGAGGGATATTGTGATGGTACGTCCGTCCCCTGTTGATGAAGAGGAGATCCAGCTCCTTTGGGAGATGATAACCCCGTCTTCGGGATAAATGAAGGAGAACTGGAAACCACAACTGCCAGGACCACCATGGAGCTATCAAAATGCAACTGGGCTGTTCCCTCTTCATCTTGACCAGCACCCTGGATAACAGAGGGATGGGTGGGAACATGTACAGGAAGTCATGAGACCAATCGAGAAGGAGGCCGTCGCCCTCCGATAAAGGGTCCAGACCCCCTCCCCCGGAGCACAAAAGCGATGACATTTGCGGTTAGGCCTCTGAGGTGGGCTCCCCAGCCCAGGAGGGAGGCATCGGTCATCAACGTCTCCATAGGATGAGGGAGGTGAAAAGGAGCGCCTTCTAGAAGACTGGAAAGATTCTCCCACCAGATGAGGGAGTTTCTGACTGACTGTGGCAGAGTGAGCACGCATGTGGGCGGGTGACGAGACAGTTTGAACACTCCGAGAAACCATAACTGGAGTGGTCTCATACGCAGCTTTGCCAGCGATATAACCACAGTCGTAGTTGCCATCAGCCACAATAGCCTATGAATGGAATAGGCGGAGACTCTTCTCAAGGCCCTAATGCTGCATGCCATAGTTGATAAAGTCCATGCCCTCGCACCCGGGAGGAATGCTCTGCAGACAGTGGAGTCGATAAGGGCCCCGATGAAAGGGACTCCTTGGCATGGAACCAGATTGGATTTCGGGAGGTTTACACAGAGGCCCAGCGATGCTAATCTCTGTAGCATTATTTCGATGTGATGTGACAGCAGGGAGCTGGAATTGGCCACCAACAGCCAATCTATATAGGGGAAAACAGTAACCCCTAGCAGGCGAAGATGAGCCGCAACTACTACCATGACCTTGGTAAAAACTCTGGGGGCTGTGGACAGGCCAAACGGAAGGGTGGTATATTGGTAGTGGTCTGCACCCACTGCAAAACGGAGGTATTGATGGTGCCCCTGACGTATGGACAGATGGAAATATGTGTCCTTGAGGTCGATGGTAGCCATCCAAGAAGAAGAAGACGAGATTGGATTTATATTCCGTCCTCTGCTCAAGAGTCTCAGAGCAGCTCACAATCTCCTTTATCTCCCTCCCCCACAACAGACACCCTGTGAGGTGGGTGGGGCTGAGAAGACTCTCACAGCAGCTGCCCTTTCAAGGACAACCTCTGCCAGAGCTATGGCTGACCCAAGGCCAGGCCAGCAGGTGCAAGTGGAGGAGTGGGGAATCAAACCTGGTTCTTCCAGATAAGAGTCCGCACACTTAACCACTACACTTAACCACACTTAACCGCACACTTAACCATTACACCAAACTGGCTCTCCTCCAACAGCGGAAGGATTTGGAACAAGGTAGTCATCCTGAATTTTTTGTAGGCGATACAAGTGTTCAAGCCCCGGAGGTCCATAATAGGCCGAAGGCCCCCATCCTTCTTTGGAACAATGAAATAACAGGAGTAGAACCCATGTCCTTAAAGAGCTTGAGGGACAGGTTCAATAGCCCCCTTCTCCAGAAGAGATTGGACTTCGGTCTTTAGAGCCTCCAAGAGCGGTGTGACGATGACATGTGGGATGAGTGGTGACTCTTGGAACTTTGGTTGCATGTTTTTACATAAGAATTTCGATTTCTCTTTGTTTATATATAGTCCTGCTAACTCACCATACTCTTTTATCTTAGCTAGCAACAATGGTGAGACTTGAATCGGATTCTCCAATATGAACACTATATCATCTGCAAAAGCTTTATATTTATAAGAGAATCTTCTAATTTTTAGTCCTTCTATTTCTTTATCTTTTTGTATTTGTTGTAACAAAATCTCAAGGGTCATTATGAACAACAATGGTGATAACGGACATCCTTGTCTTGTTCCTTTACTTACTTTCAGTTCTTTGGTAAGATCTGCATTTATGCACAATTTTGCTTGTTGATCCATATATATTGCTCTTATCATTTTTATAAATTGTTCCCCCAAGTTTATTTTTTCCATTACCGCAAACATAAAGTCCCAATTCAAGTTGTCAAAGGCTTTTTCTGCATCCACAAAAAATAAGGCCGCTTCCTTTTCTGGATGCTTCTCATAGTATTCCACAACATTAATAACAGCTCTTACATTGTCTCTTATTTGTCTTTTAGGAAGAAATCCGGCTTGGTCTTTGTTTATAAAGTTGATCAAATATTGCTTCAATCGCTCCGCTAAAATTCTTGTATAGATCTTATAGTCATTATTCAACAATGAAATTGGTCTATAGTTCTTTACATTTGTGATATCTTTATCTTCTTTAGGAATCAAAGAAATTACAGCTTCCCTCCAAGTATTTGGAATTATCCCTTCTTCTCTTATCGTATTTAACAATTTCAACAGTTTGGGTGTTATCTCATCTTTAAGAGTTTTGTAAAATTTTGATGTAAATCCATCTGGTCCTGGGGGTGACTCTTGGAACTTGATTGCGTACCCTCAAGCAATAATTGTAAGAACCCAGGAGTCCGTTGTGATATTCTCCCATGCGTGGAGAAAGGGGGATAACTGAGTGCCTCCAGGGGCGGCAGTGAGTGCAGGAAAGTCCGGTAGGGCAACAACAGGGGAGTCAAAGACAATACAATAGGTTGTTTTGCACAGGATTGTTGAAATTGACCTTGAAATTTCTGTTTCGCTGGGAACGACTTTCCCTGTTGAGAATGGGATCTATTCCACCAGGGTTGATCAGAGGAGGAATGGCTCTGAGATCTGTGGGACCATGGACGGGAGTATGGCTTCTGCCGAAAGGAAAATGTGGAGGAAGAAGCACTCAAGGTACGAGAAGCCTTTATGCTCTTATCAAGGTCCTGTAAGGTGGTATCGGTTGAGGAATGGAACAGGCTCAAACTGTCGAACGGAAGGTCTTCAATGGCAGACCTCGTGTCATGATTGAAAGTGGTAGACCTAAGCCATGCATGTCTATGGAGGGCGACAGCAGATGACAATGTTTTGCCAAAGGTGTCAGCTGCATGCTTCGAGGAGTTGAGCTGCTGCTTTGCTAACAACATGCCTTCCTTCTGTATCTTCTACAGGGAACGGCGATGTCTTCCGGAAGATGCTGGAGAATAGTAGATATCTGATCCCATAAAGCAAACTAATAATGACCCAAGCAAGCGAGATAATTGGTAGATTTGATTCTTAAGGATGCAGTGGCGTAGAATTGCCTACCAAATGCGTCTATCTTCTTTCCCTCTTTGTCAGGAGGAAAGGATGCACAATGCTTGCCCTTGGACAACGATGTGACCACCAGGGAGGATGATTAAATAAGAATTCTGCTCCCTTTTCTTGAATTTTATGCATGTGGTCTAGACATTTAGTGGAAGCTGCAAGGGAGGCTGGTTTTTCCCAGGGTCCTTTGACAGTTTGCAACAAGACGTTGGTAAGGGGAAGGGCAACGATGGTAGACACATCACGCTGCATGATGTCGAAAACCAGGTCATCAACCTCTGGCTGGGGTTATTGAACTGACAGACCTAAGGAGGTTGCCATGCATTTAACTAAGTCTCCATAAGATTTCAGGTCTTCCGATGATCGGAGCATTGTCCGTCACTGGCGTCGATGGCATGGGCTTGGAATGATGTTGATCAAGCCAGCCGACTTCTCGGCGTCAGAGGATTCTGGCTCAGACAGGTTGGGCTGAGGAAGAATCAGTGTGGCCGGGCGTTTCGATATCGATGCCAATATTGGTTTAGATGGTTTAGGGTCCTCCCAGCGTCGCTCAGCAGAATAGTAAGCCGAACACCAATCCCAAACACCATTGGTACCTCTTGTCATCACACCTGGGACGATCTCTTCAATCTGGAGAGCTTGGTTTCTCTCGACAAATGGACAAGAGGAACCTTCGGGGTTGAGACGGGGAAACATCCTTGTTCCTGCGTGTCGATCCCGATGAGCGCTGTGTAAGATTGATCTGCTCCACATCGGAGTTGGAGACGTGAGCCAATGGCGAAGGGGATCTACGGGGCGTGGGATCCCTTCGGCGTGGAGAAGCGATGATCTTGGGCAGGGCCAATCTCGGTGGCAAAAGATCAGGAAGCGTTGCTGACAACATCAGTCAAACACTTTCGAGGGAGGCCTCCGAAGGAGTCGGGGAGGTGTGCTCTCTCACCGCAGATGACTTCTGCTTCTTCAAAGACTTGTGCTTCTTTTCACACTTGCGTTTAGGCAAAGCGGTCGAAGTTTTCGAGTGCAATTTTTTCTTCGGAGTCGATGTCAGATTGGCTTTCTGTGTAGGCAGCATCTCGGCCATCATCAGGGTGGAAATCAATGTCGATTGGTCCGAAGACCCCGGTGCCGAGACGGGCTCCTTCGGCTGAGGAGCTAGAGGCGATTGAAGCAATGCCACCCGGAGCCTCGCAACTCGGTTTTTCCTGGTTTGCTTACTAAATTTTAAGCAGTGACCACAGGAATCAGTTTGGTGCCCCTCTCCCAAACAAAGCAGGCAAAGGTAGTGACCATTGGTTGGGGCAAGCTTTCTACCACACTTGAGACACCTCTTGAAAAACCCCAACATAGACGTAAGTCCTATTGACCGGAGGCTGAATGCCTGCCAGCAGGAAAGAAGGGGGGGGCTGAAGCCCGGACTCATGAAGACAGGAGGAAGACTTCTTATTTTTTAGAACACAATGAAGAGAAGATGGAAAAGAGGAACTGGAACACGATGAGGAACGATGAAGGAGCTAATAACTCTAACAGCAACCGGAGAGCCGAAGGTAGGTCCAAACAGTGCGGTGGTCAGAAAAAAACTGGCGGGATCTTGCTGCCCGGCCTACTGGGCATGCGTGGTTGTTACCGTGGGCATGCCCAGTGGTTGGGACATAAAGATCTATTCTAGAGCTTTTCAGTACCGGTTGGAGCCAGCGCAGGTGCCTGGAATCCCAAGGATGTGATGCACAGAGACCACGAAGAAGATCCCAGCTTCCACCGCAGCTTTAACACTCTGCGCCACGGGGTTCTTTCAGAGTATAGGGCAGGATATAAATCCAATATCTTTTTCTTCTTCCCTGGAGAAAATGGCTGCTTTGGAGGGTGGATTCTATGGCACTATAACTAGGGGTGTGAATTCAATTTATCCGAGCAGAAGTTCAGCCGTGGCTTGAAAAAATGACATTTAAAGAGACTGCATTATCTTTAAATGCCTTCCCCCCTTCATTGGAAACAATGGAGAATGGGGCACATTCTTCTAAGTCCCACAGAATCAGACCCCCTGGTCCAATCTTTTTGTAACTGGAGGGGCGGGGCTGAGATGAGTCACTGGCAGCTATGCTGCAAATCTGGTGCCTCTGCCTCAAAATATAGCCTCCACCAAGCCCCAGATAGCTTCTCCATTATACTCTATGGGGACCATTGACTATAATGGTCCCCAATGAATATAATGGAGCTGGGAAAAAATGGCAATCCTGAATACTGGAATTGTGATTCAGGACTATTGGGAAATGCCTGTTGGCGGGGGGTTCAACATACCCAAACCCAAAAAATACCACAGGTTTGGGGGGGGTTGCAATTGTATCTAATTATAATCCACTGAGATCCGTCCCCACACCAAAGCTTACTCTCCCCTGGCTCCACCTTCAAAATCTCCAGCAATGTCCCAATCCAAAGCTGACAACCCTAAATCCCAAAGTCCTGTTCAGCTTGCACACATACAAGCCAAAATGTGAGATCTCTTCTGGAGCCATTTTTATTCACCTTCAGTCAATAACAACCTACTAAGATTTTGATAAGGTTTTTGTTGCTGTTGTTGCCTCTGTAAACTGAACTGTCATTCTATATTATACATTTCAACACAATATCAGAGCAGAATCAACACTCTGTCACCAATGTTACATAAAGAACACAACAACAGTTGTGGCATGGCATCCCAGTTCTGTCATATGAGAATTTGCTCTAAAATATTTAGCCAAAAACAATCAACAGGTCTGTAATGGAGATCTATCCTGAAGTATGTCAATACTTGTGTGAAAACTGTGTGTAAAATAAAATGTATACTTCAAAATTGTTCTCTCTCTGTAAGAAGTTTCTCAGAGAGGCCACCATCACATATTTGTAGCTCTGCTTTTGTAGCATATTAGGCCACACACCCCTGATGTAGCCAATCCTCCAAGAGCTTACAGGGCTGTTCTTACAGGGCCTACTGTAAGCTCTTGGAGGACTGACTGCAACAGAAGGGTGTTGCCTAGACTAATATGCAAAGGAGTTCCTGCTACAAAAAGCCTTGGGGGATTCCACAACTTGATAATCAAAAGCCTACAGAGCATATAGAAATTGTTTAACTAGGTGAAGATACACATGCGTTCTAAAGTCTGATTCAAGTGGATTGACTGCGCAGTATTCTGAAGCATTTGTTTGCAGAACTGAGGATGTATGTTAAAACCACCATCACCACAGTTCAGCCTTAGCATGTATGTTTAGTTCTTTGTCTTAAGTTTAGATCCTAAAAAGACACATACAGGCAGCTAACAGACCAGCACTTTGGGCCGACTCAGAGACGCCTCTGAAATCGACCCAAAAAATCCCTCCATACGCAAACATCTGCTGCCCATCCTCATCCCGTACTCACCCCGTCCTTCAGCCTCCGCTACTGAAAAAGCTACCACTTCTAAAGAGGTAGCAAAATGTTGAGCCACATGCCAGTCATCTCCTTGGCATCTGGAATGGAAGGGCACAAGCAAGGCACCTTGGCAGTGTGAAACATATGCGAATGCGTGCTTATGTATGCATGCACGTGACTACTGAAAATGTATGGGGATAGGTGACTACTGAATATGTATGGTAACTACTGAAAATGTATGGGAACAGGAATGGTGCACAATGGCCGTCTGAACATGCCCATGTCACCCCATGGATGGGATGGGGATGGCTTGCAGGGCAGTGTGTGGAGGCTTCAGGATGGCTCTTTTAGAGGGCCATCGACGAGATTGCACCTAGACGTCCTCTGCGCCCTCGCCGAAAGCTAGCACCCTGGTATAACCAGGAGTTGCGGCAATTAAAGCGAGGACTCAGACAACTAGAGAGGCAATGGCGGTGTACTCGAGACGAAGCGACTAGAGCATCTTATAGAGAGTGTATGAAGTCCTATGAGATGGCAGTCAAAGCCGCAAAGAAAACATACTTTGCGGCTAGGATTGCATCTGCAACTTCGCGCCTGGCACAACTGTTTAACACAATTCGGACTCTTATAACGCTGCCACAGGACAGCCCAAACGCTAGTCAATTGGAAATCAGCTGTGAGGCTTTTGCGAAATTTTTTGCAGATAAAGTCGCGTCGCTCCGCCGCGACGCCCCTGCCATATTGGAGACAGTATGCGAACCCGAGGCTCCTTGCCTGTCTTCAGATTGTGTCCTGGATGGTTTCAGTGCTCTCAGCCTGGAGGAAGTTGACAGGATCCTCTTGTCTGCACGCCCTACAACTTGCAATTCGGACCCTTGCCCCTCCTGGCTTATTAAATCCTGCCAGAGGGAGCGTAGGTATCGATGGTGTGCCTCTGACAGCGGCACACAGGGTTAGGAGCCTGGGGGTGCTATTGGAGCCTACTCTAACCATGGAGGCCCAGATAGCAGCCACTGCCAAGTCCGCATTTTTTCATCTTAGGCGGGCAAGGCAGTTGGCCCCTTTCCTGGAGAACGGCGATCTGGCAACAGTGATCCATGCAATGGTCACCTTGAGGCTGGACTACTGCAGTGCCCTCTACATGGGGCTGCCCCTGTGCCGAACCCGGAAGTTGCAGCTAGTGCAGAATGCCGCTGCCCGGCTGTTGTTAGGGCTCCCTAGACGGGAGCACATTTAGCCGGGGCTCCGGGGACTGCATTGGCTGCCGATAACATACCGAGTTCGGTACAAGGTGCTGGTTATGACCTTTAAAGCCCTTTATGGCCTGGGACCTACCAACCTTAGGGACCTTCTCTCCCCACATGTTCCCCAGAGAGTGCTGAGATCGGGGTCTCAGAACCTCCTTATAATCCCTGGGCCAAAGGAGGCCCGTGTGAAAGCAACCAGAGACAGGGCCTTTTCGATTGCAGCCCCCTGTTGGTGGAACCAGCTCCTGGAGGAAGTGAGGGCCCTGCGGAACCTTGAACAGTTCTGCAGGGCCTGTAAAACAGCCCTCTTCCGGTTGGCATACAACTGATTGATACCGGGATGCCTGAATATTTAAACTTATGAACATCAGAATATTGAACACTGGAATACTTGAAGAATTGATTTAAGGAAGAGGTAGCATAGTATATTGATGTGAGTTTTATGTATTTTTATGTATTTTATTGTATAATCATTAATGTATTTTAAACTGATTTATTGTTAGCATTCTGTATTGTAAGCCGCCCTGAGCCCGCCTTGGTGGAGTAGGTGGGATATAAATCAAACAAATAAATAAATCAATCAATAAATCCCAATTTGGGATGCCTCCCAACTGCCCCAAAATGCCTGTCTGTTATCAGCCACAGATTCTCTTCTGGCAGGTCATCATGTGATAATGATGTTGGGACGGTGGCTCAGTGGTAGAGCATCTGCTTGGGAAGCAGAAGGTCCCAGGTTCAATCCCTGGCATCTCCAAAAAAGGGTCCAGGCAAATAGGTGTGAAAAGCCTCAGCTTGAGACCCTGGAGAGCCACTGCCAGTCTGAGAAGACAATACTGACTTTGATGGACCAAAGGTCTGATTCAGTATAAGGCAGCTTCATATGTTCATAATGTCAGCACAGGACTTGCAGAGAATGGAATCTACTGTTGAGCTAACCTGAAATACAGAATCCTGAGAAACGCAAAATTTTAAAGGAATTCAAAATATTGCACACAATTTCACTATATCTATGCTGTGCTAAAACAAATTTCTGATATGTAAAAAACCAGTTTGGGATGACAAAAAGCTTTTTGACAGCTTTTGCCGAAATAATAATCATCAAATTATAATAAGCAACTTCAGGATGAACAATAGGCTTCCCAAATCCCCCGCCTGGGCGGGGGACCCCCGATTTGGAGCCTCCTCCCCCCACTGACCAAAAATTCAGAAAGCGGGGGGAATGGCAGCCCTTCCCACCCAGCCCCGATCCCAGCAGCTTCTCCTCTCCCGTTCTCACCGATCCCCAATGCTTCTCCTCCTCCTCCCTTCCCTTCCCTTCTCACCTCGATTGCAGCAGCTTCTCTTTACCCCTCCCCTTCCCACCCAGCTCTATCGCAGCAGCCGGAGGTTTCCCAGGCTGCTTCCTGCCCCGCCCCAAAGGACTATGTGCCTTTGCACCTCCGGAGGTAGTGAAAGGCTTCAACTTTCTGTATCTGTGTCTGTTGCTGAAATGAGCTGGCTGGTGAGTAGAGAGGGCAATTCCCTACATCAGATTTGCGAGAAGGGGTGTGTGTGTGTGTGTGTGTGTGTGTGTGTGTGTGGAGAGGGAAATGTCTTCATTATTCCCTATGGAAATCGTTTCTCATAGGGTATAATGGGGAATTGATTTGGATGTTTGGGGGGCTCTGGGGGAGCTATTTTTTGAGGTAGAGGCACCATATTTTCAATATAGTATCTAGTGCCTCTCCCCAAAGTACCCCCCCAAGTTTCAAAACGATTGGACCAGGGGGTCCAATTCTATGAGCCCCAAAAGAAGGTGCCCCTATCCTTCATTATTTCCTATGGAAGGAAGACATTTTTAAAAGTGTGCTGTCTCTTTAAATGTGATGGCCAGAACTCCCTTGGAGTTCAGTTATGCTTGTCACACCCTTGTTCCTGGCTCCGCCCCAATGTCTCCTGGCTCCACCCCCAAAGTCTCCTGGCTCCACCCCCAAAGTCCCCAGATATTTCTTGAATTGGACTTGGCAACCCTAATGAACAAGAATAGTTCTCATTTCCTTTGTGCATAGGGTTGACACGTCCAACTCAAGAAATATCTGGGGATATTGGGGGTGGAGCCAGCAGAAAGGGAGTTCTAGACATCACATTTTTTTAAGGTTGGGTTTGGAAGAGAACCTGACTTCATTTGAGAAACCACAAATAGGACCAGTGTCGGTGTGTGTGTGTAAAAACTAAGATTGCAGCCCTCAGGTGGGGCCTGAAGATCACAAGGAATTACAACTAATCTCCAGACTACATAAATCAGTTCCCTGGGAGAAAATGGCTGTTTTGGAGAGTCAGTTCTATTGTACAATACCCCACTGAGGTCCCTCCCCAGGTTCTATCTTCAAATCTGCAGGAATTTCCCAACCCAGAGTTAGAAGCAGTGGGCTCCTTTAACCTGTAAGATTAAGGATATGCAATAATGAATCTCACACTGTCACTGACCTTCTAGCATTCTCCATGCAAAGTGAGAACTGTAATGAACACCAGTCCACTAACTGGGCCCACCAGCCTCTGGAGTCGGCTGAGAATAGGCCAATCAGTTACATTTTAACTCAGCTTCCCCCGCCCACCCATCCACCAATTTCCAGCTCTCTTACCAGGATCAACTTTGAATTAGGGAACTGAGTCAAGGAAACACTGACAAATAATCCCTTACTGCTCAAAGTAGCATATCCAGGGAGGTGGGGGGAGATATAACATAATGTCCAGTAATATAATAAAATTCTGTACTTTTAGGCATATGTTATATATTTTATACTCACAAAGAAGCTAAATTAGTGGCCCTCAGGCCTGAAGCCTTGTGACAATACGACAAGTAAAGTAAAAGACACAGAAGTAGCTAATTTGCTCAGTTTTACAGAAAATCTACCATTTGCAAAATTCAGCTACTTCTGCTTGGCCTTCTAAGCTAACATTCAAATTGTTAATAAAATCAGCAATTAGAGTCATACTTGACTTTTATTCTGGGGTGTGGAAACCTCATATAAAGTGAATTGAGATCTGCAGATCACTTAACCCAGCATGAATCTACCATCTCACACTCTGTTCATTTATTCTCCCTTTTAGCATGTGTTCTGTACCATGTATAGAAACATAAGCAAATTAGTATTTCCACTTGCTAGGTAGCTTTCCTTCACAGATCGTTTTGATCCTTCTGCTCAAACACCCCCCCCCCCCCCCAGTTTTAGGAGATTTGTGGCTTTAACAGCGTTAAATTCTCTTTGGCAACATTTTCCTTACAAATGAGGATGTTCATTAAATTAATGTTAAGTGATGACTGCTATAATTAGGACACTTATTTCAAAGACAGTACATCTGATTCAAAGACTGTGCTATCCAAGATGTTCCTATTCCTATTAAGATGCAATTTGAATGAAGACTTACAGCTTAGTTTAAAATGTATATAATTATTCTCTGAAATATGAGTTCACTGATATAATGAGTGAGCCAGAATCATATGCATTACAGGATGACTAACTCCTGCTGATTTTTCCCCCCAGATTCATTGTGCAGTAGTTTTCTTCTCAGTTACTATAATTACAAGTAGGAGACAGTGCTCAGGTCCTTCAGTGTGTACTGTTCAGAAGCCAGTGGGAGTTCTTTTGAAAAAAGCAAGGGAAACAAACGCATACTAAGTAGTGAATGCATTATAAACTGAATTCCTGAACAGTTGATTCAAGAAAGTAAACTGAAATGTTGCAGCACAAGATAAGCCTAAGAATAATAATAACTTATAATTAAATTAATCATACCATATGGGCCTACATGGTACTGACAGAGCTCTTGCGTGCCTCAGTTCCTACCTTGTTTCTCACTTAGTACAGAGGCAGAGCTGTTTTTCCCCCTCAGATATGATGTTGGCGGTGGCAGCCTTTTACTATCACCCTTTGTGTTCCTTGCTGGCTACCGTGCACCCTTTAAATACAAAAGCAGCGTTCAGGTTGCTGATCTAACAATCAGTCAACTGACAAAGGCAGTGTCAAAAAGAAACCTCTGTGTGCTTTTGGTGATTGGGTCCCATTCCGTAGACTTTCTGCAATTATCTGCACAAAAAACACCTTTTTAAAAGTGAACCACGGTGTCATCTAATAGCTTTAAAATCTCCTGCCTCCAGTCTTAAAAGCGTTGAGATGTATATAAACACTTGACTCTTCATTTATGAAGTTGCATATTGTAATTCTAACCACAATGAGATACCTAGTTGCTGTTTGTATTTAATTTCATAAAAGAGAATGAGTGGGCAGCTACTGGATTCCACAATAAAAGTTAAGAAATGCTTTCTTCTACGTCATATACTTGTGTTTCTTAGCTATAAATGTCTGATTACAGCACTCTGAAACTGAAATTCTCTGTCCATTGACTGCAGTCCACTATTACAATTCTATCAATCTGATGTTTTAAATGCTTGGCAGTTATTTGATGCTATCTGTCCAATACTTGACTGTTTCACTGACTGATCAATTATTTGTAGACCAGTAAAATCAATCATTTTAATCAATCAATTATTGGTAAATTATTTATAGATCAATCGAAACACCAACACTAGTATTGATAACAATATTAGTATCAATACTGGCACTAATATCACTAGTATCAGCTACTTTCAAGCTTTAACCTGGTACACATAAATACTCAAATAAACACAAGCAACATTTTGGTCCATGTATTCAATGACACTTCTGGTTAAAAATTTTCAAGTTAACAAATAAATGATATTTTGGAGATCTGTTACCAGTCAGAAAAAATAACACTGAGTTAGATGGGTCAACAGGTTGTTCTCAAAGCCAAGCATCCATGATGACACCTAGTTTCAGCTGGGTGTTACCAGATATGGACAACATTCCAAAGATTCATTGCTATGAACTCGCCTGGACACTCTGGCTATACTTGGCAGACAAGCCTGTCTTCTCTGTTTAGCATTAATTTCCTAATTTTTCTGCCTTTCAAAGTCAAGCAAATAAATATGCTGAATAAGAAGGCACAGAATAAATAGAAAATATTCTTAAATTGCAAATAAGTAATTGGTTAGAAGCAATTAAATTATATTTCGATGAATTTTAGCACATTTAATAATGCAGTGTATTTTTTTAAATTGTTTTGGACTAACATGTAATTAAATAGGGCAGGAATATCTGCTATGAAAACTGTGTTGTAACTGGTCATAAGAATAAGTTGAAAGAATTATCACCTAGAAGCAGAACACAGGATATTTCAGATGTATAAATTCACAGATTTTATTCATGACACCTGTAGTTAAAAGTTTTCAAGTAACAAAGAAAGGAAATTTTGGAGAACTGTTGTCAGTAGAAAAAATAACACTGGGCTAGATGGACCCAGGGGTAGAATTCTAGCAGGAGTTCCTTTGCATATTAGCCATACACCCCTGATGTAGCCAGTCCTCCAAGAGCTTATAAAAAACAGCCTTGTAAGCTCTTGGAAGACTGGCTACATCAGGGGTGTGTGACTAATATGCAAAGGAGCTCCTGCTAGAATTCTACCCCTGGATGGACCAATGATCTGATTCAATCTGAGATTGGTTCCTTTATGCCAAATATCTAGTTGCATTCAAAAATGATAACACCAACATGTAATGTATTTTTGGCACTATATCTGAATTATAAAAAATGCAAATAGATGCAATCAATACATTTTTATCAATTTCAATGCAAGCTATTCATTTATGGATGTAGAAAAATAATGAATTGATTTTGAAATGTAGTGTTACTTAATGGGCATCATACCCAATCTCACTGTGTATACCCAATTATAAAGAATCGCCAAGGTCTGATCACAGCTTTCAAAACAGGAATGTCTGACAATATGCAGTTCTGATAATAATGACAGTGACTCCCCACAGCAACCTCTTCCTAGGAAAACTATGTCCCAAGTGAGGGTTGCTGGGTACTGGGTACCCACTTTCCCAGGCTCCTTCCCGCCCCCAGTCAGCTGGCCAGCAGGGGAAGCTCCGCCCCCACAGCTACCATGTGCCTTTCCCCTTCAGAACATTAGGAGAAAGTTTGCAAAGGCTTCCTTTTTGGATGGTGAGTCTGTGTCTTTAAGGCTGAATGGGGGCAGGGTGAGCAGTCAGAACAACATGGCTGCTCCCAGTAGTTGTGAAAGCAGTCCAGACCCTGTATTTGTTGTACAAGCTTTTCAGAGGTCATTTGCAAAGTAAAGGGTAAACTTAAACCTTTGGTTTCCCGATGTTATTGGAAGTTCAGCAACTTGTGAGTAAATTGCCCCAGTGAGACTACACTAGTGTGGGATTGCAAACTGTTTTATTTTTGCTTGTGTGTGTGTGTGTGTGTGTGAGAGAGAGAGAGAGAGAGAGAGAGATGATTTGCAGCTGCCTGGGTGAGGAAATGAAGACTGTATTCAGGGGAACTGCACTGCTGAGTTTTTATTTATTATAGCTAAAGTCTCCTGGTTCCACCCCCAAAGTCTCCCAGCCCCACTCCCAAAGTTCCCAGATATTATCTGAGTTAGACCTGGCAAACCTAGTACTGGGCGAGGCCCAACTGCACAGTAGGTAAACCTCAAAGACTTGTGGAGGGGTATATCACTTTACCCTGTATTCCCTTTCCCACACTATTCCACCATCCCTGCTCCTGGCAGCCCCCAGATACTCTCTCCTTAATCTTCCTCGTTCTAAACTTCTCACCTTTTATCTGTATTCCATCTTGAGCTATATTTTTATTTATTCATTCATATATATACCACCTTCCTCCACAGTGGGGACCAAAGCAGCTTATATCATTCTCCTCTCCTCCTTTTTATCCTCACAGCGCTCTTGTGAGGTAATTCAGGCTGAAAGTATGTGACTGACCCAACAGCACCCAGCGAGCTTCCACAGCTGAAGCAATCAAAACTAAGTCTCCCAGATTCTACTCTGAAGCTCTAATAATTATAGCAATTAGAGTATAATTGTTAATTACCCTTGCTTTCATAGAGTGGCTTGCTTTCATAGTGTAGAGCAATAGTAAGTATCCAGGCCTAAGGAAATCACATAAATGGGGTTGCATCGAGACACCCAGTGGTTGTTACTAGGCTTGGCCCCAGTGAGTCCTCCTTTAAAGGCTCCTGGTGGGCTTGCTAAAGCTTCTATCTGTCCCACCATCACCATTCTCAGCAGTGAGCCTTCCACAGCTCCCAGCAGACCCACTGAGGCACCCTCCCCCACTATCAGGACCACAGACAGAAAAGGAGGAGGTTAAGAGATCTTTATGATATCTGAGTCTTTTTTTTTTTTCCAGAGTTTATTTATTGTAAATTTTAGAACTTGTTATATAAAGAAGACACATGAATAATACAGAACTAAGCATATATCTAGTTAGAGAGTGAATTGAGTTACATGATTCAACCATTCATTAAACTCTATTATATTTAATCAATAATTCTATATATTCAACTATTTATCTTCAAAAGCAATCATATTTCCTGTCCTTAAATAAAATTTTTCCCAAATCTTAATGGCCTCACATTTTGATCTCCCTCTTACCATATTTGAGAGGATATCCATTTCTGCTACATTCAGAATCTTTTGTATTAACTCATCACGCCGTGGAATTATTTTTTGTCTCCAAACTGAGGCATACAAAATTCTCGCCGCCGTTACCATGTATATTACAATATATTCATCCTCATGTGGTACTTCATTTCGAACCATCGACAGTAACATTATCTCTGGTTTAAATCTAATATTCTTCTTTAAAACTTCTATTAACAGTTTATGTACCTCAATCCAATATCTTCTGGCCTGCTCACAACTCCACCACAGATGGAAGAAGGAACCTGTCCCTGAATTACATTTCCAACATTCTGGAGGGATGGAGGGGTTTATTTTGTTCAATTGTATCGGTGTGACATACCATCTATGAAAAAGTTTAAAAGCATTTTCTCTGAAATTTATCGGTTTGATGATTTTATAGCTGTTTCTCCAAAATAGACCCCATTGCTCTAACGTAACAGATCTCTTCAAATTCTTAGCCCATTTTAGCATTGTTTCTTTAATTATTTCATCTTCTAATTTAATTTGCAAAAAATAATTATATACCTTCCTAATTATTTTATGTTTTCCACCCATTAAAATCTTATCAAAATCAAAATTCTGTTTCGTAAAGCCTAGTATTTTATCTTTGTTATATTTAGATGTGATCTGAAGCATGCTCCACCAATCTATCTTGACCCCTCGGGTCTCTAATTCCTCTTTTTCCCTCAATTTGTCCTTGTCGTCCAATAAATCATTGTATCTCATCACTTTTGCTGATTGCCAAAGTTGTGGTAAGATTGCAGCCTCTTCAGGTGCAATCCATCTTGGTGTCTTGTCCCCATATATCTTATTCTTAATTTTATTCCAGCCTTCATACAAGGCCTTTCTAATCAGATGATTTTTAAAGTATGTCTGTGGCTTTTTAACATACCATAGATTGGAATGCCAACCCGTTTGCAGGTCAAATCCTTCTAGTGCTAAAATACGTCTGTCTTCTAAGGTTACCCAATCCTTTATCCATACAGTCAAACATGCCAAATGATATACTTCTATATCAGGCAGGGCTAGGCCACCATTCTGTTTTCCATCAGTTAATATTTTCCACTTAATTCTGGGTTTTTTCCCCCGCCAAAGAAAGACTCTAAATTGTTGATTAAGTTTGATAGAAAAGGGTTTCTTCATCGCAAAACCAATCATTTGTAAAAGAAATAAAGCCTTTGGCAGCAGCCCCATTTTAATCAATTCTGCCCTCCCCATGAAGGACAGTCCTAAATTACCCCATTTTTTAACCAACAACTCTACCTCTTTAAGTAAAGGACTATAATTATTTTCATAAATGGAGCTGCATCTATTAGTCATTATTATGCCTAGGTACTTAACTTTTTTTTCAACTTTGAAACCCGTTCTTCTGCCTATATCTAAAGTTTCTTGTTGAGTCATATTTTTCGTTAGAATTTTTGTTTTTTGTTTATTAACTTTTAGGCCTGACAACTCACCAAAATCACTTAATTCTTTTAAAACCTCTTCTATTGCTAGCATTGGGTCTTGTAAAATTAGCACCATATCGTCCGCATAGGACAATATCTTATATTCTTCTCCTCTTGTTTTAAGACCAGTTATTTTCTTGTTATCACGTATAACGTTATTCAGGACTTCTAAATATAAGATAAATAGTAGAGGGGAGAGTGGACAGCCCTGTCTAGTCCCTTTAGCTAATATTATATCATCTGTTTGTTCTCCGTTTACTATTATCTTAGCAACTTGTCTGTCATAAATTGCCTGAATGTTATTAATAAAATCTTGCCCAAAATCCATTCGCTCCAAAATTTGAAACATAAAATTCCAGTCTACGTTGTCAAATGCCTTCTCTGCATCTATAAATACAAAGGCCACTTGCTTATCTCGATTACTTTCATAGTATTCCATGGCATTTAAGAGCATACGTATATTGGTTCTCATAAATCTCCTAGGTAAGAAGCCGGCTTGGTCTGTATGTATTAAGGTAGACAATATTTTTTTTAATCTATTAGACAAAATTAAAGAATATATTTTATAGTCAACATTTAGTAGAGATATTGGGCGGTAAGATCTAACATCTTCCGTTTCCGCGCCTACTTTGGGGATAAGACTGATATTACTGTATCTCCATGAGTCCGGCAACCTAGCAGTATTCCAAACTTCTTCTACTAAATTTTTAAAATAATCTATCAGGTTGTCCTTAAATGTGATATAATATTCTGCCGGTATGCCATCCGGACCTGCTGCTTTATTTTTCTTTAATTTGGACCAGGCTTCTTCTATTTCAAATGCCGTAATCGGTTCATTTAGTATCTTTTTCTTGTCTTCTGTTAATTTTACCAAAAGTCTATTAGCCAGATATTCATTCTGTTTCTCCTTATTTATCTCCCCTTTTCTATACAAATTTGTATAAAATTCTTTAACAATTTTCTTTAAATCTTCAATTCGTGACTTATAATTCCCTTCATTATCTCTTAGTGCCTTTATTATTTTTTTTTCCTTTTCCTTTCTTATTTTATAGGCTAACCATTTTCCTGCTTTATTAGCGTGGTCAAAATAATGCTGTCTGGAGTATGCTATTTTCCTCTCCATTTCCTCCAATGCTACTAAATGCAGCTTATGCTGTAAGTTCCTAAGTTCATCTTTAGTTTCCTTTTGTAGGGGGTTTCTTTTTAATTGAGCTTCTTTTTGTCTTATTAAATCCGTTAATTCTGTCATCATTTTATTGTCTTCTCGCCTCTTATGTGCCATAAAGTTAATAACTAAACCTCTAAAATAGGCCTTACTTGTTTCCCATACTGTCGTCATTGATGTATCTTTTTGCAGGTTAGATTGAAAAAAGAAAGTCATCTCCTTATTTATATAGTCTACAAACTTCTTATTTTTAGTCAAGCCCGGATACATTCTCCAGCTTGATTTCTTCTTACTACCCTTCAACACCAGAGAAATAGGGCAATGATCTGCTATGATTGATGGTAAAATATCTGCTTCCTGAACTATTTTCATCAAAGTAGTCGATATCCACATCATGTCTATTCTTGACCATGATTTGTGCCGACTAGAAAAAAAAGTATAATCTCTGCTACCTGGGTTTAATATTCGCCATATATCCACTAAAGCTAATTCTTCCACCATTTCTCCAAAAATCTTCGGCAACACATTACTTCCCGTACTTTTTTTTTCATTTTTTTTATTATTCATTTTAGTACTTCTATCTAAATCTTTAAAATTCACTGCATTGAAATCACCGATTATGCAAAAACTTTCATATTTATAACTGGTCACCTTGCTACATAAATCCTTGTAGAAAACTCCCTGGTTAGCATTAGGAGCATAGACATTCACAAATAGAATTTTCTGTTGTTCTTTAACAATTTCTATTCCCTGGTATCGTGCATCCTTGGCTTCAAAAATTAGTTTTGCCTGAATCCCTTCTCTAATATATGTTACTAATCCCCTTTTTTTCTTTTTCTCTTCCGACGTTATTATGGCCCTTCCTAAACCTTTATTAACTAAAAGATGTTCATCTCTCTTTCTCATGTGGGTTTCTTGTATACAGATAATGTCTGCCCTTAATTTTTTGAGTTGAAGGAATGCCCGTTTTCTTTTTTGTGGCGAGTTCAATCCGTTAATGTTTAAAGAAATAATCTTCAATTTATTTATCATCTTTGCTTCTCAATCTATCTATCACTCTACCAACTGAGCTTTCTTTCTTTTCTGAAGTCTTGTTTCTCTATATAAGTTCTCCTCCGCTTGTAATGCTTCCTCCTCCTCCTGTTCACTTAATCTTGAAGGGTCCACTAAACCCTTAAACTCTGTTTGTGGTGATTTATCTCCTCTCTGATCTGATTTCTTTAGTCTCTCTTTTCTTTGCCAATTCTCCCCATGAGCCTTCATAAAGTCATCTAATTTAACCATTGAATCAATTCTATATCTAGTATTCGCATATGTGAATAACATTCCTTCAGGGATTAGCCATTTATATAAAATACCCTTCTCCCGCAATTTCTCCGCCAATTTCGAATATTCTCTTCTTCTACTCCTTATTGACCATGGAACTTCTTTCACTATCTTAATTCTATTACCTCCAATTGTTAGTTGTTTATCTCTAGTTTCCATCCATAACCTTTGTTTCATTACTCTCCGTACAAATTTTACATGTACCTCCCTAGGGAGGTCATTTTTCTTTGCGTACAGGGTATTAACCCTGTAAATACCATCTATTTCTTTTTCTATTTCTTCAGTTTCCAGTCCTAATATATCTTTTAAAGCAACCACCATTGTTTTCAATAAGGGTTCATTCTTTTCCTCCGGTATGTTGAGAAACCTGAGGACATAATCGGCCTGCTCCATTTCCATTTGTGCTATTTTATCATTTTGTTGCACCTGTTTTTGTTCTATCTCATCAACCCTTCTTTCAGTCAGTTTTAATTTGGTCTCTATTGACTTACTAATTTTCACCACTTCAGTCAAGTCCTTCCTAGTATCTTTAAGTTTACTATCTACATTTTCTAATTTGACTGCTAGACCATCCATCTGGCTAGAAAGTTCACTCTTCATTTGATTTAACGCTTCCATAAAACTTGACTGTAATTCTTTAACGCCCTCTTGAGATATAGAAGCTGCTACAGTTTTAGGTTGTCCAGGTGACGCCCTAAATTTCGCTTGTTGAGACATAATAAAGTCGAGCACTAAATCAAAGACCAAATCTTAAGGTAAATATTTCCCACCACAATAGATTATATTCCTAGTTTAAGGAGCAGACATAACATAAACAGCCTTTAACTTTAACTTTAAACTTTTTTTTTTTTTTAACCTATTCAACACTCCGAAAGAGCTCTTTGTCTCTTTGCCTCTCTCTTTTGACTTTCCATATAATATCTTCGCTTCCCACAGAACTAGTAGTCCAATGTCCTCGCGTCTATTTCTTTGTTTATGATGCTGTTTGAAGTCACTCCCAAAAGCTGAGTCAAATTCCGCAGTCTAAATTCTAAGCATTATACAGCATACAGTACCCTACAGAGTCTTACTTGAAGCTGAGCACTTATCTGCTTTCAAAACTTCCCTCTATCCACCTTCTCCTTCTGCAATGCCTCTGGCTGGTCAGAAAGGCTTCCCGGCCACCGTCCAAACCGCACCCTTTCACTGTAGTCCGTCCTTAATACACACCAATAGAGGCTTGTGTTTCTCTCAATTTTGTGTTTGACGGCCTTCAGTCTTCATCGGCAGACCACAATCCATATACGAGCAGGTAAACAGAGAACATAGAAAGAAACTTGTCCCGTCGCTGCAGCTGCCTCTCATTAACAATGCCTGTGCCGTTTACGGCTCCTCTTCTCCTTCTCTTCACCTCCTCCCACCCTATACGCTAGGGGGGGGGGGAGGCTCTATCTCCGAAAGTCCAAACTATCCGTAGCAAACCAAGAAAAACCAAGGAAAACGAGAAAAACAAAAGCGTGTGCCAACGTCCCGTGCCCAGAAAAAAAAGCTGGATTAAGGTTGCTGTCTCTCACCGTCTTCAACTCACCACCCTCTGTGGTCCGGTGGCTGGAGCTGTAACGCCCAAAGACGCCTTCTGCCTCCGGGATTTGAGGGCTGAGGGCAGCTTCTTGGGGGGGCTGGGCACTCTCACCCCTTCCCCTCGCCCCTCCTATGCACCTAAACTCCACAACAGAGTCGTGCGGACCCGTCACGATCCCCCAGCAAGGCAGAAAATCGGCAGGTCTTCGCTAGCAGCTGAAAACCCTGCCGCGTCGCTCCGCCGGATACCGGAAGTCGATATCTGAGTCTTAAAGGGATTGTAATTGGGCATGGATACAAATCCTAGTCCTAACTCAACACATGTTCTTCTACTGGAGACAAGGGTATGAACGATAAATAATCCACTAGGTCTTGCAACCTTTTGTTGTCATGGTCCCTTCCATAAAAAAAGGATCCTTAGACCTTTTAGAATGATTTTTAATCTCCTCTCATGTCTATTATGATAGTTACCTGACTCTTCCCCCAATGTTGTGCCTGACTCCTCTCCATCTATTGTGTCAAGATCTGAAGCATTATAGAACTGGTCTGCCCAAGTAACCCTTTTCTTACTTGATGACCACCAACTATATATTCTTCCTTGGGAATAATCTCTCAGGTCACGGTTGAGTTTCTTCATTTTTAGCTCTTTAACCTTGCTCTTAAACTCCTTTACACCTGCCTCAATGTCCTTCATGTTAGTTTCAAATACAGTGCTTGAACAAATATCCTTCAATGAAGAAATGGCTTTCCAGAGGTTAACACTTGCTGTCAGAGGAAGAACAGAAGCATCCATATTGCATTGAGAATTGTATGAAAACATCTGTTGCATTTTTAAAATTATGAACAAGAGACATTCTATATAGCATGAGCACTTTCTTGAAAGAACCAATGTAAGCACTTCATTTCCTCTTGAATGAGGCAGAGACTGGATACAAGCACTTTATTCCCCCTTGAGTGGTGTGGAGACTAGACTTTTTGAAGGACTTTTGTGACCATATTAAATTGATTGTGGGCATATTATCTGAAAGGACATATATGGGAAGAATATAAGTGTTGAATAAGTGTGTTTTAGTTATTTTCTGCAATTATTCATTTCTTTTGTTATAGCCACATGGCTGCTGGCATCCTCTGCTACAGTTGGCCCAGTGCAGCTGACAGAATCCTCCTCCAACATGTCTCAGCACAGATGCTAGAGACCAGCATGGCTGCCAGCATCCATTACTGCTGGGCCTGCCACAGCTGCTGGTCTCCCCCTCTGCCACTGCTGTCCTTTGACTCTGAGGCCAGACCTGAAGAGGCTGTCAGCATCTACCACTAGGCTGGGCTCCATTTTGATCAGGTGAATGCACAGACAATGCAAATGTATTTGAGGGAATTTAAAGTCCCTATATATACTAGTTTTGTTTTAAGATTTTTTTTTGTGAACTTGAGGAGTCCCCCAAGTTTACTGAAAAATCTATTTAGTGTCCATGTGGCACCAATCCACAGATTTAAATCTCCACGGATGGGGACCACATGTCACTAATAGTAAACAGATGGTGGCGATGATTAGTGAAAAATAGTGCTTACTTTGTGTTAATGGATATAAATTCTAAGAATTTAGAAAATATGTAGAATTTATGTAAAAATATGTAGGATTTAAAAAAGGGTTGTCAAACATGAAGCCTGGGGGCCAAATCAGGCCCCCAGAGGGCTTCTATCAGGCCCCCAAGCAACTGGCTGTCATCTGCTTCCTTCTCCCTCTCTCTTGCTTCCTTCTGCATCGGGGTGGCCAATGGTAGCTCTCCAGCATGGCCATGGCTGGGGCTATTGGGAGTTGTAGGCAAAAAACATCTGGAGAGCTACCGTTGGCTATCCCTGTTCTACATCACAGCTTGTGTTGCAAAGCTTGCTCAATCGCACAGGAGCTAGAGTAAAACCTCTGTTTTCTCCAATGGCTGAGGCTCCTCTGTTGGGGAGGAAGGGGTAAGGACTAGCTTGCTTTGCTAGACTCTCTCAATTGCACAGCAGAGCTACTGAGCCAAGCCTCTCTTCCTTCTATTGGCTGAGGCTCCCCCCCCCGGTTGTTTGGGGAAGGAAGGACAGAGCAGAGCTTCCTTTGCCCAGTTCCCTGGTCTCTCCTGGCAACAGGTGAGGGATGGGGGGGACTTACCAAGAGAGGGAGGAAGTCCCAGGCTATGTCGCTGGTGATGTGGTAATGTCACCTCCAGCACATACTGGAAGTGACATCATCATGCTAGGATGTCCCATCAATGCTCTGGCACTTGGGGAAAAAACTTTATGGTAGAAATGTCTTCTACCATGTTTTTGCCCAAATACCAGAGCGTTCACCAACATGATGACTTCACTTCTGATACATACCAGAAATGGCTTCACTACATTGCCAGCAACATAACCTGGGTCTCCTCCTGCTCCTGGTAAGTCTTCCCACCAGTCCACTGATAGGCAAGAGAGGGGCAAGGGCCCCCACATCTTCAGTAACAGTAATGATAGTAGTATAGCTTTAAGTAAGTGTTACAGTTTGGAGCTTGAAGATCTGTGTACGCTCCTACTACATTTAATCCTGTTCTGGCCAGTCCAGTTACCCCTAAGTCTGTTTGTTTATCAAATTTGTATTCTGGCCTCCCAACAGACATGATCAAGACAAATCACAATAAATGTTAGGCCATTTGCAGCACAACGTAAAAATACATTAATAGAATAGTTAAAACAAGTTAACAGAATAATTTAAAACCGATTGCACAACTTGTTGAAAGGCACAATAGCCAATAGCCATGCTACAAGGATAGGAATACCTACATTTCTGTACTCATATTTGGGTCAGATTGTATGCAGAGAAAGTAGTAACATATCTAAACATATAAGTTAGAATTTCCAAATATTTTAATTATTTTATTCGTAGAATTTTATACTACTTTCCCTTCCAAATGAAGAATCAAAATATGTATAATACATATATAGGGAATTGTTTATTATACATACATCACTCTACAGAATCAGTCTAAAAATAGAATCATAAGAAAGTCATTCAAAACCACATAAGAAGAAGGTGGTCCTTATCTTCCTCCTAAAAATTAAAAGAACTGAAAAATTGTGAGGCTGTAACAGAGATGAGTCTTTGGAATTCTCAAACTTCAATTTATCCAGATTAATTTACATAATGTGAATGGAAACTGTTACAGAAAAAGACCCTTGAAAGGCTACGACCATGTAGGTCTTTACAGGTGATAACAAAACACTTTGAACTGAGCTCAGAAACTAACCAGCAATCATTTGAGCTGGCAAAGTATCAATGTTATGTGCACTCTGTTATTTACATGTATTTGGAGATGAACCATCACATTTCAGATGGACAGCAACTTCTGAACTGCTTTTAGAGGTGTACACTGCCCTAATAGTTTCATGAGTTTATAAATTAATGGTGACACTGGGGAATAGATCACTACTCTGTATAAAGGGCACAATGAGATGTACTATATAAAAACTACCCGTAGCCACTACTATTTCCTTTATTTTACTCCCAACTTTAACTAAATAAAAAATACATACACATTTAAATACATTTTAGCAAATCTTACAAAATTCCTGCACAGAATGACGTGCACAATAATTAGTCAAAAATAAAAGCCAGATATATCTATATAATTATAGACTTTTCTTTTGCTTGATGAGCATGAAAACAAAATGGAACATATATCATAGCTGATAAATCACCACCTAGCAACCAGAACACTTGCTCCTTATTGAACCATATGCTTAATTGTTTTACTAATGGAACAAGTTTATTTTCATAATGCCTTATAAAATGAACATTTCCATACTTATCTAATTGGTTCAATTCACACTGAAATTTTCTACACTAAGGTAGTACTGGTTTCCATTAACCCAAAATTATAGTATTTATCCTATTTAAATATTCTTCCCTTAAACTTCAAAATATTTAATATTTTACTTTATTACAGTAATGAACACTTAAAAATATTTTAGAACAGGTAACATGTAACAGATTTACAAACCCCGGATCATTCTGCATTATTTATTTGCACACCATTGATTTATTTCTATGCATTTCTTTGAGATCATTTAATTTGATTAACCCTTGCAAAAAAAAAGTTTAAAAAAGGTTTTTATCTGAAGCTAATAATAATCTTCATCTTCATTCATCTCCTTGGTAAATAAATATAATTTTAACAAATAGTGATTTCTTCTTAGTTGTGCTAAAGTGACAGCATTCAGTAAACCAAGGTCATTGCCTGTAAAGTGTGTGTGGGTTAAGTGTTATCACTTCTAATTTATGACTATGAATTAATGTCCTCCAGAACAACCCATCGTTAATAGCCTTGCTCAGGCCTTGCAAACTGAGGACTGTGGCTTTCTTTATTGAGTTGGTCCATCTCATGTTGGGTATTCTTCTTTTCCTGTTGCCTTCAACTTTTCCTACCATTGCTGTATTTTCCAGTGAGTACGGCTTTTTTGGAAGAAAAAGCCCAGCAGGAACTCATTGGCACACACCCTGATATCATCATTGTTTCACATAGGGCTTTTTTGTAGAAAAAAACCCAGCAGGAATTCATTTACATATTAGGCCACACCCCCTGAAACCAAGCCAGCCGGAACTGCGTTCCTGTGCGTTCCTGCTCCCAAAAAAAAAAAAAAAAAAAAAAAAAACCCTGCCAGTGAATATTGTTTTCTCAAAATGTGACCAAAGTACAATAGCCTTAGTTTGGTCATTTTAGCTTCTAGGGAGAATTCAGCCTTGATTTGGACCCACTTATCTTTTTGGTGATCCACAGTATCTGTAAAACTGCCCTCCAAAACCATTTCTATATAACATTCTTTATAAGATTTATATTCTGCAGCTCAGTGTAAGATCTTCAAGTTTTGTAAAGGCAGCACAAAATGGATGCGTATATCACATATTATTTGGAAAAAAACATATAGAGTTGCCAACATCCAGGATGGGGGGGGGGGGGTTGGAGTTCACCTGGAGGTTGGCAACCCTGCCTCATAAAACCATGTGATATAAGTCACCCAGCAAACTTCAAGGGCACTGTGGGATTTAAACATGGGTCTCCACAGAGTTGCCAGCCTCCAGGTAGGTCCTTGAGATCTCCCACTTTTACAACTGATATTCAGACTACAGTTCCCCTGGAGAAAATGTGTTAGAGGGTGGACTCCATGACACTGTAGCATGATGATGTCCCTCCCTTCCCCAAACCTTACCCTCTCTAGCTCCACCCCAAAATCTCCAGGTATTATCAACTCAGACTAGACAACCCCAGTCTTCCAGGTCCGAGTCTTACAGTCATTATATCATGCTGGTTCTTGTTTACTATCCAGAAGTAGATGTTGTATGTAAACTTGGCCTTCAAAGGACTGAAAATACCATATTTTAACACTGGCAATGACACATTTTATATTATTACTACAACACTGATAAAATACCTCCGAAAAGTTTTGTAATCCATCATAAGGGTGGACACAGACCAGGGAAGCCTGGTTTCGTCCAGGGCTGACAAACCGGGCAACCCTGGACCAAACCCTGAATCCTCAAACAAAAAAACACACTCCAACTGAACTGGTGTGGGTGGCATCAGGCCCTGCTTCCAGCATGCCCACGTCATCCATGGCCCCCAACATACGTCACCCCAACATACGTTACTGCATCAAACCATGTCCCCTGCGCAAGTGACACAAGCACATCAGCAACACACTTATATCACTTATGGATGACGCAGATGCACTAGGAGTGGGGCCCAATGCCACCTGAAAGTGGCATCAGAATACAAGCACTGGCCCTTACAAGCAGAATAAAACATCAGAGGCAAAATAAACTACAACAGCAGCACCCTGGAAAAAAGAGAGAGTATACACTATAGCTTCCTCTACATTCAAATGAACTAAAACAGGCCCAGTATCAATATATACATTAACATGCTGTTGCCTCTCCAACAGGCACAAAACCTTTTTGCCATGAAACTCATTTGGTGACCTTGGTCCAGCCATTCTCTCTGTTTAATCTACTTTATACAATTGTTATAAAGCAAAAATAGAGGAGGGAAAAATATTTATGCCACCCAAATTTCTCAGAAAATGGTGAGATATATAATACGATACCGATAGGGGAAGTGTTGCCTCTAAGATTAAGATGGAAGCCAAAGTCAAAAGTGTGAGTACTTAAATCTAAAATTTATGGGAACATAATATAAATAAATATACTTTAAAATTATGTCTCAGTTTGTATTCAGCTTCTGATGTGTTAGACCTGTACTTAAGGATGTAACTGATGGAACTATAAACTCTCTGTGTGACTTATATAACACACAAATTAATGCATGCTTAATAACTTCATGCTTTATAAAGCATGTATATGAATCTTATCTTAGTTCTCTTCTTGAGAGCCAGTTTGGTGCAGTGGTTAAGAGTGCAGACTCTTATCTGGGAGAACCAGGTTTGATTCTCCATTCTCCACATGCAGCTGCTGATATGACCTTGAGTCAGTCACAAGTTCTTGCAGAGCTGTTCCTATCAAGAACAGCTTCTGTCCAATTATGAACATATGAAGCTGCCTTATACTGAATCAGACCCTCGAACCATCAAAGTCAGTATTGTCTACTCAGACTGGCAGCGGCTCTCCAGGGTCTCAAGCTGAGGTTTTTCACACCTATTTGCCTGGACCCTTTTTAGTTGGAGTGGCCAGGGATTGAACCTGGGACCTTCTGCTTACCTTCTACCACTGAGCCACCATCCCTCCCCTTTCTGAGTCCCACCTACCTTACAGCCAGTGTCTGTTGTGAGGAGGGGAAGGAGATTCAGGTAGTGAAGGATGGGGTATAAATCCAATCTCCTTCTCCTCTTAGACCAAATCTTTTTTGATCCTTGAAAATATATATCAGGTTATAACTGGGAAAAGAATCACTCAGTAATAGTCAATACAGAGGAAAGGAATCTGTGCATGTTCTTGTATGGTTGTGAAGGTTATTTTTTCAGATGCAAGTTTATGATTATTAATTAGAATATTAACCTGGTAAGGCTTGATCATCGCAGCTAAAACACCAGATGTATACCATACCTGGTGGAGCCCTGAGAGCATGCAGAGATGCTATTGGACTGACTGCCAGGAAATGTTTCTGCTGATTTGTATGAACTGATTCTGTTTCTGCTGATTTGTATGAACTGATGCTCCATTGCAGGGGGCAGGGGGAGCAGATTGGAGGTGCAGGAACAGGTGTAACATATGAGCACTGCTTTGGAAAAGGACTGACATAATAATGCAAAACACCAGTGACTGTATAGCCTCAAACTGTATGTGCTGATGGTTATAAATAGTACATCCAAATGAGCACCTTCAACTCATTCACTTGGTGGAATCCCTGCACCAGAAACAATCATTTGAGAGCTTTGAGAGACACAGATAGACATGTTGTGGACATAGTGTGGCTTAGCAGTTGCTCATGATGCACAGTTATGGTTTGTAACTGAAGCACATCAGCTTCTGAATTATGTTGATTGACCAGTTTTGTTTTTGTCACCTCTTCTATGCTGTCTCTAGTTCTCAGTATCAGCAGCTTGAAAATGCATTTGTAAATTTCTGTGGTTCCCTGAGACTTGTTGGGAATCACTGCTCTGTGGCTCACTTGAACAACTTTCTGCTGACTCCCACAGCAGATACTACTTCAGTAGACTATACAGATGCATATAAACATCAAGCTCCAAAAATAATTCATCATAATCCCAGTTTGAGTTCTGAGGTTATGTTAATTTCTCTGTGCTCTGCATACCACTGCAGTTGCATTGTCAAAACCACAAGCATCTGTGGAAAGCAAAGCAGAAAATGATTTCAATGAAAAATATCAAAATAGCATGTTGACATTAAAGAGTGAATTTAGCCTCCAAAACTACATTAAATCTCAATCAATGGCATAAAATCCCTATTAGTGGATCAGGCCATGAAACCTAGCTTTAGTCCCAATATTTGAGCTATTTTAAAATCTAATTATTTTTCTTTTTAAAAGACAAAAAAACCCCAACCTTATAACATATTTCAAAGATTGCATTGGAGAAAGAGCCATATCAACTATGTGCTAAAATGAAATCATTTTTCCTTTCTGCAATGATGCTCAGTAAGATGTGCATTAAGCACATGTGCATTAAGCAAGATTGTTGTTGGGGCTTTTTACATCACTGCTTGTCAGAATTACTGAAGAAAAATGTTTCTTGCTGTGCTGCTGATATCGTTTCTTCCTTTTACAGAAACAAAGATGAGGTTGTTTTCTAAATGAAATATTACATGGTATGGGTACGAAAAGACACAAAATACATACAGCTGCTAAATCAGAGCAATTTAAAGTTGCTATACTATCATTTTTGTTTGTCTGTTGCCATTGCTAAGTGCTCTGTTTAAAACGAATGTACTCCAGAGATTTAAGAAGAAAAATAAGGGTTTTCCAAGAGCCAAACATCAGAATCCCCAAATCAGTAATAGCAAAAGTACTTTACTCCCTGCTGCAGAAGGTCACAGTTTTGAAGGACTGGGTTAGTATCTTGTGAGGTATTTATTTTTAAATTATGCAGAAGCACAGGAATTATCTTGTCAACCAGACAGAAACTGACAAATATTTTATTTATAATGGAACAAATCATCCAGTCCCTACTCTGGGATATGCAGTGCTGTATTTCTGACCTAACTGGGAAAATTTTTTTCTTCCTTCCTTGCAACTTACAGTAAGTCCAGCTATTGACCCCATTTATCAGTTTCACCTCACAAACATGAAATCACACATAATGTTGTAACTTCAAAGGGATCTGTGTCTTGCAAATAAATGAGACACAGATTGAGCCAGGACTAGGCCTGAGCTACAAACAGCCATAAGCAGATCAAGATCTTGGTGTTTCAGTTTTCCATGTCACATACTAAAAATGGACACTTGAATGGGAGGTGGAGGTTTGTGCTAGCTCTTGAACCTCAACAGACAGAAGATGCTGTGGTCTTTTAACCATGTGAAAGCAGCCAAAGTTCCTGGAAGTGTTGCTAGATACAGGCTGGGAAATCTTGGAGATTTGGGGGATTCCTCAGGGTCCCCTATCCCTCTGGGGTAGCATTCTGTGGACATCAGTGCGAGGAGAGCAGGCAGGAAAGTTCCATACTGCCACTGGAATATTTAGTCTAAATCCACTATATTGATATTTCCAATCGTTGGCATTAACTCTGCAGTATGGAAACCTGACTGTGTGAAAGTGGTAACCATGCCACAGCAGCCATCTTGAATCTTAAGCCACCTACTACTAAGTCCGCAAGAAGGTCTTAGTAGCAGAACAAACTGTAGCAGAAACCACAGTCATTGTAAATTTATCGCTAGTGCACCCATTCCATTAGGCTTTCATTCCCACAGTGTTGAGTCCTAGGCTCAAATGGGAGAACTGTTACTTTTGGAGGGAACTGTTACTTTTGGAGGGAAGCTGAACAAGCCAAAGCTTGCACTCCACACCAGGGTTCCAGAGAAGGCCTAAGCGTGCCCAATCAGCGGAAGGATTGAAACATAAGTAGCCAATCAACATCTAGGCTCATACTGTACCCTGATAGGCCCTTAGGCCCCTGTAAATAGCCAATCCATGTACATAGTTAAGGACCAATCAGAAGGGGGCAAGAATTGTATAAAGGAGCGGGAGGTTTGAATAGAGCTCAGTCTGTGTTTGTGTTCCTGAAGTAAAGCTTGCTGAAATCACTTTCCGACTCTGGTCTCTTACTGCGTCGACCCCAGTACTTTACACACAGTAAAAGAGACATATTAAAACAGTCACATGAAGCTCCTAGAATACTATAGCTGTCCATAACATAGGAATATTATAAAACTACTACTGCAATTTTGATAGGTTGGTTAGTGATTCTGCATTTTATAATCTACCCATTAATGGCAGAATGAGACAGTGTAATGCTGCTTCCTATAACAGTGGCACCATCCACCCTAAATCATGCAAAACAACTACATGGTACAGCTGCATAATAATAGTGAATCACTTCCAGGAATACCAGTTTCACCAGTGATCAAGTTAACATTTTGTTTCTTTCCTCAGTGCTAGCTCTTCAGGACACACACACATTCTTCCCCAGGCAAAATATGGAAATCACAGCCTCTAATGTCTTCATACATCTTTTTAAAAGACTCTTTGGCTACATCCCTAAATGACTTGTTATGGTACTTTGTTCAAGGATAGGCAAACATGCCACAGACCAACTTTCCAGTAATTCTGCAAGGCTGGCAAATTTTCTAAAGGGAATGCCATGTAGCTGAGCAAAAAGCAGCAAGGAAATAAAGCCTGAAAGCTTTAGAAAAAAATTTTTAAAGCTATTTTTATTGATAAGAGCAAATTTTAACAGGTGGAGCTATGAGTTAAAGACTATTTTGTTTCTGGAGTTTTACTATAATAGCAAATACAAAAGAAAAAATGTCAATGAAGAAAATGCTGAAGGAAAAAAGTTGGGAAAAAGTTGAAGGAAGAGTGATGGCCAAACAAGACAGGATCCAAGAGATCTGTGATCATGATCTCCTACATTTTTAAAATGCTATAAAAGCAGGTGAAGGGATCCAGATTGTGGCTATGGCACTGGAGAAGGATAATTAACTATATCCCCTATTCAATTTTTCCACAGCAAATTTCCCCATCCTCTGGAGTTGCTTTGCAGGGGGGAAACTTGTGTGGTTAATCTACGGCTCACCCTATGAGGGAAATTACTGCTTTGGAGAAGAATAGAAAGCTTTTGAGATTAAGAAAATAGCAGAGAAAGTATTAATCCTGTTTTGCTGTTGTATTGTGAACTTAGTACATATCACATTAAACTGACACACACAGTAGAGCTTCATTGTGGTTTCCCTGTTCAAGTCTTGTTTGGTCCTGAATGATAACTTTTGTTCAATTGTACATCATCTTACATTCCCCTCAGTATCTCAAAAACACAAATATACTGAGGTTTGGGGAAAATCAAATGCAAATATATTTAAATACAAGGCAGCTGATCAATTCAAATTTCTTTAATTAGCTGTAAGCGGTCAGTATTATCATTATCTGCAAGAAAAACCACACACACCCCTTTCAAGATTGGCAGTTTTGCCATTAATCTTCTTTCAGTGCAGCCGTAAGCTAGGAAGTGGTTGTGGCTCAGTGGTAGAGCATCTGATTTGTATGCAAAAGTTCCAGGTTCAGTCTCCAGCATCTTCAGTTAAAAGGATGTAAAAGTATATGATGTGAAAGACCTCTGCCTGAGACCCTGGAGAGCTGCTGCCAAGACAAAACTTGACCCTGATAGGCCTATGCTGTGATTCAGTATAAGGCAGTTTCATGAGTTTTCATGCATGTAGAGTTACTTCTTAGTCCACAGATATGAATAGACTTTCAAGATAGAACTACACTCTTAGTGTGTAGCTGAGATGCCCAAATTGTGGACCATGGTTATTAAAAAATAATGGTGGCCATGAGGATGTCAGAAGAGATTAATGAACATAAAATAGATTATTCAATGTTATTATGATCTTCTATTCATGTTCAACTTCCTTTTTAGATTAATTTGCTCAGTGTAGCCTATTGTGCAAAAATAATTGTTAAGATTCTCCTGATTCACATGTCAACAACTGTCAACAGTCTTAACCTTCTGATCTTTATTCAGAAGGCGACTTGTACAACTGAACAACAACAAAACGTTGATACCTTCTTAGATAATGTATTCTTTATAGATCTGATCAAAAAGTAGCACATAAATATTTTAAACTTTTATGTAAATATACAGTGTTTTCATAATGCCAGTGTTTATGAGAAAGGACAAATTATGGTTGTAAGGAAGAAGAAACTCTGGCCATTCATAGGAAGATAAAGATGCAAAGGAGAAATGTGCAGGGATTGTACCCTAGCTTTGGAATTTACTAAGTCTTAAAGTAATATTCAAAATCCATAGAAACAACCAGTGAATCAATTTAAAAAACCCCACAGGATACAGAACACTTCATACTGGTATTTTCTTAAAACATACAGGGGTGGCCAATGGTAGCTCTCCAGATGTTTTTGCCTACAACTCCCATCAGCCGCAGCCATGCTGGCCACTGTATCAAATGCCTGATGGGAAATATAGCAGACCAGAGCAGTTATAAGCAGAGTTCCACTCTTCTGGGTTTCAATGTATTTAGAAGGGTGAAATTCTGTTTAAGATAGCACTGAAAGCTCTTTCAAGACAATTGTGTGGATCCTCAGTTCTTGTGCCCCTGTTCTTATCTTTCAGAATGGCAGCAGAACCAGTTGGGCATATGAGTTCAGCTGGGGAGCGGCACTCCTGCAGGTAGGTAGATCTCAGGATGTCAAGGGTCGGAGAGGTCAGAACCAGCACCTTGAACTGAACTCAGAATGAGATGGGATTAAGCAACCAGCATAACTGGCATTAAACAGGTTGAATGAGAAATGCCAGATAAAAAGATGGGTGGATGCAATCTGCATCACTTTCAGGGGCCCACATAGACATGTATTATACGGAAATGTGTACACCTCATGTATTGAGCCTAAGGACCATCCATACATAAATGTAAATAAATGCACACTCCCTCTGGTGTATTATCATTTTCCTTTTTTCCCCCATTCCTCACCTCAGATCTCAGCAACAGGAAAACCACCTCATTTCATTGACTCAGGGAAAGCAGACAAACAGCTGCAGCTGCAACTAACAAAAATGCTGCCTCTTGGCTAGACATTAAGATGTGCTCTTCTGTAAAATAAACAGCTGCTTTCCTCAGACATAAACCTGGCCACATTTTTTTAAAAGCTGCTTAATGACACACACCTGATGCTCTTTTGGGAAGGGGCATAGTTTATTTATTGGGCACCTACAGATTGCTAACCAAAGTCAACTCCAGATCATCCCCAGTGCAGGGCCATTCAAGGGTAGATTCCACTCCAAGTATATCACAAAGGAACTATTAAGCAGTGCAAGTCCAAGGAGAATTACACCCTTCTAAGCTCATTGATTTCAATGGGCCAGTTAAGGTTCATAAATGCCTCTACAGAATTTTGCACAATAATTGTGTAACTCTAGAGGTTAAAAGATATTTTGTCCCTTTGGGGGAGCTGTAGAATAGGGCTGAGGAAGAGGACAATCCTGAGGGAAAAGGGAGTCCTGGGGGAAAATGTGATCTCTGAAGAGAAAAGAAGAGACAGAAGCCCTTAGAGTCACAGAGGCAGAGAACAAAGTGACCTGAGAAGGAGCTTCAAGAGAGCTGCAGCCACCAAAGATCAGCAACACAAAAAGCCAGCACCAGCAGCCAAGCCACAGCAAAGTATGAGAAACTTTGACATACAGAGATAGTAAAAGAATCTAAGCTGTTTTAGATTCAACTTGCAGTTGCATTGTCTGAGTTTGTATATGCGTACCCAAGTTTCATTGCCAACACTTCTTTATGGAATTAAACCCTACTATTTTAAGTTCTACTTTTGTTTGGTTATAGGTGATTGAAAGGTCTGGAAATTGTGTTTGAATTTTTTCTTCTTTATTTGCCCACTGGCCATTCCTCCTGTTTCTTCTTGACACTCCCTCTTCATTAACAATCCCAGGTCCCATAATTTCTTCCTTCAGCTGGAGTTGTTGGAAGAAACTGGGTTGCAATTGTTTAAAGCCACTCACCAGTTGCACTGTTATCTAATCACAGCACTCCAATCCCAATAGATCAGGGGTGTCGAATTCATTTGTTATGAGGGCCAAATCTGACACAAATGAGACTTTGGCAGGCTAGGCCGTGTGTGTCATAAAATGTAATGCCAAGAAGCAGAGATATAAACTTTATAAAGAACACAGACAAACACATGGGCGTTTTCGCACTGACCTTACTACGGAGCGACATCCCTCTTCACCGCACAGCGTCTGCGCGGATTTCGCACCAATTGCTCCGCAGAAACCGGAAGAGCCGCAAAGTCCCGCAGCTTTTGCGTCGCAAATGTAAACCACCAAAAACCAGTTTACATTTGCGACGCAAAAGCTGCGGGACTTTGCGGCTCTTCCGGGTTCTGCAGAGCAATTGGTGTGAAATCCGCACAGGCGCTGCGCGGTGAAGAGGGACGTCGCTCCGGAGTAAAGTCAGTGCAAAAATGCCCACAAAGATTTTTTTTAAAAAAAACCTCTTAAAACATTAGCACTCGTTGGTCTTAAAGGTGCTTTCTTTGTATCTCTCCTGTGCAAGCCAGGGAACTAAGCAAAGGAAGCTCTGGCTCTTTTCTTCCTTTCCCAGGGGACCAGGAGGGGGAGGAGCCTCAGCCAACAGAAGGAAGAGAAGCATGGCTCAGTAGCTCTTCTGTGCAATTGAGAGAGCCTGGCAAAGCAAGCTAGTCCTTCCCCCTTCTTCCCCAATGGAGGAGCCTCAGCCATTGGAGAAAACAGAGGTTTTGCTCTGTAGCTCCTGTGCAATTGAGCAAGCCTAGCAAAGCAAGCTGTGATGCAGAAGGAAGCAAGAGAGAGGGAGAAGGAAGCAGATGACAGCCAGTTGCTTGGGGGGCTGATAGGAGCCCTCTGTGGGTCTGATTTGGCCCTTGGGCTGCATATTTAACATCCCTGCAATAGATGCCACTTGGATGAGACAACAGCTGTGTGGTGAATTCCACATGCTTCCTAATCCAGTAGCCAGAACTGTGAATATAGTCTTGGTTAAACTTCGATGTTCTTTTCTGCTCTTTGAAACAGGGATGCAAGAGCTGCATTTATCTGATTGACTACATATTTACAGCGTTGGCTGTTGCAAGCATACAGGTCACAGTACAAAATTGCCCAGGAGCTGCCTTATTTTGAAAAATAAGACGTTTGTTTGTAGGCATCTTAAGAAATCGCCCTACAGAAGAAGTTTTGATCAAAACTTTCACTGAAGTCTTTCACTTGTACTAGTTTTAAGTAATTTTTTTCTACCTATGTTAAAGGAAGAGTTCAGATGAACAATCTGCCATGGTAATGGGATAAAGGACTGGTCTATTTGAATGCTTTGACATGTTATATAAATGTGACAAAATCAGTATTCATCACATCCTGAGAAAACATACGAAATCCAAGTTGAGCCAAAACCATTTTCTAAGTTGTTGGTCAAAGGATTTGAATAACTAAAAACAACAACAATCAAATAAGGATCGTTCAGGAGTATCAGTTGCTTTCCCAAATGTGCATCTGAATTAATTTGCAGAATTTAATTATCAGTCCGTACTTTTTCCACAAACCCCCATTACTTTTAGACTATTCTACCACACAGAATTGTTGTAAGGATAAAATGGTGGAGTGAAAAATTATGCAATCCGCCTGGGGACCCATCAGGGATAAGGGCATATATAAAATTAGTAAACAGATAAAGTTTAGAAAAAATCAGAATCTGTATGCTAACCAAAAACCAGGGTTTTGTGATCATACAGTACAGGACAAAAGTAATCTGCAAACTGAAAGTACAGTATAAATAAAAACAGTTTTTGAAACATTACACACACACACATCCACTATGTAGCATACTCTGGAAAAATAAATCCCGTGCTGGGCTTTTGGGCTGTCTTTCATTCTTTCAAGTTGCCTGAGACAACAGTGCAATGCTTGTTTTAAATAATCTGATAAAAAAAATCTGATTCTGATTGATTTCTGTGATCCAGTTCCGAACAAGAAAACACTTGGAAAAAGTTTATAACACCACCAGTACTACATTACCTTCTACGAAACAAAGTTATATTGCAAGTTCCTTAGTAGGGGAAAAGACACTGAATGTTAGGAGCACAGTTTACAGAAAAAGGCATACAGCTCTGCCTCTGAAACCAATCAAAATTCACTTACTACAAAGAAAAAAAGATGTAAGGCTATTTCCTCTGTTAGGATAAAGAGCCTTCTTTCTTCAGAATGGTGAAACATGTTTGTAGACTGGATTATCAATCCCAAAGGGTGCAGTGTGACGAAGAAAGCATAAACTATTCCCTCAGAATAGGCTTAGACTAGGGTTGCCAAGTCCAATTCCAGAAATATCTGGGGACTTTGGGGGTGGAGCCAGGAGACACTGGGGTGGAGCTAGGAGCAAGGGTGTGACAAGCACAATTGAACTCCTTCCCTCCACCCTCCCCTTCTCCGATTCCACCCCAGAGGTGGAGCAGAGCGGGCGACGACACCGCGCTGCTGCCGCCTCTTCCCCACCCCACCGCAGCCGCTCCTCCGAGATGGACCCAGTCTGAGCCCATCTCGGAGGAGCAGCCACGAAGCAGCCGAGGTGAAACCAGAGAAGGGGAGGGGGGGTGGAGGCAGGCCAGGAGCATGGCGAGCCGCAAGTCTGGGTCCTAGAAGAACCCAGACTCGCGGCCCACCATGCTCCTGGCCCGCCCCCCCCCTGACTCCACCTCAGAGGTGGAGCGGGCGATGCCGCCGCGCCGCCCCCTTCCCGCCCCATCCCAGCTGCTCCTCCGAGATGGGCCCAGCCTGAGCCTATCTCGGAGGAGCAGCCACGGAGCAGCCGAGGCGAAACCAGAGAAGGGGAGGGGAGGGTGGAGGCAGGCCAGGAGCACGGCGAGCCACAAGTCCGGGTCCTAGAAGGACCCAGACTCGCGGCCCGCCACGCTCCTGGGCTGCCCCCACCCCTGACTCCACCTCAGAGGCGGAGCGGGAGAAGCCACCACGCTGCCGCCGCCCCCTCCCTGCCCCATCCCATCTGCTCCTCCAAGATGGGCCCAGCCTGAGCCCATCTCGGAGGAGCAGCCACGGTGAAGTGGAGAAGGGGCGGCAGCAATGCAGCGGCGTCGCCCACTCCGAGATGGGGTGGCTCGCCATGCTCCTTGGTTCCGTTTCGCCCCCTCCCCCTGCTTCTATTTTTTTGGGGAGCGGGGGAAGAGGCTGGAAATTCTGGGGTCCCCCGCCAGGGCGGGAGGGTTGGGAAGCCTAGCTTAGACTGGTGTAATGAATAGGCTTAGACTAGTGTAACACTCTTTAGGATTGCACTGTTAGTCACTAGAAGCAATTCTAAAGAAGTCTACTCAGAAATAAGTCCTGTTATTCAATCACACATACTCACAACAAAGTGTGAAAGAAGAATGAATTTTCATTCATTTACCATACAGTTCAGTAACTAAAACTATGATGGGGCAGAGATTTGTTATGCATGACACATGGGGGTGAAAGCTCAGCTATGATTTGATTATCCCTGTCCCCCTAGTCCCTGCAAGCAGCAAGAAATAGGGTAGCCAACTCCAAGTTGGGAAATTCCAGGAGGTTTGGGGGAGGGGGACAGAGGGACCTCAGCAGCAGTGTTATGCCATATAGTCCACCATCTGAAACTGTAATTTTCTCCATTATCTTGGTAGTCTGGAGATCAGTTGTAATTCCGGGAAAACTCCAAATACCTCCTGAGGGTTAGCAGCCATTTTCTGCAAAACTGTGCCACTGGATGGGATGTTTACTTCAAAAGTTATCCAAATGGTTTTTCAAGCTGGGAAGAAAAACTTTCTGCCTAAACAGATGGCTCATTCTTGCCATCCAAGACCAGATATTAACTAAGAACAACAGGAGCAAATGCATAACTGAAAGTGTACCTACTGGCAAAGGCCACACTTGCCAACATACTAACTTAACAGACTCAAGCTATCTCATTATTAACTATTTAAACACTGATATGAAATCCACTTCTAGAAAATGATTTACGGTCATTTACAAAGGGCAAAGCAGGTAATCATTAACAAAATTCTTCAAATATGCTGGGTGTTTTATCTATGGGAGAGAAAAAAATTAAATACCCAGTAATTTCACTCAGAAATACTTCACAACTGTGCTTCAGCAAGATGCTCTTCTTCATAGGAAAATTTATTTCTCCAAATGAATAGCTTGGTGAACACTACTCATAGTTATCCTGGAGGAAGAGGTCCAAAGAAAAGAAGTGTGCATTTTTCCTTTCTTTTCTGTGTATTTCAATATAATTTCTTGTTAATTCAATGATATCTTTATAATAGTTATTATATGCATATATAGGAAAATCAAGGTATTTAAAAGACAAAAGGCTCAACAGACATATTGCATTCATCATAAAGACTGGCTCCACTTGAAGAATTTCACATTTGCAAAAATGTGATTGACCATGTGATATAGTTTCACAGGACTGACAGATACCAACAAAGAAAGGACAAGTTACTAAGAGATGACACATGATGCAGTGAGTGGTCTTAAATGATACAAATGGGATGGGCAAGAAACTCACTTTGAAGAGAGAAGAACTATGCATACAAAATCCTGGGGGCCCATGAAGCCAGAAAAGTCATATATTTTGCTTTTTACATGATGCTTGGGTGTGACACAGTACCCAGTGGTAATTTTTTTTGAGGGCTTTGGTGGCAACCAGCTGTATGTTGGGAGTGGACTTGGTGAGTCTAGCATGGACACAGAGAAGCACACAGCCTAGTCCAGTGGTGGCGAAGCTATGACACGGGTGCCAGAGGCGGCACTCGGAGCCCTCTCTGTGGGCGCGCGCACTCCCCCCCCCCACGCACAAAGCTCTGGAGACATATCTCATTGAATCTCCTCCTCTCCCCAAACTCAGGCTCTTTCCCCCAAATCTTCAGGTATTTCCCAACCCAAACCTGGCAACCCTAACTGGGCCTCCTTCAGAGAGACAACAGGGCACTCCAACTTTTTGAGCTCATGGGTACCTTTGGAATTCTGACACTGGGGGGGGTGCAACCACAATGCAGCCCCCAAGCACAACACACAGAGGAAAATTCTTTGCAGGTGTTCCTGCAGTTTTAGGGAGGGGGTTAGATGGGACCCACTAGGGCAGGGGTGGCCAAACTTGCTTAACATAAGAACCACATAGAATAAATGTCAGATGTGTGAGAGCCACCAGAAACCAACGTCAGATGTCTGAGAGAAGGAAGGAAGGAAGGAAGGAAGGAAGGAAGGAAGGAAGGAAGGAAGGAAGGAAGGAAGGAAGGAAGGAAGGAAGGAAGGAAGGAAGGAAGGAAGGAAGGAAGGAAGGAAGGAAGGAAGGAAGGAAGGAAGGAAGGAAGGAAGGAAGGAAGGAAGGAAAATAGGTGGGGAAGGAGAGAGAGAAGTAGAAAGAAAGCAACTTGAACTTTAAATGCATTCTCCAAGCCACTGGTTGGCTTGGCTTGAAGAAGTGGTTTAAAGAGACAAATGCCTTCTCTGGTGGGGGCTTCAAGAGCTACAAGATGTGTGTGAAAGAGCCACATGTGGCTCCCAAGCCACAGTTTGACCACCCCTGCACTAGAGAGATGGGTATAAGGCAGCTTCACATTTTCATGTGGCCAAGACGTGGTTGCATTTCATATTTCAAAACTGTTGTGGCACGGTCCAAGCCAAAGGGAAGAAGAGAGCATGGGTGTGTGGGGATGGGGGGGAGGAGAGATCAAGACCTTGAATCAAGCACGTTTTTTTGAAGAGATGTGGGTTTATTACAGGAAATGTTGGATCCCACTAATCTAGAAGAAACAGCGGCCGGGATTGCCTCTGGTTTAGGAGTGGAAAGGGAGGAACTGCAGGCTTCCTTGCTTTCAAATATGATGCTTCTGATAGCAGTATCTAAGCAGAGCTCTTTCAAGCTACAGGGACCATAAGGCAAATTGTTGATAAGCTGTTTCTGAACTGTTGCATTGATGTTCTGGTTTTCCAGAGCATCCCTGACAAGTGTTTCTCCAGCCACTGCTTAAAGACTGCCAGTGAGGGGGTCAACTGCACTACTGAACAACACTTACTGTTAAAAAGTTTTTCCTATGCCAGTCCTCTCCTCTGCTGCCAGCAGGAACAGCTCCCTGACCTCCTGTAAGTGGCAGCCCTTCTAATACTTCAAAACAGCAATCATGTCTCCCCCCTCAACCTCCTCTTCTCCAGACTGAATACCCCCAAGTCCCTTAGCCTTTCCTCATTGGGATTGCTCTCCATGGTTACTCGGAAGTAATCTACAGTGAGCACTGTGGCACCTACTCTCTACACATGCACAGGATTGCAGTTTTAGTTTAAAGAAAGAAGGTATTGGATTTATATCCCGCCCTTCACTCTGAATCTCAGGGTCTCAGAGCAGCTCACAATCTCCTTTATCTTCCTCCCCCACAACAGACACCCTGTGAGGTAGGTGGGGCTGAAAGAAGCTCTTCCAGAAGCTGCCCTTTCAAGGACAGCTCTGTGATAACTATGGCTGACCCAAGGCCATTCCAGCAGCTGAAAGTGGAGGAGTGGGGAATCAAACCCAGTTCTCCCAGATAAGATTCCATGCACTTAACCTTTACACCAAACTGGCCCTCCTTTCTCACATCAGACTTTCTAGTTAATACAATTCAGACTATCCCTGAAGTTTCCAAGGGTAGCCGTGCTGGTCCGTAGTAGAACAACTAGATTTGAGCCCAGGAGCACCTTAGAGACCAACAAGATTTGGGGGAGGGGGCACAACTTCCCAGCATTAGAGCTCCTTCAATTAGATAAAAGGAGCTTTGACTCTCAAAAATCTTGTTCTATAAGGTGCGCTGGACTCAGATTTAGCCATATAAATCAGTGGACTCCTTTCATCAACTTAATTTATTAACTAACATCATGTATCTCCTGCCTTCCTCCCCCAAAAGGACACTGAAGTGGTTTGACACACTCTTCCCTTCTCTTTTATCCTCACAATGAACCTATGAGGTGGGTTAATTCGGAGTATATTACTGGTCCAAGGTTTCCGAGCAAGCTGCCAGGGCAGAGTAGGCATATGAATCAGGACCTCCCAGATCTGATTTGGACACCTTAACCACCAGCTCCTGCTAAACACACTATATTTTAATGTATTCTTTTTTCCTAATGGTAAACTAGAATGATGTTTATAATGTATGTTACATGTTCAAAAGTAAATTAGGTGGACAGGAACACCTCTGGGAAAAGCATGTTTTCAGTTTAACCCAGACCTGCAAGCAGCAGAGCAATGAACAGCCTCCATTTATTGCCTTATGACACTCTCACCATCATTCGCCCATTCTGACATATTACTATTTTGTTGGTTTCCTAAGCAGATGCTATTCGGACCAAATGTTCTTTCAGTTTGTTAATTTCATTATGAGTTGTTTTTTCTAAACTAAAACTTCAGTATTCAGGTTAAATTGCCGTGTTGGCACTTTGCGATAAATAAGTGGGTTTTGGGTTGCAATTTGGGCACTTGGTCTGTATTTATTTTATTTTTATTTATTTGATTTGATTTATATCCCCCCCTACCCCACCGAGGCGGGCTCAGGGCGGCTCTAAAAGGTTCACCATCACTGGCCTAGTCCATTAACCATATGACACTCACTGAAACAGTTGCCTGCACTTTACTTCACATCCCAACTAAGGCATGAAAGCTGAAGGATGAACCTGCATCAGATCTATAAACGGTCAATGTCTGCCCAAAAAACTGCAATATGCTCCATAAACCACGGTTCTCATGGGATACTGATGTGGGATTTCAGATACCACTGTGTTCAAAAGGGCCTTCAAGTCCCATTTGTTCATCCAAGACTATGGTAGTTAATATATACCCTGATGATTATTTTCACTTTATGGTAGTTAATATACACCTTGATTATGATTGACAGCTAATGATTGTTTACCCTCAGTTTAATTACACTGTAGATTTTATTGCTTAACATCTTGCAAATCACTCCGAGCCTGTTTTATGCTGAAAAATAAGTTATAAAAGTTCATAGCATGCTGTTTATTTACAGCATGGTGCAAATTTACAAGCTGAGCTGCTGGAAAGCAAACAGGAGTAGAAAAAGGGAGTATTAACCTTAAAGCAGCATCAGTACCTCTCCCTCTATTGGTGTTTCACCATTAGGTGAAGGCTTTTTTTTTTGTCTCACATGCCCCCAATAACAGTTATATTGGCCCTTGTTCTAGTCTTGTTTAAGTGTTCTTAACTGAATTTTAAATTTTTAAACTGTATTTCAATTGTTTAAATATTTGTTATGTTTGCTGCCTTGAGGACCCTAATCGTGTGGAAAGACAGCATAACAATGTTCTAAACAAAAATAAATAATAAATAATAAAACATACCCACAAAGCTCTCCAAAGCTGTTCTGACCCATCTTGATACAAATGATACTTTAAAAATTGATCCAAACTATATTATTTTACATAATACAACTTTCCATGTCCACATGAAGTTGCTTGTTTGCACCAGGATTCCCACTTCCCACTACCCTCAGCAACTGGTCATCAAGAGCCATGAGTTTTGGGGAACACCATATCCATGGGCACAGAGGACTGATGACATTTTTCAGCTCCTGTGTATAAATAAATAAAACAGCAAGTACACATAGCTGTGTTTTGTCTCTGCCCTTTTACAAACGGTACTATTGTTCTTCTAGTACCCTATACCCAGTAACTGAAAGAATACCTGATGTGGGATACATAGTGATTCAACACATGCTTATCTGATAAATTCCTGAACAATAAACATTCTCCAAGAATATTCAATAGCTTGGGTTGAGTCTTTCTATGTATGTAGAGTACTTGAGACATTAAAATTATCTAGACTGTTTGGCTCTTAAGCAGCAAACCTTTTTTATGTCTATTTGGTGGTCAGCATGGTTTGTTCCCTCTGTCTCTCATTCCCAATTTACATCTGTGTACATTACATTGAAATCACCTGCAGATCTTTCAGAACTATCAGCAGTTAGGGTTGACATGTCCCTCTCGGCAACCAGAAGATGGGAGGGATGCCTAGGCAACATAGCTATGTTATTCCTGGCATGCACCAGAAGTGATGTCAATATGCTGGACCATCATGTCATTACTCTATTGCAAAAATGGCTTCTACCATAGAATTTTTGTCCAAATATCAGAGGGTTGTCCGGACATCACTGACGTGATGATACCATTTCCTATGTGCACCAAAAGTGACATCGCTGCATCATCAATGACATTGCTTAGACTTTCCTCTTTCTCCTGGTAAGACCTCCCCGCCAGCCAGCTGATTGGCAGCAGGGGCAGGGTCTGGTGGCAGGGGACCCCTAATTCCACCAGGAGGACTGGCAATCCTATCAGCAGCACACACCAACACATGAGGGCCAGTTCACAGTAACAGATCCATATGAACCCATTATGTGAGCTAGAGTCAACAAAAAATCAAATATTCCTCTCATAAACACTTGAGATTAGAGGCATTTTTTATAGCAAAAGGCTGTTGTATGTGTATGCAAAAGTATTTATGAAAGTGTTTCCTCCCTAAGCAGTGAGGAAATACTCAACCTGGATCTCTCAGAATTACAGACTTTTTAACCAAAAGTATAATTTTTTACTCAGTCTGGCATCAGCATACCTAATTGTGCAATTACTAGATTGCACAACACATTTCTTAATATTTGTGCATGTAAAGACCTCAGCTCTCTTAAAATATATAAGATGGAAATGCTAATCTTATTCATACAATAACATTATACAAATATTGAAATGAACATTCAAAATCACACTTACCAAAAAAAAAAAACAGCACAAGGGGGAAGAGTGTTTATTTAAAATTTTGCATAATTGCTCCCAGGAGCCAGGATAAAAGAGCAACCTTAAAGAGACTATTATTGGATTCCTAAATACATTGTTTGCCTTTTTTGTTTCTTTAAATGATTTTTCCCCAAGTTTAAAATGCAAAATATCCAACTTTGCATAAGAAAAACTGAAGGGAATGCAGTTAAGGGAAAGGAAAATTAAAATAAAGTTCAGTGCCATGAGTTCTGTGTGTTTTGTGCGTAGGAAATTCCTCCTGTTTCAATCCCTAGCCACATTACTCTTCTCAGGAAGAGTGCGACACTCACATACAGACCTACTGCAGGTGTATGGTAGCATACGCCATCTTCGGCAAATGTTCCCCATTGCAGTGACTCTTCACTGCAGCCTGTCAGTTCCATTCTGTTCACCAAGCAGAAGAAATTGCTCAAGAGCCTGGGCAAGTACTGTCACCCCACTGAGATCAGTATGTTACTTCCATAATACTTTGGATCCAAACACAAATCTCCCCTTGCAGAAGCGATGCTTTTCGCCATTTGGATTAGGCAGCCACCTTTTTTTCTTTTTTAATCGAGTGACAATTCTTTATAAAAAGCTCCCACAGACTTCAGTACAAATGGGAGGTGGGGGGTGGGTGGGAATGAAACTGCTTGCTTAAGAACAGAGCTGGCTGGTTGATTTGACATGAATGATGATGAGAACAGAGCCTACAGCATCAACAAAAATCTTTTGTAAAAATGTAAAATTAAACAGGTAACCTGATCTATGGGTTGCATGTGATGGTAAAGCGTGATGCTCAATCCTTTTATTGATTTCTGATCTCAATTATAATACTAGCAGTTTATATACCCTGGCTCCTGCTGTCAATTACTTCTCTGACTCTAAAGTTAGTTTTTCCATGTTTCTTGATGTCATTAATTCTAGCAAAGCTTTGGCAGCTTGCTTCTTTATACTTTGCAACATCAAGACAAATGAGGATGCAAGATATAGCTTCACAAGTTCTAGTTTTCCCTTGTGTATTAACACAAATTTGCATGGATAAATTCCGCAAGCCAAGGCAGGCAAGATCAACAGCAATTATGTCTCACTTCAAATTATGATTAAAGAAGCTTAACCAGGGCTTTTTCTGAGCAGGAACGCAGTTCCAGCTGGCTTGGCATCAAGGGATCTGGCCTAATATGCAAAGAAGTTTGTGCTAAGCTTTCTCTGCAAAAAAGCTCTCTGAAATAATGGTGATGTTAGTGGGTGTGGCCTAATATGCAAATGAGTTCCTGTTCAGCCTTTTTCTCCAAAAAAAGCCCTGAGCTTAACCATGAATCAGAAACAATGGTTTGGATCTCTTGATCAGACAGCAAAAGGTGCTGATGGGAAAGATCCATAACTATGCTCTCTTTCCCCATTGGTCCTTTCTGATCATGGGGGTGGGGCAGAATGTAAGAAAGATCTGCTATTGTAGGATCCAAAACAATGGTTTGGAGTATGTTTCCAACATTTCAAATTTTTATTAAGTTTGGATATAAAAAAGAAGAAGAATGCAGGGTTACAGAAACAACAATAAAGGGGGGAGATACAAGATAGAGAAACAAAAAAAAGAACAGAGAAAAGCAGCAAATATATCTGTTACATTTCTACCTCAAAGCATAATACCAAATTCCTTCTACCTGCAAGTCTTTAAATTTTTACCCATTGTAACCATTGAATTCTACAGTCTTATTATTTCATTATATACTTTTAACTATTCTATTGCTTATGATATAAATCTAAACAAGGTGTGGCCAATGGTAGCTCTCCAGATGTTTTTTGCCTACAACTCCCATCAACCCCAGCCATTGGCCATGCTGGCTGGGGCTGATGGGAGTTATAGGCAAAAAACATCTGGAGAGCTATCGTTGGCCACCCCTGATCTAAACTATTCGTCTTCAATACAAACAAGTGAGAAAAGCAGAAAGGCAGCCACAAAACAGAGCTAACTGGTTTAATTTAGCAATATTAAAAATAAGAGCTAACTAATTAATTTAATAGTATTAACAATTAACATAAGCATAAAAAATATATAGTTTTTTTATCCTTAATACTAACTTACTTGTTTCTAGCAGAGGAAAGAAAAGAATAACAAAAAACACAACACTTTGTCTATTTCAATATAAATGGTTTCTCCAGTCAGAAATATCAAGAGCAAATCTTTAAAATGACAAAATATTTGTGTTGTCTGCCTTATTACAAATTGACCCAATTTAATTGTTTGTCTACTTTGAATGTTTAAAACTCTTTTAAAAACTTCTGGAGACTATAACTCCTATTTTCACTCTAAGAAGCACAAGTCTGATATGCAGTAACTGCCTCATCTCCCACACTTGTTTATTTTTACCTAGAGAAAAAATCACACAATCTCCATAGCCCACTCTCTATTACATTGCTCTATTTAGCTTTCATAAATGAAAATAACATACAGAAGAGAAACATCCAGATTCTGAAAGCCTCGCTTGCCATTTCAAAATCACATGCCAGTTCCCTTTTATTGATTCAATGTTAACCGATAACATGCAGAAAAAAACAGTTTATGATCTCTTCTTGTAAGTTTTCCAAGTCTTGATCTTCTTGCTGAAATCTGCCTCTTCTCACCTTGGCACATTCATCCATTTTGCTGAAAGTGATAAGGGCCCCACGCTGTCACTTTCTCCTGTGAAAACTTTGATCGGTCTTGATTTCCGCCTCTTCTTTGTAACTGCGCAAGTTGTCTCCATTTTGATTTCCTTCGGCACCTTTCCGAACGAATCTTTATCCATTTTTCTCCACTTAGCAGACATCACTGGGGTCTCTTTACCACTTTGCTCATATAAATTTTCAGTTTCACTCTATTTCAGAAAAAAGGTTTCCATCTGCTTTTGTATCAACTCTGTTAACAGATCTATTTCCTTCTTTAAGGAGATTATGGTAGTCATAACATCTTTTTTATCAAACGCTTCAATTTGCAACGCCATTTTCTCCGGAGAATAACTGATAATCAAAGTTTAAAAGTAGCTCAAAGTCCCAGTTAGTCTATCTTTCTAAATCTCCTCCAGCCATGTGCTTTTCTCCTGCATTTCAATTGTAATCATTTCAGTCCCGATCAAGCATCACATACATTTCTCTTAAAGGTATATCCCGTTTTTATTCAGACCATATTGTAATCAAGTGATGATCCTATTATAACTTGTTTAATTCAGTTTGAATTAATCTATCAGTTTGAATATCTATGTCCAGTCCAATTTAAGCTATTGAAAATTCTCAAGTTTGTTTTTTGTCTTTTTGAAGACCCCCTCGCGGAGAAAGGAGGGGGGATTATCCTCCTCTTCTCCTTTCTTTTTGAACAGTCCCAATTGGTGTTGTTAAAAGATCCATTAGTCAGTAGTGGTAGAAAGCAGACTTACCTGCATGGTAGAATTTCAGTGATTAAGGTAGAAGAATGATGCATCAAAGCTTGTTAAGAGAGGAAAGCAGTCGGGCATTCACCTCTTGCTGCCATAATGGCGACCATGGCAGCAAAGCACCGGAGCAGACAGAAAGAACAGAGAACAACCGCCGTTGTTTTCCTAGCTCCTGTAAAACTCCTTGTTGTCAGAAGACCCCTCCAGGGTCCCCCTCGAGATGCTACGGATGCGGCACCCCTCTTCCCGCCTGATTCGGGGGGGGGGGTCATTGGAAACAAGCTCCGTGGACCACCACCGAGCTCGAGGAGCTGAAACTCGGAACCTGGAGTGTGTTTCCAAAACTCTGTTGTACTAATTGTGATGATGTTTGATTGACAAACCATAGTTACAGCCACAGTTCTACATCCAGAACCCACCATACTGTTTCATCCAGATCTGCTATAGTCACCTAGTACCTCAAGATGCCCTAGAACACAGAAAAAGATAAATCTGATAATTTTTAAAATGGCACACATTTTGTGTTGCTACCCCCTAGGAAATTAATTTGTACAAAGACTTCACTCGGGCTTAGTCTAGGAGTTTTTAAAAACCAGGTCTGAATACTGAAATACAGGTATTTCTGAATAAGTAAATACTGCCCTTCCCTAACCTCTCAATAATTGGACTCCCTTTTTTCTCCACATACTTAATAAACCAAAAGCAGGCTACCTCTGAGCAGAAACTGAGACCCAAGAGCCCTTCTCTCCAGAAGAAAAGGGGGGGGGCTCCTTTTTTTTTCTTTGCTACACCCTCATTTGCTAACTCCCAATCACTTACAGAACATATTTTAAAGGCAACTTAACCAATTAGTAAGTAATGGCAATTTCATTTTAAAATGTTGACTCTGATGCTTTCTCAGTAAACTGAAATATGTGGAGAGAGTCAATAAAATTCTTTCCTTACCCAGCTTCCTCTTTCCCCTCCATTTTCCATCCCACAAGCTCCTGGTAATGCCACTGGCTGAGTTCTTCATTCTGAGTGAGCTACAGCCAGAAGCAGAGCAAATGTATCTAATTTGCATATAACATTGAAGCTTCTGGGATGAAGTCACCAAATTCATTGCAAAATATTTATTTATGCAAATTTCTTTGCAGGGCTCCATGATTTTTCACCAACAATTATACAGGGAAAAGGAACTTTGTCAGCATAATGTTGAAGGCTTCAAACTATGGGGACATATCTATCACTTGGGAAATATGGCTATTTATGAGGCTCTTTGCTTTACCTTTAGTTATCTTCTAGAGCAAAAAAAAGGAAGAAATAAACTGCAAGGGATCTTTGGAACATGCTTTCTACCATAACTGTAGAGAAAGATAAGCAAAGAGGAGTCCTCCCTAACTGCCCAGACAGATGATTCCCAATGGAAGTGGGCAAGGAAGTGTAAACAACTGTTCTGCTAGCTTAGTATAGCACCACTGTTGTATGGTTACCCAAGTAATCACTTGTGCAAAACATGATGTGACTAGTCCTCATCCTGGGCTCAGAGGAGCCATGTCAATGGCCACATGCACACTTCCCCCATTACAGAAAAATCATGTTGAGGGACTTTATGCTTGGACCACTAAATCATCAAGACAGGTATCTTGATATACAAGTCCCGAGAAAGGTTGCTAAAAATCAGAAAGCAGATATCTCCCACCAAAATCAGACAACAGATATCTCCTACCAACCCTTCTTCACATAAGAAGTGTTTACAACACTAAAGCCAAATATACAGTTCTAAAATTGGATTAAAACCAGCTTGAACAGAGGTCAACCGGACTGACAAACTAGTCTCAAAATATTCTACATCAGCAGATCAGCACTTTGGATGTCAATGGCAATTGCAGCACTGCACAGTGACAAGAAGCTACGCTATTACACAGCGGCTATCAGGGTACAGTGTCAGCACTGCAGAAGGATGGAATTGATGCTAATGTTCAAGAATGTGGTACTACATATTTGGCTTTTATTCATTTTGAAGTCTGTCTATGCAACTTTGAGTACAAATACCATGTTTAACATTCTGCCTGAAAATATATTCTGATGTTCAGTTGTTAGAGAAGGTTATTTATTTTTAATTTATTTATTTTAGCACACAGCCAAATAAAACCTAGTTTTAGAAAGCAAGGCTGTTGCAATTATGAGAAACTAATTATTAGTGTTGTGTTGCTGGGTGATCGCATAGCTGTTCAACAGTGCACTGAGTGACTTCCTTCCTTCCTTTGTCGGCCATCATATAGTTATCCCCTACTTGCCTGCTGAGATCAGATCGCTGGAAAGTTCAGAATGGAAGGGCAGTAAATTAATATTGTTGCATTTTGCAAAGGAATAAATATGATCTGAAAAAAAATATTATTTGGAGTACAGTGATGAACATCTTATTATTATAGCAGAGCAAAAACCTTATGCCAGCAAGTGGATCCAAGGCATTATTTCTGAAAATGTACATCTGAAATGTAGATATGAGTTATATTAATGAAATTATATACATTGTCCTGACTCCTGAGCAATACTAAATAAGAAAAGCAACATACATTTTTGAAATCAATAACATCTGGATCTATTATTGTTCTTCCTCTTGATTAACTGATGCTATTAGTTTTTGTCTGATACAATATATCTGTACAATGAGGAGAATAAATATAATAAGTAGTATGCCCAAGAGGCACTGCCCCTGGAGATAAACTACTTAGAGGCCCCCACCTTTGGATGTATTAGAAAAAGGAAAATGGCCACTAAGATCCCTTCCCCATTTTGGAATGCATTTTTTGCCATTAAAGACAACTTTAAAACTAGCCATACATATAGGGAAAATAAAATGCCAACCAACCCCAGGATTGCTCCCTGACCCCTTGGATGCCTGGTAATTATTTACCAATAAAGCTGATACCTGTGAATGCTGCAATCCCTCCTAGAGCAGTAATCTAATCAATCACACCCAGAATGAAAGCAGGTATCCTGCCTTGCCCAGAGCAGCAGGACATTAGGTCAGTTTTTACCAGCACTCAAGCTAGTCATTTGGCTTTTCATTTGAATTGTCAAGTTCCCCTACACCCTACCACCCACTCAGACGTCCCTTGTAGTGCTACCAAAAATTGGATTTTTCTGCACTCAAATTCAAACCCCAATGGTTTAACAGATCCCAATTTGGATTTGACTAACTTTGGGACTCAGACATTAACTTAGAACCAGACAAAGACTCTGGCTCATCCCCATGATCTTCAAGGAATCCTAGACCAGATTACCCCCCTTATCAAACAGGTAAAGTATCTTTTACATATGCACTTTTATTCCCCATTCAGGCAGCAATATCACCACCTCAAGATTATCTTTACATAGGATTGGATTGTGTACCAGGTTACGCAGGATATATATGATATTCTGCTGGACCAATTGCTTAGTTTTGAATTGGCTCTATCATCCCACTTGTCTTTATGCTGCCATGCTGTATTCCAAATAAAAGTGTATTGTTTAAATGTTCTTTGCTTCCTTCTATTTTTAGAAATATGCTACCAAGTTTGACCCATGTATACACAGGCATGAAAGTCCCAAAAGAAACACAGAAATGTACACGTGTACAGGGAGAAAGAAATTTGTCTAACAGCAGTTTGATGAAAATGAAATGAAGAACCTAAGAAACACTACAGAAAGTGAATTTAATAATCTGAAGTGAATAATCTGAAGTGAATTTAATAATCTGAAGTAAAACAATGACTTCTGTTCAGAGTGCATTAAACTATTGTGAATTGTCAGGGCTTTGTTTGTTTGCTTGCTTTTAAACCAGATGGTGAACATGACTAAGATTATGCGGCTCCCATCCAGAGGCAGGCTGCACAGCCTTGCGTCTGGGGGCCATTTTGCCTCCTCGCAAGGAGGAGGAGCGGGCATAGCATCATCAGGGGTGGGGGCGAAGCAGGCACACGCTAACAGCGGGCTCCACTCCCTCCTCTCATTCTTCACCTAGTGCTCGGGGAAGGCAGAGTTCAGCCTGTGTGCTCTTTCCCTGCACGAGACCTGTTGCCAGTCACTGTGACTTTTCGGGCCGCGGTGGTTGGCGCGTCAGCTTTACCGTGGCTGCTTGTAGCGAGCCACGGTGGTATTAAAGAGGAGTCTCATCAGGAGTCCAGGAGCATCTTCAGGAGCGTCTTTGACGAAGCCGTTTGTCGCTGGCTGCGGCGTTTTTGTGTGCCCGGTGTTTTTGTGCTTCCCCTTCCTTTTTGTTTTAGGGTATCTTGCGGTGCCTCTCCCCTTTGAGTCGAATTGGCATTGGTTTTTCGGCCGCAGTTTTTTATGGGAGCTGTTCGGCCCCCCCCTTTCCACCCCCTTGCTTGTCTTTGTTAAGTCGGCTGAGGAACCAACCCCCCCCCCACCTTCCATTTATATAAACTTCTGGGGGAGTGAATGGTTTACTTCACAGTGTGCGGGGCTGTTCTTCCAGACACTGCAGTTTGGAAGGAGGCCTTTGCTAATCGTGGGGTTTAATTGGGTGGCCATTTTATTGGAGCTGTTGGATTCTTCCTCCCTGTTGCGGGGGGAAAGAATGGCCATTTTGTGGATAGCTCGGGGCAGCCATTTCAAAGACAGCCTTTTTATTGGGATTCTTCCTTGCTGTTGCCGGGGAGAAGAGCGGCCATTTTGTGGATAGCTTGGGGTGGCCATTTCAAGGACAGCCCTTTTATTGGGATTCTTCCTCCCTGTTGCCGTGGAAAAGAGTGGCCTATAGCTTTTAATAATTCCCAGCCTTGGGCTTGGAGCTTTAACCTGGCTAACCCTTGGGGTCCTTGGGGAGGCCTGCCCAGCCAGTTTCCGGGAGCGTCCATGGCACCCTATGGTGGCTGGGGTGTTGCTTATCCTTGGGATCCATCATACTCTGCTGTGCCAGCTAAGGCTTTACCTTTTGGTGATCTGGCTTTACCTCTTGGGGATCACTTGCTGCCAGCCATCAAGGATAAGATACTGAAAGGGGAATTCGTGGACCTTTAGCTTGGAGAAACGTCGACTGTGGGGTGACATGATAGAGGTTTACAAGATTATGCATGGGATGGAGAAGGTAGAGAAAGAAGTACTTTTCTCCCTTTCTCACAATACAAGAACTCATGGGCATTCAATGACATTGCTGAGCAGTCAGGTTAGAATGGATAAAAGGAGGTACTTTTTCACCCAAAGGGTGATTAACACGTGGAATTCACTGCCACAGGAGGTGGTGGCGGCCACAAGCATAGCCAGCTTCAAGCGGGGGTTAGATAAAAATATGGAGCAGAGATCCATCAGTGGCTATTAGCCACAGTGTGTGTGTGTGTGTGTGTGTGTGTGTGTGTGTGTAAATTTTTGGCCACTGTGTGATACAGAGTGTTGGACTGGATGGGCCATTGGCCTGATCCAACATGGCTTCTCTTATGTTCTTATGCTCTATAGGGAACTGGAAAAAAAAGGATAAAGAGGATTTGGATGATAGGGAAAAGGAGAAAAGAAGCAGAAAGTTGACAGGACATGAGCGAACTGGGTGCCCGGGTTCATTATTTACGCCGGAATTATTGCCAGGTCACAGCCATGGAGGGTCACTTCCCTTTTTCAGTATTTTCAGTATTTCGACATCATTTACAAAAGGTACACTAGCTTTACCGGCCCGGCTTCAATATGATGAGGAGTTCAGAATGAGGGCAGCTTTGAACCCGGCCCTTCAATGGGATCCGATTCAACCACAGCTGTGGCTGCAGGTTATGTCTCCAGCACGACCTAACCTGGGTGATAGGTCAGATAGTGTACATGTTGTGCAGCGCACAGCCACTGCTTTTGGTGCCCGCAGCACTGCGGGGCAGGTGGTTCAACCCCGCCTGCTTTGTTGGGAGTTTGGGTCCCAGGGGGTGTGTGGTAAAAAGAACTGCCCAATCAAACATGAGTGCCCTCTTTGCGGGGGGGTCTCATTCCTTCATGAATTGTTCCAGGGGTAGATTCAGGCGGAAATAGCGCAAGCAGGGCCCAGGCGGTGCAGATAAGCCATTTGGTAAAGGGTCCCAGCTCAATAAGGGTGACAGTGCTTGAGGCATGGCTCCGTGATTATCCAAGGGATGAAGATCAGCTTTATTTCTTAAATCGTTTTAAGTTCAGGTTTAGAATTCCTTTTTAGGGCCCCAGAAAGCCGTTTATGGCCAATAATTTGAAGTCAGTTATAGGGATGGAGCACATAGTTCGTCAGAAGATTGTGAAGGAATTAGCCAAGGGTAGGGTGATTGGCCCATTTTCCACATCCCCCTGTGAGTACCTTGAGGGTCTCCCCGTTGGGCCTGGTGCCTAAAAAGGCCCCAGGAGAATTCAGTTTTTCATCATTTATCTTACCCCCATGGGGAATCGGTGAATGATGCCATACCAGAAATTTTGTGTTCTGTGCTGTACACATCTTTTGACCAAGCGGTGCAGATGGTAAGGCGTTGTAGGGTAGGGGCTGAGTTGGCAAAGTGCAACATAAAGTCTGCCTTTCGCCTCCTACCGGTTCACCCTTTGGATTTTGAATTGCTAGGTTTTCATTTTGAAGGGCAGTTTTATATGGACAGGGCCCTGCCCATGGGGTGCTCCGTTTCTTGTGTGACCTTCGAGCGCTTTAGCTTCTTTTTAGAATGGGTGGTGTGCCACTGGTCTCGTTTGAGCAATGTGGTACATTATCTGGATGACTTTCTGTTTGCAACCCATTTAGGCTCCGGCCAGTGTGCCCATTTGATGGCGGCCTTTGCAGCGCAGTCAGCGGAGCTGGGTGTTCCTCTAGCCCATGAGAACATAGAAGGCCCTACACAGCGACTGATGTTCCTGGGGGTTGAACTTGATTCATTCCAACAAATTTAACACCTCCCAAGGGACAAAATTCTAGGTCTGCAGGAAATGGTTGCTCAGTTATTGCTGCAGCGAAAGGCGACCTTGAGGGAGCTGCAGCAGTTGGTGGGTCACCTAAATTTTGCGTGTAAGGTGGTAGCTCCTGGTCGCCCCTTTTTGAGGAGGTTGTGTGATGCAATGGCTGGATTATGCCAGCCACATCACTAAATCAGGATTTCATGCCGCATGCAGGAGGACCTTTAACTATGGAAGGAGTTTTTAACCTCCTTTAATGGTGTCTCCTTTTGGAAGGCTGAGTTATAGCTGGAAGCTGAGCTGCAAATTACATCAGACGCAGCGGGGTCCCTTGGGTTTGGCATCTACTTTCGCGGACATTGGTGCGCAGAGGAATGGCCCCAGGAATGGGTAGATACAGGGTGGAACAGAGATTTGACTTTCTTGGAGTTTTTCTCGATCTTGGTAGCCATTTGGTTGTGGGGGAATGAGTTGGCAGACCACACAGTCCACTTTTGGTGCGACAACTTAGCCGTGGTGCATGCTATCAATTCCTTCACTTCCAAATCCCCCAGGGTTATGAGGCTGGTGTGGGCCTTCGCTCTCCGTTGCCTGAGGCTCAATATTTTATTTTTCGCCAGGCATGTGGGGTGGCTGATGCTCTCTCCCGCAAACAGATGCAGAGGTTTCGCCAACTGGCCCCAGATGCAGATCTTCTCCCAACAAGGATGCCCCCCGGGATATGGATGATTGGCGGGTCAAGGCCGGCAGAGCAATGTCTCGCCATTGCTCCTAGTACCAGAAAATCGTACAACAGGGCAGTATGCCAGTTCGAAAGTTTTAGGAGCATATTTGGTTACCAAAGGGGATGGCCTCTTCCAGTGGAGCAATTACTCCACTATACTGTATCTTTAAGGGGATTAGTAGTCCGATCTATTTGGGGCCAGTTGTCTGCGCTGGCCTTTGCCAGTAAGGTTTTGGGTTTCCGGGAGAATACCACTGACTTCCGCATTAGGAAAATGTTGGAAGGTTGGTCTAGAGAAGTTAGGATCAGTCGGGATCCTAGGCAACAGATTTCCCCTGCAGTTCTTAGGGGTTTACGATCGGTTTGGGGCCAGGTGTGCGTGTCTTGCACTGCAGTAACTGGCATCACGTTATTAGGGGGCTATGTTATTCATTGTTTCTTCTTTTCTCAGGTGCTGTGGTCCGTGGAGAGAGACGACACATCCTCATATGTGGACACAGCTTCATGTTTTGGGCTGCCCATCGGGCCAGGAGGACTTCGGCCAGGTCACAGCTGGGGCTCAGCAAGTGGGCCACCATTGAATGGTGTGGAGGGTGGGGTCTCCATTGGTCATGCCTGTTGCCCCTATTGTTTGAAGATGTTCACGTTTTGCCGCCACATGTTGTGGTGATACATCTGGGTGGTAAAGATTTAGGTCTGCTCAAGGAAAAAGCCTTTGTGTTGCAGGCCAAAGATGATATAGAGTCATCAAGAGGCATTGGCCACAGGCTTTGATCGTGTGGTCAACCATGATCCCACACCAGATATGGTATGTGGCATGGAACCCATGGGCGATTGAGAGAGCTTGCCGCAAAGCCAATTTAGAACTTTAAAAAGCCCTCGAGGGGGGTTTGGGCCACTTTCTTCCTCACCCTGGGATCCGGGCTGATTGCGTGGATTTATACAGGAACGATGGCGTACATCTTTCGGACAAGGGTAATGACACCTTTTTAGAGGACTTGAAACTGGGGCTTAAGGAAGTGTTGGGCGTTTAGTGGGCACAGCTGCCTAAGCAGGGGCTTGGCATCGCGGTGGCTGGGTTTTGGCCTAAACTTTCATTATGCATCTTGGTGAGCACATGTAGCACCCCAGTTTTGGGGCACGGGGTCTCGCTAAATCATTCCTGGACCATGCGGGCCGGTTGAGTGAGGAAGCAGACTGCCTTGGGTTTGCATGGATTGATTCGCCCATTAGCCGTGCAGCTGGGGGTTGGAACTCCAGGGCATAACCTTTGCTAGGCCGGCCAGGTACAAGCCATGCATTTTTGGCTATACCTAGGGGCAGGGTGGCTCACCCATTATGCGGCAGGGGAGGGGTATTTCGTCCCCTGGCCCTGCCGTGCTGCTGGTTATGTTTATAGCTCTTATGTTAATGTAATAAAGAAAGAAAGTGGCCCTTTAGTTACCCAAACCCTTGTGTCCGTCTCTTCCTTCCATCTGGGAGGGCAAAGCTGAGATGGATTTAAGTGTCTTTGCTTATAGGCCTAGTGGTAATACCAAATTGACCACCTGACAATAGTTGACTTAGCATATGCAAGATTCCTAATAACTCTTAAAAATATATAACAGGTGGCATATAACTATATGCGCCCCCCCCCCCCGCCCAGGCTCAGCCCCTCAGGCTTCTTGTTTACCTGGCATATCTGTTTTGAACAGCAGACTTGCCTCAAAGAAAATTTCCAAGATTAGTCCACAAATCACTTAATTATCAATGTAAAGATCTTCAGTTTCTAACACTTCTTTATCATCATTAGATCCGGAACCAGTGTAAATTTGTATTGTGTTGTATTAATATCCTTTAACATATCTGTATGGGAAACAATATGAATCCTTAAAGTACATGTGGACTACCCTGCAGAATTCTAGTTCTGAAAATTTAATATATCATTTCAAATTTTTATCCAAATGCATGGTATCAACCAAATTCATTTGGCATTTGTACAAGTAAGACTATAAATGAAGTAAATATTAGGAATGGGAATGAACTGGGAAAATTGTGGTTCATGTTGGTTCGTGGTTCATTTGATTATTTAAACCAGTGTTTGTGTTGCTTCATGTTCATTTGATTTCCCAAACCAGTTCGTGGTTTGTTTGGCTTGTTTGCTTCAGGAGGTGGTAGAACAGCCCCCGTGAGTTAGAGATGCCAAACCCACAAGAAGTCTTTAGCAGGGTCTCCTCTACCAGCCCTTCAGTTTGGCAAAGATTGGATTTGAGATGTCCAAGTATAGCCCCCCCAAAGCAGGTGCCCCAGGAAAGCTCAGCTCTAGCTTCTGGTCCAGTCCCTGAAAGCACAGCAAGCAACACCTTACCAGCCAGGAGAGGTGTTTAAAAAATTGTCCCACTATGTGGGGGAGAAAGGAGTTCCTCAAAACCTCCCCTAAATCAGCCATGCAGCAAACAGCAACTGAACTAACGCTTCGCTGTTCGTGCTGCAAAGCGAAAACAGCTGAGTCAGGGTATGGTATTATACTGGAATATAATCTGCTCCCATAGAGCAGAATGGGAGCCCCATGATTGTCTCCCAGTGTTGCCAATCAAGCTATGGACAACTACTCTGGTTGTTTCTAGGACTCTTCACAAGTCCACCCCCACCGTTACCTAGGAATTGATATAATTGGTACCAGGCTGTCTGAACAACAAACCACAAAAATGAACCACCATGGAAAAATACGGTTCATTTTTTTGTTTGGAAATTACACAACTATATGAACTGGTTTGAAACAAACCACCAACCAGCCTGGTTTGTGCTCAAACCACAGTTCATTTCTCAGTTCATGCCCATCCCTGGTAAATATACACAAAATTATGTACCATTTACCAAATTGTTTTCATTTTTGTCTCACAACTTGTAACCTGAAGGGTTAAATCATTCAAGCAAGAGACATCCAATGAAACCTGAAATGAGCCAAATCCAAAAAGTGACTATAAAATTCCAGGCATCCACCTGCTATTTATCTACCTATGTAAAAGTTAAGTGTGGTTCCTTGATGGAGATCAAAAAAATCTACACATGAAACCATATAGGGTTAGAATTTAGTTTTCTAAAAACCCAGTAGAAACCTAAGGTTTGCAGAAAAATAGTTTGATAATAAAGATATTTGGGTGGTTTAAAAAATCCCCAACAGGCAAAAATGAAAACAGAAAGTTCAGGCAGTATGTTGGACTGGTGTAGCAACCCTAGATGCCTCATTAAAATGCAATGGTGACACCCACTACAAGTAAGTGCAAAGAAGCTACAGTCAGCTACAGTTAGCTTCCCTGGCATGATTGTTCCTACTCAAGCTTCACTGCATCATTGAACAAACAACCAGAGAAGGTAATGAAGACAGAGAACAGGCAAGCAGGCAGACCAGATGAGAGGGCAAGCAACCAGTAGAAAACATCACTGGGTAGATAGGAAGACTGGGAGAGTGGGCAGCCTGTGGAGCAGGCAGGCAAGCAGATTAGGAAGGCAAATGAGTAGTGAAAGAGGAGCCACAGTGGAGGAATAGAGGCAGGGAAAGCAAAATTGGAGCAACAGAAGCAGTGGCTTGAAGGAGAACATGTTTTCTCTCCCCGAGACTCTCTGTGGATCCCTCTCTTTATATCCTGTTTAGCAAAACTATCACAATGTTCCTAATGCAAAAGAGAACATTTTGTTTCCTATCACCTTGGCATCGACAAATCACCTTGCATGCTCAACATAGGATTCCCTGTTCAGTTTAATGGAGAGTAATATATATCCAAAAGTAATATGTCCTTTTGACTTCATGGAGGTGTTTCCTCTATTGAAGAGAATGGGGAATCCTACCCATAAAGGAGCTTCAAATGTATAGTGGAACACACATGGATCCATGAATGCATTAGAACAGAACCCTATCCATTACTTAAGTATAAAATTTTAATCTTATTTTTTACTTTCTCTAAAATGTATTAATAGTAAAGGTATATAACCTGATTATATAATGTAGTCTGAGCTTTCTTTCTTTGCATACTTTTAAATCTACTTATCTTTATAGATTGCTACTCATGTCTGCAGTATTCATTTGCTTCAAACTGACATGCAACTCTGTAAATATTTCTTAATGAGACATTACTCTAAACTGCAATAAGCACGCTGAAGGAAATGGGATTCAAGCTGTCTAGTAACTTGCATTGTCTTTAATGAGTGAATGATGCCTTTGAGATGTTGGCCCATCCTGAAGTAAATTGCTCTTTGCACCAACTGTTTCAGAAGCCTATAACCTCACAATATTTACTGCAACAATCTCTACAAAAACATAATCATGTTACATGTTCTAGACATAGCTCAAATGACACATGGGCTACCAATTCAGCTGAGCAACATATGAAAGCACTCCAAACTTTACTGAGCCATACATGCTAATGTCTCAGAAAAACATCACAGAAGGTTTGTTTATTTCTACATCTGGAATAAACCAATTTATAATGCTTCATACCATAAACTGAACTGTGGCATGCCCAAGTATAGCCCCCCAAAGCAGGTGCCCCCAGAAAAGCTCAGCTCTAGCTTATGGTCCAGTCCCTGAAAGCACAGCAAGCAACACCTTACCAGCCAGGAGAGGTGTTTAAAAAATTGTCCCACTATGTGGGGGTGGGTTTTCCACCAATCCTCCAGTGAAATATTTTGCTGCTTTGTTCTTAGGTAGATTTTTTAAGAAGTGCCTACATTACAGCAATATTTTAAGAAACACTGAGTGAAAATGGTAGATTTTTTCCCCCCAGACTAGAGAAGGATGAAAAACTGCAGGCAGACAGGTCTTTATATCTGCAAAGCTATTGAGTTATAACATGGGAAGCAATACATTCCCTCTTAGTTCTGTATTCGATTACTGGCATTTAAAGAGGATCATTCATCATTCTGCTTTTTCTGTAGAAGTGGAGTGTAAAATGTCTCTACCATTCAGAAAAATGAAAAGGCAAGCTCAACACTAACCACCCACACTTTAACTTAGCTCTGATGTAAAACTTTCACTTCGAAAATTATGAAAACACACACATGTGAATTCTCAAATACATATGCTTCCAAATGCAGTTCTCATATTATTACCTCTGGAGATTATCTACTCTGGATCCAGGAAAGTTGAATAACTACCATCCAATCACAAATGTACCATTCTTGAGCAAAGTGTGACTGAGTGAGTGGTGGATAGCCAGCTTCAGGAATTCCTGAAAGAAGCAGATTGTTTAGATCCATTCCAGTTTGGTTTCAGGCTTCTTTATGGGACTGAAACAGCTTTGGTCTTCCCTGGCAGTTCCCTGGAAGGTCAGATACTGAAACTGAAGCTCAAATACTTTGGCCACCAAATGAGAAGGGAGCATTCACTGGATAAGACCCTGATGCTGGGAAAGATTGAAGGTAAAAGAAGAAGGGGATGGCAAAGGATGAGATGGTTAGACAGTGTTACCAATGCAACAAACATGAATTTGAGTGAACTTAGGAGGGCGGTGCAAGATAGAAGGGCCTGGTGTGATGTGGTCAATGGGGTTGCAAAGAGTCAGACTCAACTGTGCGACTGAACAACAAAAGTGAATGACGTGCCGGAAGATGGACAGAGAGAGTACAAGACTGTTAATTCTCCTGGACCTCTTGGCAGCTTTCAATACCATCAACCAGGGTATCCTTCTGGATCTCCTTTTGAGACTGGCAGGCACTGCTCTACAGGTCTTATGAGTGTGGTGTTGGGGTACTGTTGCTCTGGCCTCTGGGGTCCTGCAGTGCTCCATCTTATCTCTCATGCTTTTCAATATCTACATGAAGCTGTCAGGAAAGACAGGGCTGGCAAATGCCTAGGGCGCCAGCTCCCAACAGAGGAGCTCCACCGACCCCTTAAAGCCAAGAAAAAATGGGGCTTTTCCTCTACAGTGCCCACTGAACTTGGCAAGCACTGCAGAGGGAAATTGACTGGGTTTTTTTCTTGGTTTTAAGGGGTCAAAGGAGCTCCACCAACCCCTTAAAGCCAAAAAAGGGGCATCCTCTCTGTAGCGCCTGCTGAGCCAAAAGCAGGCCAAAACAGATGCTTTCTCTCTAGCGCCTGCTGAGCACTGCAGAGGGGACATGCTGAGTGCCTGGTACGATGACATTACATCTTGGTGACATCATCATGCCGCGTGAGAGAGAGAAATCTACTGGAGGGTGTGCATTGGGGTTCTGCCTCGGGTGACAGAACCGCACACGCCGGACCTGGGGAAAGGTCATCTGGAGATTTGGGCTGAGTTGCTGCCAATATCCAGACAGCACTCAGCTCTAGTTCCCACTTTCAACAGTTCCCAGGGAATGTGTGGAAACCATTATCAGTGGCCTGGAGGTGATTTTGGGATGGATGAGGGCTAGCAAACTGAAACATGCTACTGGTTCTAAAGAATCAGCTTCATAGTTTGGGGGCACTACTGGACCTGAGCCTCCTGGTATATAAACAGGTGGCAGCAGTGACCAGAAGTGCCTTTCACTAGCTTGGACCCTTCCTGAACAGGAAAGATATTACCATTGTGGTGCTTGCCCTGGTAACATCTAGGGCCTTTTCACACTTACCGGTGGAAACTGGAAGGGAGTCGGTATTGTGCCGCCTTGCAGTAATCCGAGACAGGGATGGGAGTTTTCAGACACATGTTTTTTTTCCCGGAAGGGTTCCATGATTGAAGCAAGCCATTTCACACTGTTCTGCTTTTATCTCGCTTCCACCAGCACCAGCCGTTTTCGTCTGCCAGTGCGTGATCTCCGGCTTTTTTTTTTTTTTTGGAACCTCGGGCAAAGATCGCTATAGCACTATAGCGACGTATCACAACAGCACCACCATAGAGATGGCTAGGCTCCATTGAGATAAGTTACCAAGTTTCAGCAGCAGCAATCTCTGGCATCTTAATGGAACCCAGGCATCCCTATGGTGATGCTGTTGTGATACATCACTATAGCGATCTTAGCCCGACATTAAAAAAAAAAAGCCGGAGATCGCGTACAGGTGGGCGAAAAAGGGCGCGAAAACTGCTACTGGTTAGATACTGGACATTTCACACAGCGCCCCATACCGATTTTAACCCAGAAGGAGGGGTTGAAAACTGGAAGAAGCTGCTCTTTGTTAGTAACGACTCAGGCATGCCTCACTACCAGGACAGCTGCGGGACTGTGTGAAAAGGTGACAGTATTCCGGTAGCAGCCAGTTACTGAGTCGGGTCTGTCTGAAATGCCAGCAGAAACCCGTTACTGTTCAGTAACTGACCAGCTTCCATACCGGAATACATAGGCTGTGTGAAAAAGTTCATAGATTAGACTTACTGTCATGTGATCTACATGGGGAAGCTACAGTTGACACAGAATGCTGAGATCAGAATGTTGACTGGAAGGGGTCACAGAAACCATATCACTCCAATCCATCCACACTGGCTCACAATTAAAGGTGATGGTATTGACCCTTAAAGCCCTATATAGCATGGGACAAGAATGCCTATTCCCATATGAACCTACCCATCCACTCCAGGCATCTTTGGAGGCCATGCTTCAGTTGCCCCTGATATCTGAACCTAGAGAGGTGGCAAGCCAGAAAGGGCCTTCTTGGTTTTAACACCAAAACTCTGGAGCTTCCTCCCCAGGGAGATTTGTTTTTATCCCTCTAACACTGTCTTCCACCAATAGGTGAACACTTTTTTTTTTTGTATTCCCTCACTAGCTGTTATTGGGCCCTCCTCCCTGATTGCTGTTGTTATGTGTGTTTATGTCTTATTGAATTGTTTAATTGTTTTATGTGCATTTTAAATGCTATTTTAATGTCTTGATGCTTTAATGTTAAATTTTTTAAATGTTTTATGTGTGTTGCCTTGGGAGCCCTATTTGAGTAGAAACATAGTACAGAAATGTTTTTAATGAAATAATTTGGTGCTAACTCACTGGAATGAATAAATTAAATGTCAAGACAAAGAGGCAAGCAATTTCATTTCCTCTTGGTCATTACATTAACATTTCCACTCACCTGAGTAGTGGGAACGAAACAGTAGAATTTTCTCACACCTTCACACATTCCCTGGCACTTTAAATCCAGAAAAGTCACCAGGATCAGTCACATGATAGTACCAAAGTTCACTTTTCTGGGCCAGAAGAAGAATAGACATGGCATTGAAACCCTTTCTCCTACATGTTTAAGGCTAACACCTAGCATTACTGGGATGCTACTGGACTCGATTTACCCAACTCTTCCAGATTACCAGACGTATTTGTAACAGAACTCTTTTTCTCCCTTGGAGAAAAATTTATTTATTATCCCTTGAAGAAAAAGGTAGACAATGAATGAATGGGGAACAGAGGATAATGAGCAGGGAGGAGAAGTTAACTACAAAAGTACTTTGATGACATCTTAAAAATGAATATGTGGAAGAATTCCATCCAGTCCCCAAGATTATTTCTTGCACAATCTCCTGTAAAATCCCATATACAAGCCTATGTTTAAGGCAGAAACTGTTTGCAGAACAAGTAAGCAACATAATGCTCTGCCTGATACATTAAATACCACAATACATTTTTGAAAGATTTATTTATTTATGTATTTATTTCAATTTATAACCTGCCATTCCCTCAATGGGCTCAAGAATTACATAGCAAATTATACCAGAAACTTGCCATCTTTTTGTTTTTTAGAGCCAGAATTTTCAAACTTATTTTCTGCTCTTTTTATAATTCACACACATCAATTGGCATTTATATCAAAGATAAACAACTTTCACCCTCCCAAAAAAATATTTGAAATAAATATGCAGGACAGAAATTCAAGATCCTTTGATTCTTTAAATCAGCAGATCTATAAAATGGTCAACTAAATTAAGCTTACTTGCTTTATCTGCATTTCAAGACCATCATTGGAAGAGAAATGAGGTGGAAAAAAATGTCTTTTTAAATGAGTGAATTGTTAACAAGAACACAGCATTTTTTAAAACCCTAAGAAATTAACTGGAAAAATATAATAAATAATGATATCCAAAACAAAGCATATTTTAACTGAATTTTGTGATTCTGATAGAATAAATGACAGCCAGTTTGGTGTAGTGGTTAAGTGTGCAGACTCTTATCTGGGAGGACCAAGTTTGATTCCCTACTCCTCCACTTACATCTGCTGGAATGGCCTTGGGTCAGCCACAGCGCTCACAAGAATTGTCCTTGAAAGGGCAGCTGCTGTGAGAGCTCTCTCAGCTCCACCCACCTCACAGAGTGTCTGTTGTGGGGGAGGAAGACAAAGGAGATTGGAGATTGTGAGCCGCTCTTAGACTCTGAGATTTGGCATGGAGGGCGGGATATAAATCCAATTATCTTCTAAATGTCAAGTAACAATATAAATATGCACATTAAACAAAAAATGAACAGAAAACACTCCATTCTTTAATACCTACAAATATATTATACATAATACTAATGCGGGGTGGGGGGAGAGAGATCTTTAATATTTGACATGTTGGTGCCTCACTATTTCAGTTGATTTTAATAGGTCAATGGGATGGGTAGAAGGGGATAACAATAAAGTTTTTCAACCAGTAGAATTATTAATCTTGACATCAAAAAGTATTGCACTGACAAATTTCTGTCAAAGGGCTGGGTAGGGCTTTCTAGATTTTATATGTAGCAGTAAGGCCACCATTTCTTTTCATATGTGCAAGTACTTCTTCTTTTAGAGACTGCTAGTTCAAAGGTTCTTCTACCACTTTTTTTGCACATCTAGAGATTAATTCATCAAAATGCCCACCTCTTAGGCAGTTCTACCTTCATATCTGCCTTCTTTAGGTATCATGTGATACTTTTATTAAACCTATCCTTGGTTTCATGAGTTGCTAAAAGCCTGCCTCCATGCCAACTAGAACCCCTTCTCCTATCTACCTATAGTTTGGCAGAGATTATCCCTCGACCATGTAGTACAATCCCTGAACAAATTAGAAGACAGTTGTTGCCATGAAGATAAAATGAGAACAACTGGGAAAAGCTGCATGGGCCACCATTAGGGATGCTGGCCTCCAGGTGGGACCTGAGGATCCCCCAGAATTACAGCCCATCTTCAAGACTACAGTGATCAGTTTCCCTGGAGAAAATCAATGCTTTGGAGGGTGGACTCTATGGCATTGTATTCCACTGAAGTCCCTGTCATCCCCAGCCTCCATTCCCAAATCTCCAGGAGTTTCTCAACATAGCTCTGGAAACTCAAACACCACCACCCCCATTTCCAACCAGTGTTCTGAGGAGACCTGGCAACCCTAGTCCCCATGGGAATAAAAGGGTGTATAAATAAATAAATGACATGTTGCATGTGCAAATGTGTTTTGCATTTAACTTCCTGTTAATCTAGAATGGATTTGTCTACCTGAAATCTGGCAAGTGTACAATTCATGATAATTTCATCCGAATTGGATGGGAAATGCAAAAGTCAGAAACAGAAATGTGTTTCCCACTGAAATGCCTGCAATAACAAAAACTAACATATGTGCAATGATGAACAAGCATAAATGAAAATAAAGTTTGCACAGCCCCAATAACAAGGCATGCATTTCTGACGCATGCTTATAAGATCACACCAGCTTCTTACTTAACAACTCTTCTAAATCTGTGCCTGCCAAGCTGCACAGAAGTACAGTACTTTCAGTGTTCAGCAGTGCAATTCAACACAGAGTTACACCCTTCTAAGCCACTTTATTCCAAAATATTTAGAATGATGTAATTTGTATTAGGACTGTACTGAAAGTCTCCTACAAAAATACCATGTTTTGGAAGTACTAAATATACATTCAGTTTTCTGCAATGAGGGGGGTCAACTAAATTATATAATAGAACCAAATATAATCAAAACACTAAATTTGCATTTTAAAATATGAATCTACACAAATCATATATGACAACAATGTCTTTTTAAAAGCCTAAAACATGGAAATAGATATATTTTTCACTTTCAGAGATAAGTATGATCCAAGGATCTAGCCAACCATCTGAAATAGAAACCAGAAAAAGTGCAAAAATGTAGCATTAAAACTGGCCTTTAAGTCATTTGCTGTACTTGTACTTCTGAGAATTCCTCACAAAATACAGCTTGTCCCTGTCTGGGTTGTTTACACTTCAGGTGTAAGTAATTGCCTTTCCCACTTTATGGTATCCTATTCACTATGCTATTATGACGGAACCTGCTGTCAAAATGACAAATGAACTTCATTTGTAGGTATATATATGAGAAGAAAGGCCAGCCCTGATGCACATATTTGGCCATAGATATCACACTAGAATCCAAAGCATGCCTGGATTGCCAGCTGTTTAGTAGTGAGTTTTAAGATTCACTTTCCCCCAAGTCCAAATAGGCAGATGTCATTGTGATATATTGGATTGATGCACCATCCCAGGCTAATAGCTAGAAGTTGCCTATAGTTTTCATTTATACTATTTATTTATCTCATCTCTATCATAATGGCTGGACTGCAGAGTGGTAAAGCTGCAGTACTGCAGTCAAAGCCCTCTGCTCATGACCAGAGTTTGATCCCAGCGAAAGCTGGTTCAGGTAGCCGGCTCCAGGTTGGCTCAGCCTTCCATCCTTCTGAGGTCGGTAAAATGAATATCCAGCTTGCTGGGGGAAAAGTGTAGATAACTGGGGAAGGCAATGGCAAACCACCCCGTAAAAAAGTCTGCTGTGAAAAAATTGTGAAAGCAACATCACCCCAGAGTCAGAAACGACTGGTACTTGCACAGGGGACTACCTTTACCTTTATAATGTGAATGCTACTATTAGTCACTTCAGCCATGTGACAGGAGATACACAACTGTACTTTTTCAATTATAGTCCTATTTTAAGGCCACATGAAGTCTCCAATGTAAAGAGCTCTGACCACCACTTGGTATAAATTAGGTGCCATTAAGGCTTTAGCAATAGTTTTATTGCATGTGATAGAGGCCCGTTAGACTGTGAAAGTAAAATACTCCAGGCTGAATACCAATACTTATTTTGCTCATGGTAGAACCTTCCACTGGTGCGATGCAAAGAATCTTGCACCACCTCAAAAGCTGTGCTCCACCAAGCACAAGACTCCTTGGCTCTGTTCACACAGCATGTTGAGTCTGTGTTAAACTAACCCGATTCTGTTCCGAATATCTTTGTTCCGGATATTATTGATCAGACTGCCATACTGCAATTCGAATCACTCTGCAGTGAAACCATCTTTTGCTGTCCACACAACAGCACCATGCAGTCCTTTTTTTTTGTTTGTTTCCCTCACTATTATGTGCATAAGCACATAATGCACATAAGCACATAATGCGCATAAGCATTGGTCAGAAAAAATTATGTGGTTATGCTGTTGTGCGCATATCTCGAAGTAATTTTTTTTTTTAAGGCAACTGTAAATTGGATGTCTGAGGCTCCTTTTGCTCTGGGACAGCCTTCAGACATTTGGAAGTTGGGTAATATCGCAGCAGAACTATCCAGATGGAGAAAACTATGAAGTGAAACCTGACAACTCAAAAAACACTGCAAAGGAGCAGGTAACAAAATAACCCGGTTTGGAAAAGGACTGGGGGGGGGGCGATAACGATTGACTACTGGGAGGCAGATGTTGCTGTCTGATCAGTCGCTTTTAATCCGGTAGGAAACAGCAGCGACAACTGATTAAACTGTGCATCTGAACAGGCCCCTTATGCGACAGTGGAATGTTCAACTGCTAGCAGAACAGAGCTGTAGGATCCAATCCTATCTCATTTAGTAAGCAAGAGGTATGATCTGCTGGGAAGGCCAAATTCTAGGAGGGCTATTCTGTTCTCCAGACAACCCTGGAAGTTAGTTTTGCTGTATAATTCAATCCAACCCAAACAGATATGTAATATAAAAATGGAATCTCTCTCACACATACAGAACTTTCAAAAACATTTTAATTTTTTTTTGTTATGAATAGAAACAGGAGAGGGGGGAGGATTTAGTAGTTCGCTAGCAGCAGAGGCAGCAAATGTTCCTGAAACATTCCCTTCTGCTATGCAATAATAGTCTCTGTTGAACACAAACAATAATCCAGTCTAACTGCACAATACCAAGTTTTCTGTATCCATTTCACATTTTTACATAAGCGTTTGAAATACTAAGCACATATTTTCATCAGGTAATATTAAAAACAGCTTTTCTGAGTAGGAACACACAAGAACACAGTTCTGGCTGGCTTAGCATCAGTGGGTGTGGCCTAGTATCCAGGCTGAGGGTCTGCCCTGCCTGGATGGCCCGGGAGGGCTTAGTCTGTTGGATTTTAGAAGGTGAGTCGATGGTCTCGGGCACCTCCTTTGAACACCAGGGTCGGGAAGGTGGTGGCAGGTTTTTATTCTGCCGCCGCGCTGTATATCCTCCAGGCCTCCTATAGGGGTTAGTTCCCAGGGGTCGCCTAGTATGAGTTCCTGCTGGGCTTTTTCTATAAAAAAAACCCTGTGTGAAACAATGGTGATATCAGGGAGTATCACTTAATATACAAATGAGTCCTGCTGGGCTTTTTCTACAAAAAAAGCCCTTCTTAAGAACATACAAAACATCCTGAGAGTCAGCTTGGTGTAGTGGTTAAGAGCAGCAGCTCTAATCTGGACAACCAGGTTTGATTCCCCATTCCTCAACATGAAGTCTGCCGGGTGACCAGAGCTGTTCTCTCAAGAGCAGTTCTCTCAGAGCTCCCTCAGCCTCATCTACCTCACAGGGTGACTGTTGTGGTGAGAAGAAGGGAAGGCAACTGTAAGCCACTTTGAGACTCCTCAGGGTAGAGAAAAACGGTATAAAAACCAACTTCTTCTACCTCTCTCCAGTGTTACAGCCTAAGTAGCACCTTGATTTATTGAGGTGCTATGGGTAATGAAAAGACAAGGGAGACAACTAAAGTGAAGGAAGACTCAAATTGAATACAACAAGTGGCAAAAAAAATATTTTTCCAGCACCATTGCATCAATACAGTGTAGACCATCAGACCTGTTCCAGGTTGTCACCTCTGGCCTTGGTCTTGAAACTCTGGAAAGGATGAGTTCTCTTTCTCCCTTTATTCGGGCTTCTGATATATTTTCCTAAACTGATGACTCTGGATATCTATTGACTGTTATGAGCTTCAGGTGAAGCACATTGAAACTGACTCTAAAGGAGCTTCGCAGGAGGAGGACTTAAAAGAGACATTGTCTATACAGAACCCTGGGAATCTGGCTATTGTGATTCATGTATTTACTAATTGTTTGTTTTTATTAAAGGTTAGACGATATGTCACTTGATATATTACACATTTTGTATTGCTTTTCGGTGTTTCTGTTTCCATTATCATTTACACTGAAGCCTGACAGAGTTTCCACCCTGGAGAAATGGCTGCTTTGAAGGGTGGACTCCATGGCATTGTACCCTTCCCCTCCCCAAACTCTGGCCTTTTCCAGATCCACTCCCAAAGTCTCCGGGTATTTTCCAACACAGACCTGACAACCCTACTCAGGAAAGATATAAAAATCTTAACCAATGCCTAGAGGAAGTTTTGGAGTGGATACAGGTTAATAAACTGGCACAACACAAGTGCTATTGATGAGCAGGCAGTATGACCAGGGATTGAAGGTGTCATCCATTCTGAATGGGGTTGCGCTCATCTTGAAAAACAGGTCCATAGTTTGGGGGTGCTCTTGGACCCAGGCCTGCAATTAGAATAGCAAGTGGCAGCTGTAGCCAGAAGTGCCTTTTACTTGCTTCAACTAGTTACACAGTTGCAGCCTTTTGTTTTCAGAAAACATCTGTGCTCCCAGCTGATGGCTGGGAAATCTAAGGAAGATGCAAAGAAACACTTGGAGAAGTTATATGTGTGGTTAGATACTTAAGATACCATGGTGTAAACTTACATTATCATTTTAGCTCTTAAGATTCATACTAAAAGAGTAATGCAATATAATTAAACAGATAGTTTTAGTGTAGGCTTACAATCTGTATAATATTTTATATAGACTATGAAATAATGTAAAATGGACAATAATATTCTAATGTTATGTTATTTGGAAAGATTACTATCATGCAGAATGAACTATAACTGTATTGCTAAACTTTAATTTTCTGTTCCCATGTCCCCTTTTCCCTTTACCTTTGGAAACTAATAAAACTTTAAATCTCAAAAACATCTGGGCACTTGCCTGTCCTCTTGCAATTGTCTACCAGTCAGTGAAGACTTGTTTTGCTTGCTGTTCCCTCAGTGATCCCTTCAACCTGCCATTTTAAAAATTGTACTTAATGTATGTGTATTTTATTGTACTTGATGTGTATTTTAACTTGGTTTTAATTGTGTTACATGTTTTTGTTTGGTTTTAATGGATTATGAGATGTGTTGTTGTTACATACATTTTTAATCTGTTAGCCCTCTTGGTGGGCCTGATGATAGAAAAGTGGAGTATAAATTTAAACATTTAAAAGCCTTTCAGATTATTAAAAGGACAGAAAAACATATCAACTAAAGTTGTAGACTTTAGCTTACTGCATTTGTTGGGAATATATGATAAAAATATTGTGCAATTTATTTATAAATGTTGGGATTTTACATAAAACTCACAAAGAATTTAAATGCTATTGTTAATTGTAAATGTTCTGACAGAAATTATTTAATTTTAAAACTCAGAAGTGCGCCATTCGTATGGAAACCAAAATTCTGACAACAGAATAGTTAAGCAATCTGTTAGCAAAAAGATATGAAGAGACATACTCACAATGGGAGCCTTCCAAAATGTCTATAGAGAGGCATCTTTCCATATATAAAAGGCAAGCTGTGTTGCCAGCATCTCACCTCGCAGTCTGTTGGCTCAGCCATGTGTTGCTCACTTGACGGAGAGTAACCCCACCCTCCAGCCCCAGGACAGATGAGGATTGGGCCACTGAGGAAGCTGCCTTCACCAATTTTTCCCTCAGTGACTGTTGCTAGGCAACCATAGTATTCCAAAAGCTTGGTTCTGTCAGTAAAAGCTGGGGGGGAGGCCCTTTCCAGGCCTGTTTTGGCCTTTGAAGGAGAACTAATTGGGGACAGTCCTGACTAAGGTCACCAGCTCCAGGTTGGAATATTCCTGGAGATTTTGTGGTGAATTGAGAAAGTCAGAGTTTGGGAAGGGAAGAGGCCTCAGTTGCATATAATGCCATAGAGTCCATACTCCAAAGCAGTTATTTTCTCCTGGGGGAGAGACATCTTTTGTCTGGAGTTGAGTTGTAATATCAGGTGCTCTTCAGGCTCCACCTGGAGATTGGCTGTCCTAGACCTGGCAGCACTCTCTGGTGACTTGATGCCACCTGACTGGCATGACTTAACAAGGCCTGCCTGCTTGCTACTGTTCAGCAGCAGTCCCCCTATAACAGCTAGTATGGCATAGCAGTTAGTGCTTCAGAGCAAGGTCTGAAAAATCCAGGTTCTTGCTGTGAAAACTGACTAGGTAATTTTGGACCAGTCACAGACTTTCAGTCTAACCTACCTCACAGGGTTGTTATACAGATCAAAAGGGAGAGAGGAAACTGATGTAAGCTGATTTGGTCCCTACTATGGAGAAAGACTGTACTTTTCCTAGGTAGAGGCTGCAGGGAGCAGGGAAGAAATGGAAAGCTGAAGTCAGATGGGCTCATAAAGGTAGACTGATGATTGGCTGGACAGGAGACATGGTTGCCAATTCCAGATTGGGAAATTCCTGGAAATTTGAGAAGTGGAGCCTGGAGAGGGTGGGGTTTGAGGAGGCATGTGACCTCAGACAAGTACAATGCCATAGATTCCAATCTCCAGGTTGGTGTAGTGGTTATGTGCATGGACTCTTATCTGGGAGAACTGGGTTTGATTCCCCACTCCTCCACATGCACCTGCTGATATGACCTTGAGTCACTCACAAGTTCTCGCAGAGCTGTTCTTCTCAAAAGAAGTTTCTCTCAGAACTCTCTCAGCTCCTCCTACCTCATAGGGCAGGGGTCCCCAACCACCATGCCGCAGAGGAGGCAGAGGCATCGCACTGCTTTTACCTGCCCAGGACCCAGGCAAATGAAAGAGGCAACGTGGCCTTGCTCTGAGACAGGGAGGCAGCCTCAAAGTGAGATAGAGCAACCCAACTGCCCCTTCTGCCTGCCCAGAACCCAATCAGCTGATCAACTGAGGTCTTTAAATGGGAGGGGGATTGGCCTCTGCTGCCTGGCCACCTAGCGGGGAGGTGGCAGAAACAACCCCAGTCTCACTCTTCCCATTTAAAGACTCCCATGTGAGGCAGGGATGGGGTACTGGGGCAGCCTGAGGTAGCAAAAACTCCAGCAGCACCACCACCACTGGTTCGAGGGAAAATTGTTTTCCACAAAACCGGTCTCTCGTGCCAAAAAGAATGGGAGCCACTGTCATAGGGTATCTATTCTGGAGAGGGGAAGGGAAAGGAGATTATAAGCCATTCTTAGACTCCTTTGGATAGTGAAGGGCAGGGTATAAATCCAATCTCTTCTTCTTCTCCAAACCAGCCATTTCCTCCTGGGGAAGGATTGTTGCCAATGTTCAGGTGAGGGCTGGAGATCACTCAGAATTACAGCTGCTCTCCATATGGCTGAGATCACTTCCCCTGGAAAAAATGGCTGCTTTCCAGGGTAGACCCTGTTAAGGTCTCTTCCCTCCTGCTTTGGTCCACACTGTGGAGAAAGACTGTACTTTTTCTAGGTAGAGGCTGCAGGAAGGGGGGAGGAGATGGAAAGTGGAAATCAGATCAATTGCCCTACAGAAAACATCCACGTTGAGGTGCATACTGTATGGTATACCATAACACAACCAAGCCAAGCCAAAACATACAGATCATGCCACAAGCACATGCTGACACTAAATGCTGCAAGGATGAATATGTCAGAAAAAGGCAGCAACGCACTGCAGATGAAAGGAATGCTGAGCTTCAGTGTCTGTGTGATTGTCGTCATGCTATGACACCACAGCTAACTGACCCTGAGTCCCCAAGGCTGAAATATTCAGAGCCTCTTTCTGGAACCCATTGTATTTATTAACCCATTAGGCCTTGTTCCTAGTTACTGAATATTCCTTTACCTGGAACACATACTCTTGTTATAGTACCAAAAATTGAATTCCTTCACCTTTATTTTTTAAGCAGTTTGTTCCTTGCTCTTGTGAATAGAAAATAAATGCTGAAAATCAATCCACTGACACAGGACTACAGTAATGTGTATATGTTGTGTGTGTGTCAAAGACACAACGGTGACAAAATAGACTTGTTAGGTACATTGCATTTACTCTGTGACAGCATTTTCAGTAGCTAACACTAAGTTGTAAACTCTGAATTCAGGTTTTTTTAAAAAAATCTTAAATCAAGAAAAGTTGAACTAAAATGAGCTTTGTTTTACTTATTGTGATATTTTATTATTGTTACAGTTTCAGCCTCAGTTCCACTGTTCTTAGAAAAATGCTTTTAAAGGGGAAAGGGGAGTATGGACTGCATTTCTCAATATTCTAACAAGAGCTAAGGAACTCTGCAAAGGACAGTATTTAACGTTACCCACTGGTACATGCATATTTATTGCCCAGTCCAGCCTTACCACATGCATACATGTGGTTCCTGAAGCTCTTGTGCAACAAGTCTCTTCAGTGTAGTAGAGGAGGCTGTTCAAGAAAGTGAAATTGTTGCCAAGAGCCTCTTTGAAGCAAAGCAGAAAGCCTTGAAGGCTTGGGAGAGTCAAGTGGGTATTGGAGCAACCACATTTGCAAGATAATAATGTTTAAAGCTGTTACTTTCTAAACACTGGGTCTGCTTGATATTTGGTTAAGACAAGGTATGGTTTTATACAATTGATCTGGATCAACAATAGATGAAATGAGAGAAAACTCTTATTAACTATTTGTTCAGAAGTCCACCAGAACCCAGAACAGAATTCACTGTTGAATCCCAAACCACACCTTTTATGCTGACACTGAATAACCAGTGGATAACCTGCAAAACATTACAATATATAGGGCATTCTCTGTTTATCTAAATGGCAACATAAACTGCACGCTCAATAGCAATCAACTGTATACTAAGGGCGTAACAGTGCCTCCATAGTCATAGATATATAGAGTACTCCCTCTCTGGTTTATACATATGTTCAGACAATATGCTCTGGAGAGGAGTGGGGATGAGACAACCTTATGGGAAATCAGTTCTGATGATACACCCATATTGTACTGGAATATGTCCCTAGACTTTGCCACAAAATTAGTAAGTGATACTTTAAGAAACAATTCAGATTTCTATATACACAGAACAATGTACAAAAGCTGTCCACACTGCTGCTTGTTACATTATATTACAGTTATATTTTATATCCTAGATCAGAGGTGGCCAACGGTAGCTCTCCAGATGTTTTTTGCCTACAACTCCCATTGGCCCCAGCCATCAGACATGTCCTAGACATTTCTGTGGAGACATGTTGAAGGTGTTGGGGAAAATAGCTAAGCCCACGGCAGCCTAGATGTAGCAGCCACCAGACAGCAAAGAGTAAGGGGCAGGGAATCTACATGATACATTTTGACACACCAGACAACCCATTTCCAGCCTCCTCTAACCAGAGCCTCCCAGGAAAAGCGAGATCATGGTTTTTAATATGGCCTGGATGAGTTAATTGCAGTTTGAGCCATATAGAGTCACTATTTAGAACTGGAACACACAGCAATAAAGAAGTGACAAACAAGGAAGAGCTTCCAAACAAAAGTATTTAGACTTTCAACAATGTTTAACTTATCTTTGACTGGATCATTGATATGGATCAATGATATTGCATCAGTGATATGGACAGGGCTTTTTTTTGAGCAGGAATGCACAGGAACGCAGTTCCAGCTGGCTTGGTGTCAGAGGGTGTGACTTGATATGCAAATTATTTCCTGCTGGGATTTTCTACAAAAAAGCCCCTTGTGAAACAGTGGTGATGTCAATGGGTATGGTCTAATATGCAAATGAGTTCCTGCTGGGCTTTTTCTGCAAAAAAAAAAGCCCTGGATATGGCTATCCAGTCACTCAACGTAATTTTCACTCTCATGTACCTCCCTAAGAAACAGATTTTAAGGTGGGGTTTTCCCCCCTGTTTCCTATGACATTACTAGGTATAACCACACATTTATTTTTACTTCAGTCATGTGTAATGATTGTTAGAATGGACTGTGATTTTGTTACAGTAACAGCAAACAATTATTTCAGAGTCCACCAAAAGAACTGAAAGGTTTACAACTCCGTATTTTCTTCCTTATAGCTCAGCCAGGCCCAGACACCTCCTTAACCAATGAAATCATGAAACTGGTACAGATGATGAGGCAATGTACTCTACCATAAGACAGAACCAGCTTATTACAGGCCTCCACAATCTAGGTCATAACTGTGTCATACTCAGGGCTTTTTTTGTAGCAGGAACTCCTTTCCATATTAGGCCACACACCACTGATGTAGCCAATCCTCCTAGAGATTTAAGTAGGCCCTGTACTAAGAGCTCTTGGAGGATTGGCTATATCTGGGGTGTGTGGCCTAATATGCAAAGGAGTTCTTGCTACAAAAAAAGCCCTGGTCATACCAACAACTTTAGCTATCATCAGGGCTTTTTTTTGAGCAGGAACGCACAGGAACGCAGTTCCAGCTGGCTTGGTGTCAGGGTGTGTGGCCTAATATGCAAATGAGTTTCTCCTGGGCTTTTTCTTCAAACAGCACTGCATAAAACAATGGTGACATCAGGGGTGTGGCCTAATATGTAAATGAGTTCCTGCTGGGATTTTTCTGCCAAAAAAGCCCTGGCTATCATCCTTCCAAAATATTTTCTATTTGTCTTCATAACACCTTAAGTGATTTACTTCCTTCACAATTGCTAGAAATCCTACTTTATCTTATTATGTATCCTATTACATAATAATAAAAATTATTATTATTTATTAGATTTGATTGATCATCCCATCCCAGCTGAGGCCAGGGTCTGAGTGATGTACATCAGATAAAAACAATATGCAGGTTAAAACAACAGTTAGTTTTAAAACAATAAAAATTCCAAATCTTAATAATACGTCTATAACTCCACAAAGCTTGTGAAATGTTTATTCTTCTGAAGAGCCCATACCTGATCACGGTTTACAGAAGTTAATCACATAATGCATTTCATTTCATCGTACTGATACCAGTGATTATCTTATAAGATGTTCTAGAAAACATTCTGGGGAACTAGAACATTCACTAAATATTGGGACTCTAAATGCTGATGCTACTTCAGGAAGATATGATAATGCAATTTTCCTTTTTAACAAATGCACTGGTAATATGCTATATAACTCTTACTGGAATGATTTGAGATTGTTACTTTATATGGAAAGTATTATTTCTCCTTGGTGATCCAGGTTAGATTTGTAATGATGGTAATTTACCTGGATTGTTTTTCTATAACATTCTTAGATACCATCCGTTATAACCGCTCATAATACATTAATTACTGATAATCAGAATTCCAAAATAATAAAGTATGTACAGTATATTAATACATCTGATGAAGTGAGATTATTAAAGCTTTTGCCAAAATAAATTAATTAGAATTTTAAGGTGCCATGAGTTGGTTGTTTTGGTTTCAATAAATCAGCAAGTTACCCATCTTACCCATGTGTTTTAATCTCTGCTTCCTTTGGGTCTCTGTTTCTTCCCCCTTCTGATGAAAAAGACAACCTCTTCAACAAGTAAATCAATTTGCACCAAGTACTAAGAGCTTGGGTATCTATTATCTCATCATGGCCTCTGAACTGCATGGTCTGCATGAACATATGACTTTTCTGTGCAGTTGTTAGGGCTTTTTTCTATCTGTTTATAATTCATAAAATGCAACAAATTGAACTCTAAAATACAGTTATTACAGCAGCAGGGCCAAATTAATGCTATTTAGTAAAAAGAAAGACCATTCCAAAGGCAACAGGTAGTTTACTCATGGGATCCCTTAATTTTCAAAGTACACTATGGTTAGAAATCTGTATCAGCTAAGAATTAAGCAATCATGTACTCTAGATGTAGGACTAGATCCAGTGGAGGATTTCTGTTGTAGAAGAGAAAACGTTTTTTGTTAATTATACTACAACTACAGATCTGCCCTCCCTCCCTGTTCCTGGGGGACCTCACCTGCACTGTCCCTTCTTGGGCTGCCATATGCCCACTGCTTAGATCCCCTGCCCTGGGGTGGGACACCACCACACCTGCCAATCCCCTGTCTTCCTAGATGAGACCCATGTGATGGGCATCTTCTGCATCTTGTGAGACACCACCGCTCCATCTCCCCCTTACCCTTACAGTGTTGGTGGGGCTCATGGGAAGTGGGGCTGCTGGCCTTCTCCTGGCCTTGTTCCTGTGCTGCTGTGCTGGCCTGCCACCTCCTCTCTATTGTAGACATCAGCCTTTCCACCATGGACTGAGGGGACCCCAAGATAGGCAACCTGTCATCGATGGGGGCAGCATCTTGTCTTGAGGCATTGCCAGCCCCTCACTTCTTCTTGGATTCTGTCTCCCTTCTCTGCACTCAGAGGCTACCCTGTCTTCCCCTACACAGGTAAGGGTAGGGGCAGGATCACTGCCTCTGGATAGTCTACCGTATCATTTCAGGTTATTACAAAACTGTGTAGACCCAAAACTGCCATTTTCTTAATAGCATTGTTCTGGATGTCTGCCGTGGCAATGACATAAATTACAAAATAAATACATATTGTTATATAAACACAGGTAATTTCTGAAAGAACAAAATGCAAAATAGACAGTGTTCGATATTTAGTTTTCCTCTGATCAGGACAATACTGACAGTTTTAAATAGGAAGAATATAATAATTGCTTTTTCCAAATAAATCAAGCTTTGTATTTTGTATTGATTTTACTGGATAAACCTTTCAAGGGTTGGTTTGTGAAAAAAATATGAGTCACATGAGTCATGCTTAACTTCTTTTTTCACTGCAGATGTCCAATTCTTCTCATATTTTTTCATTCAGTGGAACATGGCCCTTAATAACCAAAAAAGTGAAATTATTAAGGACAATCAAACTCATGCACAATATAGTCTCTTGAGAATAATCGCAGTGGTGAGGATGAAAAAAGGACTACATTTATGGTGTTACATTTTGTATTGACTCTTTTAGGCTAAAACTGAACTGGCTATCTACTGTAATCCACTTGAATCTCTAACTTTCAGTACAATGTATAAATGCCAAACGCTAAAGCAATATCACTCCATACTCACAAATTATAATGGCCAATGCTTTTCTCTTTTTAAACTTTTTAAAACCAGAAACTTAAACTGTGGTTCTTGCCTTTTCAGTGACTCACAAAAGCTCATACTCTGCCTCAGATTTTGTTAGTCTTGAAGTTTCTACTGGACTCTTGCTCTTTTCTACTGCCACAAGCAGACTAATACGGCTACCCATCTAGACCACTATCAGTGTACTGTCATAGTCCTAATTTGTTCCTGTTTTGTGAACACAGTATTAGTGACTGAACTTATATTCAGTGTATTAGTTTTAAACCATCAAATCTGATATGCATACATATCAACTGCCATCAGAAGCTTAAAAAAATACTATCCTGTTTACTTTTCAGAACTAAATGTGAATATTGGGTTGATTTCCAGATTTGGGCAGGCACTATTGGCTGAAGAAGTGTAGTTTTCAAAACCTGTAACCAATGATACTTTCAAATAACTTCCTTGTTAATTAATGAACAGCCATTGAACAGCAGAACGTTATTTTCTCAGGCTGACCTCTTTTCTCTCTTAATTATTTCACAACTTTGTGAATGGGGAGGCATGATTACCTGACAGGTTCTTGCAATCATTTAAAAGACCTGTGGAACATTTCAACACTATCTCATCACTGTTATCATTTCCACATTGTTTTCAAAGAAAATAAATTACATTCACAATTTTATAATTTTATGCAGAAAATGATAAAATTGCAAATGTTTTATATACATACACACATATGTGCAATATATGTAATATATGTGCATACCTTACTCTGTCTTGTTTTACCAAGCAATTTTCCAACTATATTTGCATATCTGTTTATTTACCTAGTGGCCTTTCTTTGATATATGCACATAAAATCATAAAAACACAATCATGCCAAACTGTAACAAACCCAAGAAAGGTTAGCTGTGCATCGCAGATGCTCTCTTGAACAGTTCTGTTATATATTATTTGCTCTCTTGAACAGTTCTGTGTTATATTATTTGTAGATTTCAACAAAACAAGTGACATACTCAGGAAGGCTATTTCACCAGGTGGGCAACCAAGGCCTTTTTTTTTTTAGCAGGAGTGCACAGGAACACAGTTCCGGCTGGCTTGGTGTCAGGGGTGTGGCCTAATATGCAAATGAGTTCCTGCCTTGCAAAACAATGATGACACCAGAAGGTGTGGACTAATATGCAAATGAGTTCCTGCTGGACTTTTTCTACAAAAGAAGTCCTGTGGGCAACCATCAGTAAAAATATCCAGCAAGTAGCTGTGGTGAGGGAGCAAGCAGACACAGGTCTGAAGAACAACGTTGCCGCAAGGGACTGGAAGAGGTGTTCCTTTTTGCAACCTTCTGACCCATACTGCTCAAATAAAGGCAGAAAGATCATGAGAACTGAGTGTGTATACATACAGATGATGCTATGCATCACACATTAATTGTGCACACAGTTTATAGGGGAGAACCGTAGATCTTGGAGACCACTGTTTATTAAAATTTTCAGCAGGTGTATGCCTCAGTAACTGGAGGCTTTCACACCTGCTAAAAATCTTAATATGTAGTGGCTTCCAGGAAATATCCTTGATATTGCCATCCTAAGCAGAACTATGACTTCCTTCATCCATTAAAGTCAGTGGGCTTAGAAACATATAATTTTGCTTAGGATTGCATTGTTAGTATCCTATACAGATTTCTTCAGAAATCTAGATTTGTTTTTAATTGTACTTTATTGTACAGTTGCTGTCTCCTTATTGTTGCCTCCTCGATTTCCTTGAGGATACAAAGGGGAACTGTGAATCTCAAATAAATAAACTGATAGGGTGGGGGAATCACTGATACCACAAAATATTATTTCCCATACTAAATTTGCCGGTAGCAATGGTCAGTTACCATACAGTCCCATCTTTAAAAGTAATACCATTTTCATGTGAAGGGTAGGAGGGAAAACATCACCTGCCATGTCTGATTCCTGTTCTTTGACTAACTACAGTTTGATCCTGTCAGGCTGAGCACATTCTACCACAAACTGCAGCATATGGATTAAATCTTTAACCTTTTAAAATGACACCATTTCCTAACAGATTTAAATAAACTGACAGACAGTAGACTCAAAGAAACAAAAGAAAGTGCTTCTTGTGTACCACAATGCATAAATCATGTATGCGATTCACGGCCATAGAACATGAAAATGGACCCTGCCTCAGATCTTTAAAAGAGAATGCGATACATTAATGGAAGGACATCTATTAACAGTTATCCACCCTGATGGTTAGATAAAACTTCCATGTTACAAAGTAATATATCTTTGTATACCAGACGGCAGCTGCTGGTATTCAGCAAAGGAGAGCTATTCACACACTCTTCTGAGTAAGGTGTCTTCCCAGAGACACCTTATTGGCCTTTGCTGAAAACATCCCACATCCCACTGTCTGATCCACTGGGCTCTTATGCCCTAAATTTCTTCTTATTCCTCACTATTTACTATTTCCTCTTATCTTACATCCCAGTAACTTCCTTAGACTCCAAATAAATTTAATATTAATTCCAACAGTTTCAAATTGAACCTTCAGTGTTATTAGCAATATTCTGGTGCTACTTCATTTTCTTTTAAAACACACAGGTATTTTCACAGTTCCATAGCACAAAGAGGTGGATAACACAAATTACTACTGAGATTTTTTTTAAAAAATAATTAAAAGCAAGAAAGTAAACATAAAACTGTAGTTAAAGTTAGTTTAAACTGAAGCTACCAATCATCTTTGCAGCTTTTGGTCTGAGTTATAGAAGGACCAGCCAATCTTTGATACCTTTCTCAGATGTAGTCAGAAACCAGGTTGCAAACAAGTTCAACCTTACACATTTGCTGAAGCAATGAGTCAGAGGGAAATAATTCAGAAGAAAAGCCTCTACACACACACACACACAGAGAGAGAGAGAGAGAGAGAATACCCAGAGCCTTAAACACACTGGGTACAATCATCCAGACAAAATTAAACACTTTGAAGGCCTATTAATTTGTATGTGGGAGAGAAAGAGAAACACACACAGCACACAGGAACAAATCAATGGGTCATAAAATGCTTAACTTGGCAGCTCATAGGAAAGGCCTGGAAGTCAGTCTCTATTCCACTGGCATTTGCTTCCGTCTGAGGTCCTTAGGCTCCCACAACAGCAATCTGCCCAAGATTGACCTACTAGGAAATCTAGCTGAAGTCTGTCTCCCGCTCCTCCTCTTCCTTGCAGTTCCAATATTTTATGAACGACATGCCTGCCTTCCGCATGCAACACAACCAACCCCTCAACGAAGAGAGACAAAGATCAGAATCATCTCTCGGGACTCTGCAAGAAGACAAGCTGGGGTGGAGTGACAATTATAGCCAAGAAGCACGACGGGCGGGGCGGTGGGGCGAGAGCTGTCCTGCCATACAAATCAAAAGCGAGGTTGAGCGTGCGGCCAGGGGAATTTCCAGCCCCTGAGCCTCACATTGTCTCGGATTCGTAGGCGACTGAGGACAGAGCGAGTTAAACAGTCTTGCAGCTACAGCTGCTGCTTAGAAGACATGGAGACACCTACCACCGCGACCACTATCACCCTCACCGGAATGAACGAACTGAGAGTCTCTCCAGGAGCTAATGGCTTTCCTCAGGGGAGTAAATGGTCCCTTTTTGTGTGTGTGTTTTACAGAGGCGATCTCAAAAGTACTGGAGGAGGACGTGGCGCGCTCTGTCCGTGCCTACAACAACAGCACAGGGCTGCTACCTCAACGGCGCCGAGGAGCAGCTGCAGGAGACTCCTCTCCTCCCAAGCCCTTGAGTCGGTCGCTTGCCTGGCTCGGAGGCTTCTCCTCCACACCGCCCAAGCCGAAGTGGCGCCAGGTCCGGGCTATCGTGACCAATACAGGGGGGGATTCCCCTGCAGCCGCCGCAGTCTTCTCTGTCGGGGAGAAAACCCTGCCCAGCCCAGGGTCTCTCTGCTCAAACGCTGCCCCAGCCTTGTCCTTTTTAGCCTCATTCGGGACCCTTCCATTTGCCCGCCCAGCGTGTGCCTATCAGACGAGGAAACACCCCCCCAGTCGCCCCCTCCCCTAGGGAGACGCCAGGAGAGTGGCTGCTGCCCGCAGAGCGCGGGAGAGGGCTCTTCACCAGCCGGGCTCCCCGCTCTGGAGCCGGAATGTGGCAGTGGCTGTCCCCAGCCCCGCGGGGACCCTTGCCCAGCTTCCAGACATTGTGGAACCGCTCCCCCCTCCGCCTTCTCAAGCCTTCACCATGCTTTCTCTTGAAGAAAGTGAAGGGGGGGGGCGCCTAACCTTCCATCCTTATCTTGTCCCCCACAACCACGCAGTCAGAACCCTCCTCCCACACACACACAGAGCAGCAACTTAGCGGAGGGGGGGATACAAAAGCAGAAGCTTTAAAAATATATTAAAGCCCCCTCGGCACAACCCAGCCAACCAGCCGCCCAGTCAACCCTCCCCTCCCTGAGGAAAGGACAATAGCTTTCCCCCCCACCCCCCGCAGCCCCATGACACTAGACCCCCAGTTGTGGGGGGGAGTCCATTGTGTGTCCGGCTCGACAATTTACAAAACAAAACAAAAAATACAAGAGAGGGAGACAGGGCGAGTGGCTCCTCCTCCTCCTCTTCTCCAAAAAGGCCTGTTGGAAAACTGCACAGAGCAGCAGCAGCAGCCGCCGCTCCAAGCCCACCATCTCGCTCGCTCGCTCGCTCTGTGCCCTAGCGAGCAAAAGAGGCGAAAGGCCCCGAGCGAGAGGAGGGGGATCTCTGCCCCAGAGCAGGGGGAAAGGCCCGATCGCTTTGTGTTACCTGCCGTGAAACCAGTCCTTGCAGGCGTCGCACTCGATCATGAAGCGGGTTACGTCGTAGGGCAGCCTACAGATGCAATAGACGGGCACCGTCGCCATGTTAGCTCCCTTCAAAACAACACTGGACTCCCAAGGCAAGCGAGCAGAGAGAGAGAGAGAGCGGAGGCAAAGCAAGCAGGCAGGGCTTCTTGACTGCGGCTTCCTTGCCGCTAGGTCGGCTTGTCTGATTCTCTCCCCCTTTTGAAAAAGAAAAGCAAAAAAAAAAAAAAAAATCTGCAAGGCCCGGAGGCAGAGGTGGAAACCGCACACGCACACACAAAACAAAAACCGGAGAATTCAATAAGCGATCCTCAAGGGCGAGCTTGCAATGTCAAAAAAATAACCAATGGTTCCCGAAAGTTTGGCTGCATGGCTCCTCTGGCTCGCGCGGGTTCCAAAGCGCACTGGAAGCTTTTTTTTTTTTTTTGGTGGTGGTGGTGGTGGTTGCTAAATGATCATTATTCCAAATGTTGGGCGAAATGCATTCTATTGCATGCCCCCTGGTGACAGTACAGTACCGAGGCTTTTCATAAACACTCCGAAATGTAGCCCTTTCCTTGTAATGTCCTTACGTCAGCTTGCAACATTGTAATATTTCCTCTGATGGGGCTGGGGAGGGAGGCTGCAGAAAAGGGGAGGCGAATCTGTGAAAACTCCCAACCTTGGCAGCGTGCAAAATATTTTAAGGGGTGGGGGGGAGAGAAGACAACCAGTCTCAGGGCTCGAAAATAAACAGGGAGGCGTGCAAAGTTGAGACGACTGAAGGAGGGAGATTTTTAAAAACTACAAACGATCAGCGAGGGATATGGTGTAGAACTGAAAGACAGCCGCCGAACTGGCATGGAGGCGGAGGTTAGCGAGAGTATTTTTTTTTTTTTTTTAAATTACAGTAGCTTCCAAAATTGTTATCTGAAATCTCTCGCCGACCACCACGATCTCCCGTACTAGGGAGGATTAAAAGGCGATCGTAAAAATGGTAAAGGAGGAGGTAAGGACGCAATCGGTATCATTAAACAACATTAAAGAACCAACAGAGATCCAGACTTGGACAAACTCTGCCAGGTGATTAAACAGTAAACTTGGGGGGGGGGGGGTTAATTTTGATTTAATCTCTTGCTATTTACCTAAATTGGGGTACTGGGAGAAAAAAAATTAGGAAAGATACATATATCCAGCTGTATTTTCATGCAATTCCGCAAGAGGAAGGAGTTCGAAAAAAGGGAGGGAGGGACGGGAGTTTTAAAGGATATGCAAACTTTCTGGGTTAATCCAGTATTCTTCTCCCTCAAGGTACGTATTTACTCCTAGAAGTGAGAATCCCCATCTTGCCTCCTTTTCTTCATTGTTAATGAAACTGGTAAGGGACTTTCACTGGAGGAAGTGGCGGTTCCGTTCACTTTCCGGCGTTTGGGTATTCCGCGATTTCCATGAACGCATAAAGCTCGTCCTGTACGGTCCCGTTTAAATATGAAATGGTTGTAACTTTTATAAACAGCTCTGTTATTCATGACGCCGCCCTCATTTATTCCAAGCTTCTATTATAAAGGGTTTTTTGAAAACACGTGTCACTTTGCCCCTTTACTCACTACTGCAGTCACACGTTTAATAGTTTCCCGGTTGCCATGGCTTCAGGGGAGGGGAAAGATTGCGACCCTTATAGGACGGGGCACAACCCTGCCGGGTCCATGTGGAGGGGCAAGTTCATTTCTGTCCAGCAGTCGCCATCTCCATGTTGTTGTTTTTCTAGACTTCCAACAAAGAGATGACATTTTTTGTAAATGTAATTTTTCCATAATATTGTAGCTGTATTGAATACAATAAATCCCAAAGAGCTCATGTTTGTATCTTCTTTGGAATAATGAAATTTCTTAGTATATGTGGTAGTTACACTAGACCTGATCAATCCAAGTTCAAATTCCAGCTCTCCCATGGGCTGGATGAGGGAGAACAATTTAATTCTGACAGAGGTTATCAGGATTAGTAAGGCAGACCAGGGACTCAAGATCTCTTCTGGCTTGAATGGGGTTATACTCCTCTTGAAAAGTTTCACAGTTCACAGTTTGGGAGTATTGCTTGACAGTGCAAGTAACCTTAAAAAACAGGTAGTTGTGGTGACTCTGAGTGCTTTTGCCCAGTTTAAGCTGGTATATCAGCAGCACCCATTACTGGTTCAGTCAGATCTAGACATAGTGATCCATGCCTCAGTTACATCATGACTGGACTACCACAATGTGCTCTGCTTTGGGCTACCCCTTGAAGAGTGTTTAGAAGCTGCACCTTAGTGCAGAATGCTGAGGCTAGACTGCTGGTTGGGGCCAGTCACCAGGAATATGTGTTCCCAATATTTACAGCAATTACACTGGCTACTGATCTGCTCCAAAACCCAATTCAAGTTGTTGGTTTTGTTCTTCAAAGCCCCACATGGCTTGGGGCCAGGGTATCTAAAGGACCATACTTCTCCCATACATTTCTGGATGAAGAGTGAGATCACAAGAAGAGGCCTTCAAAGAAGCTCATTCGGTGGGCACACAAGAGGGCCTTTTTGATGGCAATGCCATGATTATGGAACAACCACCCCAGAGAGGTGTGCCTGGCCCCTCCCTTTCAGTCTTCAGGGGGCAGTTGAAAATAGTGTTATTTAGAACGGCATTAATCAGTGCCGTATTAAACTCTATGGAGGCCCCCAAGAAGTCAAGATCTTGGGGGCCCCCTTGCGAATAACCTCAGAGTTGGACCACCTGCCCTGCTGCCTGTGGCTCCCGCTGCAGCCTGCAGGTGCTTTCCCAAAAGCCCTCTTGACAAAACTGCCGGGGAGAGACAGAGAGAGGCAAACTTGGCAATGATGCCAGCAGCAGCCACACCAGACAAGTTGGGCAAAGAGCGGCTCAGTTGCTGGCTGCGCATGCAGGCTGGGAGGACTGCAAGCAGAGGGGAAACCAGGTGGGGAGCCAGCCTGGGGCCCCTAAAGGTGTGGGGGTCCATAGACCAGTGCCTACTTGGCCTAATTGTTAATCCATCCCTGCTGCATTTGATCAATTTGGTCTTTATTTATTAGCAGTATATATATATATTGTAAGCCATCTTGAGTTTCACAAAGTAGAAAGGCAGCTAATAAATGTTTTAAATAAATGGAATCTTGATGGGTAACTGGTTTGAGCCAGTTGCACATGCTCAGCCTAACCTATTTTACAGGGTAGTTGCCAGGAGAGAAAGGGAGAATATTGTAAGCCACTTTGGGTTCCCAAAGCAAAGAAAAGTGGGGTAAAAGTTAAATAAATGTATAATGTATTAATAACACATTAACAAATGTGTTAATGGGTGTTGTCATAAGTATAAACAATTTTGAACATAATTACATTACGTGTTCACACATTCCTGAGAACATGTATTGATACCTACACATATAAATAACAACATACAGATAACCTTTAGAACTACTGTGAACATAAAATTCATATTTATTGTCGAAATATGTTGCAAAACAAATAGAGACTAAACAGAATATTAATCATTTCCTAAACCACCTCAAGAGAAACTGGAATTATGAAAGATTTTAAAACAACATTTACAGAAAAGGAAATGCTGGGGGATTTTTAAGTTCTTTGCTGTGTTTGCAGTGCAGTCCTAAACAGAGTTATGTGTATGGCCTATCGAGTCACTTCGGACTTATGGTGACTCTATCAATTAACCAATATGCTATCATTGACAACCTTGATCTGGTCTTGCAAACTGAAGGTCATGGCTCTAATCACATTGACTTCAATAGATTTAGGATTGCACACTATGTGCCCTATAATGCCCTACCTATAATTTAGTCCAGTTACATGTCAAAGTGGGATGAACATTGAGGAAATGGGAAAGGAACACACTAATATGTCTGAAATGACAACTTGAAGATGTTGGCTATCAGAGAGACATTACTTAGAGCTTCTAAGTTCATGTTCACGCATGATGTTTTAATAATCCCACCCTTTCATCTTTAATTCTACTGTAAACCCCATATTGTGTAGAATGAATACTCATCTGATGTATTCTGTGAACTCTGTGAACTTTCTGTCTTTTTTGCACTTTCTTTCCTTGAGCCTATGTGAGGTAGTGGATGGGTTAGCATGCTGGGACCTGGTTCAGATCCCCATTCTAACACAAAATACACCAAGCACCATTATGTAAGCCAAATAAAGCAAACACCCAGTGGCACCTTATAGACCAAGGGTGTCAAACTCATTTGTTAGGAGGGTTGGATCTGACATAAATGGGACTTTGTGGGGTGAGCCATGCATGTCCTAAAATGTAATGCCAGAGAGAGGAGATGTACACTATACAGAGTCCGTGTGTGGAGTAGGGGGCATACAAATTTACGGTAAATAAATAAATAAATACAGGCAAAAACAATTAAAGATATATATATATATATATTTAATATACAAACATGCTTAAAACTCTTACAAAATTTTGTTTAAAATGGAAAGGTAGGGGAATAGTGGGATTTTGCAATGCAATTTTAAAAATGAAACATCAAGGAAAAGGATCACATAGCAGAAAACTAAAAAATTAAAATGCTCTCAGGCATTGCAAGCTTACCCCCTCCCTCAGGGTCTACTCAGATTAGCAATGGTTCTCCGGTGTAATATCCCCCTTTGGCTGTGGGTTCCCAAGCTAGAATTCTCACTAGGCACTAGTTCTTACTCCATTTGACCTCAAAGCTTTCACACTTGATTTGCAACAACGCAACTCCAGGAAGCTTCAGCTGATCATAGGAACACTGGGAAGTTAAACCTCTCAATTGAAACAAAGTTACAAGCAGAAGGTGGAGTGGATTTTCCATTCCAGTCTGCTCTGCCTATGGGCCTATAGGCCTGAGTGGAAAACCCATTCCACATTTTCGTTGCAGCTTCGCTTCTGCTTTAGCCTTTGCAAAGAGAAGACAGAAGGAGCTGGGATTGTCAGAAGCCTCCAAGCTTTGCAGGGGGAGACAGGAGGGGGAGGGGGGAGAAGAGAACCCCGCGGGCCTGATTGAAGCTCTCCAGGGGCCGGTTTGGCCCACGGGCCACACATTTGACAACCCAGTTGTAGACTAACACCATTTATTTCAATGTAAGCTACCATGCCTCACAGCTCACTTTTTCATATAGTTGTGTGAAGGCAAAATCTTACTGGGAGGTCTTATGAGAAACATTGGGAAGGGGCAGCCAAAGCTTGGTGTAAATTACACCATGAGCTTTTCAAATAGTGGCTCATAGAAGCCACCATTTCTCAGCCTAACTACTTCAAAGGACTTTTGACAGGATAAAATTAACCCAATTTTCACCGCTGTAAACTGAATAAACTGAGCTTCGGTGGGGTAGGGCGGGATATAAATCGAATGAAATAAAATAAATAAAATAAAATATCTTTTGTTTGCATGGCTTGTTGTTTTTATTGTCTTAATCAGGGTTCTTTTTCTAGCAGGAGCTCCTCTTCATATTAGGCCACGCCTCCTGATGTAGTCAATCCTTGAAGAGCTTAGTGGGCTCTTAGTACAGGACCTACTGTAAGCTCCAGGAGGATTGGCTACATCAGGGGGGCATGGCCTAACATGCAGAGGAACTCCTGCTAGAAAAAGAGCCGTGATACAACAAGCCATGCAAACAAAAAAAAATAAGAACAGCAGAAGAGCATACAGCCAATTACACCAGCAGAATTAAATTTTAATCCAGGTGAACATGTATGGCTAAAAAAAAATTCCAAGGGGGTAGAGCATTGCTACAAGATGGCAGACAACCGACATCCTCTTTCCTACTACTCCACAACGACACAGACCTCACAAATCAATATTAAAGTATGGATAAATCCTACAGATTAAAACCCAACATGAATTCAACAGAGCTGACCTCAGTCAGAGCTTTTCCCTCTCCAAACAAGGCATCTAAACCCTTCAGCCCAAAATGGCGCCCAACCCAAAAACATAACCCTAACCCCAAAACACCAAAACTCAACAAAATGAATGACAATATTCCTCTTTTTACGAAAGGCCTAATCGACCTCAAGGAAGACCTACATCACTTTAGCAAAGCTTCTATGGATGGTTTACTACATTCAGTTAATTTTAAACTTAACAACATGGCTAAAGAATTGAAAGCAACCTTTAAACGAGCAGAAAATTCAACTGAAATGGGCACAACCCTCCAGGAAGAAGTCAGAGCACAAGAAGAATCAAACAAGCTGAAAAGTGAGAGAATATTTGCCCTGGAGAACCACTGGCAAATCCACAACCTGAAGTTCTGTGGAATAGAAGAGGGCACAGAAGGAAACTCAAACCTCGCAACCTTTATTTCTTCATGGCTCACAAAAATCCCGAAATGTAGGCAAGAGAGTAGCTCCCACAATTGCTTGAGCAGTCAGATTGGAACTCCTTGCACTAGTGCACCAAGGCTGCCCAAAGGACATCTTAGCACAATTTGTTTACCCAAGATCAAGAGGAAAGAAAAGAAAGGAAAGGTCCCTTGTGCAAGCACCAGTCGTTTCCAACTCTGGGGTGACGTTGCTTTCACAACGTTTTCACGGCAGACTTTTTTACGGGGTAGTTTGCCATTGCCTTCCTCAGTCTTTTACACTTTCCCCCACAGCAAGCTGAGTACTCATTTTACTGACCTCGGAAGGATGGAAGGCTGAGTCAACCTTGGGCCAGCTACCTGAATCCAGCTTCCGCCGGAATCGAACTCAGGTTGTGAGCAGAGAGTTCATACCACAGTATTGCAGTACTGCTGCTTTATCACTCTGGGCCATGGGGCAAGAGACAAGATCAAGAGACAGGATCCTAAAAGAGCTCACCAAAGAGGCTTCTTATACATTAACAAAAAAAAGATTCTGGTCTTGCTGAATCTTTTTCCAGATACTGTAGAAAATTACATCATCTGAACCTCTTTCCTCAAAAGTTATATGAGGCCAACATAAAATTCCAGTGGCGCTCTATATCTAATACTTTGGTCTATAAAAATGGCACCCTGCTCCCAAAACTTGGCATTTGGTCAGGGCACCGGGAGGGGGGCGAATTGGGCTCTCCACCTCCCTGTACCCAAGGCAAATGCCTAGTTCACCTCCCCCCGACCATCACCTCACCTCCTCCTCACTCCCCCCTTCCCTTCTGCACCACCCAGGAAGGGGCGGTGGAGCACCACGCTTCCCAACCTCTTTAAAGCCCTCCACCAATTAGCTGATTGGCAGGTAAAATGCTGCTGCCACCCCGTCCCTTTCCATCTGCGGCATCTCTCTCCACCGCCACCCCCCCCCCCCCGGTGCGCTCAGAGGAGCGCGGCTAGAATTGGCCATACCCACTTAGACTCAGCCTGGATCTCTCAGTACTCTCTCTTAAGAGAGCACTGCATGAGTCTTCACTCCTCCCTCACTTCTGCTAGAAGTGAGAGCGCTGAGAGGCCAAGGCCGAGTCTAAGCAGGTAGGGCCAATTCTAGCTGCGTGCCGTAGAAGGGGAGGGAGGGGGTGGCAGAGGGGCAGCGAGTCTGCTTGGGGCGCCATGTGCCCTATGACCAGCCCTTCCTACTCCAGGCTTCTGATACAGACACAGGGAGATCCATACTTACCTCTCTCCAATTGAAACTGTTGCTGGAGGACAAAGAATCACTATTATAAGGCCTACCAACCATGACTGCACTGGAGGAGAGTAATTCCAGTTGCTGATCTCCAAAACTTCTGTTAACTGTAGAGGTTTTTTATTTTTTAATCATGAGTGGGAATGAGTATCAACCTGTTTACTACAGAAAATATTACTATTTGTTGCATTATATATTATACTTAAAGATATGCATTGTTATATGTTTACAAAATTATTAGGAAGTCCAATATACTGTATTTAACTTTGTATTGTGACAGCCAATAGCAACATACAATAAATCTACTACTACTACTACTACCACCACCACCACCACCAGATTTATTATAGCTAAAACATAATAGGTGTTAGCAATGTTTCTTGGTTAAATATAGATGGACAGATATTTTTAATATAGTATTTTGTTTGCCTTGTGATAAGAGCCTGATAATAAAGACCTGTTTACTTTTAAAAATTATTTTCTTTTTTTATTTGTATTTTTAACTCTTTAAAATCAGTTTGGTTAAAATTTTATTATAAGATTAAAAACTAGATTATTAGAAAACTGCATAATTTTAAATAACAATTTATAATATACTTTTTGCTTTGAGACAGGAGCCTGATAGTTAAGGTCTATATATACTTTTTTAATTTTTTCCTTCTTGTATTTTCAATTTGCATTTTTAACTATTCAATTTATTTTGGTTATTAAGTTATTAAAAACATAAAAACTGGATTATTAGTGAGCTGCTTAATTTTAATTAATTTTAACTATTTTCAATCTATTATTAATTTAAATAGTGGTTTTAGGACAAAGATGGTTATGCTGTTTTCTCATATAAGACCATATGTAGCACTTTTAATATTAAAGTTTAATCTTTAATCCTACTTTATTAATTCTATAATCTAGATTATAACACCAATCATTATCAATTCCTACATTTCATTTAACAGAAAATTATTAAATACTTTAGCAATAAAATCCATGTTGTGGTGGCAAAATCAAGCAGCCTGATTGGTTGGGACTGGGTGGGGCATCAGCTATTGGGTCATCTCACGTCTGTCACCCCCTCTGGCCTCACATTGGCTGACTCTTCTCTCTCACTGTAGGCCCAGGCATGCTGAACAAACTGCCAAAAGCAGCATTACCTCAGAGACAACCACATCTCCAACTCTTCTTTGTGTCCTCTCTATTAACCAACCTCAGAAAGGACTTCAGAGCTACTGTGGCCTCACAAAAAGCCTCCCAGCACATGTATTCTCCAAAGGCCACAGAAATAGTTAGGGAGGCCAGGGCCCGCTGGAAGTGTTTTTAGAAGCCATGACTGCTGCCTGGGAAGTACTAGCCAGAGGCTGTTGCTAGGCAACCCAGGCTACTTTTGTCAGTAAAGGGAGAGGCATCAGGTGAATAAATGGCATACGGCCCACCCTCCAAAGCAGTTATTTTCTTCAGGATGGAGAGAGAAATCTATTGTGTGGTGCTCAGTTGTGATCCCAGGAGATCTTCAGGCTCCACCTGGGCTTGACTACCCTACGCCTGGCTGCTTGCTACTGTTCAGCAGCAGCTCCCCTATGACAGCCAGTATGGCATAGGAGTTAGGGCTTCAGAGTGGGGTCTGTCAGACCCAGGTTCTTGCTGTGGAAGCTGACTGCGTGATTTTGGACTGCGTGATTTTGGACCAGTCACAGACTTTCAGCCAGAGGGGTGGCAGTATTGATATAAAAATGTACCTTTTGAACATGAACATATGAACATATGAAGCTGCCTTATACTGAATCAGACCCTTGGTCCATCAAAGTCAGTATTGTCTTCTCCAGGGTCTCAAGCTGAGGTTTTTCACACCTATTTGCCTGGACCCTTTTTTGGAGATGCCGGGGATTGAACCTGGGACCTTCTGCTTCTCAAGCAGATGCTCTGCCACTGAGCCACCATCCCTCCCCTAGTTTTCATTGCCATCAAACAATTTTTTTTGCCTTTTTCATCAGGGGAGCTGCTTGCCTCCTTTCCTGCCTTTGGTAGCCTTTTCCCGCCTCTCCCATAGCCTCCCTGGGATCAGGGAGGGGGAAGAGGAGCCCCAGCAGCCAATCCAAAGCATGCATTTGCGAAATGAATTGCAAATGCATGCTTTGCAGGGTTGTTGTGTAGCTGATCCCCCAGCCATCAGCAACATTGTTGTTCTTTTGATCTTTTGCTTACTTGGGTATCCAAGTAAGCACTGTTGTCTGGCCAATCACAGAGCAGTGCTATTTTTTGAAACTGCTCTCTGTAGGGCCAGAGAACCTTTTTAAGGAGTCTGCCTGGCTGGACTCCTCCATTGCTGCTGTGTTGGTGTGTGTTGGTGTGAGAGAGAGATTGTGCTGTGCTGGCCCTTGGCCTCAGCTGCTGCTGCTCTCTCAGCCTTACCAGACTTGCCTGAAGTAGAGAAGACGTCTAAGGTAAGACAGTCTTGGGGTTCTTGTTTATATTTTAGTTGATAAAAGAACTTTTTAAGACTCAGAGTCCCTTTACTTATCCAGATTTGAGTGGAGGGTACTAGCTTATTTGGGGTTAGGGTTAGGGGGTTCTGCTGGGGGAAGGGGCCTGGGGTGGGTTTTTTTTCCAATTTGCCCATATCTTACTTTAGTGAGAGGACTTTTAAAAGTGCAGTGTCCTTTCACTTTTCCTGATTTGGGTGGCTTGGATTTCTTGGGGTTAGAGTGAAAGTTTTTTTTGGGGGGAGGGGTTGGTTCATTCACTCATTCACATTTTATTGATATCCCGCCCTCCCCGCCGAAGCAGGCTCAGAACTTGGTAAAGTTCCTGTATTGTTAAAAGTTAAGTTTTTTACTGTTTTAAAAGGATTCTGTGTTTGATTTGTTGCTGATGTGTTGTGCTGCTGTTGTTCCTTTTCTCTTCTGGTTCTGGTTCTTGGGGGAGGGGGTGCTGTTTGGCCTAATTTTCATTGTTTAAAAGGCCACTTTTTTATCAGTTGAGTTTGTGTTGGCCTTCTGTTTGGATCTATTCTCTATTGCTGCAGGTTTTGCATCCTCCTGTCCTGTTGTCCCTCTTTTCCTGGTTCTGGTTTTAGAGGGGGGGGGGTGTTGTTGACTGATTTCGCCTGAGGTTTCCTATTGGTGAAAAGGCCACTTTTTAAACAGTTGAGTTGCTTGGCCTTTTCTGATAGTGCTGGGGTTTTTTTGGGAGGGGTGGGGGGGTTAAAAGCTAAGTTTCTTTCTGTCACGTTTGGGTTTTTTTAATTACCTCTGGTTGGTGTGGGGGTTGGTGAGGGTGTGTGTGGGCTGGGTCACTTTCATGTTTTTGTAGAGTTATTTTTGGAGTCTGAGTGTGCTTTCGGTTTGGCTAGGACCACTAAATAGGCTACCCCACTAATAAGGGTGTTTTTAGGGATTGTGGTTTTTTGAAATTAAAAAAAAAATAATCCAGTTTAGGGCTTTATCTCCTTTCAAAATTCAAGTAGGCCAGATAGGGGTGATATAAAAAGATTTTAGGTTTCTCATAAAAGGCAGCGTGACTACTAGACCACATCAGGCTCCCTTTAAAGAGACTAGGGTTGCAGTGCATCTTGCTTTCAGCCACTGAAAGCTGGTGCATCCTTAGATTTCCGTAGGGTAAACCACAGCTTCTCTCAAGTTATAGGGGACACCTGATTTCTAGTTTTCAAGGAAATCCGGTTTGTCCCAGGATCTAGTTAGGAGAAATTTAACTAGGAGGATATAACAAGGATTGCCTTCATCTCAAGGTAGCCTTTTAAAAGCTGTAGCCAGGTAGAGGCAGAATCACCTAGTCTCCTAAACTTTACCAGACTACTACTACCCCAACACAAAGAGGGATAGATTAGGGACCAAAAAAAAAAATTTGGTGGGAGGGTTCCATCAAAAGAAGTCAGGGCACCTGTTGGTTCAGGGTACAGTGCAGTGAGTTAGATTTGTAAAAAAAACCCACTCTCGGTTCAGGTTGTGTGAGACTGGCCAAGGGTGACATGAGTGACAGGCAGCAGAAGAGGGGCCCTGGGGGCAAGGCCAAGGAGAAGACTAGAGGGGTGGAGGGGAGGGGGAGGACCCAGGTCTCCCCCCACCTGTGTGTGGGGCCACTCCACAGCCGCCTTCCAGCACTCCGACCTCTGGCCGGAGTGTGATGAAGAAGAAGGCCTGCCTTGGGCCCTTCATCGAGGCTGCTGCTGGGGCGCCCTCAGCAGAGGTGCCAGTAAGTGTTGGCACTGAGCAGGGGTCTGCTGCTCGGGCAGTCTCTCCTCCAGCTGATGTCGCTCAGCCTCAGCAGCCGGAGGAGGGGCAGCAAGAGCAGCCTTCCTTGGAGATGAGCTTTGGGGACCGTTTTCTGTCCAAAACGATCACCACAAGGAGAGTGCAGAGTGTCATGCAGGAGCTGGAGGAGAAGCTGGTTGAGGAGGACCAGTCCCCTTCTTCGGTTTCTTCAGGCACCAGCAGTCCTTCAGGGGATGACCAGGAGTGGAGGCCGCATGGGGTGGGGGGAAGAGATGGAGACACACGAGGTGATTGAGAATCCTGGGGTGCTAGGGTTGCTCGAGTACCTGACGCCCTGGTACAAAGTTCCTGCAAGAACCACCATTAGCAGGACCATTGTGCCAGCTGTTTTCAGGGCGACCGGATCTGTGGTGAAGGAGCATTTGTCCTGTGCTGCCAGGGGGACTGTTCATTTCACCTCAGACATCTGGAGCTCCCAACATGCGTTTGAGGGGTGTCTCTCCCTGACTGCGCATTGGCGGCAACCCAGAGAGCTGCAGGGTGGGGGTGGTGGTAGCAACAGGCAGGGTCAGGGCCGGCTATCACTGGGCCTTGCTGCACGCTGAAGTAGTCGACGCGCCACACATGGCGGACACTCTCAGAGCCATCCTCTCATGGCAGTTAGAGGGCTGGGTAGGCAGGGACGTCGCCATGGGCTTCGTGGTGACTGACGGTGGCTCCAACATCAAGGCGGCTGTCCAGCGTCAGGGCCTAAAACGCCTTCCTTGCATGGCCCACCTTCTCCACCTCGTGGTTAAGGATTCATTGGGCCAGACCAAAAGCCAGGATCGTCAGTATCTAGCTGCAACCCATGAGTACCAACTTCTGCTCCAGAAATGTCGGTACATCACGGGTCACTTCTCATGCAGCAATATGGACTCATATTGGCTGCGTGAGAAACAGACACTGACAGGCGTGCCAGGGCACCGCCTGATCGGTGACGTCAGCACATGCTGGAACTCCACCTGTGCCATGTTAGAGCAGAGAGCAACCCTGAATGCCTTTGTCTTTGAGACGAGGGTCTTTCGGGATGAGACCCGTCTCACCCAAGAGGATTGGGTGGTCATTTTTCAGACTGTGGAGGTTTTTGGGCCCTTCAAGACCCACACAGAAATGCTCTTGTCTGACATGGCGAGCATCACACTGGTCGTCCACATGGCCTGTGAGGAACTGGCCTCATTTCTAGTGCCAGCTCAAGGCCGTACAGACATTCTTTCATTGCAGCCCCCAACTGTAACCAACAGCACCCACAGGCCCAGCCCGGATAACCCAGTTTTTTTTTTCAGGGGCAGGAGGAAGAAAGAGGGAGGTGCCAGTGATGATGACAGGCAGCCAGCAGCCATACCAATGCTGAAGTCCCTCTAATGGGACAGTGATAGCTGGTGTGTTGCTGCTGAGTTGAGAGTGAAGGAATGGTTGCCTTCCTCTCACACAATCTGAGGCCCTCCCAGTGATCTTCCTCATTTGGGGTGCAATTCTGCCTCACCTCCTTGTGGTGCACCCTGGGTAACGCAAAAGAGCCTGGACCAGCCAACCTTCCATCACTCAAGGTAAGTCTAAATGCTTCTTACTTTGTGTCAGATACAGAATGATGTGGAGCTAGGTGTGGTCCACCACTTCTCTTGTTTGAGAGTTGTGTTGTTTGGGGCAGGGCTGGAGAGCTGGCATCTGTAGATTGTGTGTTCTGTGGCAGGGAAGCTGGCACCTGGGTGAGAGACCCAGAACCAGCAGGCTTGTTGTGCTTGGCCAGCTCTCCCCGCGTTGTTTGGGGCAGGGCTGGAGAGCTGGCATCTGGGTTTGCTGCAGCCAGATCTACAGAGCAGACCTTGAGCAGATTGTGTTTTGTGTGGCAATGATGTTGGCATTGGCAACTGGGTTTATATTGGTTCCAGGTCTGCAGGGTTCATAGAGTAGATAGATGGATGTAGTGCATTTGGAGCCTACAGAGATTCTCTGGTGTGAAGTTAGGTTTTGCTTTGGGTGCCTCAGAAATTGGACCCCCGGCCCAATCTTTTTGGGACTTGGGTGTTTTGTAGGGGAGAGTCCCCTGCAGGTTTCCCTGCAGTTTTGGAGGCTCTCCCTCAAACCCCCTCCCCTCCAGTAGCCTTTAATTATGCCCTATGTTGCCATTGATTTCAATGGCCCATAAGGTATAATGGTGGGATAGGGGCACCCTCTTTGGGTGCCCCTGGAATGGGACCCCCTGACCCAATCTTTTTGGGACTTGGGGGTTTGTAGGGGAGAGTCCCCTGCAGGTCCCCTGCAAATTTGGGAGCTCTCCCTCAAACCCCCTCCCCTCCAGGGGGATTCCAATATACCCTATTTTGCAATTGATTTCAATGGCCATAGGGTATAATGGGGCCGTATATTCGAAAATAGCCGCGCATCTACTGTATGTGCGGCTATTCCGAGTACCGGTATTCGGAAATACACGGTATTCAGAATTTTTTGGCCCCGTGTATTTCCTAATCTGTGTAAATCTGAATTTTTCTTTTTTTGCACACCCCTACTGGGAACTTCAGCAGCCTCAGCGCTTCAAAGAATGAAGACAGGAGGGGAAGTAGGGGGGGGAAGAGCTCTGTGGGCCAGATTAAAGCCCTGGGAAGGCCAGTTCTGGTCCACAGGCTAGACATTTGACACCCATGTCTATAAACTATAGTGTCAAGCTATCAGAGGAACATCTAGCATTGACGGATCAGCCCATCACTCCATCAGAAATAACAGATGAATTGATGAAAGCTAAAAATAACAAAACCCCTGGTAGGGATGGAATTCCTATGGAGTTAAAAAAAAATTAAATCACATTTAGTAAACCAACTAATACAAATTTGCAATTATGTCATTAATAATGGGACAGTTCCAAAATCATGGAGAGGGTCAAGGTTATTGTCGTCCCTAAAAGTGGAAAGGACAAACTACCTATATCCTTAATCATGACTTTAAACTTTTTTCTATGATTTTGGCAACATGTTTAAACAAAATAATAGCTACATATATACATCAGGATGAAGCTGGTTTTATAAGAGGCAGATCAATTACAGATAATATAAGGAAGACATTGAATCTTATTAATTTTTGTAAAACCAACTCTACTACTTCAGTCCTATTGTCACTTGATGTTGAGAAAGTATTTTATAAGGTGGAAATCCCTTTCCTGCATATGGGTTTCGGCCATCAATTTTTGAGATCAATAGAAGCTTTTTTTAAAGACCCCATTGCCCAGGTTAGTATAAGCAATTATAGATCAGACAATTTAAAACTAAATAGAGGAACATGACAGGGTTGCCCCTTGTCACCAATGCTATTTGCTATTTCTTTAGAATCCTTAGTCTATGCTATTAGGCAAGACTACAATATTAAAGGGATACACATTAATTCACAAGCAATTAAATTAAGTTTATTTGCCAATGATACTGGAGTTTTTTATCTCTCTGATCCTTATAATTTGTTATCTCATCTACAGAAGAATCCTGAGTTACACCACGCCTGAGCAGCCAGCCGCTGTGTAAGTCAGGCACCACTAGTTGGTTCCCAAAGGGCCAAGATACGCTGCTTGCAAGGTCATTTCCATGGTGATTCTGCTGCAGCACGCCTCTCAGAATGTACCGTTGAGGTGGGGGTGGCAGAGGGGAGGGCACGTAGGGTCAACAGGAGTGGCCAGTCCCAGGGCAGATGCCATTTTTAATGTGGTAGTTGGGGGCAGGGAAAGGCAGCTCAGGAGAGCCCAATCCTCCTCTCACCCCGCCCCTGACAGAGACTCATGCAGCTTGGGGGAGCCTCGTCCTCCTCTCCTCAGCATGTTCCATAGGCACGTCCTCATGAGTATTTTGTGTCCACCCACTAAAGGTGCTCCTTCTACCACTGATGCAGGAAAACACTGTGACCCAGTGCCCTCCCCCCGGTGCTATATGCACAGATGCCTTCTCCCCTGGGTGCCAGAGTACAGCCTCATCCATTCACTCATTCCATTGGTGACTTCCCCCTCATAAGTTGTATCATTACCCTCTTCTCTGCTCCATGCTCACAGCAACCTCATTAGGTTTGTCAGGCTGAGACTGTGCATCTGGCCCAAGGCCACCCACCTTGCTTCCATGTTACAAATGGGGAATGGACTCTGGGACTCCCCAGTCCAGCCTCATGCTCCAGCCAGTGTGATGAGACAGCTCATTCACCCATACCACCCTCTGGCACCTCCCCTCAGCACTTGGAAGCCTGCAAGGTGAGCGAGCCCACCCTCTTAGACATTCCCTCAGGAAGGAAGGGAGCAGGGTGGGAAGGGTGTGGGGAAGGGAGCGCTGGTTATGTAGCAGAAACCAAGCAGCAGAAAACAGAGTTGGGCTGCAACAAAGACTATATTGCACTGTGATCCATGACAATGGGTGATGACTTCGTCCACTTCCATGCTGGGACTGAGGGTGTGCAAGTTTGGCATGAGCCAAAATGGGATGACATCCCAGGTAGAACTTGGAAAGACATGCTGGGTGTGAAGCTTCACTGCATGAGGAGGGCTGAAACAGCTGACTGAGCTGAGTGCATGGGGGGGGGGGGGGACTTGACACACTCACAAGCCTCTCTGTTGAATCTCCACCTGTAAGATAATGAAACAGAGCCATGGCAACTGGGTGTGAGTTCCATGGCAGCCTTAGCCATGGATGTCTTGACTTGCATGCTTGAGGGGGGGGGGGAGCTCACCACAAACCCCCCTGCATTATGGAACCTGCCAACACACAGTCACCTGTCCTGTGTTGAGGTGCTCCTGGATAGCTTGCAATCCTTCCCCCATAGGGGTATCAGCTGAAAGCTGTGAATTAGCAAGAAAATGATTTAAAGGGACAATCACCAAGCATATGCATCCCAAGCAGCAGGGCAGCTGCCAGGCCCTTCCCCCCAACCAAAGGCTCACCCTATACCCTGCTGAATATCATGGCAAACTGTCCAAGGGAGTATTCCCTTGGCATGACTGGGGCCATGATACTATGCGGCACTGGCTTGCACTTTCCCATGCCAATGCTGGGCTTGAGTGCAGGAGACACCGTCATGGCACCTCACCTCAAGCAGAGGGAGGGGGAGCACGTTTGGTATGCCTGCTCGTGCTTACCTGTCAGTGTAAGGGTGCCCCTGTGAGCTGAGCCTCTGAAGGGGGGGGTACCTGTTAGGGTTCTGAAATGGGAGAGGTTAGCACATAGTACAGACCTCTGCTGTCCTCCTTGGATGTCAAAGTGCTCACCCTATAGTGCTGAGTGCCCTCTCTGTGCGTCTCCCACCACCAAAATGCCTCACCCCTCGCTCTAAGTCTGCACAGCAGGGAGTTCAGACAGAGTCCCATCCCACACGCCCTAAACACTGATCTGTACAAAGTCCTTGCAGATGTTTTTGTAGGATGGAGAGGGCCAAAACTGGGCACTGGGGAGGGGGCTTGGTTGCCCTGGGGAGAGATTCAGCATCATGATTTTCACCATCCATGGGAGCCTATGCGTTATGCCATGTTTTTCATTGCATAATTTTCTGCCTCTTACAGGGGGCATTCCCAGGCTGAAAGGCTTCAGGGAGCTAACTCACGCCATGCCTCCAACACTGCCCCCAACACCGCCAGTGTAGAGGCCTATGCCTCTGTCATGCTGATGGCTGGTTGCTGCACCTCATCTCCAGTGCCCTCAAGCAACAGGGCACTGTAGCAGCCCTGCACCATCATAAGTGCCATTTACACCAACGTAATTGGACTTACACTAATGTAACCGGAACTTATGCCAATGTGGAAGTAAGTTGTCTCCCAGAGCACTCCCCCCCCCTCAGGATTGTGCTGCTACTGGCCCATAATAAGCCAATTGAGCCTAATCTCTGGATTCACTATAAATTACTCTAAATCAGAATTATGTCTCATATACATCTTACCAATAGACAAAGACTCAATAATCAAATGATTTCCATTTAGGTGGATAACTAAATCCTGAAGGCATTTAAGCATACACATTCCACTAAACTTAGCTGACCTTTAAAACTTAAAAAATCTGCTTTAGCAGACTGGATGGAATTCAATTTATCATTATTGGAAAAAAATTATTTGATTAAAACATTTATCCTCCCTGAATTTCTTTTTCATTTCCAAAACTTTCCTATACACATATCAACTTAGGACTTTCAAGACTGGCACTCACTATTGTCTAAATATATTTGGAATAATTCAAAACCTCAAATAAAACATTCACTCTTAAATAAAAGTATTTAAATAAAAAATTGGCCAGTTGGTATTACCCAATTCGGAATAATATTACCAAGCTGCACAATTAAAGTATATCTTACTTTATGCATCGCCTAATGTCACAACAGTGTCAGTTCAAACAGAAAGATCTTATCTACTACCAGATTATTTATGGAATTTATTCCACAAATATTTTTAGTTTTTAAAACTTACTCTTGACCACTGAGATGAACATAGCCATTTTTAGCACCCAGTATTTCACCCTTACCAGCATTTCTGGGCTACTGTTGGTTCCCACCTGGAAGACAAACTATTTACAAAAACTGGAGGGGAATAGGGCTATATAGACTGAATGACATCTGTAGTAAAGGTAAACTGTGGTCTGTTCAACAACTTTAAACCTTCACGATACCAAAATTTTCAAATTCACCACATGTTAAACGACTCCATCAAAACTAAATATATCCCTTATCCTGTTTGAAATGCCAATTTTAAAAATGGAAAACTAAATTCTAAGGGCAAAATAATCAGGTTGTATCAAATTATAAAGCAGAAAACCTGGAACCATTGTCCTCCCAACAACATTCATGGCATAATCACTGCAAAATCATATTTGCAGACAGTCAATGGTCTGATAGGTGGCCATCTTATTCTTTCTCAACCAGATCTTCTAATATAAGACTCTTGAACTATGAAATATACACTAGATGATACATGACTCCTCTGAAAGTTTTTTATTGTAAATATAAGAACAATGCTAATTATTGGGAGGGTTGTGGAAATATTGGTACATATCTGCGCTGCTTGTGGAAGTGCCTAGTATTTACAACTTTTGGGAAACTATAATCACAACCATAGAACAGACCTTGGTTGAAAATAGCCAACACTCCTGAATCCATATTGTTAAACTGCTCACCAATACCAGCCCTACCAAATACATATCTGAACTTGCTTCAGTATTCTTGACTGCTGCAAAATTCTTGATAGCACAACAAATGGAAATCCAATAAAATTCACAGTGGTTTTCAAAAATATAGGACATGGCAGTGATGGACAAATTAGCTACACAACTGATCATTGCTGAAACAACCTAAGAACAATGACTTTATTGATAAATGGTTTACCTTTTTTGAATTTATATCCCCCTAACCCTAGTGAAATTTATACCTTGCTGAAAAAGATGTACGTATTTTTTGGTCCATTAGACACTCCGGACCATTAGACACAGGTGCCTGGCTGGGAGACAAGCGGCGAGATCGCTCCTCCGCCCCCACTGCAAACCCAGCACTTCGCAGGGAGCGATCTCGCCGCTTGTCTCCCAGCCAGGCACGCAGGTGCGGGGGAAGCACGCCACCTGCTCACAGCCGGCGCTTGCAAAGCTTCCTCCGTGCCTGTCTGCCTGGCTTCACCTGATGCTTAAAGCAAGCGCTGGGATCGGAGGGTGGAGGGAAGCCATCCTGGCATCTTGCTGTAAGCATCAGCTGAAGCAGGCAGCAGACAGGCACAGAGAAAGCACGCCACCCCCTCTACAGCCGGCGCTCGCGAAGCGCTGGGTTTGCGGAGGGGGGGCGGGTGCTTCCTTCGTGCCTGTCTGCCTGGCTTTGGCTGATGCTTACAGCAAGCGCCAGGATTGCTCCCTCCGCCCTCCAATCCCAGTGCTTGCTTTAAGCATCAGCTGAAGCCAGGCAGACAGGAACAGAGGAAGCACCCGCCCCCTCCGCAAACCCAGCGCTTTGCGAGCGCCGGCTGTGGAGGGGGCGGCATGCTTTCTCCGTGCCTGTCTGCCTGGCTTCAGCTCTGATACTTAAAGCAAGCACTGGGATCGGAGGCTGGAGGGAGCGATCCTGACGCTTGCTGTAAGCGTCAGAGCTGGAGCCAAGCAGGCAGGCGCGGGGGAAACGCCGGGATCAGAGGCGGAGGCAGCGGATCCCCCCCCCCCGGAGGAAGGTATGTACCTTCGCTCCATAAAACGCACACACTCTAAGTGTGTCTTATGCTGCGAAAAATACGGTAAATTTTGCATTCTGTTGAACTTAGCTGAACTTAACAAGTAAACATGTATGTTATACAATACAGAATGTGTTGTTCTACTGTAATTTAGCTTTGCTTGTTATGTATTTCATTTATATTTTTGTATTTATACATGTAAAAAAAATTGTAACACTTGTTTCAAAATAAAAAAAGTATTTAAAAATTCTAAAAATAATAGTCAAAATTTAGCATGCTGCATAAAGATGTTACAGAACTTCAGAAATGTGTCAGTGCTATGGTTTCTCGCTACTCAGAATGTATTTGTAGATGTTTTTTCTTCTGAACATACTAACAACTTTGACAGAAATATTACCATTCAAGTGGTGGGAAAAATGCTTAAAACAAACACTCAGTTCACAATTTACCAGGTGATTCTGAGGCCCTACGGGAAAGTGCAGGATGGGGGCTCCAGAATCATTGTCACTCCCTCACCAGAGCCAAGCAAGGGGTAGGCCTCCTAACTAAAACCAAGGCAATTACGTTCTCACTAATACAAACTAAGCTAATCAATGTAACTAATTCTGAACATGACCAAATCCATGGATACAAAAATCTGAAGACTGGAACCATGAGCAGACAAGACAGATCTTTCTATAAACCTATTTTGGGGGCTGCTAGAAAACCACGATAGTATTGCCCAACATTCAGTTCTGTTTCAGTCAGAAAAATGCACATCTATGAAGGTAATCATGATTCTATGTACTATGCAGCAAATGAGAAACTAAAATAATTTCAAAAAATCCAAGAGCTAAAATAACATACCAACAGATGGTCCCAAAACATCTTCAATATTATGAATGGGTAGAAACCTGACAGGGAAGCAGCTCCTGATGTAGTCACTTGCGTTGTATTCTGAGTAGGAGCCTTTGCCTCTGCAGTTATCGAGACAGTGCTTAGTTTCCTTTTGATAGCAGGAAAAATAGTAAGGAATTGTGCAACCCAAATGACCCCCCTGTGTCAGTGTATGCACTAGACACTTGTTTCCAGACCTAAACATTAGTTCCCAGATGACATTTTAAGTCTATGTATGCACAGCTGTAGGCAAGGTTTAATATGACTCCAGGGGAGAATGAATAAAGGAGAGACAGATGTTCAAACAGAGGGCAACTTTGTTGTCCTAACCAAGATACAGAATAGCAAAAAAAAAAAAAAGTAAAATAACTTCAGTAAACAGCAAAATACAACCACAAACTTAGGCAGTTCAATGATAAAACCCCAATAGAAATGTACGTGTGGAAACCCAATAAAACAGTGGCTCCCAGCCTTTTTGGCACCAGGGACCAGTTTCATGGAGGACAGTTTTTCCACAGACTAGTGTGTGTATGGGGGGGGGTGGGGGTTTGTTGCCTCAGGCTGCCCATGCCCCGTCCCTGCACCCTGTGGAGGTCTTTAAATGAGGGGTAGGTGAAGGTCACTGCCACACTGCCCCTTCCATCTGCCTGGGGACCCAGGCGGATAAAAGAGGTGGTGCTTCGGAGTGAGGGGGCCGCTTTGCCTCTTTTCATCTGCCTGGAACCCAGGCAGGTGGAAGGGGTAGCAGGGCTGTTCTGCCTCATTCCGAGACTTTGCTGCCTTTTTCATCTGCCCAGGTCCCGTGTGGGCGAAAGGTGCAGTGCAGGGTCTCAGCTTCACGGCGTGGTTACTAACAGGCCACGGACCAGTACCAGTCCACGGCCCAGGGGTTGGGGACCCCTGCATTAAAACATTCACTTTCTGAGATCCTAGTGCCCACCTATAGTTATTTCAATCCATTGGTGGTGTCCCCAATGTCAAATTTAGTGGCTTTCATTCTCATGTTGGTATTAGATAATATAGTCATTCTGATACTACTACTCATCCATACTATGCAGTTTTTGTTTCTGATTACTGTGTAGCTTCCTCTTTACCTTGACTGTGATCCTGAAGGGAAAAGGAATCATACTTAGCTAGCACTTCTAATACTTCTAATACAATATCTCAAGCTCCCTGGACCTATCACCAGTGTATTTTGAGGGCTCAAGTCGAACAAGGTTCTTCTTGCCACAAAATGTATCTTGTGTGAGAAATCCTACCACTAATATTGAATGGAAGGAAGCTTGTTCAGCTAGCACTCAGTTAATAGGAGATGTAGGAGTCTTGCTTCGAAGCACTCCTTCTGCTTGTGGGTGGTCCCCAAACCCCCCAGTTGCCTGTGTGAGGTATCTTATTGCTGATCCCCCCATAAGTAGCAGTGGAGCTGAATGTGTTGAGTATGTCTCTGAAGTCCTGTGATAGATTTATCATGGCCAGCTGTTGTGGGTTGGAGGTTCTTCCTTCCAGGGGTGTTTTGGCCTCCAAGTCAATCTTTAAGCAAGTTTATTCAGATGAAAGACCCAGCATCATTGCAAAGACCATATATATTATGCCTGTTTCCTTGTTCTTCTAAATCCATTCCTGGTTTTATGGTAACTGCTCTGCTGAGCTTCTTTGCAAAAACAGCTTTGTAAGCAATAAAACCATGCTGGTTGGCTATAGTTAGACTTCATTAAGGAGGACAACAAATCTATTTTTGAGAATAGATTTAAACATAGTAGTAGAGAATTTATGACTGTGCAGTGGTGACATTGGGATGTAAGAGACGACATGCAAGCCCAAAAGCTAAGTTCATGTAACTGCTGTTGTACTACCACCCCTCCTCCCCAGCAATGTGTTAACAAGAGTTCTCTGGCAAAGACTCCCAGAAGAGGTCAGGAGGATGTGCCATCTAGACATGGTTTCAGAAGCATTGCAAGGCCGCTCTCTTTAAAAGGGACTTTGACAGCAACTGATGTTTTGCATCTGGATGGCTATGGGAAAATTGTATATAAGGCTTTTTCTACCTTGCCCTGATATTGTTTATATAGTGTTTAGCTTACAGTTGTTTTTTTGTAAGCTGTCTTGGGAAAGGTGCAGTATAAATATTTTAACAAATAATTAAAATACAGATGTATGAGCAGTGCCAGCATAGGTAGACTTAGCACTAGCTACCCACTAATCCATGGAGTTCTTGGAGTGGCATTTGCTATCTGTAGTAATCCTTTGAGAATTTACATTGCTCTTCAGATTTTAAATTGTTTCATACATTTGTGATTGTTTTTATACAAGTACCACTCTTGTAAGTTAGGGTAGCAGTATTAGTCTGGTGAGGCACAGTGACTTCCTTAGAGCCACCCACTTAGCTTGTGACTAAAGCAAGATTTTATGGGCTGCAGCACACACTTTTCAGCACCTACACCATATCATATTTTGGAAATGACTTCTAGTTTGGCTTCCGCAGAAAACGTACTCACCTGCTGAGTAAAACCGAGAGAATATCTCCTCACATCCATCCACCTAATATACCTGTTTCCAAAGAAATGTATTTTCCTTGTATTTGAATGAGAATTCTAACATCCCATTCATGCTGCATTGAGGTAATGCTGCCATACCCCTGGAAGAGCCAGAGATGCTAACATCTATCAAAATCTTTTACAGCCATGAGAGATAGGATCAGTAAGGTACAACTGACTCCATGAGTGTCTAAGAGAAGACAATTGATAAGTGGCAGAAGTGGCTCAGCTGCATTAGAGGAAGGTGCTTGGCGCTGGGACAGAATTGCTGGTAAGGTGAGTGTTGATTTGCTTTTCTAAAACTGCTGGGAGCATTACCTAGGGTTGCTCTGGAGGGAACTGTGTGAGTGCTGGGTGCCTGCTGGAGAGGGTTTCTGATTGTTTTTTGTGTGTCTTTTGTGTAGGTGGCTGACCTGAAGGAGCAGAGGCAGTCAGGCACACATATAAGACTCTTGGGGACTTGTTAGATCAATTCCCCATTATTCCCTAGGACAGTGTTTCCCCATTATTCTTCAGAGTCACGGAAGCCTCACTACCGGGTCACAAGAAAGGCCAAAGCCAGCCCCCGCCCCCAGCAAAGCTAGCCCCGCCCCATCTCTGTGTTGTGCAGAGAGGAGCTGGGCTGCCTCTCCTTCCTTCTCCCCCGCTCCCAGTGTTTGAGAGAAAAGCTAGCATCCACTGGCACTTTAGACCTATGAAGTGTTCTTCAAGGTATGAGCTTTCATGTGCCTTGCAGTATGTTCTTTTGGGAAGATTTTCCTGGGAGGCCTGGATGGCAAAGAAGGGTGTGCGTCTTTTTTTCAGCCAGGAGGTGCAGGGAGTGGGCATTCCAAGTAGCTATTTTTTTTAATCAAACGAACCCTGGGCAGAATTTCTGCTGGCTGGGTCATCGAATGATTAGGGAGGCTTTCTCCCTCCCTCCCTCCCTCTCTCTCACTCTCTCTCTCTCTCTCTCTCTCTCTCTTTCTTTCTTTCTTTCCCTGCAAAGGATACTCTGTCTGTATTCTTGGTGCTGGGAGGGGGGGGGGAAGCAACAGTGGGAGGGCTTCTAGTGCCCTGGCCCCACTGGTGGACCATTCTGGTATGAGGGAATTTTGGACTAGATAGTCCACTGGCCTGATCCAACATGGCTCCTCTTATGTTTGTTTTTCCTTTCCTTTCCTTTCCTTTCCTTTCCTTTCCTTTCCTTTCCTTTCCTTTCCTTTTCCTTTCCTTTCCTTTCCTTTCCTTTCCTTTCCTTTCCTTCTCCTTTCCATTCCTTTCCTTTCCTTTCCTTCCTTTCCTTTCCTTTCCTTTCCTTTCCTTTCCTTTCCTTTCCTTTCCTTCCCTCCCTTCCCTTCCCTTCCCTTCCCATCCCTTCCCTTCCCTTCCCTTCCCTTCCCTTCCATTCTTTCCTTTCTTTCTTTTCCTTTCTCTTTCTTTCCTTCCATTTTTACTGGATGAAACTTTTCTGTTCATCATACTGTTGTTGCAGACATAGGAGCTCTGCCAATGAAAGTTGGCACCCGCAGATGTATCCAGGTGGCCTTCTATGAGATTTCTGTGTGAGTGAGAGGTGTGGGGCAGAAAGATTATTTGAGATTACTGTGGTATATTTCAACAGTACTGGAAAAGATAGTACTATGAACTTGGCACTATTTTACTGGTCCTGCTTTTAACAGCTGTCTGACACCAAAATTAAACTCGTCCTGCAGATATTAAAAAGAATGAAAGTAGTTCACTGGCTAAGTATCTGCACAACAGGTTGCTTTTAAAGGCATGGGAAACACAGCCAGTAAAATACTGCAAGCCCCTCATAAGTATCCTTTTTGGGATAACTGCAGAAAAGTTTGTATAAACTTCATATAACTTGAAATTAATTCATTAATAGCAATACAATTCTCTGCTACCTTTCACAGCAATTTCCCCGTGTTTCAACCAAAGAAAAGTATGAAAAATAGCTGTCGAAAGATTTTCTTGAAACCAAGCAAGCTTGGTTGTAGCTTGAGGCAGGGTTCCAGTAGTAGCAGCTGAAGGAAGGGCCTACTAAATGTGTCAGCATATTTTGAGGTAGAGCAGCCGCCAGGGCCCAGTGTGGGTGGTACACAGTGCTGGCATTCCTGATGGCAATGGCAACAGCACTCCCAATTGCATACACTGGCCAGTGCTGTTGAGAAAGGGATGTGTAGATGGTGCAGGCAACTGAACATAGGCATTAGGAGTGCTTGCAAGCTGGAGAAGAATACACAAACAGATAGGTGCATGCAGGTGTGGGGGTGAAAAGAGAGGACTGCCCACTTTCCACCTGCATTTTGGCTCAGCATGAGTTTCAAAGAGATTTTTCTGAAAATGAATTTACTTCCGAAGAAGAGGCAGATTTGGGGAGTGCCCTGGAAGTGCCATCACAGGAAAAAGTGGAGTTTTGGTTCATTGTGCCCTGGAAGTGACATCACTTGGTCCTGGACACCACAGGAAATGACATAATTGCTGTCTCCCGGCTCCACCCCAAAGTCTCCTGGCTCCACCCCCAAATTTTAGTGGGCCACGAAGGAGAAGTGTAAAAATAACTGGGCCACAGGAAAAAAAAAGTTTGGGGAATCATTCTCCATAGGGAATAATTGTCCAGTAGACATTTCTTACCCTCCCCCCCCCCCCCCGCTGCTTTCTGATGACCCTAAAGTGGAGGGGGGAGGCCTCCAAACCTTTGGATTGGCAACCCTCTGTCTCTCTCTCTCACACACACACTTACTGGGTCTGGTTCCTCCACAACGACATCTGAAAAGAATAGGGGCACGCTGCTCCCCCTGTCTCTGTCTCTCTCTCTCACACACACTCTTAGTTGCTCTGAAACTAAAGCAAACCGAAGGACTGTTTTGCTGACCCTTCCCGTGAAGTACTTCCTGCTCAACTTTAAAGGGACACAGACACACATTTTGAAACGGACCTGTTAGCAGGTTCTAAGCCTGCCCAAGATCTAGAGCTGCATGGTGTATGTGGGGGTGGGACTTCCCCCGCCAGCCAGCTGGCTGGGGGCAGGGGGAAGCCTGTAAAACTGGGGGATCCCTTGCTGGGACCTGGGATTGGGAAGCCTAACTCCAATACAGGCTTCCCTGGAGCCTGTAGGCACACTAGGCCTAGGATCGTGACACAAGCACACATTCATGACTGCTGTTCAACTAGGAGACTTACTTACTTTCTTTCTTTCTTTCTTTCTTTCTTTCTTTCTTTCTTTCTTTCTTTCTTTCTTTCTTTCTTTCTTTCTTTCTTTCTTTTTCTTTCTTTCTTTCTTTCTGATAGACAAATGTGTTAAACTCAGTGTAATACATCGGATAGCCCCCAACCCCATGCTAGCATTCTACTTGCATAATTGCTTGTTTAATTCCCTTTTAAATAAATTCCCTGTTTATGTAGATTTGTTTGTGAAGTCTTCTTACCCTTTGAGGGACCTGAGCTCTGGCTTCTTCACTCTTCATCACTAGAGCAGGGCCTGCTGGTAGGAACTCTAACTAAATATCTTGGGACAAAATTCCATACACACACGACCACACACACTGGAGCCAGTCACACTGATTGGGAGTTAACTAATAAAGGAGGAAGATGATACCTATTGTTAATCAACCAGCCCTGGTTGATTAACAATAGGTATTGCTGAAAGGGAACTACTCAAACAAAGAGCTTCTTTCTTTCTCAAGCTGCCTTTTACTTCAAATGCTACTTCAATTTCAAATGTCAATTTAGCCATTCTAGGCTTGGATTAACAGGGACTCTAACTGAATAGCCTCAGTATTTACAGGAGATATGTAACTGCTTGTTTTCTTGTCAGAATTAAACACCTCCTTTAAAGGCTGTGAGAATTAGCTTAAAGTTTTAGATTTAGTTTAAAATTTGACTCCCTATTTTTCAAACCCTAGCTGCAGTTAGTTTTGTTATCCCCCCCCAAAAAAAAATCTGCCCAAGGTTTAGCCTTATCTGTGAACTCAGTATCCTTAGTCTCTGTTGTAAGCATTTTAATCTAATGAGAAAGCAAACAACTATCACCTATAAACATGCTTAATCAGAGTCCACCTAAAAGTCTCCCTGGACCATGGTCTGTGCACCTCTATCTCATTAGGGATGTCCATGTGAAAAAAAATCAGTAATATTAGGATTTGGATTGTTGAGTGCGTTATATATTGGAATTCTGAAGTATTCTGGTCAGGCCTCATTTTGGACAGGAGCTCATAGGAGCAGTGCTCTGGAACCTCTAAATTTGATTGTGTTCTTTCTTTCTTACCCCTTTCCCAATACTTGCTTCTGGGCTCCATTGTTCAACCCCCCTGTGAGAATTTTGCTGAACTCTAAGATTTGACAAACTTTCTAATATTTTTCCTCACAAAAATATTTTTCCGCTCAGAAACATATAAAACAGTCAGAAATCTTCATCATGCCACTGTCACCCCATAGGAAAGTAATTTAAAAAGGAAAATAGGAGTAAGGTTTTATGACAGTTATAATTCAAGAAGCTTTTTAAGGTAGATGCTGAGCTGATATAATTTAGTACACCTTCCGGTGAACTCCTTAAAGGGCTTAAGGCCATCCATTGTCTGGGAGACGGAGTCAGCCTGTCATTGTCTGGAAGAAAGAGTTAACAAGTCAGCTGGTGAATTCATTTCCACAGTTGTGTTAATAATTGTGCACATAAAAAAGGATTCAAAGATCCATCTGCAAACTATAGTTTGTTGTTGTTCAGTCGCACAGTTGAGTCTGACTCTCTGCGACCCCATGGACAAAGTCACGCCAGGCCCTCCTGTCTTCCACCATCCTCCGAAGTCTGCTCAAATTTGTGTTTGTTACATCAGGAATGCTGTCAAGCCATCTCATCTTTTGCCGTCCCCTTCTTCTTTTGCCTTCTGTCTTTCCCAGCATCAGGATCTTCTCCAGTGAGTGCTCCCTTCTCATTTGGTGGCAAAAATATTGGAGCTTCAGCTTCAGCATCTGACCTTCAAGGGAAAAGTCTGGGTTGATTTCCCTTAGGACTGACTGATTTGATCTTCTTGCAGTCCAAGGGACTCTCAAGATTCTTCTCCAGCACCACAGCTCAAAAGCATCTATTCTTCTGCGCTCAGCCTTCCTTATAGTCCAGCTCTCACAGCCATTCATTACTACTGGAAATACCATCGTTTTGTCTATATGAACTTTTGTTGGCAGGGTGATGTCTCTACTTTTTATTATACTGCCCAGGTTCACCATAGCTGTCCTCCCAAGGAACAAACGTATTTTAATTTCATGGCTACAGTCACCATATGCAGTGATCTTGGATCCCAGAAAACTGAAGTCCGTCACTACTTCCATGTCTTCCCCTTCTATTTGCCAAGATATGATGGGGCCGAATGCCATGATCTTATTTTTTTGATGTTGAGTTTCAAGCCTACTTTTGTGCTCTCCTCTTTCACCCTCAACAAGAGGTTCTTTAGGTCCTCCTCACTTTCTGCCATTAAGGTGGTGCCATCTGCATATCTGAGGTTGTTGATATTTTCCCCAGAAATCTTAATTCCGACTTCTGCTTCATCCAGGTCAGCATTCCACATGATGTACTCTGCATATAATATACATCCTTGTCGAACTCCTTTTCCTATTCTAAACCAATCAGTTGTTCCATATCCCGTTCTGACAGTTGCTTCTTGACCCTTATACAGGTTTCTCAGGAGACATGTGAGGTGGTCTGGTACTCCCATCTCTTTAAGGACTTGCCACAGTTTGATGTGATCCACACAATCAAAGGCTTTAGCATAGTCTATGAAACAGAAATAGATGTTTTTCTGATACTCCCGTGCTTTCTCCATAATCCAGCAAATGTTGACAATTTGATCTCTAGTTCCTCTACCTCTCCAAAACCCAGCTTGAACTTCTGGTAGTTCCTGATCTACATACTGCTGAAGCCTAGCTTGTAGGATCTTTAACAAGATCTTTAAACTATAGTAGCAGTATGTAAAAGCCAGCAGCAAGGGTTATTATACAGTTTCTTGGGTTTGGGGGGAGGGGAAGCTCATAGTTTATGTTTGTCTTAATCACGGGTTTCCTATCTTCTTGAATGACAACAGTTTCCCCCCTCCCCAGCTCTCAATCCCATTCTTCAAAATTACTTTAAACTCTTAGATTGAAATCTATATATCTGTTTCTCAAGTATGCCCCCCATCTGTGAATACCTAAATCTGTGGATTGGGGCCACACAGATTTTTCTTCAAACCTGGGTGACAACCTCCTCCCTCAAGTTTGCAGAAAGATCTGAAATCTTTTTAAAAATACATGGGGGATTAATTCCCCCCCAAAGTAAAATAGTGTTCTGTGTGCAGGTGCAGAGAACACACTTGTAATACACTCAGGCACTTAGCCTGGAAGCTGGGAACAGCTTGCAACAATTGGCTGGGACACGGTCATGGTAACAATAATGTAGCGAATTGAGAGGGGCTTGGAGAGAAGAAAAATGCCTCAGGGTTTGGAGCTTTCAGTTAGTTGGAGTTCGAACTTGAGTACTGGAGCAGTGGAGTGAGAACTGTGTGCTGAAGCTGATCAGTTGTTGTAAAGGAGCTGAGAACAGCCAGTGGGACTGAGTTCCTTGAGCAGACAGAACTGAATAAGAAGCTTCTGCCAGAGAGAGAAAGAGTTATTAGGCAGAAGGGGGTCTAAACCTTCTGTGAGGAGAAACTCTCTGTGGAGTTCTGTCAGAACACAGAGCAGACTCCTAGTTAAACTGAGAACACTCAAACACTCTGAAGAAAGGACTGGATTCTGGTTGCTAGAAAGGAATCCCAAGATTCAGACTAAGAATCTAGTTGGGTGGGATACACCAGGAGTGGGGGACTGGTTTTTAGCTCTCAAAGGCATGGGTCCTGTATGCTAGTGTGTATGTCTGTGAGGGAGAATTTATCTGGCACGAGTCAGGAGTCTTCAGTGTGAGTGGCAAAGAGTGAATGTCAGTTTATTATTTTTATGATTTGTGAAGCCAGCAAATATGACTAGACCATCAACTCTGCAAAGCGTTATATCATAGAATAAAATAGAATCATAGAGTTGGAAGGGACCACTGGGTTCATCTAGTCCAACCCCCTGCACAATGCAGGAAACATACAAATACCTACCCCAGATTCACAGGATCTTCATCGCTGTCAGATGGCCATCTAGCCCAGGGGTGTCAAACTCATTTGTTATGAGGGCCAGATCTAACACAAATGAGACCTTGAGGGGCAGGACCATGTTGGGTTGAGCTGAACCATGTCGGGCCGGGCCATATGTGTACCTATTTAAGATTAGGTAGCAAAGATATACATTTTATAAAGAACACAAACACAAATATATATATTTTTAAAAAACTTAAAACATGCTAAAAACATTAGCACTCGTTGGTCTTAAAGGTGCTTTCTTTGTATTTCTCCCATGAGATCCAAGGAACTAGGCAAAGAAAGCTCTGGCTCTTTCCTTCCTTCCCCAGGAACTGGGAGGGGGGAGCCTCTGTCAATAGAAGAAAGAGAGGTTTGGCTCAGTAGCTCTGCTGTGCAATTGAGCAAACCTTGCAAAGCAAGCTATTATGCAGAAGGAAGCAAAAGAGAGGGAGAAAGAAGCAGATGACAACCAGTTGCTCAGGGGCCTGATAGGAGCCCTCCAGGAACCTGATTCAGCCCCTGAGCTTCATGTTTGTCTGTCCAAAGTTTTTTTTATAGTTTTAAAGCCTGCCAGTTTATAATTATATTAGTATCTCAGCCTGACAAACCTCTAGTGTTTAGTGATTGTTTATTTTGCCAACCACCTGCCTGCCAACTGATTTGTTTTTAATACAACTAATTAATATTATTTTATCCCTCTTCCTTGCCTTTTGTGAACCAATAAATATTCTTTTGTGGTTTTTGAAATTTAAAAACATTTGGTGCCTATTTTTTTACTTCTGACAAGATTTCTGTGTGGGTGACAGGGAAAAATTCTTAGTGGTCACCTTCCCAAGCTGACCCTGACCAGTTCTTTACAACACCTATCTCCAGCGGTTGTCAGAGGAGTCCAGGAGCCATGCTGGGGCCATGTGGTACAGGCCAGGATCTGCTGGGTCTGGCAGCAGTGGTGCTATGTCCATGAGTCATACGGGGCCCAGCGGACCCAGTGGCAGCACAGCATGGGAGATATGCTGGGCCCAGCAGGAACATGGGGGAAGGGGAATTCCCCTTTGCAAATCTCACAACCCCACACTTGTAATCCATCTGATTGCTCCATGGATACAGTAAAGCAGGAGTCCATGTTCCCGATAGCACATTACAATCCATTGCGCACTACCTACCTGTAGCATGGGGATGCAAAATGTTCTCCTGAATATGCACACCAGCTTTTACTCCTAATATTATAGTGTACAAAGGACACATTCCACTGTGTTTTGTATTTCCATCTCCAAATGGTTGATGGGGGGGAATGGGAAGAATCTAGATGGCATTAACGTGACATATAAAATTGTGCCACTATCTCAGTTTTCAAAGGAATTATTATGATACAAACTCAAGGAAACAGAATGCTGAACAGTCAAGTTAAATTAATGGCCTCACGTTGTTTGACTAATTATCCTTGTATTCTTAGTGACTAACCCTCCTAGAAGAGCTCGTTGTAAGACTCAGCATTTCCCCAAGTGGCACAAGATGCTTGGGAGGGGTGACTTCTGGTAATCAGAATTGATATATGGGTATGGAAGGATTTAACTGAATTATATTGAATATTTCTGTTCCATGTGCATTCCTTTTAGCTTTAGTGTTAAAATCCAGTTCATTCTGAGAAATGGCAATAGGCTGGGATTCTATGAATCAGGGATTGCTAATACATTGCCTGTGAGCTCCAAAGTTCTCATCAACACCTTTACTGTTGCCCCCCAAGTGATTATAGAAAGTGAGTGGGGTCAGGTGTGGATTTTGCCCAACAAGGCTTCTGATTACCTTTGCAGATTAAAAGGTATCCTGTTAAGAAGAGCTAATGCGAGGAATTACTGTTAGAGTTATACATATTGACATTTTGTAGTTGGCTCCACCTCTTATGGCAGCCATTTTGCGGTTGTGCTCACCACCCAGTGTCAGAATTCCAAAGGTGCCCGTAGGCTCATAAAAATTGGGGAAACATATAGAAAGCCCTACATAACCATACATTTTAATTTATGAATTTTGTTTCTGAGTCTTTTTTCCTACCAGCTGCCTCAAGATATCTCCAGTGGAAAGATGTCACACTTTTTAAATTAACAAAAATGACAGGATAAACAGGTTAATTAAATAATCTATTGCTTGTTTGTGTGTGCGCACACATGATCTCTCAGAAGCAATAAAGACTGCACTAACAGTTGTCCCTACTGGTCTTTTTCTCCAAATGATCCAACTTTTTTTTTTTTAACTCCCCTAACTCCTGTATCTGCCTATGGAATATCTGCTGTCACTCACGAGAGGGCCAGACAGTTTCTTTTACTAAAGCTCTCAATGCATATGCTTTTTCACTAGGGTTTTTAAAATCACTTTTTGTTACTCTGAAGATTTATTTATTAATTTATTTCTTAACCACAATGATTTCTAGATCCATGTAGCTGAACACAACTTATAAAGATATGACTAGGGAGTAAGATTTATTTGCTCCTCAGAGATGGCTTAATTTTAACTGCATTTATTTTCTTTGATAAGTTTTCAATTAATTTAGCAAGAAAGTGGTGTGTCTCCACAGTAATCCTGCAAGAATTTTTTTTCCTAAGAGGGTTTTAAAAAAATAAAACAATAAGGCTTTTATCCCAGAATTACAACAAAGCAGCAAAATGGGGATTGGATACCACCAGTCCTGATGGCAAAGAGTTCCATCACTAGTGGAAAAAAGCAGGCTTGGGCAGGTAAAAATGCCTGTTCTCTTCCCACGTCATTAAATCCTTTTTTCAATTTTATTCTTGAACTTCTTTTCCCAGCTATCACACCTTGAGCAATTAGATATCACCACATTAATTTAAACATAATTTATCCCTCAGAACAGATTAAGAGACAATGCACCAGGCAAATACATTAGACAAGGATGTACAACAGCATCTCCTTCTACAAAAGACTACTCAAAGCAGTTGATGTGGAATTGGTCGTTTAAATCTTTCATACAAGTGTAACTAAAGAAGATTGGCAGGCTTGCAATCAGTGTAAAGGACTTTCAGAGGCAAGCCTCAATACACCATTGCATACAATACAATAAAGAAATTATTACACAAAGAATTTTTTAAAAAGAGTAAGGAAAGTCCTTTCAGGATACAGTCAGTGCAGATACCACTTTATAAGCTGGCCATTCTCAGGGGCCACACTAAGAATGCTTGGAATAAAATGCATAGATATGTCATTGTCATGCTCTACTGAGACAAGAACACACAGGTTCAATAGTTAGAATAATTGGGCACCTGGCAAGGCACAGTACAACAGGTCAGGCCAAAGAAATCCCACAAAGGGGCTGCTGGATAGGGGCTAATTCTGTTGCTCTTAACCAAGTATAACCAGCTCCCTTTCATGTCCTTCTGGCCACCACATGGTGCAGCAAGAAGCAGCCACTACTACTGTCCCTTCAAGTGCTTTCTCCATTTGGCTGCACTGGCATGGGAGTGGTGAGAGTGGCTGCTGGTCACCACCATCACATGATTTGCTGCCTTTCACATTCCATTTTGCGCTGAGGGAGAGTGTGGCTAAGCAAGTAGCACAGCAATCCTGATTTCCATAGGCTTAGACTGGAGTGACTCTGCAGAGGATTGTACTTCAGGTGACAATTGTGTGGAGGAGGATGAGCAGTAGCCATCACCTCCCATCAACTTTTGCAGGCACCATCTGTAAGTCTCTTCCCAAGATAAACAAAACACTGGCCTTTGAACACCAAGTGAACACAAGAAAGGCAAACGGTAAAAGGAAGGCAATTAGTTTGGATGTACCCATGAGATAAGAGCCCCGTGGCACAGAGTGTTAAAGCTGCAGTACTGCAGTCCTACACTCTACTCATGACCTGAGTTCAATCCCAGAGGAAGCTGGGTTCAGGTAGCTGGCTTGAGGTTGACTCAGCCTTCCATCCTTCCGAGGTCAGTAAAATGAGTACCAGTTTGCTGGGGGAAAGTGTAGATGACTGGGGAAGGCAATGGCAAACCACCCCGTAAAAAGTCTGCCGTGAAAACATTGTGAAAGCAACATCACCCCAGAGTCGGAAACAACTGGTGCTTGCACAGGGGTCTACCTTTACCTTTTTTTACCCATGAGATAAGATAGTTCACATCCATTCTAACTTGGACTCTACATCAGCAGCAACAGGATCAGTTTGTCCCAGGGTGCTGATTTGTCCAGTTGCATGGGTTACCTTGCAGCTTGTCCAATCTGAGGATGAGAACGTCTTTGAGACCTAACACCTGCTTATATGGCCCTTATTCCTCCTGGCTGCTTAAACCTGCTGGGGTGGGGCTGGAGAAATGGGTTTGAGAGAAAGCAAACACCTCCTTGAGAGAGGGATGGTCATTCCTGCCTTGAAGTGGGCAGTGGTTCATCCAGCCCTAAAAAAACTACTCTGGATCCAGGACATTTGCATAACTGCCATCCAATCTCAACTGCACCACTCTTAAGCAAGGTGACTGAACAAGAGGTGACTGGCCAAGTTCATAGCTTCTTGAATGAAGCAGATTGTTTAGATCAATTCCTATCTGATTTTAGGCATGGCTATGAGACTGAAATAGCCTTGGTCTCCCTGGTGGATGACACATATCAGGAGATGGACAGGAAGAGTGTAACCATGTTAATATTCCTGGACTTCTTGGCAGCTTTTGATACCATCAATCATAGTATTCTTCTGGATTGCCTTTCAGGACTGGGACTCACTGTTCTGTAGTGATATCTCAAGGGTAGATTTCAGAGTGTGTTGCTGGAGAACTGCTGCTCTGCACTTTGACCTTTAACCCACGGGGTTCCCTAATATTCCATCTTGTTCCACATGATTTTCAATATCTATGTAAAGACACTTTATTTAATTTATACCCCCATCCTTTCTCATGAGTGGGCTCAGGACAGCTTTGGAATGAATGAAGGAAACAAGCTGAAAATTAATCCTGACAAAACAGAGGTGCTACTGGTGGAGGAGGGTCTGACCCAAGAAATAGGTTATCCCTAGTTCTGGATGGGATTGCACTCTTTCTATGGGAGCAGGTATGTGGCTTGGGGGTGTTCCTGGACCCAGGCCTCCTGTTGGATAAACAGGTGGCAGCAGTGGCCATGGGTGCATTTCATCATCTTAAACTAGTGAGCAAGCTGTAGTCATTCCTGGTTAGAAAATACCTTGCCACTGTGGTGCATGCACTGGTAAAAGGGTGGAAGGGCTTTTTCCAATGCCTCTTAAAGAGGCTATGGTCCACCCTCTCTTGAAAAAACCAACATTAAACCTGGTTGAATCAGCACATTACTGGCTGGTCTCGAATTTACCCTTTTGGGGTAAAATTATTGAGAGGGCACTAACGTTACAGTTACAGAGTTTTCTGGATGACCATCCTAGACCCTCACCAGTCCAGCTTTCACCCAGGTCATGGGACGGAGACAGTGCTAGTCACCCTGGTGGATGACCTCCAGTGGCATCTGGATCGAGGCAGCTCGGTGGTACTGATGTTGTTGGACCTATTGGAAGCGTTTGATATGGTCGACCATTGGTTGCTGATCCGCTGCCTCGCCGATGCAGGGATTCAGGGGTTGGCCTTGCAATGGCTTTCCTCTTTCCTTGATTGTCGGGGACAAAGGGTGGCGATTGGGGGTGAACTGTCCCAGAGGCACGCGCTTAACTGCGGGGTGCCTCAGGGGGAGCTGCTCTCCCTGATGTTGTTCAACATCTATATGTGCCCCCTTGCCCAGATTGCCTGGAAGTATGGATTGGGTTGTCACCAGTACGCTGATGACACCCAGCTTTACTGATGGACAGCCGGCCTGATTGTGTCCCAGAAAATCTGGACCTGACATTACAAGCTGTGGCAAGATGGCTTAGGCTGAGTAGATTGAAGCTCAATCCAAGGAAGACAGAGGTCCTTTGCTTGAGTTGTGGCGGTCTGGGTAGGGAAATTCCCCTACAAGCATTTGACGGTGCACCACTGACAATGGTGCACAAGGTCAAAAGCTTGGGGGTACTACTGGAGCCTGCCTTGACAATGGAGGCCCAGATAGCAACCACTGCAAATCCACTTTTTTCCAGCTTAGGTGAGCAAGGCAGTTAGTCACCTTCCTGGAATGTGGCGACCTGACAACAGTGATCCATGCAATGGTCACCTTGAGGCTGGACTACTGTAATGCCCTCTACATAAGGCTGCCCTTGTGCCGAACCCAGAAACTGCAGCTAGTACAGAACACAGCAGCCAGGCTGTTATTGGGGCTCCCCAGGTGGGAGCACATACAGCCGGGACTGTGGGAACTGCACTGGCTGCCAATAGTATACTGTTACAAGGTGCTGGTTATCATCTTTAAAGGACCTATATGGCCTAGGACCTGCCCACCTTAGGGACCGTCTCTCCCCACATGTTCCCCAGAGGGTACTTAGATCAGGATTACAAAATCTATTAGTAAAATCTATTAATTTGGCCGAAGGAGGCCAAATTAAAGACCACCAGAGAAAGGGCCTTCTCGATTGCAGCCCCCTGCTGGTGGAATCAACTGCCAGAGGAACTGAGGGCCTTGCGGAACCTTGCGCAGTTCTGCAGGATTTGCAAGATCATTCTCTTCTGGCTGGCGTTTAACTGACATGGTGCCTGTATCTCAGGGAATGTGAAGAAATGCCGTCACCTCTGAAATAGCACTAAATTAATATTTTGTTTTAACTGTCGAATGTGTAATTTTTAATATTTATTGATTTTAATTGTCTGTTGTGATTTTATGTTATGAGCCGCCCTGAGCCTGCTTTGGCAGGGAGGGTGGGATATAAATCAAATAAAGCAAAGTAAAGTAAAGTAAAACCTAGATTAGATTACTGCAATGAGCTCTATGTGGGGCTGCCCTTGAAGAGTGTCTTGAAACCACAGATGGTACAAAATGCTGTTGCCAGTGTTGACTGGAGTGGATTGTAGGGACCATAATGCTCCATACTTGTCCTATCTACACTGGCTTCTAATTTTCTTCTGGGCTCAGTTTAAGGTGTCTTTAAAGCCCAGTGAAGGCTGGGAGCAACACACCTTAAGGATCACTGTCACAGATGAGTTAGGGTCTACCTCTTCCTGAGAGTGGCCAGTGGGAACTGACAGAATGCTGGTGGGGGGAGAGTTGAAAAACAGAGCTGAGAGTGAGTCTGACTGAGTAAAGCCATGAAGAAGAGTAGCTTAAAGCTGTCTGAAAAGGATCAATTTGTAATGAAGATTCCAAAATGCTAAAATAGGGAAAGAATTCAGAAGTTCAATTGAAAGGAAACTTTGTAACTTGTGCCTGATCTACTCTGATGTTATTTTCAAACCAGAAATAAATTTTTATGCATATACTATGAGTAAGGCCTGTTGTAAAGAAAAATACAATAGAATCTAGAAGGAGGCTCCAGGCAAGTGCCCCCCCTTGCTGAATTCCCACCACACAAGTGAAAACATTCACTCCCCCACACTGCCACACTACCTCAAGGAGAGCTGATCTCTGCCATCCGGAGAGCAGTTGTAATTCTGAGTGAACTCCAGCCCTTACCTGGATACTGGCAACAGTGGTTCCCTAGGAAGAAATGGCATTATACCTGTCTGAGGTCCCACCCCTCTTGAAATCGCACCCTCTCCAGGGCTCACCCCTTAAATATCCAATCCACAGTTGGAGACAGGAGACCCCTGGTTTGGAGGGCCTCCCCTCACTTCAGGGTTATCAGAAAGCAGAGTGGGGTTTGGCAGGGGTGGTCAAACTTGCTTAACATAAGAGCTACATAGAATAACCATCATATGTTTGAGAGCTGCAAGACATAAATGCCAGATATTTGAGAGCTGGAGAAAGGAAATAAGGAAAATAGATGGGGAGGAAGAGGTGGAAAGAGAAGCAACATTAAATGCATTCTCCAAGCTGCCAGCTGGCTTGGAGAAGTGATTTAAAGAGACAAATGCCTTCTCCAAGCTGGCTGATGGGGGTGGTGGGGGCTTCAAGAGCCACACAATGTGTGTGAAAGAGCCACATATGGCTCTTGAGCTGCAGTTTGACCACCCGTGCCATAGGGTATAATGGAAGATCGATATGTGGGTATCTGGGTCTTGGGGAGGGCCTTTTTCTTAGGTAGAGGAACCAAATTTTCACCATAGCATCTGGTGCCTTTCCTCAAGGTTCAGAAAGATTGGACCAGGGGGTCCAATTCCAGGCAGTGCCAGCCCTGGGGCGCATGGCGCCCCAGGCAGGGTCCCTGCTTGGTGCCCCCCGCCTTGCCCCATCTCTCTCACATGTGCCCCCCGGCCGCCACCGTCCTCCTCCTCCCTGCGACAATGCTGAACCCTACCTCCCTGCCTTCCTCCCCCTGCTGCCACCGCCAGCTGCCGCCCTTCCCTTTCCTTCCACCACTCTTCCGCACCCCAGCTCGCCGCAACTTCGCTAGGCCCTACTGGCAAGGCAGCCACGTGTTTTTTGAAGGCAGTGCTGCAGGATGCTTCTCCCCCCTCCTTTCTGGAACCGTGAGGGGGAGCAAAGCGTTCTGCAGCGCTGCCTTCAAAAAGCGTGCAGCTGCCTCACCTGTAGGGCCCAGCATCGTCTCAGCGAGCTGGGGTGGGGAAGAACGGTGGAAGGGAAGGGAAAGGCAGTGGCTGGTGGTGGCGGGGGAAGGCAGGCAGGCAAACTAGGTGAATGTCTTGGGCACCGAGAGGGGGGAGCCCAATTTGGTGCCTTCCCTTCCCGGCACCCTAGGCAACTGCCTAGTTTGCCTAGTGGGTGAGCTGGCCCTGATTGCAAGAGCCCCAAAAGAAGGTGCCCCCATTGCTTCCAATGAAGAGAAGGCATTTAAAAGGAGCACAGTCCTTTTTAAATGTGATGGCCAGAACTTCTTCAGAGTTCAATAGTGCTTGTCACAACCTTGCTCCTGGCTCCACACCCAAAGTCCCCAGATATTTTGTAAGTGTGACCTGGCAAGCCTAAGTGCTGAGCAGTCTGTGTGTGTGTGTGTGTGTGTGTGTGTGGAGGAAAGAGCTTTGAGTGAGATGCAGTAGAATGTGAGAGAAGCCAGTGTGAAAGTTATTAGCCTATGTGGCAAGCGAAGAAAATAAGCATGTTATGACTGTAGGTAGCAAGTGATGAAAATAAATCCATGTGGAAGTTACTGGCCTAAGAGGTAAGTGTGGCTCGGTCTATTTATGAAACTTATCTGAAACCGTCACACTTATTAACCATACAGAAATTATTAAGCTGTTTTACTTATAACTTGTTAATGTTTAAGAAAAACAACTGTTTGCTTTAGATCAAAAGTTCCCATTTTACCTCAGAGCCACTCCTTCATGCTGACTATTCTGTCATTCTACCCTATATAAACCATTCTGTTCTTTGAGTCCAACCAAGAATTCTAAGGCAAGAGCCTTTGGTCACAGTGAGAATAAGGAAGGCAAAGAGGCAGCATAAAGACAGGTTGCTTACCTGTAACTATAGATCTTCGAGTGATCATCTGTGCATTCACACTCATGGGATAGAGCGCCCGCACCGATCCCCGAATCGGTACCTAAAAAGCCCGGGATTTTTTCGTGCTCAGCACCAGTAGGCATGCTCAGGTGTCCCAGTACGCATGCTCACTGAAGCCAGCGCGAGGATCTCGCCAGTTCCTTCTTGACCGCTGGAAGCCCCTACCATAGGGAGACCATCAGCAGTGGGGAAGGAGGGCGGGTAGTGTGAATGCACAGATGACCACTCGAAGATCTACAGTTACAGGTAAGCAACCTATCTTCTTCGTGGTCTCTGTGCTTCACACTCTGTGCTTCACACAGAGTGTGCTTCACACATGGGAGATTAGAAGCAAGACATACCTGGAGGTGGGAAGACGGTCAACCAGAAGAGACAGTTTGCAGCACCACAGCTCCCAGATGAGTCCTCTGCTGAGCATGCACATCCAGAGCGTAATGCTTCATGAAAGCATGAGGAGAGGACCAAGTGGTGGAAACACCCTTCAGGAATGCCACTGATGTCGCCATCGCTCTAGTAGAGCGTCCACGAATGGGTCCAGGCAATAGCTGCTTCGTCAGCAAGTAGCACAGTTTAATAGTCTCAGTAAGCCACTTTGAAAGCTGCTGAGATGAAATTTTTGAATCCAATCTAGGAGCAGCATAGGAAACAAAAAGATGCTGGTCCTGACAAAAACTCTTAGAACGACTCAAGTAAAAAAGTAACGCACGCTTAACATCCAAAGCATGCCACTGACGTTCCTCGTCCGAGGAAGGCATGGGATAAAACGTAGGTAACCAAACGTCCAACTTAAGGTGAAACTGGGAAACCACCTTAGGAAGAAACGAAACATCAGGAGCCAACGATACTCCAGATTCATGAAAAACTAAGTATGGGTGGTCACAACGCATAGCCATGAGCTCCCCTACACAGCGTGCCAACGTGATTGCCACCAAAAATGCAGTCTTCAGGATAGAAGTTGTAGGGAGCGGGTTGCCATTGGTTCAAAGGGACGCCAAGTCAACCTGTCCAATACTAACGGCAAATCCCACAACTGTGGAGGCGATCTAAAGAAGAAGAAGAAGATATTGGATTTATATCCCGCCCTCCACTCCGAAGAGTCTCAGAGCGGCTCACAATCTCCTATATCTCCCTCCCCCACAACAGACACCCTGTGAGGTGGGTGGGGCTGAGAGGGCTCTCACAGCAGCTCCCTTTCAAGGACAACCTCTGCCAGAGCTATGGCTGACCCAAGGCCATGCTAGCAGGTGCAAGTGGAGGAGTGGGGAATCAAACCCGGTTCTCCCAGATAAGAGTCCACACACTTAACCACTACACCAAACTGGCTCTCCTAGGATCTAGGCGGAGAATGCAATCTGAGCAGTCCTTTCAGAAATTGCTTAGGATGAGCAAAGACTGAATGCCCCTCAACAGATTCATGGTATGATGATATTGCTGATAAATAAACTTTAACAGAAGAAAAGGAAAGTCCAGCATCCACCAAGGACAATAGAAAGTCAAAAATCACCGGTAGGCCCACCCGTTGGGGTGAAACTGTAAGGTCAGCCAAAAACTGAAGAAACTTCCCCCACTTCCTGTCATAGGAAGCACAGGTAGACAACTTTCTACTATTCAGAAAGACGTGCTGGACTCTACTGGAAAATTCACAGGGTCGATGAACCACGCCGTCAGCTTCAGGTGAGGCATGTTGTGATGTGTCCTTCCTGGGCTGACAGGAGGTCTGGTTCCGCCGGGAACTGATAAAAAAAAAACCCTCGCTAAATGAAGCAAAATTGGGAACCAGTTCTGCCAAGGCCACCATGGTGTGACTAGAATGCACCTCAGTTTCTCTCTCACTATTTTGTTGTCAGTTTTTGTCAACAGCGGAAGAGGCGGAAATAGGTACAGAAACCGACCGTTCCACGGTAACATCAGGCCATCTTCCAAGGACTCTGGATCCGTGCCCCCCCTGGTGCAGAACAGGGGACACTTCCGATTCTTGGCTGTGGTGAAAACATCCACCTGAGGATACCCCCAGAGCTGGAACACAGGTTGAAGGAAGCGCCACTGCATCTCCCATTCTTGTGGAGATGCTACTCCTCTGCTCAACGAATCCGCCTGCAGATTGAGTACTCCTGGAAGGTGTGCAGCCTTTCATAGATGCCATGCTCCAGGCACTCCATCCACAGTTCTATTGCTAGCGCACAGAGCCGTCAAGAGACTGCCCCTGTTGACATAACAAAGGGCTGTAGTATTGTCTGTCAACAGGGCCACAGTCTTCCCCGCCACCAGAAGACAGAAGGAGCAAAGGGCGAAATGAATTGTCAACAGTTCTAGATAGTTTATATGGCAACAAGTCAGTTGTGGAGGCCAAGGTCCTCCCCACACACAGAGAATCCATGTGAGCACCCCAGCCCCATAAGGACGCATCTGTGGTGATCATAATCGTCGTTACAGGCAGATGGAAGGGAGCTCCCTGACAGATGTTGTCTCTGGATGTCCACCATTCCAGGGCCCGGAGGATCGAGGGTGGAATCGTGAACCTCTTTTGAAGTGAGTCCCGTAAAGGCCGAAACTTTCTGAGGAACCAAAGTTGAAGCCCTCTCATGTGCAATTTTGCAAACAACAGCACACTGGTAGTCGCCACCATCAGCCCCAGCATCTGCTGCAGCTGTTGTGCTGTGCCCCATTTCCGGCTTTGAAAAAGATGGGTGAGATTGAAAATGTCTATTGCTCTCTGCTGAGGCAGAAAGGCACAATGAAGGTTTGTGTCCAGCAAAGCCCCGATAAACTGAACTGTCCTTGATGGTATGAGATGGGATTTTTTCTTGTTGACCTGCAGACCTAAGGTGTGAAGAAGACGAAGAGTGGTTGCAATATGGCCGGATAGACGCTCTTCTGCATCCGCCACAAGGAGCCAGCTGTCGATATATGGAAAAATGACTATGCCTTGAAGCTGAAGATATGCAGCTACAACACCCATCATCTTGGTAAACACCCGCAGTGCAGTGCACAAGTCAAAGGGAAGGACTTTGAACTGAAAATGGTTGGAGCCTATCGCAAACTGGAGGAAATGCCTGTAAGATGGATGGATGCTGATATGGAAGTAGGCATCCCTGAGATCCAACGTTGCCATCCAGTCCCCATGGTTGGTGAGGGGAAGGATTGTTTGCAGAGTAGACATCCTGAATTTCTGGTACACGATAAACTTGTTCAGATTTCGAAGGTCCATGATTGGTCTCAATCTCCCATCCCGTTTGGGGACCAGGAAATAACAAGAATAGAACCCCCCCCCCATCCTGGCCGCTACAGGAACCGGTTCTATGGCTTGTTTCTGCAAGAGGTTGTCCACTTCCTCTAGCAGAGGGGGGGAAGGAGGTGTGGTGACAATTACTGACTGAGTCGGAACCTGAACAAAGTCTATCTTGTAACCTTCTGAGATGATGGAGAGGACCCATTTGTGTGTGGAGATGGACTCCCAAGCTGGTAGATGGTGATGGAGGCAGATGTGGGAAGAAAGAGGGGTGGTGATATATGCGGCAGAAAAGTCAAACGCCCTGCTTCCGAGGGCGGGAACCCTTGGATTTGTTGGTGGTCACAGAAGCCGAAGCAAACCTAGACTTGTTATTTCCCCTATAAGACGATCTACTCTCCGTCTGTGAAGAGCGAGGTCTCCGAGACTGGTCAGGGGAAAATTTCTGATAAGGTCTCTTGGGCCAAGATTTGTGCCACTGCTTAGGCTTGCCAGCCCTAGTTGACACAGGGATGCCAAGGTTCATCGAGGTCTTAATACTTTTGTCCATTTCCTGAAGGACACTATCAGTGGTGGAACTGAAAAGACCTTCACCCTCAAAAGGAAGGTCTTCAACATAAGCCCTGGTGTCGGGCTGAAGAGCTGTAGACCGTAGCCAAGAGTGACGGCGCAGGGACACAGCAGAAGTGAGGGTCTTGGCAGAGACATCCACCATGTAGTTTGACACAGCCAGCTGTTGTTTAGCCACGGCAAATCCCTCTCTTTGCAGCTTCTTCAGCGAAGTCTGCTTCTCCTCATTCAGGGATGACATCAAAGGTGTAAGCTGTTCCCAAATCGAATACTGGTAGAGAGCCATACATGCAGCGTAGTTTGAAATTTTAACTCCCAGAACTCCTGCAGAGTAGAATCATCTACCAGCATTGTCGATCTTCTTGCCCTCTTTATCAGGTGGGGAAGAGTGGGTCTTACGCACCTTTAAATATGAAGAAACCACTACCGAATTGGGTTTGGGGTGAGAGAACAAAAACTCTGCACCAGCCTCCTGAACACGGTACATATGGTCCAGGTGACGTGTAGAAATTGGTTTGGATGCCAGCTTCACCCAGGGCTCCTTCACTGCCTGTAGAATAACTTTAGTCTCTGGAAGGGCCACAGCCATCGATGTATCCCTCTGCATTATGTCGAATACGGTATCATCAACGACTGGCTGCGGTTGGACCACTGGGAGAGAGAGAGACTGTGCCATCCGCTTCACCAAGTCCCCATATGACTTGAGGTCTTCCAAAGAAGATATGGGAAGGTCCTCAGCAATATGTGAATCTGGAGAAGATTCCGCTGCTCTGTCCGGATCATCGGTACCGACCTCGGAGTCCGATGTCAAAGTCTCTCTCCTCTCAGAGTGTTTGGATAACATCAGGGTTGAAGCACGTTTGGGCGACCGGAGCGATACCGATGGATGAGCCTGCAGTTCCTCAGACCACTTTCTGTGTCTCTCAGGAGGGATCGACACTGATGCCAAGGGTGCACGACGAGTGGTGGAGTGATGCGAAACCCTCGAGAAGTGTGAAGCTTCCAACCGTTGGTCCCATTCCAGAAATTCACGGGGAGGATACCATGGATATGACGATGGATATGGGAAAGGTCCATATGAGCAGGGCCACTGATGTTGATCCCACACTGGAGGTGGCAGAAAACATTGAATCACAGCACTCGACTCAAGCTCTCTCCGTCCTGTAGTAGGCAGAAGTGCTGCTAAAAGTTTGGTTGGCACTGAAGCCTCGACTTCTGATACCAAACCACTGTCACTCCAACAACGTGACCCCGACCTGGACGAATGAGTCCGCTGAGTCAGGTCTATTTCCTACTCCGATCCCAAAAGATGGATCGGCTGTGAGCCCCGGCTGCTTGATAGCGAAGGACTTTGGGGACTGGAAGAAGCTAGAATCCGCTGAGGTGGAGCAACTTGCGCCGACACTGACTCCATCAAAGCATCCCGAGAAGGAGAAGGAGTGCGGGAAAGTCTGTCCTTCTTCCGCTTCTCCTTTGATTGAAGCTTCTTTGGGAGGGACGATTGGGTCCCCAAATCGTCCCAACATTTCTTAGTTGGCGTGGGTGCCACTAACCCTTCAGAGGGTTGTTTTGTGGGTCGACCCCACTCTGGTGACAATGGATCGACCGATGTCAAAGCCAGAGCCTGGGTAGCATTCCCCATCGATACTGACAGATCCGCTGCCATTTTTGGCGGATGAAGAGCCGACTCGACTAAGGCCACCGATAGCCCTGCCACCCGATTATTTGGGTTTGCTTCGAAAACCTCGAACAATGCGTGCACAAGTCTACCCCCCAACACCTTTTCATAGGACCGGAACCCACGGGGGAAGGGGGAAATAAAGCCCCGAGGGGCAAAGTCCAACACAAAGTTCTTTTATATATATATATACAACTACTAACTATTTAACAAGGGGAAAAAGCAAAAAACGGGCAAGAACAGGAAAATCCAAAGGATTACCAGGCACCGACCGGAGCAGTCAAAAGCAGATCCTTTCAATGCGGCGGTCAAGAAGGAACTGGCGGGATCCTTGCACTGGCTCCAGTGAGCATGTGTACTGGGATGCCTGTGCATGCCCACTGGTGCCGAGCGCGAAAAAATCCCGGGCTTTTTAGGTACCCATTCGGGGATCAGTGCAGGCGCTCTATCCCATGAGTGTGAAGCACAGAGACCACAAAGAAGATCACATGTCACCTCAGAACACTACAGAGAAGGTCTTTACAGAGATTACACATAAAGGGGGCACACAAAGAACAAAAATGTTACAACATCAAACTTCAAAAGATGGTTTAGGTCAGCAAAATAGCTCAGCAAAATCCCACTTGGGATATATAATGGTTCTCTTTGGCATAAGCAAAATTTTTGAACATTTTTAATTTTGCCATTTATTCATTAAGGCATTTGCTGGGAATTGGGGCAAGAAAAGGTGTGCTTGTGCATGAAAGCTTAAACCCAGAATTAAACTTTGTTGGTCTTAAAGGTGCCACTGGACTCAAACTTTGTTCTGTTGCTTCAGATCAACATGGCTACCCACCTATTACCTACTTCAGTAAATCACAGAACAACTGTGGCATGATAAATGGTTGAACAATTTATTTTCATGCAAATTGCCACTGGATAATACCTTTATGTTCTCATCCACATGTCAAACCTTCACAGCTCTAACACATTCTCTCAGCTCAATTGAGAAACAATTCAGTTCATTGCCTGTATTCCACCAATTTCCTGGCTATATTTAAAACCTTCTAGATGAGACAGAACACAATTGCGCAATTAAATCATTGACTTTTTAAAAGAAAAGATCATTACTGGGAGCTTAGCAGCGAAGGCCAACACAATTCAGTACAAAAGGTGTTGTAAAAAGGGTGGAGCAGTACAGTCTAGTGTTATTGTTGATGGACCCCCACAGATTGATTGCTCGCTGTTAAGAAGAGCATTAGCATCTGGTATTTAAACACTTCAGAGACTAAGATTCAGAATGGTTTAGCTGAACATTCTGTGACTTTCTCATAATCCCTCTAAGCATCCTCATCTAGATTTTTATTACACCAGGAGTAACTTTTTTCTCTCCAGAGTATACATATGGTCCTGACATGCTGAAGTAATCTTAATCTGTTTTTCAAGATTACTATGCAGAATTTTTCATTCCGCCATTATATTGTAATAAGTATTCTCTCAAAACAGTAAAAGGTAAAAGTTCATTTTTACAAACCTTTATGATTAATGACCCACAGGGTGACATCACATCATGATGTTTTCTTGACAGACTTTTTATGGGGTGGTTTGCCATTGCCTTCCCCAGTCATCTACACTTTACCCCCAGCAAGCTGGGTACTTGTTTTATTGACCTCAGAAGGATGGAAGGCTGAGTCAACCTCAACCGGCTACCTGCACCCAGCACTGACTGAACTTTGATACTATATTCCATATGCTGGCATTTTGCAAGATGTTGGCGAGAAAATGAAGACCCCAATTCCTTGTAAGTTCAAAAACCATGGCCCCGCTCTCCCCTCCCCTCCTTATGTATTCCCCTCCTTAATGCATTCAGATGTAAGAATGAGACTCCAGTTTTGTTTGATATAGCAACACTAATGAAGGACATCTGAGCATGCAAATTTAATGTGCTGTAATGGGCAAGCTATAGTAACTTTTACTTATAGTAAAGTTTGAATTTTGAAAAGAAAAAGACAATGAAAACTTGCAGAAAAATTTTTACAAGGTAAAAACCTATCAGGGAACCATGATGTACAAATAGTCTGAGGCAGTATAAGGCAGCTTTACATGTTATTACACCTTCATACACATGGTGTTTATGTCTTACCGATTTCCTGCTATCAAACATGGATGTGATGAGAATGTGAGCCACTCTGAGATTTAGGGTGGAGGGAAGAATATAAATCCAATGTTGTCATCTTCTTTCACACACACCCCTGCAATAATTCTGCATGATGCAAAATTAAATACTAACACACATTCTGTTAATGGGCAAGAAGAAGAAGAGCCCTCACTTTCCATCACTGGAAATCTCCCATGTAACTAAAGCAATCTTCCAAAAACTTCCTAGTAATGTTTGTAAGCAATGCACAGATGATAGCATTTTCAGTTTGGTAGAAAGCTGTAGGAGCCCTATGACCAAGGTAATAATGATCTTGAGGATCACCAGCACACACATCTTTATGTCCCACCAATATGACTGAATCTCAATCTGGAGAGGGCCAAATTTGGTGAGCACTCAAACCCACTGAAGAACTTTATCACCATGGTACTCACTCTGCAGCACATTTGCAATCACCACAAACCCAAAAGAGCCAGATTGACTTCCCTGTACCTAGGGAGAACTTTGCATTCCTCCTGTGGTGGCTGTTTCAAGGTAGAAACCACCTGCCAACCACAAGCCCTACCATAGACAGGGCCTTGCTCGCTTGACTGAAATATGACAGAGATGCAACACTGGGGAATTTTGTCTAAAAGACCATGTGGTTCCCAAGCCATTAAGTATCGCTGTATCTGCAGACTGTGACTGTACTTTATAAAAAGTTACCATAGCCATCAAAGAGGACTGCTCTAAACATTCACTTAACCTCTGCCCCACCCAAATTTTAAGATTCAGAGGGTGAAATACATTACAAATCTTTGGATGAGTAATGCTGCCCTTCCCAGTTCCAGTTTCCTCCCTTCCCACCCAAACTGGAGAAGTCTTGGTAGAAGCTTCGAAAATCCTTTCCTAAAATTCCTCCTTCAGTCATGTTTAACCATGTCATGCAAAAGTAACTGCTTTTCAACTACTAGTAGCAAAATACTGTGGTGGTATGGAGGAAAGAGTTGTGTTTCTAGACCACAGGGATATCACAGACATGAATCAGTTGACTTTGCACAACCATATTCCTTGCAGATTCCCAATTTATAATGGCCATTCTGTTTTGACAGAAAAGTCAAATTTTCTCAACAATTGTATATTGCAGCGGGGCTGTTTTCAAAATAAACAAGGCATTTTGAGTTTAAAAGCTTTCAGAAAAATGGAAACCAGACTTGGCATTCACTTGCACTATATAACGTATACTAAGTTTTTGATTTTAATTTGCTATTGTTAAGAGAGCCATAATCTTAATTATAACGCAGTGCAGCATTTACCAAAAAAATAGGCTTTTAATTAAACCATGAATACAAATTAATAGATTTTAAAAACAATTTAAAACTTTTTTAAATAAAGGAAATGCAAGAGAACAACAAAATGGAGAGGGAAACTAAAAAAAAGTATGTAGTAGTAATAAGTAGGAGCCATAGGTTTCTTCACTGTCATTAGAATTGCTTTGCCACTCTTTATTTACAGCAGGGGTGGCCAACAGTAGCTCTCCAGATGTTTTTTGCCTACAACTCCCATCAGCCCCAGCCAGCATGGCCAATGGCTGGGGCTGATGGGAGTTGTAGGCAAAAACATCTGGAGAGCTACCATTGGCCTCCCCTGATTTACAGCATTTATTTTCATTCACAAGGACTACTAGTAGCAACTTGCTGTTGATGCCCAGAAAGTGTATCCTCAAAATATAATTCCAGACAAGTAGCCTCAAATTATAATCCCCCACTACACGATTTCTGGATTTTGAAGCGCATTTCAGTCAGTGGCCTTTCATCAGGTAAGGTATATCTCCTTCCAGAAAAACTCTATTTCATATACTCATTCCAAACACTTTCAAAGAAAAAATTTTAGTATAACTTTCTTTCGGGGTTCTGATTAACAATGTTACACAGCTTAACATGATTCAGAATTCAGATAAGACCTGAATTCTGAATCATGTGAAGCTGTTAAAACTGTGTAACCCTAACCCCAAAATGATGCTATACTAAAAAATTTTCTTTGGAAGTGTTTGGAATGAATATATGAAATAGTGTTTTTCTGGAAGGAAATATACCTTAGCTGCTGAAGGGCCACTGATTGAATGACGCTTCAAAATCCGGAAATAGCATAGCGGGGGATTACAATTTGAGGCTACTTGTCTGGAATTATATTTTGAGGCTACTTTCCAAGAACATACATTCAACTGAAGACAACAGTGAACAACATTAAGAGACTGCTTTGAGTTAAGAGACTGCTTGGTTGGAAGGACTTTATTGCATATAGAGTTGGTACAAAAAGGATTGCGTCAGTATTTGTTGAATATATTTCTTTGTACATTATATATATTTTTGTAGTGTCATTGAACACAGTATTTTGGTTTGTTGTAGGAGATATTTTTACTGTGCTTTCCCCTTTTGTTACATCAGAAAGTGTACCCATCACAATCAACTGATTTTGACCCTCCACTTAATATAGCCTAGGAAAAGAGAGAAAAGGGGGAAAAAGGCAGACTAATTTCAGACTATTGTAAATTATTTACCCAGATAAAGAAACAGCAGTATCATTTTGACAATGAAGATGAGACTCCAGCACCAGCAAGCATTTGATTAGTTAATGTGAAATTGTTGGCTTCCCTAGGGCCAACACCTCACATTGGTAATGGCAGCTGCTTATGAATAATTGAATGTGTTTTCTGTCCCAATCGCTTTGCAGGTTTTAGATGTTTCCAAAAAAAGACAAGTTTCCCACAATCAGATGTGAAGTGAGCAAAGCATGTGGTAACTTCACTAAAGTCATAATATTTACAAATTATCCTATCTTCCATGAAGGCAAATTAGGAAAGCTGCAATAACTGTGGTACTTAAAGGAGTGAGAAATTGCCTTTTCTGTTTATTGGCATTGACCCCACAGAAACATATTTTTGGTTTGCCTTAGCTTCTCTGCTGAGAATAGCACTCCAGGTGACACTACAAATTATGATAAACCAAAAGCTGTTGTCAAAATTGACATCCTTATTGAGTTACTCCACCCTACAATGTATACAGCAAAATCTACCTGCCATTGTGGATTTTTCCACCTGTTTCAGCAACAGCTAACATGGAGCAAGAATAGAGAGTGCAGTCAAAATATGTTACTATATGGAAAAAAAGTTAGGGTGTTGAGATGGAACAGCAGAGTCTATATCAAATTATGTTTCACTTCAGAACATTTCAAGGATCATCATAGTGTCTTGAAAGTAGGTGACACATGGAGGAGGAGATTGGATTTATAACCCCCTTCACTACCTGAAGGAGTCTCAGAGCGGCTTACAATCTCCTTTCCCTTCCCTTCCGCACAACAGATACCCTGTGAGGTAGGTGGGGCTGAGAGAGCTCTCCCAGAACTGCTCTTGAGCAGAACAGCTTTGAGAGCACTTGTGGCTGACCCAAGTCACATCAGCAGGTGCATGTGGAGGAATGGGGAAATGAAGCTGGTTCTCCCAGATAAGAGTCCACGCATTTAATCACTGCACCAAACTGGCTTTACATATTTTTTGTTGAACCCAGAATTCTGATGAAGTCTTCCAACGGAAAAAAATTAAAATTAAGACACCATACAGTATTTTATACTAAAAGAATAAAGATTTTTATTAAGCATTGTAAGTTGCATTCAATAGCCTTCAAATACACCACACCACAATCCATCGACAACCAATCAAACCCAACAGTAGTTCATTCTTGCACAATCCATGAGCTGGGGCAGAACTCCCTTCAACTTACATTAAGATACCTACTTAGCTCTTGCGGGCAGGGAATGGGGAATTACACCTCATTTCTGATCACTAATGTGTGATGAAGAGCATCAGGAGAATTATATGAAAACGAATATAAAGAAATGATTCTGATTTTGAAGTACATTAAGTCTGGAAACACTAACAAAAACATCAAAATGATACAGGTATATTTGCTTATACTAAATTCTTGATGGGAAAGTTCTCAAGAACAAGCCATTTGTTTCCTGCTACAGAAGGGGGGTATCTCTTGAAGATCAAAGCTTTTTTTTTGTTTTTCCACAGAGTTTCATATTTGCTAATATGAAGGCATAAAACAGCAACAGAGAACAATAATGCATACAGCAATGAGTACACCAGGGTAACGTTGATATTCAAAACGGCTAGATAATTTTTTTTGTTTTAGAATAAATGCAACAGAGGTCAATAATCACAAAATTTTAAGGTTAGAGCAAGATCAGTCAATGACTAAACATAGTTAACATCTTTTATAGGACTATTACTGATTATTAGCTTTTTTTTGTTTTGCAAATGGGCACAGTACTTGTAAGAATGGAAGAAAGGACAATAACATGCATAATATTAACTACACACTTTAAAAATTATGAACCATGCAGAAGTTTAGCTCAAATAGTAGTACTAATGGTCTACGTCTGATTCAAAACCACATAGTTCATTGATCACGGATGCATGGTATTAGTCACAAAAAGTATCAGAACACATTGTGTTTGTTTTGAAAAGGTCATTTGCATCTTCTATGATTTTCAAGTTAAATCCATTTTAACTTGTTTGTAAAGAATGTATGATGTATATTTAAAATCATCAGAACTTCAGTATTACTCTCTATTTTTAATTTTGATAGTTTTGCACATTTTAAACATAAAAAGAACCACATCAACAGTGATGAAATCTAAGAAAAGAAAGAACTGTGGTTGTGCCTTTCCCCCCATAATCATGAAATCAAAGCCTTAAAGAAAGCTTTGTGACACAGTAATGCAAAATCAAATATAATGGCATACATATGGTGCCAAGTACTAAAATTATAGTTTAAGCTATATATACTGAAAGACTGCCAAAATTTGTTTTTTTAAAATATATTTCAAGAAACAAAAACTACAAGCTTTTGTCATAACCAGTTTAAACTTTGTGTATACTTCATTTTAAGTGAGGGAGTCAAATGCTCTTCATTCTCTTTCATTTTTTGTTGTATTGTAGCATTGACTACAACTGGTTAAAACTAAAAATGTGTTCTTTAAATCTCTGACATCCAAGAGGGATCCGAATTTCCAATGTCCTCATTTTTCTCTTACGGAAAGGAAAAAATGTACGTAACTGTAGGCTCTTTCTTCCCAGATATTTGTAATCCTGACCCTTCCAACATCCTTCACCCTCTATAAAAAATAAGTTTACTCTTCTTTTTTTAAGACAGTGGCCTCAAGAGCATCATCTTTATGGCAAACACTGTCTGCATTTAGTGCATTTAAGTGAGGATTTGTATTGCACATTTTAGAGTCATTACTCAAGGCACTTTCAGACTGGTTGGAAGCCCTGACGTCTGCTGTATTCCCATTCATTTGGGACGCTGGTTTCTCCTCATTCACTACTCCGTTTTCAGCCAGGGATCCTTCTGAAGATATAATAGAGGACTTTGATTCCTCTGATTTTGACTTAAGTTCTTTGGCCACTTCTTCTGCTGAAGCAGCATAAGGAGGTTTGCCCTGTTTAAAAGATATGGGGGGAACAGGCAACAGGAGAAAAAAAAGTTATAAACATATAAGCATAACAGAACAACTTACTAGCTACGCTTTTCAGTATGAACATTAAAAATGCTGATGAAGTTTTGTAAGGAAAAGCCCCCTACTTTTCATACACATGGACATCGTGATCACCAGTATGGTTGCCAGGGTGCCTGGAGTTTTCACTCGCACACATCTGCTCTAAGAAGTGGACTTTGCCCACGGTTTCTAAGGCTTATGTGGATACTATAAGCCTTAGCTTTGCAGCAGCATTCTACATCTCTGGATGGGTGTTAGCCAGAACTACAGACGAGCTTCCAGCTGTTCCTTGTGTGCCCAGTCTTGGCCGCTGCAGTGGAAGAAGCCACGCCACCATGAACTGTACAGGCAAACAGTTTCCAGCCTGTTTCCATGAACCAAAGGCTAACACCACCAGAATCCATCTTGTTTTCCTGACTCTATATCCAGCAGCTGCTTCAACTTCTGCATAAGGCAATCAAGCATATCTTAGGCGTGGATCCTGCCAGACCACTCAAGCCTTTGTCCAACAGAACTCAAGACAAAGACTGGTGCCAAGAAGAAGACTAAAGAAGAGGAAGACCACCTTCAGCCAGAGCCAAGTTCCATTGTACAAACTGGGTGTTACCTAGGCCATGATTTGACTCTCTATTGTCACCCTTTCAGATAAGTTCCCTAATCTTAAGTGTTCCCCACCCAGTAGTCACTTCTATTCCTCTTTCCAACTGTCACTTTGGAGCCGCCCCCTGGTCCGTTTCAACCTGAAAGTTCTCTCAGGTATACAGGATCCAGGCAAGTCCATTGGTCAAGAGCAAGCACCCAATTAGGTGCCACCAATGAACTTTCTATTGGCTACTGCAGTAGTCCAGCCCTTATGGTCACTGCAGAGCCTCCCCTTTCTCCTCCCTCGTACCTCCCATCCCCTAAGGGCTCAAGAGAGTCCTTATAATCTGTGGACTAGCTACCCACAGGTGTGCATCTAGCAGTACCCCAGTTCCGCTGTCTAGATCCATCCCCGATTCTGACCACAGTTTTGGGTCCATTTCCCCCGTCCTCTTACGTCGCCATTGGAGCCTTGTTGAAGACTACGATAGGTAAATATCACCCTGTTTGTCTACCCATGTGTTCCCTTATCTCTCTATCTATGTTTCCTAGGACTGAATGTGTGTTTTGATGAGTATTTTATCTTGTATGGAAGCCTATATTTTCCTAATAAATTATAATTGATTTTACTAAATTAGAGTCCCTATTATTTTAAGCATTGCTTTCTGGACGTGTATCTTGTATACATTAGTAAAAGATCCCTAATGAGCCAGGTGCCCACCTAATAATTCCCCAACCTCGTTTTGAGGGCATTTCGGCTTACAGTTTGGAGCTACAGAGGAACTTCCAAGATTGAAAGTTCTTTTACTTTCAGTAAACATGAAAGAAATTCTCATAAAATTGAGAGGATATATAAGAACAAGTCAGAGACATCTCCAGGTCCCACAACCCAGCTTGCTCAGCTGCATTAGTGGCAATGTCTGGGAGCCAATCCAGGCCTGGAGCGGCTCCCAGCCTGCTGCAGCCTAGCCTAGAGTGGCTCCTGTTGTCCACAGCTGCCAACTCTGCAGAATCAAGGTAAAACTTTTATTTTGGGGTAGAATTTAAATTCATCATGTTCTGGAATGAGACTTTTTATGAATTACTGTAATGGTAATATTTGTTTTTGAGGCTATAGAAAACCATAATCATTGTGCTATGTTAATGCATTTGAGAGTCTCTATATACTAGTTAAGTATACATACTTGGTATGTATTTATGGTCAACTTCTGTCTCACCGAATGGAACACATAATATACTAATTTGTTTATAAACTGCTTGACTGAGAACTGAGATCTGTCAATCTTACTTAAAAATAAAGAACTCAAAAATAGTATTAAAAGTTCTTTTAAATTTTTGTGAAAATATATTTTCTTTGGGTAAAGGGTGAGTAAAACCAAGCGGGATAATGAGTCACCATAATTCAGTTCCATGATCCTTTCATTCTGTTCCTCTTCTCCCATACAGTCATCTCGTTAGGTATATGCATAGAGGCTATGCAGCAGGAACACTTGATCTCATGTTAGCAACCACAGCTGACCTTTTGTTTAATAAATGACATTTTCCCAATACCTGAATTGCTCCCTGGTTCTTATAAGCTCTTCCATAGTATCTTCCCCCTCTTCCAAATGTTCTTATAACTGGAGTGGAAATAACTCCTCTAGGACGCCTAATAATAATAAAAAAGCATTGGTACACTATTGGTATTCATGCGCAGCACTCTTTTTTTTGCACACACAGTACAATCTTGTGCTGACAGTACACTAGCTGGTTTTCTGTTTTCATAACTTCTTAAACATGCATCTGTTTTCGTAATGTGAATTGTTTATCCATAAGAACATTTCTGCGATTGACTTCGGCTTAGAAATAAACTACAAAAATTTCATACTGGAATCAAAATAATCTTATAAGAAACTAAATACTTAAGTAGGACTAAAGTTCCAAAAAGCAGAAAGAATCAGTTTCAAAATTTTCTTTTGAATAATTTACTGCATACATTCTGTGTTAACTGTTAATTTAACAATCATAAATTAATATTGCTTATTTTCTCTTACCAATAACTCATTTTTATTAATTATATCTGTACTTTGATGAGGTTGACTTATGACAGGTTCAGATAACTAAAGGAACTGCAAGCATTCCTATCTCTTGCAAGTGCATTGCAAGGCGGAGGCGGGGGAAGAGTCTAATGTACACAATTCTCATTAAGTCTCATTATACATGACCATATGCTATGGATTGCTCATCTATGGATACACATACAATGAAAACTCTAAGCTTCTGTTCTGTCAGCTTACAAACAACATTCTGTTACATGTTTTAGAAAAGCATTTTAGACCAGAGAGCCACATTCCTATAGAACAGCTTAAAATAAGAGTAGACATTACTGGAGAGGTTTTCTGTCTTTCCTACTTTCCCAGTTCTCTTCAACTGAGAAGAGGAGAGACAGGAAATCTAAACACCTGACTAGCAAACCCCAGCTGCCAAATCCTTTTCCCATTACTGAAGGTTAACTTTTAAAATACAAGACTGAGTTCCACCTACCCTCTTGTTGGTCCTCCAACAGAAACCACTTGAAGAGGAAACGGCCCCCTCCCTCCTCGGCCACGTCTGCTTCCAGCCCAGTGGCCAACCACAGTGCCGGCTATTTCGAGTTTCCCTCCCTGAGAAGGAATAGGTTGGGCTCCTAAAGAGAAAAAAAAATGTTCCTTGCAATTGCAATTGGATGAAACTTATGGCTGTTAATTTCACTACACGGCAGGCTCTCTTCTGGAAGTCTAGGTTTTCATGGTGCATTCAGGTAATGAAAAAACTTTATTGGATTTCATGTCAAGGTTCCTCTAATTATAAATAACTTGATCCTGTAGTAATTAGCTTCATAATTTATCATACTCTGATTAAACACTAGGGTCCTAATGCTCCGATTTGTTCAGGGTTAATGCCCACTGGAAGAACAGACTGAAATGCTATCAGGTTATGGCATGATTAAAGTTCACTGGGACTTAGTTTACAATTGGGTGCAGGAAGGAACAACTAAATGTGGATTTTATGTTTCTTCAATGCAAGACAACAAAAAAGATTGAAAAGAAAATGGCCAAAATTGCAATGCCCTTGTATAAAGCAACTGTGAGGTATCATGTTGGAGAAAGTAGAGAAAGAAGACCTTTTTTCCCTTTCTCACAATACAAGAACTCGTGGGCATTCAAAGAAATTGCTGAGCAGTCAGTTTAAAATGGATAAAAGGAAGTACTTCTTAACCCAAAGGGTGATTAACATGTGGAATTCACTGCCACAGGAGGCTACAAGCATAGCCCGCTTCAAGAGGGGATTGGATAAAAATATGAAGCAGCGGTCCATCAGTGCCTATTAGCCACAGTGTGTGTGTGTGTGTGTATATATATATATATTGGCCACTGCGTGATACAGAGTGTTGGACTGGATGGGCCATTGGCCTGATCCAACATGGCTTCTCTTATGTTCTTACGTGGTACACTATGCGACGTTCTGGTCACTGTACCTCATAAAGGACATTGTAGAGCTGGAAAAAGTACAGAAAAAGGCAACCAGGATAATCAGGAGGGCTGGAGTAGCTTTCCTAAGAGGAAAGACTGGGAGGCCTGAGACTTTTCAGTCTAGGAAAAAGACAGCTAAGGGAAGGCCTGATAGAGGTTGCTTTCCCCTCCATCCCATAAAATTGGAATGCAGGGCTACCCAGTGAAGTCACTGAAAAACAGCTTCTGTACAACGAAAATACCACATTTACTCTAAAGGAAGATGACCCTGAATGTAAGATAACCCCCTTAAAAATGGCGCAACCCCCCCCCCCCCCCAATTATTAATGAACCTAACTGTAGCTTGTAGGTTAATGTAAAATACCCCCTTTTTGATGGCATTTCAGTGAATTCACTGCCAGTAGACACAACGATGGTCACAAGCACAGATAGCTTTAAAAAGGGCTTCATCAAATTCACTGAAGAGAGGTCTATCAATGGCTACTAGCCACAGTGACTGAAGGGAACCTCCATACACAGAGGCAGTAGAACTCTGACTACTGTTTCTAAGAGGCAACATCAGAGGAAGGCCTTGGAATCTATGTCAACTGGATGCCATATGAATGGATGCTGGACTAGAGGGACCACTTGTCTGATCCAGCAGGCTCTGCTTATGTTCTTATACTAGTTCTAAATCGAACTACTCTAGCTTTAATACTATAGTTCAAGGTATGAGCATTAAAAACAACTAGTTGATTTTCAGCTGCTGGTAACTCATAATTCACATTCCTAAAATAAAAGGGAGAATACTATTACTGCCTTTCAGACCTCATAAAAACAAAGGTCTTCATTACTTTTGTATCTCGAAGGGTATTATCAATTCATTCAAAAACTGGATGGATGTTCATATTTTTGACTGTTTACAGAATAATGTTACCTCAGGTCATAGCAAACATTTCCAGTAACCTAGGTAATAACTGTTGGAAAAGTATGACTAATTTAATAGCAATTAAAGCATTAAGATGGGAATAAGCAAGGCTGTTTATTTTATTTAAAGGATGTATAACTTGCTGTCTACACAATCTGAGGAAAGTAGTTCACTGCTGGTCACAACATTAATACTCTATTACTACGGAATAAGAAAATCTGGGAAACTGATTAATCTCTACTATATTTCAGCTTTAGTAAAACTGGCTGCTTACTAGGCTATTGAGAGCCAGAACTTTTAGTAAGCAGCTAAAACTTATACATTAGACAGTATGAAGGAATATGTTGGAAGTTGCTAAAATTCAGGGATTTCTTGTCCTGCTTTTAAGAAGGAGCTAAGTGGGAAAATACATGTCATCTTCCTGAAACATGGAGCATGATGCATGAAGAAAAAGTGCAACAGGAGCAACAATAAATATTTGCCATAGTTGGTATTTTTCTGAGGATTTTTCACTAAATTAAAAACTAGAGAAGCCTCCATTGTTACTAAGCCTTGTAAAAGTTGACTTTCTGAATAACTTTTAACATATAAATTTAATATCAACATTTAAAATATGCATCTGAGCGTCTTATTTTCATCTTACAGGGAGACAGGCAGCAAGAATAGTTTGTCATCAGCACTGAAAAATAATGGTTAATAAATGAATGTGACAGTAATCTTGGGAGTTGGTCACTTAGGAAGTGAGATGTAAACAACTGAGTACGCCTGGAAAAAGTTCCTGCTCTTTGGTGGGAAACTATCGCTTTAAGCGTCAGGAAAAAGTGTGGTATAATTACCGCCCTGAAACTTGCTAGTCCTGTTGCTGTCATTGCCAGAGAAAGCTCCAGGGTGTCCTCCAGCAGCAGCCATTCGGAAGGCCCGATAAGCGCCTGTTGCTACTGTTTCCCCATAAGAGCCTCCAAAGCCATAAACTCCTGCAAGGGGGATGGGGAGGAGAGAGAGAAACTGGTCAAAACTGTGGGAGAAAGGGGAGAGAGAATTCTCCATCCACCACAAAACATGCCCCATTGACCTAGCCTTTGTCACCAGCTTGCAAACCCAAGGCTGCATTATTGGGACTGTGCTGATTCAGCATCCACAACATGGAATTCCCATAAATCAGCCAGAAATTAAGGAGTTTATTGCCAGCAATTGTACAGGAAATATACCAATAGGAACTATTACCAGGATGCCAACAGAGGTATCCTGATCACTGCTATGAAACTTTGGCTTGTATGTACCCAAACCACTAAGTAACCTTAACCTTTCTAGTACACAATTTATACATGTGATTATACTAGTAAATTTTGAGCCATAACCTCTATTTTACCAAATTTATTCTGCCTCTACACCATCTGAACAGCGCATTGAAAAAGAGATGAATATATAATGTGTGTGTGTGTGTGTGTGCACGCATGTGTGTGTGAAGTGCTGTCAAGTAACTTCTGACGACCCAATGAATTAATGACCATCAAAACATCCTATCATTAATTGCCTTATTTAATATACAATACATGTACACATATAGGGGTTTATTATTGTCTGGGGAAAAAAGAATTAAAAGTTATTTCTCAAATGAAGACACACAAAACTATATTAAAAAATCTAACCATAATCAATTCTTACTATTCAATATATCAAATTCCTCTTTCATTCTAAAAATACTTTTCAGGGCTTTTATATCTCAGATTATGGTTTATGTTTATAATAAAGAGCCCCCTCCCCCCAGTCTACTGTAATCTTCCAAGATATGCTTTATGATGCAGAAGAGGCTGAAGTGGACCAGTTCTATGAAGATCCAAAACACTTTCTAGAACCAAAAAAAGATGTCCTCCTCATCATAGGGGGCTGGAATGCCAAAGTAGGAAGTCAAAAGGTAACCAGAACAACTGACAAGTTTGGCCTTGGAGAACAAAACAAAGCCAGGTAAAGGCTAATAGAGTTTTGTCAAGAGAACAAGCTGGTCATAGCAAACACCCAACAACCTAAAAGGCGACTCTACACATGGACATCACCTGATGGGCAACACAGAAATCAGACTGATTATATACTCTGCAGTCAAAGATGGAGAAGCTCCTTAGAGTCAGCAAAAACAAGACCTGGAGCTGACTGTGGCTCAGATCATGAGCTACTCATTGCAAAATTCAGACTTAAACTGAAAAAAACTGGGGAAGCCATTAGGCCATTCAAGTTTGACTTTGATCACATCCTTTATGAATATACAGTTGAGGCGAAGACTAGGTTTAAGGAACTAGAGTTGATAAGAGTGCCTGAAGAACTATGGACCGAGGTTTGTGACATTGTACAGAAGGCAGCAATCGGCACAATCCCAAGAAAAAGAAATGCAAGAAAGCAAAGTGGCTGTTTGATGAGGCTTTAAAATAGCTGAGGAAAGAACGAAAGCGAAAGGCAAAGGTGAAAAAGAAAGATTCACCCAACTGAATGAAGATTTCTAGAGAACAGTAAAGAAAGATTAGGAGACCTTTCTGAAGGAACAATGCAAAGCAATAGAGGAAAATAATAGAATGGGAAGGACAAGAAATCTCTTCAAGAAAATTGGAGAAATCATGGGAACATTTCATGCAAAGATGGCCATGATAAAGGACAAAAATGGTAGGGACCTAACAGAAGCAGAAGAGATTATGGAGGAGTGGGCAAGAATACACAGAAGCAGGACGTTTTTTGTAGAAAAAGCCCAGCAGGAACTCATTTGCATATTAGACCATATCCCCTGACATTGCTATTGTTTTAGGACTTTTTCGGTGGCAGCACCAGAGCTTTGGAATACCCTTCCGGAAGCCATAAGGGCCCTGCGGGATCTGTCTGCGTTCTGCAGGGCCTATAAGACCGAATTGTTCAAGCAGGCCTTCGATGCTTGACGGAAAGAGGGCTGCCACCGGACATCACATAGAATGCTGGTGATCACTGTTTGGAAATTCAATGCCGCCTATATTGTATGAATGCAGCACCATAGAATGGTTTTAAAAAATTGTAACATGTTTTTAAATTGAAATATGTAAATTATGGTTTTATATGTTTTAGTGGTTTAACTGTATTGACATGATGTTGTAAGCCGCCCTGAGTCCGCTTGTGGAGAGGGCGGGATATAAGTTGAACGTAATAAATAAATAATAAATTAATAAATAAATGTTTTGCAGAGCTTTTTTTTGTAGAAAAAGCCCAGCAGGAATAATTTGCATATTAGGCCACACACCCTGTCACCAAGCCAGCCAGAATTGTGTTCCTGCTTAAGAAAAAAAAAAGACTTCCGGGTTATGTTGCCTTGAGCTCAGCGGGGGTCTGTGGACCATCTCTCTAGTGGCCTCCCTGAATCAGGCGGCTGGAGAGGTGCCACAGATGTGGCATCTCCAGGGAGACCCTGAAGGGGTTTCCTTTCGGCATGGGACTTTTGCAAGAAGCCAGGGGCATAGTGGCAGCATGTCCTTCTTGTATGCCCCGAAGCTCCGCTGCCATGATCACTACCATAGTAGTAAGAGATGAACACCTGATCGCTTGCTCTCTCTTCTCTGAACAAGCTTCTGATGCATCTCTTTCCTACCTCAAGCAGTACCAATTCTACTCGGCAAGTAAGTTTACTTTCAATACCACCGGCTAATGCGTTGTTTTACATAACAACAAGCGGGATAGTTCAAAGGAAGGGAAAGAGGTGGATTCCCCCCCACACACACTTTCCTGTGAATGAGGAAAAGATAAAGAACTTTGAGCATTGGCAACAATTTGAATTAGACTGAATATACTCAAATCGACTCAGATATGTGTTAAAGAGACTATTATCTAGCAATTGGATATGTGTTAAAGAGACTATTATCTGGCTAAAATATGGTCTGAATAAAAACGAGATATATTTTAGAGAGATTTGTCTTTGTCGTCTGAATGCAACTGAAATGGTAACATCAAAAAACAGGGCTGGAGGAGATTTGGAGAGGCAGACTAACTGGGTCTCTGAGCTACTTTTCAACTTGGATTAATAGACTGAGTTATTTGATAGAGAAAAATGGCATTACCAAGCGAAATGTTTTATAAAAAAGATATAATGTTTACCATATCTTCTCTACAGCATGATCTTGGTTCATTAACACAGTTGATTAAAAAGCAAATGGGAGCTTTTATGCTGAAAACTAGCGAAATCTCAAATCTACATGAGCAGAGTGTTAGAGATCTCGATGACGTCTGTGGAATTGGAAATGGAGAGTGATCCGCTGGGAAACGAACAAAAGAAAACCAAAATGGAACCTTATTGCACAGTTAAAAAGGACTGGAAATCGAGACTGAAGTTTTTTCGAGAGGAACAAATGACATGGAATCCTTCCTACTTTTACCAAGAGGGACGACTACATTAAGGAGAGAGAAGGTACGTCTCAGCAATAAAATAAATTTGTGGAAATCTTTCAGGAAGATGGATTTTGAATTGTCTCTCTTTCTGTGGGTAATTGGATATGGAACTCTCAAAAAGAACCTACGTGCGATTTTAAAAGGCCAAGTGAGATTTTTGGGTCATATTAAGTTGTTTCTCCTAGAGTAATATGGATATAAGAGTTAAAGGACTGAAAAGTTTTGAAAAGAATTTTATATAAATAGTTAACGTGGATCAACTTTTAAGAAGGCAGACAACACAATTATTTTGTAGTCTGGTAGATCCGCTCTTAATAGATAAAGATATGTTTCTTACGCTCATTTTAATGATGATGTTGTTAAACAAGGGGGGAGGGGGTGGGCTCCCTCTTGGGTATCCTGCCCCCTCAGGGAAAGTGTATGCGCAATACATAGCCTCTCCTTTCCCGGTGTAGTGAACGCCGCGTGGTCACTGTCCGGCTATGCCTGGCAGATGGTCACTGCAATGGCCTCTCCTGCATTACTGCATCCGTGGCAACACCTTCCCGCTGGTCCCCCCCGTTTCTCACAGAGTTTGCCACATCATGGTGCGACCGAATGTCCGGCGGTATAACCGGATGGGCAGGCTGGGCTCACCAACCTCGCCAGCCAAGAGAAGGAAAACTCTAACATCAAACCCGGGCAGATAGAGCTCGTTAATGTAACACCTACCACCTGGAGGACTCGCTGCCGGCGTCCTGGCTTACTGGGCCATGGCAGATGACCCCAAGGTGAAAGGGTGGAGCAGTACTGCGCACACCTAAAAATTCCTCTGCGCAGGCCTGAAGGGCATATCCACATCCATAACCCACAACACACCAAGTCCTGCAGCGATGGGCAAGGGGCCAAACGGCAGGTGGAAGATGCCACTGGAAGCCGCAGTCCCGATCCTGCATGTAGGCAGTTCAGGGTATTGGTCGCCTGATGCTGACCCGGAGACGAAAGCATTTTTCGGCAGCACCCTGAACGACCAAGCAGCCTTATCTAGGGACAGCACTGCTTGCTCCTCACGGAGAGGGGCCTAGAAAAGGTGGCCTAAACAAAGCTCGTCTCCCCCACCCCAGTTGGCTAGCCGCGGTCAATGGGCATCCTTACTTGCAGTCGAAAAATAACAACAAAGAAAAGGCATGCACCTGCCTCACAAAGTGTGCAAAGACTAAAGCTTGCGTGTTGGAACATCAGAACCATGCTTGACACAGTAGACAGTGGTCGCCCTGAACGACGCTCTGCTCTAGTTGCCCACGAACTTCTCAGGTTAAATATTGACATAGCAGCTCTCAGTGAGGTCCGTTTCCCTGAGGAAGGTAGTCTTCAAGAACATGGTGCTGGCTATACCCTCTACTGGTCAGGTAAGTCAAAGGCTGAGAGCCGCCTTTCTGGCATTGGCTTCATGCTCAGGAACTCCATTGCCTCCAAACTCGAAAACCTGCCAACAGGTCACTCAGATCGCATCATGTCCATGCGCCTCCCACTTCAAAACAAGCAGCATGCAACACTTCAGTGTGTATGCCCCAACCCTTCAAGCAGATCCTGCAGAAAAGAACAAGTTCTATGCTGATCTACGCAACCTCGTACGGAAGACCCCTTCAGAGGACAAGGTGATCATCCTTGGCGACTTCAATGCCAGAGTAGGTAAAGACTCGGAAGCCTGGAAATGAGTACTTGGCAAACACGGCATTGGCAACTGCAATGATAACGGGCGCCTCCTGCTAGAATTCTGCATGGAGCACCAGCTCACCATCACGAACACTATCTTTCAGCAGAAGAACAGCCTGAAGACAACCTGGATGCACCCACGGTCCAAGCACTGGCACCTTATCGACTACATTCTGGTGTGCCAGAGAGACCTTTGAGATGTCTTACATACCCAAGTAATGCCCAGTGTGGAATGTCATACGGATCATCATCTTGGACGCTGCAATCTCCGTCTTCACTTTAAACCCACGCCCAGGAGAGGAGGTATCCCTCGAAGGAAGCTTCAGGTTGGCAGCCTTCAGTCAGCCGAAGTTAAAGCTGCCTTCCAGGCAAAACTCCAGTCAAGAATTGAGGACCCCAGTTGCCCCACAGACCCTTCTCCAGAAGCACTCTGGGAACACCTAAAAACTACCATCCTGTTGATCTCTGAAGAAGTCCTCAGGTTCTCCACAAGGAAGAACAAGGACTGGTTTGACGAGAACAATCAAGAGATCCAAGAATTACTAGCGAAAAAGAGATCTGCCTACCAAGCACATCTTGCTCAGCCCTCCTGTCCCGGGAAAAAAGCAATCTTTCGCGCTGCATGTAGCAACCTCCATCGCAAGCTTCGAGACATTCAGAACGAGTGGTGGACCAAGCTTGCAGGGAGAACCCAGCTGTGTGTAGACACTGGTGATTTAAGAGGGTTCTACGAAGCCCTGAAGGCAGTATATGGCCCATCATATCAGGCTCAGAGTCCCTTGCATAGTGCAGACGGCCAAGTGCTCCTCACAGACAAGGCATCCATACTGAACCGGTGGTCGGAGTATTTTCAGGTTCTCTTCAGTGCCAACCGCGTAGTTCAAGATTCAGCAATCCACCTCACCCCACTTCAACCAGTGAAAACAGAGTTGGATGACATCCCCACCCTAGAAGAGACTGTTAAAGCCATCAAGCAACTGAAAAGTGGCAAGGCAGCGGGAGTTGATGGAATCCCACCAGAGATCTGGAAGCATGGGGGCACAGTACTACATAGAACACTTCACAAAGTACTTGTCACCTGCTGGGAACAAGGCAAACTACCACAGGACTTTCGCAATGCAATCATCATCACTCTACACAAGAACAAAGGGGAAAAGTCAGACTGCTCCAACTACCGGGGGATAACCCTGCTCTCCATCGCAGGCAAAATCCTTGCCAGAATACTCCTGAACAGACTGGTGCCCACCATTGCAGAAGAACTCCTCCCAGAGAGCCAGTGCGGCTTCAGAGCTAACAGGAGCACCACCGACATGGTATTTGTTCTCAGGCAGCTCCAAGAGAAATGCAGGGAACAGAACAAGGGTCTATATGTGACTTTTGTCGACCTTACCAAAGCTTTCGATACTGTTAGCAGGAAAGGCATGTGGCAAATCTTGGAACGTTTAGGATGTCCCCCAAGGTTCCTCAGCATGATCATCCAGCTACATGAAGACCAGCGAGGCCAAGTCAGACACTGCAACGACCTCTCGGAGCCCTTCCCAATAGGCAGAGGTGTAAAGCAAGGCTGCATTCTCGCGCCAACTCTCTTTACGATCTTCTTTAGCATGATGCTTCAAATAGCCGCAGTAGATCTAGATGATGACGATGGTGTCTACATCCGCTATCACACTGATGGCAGCCTGTTCAACCTGAGGCGACTAAAGGCTCACTCCAAGACAATGGAAAAACTTATCCGAGAGCTACTGTTTGCTGATGATGCTGCACTCGTCTCCCACTTGGTATCAGCTCTGCAGCATATGACGTCCTGCTTTGCAGAGGCTGCCAAGCTATTCGGCCTAGAAGTTAGTCTGAAGAAAACAGAAGTTCTCCACCAGCCTGCACCCCAGGAAGATTATTACCCTCCCTGCAACACTGTGGGTGAATCAGTTCTGAAGACAGTCCAGCAGTTCAGCTACCTGGGGTGCATCATCTCCTCAGATGCCAAGATCGACAAGGAGATTGACAACAGGCTGGCAAAGGCAAACCGTGCATTTGGCCGACTGCACAAAAGAGTGTGGAGCAACAAGCATCTGAAAAAAGGCACAAAGATCAATATTTACAAAGCGGTTGTGATGACAACCCTCATCTACGGCTCTGAATCGTGGGTTTTATACCGTCATCACCTGCGACTCCTTGAGCGCTTTCATCAGCGCTGCCTTCGCACCATCCTCAACATCCACTGGAGTGACTTTGTGACCAACACTGAAGTCCTCAAGAGGGCGGAGGTTACAAGCATCGAGGCACTGCTGTTGAAGACGCAGCTGCGCTGGGCAGGGCATATTTCTAGGATGGAAAACCACCGCCTTCCCAAGATTGCTCTGTATGGCGAACTTTCCACCGGCCATCGAAATAGAGGGGCACCAAAGAAGAAGTACAAGGACTCCTTGAAGAAATCCCTTGGCACCTGTCGCATCAACCATCACCAGTGGTCTGACCTAGCCTCAGATCGCAAAGCATGGAGGCACACCATCCACCAGGCTGTCTCTTCCTTTGAGAATGCACGCATAGCTGGTCTTGAGGACAAAAGGAGATTGAGGAAGAATCGCACTGCTACAGCACCAACCCCAAATCAGACTTTTCCCTGCAGCCACTGTGGCCGGATCTGCCTGTCCCGCATTGGTCTTGTCAGCCACCAGCGAGCCTGCAGCAGACGTGGACTACTGCACCCTTCTTAAATCTTCGTTCGCGAAGTCAAGCCGAGAGGGAGAGAGATTGTTAAACTAACACGTTAGTCTGTATTTTCAATATGGTTGAGCTTAGCAGCAAAAAAATCAAGAAGTGGAACTCTTTCAGGAAGAAGGGTCTTTGAACTGTCGCACTCTCTGTGGGTAATCGGATATGGAATTTTCAATAAGAACTGATATCCAATTTTAAAAGGTCAAGTGAGATTCTTGGGTCATATTAAGTTGTTTCTCCTAGAGTAATATGGAAATAAGAGTTAAAGGATTGAAAAGAATGTTATATAAATAAATAGTTAACTTGGATCAATTTTTAAGAAGGCAGACACAGCACAACTATTCTGTAGTCTGGTAGATCTGCTCTTAATATGTATGTCTGGAGAAATTGTTTATACTAAGACAGATAAACTACTATGTTTTATTTTTAGCTTATTACTTTTTCTCTCTATGTTTTACGATATTTTAAATCTGATTTTTTTCTTTCTGCTTGAATTAAGTTAGGAGAATAAAGACATTTGTTTCTTATGCTTATTTTAATGACAATATTGTTAAACTAACAAGTTAGCCTGTATTTTCTATACGGTTAAGCTTAGCCAGCCAGCTCTGTGTTGAGACTTCTGTGACCTTTTTATACTTGTATGGGCTGAAGAAGAATAGTTTAGGCTTGTATTTTAAGTAATAGTTTAGTAAAAAATCTATAGTGAAATATAAGGATGGTAAAATTTAAGGGGAAAACTTAATACTTCTAGGTAGAAAGAATTGGGTATTTCATTTGGAGGTAGAAATGTAACTGATATATTTGCATTTTTCTTTGTTTCTGCTTTCCCACTTTGTATCCACCCCTCTCCCTCTTTAATGTCTCTATATCTATGCTTGTGCTTCTTGTTGTAGTTAAAATCAATTAAAATTATAAAATGTAAAAAAAAGCCCTGCACAGAAGAATTATACAAGAAGGATCTCAATGTCTTTGACAACCATGATGGTGAAATCGCTGATCTTGAGTCACACATCCTGGAGTGCGAAGTCAAATGGGCCTTAGAAAGCACTACTAACAACAAGGCGAGCAGAGATGACGGTATCCCATTTGAGCTATTCAAAGTCCTAAAAGATGCTGTTATATGTCAGCAAATTTGGAAAATGCAACAGTAGCCATAGGATGGGAAAAGGTCATTTAATATTCCAATTTCAAAGAAGGGTAATGCCAAGGAATGTTCAAGGTCATGTTATAAGATCCTACAAGCTAGGCTTCAACAGTATGTAGATCGGGAACTATCAGAAGTTCAAGCTGGGTTTTGGAGAGGTAGAGGAACTAGAGATCAAATTGCCAACATTCACTGGACTATGGAGAAAGCATGGGAGTACCAGAAATTACCAGAGTACCAGAATTCACTGGATTATGGAGAAAGCATGCGAGTACCAGAAAAACGTCTATTTCTGCTTCATTGACTACGCTAAAGCCTTTGATTGTGTAAATCACAACAAACTGTGGCAAGTCTTTAAAGAGAAGGAAGTACCAGACCACCTCACATGTTTCCTGAGAAACCTGTATAAGGGTCAAGAAGTGACTGTCAGAACGGGATATGGAACAACTGATTGGCTTAGAATAGGAAAAGGAGTTTGACAAAGATGTATATTGTCACCCTGCTTATTCAATTTATATGATCATGCAGAATGCCGGCCTGGATGAAGCACAAACTGGAATTAAGGTTGCCGTGAAAAACATCAACAACCTCAGATATGCAGATGATACCACTCTAATGGCAGAAAGTGAAGAGGACCTAAAGAACTTCTTGTTGAGGTTGAAAGAGAAGAGCACAAAGCAGGCTTGAAACCTAAGATCATGGCGTCTGGCCCCATCACTCCTTGGCAAATAGAAAGGGAAGACATGGAAGTAGTGACAGACTTCACATTCCTGGGATCCAAGATCACTGCAGATGGTGACTGCATAGGTCAGGACTTACCCACTACTGGAACCACTGGAGAACGGAAGATTCTGTTCACTTACCGTGAAGTCTTCCTTCTCGGTGGTCCCAGAGTGGGTCAGTCCTGACCTATGGAATATAGCTCCTCCTCTCCATAGGCAGGGCCAGCAAAGCAAGTTCCTTCCAGGAGGGCGTGCTATTCCCCTTAACTTTCAGTTCGTCTTCAAGCCAGTTGACTCCCAACTAGAAACTAGAAAACAAACTGCAACCAAGGGAAGAACACCACAGTAATATGTCATCCCCTCCCAGACCTGGAATCAAGGAAGCATACACAGAATCATCCAACTTCCTTTATTCATAACGGTGGAACTGGACAGTTTGGTACAACCAAACCAGAACACCCGTAACCAATAACTCCCCATGTGCAATTACATGGTCCACAGTAAACTCAGCAGAAAGACAAATTCCTGAACTCCCGGGCCTCCCAGTGTATTGATGCAAAGACTGAGTCAATCCCAAACTGGGCGGGGAGTACTGACCCACTCTGGGACCACTGAGAAGGAAGACTTCACGGTAAGTAAACAGAATCTTCCGTTCTCCAGTGGTTCCAGTAGTGGGTAAGTCCTGACCTATGGGACTTATAACAGCAGTTCCCGAGGGTGGGCCCACTCAGTCCTTTGGATCAAATAGCAGTCTGCAACACCCTCCTACCGAATGCCGCCTCAGCTGAAGCGAGCTTATCAATACGGTAGTGCTTTGTAAAGGAATGAACGGAGCGCCAAGTGGCCGCTCCCCTTAAGGAGTGAGCTGTGATGCCAGATGGAGGCTCCAATCCCCTGGCCTTATACGCCTCAATGATGCAGCCTCGCAACCATCTACTAATTGTAGATTTAGAAATGGCTTTACCCAGGGCTCTGGCACTAAAAGAAACAAATGAAGAATCAGAAGACCTTAGAGGCTTAGTTCTGTCCAGGCAAAAGCTTAAGGCTCTGCGAATGTCTAAACAGTGCCATAGTCTCTCCTTTTCGTGCTGCGGATTGGGACAAAAGGAAGGAAGAATAACCTCTTCTGATCTATGAAACAGTGAATTAACTTTTGGGACAAAGGCCGGGTCAGGTCTCAAGACCACCTTATCTCGGTGGAAAACACAAAGAACTTTGTGTATAGACAATGCCTTAATCTCAGACACCCTACGTGTCGAAAGAATCCCCACCAGGAAAATCGTTTTAAAAGTAAGCATCTTCATGAAGCCATAGGCTCAAAAGGCTTGTGACTTAATGCCTCAAGCACTACATTCAAATTCCAAGAAGGGAACCTGTGTGCCTGTGGTGGATTAAGGAGAGACACCCCTCTTAAAAAGCATTTGATGTGTGACTGTTTGGACAGCAACTTGCCCTTCCTATCACCTCTCACCGCTGAAATGGCCACTACCTGCCTTTGGAGAGTGTTGGTACTAAGTCCTTTCTCCAAACCTGCCTGAAGAAAGGCTAGCATGTCTGCTATCTTAGCAGCCATTGCGTCTGCACTGTTCTCCTGATACCAGGATACAAAGGTCTGCCAAGTGGCATTGTACACTCTATTAGTAGACATTCGTCTAGAGGCCAGCATGGTATCTACAACCCCTTTTGGGTACCCTGACTCAGTCAGTTGCCTCCGTTCAACTTCCACGCTGTGAGTCTTAGCATCTCCAGTCGTGGACACAGCGCCTCTCCCTGTAGCAGAAGATCCTTCCTTAGCAGAAGTATCCAGGGTTCGGCTACCCTGAGACTCATCAACTCCTGGAACCAGACCCTTCTCGGCCAAAAAGGTGCTATTACTATTACCTCCACCCCAATTCCTGTACCCTGAGCAAGAACCTCTGCAGCACCGTCACTGGGGGAAAGGCATAAAGAAGAGTCTTGGGCCACTCTGCATGCAACGCATCTGTGCCCATGGGCTTTTTGAGTTTTTGTTCTTGACAGGAAGTTTGGAACTTGATGGTTTAGTTCCGATGCAAATAAGTCCACCTTTGGAAACCCGAACCTCTGGCAAACTTGATGGAAGACCATCTTGTTCAGTGACCACTCCGCTGGATCCAGAGTCTGACAGCTGAGCCAGTCCACTAACACGTTGTCCTTTTCCGCAATGTGTGTCGCCTTCAGGGACAGAAGATTTGTCTCCACCCAGTCCATCAGCAGAGTTGCCTCTCCCTGCAAGAGTTTTGATCGTGTCCCCCCTTGCTTGTTCACAAAGGCTTTCGCTGTCATATTGTCCGTTTGGACTAGAACATGTTGGCCTTTCACTATGTCCGAAAGGTGGAGTCTGATCGCCCTCAGTTCCAGGACATTTATACTGTTGGAGGCATCCTGACTGGACCAGTGCCCTTGAAACATCTGTCTTTTCACATGTGCCCCCCAGCCAAACAAGCGGGAGTCCATCGTCACAACTGTTCGAATTGGTTCTCACAGAGCCCGTCTGGCTTGGAACCGCCGTGGCGACAACCACCATTGCAAGGCCACTTTCACCCGTTTTGGCACTCCTACCTGGAGCGGCTTCCTCTGAGCAATGGCTGTCTGGAAGGGACGTAGGAGGAACTGGATGGGTCGTATATGGGAATGTGCCCATTGCACAAGGTCCTGGCACGAGACTAAGAGTCGCACCAATTTTGCTAGAGTCATCACTTGTGTGGTTTTGGCCTGCAAAATTGAATGGATCAGTTGTGTCAGTTTCGCTTGTCTTTCCTGGGTGAGGAAGACTCTGTCTTCCCTGGTATCGACCTGTACCTCCAGGTGAAGGAAGGATTGAGCCGGTGTGAGGGAACTCTTCTCCCTATTTATGACAAATCCGATGGAGGATAGAACATCGTCTCCTCCAGGGCTGCCGTCGTCTGCGTAAATGATAGTGCCTTGACTAGGTTGTCGTCCAGGTATGGAAACAATGACACTCCCCTGAGACGCAGGGCTGCCACTAGAGTCACCAGTATCTTTGTGAAGACTCTGGGTGAGGACTTTAAGCTGAATGGCAATGCCTTGTATCGGTAGTAGCTTGCATCAGAATCTCAGAAAACGGCGGTGCCCCTGCCAAATTGGTATGTGTAAATAGGCCTCGGATAGATCTATCGATGCCAGAAAGAGAACCAGTTTGGTGTAGTGGTTAAGTGTGCGGTCTCTTATCTGGGAGAACCGGGTTTGATTCCCCACTCCTCCACTTGCACCTGTTGGCATGGCCTTGGGTCAGCCATAGCTCTGGCAGGGGTTGTCCTTGAAAGGGCAGCTGCTGTGAGAGCCCTCTCCAGCCCCACCCACCTCACAGGGTGTCTGTTGTGGGGGAGGAAGGTAAAGGAGATTGTGAGCCGCTCTGAGACTCTTCGGAGTGGAGGGCGGGATATAAATCCAATATCTTCTTCTTTTTGTAGGGCTAGGAGGATCGACTGCAAGGTTTCCATCCGAAACTTCTTTGTCTCCACCTTTCTGTTGAGCCAGTTCAGGTCTAAGATTGCTCTCAAATCCCCATTCTTTTTTGGGATGAAGAAGGAGATCGAGTAGACACCCTGGGTCCTCTCCTCCTCCGGCACCAGTTGTATAGCCCCTATCTCGAGGAGATGGAGGATGGCTGATAGCAAAACCTGATGTTTTTGAGGAGACTTGTTCCTGAGAACTTCCAGGAATCTGTCCCGTGGAACTGTCTTGAATTCTATATTGTAGCCCTTGGACACCGTCTCCACCACCCATCTGTCTGTTACTGTCTGTCTCCACACTTCAGCAAAGCATTGGAGACGGCCCCTATAGCCCCTGGGGGACTGTTCTGGGCATAGGCAGATGGTATTGCCTTTCCTCGGGCCTTTGGAGGACTGCCCATTGGTATTGAAAGATGAAGATCTGGAACCACGGAGCTTCTGTTGCCATCTTCCCCTATAGGATTTGGAGTAATTCAACTTGGAGTTCCTCCTTTGATCCCGAAAGGGCTGGAAGCGTCTCTTATCTCTGTCCTGCTTTTTGGATGGCTATGGCTCGAGGCTATGGCTCTCGCAGATTGTTGCATAGCGTCCAAAGTGGTGTCAGCTGCAAAGGTCGCATACAAAGCAATCTTCTTCAGCTCATCTTTAACTTCCTTGGGAAAGTCTTGTTCTGCCTTGGCCAATTCCGAAGCCCACGAATAAATGGCTCTGACATCCAAAGAAGCCGACACTGACTCCTGCAATGAGGTGGCTGAAGCTTCAAAATCCCTTTGTAGGGCTTGTTCAATCCTTTTATCCATGGGGTCCCTTGGTGTGCCATCGGCATCCAATGGTAGGATGGAAGAGGAGGTGTGGCTGTTAACTGGGTCATCCACTCTGGGCAGCTTGAGCTGTTTCATGGCCTCTGGAATAAGAGCGTAAAACTTGGAAAAAACTGAATGGGTCGCCTTTGGTTTGGCTGGGTGTTCCCATTCTGCCTTCATAATGGAGAAAAACCCTGCAGGCACTGGTACCAGCTGTGGCTTAGATCTGGCCTTGGGAATAGTTTTCTCTGACCCCATTGAGAAATCTGTTTCCTCTTCCTCTTTAAGTTTAGGGTCATAATTCAGTTCCAAGGCTCTAACAATTTTAGGGAAGAGCCGTGAATAAATGTCAGGGGGAAACAACCTATTCTGAGATAGTTGAATTATCTCCACCTCTTCCTCAGAAAGCTTCCCTTCTTCCTTTGAGGAGGATAGTTCTGAGTCCTCAGTGTCTTCCTCTAGCTCAGACGCTTGAAAACTTTCCAAATCTATGTGTCTCCTCTTTCTCTGGGAAGGGGCAGTCTCAACTTCCTCCTCTACCAGATGCTTAGTCTTTTTTGTGCATTTTTTAGACTTCAGCTTGGGGGTCTGACTAGGATCCTCTTTGCTAGACTGTACTTCTTGTTTAACTATCTGTTGGATCCAGGCAAAAAGATTTGCCTTGGCCTCTGTTTCAGATAAATCCACTATTGGGCTTTCTGTCTGGTCCTCTTGAGAGGGGGAGTCAAACAAGTCCAAATCACATATAGCTGTGTCCTTGGCCTTGGGGAATTCGGATGGGGTAGCCATTTGAAGTGCCCAGAATACTGAAGAAAAAAAAAAAGAGAAGACACAAATGGCTGCTTTTCCCGCTTAAATTTTCCTTCCCCTTCCACACCCTGTAGGCCCTGTTCATGCCTTGCTACTGGGTTGTGGGACTCCCTTTCATTCTCTGGACCTCTTCACCTGGTCTTCCTTTATGGAAGTAATCAGCCCCTGGATTAGTGCTGTTGTGCCTTCTGGAAAAACTCTGGCACTAGGGGCCCTTGAGGCTCAGTTATGCCGGCAAGAGGAAGGGTTGGGGGGGGCAGACTATTCATTAAGTCCTCTCCCAGGCAACCTTGCACAGGCCGCCCTACTTTCCCCCATTCCTGAACTTCCTCCTCCTCCATGGATCTCTGGGACCCTACCTGTTCCTCAGGAGGGAGGAGTTCGTCGCCGTCCTGTCCGCCCTGTGTGCACAGGTCTGGACAGAGGCTCGGGATGTCTGTGGGGCCACCGACGCGTGTGCTGCTGTCTCCGCCCCAGTCATCTGCAGTCTCTGCCACTCGCCGGCTCTGCCGCAAAGTTGAGCCGAAGCTCAGCTGGCATGTCCTGCTCAGGAGGCAGGGCCAAGCAAAACTGAAAGTTAAGGGGACTAGCACCCCCTCCTGGAAGGAACTTGCTTTGCTGACCCTGTCTATGGAGAGGAGGAGCTATATTCCATAGGTCAGGACTGACCCACTACTGGGACCACTGGAGAATAAAAGACTTTTGCTCTTTGGGAGGACAGCTATGGCAAACCTAGGCAGTATAATAAAAAGTAGAGACATCACCCTGCCAACAAAAGTCCGTATAGTCAAAGCAATTGTATTCCTAGTAGTTACGTATGGCTGTGAGAGCTGGACCATAAGGAAGGCCGAGCACAGAAGAATAGATGCTTTTGAGCTTTGGAGAAGATTCTTGAGAGTCCCTTGGACTGCAAGAAGATCAAATCAGTCAGTCCTAAGGGAAACCAACCCAGACTGTTTCCTGGAAGGTCAGATGCTGACGCTCAAATACTTTGGCCACCAAATGAGAAGGGAGCACTCACTGGAGAAGATCCTGATGCTGGAAAAGACAGCAGGAAAAGAAGAAGGGGACAGCAAAAGATGAAATGGCTGGACAGCATTACTGATGTAACTAACATGAATTTGAGCAGACTTAGGAGAATGGTGGAAGACAGAAGGACCTGGCGTGACTTGGTCCATGGGGTCGCAAAGAGTCGGACTCGACTGTGCGACTGAACAACAACAACATGCTTTATGAATGTGTGAAAACTCTGATATGCCTCTGCAAAACACTTTTATTTTTTGCAATTCATTTAGGTTAGATATATTTACTAGTTAGCCTTATGAACATATAAAACTGCCTAATCCAACTCAGATCATCTGAGAAACGCCTTTCCCAGAATGCCATACCTGACATCCTTTAACAGGCAATTGAACCTTGGATCTTCTGCATACAAAACATTTGTCTATCAAGATGCAGCCTCATCTCTTCCAAGTTTAAAGCAGATATAACACAGAACTGTGAATGCCTTGATGGTTACAGATTGCAAACTGTTTGTGGTAGGAACCTGGGTGGCATGGATGCATGTGTGTGTGTGTGTATAGGCATGATACAAACCTATGAACGTTAGCCTGCATTAGGCACTTCACAAACAGCAATAAAAACAGAATTTCATCCGAAGTGGAATCTATGGCTGTACATCAAGTCCGTGAAGCACATACCAGCAAAGCCTCTGCCTCTGCCCTGAGGTGGTGGAACTGGCCCAAAGTGTCGAGGATACATAGAAGCTGGATAGAAAGGCATGGAAGGTGGAGGTGGGAAAGGGAGTGGATGGTTCTGCCGGGAGAAATTTAAGCCTTCAAGGATGCTCTGACGCATCTTTTCCACCTTGGCAGCTTGTTCAGCCTACAAACAACATGGCATAAATATTCTGAAACCTATATGCAGCATGTACACACAACAAAAATTTCTTCTTTGTTTCTTATTTATGCAAACATTTAAATGACATGCTTGCCTCAGCAGCTAGCTATTGGACCACAAATAAGTGACTCATAGCAAAGAAAATCACCCAAAGCCAATATACGGAACATTCATAAAAACAATGAATACCTCCTTTTCCATTAACCTTTTCAATTCATTCTCATGACTAAACTAGACATAGTGATTTTAAAATGGCACAAGGGCTCAGTAATGATCAGGCCTACAGTGCAGGGGGCTGAGGCTCTCTTGTCCAGCCCCAGCGCTTGACCAAGTGCTGAAATGGCTGAACCTCTCCCACACCAGCTGTTTTGGCATTTGAAAAGGGAGGGGGGAAGAGTGCCAGGATCAGGCCCTCACCGCACTTTAAAATGGTGGTGACATTCTCATGGTTACAAGGATGCTATCACATCTAGTTTGGATCTCAGAGGACAGGATACTGCTGCTTCAGAGAATATTTGCAAACTTACTGCATTTCCTCATTCCAAGGCTCAAGGCAGGTTACACATTTCCTTATAGAAGTGTCTTGATAGCATTAGCCTCATTATATACAGTTTGTCACAGAAGTGAGTACACCCCTCCCACATTTTGTAAATATTTAAGTATATCTTTTCATGTGACAACACAGAAGAAATGACACTTGGCTACAATGTAAAGCAGTGAGTCTACAGCTTGTATAACAGTGTAAATGTGCTGTCCCCTCAAAATTACGCAACACAGAGCCATTAATGTCTAAACTGCTGGCAACAGAAGTGAGTACACCCCTAAGTGATAATGTCCAAATGGGGCCCAAAGTGTCAATATTTTGAGTGTCCACCATTATTTTCCAGCACTGCCTTAACCCTCTTGGGCATAGAGTTCACCAGAGCTTCACAGGTTGCCACTGGAGTTTTCTTCCACTTCTCCATGACGACATCACGTAGCTGGTGGATGTTAGAGACCTTGCACACCTCCACCTTCCGTTTCAGGATGCCCCACAGATGCTCACTAGGGTTTAGGTCTGGAGACATGCTTGGCCAGTCCATCACCTTTATATTCACATGACATTGCTACAGAGGTTGAAAGGGTGGGGGTCAGCCTGTCAGTGCTCAGACCATACGCCGCATGCTGCATCAAATTGGTCTGCAGGGCTGTCGTCCCAGAAGGAAGCCTCTTCTAAAGATGATGCACAAGAAAGCCCGCAAACAGTTTGCTGCAGACAAGCAGACTAAGAACATGGATTTCTAGAACCTTGTTCCTGTGGTTCAATGAGACCAAGATAAACTTATTTGGTTCAGATGGTGTCAAGCGTTTGTGGCAGCAACCAGGTGAGGAGTACAAAGACAAGTGTGTCTTGCCTACAGTCAAGTATGGTGGTGGGAATGTCATGGTCTGGGGCTGCATGAGTGCTGCTGGCACTGGGGAGCTACAGTTCATTGAGGGAACCATGAATGCCAACATGTACTGTGACATACTGAAGCAGAGCATGATTCCCTCCCTTCAGAGACTGGGCTGCAGGGCAGTATTACAACATGATAACGACCTCAAACACACCTCCAAAACGACCACTGCCTTGCTAAAGAAGCTGCGGGTAAAGGTGATGGACTGGCCAAGCATGTCTCCAGACCTAAACCCTATTGAGCATCTGTGGGGCATCTTGAAATGGAAGATGTAGGTGTGCAAGGTCTCTAACATCCACCAGCTACGTGATGTCGTCATGGAGGAGTGGAAGACGACTCCAGTGGCAACCTCGGAAGCTCTGGTGAACTCTATGCCCAAGAGGGTTAAGGCAGTGCTGAAAAATAATGGTGGCCACACAAAATATTGACACTTTGGGCCTCATTTGGACATTATCACTTAGGGGTGTACTCACTTTTGTTGCCAGCAGTTTAGACATTAATGGCCGTGTGTTGCATAATTTTGAGGGGACAGCACATTTACACTGTTATACAAGATGTAGACTCACTACTTTACATTGTAGCCAAGTGTCATTCTTCAGTGGTTTCACACGAAAACTTATACTTAAATAATTGCAAAATGTGAGGGGTTGTACTCACTTCTGTGACATACTGTTTATACATACATACGTACATATGTATATATATGTGTGTATGTGTATATATATATATATATATATATATATATATATATATATATAATCAATCCTTGGACATATATTCACATATATATTACATAAGTAAAGATCCAATGATCCAAATTATCTATACTAGTTCTCTTGAAAATGATACATTAAAAAAATCAGCATTTAAACCTTTAATTGTGTGTATGCACATACATGCACACAGAATATGACACCCTGGATCCTTGTGCAGGCTGTAGTTGATCCAGTAAGCTACTTATCTACATATATAATTAAGACTTCATTTACACAGCTTTTGCTTCAAAAGTCTCCAAAATGAAGCACATTTCTTGTGAGTATCTTTCACATTTGTTTCTAAATGTTGTTACTGAAACGTTTCTAGCCACTGCAAAATTCCAGTGTGCACAACATGCCCACCACATTTCAGGATAACATACCTGACCATCACAGAGGTCAATGAGAGGAACTTTCTCCCGGCTTGCTTTGATGAGCTTAGTCTGAAACAACTTCCCATCAAAGTACATCCATGGGCAGCAATGTTCCCAAGGAATTGGCTGACCACAAGCATCATTGGCAAAAAATGCCATGTCAACACCACTCATAAACAAAGCAGACAACTGAATCCCTCGAGGATCTAGATTTTCAATCTTTAAGAAAGAAATAAAACTTCAGTAAATATCACACAAAATTGCCAAGCTTAAATACATCTATTTGTATGCTTGTTCTGAATAAAAATGCTGCATATATCCTACTACCATTCTACTGGCAGAAATACATTCCCCCTTCTTTTCCCAGAAGTCTTTTTTTACTTCACAAAAGGCGTTCAGTGGCTGGGTAGGATGAAGGACACAAACAAAAACCACAACAGTGGATAGTTAAGCAGAACTATGGTAGAATATAACCCATCTACTACAAAATGCCTTATTTCAGATATTAAATATCAATTACCACACATGCATGCATGTGCCATGTTTGCTTACATCTAGCATGTGTAATTCAGTTAAATTCCCAATGTAAAACACTGTGCATGAGGTTAATACCTCTGTATAAGACTACAACATGTGCAAGACAATGCCTGAGAGAGTAGGCTGTTTAAATATTTCTTCCCTCTCCCAGGATGGGTGCTAGGAGGAAAAATCAGGATCATACTTCTATTATCCATAATTATACAGTACAAATGAAAGACTACATGTATAAATACCACCATTTATTTATTTTTATTTTATTTGGTAAATTTATATTCCGCCCTTTCCCAGACGGGCTCAGGGCGGATCACATTTAAATAAAACTGGTCACATACAATAAAACCAATAAATACAATTAAAACAACAGCATTATATAACAAAGGCAGGCGAGCACATAGTGCAAATTGAAGTATCATCATCCAGTGGCCCAGATATAGTAGTTCAGATGATGGATTACTGTGGGGGAGGATAGCTGATGGTATAGGCAATAAAGTAAAGGACGCCAGCTTGCCTCAACTAAACGCTTGGTGGAACAGCTCTAGTCTTACAGGCCCTATGGAAAGGTAACAAATCCAGTAGGGCCCATATCTCCACAGGGAGCTGATTCCACCAGGTTGGGGCCAGGGCCGAGAAGGCCCTGGCCCTGGTTAAGGCAAGACGGACTTCCTTAGGGCCAGGGATGACCAGACAATGTTGGTTGGCCGATTGCAGCACCCTCCGGGGCTCATATGGGGAGACGGTCCTGCAGGTATGTTGGTCCCAGGCCACGTAAGGCTTTGAATGTCAATACTAAAACCCTGAAGCAGATCTGGTACTCAACTGGTAACCAGTGCAATGCGCACAGCATCAGTCAACTGCTTGCCCGTATAGGCAATCCAGTTAGGAGCTGTGCTGCCACATTTTACACCAGCTGGAGTTTCCGGATCAGTCTCAAGGGCAAGCCTGTGAAGAACGAGTTACAGTAGCCCAACCTGGAAGTGACTGTTGCATGGATCACTGTAGCTAGGTCCTGAGATGTCAGATAGGACATCAGTTGTTTGGCCTGCCACAGATGGTGGAAGGAAGATTGCACAACTACTGTGACCTGGGCCTCCACAGAAAGGGAGGCATCCAGTATCACCCCCAAGCTTCTCACCTTCTGAGCTGGCACTAAAGTTGCACCATCTAGGGTGGGTAGTCAGATGCCCAATCCTAACCCCCCCAAACCCAGGTACAGGATCTCCGCCTTAGTTGGATTAAGCTTCAGCTGGCTTAACTGCAACCATTATTCGAACACCCCCTATAGCCCTTGGTTTAAATTTCCCTGGGTAACAGGAGATTCTGCAAAGCAGCAGGATCTCTTGGCTTGGTTGACTACACTCCCTATAGTGAGGGAACCTGGAGAAGGAAAGAATGATCCTAAGAGCCACATTTATAAATGGGGATATGCAAGTATCCAAAGAGTGCTAGCTAACTGAATGTTTAAAAATGAAAAATTAATGCTCCTGATTAGTTCTATACCTTTCTTAGCCTTATTAAACAAAATAGAACCATCTTAAAGAAGAACAGTATCAAAACATAGCAGTTAACAGATTTAACCAATGCATGTCCTAAGGAAGAGCCCAGGATTGGCACAAAGTTGAGCTGTCTTTGAGCCATGTGAGGTATCACAAACTAAGATTAAGACATATTCTATGCATTAATAAACCCCAGGTTAAGGTCTAATTATTCCCAGTTAAAAGTATGAAGGCAAACATTTCTGCCCCAAACCATGAAAAGCTTCTGTCGTTATGGCTGAGAGCAATGATTAGATGGTCCACCAGTTTGAGACCATATAAGTAGTTCTTTAGACAAATACATTTTATGTTCAGAAAAAAACAAACAGGTTGCTTACCTGTAACTGATGATCTTTGAGTGGTCATCTGTGCAGTCACACACATGGGTTTTCTGCCTGAAAACGAACCCAACCTTGGGGAATTCAAAGCTAGCCTAGGCTTTATTTTGGTGTGCATTTCCTCTCGATCTGGGGAGCAGGCATCCACTGCGCATGCCTGGAACGAGGGGCAGGCGCTCTTCCCACCCAGTTTCTTCTAGCCACTGTCCAGAGAAAAATTTATATTAGAGAGAAGAATAAACCAGCAGCAGGGAAGACCGGGCAGGCGTGTGTGACTGCACAGATGACCACTCAAAGATCATCAGTTACAGCTAAGCAACATGTTTATCTTCATCGTGGTCTCTATGCAGTCCCACACATGGGTGACTGGTAAGCTGGAGTGCATGGTTGGTGGGTGCTGGTTCAGGGATGAAAGAACACCTGTTAAACATGCATATAAATGACATGAAATATTGTACTTACAGGGCATGGAGCTGAAGGCATCAGTCAAAAATGGAGCAAAGTACAGCCTGCCCGAAGGATACATCATGCCGTGCACGAATGTCTAGGGCGTAGTGCGTGGCAAACGTAGATGGAGAAGACCAGACCGCAGCAGCACAGATGTCCTCCACTGGTATGCCTCTGCAGAAGGCTGATGATGTGGAAATGGCTTGAGAGGAATGAGCTCGCAAACGTTCAGGTAAGGGTTGTTTAGCCAGCTGGTAACATAAGGCAATTGCAGACACAACCCACTTCGAAAATCTCTGAGTTGAGATCTTGTAGCCCTGCTTATGTGGCCCATAGGCTACAAAAAGTCTATATAGTCTTTCCGGAAGAGACATGTCCTATCAATTTAAAATGCGAGGGCTCTACATACCTCGAGATTATGTAGAGTTTTTTGTCTGACATCACTGGGGTTCTGAAAGAAGTGTAGTCAATTTCCCTAGGTGGTAAGGTGAAACCACCTTTGGGAGGAAAGTAGGGTCCGGATGTAGCACCACTCTGTCATGGTGAAAAACAGTGTAAGGGGTTGTCTGGAAGGCACAAATGTCTTCTGCCGGATGTAAGTGCCACCAGTAATGCCGTCTTCCATGACAAGAGATGCAGTGGGATGGATGACATTGGTTCAAAGGGAGGTTTCATCAACTGGCTCAGGGCAAGAGAGAGGCTCCACGTTGGTTGAAGTTGACGAATTGGAGGGTGAAGATGCAGAATGCCCTTTAGGAAGGCTTTTGTCATGGAATGAGGAAAGCCAGTGTGTCCTTCAATGTGTGGATGAAGAGCTGAAATAGCAGCCAAGTGAACCTTCAGGGAGAAGTAGCCGAGACTGGAGTCTGATAGAAACAAGGTGTATGACAGAATTTGGGCTATAGAGGACTCAGGGAGGAAGTGGTGTTGAGCAGCGTATGTTGAGAAACACTTCCACTTTTGTGAGTAGGATTTCCTAGTGGATGTCTTTCTGGCATTGAGAAGGACTCGTCGGACTTCGGGGGGGGGGGGGAATCTAAAAAATGATTTTCCAGGCAGTCTGTCGCAGAAGAGCTGGGTCGTGGTGCAGGACTTTCCCTTCTTGTTGGGAGATTAAGTCTCGAACTGGAGGGAAACAATGGAACACATTTTGTGACAGGAGTAGGAGGGTGGTGAACCATGGCTGACGGGGCCACCAGGGAGTGATGAGGATACAGTTGGTCCGATCCAGTTGGATTTTCTGAAGAGTTCTGGTTATCATTGGAATTGGAGGGAATAAGTAGTGGGGCGGTCCAGATCACGAGTGGAGAAGAGCATCTCCCGCGGATTGCGGAGACAGAGGACCTCGACTGTAAAAGCGTGGGCACTGTGCATTTGCTGGAGAGGCAAAGACGTCTATGGCCAGAAACCCAAAGGTCCTGAAGACTCTCTGAAGGTAGGTGCGGTTGAGGGTCCATTCATGATCGTTTACAAGGTGCCAGTTTAAGGCATCCGCTTGAACATTTTGGATTTCCAGCAGATGTACAGCTGTCAGGAATATGTTGTGAGCAATTCTCCAATGCCAGAGGGATAAGGCCCGTCTGCAAAGGTGGATGGAAGCAGTGCCCCCGTTGATTGACAAAATACAGTGGCCACATTGTCTGAGGTGACCTGGACACGCAGACTGCGAAGGGACGGTAGAAACGACTTGAGTGCTCTGTGGACCGCCAGAAGTTCTAGACAGTTGATATGTAGAGACTTCTTGTAGTCTGTCCACTGCCCTTCCACTGTCAGAGTTCCAAAGTGAGCTCCCCAACCCCAACTTGAAGCATTGGTCGTGACAATAGCTGATGGGGGTGTCCAGAAGATGATGTTCTGTTCTCCACCACTCGAGAGAATGTGGTGTGGAACGGTGAGCAAAATCATTGTGTTGTCGATGCGGGCGTAAGGTCCAACCAAACCATAGTTGCAGAGATCTCATGTGGAGTCTCACAAAACACAGGACAGAGGTCATAGCAGCCATAAGTCCCAGCTTGTGCTGAAAAATGAACGCTGTTTGGGTAGGGTGCGACATGATGGTAGAGGTCAGAGACTGAATGTGGTGGGGCTCTGTCTACAGGAAGGTAAGCCTTGCGGGATATGGTGGATAGGCGTGCGCCTATGAATTGGATCTCCTGCGTTGGGATCAGATTGGACTTTGCCAAATTTACTTGAAGGCCCAATGAGGACAGGAGAAGCAGAAGAACATAAGAGAAGCCATGTTAGATCAGGCCAATGGCCCATCCAGTCCAACATTCTGTGTCACACAGCGGCCAAATATATATATATATATATATATATATATATATATATATATATATATACACACACACACACACACACACACACACACACACTGTGGCTAATAGCCACTGATGGACCTCTGCTCCATATTTTTATCTAACCCCCTCTTGAAGGTGGCCATGCTTGCGGCCGCCACCACCTCCTGTGGCAGTGAATTCCACATGTTAATCACCCTTTGGGTGAAGAAGTACTTCCTTTTATCTGTTTTAACCTGTCTGCTCAGCAATTTCATCGAATGCCCACGAGTTCTTGTATTGTGAGAAAGGGAGAAAAGTACTTCTTTCTCTACTTTCTCCATCCCATGCATTATCTTGTAAACCTCTATCATGTCACTCCTCAGTCGACGTTTCTCCAAGCTAAAGAGCCCTAAGCCTTTCAACCTTTCTTCATAGGGAAGGTGTTCCAGCCCTTTAATCATTCTAGTTGCCCTTTTCTGGACTTTCTCCAATGCTAGAATATCCTTTTTGAGGTGCGGCGACCAGAACTGCACACAGTACTCCAAATGAGACCGCACCATCGATTTATACAGGGGCATTATGATACTGGCTGATTTGTTTTCAATTCCCTTCCTAATAATTCCCAGCATGGCGTTGGCCTTTTTAATTGCAAATGCACACTGTCTTGACATTTTCAGTGAATTATCTACCACGACCCCAAGATCTCTCTCATGGTCAGTCTCTGCCAGTTCACACCCCATCAACTTGTATTTGTAGCTGGGATTCTTGGCCCCAATGTGTATTACTTTGCACTTGGCCACATTGAACCGCATCTGCCACGTTGACGCCCACTCACCCAGCCTCAACAGATCCCTTTGGAGTTCCTCACAATCCTCTCTGGTTCTCACCACCCTGAACAATTTAGTGTCACCCACAAACTTGGCCACTTCACTGCTCACTCCCAACTCTAAATCATTTATGAACAAGTTAAAGAGCATGGGACCCAGTACCGAGCCCTGCGGCACCCCACTGCTTACCGTCCTCCACTGCGAAGACTGCCCATTTATACTCACTCTCTGCTTCATATTACTCAGCCAGTTTTTGATCCACAAGAGGACCTGTCCTTTTACTCCATGACTCTCAAGCTTCCTAAGGAGCCTTTGATGAGGAACTTTATCAAAAGCTTTCTGGAAGTCAAGGTAAACAACATCTATCGGGTCTCCTTTGTCCACATGTTTGTTCACCCCCTCAAAGAAATGTAACAGGTTAGTGAGGCAAGATGTTCCCCTACAGAACCCATGCTGAGTCTTCCTCAATAACCCGTGTTCATCAATGTGCCTACTCATTCTGTCCTTGATAATGCTTTCTACCAACTTTCCCGGTATTGAAGTCAGACTGACTGGCCTGTAATTTCCCGGGTCTCCTCCAGAACCCTTTTTAAAGATGGGGGTGACATTTGCTACCTTCCAGTCCTCAGGAACAGAGGCAGATTTCAATGAAAGATTACAGATTTTTGTTAGAAGATCCACAAGTTCAACTTTGAGTTCTTTCAGAACTCTCGGATGTATGCCATCCGGACCCGGTGACTTATTAGTTTTTAATTTGTCTATTAGTTGTAGGACCTCCTCTTTTGTCACCTCAATCTGACTCAGGTCTTTCAACACCCCTTCCAATATTAGTGGTTTTGGGGCAGGCAAACACTTCTCATCTTCCACGGTGAAGACAGAGGCAAAAAATGCATTCAGCTTCTCAGCCATTTCCCCATCCTCCTTCAGTAATCCTTTTACCCCATGGTCATCCAAGGGCCCCACTGCTTCCCTGGCTGGTTTCCTACTTATATATTTGAAGAAATTTTTATTGTTGGTCTTTATGTTTTTTGCAATATGCTCCTCATAGTCCCTTTTTGCCTGCCTGATCACAGTCTTGCATTTGATTTGTCACTGCCTGTGTTCCCTTTTATTAATCTCACTTGGACTGGTTTTCCACCGCTTAAAGGAGTCCTTCTTACCTTTTATAGCTTCCATTAGTTTGTTTGTTAACCATGCTGGCCTCTTCTTATACCTGTTTGTGCCTTTCCTAACTTGTGGTATGTATTTTATCTGAGCTTCTAGGATTATAGTTTTAAATAGTCTCCAAGCTTCCCCAAGGGTTTTGACCGTATTTACCTTTCCTTTCAGTTTCATCCTCACATGCCTCCTCAGCTCAGAGAATTTACCCCTTTTAAAGTTAAATGTGGTTGTGGCGGTCTTTTTGGGCAACTCCCTATTTATACAAACAGTGAAATCAATAACATTAGGGTTACTGTTCCCAAGTGGTGCAATCACTTTTACATCTCTCACCAAGTCTTGGGCATTACTTAGGACCAGATCCAGGATCGCCCCACCTCAGAACCTACGATTTTCACAAAGTAGATGGCGGCTAGACTGTAGAGTAATCATGCAGAATTTTTTGTACTGTACATGGCGATTGAGTTTGCGAAGATCCATTATCGGACGTTGTCCTCCATCTCTCTTTGGTACCGGGAAGTATCGGGAATAGAACCCTGTGCAATGGAACTGGTTCGATGGCTGCCTTGTTGAGCAAGACGTAGATCTCCAATTGAAGTGGAAGAGATGGAGGGGTACGTACGAAACGATGGAACTTTGGGGGAGAATCGAACTCTATGGTGTAACCTCTGTGGATTATCGCCAGGACCCAGGAGTCTGAGGTTATGGATTCCCATATGGGGTAAAACGGAAGCAGTCTTGTAGTATTGGACGGATGTTGTGGCAGGGTGGAGATAGTGCTAGGAAGTCAAAGAGACTGCTTTGATGCGGTAGTTGTCTTCTTTGTGGTCTGTGCACAAGGCCATTGATGAAAAGGTTGTTTGGTTGGTGGAGCTTTGCACTTCCAGTAGTCAGCCTGTTTTGGTGAGCGGGGACGTTTATAGTAGGACGGTTTCCAAACTCTCTGCCGATTGGGTTGAGCTTGATGTTGACTGACTCCCAATCTCCTAGCCCTTTTTCTGCTATCATTGACAGTACTCAGGATTTTGTCAGTAGTTGCACTGAAGAGATCCTGACCGTCAGAGGGCAGGTCCTCAATTTAAAATTTAATGTCTGGTTGCAGTGAGGAGGATAGAAAACAGGCATGGTGACGCAAGGCGATGGATGTGGCCATGGTCCTGGATGAGCAAACAACAGCATGGCGTACCGTGTTGATCTGTTGTTTGCTAACCCAGGAATTTTCTTGTAGGAGTTGCAGCGCTTGCTTCTGCGCCGAATCAGGTAGAGAAGGAACCAGCATAGTTAGTTGTGAGGTTAAATTAAAAGTATAAGCCAAAAAGTATGCTAAGTAATTATGAATCTTAGAGGTAGCAGTAGTAAGGGAATAAAACTTTCTTCCTAGGGTGTCGAGTTTTTTCCCTTCTTTCTCAGGTGGAACCAGATGTCGTGTCTGTCTGGACTTCGATGAAGAGTGGACAATCATGGAGTTGGGTGCAGGATGAGTGAACAAAAATTTAAAATCCGGTGAATGGATTTTGTATCATGATTCGACCCTCTTAGATGCAGGAGGAACCGATGTAAGCTTATTCCAAGTCTCTTTGAGGCCCTCGAGGTGAACAGGAAGCATAGGGAGGAAAGATCCAGCAGGTAGGCCAGCGTGGACTAGGTCATGGACCACATCCGATACTCTAGGCACATCAGTAGTGAGCTTGATATTAAGGGTGTTAGTCATGTTGGTTAGCAGGTCTAAATAGGCCTTGGAGCCCTCAGATGGTGAAAGATCTGCCAGTTATTGATGTCAGAAAGAGGCGATACAGGTGCGGATCCTGCAGATCGTGAGGAGTCAGAGCGTTCTGAGTCATAATCTTCAGGTGTGTCCATAGGTGTGGTTGGACGTTCTCGTAAAGGTTTAGTCGGTATCGATATAGCCTTTTCCGGATAGGTAGGTTGGCCAACTTATTCTATCTGTTGTTTAGATGGAGCGGACTGGGCAGAAGTTGAAGCCACAGATGACCGCGATTTTGATTCCTGGCTGTAATGCTTGTCAATGTGGAGATAAACCCTCATGGTATCGGGGGTAGTAGATTTCCTCACGGTACCGAGGCTGGTAGGTTTCCTCACGGTATCGAGGTCAATGGGGCTCAAAGGAAGGCGATCGAGAGATCCGATTGTGCTGCCGGTACCGACATGGAGATGAAGGTGATCCGGACCGCGATGGGCTATAATAATAATAGTGATCCGTGCATCGGCTTGGAGACTGTGGGTCAGCATAGACTTGTGTTGAGAAATCTCTGTACGTTGGTGACGAGATTGTGAATGACGTCGATCATGAGCTTGGGTTGAAGACTCTCACTATAACGGAGAGACAGATGAGTCCTTCAAAGTATAGGGTGCTGACACTTCTCGGAATGGAGTCCAAGAAGATTAATTCGCTGTCCTCGAGGTCGACGTGGTAGGTAGAGAGATTCTTGCAGTGATTCATGAAGAGGGGGATCGCGATTGGATGCGAATGACTTTGTCAGTGATTACATCGGTTGGAGCCGAGAGTTCCGCTGGAACATTAGGCGCTGATGGTGCCAATGATACCGCAGCTGTGGCCACCACCATTGCTGATTGCGAGGTCAATGCGGAAGTCGATGCCATGGTATGGTCAAAGGGTCTTCAAATCCGAAGAGTTATGGTCGGTCTTCAGTTTTGATTTCGATGCTGTCGAATCCGATTGATGTTTGGAAGACAATTCCGGTCAGTGTTTTTTCTTGGAGTTGTCAGAGTTCTTGGAGTGCTTTTCGGACTTATGCTTGCTGGGAACCGATGCCACGGAAGCTGCCAATCAAACCACATCCCTTTGTGTAGTTAGTAAAGGTGGCGAAGTATGAGACCCAGAATCGTGGGGCATCACAGGCTGCAGAGAGGATTCCAAAAGGTGGCTTTTGAGTCGAACAGCTCGATTCTTTTTGGCCTGTTTTCCAAACTGGCTGCAATGAACACAAATGTCGACTCCATGGGCCTCCCCCGAACAAAATAAGCATAAAGAGTGTCTGTCGGTAGAGGGAATTTTGGTCCCACACCGAATGCACTTTTTGAAAGTTGTTTTGCTGTCCTTCCCTTCCAAACGCCCGGGGGGGGGGGGAAGGGACGAGTAGTAGCAAAGCTGAAGATAGTCTTTTTTTTTAAGCATTAATGATAGTTCGAAGAAGGAAGATTAATGATACCAGTCGAAGAATAAAGACAGAAGAGGTCATCGTGGTGAATTGAGGAGACCCAACGAGGTAGGTCTATTCCGAGTGGCGGTTAAGAAAAAACTGGGTTGGTGGAGTGCCTTCTCCTCGTTCCAGGCATGCGCAGTGGATGCCTGCTCCCCAGATTGAGAGGGAATGTGCACCAAAATAAAATGCCTAGGCTAGCTTCGAATTCTCCGAGGTCAGGTTCGTTTCCAGGCGGAAAACCCATGTGTGGGACTTCACAGAGACCACAATGAGGATCATCTAAATCATGCCATGTTTGTGATGTTTCTGATTGTGTTGTCCTTACAGTATTTTAAGAATTTCATCAATGCAGGTTGTTTTCAAGCTGGACTTTAGTTGAGTCATGAGTACTAAGCAACTCAAATTCCCACAGAATGTAGGTAGATTGGGAGTTTTATGGTACGGGGGCAATTTGTACAAGTTCCCAGAGTAAATTTTTCTATATAGTAATTAAACGCTACAAAACTAAACTTGGGGTAAAATACTGCAAAACAGCAACACATACCACAATATTGTGACAACTGAACTGTAACAGTTCAAGATATTATGAAGGCTGACTCCCTTTTATTTGTGTTAATAATTTCTAATCACAACAAGGAAGCGTTGCAGGTCCCAAATAGTTTATTTAGCTATCAAGAAGTTAAGGACAGTACATCAGATTTAAAAAATAAGTTCACAACAAGGCTCGCGAAGTTGGAGAACACAAATCAGGAACACAAAACATGCACATGATTTCAACAGATGATCCCTGTGAAGTCACAGGATGACATATGCTAGAGCCTACCACCTGTGATGACCAAGCCAATAAGCTTACAGTATAATACAAGGGGAGGCTATACACTGATCCTCAGAAGTTATGTAAAAAGAACCATGAGAATGAATACTTTAAAAGCATTTTATTAAATGGTCTGGATCCATTAACTTACAGAAGAACTGCTTTTGTGACCAGATGAGCTGGACCCAATCCAATGCCCTTTGATATATAGTGTTAAATTGATTTTTTAAAGCTTCCCCCCCCCAAAAAAAATGTTTTAAGGCACATTTTATCACTGCAAATGAGAAAGTTAAATGTAAATTTTCTCCCCCCCCCCCAATGAAACCAATTTTGTTTACCATTACTTGCTGGAAATGTTTGGGAATGAAAAAATATTTCCAAAGCTTGTCCTGATGGCTGACGTGCTGTGATGGTAGTGGAAAGTGCCTCAGGATCGAAGTGGAAAATGCTGTCAAGTCACAGGTGACTTGTGGCAACCTTACAGGGTTTTCAAGTCAGCAAGCTTGAAAACCATTATTTTATAAGCAAAGGGAAGGCAAGAACCGGATTTAGATAATCTTAAAATACTATACATCACAATTTGATTAATTAAAATCAGTCTGTAGATGGAGCCAAGAACTCATTGCACCATGGCCCTATTCACACAGCATGTTGAGTCTGTGTTAAACTGACCAGGTTCTGTTCCGAATATCTTTGTTCCGGATATTATCAATCAGACTGCCATACTGCAATTTGAATCACTCCGTGGTGAAACTGTCTTCTGCTGTCCACATGCAGTTCTTTTTTTCTTCCACTATTATGCGCATGCGCACATTATGCACATAGGTTAAAACATTATGTGGTTAGGCAGCTATGCACATATCGCTAAGTAGTAAAAAAAAAAATGCGACCGTAAACCAGATGTCTGAGCCTTCAGACATCTGGAAGTTGGTTAATATTGCAGCAGAACTATCCAGACAGAGAAAACTATGAGGTGAAACCGGAGAGCTCAAAAAACACCGCAAAGGAGCAGGTAACAAAATAATCCGGTTCTGAGGATTGGTGGGGGGGGGGCTACCATGAGCTAATAACGGGAGGTAGATGTTGCTGTCTGATCAGTCACTTTAAATCCGGAAGGAAACAGCAGCAACATCTGATTATACTGTGCGCCTGAACAGGGCCCTAGTATCTTATTTCACTAAATGGAAACCATATATATCAATGAAACTACTGTACCAAGTTAGTACGCTTCACTGATGTTTAAAAATCACCTTAAGTTCTTGTAGTTGGTCAGGTTCATACAGTTTTGGAGATAACGCTTGAGCCAGGAAGGCATCAAGTTCCTGGCGACGAAGTATCCGAACCCCAGGCCATTGCACCATATACCTAAAAAGGCAAAATGTCTTGGATTCAACAATGTTTGAAAAGTTTTCAGGTAATATTTACGGTTTACATATATAACAAGTATAACACTATGAAACTCACCATCCCTTGCAAACAATCTAGCTAAAGTTGAACACAAAAATTCCACTGTTAGTATGGGAACATTTAAGCAAGTGCTTAATTTCCCCCCTAAAATTAACAGGATTTAGGAATGCTTTTAACAATGGCAGGATTGAACATATGAAACTGCCTTATACTGAATCAGACCCTTGGTCCATCAAAGTCAGTATTGTCTTCTCAGACTGGCAGCAGCTCTCCAGGGTCTCAAGCTGAGGATTTTCACACCTATTTGCCTGGACCCTTTTTTGGAGATGCCGAGGATTGAACCTGGGACCTTCTGCTTCCCAAGCAGATGCTCTACCACTGAGCCACCGTCCCTCCCCATCATGTGCTATTGATTGAGATCAAAGTATTGGAAAGCTGTCCCACAGCACCATGTAACTCAAAGCGCAACACATAACTTTTTCTCATATTTCCACTTCTCTCATATTTAATGCTCAAACAAAGTTAAATGCATAAATCTAAAATAAGTGAGATGGATAAAAAATGAAAAGTTAGCACAACTTAAGATGAGGACAGCAGCTTGTCAAGGAAACTGAATACCAGATTCTACCATGTACATAAACTGAGTTGCACCTTTATTTTTTATTTTTATCTGTGGGGTTGTGAGTTATAGATGCACCTATATACTTTTCCCCCTTTAACTGGCTACAAAAGAGAAAGGACACATTAGCTTTAAAGGGACTGAACTTTTTTTTTGGTCATTTTTGGAGGAAAGTTAATTTACAATGTTCTGTTTTTTATGTTTTGTGTTTAATTTAAAATTTCAAAGCAACTTTCCAGCCTCATGATGCTGAGTCAGCATAACGTTACTACCAATACAATCACATTGTTACTTTATTTCTAGTCATTCAATGACCTAAATTAAATATTAACTTTTTATTGATAAAAGCAAGCTTTACTAATAACAAGCAATTTGTTAGAAGCTGAGTAACACCATGCAGACACAACTGATTTTTTTCTTCTATTTATTTATGATATTTCTATGCCACCTGTTCAGAGGTAACATGAATAAAAGGTAACCTGAATAAAACATTATTTTGATTTCTATTCCACTCTCCCCCTGATCGTGGGGCTCAGAATGGGTTACATGTAGTAAACAGTTTAAAATACAGTTAAAATTCTGCTTTGTATCTGGCCTGTCTATGGAATGCCATTAGGAATAGCATATAGAAATGGCATGCTTGACATACTGCCCCCCCTAAGATCCTCGTCGGGGTTTGGAAGGATGCGCCTTATAAAATTTCTTTATTAAATCTGGGGCTCTGACATTTGAATTTCTACCCATTCATCATGTGCTATTGAAAAATGCTTTCATCTGGTTAGAAAATACAAAACACCCTGTTTTAGTTTTGCATTTAAAATTTCTTTCACTTCATGATGACTCTGATCCTCAATCGGAATAGGTTCTGGAACTTGGGTTCGACGATGCCAAGATGTAGCTCCAGGATCTTGCCGAAGTAGACTGCAATGAAAGATAGGGTGTATTTTACTAAACAACTTGGGTAATTCAAGTTCCAAGGTCACTTTATTAATAACTCTTTTTATACGAAACTGTCCCAAGAATTTGAATGATAGTTTCTTAGACGACTGTGGTAATGGTAGGTTTTTGGTAGACAAGAATACAGTCTCTCCTACTTTAAAGTCCCAAACAGGAATATGGTTTTTATCATAATGTTTCTTGAACATTTCTTTGGCCACTTCCAGATTTTCTTGAATAACTTTCCAAACTTTTCCCAATTTTCCCCACCATTGTTCAAAAGATGAAGGTACTTTGGGTACTACTCCCTTCGGCAGCAGGGGGAAAGGTTTCCCTTCATAACCATTCACTACCAAGAATGGAGTAGGTCTTTGTGGAGCTATACACACTGTTATTGCATCCATATTCTGCAAACGGCAGGAGTTCTGTCCAATTTGACTGTTGATAATTCACAAAGCACCTTAAGTATTGTTCTAATAAGGCATTTACCCTCTCCGTCTGACCGTCTGTTTGAGGATGGTAGACTGAGCTCAATCCCTGCTCAATTCGTTAGTTTACAGAACTCCCGTCAGAAGTTGGCAATGAACTGAGAGCCTCTGTCAATAATTATCCTGTCCGGGAACGAGTGTAGTTTAACCACATGTTGGAAGAACAATTGTGCTAACTTTTTAGCCGTAGGAATTTGGGATGAAATGAGCTTGTTTTGAAAAAGCGTTTACTATCACTAAAATCACAGTTTTCCCTTGTGACACTGGTAACAATAAAATCCATCGAGACAACCGACCATGGTCTGGTAGCTGTCTCCAAAGGTTATAATAATCTGGGAGGCTTCCCCCCCTTCTTTTCGCCATTATGCATATTGGACAAGAAGCCACATAATTGGAAATGCCCCTCTTCATAAACGGCCACCAAAATTGTGCAGTGTTTTAACATATCCGAAGTGTGTTGTGACAAAACTGTAGAACTTCTTTGTGAAGGCTTTCCAGCACGTATAATTTACCGTCATTGTACCAGAAGCCCCCTTCGCCTTTGGTTTGGCTTCTCCCTCTTTTTCAACTTCAGTGATTAGTCTTTCTCCCCCCCGCCCCCATTTTTCTTCCAATTTTTCACGCTTGGCCTTAGAGCGGGTGATTACTGCCCCTCCTACTTGACTCGGGGGGATGATAGAGTTGATCACGTCCTCCCTCTGACTGTTATGTTGAGGGAGTCTAAGATAGCGCGTCAGCCAAAAAGGTTTTGGAGCCAGGAATGTGTTTTAGGGTCAAGTCAAATTTAGCAAAGAAGCCTGCCCACTGAATTTGTTTTTCTGTTAACTTTCTTCGTCCTGTGAGGGCTTCCAGATTCTTGTGATCTGTCCTAATTTCAAAAGGGACCTTTGCCCCCTCTAACCATGATCTCCAAGTTTTTAATGCAAAAATTACTGCAAAAGCCCTTTGTCCCATACTGACCAATTTATCTGTTAATGAGTAAATTTCTTGGATATGTACGCACAGGGTTTTAATGCCCCCTCCTCATCAGGTTGCATCAGAATTGCCCCCACAGCGAAATCGCTGCCGTCACATTGTACCACAAAGGGCTTTAACTTTTTGGGGTGAATTAAAATAGGTTCTCTAGTGAATAGTCTTTTCAATTTATTGAATGCCTCTTGGCATCTGGCTGTCCATTCTAGCTTAGCCCCCGGCCGTTTAAAAGGAGCATAGTGTGTGCGAACCCTTGTATAAAATTACAATAAAAATTTGCGAATCCAATAAAAGATTGGAGCTGTCTACGTGTCCTCAGGGGTTCCCAATCTATTACGGCTTGGATTTTGGCTGGGTCCATGGCTAGTCCCTTCCCAGACACTCGGTAACCTAAGTAGTCCAATTCTGTTTTATGGAACTCTCACTTGGACAATTTGGCATACGGTTGATTTTCATAGAGTGTTTTCAGAACTTCTCTGACTAATTTCACATGGGATTGTGCGTCCTGAGAATAAATAATTATATCATCCAGGTACACCACTACCCCTTTGTACAGGTACTTGCGCAGAACTTCATTTATAAAGTTCATGAACACTCCAGGGGCTCCTTGCAATCCAAAAGGCATGACTAGATATTCAAATTGCCCCATAGGTGTGTTAAACGCTGTCTTCCATTCATCTCCCTCTTTTATGCACACCTGGAAGTAGGCATCTCCTAAGTCTAACTTTGTGAAATTTTTTCCTTCTGATACTGTGCTGAGTAAGTCCTTTATCAATGGTATGGGGTACGCGTTGGAAGTGGAAATCCCATTAATCCCCCTAAAATCCGTGCAAAGCTGAAGCTCCCCATCCTTTTTCCGAAACTGTATGGGTGCGGCATGGAGTGCGGTAGCGGGTCTTATGAAACCGCTTTTTAAATTTTTATCCAAAAATTTTCGCAATTCGGTTTTCTCAGCCCACCCCATCAAATACAGTTTAGCTTTCGGGAGTTTCTGTCCCAGGATTAATTCAATGACACAGTAAGTATTTCTATTGGGAAGGGGAGTTCATTGGCTTCCTCCTCACTAAACACTTGTTTTAAATATCTGTATTCCTTAGGTATTGATTTTACTTCTTCCATGGTTAAGTATAGTTTCTCATTCCTAGGGGGTGGTCCTGGACCCCAGTCCCCGTTCCAGTGGTGGTGTTCACACCTTTTGTCTTTAAAGTCTATGATCTGGTCTCCCCACTTTATGTCGGATTCGTGTTTGGCGAGCCATCCCACCTCTAGTACAATGTCAAAGGACGAGGAGGGAGCTATCACAAATATCTCAGTATCCCAATGGTCTTCTATTCCCACGGGTACTTCTTGGGTTTGCTTGGTGCAGGGCTCCCCTCTCATTATAGTTCCATCCATTTGCTCAAACTTTATGGGGTGAGGTAATGGACTCTTAGGGAGTCCCAGAGCTTCCACTAACTTGGGTGTGATTATGTCTCTAGTACATCCTGAGCTGAGTAGAGCTCAGGCGTGAATGAATCTCTTTAGTTTATGATTTAGTAAAGTCAAAGGGATGAAAAATAAAGTTCCAGTTATTCTCACCCTCAGTGGTGCCATTAATTCCGTGACCTGCTGCTCGGCACCACTCAGTACAGGTCGTCCCTGTTTCCCACCGGCTCATCATCCCATGATGTTTCACTCAGTTCATCCACGACAATAATTTCCTCCCTAGAAGGGTCACGGTGCTCCCCTTCACCGACTCCTTCGATCGACCTTCCGTCTTCTTCGCGTTGGGTGCGCCGGGTTTCGGAGTAAGGGGGGGCCTCGAGGTCGTTCCGGGGAGTTGGCAGCCAAGCGGTTTAAGTCGCCACACCGAAAGCGTCAGGGGGTATGTCAAGGGCTGGGGCTGGGTCAAGCAAAGTCCAGGGGCAGTCCAAGGTCTGTAGCCGGTGCGCAAAGAGGGTCCAAGGTGCCAAAACCAAATCACAGTCCAGGTATCGCAGGTCAGAGGTTCAGAAGCCGAAGTCAGGGGGTCCAGGAGTCCAAGCCAAAGTCAGGGGGTCCAAAAGCCAAAGTCAGAAGCCGGAGTGGATGCTAGAACGTCAGGTAAGTGACTAGTTGCTTCCACAAAGCCTCCTCCCAAAGCCCACAGCTATATAGCCCTCTGCTGTCTGTTGCCCATTTGGGCTAATTGCTGGCTCAGAGAGGCAGCCAGGATCCTGCTGAGACTCAAGCATCCTCACTCCTAGAAGGGCCAGAATCCTTTCAAAACTCAGGGCTCAGGGAGCGTCTTGCTCGTGAGCGTGCCGCCCTCCTCCGATCCCTGAGGTCCTGACGAAGGTAGTCACGCACACGAGCCACCCAAGAGGGCGAGGCAGGGGGGCTTGGATCTTCTCCAGCAGGCGGCAGGGGCACTGGTGCAGGTGGCAGGGGCACAGTTTCTTCTGCAAGCTCAGCTTCTTCTGCAGGGTCCCCAGCACCCATGACAGGGAGTTGGTTTAGTAGCTCCACCAGTTTGGTTGGTCTTCTTCCCATCTGGTTTCGCCCCCAACTGAGACTCACGTCCCCCCTTTCCCCCTTGCCACTGTTGATGTTGTAGGGCCACTCGCTTCATGTTGCTTTCTACTTCACCTGCTAGTTGCACCCACCCTACCAGCGTAGTAGCACGGCCTTGTTGAAGGGCCCGATCCAGTATGCACGCATTAAAGCCCCGCTGGAATTGCTCTATTTTCATTTGTTCGTTCCACCCCCGGATTTTGGTCGTATTGTCCTGGAACTCGGCAGTGTACTCACACACAATTTTGGACCCTTGTTGCAGGTCCCTCAAGGCGTTGAGGGCTCTCGTTTCTTGCAGGGGATCTTAGTACTGGGTCAACAGAGCTTGAAGGAATGCAGCCACGGTATCTAGCTCGGGGCTTCTGGTCTCGTATAAACTCACATACCATCTCTTCGCCGCTCCTTTCAGTTTCGACCCCAGGTAATCCACTCTGCTGAATTCCTCAGGGAAGGTATTTCCCCAATAATGCACGAAGCTATTTGCTTGAATTTAGAAGTACTCCACCTCTTCAGGATCCCCATCGAAGGTGGCATCCAGGTCTCATCCTCTCCCGTAATCGCAGGGTATGGAATGGTAAATGAGGTGGAGGTAGTGGTTGTTGCCTTACCGGAGGGGGTATTGGTCCCCCTCTTGGATCTGGCGGCTGCAGCACGCTCTCCAATTGCCTCCTCATCTCTTGGGCCATGAAGGTAGCATTAGCTTGCATCTCATCACTCAGCCCTTTGGCCATCTCTGCCATCTCGGTTCTCATCATTTGGAGGAATTCCCAGGCGTCGGGATCTGGCTCTTCCTCCTCGTCATCTGAGCATGGCCTTTCTCTGTCTCCCCCGTCCTCTTCATCTTTGTCTGGGCATGGTCGTCCTCAATCATCCCGGCCATCTCTCCCGCTCGCATCCGAAGGGCTCTGGTCGCTTTCCTCCCCTGCTCTCGAGCGTAGAGAAGGTGGCGCCAGGATCGCTTCTCCCTGCTGGTGCTTCGTCCATCAAGGAGGTGGAGGTTCGGGGGACCCACACTTTAGGGGTGATAAACAGCTGCTGGATGTGCAGGGGAGATCCTCTCCCTGCAACTCTCCGAGCGTCAAGGATGTGCCACGGAGGTGTTTGCACCCTGGCACCTTCTCCTCTCAGCTCACCTTGTGGTCTCACCGGAGTTATGGGGAGTTTTTCGTTGTCTGGAGTTCGCTCTGCCATACGGTCAGAAAGTTGCCAATTCGGTTACGTCCCTAAGTAGGATTACTTCCAAAATGTCAAGCATCGATATTTTGCAATAATCAGGCTTTTGTTCTTCAATCAAAAGTTGCTGAATTGTTGAAATTACATAGCTTGCCAAGGACGGACTCCTTGGAAGTAATGACATATGTAGCATTGTATAGTAACTTATAGGCATGCTTCAAAGGGAAAGGTTACAGATAACTTCGAAAAGATAACATAAAGATGCAAATTGAGTTGAGGGTACAAAGGCTACTCACTAGTATCTCTTTGTACCTAAGGAATGTCAGCTAATAAAAACATCTCCCTTTCTCACACATTCTCTGGGAACCGATAAGAGCTGGCTGTGTGAATATGGGGGAGGGGCACTCTACACAGTTAGCACAAGGTTATTCTAAACATCCTGGGCCCAGATGGATTTATTATACACCCTTTGGTTAGAAGGAGAAACTGGGGGTGGGGGGGAGGACAAGCTTTGTATTGGGCTTGTCTACGGAACGCCGTTAGGAATAGCATATAGAAATGGCTTGCTTGACACTATATTGAAAAACAGATGGCAAGGAAAATGTTAAGAATAATGTACAGATGGGCATTTAACATTAGATAAGAGTGGCTGAATTGAAACAGCTCCTACCAAAGCATGCTGGAGGTGTAATAATAATTTCATTATCTGGAGACAATGTCCAAATAAGTAAGACTTACTGGCTTAATGTTATTTAAAATCTTAGAAGATACTATGAAAGAAAAGATACCATACTATGTGATTCCTAAATTGCATTGTTAGGATTTCTTTCCCAAACAGCTGAAACAAGGAACTGTATCTTCCTCCTATAATCACGCATAAGATAAACAAAAAATATAAACCAATGTGTCGGAAAAAAGACAGGTTGCTTACCTGTAACTGTAGATCTTCGAGTGGTCATCTGTGCATTCACACTCATGGGATAGTGCGCCTGCGCCGATCCCTGAATCGGTAACTGAAAAGCCCGGGATTTTTTCGCGCTCGGCGCCACTGGGCATGCGCAGGCGTCCCAATGCGCATGCCCACCGGCGCCAGCGCGGGGATCCCGCCAGTTCCTTCATGACCGCTGAAAGCCCCTATATAAGGGAGACCGTCAGCAGTGGGGAAGGAGGGCGGGTAGTGTGAATGCACAGATGACCACTCGAAGATCTACAGTTACAGGTAAGCAACCTGTCTATCTTCTTTGTGGTCTCTGTGCTTCACACTCATGGGAGACTAGCAAGCAAAGCATACCTGGAGGTGGGAAGACGGTCAACCTGAAGAAACAGCTTGCAGCACCGCAGCTCCCAACCGAGTCCTCTGCTGAGCATGCATGTCCAGCGCGTAGTGCTTCATGAAGGCATGCGGAGAAGACCAGGTAGCCGCCTTGCAGACGTCAGAAAGGGACACACCCTTCAGGAATGCCACCGACGTGGCCATAGCCCTTGTGGAGTGTCCACGAAAAGGTCCAGGTAAAGGCTTCTTCGCCAACAAATAACAAAGTTTAATTGTCTCAGTAAGCCACTTGGAAAGTCTTTGAGACGAAATCTTGGACCCTAACTTGGGGGCAGAGTAGGAGACAAAAAGTTGGTTGTCCTTACGAAAACCCCGTGAACGATTCAAATAAAATAAGAGGGCACGTTTAACGTCTAACGCATGCAGCCTGCGCTCCTCATCCGAGGAAGGGCTAGGGTAAAACGTGGGTAACCAAACTTCTAAGTTCAGGTGAAATTGGGAAACCACCTTGGGGAGAAAAGTGATGTCTGGAGCTAAGGAGACCCCCGCTTCCCTGAAGGCAAGGTAGGGGTAGTCACAGCGCATCGCCGTGAGCTCCCCCGCACGACGTGCCGAGGTGATGGCGACTAAAAATGCAGTCTTCCAAGACAAAAGTTGTAAGGAACATGTTGCCATGGGCTCAAAGGGACGACGAATCAACTTGTCCAGAACCAGAGTCAAGTCCCACAACTGTGGAGGGGATCTAGAAGGGGGGTGAAGGCGAAACAGCCCCTTCATGAACCTCTTGGAATGAGGGTGAGCAAAAACAGAGTAACCCTCTACTGAAACATGGAAAGCAGAGATAGCTGCCAAATAAACCTTGATGGAAGAGAATACCAGCCCCTCATCCACCAAGGCTAAAAGAAAGTCAAAAACTGCCGACAGCCCGACAGAGTCAGGCGGCGTAGGGGAGTCAGCCACAAAGTTACTAAACTTCTTCCACTTCCTCTCATAAGAGGCACGAGTGGAAGGCTTCCTGCTGCTTTGGAGGACTTGCTGGACCCTGGTGGAAAACCCTACTGGTCGATGAACCACGCCGTCAGCTTCAGGTGAGGCACGTTGTGATGGAGTACGTGCCCGCCCTGGGCTGACAACAGGTCCGGATCTTTCGGGAACTGGTAGAAGACCCCCCCCCCCCCGACTGCTGGAGCAGGATCGAGAACCAGCTCTGACGGGGCCACCAAGGAGTCACCAGGATGCAACGTGGCTTCTCCTGCACTAACTTGTGTACTACCCTTGTCAGCAAAGGCAAGGGTGGGAACATGTAAAGAAACCAGCCCCCCCACTGAAGTAGGAGTCCGTCTCCCAGCGAGGCTGGATCCGCACCTCCCCTGGCACAGAACAAGGGGCACTTCTTGTTCTCCGCTGTGGCGAAGACGTCTAGCTGTGGGTACCCCCAACGCTGGAACACCGGCTCCAGGAACCGCCATTGCAGCTCCCATTCGTGTGGGAGAGCTCCACCCCTGCTGAGAGAGTCCGCCTGAATGTTGAGGACCCCCGGCAGATGTGTTGCCTTCAGAAAAATGTCCCACTGGAGGCACTCCGTCCAGAGATCCATCGCTAGTGAGCACAGCCTGCGGGACACCGTCCCCCCCTGTCTGTTTATATAACACAGGGCAGTGGTGTTGTCCGTAAGTACTGCCACAGTCTTCCCTGCTAGCAGAGGGCGGAAGGAGCGAAGGGCAAAGTGAACCGCCAGCAGTTCCAAGTAATTTATATGGCACCGACTCAGTTTCGGAGGCCACTGGCCCCCCACACATAGATCTTCCAGGTGAGCTCCCCACCCCCACATGGAAGCATCGGTAGCGATAGTCACGGTAGGGGTTGGTAGATGAAAGGGAGCCCCTTGACAGATGTTGCTCTCCGATCCCCACCATTGCATAGATTGGACAGGCCCAAGTGGGATGGAAAACCTCTTTCGAGGCGAGTCTCTGAGAGGACGAAAATGGCGTAAGAACCATAGTTGCAATCCTCTCATTCGCAGTCTTGCGAAACGTAGCACGCTTGTCGTCGCAGCCATCAGCCCCAGCATCCGCTGGAGCTGCTGGGCCGTGCCCCACTGCCGCCTTCGAAGAAGCTGTACCAGATTGATGATGTCCTTTGCTCTCTGTGAAGGAAGGAATGCTCGGTGTCGATCTGTATCCAATAGGGCCCCTATGAATTGAACTGTCCTGGATGGAGTAAGATGGGACTTCTCCAGGTTGACCTGCAAACCCAGGGTGTCGAGCAGACGCAGTGATGGCAATGTGCATTGTTAAACTCTCCTTCGACTTCGCCACAAGAAGCCAGTCGTCGATGTATGGGAAGACAACAACTCCCTGAAGACGAAGGTGTTCAGCTTCGTGAACACCCGAGGAGCGGTAGACAGTCCAAACGGCAGGGCCCTGAACTGGAAATGCCGAGCACCCACTGCAAACCTTAGGAAACGCCTGAACGCAGGGTGGATGCTGACATGAAAGTAGGCATCCTTGAGGTCCAGGGTCGCCATCCAGTCTCCCTGATTGATGAGAGGCAGGATAGTTTGCAGGGTAGCCATTCTGAACTTCTGGTACAGAATGAATTTGTTCAGACTCCGAAGGTCCATGATAGGCCTCAAGCCCCCGTCCCGTTTGGGGACCAGGAAGTAGCGGGAGTAAAAGCCTCCTGTCCTGGCCTCCGGCGGAACTACCTCTATGGCTTGTTTCTGTAGGAGGTTGTTCACCTCCGCCAGCAGAGGTGGGGAAGGGGGAGTGGTAACTACCACGGACTGGTCTGGGGTCTGAACAAACTCTATTTTGTAGCCCTCTTTTATGATGGACAGCGCCCACCTGTCTGTGGAGATCAACTCCCAGGCAGGCAGGAAAGGGCGTAGGCGGATGGAGGAGCCAACAGTGGGAGCGATGACGCGTGCTTGTAGGAAGTCAAACCCCCTGCTTCTGGGGACGAGCCCCCTTAGACTTGCTGGAGGGCTGGGTCCCGTAACGGTTCCTGCCGTTACCAGAGTAGGAGGGTCGTTCAGGCTGTGCAGGCCGGGGACGCCATTGTTCTGGGGAGAACCTTTGGTAGGGTTTCTTGGTCCAGGGCTTAGGCCACTGCTTGGACCTAGAAGTTTTGGGGGTGGGTTGGACGCCCAAGTTCTTGGAGGTCTTGACGCTCTTATCGAACTCTTGCAGCGCCGAGTCGGTTGTGGTGCTGAAGAGTCCATCACCCTCAAAAGGCAGGTCCTCGATGAAGGTTTTTGTGTCTTGGTGGAGTGCCGTAGACCGAAGCCAGGAGTGACGCCTAATGCAGACTGCAGATGTGATCTGTTTGGCTGAGGCTTCCACCATGTGTTTCGCTGCAGCCAGTTGTTGTCTGGCCACAGCGAGACCCTCTTTCTGCCGCTTGGTTGCAGTGGCCTTTTTGTCCTCACTTAGAGAAGAGAGGAACGGGGCAAGTTGTTCCAACACGGCATACTGATACCTAGCCATGCAGGCTGCATAGTTAGATATTTTTATGCCGAGTGCCCCAGCTGAGTAGACCTTGCGGCCCATTCCGTCGATCTTCCTCCCTTCTTTGTCCGGTGGGGAGGAGTGAACCTTCCTTGCCTTCGAGGAGGAGGAGACCACCACTGAGTTCAGACGTGGGTGGGTGAACAAAAATTCGGCACCTGCCTCCTGGACCCTGTACATGTGGTCCAGGCGTTTAGAGGAGACCGGCGTCGAAGAAGGCTTCTTCCAAGGTTCTTTGACGGCCTGAAGAATCACCTTAGTAACCGGGAGGGCCATCTCAGTGGACGTGTTCCTCTGCATTATATCGAACACATTGTCATCCACTACGGGTTCCGGCTGGGTCACAGGAAGTCTGAGGGTGGCAGCAATACGTTTCACAAGGTCCCCATAGGACTTCAGATCCTCCGACGGCGAAATCGGAAGGTCCTCCGCCGTCTGGGAACCTAGTGAGGGTTCCAAGTCCTGAGCTTCACTATCCGACTCCGATGACGAAGAGTCACGTTGGGTGGAATGCTCTGAGAGCCTCGGGGTCGACTCTCGCGGTGGAAGTTGAAGCGGTTGTAGTCTACGAGGGGCTTCGACCGGAACTAGTTGTCGATCCGGGGGAACCGACGCCGATGCCTTCCGGGAACAATGCGAGACCCTCGACACCGAAGAGAACTCCGAAGCTTGCTCCCAGTCTTGGTAGTCCTCCGGGTACCAACGGTAGGATTCATACCGGGAGTAGGGAGGCTGCCACCAACGCTGCTCCCATGGTGGTATCGGGAAGCGTTGCGGGGTATAGGGTGGATCTCGCCTGGGTCGGGGCTTGAATGGCGGGTCTATGACCGGTGCCGAAGCATCCACTTCCGACGCCGAATCGCTGATCAACCGACGACGTGAGCCCGAAGACCATTGGGTGAGGTCAATCTCCGGCTCCTGCTCCGACGCCGACAGGCGTTGTTGGGCTGCTGGGCTTCGGCGCGGGGAAACCCGAATCGTTTTCGGCGGATTTGCCGATGCGCCACCCGACGGGGAAGGAGTGCGGGGTCGCTTACGCTTCTCCTTTGATTTCGCCTTTTTCAGAACTCGGGTCCCCAAGTCCTCACGGGAACGTTTTGTGGAGCCACGCTCTTCCGGCAGTTCTACAGTCGGGATCAGAGCGGCATCGGCCGATGCGAGCTCCTGTGCCGGGGTGTCAGTCGATTTCGGTGCCGATCCCTCCATCGGTCGATGAGGTCGAAGCGCCGATTCGGTTAGTGCCGCCGATAATCGAGCCGCACGGTTCTTCCTGGTCTGTTTCGAGAACCGAAGGCAATGCGGGCACGACTCAACTCTGTGCGACTCCCCCAAGCACAGCAGACACAGGGAATGGCCGTCCGGAGGGGCAATCTTCTTCCCGCAAGCACGGCAGCGCTTGAAAAACCCCCAGCGACTTTCCATAAGCAGTCGCACGAAAACAATTTCTTTCTGCTCAGAAACGCCTGAGAGAAAGGCGGGGGAAAAGCGAAAGCGGAATACCCCAAAGGGCAGTCCACCGGACAACGAAAAACGCTTTTTTTTTTTTTTTACTAACTATCACTAACTAATACTAAAGACTAACTAACTAACTATTTACAAAGGCAAACGGGCTAAAACGAGAGAAGAAGGTACTCTCACCGACCGGAGAAACAGAAAGGGAACCTCTCTAGCGCAGCGGTCAGAAAGGAACTGGCGGGATCCCCGCGCTGGCGCCGGTGGGCATGCGCATTGGGACGCCTGCGCATGCCCAGTGGCGCCAAGCGCGAAAAAATCCCGGGCTTTTCAGTTACCGATTCGGGGATCGGCGCAGGCGCACTATCCCATGAGTGTGAAGCACAGAGACCACGAAGAAGATCTGGTAACCAGAGGATTTGTTACACTCTTGGTGAACTTGTGTAAAAATTCAACCCTTTTGGCATAAGGTACTCCAACAGATTGCAGAAATAACAGGATATACTTTAAACCGTATACCAGAAAATATACTTCTCAATAGAGGTATAGATCCTAAGTTAAATAAGAAAAGAGCAGAGTTAATATCAATTTCAATGGCCAGGCTAACTTTAGCTGCTAAATGGATAGTGCCTTCTCCACCAACTATAGAGCAATGGCATGAAAAGATCTGGGAACATTTTGTGTTGTATAAATTGTCGTACAATCTTTCAAATTCACTTATTGATCAATACAAAAGCAAACAAGTAGCAGTATGGTATCCTTTGATAAGTTACATGGCAGAACATAATATAGTTACAAAATCACATTGCTACAGAAGCCTAATTTATTGTTTAATATTTTTTCTGGTTTTTTCCCTTTCTTGAAAGAAACATTAATTTTTGATATTTGATTTGCGATTGTATGAGCTTTAATGTCAAATATCCATTATTGCTTTTATTCTCTGTATTATCTTGTTGGACTTAAAACAAAGAGCTTTGTTTTTTAAAAAAAGAACTTGTTTGTAGCAGCATGCATGACATTGGCACAATACTGAAAACAGGATAAGCTGCCAAGCTCAATAATATAGATCTGTAAAGCGCTGTCTATTATGTTAATGAATAGGATAACTGCATTCAGATAGATGTGAAAAAGAAGAGAGATACGCAAGCAAATGTTAAGGTTTGGCAACCTTTCTTGTTATATACTGGAATAAAATTAAGCGCGAAGAGACAGAACTTCTGCAGTGCTTTTAAATGGACCACATGAGAGAGAACATTTTAATGACACTGTATATTTATACAGTATGTCTATATTATTGGTATAGTGGTTAGTGGTATATTTCATTATGAGACTTTGTTACAGAGTTTTATGTAATGTTTTAATAGTGAAAATTTTAAAAGGCTACATTAAAGAATGTGGTTACAAAGAACAGGGCTACGTGAGAAGTACCGGCCATCAATCCAATATGAAGCTGCAGAAAAACTGGGCCACTACTTCTACATATGTCAAAAGGAATTGTGAAAACCTGTCAGAAACAACAAAATAATACATAAACATGATTTTGAAGTAATGAATTCCAAAGAGGCAAATTGTCACGTGATCTCTGATAATCAACACTCACCTTAATACGCAACAGAGCACCATAAGGTGAGTGGGCACATTAGTTGGGTTTAACATTGCTGGTGTGTCTGACCTCATACAGGCCAAGAATGCTCTCATTCTTCGATTCTTATCCTCCACTGCTTTCCCCAGCCACAGTTTCTTCAAATTTGGACAAGTCCATTCCCTAAATGCAAGAGCTTCTACCAACTCAGGAGTCTGGGGAGACTTTCCTTTGTAAGCAGCCCATTCTTTAATTATCACTGGTGAAACTACAAAACAAAATAAGAAAGGCAAATACTATTAACTTTGCATTTATATACCCAAGCAATTTACCAGCTAATATATTAAACCTAAAATTTAGAATTGCACATTAAAAACACACCTTATAGATTAACCTCATCAAGTTTACAGAGTACCATAACTAATTACTAATACTTAATGATCCAATTTATTTAAAGTTAACACAGTCTTAAATTCCAATGAGTTGTAGGTGAAAAATTAAGCATAAACTTACTTCTACCGAAATGAAATTCAACACAATAAATACTGGGGCTGCATCCAGTGTAGGATTTTCATTGACAGAAAAGGGGAGCAGTTTTTGCCAATCCAGTCTCCAATGGGAGACTTTCAAACCACCACCTTGGGTTAGCCATAGCTCTCGCAGAGCTGTCCTTGAAAGGGCAGCTTCTGTGAGAGATTTCTCAGTCCCACCCACCTCACAGGGTGTCTGTTGTGGGGGAGGAAGGTAAAGGAGATTGTAAGCTGCTCAGAAATTCAAAGTGAAGGGAGAGGTATAAATCTTCTTCACCACCAATATCCCTTGGCCCCAGGAATAGCATTTCAGGGGCCATTTTAATCTGGGGTGTATGTGTGAGAGAAAAAGTTACACTCTGATGGAAATCCCTACCATCATTGGAAATTTTTGGGAAATCCATACCACTGCTAACTTCAACTAAAGGAGGGCACAATCCAGCTGATGTAATCTGTAATGCAATATTTTTATGGTAGTGATTGATATAACTTCCACTTATGTCCACAAAACTACCAAAATTATACGGTGAAGCAGAAGAAATTATACTATACTATTACCTTACAGAGAAGTGAAACTTATTTAACAAGCAGAGGAAGAATTCAAAGCAACCCAAGGGATCATTGAAACTCACAGTTGTCACCTGAGAGTAAGCTGCTGATCTTAATATGGGACACAATCTCATTTGCTCTAAGCCCTCTACACTACACTTGCTCCTTCACTTCTCACAGCACACAGCAAACAATTAAAATTGAACATATGAACATATGAAGCTGCCTTATACTGAATCAGACCCTGGGTCCATCAAAGTCAGTATTGTCTTCTCAGACTGGCAGCGGCTCTCCAGGGTCTCAAGCTGAGGATTTTCACACCTATTTGCCTGGACCCTTTTTTTGGAGATGCCAGGGATAGAACCTGGGACCTTCTGCTCTACCACTGAGCCACCATCCCATCCCCTGGAGATGGAGAGTAGACAGGCACAGTGGGGTGCTGTATGAGATGCACGATCTTCAGTGTAACATAAAAACATGATATACTTCCATAACTTTTAGACTGCTGGGGTCAAAAAAGATGCTGAAATAAGCCTATTTAAGGAATTACTGGTGCAACATCATAGAATCACAGAGCTGGAAGGGACATTCAGGGTTATCTAGTCCAACCCCTGCACAATGCAGGAAATTCACAGCTATCCCCCATGACTCCTGCTCCATGCCCAGAGGTTCATTAAGGTTCAGCTATTCATTCTTGTCTTCAGATATGGCATTTTGAGAGCATTAAGACCACATCTATCAGTACTGTGACCTAAAAGAGTACTGTTAAAATCCAAGGTGCATTTGAGATAAGATCTGAAAAACCACAATATTGTTTCCCTTAACCAGAAAGTTATAAGGAATGTGTTTGCCAACAGCTAGATGAAGACTAGCATTACATGGGTAAGTCAGCTCATGTTTATAAATTCTTGTAGCTGTTCCTCTTCTGCAGAGAAGCATCAGGTAGAGGCTGTTTACACAACAGAATCAGTATATGGGAGGAGCACTTAACCCACCTTTTGCTGACTCCTTCTCTTCTTTTAACATAGATTCAGAGCACATTCTAATGAATAATTCTTCTCATTGCATCTTAAGGCAGAACTACTGTCCTCATTTCACCAGTAGAGACAAATCACTCTGCTATTTCAGACTTCAGTAGCTAAGTGAATGACTACCCACTGATCAGTTTCAAGACCAACCAAATAAGATGTGATAAGAGAAAAATGTATTCATTGACCCAAGCAGGTGCCGTTAACCTGAAACATAGCAGCAACCAACACATTTGTTAACACTGATGTCCATCCTATTGAGTGTTTTGGGGTGCAGGTCCTAAACAAATTCTGCCTACAGACAAGACACTATGCATTGTGGAGATCTTCCAGGGCTAATATGTGTCAGAACTCAAGAACTTCAAACGGATCCCATACTCAGTTACAAAGCTAGGATTTTATTGAAGAGAACTAGGTGCTGGAAAAGGCAAGATAACAGTAATGGCGAGAGCCAGCATCAGCTTGATTTTATACACGTAAAGCAAACATCTCACAAAGCCACAATTCACATTGTAGGGCGCAGCTGTCTTCTCACCATCACTATCAGTAGAGAGGATGCCTCCCTACTCCGAAGGCCATGCTGTTCGGCTTCAAAGGGTCCCAGTGTGAGAATGTGCAGAGACAAGACATAATTCACTCTACAGCCCCAAATATTTTGGATACCAGTGGGGCAAGGTTAATTACTATTCAGGCACTCTGGGTTAAGCAGAGGTTACAACATGGAGTCAGTTTGGTTCAGTTACAATACGGCTCTAAGCCACAGTAAAACTACCATACAGCATTGGTCACATTATAGGGGACCAGCAGCAAAGATACAAGTTCTGACATACTGCCCCCCCTAAGCGCCCCCTCCCGCGGGACCGGCCTTGGGCTTGTGCGGGTACAGTAGGTGAAACTTTTTCAGCAGTTGCGGAGCCACTACATTCTGAGATTCGACCCACTCGTCACAGCTCGGGGGGAAGTGTTTCCACCTGATCAAATAATACAGTTTCCCCCGTTTGACTCTGGAGTCCAGGATCTCCTGGACTTCATGGTGACTCTGACCCCTCACTGTCGTCGGAGGGGGCGGTGGGGCCCTGGGATGGAAGGACGTAGCACCAGGGTCTTTCCGAAGCAAGCTGCAATGAAAAACAGGATGGATCTTACTTAGAGATTTGGGTAGTTCGAGTTCCACCGTTACTTTATTTATCACCCTTTTGATTTTGAAAGGTCCGAGGAACTTCAGTGCCAGTTTGCGGCAGGACTGGGGAAGGGGGAGGTTTTTTGTTGACAGGAAAACTGTATCCCCCACCTTTAGATCCCACTCCGGAGAGTGTTTTTTGTCAAATTGTTTTTTGTAGGCTTTTTTCGCTTCTTCCAGGTTTTCCTGAATTCCCTTCCAGCCTTCACGAAGTCCCTCCCACCACTGTTGGCACGATGTCGGTTGGGATGGGTTGGCTGGGAGGGCGAGCGTGGGGAACGGCTTGCCCTCGTAACCATTGATGATTTGAAAAGGGGATGTTTTGGTTGAGCTATGGAGGCTATTGTTGTAGCCGTATTCTGCAAAGGGGAGGAGGTCTACCCAGTTGGACTGTTGGAAATTAATGAAACAGCGGAGGTATTGTTCTAGAAGGCCATTAACCCTCTCCGTCTGTCCGTCCGACTGGGGGTGGTAGGCAGAACTCAATCCTTGCTCAATACCAGCTAGTTTGCAGAACTCCCGCCAAAAGTTGGCAACGAACTGTGTTCCGCGGTCACTAATGACCTTGTCTGGGAATGAGTGTAGGCGTACAATGTGAGTGAAAAAGAGCTGGGCAAGTTTTTTGGCGGTAGGTAACTGTTTGCAAGGAATGAAGTGAGCCTGCTTTGAAAAGGTATCGACTACGACCAAGATGACTGTTTTGCCCTGCGAAGGCGGGAGCTCTACAATGAAGTCCATGGAGACTACCGACCAAGGTCGGGTGGCTGTAGGGAGGGGGACTAGGTGGCCCGGAGGTTTGCCCCCCCTCCGTTTTGCCATGAGGCACGTGGGACATGACAGTACAAACTCTGAAACATGTTTTTTCATTTTCGGCCACCAAAATTGGCGGGTGAGCAAGTTGAGTGTTTTAACATAGCCAAAGTGGCCGGCCAAGCGACTTGAGTGGCAGCGGTCCAAAACCTCCTTCCTGAGGGGATCGGGCACATAGATTTTTTCATTATGTAACCAGAGCCCGTTCTCGGCTTTGACCAAGTTGGGGGGGCGGTCAGCTTCTTGTTTGTACTCCGAGAGGAATCGAGAAAGTAATTCTAAGTCCGGAGGGTTGGTCTGTTTACCGGAGCGGGTGGTGACCCCCCCCGCGATGGCTGAGGGGGAAATTAGTGAGTCCACCACCTCCTCCCTGAGACTGTCGTGTTGGGGCAGGCGGGAAAGGGCGTCCGCTAAAAAGTTCTTTGAGCCTGGGATGTGTTTCAACACAAAATCAAACTTAGCAAAGAAGCCTGCCCACCGGATTTGTTTTGCAGTCATTTTGCGACGCCCAGTGAGGGCTTCCAGGTTTTTGTGATCGGTCCAAATTTCGAAGGGGACTCTCGCTCCTTCAAGCCAGGAGCGCCAGGTTTTTAAGGCAAACATGACTGCAAACGCTTCTTTGTCCCAGACCGACCAGTTTCTTTGTTCATTGGAAAATTTCCTGGAAATATAGGCACATGGTCGGAGCACCCCATTTTCCCCCCTCTGCATTAATATGGCTCCTACAGCGGCGTCGGAGGCGTCGCATTGGACCACGAAGGGCTTTAGTTCGTCAGGATGAGCCAGCACGGGTTCGGAGGTGAAGAGGCGTTTTAGCTCAGTGAAAGCTTTTTGACAGTCAGGCGTCCACGTTAGGCGTGCGCCGGGTTTTTTAGCCTCGTCACCCTTCCCTTTGGTTTTGAGGAGTTCTGTAAGAGGGAGCATGACCGTGGCGAACCCCTTTATGAAGTCGCGGTAAAAGTTAGCGAACCCGATAAAACTTTGTAACTGCTTGCGGGTTCGAGGGGGTTCCCAGTCTAACACCGCTTGGACCTTTGCGGGGTCCATGGACAATCCCTCCCCCGACACCCGGAAGCCCAAGTAATCCAGTTCGGTCTTGTGGAATTCACATTTCGACAGTTTGGCATACAGTTTGTGTTTACAAAGGGTGCTTAACACTTTTCTGACCAAAGGCACATGAGACTTTAGATCTTGTGAATAGATAATGATGTCATCAAGGTACACTACCACCCCCTTGAACAGGAAGTCCCGCAGCACTTCATTGATAAAGTTCATAAAAACGCCCGGGGCTCCCTGTAGCCCAAACGGCATGACAAGGTACTCAAATTGTCCCAGTGGGGTGTTGAAGGCTGTCTTCCACTCGTCCCCCTCTTTGATGCGGACGCGGAAGTACGCGTCTCGGAGGTCGAGTTTGGTAAATATTTTCCCCTTTGCTACAGTGTTTAATAAGTCCTTTATCAACGGGATCGGGTAGGCGTTGGACATGGAAATCCCGTTTATCGCACGAAAATCTGTGCAAAGTCTAAGAGACCCGTCCTTTTTCTTTCGGAATAGGACGGGGGCGGCATGGGGAGCTGTGGCTGGTCGAATAAAACCACGCTTTAGATTTTTGTCCAAAAACTTTCGGAGTTCAGCCTTCTCCGCCCAACCCATGGAGTACAGTTTCGCTTTGGGAAGCCGCTGCCCTGGGATTAGCTCAATGGCGCAGTCTGTAGGGCGGTGGGGCGGTAGCTCATCCGCTTCCTTCTCGCTAAATGCCAGCTTTAAGTCTCGGTACTCCTTGGGGATGGAGGCGACTTCCTCAAGTGTGAGGCACGCCCGCATGTTTTGGGGGGGAGCGTGCGGCCCCCACTCGGGGCGCCAGTGGTGATGCACCTCCAATCCGGGAACCGGACGATCTGTTCCTCCCACCTTATGTCGGGTTGGTGGCGGGCGAGCCAAGCTGAGCCTACTACCACGTCGAAAGAGCAGGAGGGGGCGATTACGAAAGTCTCAATTCCCCAATGCTCCTCGGTCCCTACCGGGACCGCCTGAGTTTCTAAAATACATGGTTCCCCCCTCATGGGCCCCCCGTCCATTTGCTGGAACTGCATCGGTTGTGGCAGGGGCGAAGTGGCTAATCCCAGCGCCTCAACTAGGCGGGGGGTGATCAAGTCCCTGTTACACCCTGAGTCGATTAGTGCTCGGGCGTGCATGAATCTCTTTAGGTTCGGGTTTAGGAGGGTAACGGCCATAAAAAGTAAACCCCCAGTTGCTCTCACCGTGAGGAGTGCCGGCTGTTGTTGGACCTGCTTTGCGGCACCCATTAAAGCAGGTCGCTGTCGTTTCCCGCCGACTCGGTATCGTCCGACTCCTCGGTCGATTCTTCGACTGCCGCCAGGCTGGTGGTAAAATCCTCGTCAGTCGCCAAGGAAGTGGCGACGGAGCCCCGACTGGGCTCCTTCGATCGGCTGCTCTTCTTCTTCTTCGGGCCCGGGGTGGTTGGCCGCGCCGTGGGTGGTGTGGATCCCGCTTTCCCAGGGCAGTTAGCAGCAAGATGATTTGGGTCCCCGCATTGGAAGCATTTGCGGGCGGGAGACGGGGTGGAGGTCGTCGGGGCCTTCTTCCCTTCAGATTTAGTTGGGGTGTGCTTGGCTCCCTTCCTCGCTAGTTGCTGTCTCCTCATCCCCACGTGTTGGAGGTTGGTCTCCACCTCCCCGGCCAGTTGGATCCAGCCGACCAGCGTGTCGGGCCTTCCCTGACTGTAACAGCGGTCGAGGATGCTCGGATTCAACCCATTGATGAACGCGGTGTATTTCATGACCTCGTTCCATCCCCTCGCTGCCGCACAGTACCCCAGGAATTCGGTGGCGTACTCGCGGGTGGAGCGGTTGCCCTGTTCGATGCGTTGGAGGGCAGCGACCGCCTTCTCCTCCCGTAAGGGATCTCCATACTGGCGGAGCATCGCGTGCAGGAACCCTGCCACGGTAGCTAATTCGGGCTTTCTTCCCATGAAAAGCCCCACATACCACTTGCGGGCCGCCCCTCTCAGTCGAGACGCGATGTGGTACACTCGGCTGGCCTCGGTAGGGTAGTCGGCACCCCAGTGGGTGAAAAACGTGTCGCACTGAATAGTAAAGTATTCCACGTCCTCCGGATTCCCATCGAACGTAATCTTCAACTCTCTTCCCCGTCCCTCGGCCCCTCCTGGCGCTCGCGGCGCCCCAGGTGGCGGTGCTGGGCCCGGTAGGGCCGGCGGGATCGGGACGGGTGGTGCAGGCGGCGCCGGGGCGGCCGGGGCCCCTGGTGCAGGTGGCGCCGGCGGCGCCGGGGCGGCCGGAGCCGGCGGAGCCGGAGGTGCCGGGGCTGCTGGGACCGCTGGGGCCGGCGGCGCCGGGGCAGCCGGAGCTTGCGGGGCTGGGGCCGGCGGGGCGACGGGCGGTTGCCCCAGTGGCAACACTCCATACGGTATCCCCAGGACCGCGGTTTGCAAAGTGCGGAGCTGGTCGTGGATAGCGCCCAGGTTCTGCTGCATCTCCTCGGCCATCGTCACGCGGGAACGGTGCACATCGCCGTGGATCTCCCGCACCCAATCGAATAATTCGTTGCGGAGGGTCCGGATCGGGTCTTCCCCCCCTCGGGGCTCCGTGCCCTCCGCCTGGCCCTCGTCGTCGTCTCCTGCCCCTCCTTCGCCCAACATGCTTCGGTACCGCTGCTCCGCGGCGTCGATTGCTGCCGTGGACTTCCGCGGGCTCCAGGTTCGCGGGGCCGGGAAAGCGGCGTCGACCGAGAAGGGCGCTGGAACCTTAATTTTGCGTCGGACCCCCGTCACGTTTGGGTCGAGCGGCGGGTCCTCCGATGGGGTGGTGGGCTCTCCGTCGTCTGGTACTTTTGCCGCCATCGAGCCAAGCCTCCAGTACAGATAAGCCACGAACAATGGGATTACTGTTATAATGTCAGAACTCAAGAACTTCAAACGGATCCCATACTCAGTTACAAAGCTAGGATTTTATTGAAGAGAACTAGGTGCTGGAAAAGGCAAGATAACAGTAATGGCGAGAGCCAGCATCAGCTTGATTTTATACACGTAAAGCAAACATCTCACAAAGCCACAATTCACATTGTAGGGCGCAGCTGTCTTCTCACCATCACTATCAGTAGAGAGGATGCCTCCCTACTCCGAAGGCCATGCTGTTCGGCTTCAAAGGGTCCCAGTGTGAGAATGTGCAGAGACAAGACATAATTCACTCTACAGCCCCAAATATTTTGGATACCAGTGGGGCAAGGTTAATTACTATTCAGGCACTCTGGGTTAAGCAGAGGTTACAACATGGAGTCAGTTTGGTTCAGTTACAATACGGCTCTAAGCCACAGTAAAACTACCATACAGCATTGGTCACATTATAGGGGACCAGCAGCAAAGATACAAGTTCTGACAATATGTATCGTCTTCTACACCAATATATATAGGTATTTAAGGTGCTGTAGAATGAAAGGGAGATAGTGGGTCAAGGGAGGTGGACATATGAGCATCAAATTGCTCTGCTCCCAAGAATCTGGCATAGGATCTTTCTATTTTAAGATTTGCTGAGCAAATGAAAAAATCTATTTGTTGCACTTCTAAATTAAGGGAACATTAATTGGAAGACCAATTTTCAGGCTCTAGACCTACTGGTCAAGACTGGTCAAGTCCACATGGGTACTGTGAAATCCTTTAATGTGCTCAGGAGTCATTAAAACCACGTGCCTATCCCACCCCCAAATCAACAGACTTGTTACAAGACCTGAAGCCTTCCCATTAGTTTACATGAGTTTTATTGATCATCATCATGCTGGCTGCATTGTATGAATAGAAAGTTCTAGCATTCTGACAGTCCTCAGTTTAGTTTACACTGTGAGAACTCAGCTCTGGAGTACTGGCCTTGAGCCAATGTCCTGATAATGGGTTTTCCAGCCTACAAGACTCTTGACCACTGTGACTTGGACTTGCAAACAATTAGGAAAGAGCCTCCTTGAATAAGGCAACATCCTAAATCCACCACTGTGGACTGAGTCAAACCCTTACACTGAGGCAACCATACATCAATTCCTTTAAGAATATGACATATTGGAACTAAAGAAGTGCCTCCATTTATTTATTAGATTTCTGACTCGCTATAGCTATAGCAGGCTTCAGGGTAGGTAACAACATGCTATAAAACAACCATAAATAGTAATTATTAAAAAATAAAACTAATCACAGTACACAGATGGCACATACCATACAGTTTCATCAGAGAAAGATATAATTCTGAGCACTGGTGAAGGCAGAAAAGGGAAACAGGTCCATTGAGGAAACTGTCATTTGCCTCTGTTAGGGGCCTCAAACATAGATCTGGACCAGCTAAAGCTTCTAGTCAGTCTCAAAGGTAGCCCTGAGTACAGCAATTTACAGTGGTCTAGTCTGGACATGACTGCTGCATGGATCACGGTGGCCACGTCAGGGCAACACAGGAAAGGGTTGCTTGACCTGATTCAGATGCAGAAATGCCAGTCTTGCAACGTTTGTGACCTGGGGCTCCACTGATAAGGAGGCATCCAGTTTCGCACCCAGACTCTTCACCACTGGTGCTGGTGTTAGAGGTGCTCTGTCAAGAGTTCGGATTTGACACCCCTGACCTGGATCTCTCCAGCCCAGCCATAGAACCTCCTTCATAGGATTTAATTTCAGCCAGCTCTGCTTCAACCATGACCTTCAAAGCCCTCTGCCAGATTTTCAGGGGCTGAGTCCAGTTGGCCATCCATCAACAGATATAGCTGGGTGTCATCAGCATACTAATAGCAACCCAGCTCAAATCTCTGCGCTAGCTGGAAGAGGGAGTGTATACAGACGTTAAAAAGCAGTGGGGTGACAACAGACCCCTGGGGGACCCCACATACCAGAGGGTATCATGGCAAGACTCTCTCCCCTAGTGCCACCCTTTGTCCAAGACCCTGCATGAAAATGAATAGAGGTAAAAAACAAGCAAACAAAAAAAAGTTTAAGAAATGTATCAGGGACACAGATGTAGGGGTGTGCACACAAAAAAACCCTGGTATTTTTTGGGTTCAGGAATACCAAAGCCAAAAAATACTGGTATATACAGATATTCCCAAATCCCAATATTAATATAAAATTGGGATTTAGGGAAAATTTGTACCAAAATTACTTGGCTCCATGCCTTCCTTTTTCTCCCAGAGTCGTGCTGTGATGGTGGATGCGATACACCCCAGCGAAGGGAGGGAAGGATGTCTCTTTAAATACCTTCCCTTTCCTTGTTTAAGTGTGCCACTGCTGCGAAGCAACTCAGGAGGGAAGCTTTAAATACCTTCCTTAATGGAAGTCACACCTGCAGAAGCAACATGCCTCAGGAAAGGGGGGGAAGGCTTTAAATGCCATTACCCCTCACCATCTGGCTTCCCCCTCCTTCTAGCATCCTGTTGCTAGGCTTGAGACTGAATGAGGTGTGGTAGATATGAATCCTCAATGTGGTGAGATGTGTCACCAGTGCCATCACTATCTCTGTAAGATTCTTGAGGAAGTAAGCCAACTCAAATCACAGGGTGTGAATGGGAAATCATAGCCCTGATAGGGAATTGGAGGTACCTGTCACATGCTTTTTGGGGGGGGGGGATTAAGGACATTTTGGTAGGCCTCATGAGGTCCATCTCTGTCAAAATTCACCCCTCTGCAGCACTTTGGATAGCTCAGTAACTCCATGCAGAAAGTTTGCTTCAGGAACCAGTTCAAGATTTAGAGTGGCTGCTCACTATTTTTCTGGGGCAACGCAGAGAAATGAAATATATGCCCAAACAACTGCTTTGTAACAGCACTGACATTTATTCATTAGTTATGGTCCTGCTCTCTCACTGAGACTCAAGGTAGATTGCACACAGTTAAGTCAAATACAATCAGCAGAATGGAATGTCCAATAAACATTGCAATTAGGTTTGGATTGCAGAAATCTGAAAACAAGCAAAAATCTGAAACAGAACTAAAACCAAGCATAACCATTTAAATATGACATGTTAAGATTCAAAAATTACTTAGGAGGATCATACTTGCAGCAGCAGATAGTACACAGTACTATAGTTTGCAGTCCCCTATCCCTTCACCAAAGCATCTTTTCTTTGTAAGTATAGCCCTATTATGTGTTAAAAAGTTCTCTGAAAAATTCAGTTTTGCATAGTTTGATGAAAGCCAGATGGGTGGGAGGCCTTCCTAACCTCATTAGGCAGGCCATTCCAATGAAGCGGCAGCTGAAGAAGACCCTGCTCAGATGAGTGCCGCTGTCATGATGGAGCATAGGGAGAGAGGCAGTCCTTCAGACATTACACACTAAGGACATGAAGGCTTTTGAATGGAAAAACCAATATCTTAAACTGAGACCAGTAACTGAAGAGCAGCCAATTGAGTGACTGCAGAATGGGAATAATATGCATGCTTAGCTCCTGAAAATAACCAAGTTGTTGTGTCTGTATCAACTGAAGTCTCCAAATTCACTTTGAATAGAGACTAAAGTAGAGTGCATTACAGTGATTCAGTCCTGATGGTACCATGCCATGGATCCAGCTAGTCAGAACAGTCATGTCAAGGTAGAGGGCCATCCTGAAGGCTAGACTGTTTTGAAATAAAGTATTCACCCCCTGGCTTTTAACCACATCAGCTTTGGGTCAGCTGAACACCACTGAAAGTGGAAAGCACATTGTGCCTTAACATTTCAGCCTTCTCTACAAGTATCATTTCCATCATGTTTGGATTCAGTTTCAATTTACCAGCTTTTAGCCTTTTGATCACAGCAGTCAGGCAGTGGCTTAAGATCTCTAGCACATCACCTGGGGAAGGGGGGTAGAGACATATAGAACTGAGTAGTCATCTGAGTATTGATGACATCCCATTCAAATACAACAAATTATTTCTCCAAAATACTTTCTCCAAAATAAAACGGGTAAGACGGTGCCCCGTAGAACCCCATAAGACAACTCCCACACTGAAGACAGCCGGTCTCCAAAGGCAACCCTTTGAGTTGTATCCATGATGAATGATTTAAACAAGTCAAAGGCAAATCTCCTGACACCTACTTCTGCCTTCCAAATGCCTCAAAAGGATGGCATGGTCTGTTATACCAAAGGCTGCAGACATATTCAGTAGGAATAAGAAAGACACGTGGCTTTTGTCTACATTCAGTCAGAGGTCATCAACTGAAGCCACTATAATTGTATATATCCCATAACACAGTCTGAATCCAGACTTGGAAGGGTCCAGAGCACATGAGTTATCCCAGAAGACCTGGACTTGGATCTTCTATTTTCTCTCAATCATACTACCTAGAATGGAGACTGGACATAATATTTCTATGTACAGATGTTTTTTAAGAAGCGGGTGGATAACCGCCTCTTGTATTAGTGACTGATTTATGATATCAAGGGTTATTAAAGCAATCCTTACATGGTTTTTGCAGTCAGGATATGCAAGAGCCTGGTACACAAAGGGTGGCCTTCTCAGATCCTAGTCAATATGCATCGTGATAACTAGGTCAAAATGGGCCATAAGCAGACCAGACAGTGTATTAAACATTTCTTTCTGCAAGGCCTATTTTACAGCCAGCATCCAGATCAGAGCATATGTGTTTTATTTTACCAGCAAAATACCTTCTGAAAGGTGTCACAGCCAGCTGCCCATTCCTGAATATGTGGACTGGGATAGCAGACGGAATAAAAAGTTTGAACTAGATACACATTCCCCATCTTTGGAAGTTGAACACATGACCATAGTGCCAATGAGAGCATTGCTGAGATTATTAAACAGCTTTGCCCCTAAGAATAGACATGAAGCTGGGTATGATTTTGCTGCTGTGTAAAACTCTGCATTACGTTTTACATCTAGCCACTACCAACGAGGCCATCACTTTGAAAACAATCTAAGTAAACAATCTAAGTAAACTGGCATCTTCTATGAAGTCAAGTATATCAGGCAACTTTTGCATATAATTTCCGCCTGCTGTCTCAGATCTCCTTTGAAACCACATAGCTAAGGCTTACACAAAATGACACCACTGCAGACCCAGATAGATGGCTAGTCCCAATTTATTTCTGTGCTCAGCAATGTCATTTAATGGGAGCCTTCCTAATCTGTAAGTACTACTGATCTGAGCCAAAGCATTGACATTACTGATATTTGGACTCGGCATAGCACAGACCTTCTTTGAAAATCCCAATACAGACCTATTAGAAAGAGTAGATGACTCATTATTTCTTTTTTTGTAAAATTTTTTTTATTATTCTACAACATATTATATCACTATTTCATTTACTTCTCTCAAATAAAAGTCAGTATGTTGCATCACATTTTCCACCTCCCCTCCTCCCTTTCAAGACTTCCCCAGTGTTACTTACAATATAAAAGCAATAAAGGTAATTTAACATTAAAAAAAACTGTTTAAAAAGAAAAAAGGAACTTATATTTCTTCATGGTTATTACCTCATTCAATTAATGATCCAATATATTACTAAATTAAGTCATATTATCTATCTTATAATCTTTTAAGAAAGAACAAAATATTTTCTCATATTCTCATTTTAACATCATTCTTGTCTCAGTAAATTAAAAATAGCTAATAAACAAGTTATCCATTATCTAATATCACCAAGTGTCCTTTCACTCTCCGATGTTCTTCCACATAGTTCTGAAACTTTCGCCATTCATTATTAAATTTTTCCATATCAAGTTCCTTTAGTGTTCTTGTTAATTTGTCCATTTTACTCCAGTGCATAGTTTTCATAACCCAATCCCATTTTCCTGGAATTTTATTTTGCTTCCACAACTGCGCATACAATGTCCGTGCAGCTGAAAGCATGTACCAAAGTAATGTTCTGTCTTGTTTCAGAAAATTTTCTATTTGTAATCCCAACAAAAAGATTTCTGGTGCCTTCTTCACTTTGTATCCCAAAATCTTTGACATTTCTTGCTGGATCATTTGCCAATATTGTACAGCCCTTTCACAAGTCCACCACATATGGTAGAACGACCCTTCATGTTTTTTACGTTTCCAATATCAATCAGACATCTGATTGTTTTCAACAGTTTTTTGGGTGTCATATACCATCTATACAACATTTTGTAACAATTTTCTTTTATGTTATTACATGTCGATATTTTCATAGAGTTCTTCCACAAATATTCCCATTGTTCCAACTGAATTTCCTTGTTTATATTAATTGCCCACTTTATCATTTGAGATTTTACCACTTCTTCCTCTGTAGACCATTTCAGTAACAGTTTATATACTCTTGAGATCAATTTTACGTCCTCACCAAACAGCATTTTCTCCATTTCTGTTTGTTCTTGTCTTAATCCTTCATTCCTAATATCCTGCTTCAGCAGACTTTTAATTTGTAACCACTGAAACCAATTAAATTTATAATCCAATTCTTCCACTGATTTTAATTCTGCTTTGCCTCCTTGTATTTTTAACAACTGTTTATATGGTAACCATTTCTCTTCCTCAATATCCGAATATAACTTTATTACTTCCATTGGCACAATCCACAGTGGTTTCCTCTCATCTCCATATTTTTGGTATTTCAACCAAGTTTTAAGCAAACTACTTCTTACATAATGATGTGAGAAAAAACCATCCATCTTACTTTTCCCATAGCACAAATATGCATGCCAAACAAAAACCTTTCCATGGCCTTCTAATGTTAATAATTTTCTGTTTAATAACACTATCCAATCCTTAATCCATACCAAACAAACTGCATCATGATATAGTCTTAAATCTGGCATTTGGAAGCCTCCCCTTTCTTTAGCATCTGTCAGGATCTTCATCTTAATTCTTGGTTTCTTGCCAGCCCATATAAATTTCGAAAGTTTCCTCTGCCATTTATGAAATTGTTTATCTTCTTTCACTATTGGTATAGTTTGAAACAAGAACATTATTCTTGATAATACATTCATTTTTATTGCCGATATTCTACCCAGGATAGACAAATTCAACTTATTTCATTTTTGTAAGTCCACCTCAATTTTCCGCCAAAGCTTTTCATAGTTGTTTTTAAATAAGTCAATATTCTTTGTTGTAATTTCTACTCCTAAATACTTTATTTTAGAAGCCACTTCACAGTTTGTTAAATTTTGTAATTCCATCTGCTTAGATTTTGACATATTTTTACACAAAATTTTTTGTTTTCTCTTTATTTATATAAAAGCCTGCCAGTTCACCATATTCTTTTATTTTTGGGAGCAGCAACGGTGTAACTTGAGTTGGGTTTTCATTTATAAACATTACATCATCTGCAAATGACCTGTATTTGTAAGAAAAGCCTTTTAATTTCAAACCCTCTATCTCCTTATCTTGAACTTGCATAAGCAGTATTTCCAGCGTCATTATAAATATCAAAGGGGATAGAGGGCACCCTTGTCTTGTTCCTTTACAAATTGCTATTTTCTCTGTCAAATCTGCATTTATACAAAGTCTTGCTTGTTGGTCAGTATATATTGCCTCTACCATTCTAACAAAGTCTTCACCCAATCCCAATTTCTCCATTACTGCAAACAAAGTCCCAATGAACATTGTCAAAAGCTTTCTCTGCATCAGCAAAAAGCAAAGCTACTTCTTTTTCAGGACATTTATCATAATATTCTATTATAGCTATTACAGTTCTGATATTTTCTCTTAATTGCCTTCTGGGGAGAAACCCTGCTTGTTCCTCTTTAACAAAACTACTCAAATGCTGCTTCAGGCGTTCCGCTAAAATTCTAGCATATATTTTGTAGTCATTATTTAGCAATGAAATTGGTCTACAGCTTTTTACATTAGTCACATCTCTGTCTTCTTTTGGTATCAACGAGATTACTGCTTCCTTCCAAGTATTAGGTATCTTCCCATCTATTCTTGTAATGTTCATCAATTTCTGAAGTTTTGGAAGTAGAGTTTCTTTAAGAACTTTATAATATCTTGCTATAAAACCGTCAGGACCCGGAGCCTTCCCTGGCTTCATTGAGTTAATTGCCGCTTCAATTTCTTCCTTACCAATTGGGTCGTTTAAGATTTTTCATATTGTCCGTTAGGGGTTTAACATTAATTTCCTGTAAACAGGCATCTATTTTCTCTTTTCCCCCCACATGACTTTTATACAAATTTGCATAATACTTCTAAAGCTCTCTTTTGATTCTTTCCTGGTCAACAATTTCTTTGTTGCCCAAACTAATTTTATTAACAATTTTATTTTTCCTTTTTATTTTCATTTGCCAGGCCAAGTATTTCCCAGCTTTATTTGCACTCTCAAAAGATTTTTGTTGAAGCCTTTTTAAGTTCCATTCTACTTTTATTTAACAAGTGTCTTTAGTTGGCCCTGTAGAATTCCAATTTCTTTTAAAATCTTTTTTCCCCCCGGTCTCTTTATAAACTCTCTCTCCTTCTTCTTAATTTCCTTCTGTATGTCTGTCATTTGTTTCTCTTTAGCTTTTCTGTCTTTATTATTCAATGTGGTTAAAATACTTCTCATCACCGCTTTATAAGCATCCCATACCGTTTGATATTGAACGTCCTCATTTTCATTTACTTGGAAAAAGGCTTTAGTCTCTTTTTGCAGAGATTCTACTACCCCATCTTTCTGCAGTAAATCTTCATCTATTCGCCATCTTAAAGTCTTTTTGGTAGGTTTTGCAGACCACACTATTGGATTATGATCTGCTCTTATTTTCGGAAGAATCTCTATTTTTTTTGTTGTAAGTCCCAAATTTTTTGTACTCCATAACATATCAATCTTTGAGAAAGAGTTATGTCGAGCTGAGAAGAAGGTATAGTCTCTAACTGTAGGATTTTTCACCCTCCAAATGTCTACAAGATTTTCTTGCTTGGCTAATTCAAAAAAAGACTTTGGTAGTTTACCTTCATTATGCTTCTTCCCAGATCTGTCCAAAATATTTTTAACTGTACCATTAAAGTCTCCCATTAACATGATTTGCTCATATGTCTCTTGATCAAGTCGCTGCATAATGTCCTTAAAAAAAGAATCTTTTGCTCCATTAGGAGCATACAGTCCCAATAGCAAAGTCTTCTTGTGGTTCATCATCACTTGCACTGCAATATATCCACCATCATCATCCTTAAAAATCAATTTTGGTTCCAATTCCTGTTTTACATAAAAAACCACGCCTCTTTTTTTTCCTTAGCCAATAAAAAAAATTCCATACCAAATTGCTTATTCCACAAATATTTGTAATCCAATTGTTTAACATGTACTTCTTGTAGACGAATTATGTTACATTTTTGCTTCCCAATCCAATGAAAAGTTGCCTTTCTTTTTTGTGGTGAATTAAGTCCATTTACATTCCAAGATAATAATTTGTAATCCATCATGGTTTTCTATTTTAATCTGAACCTCCAAATTCTTTATTCTCCACCAAAAACTTCTCCATCTCCTGAGTGCTTGTAATGGTAATCCTCTTCTCCTTGTAGTCAAAAACCAATCCTTCTGAGAGAATCCATCTATATCTCATTTGACTCTCTCTCAATTGCTCAGTCAGTTTTTTATATAATCTTCTGTCACTTAAGACTTTCCTTGGTAATTCTTTCATAATTCTAACATCACTGCCTTCCACAATCAGCTTGCCTTCATACTGTTTACTTAGAATCCTTCCCACCAAGTCTCTTGTTACACATCTCACTACCACATCTCTTGATAGTTTATTTTTCCTTGCGTATTCTGAATTGACCCTGTAAATATTGTCATAAAAATAATTAGTCTCCTCAGGATCATCTCCAACATATTCAGCAATAATCCTTATTATGTATTTCCTTAAATCACCATCCTTTTCAGGCACACTTCTCAAACATATCTGATTTTCCATTGATTTGCAGTCCTGCAGTACTGCTTTGTACTGCAATTTTTTAATAGTGGAATCCACTGTATTAATTCTTTCATCATGGTCTTTCACTCTCTCTTCCACCTCTTGGATTTTTTTGGATACTGATTTAAACTCTTTACTGAGAACGTCTATATCTTTTTTTAATCCCTTCTTACAATCACTTATAGAATCTTTAATCAGTTTAGACAATCTAGCTTCCATGGCATCCATCTGTCCTTTTTTACCAGCCTTTTTGCCCTCTTCTAGTGTCTTGGCTCTTGTCTGTAATGGTTTTTGGGCTGACATTACTGCCTTCCCATTATAAATATAGGCTTTACAATTGAAGTCACCAAGTTCTTTTTAAATGGTCTAGTCTTATAGATTAGGGCATGCCCTTTCAGAAAAGCCCAAAATCGCCGTCCTCCTATGCCCCTGGGTCCAGATATTAATTTTTAAAAAAGTTATAATTTCGCAAAATGGTGCTTGATGTTTCTCTATGGTTTAGTCCTAGAGGGGCTTAAAAAAAACTGTAGTTTTCCCTTCCCTTGATGGCCTCTTCCGCCCACACTTGCCACAAAGTCTCGTTATCTATGGTTGTGAAGTCTCACGATGTTCCCAGACGTCATTTCCTGTAATGACTTGTTGATCTGCAGTTCTTCCACTCTCGGGGGGAGTGACCACAAAAATTCCAAACAATATCAGCGTTTGCGTTTTTTAAGCCTTAGATCTGTTTAACTCAGTCCAAGATTTCCCCCTCCTCCTCCTTCTTTATTATTACAAGTTGTTTATGTGTCCAGACCTTCGTTTGCCTTCCAAATATTTCCCAATTTAGTCCCGGAGCAACAGATAAAAATCTCTTTACCTTTGAAGTCCCGACATCAAACACACTGGTCTGTTTCTCATCCACGATTAATTAGCCCTTAAGAAGCTTGGCACACGTTGAATATGTTGATTTAATGACCCCAGATACCCTCCATAGACGTTAGAAGCGGTCCTTCTCCGGAGACTCTTCAAAGCCAAAAAGAAACCCCCCCTGGGATTTCTCGTTAGCCAAAGTACCTCTCAGAACTTTAAGCATATCTTGGCCATCATCTTGCCTAGATGATGTAGACAGCAGATATTAAAACACCTTCTCTGTCCAGAATAGAGGGTCTGGTGAGGTCCCCCACTGGAAAGCTTGTCAATTCTCCATGAAATCCAAACCGGATGTCTCGATGACTCTTCATTTCTGATAGGAAAAAAAAAACTGGGAATGGAATGATCTCTTCTGCTTCCTTAGGTTGTTTCTTTAGCATCTTTGGACTTTCACTGAAATTTATTCTGATTTCCTCTGCTCCTTCACTGAGCTCCAGGACCCTGACAATTCTACCTTAACAACAGCTGAAAATGATCTTATTTGAATGGCACAAGGGCTTCCTTTTTCCAAAATCTCATCCTGCACTGTTATAGCACAGATCATCTCTCTCCAACTTTGACAACTAGGCTTATTCCTCCTCCTCTCATCTATAACATTTTTATCTCCAGGATCTATGTAAAAGGATGCCTTTAGAAAATTGTTACCCCACTAACCAAGAGGAGGCTGGCCAGCTCATATAGCATGCTTATTCTTGAGGAAACGACTTATGTCTATGCAGGCCGGTAGCTATGAGGGGGCCTGTGGGGGCACAGCCCCCTGACTGCTAGGCAGGGCCTCCTGACTTGGGGTCCCTAACCAGCCTCCAGTGCCTCTGCTGCATCCTTCTCCATTCTGCTGTCATCATACACCGTTGTTTCCACTTGCTTAGGGGACGTGATCATACACAGTTGCTTCTGCATGCTTAGGGGCCAGAAGAATTCTCTGACCCCTCAGCAAGCAGAAACAACGGGGCACTTTCGGAGCCCAGAACTGAAACTTAAGCTCCCTGTTGCTTCTGCTTGCTTAGGGGCTGGAAGAAATCTCTGACCCCTCAGCAAGCAGAAACAATGGGCACTTTCATCCCCAGGACTGAAAGTCAAGCTCCCTGTTGCTTCTGCTTGCTTAGGGGCTGGAAGAAATCTCTGACCCCTCAGCAAGTAGAAACAACAGGGTACTTTCAGAGCCCAGGACTGAAAGTTAAGCTCAAAGTTGCTTCTGTTTGCTTAGGGGTTGGAAGAAATCTCTGACCCCTCAGCAAGCAGAAACAACAGGGCACTTTCAGCGCCCAGGACTGAAAGTTAAGCTCCACATTGGGCTAACGTTGGGCTAGAGGGCGCTTGCAAGAAGAGGCCGTTCCAGCCCTCAGTGGGCGGTGGGGGTAGGGGGCGGATGGCTCCATTGCAGACAGGGTAAGGTAGGCTGGCGCACACAAGTGGAGGTCCTGGCTGCAGTCCGGGGCTGGGGATCAGTGGAGAGGTGATGTTCGCCTGCAGGGGTTTTCTGGCCTGGTCTTGCTGGCTACCCAAGCGAGGGTGGGAGCTGCGCTTGGGCAGCCTCGGCTCACCGTCCGACAGGAAGAAATCCAAATTGGAGATCTTTTAGCCCCAGAAGTCGGTTGTGACTTGGTGGCGCCTTCCACCCCCCCCCCCCAGTCCCTCCAGGCTTGCCTAGCTGGATCATGCTACAGGTAAGGGCAGGAGACCGTGCGGAACGTATCTAAACCTCTGAGTGGCTCCCCACCAGAGCTGCTGGAAGAGAGGTGGAAAGGGATTACCTTGGGGTAGCTGTGGGGAGGGGGGAGGCTGTATGGCAGTGAGCTGGCAGCTTTCCTCCTGAGCAGTGGTAGGAGAGAAGGCCATGAAGGTTGGGGACACTATATGCCCCCTGAAAAAAATCAGGGCCCCCCAATTCTTCAAATCCTGGCTACGGGGCTGTGTCTATGAAATGGATACTTTACACAGGGAAGTCAATTGACCACCACGCTTGGATCCATGCTTCCAGCTGCCAGCCAGAACACAGCAGACATTTCGCTATCTGCAGCAAAACCATAAGATATAACTGCATCTTCTACTCCAGTTCTTCAGAGAGGGCAAACATAGGACTTCAATAATACATTCCAAAAATTACAGTAACGATTTGGGAAAGAAAGAGAGATAAACAAGACCTGAAGAAAGATAAACAAAAGACAAGAAGAGGCAGTAACTAAACTTTCAGAAAACATGAAGTTGTTAGCTACAACCAATCTTAGATAAACCATTTTTTTAAATAAAGCCATGGAAGTAATTTAACAATTTTAATCCAAACATCAGAAATTAAGCTGACAGAAGGCATATTCAAACAAACAACACCTCCTCCCATTTTCAGTCAAAGGTGAGTGGTGCAGTTAAGACATCATAAGAAACCATGATTAAGGAAGTTTAACTGTAGCATGTACATCATTCAAAAAATCATGTACTGTGATGGCAGACAAGAATCATGAATCATGACTTAAAACTGGGTCTGCAAAACATGATTTGTGCTTTCTATGGTTTGATATGCCAAAGTTGACAAACCACAGTTATGGGCATGGCTTATGGACTAACTGTATTTTCACTCAGGAGCACAGAAATATGAATCCAAGTGGAAGATGATAGCAGACAAAATGCTCTAAACTCATTTGTTATGAGGGTTGGATCTGACATAAATGCCACTTTGCTGGGTTAAGGTGCCATAAAATGTAATGCCAGGTATTGGAATATTTTACCACTGACTGTGACCCACACCCTTCTTTAGCACCTAACCAACCACCCCTTTGCTCTATGTGCACAAGACGTTTTGTACAACACAGAGAGCTATTGCCACACAACTGAGGTGCAACAACCAGAGACTCTTGTGGCTCTATAGAGGTGAACACATTTCAGAAGCTTTTGATGAGCTGGAGCATTCCACTGCCACAGGTGCAACAGCCAAAGACAGTTGGCCAAGTGGCATTATCCAGGGGAACCCAACAAAGCCCTGCCTTAAAGAAACTGCTATAGTCAACATGCTTTGGGGAGAAGACAGGGGTGAGGCAGCTGCACAATCCTACAATTCCATCAAAGCTCTATATTCAGAAACAAGCATGAATCACAAGGGAAACTGCGATACTTCGCAACACCACAAGCTATCTTCAAGCGCTGCCACTCTCCAAAGATGCCAGCTCCATTTTAATTGACTTTTGCAGACTTTCATCTCCTGCATTATCCAACCACCCAAAATATTATTCTCTACATGCAAAAACATAGACTCACATCCAGTGCCTGCCCATGACACATGCAAATCCAGTGTGCTTTTCTGAAAGCCTGCTCCCATTCCTGACCTTTACATCACCCCCACTTCCATTTAGACTGTTACATTCATACTGCTTGTATGTAAGGGAGCTTCTGCAGCTTGCATGTATTTTGGCTTCGCCGCTTATTAATCTTTTCCACACATCCAAGGGACCAAGGCAGGCTCTGGCTCGCCCAACTTGGCGAGCATCCTCCACACTCAACCTTCAGTGTTCTGCACACACTGCACACTTTACATGAGCACCAGGCTTTTCTCTCTTGCTTGGACTGCTGTGCAGAGTGCATCCAGCTTGGCCAGTTCATATGCTTACATACGTCAGCACATTTGGCCACCTGCCTTCCCCAGGCTGCCTAAAAGGAGAAAGCCTCTTGGCTGGGCTCAGGAAGGTGGACCAAAGAGATTCTGCCTGCTACATATGAAAAGCCAGCCATCCTTCCAGGATCCCAGGCAGTAGAGGCAGGAATTCAACATACTCTGTCCAGAGGAGGAAGTGGCAGGCAGTGTGTCCTGGCCCTGCATCTCAGCCAAGGGCAGCAGGCAGGCCCCAAGCCAAACAAGCCCTCCCTGCCCCTTATGATAGCCCAACACAGAGTTGGCAATCACTGGAGATCTGGGAGAAGACCCTGGGAACAGCAGGGATGTGACATAGAATACTGGTGAGAATTCCCCTACACAAGTGCCCTTCTACTTGATGAACAGGGCTCAATCCAGCCCAGTTTTTTCTCAGCTACAGTTAATTAAAACCATGGCTTTGTGACATATCTGAACTGAGCGACTGTTTGAAGTTAACAAAAAGGTAAATACATACATTCTGAAGGAAGTCTGTTCTTTCTAAAAGCAAGTCTCTCTGTTTTTTTCCTGCTTTCTGCCAAACTGAACAGGACTCCGTAAACATATTGACGAACTGGCCTATAGAGGAGAGCAGCAGGAGGCAGGTCTTTGTTTGCTTCATCTTCAATAGAAACTGCAATTTTGATTTCACCCTGTACATCAAACAAAACAATTAGAAGCACAAAATCTAGCAGATCCATTCAGGATATCAAAGCCTTATTGTACTTAATCCCTTAATAAGATTGGGAGGGGGGGTCCCTTAAGATCTAAATTTTTACGTTCTTTAATCAATGAAGCCTTACAAACAACCAAATATGGATTTTCATGTGCAGTTAATGAGAACATAAAGAAGCTTTAATTTTAAGAATGCAAATGCAAAATATCAATTTTCAGTAAGGGCTATGCTAGTTTATCATAGAAACTGAAGGATCTATTCAATGCCAAAGAATACTAAGAATTTAAACTTTAGTAAATTCAACATGTGTGTGTGGGGAGGCGTTTGGATGGTATCCTGTTGCAGGTATGTATCATCTGGGTGAGCCAAAGGACTCCTGGTCTGCTGCCTCTGGCTTGGCTGGACTATACTAGTAGATGCCAGATATCTAAGGAGGCTTTATGTACCCCCCCCCCAAGTTTGTTTACATTTATTTTAATTGCCTAACTTATGCCTATATTCCCAGTAAGTCACTTTGGATCCTCACTGAGAAGATAAGAAATGTTCTTAATAAAATGACAAGGAAGTTTCTGACCTTTATTTCACTGAATTGTTTGAAAAGACTTCCAAGTACAAGAATTCATTATTCAGAAACAAAACACCTTGTAGGCAACCCCTGGGCCTTCACCATCTGATACTTCCAACTGGCCCTTTCTATTATTTTTCCATCACACTTTAGGGGCAGAAAAGTGATAACAATTCTTGGTCAGGGTATCTGCTGAAGAGAAGGAGGACGGCATTCCTAGGAGCCCATCCAAGTAACAAGAACAGCTGCAAGTTAAAGTCAACTGAAAACTCTGTACACTGTGCTGCTAGGGTAATCTCGAAGGATGTTAGAAAGACAAGTTCAGAATCTAATCAAACATATACTGGTTGATGCTAACATTTGCATTTGAAAGGATCAAAATATTCCTGATATGAACATTCGGTGGAACAAATCAAGGAATATTCCCATCAAGATTTTTTTTTATTACATTCTAATTAACAAGGGCCAAAATTTGTTCTGATGCATACAAAACTTCCTTTGATATGCTGTGGAAAGATAAGAGGAAATATGGCTTTAATTATAGTGTAAACAGATGCAAAAACTTGATTTACAGTAAGATAAGAAGATGTTAAGGTGTCTATGACCCCTCTTAAAATGCACAACCAACCAACTGCCCCCCATTTCTATTTCTACAAAAACATTAGCAAGTTAAGATGGAAGTAATACAAATACAGAAATAATAGTGGCAAGGAATAATTTAAACAAACGAAGAGTTGATGCTGTGGAGGGATTATAGAAGAGACAGGACAGTTCCATCCAGTTCTGAATTAGATTATGGCTCTCTGTTTGGTTCTAATCCCCATAAGGCTTTGCATCTCTGGCCTGTTCTGTCAGTACACTTTGCTCTAGAAGAATTGTTGACTTCTGTAAGTTTCACCCTTGAAGTCTTATCTATGTGTCTCCATGGTTGTCACGACTCAGAGAGTACCACTGATTATAAATCGTTATTGTTTTTTGAAGCAACAGGCTTCTTGCCCTCATAGTATTGTTTTTATTAGGTCAAGGTTCATGCCTTACTGTATGATAAGGGTTGGGTTCTATCAGATGCATCAGATGCTCATCACAGACCTAACTGACAGTTACATTAGCTCCTATGGATACGAAAAAGTACTTAATGTGTGATTTTGTTTTTGTTTCTTGAGTTTTCTGGGCAAACACCTCATGGATCTTTGGCAGAAACAACCAAGCATGTTCTATACAGTGCACTTTAATTAGGCTATTTGTTTAACGTGATTAATTCTGTATGCTGCATACCAGAATGGTTTATGATTAAAAGTTTCTGCAATATGGTTTTAATGTTAATAAATGATTTTAACTTTGGAACAAGTTTCTCTCTCAAATTATGAGGTTCTTGCCAGTCATCCTCCCTCCCTTACTGAACCCAGTGGGAATGAGTCCTACTCCAAAAATTTCCTAACGGATGCAAAGCAAAAAAACTTTTAAACTGTAGGTGTTTGCAACAATTTATGCTCATGCCACAAAGCTGCTTGCTCTCCCCATTCATATCAGCTTCTCCTACTTGAGTAGCAAGTAAAAGTATACGGTCCAACAATATTCCCTTATATGCATGTTGCTTTGGATGCAAAAACATTCATATTTAAACTACAATAAATTACATTTCTGGATTATCTGTTTTACCATGTATGTTTGCCAGGCAGTTAAGATGAAATGAAAATAAATATTTATTTAAAATGTTTCTTTGCTGTCTTTCTATTCTAAAAAGGTCCCCAAAGCGGCAACATCAAAATATTAAAACATTTCAACATCAGAACAGCGTTTACAATAAAATATGCATACAATACATCAATAAAAACATATAAACACTCAACTCCAAAACCGAGGAAGAGGGTCCATAACAGTTATTCAACAGACAGCAGAAGACAATGATAGAGGGAGACAGATGAATGTCCCTGGGGAGGAAGTTGCATTGGATGCCATGTCCTAGAAAGCCTTTTCTTGGGTTGCCATCCAGCTAGCTTCAGATAGCAGGCACCCAAAGCACAGCCTCCAAAGATAACCAGAGTTGATGAGTAAATTCAGGGCTTTTCTTGTAGCAGGAACTCCTTTGCATAATAGGCCACACACCCCTGATGTAGCCAATCCTCCTGGAACTTATAGTAGTCTAGTACTAAGAGCCCTGTAAGCTCTTGGAGGATTGGTTACATCAGCAGTGTGTGGCCTAATATGCAAAGAAGTTCATGTTACAAAAAAAGTCCTAAGTTCATATAGAAGGCAGTTCCTTAAGGTATGATGGTCCAAAACAGCAATGATCTTTAAAACTCAATATCTTGAGTTGAATGCAGAAGGAAACTAGGAGCCAGTGTAGACAGAACAAGACTGGAGTAATATGGTCACTCAGCATTCTGTACCAACTGTAACTTCTGAGCAGTCTTCAAGAGCAGCACCACATAGAAAACCCTGCAGTAATCTAATCTAAATGATACCAGGGCATGCCCTACAGTGGCTCAGATGCATTAGAGGAAGGTGCTTGGAGCTGGGACAGAACGGCTGGTAAGGTGAGTGAGAGTTGATTTGCTTTTCTAAAACTGCTGGGGAGCATTACCTAGGGTTGCTGTGGGAGGGAACTGTGTGAGTGCTTAGTGCCTGCTGGAGAGGGGTTTCTGATTGCTTTTGTGTGTCTTTTGTGTAGCTGCTGCTGAGTGAGGAGAGCTTGTTTGCCTGGGGGTAGTTGCTGGCCCCACCCTCTGCTGTTGCTCTGACTCATAGGTGGGTGGGGACTTGAGCCTTTTATTTGCAAGGCTCATCCTTGCCAGAGGCACGAACTGAAGGGCAAGAGCCAAAGGGCCTAGGGGTTCTGTAGAAAGCTGGGTAGTTACTCACAAGTAGTTTCAAGTGGCAGTTGGGTAGTGAGATTTAAAGAGAAGTGAAGATAAAGAAAATTTTGAAATGGATTGCAGCAGTATGGCTGGTGAGGAAACAGAGGCAGTGATGTGTAAAGACTCTGGGATGTTTGTATTTCCACTTGAGAGTAGCATGAATTACACTTGCAGCAAGTGTAAGTTAGTGGCCCTGCTGGAGAAGAAGACACAGGGACTGGAGGCATGATTGTCCACACTGCAGTGTATAAAGGAAGGTGAGGATTTTCTTGACAAAACGCATGAGGCGCTCTTGAAAGGACAAGAGGAGGGAGAGGAAATGGTATTTCAGCAATTAGAAGAGAGCCCAACACAGGAGGAGGGTTCCTGGAAAAATGTAACCCGAAGGAGAAAGAAAACCAGGATATGTTCTGAGCCTCTACTGCTCAGCAATAGGTTCCAAGATCTCCCCACAGTAACTGATTCTGAACCACTGGAACAAAGGCTACTGCCCCAGCCTCCACGAAGCTTGAACAAAGTTTCTTAGGATCCTGTGGATAAGAAGCCTGGAGCTTCTGTTCCTCAATATAGGAAGAGGAAGGTGGTGGTGATTGGAGACTCTTTGCTCAGAGGGGTGGAGCCCAAAGTGTGCCGATCGGACTTGTCATCCTGAGAGGTCTGCTGTCTGCTGGGTGCACGCATCCAGCATGTGATAGAAAGGATTGGAAGACTTCTCAAGCCCACAGGTTACTATCCTTTCTTCCTGATCCATGTGGGAACGAATTATACTGCCATCATAGCCCTGAACGTATTAGAAAAGACTATGTGGCTCTGGATCAGAAGGTGAAGGAGCTGGGCACACAGGTTGCGTTCTTGTCAGTTCTTCCTGTTGAAGGCCGTGACTTAGAATAAGAAAGAAGAATACTTTAAATAAACAACCAGCTATGTCAATGGTGTCGTCAGGAAAGATTTGGATTTCTGGACCATAGCTTACGCTTTCGAGATGGTGTTCTATCGGGAGATGGTTTGCACTTTACAGCGGTAGCAAAAAAGGGTGTTTGGTAACAGCCTTGCTAACCTAATAAGGAGGACTTTAAACTAAATTGTATGGGGAAGCAAGACAACACTTCAAAGCCTCGTATGATTCCAGAAAATGGAGATAAGAACATTAAAGATTTGCAGAGTGGCGCATACGCTAGGTAATGTTAATTTGCTGGTTTGTACAGAAACTAAACCCTCAGGATGCATAAAACGTGAATTCCGATGTCTCTACACTAATGCACAGAGTATGGAAAACAAACAGGAGGAACTGGAAGTCCTAACACAGGAAGGAGACAATGACATAATAGGCCTTACTGAAACTTGGTGGGATGACAGTCACAACTGGAATATTAGGATTCAGGGGCACAATTTATTTAAAAGGGACAGGTAAATGAGAAAGGGCGGAGGCGTAGCAGTATATGAGAAGGAGGCATATACTTGTGAGGAAATATGTGAATCTGAGCATGGCAGCGCAGCTGAGAGTCTCTGGGCAAAAATAAAAGGAGTAAGAAATCAGTGATATTACTGTGGGGGTCTGTTATAGACCACCAAGCCAGGCAGAGGACTTGGATGAGATACTCCTACAACAGACTGCAAAGTTCTCCAAGAGAAGGGATACAGTGATCATGGGAGATTTCAATTGCCCAGACATCTGTTGGAAGTCCAACTCTGCCAAAAATGAACTCAAACAGATTCATGACAACTTCCTTTTCCAGAAAGTGATGAAGAAAAGGAGATCTGCTATCTTTGATTCTCACCAACAAGGAAGAATTGATTGAAGAAGTGGAAATAATGGGCACCCTGGGCAGTAGTGAACATGTGATTCTGGAATTTACAGTCTTAGGGAAGGGAAAAGCTATACGTAGTCAGACTTATAGGTTGGACTTCAGAAAGACAAACTTTGACAAATTTAGAACTATGCTGTGTAAAATCCCATGGTCAGAAATATTTAGTAAGAAGGGGGTTCAGGAGGGGTGGGAGTTTCTTAAAAACAAAATATTGAAAGCGCAATCACAGACGATTCCTATGAGAAGAAAAATTGGAAAAAGCCTAAAGAAGTCGAGTTGGCTTCATAAACAGCTCTCTAAAGACTTGAGAAATAAAAAAAGACTCCTATAGGAATTGGAAGGAGAGCCTTATAACTAAGGATGAATATAAACAAATCACCAGTGCTTGTAGAGAGAAAGTTAGGAAAGCTAAAGCTCAGTATGAGCTTAGGCTGGTCAAAGATGCTAAAAACAACAAAAAAGGGTTCTTTTCTTATGTTCAGAGTTAGAAAAAGAGCAAGGACATGGTAGGCCCATTGCGAGGGCAAGAAAGTGAATTTGTACCAGGTGATGAATAGAGGGCAGAACTGCTCAATTCCCACTTTTCCTCAGTTTTCTCTTCTGAGGGAAACAGTGCTCAACATGGCAAAAACAGAACATATAATGAGGGTATGAAGTTCCAACCTAGGATCAGAAACACCTAGTTTCTTTAAATGAAACTAAGTCCTCAGGGACAGATGAATTGCAAGGGTTCTAAAAGAGCTTGCAGATGTAATTTCTGAGCCTCTGGTTATTATTTTTGAGAATTCTTGGAGAACAGGAGAGGTGCCGGAAGACTGGAGGCAGGCGAATGCTGTCCCCATCTTCAAGAAGGGAAAGAAAGATGATCTGGGTAACTACCGACCCATCAGCTTGATGTCTATACCTGGAAAAATTTTAGAACAAATCATCAGTCGGTCCTGAAACATTTAGAAAGAATGGCTGTGATTACTAAAAGCCAGCATGGGTTTCTCAAGAACAAGTCATGTCAGACTAATCTGATCTCTTTTTTTGAGAAAGTGACTACCTTGCTGGATCAGGGGAATGCTGTAGACATCGTTTATCTTGATTTCAGTATGGCTTTTGATACGGTAAGAGCCCCGTGGTGCAGAGTGTTAAAGATGCAGTACTGCAGTCCTAAGCTCTGCTCATGACCTGAGTTCGATCCCTGATGGAAGCTGGGTTTTCAGGTAGCCAGCTTGAGGTTTACTCAGCCTTCCGTCCTTCTGAGGTCGGTCAAATGAGTACCCAGCTTGCTGGGAGGAAAGTGTAGATGACTGGGGAAGGCAATGGCATATCACCCCGTAAAAAGTCTGCCGTGAAAATGTTGTGAAAGCAACGTCACCCCAAATTTGGAAACAAATGGTGCTTGCAAAGGGGACCTATCCTTTCCTTTGATAAGGTTCCACATACTATCCTTGTTGACAAGTTGGCAAAATGTGGTTTGGATCCTGTTACTGTTAGGTGTCAAGTCAAGTCAAGTTTAATACGGTCATAGACCAGTCAAATTAAATACAAATAACTTAATAAAATACAATCAGGTAAAACAATAATCAGAACAAAACATACACAGTATGATATAATTTCCCTCCAGAACACTAGTTAGGTTCCATAGCCAAGGCATTCAGTTGGATATTTCCCTTAGGAATTGCTTCTGGAGACTTATAGCTCGCGAAGCAAATTTTGCCACACATAAAGTGGTTCTTTTATTCCTATCCGCCAATAATTTGTCTAGCTGATATCTAATATTTCTCCCAGGGACACTGGAACAGATAGGGAGTATATAGTCGGCCCTAATACACTGATATAATTTACACTGGAATAATACATGTTCCCTATCTTCCGGTTTCTTGTCCCCACAAATACACAATCTCTCCTCGTATGGTTGTCCTGTGTATCTGCCTTCAATAATAGCTGACGGTAACATATCAAGTCTGAGAAGGGTAAATGCTCTCCTATACTCAACTTTATCAAGATTATGCAAGTATGGCATCGGTGTTATTTTATGTAGCTCCTCTATTCCTGGTAAATAACCTTTAAGCTGATTCAAATCATGCTGTCTTTCGACATCCAAGATTCTCTTTTTAAGAAAGGGTTTAACCAGATTGTACTCCATGTTGAGCAAATATTGTTTAGATAGTCCATAATAACCCAACTTGGACTCCGTTTCTCTAATCCACGGAGGCACAAACGCGTCTCTTGCTATCAGCCCCGCCAAACTGGTGGGCTGAGTCATTGCACCCAAAGAGTGCTTGTGAATGGTTCCTCATCCTCTTGGAGAGGAGTGACAAGTGGAATGCCTCAAGGATCTGCCCTGAAGGAATAGAGAGAATGCTTATTAAATTTGCCGATGATACTAAATTGGGAGGGGTTGCAAATACAGTAGAAGACAGAAACAGGATACAGGATGACCCTGACAGGTTGAAAATCAATAAAATGAATTTTAACAGGGATAAATGTGAAGTTCTGCATTTAGGTAGGAAAAATCCAATGCATGTTTATAGGATGGGGAAGTCTTAGCAGTTGTATGTGCAAAAAGGATCTAGGGGTCTTAGTAGATCATACGCTGAACATGATTCAAAAGTGTGATGTGGTGGCTAAAAAGGCAAATGCAGTTTTGGGCTGTATCAAAAGAAGTATAGTGTCCAGATCACGTGAAGTGATGATATGACTTTGCTCTGCTCTGGTAAGACCTCACCTGGAGTATTGTGTTCAGTTTTGGGCACCACATTTTAAGAAGGATATGGACAAGCTGGAATGGGTCCAGAGGAGGGCGAAAAAGATGGTGAAGGGACTGGAGACCAAGTCCTATGAGGAAAGGTTGAAGGAGCTGGAGATGTTTAGCCTGGAGAGGAAGCGGCTGAGAGGTGATATGATCACCATCTTCAAGTACTTGAAGGGCTGTCATATAGAGGATGGTGCAGAATTGTTTTCTGTAGCCCCAGAAGGTAGGACCAGAACCAAAGGGCTGAAATTAAATCAAGAGTTCCTGGCTCAACATTAGGAAAAACTTCCTGACCGTTAGAGCGATTCCTCAGTGGAACAGGCTTCCTTGGGAGGTGGTGGGCTCTCCTTCCTAGATTTTTAAACAGAGGCTAGATGCTCATCTGACAACAATGAAGATCCTGTGAATTTAGGGGGAGGTGTTTGTGAGTTTCCTGCATTGTGCAGGGGGTTGGACTAGATGACCCTGGAGGTCCCTTCCAACTCTATGATTCTAGTGGCGAGATTTCTCCCACACAGGAAAGCCACAGCTGGTGAAAGGCAGCCATGGCCTCTACTGCCATCTGTTTATCCAACTAAAGGCTTGGGCCCAGCAGTTGCCTGAAGTTACAAACCTTTTCCTTTAGAAGACCTTCTATTTTCTGGGTCAAGTTCTCCCTCACCAATAGCACTTGCATTTTATTTGAATTAAAATTCTCCAGACACCTGTTTACAGTTTCCACAGCCTGCCTGAGATTTATTGGAAGTGCAAGACAGAGCTGGGTGTCATCCGCATATTATTGGCAACTCCACCCAAATCTCCAGCTGATCCCTCCCAGAGGCTTTAGGTAGACGTTGAAAAGTGTGGGGGACAAGATAGAACTTTGCAGGACGTTGTAAGGCCAGAGACCAAAGAGTGGACCAACAGTCTCCAGCACCACAATCTGGAATCTACCTCTGAGGTAAGACTAAAACCACCAAATAATGCCTGCCAGTTCCAACCCCAAAAAGCAGTCCAGAGAAATACTGTGAGGTCCAGGAGAATATACAGGGTCTACTCTCTCTATGGATCTGAAGTAGAGACTGCTTCCATACTTTATATGCTTTCTTCCATACTTCATATGGTAAAGTCAAATCCTGCAGGCCTCTTGTTAGGTTTTTATCAGGTAATGGATATCAGGTGGAACTGACTGCATCCATGTTTGCAACCACTCATTCACTAGATTGAAATTTTGTGACTGCAGGATTTATTCAGATCTTATTGCTGGGTGTTGGGAGGATCTTAGCCTGGATATGCTTGCATCAGTCATGTCTTTGTGAATGGGCAACTCTGTTTTCAATTATCTTTCTATATTCACAAAGAGCATTTTGCATCTTTGGAAATGAAGGGGAGCAATGTGGCACAATGTGGCTAGCTAATAGGTCGGAGTGGATTTAATACATTCACTGATGGTTCTGATTGCTGTATTGAGTAGTTTGTGGACATGGGAGCTGCTGAGCCACATTGAAGCACCATATTCTGCAGTACTATACACCAACCCAAAGCTGATAATCTAAGCATTACAGTAGACGTAGCACCCCCAAGTTGTTCCACATTATTTGTAGAGAAAGATGTTTCGTATGCATATTTTCACTGCTATATTGGTAAGATGGTGATGGACAGCTCAAAGTTCTGTCCAGAGTAATGTCAAGGTACTTATGTGTATGGGTGTGTATAAGTCAGGTGTCATTAAGGCAGACATTTAGTTCACAGTTGGCAAGACTGTTATTGAGATGGAAAAGGAGCGTTCTGTTTTTCCTGGAATAGAGATAAGTCACTATTTATGGCAGTAGTCAGCTCAAATATCAAGGTCTCTAGTCAGTATTTCCTCAGTCCTTTCAATTGATTTGTGCCTTACTGCAATTGCCATGTAATCGGCATAAGCAAACTTCCTGGATATCATCTTGGGAACATCAGAGATGTATAGATGGAAAAGAACTAGAGCAAGGACAAAGGCTAACCAATAGTCAACAGAAATGGGCCTCGATGTCCTTACTACAGCTGAAAGACTCATATAACAATACTAGAAAGATAAAAGCCCACCTTTGGTAAATCACCATTCTTACAACTACCAGCATTTGAACACATGGCTTACAGATGACAATTGCATATGGACTTTTTTTTTAGATATCTGGAAATTGTTTATAGAAACTTGTGTAGATCTACCACCACTACTGTTATAATTTTGTCCTGTATTTATGTATTTTTGCTTTGCTTTTTAAAAAAAGTTGTTAAATTTTAGGGTTTTTTCCTGTTATTTTTCTTTTGCTTTTACGAAACAAATAAATTTAAAAAGAAAAAAAGAAGAAAAAACAGGGCTGCATTCCCGCTGTCGCAAGTCATCATCCACCAGGGCAACTAAGGCTGCTTCAGTTCCAAAACCAGCCTTAAACCAGCCTGCAACGTTTTCAAACAATATGCTTCATTCAGGATTCCCTAAAGTTATTCACCTTGTTCAAAAGATAGTGAATTACCTTACTCTGACAGTTTACCAGCAAGCAGAAATCAATCTGTGCTGTTGATCATAAAAAGGTAGTCTTTGCATGTAAGGGGCTGGAGAAGCAATGGGACGTAAAAGAAGTATAAGTAGTATTTGAAACAGTCCACTGGGAGAACAGAGAATTTTAACACAGGGCTAAATGTCTCATGAATAAGAACAAGTAAATAAGGTGGATATTTTAAATGCTTCCCAAATACAAGATTATTGTACATGAAACAGTGGAAGAAATCATCCAAAGATTTGAGATGAGGTATCATTGATGTAATGATGACACACAGTTCTATTGGCTTTTCCCCTTTTTAATTTACTCCAGATGTAGCAAGGGATGCTCTGAAGAGGTGCCTGGAATCTGTAATGAGATGAATGCAGTGTGATAAACTGGAACTAAAGCTAAACAAAAAACAGATACAGCTAGTGGGTAGTGTGCTGGATCATAAAGGTGGTGTTCCCTAGAGGGCACTCGCAGTCTGTGCAGGATGTTAGATTCTACATTTTCAATTCATGCACAAGCAGCATCCCTATCTCAGGGTGCCTTATACCAACACTGATTGTGTGACCCCATACTCACAGACCCAACCACCCTTCACCACTGCTGCTACACAGGTCCAGGGCTACATGTCATAGTTCATCACCCATCTTGCCTCTTTTAAATTGACCCTTTTACACATTGGATCCCTTTTCTCACTCCCAGAGACACTACCAGAACAGCCCATACGCCTTTAAATCATCCCTCACACAGACACTTCAGGGGCTGTTACTCAAATGCTGCTTCAGTCGCATGCTGCCACCATTTACCTATATCCATACCTACCTATCAGCTAAGATCTTATATGTTTGGGTCTCTTTTTCTGCGACCATACACATCCAATCCACAGGGTTAAACATGCAAGGAATTAACTTTTATTTATGACTAAAACACAACACTGAAGTGATTCTGGTAGATGATTACAAAGTTGCTCCACCCTTGAACTTCTGAACCACAGTTCTATTGAGGTATTCAAGTTTCTTTGTTACAAGTTTCCCAGTCCCCATTAGGCCTTTATTTTGCTACCTGCTGGTTTAGGATTCCAGACAGTTCTAAGTCTCCCTCTCAATGAACTAGTGACCTTAACTGTGAACCTCTCACCAACATTCTACCTGTTCCCATTGGTTGCTCTTAGAGAGAAGTGGAACTTAACCTGCCTATCAGAGCTTGTTAAAAGATCCTCCTGAATAAAGATGATATTTGGCAAAGCTATGCATGTTTCAGCAACTACTCCCTTTTTTAAAAGAAAAAAAAATGTCCATGACATCTATGTTGTTAACAGAGACTCACTACAATAAGTAATCAAAGACTTTCACACTTGCTTCCACTTTATTTGTAGGTAATTCAGAGTTCTTTCAAAACTATAAACAATTAAGGGCTACAGTATTTGAAGGACCATCTTATTACACATGAAGCTTCTGGGTGTTCATTTGCATAAAACTGTTAGCAAATAGATGGACATAGCCTGATCAGGGAAAATCAGCATGGCTTCTACTAAGGGAAGTCCTGCCTCACCAACCTTTCGGTGTTCTTGGAGAAAGTGAACAAGCATGTAGCCAACAGTGACACAGTAGATATTATATACCTAGACGTTCAAGAGGCTTTTTGACAAGGTATCTCACCATAGACTCCTGAGTAAACTTAGCAGTCATGGGATAAGAAAACTTAGCAGTCATGGGATAAGAAGACAGGCCTTATGGATTAAAAACTGCTTAAATGATAGGAAGCAAAGAGTAGAAATCAATGGACAGTTCTCACAATGGAGAGAAGCAGTGGGGTCTCACAAGGAGTCAGTACTATTGAATGTATTCATAAATGATCTGGAACTTGGGGTGAGTAGTGGCCAAGTTTGCAGATGACACCCAATGGTGAAAACCAAGGATGACTGAAGAAGACCTCCACAAACTGGAGGAGTGGGTGACAACGTGGCAAATGAAGTTCAGTGTTGGTAAATGTAAAGTGATGCGCATTGGAACAAAAAAAAATCCCAACTTCAAGTAAAGGCTAATGGGGTTTGAACTTGCTGAGAATTAGAAGGAAAAAGACCTTGGGGTTGTAGTTATGTTAGGGATTATTAGAAAAGGAACTGAGAATAAAACAGTCAATATTGTAATGCTCCTATATAGATCTACGGTGCTGCCTCATTTGGAATACTGTGTACAGTTCTGGTCACCATATCTCCAAAAGGGTACTGTAGAGCTGGAAAAAGTACAGAGGAAGGAAAACCACAATGAGGGTTGGTGCACCCTTCCTATGAGGAAAAGCTGAAGAATTTGGGACTTCTCAGTTTAGTAAAAGAGATGACTAAGGAGGGGGGGAATGACAACATGACAGATTTACAAAATTACTAGGAATAAGGCCCATTGTGGAGAAAAATACAATGGGCTCTAGAAAGAGGCTCTGGGTGAGTGCCTCCCAACCTTGCTGTCTTCCCACCCATCAAAATGCAGGCATTCACTCCCCCCCCCTCACCTCAAGGGGAGCTGATCTCTGCCATCTAGAGAGCAGTTGTAATTCTGAGTGATCACCAGCCCTCACCTAGAGATTGGCAACAGTAGTTCCCCAGGAGGACCAGCCAGTGGGAGAGCAGGGAGAGCACTGTACCTGTCTGAGGTCGCACCCCTCCTCAAACCCCACCTTCTACAGGCTCCATCCCATAAATCTCCAGGAATTTCCTAACCTGGAGTTGGCAACCCTATCTCCTTCCCTGTATCTGGCTCTCTGACTGCAGCTGACCATTGCCTTTCCTTCCCTGCAACCTCTATATAGGAAAAATGACAGTGTTTTTCCATTGTACGGGGGGAGGGGACCAAAGCAGCTTACATCATTCTCCTCTCACAACTCTGTGAGGTGGGTTAGGCTGGAAGTCTGTGACTGACCCAAAATCACCCAGTCAGCATCCACAGCAAGAACCTGTGTCTGGCAGGCCTTACTCTGAAGCCCTGACTCCTATGCCCTCCTCAAACTCCACCACAGAATCTCCACCAACCTGGCACTGGCAGCCATAGTCAGGACGGGCCCAAAGGAGTGCTCCCTCAGAGGCCTGAAGTGACACCTTTCAGAGATAGACTTTCTTTCTGATAACAGTTTTTCCCCTTCCAGAGGAGGATAGGGAGGAGTTTTCTGCCATTCAAGGAAAGCAGTTGTCTGCCTGCTTCCCTCCTCAGTCAATCGAGGTTAGGGTTTCTTTCTCTGCTCTGTGAATCAGTGTGACAGGAGCTTCAGCCAATGGGAGAGTAGGGAGAGCCAGTAACTGCCAGAACTAAGGTTGGTTGCATTTCACTGAGAGAATCAGCTTTACTGGCTAGCAACAGTCACTCAGGTGGGAGAGAGGAGCAGGCTGAACCACTGGCATTCAAGTATTGTCGACTGCTAGTTTGATGGGCCAACGCTTGATGCCCCACAGTCCCTCCTAGTCCCAACCAATAAGGTGCTCAATTTTGCCACCACAGGAAGGCTTTTATTATCATAGATAGATGCATGGGGTGGAGCAAATTGACAAAGAGAAATCTTTGACCCTCACCCCAAGAACTCAAGGGCATCAAATGAAGCTGATGGGCAGTATGTTCAGGACAAACAAGGAAATACTACTTTACATAGACAGTAATTAAAAAAACAGGTTTCCTACCTGTAACCTATGATCTTCAAGTGGTCATCTGTGCATTCTCACTCATGGGATGAAGCACCAGGGCCGATCCCTGATCGGTAATTCCAAAGTCCAGGATTTTTCGCAATCTGACCTCGGTGGGCATGCACGACAGCCCCAGTGCACATGCTCACCTGGTGGGCGCAGATATCCCACCAGTTCCTTCCCGCCGCCACCTATCTAGAATACCCATGACCGGCAGCAGAGGGGAAGGAGGACGGGTAGTGTAAATGCACAGATGACCACTCAAAGATCATCAGTTCCAGGTAGGAAACCTGTTTATCTTCTTCGTGGTCTCTGTGCTTCACACTCATGGGAGATTAGCAAGCTAGGCTTACCTGGTGGAGGGAGCTGGCAGAAGTAGTGGCTTGAAGGACCAGGGTACCCAGCTGTGCTCTGCGGTGCTTCCGGACAACCAAGGCATAATGTCGCATGAAGACATGAGATGCCCAGGTTGAAGCCAAACAGATGTCTGCCAAGGAAGCACCCTTCAGGAACACTGTAGATGTAGCCATAGCCCTAGTGGAATGCGCACAGAGTGGCCCTGGCAAGAGACATTTCGCCAGCAGGTAGCGGAGTCTAATGGCCTCCGTGATCCACTTAGAAAGTCTCTGCGCAGAGATCTTGACACCCAACCTAGGGGCCACATAGGAGACAAATAGATTGGGATCCTTTCTAAATGGCTTGGTGCGATGCACAAAAAACAACAGTGCCCTCTTAACGTCTAGGGCATGCAAACGTCTCTCTTCCGCAGAAGGAAAAGGGTAAAATGTAGGCAGAAACACCTCCAGATTGAGGTGGAAACTGGACACCACTTTAGGGAGGAATGAGATGTCCGGGGCCAACGACACCCCATCATCATGGAATGAGATGTATGGAGCATCACACCACAGAGCCACCAATTCACCTGCCTGCCTGGCCATAGTGATGGCCACTAAGAAGGCAGTCTTCCAGGTGAGAAGATGCAATGAGCAAGTAGCCAAGGGTTCAAAAGGCTGCCTTGATAGCTGTTCTAGGACCAATGGCAGATCCAAGCAGGAGGAGGAATCTTAGACGGCAGGTGGAGCCACAGAAGACCTTTCAGAAAATGCTTTGTATGCTGGTGTGTGAAAACCAATGCGCCATTCACGGGATCGTGATGAGCTGAGATTGCAGCCAGATACACTCGAATTGAGAAGTGATTGAGCCCAGCATCCACAAAAGTCAGTAGGAAACACAAGCTTCAGACAAGCATTATGGGCACTGATGCCCTTGTCCCCCAGAAATGTCAGGAACTTAAGACCACTTTCCCTCATAGGAGCGGCAAGTTGACAGCTTTCTACTGTTCAACATCACATGCTTCACTCTGTTGGAGAATTCCAGAAGCTGACCTGCCAAGCCGTCAGTTTGAGATGAGGGATGTCTTGGTGAAACAGGCAACCTCCTTGAGCCAATAGGAGATCCGGCTCCGAAGGAAACTTGTGGTGACACCCTCCCGCCATGGCCAGGTGGACAGGGAACCAGTTCTGTCTCGGCCACCACAGAGCAATAAGGATGCACTCCAGATGCTCCTGGGCCAATTTGTGGTGAGAAGAGGCATGGGCGGAAACAAGAAGAGGAACTTGTTTGCCCACGAGAGTAGAAGACCATTCCCCCAGGGACCTTGGGTCCATTCCTTCTCTGGAACAGAATTGCTCTCATTTCGATTGCTTGCTGTGGCAAACACGTCTATCCTGAGATGACCCCAGTCCAGGAAAAGGGATTCGAAGTATATCCAGTTCACCTCCCATTCGTAATGGGAAACCTCCCCCCTGCTCAAGGAGTCCGCTTGCACACTCAGTTGCCCCGGCAGGTAGGTGGCTACAACGAAGGTCTGGGTAGCTATGCACACTTCCCAAAGCTGCATCGCCAGCACACAGTTTCCTGGACAGTTCCCCCTTGATGGTTTATATAGCTTACAGCTGTCGTGTTGTCTGACATCACAGCCACAGTCTGACCGCTGATCAGGCGTAGGAATGACCTCAGGGTTAAGTGAACTGCCATGAGCTCTAAAAAATTGATGTGATGGTGTGCCATTGACGGGGGCCATGGGCCGCCTATGCAGAGATCGTCTAGGTGCACCCCCCATCCCCACAGCGAGGCATCTGTTGTCACCCTGACTGAAGGAAGCCGAACATGAAACAGTGCCCCTTCGCAGAGATTGGACTTCACCCTCCACCAGTCCAGAGGGCGGAGTACCACTGAAGGAATTTGAAGGATCTTGGACGAGATGTCTCTCACAGGGTTGTATTCCCTGATGAACCAGGGCTGAAGGATTTGCATCCGCAATCTCGTGAACCTCAAGATATTGGTAGTAGCTGCCATGAGGCCCAAGAGACATTGGATCTGCAGAACTGAAGCACATCTCACTGTTTGAAGGAGCTGAACCAGGGAGATGATATCCAGCGCCCGCAACTCTGGTAGGAACACTAGATGCCACGTAGTATCCAGAATAGCTCCTATAAACTGAACTCTTCTCGCTGGAACCAGGTGAGACTTCTTCTCGTTCACCAGAAGTCCTAGTTTCCTCAGGAAGTTGAGAATCACTTGCAGATGAGCTCATAGAGAAGCTTCAGACACTGCAACCACCAACAAATCGTCGATATAAGGAAAAAGGATGATACCCTGGAAATGAAGATAAGCCACCATGACTACCATGGTCTTTGTGAAAACCCTGGGGGCAGTGGAGAGCCCAAAGGGGAGCACCTGGTATTGGTTCGTCCTAATAGCAAAACGAAGAAACCTCCTGTGACTGGGGAAGATGCTGATGTGGAAATAGGCATCCTTCAGGTCCAGGGTAGCCATCCAATCCCTTTTGTTGATGAGTGGAAGAATGCTCTGCAGAGTTAGCATTCTGAACTTTTGATAAGCAATGAATTCATTCAGTCTCCTCAGATCCATAATCGGACAAAGTCCCGCTTGGGAACTGTGAAGCATCTGGAATAAAAACCCTAACCCCTGAGACGGTCGGGAATGGGTTCTATCGCTTGCTTGCTGAGAAAATTTTGAACTTCCTCCAGTAGTACAGTTGTTGGGTGTGTGATCACCAATCTGGAATGAGCAGGGGGCTGAACAAATTCTATCGCGTAACCCTCCTCTATGATGGATAAGACCCACTTGTCGGTGGTAATCCGCTGCAATGCTTGCAAAAACCTGAGGAGGTGGGTGGGCCCAGAGGAGGGGGGGGGAGTGGGGAAGGGGGAGTGCCAAAGTCAATGTCCCTGTTTGGGGTTCCTGGTGTTCTTAGACTTTCCCATGTGAGAGGAGAAGGAAGAAAACTTGGCTTTGCCTCCTTAAGTGAAAGAGCTTTTGGCGTCATGCTGTCCCACACGCGGCTTCCACGATCTATCAGGGGATTTGGTCTGGTAGGGCTTCTTAGGCCACTGCTGGGACCAGGCACGAGGCCTGCTGGAGTGAGAGGAAGAAGCAGGTACCCCCAGGTTACGTGATGTCTTAATACTCTTGTCCATTTCTTGTAGGACTGCATCAGTAGTGGAGGTAAAGAGACCCTCTCCTTCAAAGGGGAGATCCTCAACCCAGGATCTAGTGTCTATTTGGAGGGCGGTGGTACGAAGCCAGAAGTGATGATGCAAGGTGATGGCAGAGGTAAGTGTCTTAGCTGCAGTGTCCACCATATGCTTTGAGACCTGTAGTTGCTGTTTTGCTAGTAGCATCCCCTCCCTCTGGGCCTTCTTGGCCAGGGTATGTTTATCCTCAGGCAGGGTGGTCAAAAGCAGTGAAAGTTGCTCCCAGAGGGAATACTGATATCTCGCCATGCAGACAGAGTAATTGGAAATCTTTATTCCGAATGTGCCCGCAGAACAGAATCACCTGCCAAAAGTATCAGTCCTCTTTTCCTCCTTATCTGGAGGCAAGGAGTGAGTTTTCTTAGCCTTGGAAATGGACAACAACATCACGGAGTTAGGGCGTGGATGGTTGAAAAGAAACTCTGCGTCCTGTTCTTGGACATCTGTACATATGGAAGGGCTACAGCTGTTGAGGTGTCCTTCTGCATAATATCAAAGACTGTATCATCAATGACCGGTTGAGGCTGGACCACTGGAGAGATAGGGAGCGCGCCATCCTTTTAAACAACTCCCCATATGACTAAGTCCTCAGAAGGAGAGATTGGGAGATCCTCAGCTATCCTGGATTCCGGTGAGGACCCTTCCTGCTGTTGACCAGATTTGTCCTCCACCTCGTCATCAGAGGTAGATGGAGAGGATGGGGTGCTGTCCACTGATGGTAAGCCTGGGGTGTCTATCATGATCCTAGTAGAGGGTGTCTGCTCGAGGTCAGGGATGCTGGAAAGTGCCTGCTTCCTGACTATCTTTGGGGTCTAAGTCAATATCTATGAGTCCCGGCGACCAGGTGGAGAACGCGACAAGACTCTGGAGCGGTGCAAGAGTGCTGGTCCCAGTCTGAGCTCTGAGGAGAGTACCAAGGGTATGGAGAGTGATAGGAGTAGCCCCAAAATGGATACGCCCACGGGCGTGGGTCCCAGTTGGGCAGAGGATGCAGTCATTGAAAAGGGTCCGGAGCCTCCCCAAACTGATCAGGCTGAGGCATCAGCAGCATTTTCAGCGTCGAGCAGTCCTTTGGCTGGGAAGTGCCAAACTTGGATCGCCACCTTTCTTCAAGGTGGATGAGGATGCTGACCACTGTGTAAGGTCAATCTCCGGATCGGAGCCGGAAAGAGAGATATGTTGAGCATCCTTCGGACCCGAGGGGCTTTTCGGTCGGATCCGTGATGCAAGGATCTTTTCCGGAGGCCCTCCCGAAACCATTGCCAGGTCCTTCAGTGGCGGAGAAGGGGTCTGCCGATCTTGGTGCCTCTTCTTCTCCTTCTTATGCTTCTTGGACTCAGCAGAGCGAGAGTCCCGATCCCCTCTGACCTTCTTGGCCAGAGTCAAGGGTTCTGACTGGGATATTGAGCCCGCACACTTGTGGGGGCGGTTGGCTTCCGGGAGGGGCTGAGTTGGTTGGCTCGTTAACGAGGCCTGAACCGATGTCGATGCTGGAGTGGCTATCGAAGTGCTGGTCGATGCCGATGTCGACATCTGCAGTGCAAGAGCCGATTTCAGCAGTGCCTCTGATAGCCTTGCCGCTCGGTTTTTTCCGGTTTGCTTAAAAAATTTCGAACAATGATGGCAGGATTCCACTTGGTGACCATCCCCAAGACACAGCAAACAGAGGGATTGTTCGTCAGGAGGAGGGATCTTGCTCCTGCACTGAAGGCACTGCCTGAAAACCCCCCAATGCTTTTCCATAGACAAGGAATTGGGAGGGTGGGGAGAAACCCCAAAGGGATAGCAACAAACAAACAGGTTTTGTTTTTAGTACGAAGAACGAAGAAACGAGGAGAAACCCGGAGGAAAAAGGGGTAAGTAAAACTACTGACTGGAGCAACCACGAACATGTCTACCGTCACAGCAGTAAAGAAGGAACTGGCAGGATATCTGGGTGAGCATGCACACTGGGGCTGTTGCGCATGCCCACCGAGGTCAAGCTGCAAAAACTCCTGGACTTTGGAATTATAGATCGGGGATCGGCGCTTCATCCCATGAGTGTGAAGCACAGAGACCACGAAGATGATTATGGAATTTGCTGCCAGAGGATGTAGTGATGGGCACAGGAATTAAAAGGGGATTAGATAGATTTATGGAGGATATGTCTATAAATGGCTACTAGCCATGGTGACTGAGGGGAAAATCCACATTCTGAGGCACCAAGCCTGTGAATCAGGCCTCAGCCTCTATGCTGTGTTGTTGGCTGGTTGGTCAGTGTGTGAGAGATGGGATGCTGGACTAGTGGTCTGATTCAGCAGAGCTCTTCTTATTTAATCATCGTTAATCCAGGTTACTAGGGGAAGAAATAAATCTCCAGTTTGCTACAGCTCTCACATTCAGACGTCACAACAAAGTGCAGTTAGAACAAACCTAAACCAAGACATGAACAAGAGGAAGGGAATTGAAATACATGTCCAAGAATAAACTAGCAGTTGATACTCAGTCACCTGAAGCAAGTTATGGTTTGGTGGTTCATTGACAACTGAATGCAACCAAAAGATACTAGGCTGAAAGTGTTCCTCGCCTTTAACATACCAGTGACTTGGCTATAACAGAATTCAAGCAATGACGCAGAACTTCAGATTAATCTGTGCTTTTAGAAACCTTGTTTTCTAAAACTCAAATCTAGAATTCTTACCTTGGTTAGAACATGAAAGATGTAAGGATACATTAACCCCTTTTTATGTCTGTGTTCTGCCACTCTTAATACTTCAGGTGCTACAGGAGGTAATGGAGGAGTGGTAATATCCATATGGTTTCTGGTGGGCATTGACAGCAGACATGGGATTTGTGCACTACTAGATTGGTTCCCTTTAACTTCAGCTGCCTGGTTTCCAGAAGAAACAGTAGAGGAACCTTCTGTCTGTAACACAGGAAAACATTTTTATCCTATGTAGGAAAGTATCTCTCAACTTTTTATTATACAAATACTGACTGTAAATTTCATGCACCAATGCCAATTTTAGAACAGTTACTGCAACCACATAAAAACAGAAAAAAACCAACACCAAGAACAAAATACTCTCTGAATGCAACCCTATTCTAAATAAATTAGACCCCATTCTAAATCCCACACTTGATTGTAATGCAGAGCAGAGCAATATTCACTCCTTGAAGTCTTTTACTTTCACAACAGGACAGGAGCATAACCAAGAAACTTTAGCAACTTTTTCACAGTTAACAAACTGAAAGCAAATGTAAATAACTACTGAGCAATAACATTAATATGGAGTGCAACAAGCTGCCCCACATCTACCTTAAAGGTATCTTGTTATCCTAAATTGCTTGCAAAAGGTAATTGTTGAGAACACCTGAAGAACTATGCAGTTTTTGTGTAATATTGTGTACGCTGTTATGTTACGTATGGTAAAAATATTGTTTTCAGCGCACAAGTAAGAGTTTGGTGAAGGTTTACAACTGTCAAAAGACATATCCCAAGAAGTCCAGCTGCCATAAATGGCAGGTGCAAAACAAAGGGCCTCTTATCCCCCAGATTTCCCTTGTTTTAAATTTCTCTTGTCCACACTTCTTTTCTAGAAAGACCAGCTAAAGTATACTGCATGTAATAAATGAAAATGTACAATGATTAACTAGTTTAGTCACATAGCTTTGTTTATGATGTGTGTGTGTGTGTATAATTTTTCTGTAAGCTTATGTAGCCTGCCCAAGTTAAGTCTTCTGATGGTTAATCACTGGGTGTGAACAAACTTTGCAAAAACAACAATAGTGACAATTGGCAAGGTGAGGACAGCAGAAATCTGGCTTTGTTTGATTAGTAAAGTGACAACATATTATTTAACTATTTAAAGAAAAATATCTCACCTGACTCAGACAGTGACCTCCCTTTAAAACTATCAGTATCTTCTTCTGGCAGCAACAACTCTTATTGTCAACCTTCAGTCTAATAACCACATGATATTCTCCTAATGATCACTACATATTCCCTACCTGCACTAACACAGTGCTTCTGCATTGCAGTACAAGTCATTCTTGATGCCTAGTAATTTCCTGCACTCTGTTTCTCCATTGGTCCATTGCAATAATTACTCTGTTCTGATGGATCTTTCTCATTTGCGCTATTTTCAGTGATTATACTGAGGGGCATTAAAGGCAACTTCAGGAAGCAAACCAAAGGAACAGGAGCCACAGATCCCATTCCAGGCTCTTTGGGCAACACATGAAAGGAAAGATAACTAAATTTCATGATATACACATTTCTAAAAGCTAGAAAGTGTTCTGTTTACCAGAATTCTATTAACATTAGCCGCTAATCACATTTTTTTGTGGTTAGTCCTCTCATGGTTTAATTACTCATTAATTACTAAAACTTACTCATTCAACAAATTTTCAATTAAATGCAGCAAGTCACAGGAAAATATTTGTTATATTCATAGTAACATTCGAGTACAAACCTCTTAATAGAGCTATCATACATTTTATGTTATGTACTTCAGTTAGATGAAATAACCATAAAATAAAATACCTGAAAAAAGCCTCTTAGATAGCACTGCTATACTTTGTTTAAGCCTCGAAAGTCTAGGAACTGAATGGTTCTAAGTTTGGCCACTGCATGGAAGCCTAGGAACTGAATGGTTCTAGGCTGGGCACTGGTGTGTCCTTCTGCAAATGTATCTTCAACAAACCTCTCTTCTACCATCCACTACTACTCCTATTTGCATTTTCCATTCCTACAGGTAGGTTCTCTTAAAATGGTATTTCATGTCTGGCCTATACTACTTCAGACTGAAGGTCAGATGACTGAACATTCTTCCATATAAAAGCTTTCATCCACAAAAAGAGCTATCCCCAGAAAGTAGAAAGTTAGCTTTCAAAATGCAGGGAAATTTCTTGTAATAAAGTTTTACATTGTACAAACACCTTTGCCGCTCCAATGGCAATTATACTTTTGTATGGAACCAACATACAAAAGTAAACAGGAGTCTCCAAGCCCCTTCCACAACCAGAGGTTGGGGGGTAAGGGAGAATGCAGCAGACAGACTAATTTTAGCTGTTACATGTAATATCCTTTAAACAGCCCACCAGGCTTAATCCCTCCAAACTTTCAGGAGGCTAGACAATTTTTTCAAATGTGGCTATCAGGATTTGGTTTGTGTTCTTTTGGTAGCAGCTGGTTAATGCTGTTGACATGGGTTTTAATCATTTTTAAAAGTTTACTTATACAGGGTTGTTGTTTTTTTAATTTTTGTGAACCACACTGGGACCTAGAGGGATAACAACATACATTGTGATTTGTGAGCAGGAAACAAACAGAAACCACACTGTGCAACGGGAGGGTCATGTCAGGATCTATCCTGATGAAGTCTTGACTAAAGAGGAAGACTCCTTAAAAGGTGTGGAGTCCTTCCCCCGCCAGGTGCCCACTAAAACACTGAGGCTCATGGCCAAGGGAACAAGCACATCAGGAACTCCCTGAGTGAAACTTTCTACTTCCAGCACCCTAATTCTCCCCCAAGAACAAAGAAATCTGAGAACCAGAGCTTAAACCTTGACCAAGCAAGGGAGTACACGTCTGGCAGCTCAAGGTATACTGCACTCGTTATGCCAATAAAGGTTGTTCTTGTTACTGCACTCCAATTTTATGTAGGAGAAGAGTACCACTTTCTAGATCTTTGACTAAACGAAGTGGCATGGTCATCAGGCTCCCCATAAGAACCATCAGGTCCACTCTAGCTCATGCCACCCCTGAAGACCTCCCTGCTACTACACTAAGGGTATGTTCCAGACCAGCCTGATTTTGGCTTTCCAATGAATAGGAAGCCATTCCAAGTTGGAGAAAAAGGTCATAACCTTGCCTAAGTACAGGAGGAAACACTTCTCCCAGCAGTTAAGACTGCAGCACCTGAGGGACCCCCAGAGAAAGACAAGCCAGTCAGAGAAAATCTTTCATATCTTTTAATAGCATTAAAAATCGCAGGTGCCCTTCAGATTATGAAAAAGAAAATGCCTCAAAAGCAACTGTCAACTTCTATCGAAACTGGGAAATTTGAGTAAGTCTGCTCACTGGCCAAGACATTTGGCTTGTTCTTGCGGATAGTGCTATACATCACAAATCTTATGTATTTCTCAATTCCTAAACTATTAACAATTACTGATAAACATCAACATTTAAGCCTATACAGAACAGCACTTAGGTAAACTGGTGTATTTACTACATTACTATTAAAGTACCTAAATTCCACTGGCAGTTCTGCAATTAGTTTATTAGCAGTTAAATTACACATTCCATGTTATTTGTTACCCAGTAACAGATCACAGTAATAAGAACACTACCTTTGTTTGGTCTCCTGGATCCCCACGTGCTTGATTTTCTGACTGGGTTCCTGTTTTTTCCCAACTTAATTTGTTCCCGCCAACATGACTAAAGAAAGAACATCACATGATTTTATTGCTACTAAGATTATCCAAAGATGCTGAAAAATAGTATTAATTCACAATCACCCCCATTTACAGGAGTTTATATCTCAAACTATACTACTTTAATAGAGCCAGTTTGGTGTAGTGGTTAAGTGTGCAAACACTTATCTGGGAGAACCGGGTTTGATTCCCCATTCCTCCACTTGCAGCTGCTGGAATGGCCTTGGGTCAGTCATAGGTCTCACAGGAGTTGTCCTTGAAAGGGCAGCTGCTGTAAGAGCTCTCTCAGCCCCACCTACCTCACAGGGTGTCTGTGGGGGGAGGGAAGGTAAAGGAGATTGTGACCGCTCTGAGACTCTGAGATTCAGAGTATAGGGTGGGATATAAATCCAATATCATCATCATCTTAATATTAAATGGCCATACCCACGCTCAAAGGTCATGTAAACTAGGCTTGTCACTTGTGGAAAGTGTTATCTCTTCAGAGGACTAAACAGTGAAATTTTACAAAAGGCCTGCAGTCATTTATTGATTAAAAGGGTAACATGTGAAAGTATGGACAAATTATGCTTGTAAGCTAATAACGTATGTGGACTAAAACGCCACAGAAAATTGGTGCAAGGAGTACATTCAGGTGCTATCAATATATCTAAAAATATAAATCCAGGAAGTGGAACCATGAGCGGACAACCAAGGTCCTTCTATGAACCTGACAAACCCCCCAAGACTGCAGAACAATCTGAAATCTTTTTTTTTTTTTTTAAAGGACGGGGATATTCCAAAATAACAAAAACTGCACTTGTAACTTTTGGAACTAGCTCTCAGTGGCCAGTCGGGGTTGCCAGGCAATCACAAAAATACTGTTAGCCTTGAAACCATGGCTGCTGTGAGCAGACTGGGGTGGGGGTCCTTTCCAGGGCTACTCTGGCACCTCCATCCATCCATTCCTGGTCTCCTCCCTCCTGACCTGGAGAAATGTTTGGGACTAGGCTCCACAGAAGCCACTACTAGGCAACTTACCACCATGTAATTTGTGCAACTCGACAGCTTTATGCCACACAACTTTCCTGGGCTCAGCAGCAGCCTCTGCACAATTTGCATGACATGGCCAGGCCCAGTAGACACCACCACACAACTTATCTAGGCAACTTGCAACTGACTTTTGCAACAGGGCCTGACCTTTCCCAGGAAGAGGCTGCCAGGTAGAGGAGAAAGGGGAAGCTGATAGCAAGTGTGGTGTTGTGATCAGAGTGTCAGATCAAAATGATGAAGACTCAAAGTGGAAAATCCCCTCCTTTGCCATGGAAGCTTGCTGGGTGACTTTGGGCCAATTGGTCTATCAGCCTAATCCACTGGGCAGGATTCTTGTAAGGATAAAATGGAGGAGAGAAGACCGCTGGAGCTGCTTTGAGCCCCCACTGAAGAGAAAGGTGCAGTGAGCAAGTTCCCCCCACAGACGAAGATTCTAAACATGAATTAAATTCTGGCTTAGAAAACCAGTTTCTGGAGGGAAACAAACTTTAGTCTACCTATGCATCTGCATTTACAGCCAGTTTCATTTATCACCAGAATTGCTTCTTGACACAAAAGCAAACACAGAGGAGCAAGGAGCACAAAAAAAGGCAACAAGCAGGTTCATCATACAGGATTTAACACTGGTTAAAAGTGCCATATGAATTTAGCTCCAGTAAACACACACTTTGCCCAAGTAAGGAAGAGGGCAGTGGGAAAGAAACAGTGCTACCACCTCTTCCTGTTTCACAACCATCAGCATTTCAAAATATAAGCTACATAAATATAAGTGGTTAAATTTGCTATGGCAAACTTTTTAAACCTTCTCTCAACTAATACCATACATGTTCTTAGGTAAAAACACAACTCAAGGTACACTAAAACAAAGGAACTGTTTAAAACAAAAATTCACCTTTATTAATAGTTTATGAACATCTGTGTCAGCAACATTAATGTCAAAGGCTGCATAATTCAGCAGAGCAACTTTATACAATGACACAGAAAATAGAAAACTCAATTCTATACTAAACTGAACATTTTACCCAGAAGCAAAGAAGAGGGCATGTTAAGCTTGTTTAAAGTCATAGGGTGGGATCACACTAGAAATTTGCTGTGGCGGTCTCTCAGCTTTAAAAAAGCCGCCCCAGAAAGAGACGCGGTGCGGCAATCAGACTGTGCCCAACACAGGCCTGGGCTGCATATGTGCTTAGAGGAGCGTTCAGAATGCTCCTGTGTGACACATGCATAATGTGCCCTCACCTTTCAGATGGCCTGGAAACATGCCATGGAAGCACTTCAGCAATTTGCCATCAGAAAGGATTTAGGGTTTTTTTCTGCAGGAACGCAGTTCTGGCTGGCTTGGTGTCAGTGGTGCGGCCTAATATGCAATGAGTTCCTGCTGGGCCTTTTTTTTAAAAAAAAAAAGCCCTGCAGCTATATAACATGGTGCTGAGCCATAAGATGAGATAGGGATGTGTGTGGCTCAGGGGGCAGATGTGCATGTGTAAAATCCAATGTGCCTGTAAAATCCGGATATGGGGGGGGGGGGGTATGGCAGGGCAAAACTCCCGTCTGGTCGCACCCATACATTTAAATTCAGGTTTCAGTCTATCTTTACCTCCTAAAAAGAGAAAAAGAGGACTGCATTGCCCTCAACTAGGAATGTTGCAACACTCTCATTAGTTTAGTTACTGAAAGTAAGAACAAGCTCATGTATGTTTTCCACCCATGCCCACTACACTGAATGCATCATCCTCTCCAAGCATCCCACACAATACACAGCCACCATGCCTTATGACTTCCCAATGATATAAACAAATGCACTCCACCTGCAGAAATTTATTAAGCAAATTAAACAGCAGCAATCAGGAACTGAATAAGAGAACAGCAACAACAGCAGACATGTAAAGCAGAATCATTCTCCGTGACAATATAATCTTTTTCAAGCCCTTTTACAACCTCATTTTGTACTTACTTCACAGCACCTCCATTGCCTTCATCATTGTCTGAGGATGAGGATGCAGAAGAGGCAGGAAAGTATGCTGAATCAACATGATTGGGGCTCCCACTTTGAGCTGGGTTTATTGGAGAAGATCGTTCATATAATGGTGTATGCTTTCCTTCATGAGGAATGTTACTGTAGTTGTTCTGCTCAGAAAGATTTTTTCCACTTGTGTCCAAGGTGATGGCTCGTTCTGAGAGGTTGTAGGGGTATGGACCTGGACCTTGGGCACTTCCTTGACTAGACATATGCTGGGACTAAAAGGGAAAAAACACACTATAAATTATGCTACTTTTTCTCAACTGCTTTCAAATTGTTCATGAACAACTAATAATTCTAACAAAGGGAAAGAGGGGGGAGTAGAGTGCACTTACCGCATGTTTTGCTTGCAGAGGGGTCTGTGGAATGTTAAGCATCTGAGAAGAGACATACGGTGGCACTATACCTGGCATTCCAAACTGATTTGGTCTAGCTGTTAACAGAATTTGGAAACAACTATTTTAAATATATACACATATGTGCTATAATCTTGTTTTATGCATGGGCAAACAGTATAGATAACCAATACTACAAAAAAGCAACTGCAGGCATAAATATCTCATGTCATGATTTTTAAAGACTCTGACCTCATTTCCTTAAGCACAGTTTATTTGTTCTATTTAAATTTTATTTAATTACTATGCACATCAGTTTAGTGTCACTTCTCCTCTCAAGAAATTGCTTGTTTCCTTTTTGTCTATTTATGTCCCCCCATACCTTTCCATGTTCCATATTACAGTCACTGCAATCATTTTAGCATTTATTATTTACCTTCCAGTTCTCAACAGAATAGGAAGTATAGTAGTCCAACACATCTTTGGACTCAGATACAGTTTGCTCAGCTCCTCAAGATTTAGGCTCATACACAATAGCAAAAGTGGAAACATGAAAATTAGGATGCTTAATCTAAACTAGGACATTACCTTAGTAATAAAGAGCCCACACCCCCTCTCTTATTGATAACACACCCTCCAATGGTCAGAAGACAGGCTTTTAAAACTGAAGATTATTCAGCTACACTGAGATACCTTTGAAAAGGCACACAAGATCAAATGTTACATTATATCCATTAATATCTGTTTTCAATTAACCCAATGAATACCAGCTAATTAAGATTTATTCTGAAAAGAAAAAAAACAGATTGCTTCTAGTGTGTCACTCCAATCCACATGGCTAAGAGAGTTCAGTTCCTGTTACAAATCAAATATATGTCCTTTGACAGGGCAGTTTATCTCAGAGTAAGCAGACTTTCATGTAGCTTATCTGGAATAAGCAGGAAAGTCTTTTCAGCACTTACCATCTTTTGTGAACAATCCCAAATCATACAGATTTCCATAGCAAACTGAATATATGAAGCTGCCTTATACTGAATCAGACCTGGATAGCCCGATCTCATCAGATCTCAGAAGCTAAGCAGAGCTGGCCATGGTTAGTATTTGAATGGGCAGCCTCCAAGGAATACCGGGGCATGACACAGAGGCAGGAAATGGCAAACCACCTCTGAAATGTCTCCTGCCTTAAAACAAGTCTAGTTCATGAATAACACTAAAAAGTCCTAGAATTTCTGGCTGCCAGACAATCTTAGGATCTCCTGGCTATACTACATACACTGCCATCAGCGTTCCCTCTAAGCTGAGTTAGTGTGAGCCAGCTCACACATTTTTGTCTTAGCTCAGGAAGGATGACTCCACAGCACACTAATTTAAGCAATAGCTCACAATTTTAATGCCAGTAGCTCACAAAGTAGAATTTTTGCTCACAAGACTCTGCAGTTTAGAGGGAACACTGACTGCCATACGGTAATAATTATATAAACCATTGGTCCTGCGAAGTCAGTACCATCTACTTCAACTGGCAGCAGCCATCCAGGGTCTTAGACAAAGGTCTTTTAACATTGCCTACAACTTAATGACGCTTCCGTTCTAGACACTCACCAATCCTGCTTTCACCCAGGTCATGGGACGGAGACAGTGCTGGTTGCCCTGGTGGATGACCTCCAGCAGCATCTGGATCAAGGTGGCTTGGCGGTGCTGATGTTGTTATCGGCTGTGTTCGATACAGTCGACCATCGGCTACTGACCCGCCACCTTGCCGACACAGGGATTCAGGGGTCAGCCTTGCAATGGCTTTCCTCTTTCCTTGATGGTCGGGGACAAAGGGTGGCAATTGGGGGAGACCTGTCCCAGAGGCACCCACTGAATTGTGGTGTGTCACAGGGGGCAATGCTCTCCCCGATGTTGTTCAACATCTACATGTGCCCCCTTGCCCAGATTGCCCGGGGGTATGGGTTGGATTGTCACCAGTATGCTGATGACACCCAAATCTATCTACTAATGGATGACCAGCCTGACTGTGTCCCAGAAAACCTACATTTGGCGCTGCAGGCTGTGGTGCAGTGGCTCAGGCTGAGTAGGTTGAAGCTGAATCCAGAGAAGACAGAGGTCCTTTGCCTGAGTCGGGGTGGTCTGGGAAGGGAAATCCCCCTACCAGCGTTTGACGGTGCACCATTGAAAACGGCGCACAAGGTCAAGAGCTTGGGGGTGCTACTGGAGCTGGCCCTGTCAAGACAGCAGCCACTGTTAAATCCGCTTTTTTTTTCATCTTAGGCAGGCAAAGCAGTTGGTCCCCTTCCTGGACCACGATGACCTAGCAACAGTGGTCCATGCAACAGTCACCTCGAGGTTGGACTACTGTAATGCCCTCTACATGGGGCTGCCCCGTGCCGAACCCGGAAACTACAGCTAGTGCAGAATGCAGCGGCCAGGCTGTTATTGGGGCTCCCTAGATGGGAGCACATACAGCCGGGGCTGCGGGAACTGCACTGGCTGCCAATAGTGTACCGGATTCACTACAAGGTGCTGGTTATTACCTTTAAAGCCCTATATGGCCAAGGACCTGCCTACCTTAGGGACCGTCTCTCCCCATATATTTCCCAGAGGGTACTACAATCTGGTTCGCAAAATCTATTGGTAATCCCTGGACCGAGGGAGACCAAACTGAAAGACACCAGAGATAGGACCTTCTATATTGTAGTCCCCCACTGGTGGAACCAATTGCCAGAGGAGGTGCGGGCCTTGCGGAGCCTTGCCCAGTTCCACAGGGCCTGTAAGACTACTCTTTTCCAGCTGGCCTATACTTAATATGGAATCTACTGTAGAAGAATACAGTCGTCACAGAAAAACTGTAAAATGTGTAACATCAAGATTTCAGCTCCAAAATGGTTTTAATGTTTGATTTGTAATATATGATTTTAATGTATGATTTTTAATATATATTAATGATCTATTATATGTATTGTGATTGTTGAAGTTTTTATGCTATGAGCTGCCCTGAGCCTGCTATGGCGGGGAGGGCAGGATATAAATTAAATATTATTATTATTGTTATTAATCCTTTTAACTGGAGATGATGGGGATTGAACTTGGAACTTTCTGCATTCAAAGCAGATGCTCTTCTACTGACCCTCAGTCGCTCCCTGACACTAATAGTGAAATTATGCTATTTCAACACTAAGTCCATAGATGGGGATTTGACACTTACCCAGACAGCATTTTGCCCCAGTTTCAATAACATTCTATTTAAAAAGTTTTACTAATGCAGAGATTTCTACATTTAGGCTTTCGCATGATAACATATATGTAGTTTCCCCATATGTGGCTGCTAAAAACCTCATTCTAAATGTGTAAGGCACATACATATGGAACATCATGGAGTGGGGGGAAGGCTAAATCACACACACACACACACACACACAAACACATAAGTAGACAGTGAGTCAACATCCAACACAGCTACTCTCTACCAAGAATAAAGACAGGTTGTTTACCTGTAACTGATGATCTTCGAGTGGTCATCTGTGCATTCACACTCATGGGATAGAGCGCCTGCGCCAATCCCCGGATTGGTACCTGAAAAGCCCAGGATTTTTCACGCTCGGCACCCAGTGAGCATGCGCAGGAGCCCCAGCACACATGCTCACCAGGGCCAGCGCAAGGATCCCGCCTGTTCCTTCCTGACCACTGGAAGCCCCTAAAATAGGGAGACTGTCAGCAGTGGGGAAGGAGAGCGGGTAGTGTGAATGCACAGATGACCACTCGAAGATCATCAGTTACAGGTAAGCAACCTGTCTATCTTCTTCGTGGTCTTTGTGCTTCACACTCATGGGAGATTAGAAAGCCAGACATACCTGGAGGCGGGAGCAGACGGTCAACCAAAAAAGACAGCTTGCAGCACCACAGCTCCCAAACGAGTCCTTCTGCTGGGCACGCACATCCAGGGCGCAATGCTTCATGAAAGCATGGGGAGAGGACCTGGTGGCAGCCTTGCAAACATCTGTCAAGGAGACACCTTTCAGGATGCCACTGATGTCGCCATACCCCTAGTGAAGTGCCCACAGATGGGCCCAGGCAACGGTTTCTTCGCGAGCAGGTAATACAGTTTAATAGTTTCAGTAAGCCACTTTGAAAGCCTCTGAGACAAGATTCTGGAACCCAATCGGAGAGCAGCATAGAACACAAAGAGATGCTGGTCCTGACGAAAGCCCTTAGAGCGGCTCAGGTAGAAAAGTAATGCACGTTTAATATCCAAGGCGTGCAGCCAATGCTCCTTGTCCGAGGTAAGCGTAGGGTAAAACGTAGGCAGCCAAATTTCCAACTTAAGGTGAAACTGGGAAACCACCTTAGGGAGAAACAAAACATTGGGAGCCAAAGATACTCCTGACTTGTGAAAAACTAAGTACGGGTGGTCACAATGAATAGCCCTGAGTTCCCTCACCCGGCGTGCCGATGTGATTGCCACCAAAAATGCAGTTTTCCAAGATAGGAGCTGCAGGGAACAGGTTGCCATCGGTTCAAAAGGGTGCCTGATCAGCCTATCCAAAACTAATGGCAAATCCCACAACTGTGGGGGTGATCTAGTTGGAGGGTGCAACCTGAGAAGTCCCTTCAGGAATTGCTTCGAGCGAAGATGGGCAAACACTGAATGCCCCTCAACTGAATCATGTTGAGTTGATATAGCTGATAAACTTTCACCAAAGAAAAGGAAAGACCAGCATCGACAAGAACAAAAGAAAATCAAAAATCACAGGTAAGCCCACTCGTTGGGGTGAGACTGCAGTATCAGCCAAAAAATGTACAAATTTCCCCACTTCCTGTCATAGGAGATTCCGGTAGACAACTTCCTACTGTTCAGAAAAACATGGTGGACCCTATCCAAAAATCCACAGGATCGATGAACCACGCTGTCAACTTTAGGTGAGGTACGTTGTGTTGAAACACTTGACCTTCCTGGGCCGAAAGGAGGTCTGGCTCCACTGGGAAATGATGAAAAGTTCCCCGTGCTAAGTGGAGCAAGATAGGAAACCAGTTTTGTCGAGGCCACCACGGCGTGATTAGCATGCACCTCGGTTCCTCCCGCTTTATTTTGTTGACTACCCTTGTCAGCAGTGAAAGAGGCAGGAACAGGTAAAGAAAAAAACCCTTCCAAGGGAGCAGTAGACCATCCCCCAAGGAAGCCAGGTCCATCCCCCCCCCCCCTTCCTGGTGCACAACAAGGGACACTTCCAATATAGAGCTGTGGCTAAAACATCGATCTGGGGATACCCCCACAGCCAAAACACTGGTTGAAGGAAACACCACTGTATCTCCCATTCTTGCGGAGACGCGGCTCCTTTGCTCAAGGAGTCCGCCTGCAGGTTGAGTACCCCGGGGAGATGGGAGGCCTTCACATAGATGCCCTGATCCAAACATTCCAACCACAGCTCTATCGCTAGAGCACAGAGTTTTCGGGAGACTGTCCCACCCTGTCTGTTGACGTAACAAAGGGCTGCAGTATTGTCCGTCAGCACAGCCACAGCCTTTCCTGCTACTAAGGGGCGGAAGGACCGAAGAGCGAAATGAATCGCCAAAAGCTCCAGATAGTTTATATGGCAAAAAGTCAGCTGTAGAGGCCATGGACCCCCCACACACAGAGTATCCATGTGAGCACCCCATCCTCATAGGGACGCATCTGTGGTGATCGTAACCATCGTTACTGGCAGATGGAAGGGAGTTCCTTGACAGATGTTGCCTCTGGCAGTCCACCATTCCAGGGACCGGAGTATCGAGGGCGGAATCCTGAACCTCTTTTGAGGGGAGTCCCGTAGGGGGCAAAACTTTTTGAGAAACCAGTTGAAGCCCTCGCATGCGGAGTTTCGCAAACAACACGTTTGTAGTTGCCACCATCAGTCCCAGCAGCCGCTGCAACTGTTGTGCCGTGCCCCGTTTCCTGAGTTGAAAAAGATGAATGAGGATTATAATGTCCATTGCCTGCTGCTGGGGCAGAAAGGCACGATGAAGGTCCATGTCCAGGAGAGCTCCAATAAATTGAACTTTCCTTGATGGCAGCAAGTGAGACTTTTTTGTGTTTACCTGCAGACCTAGAGAATGGAGAAGGCAGAGAGTAATAAGCAATATGGCAGGACAGACGATCTTTCGAATCCGCCATAAGAAGCCAATCATCTATGTACGGGAAGACGACTATGCCTTGAAGCCTGAGGTGTGCTGCTACAACGCTCATCATCTTGGTAAACACCCGCAGTGCAGTACAAAGGCCGAATGGAAGGGCTTTGAACTGAAAGTGGTTGGAGCCTATCATGAACCTGAGGAACTGCCTGCAAGATGGATGGATGCTGACATGGAAGTCAGGTCCAAGGTCGTCATCCAGTCTCCTTGGCAGATAAGGGAAAGGATTGTCTGTAGAGTGGACATTCGAAAATTCTGGTACACGATAAACTTATTCAAATTTCGAAGGTCCATAATTGGTCTCAGTACACCATCCCGTTTGGGAACCAGAAAATAATGAGAATAGAACCCCCCGATCCTGGCCACTGAGGTGGCCGGTTCTATGGCTTGTTTCTGCAAGAGATTGCTCACTTCCTCTAGCAAAGGGGAGGAAGGAGGTTTGATGACAAAGATTGACTGAGTTGGGACCTGGACAAAGTCTATCTTGTAACCTTCTGCTATAATAGAGAGAACCCATTTGTCTGTGGAGATGGACTCCCATGCAGGTAAGTAGTGACGGAGGCGGATGGTAGAAATAGGGGTGAGGAGCGTGGTGTGTAAGGCAGAAAAGTCAAAAACCCTGCTTCGGGGCATGGGACCCCTTGGATTTGTTGGCAGCAGTAGAAGCTGAAGCAAACTTGGACTTGTTATTTCCTCGATAAGGAGATCTGCTCTCAGTCTGTGATGAACGAGGTCTCCAGGATTGGTCAGGGGAATATTTCTGATAAGGTCTCTTGGGCCAGGGCTTATGCCACTGCTTAGAATTTCCATCCTGAGAAGAGGCAGGTACTCCGAAGTTCTTCGAGGTTTTAATACTTTTGTCCATTTCCTGTAAACTAAACTAAATAGACCTTCGTCCTCAAAGGGAAGGTCTTCCACATAAGCCCTGGTGTCAGGCTGAAGGGCTGTCGAACACAACCAGGAGTGACGCCATAACGAAATGGCAGAAGTTAGTGTCTTAGCAGAGACGTCTACAATATGTTTTGCCGCGGCCAGCTGTTGTTTAGCCATAGCAAATCCCTCCCTTTGCAGCTTCTTCACTAAAGACCGCTTATCCTCACTCAGAGAGGACAATAAAGGTGTGAGTTGTTCCCAAATCGAGTACTGGCAACGTGCCATGCAGGCAGCATAAGTAGAGATTTTTACTCCCAAGGCCCCTGCAGAGTAAAAACGTCTGCCAGCGTTATCGATCTTTTTACCTTCTTTATCAGGAGGGGCGGAGTGACTCTTGTGAGCTTTCCAAGACGAAGAGACCACCACCGAATTGGGCTTGGGGTGGTTGAAAAGAAACTCAGCACGGATGCCGGCTTCGCCCATGGTTCCTTCACTGCTTGCAGAATGACCTTGGTAACTGGGAGAGCCACAGCTATTGACGTGTCCCGCTGCATGATGTCAAGAACAGTATCATTGATGACCGGCTGCGGCTGCACCACTAAGATCGAGAGAGATTGTGCCATACGCTTCACTAGGTCCCCATACGAATTGAGATCCTCTGAGGGAGATATTGGAAGGTCACCTGCGATGTGAGAGTCTGGAGAAGGTTCAGCCTGTGCCATGTCCGGATCATCGGTACCGACTTCGGAATCTGATGTCGAAGACTCCTCTCTCATCTCAGAGCGTCCCGATAGCTGCAGAGTCGAGGCGCGCTCAGGTGGGCGAATCGATGCCGACAGGTGAACCTGTGAGTCCCCAAACCTCTCCTTACGCCTCTCCAGGGGAATTGCTATCGATGCTGAGGATATACGACGGACCGGCGAATTATGCGAAACCCTCAAGAAGTGGGAAACTTCCGAGCGTTGATCCCAGACCGGTGGATCTTGGGGGCGGGGGTACCACGGGTATGGCGAAGGAAATGAGCAAGGCCACTGATGCTGGTCCCACACCGGTGGCAGTGGAAACCTGCGGAGAGAGGCACTCGACTCAATCTCTCTACTCCGAAGATGTCCCGTGCTGGAACAAAGTGGTGCTAGGGGTTCAGTCAGCGCCGAAGCCTCAATCTCCGACACCGAACCACCGTTGCTCCACCGGCGCAAACCAGACCGAGAGGAAAGAGTTTCCTGGGTCCAGTCGATCTCCTGTTCCAACCCCGAAAGATGGGTCGGTTGTGACCCAAGCCTGCCCAACACTGACGGACTTCAATGGCAGCTGGGTGACGCTCGATTTTTCCTCGCTTGTTTGGAAAATTTCAAGCAATGCGGGCACGAGTCAACACCGTGTCCCTCGTCCATGCACAACAAGCAGAGGAAGTGATCGTCCGGGGGAGTGATCTTACTTCCACACTTCAGGCACCGCTTGAAGAACCCCCAACGTTTTTCCATAGGCAGTGGGAACGGCGAAAAGGGGGAAAAATGCCCCGAAGGGCGAAGTCCAATTAAAAGTCTTTTTTTTTAACCATACCATACCAAACCTTTAATGGCATAACAGTTGCAAATAAAAATACACAGAATATAAAAAATTAAACATTGGAGATAAAATCAAAATGAAACCGAGCTTATAGATGCATTCATACATTCAGATTTAAGTTTAAGGATGACAGCCAAAAATTTTGCCACAGCCTCGCTAACCACCCCCTCAGTATCATTCAATAAATAATAACAGGGTGGCAGAATAGACAAATCTGGGGAGAAAGATAGCTTGCAAAATAAATCTTTATGGAGATTATCATAAAAGGAACAATCAAGCAATATATGCTGAATTGAGTCGGGAATATTCGCTCCACAGGAACAGAGTCTGTCGCCTAAAGGGACTCAATGATATCTCCCTTGTAAAACTTTGGAGGGAAACGCATTTAGTCTAGCCAACATAAATGCCCTGCCATGACTTGGAATGGTTAAGTCTGATAGATAATGGGCCATTTTGCCGCAGAAAGCATAAAGACCTAAGGAAGCTGGAGGGTCTGTTAGCCGTAGTTTCGTTTCCTCCAACTCCCACAGTCTCAATTTAATACATCTGAAGATATATGACTCATTAGAAGTAAAAAAATCATCAACCTCTATCCCCAACTGGTTAAGTTTGGACATAAGCACTTCTGTCCAGGATGAAATATATGGGTCTCTTTTCATACAATCAAGAAGGCTGTTAGGATCTGTTCTAAAGTGAATTTGGGGCCAGAATTTAAACACTGCAATCCAGGCTTTTGTCTCCACCAAAGACTGACCCACTTCAGAGCAGAGAGCAAAGTAGGACATATATTTTGGCACACCAAGAATTTGTCTAAAGAATGAGGCTTGAATGCCCTCCACTTTCCTGGTAAATGCTGAAATCCATATAGGGATACCATAGAGAATTTGGGCTAGCGTTTTGGCTTTGAACACCTTAATTGCTGCTGGAACTAATTGGTTGCCCCTTGCAAAGAAAAACTGTTTAATTTGAGCAGCCGAACATCTAGCCAAGTTGACGGTGTTGTTACGATGTGAAACCCAGCTTAACTTGTGATTAAAAGTGATCCCCAAGTATTTAAAAATTTTGTTTGCTCAATTGTTGAGTTGCCAATAAACCATCTCTGTGGGCGCCAGCAATTTGAAAAGACAACTACTTTAGATTTGGCATAATTGATAGAGAGTGAATTACAATTACAGTAGTCATAGAAGGCATTCAAATACCTTTGCAGGCCTACAACAAGGACGGAGAACTAAAGAAATCAATGGGCAAGAAGAGGGAGAAACGGTAAGTACCGACCGAAGCACTCAAGAAAGATCCTTTCAATGTGGTGGTCAAGAAGGAACTGGCGGGATCCTCGCGCCGGCCCTGGTGAGCATGCCTGCTGGGGCTCCTGCGCATGCTCACTGGGTGCTGAGCATGAAAAATCCCGGGCTTTTTAGGTACCGATCCGGGGATCGGCGTAGGTGCTCTATCCCATGAGTATGAAGCACAGAGACCACGAAGAAGATCTGAAACTTTTGATAGTAGTTAGACAAATTCTTGCCACATACTACAGGTGCACCTCACTACCTCTTAATTAAGGATATTGAAATACCCTTAATATGTAATATGATCAGTATAGTAGTATTACTACTATGGTACTATTACTATCACCATTCCTCCCAGCCCAGTATGTATCTTTCAACTAATGAGTTATTAAGGTTTTGGTTAACTGTGGTTCCAGAAATTTAATGGTCTTCAGATATGCCTGAAACAGTGAAATGACAACATGTGCAACTACACTGTTTCAAAATGAGAACAAGGTAGCAGAAGGTCTGTGATAAGTATCACTAGCAAGGGGCAGGCAACTGCTAGGACAGCACCAGCAATAGGTACCTACTATGTGACCAATCTTTATTGCTGTAATGGACACTATTCAGGAAGAGTTCAACCTGTTGGGCACACATGCTTTAAGGGAAACTATCATCTCTAATAAAAAGACAGACACTGTTTCAAACTATTTCTCTTTGTTTTTCCAATCATTATTAAAATCAAAGTTTCAGCACTTACCTAGGTAGTGTGTGGGATGAAATGGCATAGGCTTATTTGTTGCTGAATAATACGCAACTGCTTTCTTAAATCGTTTAACCTTGTCATCTGTTCGAGACTAAAATAAGGTTAAGAGTCTTTATTAAAATTCTGCATACAATAGACATTCCTATCATGCATTCAGATGCATTCAATATTATATAATTGTGTAAACAAAGCAAAAAACTAAAACGCATGTTTGAAAGAAAGGGTATTCAATGACATAAAAGTAGGAACATGCTTATAACATTTTCAAACATTCAGAAAATAGGTGATGGTCCACATGCAGTTTTAAGGAGATGTATACAACCATACAATTTTCTTTCCTCTTTACCTGTGAATGCTGAAAAACATCTTTAGCTATGGCATCCAAATCAGAGGTGTCCTGAATATTGCGGACATAGTCAGCTACAGCTTTGATCACTACATCACAAGGTGGTAAAACTAACTGGTGTGCTCGTACCTAGAAACATAAATACATGTTAAAAGATTCCCCAGGCCACAGCAGCTAACTAAGGTAGTTTACTTTTATAAGTAACTGAACTGAATTAAACTCCAGTATAATAGGCTAACAAGGAAACCTATTAATCCAGATCAAAATTAACAGTTTTTGTGTTTGGGATTCACATATTTCTGAAAATATCAAGTGTCTTCTAACTCTTTAATTTTTTTTTTTAAAGCATTCAAAATATGAATTGTTGCCATACTTCTGATTCTGCAGATGCAAGAGCCACACAGCAATCCCTTTAGTGATTTATTAATCTTGGAATATAATCCCAACCACTAAAGCACTCCCATTAGGGATATGTAAGAATAATCAAGTGGAAGCCGCATTTTTAAAAAATGTAACGTGTGCTGCTTTTGTCAGAGGTGGTAATGTCATTTTGAGCTTAAACAAATTAGGTATGCATATGAAAGAAGTGTGTGAGACTAATTTGGGAATCTGCAGGATTTTGAAAAATACATGATTTTATGCAAACAAAGATGTGAAAGTCCAATTTTCTCTTAAAATTCAATCATGACCCACTGTTAAACAAGTTTAAGTCTTTTTTAAAATACCAGAGTGAATCCATGGAGAAACTTCTGATTAAACTATATAATATATTTTGTCATTTTGGGTTTACTGGCTGGATGTGGGGGACTATCATATCATTCTAGGCACTAAAATCCACAGGAAGTCACTGTGTATTTCACAAGTGTCATCCACTAAGCTCATACAAGTGATGCTGTACTGCTCTTGTACATTTTCCAGCCTCCTGCATTTGGTAATGTTTTCCATTTCAAGTTAAAAGTATCTATAATTTACAGAATGCAAATGCCCCTGCTGTTTGGTTGATAAAGTAGGAAACCTCTATTTTGCCCGGTTACAATTAATCCTTGCTTTTGGAAAGTTCTGGGCAGTTACAGCCTTGTCCTTTACATGTTAACTCACAAGTAAATCCCATTTTGTTCAATAGAACTAAGTTTTGAATAAGTTTTGATAAGAGTTCAATTAAGAAATTTTACTTAGTATTCTTGTATGCATTATAGAACTGTACATGTTTAGGAAAGAGACATTTCTAAGCAGATATAATTTAAGAATCTATATAAATTGTATGACCTAAGGCAGGGGTGGCCAACGGTAGCTCTCCAGATGTTTTTTGCCTACAACTCCCATCAGCCCCAGCCAGCATGGCCAATGGCTGGGGCTGATGGGAGTTGTAAGCAAAAAAACATCCGGAGAGCTACTGTTGGCCACCCCTGCCCTAAGGTTTTAGATTATACTCTTAGGATGCCTAAAAGATTATCTACAAACAACTTTTTAAGTGTTATGGCAACCAAATGGCATGTATCTTTGTACAGGAAATATAAATTACAATGATTTAACTTGATTAAATTCAATGTACACTGAGAGCATGGGTCATTTTTGTTAAACCCTAAACATTGCTATTTATTAGGAATTCTTAACTTTTCAAGGTCCAACAGACCACTTCAGAAGGTCACCTAGAATGTATTGGTATATCTGAATGTCAACAATCAAATTTCATACTTGTTTTAACCATTTAGTAGCAAATATTCTGAAACACGTTAATTGCACAATACCTTTAATAGTAAATGAGGAAAATGAGAATGAAGCTTTTTCAGTGTTCAAAAACATATTTAGTTGTTCTAGAGATCTCACACTAAGTTCAATATGTGACATTTCCTACTTGTTTTCTAGTTAAGATTACCACATCATATCAGAATTCATTTATAAGATTTAAAGCAACATATATGCTACTTCAAAACTGTAAAAATACTCATATTTTATCTGAAAATTAAATACTAACAGACCAATCCTATGTGTAGCCTGAAGTATATCTTGTTGATAGCTATTGAGCTTCCCTTGTCAGCAGAGACTTATAGTCTAATCAATTTTTACCAAATTTACCAGTACTATGACCTGTAATTCTCTTTTGACTGCAACTGGCACAAGTGATTTCCTTAAGCCAATTAATGGCAAAGCCACCCTCTGTTTTTGGTCCTCCCAAAGAATGCCCTGGTGCAAACCCTGCTGCTACTTGGCAAAATTCTCTTTTGGTAACAGATATATAAAATCTGCATTTTATAATTTTTATATACATTTAAGGTATTTGACACTTTTACCAGAACAAGCTTCTTTGATCTATATAGCATTAATTCCAATTAAGAAAAAAGAGAATTTAGGAACCTGAAGTCCTAAAAAAAAGCAATTCAAAAAGCATATCTAAAAATCATAAACATATTTTTGCAGCCAATAGCAAGAGAAAGCTGCAAAATTATAACCTTACAGTTTTGCTCCCTCTGTGAAAAATATATAAACTGAAAAAATTGCTGAGGAGCATGCTTTTCAATATTTACTTCAATTAGAAGGAAGGCCACAATTCATAATTTTTAATTTAGTACGTTTTAGTCATCTGAAAACTTCATTACGCAACTATAGATTAACCACTAATTACACTGAAAAATATAAACCCTCATGACAGTTAAAGTCTGAGAGCAGCTACAATGTGTTCACATGATTTTCTGTGCAGGTTGTCTATGGAATTTTCTTTTAAGCCCCTCTCATTAAGAAACAGAGCAAGGCTACACGAAATAGGACATCTAAACTTTCTTCAGCTGCAATATAGTGCATATACAAAAGAACCAACATCAGTTCCATTACCAGGAAAGTACATTCCACAGATTTTGATGAACTCATTCTTGGTAAGCATTCTTTCAATTCTAATTTCTTTCTTTAGAGATTTTACGAAGTATCAGTTCTTTTATGCTTCAGTCTTGATGACAACCATAAGCCTTGATTGCCTTAGGTGCACCCTATTAAAGAGCCTTCCAAAATACAGAAGCCACAATTTTGATCAGGCTACTCTCCAACTGAATATCAGTGTTATCTCTTTCCCAGAGGATAACACAGTCAGGAATATTTTTTACATTAAAAACACTGGAATATTTTATTTAAATTATTTCTCAGCTCCCTCTTCAGTGAGCTGCTTTTGAGTTGGTTTAGAACAGATCTAATACAACCTAAAAACACTATAATTTTTTTTTGAGGTCTAACAGTTGAGCTCTAGTCACTAGAAGGCAGACCAAATGAAAACATCTTACAATGCTTCCGAAAGGTCCATGGGCTTTAGCAAGTCTCCAATGTAAGAAAGTTCCGTAACTGGTTGAGCAGTCACCAAGAATGTCTCTCTCTGTATCCTTGTCATAGGGACTCTGCACAGAGACAGTACAGTGAGGTGAGAGCTCAAGGTTAATTGTACAAATTATTAAATGACAAGGGAGATGAGGAACATTTTATGATGGACCCAAGACACTTGAAAATTCTGTTTGTCAGGACCAGGACACTGAACTTATGGTAGGATGTGAAATACAGTAATGTGTTTAAGTGACCTACAGTCATTAGGATACAGGCTCTTGCTGTCAACACCGGTAGTGGCAATGTCAAGAGCAGCCCTATATTGTCAAGGGGAGCTAAGTGTTGAACTATGCCCAATTCAATGCCCAGTACTGGATAAAATGGCAATTTAAGGCAATTCTGCATGTACAGTCAGTGATAATTTATAGAAACAACCTTAACACACCAGAACAGTATTAAGAGCTAACCAGATGCTAACAGTGATTTTCTACAATACCCTGAATGTATAAGAAACAAAGTAGCATAAGTTGGCAGATAAATCAGTATTTTATTCAGGACAAGCAAAAGCATACTGTAATCTGGAAGGGCCTGTGACTGCTCAGGGAAAATTTTTTAGTCACATTGTTCCAATTACATTTTTGTTAGTTTCATACACAGGAGCTATGTATTCAAAATTACAGGACTACCTTAAGTAACAACTCTTGGTTCTAGTGTACACGTAACATTACCCTGGTGTACAAAGGCTACAGGAGCATATGTCTCTCCCTTCTATGCCAGTTTGCTACTTATGAGTGCTGTTAATCCTGGCTAAAGTTAACCCAAGACACACCTGAGCTCTCTTTCAGAATACCCTGATTAAACCCAGGTTTACAGTATTCACCAAACTATTTACAGCTGCTTCCTTCAATGCTAGGATGATCAATAAAAGACAAATATATCTAGACACCTTCACAGGAGCAAGTCCTGCCTTAACAGCAACACAACCTACAACATGTACAAATGTTTAGAAATCTTGTCTATTTCACAGTATCAGATCTAGCCTGAACCAGGATTAAATGCACACTAGCAAGAATTGTGTGAGACCATGTTACACAGATACTTCATCCTGATGCTGATGATAGTACCTCAAAGCTGATACCTGAACCTTTAAACAGTGAAGATTACAGACTGTTGTTGCAATACTGGACAACAGCACTGATAGCACAAAGAAGCAGTGGTGGATTAGCTGCCTGGTTGCCACAGGATGTTAGCACACAATGAATGATGCTTCAAGAGGTAAAGCAATACTGCAAAGTCATACTGATGGTTTGGGCTGTTTTTAAGCATTCCTACAGAAGATTCATTTGTCAGTAGGTTTCAGAGGTTAGTTAAAAATCAGTCCAACCAATACAGTCACAGCTGCACAAAAAATGGCTTAGCCTACAGAATAGTGCAGGGGGGGCAACAGTAGCTCTCCAGATGTTTTTGCCTACAACTCCCATCAGCCCCAGCCATTGGCCATGCTGGCTGAGGCTGATGGGAGTTGTAGGTAAAAAACATCTGGAGAGCTACCGTTGGCCACCCCTGGAATAGTGCATATGCCTATGAACTTTGCATTCTTGTTATCAATATTAATTGGTTCTGCTAGATTCCATGCTCAGAAAAAAAACCCTGCTTTCAGACATTCCTACTTATATCTCAGTATTTGCCCCCTCATAAGAATATAAGAGAAGCCATGTTGGATCAGGCCAACGGCCCATCCAGTCCAACACTCTGTGTCACACAGTGGCAAAAAAATTTATATATACACACACACTGTGGCTAATAGCCACTGATGGACCTGTGCTCCATATTTTTATCTAAACCCCTCTTGAAGGTGGCTATACTTGTGGCCGCCACCACCTCCTGTGGCAGTGAATTCCACATGTTAATCAGCCTTTGGGTGAAGAAGTACTTCCTTTTATCCATTTTAACCCTCTGCAAATATACCCAAACATCTGTTACATTCCAGATAACAAACTGATCCTACAGTATGTATTTGAATCCCAAACTGCTTCCATTAACAGAAGCAGTTGCTAACTTTCATAGTTGGGTAATTGTTTTTTTTAAAAGCTACCCACAAGCTAAAATAGCTACATTAAACCACCAGAGGGCTCCCATGCAGCCAAAGGGGGGGGGGGGAATCAGCTACCAGACCTTGCTCCAAGTTAAAAATCTGGAGCTAAGACAAAGGACAGAGATTATTTGTTATTTCTAAGATGGCAGAGTAAAGAGACCAAGAAGAGGAAACCACCAAGCATGACTGGAAGAAAAAGAAGAAAACTGAAGTGCCAGAAGAAGAGCAGAAACCTCATTAGAAGTATCTAGGATTCACATACTGTTTAGAAAGGCACAGGGATGCTTGAGTTTTCTAGCTGACATTATATGGCTTTACTGTAGATGCAGGCCAGTTCTGACAGTACCCAATTTGTGTTAATGCAGATAATGTAATGGGGTTGGTGGAAGGAAAGGGGGAGAATCATTCCCCCTTTTGTGTCTGTACAGCATCTCATCACTATAGCCCACTGACCTACATGGCTATTAACTCCATGTAGATCCTATGTTTCTGGGGATCAACTTTCTTGGCCTCAGAGGAGATTGCTGGGAGGGAGGGGAGAAGAAAAAGAAGAGAAGATCCACTGTTCAATCCAACCAAATTTTGTGTTCTATAGTCTATACTTTTTAAAGTCATAATGCTACTTAGTCCCTTTTAAATGATTTGAACAAACTCCCACCCACCCCCTTTTTTTCTTGCTGTTAAATCACAGCTGGCTTATGACAATCCCAACAGCTTACCATTGCCTGCCTCTGCATAGTGACTTCTAGACACTGTTTATTAGAATTGCTTAATTTATACTTTGCATGTTACCACAAAAAATTACAGAAAACACATTTCAAGGAAGGCCTGTTAACTCATGGTGGAGTGAATTTTTTGCATGCAGAAGATCCCAATTCCTAGCATCTCAAGTTATATCTCAGGCAGTAATGCTAGGATAGATTACTGAGTAGACCCTGGAGAACTACCTTCAGACTGAATAGACAAGACTAGGATATATTTATTCATGGCACTTTCTTCAAAAACAGATCTCAGTGTGGATCAATGATCTCAACTCAGAATGAAGCAAATTTATTTTTCCATTGTCAAAATGTTAAAGGGATGTTGGTTTTTATACATGAAACTTAATAATAAAAGAGCAATGCAACTTCTGAACAGCACATATTTCAGAAACAATACTGTTGGGTCTAATCCTGAAGCCTCCCATAGCTAAAAGTGTGTGTGTGAAAGTCTCAAAATGTAAATGAAAAATGCTTGGGAATGATGAACTCTTCACAACACTATGTACTGCGCAAGAAAGCAGACAGATCAATGAAATAAAACTTTCTTTTTTAAAAAATCTACAATCTCAGAGCTTCAAGCATAAAATGGGCAGGAACGTATCTCTGAAACCTGAGAACAAAATGCTACCAGAAAAGCAAGGGCAACAGAATAACCCTTCAGAAAATTGGGTGGCAAGGCAACCACTATTCATTCTCAAGAAAGGAATTCTCTACAGAAAATGGCTTAATGTCAGGCTGCTTTTAAAAACATAGACATAACTATAAAATGGTACAATTCTACAACTTTCCTAAACCATTTAATTGTAGGACTTTTCACACTTTATGATCAGGAAGTCCCAAGCACTACAGTACTATAATAATTGTACTTGCTGTTCACCTAAACTTAAAAGTCTACCTTCTACAAGACTTGGCAGTTATTTACTACAGCCTGAAAATAGCAACACGGCCAAGATTGTCAAGTGGCAATTCACATAGCCAGTTTTAGATTAAAAGCATTAATTATTCACTTTTATATTCAACAGTTTTCAACTGAGCCAGTGGTGAAATACAGGGGTGAGGTGCTGTCACTTTTTCCAATGAGTAAACTAGGCTTAAGGTTCGCTAGTAAGCTTCATAGCCTTCAGCCCAGCACTGTATCACAGTGGCAAATATTATCTTTTGACATCTTTTCCTATCTATATATTATTAGTTACTCGTGATCACCATCTGTGGATACTTAAATCTGCAGATCGAGGCCATGTGGATGCAAAATAGATTTTTCTGCACACTTGGGGCACTCTTCAGGTGCGCAGAAAAATCAGAAATTATTCTTAAAACCATGGGAGGGATTAAATCCGCCCCCCCCCCCAATTCAAGTAATGTTCTCTGCACAAACAGTGAGACAGGGGAGCCAAGCTGGTTACAGCAGCAGCGCAGCTCAGGAGCCCCACCAACAGCTGCTTGGACTCAGCCACTGCAGCAGATGAAGTCAGCTGCTGCTCCAGACCTGGCAGCAGTAGAGGGTAGAGGAGCATACCAGCAGCTACTTCCTTCCCACTGTGATGGGCTCAGCAATGGTGGCAGAGGATGCCGGCTGCTGCTCTGGGCCTGGATAAGGTCTGAAGCGGAGGAAGAAAGCCTCAGCAAGCCTGCCCAGAGTAGTTCCAGACAAGCCACTGAGAGAGGAAAGGGGAGAAAGAAGCCTGGTGCAGCTCCAGACAAGCCACCTAGAGTTGGGTGGAGGTGGTGGGTCCGGTGGCTGCAAGGGAACCTGCAGAGAAAGTGGTGGTGGGGAGAGAAGATATTTCCTCCCCATGAGTACCTCAGCCCCCCCCCCTTGACAATGGCTATGATAGAACTTGATTAGAATATGATATGATATGATTAGAAACTGAGCTGGAGTCAGCATCTCTTATTAAACAGTCCTATTTAGGAAAACCATGCTCAGTCTCCAATTAACCTAGAGATGAAGAGGCCTGGCCCTTTCCCCCGCCCGCCACTCCCTCCAGTTTTTCCAGCAGAAAAATAGCTAAGTTTTGAGAAACACTGTAAAAAAACCTCCTATGAAATAATTTCTCTTTTAGAATGAGTGAAATTGTTCTTGAGGGAAGTTTTGCCACACTTAAAAATGCAAAGAACAATAAAATTCAGATGTGGAAATTATGGGGAATGCTGAAAAGAGCTCATACACCCCCCCCCTTTGGAATGAGTAACCTGAAAGACAAGGTTTTACTCAAAGAATGCAGCATGAAAACTTTATTTAAAACAACCTACAACACTACAAAGTGATACTGTATCTGTATACTGATTTTCAAGGGGTTTTTTTATGTTCAAGTAATGTTGCCAACAATAAATTGAAGAAGTCAGTGCTTTCAATGTTAACAGGTTGATGTTCTATCATTATTGTATGAGAGCATTTCTGTCTATATAATACCCACTCTTGTTTACTACTGAACTGGTTTTCTACCTTCTGTTTTTATTGTTTCCCTTCTCTTAGATGGCAATAAGTAAAACATGCACTAAGATCGAATAAGATGCAAGCTTGAACCTCTTTTCTAATAGAAAACAAATATATTTATGCTTTTAAATTCCAGAAATATGGCAAGTAGTACAATTTTACATACGTATATTAACAAAGTTATAACAGGTGCATTTAATGTTAAATCAACAAAAGGAGTTTAGGTTTCATGGGAAGGAAATATATTTCAGTTTCATTATCTTCACGTAGGAAGAAGATACTATACCGTAACTGAGTCCTGCTGATGCAAGGTCTTAGTGTAGTAAAAGAATCTCTTTCTGGTCTTGAAAATGGTTACTCAGTCCTTATGGCAAGCATGAATTTAATTCTAGTGATCATAATTAGAGCAGAGAATCCAAGAAGACCAGCTCCTTTCCACCCCCAACTGAACAGTTAAACCATTTTGGAAAAGTAAGATCAGCTATTGAATCAACTAATTCTTCCAAACCACTATAGCCCTCCAAGTGGAGGTATGACAATACCATGTTTATATGTTAAGAAATTCAACATTTTTGCTAGTCTTGTGTCTTTACCAGCCACCCTAGCTTTCTCACTTTAGTCTTGTCACTTGCACAATCCAGCAGATCTCACTACCTAGGCCTCCTCACAACGTACAGTGGTTCCTCACTAATCTTCCATTCTTTTCCCTTCCCTATGCTTCTAACCGGGAACCAATTTAACCCTCATTAAACAAACTAGCTTGACCTGGACAGCCCAGATCTTGGAAGCTAAGCAGGGTCAGTACCTAGATTGAAGATGACCAAGATATACCATGGTTGATATATGTAGAAACAGGCAATGGCAAACCACCTCTGAATGTCTGTTGTCTTGAAAACCATATGGGGTGGCCATAAATCGGTTGCAACTTAATGACCAACACCCCACCCCCTCCACAATAGGTTGTTAGACCTATTGGCTGCGTTCGATATGGTCGACCATCGGTTGCTGTCCCGATGCCTCGCTGACGCAGGGATTCAGGGGTTGGCCTTGCAATGGCTTGCCTACTTCCTGGAGGATCGGGGACAAGAGGTGGCGACTGGGGGAGAGTCGTCCCAAAGGCATGCGCTTAATTGTGGAGTGTCATGGGGGCAGTGCTCTCCCCGATGTTGTTTAACATCTATATGCGCCCCCTTGCCCAGATTTGCCTGGAGGTATGGGCTGGGATGCCATCAGTATGCTGATGACACCCAGCTCTATCTACTGAAGGACGGCCGGTTTGGCTGTGTCCCAGAAAATCTGGACCTGGCACTGCAAGCCGTGACTGGATGGCTTAGGCTGAGCCGACTGAAACTGAATCCGACAAAGACAGCCATCCTTTGTCTGAGTCGTGATGGTCTGGGCAGGGTAATCCCCTTACCAGCTTTTGATGGTGAGCCACTGACAACGGCGCACAAGGTCAAAAGCTTGGGGATGCTGCTGGAGCCTGCCTTGACAATGGAGGCCCAGATAGCAGCCACTGCTAAATTAGCATTCTTTCAACTTAGGCAGGTGAGACAGTTGGTCCCCTTCCTTGAGCGCGACGACCTGGCAACTGTGATCCATGCAACCGTCACCTCGAGGTTGGACTACTGTAATGCCCTCTACTTGGGACTGTCCTTGTCTCGAACCCAGAAACTCCAGCTAGTGCAGAACGCGGCAGCCAGGCTGCTATTGGGGCTTCCCAGGTGGGAGCACATCTAGCCGAGGCTGTGGGAACTGCACTGGCTGCCAGTAGTATATCAGATTTGCTACAAGGTACTGGTCATTACCTTTAAAGTCCTACATGGCCAAGGACCTGCTTACCTTAGGGACCGTCTCTCCACACATGTTCCCCAAAGCACTTAGATCAGGATCTCAAAACCTAATACTGATCCCTGGGCTGACGGAGGCTAGACTACAATCTACCAGAGAGCGGGCCTTCTCAGTAACAGCCCCCTACGGGTGGAACCAGCTACCGGAGAATGTGAGAGCCTTGCGGGACCTTGCCCAGTTCCGCAAGGCCTGTAAAACTGCACTCTTCCAGCTAGCCTTTAACTGATCTAGAGTTATCGTATTGTGGGAGCAAATGTAAGAATACTGAAGCCATCGGAAGTGAAACTACAAATGATATCAGCGCCAGATTGTTTTAATGACTGATTTTTAAATTCTCATATTAATGTCATGCTATTTTTAAATTGTTTTATTTTGTTGTTGTGAGCTGCTCTGAGCCTGCTTCAGCAGGGAGGGTGGGATATAAATAAAATAAACCCTAGCTCCTGACACTCTTTTGTCCAAGAGTCTGTTCCTTCAATGGTTGACTTTAAAAGTAGGATTGTCAGCTCCAAGAAAAAAACATTAGCTACCAAGCCCAGCTATAAATTGTAGGCTCCTGAACCAAACCACTCAAGGGCAGATACACAAGATTTTATCAAACATCATGAAGTGATTCACCTGAAGGCAACACCTAGTTCAAGCGATTTTTTTTGTTTTGCAAATTCATCCATAGCAAATGCAAGCCCCCCCCAGTTACTACAGAAAAAGTATTGCTGGAAGAGGATTTAAAAAATTTAATTGCAGATTTAGAATAAAATCGAAATTCCTAAACATTACTGGTGGAGCCAAATCATTAATACTTTACATTTTACACTAATCTTTTATAAAGCATGATGACAAAACAGAAATTAGAACATAAAAATCCTACTTGATACACTCACTTTTAAAAGGATACTTCAACTTTACTATAATTGTTTTAAACATAATGAAGTATTCTAAAAAGTGTATAAAATGTATATAGGTTTCACCAATTTTTCACAAAGGTAACTATCAGTCACTTCCTCTTCTCTTTTACCCTTAAAGCAAGTATTAATGAGGTAAAACATCATCTGATTATAAAGACCAGGGCATGAGTTTTCTTTGTAATGGGAAAGAAAGTAAAATGCCATTTAAGAAGTGGCCATTAGTTTGAGGAACCCTCATTTTATTTTTAAAGACAAAGTAAACTTTTCTACATGTTTCAAGTACGTTAGAAATAGCTTCAGACTTCTTGTACAGCAAAACTCTGGAACTACACCATACTAATGAAATATTAGTGGTCCAATGACTGTTTCTGTACACATATTTCTAAGAGAAATGAGAGGCAAAAATCATGGCTATACCTACAATATATAAATGCTATAACAAAAGCAGTCAGGTAAAAAAAAAACTTAAATGGGTACTGAAGTTTTTTCTATTTTTAAATCTAATTGGATAGCACTGTAATTATGGAGGAGGAAGTGACATCACACCTGGAAAATGGAAGTTTGAAAGGAGAGCTCTGCAATCCTGGAGAAGATTAATATATTTTACCCAGTAACTGGAACCGAGAGAAGTCCACAAAAGAAAGTAGCAGCAGCAGCAGATTAAGTGGCTGAAAAAGACAGGCAGTGAATAGTTTTATTCTATAACTACTAGAAGAAAAAACCTCAAATATTTCTGCTAGCACAATGAGGATGCCATGAAGTACATAAAAAGACAAAGAGAAGTTCTTGTTATGCTGAGGTCTAAAAAGTTAATGAAGTTTGTTGACAAAGAGAAATGGGTAGATTCCTACAAAGAAAAAAATTGAACTTACACTTATGTATAAGTTCAGACAGGTGGCAGCAGACTGTAGGTTAATTTTTAAGAAAGTTACTGAATAGAATCACAACTGATTATTATGAAATGCAAATGAGAAAAAAGTAAATTGCAACATGTAAGATTCAGGAACATGACAATATGACAAGCAAAGCTCATTGCGAACCCCTTCTGCACATGAAAACCTCCAAGCTTGACTACTTTTAGCAACTTTTCAAAGACTAAGACCTAAAACCAAGGTATTTAAGTATTTAATCCCAACATCCATGCAGAGTTCATACTACCTGTATTTCAAATGCCCTTTAAATATTATTAATATTAATCCTTAGATATTATGAACTTCCTAAATCAACACTTCATGTAGGTCTATTCTGTGCAATAATTGTTTTGTTCTGCAGATGAAGAGCCAAACCAACAACCCAATGCTCTTTAATAAGTTCAAAATTAGAAGTTATCCTTTTACAACTTCTGGGTGAGCAAATGAGCTTTTAACTATAAAGAAGCAAAGATGACAACAGTAACAGTACAATATCTACAAAGTCATGTGTAGGGCGTGTGTGTTGAAGACTGTATCTTACACGACTAACCAAAGACCCAAGTATTCACTATCAATTAATCCCACTGATTATGTTGGACCTCCCTTGTTCAACATTTCCCCCTCACTTAGAGCAAATGCTACATCAGTTATAATAGTCACCTTTGATTGGGCCGTGTCATTTCAAACTGTTAAAATCCCTTTTTCCTAGTGTACTAGTTTTGTATGACCGCAAATCTGGTGTTTTTTTAAAATGAGGGACCATACAAAATAAACTGCCACCCACTGTAGAGTTTGAAATGATATGATCCAGAAGCAGATACTTTGCATTAATTATCCTGATAAAAACAGGTTGCTTACCAGTAACTGATGATCTTCGAGTGGTCATCTGGACAGTCACACACATGGGTCTTGCCTTTGGCAACGGATCCTAACCTCGGAGACTCCAAAAGCTCGCTTGAGCATTATTTTTGGCGCGCTTTCCGGCTCGCCCTGGGGAGCAGGCACCGACTGCACATGCCTGGAGCGAGCAGAAGGCGCCCCTCCCACTCAGTTTCTTCCAACCGCTACTACATCCGTGCAGGAAAAAGCAAAGAGCCAACAGAGGGGAAGGCTGGGTAGGTGGGTGTGACTGCACAGATGACCACTCGAAGATCATCAGTTACAGGTAAGCAACCTGTTTATCTTCATCGTGGTCTCTGAGCAGTCCCACACATGGGTGATTAACAAGCTAAACACAGGAGGTGGGTGCTGGCAATTGGTGGCAAAACATAATAGTTCACATATGAGCATTCACCTGGAGCAGGATTAGTGAAAGATTGAGTGGAGGACTGCCTGGCCGAAGGAGGCATGTCTAGCATGAATGTCCAGGGCATAATGAGCGACGAACGTGGATGGAGAGGACCAGGTTGCAGTGGCACAAATGCCCTCCAAGGATACTCCATGCAGAAATGCCAAACAAGTCGAGACAGCTCTAGTAGAATGAGCTCTGAGTCCAACAGGTAATGGTTGTTTAGCAGTCTCGTAACACAACTGAATTGCACTAGACACCCATTTGGAAAGTCTTTGGGTGGATATCTTGGAGCCTTTATGAGGCTTGCCATAGGCTACAAACAAATTAGTGTCCTTTCGTAAAGGTTGTGTATGTGCAAAATAGAAGGATAAGGTTCTCTTCACGTTGAGAGTATGTAGTATTCTTTGACCTGAGTCCTTGGGTTCTGGGAAGAAAGCTGGTAAGAAGGTAGTACTTGAAAGGTTGAAAGGGGAGACGACCTTCGGTAGAAAGGTGGGGTCCGTCCGAAGGACCACCTTGGAACTATGGAAGACAGTATAGGGTGGATCAGAGCGGAAAGCGCACAAATCACTTGCTCGTTTACCCGAGGTAAGGGCAACCAAAAGGGCAGTCTTCCAAGAAGGTAAACGTAAGTCAACAGACGCTAAGGGCTCGAAAGGAGGTTTAACAAGCTGAGCTAGTGATATCCAGGAAGACACCCCTGTACTTATTTCCAAGCCATGCACCCCTGGAATGTGATATTGCAATGTAACCCTAGAATATTAATTATGACACAGCAATGTCCATTTGAATTGGAATGGTCTCTCTTGCACATAAGGGAGAAAAATCCAATTCCTTCTTGGCCCAAAGCAGGCTGTGGTGTGGTTCTGGTTCACAAGCCGGAACAATAGGACAGCCGGCTGAAAGGTTGAGAAGCGTCCATCTTTCTGCTCCTGCGAATGAAAAAGTTCCGGGCCCAGAGAGGGACAAATGTGGGCAGAGCTATAAAAATTCCTTCACTCTTTTGGCAACCTTTAAAGTCCTGTTATCAAAGCATAAAAGAAATAAGAATTACCAGGAAACCTCCAACACAAATAAATGGCTTGTCTGATACTCTTCAGGGTAAGACAGCAGAAACACAAAGGTTAAAGGCTAAGTGCTCATCTTGTTGTGAATGTGTGGTATACCTGTAAACTGATCTCACAATTCTGACTCTTAACAAAATTTCTATTTTTCTTTAATTAATTGCTAAGGCAATCAAAGTCAACCAGTCTCCTGAATACCTGATGGATGCCCATCCATGTTTGACACTAAGAGAGAAATCTATCACTTTTGGGGAGCTTCAAAGGAACCAGTTTTGGGAAAACAAGGCCATAAAGTCATTTGGCCAGTTCCTATGTTGGGGTATGGATCTATGATACGAAGGATCTCTGATTGGATATTACACATATGACACCCCGATTTTCTATTGATGTGACACTCTGCCCCCGCATTGGGTAGTTTAATTGCTTGACATGACGTAATTTACCCTAGAAAACAGACAACCCAACCTGTCAGGTTTAGCGGGTCCAGGGGGTGCAGAGAGCAAAACAGCAGAGAGAAAAAAGAAGGAAAAAGGGAATCCCTTCATCCTCTCCTTCCTCCACCCCCTTCCTACCCTCACCCCTCCCCTTTTCTCAAGAGAAATCTCCTTCCAGAGGCCTTGCATTTCCTCTGACTGAGCCCACCCTGCAAGATCTAGGTATTGTATCACCTTACCCCATCCATAATGATTCAGCTAACCTCTTGTAATTCCTCTTGTATGCTTGAAATTGTTTGATTGGGATGTAACTATTTGAAACCCTAAGCCATAATAAAATCCATTATTAACCAAAGGATTTTCAGTGGTCTATCTCCATAGACAAAGACAGAGATCCTGTACACCTCACCTCTTGTAGGCCTACCATTTTGAGCTAAGAAATATTAATATTCCCCAATAAAAAGTTGTTTGAGGTGTAACACTAGGACTAGAGATAAACTCCAAGCAGTAACGATGGGTTTAACTGGGGGATGTAGACGTAGAAGTTCCTTGAGGAAAGCTTTAGATAAACGATGAGAAAAAACTGTCTGACCATCAACAGGAACATGGAACGATGAGAGGGCAGACAAATGAACCTTTAGTGAAGAGTAACTAAGTCCTGAAGCTTGTAATGACAATAAGTACTGTACAATAAAGGGGATATGAGCGATGTCTGGATTAATGTCATGAGATTGTACATATGCGGAGAAGCGCTTCCATTTTAGAAGGTAGGAACGTCTAGCGGATGGTTTCCTAGCGTTGAGGATAACCTGTTGCACTTCCGGAGGCAGCGTTATGGTCGGATCCTCCACGCTGTGAGGCGCAGAATCTGAGGATTGTGGTGCCAGACTTGACCTTGATGTTGAGTGAGGAGGTCGGGTACCATAGGGAGGCAACGATAGGAGTGGCGGGATAGCTGAAGAAGCCTCGTGAACCATGGTTGTCTCGGCCACCACGGAGTGATGAGAATGCAGACTGTCTGATCTTGGGCGATCTTGAGGATCGAGTGTGTAATGAATAGAAATGGAGGGAACAGGTAATGGAGGCCTCCCGTCCAAATGTGGAGAAATGCATTGTTGCTCCCCCTTGCGTAGAAGCGACGGCATTTGGTGTTGAGTAGTGTGGCAAAGACATCTACACTGGGGCTCCCAAAGCTACGGAAGATGTGGTGAAGATGTGCAGGGTTGAGTGACCATTCATGGTTGTCCAGTCGAACCTGGCTGAGAGAGTCTGCTAGAGTATTCTCCACTCCGGGTAGATGGATCGCAGTGATGTAAATGTTGTGCTTGATGCACCATTTCCAAAGGTAATGGAGAGATGGCAAAGTCGAAGAGATCTTGTTCCTCCCTGTCTGTTTATGTAGAAGATGGTTGCCATGTTTTCTGATGTGATTTGAACATGACGACCTGTCAGAGAAGGAAGGAAGGACTGAAGGGACCTGTGGACCCCTATTAGTTCCAAGCAGTTGATGTGAAATTTTCTCTCTGCAGAAGATCACAGACCCCTGACAGTTTTGTCCTCCAAATGGGCTCCCCAAACCCACTTTGAGGCATCCGTGGTGACATTTGCAGTAGGGGAAGGCAGGATGAAGGGCATCCCCTGAAGCAAGTTGGGCTGAAGTGTCACCAGTGAAGAGAGAGGTGGACCTCCTTGGGTGCAGTAATAGTGGTTTGGGGCTGCCTGTGAAGGTGGAAGGTGCGGAAAAACTAAAGTTGCAGAGGCCTCATCCGAAGCCTGGCAAATTTGATGACGGATGTAGTTGCTGCCATGAATCCCAGAAGACGTTGAAACACGACAAGTGGAAGGAAAACCATATGAAGGTGTGTGCAGAAGTGAACACATATGAATTGTAAGTCCTGGGTAAGCGTGAGTTGAGACTTCGCAAGGTTCACACACAGACCTAAGGATGCTAGAAGCAATAGCGTGACTTGAATGTCCCGTTCAAGCTGTTGAGGTGACTGAGCAGTCAGGAGCCAGTCGTCCAGGTACGGGAAGATGGTGATATCTCAAAGATGCAGAGCTGCAGCCACCACTGCCATACACTTTGTGAAAATGCGAGGGGCCGTGGATAACTCGAATGGGAGGGCCCGATATTGGAAGTGGTGGTGACCCATGGCGAATCTCAGGTATTTCCGGTGTTGAGGCCTTATTGCTATGTGGTAGTAGGTGTCCATCCAGGTGTTCTGCGGGGTTAACGGCAGGATTGATTGAACGGAAATCATTCTGAATTTTTTGTAAGTTATCTGTTCGTTGAGTTTCCTGAGATCTAGAATTGGATGTTTGCCTCCGTCTCATTTTAGGATTGGAAAGTATTTGAAGTAGAACCCCGTCTTCCAAAGGTGGAGGGGAACGGGTTCTATAGCCTCCTTGCGAAGAAGATCTAGGATTTCCTCATGAAGAAATGTGGTCAGAGGAGTTAAGATGAAACCGTGATGGAGTAGCCTATTTGAATTAAAGTGAGTAACCAGGTGTCTGTGATCTTCTGCCAAGTCCTGAGGAATGGAGAAAGCCTTGTGTGGCCTGGAGAGAGCAGGAGGGGAAAGTCAAAGAGACTGATTGGAGGGTGGCGTAGTCTTCATGCTTGGCAGTGGGTATGTTCTTTGTTGGTAGGACTGGTAGGGTTGCTTGCCTTGGGGTCCCTTCTGACGCCAGTATTCTGCTTGCTTAGGGGAATGTTGACGTTTCAGATAAGGCTGTTTCCAGGGCCGGGAGCGGTTGAAAGTTTGGGACTGCTGTTGCTGGGTGACACCTAGGCGTTTAGCGCACTTACGACCATCATCAACAGATGTAAGGACCTCATCTGTGGATGCATGGAACAACCCTTGACCGTCAAATGGTAGATCCCGAATCTTCTGTTTGATGTCAGTCTGAAGGTTGGTTGAGCGAAGCCATGCATGGCGCCGAAGCGCTTCTGATGACGCAAAGATCCTAGAGGAGCAGGACACTACATGCCGAACGGTATTGATTTGTTGTTTACTGACTCTGGAGAGTTCTGAAACTAGTTGATGAGTCAGCTTTTGAGAAGCATCCCGTAAAGTTGGAATCAGGGGTGTGAATTAGTTGGCAAGGTTGAAAACATAAGCCGAAAGGTAAGCCAAATAATTATTAATCTTAGAGTTGGTGGTAGCCAGGCCGTAGACCTTTCGTGCTAGGGTGTCAAGTTTATGCCCTTCCTGGTCGGGTGGAGCAGGGTGTCGTGAGGATTTTGCCTTCGAAGCCAAGTGAGCAATAATAGAATTGGGAGCAGGGTGAGAGTAGAGAAACTTCGAATCCGGGGACTCGATAAAGAAAGTCAAACCTCCTAGGAGTAGGTGTGATGGAGGCTGGCTTGTCCCAGGCTTCCTTAAGTTCCTCAAGATGTACAGGGAGTATTGGCAGTAAAGATCCAGCAGGCAGGTCGGATTGCACTGTCATGCACCACATCAGTGACCTCCAGGGTGTCAGAGGGTAAGGTGACATTAAAAGCCTCCACCATGGTGGAAATTAGGTTGAGATAGGCCTTAGAATCATCGGATGGAGAAAGGCGGTCGCGGCGAGGCGTGCCAGAGCCGGGGGAAGCTGGAGAATCAGGTTGATCAGAGCCAGAGGACCTAGAACTCACCGATTCTAAGTTGGAGTCATCTGGAGATAGCAGAGGATGGTTGGAAGTTATCAGTTGTGCTACAGGAGCCGAGGGCATGGTTACCACCGGTGAGTGAGGGGCTCGGATTGGAGCCAAGGAAGTTGTCACGATCGGTGAACAAGGAGCTCGGATCGGAGACCTAGGAGACTGAGCCGAGGTGGAGGTCAAAGCTTGGAGTCGAGGTATATAAATGGGTGAAACATGTCAACTCCTTGAGTGCCTGTACTCAGTGTAATCACGGTACCGAGAGTGCTGAAGTCTTTCATGTGAAGGAGATCTGGAGAAAAACCTGTAAGCCCTATGGTACCGAGGCGTAGGCAATCTTGAGGTCGAGGAATAACGGTAGTGGTAGTCATGGCGGAGATCCGTGCCATGAGAACGATAGGTGAGAACGGTGAGAAAGTTCTCTGTCGAGAGGTGCCCTGTAGTCCCGAGTTGAGAATTGAGTCGACATTTCTCTATAAAGCTGGGTTGAGACTTGGGTGGATGGCTCACGAAGCTCTCTATATAGGGAAGAAACCCCGACGTCTCGATACATGCTTGGTTCTCTATACGGGGGAGAAACCCCAATGTCCCGGAATGCATTTGGATCCAAAAGATGCCTAGGGTCCGGTTCCAGGATATCCAGAGGCAGGGAGCCGTGGAGCGATGGAGATCTGGATGGGATCGGAATCACATCTGCGGGTCAAGCGAGCTGGAGCATCTCAGTGATGACGTCAGTGGGAGCCGTGAGTTCTGCAGGCAACAGTGTTGGGATTGTACGCTGCGTCGAAGTCGAGGCCATCGGAGTCGAGGTGGAAATCGAAGTCGAGGCCATTGAAGCCGAAGTTGCAGACTAAGTAGAAGGCTTGCTGGTCTTGGCTGAAGACTCCTGATGTTTCTTGGGTGCCGAAGCGGGTGGAGTCAAGTGACGGCTCCACCTCTTAGACTTGTGACCGGACTCATAATGGCGGGAAGCAGATTTGTCAGACTTATGCTTTCGTAGCGTTGCCACAGTGGCCGACGCAGCCAAATCTCCCTCTCTAGATGGGGGAGGCAGTGAATTGCTGGAAGTGGGCATAGCTCGGAGAGACTTTTCAAGGAGAAAGCTCTGAAGTCTGGCAGTCCTGTTTTTTCGCGCCTGCTTGCAGAAACTAGCACAATGGGTGCAAGAGTCGACCCTGTGGGCTTCTCCAAGGCAGAAAAGACAGTGGGAATGACCACTGGCGGATGGGATTTTAGCTCCGCAGTGGTGGCACTTTTAAAATGAATTTTTCCCTTCCATACGCTCCGGACAGGGGGAGGGGGGGGGGAGGAAAGAAAAGAAAAGTGCAGAATAAGGCTCCTTTCTTTTTTTTTTAATACAGATTGGGACAAAACAGTAGGGAAGAAAGAAGAATACGATACCACAGGAGACGAAGAGAAGAACGAGCTAAAGAGAAAAACGCAACGAGGTAGGTGTTGTCCGAGCGGCGGTTAGGAAGAAACTGAGTGGGAAGTGCGCCTTCCGCTCGCTCCAGGCATGCGCAGTCAGGTGCCTGCTCCCCAGGGCGAGCCGGAAAGCGTGCCAAAAATAATGCTCAAGTGAGCTTTTGGAGTCTCCAAGGTTAGGATCCGTTGCTGAAGGCAAGACCCATGTTTGGGACTGCACAGAGACCATGATGAAGATTTTTCTGTTTTTAACTGAATGCAAGTCCACCAGCCAGGGACTGTGTCAATTCAAAAGTTTACACTATATTCCTGAAGAGCTACTTTCAGCAATGACAAAATTATATGGAGAACACCATTCTTAAAACTGCACACATCTGTATTTCACTTCATGCATGCTAAAAAATAAAATGAATATTTCTAGAGGACCTATGTAAACTAGGCAGTATACATGCACAGATACAGGCCCTGCTCTTATGCTTACAACCCAAGTAATACGTGTCACACAAAGGAAGGACAGTGGTAGAAAATAGTAAAAGTGAGAAACCAGATTATCAACAATAGCATGAAATGGCAAGTTTTAATCAGGTACTAAAAACACAGACATAGAAATACAAGAGGGGAAGCAGAGGATGTAGCCAAGCTTAAGGAAACTAATGGTACCAGGGGGCAACAAACAAGAATGGGCATAGAAAAATGACAGATCAGCAACAGAATGAAGACATCTGAAATAAAAGAAGTGGATGACAAATCACACAACAGAAAAAGGTGTAACATTATGAAATGGAAAAAAATAAGACAAATCTCCAAACACAATAATCTACACAAAGGCTGCTTATTTCCCACATCAGCACTTTCCATGGAAAAAAACCCCCAAACTGTGTCACATCAAAAGTAATTCTATTAACATCAGAAACAACCAAGGTCTGTCCAAAAGAAAATCAACATGTTCAACTGCTGCCTCTAAATCTGATCTGACAGATGTAACTGAAGTAAAGAATGGGGCTTCAGTTAATGTGGGATCAGGGGTAGCTACAGACACACACATTTGAAAGAATTACAATTGATTAACTACAAGCACATGGAAGATGCTGCACCAGTGCTTTTAAAACATACTTCTAGAGGACAGATAGGCATAAAATAGGTCTCTGGACTATTTCTGCCTTTTTGTTTAAAAGAAAATGCAGAACAAAATAGACTTTTCTCTGATTCAGCAAGGCAATTGTTTTTGTCCTTAACATCCAGGATCATTAGCTAAGATTAATTATGTCTTAAATGCTAAGAGATGGCAACGGTGCACAGTTGATTTATTCATTTTGCAGACCCTAGTGGACCACAATAAGGAATAAAGAGAGGACAGAATTTAGCCCATTCATACCTAGAAGAGCAACAGGAGAGTACATAAAGAACAAAAAACAAACAAATGAGTGGTTCATAAGAACTGACCCTACCAATACATATGGATTCAGATTTCAAGTGATTTTAAACAGGTCTTTAAAATGACTAACAATTAGGATCTAGAATCTTACAGTCTATGGGTTATCTATTACCTCGCAGGTCTCAAATAATACAAAATAAGTAATGTATCTTTTATTGGACCAACATTGTATCATGATGGTCTGGATTCAACAGTCCATTCATTTAATGCAATCAGATATTGTCACAGATGTCAAAACTGTGTTTGCTGTCATAGGTATATGGTACTGCATAAGAATCAAGTTTGAAGTCAGCGCTACTTTACTCTTGCTTTTGAACTGAAGAATAGCCAAGTAGGATGCTGAGTAGATAAATTTTAGGAACTATTTACTTCATTGTCATTCACAACTACTAAAAAGGTTAAAATGTAGTGAATGAAACTGGCTGATGGCATAAAACAAGGAAAAATATTATAGAAAGACAAAATCCTGTGTAAGAAAAACTGAACAGAAGTTAACAGAAAGCGCAGCACTGAAAAGTAAAAAAAAAGGTAAAATGGTGCGCTTGAAATTCCTGTCAACTGAAAAACTGAAGAGACAAATGGAGACCTTACTAGATCCCAAGGTATCTGACTCTTTGATGAAACAAAATTCACAAAGCAGTTATGAATTAGGTTCTTTACCAAAGAGACTGGAAAGGATAATTCTCTTGAAAAGTAGAGGCAAGATCCTATTTCTGATATCATGCCAGAATTGGTCACCATACTTAAGACAAAAAAACCCATACAAGTACAAAGAGAAACTACTTGAGTGACAACACACAAGAATAATCACAAAAAAAACAGAAAAAATTAACCAGTTTTACACATAGGGCTGAGAATGGGCCTAAGGAGAAATATATCAAAGAAATCCGTGCATATGAGAACAGCAGTAAATTATCTATTGCACCCATTTCTGAAACACTGGATGTAATAACTGTTTGAGTATGAATGTATGCTTTTTGATTTAATAAATGATTTCTTCTTTTTTGCTAAAAAAGAACCCCTTAAGGCTTTTAATCAATGGTAATAAACAGATTCAGTGGGAGCTCATAGGTGCACAGCACCTGAAACTTTCTGAGAGTTCCTCCTCCTCCTCCTCCTGAGAGTTCCATCTGCTTGTCCATTGAATAGTATGTGCAGCTGCATAACAATCCCTGGATGAGCTCCACCACCTATTTTTCTACAAAATGACCTCTGGTTATAAAACTTTAGATGTTGTTCTACCCCATCAACATGGACCCCACGGCAAAAGGAGGAATTTCAGAAAGGATGTTTGTGCTGGAAAAAGCTTTCTTGACATGTCTTTTAAGCCTAACCATACACTTCAAAAGCCAAACCCCACTTTTCAAGGAACTGATAAAATTTGTTGTATGAGGACAAGGAGATATTTTCATATCCAGTCTCACATTTCCAAATATATTCATCATTGTGGTAGAATGCTGATAACAGTGAAGCATCCACCTTTCTTTGTGTTGCCACAATGTTTAATTTGTACAACAAAAGATGCAGCCAGCATGAAAGAATATGAACTTTTCCTAATCTCATTTATCTGAATTGTATTATTCAGGCACTTTTCTTTCCTGTCTAGTTCATTCCTGTTTTGTCACCTGAGGACTCTCCTATTTAAAATATGGATATTTTGGGAAGCACTCAAAAATTCCCTTTTTTAAATCAGTGAAATGCTTTTTTCACTCAAGGTTTTACTCACTCAACACATGTTGGATATAAGAATCATATATAAGAATTTTATACAACTATAGCATTAGCAAATAATTCTTGCATATACTGGATACACGTACAATATTTTCAAAAACATATTTGTTTAAATGTTAATACTTTTATCCATAAATATGCTATAATTTGTATATACGTGATTATCTCAAGATCAATATTACGAAGTTTAGCTCTATATACAAATATACTGCTATTGTGATTATATGGCAGTGTTTCTGTTTAAACAAGCTTTTTAGTTTACGACAAAATTCCTTTTTAAAAACTTATTTTTTCTACCTTTCAGATGACAAAAACTGTGTTAATACATAGTACAGTAGTTTGTAGATCTCCTTCTGTGGTACTGAGCATATTCACCATCTTACTCATACAAATTTAATACATTTGTGCTTTATATTCATAAACCTGACAAATAGCATAATTTTATATACTAAGTTATGAGCTGGATCCAGCAAGCAACTCACACAAGGATACAGGATCTCTACTTTCTCTTTCACTGATGGAAGGGGCAGGAAGGACAATTTCAGCTCCATCCCATTGCCCATTGAAGGCCACTAACTCACGTGGCAGTTACTGCAACCATGGGAATCAACATTCAGAAACTCATGTTGAAGGAAGGGAAAGCAGAGAAGATTCACCTCCATCAGTGCCTTCTGTTCGCTGGATATGAATTTATGCATTTTATGGTGTTAAATAAGTTAAATAAATGTACAGTTGATAAAGTAATTGTTGTATATATTTCATTTTCTCCCTTCAAAAACATTTTTCTCACTCAGGGCTTCAAAGTTCAGGCAATTTTTATGTCTATGCTGAACCATTATTTTAGAAATCAACAGGACAGACTAGTCTGGTCCCTAAGCAACTGTCACACTATGTGTCTGGAATAAGTCATACTTGGCAATGGCCTTGGGATTATCCTATCAATTTTTGATGCAAGTAGCTCAGTTTGCTTGCTTGAGCCCTCAAGACTGTCTCTAGACGAAGCAAATAAAAAGTAGTAAGATTGGCCAATAAGTGTTGGGGAAACCTACTGGGCACAAAAGTAGCCTTCTGTTACATGCCAAAGCTTAATCCAGCTTCACAAATAAACTCCATTTAACAATGCTGGATCAGTCCTGTGAAAATAAATACAGCAATTTTATTTATTTTCAAAACCAAAAAATGAATGAAAACTACATTAGGTTATTTAAAGACCAACAACCTGCATGTAGAATTGTAAAGGTACTTTGTGTTGTGGCTTGTGATGCTGCAGTTCACCCAATGCCAAAGAGCAGCGATGCGCATTATCTGGCAAAATTTTCTGATCCCCAAAGCAGACTGTGATCTGATATAGCATATGTATTCTTACTTGCGTTTAGCAAACAAAACTTTTAAACCATCATATATTTGTTTTATGTCTAAATAGTAAAAAAAATACTTCAGCTGGAACATTTCATCAAGGAAAAAATAAGTCAGAGTATGGCTTAAATGTTATATGCAAAAAAATTAAGATTGTTACTGGGAAATTATTTTATCAGAATACCACCTGTTAAATTTTTCAAACTGTATTTCATGCACTTCCTCTACATTGTTTATATTTAAGAAAAAACTAAACTAAGCTCATTTATTTCAGTTGGCTCAGACCTTCATAAACACTGTAATTTTAGCACACCCAAAGAACTGGGCATGGTAAACTGCAGATATGGTTGTCCACTATTCTATTTCAACGGAATTTAACTCTTATCTGCCGAGGTTACAGGAGCATTCAAGAGTCCCTGTCACTCTCCTCCCCATGCACTTGCATTTCTTATCCATTACATATCAGACTGGTGATTGTAATATCCCTTCCACCACATGAGTGAAAAACAAATAAAACTTTTAGCTTTCGCTTTGATTTGACCAACATAACCAATCAGGTGAAGTCATAATTTGATTTTTTAAAAAACTTTGTTATATGTATTTGTGGTTTTATTCCCTGCTCCTGTTTACAAATGAACACCCACACACTCTTTCACTCAATACTATATCTGAAAACTATAAATTACCACTATGAAGCTGCTAAACCTGCCTGATATCATATTAGCAATTGCACCCATTCATTGTTTTTAAGTTTATGAAACAGTGAATAGGGAAATGGGAAAAAAATCTGCAATGTGTTTACCCAAGATTGCTTTGTTACAAGTAAAACTGAAAATGACCCTAAAATATAAATGGTTATTCCAAAGAGAGAGAGAGAGAGAACAAGCCTTCCAGAATCTATAGTATTAAATTAGCCTTCCATGTTAGACTGGAAGCCTACACACACTTATGCAGAAAATGTTCATGGGAGCAAGCAGAACTTATTTCTTAGTAAACACGTTTAAGAAATGCAGATTATTTTTTTCTTGCACACTCCCTAACTAAAGAGGACAAAGTTTAATATACTTTTAGTATGCTATCATACACTCCTCACAATAAAACTGCATGACATACAAAATCAAATGGATTTAAGTTATGCCCTTAAAAATTTGAGCAATATACCTGACGCATATTTTACCATGCTCAGGACTTTGTTCTGCAAAGTATTATAAAGGTAAAGGTAGTCCTCTGTCCAAGCACCAGTCGTTTCCGACTCTGGGGTGATGTTGCATCATGATGTTTTCATGGCAGACTTTTTACGGGGTGGTTTGCCATTGGGGGAGGGACGGAGGCTCAGTGGTAGAGCATCTGCTTGGAAAGCAGAAGGTCCCAGGTTCAATCCCTGGCATCTCCAAAAAAAGGGTCCAGGCAAATAGGTGTGAAAAACCTCAGCTTGAGACCCTGGAGAGCCACTGCCAGTCTGAGAAGACAATACTGACTTTGATGGACCAAAGGTCTGATTCAGTATAAGGCAGCTTCATATGTTCATATTGCCTTCTCCAGTCATCTACACTTCTCCCCCAGCAAGCTGAGTACTCATTTTACCGACCTCAGAAGGATGGAAGATTGAGTTAACCTTGAGCCGGCTACCTGAACCCAGCTTCTGTTGGGATCAAACTCAGGTCATGAGCAGTGAGCTTCGACTGCAGTACTGCAGCTTTACCACTCTGCGCCATGGGGCTGTTTGCAAAGTGTTATACATGTGACTAAATAAGAAAATAATGGAATTCAAGATCCTAGTGCATATAAGTGATCATCTGAGTGCCATTTCCTAAAATGTTTTATGGACCTTTCATCTGACACAACTCATTACCTAAAAGTTACTTTTTTCCTAATACATGAAAATAAAAAATAATCCTAAAAGGGCCTTTACGTTTCAGAAATAGTTTCAAGGTATACATGCCCAGCCAAGTCCAACAACCCAACAGATCTTCCAGAAGACCTAGAAAGGCTTAGTTTATTACTGTTCTTTTAGATGACTCATGAAATAACTCAAATATCTGTTTTAGGCTACATGCAAATCTGTTAAAAGGCAGGTGCAGCTCTCAGATTCAAACACAAAATCTATCTTAGTAAACTTTACCACCTTTGCATCAAGCTAGAAGAAATCTAAAATAAATTCTATTCTCTTAGAGTTCGCTATCAGCAAAAGAAAAGCCAATATTGTCAGACCTGCAATCAGATCGCTGATGCTAGTATGATAAAATGAAAACCAAAACTGGAAAAACAAGGTGTATACTATAAAACTATTAGCATGTGTGTGAAACAACCTAAAGATCTAAGCTGCGACCTATAAACACATTTGTTTCAGACAAAGTCTTTGGTACTACTTTAAAGCGGGTTATAGATGGCAGCTCAATCTTTAATTTTTTAGGAAACATCTGACATTATGAAAAGCTGCCCCATATTATAACATTTCTATAGTAGTTTATTTAATAGCTAGCAGTTGTACCTTAAGAGAGGCTAGGGGATGTTCTGGACCAAGTAAGCTCCAATGAAAGGAAGCCAAATCTTCATCTGGTAGAATGTGATTACCTAAAAAAAAAAATTTGCAATTTTTAAAGGCCCTAAAATAAATACTTTATGCACGCTATCCTACAAAATAGATGTATCAGACACTTTAATGCACAACCAATGTTTGTAATTTTAATCTTAAATTCAAATGTCACTTGCAAGTAATGCAATTATAGTAACTGAATATGGTAATAAGCATTTATAAAGTAACTAATCTCCATATTTTCCCCAGTACAAATTCTAATTTATAAACATGTTTATTCAAAAGCTAAAACTCATCAATACCAACAGGACATGCAACTACACAATTAGAACTACAGACTTACTAGTGGTCCCTCTTAAAATAAAATGAGGCTACTACTAAGTAAACGTGTTTTGGATCAGGGTACCAAGATTTAACTCAAACACTGATTTTGTAGTACACATACTACAACACACACCCCACAAAAGCAGGGGAAAGGGCTGAACATTTAATAAAGTGTACTAACATGCGACTGCTCTAGACTTTTCAGTTACACGTTTTTAAGATGTGTTTAAATATGAACTTCCAGATATCATTCTACCTACCTAAAAGAGCAGCAAAAATAGGAAACCGATTTGGATTCAGGTCCAGTTGCTTGGCAACTTCATGCATCAGGTATTGGCTTGTCGTGAGGCTTTTTCCATTACGGCTCAGTTTTAGGGCATGGGCACTAAAATAGTAAGGGATGTTGCACAATGCATAATCTGAATCATATGCAACCAAGCCATGGAAACCCTTTTCTCGGCAAAAAGCAATTACTTCTTGGTGGTGGTCTTCAATGCTCTGTGCAACCTAAGCAAAAAGGAGTGATGCAGAGAAAGACGTGTCAAATGCAAGTTGAATTCTGCTCTACCAACAAGCTAAGAAATACAAGCAGTTAATGCCAAATACGTTTTAACCTCCAAGTCTAACGTGGAGTGCATCAGTATGGCATAAAAGTAAACAACAATATGTCATCAGAACTATCAACAAGTAAACCATCTATTCATTTCAGCTTATTATTTTCCTCCCGTCACTTAAATACTATTTTCATCATAACTGTTGATCCTGCATTCAAATAAACAGTTAACACAGTTCTGGCAATACCTCCTACACTTGAAAAGGGGGAAAAGCACACAAGCCTGAGATCCACTTTCAATGCTACCATGTGCAGCAAGGGTAGCAGCATCACCCAACATTTCTAATATCAGGAGAAGTAGCCAGCGCCCTTCTTTAAAAGTCTACATTAAAAACATATATAGAATTCTACATCTTCTCTAAAATATTTCATAGGTTTGCAACTCTCACTTTGGTAGACAATACTGATTTTGATGGACCGAGGGTCTTATTCAGTATAAGGCAGCTTCATATGTTCAAATGCTAATATGTTAACACATGAAGAACATAAGAGAAGCCATGTTAGATCAGGCCAATGGCCCATCCAGTCCAACATTCTGTGTCATACAGCGGCAATATATATATATATATACACACACACACACACACACACACACACACACTGTGGCTAATAGCCACTGATGGACCTCTGCTCCATATTTTTATCTAACCTCCTCTTGAAGGTGGCTATGCTTGTGGCCGCCACCACCTCCTGTGGCAGTGAATTCCACATGTTAATCACCCTTTGGGTGAAGAAGTACTTCCTTTTATCCGTGTTAACCTTTCTGCTCAGCAATTTCATGGAATGCCCACGAGTTCTTGTATTGTGAGAAAGGGAGAAAAGTATTTCTTTCTCTACTTTCTCCATCCCATGCATTATCTTGTAAACCTCTATCATGTCACCCTGCAGTCGACGTTTCTCCAAGCTAAAGAGCCCTAAGCGTTTCAACCTTTCTTCATAGGGAAAGTGTTCCAGCCCTTTAATCAGTCTAGTTGCCCTTTTCTGGACTTTCTCCAATGCTATAATATCCTTTTTGAGGTGCGGCGACCAGAACTGCACACAGTACTCCAAATGAGACCGCACCATCGATTTATACAGGGGCATTATGATACTGGCTGATTTGTTTTCAATTCCCTTCCTAATAAACAATAATTTGTTTTTAATTCCCTTCCTAATAACATGCATTAACTCCCCCACCAAAAAAAATAACGGACTAAGAGGATACCTTGGAAGCACTATGCTCAACATATGAAAGGAAGATACAACTATATCAACTGCCTTTATTTATGTATGAGAGTCAGGATACAAATAACAGTGAATGAACCCCAATGGAACCAAATTGCCTTGAAAACAACAAAACCCCAATATCATAGTATAAAACTATTTAAGACTAAAGACAATTTCAAAGGCAGTTGGCTGACCTTAAGGTGTAGACAAGTTGTTTATAGACATGTTTGTCCAAAGTAAAATCCAGAAAGCCAACAGTACAACCCAATCCAAATACCTTTACTGGCATAGAAATAAAAAGTACAGCATAACAAATTTACATGGAGTTTCAGTTATAAAAACCAGTCAAACATCAAGAAGGGGGGCTAGTCTTTTGCTCCCTGATTGTTATGGCAGTCAAAAGGTACTTTGCAACCAGGCTTGTGATATGGGAACATTGGTCAGACAGTAGAAAAAAAACTAACTTCATTTCAGGTAATCCATAAAAATTAGACAGAATAGGTTTGATTATACAGTCCCACACTTCCCCATAAAAATCACAATAAAGTAAGACACGGGTGACAGTTTCAAGGTGCCTTCTATTACATAGGCAGACTCTAAACAGTACAATCTATCAAATACCTTTTATAAAATCAACACAATGACACAAAATAGCATGTTTTTAAGTTACCCAGAATTCTTCATCAGTCCCAATGTTTCAAAATAAACGAGGTAAAGCAAATTTTTCAGGTCATTGCAATCATGCTCTAAGATCACAGCATTATGTCAGGGATCACTGGGTGGTTCCAAACAAAATATATTACATAGATTATGTTCTTAGCCCCATGGTATGAAGTTAGCCACTCAAAGGGAACAAATCAGTTTGGAAGAGAGGTCTTTTAAATTTTTATTTATTTTATTTACATTATTATAGTCTGCCCTTTTCACTGAGACTCAAGGCAGATTACACAGTGTCAGTCAGACATGACCAACAGAATAGGACATCCAAATAAAGAATGCAATAGGGTTTAGATTGCAGAAATCTGAAACAGCTAAGCATAAGCATTCAAACATGACACCAACAAACATGACATTCAACAATGCAAAAAGTACACAGCAGGAGCATACAGCAACAGACAGTACACAGTAATATGCATCGTGCATCAGGGCCGGATTTAGGAGGGGGGGCAGAAGAGTTGTTTTGCCCCAGGGCGCCAAGAAAGGGGGGCGGCATCAGTGCAGCAAGGCACATGACATGGGGAAGGGGAAACTTCACTGCACCGCCACCCATCTTGCTACCATCTGTGGTGCCGCCAGCCCGGGACCCGCACCTCTATCTGCCACCAGCCCAGCGAAGCAGAGGCCACCAACTGACCACCCTTTCCCCACTGCAGCCGCTCCCACCCGCTGCACCTCTGAGCCCAGGCACAGGTGCACTGCTGGCCCCACCCCCTAGTCTTTTTGCTGCAATTGCCAAAGAGTGAGTGAGGAGCCTTGGAACACGTGCGTGGCCTGCCTCCACACCAGCTGCTTTCCAAGTTGAGGAGTAAGGGCTCCCACACTGCTGCTGCCGCCGCCCCCGGCCCTATTATTGTTACCTTTTCTGGACAGCAGCAGGAAACATGGCTGTACTGGTAAGCAGCAGGGCATGTGAGGTGGGGGAAAGTTGGCTGGCTTGGCTGGGCCACAGGGGCTGGGGGCTCTGAGCATTGGTCTGAGGCAATTGGGCATGAGTGGGAGGAGAAGCGGAGGAGCCGGGGCGAGGCCAGCCAAGGAGGTGCACAGACAGAAGCACATACAGCCAGACTGAGGCTGGAGAAGTGCCAATGGGTCAGGGAGGGGGGAGGCAGCGGGCACTGGAGCGCATACAGAGGTAACAGCAGGGGTGGGGGGGAGCAGTGGTTATCAAGGAAAGGGGAGAGAAGAGAAGAGGGGGCTGGTTTTTTCACGGAGAAGGTGAGTTGGGGACATACATAGGCAGGCACGTTCTGTCTGGGATGAAGAGCTGGTTCAGGAGGAACTATGAGGAGGGACAGATGCTCATCACCCTCCTTCCAGGGAGAGGAATAAATATTGGGGGGCCCAGTCTGGGGTGGGTCTGGGCATTGCGCTTATCTGGAGCTGACCCGGATTCCAACTGCCAAGTTTGTTGAGGATAGCAAATTCTCCAGCCCCCAGCAAACCACAAAGAGTTCCCAGGGGAGAAATGGTGGGAGATGGTGGTTTGTATTCATCCCCATACCAGCAGTATTGAGGTTCTTGAATCTTTGACCGAAATGCAATGAAAACCTGCTGATTTTCCAGCTTAGGGGGCCAAAAGAGCCCATAATAGTTAAAGGGAGGGAGTTCATGGAGGCTCCAGGCAGTAGAGATTTCCTGCTTTCAGCCAGGTTTGCATTTTCCAGGTTTCTGCTCCAAGACTGGGAGGGGTGTGGTGAGCTCACAAGGGCCTGAGAACAGAGGAGAAATGGAAGAGTGGGGTCTGCAGGTGACTGGGAAAAGTGCCCCCCCCCCAGTTCACACACACCCGCTTTCTGCTTCAGAAGGCGCTATTTTGTGCAAAAGAAAGCAGTCCCCAAGAAGAGTCGGGGAATTAAAACCAGCAGGAGACACGGGCAGGAAAGAATTTTTTTCTTCACCTTAAGCTGAAGAGGGGGCTGATGGTCTAGGCTGGGGGACAGCAGGAGGGGAGAGAGGAGACCCCACCCCACACACTCTTTGTGCCTTCTCTTCTTCTGGCCTTAGCAAGCCCTGCCTGCCTTCCTCTTTGGGAAACTGAGGCAGGGTTGCCAGCCTCCAGGTGGGGTCAGGAGATCTCCCACTTTTTCAACTGATCTCAAGCTGGCAGAAATCAGCTCCCCTGGAGAAAATGGCTGTTTTGAAGGGTGGACTCCATGGTATTGTACCCTGCTGAGGCTCCTCCCCTCCCCAAACCCTGCCCTCTCCCAGATCTACCCCAAAGTCTCCAGGTACTTCCAACACAGACCTCCAGCATTCACATACATAGCAATTTCCATGCTTTAAATACAGCATCACATTTCTACCACCCCTCATGAAGACATTCTGATTAGATTTTATTATGGACCTGTGGCTAAATACATTTTCTATCTTGTTTCATAACAATTTCCCAGAAGTTCATTAACTCCTCCCACCGCCCCCGGCATTTTATTGGTTCTGAGCGCCAGTTGAAGTAAACTTAGATTCATTCATGGTCATTTAAATCACTCTGTCTGTAGCAGCGTCTCTGATTTTTGTCCAATGTTCAGATTTCACTTGTTCTAGATATCCAATCAGAAAGTTTTACTGAAACTGTGTAGTGTCCCTGTGTGATTTTTGTCCATTATTCAGACTTCACTTGTTTTAGATATCCGATCAGGAAGTTTTATTGGAACTGTGTTTTTCCACAACTTTTGTTAAGTGGCTTTTTTATTAAATTGATGCTAATCTAAATGGTATTGATGTTATTATATGTACTTTTTATTTTAAAATATTTTCTAAAAATAATTTACCATCAAAGTCTCAGGAGAGAATGCTGGTCTGGATACTGCACTGTGGAATGCTTCCACAGTTCACAACTCCCAACTCCATAGTTACACCAAGGCATCATTTTGCTCCAAGTAAGTCAACCACCTTCCTTGCTCACAGTTCCATAGGCTCATACCTGGCTGGTAATAATGGTACTGGTCTCAGAGGGATAGATGCAGGCTACAGTTGTAGACTATGCCTATGCTATACTACAATGCATTGCAACCTTCCTCAATGCTGCCATTTTAGGGTGGCTTGGGTTGAGTGCCAATTCTGCATGGCCCATTCAGCAAGCAAGCGAGCACTGGTGTTCAATGGATCTGCTCATCTAGTAGCTATGAGTCCCACTTGCAGCACAACTCCTAGGCAGGTCACCTCCTCGGCCCCCCTCCTGGCTATTATTATTGACATTGGGTTTATGGTTTTTTTAAGTGGTTTTTAATTCTGTACAACATTGCCTGGAGCCCCACAGCAATGGAGATCAGGCAATTCAAAAATGCAATTAATAAGAATAATATGATTATTTTAAAATGAATCTATGTGTGTTTGTGTGTGTGTGTGTGTGCGCACATGTAGCCAGGACATTCACAGAACAATTAATCATTAATCATATTATAGAAAGTAATCATACTATAGAAAGCAATTGTGAAAATGACTTTCTAGATATGTGTGCATGTGCATACACACATACATAGATTCATTTTTCATAATCTTTATTTTTTTTTCTTTTGTTGGTGTTGTTATTATTGCATCCACTGTTGTGGGGCTCTAGGTAATGTTGTACAGAATTAAAAAATAATTAAACGAACATAAAACCAATGCCAAGATGTGAAATATATTAATTTCAGATCAAGAGGTAAGATTTACAGTGCCGTCTGTTTTCTGGCCTGTGGGTGCCTCATGGATATGGGGGAGGAATGGGGGATATCAGATACATCAGTGCTGATATCAGGTCCTGAAGTCTTTTACTACATCAGAAGGGTGTGGCCTAATATGCAAAGGAGTTCCTGCTACAAAAAAAGGCCTGCATATATGTATATAAAGGAAAAATATTAGAGGGTGGCATTTTTTACTTTTGCCCCCCCTCAAAAAATATTTTGATCCAGGCCTATAGTGCATTATATGCCAATAAATGTTTAGGATTACAAGTGTAAGTGCGCTTCTGGGCTTTAAAGCAGGAGTGTCAAACATATGTCCCATGAACAGAAACGTCCCCCACAGGACTCCTATGAAACCCACCAGCAACTGGCTCTCTCCTGCTTTTTTCTCCAGAACTGCTGCTGAGTCACAGCTTGCTTTGCCAGGTTCCCTCAATCCCACAGGACAGCCCCTCTTCCCTGCATCGGCTGAGGCTCCTCTCCCTCCTCCGCTTGCTTTGCCCAGCTCCCTCAATTGCACAGGAGAGATACAAAACACCTTTAAGACCACCAAAGGTTTATTCAAGATATGTGCTTTTGTGTGCTTTGCTACAGTGTGTGTGTGTTTTGTTGGGCTTGTTATGCTGTGGCTCTCCTGGGTGCAACAAGGCTCGCCTCCCCTGCTTTTTTCACTGTATTCATGCCCTCATGATCCAGTCTTACAGATACACAGCATAATCAAGATTGCTACAGTACAGACGGTGTCTCCAGATTTTGATGCAATAATTCAGAGCAAGAGGTGTCAGTTATCAGAGACTGTTCAAAAAAATATTGCCAGAGTGCTAATGTTTTAATCATATTTTAAAGTAAAAAATCTTTGTGTTTGTGTGTGTCCTTTATAAAGCTTGTATCTTTGCTACCTAGCATTACATTTTAGATGATACTAAATTGGGAGGGGTTGCAAAAACAGAAGACGACAGAAACAGGATACAGGATGATCTTGACAGGCTGGAAAACTGGGCTAAAACCAATAAAATGAATTTTAACAGGGAGAAATGTAAAGTTCTGCATTTAGGTAGGAAAAATCCAATGCACGGTTATAGGATGGGGGAGACTTGTCTTAGCAGTAGTATGTGCAAAAAGGATCTAGGGGTCTTAGTGGATAATACGCTGAACATGAGTCAACAGTGTGATGTGATGGCTAAAAAAACAAATGCAATTTTGGGCTGTATTAACAGAAGTACAGTGTCCCGATCACATGATGTGATGGTATCGTTTTGCTCCGCTCTGCTAAGACCTCACCTGAAGTACTGTGTTAATTTTTGGGCACCACATTTTAAGAAGGATATAGACAAGCTGGAACGGGTCCAGAGGAGTGCGACGAAGATGGTGAGGGGTCTGGAGACCTATGAGGAAAGGTTGAAGGAGCTGGGGATGTTTAGCCTGGAGAGGAGGCGGCTGAGAGGTGATATGATCACCATCTTCAAGTACCTGAAGGGCTGTCATACAGAGGATGCTGCGGAATTGTTTTCTGTGGCCCCGGAAGGTAGGACCAAAAGCAATGGGTTGAAATTAAATCAAAAGAGTTTCTGGCTCAACATTAGGACTGTTTCCTGACCGTTAGAGCGATTCCTCAGTGGAACAGGCTTCCTCGGGAGATGGTGGGCTCTCCTTCCTTTGAGGTTTTTAAACAGAGGCTAGATGGCCATCTGACAGCAATGAAGATCCTGTGAATTTAGGGGGAGGTGTTTGTGAGTTTCCTGCATTGTGTAGTGGGTTGGACTAGATGACCCTAGAGGTACCTTCCAATTCTATGATTCTATGACACACATGACCTGGCCCAACAAGGTCTCATTTATGTTAGACCTGGCCCTTGTAACAAATAACTTTGACACCCCTGCTTTAAAGAGTAAGCAATTCTGACATTTCTCCTTCATATCAGATATTTATTTTATTTATGTGTACAGTCTGCCTTTCTCACTGGGACTCAAGGTGGATTACACAGAGTAACTCAATGCAATCAACAAGATGGGATATGCAATAGGATTTGAACTGCATAGAAATCTGGAGCCAACCAGAAATCTGAAACAGAACTGAATCTCTGTCTAGCTCCCAATAATGGGTGAATTGTGGCATTCTGCATCAACTGGAGTTTCCAAGCTGATTCTGAGAGGAGACCAATGTCAGGAGTACTCCAGTAGTTTTGTCCCAATGTTACTGTAGTATAGATCTAGGTGGCCAGATTAGCCATATTAAAGTACTCTACTTGAGTAGCCATATCTGACTTTCATATAAATAGTGACTACAAAGTACAAAACCGGCAAAGAAAAAGCTGAACAGGAACTCAAAACTTAAGACAGTTCCTGTTGAGGTAAATGGGAGAACAGGGACAAATCAACTGTATTAGTGACTTTTGTTCATTATTAAATTACATAAAATAGCATTTCTACAAACATTCTATTTCAATTCACAAATTAATTTATGGGGAAAATGTATATAAGTGATTAAAATTGAACATTGACAAATGCACTTAACACAGCATATGTTAATACCTTAAAATGAGATTGTGTAATTTTTATACTATGCCACCTCGGGAACTAAATATTTAATTCAAATGGCATTGGCATTCTTAATATTGTTTGTCACACTCCTCTTTTAACACACACTACAGTTTTTCTCCACAGTCATGCAATTTACTGGTAGAAATATCAACTTACTACTTCAAGAGATAAACCTTATAAATTCTTATTTCATTTGATCTAGTACTACAAGAAAGTTAGGAATGAATTATTGCGTTAGTTGTCATCATGGCAGAAATAAATCCGTAGAATCCTTAAGTCTAGTAAATATATTCAAAATTTGCTAATATATTAAAAAACACAAGAAAGTTATTCCTTAATATGCAATAAAGGATACAGTATACTGTACATATAGCATACTGGAGGGAGATTAAGGAGCCCCAAATTCAGCTTCCTGCTCACCATGAAATTCAATGAGCCACTTTGGACCCCCTATTCAAGGTTATCGTGAGGATAAAATGGGTGGAAGAGAGATTGCGAGAACTACATATGCTACTCTGAGATTCTTGCACAAAAAGCAGGATAGAAGTGTGAGAAGTTTAGGAGTTCCAGGAACTCTTTAATGGGCTACACAGAGCAAAAATTATAAACAGGCAGCATTTACTTACGCATTTGAACTGTGCACACTCTTAAGACCACATGTACTTCTAGCATTTATACTCATAGTAAAAAACTATACCATACAGTAGTTTAAAAAGCCATGTAGCATGTGAAGAACCATGCAAGATTTTTTTAAAAAAAATGTGAAAAGACAAGCAGTTTTGTTATAGGTAACAAAAAATGGGCCTTAATATAAAACATTCTTTTAAAATCCAGCTGAATATGTTGTAAATAAGCTGTGAATATGCTGAAAAGCTAGGATTAAGAACACTGTGTAGAAATATAATAACAATCACCTTTTTATGGATTACACTAAAAAGGAAAGTACAAACATTTTGAATTCTATTATCACAAAAGAACAGTCTTAAAATCTGTTCCAAAAAGATTTCTGACTGCTCAGCAAAGTTAAACTAGTGAAAAAGATTTCATTTTTATGCTGCTCAACATGAGACATGAAACACTTTAGCGTCAACTACTGTAAGAACAATTTTCCACCTTCAATTGTAAGTCCTTTAATAGAAATGCACGTCACATCTGATTAAGTTACAGAGCAAAGTGCGGTTGCGCTTAACAACTCCCCATTTCCATACGGAAGAATTTAACAAGCATACAAGAACAGAACAATCTAACTTGTTCAGTGTAGTGCTACATTTCACGTCTGTCACTACTATAAGCCAATCATTACACCAGATCAGTCAACTCATAGGCTTATGAAATCTCTTACCAGTTACAACTGAAAAAAGGGGTGGGACTTCCACTATCATCTTAGTGTGAAGTATCACTGCCTCTCAAAAAAGCAAGATGATTTCTCGGCCTTGTACAGAAGTTCCAAGCAGAAAGCTGTCTAATAACTTAATGATCTACACCTCAAGGTGTTACTTTGCAGTTTCACTAAACTTATAAAGTTTACTTTCAGGATCCTTCTTTTAAAATGTTTAAGAAAGCTGTCCTCTTTTTCTTTTTCTAAGAAAACTTACTCCATCCTAAAAAGTATTCTTTGTCCTGGACTGGTTACAGCTGTGGTCTAGTCTAATAAAAGGCTAGCACAAAATCCTAATACTAAACCCTGAACACTGATCTCTGAATCTCATAGCTATGCTATGAAAAAGAACTGACAAAGTCAGCTGCTAATAAAGTATGAAATCTTGTTGGTAAAGTGTTGAAGCATAATGAAATATTTTAAACTTTACCACAAGTGCTAGAGGAAAATGACAGAACAGTTCTCAATAGAGCATTAATGCCAAACAATGCAGACAATCAAGGCTAAACACAGTTTGAGAGGAGTTATTTTTAAACTACATTTAATTTTCAGTACAGTGAATTATAACTTTACATAGTATGATAGCTAAGAAGTTTTTACTATTGTACAATAAATGAAAATCTAAAGCTAGTTTTTAAATCAAATATTCAATTTGTCCTTTCCAGGCTTTAATGCCAGTTTAATCCACAAGTTCCCTTTCAAACTAAATCATCCGTTAAATAACTTGTTGCTTACTTTCACTTCCTTAGCAAACTTGTACCTTAATGCTCTTCAGTGTTAATTGTTTAGACAAATAGAGATCACTTAAAAAAAGAAAAAGAAAAAGAAGCCAACTCCAGAGATAAATCTACTTCCAGAAGACTGGCTACTGTTTTGAAAAGGACATTTTATAAATCAGAGTAAACAGAACAATGTCCAGGACAACATGGAGTCAGAACACATCTCACTGGAAACCACCCAAACTTCAAATCAGGGGGATCTAGAGCAAATTAATTTTGCTATCTATTCATACTTGAACTCTCTCAGTCAAAGACCCCCTCCTCTTTCCTACCTCACCAACTTATAAGCATTGGGAAAAGAAAACAAAAGTTGAGATGTAGAAAAAGAAAGGAATCACAAGAAAGGCGGGGGAGAAGGGTCTATCTTGAAGAGAAAATGCAGACTAAGTGTGATTACAAGGAGAATAAAATTGATGCAGAATCCAATGCAGTCTTCACAAGCCACTAGAACATAGCTATATGTAGATGTTCCAAATCACCCTCATCTGATTTTCAGAGCTTGACAGGTATGTATAAATAGCAAAATCCCTGTAGAGATTGAGGACATCAGGGTGCTTACTAAGCCCTCCCCTTTGCCATCAAAGGGCACCCTGCAGCTTCATATCTACTAATGAGGTGGTAAAGAATATTTATTTCCGTTCCAGCCCATCGCGAGGGGGGGCGGGGGGGGTGATGGACAAAGTGGCAGCAGCAACATAAACTTTTGGCTGCATTTTGCTCAAGTACCGCTGGCCAACGGTGAGCACGCTTGTTCCCAGGGAACTCAGAGCATCTCCTCTCCCCCGCCCAAGGCGCCAACACCGCCAGCTTTTGACGACATTTTGCGGATATGGGGAGACAGAACTTCCCTCCCTCTGAACTCAGAGCAGTAACCGAGAGGGCAACCCTGCTGCCATCTTAGAACGGGGCCCCTCCTTTAATCCAAACCAGTGGAACTGCGAGGAACCAAGGAAACAGGGCAGGGGCTCCATGGGCAAGAGAGCCAACGAGCGAGCGAGGAAGACGTGCAATCTAGGAGTTGGCCAGTGGTGCCAGGGCAGCTGCAAAAGGGGCCCCCAAGGAAAACAGGAGGGGGCACCGACCATGCAAATGAAAAGAAGAATGGCAAAGGGAGAGCACCCACAGCCAGCGAGGAAACAAAAAAGTGCAGGAAGGGAATGGAGGCACTGCGAAGTCCGGGAGTAGTACAAGGAGGCTGCAAAGTGGCCTAGGAAAGAAAGGGAGCGCGGGTGCTATGGGGCAGGCGAAGGGGGTGCTGGTGCAATGAACTGGCGGGCCTCGAAAAGGAAGGGGGAGCACGATAAGTTGGGTAGAGCAGGCCTCCTCCCCACTTACCTTGATGTGGAAGCGGATGAGGGCCAGGCGGATGCAGTGCGCCATGCAGACGGGCGGCAGGAACCAGACCTTCGGCGGCGGGGTACCCTTGTTCTGGACGTGGCTGACGATCTGCTGGGCGGTCTGGCGCTCGTTGCCCTGCCGCTTCACCCACTCGTGGAGCCGGGCCTTCTCCAGCGCGCCGTTAAAGAAAACGAAGAGCTCGATGTTGCCATTGAAACAGGCCTTGGCCAGCGCCGCCAAGTAGCCCAGCATGTGGTTCCACTGCCCGCCGCTCACCCAGTCCGTGTAGAAGCCACCGTAGAGCCGGTGCAGGCAGTTGTCGGCGTCGATGAGAAGGCGCAGCGGGGTCTGGGGGGGCCTTTGCCGGCCGCCACCCACCAGGCTGCCCCGGGCCAGCTTCTGCAGCTCCACCGGCACCACGGCGCTGGGGCAGTGCTTCTCGATGTAGTCCTGGAAGCCTTGCACTCCCATGGCGGCAGAAGGGAGAGGGGGGACTCAACGGGCTGGTGATGTCGGGGCGACTGCGAGTAAGCTGGCTGAAGAGGGGCAGCTGCCGTCCGGGCGAGGCAGTAGTAGCAGCTGTAGTAGTAGTAGTTGCGAGTCGTGGGACGTGATGGAGGCTCAACTAAGGTGGGTGGGTTGTTTGGTGGGTGGGCTGGCTGGCTGCAGTTGCACGGTGGCTCTTCAGGGGGGAGTTGTATGGATTAGTGGAGGGTTCATGGCTGCTGCGGCCGCCATGTGCTGCTCTCACACAGCCATGGCTCAGGGGATCCGGGCTTCTGCTGTGGCTGCTGCCGCTGCGGCTCCTACTGCCGGGGGAAGGAAGGAAGGGAGGGAAGAGAGAGCGGGAGGGGAGGGAGGAGAAGAGGAGGAAGGGAAGGGAAAGGAGAGGCAGGGGGGAGGGAGCGGCACAGCGCGCAGGAAACCAGCCCACTGGCCGCCGCGGAACAGGCGGGACTTGGCCCGGGATGTCGGCGCTGCTCACGCCCGCTTGCCAGCTCGCAGGCTGGACCTATAGCGCCCCCCCTCTCCGCTCCCCTTTGCGGGGCACCCCCGGGAGGGCTGGGCCGGCTCCCCACCGCCGGCCCCTGGCTACGCGGCTGTGCCGCTGTCCTGCCACTGAGACACTCGGGCGCTGGGGCCTGCCCGGCCGGGCCTGTTACATAACCCAAGCATGCGCACCGCGGGGCGGGCGGGAAAGAAGCGACGAGGAGGATTGGACCGGGGAAGGCCTCGCAAGCGGAAATGAAATGGAGGAGGTGGACGGGAGGGGGGTTGTCAGCAGAGCTTGCGTAAGGGGAGGGGAGCCAGAGCGGGGGGGGGGGGATTCACTGGAAAGGAATATATGGGATGAGCAGGGGAGGGGGCTGTGAAGGGAAAATAGAAAGGAAGGCGGCTTTAAATAGAGGGAGTGAGAGGAAACGACGAAGCTTGGGGGATTTCCTGTGAAGACGCCTCTTCTCAAAGCGGAACACCTCACAGATAGTAGAATCGTGATTCTGCTTTCTGCTGATTTTTATATTAAGGGACGAAAAGCGCTGAGATTTACTTTATCTTTGAGGGCCGTCGTGGAGATAACCGCACATTTTTTGCTGCTACGTGTCGATCCTACACAGTTTTAGATTCACACCCTTTCATTTCTGTTGGGTTTGCGCATCCAGCTATTCTCGTCAGCCCTCCCCGCCCCCCTCCGTTTTGCCTTGTGGTTGTTGACCCACGTGAACCCCTTCCGCGGAGTTAGTCGTTGGTTGCGGATACACTTCATAACAAAATCAAAATTATTTTTGTGTAGTAAGTAAATTGGTCTATTTATTGGGGATAATAATACAACACCTTTTAAGCCCAAACATTAGTGAGTTCCTTAAATCAAGCTAGAATCTATTTAGATAAAATGAGCGTTATTTAATATTAAAACTTGTCCATCAAGGGCCAAACATTGCAGTATTATTAAAACAACGTCGTTTTTAAAAAATACCTGCACCAGCATGATTCAGCTAAAAGTTAAACACATAAAACAAAGCATGCACTTACCCAGGGCCATAGCCGGCAGGGATGGGGGGGGGGGCGCACAGGGGTGGTGCCCCTATAGAATCTGCAACACCTCCACCCAATCTTCCCTAATGTTCCCCTTCAGTAAAAGGTAAGATTGGCTGGGGGTGCTGTAGATTCCATAGGGGTTACAGCCCTGCACTTAACCTGATTTTTAGGCACATTTAAAACCTTTTTCAAAGGATGTCTTAACTGCATAAACTTGGACTGCACATCTCTCATCTTGAAATAAAAGGGAATTACTGATTTGATTTGAAGTTACTGGTTTGTGCCTTTGATTACAGCATTGGATCACCAGAAGGGCAAGTGTTGGGCTGCCATGTCTATTCTCTTGGTAGGAATATTTGACTAGTTTGCCAATTAGACTGCTACTTACCGTGAGGAAAAAGAATATGCTGTGAAGTCACCACTGACTCATGGCAACCCTTATCCATGGGACATTCCAGGCACAAGATAAGCAGGAGTGGTTTGTCATTGCCTTCTGCTGCATAGGAACCTCATTGTTCCTTGGTGGTCACTGTCTTAGTACTGATTGTGGTCAACCTTGCTTAGCTCACAAGTTCTGAGGAACCCAGGCTAACCCTTAACATACCAGATACATATATACAATTCTGCAGGTGTCATATCTACATTGATAAGAGTTTACTGAAGACTGAGGGGAAAGACAATGGAGGTAAAGCTGACCATTTTGACCATCTAGTCAAGGAAGTTCTGACTAATCCTAAAAAGGAGTAATGAGTCACTTTTATCACAAATTTATTCCAAATGTTTGTTAATTTTTTTTAGTGAAGCATAGAGGATGGAGGCCAGATTGTAACAGATCTAAGATCAACTCCATAGGATAGCTTGAATCTTATGCTTACTGAGTAAAATAAATCTTGTGTTTAGTAAATACAAGAAACTGGATAAAATAAACTGATTACAAACAGTAACAAAAAGTACATCTTAATTGAGCTTTACATTAAAAGGTGAGGGGGAATTAGGGATGTCAGCTTCCACATGGGACTTGGGATCCCCTGGAATTACAGCTCATCTCCAGACAACAAAGATCAGTTCCCCTAGAAAAGACTGATTTCTTGGAGGATGGACTGTATGATATTGTACCCTACAGAGGATCCTGTCCATACCAGGCTCCATCCCCAAATCTCCAGGAACTTCCCAACCTGGATCTGGCAATCCTACCCCCCCCACCCCCTTCGCTGGTAGCCAGGGAACACATGGAAACCCTAGGGGAGATTAAAATGTATATGGTAATTAAAATAGATGAGAGTGGAAATGAAGGAGTCTGCAAGAAAAGAGGAACGCAATTTGTGCAGGAGTAAATAGTACCTGATCAGAAAGGTTCATATTACAGTCTTTTATTTTTCACTTAGCAATAGACAGATGTCATAGATTGCTGGGATCAAATATGAAGTGATTGTTACAGCTATATCTCTGCATAGGGATTGTTAGCTTTTCTTTGGTAATGATCCTACAAAATGTCAGGGACAATACTGTGTTTTTGGAATTAAACATAAGAAGAGCGATTCTTCCTAAAATCCTACTTGTATTCAGTTTTACCTTGTTGCATATGTAATTTTAGAGCCAAAGCTAGAATCTCTGTGAGTTGGAGCCTTTCTGGGTAAAGAGGTTCCTTTCACTCTAGGTGTCCAACTAGTTCTAAACCAGCTGTGCTAATAGCAATTGACTTTGAGTTCAATCCAAAGTGCTTTGCAGTGCTCAACTCCTTTCCCCTCTCCTCTTCCATAATTTTCCAGATAAATATGCTGGAAATGCTTTTGTTTCCATTATATCAGAAGAAGCGAGTCTGACTCATAAAAGTTCATGCTGGAATAAATGTTAGGGTTTTTTAAAGGTAACATTGGACTTTTTATTCCGCTACAATAGCCTAATACAGCTACCCCTCCAGAACTGGCATTGTTAAAGTACATGGCCTGAGATTCACATATCTGAAGGAGTCCCTCGCTCTTTATGGACCAGGTTGGTTTCAGCTGACAAAGGTTTCTTCTGATGGTTCATTCCTTATGTCAAGTTTGGTCAAAATGTGAGACATGGAGAGCATTCTCTGTAGGAGACCCAACACAGTGGAAGTCTTGAGGTTAGAAGAGCCAGAAAAGGAAAGGTCCCCTGTGCAAGCACCAGACGTTTCCGACTCTGGGGTGATGTTGCTTTCACAACATTTTCACAGCAGACTTTTTACGGGGTGGTTTGCTATTGCCTTCCCCAGTCATCTACACTTTCCCCCCAGCAAGCTGGGTACTCATTTTATCGACCTCAGAAGGATGGAAGGCTGAATCAACCTCGAGCCAGCTACCTGAAAACCCAGCTTCCACCAGGGATCGAACTCAGGTCGTGAGCAGAGCTTAGGACTGCAGTACTGCAGTTTTAATACACTGCGCCACGGGGCTCTTCTAAAAGAGCCAAGCCACTTGCAAATTTCTTTAGAACATGCAAACAATTTCATATTGGATTTTAAGTGATCACTGCTCTCGCTATTGATATTCCCCCCCTTCGGCTGTTAATTATTATATTTCATTTTTATGATTTGTAAATTTTCTTGGCTTTAAGAAAGCTTATACATAAATAGCTAAATAAATACATGAGGTTTCTTCTATTTAGTTTCTGTAATATAATAAAGCATTTCAGTTTAAATGGGGGAAAAAAGGTCCCCTGTGCAAGCACCAGTTGTTTCCGACTCTGGGTGACGTCACTTTCACAACATTTTCACGGCAGACTTTTTACGGGGTGGTTTGCCATTGCCTTCCCCAGTCATTTATACTATCTTTGGACTCTATGGTCCTCACAAACTACCACCCAGTTTCAAGTTTACAGTTTCTGGGCAAGGCAGTAGAGTGGGCGGTGGTGACACAGCTGCAGGCTTTCTTGGAGGAAGGTAACGTCTTGGATTTCTTCCAGTCCAGTTTCTGCTGGGCCCATGGGGCAGAGATAGTGTTGGTTGCCTTAGCGGATGATCTCCAAAGAAATCTGGATCGAGGTGGATTGGTGCTGCTGATGCTTTTGGATCTGTCAGCAGCATTCGATATGGTCAACCATGATGTGTTGATCCGCTGCCTCGCCAATGTGGGAATATGGGGGCTTGCCTTACAGTGGCTGGTCTCCCTTCTTCAAGGTCGGGCACAGAGGGTAGAGCTTGGGGGTGAGTTGTTCCAGCGGTACTCACTGGATTACGGTGTACCACAGGAAGCAGTTCTCTCCCCGATGTTGTTTAACATCTATATGCACCCCCTCGCCCAGATTATTCTGAGATCTGGGCTGGGTTGTCACTAATTTGCAGACACCCAGCTCTAACTACTGATGGATGGCCGCCTGGACTCAGCCTCAGAGGGACTGGCTGAAGCATTGCAAGCCTTGACTGGATGGTTACAACAGAGCCAGCTGAAACAAAATCTATTGAAGACAGTGGTCCTCTGGCTGGGCCATGGGGAACTGGGAATGGGGATCAGGCTCTCATCTTTTGAACAGGTTCCACTGGTACCAACATATAAGATTAATAGCCTGGGAGTATTTTTGGATGCCTTTCTGACTTTGGAGGCCCAGGTCACCACCATTGCCAGATCTGCTTTTTTCCATCTTAGGTGGGTCAGGTAGTTGGTCCCATATCTCACCCCTCATGACCTGGCCACTGACCCATGTAATGGCTGCCAGTTCCAAGTTGGTGGGAAATTCCTGGAGATTCTGAGGTAGATTTTGAGGCGGGCATAAGAGTTAGGGCTTCAGAGCCAGACACAGGTTCTTGCTGTGGAAGTTGACTTGATTTTGGACCAGTCACAGACTTTCAGCCTAACCTGCCTCACAGGGTAGTTGTTCAGATCAAAGGAGGGAGAGGAGAAGGATGTAAGCTGCTTTGGTCCCCTCCCCCTGACTTTAGGAAAAGACTGCCCTTTTCCTGTGTAGAAGCTGAAGGCAGGGGGAAAGCAATAGAAAGCTGAAGTCGGATGGGCAGATAAAAGGAAAGAGATAGGGTTGCCAACTTCAAATTAGGAAAATCCTGGAGATTTAAGGGGTGGGGCCTGGAGAGGGTGGGATTTGAGGAGGGTAGGATCTCAGGCGGGTACAATGCCATTTCCTCCTGGAGAACACTCAGAATTACAAGTGCTCTCCAGATGGCAGCAATCAGCTCCCTTTGAGGTGAGGGGGAGTGAATACCTTCAATTGGGTGGGTGCAAAGACAGCAAGAGGGGTACACCCAGAGCTTCTTTCCAGAGCCCATTGCATTTTTCTCCACAATGGGACTTATTCCTAGTTGTGCAATAAAGATCCAATCCAAAACACACTTAAACCTGGAGGAAACACCTCTTGAAACCAACTAAAAAAGCATACAGTTTTGGAGTTACAGTGAAGATTCCAAACAGCGGGAGCTTGTGGTTGAAGTATGACACTGTCAGTTAATTTTTATGTATACAGTGTCACCAATGTACACAGCACTTTACAGCATCAGCAATAAACCAGGGGTAAACTGTCAGTGTGAACACACCCTGATATATTATACTGATGTCCTCCATTGGCAGGTTGCTGTAGTGTACAATATTTTTTTTTATTTAAGCTGCAAAAGTAGAGCTACTCCTGAAAATTTAGTAACATCTTTCATCTAGGTCTAAGGTTCATTTATCACTTCCAGTGTTCAGATACTTCGGCACTGATGCAATCTGTTAGTGTGATTTTTTCCCCCTTTTTAGTTAAAGAGCTCTCTCTGGCCATTGCTTCTCACACCTTTTAGACTGATTATTACCCATGAGAAGAGCTATTAACTCCAATTCCCATATTTTCACAAGTAGAATTGTTGAAAGTTATTCTTGCTAGTAATTTTTTAAATAAAAGCTAGCCTCATAAATATTCCTTTAAAATTTCTAATTTTATATAGGAACAACCTTGTCAGGGTTAAGCACTTTCAGGCCTGGTGATTTCAAAAGGAGAATAAAACTTTCTCATTGAAATGGATGAGTTTTTTTGCAGGATCACATGTTTGAAGGCAAACTCAGTCTCCCAAGTCTGTGTTTGTTTCACTTTGCTAAAGCAAGAGTGGAGTTCAAGAAAGAAGGTGCTCTTGCTCACCAATTCTTGCCTGAAGACCTTCCCTATCTAGCCTTCTTTCATGTTTTGAAGCTGGTCTAGGTAGGGTTGCCAAGTCCCCTGTGGCCTCTGGTGGGGGACTGTTTTCCCACGCATGCACACAGCTCGATGCCGTCACTTGTGAGTGATGTCATTGCACCGGCGATGTTGTGCGTTGGCCGCTCTAAAAGCTTCTGGGAAAACTCTATGGTTTTCCTGGGTGCTCTATGGTAGATTTTCCCTGCCAAATTGCTAGAGCATAGAGTTTTCCCGGAAGCTCCTAGAGTGGCTGGCATGCAACATCGCCAGTGTGATGACATCACTCATGAGTGATGTCATTGCGCTGGCGATGTCAGGAGGGGATCCCCCCACTGTCCCACTGAGCTGGCAGGTTGGAGACCTCCTCAGTGGGAGAACTTCCACCCTGCCTGGGAGCTGGGCAGTCCTAGGAGAAGACAAAGATAAAGCAAAACGCTACTATATGTGTGGTTTGGTAAGGTAACATGGTATAGTGCAATCCTGAGGACTGCGGTGGTAGAGGTACCTGGCCGTACGTCGCACTTGGCTACTTCCTTCCCTCAGAGGCAAGATTTTCCCCTCTGTTTCCCCCCACCCCCCTGTCTGACTGAGCTGTCCTAGTTATGTGTTTTCGGTCTCACCCAGGCTGTCCCACCCTATAACAGTATGATTTTGCAGCTGTCTCAGCCCAAGAACTTGAGGGAAGGACAAGATCAATTTAAAGGCATCCAAGGCTTTCTAAAATTCAAAAATAACAAAATATTTTATTCAACCTAGAGGGAAAAAGGTTGGATGAAATCAAGTAAAATTTCTCCTCAGCGTTCAGCTCTCAAGTCTTTCTCTGCTCAGATGATGCTAGCCAATCAGATTCCTTGGAGCAGCCTGTCATTCTAGGCTCTCTGTTTCTGTGACTACATAACCCTTCCCAGGGCTTTTTTTAAAAAGAAAAAGCCTAGCAGAAACTCATTTACATATTAGGCCACACCCCCTGACATCACCATTGTTTCACTCAGGGCTTTTTTGTAGAAAAGGCCCAGCAGGAACTCATTTGCATAATCGGCCACACCCCCAACACCAAGCCAGCCAGAACTATGTTCCTGTGCGTTCCTGCTCAAGAAAAGCCCTGACCCTTCCAGTCTGTCATGATCTGAGGTCTAGTGTGGCCGAGAGGGCAGGGAGAAGCCTGCCTAGGAGTAAATAGAGGGACCTGCATCTCCCAGGATTCCTTCTGTCCCTCTAATTGGGAAGCAGAGTTTTGGAGGGAAAACTAACGCAGAGGAAAGCATAAATAGGCTTGGCTGGAAAGGGAAGATCTTCTTCGTGGTCTCTGTGCTTCACACTCATGGGATATAGCGCCTGCGCTGATCCTCCGAATCGGTACCTAAAAAGCCCGGGATTTTTTCACGCTCGGCACCAGTGAGCATGCACAGGTGTCCCAGTATGTATGCTCACTGGAGCCAGTGTGCGGATCCCGCCAGTTCCTTTTTGACCGCCACATTGATAGGATTTCCTTTTGATTGCTCCGGTCAGTATTTGGTAATCCTTTGGATTTTCTCCTTGTTATATAGCCCGTTTGTTGTTTTCTTAGTATAGTAGTTAAGTGTTAGAGTTAGTTATTGTTGTATGAAAGAAAAAGAAAAAAGACTGTTGTTGGACTTGCCCTTCGGGACTTTATTTTCCCTGCATTCCCTCAGAGATCGTTCTGTGTGGGGTCCGGCGCCTATGGAAAGACGGGGGTTTTTTAAATGTTGCCGCAAGTGTGGTAGCAAAATTGTACCTCCTGACAGTCACTCCCTCTGCTTATTATGTCTGGGCGAGGGACACCGAGTGGATTCGTGCCTGCATTGCTCCAGTTTCTCTAAGCAAACTCGCAAAAACGGGGCAGCAAAGCTATCAGCAGCACTCGTAGAATCGGCTCTTCATCTGCAGAAAATGGCAACAGGCCCATCGGTATTGATGGGGGAAGAGGCCCCGATGGTTACATCGGTCGATCCATCATCACCGGTGCAGACCGATATGCCGACTGAGCGAGGCTGACCCACAAAATGACCCTCTGAAGGGTTAGTGGCGACCCCGGCCAAGAAACATCGGGACGATTCGGGGACCCGATCGTCCCTCCCGAAGAAGTCTAAGTCAGAGGAGAAGCAGAAGAACAGACCTTCCCGCACTCCTTCTCCTTCTCAGGATGCTTCGGTATCGACGCAAGCCGCTCCACCCCGGAAGATCCTGGTGTCTTCGCGTCCATGGAGTCCTTCGGTGTCAAGAAGCAGAGGTTCGCAGCTGATCCATCTGTCGGGATCTGAGCAGGAGATAGATCTGACCCAGCGCACCCATTCATTGAGATCGGGATCGCGTCGTTGGAGCGACAGTGGTTCGGTATCGGAGATCAAGGCTTAGGTGCCGAACAAACCCCTGGCACCTCTTCCACCGATGGTGGGACGGAGAGAGATTGAACTGGCTGCTATGGTTCGACGTTTCCCGCCACCTCCACTGTGGGATCAACGTCAGTGGCCTTGTTCCTATGGTTACCCGTACCCGCCATACCAGTGGTACCCTCCACGTGACTTCCCCGAATGGACCAGCGGTTGGAAGCCTCGCATCTCTTGAGGGTTTCACATCACTCCACACATTGTGCATTGGCATCGGTGTCGATCCCTCCCGAGCGACGCAGAGATCAGGTGGAGGAAGTGCAAGCACGTTCATCGGTGTCACTGCGGTCACCTGAATGAGCTTCGACCCCAATACTGTCTGAGCCCTCGGTGAGAAGAGACTCCTCGTCATCGGACTCTGAGGTCGGTACCGATGATCCTGACAGGGCAGTGGATCCTTCGCCAGAGTCGCATATTGCTGAGGACCTTCCCATATCTCCATCGGAAGATCTGAAGTCTTATGGAGACCTGGTGAAGCGGATGGCACACTCCCTCTCCCTCACAGTGGTTCAACCACAGCCAGTCATCGATGACACCAGCTTTGATATAATGCAGAGAGACACATTGACGACTGTGGCCCTTCCAGTGACCAAAGTCATCCTGCAGGCGGTGAAGGAGCCCTGGGCAAAGTCGGCATCTACACCAATCTCTACGTGGAGACTGGACCATATGTATCGGGTTCAGGAGGCTGGTGCTGAGTTTCTGTTCGCCCATCCCAAGCCCAACTCGGTGGTGGTTTCTTCGTCCTGTAAGGCGCGCAAGACCCATTCTTCTCCACCTGACAAAAAGAGCAAGAAATTAGACAATGCGGCCAGAAAATTCTATTCAGCTGGAGCATTGGGAGTAAAGGTTTCCAATTATGCAGTGTGCATGGCTCGCACCAATACTCCATTTGGGAGCAGTTCACACTGCTATTGTCTTCCTTGAGCAAGGAGAAGTGATCTTCGTTTAAGAAGCTGCAAAAGGAGGGCTTTGCTGTGGCTAAGCAACAACTGGCTGCAGCAAAGCACATGGTGGATGTATCGGCTAAAACCATCACCTCTGCTGTTTCCTTGTGTCGTCACTCTCGGCTAAGGTCTACAGCTATTCAGCCTGACACCAGGGCCTACGTTGAAGACCTGCCTTTCGAAGGTGAAGGTCTTTTTAGTTCAACCACCGACAGTGTCCTTCAAGAGATGGACAAAAGTATAAAGACCTCAAGAAATCTGGTGTCCCGGCTTATTCTAGGGCTGGCAAGCCTAAGCAATGGCATAAATCATGGCCCTACCAGAAATTCAAGAGGCCCTACCAGAAATTCTCCCCCGACCAGCAGTGGAGATCTCACGCTTCGCAACCAGAGAGTAGGTCCCCCTATAGGGGAAATAACAAAAATGGATTTGCTTCAGCATCTCAAACCACCGGCAAATCTAAGGGTGCCTGCCCACAGAAGCAAGGCCTTTGACTTTTCTGTAGCACGCATTGCCACCCTTCCATCACATATCCGCCTCCGTCAATATCTTCCGGCTTGGGAGTCCATCTCCACAGACAGGTGGGCTCTTTCCATCATAGCAGAAGGATACAAGATAGACTTCGTTCAGGTTCTGACTCAGTCAGTGATTGTCATCACATCCCCTTCCCCTGCTGGCGGAGGTGAGCAACCTCTTGCAGAAACAAGCCATAGAACCGGTCCCAGTAGAGGCCAGAACGAGGGGGGGGGGCGGTTCTATTCTCATTATTTCCTGGTTCCCAAACGGGATGGAGAATTGAGACCAATTATGGACCTTCAAAATCTGAACAAGTTTATCGTGTACCAGAAGTTCAGGATGTCCACCCTGCAAACAATCCTTCCCCTCATCAACCAAGGGGACTGGATGGCAGTGTTGGATCTCAAGGATGCCTACTTCCACATCAGCATCCATCCTCCTTCGTACAGGCATTTCCTTCGTTTTGCAATAGGTTCCAACCATTTTCAGTACAAAGCCCTCCCATTCAGCCTGTGCACTGCACCACAGGTGTTTACCAAGATGATGAGTGTTGTAGCTGCGCATCTTCGGCTTCAAGGCATAGTCGTCTTTCTGTATATCGACGACTGGCTCCTTGTGGTGAAGTCGGAAGAGCGTCTATCCAGCCATATTGCAACCATCTTCTTCATACCTTAGGTCTGCAGGTCAACATGACAAAGTCTCATCTTACACCATCACGGACAGTTTAGTTTATAGGGGCCTTGCTGGACACAAGCCTTCACCGGGCTTTTCTGCCTCAGTAGAGAGCGATGGACATCCTTCTCTTCCAAAGTTGGAAATGGGGCATGGCACAGCAGCTGCAGCGGATGCTGGGGCTGATGTCGGCGACTACAAGCGTGCTGCTGTTTGCAAAATTGATAATGAGAGGTCTTCAACTGTGGTTCCTCAAACAGTTTTGGCCTTTACGGGACTCACCTCGGAAGAGGTTTACAATTCCACCCTCAATCCTCTGGACCCTGAAATGGTGGAAATCCAGCGACATCTGTCAGGGAGCTCCCTTCCATCTACCTGTGATGACAGTTACGATCACCACAGATGCGTCTTTGTGGGGCTGGGGTGCTCACATAGATTCTCTGTGTGTGTGGGGGGGGGGGGGCTTGGCCTACACAGCTGACTCGTTGCCACATAAACTATCTGGAATGGTGGCAACTAATTTCTCCCTTCGGTCTTTCTGTCCCATGGTGGCGGGGAAGGCTGTGGCCCTGTTGACGGACAATACTGCAGCCCTTTGTTATGTCAACAGGCAGGGTGGGACAGTCTCTCGACGGCTCTGTGCACTAGCAATAGAACTGTGGATGGAGTGCCTGGAGCACGGCATCTATGTAAAGGCTGTGCACCTTCCAGGGGTGTTCAATCTGCGGGCGGACTCGTTGAGCAGAGGAGCAGCATCTCCACACAAGTGGGAGATGCAGTGGCGCTTCCTTCAACCCGTGTTTCAGCTCTGGGGGTATCCTCAGGTGGATGTGTTTGCCACAGCCAGAAATCGGAAGTGTCCTCTGTTCTGTTCCAGGGGGGGCATGGATCCAGAGTCATTGGGAGATGGCTTGATGTTCCCGTGGAACGATTGGTTCCTATATATGTTTCCGCCTCTGCTGACAAGAGTTGTCAACAAAATTGTGAGGGAGAGACCACGGTGCATTCTAGTGACGCCGTGGTGGCCTTGGCAGAACTCATTCCCGATCTTGCTTCAATTAGCGAGGGGGGTTTTCTATCAGAACTGGACTTTCTGTCGGCCCAGAACGGACACATGTTTCATCACAACGTGCCTCATCTAAAGCTGACGGCGTGGTTCATCGATCCTGTGAGTTCTCCAGCAGAGTCCAACACATCTTTCTAAATAGTAGAAAGTTGTCTACCCGTGCTTCCAATGACAGGAAGTGAGGGAAGTTTCTTCAGTTTTTGGCTGACCCTACAGTCTCACCCCAATGGGTGGGTCTGTTGGTGATTTTTTAATTTCTGTTATCTTTGGTGGATGCTGGACTTTCCTTTTCTTCTGTTAAAGTTTATTTATCAGCAATATCAGCATACCATGAGCCTGTTGAGGGACATTCAGTTTTTGCTCATCCTCATTTGAAGAGGTTTCTAAAAGGACTGCTCAGATTGCATCCTCCATCAAGATCACCTCCACAGTTGTGGGACTTGTCTTTAGTATTGGACAGGTTGACTCAGCGTCCCTTCGAACCAATGGCAGCCTGTTCTCTTCAACTTCTGTCATGGAAGACTGCCTTTTTGGTGGCTATCACGTCGGCATGCCGTGTAAGGGAACTCATGGCTATGCGTTGTGACCACCCATATTTAGTTTTTCATGAGTCTGGAGTGTCGTTGGCTCCTGATGTTTCTTTGCTTCCTAAGGTGGTTTCCCAGTTTCACCTTAAGTTGGGCATTTGGTTACCCACGTTTTATCCCATGCCTTCCTCGGATGAGGAACGTCGGTGGCACGCTTTGGACGTTAAGCGTGCGTTACTGTTTTATTTCAGTCGTTCTAAGAGTTTTCACCAGGACCAGCATCTTTTTGTTTCTTATGCTGTCCTAAGTTGGGTTCCAGAATTTCATCTCAGCGGCTTTCGAAGTGGCTCACTGAGACTATTAAACTGTGTTACTTGCTGGCAAAGAAGCCATTGCCTGGGCCCATTCATGGACACTCTACTAGAGCGATGGCAACGTCGGTGGCATTCCTGAAGGATGTTTCCTTGACGGATGTGTGCAAGGCCACCACCTGGTCCTCTCCGCATGCTTTCATGAAGCACTATGCTCTAGATGTGCATGTTCAGCAGAGGACTCATCTCGGAGCTGTGGTGCTGCAAGCTGTCTCTTCTGGTTGACCGTCTTCCCCCCTCCAGGTATGTCTTGCTTGCTAATCTCCCATGAGTGTGAAGCACAGAGGCCACAAAGAAGATAGACAGGTTGCTTACCTGTAACTGTAGATCTTCGAGTGGTCATCTGTGCATTCACACTACCCGCCCTCCTTCCCCACTGCTGACAGTCTCCCTATGTTAGGGGCTTCCAGCAGTAAAGAAGGAACTGGTGGGATCTGCATGCTGGCTCCGGTGAGCATGCGTACTGGGACGCCTGCGCATGCCCACTGGTGCCGAGTGCGAAAAAATCCTGGGCTTTTTAGGTACCAATTCGGGGGATCGGCGCAGGTGCTATATCCCATGAGTGTGAATGCACAGATGACCACTCGAAGATCTACAGTTACAGTAAGCAACCTGTCTTTCTTCGCTCTGGAGAGGCTGCAGGGAGAAAAGTGCACTCTGGAAAAGTTGCAGCAGGAAGGTTCCCTCAACCTAAGGAGGTGTTGAGTTTTTGGCAATAGAGACAGGGAACGTATAGAGAGTTGCATTATGGCTGTTTGTTTATTTGTACCAACCTTTACTGTTTCTTATTTCACTGTTGCACAAAATGTTTTACTACCCACTTGTTCTAGAGCACTTGAAAGGGCAGCTGCTTTGAGAGCCCTCTTAGCCCCACCCACCTCACAGGGTGTCTGTTGTGGGGGAAGAAGATATAGGAGATTGTAAACTGCTATGAGTCTCTTGATTCCGAGAGAAGAGTGGGGTATAAATCTGCAGTCTTCTTCTTATATTAAACTTCTTGTTAAACTGCCTTGGTCCTCACATCTTTTCAGTCACGGTTAAAAGGTACTTGCTAACAGGGAAGATACAGGGGTTGGGTGGATGCTCTGGGCCCTCCCAGCCCCTTACCAGAGTGGTGACAGCCAGTAGAAGGCCCTTCCTGGTCCCTTGCCATATCATGTAGTCCTATATGCAGAGACCAAACTGGCATCTCCAGCAATTGGCCATCCTGCCCACAAGATGTTGTAGGCATAATGGTATAGCCATGAGAGACAGAAGAGACCAATCAACTACAATATGGCAACCATGGAAGCTGGCCCCTGATACACATAAGGGGAGGAGTGGGCCCACACCATGCTGGGCCATACCTGCATGCCCACCCCACCTTTTAAAAGTACAGAACACACAGAATAGAAGCAACAACATGGGGAAGGGAGGGGGGCTCCACCTCCCTGCACACCATCACCCATACCATGTTTGCATCCCTGGGCACATTTTGGCACAGCGCACTATGCACCATCCCAGGAACATGGAGCCAGCCATGAATGCCTGGTTATTGGCGGGGGTGCCTCTGAACAGAAAAGGCATGTTGGCAAGCCTGGCCCTGGGACCCATCCCTGGAGACTCTAACTACTGTGGCTGGTGAAATAAGAGAGTAGGCACAGGGGCAGGGATTTGTGGACCACCACTGGCACATCTGCAAGCATACTCTCAGTGCACACCTGCTGCCTGTCCATGTCCCCAGTGACGGCCACTGGTCACTGAAGGTAGCTACTAGCCTTCCCCTGAATGGCTGCATGGTCATACAAGCACTCTTGTTCCCAGAACACAAATCCCTCCACTTGTGCTTGGTCTCCAGATGCTTCCTCAATAGCAGCTCACGTGGATGAAAGGGTGCGAATTGCTATGCAAACCACAGGCCCTGCACTCATCCTGGCAGTGGCTCTGAGTCCCCAGCCCTAATAGAGACCACACCAGCCATGGTATTTTTAGGCACCCTGAGAGCTACTCCCAACCTCCACCCTGACCCTAAGACATGGAGTCCAGGAGGGGTCTGCCTGTGCCATGAGTGTGCCTATGGACAGGTCCCACTCACACAGCCACCTCATTTTTGTCCTTGTCCACCCTTGCAGCCCTATCACTGACATCTGTCTCCTCCTGGCTTGCAACTACAGAATGGATGGAAGGAGTTTCCCAGCAAGGCTGATGAGCCCAGAACAGTACTGATGTCCTCCTCCCCTGATGTTCTCTTCCCCTGGATCTATAACTTGTTCCACAGTACTGATGTCCTCCTCTCCTGGATCCACAATCTCCAGCCTGGCATGCAGAGCAACCCTCTCACCAGCCCTGGCACCCATTTCGCTGCTGAGTAAATTGCCTACAGAAGGAAAGGCTGGAGTAAGCAAATGGTATGGCAGAGCTGCTGTGAGGCCACTGTTACTGGAACTGGGGGATCTCCTAATACTTTGGGAGAATATTAGCTCTTAGAAGACTTCGGCTGGTGAGAGACAGTAATAGGGGCACTTTACACAACTTGTATGCCAAGATATTTCCTTAGAAAATTCTCAGAATTAACCGGACTATTGCTTAACAAAGGGAGGTTGTTTTATTAATAGAAAATAATTAAAATAATGTGCACATACAGAAAATAACGCACACAGACAAACACACAAGCTCAACAGAAAATACATGGGTGAGAGGGATTATAGCAGGGGTTTGGGGAATTATATCTGCCTCATAGCCATGCTAGCAGTCCTGCATTGGATGGAGGCCTGGATGAACAAAGTGGCAACTATGAAACAGCACCGAGAGAGAGAAGTGTCCAGGTACATGTCTATGAACAGCATGAAGTTGCAATGTGTAGCCTTTTGGCAGCTTCCTGGCAGGACCTTCAGGACATAAGGAGGCAGGGCCTTTTTTTAGCAGGAACGCAGTTCTGGCTGGCTTGGGTCAGGGGTGTGGCCTAATATGCAAATGAGTTCCTGCTGGCTTTTTCTACCCCCTCCCCCCAAAAGAAGCCCTGTAAGAGGGTATCTGTAACAGCTTGACATGGCCATGGGCAGGTTCTCTGACCTTGTAATTTCTCTGGGATGGGTCCTCTATGTCAGTTGTCCCCAACCTTTCTGGTCCCATGGACCGGCCCCAGGTCTGGCCTGTCCACAGTGGCCCCAGAGTGGGGGCACCATATTTACTCCCCTCCCCCTCCTCCTCCCCCCTGCGGAACCGCCTCCTCCTCGCATAGTCACCTTTCAAAAAGGGGCTGGGGGGGTGCAGTGCGGTGGTCTGCCTCCAGTGGCAGAACCCCCGAGAGCTGGCCCTGCCCCCTCCTTGCGGCACCTCCTCCTCCCTCCATTCGTACAAGTGAAAGCCCAGGGAAGGCAGTGGTGAAGCGCTCCACGGTTCTTTAAAGGCCGACACCTCCCCTGTCCCCCCTCCCCCTGTCAATCAGATGATCGATGGAAAAACCTGGGAAGGAAGTGGAAATGAGGCAAAAGGTAGTGCAGCTTTTTCAGCCGGTTGCTCGCGCGGCTGCCGCAGTTTTTCTGTCGATCATCTGATCAACAGGGGGAGGGGTCGGCCTTTAAAGAGCTGCGGAGCGCTTCACCGTTGCCTTCCCTGGGCTTTCACTTGTGTGAACAGAGGGGAGAGGAGGCGCTGCGGGGTCAGGTGGGCGGCGAGGCTGCGTGTCGCTGCCAGGGAGGTGGGGCAGTTGGGCTGTGCGGCCCAGTTGCCAATATGCCATGGACCGGTACTGGTCCACGGCCTGGGGGTTGGGGACCCCTGCCCTATGCTATTGGGCTGCCTGTGTTGTTAGTTGGATTGTTGGTGTTCATGTGTAAAGGGTGTTGCCTGCATCACAGGGTGGCCTCACCTACTTGGTCCCACTTGGTCCAGTTTCTATATACATCTGCCTCCTGGGTACAGAGCCCCCTGGGGACCCCAGGACCATGTCATAAGGCCAACAGCTCAGGGACTGGATGGGGTTCCTCTGTGTGGGCTGTGCTGCCATAGATAGTTCTGGCTGCTCAACAACATGGGGACCTGTCTGAGGAAGAAACAAGTCATGTGCCCGGGGGGATGTGTACCCAGTCACTAACCCCTGAGCACCTGCATGGACACATGGCTGGCATTCCACTCGGCTGGGCCATTTGGGATCGCATGAGTGAGCTCCACATACTCTGTGGGTAGGGCTCAGGCTCAGGATGATAATCCTAAGGACCTTGGACAGCAGCAGCCCCTTGGTGGCTCAGTGCTGGGCCTTCATCCATACTAGGGCCTTCTGCTGCAGCTGCTTAGATGCAGCCACAGCCCTCAGCTGTGATGGGGTGTGGGGGAGACATGAGTGTGAATGGGGGACTGGTTCTGATGGGAGCCTTGAATTGACCTTGCTCCATGTTGAGACATTCATAATATAGCTGCTGGTCGAGGGTTCTTCTGTAAAATAGTGGACTTCTGCCCTAGCTGCTCTGGGTCAGTGTGCCTGTACAAAAGGCCCAGGATGCACCCTTGCATTAGTAAGCGACATCCTCCATCAGGTCTGTTGGCCCTCTGCAGCTGATTGCCCCTAGTGCTTAGCTATTGTGCCCCTGTATGATAAGCCTATTTTCTGAGTGTGTATTGAAGCTTGCACTGAAGTATAAGCTGCCAAGTCCCACAGTCTTTTTTTGTGTTTGTTTTCAAAAATTTCACAGTCATGTTGCTGGCTGACATAGCCCTATGCTGCATGACTTGGCATCTGGCCTGCCCAAGCATGGGCCAGGGGTTTTATTGGGTGCTAGGAGGCAGCATCAGCCATGGAAGGAGGGCAGGGGTTCAGTCAGGGGCTACTGGGTGTGGGCTGTGGTGCCTGTCAGCTCTTGTGGCCCTTAGGGCACTTAGGTCATGGTGGCTGCTGAGGAGGGTTGCTTTTCCCAGAGTCAATGGGTGCCTATGGACTACACCATGGTTTATGAAGACATAGCTCTCTGCTGTTGCCAGAAGGTGTTCATAGGCTGGGGATGTTTAAGAAGCCAACTAACTCCTGCTATGCCCCTGAGCCCACCCCCTCCCCCACTAGCTCACTCCATCATTATATTTCAGGTTGTGCCCCCATATCTCAGGAATATGCTGGTGTAACAGCTGGTCAGCTCTCTGAGTGTTTTTGTTTCACTCCTGGATCAATGCTCCCTCTAAGCTGTGGTGTCTTGTGAGCAAAAATTCTACTTTGTGAGCTACTGGCATTAAAGTTGTGAGTGAGTGCTTTGGCTACTACATAAATTAGTTTGCTCTGGGACAATTTTCCTGAGCTAAGACAAAAATATGTGAGCCGGTGGCTTAAAAACTGTGAGCTAGCTCACACTGACTCAGCTTTGAGGGAACACTGCCCTGGATTGAGCTGACAGTTACTCTAAGGGTATTATTGGTTGAAGTACATCAGTTAAATATTTTTTTTTTTTGGGGGGGGGGAGCCAGCTTTTTTAAAATACCAGGAAGTTGAATTTTTATGGTAAATCCTGTAGTACACCAGTGGGCTTTACATTGGATAAGCATCTATATAATTTAGCTGCTAACACAGAGCATGTGCATTTAAAAAAAAATGGCTGCTAACACAGAACATCTCCATTTTTAAAAAAAAGTTGACTCCTGTTGGGGCAAAATTTAACACTGGCATTTAAAAAAAATTTAAGAATAAAGTCAGTGTAGCCGCAAGCACAATTCACTTTGTCATTTCTTATGCAAGAGCTTTGTAAGCTCTATTCATGTCTTCTCTAGCTTTACTAAGTATACTATTTCTGTTTCCTGTTTTAACTACTACATTAACCTGTCCACCTTTGCCTCACTACACTATGATGTTTTATGACTTGTTCAGCTGCTAATTTTTTTCTCCTTGCTTATTAATCTGAGATAATGAAACCTTCCCTGAACTAGTTTTATTAGTAATATATCCCTATTACTATTTATCAATATTTAATTGTTTTCCCATAATTACCTTCAGAGGTTTTTTCCCCCCATGGTTCTTGTTTCTTGCTGTTTGACCTTCACTGTATAAACCATTACTCTCAATGACCTTCTCTCAGATTTGCCAGTTCTCACCACCACATCTGGAACACATTCTTTAGAAAACTTATGCATTGCCAGAGTTTATCATTCAGTCTATTGGCCATATACTTTAAAATTATCATCTGTATACATTTGCTCACAGGCCTTTTATGTATTTTTTTTAATTGCAAATTTATAGGGTGCCAGTCCCTAGGTCCAAGCAGGGGATTCCTTGGTTTTGGAGGCTTCTCATCACAGATCACCTGGCCATTGAGGGATACCCAACCCCTAAACAGGGACATTGCCGTGCAATGTCCCCAACACTATGATGCCACCCAAAAGTGGTGTCATAGCATTGGGGATGTTGCACAAGGGGATGTTTGGTCTTTGGGCAAAACTCTATGGTTTGAGAGTGAATTTACCATAGAGTTTTACCCAAAAACCAGGGTGTCACCCACGGTGCTGCCAACAAGATGACATTACTTCCAGGTGATGTCAGCTTGTTGTGTGATGTTCTTACCCACCTTGGAACACCTTCTAAATTCCCCCACCGGAATGACAAGGAGACCTGACAACCCTACAAATGTATCTACCAATTATATTTTCCATCTTGCCCTTCCTTCAAGGAGGCTAGCGTTCCTGGCTCTCCTTTATTCCATTTTGTCCTCACAACTATTCTGTAATATAAGTTACACAGAGATAATGACTGCAATCCTAAGAACATTTTCTTGAAGGTAAGGCCCAGAGAATAAAACAGGATTTACTTCTGAGTAGCCTTGCTTAGAATCAGGGCTTTTTTTGTAACAGGAATTCCTTTGCATATTAGGCCATACACCCCTGATATAGCCAATCCTCCAAGAGCTTAAAGTAGGCCCTGTAAGAAGAGCCCTGTAAGCTCTTGGAGGATTAACTACATCAGAGAGGTATGGCCTAATATGCAAAGGAGTTTCTGCTACAAAAAAAAGCCCTGTTTAGGATTACTCCCTGTCAATTGTTATGGGTAGTCCAATGACTTTCCTGGCAGGATAGGAATTTAACCTAGACCTTCCCCAGCTCTAATCCAACTATGACTATACCATATCTTATTTCTGCCATACTTTGATGTCTATCCTCATTATTTTACATTGCAAACTTATTAGAATGGGCACTCCTTTTAAATAGTTTCTACTAGCAACTTATAAATAATAGTAATGTTCACTTTTGAAGAAAAACCTAGAGTTTTAGGAAATGGATTAACTGGAGTAGATCACCAGGAGTAGATAAGATGTTAATAGAGCTATTCCAAGCTACAGAAACAGCATCCATCAAAACCATAACAAGAATATGCCAACACATATTAAAAACAAAACAATGGCCTCCCAACTGGAAACATTCAATTTACATTCCTATTCCACAAAAACGGAGACATCCAAGACAGCAGCAACTATTGGACTATCACATTAATTTCTTACATAAATAAAGTGATGCTCAAAATCTTACAACAAATACTTTTACCATAAAAGCAATGAGAAATGCTAGATGTTCAAGCTGGATACAGAAATGGAAGAGGCACCAGAGATCATGTTGCAAATTTACATTGGTTACTGGATTATATGAGAGAATTTCAAAAGAAAATGAGTAAAGATGTGTTGCTGGTGAGAAAGATCAAGATAATTCATGCCATAATATTCCCTGTTACTATGTGTGGGTGTGAAAGTTGGACAATGAAGACAGCTGACAAGAAGAAAATAGGTTCATTTGAAATGTGGTGTTGGGTGAGAGTTTTATGGATCTAATCAAGTCTGAACTCTTCCTAGAAGCTAAAATTACTAAACTGAGGCGATTATACTTTGGTCGCTTGATGAGAAGGCAAGAGTCACTGGAAAAGACAATAATGCTAGGAAAAGTTGAAGGCAGCAGGAAAAGAGGAAGACCCAACATGAGCTGGATTGAGTCAATCAAAGAAGCCACGGCCCTCAGTTTACAAGACCTGAACAAAAGTGTTAATGATAGGACATTCTGGAGATCATTAATTCATAAGGAGGCCATAAGTTGGAAGTGACTTGATGGGTACTTAACACCCACATCCACCAACAACAACTTTTAATAAATGAAAATAGTAGTAGTAGTGGTGGTAGTTGTAGTAATAGTAGTGTTCATTGTATTTGTGGATAAAACCGGTGTTAGGCCTGAAGAATACAGCCAGCTTGTTTCCCAGTGAATAATGGCATAGTGATTCAGTCAGCAATGGATGTCAGACTCCAAGCTATCATCCTTTCTTGTTGCTGATTCCAATATCATGGTTGATAACTTTCAGGCATGTACCCCAGTTTGGGCTTCAGATGCTAGCTGGCATTGTGGTTGCACACACTTTATCATTACAATATCAACATACTGTCTCATTTTCCCTGCATATTTCACAAATGTCTTCAGAAACTTTAGAACAACTAACTGCTAAAGAAATATTTGATCCAAGAAAAATCACAATAGAAGTGGAAAAAAGTCCAATCCAAATTTAGAAGTTTCATAGATATAAGAACATACCTTAGACCTTTCATGATGAATAATTTTGCACCTTTGGTGTAATGGCATATTAACAATATAATTAGTACGCATTAGTATCAAGGCAACAAGGGCACAGTCAAATACCTAGGAATGGATTAGACTGCATACACTAAGATTTGGCAAAACAAAAGGTCAGATTTGCATTTGGTACCTGTGCTGTTTAAGTTGGATTCTTTAATATCACCATTTAAGCAAGTCACATTTTGAACTCAAGCTACCTTAAGAGCACTGTGCTCAGGAGTGCAGAGCAGCGTTCCATCTAAGCTGAGTTAGTGTGAGCTAGCTCACAGTTTTTTAGCTTGCTGCTCACACATTTTTTTTCTTAGCTCAGGAAAAATGGTCCCAGAGCAAACAAATTTATGCAGTAGCTCACAACTTTAATGCCCATACTTTACAAAGCAGAATTTTTGCTCACAAGACCCCACAGTTTAGAGGGAGCCTTGGTGCTGAGTATGAAATGTAAACAAATCCAATAGTAATGTTTCTTTCTTTTTTTTCAGTAAACAACCCATTCTATCCTAGCCAGCTGGGATGAAATAACCAGAGTGCACCTCTTGGCCAAGCGATCTTCCTTCACCAATGTCAGGCAGATCATTTGTTGGCAATCAAAACTGACATTTGCAAAGCAGGCACGTAGCTATAAATTAGCATTGAGTGTGCTTTTCTTTCTTTTCCCAGAATCCTCGTAGGCTTGTTGTTCTGTTTTTCACAAAATTGGAATGTGATCTTCACCTTATGTCACAGAATGCCATTTATTTCAGCATTCTTCTCCCAGCCCTGCTGGCTTCCTCGTATTAGCCTGAACATGAGAATATGCTTCGAACAGGAAAACTCAGTGAAGTAGGTTGAAAAAGCAGGGATAGCTCTACTTCCCCACATGGCCCAGTTTTCTTTTAAAATAGATCGCTCTCCCCATCACTGCTTTACATGTGAACAGTTGAACTTCTGCATGTTGGATATTCCCATGCTTGCTTTTAAATACATACAAGAGATCTCAGAACCTGAAGAAGCAGCTCTCTTTTGCTTACAGATGATTTGATCTTTTATGGTGTCTTTCATGTCTAGGTTTGCTATATTTCAAAAATCCTAGAGACCTGGTGATGTCAAACTAATTAGCAATGATAATGGTAGCAACTGCTGGACATCACAAGAAACTGTGCCATAATATGTGAATGTATATAGACAATCATATCTGAAGAGCTGCACTATTAATCACACAAAAAATGAAAGTTAATTGTGCGAAACATAACACATAGTCAAGCTGTTAGGGCCAGACATATATGCTGTTTTACATACAGTTAGCACAAGCAGATATTCTTAGTAGACTTAAAAGAAGTCATCTTGGGCTTGTGGCTGCCATGGTATTTCAACCTGAAAAGCTGAGAACTAGGTCCTAAACTTGAGCCTGAGAATCAAGGTCTGTGACCTGGCGATCTTGCGTACCATGTAAATTTATGCATTTAGTATCTTGGGACTGGGGAGGGAGGAAAGACCAAGCTACTGACTCTAACCCCCTTTATCTGTAGCACAGGCAAGCTGTTTATCACTGGGGTGACAAAGTCTGGACTTCTGCCTCTGACTCCATCCCTGAAGCAATTTTTCCAGTCTGCCAGCAAGTCCAAGAAAAGTCATTACCTCGGCTTCTTGTAGGACATGCATGTTGCATGTTCTAAACCCATTAATTTCAATTAGCTTAGGCTGGAGTTACGCTATAGGATTGCATTGTTAGTCTTACATTGTTAACCTGTTCTCTCCAGTCAGCAAAACAGTAATTGGGAGGGAACTGAAGGAGGAGCTGTCTTGCCAATATGTTCAAGCAACGTTTTGACCTTTGACTAGCAAGAACACACAGAGAATAGAGTGCATGTAAAAATAACATATAGAATCACAAAGCACTCACAAAGAAATAAGATACTTAAATAATTTTGTCAGAAAATCAAAAACCTGTGCATTGAATTCCAGGTTGTGATGATCCAGTTTGGCAGTAAAATTGGGTATATTCTGGTGGGATTTTATTCCTCTAAAAATGGCTGCTGAATCATTCTCTTTGTTAGCCACCCCTCCAACCTTCTGGTGCCTGTGAATATGAAACTACAAAGAGGCAAGGGAATAACTGTCAAACTGGGAAGATTTCTATTACTCTCAGTGCCAGAAATAATTATGTTCATATTCAGAACAATTAGTAAATTTTCAACTACACATGTGTAAACACACTTCTGAACAACCAATATGCATTTGGAGCATATCTTTCAATTTCATTTGGAAGCTCCAAAGAGAAGAAAATAGCAAGGATATGTTAATTATTAAGGATTTTGCATGGCTGATTATTAAGGTGTGATGTTATGAGGATTATCTAGCTAACCACTCTCTCTAAAGAAGTAGCTTTTCTAATATTTGTCAAAACAACCCCCCCCCCCCGAACTTTTTTTTCTTGTGTGTATGTGCATGTATGACAGAATAGTATCTTCATTTGCTGGAGAAGGGGTGGAAATTTGGAAATTTAGAGATTAGTTTCCCTGGAGAAAACTGCTGCTTTGGAGGGTGGTTCTATGGCATTATACTCCACTGAGGTCCCTCGCCTCTCCAAATCCCTCTCCCCCATCCCCAAATCTCCAGGAATTTCCCAATCCAGAGTTGACAGTCCTAGGTCCTGTTTGCATAACTGGCTCTAGAGAAAGTTACTCAGATAATCAGTTCTGATTGCACAGTTCCACATAGCCTTACTTTACAAAAGTGACCCCAATATGTGGGAATCAGGCCACAGAATTATTTACTCTCAGCTAACCCTCAGTGTAGTGGGAAAAAATGATCTGGGTACAAATCTTAGAATATTAGAATCATAGAGTTGGAAGGGACCTCTAGGGTCATCTAGTCCAATCCCCTGCACAATGCAGGAAACTCACAAACACCTCCCCCTAAATTCACAGGATCTTCATTACTGTCAGATGGCCATCTAGCCTCTGTTTAAAAACCACCAAGGAAGGAGAGACCACCACCTCCCGAGGAAGCCTGTTCCACTGAGGAATCGCTCTAATGGTCAGGAAATTCTTCCTAATGTTGAGCTGGAAACTCTTTTGATTTAATGTCAACCCACTGATTCTGTTCCTACCTTCTGGGGCCACAGAAAACAATTCCACACCATCCTCTAGATGACAGCCCTTCAAGTACTTGAAGATGGTGATCATATCACCTCTCAGCCACCTCCTCTTCAGGCTAAATATCCCCAGCTCCTTCAACCTTTCCTCATAGGACTTGGTCTCCAGACCCCTCACCATCTTCGTCACCCTCCTCTGGACCCGTTCCAGCTTGTCTATATCCTTCTTAAAATGTGGTCCCCAAAACTGAACACAATACTCCAGAACAGAGTAAAGCGATACCATCACGTGATCTGGACACTATACTTCTGTTGATACAGCCCAAATTGCATTTGCCTTTTTAGCCACCACATCACACTGTTGACTCATGTTCAGCGTATTATCCACTAAGACCCCTAGATCCTTTTCGCACATACTACTGCTAAGACAAGTCTCCCCCATCCTACAACCATGCATTGGATTTTTCCTACCTAAATGCAGAACTTTACATTTCTCCCTGTTAAAATTCATTTTATTGATTTTAGCCAGTTTTCCAGCCTGTCAAGATCATCCTGTATCCTGTTTCTGTCTTCTTCTGTGTTTGCAACCCCTCCCAATTTAGTATCATCTGCAAATTTAATAAGCATTCCCTCTATTCCTTCATCCAAATCATTGATAAAGATATTGAACAAAACAGGTCCCAGGACAGATCCTTGAGGCACTCCATTTGTCACTCCTCTCCAAGAAGATGAGGAACCATTCACAAGCACTCTTTGGGTGCAATCTGTAAACCAGTTACAGATTCACCTAACGGTAACAGGATCCAACTTGCCAACAAGGATAGTATGTGGAACCTTATCAAAAGCCTTACTGAAATCAAGGTAAACGATGTCTACAGCATTCCCCTGACCCAGCAAGGTAGTCACTTTCTCAAAAAAAGAGATCAGGTTAGTCTGACATGACTTGTTCTTGAGAAAACCATGCTGGCTCTTAGTAATCACTTTGACTTGCATCTTGTCATCAAGATGTTGTAATCACCTTGATTTGCATCTTTCCTCCTTGATTTGCATCAGGAACTGAATATGAAATGTTTTATTGGGTGTCTACAAGGGATTCTGAGGCTGACATACAGGGGATTATCATCACAAGTCCATGGTGAATGACCCTATGATAATTTTGAAAAATACCAGTTCACTCCACCCTTACCTTCAATTCCATGCCATTCCTTATCTATTATTGTCTTGTTGTGGAAACATAATTTGATGCTGCTACAAGTGGGCAGGCCAGTCTTGTATAGTGGTTAAGAGTGCAGACTCTAATCTGGGAGAACTGAGTTTGATACTTCACTCCTCCACATGCAGCTGCTGCTGTGTCCTTGGGTCAATCACAAGTTCTCTCAGAGCTGTTCTCTCAAGAGCAGTTATTGGAAGAGCTCTCTCAGGCCCACCTACCTCACAGGGTGTTTGTTGTAGGGAGGGGAAAGGAAAGGAGACTGTAAGCCACTCTGAGACGCCAAATGAAGGGTAGAGTATAAACCCAACCTCCTCCTCCTTGATTCCCACCTTGGCTTAGGGCTCCATAATCACCCATTGATGCTTAAGTTTTGACTTGAGTGCTCTGGTTGTCTAGATGGGAGAACAGTGAAGCAGCCCCTTGCTGCATAATATAAGAGCTGCACTCTGCCTTGCCAAGACTTAATGTACTCCCCTTAACATGGTTGGGGAGGTGATGATTGATTGGTCTGCAGTCACTTGGGGCTCTTCATTTACTCCACCCAAGTGTTTTTACTTCACCACATCTTATAAAGGTATAATGTTACATTATTGCTAGGTAGAGTACAGATAAATCACTATTTTAAAACAGGAGGGTTTTTTTAAAAAACCCCAACTAAACAGATTAGTCCCATTCAGATGTTCCTAAGAGAGAGCTGATTGAAATCAAAACACCATGCAATGCTCCATCTGCAGTCTGAAGTGGAACAGGCCAGGAAAAGTTTTACTACCTCATCTTTGTGAACTAGGTTTAACATAGATTAATAAACTATTGCCCACCTGTGTTATGTCTTCATGTGCCTCAGAACACACTAACAAATATGCTAGCAAAGCTGCATGGCATTCCATTTACTCTTACTACGAACAGCGAATCATTTGAAAGAGGAATGTAGAAATTGTTTCTGAGCGACCACCAAATCAACTGTTTCTGAAGAAATGTTCAGAGATGCAAAAGAATAATAATGAAAGCTTTGTTTGGAAAGGGTCTCGCTGCTTTCTACACATAGACCAACTTTTGGTCTCCTTCCTTCATCCTAAAGATTTGAAGGGCCTCTCTTTAAATTCATTTATAAAATAAGTCAGAACTGTGGGTGTCTTTGATCTGCTCCTCTCTGGTAAAGTACAGAAGAGAAGAACATGTTGCTAAGCAACAGTGTGCAGTAGAATGGAACTCGTGGAAATTAGGGAATGGGAGGGGGAAGGAAGAGTGAGCAGAGAATGAATGGTTCAAAATTGCAGGGAAAACAGGGAGAATTAAGTGCCAATATATGCAACATAGCAATCAAAACCTTCATATGAAAAAAGAGAAACTGTGAAGAATGCTCACCCAGCAGTCTCGTATGGTCATAAATCTTAACCTAGGCTCCACGAAACAACAGTAGAAAAATAAAGTACGCCAGACTTCACATAAAAAGAAAGCCTGGTCTCATTGTGGAGTTATTTTTATACTAGACCAAGTTATTTTTAACTGAAGAAGCATAATGGACTTAGCCAGAGTGTCATATCCACTCATCTGTAGTGTCTACTGCATACACATCATGATTTGAGATCAGCACAGATGTTTGACTTGTTCTTTAATATTGTGGTTGTCAAAGTGTGCAAATAGGCCTCCTAGGCAGCTGTAGACTGGGGAAAACAGGAAGGGGGAAATGCTATCCTGATCTCCTGAACCAGGTTGTTTGATAGGCAGTACACTTGCTCTATCCCAACATCTTTCAGTTCAGACTAATGCAGAAAGGAATCCCTATTTTATGTTCCCTAAGGTGCTTCTCCGTTGGAGGGATGGCAGCATGGTATAGCCCAATCTTGTCAAATCTCAGAAGTTAGCAGGGTCAGTACTTTGAAGGGAGACCACCAAAGAAGACTGCAGAGGAAGGCAACAGCAAATCACCTCTGCTTCTCAGTTGCCTTGAAAGCTCATTGCTGTGGTCACCATAAGTTGGCTGTGACTTGAAAGCACTTCACAGACATATGCACACAAGGTGCTTACTCAGGCACTTTAAAGTGTGCGTGGTCCCATTAAGCTTAATTCCCTTTCTTTTTCCTTAAGCTTCTTCCCCCCAAGCTGTGTTGTAAAATGGATGTAGTATATTAGCTAGGTGTGTGATCAATTATACTATTAATTCAAGCCTCACCTCAACCACTAACTTATTAGGTAGCCTTACACATATGAACATATGAAGCTGCTTTATACTGAATCAGACCCTTGGTCCATCAAAGTCAGTATTGTCTTCTCAGACTGGCAGCGGCTCTCCAGGGCCTCACAGAGGCGGCTGTTCCACTAGGCAGACCTAGGTGGCTGCCTAGAGCATGGACTAGGGGGCACCAAATTGGGCCCTGCCCCTATGCCTACCTCCTGGGAGATTGATATCTCTCAGAAGAAGAGGCCCTCTGGGAGCCTGGAAGAGGCTGCATGCCCCCCTAGCCTCCTCCATTACCTCCTTCCCTGCCACTCCTGCAGGCAAAGTCAGAGGGTGCAGAGGCCACACACAGCCATGTGGCAGCTTGGCAAGGGTCTGAACGATACAGAGAGGCTGCACATTGCCCCACTGCCGTTGCTCCGCTTCCTCTTCTGGAAGGCAGAGCAGCAGTGGGCAGGCAGTCTCCACCCTCTGGCTTTGCCCGCAGGGGTGGCAGGGGCAGTGGGGGGCGGAGCTTTACTTAGGGCACCAGACATCCTAGGGCTGCCCCTGGCCTTAAGCAAGCCAGGTCACTGTCCTCTCAGCTTCAAAAGTAGGTGAGTGCACACATACTCCAATAATGATAAAGATAAAATAATTACATTGCCAGGTTACAGGACTTTTTTTGTAGAAAAAGCCCAGCAGAAACTAATTTGCATATTAAGACACACCGTTTGATTCCACCATTGTTTCACACACAATTTTTTTGTAGAAAAAGCTCAGCAGAAACATATTTGCATATTAGGCCACACCCCTTAATTTGAAGCCAGCCAGAGCTGTGTTCCTGTGCGTTTCTGCTCAAAAAAGCTCTACCTGGTTGTAATAATTATGATTATGTAATGATTATGCAAAACTCTTTAAAAATTAGGGGAAACTATGTAATTTCAAATATGATTGTAAATTTCAAATATGATTGTTACTACTACATATTGCTTCTAGGAAGATGCTCAGTCTCCACAAGAGATATATGCCATAATTTTCAGCAATCATCCAACCTTTCACAACAGAACAAACCTATTTCTGACTTTTTCCAACACACTCCTAAGACCACTTGCACTAATGGATGTAAAAAAAATATGCTTCAACAGAAAATATGCTTCAGCAGTCCCGAGGGGCCAGAAGCAAAAAATATGCTTCTGGCCCCTTGGGACTTAGCTACAATGATCCATGCAACAGTCACTTCCAGGCTAGACTACTGTAACTCACTCTACGCAGGCTTACCCTTGAGGCTGATCTCGAAGCTCCAGCTGGTGCAGAATGTGGCAGCATGATTGCTGTCTGAATCGCCTGTACGGGCAAGCAGTCAGCCAATGCTGCGTAGTCTGTACTGGCTACCAATTGAGTACCGAATCCGCTTTAAGGTTTTAGTATTGACATTCAAAGCCTTGTGCAGCCTGGGACCAGCATACCTGCGGGACTGTCTCTCCCCATATGAGCCCCGGAGGTCACTACAATCAGCCAGCCAACATCTCCTGACCATCCCTGGCCCAAAGGCTTGCCTCGACCAGGGCCAGGGCTTTTTCAGCCCTGGCCTCGACCTGGTGGAATCAGCTCCCAGTGGAGGTTCAGGCTCTCCAGGATTTGTTACCATTCTGGAGGGCCTGTAAGACAGAGCTGTTCCATCAGGTCTATTGCTGAGGCAGACGGGCATCCTATCACTTAAACGGGCCCCCCTGCACTGATTGCATTGTACTGATTCTTTGAAACCAATATAGACGGGATTTGAACACCTAGGTTGAGACAAGCAAGCCTAATCGATCTGTTTATACCATCTATGCCGCCTCACCTAATGTGAGCTGTGGTTTAATTGTCTTAATTTTAAACTGTTTTAACTGTTTTAATTGTTTTAAACTGGTTTGATTGTTTTATTGTGCTGGAAGCCGCCCTGAGCCCACTATGGGAAAGGGCAGCCTATAAATCTACGGAAATAAATAAATAAATAAAGTATCATTTTGAAATTTAACTCCAGTTTCCCCATTTAATGGTTTTGTTCTATTACAATCATGAATTCACTATCCCTTTGTTTACTAATGTCAGCAGAGGGATACCTCTGTAATTATTATTGTTAAATGAAACTAAGTCCTCAGGGCCAGATGAACTATATCCAAGGATACCAAAAGAACTTGCAGACATAATTTCTGAGCCTCTTGCTATTCTTTTTGAGAATTTTTGGAGAACAGTTGAGGTATCAGAAGACTTGAGGTGGCAAATGTTGTCCCCATCTTCAAGAAAGGGGAAAAGGAGGATCCGGGTAATTACCAACCTGTCAGCTTGACATCTATAGCTGGAAAAGTTTTAGAACAAATCATCAAACAGTCAGTTATTGAGAATTAAGAAAGGATGACTGTGATTACTAAGAGCCAGCTTGGGTTTCTCAAGAAAAAGTCATGTCAGACTAACCTTATGTATTTTTTGAGAAAGTTACAACCTTACCGGATCAGGGGAATGCTGTAGATACAGTTTATCTTGATTTCAGTAAGGCTTTTGATAAGGTTCTACATAATATTCTTGCTGACAAGTTGGTAAAATGTGGTTTGGATTCTATTACTATTAGGTGGATCTGTAACTGGTTGACAGACCACACTAAATGATCGTTAATGGTTCTTCATCCTCTTGAAAAGGAGTGACAAGTGGAGTGCCTCAAGGATCTATCCTGGGACCTGTTTTATTTAATATCTTTGTAAATGATCTGGATGAAGGAATAGGAAAAGAAAGGTCCCCTGTGCAAGCATCAGTCATTTCCGACTCTGGGGTGATGTTGCTTTCACAAGAGGGAATGCTTATTAAATTTACAGATGATACTAAATTGGAAAGGGTAGCGAATACAGTAGAAGATAGAGACAGGATGATCTTCACAGGCTGGAAAACTGAGCCAAAACAAATAAAATGAATTTTAACAGGGATAAAAGTAAAGTTCTGCATTTAGGTAGGAAAAACCCAATGCATAATTATAGGATGGGGGAGACTTGTCTTGGCAGTAGTTTGTGCAAAAGGGATCTAGGGGTCATGGTGGACTATACACTGAACATGAGTCAGCAGTGTGATGTGGTAGCTAAAAAGGCAAATGCAACTTTTGGCTGTATTAATAGAAGCATAGTGTCCAGATCACACAAAGTGCTGGTATCTCCTTGCTCTGCTCTAGTTACACCTCACTTTGAGTACTGTGTTCAGTTTTGAGCACCACAATTTAAAAAGGATATAGACAAGCTGGAATATGTCCAGAGGAGGGCAATGAAGATGGTGAGTGGTCTGGAGACCAAGTCATACAAGGAAAGGTTGAAGGAGCTGGGTATGTTTAGCCTGGAGAGGAGATGACTGAGGAGATGATATGATAACCATTCTCAAGTATGGTATGGAGTTTTTTTCTGTTGCCCCGAAAGGTCGGACCAGAACCAACGGGTTGAAATTAAATCAAAACAGTTTTTGGATAAACATTAGGAAGAATTTCTTGACAGAGCAGTTCCTCAGTGGTACAGGCTTCCTCAGGAGGTGGTGGGCTCTCCTTCTTTGGAGGTTTTTAAACAGAGGCTAGGTGGCCATCTGATAGCAATGCAGATTCTGTGAACTTAGGCAGATCATGAGAAGGAGGGCAGGAAGGGTTGCATCTGTGCTTAGTTCTTGTGGTCCCTTCCGTAATGAAGATCTCTCTTAAAGGGGTATTGTGGATTTTCAAAATCTAATTTATTTTTATATATATTTTTATATAATACATATATATATATATATATATATATATATAATATAAATATATATATATATTTATGTAATACATACATATATATATATATATATATATATATATATATATATATATATATATATATATATATATTATGTAATACATATATATATATATATATATATATATATATATATATATATATATATATATATATATATATATATATATATATATATATGTGGTGGTTTTGATTTCTGGGCTGTTTGGCAATTTTTATTCTTCCAGCAGTGTTTTGGTTATGTGTGACCTTGGAAGGAGTTGTTTTAATCTCCTTCTAATTAATGGTTACCCTCCGCTGCATTGGGTTGATTGGTTATTCTGGGATGCCCATTTTTTGGTTTGTCATTAGCCAGCTGAGGGGTATTTATACTCTTTCCCAAAACCATTTTTTTTTTTACTACTGTTTTCTTGGCAAAAAGCTGTCCTGCTTACCGGCTGGTGATTATGGTGTGATGTAAGTCATATTAGTTAGTTATATTTGATAACATTGTTGTTTTCTTTGCACCAGTCTGTTTTAAAACTGCCTGCCAGCTCAATAAAATAATATTTTTGCTTATCTTTGAGTTGTGCTGCCTTTTCTGTCACTGTAAAGAAAACACCTTGCTCTGCCTCGAGCTGAGGGGAGTGTAGGTTGTTACAAGGTGAGCAGCGCTGGGATATGTGATTGGTGTGGCATTCAAGGCAAAGGTGGTTTATGAGGACTGTGAGCTGTTTGTTATTTTGATAGATAGTCAGGACGGCTGAGAGCTTGAACCCGTTTGTGAATGGAACAGAGGAATTTACATTCCATACATTGCAGACAGTGGACGTAACAGAAAGACCTGACTTGTTTGTCTCTCCCCGGGATGTACAAGGAAGATCAGAATTTTGCCCTGACCCTTCACTAGAGTCAAGCCATGTTAAGCCCAGGCGGAGACATTTTCAGGGCAGAGATTTATGGCAAGAAGAAACTCCCAGGCATACAGCTGAGTTTTTGGCATGGCAGGAGGAGCAGAGATTGATTGAGGTCCCCCCTCAGAGACATTCTGATTTGGAATTTCAGGAGAGTAAACCAGATAGATGCTGTGGGGTTGGGAATCGATGGCTGCCACAACCATGGAAACTTGCTTTTTGGACACCAACAGGAGATCAAGATGGGGAGTCCCAGCCACAAGAGGCTAAGGGTTTACAATTACCACAACATCTACCCAGACAGAGGGATAAGTATGTAGAGACGGAGCTTGGGCAAAGGAGTGTTGCAACTTCACCTCTCTCTCCCTCTAGACAATGGTCTCGAGCAGCCAGTCCCCCTAGGCAGAGATTTGGGGATTACAACTCTCCATGTTGGAATTGGCAGAGGCACCAAGAAGATGGGTTGCCATGGCAAGGACAGAGGCATGATAGCCCAATGTGGCAATACCAGAGAGAACAGAGTCCTTGGTGTTATGATAGGAAAATGTTTCCATCGTATAAGCCTCCTATGGATATTTTGGCTTATTTTTCTCTTTTTGAACATACCTGTGTAGAGATGCAAGTTCCCCAACAATTTTATATGATTATTTTGAGATCTTTGTTGTCTGGGGATCTTTTGGAACTTATGGGACAGTTACCTCCCCAAGATGCTCTGTCTTATGACAAGTTTAAAGTTTTGGCTAGGCAGCATTTTGCACTGAATGCTGAAACATATAGAAGAGCATTTAGTAGGGTGGACTGTATCTTATGGACTGGAAGTCTCCATTTGGTTGCAGCCAAGTTGGGGCAGAATCTGGATTATTGGCTAACAGCTGAAGGAGTTAGTAGTTTTGAGGGCCTGAGAGAACTGATTCTGAAGGAGCAATTCCAGAAATTATTGCCAGATGAAATTGCCCCATTGTTCCTTGATAGAGCCCCTGCTACAGTAGGGGATGCAGCAGGCCTAGCGGAATTTTTAAAACTGAATAGACAGCGTGGATTTGGAAAGCAGCTTTCAGCTGGAGGAGCTAGCAGTTGCTCTGCTGTGACAGAGATGGGTAGGCTGGGAAAAGGTGGGGAGGGGAGTAAATCCTCTACCCCCCAGGAGAAGAGCTCTGCCCTAATAGCTGAATTTCATTCTAGAGTGGGCCCTTCTAGTGGAATCTGTTTTTTCTGTAGGAAACCTGGCCATTTATGTAGAGACTGTGAACTTTTAAAAGCTAAAAAACCACTTAAGGAACTTCCCAGTACTAGCAGTCCAGCAGTTCAGATTATTTCCCAGGACCCTCTTGCAACCGAGGGCTGGAAGGAAGAAGAAGCATTGACAGGTGCTTTAACTGTTGCTCCAGTCACTACTGAATTAGTAGCTGAGCTTAGGACTTTTACATTTGCTACCACTCCAACAGAAGCATCTAGTTCAGGAGGAGTTAATTCTGTTCCACCCAGTGTGAATTCGGCAACTCTGCAATTTCCAAGAGAGATAAGGATTAATGATATCCCTGTTACTGCATTTCAGGACTCAGGAAGTGACGTCACTGCAGTTCAGCGATCTCTGGTTAAAGACCATCAAATGTTAAACAAATTTGTGTGGATAACTCCTTATGCTTCTGCTGCAGTTCAGAAAGAGCTAGCTAAAGTGGAAGTGGAGTATAAAAGACTGAAGATGGTTTTGCAGGTCATTGTACATCCAGATGCAGCCTGTAAAATTCCGGTGTTGCTGGGTAATGACTTTGGGTATCTTTAACATAAACATACCTTGTTATCTAACCCTGCCTGGTCTGGTGAAACCCATCAGTCTGTAGAAACTCAGACTGAGAGTGAGAGCAGCAGCGTTGTGTCTTCTAGTAATAATCTCCCCTGCATGCCAATTGAGTTGAAGCCGGCTGTAAATTTGGAGCAGGCAGGTTGTCAATTGGGGAAGGGTGAAGAGGTAGCAGTGGAAACATTGTCTACAAGCAGCTTTGCTCTCCTTTCTTTAACAGAAGATTTAGAAGATTTTAAAAGTGCTCAAAGGACTGATCCAACCTTAGAGACCTGCTGTACTCTTGCAGAGCAACTTTGTAATCCAGATGCTTGTGTTCGGTTCTATTTTGAAAAGGATTTGCTTTATAGGGAACACAAACCAAAAGCTTTTCCTGAAGAATGTGACTCTAGAAAACAACTTGTGGTCCCTAGTGGGTTTAAAGCTAAAGTTTTGGACTTAGCACATACGTCTGTGTTTGCTGGCCATGCAGGAATAAAAAAGACATTGGAAAAAGTAACTAGGTATTTCCATTGGCCAGGGGTTTATGAGTCAGTACGAGATTATGTTAAGAGCTGTCATACGTGTCAGGTGGTTGGTTATTCAAATGATAACCCCCCAACCACCTTGCAGCGTATTCCTATGGATTCTGCTATTTTTGAGAAAATTGGTATTGATCTGGTGGGCCCATTTAATAAGCCAACGCGTGGGGGTAAGAAATATATTTGCACAGTGATTGATTATGCCTCACACATGGTTATAGCCACCCCAATGGCTACTACCTCTGCTGCAAATCTGGTTAAAGCCCTTTTAAATGTTATTTGCACTTGGGGAATTCCTCAGACTCTTGTATCAGATATGGGGTCAAATATAATGTCTAATCTGATCCAGCAGGTGCTTGCTTTAGCAAAAGTGCATCATCATACCTGTATAACCTTTCAACATCAAGGGAATGGCTTAGTGGAAGTTACTCAAAAACGTTAGTGAACATGCTGCGCAAATATGCTCTGGCTCATGGTAGTACTTGGGATAGTGAGTTACCTTTTGTGATAGCTGCTTACAATGACACTGTGCAAGAGAGTTTGAATGAGTTGGTGTATGGTAGGACCCTAAATAATCCCTTATCCCTGTTAAAGTGTCAATGGAAAGGTTTTGTGGATGCTAAACCTCAGTGTGTTGCTGTCTATTTCCAAAACTTACGGTGCACTTTGTTGGATGTCTGGGAAGCAGCTCAAAGTAATTGAAAGGCTGCTCAGGAGAGTCAAAAGCCGTTTTACGATCATAAGGCTGTAGATAAAGAATTTTTCCCTAATGAAAAAGTGCTGATTTTGAAGCCAGTTAAGCCACATAAATTGAGTCCAAAGTGGCTGGGACCTGGCACTATTGTTCAGAGACTAAGTTCAGTGCGTTATTTAGTGGCCTGTCCAGAATTGCATTCCAAGCCCTGAGAGTATCATGGGAACTCACTTAAAAATATTATGAGAGAACTGTTAATGTTGTGAATTTGCAATCAGAAGAAAAGGAGTTGTTTCATGGTCCCCATGATTTACTGGCAGAGTATCAAGCTTCATGCTGCCTTGATGATGTTTTGTCTAATTCCAGCTTGTCTGAAGTGTAGACTGCTCAACTATATAGTTTGTTAAAAAAAACTTTGAGAGTGTTTTTTGTGGGCGGCCTGGAAGAACTTCTTTAATAACTCATCATGTTGATACTGGGGCTGCTGCTCCAGTTTCAAGTAGACCTTATCGGGTAAATGATGCTCATGCACAGGATGTGGCTAAGGAAATAGCTGAAATGCTTGAACTGGGTGTGATCGAACCTAGTCAGTCACCATGGTCATCACCTGTGGTATTAGTCCCAAAGAAAGATCAAAGCATAAGATTTTGTGTGGATTATTGTAAACTAAATGCTTTAACAGTGGCTGATTCTTTTCCCCTCCCTTGTATTGATTCATTAGTAGAACGTCTAGGGAAAACAAAGTTTATTTCTGTTTTTGATTTGACCAAAGGTTATTGGCAGGTACCTTTGACTCTGGAAGCTGCCCTAAGATCTGCTTTTGTAACCCAACAGGGATTATATCAGTTTAAAGTAATGCCTTTTGGGATGCGTAATACCCCTGCAATCTTTCAACGTTTGGTTAACATTATGATTAGTGGTCTGTCTGAGTACTGCTGTGCTTACTTAGATGATATTGTCATCTTTTCTGATAGTTGGGAACAACATCTGGAGCATGTGCAAAATGTGCTTCAGCGCATTAAGAAGGCCAATTTAACCATCAAGCTATCTAAGTGTCAGTTTGGGTTGGCTACAGTGGATTACTTGGGACACAGAGTGGGATCTGGAACCATCAAGCCTCTGCAGGCCAAAGTGCAGTGCATTGTTGACTGGCCAGTACTTACTACAAAGAAACAAGTTCAAGCCTATTTAGGATTGATAGGTTATTATAGAAGATTTGTGGCCCATTTCAGTACCCTGGCAGTTCCCCTTACTGAGTTGTGTAAGAAAAGTTTGCCTACTAAAATGAAGTGGACACCTGAATGTCAGAAAGCCTTTGAGGGCCTGAAACGTGTTTTATTACAATCACCTGCTCTGCAGGTTCCTGACCCTACCCAACCATATGTGGTTCAAATGGATGCTTCTCATACTGGCATTGGATGTGTGCTCTTGCAAAGGGGTGTTGATGAGGAGCTGCATCCTATAATTTTTTTGAGTAAGAAGCTTCTGCCAAGAGAGAGACATTTGTCTACTATTGAGAAGGAATGTTTAGCTCTTGTGTGGTCTCTCACAAAGCTTCGTAGTTATTTGTGGGGGCAGAAGTTTGACCTTCAAACTGATCATTCACCTTTATGTTGGTTGGATAGGATAAAAAATTCTAATCAAAAATTACTTAGATGGAGTTTAACCTTACAAGATTTTAATTTTGTTGTGACCCATTTATCTGGAAAGGCTAATAAGGTTGCTGATGCCCTTTCTAGAGTGTATTCGGGTGATGATTAAAAATGTAACTGATCTTTTTGTATGGGAGCCTGAAAACATTGAAGAGATATTTGTATGTTCTGGTTGGAGAATATGGAAATTGTTGACTTTTTTATTTGTATAGTTAGATGAAAATTTTGAGTTAAACAATCCTAAATTTCATCTTGAAGGAAAAGGTATAATGAAGATCTCTCTTAAAGGGGTATTGTGGATTTTAAAAATCTAATTATATATATGGTGGAGCTGAGGCAAGTTATAAACATGAGAATGAGGAACATAGGTTGATGGGATTAAGAGGGTTGGGCAATGTGACAAAGGGACATGTAATCGGCTTGGTCTCTATGAAACCATAAAGGTCCCATTGTCAATCTTCTTTGTCTAAGTTTTTTTAGAAGAAAAGTTAATTTTAAAACCCACCTTTCACTACCTGAAGGAGTCTTGAAGCAGCTTATAATTACCTTCTCTTCCTCTCCCCGCAACAGACACCATATGAGGTAGTAGGTGGGGCTGAGAGAGAGTCCTGAGAGAACTGTATTCAACCCAAGGTCACCCAGCTGGCTTTATGTGGAGGAGTGGGGAATCAAATCCAGCTTTCCAGATTAGAGTCTGCCTCTCTAACCACTATACCAAACTGGCTCTCCAGATGCTGTAAATTACACTATGCAATTCTGTACATGTACTTTACATGACTTTATATTACCAGCTACTAGGGATGTGCAACTGGAAATTTGCAAATCATTTGGTAGCATGTTTGAACCTTCTGGTCTAACAATTATCTTGGCACTTTGCTGTCTAGTTTTGGTTTCCTGAGAATGTGAGGGCCTGTGGTACTCAGGGGAGAAAGTGACTCAGCATCAGCAAATATTCACACAATGGAATATCAGAAGCCAATTGGCATTTGTGTGCCCAGTGTTTTTTTCTTTTTTCTTCTTCTAATAATTGTACCAACTCAGTAGCTTTGGAAGGGTTTTCTGATTCCAGACAAACAGATCTTGTTTGCCCTAGCTAGTCTGTGCAGCCAAAGGAAAGGCTTTGCTTGTTTGCACTGGAAGCAAGGGAAAGAGGCTTTGGGAAGGTGAAGGCTTCAGTATCTCTCAGTATCTCTGAAATGTTTTATAAAAGTGTTGGGCAGACACACACTTGCCCCGATATAAATCCTGCCCTTCCATCCACATTACCATTGGTAGGAAAACAAGCAAGCCCTGTTTACATGTGAAGAGACCACCTAGGTAAGAGTAGCTAAATCCTGCCTGTCTCATGCTTACTTTGGTGACTTTCAGTATCGGAGCCACTGAGCAGAAACACACACACTCAAATGCAGCAAGGTACAACAGGCAACATTTACCTTTCCTTGCACTGCCTCTTCTCACAGCTTGAGGATCCTGAGAAGGAGTGTAGTGTATCGGCAGCCATACGTGCCATGCGCAGAGGCGACTGGGCGGTCCCAGGCACCTCCAGCGTGGGGCGCGAAATCCCCGCCAATCACCAGCTGTGGTGGGAAGTTTAACAGGTCAGGATTGGCCTGACCTGTCCAGTAGGCTGTACCGGGGATTGTACATAAGCGGGACCCGGCCCGCTTGTTGGCTCTCTTGCAACGTGCTCCTAATAAAGAATGTTGCCCTACTCGCGTCTCCCGATCGAGTACGTTACAAGGAGTGAAAAGTCCATTTATTTACATGTATGTGACATTTTGGGAGTGAAGATCTTTGCCTCCCCCCCTTGGGGGAGGGCACAACCTAGAGAATTTCATTCCAGTTAGAAGAGAGGGATTGAAATTGAAAAGATTATGTTGGATTAATTTCCAAACATGACAGGTTTTGATTTCCAATAGTAGAGAAGAGCAAGATCTAAAATGCCATAGACCCCACTTTAATCTATATCTTTAATTATTGAGAAAGATCACCTGTTTTTAACATTTTCCTCATAACTGCTGATGATGAATTTTTAAACAACTTGGTAAGAGCTTCTTCCAGTTTGGTGTAGTGGTTAAGTATGCAGACTCTTATCTGGGAGAACTGGGTTTGATTCCCCACTCCTCCACTTACAGCTGCTGGAATGGCCTTGGGTTAGCTATACTATCGCAGGTGTTGTCCTTGAAAGGGCAGCTGCTGTGAGAGCCCTCTCATCCCTCACCCATTGCACAGGGTGTCTGTTGTGAGGGGAGAAGATATAGGAGATTGTAAGCCACTCTCTCTGATTCAGAGAGAAGAGTGGGGTATAAATCTGCAGTCATCTTCTTCTTCCACAAAACAAGCCCAACGGATCAGGGGCTACTTAGTAAACATGATTACATCACTGTGCTATGTATCCATATTACGGGCCAGCAACACTGAGGGCACATGTAATAAAGCTGATTTAGATTTATGTTAATGTTCCCTGAATTGGTCATATAGGTGATCATGCCTGATCAGGAATGTGCTGAATGTGCTGATAAGCCAAGCTTATCAAGGCAATATTTCCTGCATAAGAAATTCCCCTTTTGCAGTGATGCCTGAAAAATTGTCAGAGAGGAATGCCTTTTGACATTGATGAAAATGTTCTCAAAAGCCCCCCCACACACACACACACATACACATTTTTGGCTCAGTCCTGTTGACAATCTTCCATTTTCCACTACAGTTTTGTGCTTTGCAGAAAGAATCAATAAGCTATGTTGAAATACATGAGACAGTACAATAATCTTATCCCAAATAGCAAAGTCTATTTATCTTTCTTTAAAAAAGCAAAAGATCATTGTTTGGACTAGAATTAAGGATACAGTTAACATTCCTCAAAATACACTCAAAGTCAGTGTAGGCTTGCAAAAAAATGGAAAGCATATTATTAGACCATCAACCACTCATCCTATACAGTAATGCATGACATAACTGTCAAATGTTAGTTCTTGGGGGTATATCTGAATGGGAACTTCCCATGCTCCTTGTTTAGCTGCTTCTATAATGCAAAATGTAAATGTGGGAAGAAGTCCTTGACAGAAGGAATAGTTGTGATATAGAGTTGTCCATATGCACAGTGTTCATGTCCAGGCTTCATTGCATGAATTCAGCATTATTTGAAACTTCATCTAAAAAGCAGGGGGCAGGCATATGCAGACTCAGAGGGACAGGAGGGTTTGCACTGCACAACAGGCTGTTATCATTGGTGACCCCCTTTGACCAGCCCAGTGACTCGTAGTTTTCAGAGGAGGAGCCAAAGGAGCCAAGACCATTGACTAAGGAGGGCTAGAGGGGACCTGGCACTGCAGAGGTGCCTGCTGACAATGTTCCAACAGCATTAAGAGACCACCCTGCAAGGGAGCCCTTACCACTGGACCCTGAGATACTCACCAGGCCTCTACTGGGCAGTACATGAACCTGAACCTACATCCCTGCAGGACCTTCTCCCACTCTGCAGAAGGCTCAGGACAAGGTACTGCAATGAGGCAAAGTGCCAGACTGGCTGCATGCAGTCCCACTGTGGATATAGATCAGAGCTCTCAGTGTAATACTTCCCTGCAGGATCCTGGCCACAGCATACCACAGCCTCAGGAGCTCTAGCACCTGCTGGAAATGCAACTGGGTCCAATTACCAACTAGCCTTCTTAAACTGAGGCCTGGGATTGCCTTGATGTATCAACCAGTCCACTAGGTGCAAACCTAGTGCCCTCGTTCCGTGCATTCTGGCCTGACTAAGGAGCTGGAAAAGTGCAAGGCTATTGAAGCAGAATAGGGACTAGTATCTGATGAAGATAGATTCAGGTGGATAGCTGTGTTGGTATGAAGCAGCAGAACAAAGTTTGAGTCCAGTGCCACCTTCTAGACCAACAAAGTTTTATTCTGGGTATAAGCTTTCATGTGTCTCTGAATAAGTGTGTGCGTGCATGGAAGCTTATATCCAAAATAAAACTTTATTGCCTTATAGGTGCCACAAGACTCTAACTTTATTCTATATTTGATGAAAATTGTATATAGATAGATAGATAGATAGATAGATAGATAGATAGATAGATAGATAGATAGATAGATAGATAGATAGATAATTTTATTTATATCCCGCCCTCCCCGCCGGAGCAGGCTCAGGGCGGCTAAAAACATCATTCAAATTACCATTATACAAAAGACAAAGTTACATTTAACATTAAACATTAACATTAAAATTCTGATAAGTTTAAAATTAATTAATTAAATTGATAAAAGTGCTAATGCTATTTGTTCTTTATGATGGCAGTAATCATTAGCAATTTCTTTCTACGTCAGCGAAAGCCAGTCGGAAGAGGAAGGTCTTGCAGGCCCTGTGGAATTGTTCAAGGTCCCGCAGGGCCCGCATTTCCTCTGGAAGTTGGTTCCATAGGTTTGGGGCTACAGAGGAGAAGGCCCGATTGCGGGTGCATTGCAGCTTCACCTCTCTTGGTCCAGGGGTGGTCAACAAGTTTTTTCCAGCTGACCTCAGTGCTCTCTGGGGTTCATATGGGGAGAGACGGTCCCTAAGGTAGACAGGTCCTCGACCATAAATGCTGAACATGGGATCCATGTAGCATGAGGAACCAATGCATAGGACCGAGGGCCCTAGATGTTGCAAAATACATGCCTTGCAACTCATAGATCTTAACTTTCTGTATCTTGAAAAAAAATATGCAGTCTTGATCACCACGTCACAAACATCATCTTGTGATGGCTTCATGACTGAACTGATGGTTGCTTGTCTGATTTCATCAAATGCTTTGCAGTCAGTAGGAAACCTGTTCTGAGCCTGCTGTGTGGGGGTGGGCAGGCTAGAAGGCCAATGAAATAAATAAATAGAAAATGATCTTTTGATGAAAAGTAAATTCACTCTGCTTTTCAGGATCAGATTTAGGCATGTCAAACTGTATTTATTTATATGGCCCATTCAGCATGGACTAAGAACTCATGCCATATCTAGAAAGAATTCCCGTCACACACAGGATAATATATTCATTAAGTTAGATTTATCCAAACTCACTCTGCATAGACTATGGATGTGATGCTTCTACAGAGGTTGTTACCCAAAATGATCCCATTTTGATATTGGGGAGATTAGGTATGAGACTGGGGGAGACCAGACTTTGTCTATCAAGATCCAGTTCAGTAAGAAGGCTCCAGATTTAAAAAGAATTTAAAATGTTTTTCTAAAAATATGTTGAGATACAATCACACTTAAGCAACCAAAATATACACACACTCAAGAAACTAGAAAAAATAAGAAGTGAAAAAAAGACACCAGTTTCTCACTAATGTTGCTTTGCCCCCAGGTCAAGCAATTGATTTTCCACCAGTTGCTCCCTGGATGCATTTTGACATGCGGCTCACTTTAGTTCCCCTCATGGCTTTGTGATGCTGTCCTTTAAGGAACCATGAGGGGAACGGGAGGGAGCCACGTCTCAAAACTTGACCATAGAGCTACTGGTGGGAAATTGTTCACTTATGCTGGGGGGGAAACAGAAGCCTGGGGGCAGAGGAATGCTAGTGAGAAATCAGTAAGAGACTTTAAGGATCAGTTATGGGGGTTATACTACCTGTCCAGATGCACAGACATCCGTGTTGAAGAAGTCAGTGAGAGAGAGAGAGTCATGACCAGTGTGTCACATCCAAAAGGCCCAATTTATTAGCATAATGGGGGTGTAACCTGTCTAGATGCCCAAAGATTGCACACCTGAGGCATGGCTGGACTCCAGTTTTTATACTATTTGGAGGGATGGTTTCTCCTCCTGAAACATGATGGGTTTTAATGGCCATTAATGGCCCTTCCTGAGTGAGTTGAATAGGTTCCCAGGTTTAAACAGAAGGGAATGGGTGCTAATGGGCATCAGGAAGGATCATAATGATCTTGATGGTTGGAATAATTTTTACCTTGCTATCCTGGGGATGTGGCAGGAAGGAGGGGGTTTATGTGTACCAGGTGCACACATTAGCACAGGTATAACACAAAGGGATTGGGTTTGGGTGGGGTACTGAAGACATGAGAAGATTAGCCAGATGTTGCCAGCTAGCTTTGACTATGCAGATACTGTAGCTGATAGAACTCATTGTCACTGCCATTCCATCGTGGGAAACCCTTTTGAGAAGCTGTGGCTGGCTCTTCGCCCAAGCTGTGGTTGTTCTCCCTTGGCCTGTCTTTTTGAGATGTCTGGTTGAGGTCAAGAAATGGGAACCCATTACAGTTGGGGTGCTCCCATGAGGTAGGTAGTGCCTCTTGGCTACAAGGTAATTGTCACTAAAGTGTTGATAACGATATGGATACATGGCATGACCTATAATATAAGTTTCCAAAGTCAGAGGCTTCTAAATGTTTTATCATATATCCTCCAACAGTCCTGTGAAAAAAAGGCTGCTATACAGAGGAACTTTCTGTTCTTGAAACTCTCACAGTGCTGTAGAGTTGGAACTAAGAATATGAATCAAATTCTTTGAAGCAGTAGATTTGTGTAAGGAAGCAAAGAACTTTTTTTTTTTGGCAAGGTGGCCTTTTTCCTCTTGAAGGAGATCATGTGTTACTCAAAGGCTTGCATGGAATTTTTGTGGGGGGACACCTGGAAATGATTTTTGCAGACAACTATTATTTCATTCCTGATGTTATGCCATCTGCCACTGGAATCTAGCATTTCATCCTTCTTCTGCCTAAACAGCATCACCAAATATGACTGCTGGCTTTTTTAGGCAGAATAAAAATGCTAATAAATATTGATAACAATGATAGTAGATTAATATATACAGTATGTCACAGAAGTGAGTACACCCCCTCACATTTTGTAAATATTTAAGTATATCTTTTCATGTCACAACTTGATATCTTTACATTGGCTACAATTCGGCCCCACCCAGCCGAGCAGCCGAGCGGCCGCCTTAGGCTGGGGGCCGTCCATTGCCTCCCCTGCTAGAGGAGAGACAATGGATTGTTCCTGAGCTGCGGGGGGCTGGGCTGCCTTATATAGGCTAGCCCAGCCCCTTGTGTTGCAGCTTGAATTCAGGGTCTTTGGATGGTGCAGCTCGGCCACTACAGCTGAGTGGCGAGCTGTGTGGGCCTTGCGAGGCTGACTGACCGAGCGAGCATCGTTGGACGGGTCTTGGGGCTTCGGGAGAGCGACGGCTTGGAGGCGTCCTGAGCAGAGCATTGCCGGGCATCGGCCGTTCACGCGCGGTTTGGCGGCTGCTGCCGCTTTCTGTGTTTTTCTTGTTTATTTGGCTGTGGGGCCCTGTTGCCCAGGGGGAGTGTTTTTTGTTGGGGTCGTAGGGTGGGCTGAGCACAGAGGGTGGGGGTTGTTTACCCCCTCATCTTCCACACATTGGTAGCCTTTTGACAGGCAGGTGGTAAACAAGGGGCAGTTTTGTTGAGCCAAGAACTTTTTTGGCTGCTTTGTGGGTGCTTGGGTGTGCTGAACTGAGGGTTTGGTTAAGTGAACAGGCTTGTTCGCTTTGGTCCTTGTTTGGTGCCTGAATAGGGTAGGAGTGCTTTGTGGCCAACCTCCCACCAAGTAATTTAACAGCCATGGGTCCAAAGAAGGGTCAGGGCCCTTCAAAAGGCAAACAGCCAGCTAAAAAACCTGTCAAGAGGCCCACTCCTGCTGAGCCTCCTGTGGAGGAGTGGGATGATGCTGGCACTCGCCAAACCATTTTGGATCGATTGGCGGCTTTGGAGGGCGAAAGAGGGGTGACTGGCCCTTCACGTAGAGTCACGGGGCTCACGGGTGCCGGTAGGGCCGCCACTATTGCATTTCAAAAAGAGGTTCTTGCGCACCTTTCTGCCTTACAGGGTGGGGCAGACGGCAATGCGTCAGACTCAGTGACGCCAGAGGAAGAACACAAGCAGGAGCCTGAGGAGGTTGTCCTGGTGCCCCAGGATCAGGAAGGTAAGTCACCTGTTCAGCAGCGGGGGACAGTGTGCCCTTGGGGCCTGATTGTGGGACCCGGTTTGGGCGCAACTGGATCATCTCAGTCAATGGGTTCCCATTATGTGGTTGGTGGCATGCCTACGAGTCAGCAGGCTCTGGCTGGATGGCCACCTATGCTACCCGCTATATCAGGACAGATGGGGACATGGCCGCCATGGTCTTCCTTTTCTTCAGTAGTTGGACAGTCTGGTAGTGCAGGTGGGGCAGCGAATCCCATGGTTGGTGGTGGGCTCCCTTGGGGACTTCAGCAGGCTTCTCCACCTACATCGTGGTCCCCGCAACAGTGGGGTTGTTGGGGGTTCCCGCCACACACAACGGTTCTGTTTAGTTCGGTGGCTTTTCATGCCATCCCATTTGGTGATCCAGCTATGCCGTTGGGTGACCATCTTACGGCTGCAACCAGGGAAAAGATTTTGAAGGGTGAATACGTTGACGTATTCAGTTTGTTATACAGGCAGTTGGAAAAAAAGCCCAAGGAGGAAATGGACGAAAAGGATAAAGAAAAGCTCAGGAAGAAAAAGGTGGATAGATTCTGGTCAAATTGTTTGCCAGGGTTCCTCATATATGCTGGCATAATTGCTAGAGCACAGCCTTGGAGGGCTGCCCCCCTTTTCCAATATTGTGATATTATTTATTGCACATACAGTGATTTTGTTGGTGGAGCGTGGCTTCAATACGATGAAGCGTTTCGCATGCAGGCAGCCATTAATCCTGGGTTGCAGTGGGATCAAATCAATCAATAACTTTCGTTGCAACTTATGGCACCGGCAAAACCTAATTTGAGTGATAGGTCAGATAGTGGTCACCTTGTGCAAAAAACGGCTCAATCCAGTGGCGCCCGCGTTACTGCAGGGCAGTCGGTTCAACCTTGGCTGCTTTGCTGGGAGTTTACCTCCCAAGGAGCGTGTGCCAGAAAAGATTGTAGATACAAGCATGAATGCCCGTTGTGTGGGGGCCCTCATGCCTTTACATCATGCAATAGATCGAGGCCAAAAGGGGTTATCAAGCGGTCCGGTGGCCCTAACCAGCAACCTGGCAAAAGGGCCCCAGCCCCATCAAAATGATGGTACTTAGAGAGTTGTTACATTTTTATCCGCGTTGCGAGGATAAGAGTTTTTTGTTAGAGGGGTTTGCGTTTGGGTTTAGGATCCCTTACCAGGGTCTGCGGATACCGTTTGAGTGTTCCATCCTGAAGTCGGTGAAAGGGTTAGAGCAGGTCGTGAGGGATAAAATAAAAAAGGAATGTGCAGAAGGTCGAGTTTTAGGCCCCTTTGCAGTGCCTCCGGTGCCTAATTTGCGAGTCTCCCCTTTGGGGGTAGTGCCTAAAAAAGCAGCAGGGAAGTACCGATTGATCCACCATTTATCGTATCTGAGGGGTAGGTCTGTTAATGACGCCATTCCTGTTGAATTGAGCTCTGTTAAGTATACGTCTTTTGACCGGGCTGTGAGAATAGTGTGCAACTGTGGGGTGGGTGCAGAGCTTGCAAAATGTGACATTAAGTCGGCTTTTTGCTTGCTTCCCGTGCACCCCGACGATTTTGAATTGTTGGGTTTTTGTTTTGAAGGGAGTTTTTACATGGACCGGGCCCTTCCTATGGGGTGTTCCGTGTCGTGTGCCGCTTTTGAGTGTTCTAATTCGTTTTTGGAGTGGGCGTTACAATTCAGAACGGGAGTGCGTGACATGGCGCATTATCTAGATGATTTTCTTTTCATCGGCCCAGCGGGCTCAGGGTAATGCGCACGTTTGCTCAGGTCTTTTGAATGGTTGGCCGCTGAGTTGGGGGTACCATTGGCAGATGAAAAGACAGAGGGTCCTTTGACCGTTTTGACGTTTTTAGTGATAGAGCTCGATACCATGCAGCAGTTTTCAAGGCTACCTCTGGATAAGTTGAAGACGCTCCGAGAGCGAGTGGTGGCAGTTAAGAAAGAATGAAAAGTTACGCTGCTTGAGTTACAACAGTTAGTAGGCCACCTGAATTTTGCTTGTAAGGTGGTGGCGCCCGGTAGGGCGTTTTTGCGGCACTTTTGTGAAGGCATGTCTGCCTTGCACTCTCCTCATCATTTTACTTGCGTTACCAGTGGAATGCGTAGCGATCTGGAGGTTTGGGAGACCTTCTTGAGGGATTTTAATGGTACGTCCTTTGGCATGGAGTGATACAGTTGGAGGCTGAACTACAGATTGTATCAGATGCTTCTGGTTCCACTGTTTTCGGAGTGTATTTACGGGGACAGTGGTGTGCAGAACCTCGGCTGGTTGACTGGTTGAATTTCCGATTTAATTCGTAATGTGACGTTTTTAGAGTTCTTTCCTATAGTGGTAGCAGTGTTTATTTGGGGGCATTCTCTTGCCAATCATACAGTACACTTTGGTGCAACAACATGGTGGTTGTTCATGTTGTTAACAATCTTACATCCAGGTCTTCACACGTGATGAGGTTGGTTAGGGCATTTGCGTTGTGTTGCCTTGAGTTGAATGTGTTAGTTTTAGCCCGGCACGTACCCAACATTAGTAATGGCATGGCGGATGCCCCGTCTCGCCAACAGATGGCGCGTTTCCGGCTGCTAGCCCCAGAGGCAGATCCTCATCCAGTGCGCATACTGGCAGAGCTGTGGCGACTTGGAGAGACAAAGTTAGCCGGGCGATTCAACTCGCCATAGCACCTAGCACAAGAAGATCGTATGACCAGGCAGCGAGTCAGTTTTCTGTTTTTCGGGGTGGCGCCGGGCTTGAGGATGTTTGGCCTGTTCCGGTAGAGCATTTGCTGCAATTTTGTGTGTGGCAAAGGAAACGAGGCCTCTCCGTTAAATCTATTAAGGGTCAATTAGCTGGGTTGTCTTTTGTTAGTAAGGCCAAGGGGTATTCGGAAGTGACCAAGGATTTCTGAATTTCTAAGATGTTGGAGGGATGGTCGCGGGAGGCTGGGCGACAGGTTGACAGTAGATGCCCTATTTCTCCTTCCATCCTACGTGGGCTTCATGACACCTGGGCCTTAGTTTGTGCTTCTAGCTTTGAGCAGGAGTTATTTCATGCTGCTGCGTTGACGGCGTTTTTTGGGGCGTTAACGGGTGTCTGAGTTAGAGGCATAACTTGCTTTCCCGTAACGATGATTCTGATAGGGCCCTTCAGGTTAGGGACGTTAAGTTGGTGAACGGGCAAGCTGTCATTCGTGTACGTCGGTCCAAGACGGATCAAAGTCAGAGGGGTTGCTCAATTACTTTGGGCCCCTGCTCTGATAAGGGGTTATGTCCAGTGCGAGCCCTTGTGAACTATTTGGATATGCGGGGGCCATCGGAGGGTCCTTTGTTTAGACATGAGGACTCATCCCCGCTGTCCAAGTTTCAATTTTGGGCAGTTACCTGTCGGGCCCTTGAAAAGTTGGGTCTTGGGGGTGTAAAGTTCGGCACCCATTCTTTTCGTATAGGTGCTGCATCCACAGCGGCAGCAATGGGATACGAAGGCGATGCTATTCGCCGTGTAGGTCATTGGAAGTCTGGGGTTTTTCAGACTTATATACGGCCTCTGCCGACTTAAAGGGGTAGCAGTGGTAAGCTTCCCGTTTTGTTGTATTATTGTTATTACAAGTTATAAGTTCTAATGGTTTCTCTTTTTTAGGTGCTGTGGCTGGCTCAAAAAGGAGGAGGATCCTCATCTGCAGCCACAGTATTGTTTTCTGGGCGGCACATAAGGCCAGTCGGATGCCAGTCGGAACTCAGTTGGGCCTGAGTGAACGGGCTGTCATTGAATGGCAAGGCCGACGTGGCATGAAGTGGGCGGGACTCCTTTTGCTTTTGTTTAAGGAAAGGAGGGGCCCGGCGCTGCACATCTTGGTGATTCATCTGGGAGAGAATGATTTGGGCTTAACGAAGGGTAAGGCCCTTTCACTTCAGGCCCGGGATGATATCACCTTGATCAGGAAGAGATGGCTGGGTGTCCTTGTCCTGTGGTCAGCCATGCTGCCGCGTCGTGAGTGGCGGGCAGCTTGGGATCCAGCAGGCTTGGAGCAGGCCCGTAAGAAGGCTAACAGAGCCTTACGTATTGCTATGGAGTCGGGACTGGGTGTTTATGTGCCCCACCCGTCCATCAGAGCCAGTTGTGCTAATTTGTATAGGCCTGATGGGGTGCATCTTTCGATAGAGGGCAATGAGGCTTTTTTGGCTGAGTTACGGCTGGGGCTGGAACATGTTCTCGTTTAGTGGGGGACAGGGGCCTAAGCTGAGGCTTGACCTGTCTGTGGTGGTTTTACTGTTGGGAACATATTCTTTTGGGGTATTGGTGAGCTCCCATAGCAACGCACCTTTGGGGTGTAGGGCGTCCCTGGGGTGACCTAAGCTGTACGGCTCAAGTTGGCTCCAGGGAGCCGCAGGATCCCATCACTTTTGAGTTGTCCACGACCCAGGCTGCATGGCTCGGGTGAGTTTGGAGCTTTGTGAATGGGATCGAGTGCCTGGCCGGCCGGGTTTGAGCCGTTTGGTCAGCTCACACCTGGGGCTCGGGGCGTGCCCAGTTTTCGGGTCAAGGAGGTGGTCTGGTTATGACCCCTGGCTTGACCTGGCCCCATTTTCCCCCATTGCTGTTAAGTTTAAATAAAGTAGCCCTTTATCCATATCGTTGTCTGTCTCGTTATTCTGAATGGGGGGGCAATGTAAAGTAATGCGTCTACAGCTTGTTAACAGTGTAAATGTGCTGTCCCCTCAAAATTACGCAACACACAGCCATTAATGTCTAAACTGCTGGCAACAAAAGTGAGTACACCCCTAAGTGATAATAATAATAATACTTTTTATTTCTATCTCGCCCTCCCCGCAGAAGCAGGCTCAGGGCGGCTCACAACATTTTAGATCAGTACAATACGATATAATATAATACAATACAATAAAATCACATAATTCAATAAATACAACATTATAAAACCATCATTTAAAACAACATTCCAATTAAGATTAACAGTTATGGTGCTAAATTACAGATTTTTAATAAATTGATGGCGGAATACAACAGCAGTGAATCTATCATTAGTTCAGCATTCAGCGAAGGCCATCTTAAAAAGAGTGGTCTTGCAGGCCCTGCGGAATTGGTCAACACTCCGTAGGGCGCGCACTGTCCAAATGGGGCCCAATGTCCAAATGGGGCTCAAAGTGTCAATATTTTATGTGGCCACCATTATTTTCCAGCACTGCCTTAACCCTCTTGGGCACAGAGTTCACCAGAGCTTCACAGGTTGCCACTGGAGTCCTCTTCCACTCCTCCATGATGACATCACATAGCTGGTGGATGTTAGAGACCTTGCGCACCTCCACCTTTCGTTTCAGGATGCCCCACAGATGCTCAATAGGGTTTAGGTCTGGAGACATGCTTGGTCAGTCCATCACCTTTACCCTCAACTTCTTTAGCAAGGCAGTGGTAGTTTTGGAGATGTGTTTGGGGTCATTATCATGTTGGGATACTGCCCTGCGGCCCAGTCTCCAAAGGGAAGGGATCATGCTCTGCTTCAGTATGTCACAGTACATGTTGGCATTCATGGTTCCCTCAATGAACTGTAGCTCCCCAGTGCCGGCAGCAGTCATGCAGCCCCAGACCATGACATTCCCACCACCATGCTTGACTGTAGGCAAGACACACTTGTCTTTGTACTCCTCACCACACACACTTGACATCATCTGAACCAAATAAGTTTCTCTTGGTCTCATCAGACCACATTGGTTCCAGAAATCCATGTCCTTAGTCTGATTGTCTGCAGCAAACCATTTGCGGGCTTTCTTGTGCATCATCTTTAGAAGAGGCTTCCATCTGGGACGACAGCCCTGCAGACCAATTTGCAGCGTGCGGCCTATGGTCTGAGCACTGACAGGCTGACCCCCCCCCCCCACACACACACACACTCCTTCAACCTCTGTAGCAATGCTGGCAGCACTCATACGTCTATTTCCCAAATCCAACCTCTGGATATGACGCTGAGCATGGGCACTCAACTTCTTTGGTTGACCATGGCAAGGCCTGTTCTGAATGGAACCTGTCCTGTTAAACCGCTGTATGGTCTTGGCCACCGTGCTGCAGCTCAGTTTCAGGGTCTTGGCAATCTTCTTATAGCCTAGGCCATCTTTATGTAGTGCAACAATTCATTTTTTCAGATCCTCAGAGAGTTCATTGCCATGAGGTGCCATGTGGAACTTCCATTGACCAGTATGAGGGAGTGAAAGTGATAACCTGCTCCCCCTTCACATCTGATATCTTGTACCACTAACGAGTCACAACACCAGGAAGGGAAAACGACTACTTGGGCCCCATTTGGACATTATCACTTAGGGGTGTACTCACTTTTGTTGCCAGCAGTTTAGACATTAATGGCTGTGTGTTGCGTAATTTTGAGGGGACAGCACATTTATATTGTTATACAAGCCGTAGACTCACTACTTTACATTGCAGCCAAGTGTCATTTCTTCAGTGTTGTCACATGAAAAGATATACTTAAATATTTACAAAATGTGAGGGGGTGTACTCACTTCTGTGACATACTGTATGTGAACTGTCAAGATTTGTGTGCTAACACAACTACCTAACAAATAATGGAACTCAATTCACACTCACTACTCTGTAAACTTACCTTGGAAACAAGGCTGGTCCGTGAGAGGAGCATGTAGGCCTAGCGTGCTGCTAGGCACCTCCTCCCCACATGCGACTCGTGCTTCACTGACCTTTCTGCCCACCTCAGACCCGGGCAGACGAAAGAGGTGGTGTGGCCTTGCTCGAAGGCTGCCTCCCTTGTGAGGAATTGTAATGTTGGAGTGAGGCAAGGCCTCACACTGCCTATTTTGCCCACCCGGGACCCATTAGAATACCCACTTTCAAGAGTGGGTTAAACTAAGAACATCCTTTTCTAAGAATAATTCTGTTGGGAGAGATTTCTACTCTATTATATTGTATAATCACAGACATTATTCTGATACACTATTCTAAAAGAGAAATATCTACTGTATTCCCATGCACATCTCTATTTGGTGAGAATGGGTATATGCAATGAGATAAGAAACCAGTATCCCTGTTCAGTCCCAGGGAGGTGTTTGCTCCAAGTTTCATAATAACTTGTAATTCAGCAATTTTCCTTTCCATTCTGTTCTTGAAGTTCCTTTACAGTAAAGCAGCTACTTTGAAGTCACCAATGGAATGTCCTGGAAGGCTGAAATGTTTTTTTTACAGGTTTTTTGGTTTTGTAATTCCTGTTGTCAGATTTGTGTCCATTTATCCTTTGGTGTAGGGTTTGTCCTAAGTAGAGAGCTGAAGGGCATTGTTGGCATTTAAACAAACTTATTTAAATCTCTTGACTCCTTTGTTTCTTTGAATGTGGTTCTCCACACTCCAGGAAAGCAGGACTGAAATAACTGTTTAGCTGTTACTTAAGTCTAGAGTCTTATAAAGTGATTAAAAATGAAATGTTCTGAGTAATTTACCTTTGAACTTCTTGGCAACAGTGCATAATTAACAAGAAAGCATCAGGAAGACACAGTTACTATATATTTACACAGAACTGAACCATGTGGTTATAGCATAATTACAGGGATTATATCAGTGTGGAAGAACCGAGGATACAGAGACACAGAACACTTTATTTTGTATTCTGTTAATATCACTGGATTCAGCTAAGCATAACACAACACAGAACCTTGCTGCTGAGCACTGTCTTTTGCTGTAGATAGCTACAAATACAAAAATGCCTGGGGATTCAAAGGCTATTCTATATCAAGCTCCATGGATTCAGGAGTAATCATGTTGCAAATATTTCTCTTAAAGGCAAGGATGTTCCCATTTTGAAAAGCAATCCGAGAAATATATTAATAGTAACAAATAACATTTTAAAAGATTATTAATTGGTTTTTAGTGGAATAGCAATCAGGGTAAACCTCTGGGCCAGAGTTCTACAGAACTCACACTTTGGGTTGCCAACTCTGGGTTGGAAAATTCCTGGAAATTTTGTGGTGGAGTAGGGTCAGCGTGCTGTGCCTGGCAACTGCTGGGAGCTTGAGGGGCAGGGACATGGTGGGGTGCCAGCATTGTATGTGCCAAGACATCACTTCTGGGGACAATTGGAAGTGATATCACATCACTCTAGGAATTGCCAGAAACTCTATAATAAAAACTGTGCTTGGTGCTGGAGAAATATAGCTGCTGGAAACCCCCAGGGCTCTGTGTTATAGCTATGCTATTTAACAGTGTTCATAAATGATCTGGAATCATGGATGAGCTGCAAAGTGGCCAGGTTTGCATGCAACACCAGCCTTCAGGATGATAACAACCAAAGAACATGATGAGGAAATTTCCACTTGAGTGAGTGGAAAACAGTATGCCAAATTAGCTTCTATGTAAGTGTTAAGTGATGTACATTAGGGCAAAAAAATTCCTGACTTTACATATACATTGCTAAGTCTGCTGAAGCAGTGACTAATCAGGAAAGGGCTTCAATCGATAGCATAATGAAAATGTCTGCTCTAGTAGGTGTGCAGCAATAGTGGAAAAGTAAACTTACATGTATGGGATTATTAGAACAGGACTGAAAATTATGAAGCACTTTGCTCAAACAATTTTTGTCCAGCTTGGTTGAAGACAGTATCATTTATTTATTTATAATTTATACATAAATTATAATTTATAAATAAAAATAATTTATAATTATTTATTTATAATTTCATAGGCTGCCCTTTCATAGGAGACTAACAACAAAACTGAAACAATGAATAAATACAAATTAAAACCAGATGTTCTAATAATAATATACAAGAATAAAACAATGCATATTCTAAGATGGCAGAGAAAATCATGATGTCTTTGTATAGATCTGTAGTATAGTTAGGCAGGTTCATGAAAGACACATGAAGCTGCCTCATACTGAATCAGACCACTGGTCCATCAAGGTCAGTATCATCCCTCAGATCAGAAGTAGGGCTCCAGGCAGAGGTCTTCCACATCACCTACTACATATCCATTCAATTGGAGATTCCAGGGACTGAACCTGGGGCCTTCTGCATGTGTAGTAGATGCTCTGCCAGGAAAGGCTAAAGTGTAAATGCATGAGGTGGAGAAACTGGATACAGAAAGAGTTTTTCTACCTCTCCCACAATGCTAGAATCTAATTCAAAGGCATCCAAAGAAATTGATGGGTAGTAGATTGAAATCAAACATGAAATATTTCTTTGAACAGCACATAACATATGAAATTATCTGCTATGGGATGTATTAATGGCACTATGACTTTTAAAGGGATTAGGAAACAAGATACTGGACTAGATGACACTTTGGTGTGGTTCAGCAGGACTCATATGAGTTGTTTTTGAATCCTACTTGTAATTCAGTTCTGAATAATCCATAAAATATATCCATACACACACACACACACACACACACACACATATATAAAATATATATCCTTCAACCTCCCTGTTACAGTTTTGCTACTTTCTTTCCTTTTCTACCACAAAAATCAATATTGCTGTTTGTCACAACTAGTGTCTGGTCCCTTGATGTGTGATCAAACCATGGTATAGTATTGATTGTAAAGGTCAGCCACATGTTCAATATACATATACAGCATGGATCTATCTTTAAGGATACTACTATTCATTTATACATACTCTTCCACAATACCTTGGTTGATTAAAGAGATGCAAAAGGTCATGCTGTGTATGCCTGCCTGCACATTTCCTTTCTCAACAATGAACAGATGATGCCAAAATTAAAAAAAACCCTGTACATTAAAAATCACAAATCAATGACTTTGTTATTTCATAAGAGAACGTATGAAACAAAGATATTAATCATTGAGCTAATAGTATGAAAGGCAAAATATCAGGGCATGATTGTTTTCAAGATGTGAATTACAGAATATGGATCCTGGGGCAAAATCTACTAACTCTTGTCTAATTGGAAGTTAGTAAAAATGAACTGATTTGGGTAGGTGGCTCTCTTACATACAGTCCAGAATGCTTTCTCATTGAGATGGCTGAATCCTGGAACATTTAAATCTGTGAATGTAAATAACAGACAGCTATAATTATTTCTTCTAAAATTTTAACTCCACCAAATGTAAAATCATTCCCCACAGTTTCGGGATTAAGGGAACAGATAGTTTCCTTATTCATTAGCTGATAAATAAATGTATTTTCCAGCTCAGAAGGACATTACTGTAACGAGCTCTGAGTTAAGAACATAAGAACATATATAAACACACACTGTGGCTAATAGCCACTGATGGAGCTCTGCTCCATATTTTTATCTAACCCCCACTTGAAGCTGGCTATGCTTGTAGCCGCCACTACCTCCTGTGGCAGTGAATTCCACATGTTAAATCACCCTTTGGGTGAAGAAGTACTTCCTTTTATCCGTTTTAACCCGACTGCTCAGCAATTTCATCGAATGCCCACGAGTTCTTGTATTGTGAGAAAGGAAGAAAAGGACTTCTTTCTCTACTTTCTCCATCCCATGCATAATCTTGTAAACCTCTATCATGTCACTCCGCAGTCGACGTTTCTCCAAGCTAAAGAACCCCAAGCGTTTTAACCTTTCTTCATAGGGAAAGTGTTCCAACCCTTTAATCATTCTAGTTGCCCTTTTTCTGCACTTTTTCCAGTGCTATAATATACTTTTTGAGATGCGGTGACCAGAATTGTACGCAGTATTCCAAATGAGACCACACCATTGATTTATACAGAAGGGTTATGATACTGGTTGATTTGCTTTCAGTTCCCTTCCTAATAATTCCCAGCATGGCGTTGGCCATTTTTATTGCAATCGCACACTGTCTTGACATTTTCAGTGAGTTATCTACCACGACCCCAAGATCTCTCTCTTGGTCAGTCTCTGCCAAACTTGTATTTGTAGCTGGGATTTTTGGCCCTAATGTGCATTACTTTGCATTTGGCCACATTGAACCTCATCTGCCACGTTGACGCCCACTCACCCAGCCTCAACAGATCCCTTTGGAGTGCCTCACAATCCTCTCTGGTTCTCACACAACCTGAATAATTTAGTGTCATCTGCAAACTTGGCCACTTCACTGCTTACTCCCAACTCCAAATCCTTTATGAACAAGTTAAAGAGCATGGGTACTGAGAGTACTGAGCCCTGCAGCACCCCACTGCTTACCACAGCGAAGACTGCCCATTTATACTCTCTCTCTGCTTCCTATTAATCAGCCAGTTTTTGATCCACAAGAGGACCTGTCCTTTTACTCCATGACTCTTGAGTTTACTAAGGAGCCTTTGATAAGGAACTTTATCAAAAGCTTTCTGGAAGTCAAGGTAAACGATATCTATTGGGTCTGCTTTGTCCACATGAGAGGGCTATGACCGCCCAAGGTCACTTCAGTAGTTGTAAGGGGAGGAGTGGGGAATCAAACCTGGCTCTTTCAAATAAGACTTACATACATTTAATCACTATGCCAAACTGACACATATATTGGTTGTTGAATGACACAGAGTGGTAGACTGGATGGGCTGTTGGTCTGATCCAACACAGCCTTTTTTATGTTCTTATGTTAGTTTGCAAACTACACCAGTTAATAGCATAATCAGGAGATAATTAGTAAAGTTCCAATGTAGACTCCAGGGGTTGAAACTGGATCTCTCATATCTTTGGCCGAGCGCAGCATGTGGCGGATCTGTTGTGTGGGCTTGAGGACTGTGTCAACATTATGGCGTTTGAGAATTTTGCCAATGCGGTCGGTGACAGATTTTATGTAGGGCAGGAAGGCTGTACCCACATTTGTGTGTGGCTCGGGATTTGGTGTGGATGGTCCCCTGGGATGGAGGGCTCTTCTAATTTCTTGTTGGGAGTATCCATTGGCCTGCAGTGACTGTTTGAGGTGGTGTAGTTCCTGTTGGAGTTGGCTTGGTTCACAGATGCGTGATGCACGGTGAATGAGGGTTTTAACAACTGTACGTTTTGGCGAGGATGATGATTGGAATTCTTATTTAGATAGCGATCGGTGTGTGTGGGTTTCCTGAATACAGGGTGGCCGAGTTTTCCATCATCTTTCCTGGTAATGAGAACGTCAAGAAAGGCAAGTTGACCATTGTTTTCTTTCTCCACGAGGATGGACTGAATTCAGATGAAGGAGAAAGTTATTCAAAGCAGCCTCTCCATGACTCCAGATGGCAAAAACATCATCCACATATCGGAGCCAGCAACGTGGTTTTAGGAGGGCAGATCTTAGTGCTGTATCTTCGAAGGTTTCCATGTAAAAGTTAGCGATGACAGGGCTAAGGGGGCATCACGCATCTGTGAACCAAGCCAACTCCAACAGGAACTACACCACCTCAAACAGTCACTGCAGGCCAATGGATGCTCCCAACAAGAAATTAGAAGAGCCCTCCATCCCAGGGGACCATCCACACCAAATCCCGAGCCACACACAAATGTGGGTACAGCCTTTCTGCCCTACATAAAATCTGTCACCGCATTGGCAAAATTCTCAAATGCCATAATGTTGACACAGTCTTCAAGCCCACACAACAGATCCGCCACATGCTGCACTCGGCCAAAGATATGAGAGATCCACTTTCAACCCCTGGAGTCTACAAAATACCCTGCTCCTGTGGTGCAGTCTACATTGGCACTACCCAACGCAGTATCAACACCCATCTCACCGAACACAAGAGACATTGTCGCTTGTTTCAGCCAGAAAAATCAGCTGTAGCTGAACATGCACTTCAAGAAGGAGACCACGTCATCCACTTTGAAAGAACTGAAGTCCTTTCTACGGTCTCACATTATCATACCCGCCTGAACAGAGAAGCTATTGAGATTTACAAACACCAGCACAATTTTAACAGAAAGGAAGAAGGCATTTTCATCCACCAATCTTGGTACCCAGCTCTGCAAAACACCCTACAGACTATAAATTGCAGAAAGTCTCAGAACAACCAGCAAATTCCACAGAACAATCAGCACAGTCAACAACCATCTTCCTTATCTTCAAACCCCTTCCAACCCTCCCAGCAATTAACGTGGAACAATGGTCACATTCAACGGCCAGTTTCCTTATCACTACCCTTCCAGGAAGCCCCACCAAACAATGGGCACATCCACAAACCAATTGCCCTTTCATCACACCCCCTCCAGCCTAGAAATAGCAGCTCTCCAGCAGCCCTGGCCCCACTCAATGCACAGCAGCCAAGATGGTCTGAGCGCCTGCTCCGGCTGCAACGCCACTGAGGATGTTCTCCGCAGCTGAGAACGAAACGTCTGGAAGGAAAACTTTCTCCAGTAGAACACGGCACTTGAGCCTGAAAGATTCTACAAACCCTAATGATGTTACCAGCCGTGAAAACCTGAAATCTTAAATTAAGGTCAATTTGGAAAAATGCATATACCAGGAAACTTGATTAATCAAATTAAGTGTATATAAGGTATCAACTTTTAAGTTGAAAGCCTGTGTGAATAGAACTGAAAAGCCATTGCTCTGACAACAATCTCAGAAAAATGGAAGGCTGAGTAACCTTGAGGCAGCTATCTGAATCCAGCTTCCACCAGGATCAAACTTAGGGTGTAAGCAGACCTCAAGACTACAGTACTGTAGCTTTAAAGCCATTGCTCTGCACCACGGGGCTCTTTTTGAATCCAAATTAGCATTTTCTTTGGCCAATTGTATCATCAATTTTCCTGCTGCATCAGGATTATCAATGTGTCTGCTGATTGCTGCCTGAAGACAGTTGAGAAGGTTCAAATAGAGCTGTTGTGGCTTGTAACAAACCGTTGCAAAAATATGGGCCGACTTCTCTTCGGTAGCTACCTTAGCAAAGTCCTATAAAGCACATTTCACATTGTGGCCATCAGAGAGTCCTTCTAAAAGATTTTGCACATTGGTTCCCTCTGTGGCAATATCTCTGACAGCCTTTTGAGTTTCACTCAAGACAGAGTGGGGCAACAAAGTACAGTTAACAGCGTGTTGCCTATTTTCATTCTGTACAGATGCTACTGGGCATACCAATAAAGAGTCAGACAACTCTTCCCCTGTAAAATCTACAGGGCAAACAGACAACATTTCTACCAATTCTGGGACATTTTCCAATTTAGTCTGATCAAGTTCTTTCTCTAAAACTTAACAGACCATGCGTCCCAGGGCGTTAGATAGTGAGCCCACGAGTGGATCTGTTGGTGGAGGAGGAAGAGGAGGAAAAGGAGAAGGGGCAGGGGACACAAGCTGAACACCCGTGTCTTTTAGGGAACAATCTTTAGAGGGGTGACTGGGGTTACAAACGGACATAAATTTCTCTGCTGCATTCCTGCATTTATGCCAGGTTTGAAGAATCTTAACAGGAGATCGTGGTTCTATGTGGAGACTATTGCCAATTTTCTCCCAGTCTTTTAGTTTGAATGAACCACTTTGGGGATATAATGGACATTTTCTTTAAGGAGATTCTTTAATTGGCAGGAAGACACAGACCCGCTGGTCTTCTTCACTAAGAATCTCAGTTCCTCTACATGTTTCTGTCCAGTCTGTGATAACTTTGAACCCATTACTTACCAAATGAAAGGGGTCGTTGAAAACGACGACGAGTGCACTTCTGGGGCCTGTCCTTCTAGGCGGTTGGTAAGTAAAGCTGAGCGGCTGCCGAAGCTTCCCTGCTACCGGAGCTGAGGGGCCCCACGTTGAGGCGCCTTATGTAGGAAGCAACCACACAAGACATGTGTCCAGGAACAATTGCTCAGCTTGCAAGCCAGCTCTCTTTATTTTATAGCGTTCAGTTCTTACGTTTCATCACAGAAGTCACAAGACCTTCCCACGAGACATGCAAAGCATTTACCGGAATTCATCCTAGTACATTTCTCCAGAAATAACTTGTCTCTACGTGATGGACGTAAGAACATCTCTGTTTCCCCACATTTCGAAAGTCCCAGCTGGGCTTTGTCTGGGTAGCTAAACTCGTGATCTTCCCACTCGTCTAGTGGTTACTGGGTCAAAAAGTCATGTAACTGTTCTATGTAACTGGGGCAAGATATCAAGTCCCTGCTGCATGGTGGGTAAGTGCTATGTGTCACTGGGTCAAGGGACCATGTTCCTGTTGTATGATACTACAAAAGATTACATATTTTTGTCAGAAGATCACAAGTTCAACTTTGAGTTCTTTCAGAACTCTTGGATGTATGCCATCCGGACCTGGTGACTTATTAGTTTTTAATTCGTTTATCAGTTGTACGACCTCCTCTCTTGTCACCTCAATCTGACTCAGGTCTTTCAACACCCCTTCCAAAATTAGTGGTTCTGGAGCGGGCAAACACTTCTCGTCTTCCACAGTGAAGATAGAGGCAAAAAATGCATTCAGCTTCTCAGCCATTTCCCTATCCTCCTTCAGTAATCCTTTTACCCCTTGGTCATCCAAGGGCCCCACTGCCTCCCTGGCTGGTTTCCTGCTTCTAATATATTTGAAGAAATTTTTATTGTTGGTCTTTATGTTTTTTGCAATATGCTCCTCATAGTTCCTTTTTGCCTGCCTGATCACAGTCTTGCATTTGATTTGCCACAGCCTATGTTCCCTTTTATTAATCTCACTTGGACTAGCTTTCCACCACTTAAAGGAGTCCTTCTTACCTTTTACAGCTTCCATTACTTTGTTTGTTAACCATGCAGGCCTTTTCTTATACCTGTTTGTGCCTTTCCTAACGTGGTATATATTTTATCTGAGCTTCTAGGATTGTAGTTTTAAATAGCCTCCAAGCTTCCCCAAGGGTTTTGACTGTATTTACCTTTCCTTTCAGTTTCCTCTTCACATGTCTCCTCATCTCAGAGAATTTACCCCTTTTAAAGTTAAACATGGTTGTGCTGGTCTTTTGGGGCAACTCCCTATTTATACAAATGGTGAAATCAATAACATTATGGTCACTGCTCCCAAGCGGTGCGATCAGTTTTACATCTCTCACGAAGTCTTGAGCATTACTTAGGACCAAATCCAGGATCGCCGCACCCCTGGTAGGTTCTGTTACCATCTGCTCCATAGCATCTAGAAACTCAATCTTTTTCTCTCGACCTGACCCAATCAATCTGCGGGTAGTTAAAATCACCTATTACGACACAGTTTTTACGCTTAGCAGCTATCTTTAATCCTTCCATCTTATTATAATCATCCTCTATCTTTTGATTTGGTGGGCGATAACAACCATAGTTAAATTTCCTTTTGGGCCCTCTATTTCGACCAAAAGCATTTCTAGAAGGGAATCTAATTCTTTGACCTCAGTCTTATTGGACAGTATACCCTTTCTGACATACAGAGCCACCCCACCTCCAACCCTTCCCTCCCTATCCTTCTGATATAACTTATATCCAGGTATCACCATGTTCCACTGTTTCTCCTCATTCCACCAAGTTTCTGAAATTCCCACAATGTCTATGTTTTCCCCCAACGCTAAACATTCCAACTCACCAATTTTACTTCGAACACTTCTAGCATTTGTATGCAAACATCTATAATTTCCCAGGCAAGTTAGGCCCTCAGCTTTCCTCCTGCTGCCTCAAGACTTAGGCAGACACTCCATACTGTTTGTCACCATCTCACTGGACAACTCTGATCCATTATCTGATAGAAAAGTAACAGCTAACCCTTCATCTCTTTGAGATGAGTCCTTCCGAACCAGAGAAATTTCTTCTCCTGTCGGCTTTCCCCCAAGATTTAGTTGCCAGCAGCCTGGTTCCATCTGGGAACAAGTGGAGACCGTCTCTTTTGTATAGCTCCCACTTGTTCCAGAAAGCATCCCAGTGCCTAACAAACTTAAACCCTTCCTCCTTACACCATCGTCTCATCCATACATTGAGACTTCTAATTTGTGCCTGTCTCTCCAGCCCTGCACGTGGAACAGGTAGCACTTTTGAGAAGGCCACCTTGGAGGTCCTGGCCTTATGTTTCCTGCCTAGCAGCCTAAATTCTTCCTCCAGGACCTCACGACTGCATTTCCCCACATCGTTGGTGCCAACATGCACCACGACCACTGGCTCCTCCCCAGTAGTGTCTATCAGCCTATCTACTACACATGTAATGTCCACCAGGCAGGCAAGTCACCATATGGTCAGTATGCAGTTTTGCCACCCAGCTGTCTACTTGCCTAAGGATCGAATCACCAACTATCAAAACCCCCCCTCCCTGCCCAGGGATTGTTCCTTGGCGCAAAAGGATTCCCGCTCACCAACTGAAGAAGAGGTCCCTTCTGAGGGCACATTCCCCTTATCCTCAGCACGGTGCTGTGTTCCCTCTCAACCCTCATGCTCCCTGGCAGCAACGGGGCTGCCACGTTCGGAGCGGGGCTCATCTAATACGTCCCCAAGAGTCTTCCCCAAGTGCCTAACTGACTGTCTCTGCTTCTCCAGGTCAGTCACCTCAGCCTCAAAGGTACGAATTCATTCCCTGAGGTCTAGGAGCTCCTTGCATCGAGAACACACCCAAGACTTCTGTCCTGTGGGCAGATAGTCATACACTCAGTGCAAAACACTGGAAAGCCCCCTCCCCCCTGCTGGCATTCTACCTTCATGATAGCTTTTTTAAAGGATATACAGTCCCCTTTTAAATCCTGTTTGTTTATGTGGTTCTCCTTCTGGAGAGTCAACTTACCTTACTGGGAGCACAAGGAAAATAGGGATCTGGGTTCCTGGTCCTTATAGAGCCCCCAGGCTAAGAGCCACGGGCCAAGAGCCCTCTGGCAAGGCTCAGCTTAATAATGCAAAGAGGGTGGGGAACACAGCCACTCCTAATCAATCAGCAACAATCACCTTCAATCACCTTCACCTCCACCCACTCAAACCAATCAGACAGCAGTTCCCCAGAAACCACAAATTCAGAATTTTCAGCAGTCACACAAACTCAGAAATTCTCAGCAACTTCCCCAGCTGCTTAGCCAAACCTTACCCTTGTATCACTTCTTCTCTGCTCTCTCTCAGAACTCTTGGGCTGCCCTTGAAGACAATTCAGAAACTGAAGCTGATTCAGAATGCAGCAGCCCAGTTATTACTAGAGATTAGCCAATAGGAACATATCTCATTGGTTGCCTGTTTGTTTCCAGTCAAGCACCTATATATCTAAACCATCTTTTCCCATGTATCCCCATGAGCATACTGCAGTCCTGAGGTGGTCATATGCTTCCAGTCAAGCATATGTTTCCAGTCAAGCACCTATATATCTAAACCATCTTTTCCCATGTATCCCCATGAGCATACTGCAGTCCTGAGGTGGTCATATGCAGGCTCACTTAAGATAGCCCACATGGAGCCTATGTCATTCCAGCTCCCATTTTGTGGAATGCAGTCCCTCACAAGGTGAGGGGAACCCTATCTGTAACATTTTTCAAGAGGTGCCACAAGCCTTTTTATTTTGCAAGGTTTTTAAGAAAGTATAGACTGTAGGCATATCTGGGGAGGCACTATTGGGTTTTTTTTTTTACATTGTCATGTTTTTAATTATAATATGCCTTGAATCACAAGAAATTACAGGATATAAAATTCTAATACTCGGGACGAAGCAATGAGAACATCCTACAGAACGCTCATGAAGTCGTATGAGATGGCAGTCAAGGCCGCAAAGAAAAATTACTTTGCAGCCAAGATTGCATCCGCAGATTCGCGCCCAGCACAACTGTTTAGAATAATTGGGGACCTTATAACTTTGCCACAAGGCAAACCAAACATTAGAGAATTGGAGATTGGCTGTGAGGCATTTGCGAAATATTTTGCGGATAAAATCTCATTGCTTCGCCAAGACCTGCCTACCACCTTGGAAACAGTGAGTGAAATTGAGGCTCCGTGCCTGTCTTCGGGGTTGGTCCTGGATCGCTTCGACCCGCTCGACCTGGAGGAAGTCGATGGGATCCTCTCCGCTGCTCGCCCAACAACATGTGATTTGGATCCTTGCCCCTCTTGGCTGATTAAATCTTGCCAGAGGGAGCTCAGAAGTCCTCTACGGGACATCATAAATAGATCCCTCATAGAGGGGCACTTCCCAACGCCTCTGAAAGAGGCGTTGGTTCGCCCTCTCTTAAAAAAATGTACAGCAGACCCGGCCGAATTGGCGAATTACCGTCCGGTGTCTAATCTACCATTCCTAGGCAAAATTATTGAGAGGGCAGTGGCGTTGCAGCTACAGAGGTTCCTAGATGACGCTTCCGTCCTTGACCCGTGCCAGTCTGGGTTCCGACCGGGCCACGGGACGGAGACAGTGCTGGTCGCCTTGGTGGATGACCTCCAGCGGCATCTGGATCGGGGCGGCTCTGCGGTACTGATGTTATTAGACCTGTCGGCGGCATTTGATACAGTCGACCATCAGTTACTAAAGCGCCGCCTTGCCGACATAGGGGTTAGGGGGCTGGCCTTACAGTGGCTTTCCTCCTTCCTCTCTGATCGGGGACAAAGGGTGGCCATTGGGGGCGAGCGATCCCAGAGGCACACACTTGATTGTGGGGTGCCTCAGGGAGCAGTTCTCTCCCCAATGCTGTTTAACATTTATATGCGCCCCCTTGCCCAGATTGTCCGGAGGTTTGGGCTGGGTTGCCATCAATATGCAGATGACACCCAGCTCTATCTACTAATGGACGGCCGGCCTGGCTCCGCCCCAGGGAACCTGGATCGGGCCTTGCAGGCTGTAGCGGCGTGGCTTAGATTGAGTGGGTTGAAGTTGAACCCAGCGAAGACAGAGGTCCTTTGAGTGGGTCGCGGCGCCCAGGGAGGGGAAATAGCTCTCCCAACCTTCGACGGCGCACCATTGGAACCAGTGCGCCAGGTAAAGAGTTTGGGTGTTTTACTGGAGCCTTCATTATCAATGGAGGCCCAGATAGCAGCCACTGCCAAGTCAGCATTCTTTCATCTGAAGCGGGCAAGGCAGTTGGCCCCCTTCCTGGAACGCCGCGACCTCGCAACAGTGATCCATGCAACGGTCACCTCAAGATTGGACTACTGTAATGCCCTCTACTTGGGGCTACCTCTGTGCCGGACTCGGAAGCTGCAGCTAGTGCAGAATGCGGCGGCCAGGCTGTTACTGGGGCTCCCGAAATGGGAGCACATACAGCCGGGGCTGCGCGGACTGCACTGGCTGCCAGTTATCTACCGAGTCCAGTACAAAGTGTTGGTTATTACCTTTAAAGCCCTATATGGCCGAGGACCTGCCTACCTAAGGGACCGTCTCTCCCCGTATGAACCCCAGAGGGCACTGAGGTCAGTAAGTAAAAAAAAAATGACCATCCCTGGGCCGAGAGAGGCCAAACTCCAAAACACCAGAGTACGAGCCTTTTCAGTTGCGGCACCTGCACTGTGGAACCAGCTCCCGGAGGAGGTGCGGGCCCTGCGGAACCTCGACCAGTTCCGCAGGGCCTGCAAGACTGCCCTTTTTAGACACGCCTATAATGATACGGACTGCTGAGTTGCAATGAACGAAGAACCGCCATCTCTAACACCATTTAAACTGGCAGATTCAGCGCCAGAACAGCTATTACTGCCAGATATATATATAATGTAATGTAAAATTAAGTATTTTAACTGAATTAACGGGTTTTTATATGTGTAATTTTAATTGCTAATCTAATGTTTTACTATTTATGTTAATATATTACTTACTGTTAGCCGCCCTGAGCCGCTTTGCGGGGAGGGCGGGGTAGAAATAAAATTTATTATTATTATTATTATTATTATTATTATTATTATTATTATTATTATTATTATTATTATTATTATTATTATTATTATAAAATGAAATAAAAACTCCACACATCTTGTGGTGAGTAAATGCATGTCAATTAGGCAATATTCAATTTTTCATTTTAAAAATTAATGAATTTTCCCTCCCTGCAATTCATCTTATTTGTCGAATATAGTATGTGTTTGTTTCTAAGCCAAAGTCAAGCTGAATGAACACTGAGAGTTCTGTGTGTGGAGCAGAACCACCACCTCTACCTTTGTCCTAATCATAACCAGGGCTTTTTATGTAGAAAAAGCCCAGCAGGAACTCATTTGCATATTAGGCCACACACCCAACACCAAGCCAGCAGGAACCGCATTCCTGCTCTAAAAAAGCCCTGATCATAACACCCTGTCTGTTGCTCACTGTTTAGTCACTTTGTGTGACTGTCAGCTCACTCTCTTGTACCCTAGCAAACAATAGTAAATCAATCACACGCTCACATAGGTTAGTTGCATAGCAGATTTGCAGTTTTCAACGCTCTGGAATCACTCAATCTAGGAGAATGGTATAGGTGCAGGGAAAGTAACTGGTGGGAAGTGCTGCATAAATGGAATAATGAAAGCCTTTTTCAGACTCTCAATGAGTAATGCAAATCCCTCTAACTTCTACATGAAACCACTGGGTGAGGTCATCCAGAGATTTGGACTGTGTTGTGAGCTATATGCGAATGACACTCATGCTTTCAGCTGATCCCAGGGCTGCTGTTGAAACCCTGAACTGGTGCCTGGAGACAGTTTTGGAATGGATGTGTGTTAGTAAATTGAAGCTTAATCCCAAGAAGACAGAAGTGCTACTGGTGGGAGGAAGCTCTAATCCAGGATATAAAGTGTTACCAGTCTGACTGAGATTGCACTCCCCTTGAAGGAACAGATCCATAATCTAAGGATGTTCTTGGACCCAGCTGTACTGTTGGGACTGCCCTTGAAAAGCTTTTGGATGCCTCATGGTACCAGCCATGTAGCCAGGATTTCAAATGTCAGGTGGAATTTCTCAGGGGGCACTATTTAAGTTAATTAAATTGCTCCTCCCCCTCTGTTGGGGCACCATGGATCCCACAATCACCAGTGGCAAAGCCAGGCAAAGCCAGTGGGAACCCAAAAGAAAGGAGATCCCCAAGGAACCCAAAGAAGAAAACGAGAAGAGGAAGTAAAATAGCAAGCCTTTATTGGCATAAAACAGATTTAGCAGTAAAACAGCAATATAAATAATATAAAATCTTAGATTATAAAGTACATAGGGAGCTAAAATACATAAAATAAGTAATATATATATGAGTCGAGTTTAGCCAAATTAAATAATTAAAAGATAAAATGTGGTCATTCCAGAACCATTCTCTTCATATTTCCATGGCCTGTTGGAGAAATCTAGCCACCATTAAAGTTACCTCAGCGCAAGTGTCATTTAAAAGTTTGTGGACTTTGCCTGAATCAGCACAGCCCAACATATCTGCTAAGATATCTTTCAACGAATATCATCATAAAGAGGACAGTTCAGTGGTACATGGGAAATAGTTTCAATGCACTTGGAATTACAAAGACAGTGTCTATTAGAGTACTCAATCCTGTTAAATCTACCAAATAGGATAGCAGATGGTAATGTATTACATCTCGTTAACGAGAACGCATGCCGTTGCTGTGGAGCTTGCAGAGAGGAGAAATACAATGCTAGTTTCCCTACTGAAAGAGGAAGTTCGAAATTCAGCGGGGAGAAGGACTTGTTGGCCAGGCTATATAATGTTTGCATTTCAATATCTAGAATTCTGAGCTTAAGTTTCAAAAAAGCTTCTTTTAAGGATAGCATAAGAAGTGAATCTAAATCAATGCCCATAGATTTTATTTTCCTCTCAATAAATACTAAGCCAATTTGACAAATTAGATTCTGAGAGCAGTTGATATAAAAGGCTCTCTGAGTCAGAGTGGAAATGTAGCCGAAGCCAGTATTTAAGTGACATTAGCCATGCTTGTGTTTCCACAAGATTCGTCCCTGTTTCTAAACACAAAACTGCATATGGTATGCACTTTGGGAATCCCAGAATTTTCCGTAGGAATTTTGATTGGACACCTTCAATGTTATTATCCAAGGCTGTGATCCACACTGGGACCCCATATAAAAGCTGCGGTATCACTTTAGCCTTAAAGATTTTTAGCGCGGCTGGGATAAACTGATTGCCTCTGCTGTAAAAGAAGCACTGGATAGCTGCAACACTAACATTGACTGACTTAATTATACAGTTACGATGATTAGTCTAAAGTGTGTTATATTGAAAATGAATTCCTAGGTATTTGTAGTAATTTACTTGTTCTATCTCTTTGCCGCCTATTGACCATTTAGTTGGTTTCCAAGATTTGGAAAAAACAACAATTTTAGATTTGTCATAGTTCAATAGGAGCTTATTGTTGTTAAGGAAGGTGATACAGCGAACAAGCAAACGCTTTAATCCAATTCTGGAACAAGATAGTAAGACTGTATTGTCTGCATATAACAGTAAGGGAACATGTCTGGCACCAAGTTTTGGACTATGATGGTCAGTATCTGACAAAAAGGGAGCAAGATCATTAAGAAAGAGGTTAAACAAAAAGGGGGCCAACACACAACCTTATTTAACCCCCCTTTCTTAATGGGATTTTTGACGTAAGATTGCCTGATAAAGAGCATTTGACTTGACAAAAGTTGAAAGTATATAATTTTTTAATGAGCATAAGGAGTCTTTTATCAATACGTGTTTGTTCCAGTTTATCTCACAACAGGTCTCTGTCAATTGAATCAAATGCTCCTTTTAAGTCTAAAAAGGCTACATACAATTTCATCTTTTTCCCAATAGTGTATTTAGAAATTAGATGGGACAAAGTATTACAATGATCGAGAGTAGTTTTGCCTTTACAAAAACCCAGCTATTCCGGACCAAGAATTTTTTCTCATGTCATCCATTGTTCAAGTTTCCTCAGCAGATACTTAGAATATAATTTACCAATGGTGGATAGGAGACTAATTGGCCTGTAATTATTTGGAATGGCGGGATCTCCTTTTTTATAAATTGGAACCACTATTGAAGTAAGCCAGGCTTTAGGAATTATGCCAGTTCTGTCAATACTAGTAAAGAGAGATGCGAGCGGAGTAGCCCACCAATCTGGATCTAACTTTAGGATTTCAGAGGGAATAACATCTGGTCCTGCTGCTTTACCTGATTTCAATTGCAAAATTCGATCTTTAACTTCATCAGAAGTTACAGAGGGCCACTCCGGAAGATCTACCTGAGAAAGTTCGAAAGGTCTAGAAGTGTATAGTTTACTTTGGGAGAACATAGAGAAGAAATATTGGTACCAGACATTGGGGGAAATGGCAGACATAGAAGGGGCATCAACTCTATGGGCACCTGATACAATAGACCAGAATTTTTTAGAGTTCTTTAAGATTATGGCCTGGTATAGCTCCCCCCATTGAAGTTTAGCATAATCATTCTTTTTGCTTATAATAACCTGGGACAGCTGATTTTTAAGATCAAAGTACTCTGATAGTAAAGACAAAGCCCCAGCATCGCGGTAACATCTGTAGGTGTTACGGAACAGAGTTTTAACAGCTCTACATTCTTCATCAAACCAGGGCTGCAGAGATTTTATATTTCTTCCCTTTTTTACATATTTAGGTTTAACAATTAGTGAACTTAGAATGTTAGATACTAGAGAATCATAGGCTATTATTAGCACTGAAGAATTCGTTGCGGTGGTTAAAACCCTTCTAAGATTCAAAAGGGAATGAGAATTTAAAAGTAACTGAGCTGCTTGTTTAGTCTGACTATTCCAGCAGATTTTTGGTAAGGACGTAGACTCCAACAAGTGTATAGAGGGATTAAGGGAAGAGTCTGGGGAAGATTCTGTATGAAGGGTCAAGATAAGTGGAAGGTGATCACTAATAATGAGATCACCTATACAGAAATCTTTTATGTAAAATTCTAGTGAGAAAGGGACAGTAATATAATCAATTATACTGCAACCTTTCTTAGAAATGAATGTAAAATCCCCCGAATGAGAAAATCTTTCCAAACCATTTAACCAGACCCTATTGTGTTGGATACAAAATTTGGCAAAGCAAATGCCTGCCAAATTTGAATAGCTATCCTTAGATTGCCTCCTATAGGAAATAAAAGGTGGTAAGGTATCATCTAGATTGAGGTTAAGGGCCTTAGAAAAGATTTTATCATCATTGCCCACTCTTGCATTAAAATCTCCTGCTATTATTATTTCAAAAGAGGGAAATTTTGGTTTCCAATTCACTCACAATTACATTCAAACGTTCCCAATGATGTAAAAGGGCCGATTTATCTAGGGCAGGAGGGATATATATGTTTAACAAAATCAAGGAAAGATTCCCATAAACAAGCTTGATAGCTTGTTCCATAACACTTCCAGCCTGTAGGGGGATGTCTACAGAATTGTGAAGAAGAGACACAAATATAGACAAACCCATTTGAAAACCGCCTCTTGAGTTGCTTCTAAAGGCTGGGAGCGAATAGGACTTATAACCTTCAAGATGAATCGGACTTTGGGACCAAGTCTCTTGTAGTAAGATGACATCAAAGCTCTTAAGGTAGCTAATAAATTCAGCATCTTTGGCTCCACCAAACCATTCCACCAACCAGCCATGTTCCACGAGATGATCTTAATGTCCGATAGTGGAGAAGTATTTGGAGTTGAAGACAATGAGGAGGATCTCAGTCAGTCATCTTGGGAAAATTGGTTTGGCAAGCAGGAAGAAACAAAAGTCATACCTTCATTTTCGAGGCCCCTAGAAATATTTTTGCTAAGTTCACAAAGGCTTGGCCAGATAAAATTATCCTTAGGATTGATGGAATTGTCCATAGACGTGGTGGGTGCTGGATGAATTTCAGCAACGACCAGCCTTTCCGAAGGCCGCCTGATTTCAGATTTGGGGTAAGTGGTTAGTGAAATCTCAGATGGGAAAGTAGATATATTGTCCACATTCGAGTTTGTTAAAGGAGGGCAAATGGAAATTGAAGAGAAGAGGAAGTAGAGAGCCTCAAAGAATTGTGACAACTGGGGTGGGGTTAAAAACAAAGGAATGGGGCCACAAAGGGAGACCCATGTCAAGGAGTGGTGTCCAGAGAAAGGGAGGAGGAAAGGAGGTGCCAAAGAGTGAGTGGCAGGGATCACTGGTTGCCTGGGCAGAGCTATAGTTCAGTGCAAGTGTCATGCAAACTGGATTCTTGTGGCACTGGCTGGGAGTGAGAGAGTAGCAGGCACACATTTGTGTGTACAAAGCAAGAGGAAGGGAGGGGCACACACCTGCCGGTTGGTGCAGTGACTGGGCTGCGTCCTGGTCCCTCGCATTTAGTCCTCGCCTCCCTGCATCAACCTGCCTGTCAGTGGGAACCTTCCTCTGGCTGGCCTACCCGCAGTAGGAAGTGGCCACCATCCCAGGCCCCACTGCAGAAGGGAGAGGGCACACCTGACCCTCCCTCTGTTCCCGCTTCTCTCCAGTTCAGCCGCTGGCCTCCCACTCAATTTAAAGAGCCCACCGATCAGCTGTTGTGCTTTTTTCTCTTAGGCATTCAGTCCACAGGGTTAATTGAAACAAGAAAACTTTTATTTACAATATGAACAAAATGCTGAGGAAAGTAAGGTATAAGTCATTTCCATTGAACTTTTGAACTGAGGTCCTGTTCCTACAACTAGGATCCTTTACAACTTTAGTTACAAATTTACTATATTCAGCCTGCTCTAAGAAGCTCTTCTGCATAGTTCTAGTCAGTCAGACATCCTCTTTTTATGGTCAGCTTTAAGCTGCCAACTTCTCTGCTACTAACGCTTGTCATTTTTCAACTGCTGTTTTTCATCTCTCTTCCCCCCCCCTCAACTCTCATTGGTTGCTCTTAAAAAGAGGTGGAACCTAACCTCTTTGTCACATTCATTCTCTTAGTTTTTCCTTATAAGAACATCAATGTCTTAAATCAATTTATTTTGTTTATCTATTAGTTAATTAATGAATGCATATCTCAGCTCAGATGTTTCTGTACATAGAACTCCCCACTCCCAAGTATTCCTATATTAATTTCCATGGGACAGCTCATAGTTTAATTTGTATTTGCCTGATTTTCACTTGAACAGGGCAGCTGACATCCAGGAACGGTACATGTTCGTCATCAAATCACACTGTCAACTTGGATTTGGCCAAATTACATTAAAGACCATTGAATAGCTATATCTGATATTTAAACATTCACTGAAGTAAGATTTTATCCATGTAGACATAGATTTCTTTTTCTTACAGTAAAGTTCAGTTCTTTATAATAATAATGGTTCCTTTCTTAGAAGGTGGATGCTCATGAAATGAAATAATGAAATTGATGTGTTCACCATCACCAAATATAAAAATTTAATGCAGCATAGATTAGAACAGGCAGGTAGGTTTCACTGAATAGGAGGGAAAGGTGTACAACCTTCCTAGACAGAAGCTATTACTAAAGCTATTACTACTCAGCTTCTTAATAATTTTCTTGTTGGCCCCAGGTGAAAATTTTATCCCACTGGATATGCTTAAGATCTTTCAAGATTGGTGGGCACCTGTGCCGGCCACTTTATTCACTAATATTGATAGTTTTGGTAGACTTCCTAAAGAATGGACTTCTTCCATCATTGTCCCAATTTATAAAAAAGGTGAACGTACTAATCCAGCTAACTATCGACCAATAGGTGATAGACGTGTCTGACAGGGTTGTATTCTAGCCCCAGTCCTTTTTAACCTATATTTGAATGATATTGTTGATCATCTCTCGGGTCTCCATTTTTTTCCAGTTAAAGTAGGTGAGAAATTTATCTCTACCCTACTTTATGCGGATGATACTCTTGTTAATCTCCCACACTCAACTTGGCCTTTGGAGACTATTGAGACAGCTTAGTTTTTATTGTAAAAGTAATCTATTACACATAAATTACGATAAACTGAAAGTCATGGTCTTTGCTAGAAGGCCTCGTCATTATAGATGGAAAATGGATGAGAGACCATTAGAACAAATATCTTGGAGTGTCATTCCACCAATCTGGCTCTTGGACTTTTCATATAGACAACGCTAAGAATAACCTTGAGAAGGCTATTGTGTGCCTATTGCGTTTTTATGGAGGGAGAGGTGGCTGTCTGTTTCTTCCAACTATAGAAATATATAAAATGAAATTATTACCTCAACTTCTGTATAGCGCACCAGTTTGGACCTCAGGAAATTTCCGTTCCCTAGAAGTTTCTCAGAATAAATTCACACGCAGGTTACTCGCTGTTCCATCAACATCTGTGATGACTAGAGTAGAACTATCCTTACCCCCAATAACAACTTTAGTTTATAAACTAACCATCAATTATTGACTGAAGATTATTTTCTGTATGTTTTTTGAACTATTAATGTTAGCTTATGGAGAGATGAAGGATGGGTCTTGGCACAGTTTTGTTTTGAGAATAGTGGCTAATCTTGGTTTCTCTATACAATATTTGAGATCTCTAGGATTTGATGATGCCAAATCTCTTATTGAAAAAAGATTGCTTGACCAGAGTGCACAGACTGATGAAGAAGATATTGGATATATCCTACCCTCCACTCTGAAGAGTCTCAGAGCGGCTCACAATCTCCTTTACCTTCCTTCCCCATAACAGACACCCTGTGAAATGGGTGGGGCTGGAGAGGGCTCTGCCAGAGGACAACCTCTGCCCGAGCTATGACTGACGCAAGGCCATTCCAGCAGGTGCAGGTGGAGGAGTGGGGAATCAAACCTGGTTCTCCCAGATAAGAGTCCGTACACTTAACCACTACACCAAATTGGCTCTCCAGTGGGTTTACTTGACAAATTGAGAACCACCGTGATCTATAAATAATTATCTCCATCTCCCTTGACATCCTCTCCATATTTTGACAATTTAAACAATCCTAAATATAGAAAGGCCTTTACTAGGTCTCGTTTTGATTTTCTACCACTCATGGCCATAGAAGGTAATTACAAAGGGTTGCCATATGGGAAAAGAGTATGTTCTTGTGATCAAGTCCATTGAAGACCTACCTCATACTATATTTTATTGCATAAAACATGAAGTTGAACGAAGTAGGTTTTTATGTCCCATTATATCTCACCTTTCTAAAAAAACAGACCAAGAGAAATTGGTCTTTCTATTGTCAGATAGGGTAAAATATATCAGTATCCAAGTGGCCAAATTTGCCACTGCTGTTATAGGAAAACTGGAGAAAAAGAAAAATTATTAATGCGACATTTAACCTGCTTTTGGTTAATTTTTAAATTGTTTTTTTTTTTAAGTTTGTACCGATTTTAATACAATTTCATCACTGATATATAAATTTTACTGATGTAATGATGTTTATACTTGTGTTTTACATTTTGGAATTACCCAATTTTTAATTGTTTGGTTGGTTTGATTATTGTATTATGCTCTTTTACTTTTAAGTTTACTTGCTATGGCTCATATTGCTAATGCAATAAAGTTTATGTATGTATGTATGTATAATTTTCTTGTCCAGATGGAACTGAATTATATCTGTTTTAAAAGGGAGGAAAAAACTTTATGGGAAAGACTAGTAATAAAACATGGTAGAAACAGAATTGTTGCACTGATTTCCACTTTACATATCATATCTACTTGATTGCCACAATTAATTAACATGATTAGAGTGTTGGTCAAAGATCTGGGATACCTAGGGTTAAATCCCCCATAAAGCTCACTGAGTGACCTCAAACAGTCATGCTCTCTCAGCTTTTCCAGTCTCACAGAGTTTGTGTGTGAATAAAATGGAGAAGGGGGAAATTATATATACCCCCAGAGCTCCTTGAAGGAAGGTGAAAATTAAAAAGTGCCAAATAGATAAATAAACAACATGTAAATTAATACAATTCTCAAAATCTTATTACACAGTTTTCTCAGGATAAGCCCAAAGCTAATTTATTTTGTCTCCCAGTCTCCAAAATCAAAATAATATTTGGGTCAATATCTTTGCAGTGAAATAGTAACTTTTGAAAAATTGGGACGTTAAAAGACCATAGTATAAGATAAGATGTCAGTATTCTCATGGAACCTCATTAATTTATTTTCAAAATATGGTGGTGGTGGTGGGGGAACAAGGTGAACAACTCAAAATTTAGCAAGTAAATAGAATTTTTTAAAAGAAAAAAGTGTGCATAAGGTAGCGACAAAAATATAATAACAGTGGTGGCAGATCTGCACATAAGTTTCTATTAAAGGTTTCCAAATTCTAAAAAAGTCCACATGCAATATAGGGATGCCAGTTCCCAGGTGGGGTAGGGGATCCTCCAATTCAGGGGTTCCAACCTGCCTCTGGCCAGCTGGCTGGTGCGGAAACCTTGGGCTAATTCTTTGTGTCCAGTGCTCTTCGCAACGGCTGACAGGAACAAACCTTTGTTATGTGCAGGCGTCATAGCAAGCTCTTTTGTCCAACTTGACTCTTTACATTTGCATCTGCATTGGCACACCTGGAGTGTTATCTTAGCTCTGTCCTCATGGCTGCTTGTGCAGGAACAAAATGGAGTCAGGATTCCTTCCATCTAGGCTTCTGTTTAAGGGCTGCTCTTAGATGCTGTCTTCCTTGGACAAAAGTGCAGTTGTGTTCTGCATGGCTTGGCAGCTCCTTGGGGAAGCCTGATCTAAAATCCTTCTATGCAGGAGGAATACACAGTTACAGCAATGGCATGAACAAGCAGGAAGGCCTCTTAGATAAGCTGGAGTGTTTGTTATTTGGCTCCACAAAGAAAAATGTCCATATTGAAGCTGGCACAGTTGCCAAATGCTTAAGATCACACAGGATCCACTGCCTATAGACAGTAGGTAAGTGGATATTTGTTATTAATGTCCATATTGAGTTAGTTCTAATATCCATTGTTTTCTGCTTATCACTGAATGTCCATAGAAGCAGTTTGACTGTGTTCGCACAATATAAGTCCATATTGAGAGTTCATCCTGTATCTTTGACACTAGACCAGAGTTAACTCAGTCCATAAATGGTGATAAAAAGGGGGTCCAGGGAGTCTGGAACCAGGTCCAGAGTAAACATAGTCCGTTAAAAGATGGAGGAGGAGGGCTTGGGTCTAACAACGGGTGCCTGCTCCTCAAAAAGTATTTAAAGGGTCCCTTCCTGGTTTGTCCCAAAATGTCTACATCATGTTATATGCTAATTTGCTTTTCAGCCGTGTCTATAAGTTTGAACGATTTTCTTCCATTTCATTGTATCTGAAAAAGTGTATGTACACACGGAAGCTCATGCCTTGAATAAAACTTTATTGGTCTTAAGGGTGCCACTGGACTCTAACTTCATTCTGTTGCTTCAGACCAACATGGCTACCTACCTGGATCTACCTTGAAGAATTACTATTAGAGTTATGTATAAACTTACTCCCCAACATTTTGTGCTTGGCTCCACCTCCCATGGCAGCTGTTTTGTGTTTGGCTCCACCTCCTGCAGCAGCCACACTTGAGCTGTAGAATACAACTGGGATAATCCACGAAAGTTGGATGTCTGAATGAGACATTTAATTTCCTCCTCTCTTGAAAGAAAATGTGGTTGGAGCTCTCTGAACTGTCAGGTTCTATCAGATCCTATGGAAAAGGACATGGTGACTAATCACAAAATAGCAGGCTAAGTTAATCAGCTGTTCCTTGGAACAATACACTTGCTTATCATTCTTTCTTTGCAGTTTGCTGGCTGCCAGTGGACTTTTGGAAAATGCCCTGCTTTCTTGTACAGAAAAATGTCCAGGGGTAATACAAGGTTTCATTTTGTTTGGATGAGAGCACTAGAGATTGGTGGAAGCTATGTAATGTTTGTTATATTTACAGCTGTACAAGCAGATCTTATTAAAAGCAACCACACTCCCCAAATGAGAGAGCAAATCTGTTGATCCAGCTTCAGATTCCTAACTTCCATCAAAGTTTTGGTTAAGTCCACCGAAATTCTCCTCTCTGCCTCTCTGTCTCCTCCCAAATTCAAACTACAGCAGTGTTTCAAAAGTCCTTCTCTGCCATTTCCCACCGGCTATAAACAAAACCAAGGCAGGGAACACTTTACCTACCATGTGGGAGGATTTCTTTTTTACCATGTGGTCTCTTAGCTCTGTGTATAAAAATGACATCATTTTTTATATACCTTATATTTTAAAGTGCAGTAAAGTTGGGAACTTTATCAAGTGGCAAGAAGTTTTCTTTTGTTATATGGATAAATCATATTTGATCTCTCTGAATTGAACTTTCTCCCTGTTCTTAATTTAATAAAGGTGTTTGTACATGGGCACACAAGCACTGGAAGTATCGTAAGAGCAAATATGGAGAATAAGCACAGATAATTTAAATTATACACAAAGGCTTGCTTTTCTCATCCTGCCAGGTACAACTGTAGATAAAGAATTAACAAACAGTGACAAATTGCTGAAGAAATGTATGGGAGAGGGAAAGGTGGAATTCATGTCTTAACAGCAACAGAATAAGTTGGTAACTATGGGAAGAGCAATAGTATCTACAAAATATTACAGCTCCTCTTAATCATCTGAACTGTGGCACTCTTAAGAAGCGAGACACCTCCTTACATTTCCCACAGGGTTTTCAGCCTGATTTATATCCCACTAGGAATAAGACCCATTGTGAGAATAAATACAAAGGGCTCTAGAAAAAGGCTGTGGGCGAGTGCCCCGGCCTTGGGCACTCAGGATTAATCTGTTGCATCGTAGCATGACAACGATCACACAGATGCTGAAGCTCAACATTCCTTTAATCTGCAGTGCATTGTTGCTGCCTGTCATATTCAGCCTTGCAGCATTTAGCATTAGCATGTGCTTGTGGCATGATCTGTTGGTTTTTGTTTTTTGTCTGGCATGGCTGTTTTATGGTATACCATAGAGTATGCACCCAGGACTGGCCCTTGGTCGCATAGCGCCCTAGGCAGACTCGGGCCTGCTGCACCCCCTGTGCCGCCACAGCATCGTGCCCTGCACCACCTCCCCCTCTACCCCATGCCTCCTCTTCCCTCCTCTCAGGTCCATTTAAATGCCCGGAACCAGCAGTGGAGCGCTGGGCTCCAGGCTATCTAAAGGTGCCCCCCGCCAATCAGCTGATCGGTGGTAAAACCACGCAATGCGCAGTCAATGCCCAGACAGGCCAGTAGAAGTGGACCATGAAGCCTGAAAGGGCAACAGTGGCACTGCCGCTGCCTCCTCCCCACTTCCTGGATGGGATGCCTAGTGGGCGAGCCAGTCCTGTATGCACCTCAAGGCAGCTTGTTTTCTGTAGGGAAATTGATCTGATTTCAGCATTCCATCTCCTACCCTTCCCTGAAGCCTCTATCTTTGAAAAGTACACTCTTTCTCCACAGTGGAGACCAAAGTAGCTTATATCATACTCCTCCCCCTTTTGATCTGCACAACAACCCTGTGAAGTAGGTTAGGCTGTGATTGGTCTGAAATCACTCAGTCCTACAGCAAGAACCTGGGTCTGACAGATCCTGCTCTGAAGTGCTAACTGCTGTGCCACACTGTCTGTCATAGGGGTGCTGCTGCTGAACAGTAGCAAGCAGCCAGGCCTATTTAAATCATGCCAATCAGGTGGCATCAAGTCACCCAGGGAGTGCTACCAGGCCTAGGGTAGTCAACCTCCAGGTGGAGCCTGAACATCTCCTGGGATCCCAACTCTCCCCCTGGAGAAAATAACTGATTTGGAGGGTGGACTCTATGGCATTATATTCAGCTCCCCACCACTTTGGCTTCCTTATACTCCACCACAAAATCTCGAGGAATATCCCAACCTAGAGTTGGCAGCTCTTGTCAGTTCTTTCTCAAAGAGTTCTTTCTCAATGAGTTCTTTCTCAAAGGCCAAAACAGGACTGGAAAGGGCTTCACCCCACCTTTTACTGACAGAACCAAGCTTGTAATACTCTGGTTGCCTAGCAACAGCCACTAAGCCAGTTTGGTGTAGTGGTTAAGTGTGCGGACTCTTATCTGGGAGAACCGGGTTTGATTCCCCACTCCTCCATTTGCACCTGCTGGAATGGCCTTGGGTCAGCCATAGCTCTGGCAGAGGTTGTCCTTGAAAGGGCAGCTGCTGTGAGAGCCCTCTCCAGCCCCACCCACCTCAAGGGTGTCTGTTGTGGGGGAGGAAGGTAAAGGAGATTGTGAGCCACTCTGAGACTCTTCGGAGTGGAGGGCGGGATATAAATCCAATATCATCATCACTAAGAGAAAATGGAGGATTAAGTAGGATGGGTCAATAGGATGTGAAGGCAGCTTCTTCAGTGGCTCAGTCTTCATCTGTCCTATTGCTGGAGGGTGGGGTTTCTCTCTGTGGAGACTGAATGACACGTGATTCAGCCAATGGGAGGGTAGATGAGTCGTCACCAAGACAGCTTGCTTTTTATGTCTATATATAGGATTCCAAAGACTAAAGAGAGATTCTTAGCAATCAAGAAACATTACAATTCTTAAGCTAAAATCCTTGGCTACCCCTCTGACCAGTGAGAGGCACATTCACATTAATCAAGATGGTCAAACTCACAACAGTGCAAAGAATAAGCAGTTCACGGCCAGCCTTTTTGGTTATCTGCCAAACACCATTGTGGGAATATCTGCTTTCAGTGATCTGAGAGATGGAAAGCAATATTGTGCTCATTCCTCAGCTTCTTTTTCCCTTAGGTCATGGCCAGAAGAGCTTTCAAAGTAAATTCACAATTCTTATTCATAGCTATGTTAGAGAGAGATGAAGTTGACATTTTGTTATGCTGGAAAAAAATTACATGGCAATTTTGTAACTCTCCAACATTCCACAGATGGAAATAGAAGCCCCTTGTATATTTATAATACCTCCCAATTCTCACCAATGATTATTTATTCTGAAACAGCTTGCCATGTACTGACTTCTGGCAGAGTGCATTAGGACAGCGTTTCCCATTTGTAGGGTCATGACCTGGTACCAGGCCACAGAAGCCTCACTACCGGGTCACAAGAAAAGCCAAAGCTAGCCCCTCCCCAGCAAAGCATGTCCTCTGCTCTGCTTCCTTCCTTTCCCCATCTCTCTGTTGTGCAGAGAAAAGCTAGCCTTGAAGACTGACACAGGCTGCAAAGCCTGCTCTCCATTTGGCTTCCTTCCTTCCCCCGTCTCTCTGTTGTGCAGAGAAAAGCTAGCCTTGAAGACTGACACAGGCTGCAAAGCCTGAGCTCCATCTGGCTTCCTTCCTTCTCCCATCTCTCTGTTGTGCAGAGAGGAGCTGGGCTGCCTCTCCTTCCTTCTCCCCCCTCTCCCAGTGTTTGAGAGAAAAGCTGGCATCCACTGGCACTTTAGACCCATGAAGTGTTCTTCAAGGTATGAGCTTTTCTGTGCCTTGCAGTATGTTCTTTTGGGGAGATTTTCCCAGGAGGCCTGAGTGGCAAAGAAGGGTGTGTGTGTTTTTTTCAGCCAGGAGGGGCAGGGAGTGGGCTTTTTTTTTTTTTTTTACCGAATGACCCCTGGGCAGAATTGTTGCTGGCTGAGGTCATCTGATGGCGAGAAAGGCTATTCCTTCCTTCCTTCCTTCCTTCCTTCCTTCCTTCCTTCCTTCCTTCCTTCCTTCCTTCCTTCCTTCCTTCCTTCCTTCCTTCCTTCCTTCCTTCCTTCCTTCCTTCCTTCCTTCCCTGCAAGTGATGCTCTGTCTATATTCTTGGTGCTGGGGGGGGGGGAAGCAACAGTGGGAGAGCTTCTAGTGCCCTGGCCCCACTGGTGGACATTCTGGAAGTGACATCACAGGAAAATGTGGAGTTTTGATTCAATGTGCCCCAGAAGTTCCATCACTTGGCGCTTGACACCACAGGAAATGACATCATTCCTGTGTCCCAACTCCACCTCCAAAGTCTCCTGGCTCCACTCCCAAATATTAGTGGGTCATGAAAAAGAAGTGTAAAAATAACTGGGCCACGGGGAAGAAAAGTTTGGGAAATCCTGCATTAGGAAACAGACCCAAAAGGTTTCCTTTCTGAGAATGCTTACTCAGATCTCACAATAGAGAGCTGGAAGGGTATCTAGCACATGCTAATGCTCATATGCACTCAGTAACATGATTTTTAAAAAGATGTCCCCCAAAACTACCTTGAAGACCAAAAAAAATTTGAGCAATTATTTATCAGGGTCAGGTACCTTCCCCATCAATCATATTTTTAACATGCTCTTGCCCCAAGAAGCTCATGGTTTGTTTTACTTTTACAACCTGTGAGGTATGCTAGGTAGAAATAGAGAGATTGACTAAGGTCACCCAAGACATTATGAAAAGATGAGGGTTCAGTATGGCTGGTGATGTCTACCAACTATTTCTGTCAGTTTACATGATAGCGAGGGTCCCTGGGCAAAGTCATTTTGGCGGATCCATTTGTTTAGTGATAATAAATCAGCAGTCTGTAAAAGCCAACCTAAAAAGGATGGTCTTGCAGGCCCTGTGGAATTGGTCAAGACTCCGCAGGGCCCGCACCTCTTCCGGGAGCTGGTTCCATAGGCATGGAGCTGCAATGGAAAAGGCCCATGTGCGGGTGTTCTGCAGTTTGGCCTCTTTTGGCCCAGGGATAGTCAGCTTGTTCTTCCCTGCTGACCTCAGTGCTCTCTGGGGCTCGTATGGGGAAAGACGGTCCTTCAGGTAGGCAGGTCCTCAGCCATATAGGGCTTTAAAGGTAATAACCAGCACTTTGTAGCGAACCCGGTATGTAACTGGCAGCCAGTGCAGTTCGCGCAGCCCCGGCTGTATGTGCTCCCACTATGGGAGTCCTAGCAACAGCCTAACCACCACGTTCTGCACTAGCTGCAGCTTCCGGGTTCGGCACAAAGGCAGCCCCATGTAGAGGGCATTACAGTAGTCCAGTCTTGAGGTGACCGTCACATGAATCACTGTTGCTAGGTCCCGACGCTCTAGGAAAAGGGCCAACTGCCTTGCCCGCTTCAGATGAAAAAAATGCTGACTTGGCAGTGGCTGCTATCTGGGCCTCCATTGATAATGAAGGCTCCAGTAGAACTCCCAGGCTCTTGACTTGGTGCGCCGCTTTCAGCGGCACACCGTCAAAAACCGGGAGAGGTGTTTCCCTTCCCGGAGCACCATGGCCCACGCAAAGGACCTCTGTCTTCTTCGGGTTCAGCTTCAGCCCACTCAGCCTAAGCCACGTTGCCACAGCCTGCAATGCCTGATCCAGATTCCCTGGGGCGCAGTCAGGCCGGTCATCCATTAGCAGATAGAGCTGGGTGTCATCTGCATATTGATGACAACCCAGCCCAAACCTCCGGGCAATCTGGGCAAGGGGGCGCATATAGATGTTAAATAACATCGGGGAGAGAACTGCTCCCTGGGGCACCCCACAGTCTAGTGTGCGCCTCTGGGACTGCTCGCTCCCGATTGCCACCCTTTGTCCCCGACCCTTGAGGAAGGAGGAAAGCCATTGTAGGGTCAACCCCTTAACCCCTATGTCGGTGAGGCGGCGGGTCAGTAGCTGATGGTTGACTGTGTCAAATGCCGCCGACAGGTCTAATAACATCAGCACCGTGACGCCACCTCGATCCAGTTGCTGCTGGAGGACATCTACCAAGGCGACCAGCACTGTCTCCGTCCCATGGCCCGGCCGGAAGCCAGACTGGCAAGGGTCTAGGATGGAAGCGTCATCCAGAAACCTCTGCAGCTGTGACACCACTGCCCTTTCAATAATTTTACCTAAAAACGGTAAATTAGACACCGGCCGGCGAACTGCACTGGCTGCCAGTTACATACCCGGCCGGGTCTGCTGTACATTTTTTCAGGAGGAGGCGGACCAAGGCCTCTTTCAGAGGTGTTGGAAAGCGCCCCTCTAAGAGGGATCTAATTATGATGTCCCGTAAAGGACATCTAAGCTCCCTCTGGCAAGATTTAATCAGCCAGGAGGGGCAAGGGTCCAAATCACAGGTTGTTGGGCGAGCAGCAGAGAGAATCCCGTCAACTTCCTCCAGGCTGAGTGGGTCGAAGTGACCCAGCACTAAACCAGAAGAGAGGCACGGAGCCTCAATTTCCCGTACTGTATCCAATGTGATAGGCAGGTCTTGGCGGAGTGACGTGATTTTATCTGCAAAATGTTTCGCAAATGCCTCACAGCCTATCTCTAATTCTCTAACATTTGGCTTGCCTTGTGGCAATGTAGTAAGGTTTCCAATTATTCTAAACAATTGTGCCGGGCGCAAATTTGCAGATGCAATCTTGGCTGCAAAGCAATCTTTCTTTGCGGCCTTGACTGCCATCTCATAAGACTTCATAAACGTTCTATAGGATGTTCTCATCGCTTCGTCCCGAGTATGCCACCACTGCCTCTCTAGTCATCTGAGCCCTTGTTTCAGCTGGCGTAACTCCAAGGTGTACCATGGGGCCAGCCTCACACGAGGGTGCAGAGGGTGTCAAGGTGCAATTTCATTGATAGCCCTGGATAGCCGGCCTTGCCAGGCCTCCACCAGGTCATCAAGGGAATTCCCAGGAGGCCAGGGATCCCTCAGAGCCATTTGGAACCAATCCGGGTCCATCAGGCTCCGGGGGGTGAGCCAAAATAGGCTCTCCGCCCATACAGAGTTGGGGCGGCGTCTCCATATGGGCCTTGAGGGCTAGGTGATCCGACCATGGAACCGCTTCTACCGCCATATCATTCACCAAAATCCCAGACGCAAAGATCAGGTCTAATATTTTATTTTATTTATTTATTTAAGATTTGTATCCCGCCCTTCCCACAAGTGGCTCAGGGCGGCTTCCAAGTGCCCGGCCTGGTGCGTGGGGGTCGTAACAAATTGAGAGAGTCCCAGTGTCGCCATGGAAGACACTAGATCCATCGCCTGAGTGGAGGCCATGTCATCGGCATGGACGTTGAAATCACCCAGGACCATAAGCCCTGGGTACTCCAATGCCCAGCCCGCCACCGCCTCCATCAGGGATGGTAAGGCACTAGCTGGTGCGTTAGGCGGACGGTACACCAACCAGATCGCCAACCCCTCTCCGACATCCCATGCCAGACCGACACATTCAATACCGTCAATCGTTGGGGCCGGGAGAGCCCGGAAGGAGTAACCCTCCCTTATGAACAACGCCACCCCTCCCCCCCACCTGCTATTCCGCGATTGGTGAAAGACCGAGTAACTTGGGGGGTCATCTGAGAGAGAGCCACCATCTCCCCATCCCATACCCAGGTCTCGGTCACGCAAGCCAGGTCCACGTCCTGCCGAAGCAGGAACTCCCTAAGGGTCGAGGTCTTATTATTTATGGACCTGGCGTTGCATAACACCAATGTCGGAGATGGGCATTTCCTCTTGGCCCCACTACCTGCCACCGTTGGGATGGGAAGTAGACCGGAAGGTGGCCGAGCACCATTTTGTCTCCGTCTCCTTCCTTTATACTTCTGTCTATTCCCACCATCATACCTTCCCCTCCCCAGGAGCACTGGAATCCCTTGGCCGAGCATCCACGCCTATGCCCAGTATTAGGGCTTCTTACCAGTATTAGGGTGGTTTCACTCCCCTCCTAGATTATCTCAACCTGCAATTTAGGTTCCCACCCCACCGGCCACTCCAATCCCCAACTGTTAGACTCACTACTTATATTTCAGATTAATTAATTTAAAAGCCCATCCCAATACTCCCTCCAATTAATTAGTTAAAAATTTAATAAATTCATTCTTAGCATTATTAATAAATAATTCCCCCGTCAGTTTCCCAATTAATAAGCTAAAAATTTAAATATAAATATATAATCCAGTATATAAATATATGGTAAGAATTTCAATTACTAATCAGTTGGCTAAAAAATCCAAATAATTAATTAATAATAATAAATTCCTGTTAGTGGTCAAACAAATCAATTAGTCAGTGAGGTGGAAATCCAGATACTCTGTTAAGGAGGTAGGTAATGTCTGTTGTTCATAAAGTGCTGTTCTTGGGTGCAGTGTCTATAGATGATCACAGTTGTTATTAAAGTGCAGGTGCAGTTGGTGTTTTCTGATGGCCCTGACTTGAGTGGGGGTCAAGTGCCCCAGGGAAGACACTTCCCCCCTTCCTTTCTGCTGGCCACAGTGAGATGCAGCCAGCAGAAAGGCAGGAGTTAAGATCCCCCAGGAGGAACTTCAGCATTTCCTTTCTGCTAGCTCCGGCTCATTAACCATGGAGGCCCAGGTGGCAGCCACTGCCAAATCTGCATTTTTTCATCTTAGGCAGATAAAGCAGCTGGTTCCATACCTGGAATGCAGTGACTTGGCAACAGTGATCCATTTGACAGTCACCTCAAGAATAGTAACTGTAACACCCTCTACTTGGGGCTGCCCTTGACACAAATTCAGAAGCTGCAACTGGTGCAAAATGCAGCAGCCAGGATGTTAATGGAGCTACCTTTACGGGAGCACATTCAACCTGTGCTGGAAACGCTGCACTGGTTGCCTGTGTTGTTCTGGTTCACTTCAAGGTGCTGATTATGACCTTTAAAGCCCTACAGTATGTCACAGAAGTGAGTACATCCTCTCACATTTTGCAAATATTTAAGTATATCTTTTCATGTGACAACACTGAAGAAATGACACTTGGCTACAATGTAAAGTAGTGAGTCTACAGCTTGTATAACAATGTAAATGTGCTGTCCCCTCAAAATTACGCAACACATAGCCATTAATGTCTAAACTACTGGCAACAAAAGTGAGTACACCCCTAAGTGATAATGTCCAAATGGGACCCAAGTAGCCGTTTCCCCTCCCTGGTGTCATGTGACTCGTTAGTGGTACAAGGTATCAGGTGTGAAAGGGGAGCAGGTTATTGCTCTCACTCCCTCATACTGGTCACTGGAAGTTCCACATGGCACCTCATAGCAATGAACTCTCTGAGGATCTGAAAAAATGAATTGTTGCTCTACATAAAGATGTCAGAGTATACAGTCATCAGACCACAGCTAGAGCTGCAATGATCTACATGATGGTAGATGATCTAACTGACAGTTGACAGCTGGCAGTCCTCCAGATTGCATCAGCTAGGATGATGTAAGGAGGAAGAGTATAATGATTCAGCACTAAGCTGATTGGATAATGAACTGTGCTGAACTGTATAAATGTAATGTAGCCCAGTGCTACGTGTGGTGGATGGATGGTGGTTGTATATGCAGAGCACTTTGTTAGTCTGTATAAATATCTGTAAATAAATAGTGTATATAGTTTGCCTAACAGCAGCTGTGTGCAGACTTTATTCCTTCGGGTCTCAAGAGACCACACGCTAAATGTCAACGAAAGATGGCCTAGGCTATAAGAAGATTGCCAAGACCCTGAAACTGAGCTGCAGCACGGTGACCAAGACCATACAGCGGTTTAACAGGACAGGTTCCACTCAGAACAGGCCTCGCCATGGTTGACCAAAGAAGTTGAGTGCCCGTGCTCAGTGTCATATCCAGAGGTTGGCTTTGGGAAATAGACATATGAGTGCTGCCAGCATTACTACAGAGGTTGAAGGGGTGGGGGGTCAGCCTGTCAGTGCTCAGACCATACGCCGCACACTGCATTGAATTGGTCTGCAGGGCTGTCGTCCCAGATGGAAGCCTCTTCTAAAGATCATGCACAAGGGAGCCTGCAAATGGTTTGCTGCAGACAAGCAGACTAAGGACATGGATTTCTGGAACCATGCCCTGTGGTCTGATGAGACCAAGATAAACTTGTTTGGTTCAGATGGTGTCAAGCGTGTGTGGTGGCAACCAGGTGAGGAGTACAAAGACAAGTGTGTCTTGCCTACAGTCAAGCATGGTGGTGGGAATGTCATGGTCTGAGGTTGCATGAGTGCTGTCAGCACTGGGGAGCTACAGTTCATTGAGGGAACCATGAATGCCAACATGTACTGTGACATACTGAAGCAGAGCATGATCCCCTCCCTTTGGAGACTGGGCCACAGGGCAGTATTCCAACATGATAACGACCCCAAACACATCTCCAAAACTACCACTGCCTTGCTAAAGAAGCTGAGAGTAAAGGTGATGGATTGGCCAAGCATGTCTCCAGACCTAAACCCTACTGAGCATCTGTGGGGCATCCTGAAATGGAAGGTGGAGGTGCGCAAGGTCTCTAACATCCACCAGCTACGTGACGTCATCATGGAGGAGTGGAAGAGGACTCCAGTGGCAACCTGTGAAGCTCTGGTGAACTCTATGCCCAAGAGGGTTAAGGCAGTGCTGGAAAATCATGGTGGCCATACAAAATATTGACACTTTAAGCCCCATTTAGACATTATCTCGTAGGGGTGTACTCACTTTTGCTACCAGCAGTTTAGACATTAATGGCTGTGTGTTGAGTAATTCTGAGGGGACAGCACATTTACACTGTTATACAAGCTGTAGACTCACTACTTTACATTGTAGCCAAGTGTCATTTCATCAGTGTTGTCACATGAAAAGATATACTTAAATATTTGCAAAATGTGAGGGGTTGTACTCACTTCTGTGACATACTGCATATCGCCTGTGACCTGTCTACCTCCAGGACCACCTTTCCCCATATAAGCCTCAGAGAGCACTCCAATCAAGCTCACAAAATCTTCTCACCAGGGGTCGTTTTGTGGAAAAATAGGTGGTGGAGCTCATTGGTATAACTCAGTATATTCCACTACCCAACCAGCCAAAAGCAACCCGATGCAAGAAAGGAGAGCCCCAGATGAGCAAGGCCTGCTTGGGCTGGCTAGAGATCCAGCCAGCCCAAGCAGGCCTTGCTCACCTGGGGCTTTCCTGGACCACCACCATCCCAGCCAAAAGGCCAGCAAGCCACCTGCTGCCCAAAATCACATAAGAAGTGGAGAAAGGATGGCACGGGCTTCTCCAGCGGTTAAAGAGGGCTGCTGGGGGCATGGCAAAAGGCCCTGGTGGCTGACTGGCTGCCCACTCTCCTAATCTGGGGATTGTTATGCAGCTGCATCTACTATTCAATGGAGAAGGTAGGTGGAGAGGAGGAGGGGGAACCCTCAGAAAGGTTCAGGAGCTGCACTCCTGTGAGCTCCTGCTGAATCTGAGGCCTGCTTCTCATGATCCTTGGGCCAAAAAAAACTCGGCTGTCCACAACTAGAGCTAGAGCCTTTTCGGTGGCAGCTCCTGCCCTGTGGAACGCCCTTCCCGAAAACATCAGGGGCCTGCGGGACTTGCCACAATTCTGAAGGCATGCATGGGAAGTGACCACTATTCCACCATCCTGCAGCATTGATATTTGAACTCATCCCAGTATAAATGTAGAGTGTCAAATAACATCTAACAACATCATTATATGTAGTGCTAAATAAGAACTAAAAAATCATGCCATCTTGTATCCTAGGGAGTGAAACGGAAAGCGTATGAAACGTTTTAATGATTTTATTGCAATTCTATTTTTAACACAACGTTGTTTTAACTGTTGTTAGCTGCCCTAGGTCTGTCAGGGGAGGGCGAGATACAAATATAATAAATAAATAAATAATCTGGGCGAACGGGGTTTGATTCCCCAGTCTTCCACATGCTATTGCTGGTATGACCTTGGATCATTCATAACTCTCTCAGAGCTGTTCCTCTCAAGATCAGTTCTCTTAGCCCTACCTAAGAGCTCTCTTAGTCCCACCTACCTCACAGGGTGTCTGTTGTGGAGAGGGAATGGGAAAGTAGATTGTAAACTGCTCTGAGACTCTGACTGAAGGGCATGTGTGGCGGACTCAGGAACTTAACCTGAGAAGCTGGAGAACAGACTTGCAGCGATTGGCTGAGACACAACTATGGTAATTGAAATGTAGCAAAATGAAGAGGCTAGCCAGGTTTTCCTTAGTTTTAGTTTGGAAGTCTTCACTGAGAGTCTGGAGTGTGAAGACTGGGGCTTAGGATGGTCAGTTGTGGAAGCAACTGGACAAGGAGCTGAGAACAGCCAGTGGGATTGAGTTCCTTGTGTAGATGGAGCTGGGCTGAGCTTCTGTCTGAGAGAGAGTTTGAAGTCAGAAGGGGGCAAAACCAGGCACCTTCTATGAGGGAAACTCTCTGTGGGAGATTTGCCAGCACATCTAGGCAGACTCCTTGTGCAAACTGAGATCATACAAACACTCAGAAGGGAGGTCTGGATTCTGTTGGTCAGCAGGGTTTTTTAAGTTTCAGGCCAGAAAACTAGCTGAGGCTGAGACACATAGGAGTGAGAGGCTGGTATTAGCTCTCAGAGGTGTGAGTCCTGGAAGGTAGTGTGGATGTCGGTGAGGCAGAATTAATCTGGTACCACTCAGGAGTTCTCAGTGTGAATGGGAAAGAGTGACTGTCAGTTTGTTATTTTTAAGATTTGAGTAGCCAGAGCATAGGGCTATATCATCTGAACTGCAAAGCATTCCTAGTGCCCAGTAGGCATTGCCTGCCTGTCATAGAGTTCTGTAGAATAAAACTTGCCTGTTTGGTAGTTTAAAAAAATCTTCTGCCAGGGTTATATATTTGATTTTACCTCCGCCTGACAAATCTCTATGTTTAGTAATTGATTATTTTGCCAATCATCTGCCTGCCAACTGATTCATTGTTATTGATCAGATCTAATCAATATTATTTTACCCCTCTCCCTTGCCTTTTGTTATCCAATAAATATTTCTTTGGTTTTTGAATTTAAAACCGTCTGGTGCCTATTTTTTAGAGGTCTGAAAGGATTTCTGCATGTGTGCCTGAGGGACTGAGGGAAAGTGACTGGGGAAAAATTTATAGTGGTCACCTTCCCAAGCTGACCCTAACCGGTCCCTCACAGTGTGGTATAAATCCAATCTCCTCATCATCATCTTAATCTGGTTCGTGCCCATCCCTACTTACAAATTGAGGGGTTTCTAGTCTGTGGTTATAAATACCAGAGTGTATCCTCCTACTCACTGTAATTTGCATCAGTGCTGTGATGACTGTCAGGCTGTCCAGCTGTGTAATGCAGAAAGTGTAAGTGTATTCATCATCAGGTGACATCATGCATCCCCTTCCTGGCCCATGAGAGGATGTTAATGGTGAATTGCTTCACAACTGGTTGGTGGTTGGGTTAGAGTTAGTACCAAGGCTAATGGAACATGTTTTGTTGTGGCTACACTGGCATTTATTTATTATACAGCTGTGGTTGTGCTTTTGAGTGTGCTTCTTGTTGAGTACAGGACTGCAGTTTTGTTGTGTAAGTCCTATTGTAACACCTGGTGATTCAATGGGACCATAGCATTGCCCTTTCTGTAGTGTTTTATGTCAAAAATCTTTCCCACACTATTTTTCACTCTCTTATTTTGTGCACCTTCAGGGAGCCTTAAATTATAGTTAATTGAGGGAGACAGAACTTAGGATCACTAATAGATTCAATATGTGAACTGTCAGGATCACAGCATTTTTATGCTTGGTAAAAATAATATTTTGGCGGGTGATTACTGCTGAGTGAGGGCTTACAGAATTACTGGGAACAGTCACAGAAAGCTTCCATTGATTATTATTATTTCCTTCTGTTATCGAAAAGAAAAACACTCTAATCTGAGAGGAAACATGGGGGTGTGGTGGAACTAATGCCTGTAGGGGTCCCATGGCTACAGCTAGGAAACAGGCATGCAACTCAATGTCAGTCCACTCAAATCTTTTGCAAGTAGCAACAAATGTGAATTTCTAGTTATGGGCGCAGTCCCCCCTCCCCTCCATGATATACAGGCTAAGAGTTTCTTACCAAAAACTGGAAATATTTTCAAACAAATCTGTTCAATAAAACCAATCTGTTCAATGACATACAGTGGATGGAGAAAGATCACATTATCAGACTGAATATTAAGCAGTGACATTTTCAGATTGCTGTATTTTAAAGCCAGATTTATTGTTGTGAAAATCAACTAATTTAATAGGTTTGGCTGTGGAAATATTTTCAGTATCAGACATCAAATACCACAATTTGAAGAACCCATCTTAACAAAATTAATTCAGCAACAAACCAGTAACCTGATAGGGTTGCCAACTGCCCTAAGAGGGGAGGGGAATCTTGTCCTTTTAATGTTTAATGGGATTTTATTTACCTCCATTTCATGAAAAGTATCAGATGTCAATTTCCTCACATTAATCCTCTATTAAAGGGACAGAATATATTTCTTCAGGCCCTTTGGTAATCCTAAATAGCCAGCACTTTAGGGACAAAGTTTGCTTTGCCTTCACCCTTCTGTTGCAGGTTCAAATGGTTAAATACAAATCAATTTGGGACAGGGCTTTAAAAATTTTATTTATTTATTTATTTAGTAGGCTTATATACTGCCCTTTCCCATAATGAGCTCAGGGTGGATCACAACATAAATTGAACAATTACAAACCTACAATTTAAATTTAAAACAATACAGTAAAAACCAAAACAATAGAACAATAGAACAAAATAAGGTGCATCACAGACAGGAAGGGCACATTTCACAAAATACAGCAGTTTTTGTCCCAAGAAGAAGTGATGGTGTTAATAATAAGATTCAGCATCACAACAAGGCTGTAAAGCATGATGTCACAACAAGGGAGGCCAACTGATGGAATAATTGTTGGAATAGGACGCCCACTGCCTCAACCAAAAGTCTGGTGGAATAGCTCTGTCTTACAGGTCCTATGAAATGGTAGTAACTCAGGTAGGGCCCGGATCGCCATAGGGAGCTGATTCCACCAGGCAGGGGCCAAAGCCGAAAAAGCCCTGGCCTTGGTTGAGGCAAGACAGACGTTCTTTGGGCCAGGAGTGGTCAGGAGGTGTTGTGTAGCAGACTGCAACAACCTCCAGGGTGTATATGGGGAAAGGTGGTCTGTCAAGTCAGCTGGAATACACAGGAACAGAGTTCCAGCTGCCTTGGAGAGCATTCCAGCTGGCTTGGAGAGAAGGCAGTCACTTAGGGAACTCTCTTGAAGTGCTTGCCCTCTCCAAGCCTGCTTTCTCCAATCAAGCCTCCTAGGCTTGCCAGTCCCCAGGTCCCAGTTTTGCAAGTTCCTCCCCTCCTCCAGCCAGCTGGTCAGTGAGGGGAAGCCCCAGCCCCAACAGCAACCATATGCCTTTCCACCATGAAAGACTAGAAGAAGCTTGGGAATGGCATGCTTTCTGAGAAGATGTGTGTGCCTTTAAATTTCTGTAGAAGCCTGGAAGAGAGCAGGGTGAGCCAGCAAAGCCATATGGGTCTTCCTGCAGAGTCTGTGAAAAAGTAAGTGCCTCTGTTGTTTTGCATTTATTTTAGAAGTGCTTTGCACAGTAAAATAGATAGTGAAGCTGTGAGAAAGTAAGTCTCTGTGAGTCTCTGTTTTGCATTTGTTTTTAGAAGTCTTTTGCACACTAAAATAGTGAAGCTATAGGAAAGCGAGAGAGCCTCCATTTTTTTTGCATTTGTTTTAGAAGTCGTATGCTCAGTAAAATAGATAGTAAAGAGTAAGCTAAGACTTTTCATTTTCCTGTTAGATTTTTTTTTAAGTTTTTATTAATGTATCAACCCAACAGAAAATCATTATAACATTACATCATATCATCATAACCAATATAATTCTAACATTTAACTAAAATACCTTTAACATCAAACTAAAATACCCAAGAAAAGAGAATAGAGGTGGCCTTCACTCACAAACTTACATCCATATTATTATAAACCATTCAAAATATCATTTCAACAGTTCATCACCCCCTTCGGCCCATTTCTTTCTTTTTATTACACCATATATATAATTTCTCCCATTTATTAATTGCCACAGATTTGGGCACCCCCTTTAAAAGAGCCGAGAGTATATCCATCTCTGCTGCTTGAAATACTTTATCAACCAGTTCATCTAGACTTGGGCATTTCCTTTGTCTCCAATATTTGGCAAAAAGAATTCTTGCAGCCGTGAGAATACAAACTGTCTGTTGCATGTCTTCCTTTGATACCTCATTTCTCATCAGTGATAATAACATCACCTCCGGTTTAAATTGTAATTCTGTGTTTAATACATCCTTTAAAAATTCATATATTCTCACCCAGAACTTATTTACGACTTTGCAAGTCCACCATAAATGAAAAAACGTACCAGATAAAATTCCACATTTCCAACATTTGGGTGATAACTTAGAGTTAATCTTGGTTAGTTGGACTGGCGTAATATACCATCTATGAAACAATTTGAAGAAATTTTCTCTGTAACTGACCGGTTTGATAATTTTATAATTAATTTTCCATAGAAACAGCCATTGTTCTAGGTCAATATTCTTCCCCAAATTTTGTGCCGATTTAATCATAGATTCTTTCACCACTTCATCCTCCAGTTTTAATTGGATCAAGTAATTATAGACTTTTAAAATTGTTTTATCATCCTTTGTTAATAGTATCTTATCAAAATCAAAATTTCCTTTTGTAAAACCGCTTAACTTATCTTTATTATATTTGGTCGTAATCTGCATCATTAACCACCAATCAATTTTTATCCTTCTAGAATCTAGGTCATCTCTCTTTCTTAAAGTATCTTTTTCATCTAGCAACACCTGATAACTCATCACTTTAGAGAAATCCCATAGTTGTGGTTGCATAGATGCTTCACACGGTGATATCCACCTAGGCGTCTTACTATATATTTTCCTTTTAATTTTTAACCAGACATTAAACAAAGCTTTATGGATTATGTGGTTGGTAAAATATTTAGAGGTTTTTTCTGCATACCACATATTTGTATGCCATCCTGTTAACAAATCACAACCCTCTAACACAAGAATTCTTTTGTTCTCCAAATTTATCCAGTCTTTTAACCAAACCACCGCATTAGCTATATAGTAAATTTCCCAGTCTGGGAGCACCAGACCACCATTTTCTTTTTTATCAGCGAGAATTCTCCATTTAATTCTTGGCTTCTTGCCTTGCCACACAAATGCCTTAACAAATCGATCTAATTTAACAAAAAAAGTCTTTCCTAATTGCAAAGTTAATTGCTTGAAATAAGAATATCACCTTTGGAAGAATATTCATCTTAATGAGAGCAATCCTACCCATAAAAGATAATTGCATACTTCCCCATTTCTTCAATGAAAATTCAACCTCTTTAAGTAAAACTGTGAAATTATTATCATAAATACGACTGCATTTATTCGTCAGTATTATCCCCAAATACTTCACTTTTGTTTCACTTTTGAATCCCACTCTTATTTCTAGACATTGGACATCCTTAGTGGGCATATTCTTTGTTAGTATTTTAGATTTCTGTTTGTTTACTTTCAGACCAGCTACTTGCCCATATTTATTCAAGTCTTTCAAAACCTCGTCTATTGAGTCCAATGGATTTTGTAAAATCAAAACAATGTCGTCAGCATATGCCAGTAATTTGTATATCTCTCCCTTTACTTTCAAGCCTTCAATATTAACATTATCCCTAATAGAGTCATTCAAAACCTCAAGCGATAAAATAAAAAGTAATGGGGATAATGGGCAACCTTGTCTGGTACCTTTACATAATTTAATTTCCTCTGTTGTACTTCTGTTAACAATTATTTTAGCTTTCTGTTCAGAATAAATTGCTTCCACACTTTTTATAAACTCATCTCCGAACTCCATAATCTTAAATTGTTGTAACATAAAATTCCAGTTTAAATTATCAAAAGCTTTTTCCGCGTCTAAGAAAATCAAAGCCATTTGTTTATCCCTTTTTAACTCATAATATTCCAAAATGTTTAAAATAATTCTAATGTTAGATTCATGTGTCTTTTTGGGAGACATCCTGACTGAATCGGATGGATCGATACATTTAAAATCTTCTTCAGTCTATTTGCCAATATAGACGCATATATCTTATAGTCTACATTAAGTAACGATATCGGTCTGTAATTTCTAATTTCATCACAATCACACTCTGTTTTTGGAATAAGAGCTATAGTCGCATATCTCCAAGAATCTGGTATTTCAGCAGTCGACCACATTTCCTCGACTAATTTTTTGAAATGCTTAATTATGCTTTCTTTAAAAACAATATAATACTCCGCAGGAAGACCATCCAGACCAGCCGCTTTATTTTTCTTTAGCTTGCTCCACGCCTCTTCTATCTCAAACATCGTGATTGTATTATTTAATGTTCTCCTCTGTTCCTCCGATAATTTGGAGAGTGATTTACTTAATAGATACTTTTTCTGTTTTTCTTTGTCTATTTCTGAACTATATAGTTGAGTATAAAAATTCCTAACTATTGTTTTCATATCTTCCAAAAGATACTTGTGTTTTCCCTCATTATCCTTCAATACATTAATTGTTTTTTCCCCCCATTCTTTCCTAATTTTATATGCAAGCCATCTTCCTGGTTTATTGGCATTCTCAAAAAATTGTTGTTTCACCATTCGTACTTTTTTCTCCATATCTTCCAAAAACATCACGTGAATCTTGTGTTGTAGCATTTTTATTCCATTCTTTAGCTCCTGCATGCTTGAGTTTTCTTTTAATTGTTTTTCCTGTTGTTTTAAAAGTTTAGCTATTTTTCCTAAATTTTCTTTTTCTTCTCGTCTCTTGTATGCATTGAAATTTATAACTAAGCCTCTAAAAAAGCTTTGCTTGTTTCCCAAGTAGTTTTTGAAGAGTCCTCCTTCTGAGTATTAAATTGAAAGAACCATTTCATCTCTTCTACTGTGTATTCAATATTTTTTTTATTTTCTGTCAATCTTGGATTCATTCTCCATCCACTTATTTTTCTTTCTCCCTTCATACACACCAAAATTGGATTATGATCTGCCACTGTACTTGGAAGAATTTCAATTTCTTCGACTGCTTTCATTAATCCCACAGACATCCAACACATGTCAATATGTGACCATGAGCTGTGTCTGTGGAAAAAAAAACTATAATCTTTTCTTTTCGGATTTAATGTACGTCAAGCATCTACTATCACAAATTCCTCAGCCATTCTAAAAAAAAATCTCTGGTAAAACATTACCGCTACAAACCTTGGACTTATTGTTATTTTTTTTCTCAGGATTCCTATCAATTTCTGAGCAATTTACCACGTTAAAGTCTCCAATAATACAAATATTTTCAAAATCATAACCTCTCACAGCCTGGTAGAAGTCCTTGTAGAAAACACCCTGTTTCTCATTTGGAGAGTAAATATTTACTAATAAAAATTTCTGCTGCCCCCTTATTATTTCAATTCCTTGATATCTTGCATCCCGTGAGGAGAAAATCAATTTGGCTTGAATATCGTCTCTAATATATGTAACCAACCCCTTCTTCTTCTTCTCAGTCTCTGAGGTTATTATCGCCCTTCCAAGTCTCTTATTCTCCAAAAAAAAAATCATCTTTTTGTTTTATATGTGTCTCTTGAAGACAGATAATATCTGCGTTAAATTTCTTTAATTGCAGAAATAACTTTTCTGTGGAGAGTTCAACCCATTTACATTTAATGATAATATTTTCAATTGATTTGTCATATTTAAATTTGTGACCCCCTGAACTCTATTTGTTGATTTTTCTTTTTTTTCGGAAGTCTTGTTTCTATCTGGTTCAAGTCTTCTCCGGGAGTAACCTCTCCCTCTTCTTCTTCATATAGATGCGATGGGTCTACAGACTTAGCTAACTCACCCGATCCCTTCCTACCTTCTAAATCTTTAGCGTTTCTTCGTCCTATCCTTTTCACCCAATTTTTAGCTTGGTTTTTAAAAAAATCTTCTAGATTGAAGGTCGAATCAATTTTATATCTAATATTTCCAAAAGCAAACAATAATCCTTCTGGAATAATCCATTTATACATTATTCCTTTCTCCTGTAACATCACCGCAAATTTCATATATTCTTTTCTTTTATGCCTTATCATCCAAGGAATCTCTGTCATAATTTTGATTCGTACCCCTTTAATTGTAAGTGGTTGCTCTCTCGTTTCCCTCCACACTCTCTCCTTTATCCCTTTCCTCACAAATTTTAGGTGTACCTCCCTAGGGAAATCATTTTTCTTTGCATAAAGAAAATTCACCCTATATACATAATCAAATTCCTTTTCTACCACAGACTTTTCCATCTCCAAAATAGGCATCAAAGCTTCCCCCATTAAGTTCATCAAGTCTTCGTTTTTCTCCTCTGGAATGTTCAAAAATCTTAAAATATAGTCTGCATTCCCCATTTCTATCTTAGCTATTTTCTCATTAAACTCTGTTTATTTTCTATTACACCCACTCGATGGTCAGTTATCATTAACTTATCTTCTATAGACTTCGTTATTTTAACCAACTCTATAATATCTTTTTTTGTGTCTTTAGACCAACAATCCAGGCCTTCCAGCTTATCTGCCAGCCCATTCATCTGTTCACTTAATGTTTTCTGTAATTGATTTAAAGCCTCCATAAATGTTGATTGAAATTCTTTAAGAGTCTCTTGGGGTATTGCAGCCCCAACCGACTTTGGCTGACCTAGAGAAAATTTGGTTTTAACTTGTTGAGACATCCTAATTAATAACATTAAGGTATTATCAAAAACCTTCAGTAGAAGCTACTTCTAATTGTTAATTAATAATTGATTTTCCAGTCGCTTTACACTATTAATATATCAAACTGAAGGGGAATATACCTTCAATATTGCAATATAACACCAGTCTAGACTACCATCTATACTTATATTCAGCTCGTCCAGTTACTCTATTAAGAAAAAATATAAACATCTAACAAAAATATACAGTTATATCATAAGTCTTCCGTTATAAATTATAATGATTAATTAATTAATTCTTAGATCTTTTCACTATATTTATACTTAATAGTCAGATTTCTTTAACTTCTTCCCAGAGCCGCGGATGAGGGCGAGGGCATGGCCAACTGAGCTCGGACTGTGTGGACTTGCCAGACATGGCTTTGATACTTCCTTCCTTTCATTTTCTTTGCTTTCTTGGCTGTGTTTTTTTTCTATTTTTTTGGTTTTCGTTTTCCTCTGCTGGGACACGCATCTGAGGGTGCTCCGTACCGGCGGTGTTTGGCGGAGCACGAACGAAGTCAGCATGGAAATTGCTGTGCTGGTGGTCTCTGTCTAGGTGGGAGACGGAAGATTTGAAAACTACAGAGGCCGGTGAGAAGCTGAGGTGATGGACGTGTGAGGAGAGGGAAGGTTGAGTGAAAGCTGAGCGGCGGAGTGTTGAAGAGCTGGAGAGTGAAGTGTGTGGTGTGAAGAGCTGAGAGAGTGGAATCTTTGGGGTGCAGCATAGAATGAACCAGGAGTGAGGACATTTACCAAGATGCTGGGACTTTGGATGGCTTAGAGTATGACGAAACCTGTGTTAGTTTTAATAACTTAGTGGAAACTTGGTTACATTCAACAACTCTCCTGAGGAAATTGCCCCAGTGAGATCACAAAAGTGTATATGTGCTGTATTTGTTTTGGCTGCTCTCTCTCTTTGTGTGTGTTTGTGTGTGTCTTAATTCTTTGAGCTATCCTCAGAAGTTTCTTCTATATTATTTCTTTTTTATATTATTAGTATTATTATTATTGTCATCCCTCTTCAGAGTTCTTTCCACAGACCTTTGTGTCACTTTGCTTTAAATGGTTCTTAATACCTGGGGTGATTTCATTTGAATTGAACATGGTTATCTCCATCTTTGTCACAGTCTTAATATGTTGTAAGCAGCCTTGTGGGGCCCATGTTGGAAAAGTGTGATTCTTAAATGTATTTCTGGTGTTAAAGCTATACTCCTTGGTATTGGTTCATACCAATTGACAACGTATTTTGTCATAAAGCAGTAGTTGGAACTTTCCTAAGAGAGACTCTTTGTTCAGCTGCAAAGTATTAAAAGTTCAGCTGCTAAACAGTAAATGCTTAATGCTGTATTTCTGATAACTGCTTTATTCCTTGTAGTGTAGGCTGTCTCAGTTTTATTTTGTTTTTTTTCTCTAGAATAAAGTTTTTCTGCTGGATATTATTTGCTTCCATTTTGCTATACTACAGTGATTAGAATGTAGATGATACTCTAGGCTTAAGGGTTGTTTCTGTATAGTTTTGATATTGTTGATCAGGGCTTTTTTTGAGAAGGAACATAGTTCCGGCTGCCTTGGCACCAGGGGGTGTGGCCTAATATGCAAACGAGTTCCTGCTGGTTTTTTTCTACAAACAAAAGTCTTGGTTTTGGGGATTTTTCTCCAACTCACATCTCAGTGGGTCTTTCTCCTTTCTTTATCCAGACCTGGAAAAAGTTTCTGTACTTGTAAGAGTTCCACAGAAGCAAAAAGTTGCAATTACAGGAGAAGTTTCATCCAGTGGAAGTTTTCCTGGTATGCATTTCTTAAAGGCTCAGGGGGTTGGAGGTTGCTATTAAAAGAACAGGAGCAAGCCTTACTTGCTTGTCCACAACTTACTGTCCTTCATGTTCTGGGACCTCACATAGGGGTTGTCTATGACTCAACTCCTGCAATTAAAAAAACTGCATAATTGATGGGTAGCCAGTTTTTCCTAGGATAGAGACAACATGATGAGAAAAGATGAACCTACAATAATAATAAATTGGCAACACACAATTAACAGTGTCAAGATCTTGACATAATTCCCATTCTGATAATTTTCTCCACTTAGCAACATACGATTTACATGTAGAAGGCCTCCTATGAGCAATCATAGCATCACTGGGGAGAATCCTCTAATGCAGGATCAGTCAAGTGACAGGTGCGAGGGCCAGACCTCTATGTGAAGGAGGTTGTGGGCTGGAGTACCTAGAGTATAGAAGACCTTCATAATGAGATTTTGTGGACATGCCTAAGGATTTGGTCATGGGAATTAAATGTTCGGAATACAGTTTCAAGTCCTCAGTTGGGGATGGCATAAAGGCATCCCCAACAATGTTGTCAGGTGACAGCAAGGACATGTTTTCACCTTCTGAGACCGATTACATTAATTCTTCTGGTACAGACAGAAGGTAAATAGAATTGCCCATGGATAAGTGGCTGGGTGCATATTTATCCTTGGACCTTCAGTGGTCCTGTGGGTTAAAGGCAGGCCAGGGAAATGATATGCATTGGCCCCGTTGGCCTCACAATGGCCACTGTGGTGACTTCATCAATGGAAATGGAAACCAAGATGGTTGTTGAGAAGGTTGATGAGAAAAGATGAATCTATCTGTTAAAAAGTAAATTAGGTGGACAAGAACATCACTATCCAATGTATTTCTCTTTTAGCTGTATTGACACACTCAAACAGGGATATTGGTTGTTTTTCCCATTACATATCTTGAACCATCTCTTACTATATTTTAATGTATTTTTCTTCTAATGACAAACTATATGTATGTTGCATGTTAAAAGGTAAATTAGTTGGATGTGAAAACTTCTGAGATAGAGATTCCTTCCTTTTGGCCCAGGTATAACAATAGTGTCATTAACAGACACTCTCACATTTTGACATACTACTGTTTTGTTGCTTTCACATGCTCATGCTACTCAGATCAAAGGTTTGCTCAATTTGTAAATTTTACTATTCTGTCATTGGATCTTATATTCATACCATTTTACATTCTAAATCACTGCCTACCAGATAATTTTACTATTCTGTCCTCGGATCTTAAATCTGTACCATTTTACATTCTGAGCCATTGCCTACTAGCTATGTGTTGCTTTGTTCACTGTGCCAGATTCCTCATCTGATGAAGTGTGCTTACAGCACACAAAAGCTTATGTTCTGAATAAAACTAAGTTGGTCTTAAAGGTGCTATTGACTCCTATTTTGTTCTACTACTTCAGACCAACATGGCTGCCTACTTGGATTTGTTCTCTATCTCGTCCATCATTCATTCAGGTTCTGCCTTTCATTCCATCACAAGTAATTTTCCCTTACTCCAATTTACAATGTGCATGTTTTCCTTAGCTGCAGATCTTTCCATCCACAAAGCTGGAGCTACTTAAACATTGTAAGGTTGACAGTTTCCCTAAGCATAAAAATGTTTGTGAATATTCTACAATAGCGGTGGCCAACAGTAGCTCTCCAGATGTTTTTTGCCTACAACTCCCATCAGCCCCAGACAGCATGGCCAATGGCTGGGGCTGATGGGAGTTGTAGGCAAAAAACATCTGGAGAGCTACCGTTGGCCAGCCCTGTTCAAACAGCATGACTAACATTCCATGACATCACGTTTCTCAGCAAATCAGTTCAACAAATGATCTGCCTAGGCTCCTTATAATACATTTGTATTATCCTTGAGCCTTTAAAGGCTCCTTCCTTGCTCACATGGGACTTTTCCCCCCTCAGACTACCTTTGGGTGCCAGGAAGGTAGTTTTGTAACCCGTTTGGTTATTTTTAAAAATGGTTGCACGGTCAGTTCAGCACTACTGCTTTATACATTATTTGAATTCTTTTTACTGTGGGCCTCTTTCCTCCATGAAAGCATGAGTTATAATGCTACAAATAAAGGACACACTCACTGTGATAAAATCTTAGAATGAGCTGGCCTTACAGACTACCATTTCTGACATACTGCTTGTTCACTTCTTCATTGGCAATAATCATCTGCTCATAAATCCGGTGACAGGGCTGGATGAACAATTAGGCCAAGTAGGGACTGGCCTATGGGCCCCATGCCTTTAGGGGCTTCGAGCCAGCTTCTCCCCTCGGTTTTCCCCTTGCTTGCAGCCCTCTCAGCCTACATTGGCAGTCAGCAACTGAGTTGCTCTTTGCCTGACTTGCCTGTTGTGGTGATGTTAGTGCCATAGCCAAGTTTGCCTCTCTCTGCCTCTCCCCTGCAGCTTTGTCAAAGGGGCTTTCGAGAAGGTGCCTGCAGACTGCAGTGGGGCTCTGACTCTGAGATGATTTGCAAGGGGGCCTCTGAGATTTTGACTGCCTAGGGGCTTCCACAGGATTTAATCCAGCACTGTCCAGTGACATCTATGGAAAAGTATTTGAAATGCATTTCCCATAGGGATATACATTCAGAAATTGATCATAAACTACAAGAAAACACCTCTATTTTTTAGCACAGGTTTTATATCTATTCCGAATTTTTTTTTTTTAAATGATACCTGGTAATCTCTGGAGATGTTTGAAAATGATTATTCTAGCACTTTTCACAATTGTGCTGAGGCAAGGCAGAGGGAATGGTAGCAAAGGAAAAGTAATTTAACTGACTAGCGTATTCCAGCCTGAAGAGAAAGATGTTCCTGTTGAACAGGATTTTGCCCACTGGCATTTCTTTGCAAAAGTGTCTCCACTGTCCACCAGCCATTGATGGCTTTCTCAGTTCTGTAAGATATAAACAGAAGGGGTTGTATCTTCTGTGGGCATTTGGTGGCTGTGGGGCAGAGGCAGAGGCTGAGGCTAGACAACACATGCCTATGATTAGCAATGTGGCTATAAGACAGAGAAGTTTGGCAGGGTGAGGGGGACAGAATACCTGAGAACTTTAGGCAGAAATATGTTTGTCATTCAAAACCTGAATTATTGCAGTAATAATAGAGAATAAAAACATTTTACTGAGCACACCCTCTCAACATATCTCTAACGTAGGGTTGCCAAGTCCTCTTCATCCCCCAGCGGGGGACAGTCATGCGCGCCCGGAAGTGACATCATCAAAATGGCAGCACCTGTCGCTCTAGGCGTTTTCAGGAAAACTCTATGGTTTTCCCTGGACACTCTAGCCATATGGGAGGTTAAAACTCTATGGCACCTATTGTACCATAGAGTTTTACCTCCCAAATAGCTAGAGCATCCAGGAAAACCATAGAGTTTTCCTGGAAATGTCTAGAGCGGCCCCGCATGGGGTGCTGCCATTTTGATGATGTCATTTCCAGGTGACATCATCATGCCAGTGATGTGGAGGGAGGTTTTCCCCGCCAGCCCAATGTGGGCCAGTGGGTTGAGAACCTCCCGGGTGGGAGATTCCCCGCCTGGATCGGGGGGTTGGCAGCCCTACTCTAACGCCATGAAGTAGGTTTGCTTTGAAATGCGCTTGCTACTGCCCTTCTCCATCGAGGTGACTGCATTCAGAGTTTTTCTAGGCCCCAGAGCACACTCAACTCTGAAAAATATCGTCAGACTAAATTAAAGTGATCCAAAGTAGATGTAGAATACATTTTTCACATCATCAAGTCATTTCAAAGAGTCCCTGTATGTTAGGGGGAAGGGCTTCTACACAAACTGAAGTGCCAATTATTGATCATAACTATTATCCATATTCCAGAGAAGGGTCAGCCAGTAATCACCCTCTGCTGTGCATTGCACAACTGAAGAACTTATTTTAGAGCTTATTTTGGTTTAGCATTTATTCCATGCTTTTGGTCTAGTGTGACAGTGTAACTTCAGCTTGTGGGGCAGAACTTGGAGTGAATCTTGCAATAATTTAAAAGGGTATAAAATATTTTTTAACTTTTCACTTAACATCATATCATGTAAGAAAAACACAGATCTTGGTAACACAATAGAAGTGACATTTTTAAAGTCCAAACAATTAACTTTTCCCTCCTTCACAGCTTGTCACCCCCAAAGTCCATCTGTTTCCTCTTGTTGGTGTTGGTGGTGAACACTGGCACCAGCTTTTACTGGCAAACTGGACATTATCTTAAATGCTAAATAAGGTAAGGTAAGGTAAGGTAAGGTAAGGTAAATTTATTTTTGTATCCCGCCCTCCCCCGCCAAAGGCAGGCTCAGAGCGGCTCACAGACATGGGACAATCATGATTTCAATAAAATACAATCGAGACAAAAGCAGATTAAAATACAATTAAGTTACCGTTATAGATTAAATTAAAATAGATAAAACAGCTGTTATAAGTTAAAAGTTAATAGTTAAGGTGCTACAGTTCACAGTCATGTATAAGATGGCTAGGTGGCTACAAGTCAATTTAGCCGGGTTCTATCTTAAAAGCAAGCTGAAAGAGGATGGTTTTGCAAGCCCTGCGGAACTGATTCAAGTCCCGCAGGGCTCGCACCACCTCTGGGAGTTGATTCCACCATTGGGGGGCCATTGCTGAAAAGGCTTGCTCCCTCGTTGTTTTCAATCTAGCCTCTCTTGGCCCAGGGATTTTAAAAGGTTTTGAGAACTAGATCTCAGTGCTCTCTGGGGAACATATGGGGAGAGGCGGTCCCTAAGGTAGGCAGGTCCTCGGCCATATAGGGCTTTAAAGGTAATAACCAGCACCTTATAGCGAACACGGTACACAACTGGCAGCCAGTGCAGGTCCCGTAGCCCAGGCTGCACGTGTTCCCACCGAGGTAGTCCCACCAACAGCCTGGCTGCCGCGTTCTGCACTACCTGAAGTTTCCGTATTCGGTATAAGGGCAGCCCCATGTAGAGGGCATTACAGTAGTCTAAGATGTTCTACAAAGTTATATATACTATAGTACTTTATGCACAGTAGAATTTTGTTATATGTGGAATTAATCTACTTGATACTGCTTCATTCAACAAAGTTCTGTACAACTTGGAAATTTCAGTAAATTTATCATATGCTTTAAAAAAATGGTCCCAAATGAACTCCCCATTAGATAACACAGCCCTGAAACAATAATTCTAAAATTTACAACTTAGAAGAAAAGTTTCCCTCCCTTGTCAGTCTCCATCCACAAATCATAGTTACCTTAAGCAAGGTATCAAGAGCCTGTGATTAAGGTTCAAGCTCCCCAGCAGGGCACTCTTGCTTCTCTCCTTTGCTTTCCACACAGTTTGCACTAGGGATTGTTTTGGTTTGTTGGCAGCCCTAGGCTTTCGGCACTGTAAGTTGCCTTTTCTACAAGCTAACCCCCCTTTACCTGGGCAGTCACAGTAACTCTACTCCCCCAACCCTTCTTTATATGCCACTCTCTCAGAGAGACAGAGACCTCTTGAACTGAAGTTGGGCCCTTGGAAAGCTGACTGCAAGAAGACTCTTCCCCCTCCTTTGTTTTGCACACTGTGTTAGGGAAGGCGAGAGAAGAAAGCAAAAAGGGGAAGGCTTTTAAGGAAGTGACTTTGGCACAACCCAGTGGGAGGGTGGCTGCTCGTCATCCTCCACCCTCCCTTGTTAATTTGTTGAGGTGCTCATCTTGCCTGGCAGCAGCTGCCTCCACCTCCAATGATGTGCCTAGGTCAAGAGGCATCTGGGGCTCTTCCATCTGGCAATTGCCAGGTCAGCACATGGGCCTTTTTCTCATTGACTGCCTTGGCCCCTTCCCTCTTCCACCTCCCCACATTGTTGTCTGCTGCTTGTTTTGACAGATGCGGCAGAGAGACCGGCAGCAATGCTACTCCTTGTTCAGAGTGGTTGTAAGCAAAGGAGACAGATTGGGGGCCCTCCAATGGAGGGGCCATATAGATGGAAGTTGAAAGGATGGAGTTGGAGTTGAAAGGATGGGGCTGCCCCCCCAGACCCCACTGTAGCAACAGGCCTGGCTTGGTGCCTGGGGAAGACAAGTGGGCAGGAACTGTCTTGAACCTTCAAAACCTCCCATAGGAAGTTTGAAGATAGTTTGTGGGAGACATGATTCTAAACTGAACCACGAATTTGCCTGATTAATGCATGAATTGTGGTTCATGGTTTGGTTCATGCCCATCCCTAGTCTGCAACCTTCTGTGTCTAGTGGCTCCACCCCTTCCTGGCTCAGTCCATTCCTAGCTAGGGGTTACAATTGTCATCACAACATACAGAGCATGGAAAGCAACTTGAGGTATGCCCTTGGATGCCTCATTCTGGCAGTCAAAGCAACAAACTCAGAAGTTGAAACACCTCATTTCCAGACAGCTCCTCCAGCCATCTTTATCTGCTGACACTAATGAGGCAGGTAACATTTGTCTCATATTATACATTGCATTTTGAAGGGGAAGAATTGGAAAGATGTTTCATTTATTGCAAGAGAACTGAAGTGTTTAGGAAGAAGTTTAGGATTAAAATTGTCTTGCAACCTGGATTTTGCTATTGTCTCATGACCATCGGAAGCGATGAGTGAGTTAAGAAATGAAGATTATTGTTTAGTCAGAGAGCTATAACAACTAATTTTTCAAAAGACAAGAAGTCTAACAGTGCCATCCTAATCAGAGTTACACCCTTAGAGTCATAGAATCATAGAGTTGGAAAGGACTTCTAGGGTCATCTAATCCAATCCCCTGCACAATGCAGAAAACTCACATACACCTCCCCCTTCTAAATCCATTTATTGAGGTGGGCTTAGAAAGATGTAATTCTGTTTAGGATTGCATTGTAATGCACACAACATGGAAGTAAATGTAAGCCAGCACAAAAAGCAGATTCCATTGTACAGATACTTGCCAGGAGGATATATATTTTAAAATGCTAGCATCATGCAGACATCTTTTTAGAGAGAGTTGCCATATGTCTAAGGTGATAATCCCCTTGATTATAGGAAAGAACACCCATGTAGCATTAAAACATCACATTTAACTGGGAATGAGATCTCAAGGGCAGGGACAAGCTGAGTTTATCTGGATGAGAATCATAGAGTTGGAAGGGACCTCCAAGATCATCTGGTCCAACCCCCTGCACAATGCAGGAAACTCACAAATACCTCCCACTAAATTCACAGGATCTTCATTGCTGTCAGATGGCCATCTAGCCTCTGTTTAAAAGCCTCCAAGGAAGGAGGGCCCACCACCTCCCAAGGAAGCCTGTTCCACTGAGGAACCACTCTAACGGTCAGGATGTTCTTCCTAATGTTGAGTTGGAAACTCTTTTGATTTAATTTCCACTCACTGGTTCTGGTCTTCCCTTCTGGGGCCATAGAAAACAATTCCACACCATCCTCTATATGCAAGATATGTCTGAACTCATTCTCCCACCCCCCACCCTCAGCCAGGGTTCCATACTTGGTGAGAGCATATGGGATAAATGTACCTGAAAGGAGAGGCTGTGTTGGTAATGAGGCTTTTACACCAGAAGTTTTTTGTATGTTTTCCTACAACTCCCCCTCCCTCCGATTTTTCCCTACCATTATAGCTCTGTAGCAAGTCTATACTGGCTCTTAGCAGTGTGGTCATGCCACTGCAGCAATTCATCAGCCCCCTTTAATTCACACTTGCATTGTTGTACAATGGAATAGTAGTAGTATAATACATCTCATCTTCTGCTGCTTGCAGCACTGTCATTACTTAGTACATGGTGAAACATCTGAATGGTGGAGTTTGCAAAAACTGGTTGCATAGTGTATTGTTGAACTGTTGTCAGAAAAAATGATCAGTGTCTAAACCCTGCTACTACAATCAGTTAGTAGACATTATGCTAATTACCATACCAAGCAGCTTGAAGCTTCGTCTTCTGCATAATCAGTTCAAGAGGTGACATGATATTGGAAATACCACCATGCTCTTTTGCCATAAAGCTCTCCAGGGCAAGAGAAGGCAGTCCCATTGCTCTGCCTGGTTTTTCTGGAGATGCACAGTAAGGGCACCCTGGTATGCCCCATCTGAAGTTGAGGTGCCCCCTTACTGGTAGGTATACCACAGCTGTGATGATTGGATTAACTTCTGTATAAGCCTTTTCTTTGAAATTGTGGAAGATCTCAAGCTACATATAGAGCACTGGCACACAGCCCAAACTCCATACTGAAGATTTGATGATGTGGAATTTGTGATCCATGACATTTACTAGGACCCTCTTGTCTTCTCTCACTTATTCTCTGTCTGCAAATATCTCTACCAGAATCTCTGTGTGCATCTCCTGCTGCTCCATTTCCACCATGTGCTCCCTTCTACACTGCACCATCATAGAATCTTTTTTGCACATGCATTGGCCATCCATGTTGGGGGAGAAAGCTGCTCCAGATGAGGCTGTGCCTGGACATCTGCGGATGGGAAAAGAGAAAGAGTGGTGTGGAAAATAGAATGTTTCATTGATGAAAGACACTGTAAGCTGTATTTGGTGACCCTAATCATCCCACATTGCAAAGGCGCACATACCTCCTCTTGCACCTACCATCAGGCTTGCGGGGGACCTGGAGCAGTCCTCCAAGTGTGTAAACTGGAAAAAGACAACAGTTTCTGAGCAGTTAACAACCTCCAACAAGGAGGAGGCAAGAACACCAGGTCATTAATAATAATAATAATAATAATAATAATAATAATAATAATAATAATAATAATAATAATAATAATAATAATAATAATAATAAACTTTTATTTGTATCCCGCCTTCCCCGCCGAAGCAGGCTCAGGGCGGCTAACAAGACATGGTATCCCACGATTTACATAAAACAATTTTAAAATACAGTTGATACATACATTTAAAAACGGTTACATAAAAGTTAAAACTACAATAAATTAAGGTGCTATGTTCAGTGGATATATTTCGATGGCTAGGTATCGTTTTCAGGGCTCCTTATATGCTTGCATAAAGAGGGTGGTTTTGCAAGCCCTGCAGAACTGACTAAAGTCCCGCAGGGCTCGCACTTCCTCCGGTAATTGATTCCACCAGTGGGGGGCCATTACGGAGAAGGCCTGCTCTCTTGTTACTTTCAGTTTGGCCTCCTTTGGTCCAGGGATCCTTAAAAGGCCTTGGGAGCTAGATCTTAGTGCTCTCTGGGGAACATGTGGGGAGAGCACTACTGTTACTGCTGTTGAGCATACAGAGCAGAAAAGGGAGAGGATTTCCTCCAACTGAGCAAAAACAGGAGAATTGCATCCAGGATTCTTCCCTTCAGCCTGTAGTCAGAAGTTATATGGCTACAGGAACACTGACAGCGAGTGGCTAGAATTTCAGGGACCCCATTAGTCCAAACTTTGAGACATGGGTGGCCTGATAATGTTATAGGTAGTGGTATCAGCAGTGTCATAGGATGAGTCCTTGTGATGTCATATTGAATAGTTGTATTAATAATAGTACTTCCATACATCAATAGGTATATTTCACTGATATGGTATCTGTGTGTAGTTACAATCAGGTGACTGGCAAGAAATTGACTACTGGACTAAAAACTAAGCATAGCAAGGAAATTAATGGGCTAAATGTAATACATAGCTGAGCTTTTCATATTGATAATTGACTGCTGTCCTCAGTTTACCTGTGCAGTAGTTATCACAAATAGGAAAGATATATGGAGGCAAGGTATGTCGAGAAAGCAGTTGTAACCATCAACCTACTTTATCAGCCTCTCTGACTTCAGATTTTCATCTCCTCCCCCTCCACCTAGGAAAAGGACAGTATTTCTCCTCAGTGGGAACCAAAGCAGCTGACATAATTTTCCTCTCCCCCTTTTGATCTGCACAACAACCCTGTGAGGTAGATTAGGCAGAAAGTATGTGGGGGGTCCTGGGTTTGGCAGACCATGCTCTGAAGCGCTGTCACATCATAGTGGCTGTCATAGGGGGGCTGCTGCTGAACAGGAGCAAGTAGCCAGGCCTAGTTCAGTCATGCCAGTCAGATGGCATGAAGTCATCAGAGGATGCTGCCAGGTCTAGGATAGGAAACCTCCCGGTGGAGGTTGAAGATCTCCTGGTATCACAATTGAACTCCATACAACAAATCTTTCTCCCCAACCTGGAGAAAATAACTGCTTTGAGAGTGGGTCCCCAGCTGGGGCTTCTCCCCTCCCCAAAGTGTTGCTTCCAAAGACTCCACCTCAAAATCTCCAGAAGTTTTCCAACCTGGAGCTGGCAACCATAGTCAGGAGTGACTCCAAAGAGTTCTCCCGCAAAGGCCAAGATAGGCCTTGAAAGGAACTCTTCCTCCACCTTTTACTGATAGAACCAAGTTGGTTGGCTAGTAATAGGCACTGAGGGGAAAGCGAAGCAGCTTCCCCAGTGACCCAATCTTAAACACAGGATGCCATATTTGGTGTAGTGGTTTGGTATAGTGGTTAAGTGTGTGGACCCTTATCTGGGAGAAATGAGTTTGATTCCCCACTCCTCCACTTGTAGCTGCTGGAATGGCCTTGGGTCAGCCATAGCTCTCACAGAGCTTGTCCTTGAAAGGGCAGCTTCTGGGAGAGCTCTCTCAGCCCCACCTACCTCACAGGGTGTCTGTTGTGGGGGAGGAAGATAAAGGAGATTGTGAGCCACTCTGAGACTCTGGGATTCAGAATGGAGGGCATGATATAAATTCAATATCATCATAATCTTCTCTCTTTCACTCTCTCCACTCCCCCACACCTAGAACAAAACATCATTGTTGTGTTGCCAAGGGATGCTATTTTTTCCCTATCTCTCTCTGGCTGTTTGGTTCCCTAAAGGATGAGGGGGGGAAGCCTTCAGTTAATTAAGAGAAGGCTTTCTGTGGCTGTGTCCCTACTCCTCCCTCTCTCCCTCAGCCAATCAAGGGAAGGCTTTTTTTAATCTCCTCTGCAAAGCAGTGCCAATCGAAGGAAGGCTTTCTGTGGCAGTTCCCTCCTTCCTCCATCAGCCAATTGAGGGAAGGCTTTCTTTCTCTCCTCTGCGAAGCAATTACTCAATCCTCAGCCAATGAAATGCAACAGACGTTGAGTGGTGGTTGGTGGGCCAATGGTTGATTCACACCCCTCAGCCAATGGGAGACCTGCATTTGGCCACCCCACATGGATTTTATTATAAAGAGGATACTGATTTTTTTTTCCATTCACCCAGACCTTATTTTTCTGTAGTGAGAGGTCATGCAGCTTAAGACTGTCTTGATATTATGACCTGAGCCCTTTGGACTTGTTCAGGTCAGGAAGGAGTTAACTAACTCAACTCCAAGTGTCTTGCAGCTTCCTCTCCCATTCCTTTCCAGGCAATATGGAAAAAACCCTCTGGCTAAAACTTCCACTGTCATAGGCCAGAGTATGTACTGGCTGATGACTCATAGGAAGAGGCAGCTGTGAGCTCCTAACACCAGTGCAGAAGGAGGCAGTTGAGACACCTCCAGGCATCTCCTTTGATGTGCAGGAGGAGCCCCAAGAATTTGAGTCAGCTCACTCACCTTAAGATATATCCCTGACTTCTTTCAGACTTGGAACTTGAATGCTCCACTGCAGATCCTGTTGCTGAAACAAGGATCTCTCTCCTAACTGCCACTCTCAGGCCACTCTAAAACCTGAACCATCTCAGCCGCATGACAGTACTTGCTACCTGGAGGGGAGGGGCCTGTATCTCCACCTCCTTGAAAGAGTATTTAAAGTTTTGTTTCAGTGTCAGCCCTTGCAGGAACATCTATGATACACTGTTGGCTCCAGCTGCGGGAACTTGAACCCTGCCTTCATTACTAGTTCTCATCTCTTCAATAAAAAGGACTGTTGACTTAAAAGTGAAATGGGAATTTATAGGTGAGCCAGTCATAGGGCTGCCAACTAGGGTTGCCAAGTCCCCTGAAGCCTCTGGTGCAGTGATGTCACCCGGAAGTGATGTTATCACACCAGAGACACTGCGCACTGGCCGCTCTAGGCAATTCCAGGAAAATTCTATGGTTTTCCCGAATGCTCTAGTAATTTGGGAGGGGAAAACTCTGTGGTAGCTATTGTTTTAAGTAGCATAGTTTACCTGCTGTACCATAGAGTTTTTCCTCCCAAATTGCTTGAGCATCCGGGAAAACCATAGAGTTTTCCCAGAAATGCCTTGAGCTGATGTGCAGCATTGCTGGCGTGATGACATCACTTCTGGGTGACATCATAGTGCCAGTGACATCAGGGGAGGTTGCCCCTGCCAGCCCAATGTGGGCTGGCGGGTTGGGGACCTCCAGGGTGGGAGAACCCCCACCCGTCCCAGGGGCTTAGTTGCCTTACTGCCAACTCTGGGTTGGGAAATTCCTGGAGATTTTGGGAATGGATCCTGGGAAGGGCAGAATTTAGGGAAGAAGTGGAACTGAGGGTTGTGATGCCATACAGTTTTCCCCTTCCAAAGCAGCCATTTTCTCCAGGGGAATTTATCTCTGTGCCCTGAAGATTGGTTGTAATTCTGGGCACCTGGGTTTTGGCCACAGAGTGTTGGACTAGATGGGCCATTGACCTGATCCAACATGGCTTCTCGTATGTTCTTATGAGATCTTCAGGCCCCACCTGGAGGCTGGCAGCCCTATTTCCCAGCATTACCAACTCACAGGACATTTGTTGTTATGAGAATAAAATGGGGGTTGCGCCACTTACTTGATCTTCCAGGTGGAAGGGCAGGATAAAAACATAGCACAGACATATATTGATGCAAACAATACATCATTGTAGTGCTGTAGCTATAAGACATTTTGGTATAGTAGCAGTCTAGGGGGGAAATGTTTTTTTAAAAATAGCATAGTTTTAAGTAGCATAGTTACCACTAATGCCAGTGATATCAGGCCACCTTTCCCCTCCCTCAGTTTTGTAATTCAGACACCTGCCATTGTCATGCAATTCCATTAAACCTTAGAGAAAGCTAGGGATAATAGCAAGACTGCCCCCTTACACACATACACACACACACAAAGTAGGACAATTGATTTGTAGTCAAGTGTAAATAATGAAGCCATTTCCCAGAGAAATAAAATGTGGTTTCTCTATCTCATTAGGCTGCCAATAGCAGGATATTAAATTGCATTACCAGAGTTTTCATAAACACCCCATGGCAGGGAAACTGTTTTCTTATGTACTTGCTTTTTAATGATCACTTTGTATTCCCAGACATTTCACATGGACAAATGAGTTGTGTTAGGAGGAGACAGTCTCTCGTTGTCATTATTGCTGTCTATGGGCTTTCACTCGGGTGTATGTGAGGGGCATTGACAGTGCAAGTCCTTACCCAGTGAATGTAGGAGCATAAAAACAACAATACTGCCACTATTGGCGCTGCTTATTCCAGAGAGTGACTGGGATTTTTTTAGTGTGCACAATCCTCCTCATGCATACTTCCAATTCTGCTGGCATGTTTGTATTGTACAAAGAATACATTGATATAGCAATAAGTGGACATTTCATACTGAAGGTGGTTGATGCAATGACTAGGATGCTATAACTTGGTGTGTATATATATAAAAATCAGGCCCCAATCACTAAATTTCTTTTTCCTATGTGTCTGCATTTTTGTGTCAGTCTTAGATCACAGCCTTCAAGGGACAATTTATGTACAAGGACATCACTGTCATAATTCTTGTGACTGCCAGTGCTATCCTATGTAGAATTATGCCATTTATTTCAATGGTCTCAGACTGGAGTAACTCTGTTTACAATTGTACTGTATGGTAGTTAGGAAAAGTGCTGCTCCATTACGGTTGGTAATGTTTGTGTACTCCTCTCTTGCAACATTCATTTATCTGTAAGATCAACAGTGCCAGCCTGAACAAGGCTATACACCCTTTTAGAGCCATTGACTTCAATGGATTTAGATAGCTGTAAACTCTGCTTAGGATAGCTCAAATTCTGCCCTTCTGCAAAAACACTTAGGGAAGTTTGCACCATCCAAAAATTTAACTCCTCTAATAGCAGTAATAAAATTAGCAAAATTTATAACAACCAACCTAAATCAACAACAACCAGAATTAAAATCTCACTAGAAACAAAACTTAAAATAATGGCAACAATAAAACCTTGTTATGGTTTAAAAAAAAACACAAAGCAAAGGCAACGAAGCCATGAAAAAAGTTTGGCATAAAGGCAACTAAGAGGACTGGGGAAGGTACACAGGCCCCTGATGCTGTGTGTTGCAGCCTCCCTTCCTCCCTGCCACAGGAGTGGTGGCACAAGGCAAGCAGGGGCAGGAAGGGGAAGATTGGAAGCAACCTCTCGGCGGTCTGGAGGGAATGAGCAGCCAGCTGGATCTCACCAGGGACCTGATCATGTGCGGGCCACTGAATTAGATAGGGGGCACCACCAGTGTTCTTTCTAAGTGGAGTTAGTGTGAGCTAGCTCACAGTTTTTTAGCCTTCAGCTAACATATTTCTGTCTCGACTCAGGAAAGATGGTCCCAAAGCACACTAATTTATGCAGTAGCCGAATTGCTTGTGCACAATTTTAATGCCAGTAGCTCGCAAAGTGGAATTTTTGTTCATAAGACTCCACAGTTTAGAGGTAGCAACTGCCTCCCTCAGCACCCCTCCCCACACACTGGCTATGAGACTAGAAGGTAGCCATTTTTAAGGCCCCACCCCAGAAGAGAAAAATCTTCATAGACTTTAAAAATCCATCAGTGAGAAGGCCAAGGGAGTATGGGAGAGAATAGTTCCAGTACTTAGGGATCAGAGAAGTGATGGCCCTGTCCTATGTGTTCATGAACCTCATACTACAGAAGACTGGCACATGGGAAGGCCATCTCTAGAAGATGTTGGAACTGTGAAGGTTTTGGGTACTCAGATTGCTTGACCTGATCTCAAGCACTTGCATGGTTAAGAATGGGTTAAGAATAGGTCATGTATGTAAGCATGATATCCCTGAAAAGAGCCAATCCCATGCTGAGCTTCCTCCTCAGTGACTTCCTGCATCATTGTGAATCATATACTGCCCTTGCTAAATCATTGTAATTCATATTGAGCTATCAGTGTACACAGTTGAGCCGTGGTGCAGAATGGTAAGCTGCAGTACTGCAGTTTGAGCTCTGCTCACAACCTGAGTTCAATCCCAGTGGAAGCTGGGTTCAGGTAGCCCACTCAAAGTTCACTCAGCCTTCCATCCTTCTGAGGTCAGTAAAAAGAATACCCAGCTTGCTGGAGGTAAACTGTAGATGACTGGGGAAGGCAATGGCAAACCATCCTGTAAAAAGTCTGCCATGAAAATGTCATGATGTGATGTCACCTCATGGGTCAGCAATGACTTGGTGCTTGCACAGGGGACTACCTCTACCTATCAGTGTACACAGTGCTTTTCAGGGAGCAAAAGCAAAAAAGACATCATTTCTGGAGAGAGATTCAAACTTTCTCCTTCAGCCAGGCATTGATATTTTAAACTATTCCCCCTCTCCATGAGTGTCTTACCCCAAATTTTAAATAAGGAGACAGGATATCAAAACAGAGATTGTAGAGAAATGGGAAATACTGTGATACCAAAGGATGAATGTGCACTTTGGTAGGCTTCCTGACAGTATGTGAGAAATTTTAAGGAAGAGGATGCCCAAAGACGGCTCTTCTGGTACACAGTGGAGAGGTGCACATGGAGTGAAGGGAGAAGCTAAGAGACTGGGGCAGGCTGACTGTAAGTTGAACTGTGTAAAGCCCTTCGCCATGCAAGTGATCTAAGTAGGCACCATATCACCAAGGGAAGGAAGCAACAGACATGGCTTGAACTTGCTGTTGCTTCCCAGACCAGGTCCAAAGTATGCTCTTCCTCCCCATTGCTGCCACTGCTATTGGGTTCCAAGGGGCAGCAAAGACTCCCCCACAACTGTCAGAGCTTGAGAGGCAAAAGTGGGTTGCAGCTGGTACGCAGGAGGAGGTGCAGGCTCTTCCTCCTTACTTGGGCAGCTGTCTCCTGTCTCCAAGATAGGCTGTTCTTAAGACAGACAGTGATGGTGTGAATGCAAGGAGGAGGGCACACACATTCTCATGTTTTTCTACTGCTTGAAGCTGGGGTGGGGGGGGGAGGTCAAGCTCAGTCTGAAACTATATCAACTCCACCCAGCAGTATGGGTGGACAAATAGCAGCAGCATGGTAGCAGTCAGTCTTTTGAATATTAAGCCTACGGGCTCAGATAATTAAGGCAGCCTTTGGGTGATTGTACACTTCAGCTGAGTCTTCACCATCCACACATCCTACCTTGTTTACTAGTGAATAGATTTTAATAGGGATAGATTTTTATATATTTATATATTTTAAAGATTATTTAGTGTGTCTTTGTATTTTTTATTGGTGTATTTTAAATGTTAACACTGCTGCATTGGATCTACTCCCCTCACTTCTTCACATGGATGGAAGATTACTGCCAATTCTCCCTTCCCACTGCAGCCTTCCATTTTTTATTTATTTATTTATTTATTTATTTGGGATTTCTATCCCGCCCTTCCCACGAATGGCTCAGGGCGGCTTCCAACAATTAATCAAACTTAAAAGTAAACAATTTCAAATATAAAACAGTTAAATAATTTAAGCAGTTAAAACATTAAAACAGAGTAATTCAGTTTCCTATGAACAGATGGCTGGCCAGTTTCCTCAAGTTGTTATCCTAGCTAAATGTAGGCTAGGTATAGGCTAGCCGGAAGAGGGTCGTCTTACAGGCCCTGCGGAACTGCGCCAAGTCCCGCAGGGCCCTCACCTCTTCCGGCAGCTGATTCCACCATACAGGGGCCATAACGGAGAAAGCCCTTTCCCTGGTGGCTTTCAGACGGGCTTCTTTTGGCCCGGGGATAGTGAGGAGATTTTGTGTTCCTGACCTCAGTGCTCTCTGGGGAACATGTGGGGAGAGACGGTCCTTCAGGTAGGCAGGTCCCAGGCCATATAGGGCTTTAAAGGTAATAACCAGCACCTTGTACCGGACTCGGTATATCACTGGAAGCCAGTGCAGAGTCCGGAGACCCGGCTGGATGTGTTCCCACTTTGGGAGACCCAATAACAGCCGGGCCGCGGCATTCTGCACCAGCTGCAGTTTCCGGGTCCGAGACAAGGGCAGCCCCATGTAGAGGGCGTTGCAGTAGTCCATACCACATCTCACCCATTTTAAGGGTTCCCCCATCTTTGGAGAAGCCTTTTCAAGGGTTGGGGAAGGAGGTACAGCAAGAATGGGGAGGCAGCAAAAATCCATTGTGTTATTGTTTGATTCAAGGCACTGTTGCTCATCACCAAAGCACATTGTCTGCAAAGAAATATATGGAGTAATGATGTAAGGACATGCAGTAAGTTTTATTTCATGTTGGGGAAGTGGAAAACTCATTACAGAGCTGCCATTTTTGGCAGCATCCCTTTGTTTCTTATTATTCTTGGCACTGCATGACCCACAACTTGCGATCTGGACCCATGCCCCTCCTGGCTAATTAAGGCTTGCCAGGAGGAGCTAAGATGTCCTATACGGGACATCATAAATAGATCTCTTTCAGAGGGCTTTTTTCCAACACCCCTGAAAGAGGCAGTGGTCCGCCCTCTCCTGAAAAAGGCTACATCAGACCCGGCCGAATTGGCGCATTACCGACCGGTCTCAAACTTGCCCTTTTTGAGCGAAATTATTGAGAGGGCTGTGGCGCGGCAGTTACAGGACTTTCTGGATGACGCTTCCACGTTAGACCCATGCCAGTCTGGCTTCCACCCAGGCCATGGGACGGAGACAGTCTTGGTCGCCCTCATGGATGACCTCCGGCGACATCTGGATCGAGGCGGCTTGGCGGTACTGCTGCTGCTAGACCTATCGGCTGCGTTTGATATGGTCAATCATTGGCTGCTGACCCGCCGTCTTGCCGATGCAGGAATTAGGGGGCTTGCCTTACAGTGGCTCTCCTCCTTCCTTGAAAGTCGGGGACAAAGCGTGGCAATTGGAGGGGAGCTGTCTCAAAGACACCTACTTAATTGTGGGGTGCCTCAGGGGGCAGTTCTCTCCCCGATGTTGTTTAACATCTATATGCGCCCTCTTGCCCAGATTGCCCGGGAGTATGGGCTGGGCTGTCACCAGTACGCTGATGACACCCAGCTCTATCTACTGATGGATGGCCGGACTGGCGATGTCCCTATAAATCTGGACCGGGCGTTACAAGCCATGGCTGGCTGGCTCAAGCTGAGTGGACTGAAGGTGAATCCAGCGAAGACTGAGGTCCTTTGCGTAGGTCGCGGCAGGCCAGGAGGGGAGATCTCCCTACCAGCCTTTGAAGGTGCATCACTGATACCAGATACCCAGATAAAGAGCTTGGGAGTGCTACTGGAGTCTTCCTTGTCAATGGAAGCCCAGATAGCTGCCACTGCTAAATCCGCCTTTTTCCACCTTAGGAGGGCGAGGCAGTTGGCTCCCTTCTTGGAGCGTAGTGACCTGGCAATTGTGAGCCACGCAACGGTCACCTCGAGGCTAGACTACTGTAATGCCCTCTACATGGGGCTGCCCTTATACCGAACGCAAAAACTGCAGTTAGTGCAGAACGCGGTGGCCAGGCTGTTAGTGGGACTACCTCGGTGGGAACATGTGCAGCCTGGGCTGCGGGAGCTGCACTGGCTGCCGGTTGTATACCGTGTTCGCTATAAGGTGCTGGTTATTACCTTTAAAGCCCTATATGGCCGAGGACCTGCCTACCTTAGGGACCGCCTCTCCCCATATGTTCCCCAGAGAGCACTGAGATCCAGTTCCCAAAACCTTTTAAAAATCCCTGGGCCAAGAGAGGCTAGATTGAAAACAACGAGGGAGCAAGCCTTCTCAACAATGGCCCCCCGATGGTGGAAACAACTTCCAGAGGTGGTGCGAGCCCTGCAGGACCTGAATCAGTTTCGCAGGGCTTGCAAAACCTCCCTCTTTCAGCTCACTTTTAAGATAGAACCCGGCTAAATTGACTTCTATATATGTCTGCGAATTGTAGCACCTTAATTACTAACACATAACGGCTGTCTTATTTAATTTTAACCTAATTTATAAATGTAATTTAATTGTATTTTAATTTGTTTTACTGTATTGATTGTATTTTATTGAAATCATGGTTGTACCATGTCTGTGAGCCGCCCTGAGCCTGCCTTTGGCGGGGGAGGACGGGATACAAAAATAAATTTATTATTAAATTTATTATTATTATATACAGTTTTGTTCTCAGCATGGCTTTTTTTTCTGGAAAAAGAGGTGCTGGAACGCTCAAGAGTAAAATGAAAGAGAAACAGCGGGTGGCCCTCATGAACTTTTAACATTTTTGAGAATTGTGTTTCCACAAAGAGGTTCCAGAACTCCATTCCACCACATTCCCCCAGAAAAAAGCCCTGGTTTTCAGTATGCTTTTTGGAAAATACTTTCTGTTAAAAAGGAGGAATATTATTCAAGCAAGCAACATACAAATGAATGGTGTTGATATAACTGTGGTTATAGATGAATACCTCAGAGGCATATGTATGTATATAATTGCTAATAAGTTGTAGTTGATTTATGGCAACCGCAGCAAGGGGCTTCCAAGGCAAGTGAGAAGCAGAGGTGGTTTACCATGGCCTCTCTCTGCAGAATCTTCTTTGGTGGTCTTCCATCCAAGTACTGATGCTGCTTAGCTTCTGAGAATTGACAGGACTAAGATATACCATCCTGCCTTTTCCCTCCTCAGAGGCATATAGTGGGAAATGCAACTCATAAATTGGTAAGAAGCAACTGAGTGTACATAAGTGTGGGGGGGGAGCAAAATGAGCTTTGGCTCTCTGTTTAAATGCAGATGCCTTTGTTTTGGCCTGATTGGTAACTGACAGGTTAAAGGATGTGGTTTTGAGAGAGAGTTCCCATTTGCAGGAATTCTCTGGTGTTTAGCATTGGTTCCAGGCCACCTGAACAGAATTATTTACTGGGAATTTCTGAATGGGATGGAATTTTAAAAAGGAGGCCATGGCATCATTACTGGGCATCTTGTTGCCGAGGCTTGTGATGTCAGCATTGATTAGTACTCTGCAGCACCCAGGCATTCATGCACAGCCACATCATGCATTCAGATCACCATCCACAGAACAACAAAGACCTTTCATGTCTGATTCTCAGTGGGGCAGTCCCTGGTTTCAATTTTGAATCTAGGATCCTGCAATAACCAGGTGCAGGAGAGAGAGAGAGAGAGAATAGCTCCTATTTATATTGCTATTTGTAACAGTGGCATCAAAGTTTTGGCAGTGGAACTAACGACCCCATTTCCATGCTATAGCTGCAGAGGACTCTGCCAAACACACTTACCTTAGCTTGTTAGGGAGAGAAATTAAACAGGCAGGAAGTGTTTTTCTTTTTTAATTCACAGACCATGAGCAGCAGGGATCCTTAGGGAGACATGGCAGGCATTCAGCAGTGCCTCCAAGGGCAGCTCATCGGCTTCAAAAGCAGTTAGTGAGACCTAGATGCTGTCAGTTCTTTCCTCTCTCCCTAAAAAACAAACAAAAAACCAACCAGTAGATTCTGCCACCAGCACCATAACTCCCAATCTGGTCTGTGATATTTGGGCAAGGAGTTCTGAAGAGCACTGTCACAGTTGGGCATTAGAATGAAGATCCAGTAGCCAAATCCCATACAATATATCAGAGTCCTTTCATAAGACCACCCATGTTCTTGGTCCAACAAATTATTTAGCACCTCTGCGATAGCTTTCAAAGCGATTCTCATTGTACAGGCAGAGGTTTTGTCCAAATGATTGTATGGTACTTCTTCACAATTGGTGCTTAGAAAGCTTAAGGTGGATTCCTGGCCAGATGGAAGTTATTGCTAACTTGCCTGCGAGCAAGTATCACTGACCACCCATTCAGAAATGCTGCAATAAGTCTGTTGGTGTCGCAGATGTCTTTATTGTGCTTGTTACATCAGAATAACATGGATGTTCCTCTGAAATATTGTCTGTTACAATTGATACTCTTTTGATTTTTTTTTATTAAAAATGATCTCTCTCTCCATCTTTCTTGTGCCAATGCCAAAAATTGTCTTCTGTTTGCACAGTTACCTTAAGTGTACTGCCAAACCAGGACATTAAGCATCCTTTAATAGCAACCATCTCTAATTTTCAGCTTCACATTTTAATGTGTAATTAGCAAATGAAATGATTAATTAATTTGCTCTGATTGAAGTGATTTGTTAAGAATTTGATTTTTCCGCCCACAGTGAACGTGGAATGGAAAACTCTGATTGTTGCCAGAGATATATGAGAACAGAATGACAAGGATAAAGGATTGGCCCACGCAGATGTGTTATTTATTGACCGTGGTATCAAATGAGGGTGTGCATCTGTAATATTCATATAATTTGCCATAAGAATGACAATATTCTTCAAAGGAGACAACTCACACATTGAGCTGAGTCATCAAGTGATCAGTGAACATGTTTGTGAGAATCCGCTCTCTGTGGACTGGAGTATAGATCCTTAAACTTAGGAAGTACCTCTAGAAAGCCTGTTGTATTCTTTCATGTATTTACATTAAACTTCAATATACTAGCAAATTCTTAATTTACCAAGAGGGAAGTGGTAGAATAATGAGGCTCGTTCAAACAAACCGGTGTCAAGCATAAGCCTGCTGGCATTAAGCAAGGGCTAAGAGGAGAAATTAGTTGTGGCATTTGACAAGGAGCTACCACCAAAAATAGCAGCCCTGTGCTATGTGACATTCTCCTCATGCCTGTAACTTTACCACATGCTCTAAGGCCAAAGTAGGCAATATGTATGACAGAGACTGGGGTCACCTACCCTGACACAAGGTAACACATAATTTTGGGGAACTAATGTTCTTGAGTGCTCTGGGGCCCAATTCAGCTTGAGAACACAGCATGGCGGGAGGAGAGGCTTCAACCTTTATTGCGGTTTTACTGAGCTGAAGTGGCCATTGGAAAGGGGTATTTTCTTCCAAATCTACCCACTGTAGCACACTGCATCCCACAGCAGTACAAACACCTCCCACCCACCTTTTGTGCTCAGGAAAACAGCTGAAGTATATAGGTTGATCCTAAATGTCCCTACTTATCAGGGTAGTCTCAATTTTCTTGTCCTTTTCCCTAATAAATCGCTCCCTCTATTTATGCCTTTGGTTGCTTTCTGAAAATGTTGACAGTGTGAGACACCGCAGTGACATAATATCCAGTTTGGTGTTGTGGTTAAGTGGTTAAGAGCCAGTTTGGTGTAGTGGTTAAGTGTGCGGACTCTTGTCTGGGAGAACTGGGTTCTATTCCCCACTCCTCCACTTGCACCTGCTGGAATGGCCTTGGGTCAGCCATAGTTCTGGCAGAGGTTGTCCTTGAAAGGGCAGCTGCTGTGAGAGTCCTCTCAGCCCCACCCACCTCACAGGGTGTCTGTTGTGGGGGAGGAAGATAAAAGAGATTGTGAGCGTCTCTGAGATTTGGAATGGAGGGCAGGATATAAATCCAATATCATCATTATCATCCTGGCACATGGGGAATGACAGGTAAGACCTCCAAAAAGGGGGGTGGGAACTAACCTTATACAGGGAATGACATCAGCAAATTGGGATGATTCTGACATTTTCCAATATCCTCCCCCCACCAGCAGCAGGAAGGGGCAGGGGGATGGCCAGCCTAGATCTAATTCTATGTAGGTAGTAGACAGAAGAGAGCTTTCAGCAGTGTGTAATAATGAAGGAAGATCAGGCAGTGATTACCTGGGGCCAAGAGGGCAGAAAGCTAAATGCCACATTAGTGCATATTGGAATGGATATCCCAAACTAGGACACCACTGGAGTTCTGCTGAAAGATATTTGTTCCTGTTGGCACAGTAATTAACACATCAATGGTGCACAAGAGTAGATAAATATTTATTTAGGAATTAACATACTTGATAGGAAAGAGGAGAGGCAGAGATAGATTCCATCTCTAGGTGAGAGAGAATGTAAGACTGAGTTTGGCACATCCAAGAAGGAGGAAATCGCCCTAAGAGTAGCAATCTGGATACAGAAAAGGAATGAGATTTAACACGAGAGCGAAGGTGCTGACCTCATTATCCTAATTGTCTTCTTGCTGCCCTCTGCAAGGTCTTCTTTTCTTCTTTGTACACCAGACATCGCCTTTTCCAACACCCCTTCTCAAGGTCCAGTGTACAAGATTCATCCTCTTATGTAGACTTTCAAACGTTTCTTGAGAAAGTGGCTTGGTGAGTACATCTGCAATCATCTAATCTGTAGGACAGTATCCCAACTCAACAAGCATTTCTTCTTGCATGTTTCTTACTAAGTGATGCTTCACATCCATGTGTTTAGTTCTTGAGTTGATTATCTCTCTGTGCAAGTTTCATGCGCCCTTGCTTGTCTTCAAAAAGTTGTACTGGCTTGGGTTCCTCTATCCCAAAGTCTTGCATTAGTTACAGTATCCATTTCAGTTGTCTGCACACTTCTGCTGCAGTGCAGATACATATTCAGCTTCAGTTGAGGTCACAGCTACAATTTCTTGCTTCCTACTGCTCCAGCTGACTGCTTCACCACCATAGAAGAATAAATCTACACTGGTTGACTTTCTGTCTGTAGTATATCCTGCCCAGTTTGTATCCACTTTAGTTTCAGATGTGCAGTGCCATACAGGTACTTAGCAAGTCTTTTGACTGCATTCCAGTCCCTTTTGCTTGGTGATTCTATCTTTCTGCACAACATGCTCACAGCTCCTATAATATCAGAATGTGTCAAAATGCTTATGTGTTGCTTGTTATCAGGCAGAAGTTCACTGCTTTTTTGATGATTAGTTTGTTTCCATAGGAGTGCTTGCTGGCTTAGCTCCTTTCATATTCATGTAGTCTAGAAACTCTTATGATTTTCTGCTTCCATCTTTCTCTCATTCTGCTTGTATTCCATTGTAGTTGATGTTTCCTGATTCTTTCACTTCTACTTCTTGCTGCAGATGTTGAACTATTTCATCACAGTCTTCCTTGTCTTCGTAACATAAAATCAGGTCATCCACATAAGTCAGAATGTAAGTCCATTTGTTGTCTCTATATCTTGAGTATAGGCATTGTTCAGCCTTGCCTTGCTCAAATCCTTCTTTAGTTAGCATTTGATGAAGCTTCTTATTGCAACATTTTGCAGCCTATTTCAATCCATATATGCTCTTTTGCAGTTTACAAACACATGTCTTTGGATTGTTCAAATCTTGGTGGCTGTTACATGTAAATATCTTCCTTTATTTCTCCATCTAGAAAAGCAGTCTTTATGTACAGATGTTCCACATGCATCTTCCTTGCTGCTGCTGGTATACTCAAGAGCATTGAATTAACAGATTTTTCATAAGTATTCTCATTGAACTGGCCTTTCTCCATGCTTCTGCTTCTTCTGCAGATTTTCTTGCTATGTCTTCCAATGTTGAATACTCAAGTATAGCATCTGCCTTCGTTATTTAAGAAAGTCTTCTTTGTGGTACTCCTTTGTTTGATCTGGTTGACCATCTCACACTTGGTTCTGCAGCCCCTTCTGGTTCTTTAGGCTCCTCAGCTGTGTCATGTGTGTTATTCACAGTGCTCAGATGCACTGTTTCTGTTTGCTGTGCTTCATTTTTCTATGTTGGTGCAGATTCACTGATGTCTACTTTTTCCATAATTTCTTGATTTCTTCCTTTCATCCATGATTGCAGATCTTGATTGTTTCTGTTTCTGGGTTGAGTATTTTCTATTCTTTGCACTCCAGTGCATAGTCTACAAAAATGCTTTCTTCTGCTCTAAGATCCATTTTGGTCAGCTTTTCTTTAAGAATGTAAGTGTAGGCCTTTGATCCAAACACTTTTAGATGATTCAGGCTCAGTTTGTGCCCATACCACAGTTCAAATGGTGAACTGCTTGCACCTTTAGTAGGTGATCTGTTTTGCAGGTAGGTAGCAGCATTGACTGTTTCTCCCCAATACTTGTCTGGTAGCTCTGCCTCAAGGAGCCTACATCTGCAATACTATTCTGCTCTGGAGTATGGAACTGTAAGCTGGTGCTCTATTCCTTGTTCATCCAATAATTCTTCATTTCATGTCCCACACATTCTTCTCCATTATCAGCATGGATTACTAATGGTCAGGCTCTGCTCCTGACCATTGCCACATATGCTTTAAATCAGATGTGTCAAACTCATTTGTTACAAGGACCAGATCATACATAAATGCCATTTGTTTGCCAGTTCTGGGACATAAAGGCAGTCTTGAACAAGGATGTCTTGGCTCTCTCAACTAGGAAGTTTGCATGTTATGGCTTCTGAACCAATACCTTCTGCCATTATAGGCTGTCCATCTGCAACACTTAATGTCTTTCTTTTTTTCATTTAAAGTTTCAAAGAAATCTTTATGAGCATGCAAGCCGGTCATGCAGGCACAGTCCAGATAACCAGTATCAAGGTCCGATGCCAGGTTTTCTGGTGCCCTAGGTCCTGGGGGGGGAGGCCTGCCCCCGTGGTAGTGCAGGTGGCACAGCAAGGGAGGCTCCAAGTGCCTCTGAGTGCTCTCGTCTTCACAAGCAGCTGGGCAGCGTGTGTGCACTACCTTCCAGGCAGGCTTCAAGAAGCATACTGTGCACATGCTACACAGCCACTTTTGCCTTCCCTAGGTCTGTGCTTCTGAAGCACAGACCCAGGGAATGTGAAAGCAGCCAGGTAGCACTTGCACAATGCACTCCATGTAGCCTGTCTTCCCTTGGTACTTCCCCCTAAGTTTACAGGATCAGCACACACAGATGGCCATCCAGCCTATATTTAAAAACCTCTAAAGAAGGAGAGCCCAACATGTCCCGAGGAAGCCTGTTCCACTGAGGAACCACTCTAACAGTAAGGAAATTCTTCCTAATGTTGAGCCGGAAACTCTTTTGATTTAATTTCAACCTGTTGGTTCTGGTCCTACGTTCTGGGGCCACAGAAAACAATTCTGCACCATCCTCTATATGACAGCTCTTGAAGTACTTGAAGATGGTGATCATATCACCTCTCAGCCACCTCCTCTGCAGGCTATACATGCCCAACTCCTTCAACCTTTCCTCATTGGACTTGGTCTCCAGACCCTCACCATATCCGTTGCCCTCCTCTGGACCCATTCCAGCTTGCCTATATCCTTCTTAAAATGTGGTGCCCAAAACTGAACACAATACTCCAAGTGAGTTCTTACTAGAATAGTGATTTGTTCTAAAAATACCATCACTTCGCATGATCTGGATACTATACTTTTGTTAATACAGCCCAAAGTTGCATTTGCCTTTTTAGCCACTGCATCACACTGTTGACTCATGTTCAGCGTATGGTCCACTAAGACTCCTAGATCCTTTTCACACATACTATTGCCAAGACAAGTCTCCCCTTCCTATAACCATGCATTGGATTTTTCCTACCTAAATGTAGAACTTTACATTTATCCCTGTTAAAATTCATTTTATTGGTTTTAGCCCAGTTTTCCAGCCTGTCAAAATCATCCTGTATTCCCTCTATTTCTTCATCCAAATCATTTATAAAGATGTTGAACAAAAAAGTCCCCAGGACAGATCCCTGAGGCACTGTACTTGTCACAATACAAGAACTCGTGGGCATTCGATGAAATTGCTGAGCAGACAGGTTAAAACGGATAAAAGGAAGTACTTCTTCACCCAAAGGGTGATTAACATGTGGAATTCAATGCCACAGGGGAAGGGAGGGAGGTGGTGGCGAGAGTGAGCAGTTTTAAAGGGGAGTTGCTCCCATCCCGTTTCTTTCCATTTTTCTTTGCCTTTCTTTTCTCTTTCCTCCTTTTGTCCCTCCTTTCTTTCACTCCTTCCCTTCCTTTTCCTTCCTTCCTATTTCCTTCATCTTTCTTTTTTCTTTTTTTCTATATTTGTTTCCAACTCTTTCTTTCTTTCTTTCTTTCTTTCTTTCTTTCTTTCTTTCTTTCTTTCTTTCTTTCTTTCTTTCTTTCTTTCTTTCTTTCTTCCTTCCTCTCTCTCTCTGTCAGTTTTTTCCTCTGTCTTTCTCTCTCCTTCCGTCCCTCCCTCCTTCCTTCCTGCTAATCTGAGTAGACCTGGGGGGGGGGGGAGAAGCTTGAAATGCCCTGCCATTTCATGTTTTCCCAGGCTGAGAGCATTTTATATTTTTAGTTTTCTGCTGTGTGGTCCTTGTGCTTTTTCTTAATGTTTTATTTTTAAAATTGCGTTGCAAAATCCCACAATTCTCCTACCTTTTCTAAACAAAATATTGCAAGAGTTTTAGGCTTCTTTGTACATTATTTCCTGTCTTCCAGCTTCACCCCCAAAGTCTCCTGGCTCCACCCCAAAATTTTAGTGGGCCATGAAGGAGAAGTGTAAAAATAACCGGGACACCGGGTGGGGGGGGGTGCGGAGTTTGGGAAACCCTGCTCTATGGCCCAATCGGTGGGAAATAGAGCTCATTCCACGCTTGGCCAAGCCGGTGGCAGCTCAAACAGACCATGGCTGAAAAGGGCGCATGGCTCCTCCCTCGCCGGCACTTCCTGGATGGGCGTGTGACTCCTCCCTCACCGGCACTTCCTGGATGGGCGGGTGACTCCTCCCTTGCTGGCACTTCCTGGATGGGAAGGAAGTGCCGGAGAGGGAAGAGTCATGCGCCCTTTTCAGCCATGGTCTGCTCAAGCGCCGCACCGATTTCCCACCGATCAGGTCATCAGTCGGGGGGGGGGGTGTGGAGGGCTTTACGCAGCATGAAATTGACCTGCCTGCGGTGGGGAAGAGAGGGAGAAGGAGGTGCAGAGGGGCACAACGCCATGGGGGGTGCAATGTGGGGGAGGCAGGGGGTGGCCAAGGGACGGGAGGCCCTGTGGCCTGGCATTGAGGGTTCTGTGGCCTGGTGCTGGGTCGCGACCCTGCTATTGGGAAACCCCACTATGGATCGCATTGTGCAGGCACTGCCTGGCCGCTTTCATCTTCCCCAGGGCTGTGCTTCTGAAGCACAGACCCAGGGAAGGCAAGAGTGGCTGTGCTGCAGTGGTGCGTGCGCTCCTCAGAGTGCACTCCTTGTGAATTTCCTGCATTGTGTAGGGGGTTGGACTAGATGACCCTGGAGGTCCTTTCCAATGCTACAGTTCTATGATTCTAGGTAACTCTTCATTTGTTTACTCCAAATTAGATAATAGTTCTCTGTGAATCTATCATGCTGTGCACCACAGGTCACCATCTCTGTTCAATTGTTCTTGCCTTCTCATGGCGATCTTTCTATCTCTTGTGATCTTTCTACCTTTAATCAGAGATGTGCTTTAACTGGGCTGTAATTCCTGTTTGGCGAGTAATTAACATGGCAACGGTGCAAAACCTGATTAAAGGGGAGATAAAGGTTTATTTAGGAATTAATATACCTGATAGGAAAGAGGAGACACAGAGATAGGTTCCTAACTGCATCTCTAGCTGAGAGAGAGGGTAAAACTGAGTGTGGCACTTCTGAGAAGAGGGGGGAAATTGCCCTGAGAGTAGCAATTTGGAGACAGGCAAGGAATGACACTTAACAGGAGAAAGTGCTGACCTCACTATCCTACCTAATTGTCTTCTTGCTGCCCTCTGCAGGTTCTTCTCTTCTTTGTAGACCAGACATTGTCTTTTCCAACAGCTCCTGCATATATTTAACAGCAAAAGGAAATATTTAATGGCCTGTCAGTCTAAATGAACAGCTTATAATTATGGCACTGACTCATTCTTTTGACATCATCTTGTTTGTTATTGTATTGTATTTATTTCATTTTGAACTAACAGGTACTTCAGAAGCTGCCTAATCAGAGCTATTGCTTTCATGATGCCATATTTTGGGCCTTTCTGAACTTTTGTTGCTTTGATTGAAGAGTTCCAACCTCTGCTGTGAAATATATTACAGGGGAGAGTTTCTCTATTGAGATATCCAGTGTAGTTCCAACACGGATTCTTGTTTTGCACATTTCTTTTTTTTGAGGTGATGGGGCAGGGGGACTATCTCTTGCGTATCATGTGACTGGCCACTATTTCCCCCCAAAGCATGCATGCTTAGAAACCAAACATTTTCACTGGGTGCCTGCCATCAGCAGAACAGTGATAAGAAATTCAACTTGTTTGAAAGCATTGCTTTTCTTCCAGCTCTTCAAAGGGGAATTTTTAGAAGTCTTTGCAATTCCATGAGTAATTGTGAGAACAATCAAATGCTTGACAAAAATTTGGCCCTGGTTGCATACTAACAGCTAGGGTTATCAAGAAGATGATGATGATTTCAAGGTTTGATTTCTTTCTCCTCCCTCCACAAATGTTCATCAATAATTCAGTATTCCAAAAACAAGGGCCTGAAAATAAACCCCTGTTTTTAGTCTTAGCTTATGCACTCACTCTACGAATAAGAAAGCTTAGCAAACTCGCTGGCTTCACATGGAACCCTGCAACCATGACAACAGGAAAGCATTACTGAATCACCATGACAAAGAGCTACAGACAACTGCTGCTGCCACAAAAAAAGCCAGATTTAGCTTATCAAAGTTTGGCACAAGTAGAAAAACAAAATGACAAAAATACATTTTTTTGCTTTCCTTTTTACATTAAAAGCTGGTTGTATCATGATCAACTAAAATTGCATGAAAATAACATTGTATTCTCATGACAGGATTATTTCCTTTCAGAGTGAAAGATACCTATATCTGTATTTAGTGATGTTCTTTTAAACAACTATATTTCCCAGTAATGGTAAACCCCACTGTAAAGTAGCTAGTTTTATTATACACATATTTATCCCTTACAGTCTACATAAGTACTATATATATAAACTAAAAATGGACAAGATGTTCAAAGATGTGTGCAGGGCTTTTTTTGTAGCAGGAGCTCCTTTGCATATTAAGCCACACACCCCTGATGTAGCCAATCCTCCAAGAGCTTACAGGGCTCTTACTACAGGGACTACTGTAAGCTCTTGGAGGATTGGCTACATTAGGGGCATGTGGCCTAATATACAAAAGAGTTCCTGGTACAAAAAAAGCCCTGGGCGTGTGGTTGTTGCTCTCTCTTTACAGCCTCCAATGAAGCCCTGTTTACAACTTACCATGAATGCGTGTACAATCCATGTCCTTTGATTGTTCTTTGTATGTGTACTGAGTAATTCTCATGTTATATTCAGTGCATGTACAAATCAGTTTGAGATTTAAACCCCGTATTTTTCCAGGTACTTGTCCCCAGATTCATTTGTAAAATGAACACGCATTGGCTGTTTCTTACATGCATTCGCTGTAACGTGTGAACAGATCTAAGTTTTCTATTCCATGTGACTGAAATCAGTATGAAACCAGGCAATTCTTTGCAACTCTGTGGTCTTCCACCAGGCTTTGCTCCTTCACACCCAAATCCAGATTCAAACTTGGAAAATCTACTTTTTGTCCAGTGGCAATGACATGTCTTCCTGTAGGCTTCACAATGAGCCAAGGTACTGACATATAACAAGTCTTAATGTCATTCTCAAGAGACATGGTAGACTCTTCAAGGTTCTCTCTTCTAGGCTTGCCAACTTCCAGGTGAATTTATACAAAAATAGACTGTCTTCAAATTACTACTAAGACTCTTTATCTTGCTTCCAAGAGATATTTTCAGAGTCAATAGCAGATTCATACAAAAAATAAGCCCAGCAATATATAATGAATTCCTGTATATTAATATAGTAATACGCTCATCCAGTTCAATAAAGTGCTTGTACAGGGTTTCTTCTTATTTCTTATTAGCGTTAAATCCAGAATCTTGTATAGGACACCTCAAACTGCCTCCAATGTCACTCGCTAGTTGGTCAATCCCTTGTGGAGGGATTGAAAAGTAGTCTATTTATTTATTTATTTATTTATTCCGGGATTTATATCCCGCCCTTCCCACGAGTGGCTCAGGGCGGCTTACAACAAACAATAAGACAATAAATAATTCAATAATAAGACAATTCTCATAAGTTCTGAACCACTCCAGTATATTTTTATTCATACCATGCACAAATCTTCTTATATGGAGAAAAAATATTTGTGCTTGATATGAATATGAATATACTGAAGTGGTTCGGAACTTATGAGAATTGTGGACAACTTTTCAATCCCCCTGAGGACTGAAACATCCTGACCAGCTAGCAAGTGACATCTGCCACTGAAGGCCTGAACTCTTTTCTTATTGGGGTTGCCAACAGATCTGGAGAAAAATGTGCTGCCCCTTTAATAGATGCTTAATGTGTGGAAATGGAAAGTTAAAGCTGTTCATGGCACAGAGATGAGTAACACCACCTGACAAATAACATCAGACATTTTCTCTCCCTTCAGGCAGCCAACAGTCTTGCCTCTCATTCTTTTTATATGGGTTTTCTGTTCCATAGGAGCAGCATACTGTGGGGGTATTTTGAGCTGTAGATGGAAAAGGAAGGTGAAAAATTGTACCCAACAATTACAAAGAATTTCCATCCTTGAAAATTTCTGGGTGATCCAAACTATTTTCAGTTTCTTTCAGAGATTCTCTGATAAAATATTATGAAGGGTTTGTATTTTTACAAAATGTGGGCCTATAAAATGATTCTTCTTTACATGTCCTACACAGTAAGTAGCTGGCTCTGGCACAAAATTTATCCCCCCCCCCCCCAACTTGAACTGAACAAATACTTTCTGCCCACAACACACAGCTGGGCAGCTATGGTTATCTGTTGAAGGATAATACTAGTAATGTCCAGAGCACTGATGCCAGTCCCATGACTCCCACAGTATGTACTGCCTTAACTAGAACTCAGTGTAGCTGACTTTCCCAGTAGCAACCACTTGCTGCCTGCCATCAGGACTGGGGAAATCAGCCTAAGCAGAAAGCAGGAGCAAACAAAATGAATCAATGCCAGAAATACCTGCAGAATAGGGAATAAAAAAGACCACAGCTGCCATCCATACTGATAAAAAGAAAATCAATTAAAAATACTATGCAGACACTAATTACATGTTATGAGCAAAGGTATACAGAGAAGTCACAATGCTGAGTTTTTAAAAAGAAATTTAAAGCATGGGGGATTTTGAGGAGAAAAGAAAAAAGTGAAAAAGTTTTAACTAGGGATGGCCACAAACCTGATTTCTTGACAAACATCACTGGTTTGTGCCCATCCCTATCCAGGCCCCTCCCACTCCCCTCCACATAGTTTCAGGAGTTAGCGGTGAGAAGTAAGAGGGATCCCTTTCACACACACCCTTCCAAGCATTCCCTTTAAACAGCTTTTGCAAGCCATGCATGAGTGAAGTCCGAGTGATGAGTTCCCTAGAAGTGGGGAACTTGCTGCTTGGACTTCTCTTGCACACAGCACCCACTTGCAAGCAAGCAGGCACAGCACACAAGTGACATCCAAGTGATGAGTTCACCCAGAAGTGGTGTACTTACTGCTTGGACTTAACTTGTATGCAGCACCTGCTTGCAAAACACATGTAATGGGAACATTCCCTTTAAATGGCTTTTGCAAGATCTCCCCCCCCCCTCTCCATTCTGCTGGCCTCGAGGAGCTGCTGATCCAGAGAGGAGGGAGGGAGTATCTCAGATCTTACCCCAAATCTCACAAACTGAACAGGCTCAGTAAACAAGAAGGTTCACATGACCTCATTAAACATGACCCAGGACAAATCTCCATTTTCCCAGTTTATGCCCATTCCTAGGTTTAACCCTTTTCCCCATCCCATTTATGCATTCAAAATTATTCCCTTCCCTCATTTCTCCTCCTCAGGGGCACCAAATGCATGTTCATCTAATTGACCTATGCAGAGCTTTTTTTGTAGCAGGAACTCCTTTGCATATTAGGCTCAGGCCTCAGATTCAGTGGGAGCTCACAGGAGCACAGCTCCTGAACCTTTCTGAGAGTTCCACCTCCTCCTTCTGAGAGTTTCACCTCATTGTCCATTGAATAGTGTGTGCAGCTGCATAACAATCCCTGGATGAGCTCCACCACCCATTTTTCTACAAAATGACCCCTGATTAGGCTACAGTCCCCGATGTAGCCAATCCTCCAAGAGGTTACAGTAGGCCCTGTAACAAGAGCCCTATAAGCTCTTGGAGGATTGGCTACATCAGGGGTGTGTGGCCTAATATGCAAAGGAGTTCCTGCTACAAAAAACCCCTGAACCTATGTGGGGAGATGAAAGAAAGCCAGTTCAGGTTGATTTGGGGGTATTGAAAGAAAGGGGGGACGCACCCTTCCTCTGCTGGTTTTTCACACAAGGTCTCCCCAAAGTTACTCTTTATGAACAAAAGAGAACAAACCCAAAATCAACTAATTTGGAAATCTGCAAGGTTTATATGGTTAGCTCCTCAGTCACACTGGAATGTGATATAAACTCCTCCATACTTTCATACCAGGAACAATTCAAAATCTGGGATTAAGATGAAAATTTTGTGGTCTCTTGTCCTCTGAGAAGATAATAACTCTAGTAAGATATCAGCTATCTGGACTCCCCCAGACCACTTATTGGTAAACCACTACCCATTCTACTCATTTAATCCTAAACAGAGTAAAACCCTTTTAAACCCATTTACTTCCATGGATTCAGAAGCATGTGATTCTGTTTAGGATTGTGGATGTGTCAGTCACAATCACCTATTGTCCCAAATCATGTGTGTATTATGAAGCGAAATAAATTTAGTCATCCTGCACAGTCACAGCCAATTCAGAAACTAGGTTTAAGTGCATTTGAAACTGCCTTTCCATTTTTCACATATGAAAAACCTGATACATTTAAAACTGCTTTTGTGTTAGGAAAAGTGCTGAAAATCACATTAACAAGTGGAATGGGTGAATTCAGCCTTACTACTACTCATTTAACTGATGCCCATAATTTTTTCTTGTTTCCTCCAAACTCAGACTGGAACAAACATTAGCATGAAAAAGATGTAATAGAGACCTTGAATTATACAAAAACTAGCACAAAAAAGCACCCTTCAGTGGTGCAGTTTCTGTAAAGTATATTACGCAAGGAAAGCAATGAAAGCAGCCTATTCCTTGCTCTGTTCCTAAAGGTTGACCTGTTCTCTCCAGTGATTCACTTACTCTCTTATACTGCACCAGGTGATATTTATCTCAAGGGTAAACCAGGATCACTTACTCACAAAGAACATGTCCCCTCCCCCCCTCAATCTGAACAAGCAAATAGTCATAAAAATACAGTTGTCATGGGTTACACACTTCTACACTGACCTTTTCCCATTGCTCAGAAGCAAAGTAAAAAGATAAAATTAAAGACGATGAATCTTAGCTGGATTTCTTTTCATATCTGACTGATGAATAAGGATTTACAATGATGTCTGTTTTTCACAGACACATAGATGACTCAATAGAATTGGGGGAAACCTCCTGGTCCAGCCGCATGGATATCCAAAAGTACCTGATTGTGACCGAAATATTTAGATTTAAGTGAAAAGTATTCTTTTGGGGATTTGAAAGGTTTGGTTAGATACTAAAAAGCTAGATGGAGAGATAGAAAATTCTGATTGTTCCCCTCCAATGTATTTGAAAAAGAAGTTAGAGTTAATATTTAAAAAGCTTGATGCTGAAAATGTTGTCTGTTAGCCACAAACAAGACTTTCATTTGGGGAAAGTGAACATTTCTTTCAGATTGTGTGCCAGCTGAATAAACAACAGATTGTGAATCAGGTAATTTTATGCATATATTGTGTTTCTCCCCTAAGACAATTACCTTACATTTATCTTAGTCATCCTAGTTGAAAATAACAGTCTGAAACAGATTCTCATTGAAAAATAGATGCTGTGAACAATTTCTCTGCCTAAAGACTTGACAGCTTACAGATCTATTTAAAATGGTGCATCAGCTAAAGATAGCAGGTATGGCAACCTTTGGGGATGCTGCAGTCATGTTTCACTGTTCCTGCATTGTGGATTGACTACATAGCCATTCTATGTGCTGTAAATATCGGGGTAGATATATGGTTTGCAGGACCTACCGTCTAATGGAAACCTATGTGAAGCTGAGCAATTTAAGTTGATTCATCTGTCATTTAGTACCTGACTGGACTTTGCAAGAACATTTTTTGTGGGGGGTGGTAAGGATACATGACTGGACTGCAGGTAAAGGCTGAGAAAGAGATTTTTTGGCTTTCAGTGGGGTTAGAAGGGTTTCACTCTGCTTAGGATTGCATTAGAACTAGCAGTATCTGGAGAAGTGAGCAGTGACTCATGTAAGCTAATACCCTGCCACAAATTTTGTTAGTCTTTAAGGTGCTACTGCACTGATTTCTGCTTGATTACTACTGTCCCTGTCTGTTGCTTTATCCTGTCAGCAGATACATTTGTAAACACAAAAAGACTATCTTAGTTTTGAAAAAAAAGAAATGTTTGGGGCCAACATGGGACATTCATATATTTTTGTTATTCATATAAATGGCAGAGCAAAGTAAGGTCTTTAAATTTGACTTTCCTGTTCAGCATTCCAAATTCAGATTGTCAAATGGTAATCAGAGTTACTAGAGAAGCTGTTATCTTTTTGTAATACAGTATTTTCTTTGAGAACTGAGACTAGAATGAAAGTTGCAGTCTAAGGCTGCATGTACACATCATTGGCTGTTGAAGTGGTATAGCAATAACAGAGAACAATCCAGTTTGTTCACACAAGAAAACCCAATTTTCAAGTATTGCTTTAACACAATATAATGTAATATCCTACAAGGTATGGTTGGTGTTTAAGGTCAAAACAACATTCTGCATGTCCAGAACAAATCTCCGTCCAATCTGTTTTCAGGGTTTTCTTTTAAAAAACCATTATGTGATAGTTTCCTTGATTGAGTTATAAGAATGAGTGTGTGTTTTCAGGAAACAAATTCAAACACTATTTTGATCTGCATTTTGAATGTCAAGAAAGATCCAAAATAGATTGTGCTGGTTTTTCTCATTATTGCCATTTGGCAATGTCTGATTGTCATGGCTTTTCTCATTATTGCCATTCACAATCTGAATTTTGTCTGATTGTAGTTCCATCATCAGTTATCAAATTGTTAGAAGTCACATATCAGACTTCTTAACCCTCTTGGTGGATAGTGAAGTGTGAAAAGTACACTGGGGAGTCATGACAATCAAGACTATTTGTTATGTCCTGAATTCTAATCACTATGTACAGCACAACGCATGCTACAGAGGAACCCCACTGGTCCCCGGATGTAGCTTGCTAATATGCACCGCCAATCAAGATCTGTGGCAGGAAGTTTAACTGACCAGGATTGGACTGGGCCTCATGGAAGGTTGTTCCGAGACATGTATATAATCAGGACCCGGCCCGCCATTCTCTCTCTTGTGATGTACCAGCTAATAAAGTATGTTGCCTTCAACACATCTCGTCACTGAGTACATTACACTGGCGACGAAGGTGGGATCTAGCTAGGAGGACTCCCCAAGTGGGAAGTCGCTGACCTGGATGGACACGAGGAAGGCATGGAGCCACAAGAAACAGAAGCGCCCGCCGCTGCCATGGCGAACCCGAGTGTAATGATGGGCCATCTTGCTGAGTTCAACCCCGCCAACCCCGAGAGGTGGGAGACCTACACGGAGCGGGTCGAATGCTACCTATGTGCAAACATGATTACCGACGACAGCCGCATGAGGGACGTACTCCTGAGTGTCTGCGGGGAGGCCACCTTCGAGATCGCCAGAGGTCTCTCAGCCCCTGCGAAGCTCACCGAGAGAACGTACGGGGAGATCGTCAGACTCCTCACTGGGCATTTCTTGCCCCAGCCTTCCATCATCGCCCACTGATTCCTCTTCCACAAGAGAGATCAAGGGCCCGGAGAAACAGCTGCTACCTGGCCGCTCTCCACCAGATCGCAAGGAACTGCAGTAAAGACAAGCGGGAGGAAGCCTTGAGAGACCGATTCGTATGGGGCCTCCGAGACGAAAGGCTGCAGCAAAAGCTCTTTGCAAAGGAGGAGCTCACCCTTCAACAAGCTTTCAATGAAGCAATCGCATTTGAAAGAACCACCAAAGCATACAACAACCCGCGAGGAGAAGTCCACCAGGAAGAGATGGCGCCCGGCGACCCAGAGGACAAAGAGGCCTTCCAGCTCCGCCGCCAACAAGGAATGGGCCCGAGAGCACCCACGCGGCAATGAGCCACAGAGAGACTGACCAACAGCAAGTGTGCCAGCTGTGGCGACCCCCACGAGAGACGGGACTGCCCCTATCGCAACATGGACTGCAGGAACTGCGGGAAGGTGGGCCACATAACGCGGGCTTGCTGGGCTAAGGCAACTCGCAGACGCCAGGCCGCTCACCATGACTTGACCGATGTTCATACAACAGCATCGACCAGCCTGCAGGTAATGAACTTGCCCCTCACTGCCCCCGAAAAAGTTAGACTGTCGGTCCTAATCGAGGGAGCTCCATGCAAAAATGGAGGTGGACTCAGGCTCCTCCGTAGCTATAATTTCGGAGGAGACCTTAAGAAAACTGTGCCCCTGTTGCCGGCTCCAATTGAGACCGGCTGATTTTATACTGCGGGACTTTCAGAAAAACCCCGTGCACATTTTGGGCTGAGCCACGGTACAGGTAGAGAGGAAGAACTTCAGGGGGCCACTGGACATTCTGGTGGTTAAGCGCCAGCTCACCACATTACTGGGGCTGGCCTGGTTTAGACCACTAGGTATTCAATTAGTGGGAGTGCATCAGATGCAAACGAATATCTTCAAGAACGTGTGCTGGGAATTCCCTGAAGTTTTTGATGGGGAGTTACAAGGGGCCGCCCATCACCTTACCTCTCGATCCCCTCATTAGATCGATCAGACTGAAGGCCAGGCGAGTTCCATTCGCTCTAAAACCTAAAATAGAAGCGGAGCCGGACCGACTCATGGCCCAGGGAGTGCTGGAATCGGTATCCTATGCTGCCTGGGAAACACCCATAGTCAACCCAGTGAAGCCGAACGGGGATGTGCGAATATGCGCTGACTACAAGTGCACTATCAATAAAGCGCTACAGGACAACCCATACCCCGTCCCAGTGGTCAGCCACATCCTGGCAGCCCTAGCGGGTTCCAAGGTTTTTGGAAAACTAGACCTGGCCCAGGCATACCAGCAACTCCCGGTAGACGCCAAGACAGCAGAGGCTTAAACCATTGTGACCCACAGGGGAGCTTTTCGGGTGCGGCGGTTGCAATTTGGGGTTAGTATAGCTCCGGGGATCTTTCAGAGCATAATGGACTCTCTTCTCAAAGGGACCCCCGGAGTGCAACCGTTCTTTGACAACGTTCTGATCGCGACCCTGGACACGGAGGAGTTCAGCAGCCGCCTGAGAGAGGTGCTCCGCCGCTTCCAGATGGCGGGCCTGAAAGCAAAAAAGGAAAAGTGTTCACTAGGGGTGCCGAGGGTGGAGTTCTTGGGGTTTGCGGTAGACGCCGAGGGAATCCACCCGACAGAGGACAAGATCAGGGTGATAGTCCACGCCCCGCCCCCCACGTGCAAAAGTGGAGCTACAAAGTTTCTTGGGATTATTAAATTTTTACCATTCGTTTTTGCCCCACAACGCGGCCATCGCAGAACCCCTCCACAGGCTGCTCGATAAACACGCCCCGTGGGTCTGGAGGAAGCAGCAGGCTGCCACTTTTCAGGCAGTCAAAGACCTCCTTGTTTCCAATACGGTGCTCCACCATTTTGATGAAGCCCTATCATTGATTTTGGTGTGCAATGCTTCCCCGTACGGGGTGGGTGCAGTCCTGGGGCACCAACTTCCAGACGGGAGGGAGGTTCCTGTGGCATATTATTCATGGACCCTGACCACCGCAGAGCGCAACTACGCTCAGATGGACAAGGAGGCCTTGGCAATTGTGGCGGGTGTGCATAAATTCAACAACTACCTGTATGGGAGGCGCTTCGCGATCGCCACAGATCACAAGCCACTCCTGGGCCTCCTCGCCCCAGACCGCCAGACCCCGCAAATTGTATCACAGCGAGTCCTGAGGTGGAACCAGTTCCTAAACTCATATACATATGCCCTGGTTTACCGCCTGGGCAAGACCATGGGACACGCTGATGCCCTCAGCCGCCTGCCATTACCCTTGACGGACACAGATCCTGCCCCTGCCCACCATGTGATGCTTATGGAGACTCTGCCCGAGCGCCCCCTTCATGCCGCTGAGGTGGCTTGGGCCACGGGGAGGGACCGTATACTCGCACGTGTTTTGGACTGGGTGGGAAGGGGATGGCCCGAGGGCAAACTGGACCCAGAGACGAGCTGTCCACACACAAGGGGTGCATACTCTGGGGTAGCAGGGTGGTGGTCCCCCCCTCACTGTGGAAACAAGTGTTAGAGGCTTTACATGAAACACACCCGGGAATAGTGCAGATGAAGGCCTTGGCATGCAGTTAGGTATGGTGGCCGGGTATGGATGACGAGATAGAGGGGTGGGTGAGAAGGTGCCAACCCTGCCAAGAGTCCCAGCCTGATCCACCTAGTGCCCCCGTCCACCGCTGGGAGTCCAACAGGAGGCCGTGGTCCCGGCTTCACTTAGATTTTGCGGGGCCATACCAGGGCCAGATATTCTTCATCTTGGTCAATGCATAAACCAAGTGGTTAGAGGTGATCCCCGTAGCTTCCACCTCCACAGCAGCAGTGGTCCGAGCCTTGCAAAGGGTCTTTTGCACACACGGAATCCCGATACCCTGGTCACGGACAATGGGACCGCTTTCACCTCCCAGGAATTCCGGGATTTCTTGAATAGATATCTCATTCAACACATTAGGTCGGCCCCCTTCCATCCGACCACCAACGGCCAGGCTGAGCGCATGGTGCGCACCACCAAAGAGGCCCTGGGGCGTATTGTACAGGGCGATTGGGACCACCGCCTGACAGCCTTCCTATTTGACAACCGAATCACCCCCAACCCCGTCACCGGGTCAAGCCCTGCCGAATTACTAATGGGGAGGAAACTGATCATGAGGTTAGATAGGGTACATCCCGACCGGGCCACTGACCTCCGCAGTTCCCCCGAAACCAGGGAAGCCGCCAGGGGGTTCTTCCCAGGGGACCCGGTGTACGCTAAGAACTTCGCAAGCGGCCTGGAGTGGTTAGCCGCCCGGGTGCTGCGCATGACAGGGTCCTGCTCATACGCGGTCTCGACAGAGGCGGGCCAGGTTCTCAGGAGGCATATTGATCAGTTGCACCGTCACACTTTGCCAGAGGAACCGACCGCCACGGGGGGCGGGGGAAGCAGGGAAGAACTGACAGCAACACCCCCGGAAAATACCCTGCCCATGCCGGCCGCACCGACTGCACGGGCGGAAGAGTACCACAGCGGCGGAAGCGACCCCACCAGAGAAGAGACTCTGGATGAGCAAAAAGCAACGGCCAATCAGTGTCCGGCAACACCTCAACAAGGGGAAATCACCGCCCCGCCAGCCGCAGCGGCCGCACCGACTCCCCAAGCAACCCCGAGGAGTTCGACCAGGGAACGCCGGTCACCGGCGTACTTGAAAGACTATGTGTCCTGAACTAGGGGGGGAGGAGTGTTATGTCCTGCATTCTAATCACTATGTACAGCACAGCTCACGCTACAGAGGTGACCAGTGGAACCCCACTGGTCCCCGGATGTAGCTCGCTAATACGCACCGCCAATCAAGATCTGTGGTGGGAAGTTTAACTGACCAGGATTGGACCTGGCCTCATGGAGGGTTGTTCCGGGGCATGTATATAATCGGGACCCGGCCCGCCATTCTCTTTATTGTGATGTACCTGCTAATAAAGTATGTTGCCTTCAACACGTCTCGTCACTGAGTACATTACACTATTGTTACCAAGCTAAAAAGAGTAGATTGAATAGATTATTCCCTACCTCCTCCATCTCTAAAAACCATTTTTGTACCAAATATTTTCTCTGAAAGTGAGAGAATTTTGCAAGCAAAACATACTCCAGTGTGAGATGGTGCAGGAATAAGGGAGCATCAAGTAGAATCCAAACTATTGCTGGCTTGCATTGGTGGCTTGCATTGATGAAGGGGGACACAGCCACTCACAACTAAAAAAAATGTTTCTTAAAAATATGTCACTGTATGCTATGAAATTCCAAGCTGGCAGCGTAAGCTGTGTGTGTATATATAAACATCATCACCTGGAATCTTAATCCTACATAAAAGTTGACATAAATCCTTACAGGATCAATTCCCAGACTGGTTCTTGCTTGATCTGTTTAAGGGAAAGTCTGTAGCCTGTTCAAGCAGAATCATCTGGTGAAAGTAGACCAGGGTGAGAAGCAACAAAAACAGTTGTTGTTGTTCAGTCGCACAGTTGAGTCCAACTCTTTGCGACCCCATGGACAAAGTCACGCCAGGCCCTCCTGTCTTCCACCATCCTCCGAAGTCTGCTCAAATTCATGTTTCTTACATCAGTAACACTGTCCAGCCATCTCATCTTTTGCTGTCCCCTTCTTCTTTTTCCTTCTGTCTTTCCTAGCATCAGGATCTTCTCCAGGGAGTGCTCCCTTCTCATTTGGTGGCCAAAGTATTTGAGCTTCAGCTTCAGCATTTTACCTTGCCCCCCCAAGTCGGAATAAAGAGATGGACACAATTACATTGGTGAAACTATGGGCCACTTTATTAAATAACACAGCAACGGCAAGGGCAACCGAACTGCGACCAGGTCAGGGCCAGGGGTCTCCACAGACTGCTCCCCTGCCTTTTTAAGCAGACGAGAGACCCGGCCCCCCAGCCGGAGCTGTGTGCCACAGCTCCCGCCAGGCAGGCCCAGCAGGGAGGCTCGCACCGGAGGGCCCAGACACCAGACGCGAGTCTCAGCGAAAGGCACCCATCCAATCGAGTTTCCAGGACAGTCTGCATTCACACACCTCGGGCCACACCCAAAGGTTGATCGTGCCAGACCCCTAACTCCCCAAAATGGGGAGGCTAACAGGTCCTCCCCAGGCCGCATGGTGCCATGAACCCCGTAAAACCTGCCACAACTAAGGCCAAGTCTCTACTTAGGGCTTAGCACCCACCGAAAGGCACAAAGCCAACACAAGCCCTTGCCGCAGATCCCTCAGGAAAAGCATATTACCCTTTTCCGAGAGATGCACCCCATCCCCTCAGTAGAGGTCAGGACATTCCCTAGAAATATCCGGATGGGGCAAATAGTGGCCCAAACCACCCTCCAAAACCTTGCGAATCTCCTTATTCGCTCTGTAACGAGCCCTCTCTAACCCTGCTGGATTCCAAGCACAGCGCCACACCAAGTGCGGAATCATGGACGACCACACTATAATGGTACCAGGACATCTGTTCCTTATGTACTTGAAATCATCTCGGGCTTGCAAGATCAACGCCTTGCCTTTAATCAGCCTGAGATCATTCCCTCCCAGGTGAACAATTAATACCTGTGGAGGAGGGCCCACACACCCATGAAATAAAAGGGGAAGCAAGCCAGGCCACTGAAGACCCCTGCGCCCCCGCCATTCAACTGTAACATATTTGCTGAGCCCCAGCTGGGAGCCAACAGCAGTTCTCCGAGCTTGATGTGCCGCCCAAAACACATAACTGTGCCCGCAGATGAGAACTCTGCTTCTCCGGCCAGGAACAACAGCATCTAAAAGGAAAAAACAGACAAGTTATAAAACCCAAACTTTAAACTACCCCAGCTCCTAATAAACTACTAGCGGAGCAAAGGGCGAATATAAGCTTTGTAAGCCTGAGACCGCCAACGGCCAAGGCGCTGAATGGACGAAGTAGGATAACCCAAGACAGCAGCCGTAGAGGCCGCGGCGATTCTAAAGGAATGTGTACCAAACCTCACTCCAGACAACCCTAACAAGGCTAAAGCCCTGGACGTTATGGCCCAAAATTGATGTTTTGTCAGAGGTCTGCCTCCAAAATGACAAAACAACAACCCTTCGCAGCCTCCCCGCACAGCCAAATAGTCAACCAATGTGGAAACTGGGCAAAGCTCCAACTCCGAACATGGACCCAACTCCAGCACAGTGCCCATGCCCGCTTGATCTGTTTTGGATCGCCGGATAGTAAGAACCGCCTTACCCCCCGACAACTTAATATCTCTCAGTAACAACGCCCTACCTGAAACATCACTCTTGGAGCTTCCCACCAATTCACTAACCCTCAGCGCCCCAAAAAAGGCCACCAAAGAGGCTGCGTGAAACAAAACTGCCTCGAAATGAGACACACAAACTGCGCTCCAAACCCCCTTCAAACCCCGAAGAATCACAGGAGACATAGGGGTCTTAGTATCAGGCTTAGGCCCAACCTCCCTGGACCACCCTTCCAGCATCTTTTGAATACGAAAATCTGCTGTCTCCTCCCTATACCCTAAGGCTTTGCTAGCAAAGGCCAGCGCAGACATGCGTCCCCTGATTGATTGCACTGCCAGTCCCTTACCTCTCAAGGAAACACAATAATGGAGCAACTGCTCCACTGGGAGGGGCCAAACAATGCAATACCCTACCTCAGCCCTAAAGTCCTCAAACTTCCGAACAGCACGTTCATAAGACTTCCTGGTGCTAGGTGCAATGGCTAAGCCTATCGCTCTGCAGGCCTCGACTCTCCAATCAGCCATAGCTCCTGGGGCATTGGCGCCACATCCAGATCGGCGTCTGGGGCCAGCTGATGAAACCTCTCCATCTGTTTGCGAGAGAGAGCGTCAGCCACCCCATTATTCACCCCAGGCACATGCTTGGCCAAAAACAAAATGTTAAGCCGCAGGCAACGCAGAGTGAAGGCCCTCTCCAACCTCATAACCCGTTGCGATTTGGACGAAAGGGAATTAATAACATGAACAACAGCCATGTTATCGCACCAAAATGAACTGTGCGATTGACCATATCGCTCCCCCACAGCCAAACTGCAACCAAAATAGGAAAAAATTCCAAAAACGTGAGATCCCGGCTCAAACCAGCCTGGAACCATGACTCCGGCCACACCTCCATGCACCAGTGTCCAGTGAAGTAGACCCCAAAACCTAATGACCCAGTAGCATCGGACATGACCTGAAGCTCCGCCTCAAGCCTCATGTCCTCCCTCCAAAAAGAAATCCCATTGAAGGATTCCAAAAACTCCTGCCACATCCGCAGATCATCCCTCATGCTGTTGGTAACCCTGGTCCTGTGCTGTGGCAAGCGAAGGCCCGCCATAGCATCACAGAACCTGCGAAGAAAAGGCCTACCCGGGGCAACCACTTTGCAGGCAAAGTTAAGATGCCCAACCAACTGCTGTAGCTCAAGCAGCATAACCTTCTTTTTGCAGAGGAAAGAACTAATCCTTTCCCTCAAGTCCTGCACCTTCTGCCAAGGAATCCTAGATGACTGCTCTAAAGTATCCAGCTTGATCCCCAAAAACACAAGGCAATGTGCCGGGCCCTCTGTTTTTTCCTCAGCCAACGGCACACCCAACTCAGCGGCCAACTCAATAAAGCCAGCTAACAACTGAGCGCAGCATCCAGAACCAGCAGGGCCCACAAACAGGTAGTCGTCCAAATAATTAACGACATCCTGTAAACCCACTTTCTCGCACACAGCCCATTCCAAAAAGGTGCTGAAACACTCGAAAGTGGCACATTATACAGAGCAACCCATAGGCAGTGCCCTGTCCATGTAAAATTGCCTTGCAAACGAGAAGCCCAAAAGCTCAAAATCATCCAGGTGGACACGGAGGAGGTGAAATGCAGATTTGATATCGCATTTTGCCAACTCAGCCCCCTGACCACAGCGTCAAACGATGCCCATGGCCTGATCAAATGAGGTGTACCGAACGGAGCATAGCTCCTCAGGTATGCCATCATTAGCAGAGGAACCCCTGGGATAAGAAAGATGGTGAATCAAATGAAAATCACCTGGTGCCTTCTTCGGCACCACCCCCAATGGGGAAACCCTAAAATTAACCACAGGAGGACTAGCAAAGGGGCCCAAAATCCTGCCCTCCGCCAACTCCTTAGCAATTTTAGCCTCAACTATGTGCTCTAAACCTTTAACTGAACTAAGGTTCCTGGACCAAGCTGGTACCTGAGGACCTTGAAAAGGAATTCTAAAACCCAACAAAAAACGTTTAACAAATATAAACTCTCCTCCCTACATGGGTACCTGCGAAGCCACTCCTCAAGAGGACCCATCCTTATCGGGCTGGGGCCCTTTTCCAGTTTGAGAAGAGCCCCCTCCTCTTTTCTGACCCTTGCACGGCCAGACTCTTGGACAGTTATTGAACGAGTGCGGGCCAGAGCACAGGGGGCATTCATGCTTGAACTGGCAAGCTTTACGACTGCATGCCCCCTGGGACCCAAACTCCCAGCAAAGCAAGCGGGGTTGAACCGCCTGCCCCGCAGAGCTGTGGGAGGATACTGAAGCACCGGAAGGAGAAGAGGAACCCTTAGATACAAGGTGACCACTGTCGGATAGGTCCCCCAAATTGGGCCGTGCAGGTGACATCACCTGCAGCCACAACTGTTGGTGAATCCGATCCCATGGGAGTGAAGGGTACAAAGCGGCCCTCATCCTGAACTCCTGGTCATATTGGATCCAGGCTGGGCCGCTGAACATCGTATACCCCTTGTATATGATGTCCATATATTGAATTAAAGCGGCGGACCGCCAGGGCTGCGCACGCACAATCACTCTCGCATATATAAAAAACCCCGGAAGCCAATTGGCCCAGGTCCGATCAACCTTCCTCTTCCTAAGCTTCTCCTTCTCTTTATCGTCCAGTTCCTCCTTGTCCTTCTTCTCCAATTCTCTAAATAAAAGGGAGAATACGTCCACATATTCCCCTTTTAGGATTTTCTCCCTTGTGGCAGGCAGCAGGTGATCGCCCAAAGGTAAGGCAATCACACCAAAAGGCGTAGCACCAAAGGGGACCGCCCCATAAGGAGATGGGAAACCCCAGCCGCCAGGCCAAGCCATTGCTGACCCCTGCTGCCCTACCCCAGGCCAATGTCCCAATGGACCGCAGTGACCCTGCGGCCACATCCAATTGCTCGGCTGCTCTAATCCTAAAGTTGAAGAAGCCCCTGACGGAGCACCAGCCCCACTAGGGCCAGCAGACCCCCAAGCCCCCCCAAGGCCACACAGGCTCAGTGTGAAGCAATGAGCCATCCCCAGACTTACCGGAAGGTAAAGCAGGCACCAATGCTGACCCGGCACCAACCGCACTGGACGACGGGCCAGCACCAACATCCGAGCCCCACAGCTCCTCCAGCAGCAGCTGCAGATCTGCCTTCTAAAAGAGACAAGCGGGTCAGTATATCTGCCTGCAAAGCCCGCTTAGAAACCCGCCCCTTCTTGGGCATCTGAGAAGGTGGAAACCCCGATGCCCGCTCCAATGCCTGCAGTTGCTGAAAAATGACTGCGTTAACTTCATCGTCCCCCTCCTCATCAGAAGATGAGGGAGGCAGCGGATGCTTCGGTGGCAGCTTAGGGGCCTTAGGGGCAGGCTGCTTCCCCTTTGATTTTCCAGTACCTTTACGGCCTGACATACTTGCTAAAGAGCACAGCACGAATCCAAATCAAAAGGGGGAATGGACTACTGTAAGGCAGCTAGCCCCTACAAGCCAAAAGGCCAGTCACCAAAACCCCCAAATCCTTTAATAGCTTAACAAGACAAAAAAAGGGGGGAAGGGCCAAAGCCTGCCTCTAAAATGTCCACCACCCCACAGCACTCTAAAATGGCCGCCGCTGCACCACCACAGAAAATGGCCGCCAAAGAGCAAGGTTTAATGAAGAAGAAGCGAGTCCAAAATGGCTGCCAAGCACCAGAGAGAAGCAAAAGCACAACCACCCCAGTGCCTATGACAAATGGCCGACTATCAAAATGGCCGACCCACCCTGCTAGTCACCTCAGCCATGCTCCAATAGCCACCTAACAACACTGACAGTATACAGGTCCCCAAACACAATGATCTGCACCCCCCAAAAAAGGGGGAGGCAAAGAAGCTCTGGCAACCAGGGGCCCTTAAAAAAGAAGCCTCCCACTGCCCAAATGGCACCCCTGTAAAGCAGACGAAACGTGAAGAGAGAAAATGCACGAGGGCACACAAGAACAGCCCTCGTGTAATACAATGCAGCAAACAAAAGACATCCCACGACGCTCCACGCTTCCCACTGCTACGATCCACGCTGCCCCAGCCTCCCGGCCCACACAAACCCGTTCGAACCAAGAGCATGCAAGCACGCTCCCTGCAGTCCAAACATGCCGAGAGGACTGTGAAGCCGGGGAACGGAGGCTTCAATAGCAGCGTTGAAGCCCCGCCCCCTCCAGATGCGCCCGAAAGCGCGCCGAAGAGTCCGCTCTCCCTCCGGGGGGGGCAAAATCTCCCCTGCAGCCACACCGCGATGTAGCGGGCTGCCGGAGGTTCTGTTCCAGTAAACAGTCTGGGTTGATTTCCCTTAGGACTGACTGATTTGATCTTCTTGCAGACCAAGGGACTCTCAAGAGTCTTCTCCAGCACCAAAGCTCAAAAGCATCTATTCTTCTGCGCTCGGCCTTCCTTATGGTCCAGCTCTCACAGCCATACATGTCTCTACTTTTTATTATATTGCCCAGGTTCACCATAGCTGTCCTCCCAAGGAGCAAACGTCTTTTAATTTCATGGCTACAGTCACCATCTGCAGTGATCTTGGATCCTAGAAATGTGACATTTGTCACTACTTCCATGTCTTCCCCTTCTATTTGCCAAGGTGTGATGGGGCCAGATGCCATGATCTTAGTTTTTTTGATGTTGAGTTTCAAGCCTTCTTTTGTGCTCTCGTCTTTCACCCTCAACAAGAGGTTCTTTAGGTCCTCCTAACTTTCTGCCTTTAGAGTAGTGTCATCTGCATATCTGAGGTTGTTGATGTTTTTCCCAGCAATCTTAATTCTGGCTTGTGCTTCATCCAGGTCAGCATTCTGCATGATGTACTCTGCATATAAATTAAATAAGCAGGGTGACAATATACATCCTTGTCGAACTCCTTTTCCTATTCTAAACCAATCAGTTGTTCCATATCCCGTTCTGACAGTTGCTTCATGACCTTTATACAGGTTTCTCAGGAGACATGTGAGGTGGTCTGGTATTCCCATCTCTTTAAGGACTTGCCACAGTTTGTTGTGATCCACACAATCAAAGGCTTTAGCGTAGTCAATGAAGCAAAAATAGACGTTTTTCTGATACACCTGTGCTTTCTCCATAATCCATCGAATGCTGGCAATTTGATCTCTAGTTCCTCTAACTCTCTGAAACCGAGCTTGAACTTCTGGTAGTTCCCGATCGACATACTGCTGAAGCCTAGCTTGTAGGATCTTTAACATGACCTTGCTGGCATGTGAAATGAGTGCAATGGTGCAATAGTTTGAACATTCCTTGGCATTATCCTTCTTTGGGATTGGAATATAAATTGATCTTTTCCAATCATGTGGCCACTGTTGCATTTTCCAAATTTGTTGACATTACGTGTGCATCACTTTAACAGCATCATCTTTTAGGATTTTGAATAGCTCAACTTGGATACCATCATCTCCGCTTGCTTTCTTGTTAGTAATGCTTTCTAAAGCCCATTTGACTTCACACTCCAGGATGTCTGGCTCAAGGTCATCGATTTCACTGTCATGGTTGTCTGGGACACTGAGATCCTTCTTGTATAATTCTTCTGTGTATTCTTGCCACCTCTTCCTGATCTCTTCTGCTTCTGTTACGTCCCTACCATTTTTGTTCTTTATCATGGTCATTTTTGCATGAAACGTTCCCTTGATTTCTCCAATTTTCTTGAATAGATCTCTTGTCCTTCCCATTCTATTATTTTCCTCTATTGCTTTGCATTGTTTCTTTAGGAAGGCCTCCTTATCTCTCTTTGCTGTTCTCTGGAAATCTGCATTCAGTTGGGTGAATCTTTCCTTTTCACCTTTGCCTTTCACTTTTCTTCTTTCCTCAGCTATTTGTAAAGCCTCATCAGACATCCACTTTGCTTTCTTGCATTTCTTTTTTTGGGGGGGATGGTGCTGATTGCTGCCTTCTGTACAATGTCATGAACCTCCTTCCATAGTTCTTCCTACAAAAACAGTAGGACCTTACAAATTGAAGGAAATGAAGGCTCAAACACAGAACAAAAAAAGAAAAAAGCCAAACCAAAGTATCTTTCTAGCTGGTACCTGAGCTTTTGGGGGTGAAAAGGGAAGGGAAATTTCTTTACTGGGTCTAATCGCTAGGTAGCTGCAAGGAGGTCTACAGTGGTATCTCGTTGAAAACAGTACTGGAACAATAGAGCCAAGTAGTCAGCCAAGTTGGTCTGAAGTAGTAGAACAAAATAGGAGTCAAGTTTCACCTTTAAGACCAACTTAGTTTTATTCAGAATGTAAGCTTTCATGTGCTCTCTAAGCACACTTCATCAGACGAGGAATCCAGTACAGTGAGTAAAGCCACACATAGCTGGTAGTCAGTGACATGCTGAGCCACTGACTACCAGCTATGTGTGGCTTTGCTCACTGTACCAGATTCCTCGTCTGATGAAGTGTGCTTAGAGAGCACATGAAAGCTTACATTCTGAATAAAACTAAGTTGGTCTTAAGAGTGCAACTTGACTCCTATTTTGTTCTAGTACTGGAACAAGTAAAGCAAGATATTCCAGATAAGACATTGAATCTAAGGTAGGTAGTAATCATGTGGGGTTTTTTTTGTTTGTTTGTGAATTAAACGTGACTGAAGTTCTCAAGGTGGAAATGAAAAAAAAAAAAAACGTGTATCGGTGTCCAGTTTGTAAAGTGTTCTTTTTCACCTGGCTGAACTTTTGTTACATTTTCCAACAAATTCAAAGAGAGCTAATTCAGGAACTGTATTTATAAGCAGCACCATATCTTGGGTTTCTTCATCTCCCAAATTGCAGACCCACTGAAAACCTGTCAATTGTGTTTGTACTGATACCATGGGCAGTTGTGCCTATTTGACAAAAACTTCACAACACTTATCCCTACTTCACCATATCCTTGAAACAGAAGCTGAATGCATTTTTTGCCTCCGTCTTCACTGTGGAAGATGAGAAGTGTTTGGAAGGGGTGTTTAAAGACCTGAGTCGGATTGAGGTGACAAGAAAGGAGGTCCTACAACTGATTGATGAATTAAAAACTAATAAGTCACCAGGTCCGGATGGCATACATCCAAGGGTTCTGAAAGAATTCAAAGGTGAACTTCTGGATCTCCTGACAAAAATATGTAATCTTTCATTGAAATCTGCCTCTGTTCCTGAGGACTGGAAGGTAGCAAATGTCACCCCCATCTTTAAAAAGGGTTCCAGAGGAGATCAGGGCAACTACAGGCCAGTCAGTCTGACTTCAATACCAGGAAAGTTGGTAGAAACCATTATCAAGGACAGAATGAGTAGGCACATTGATGAACACAAGCTATTTAGGAAGACTCAGCATGAGCTCTGTAAGGGAAGATCTTACCTCACTAACCTGTTACAGTTCTTTGAGGGGTGAACAAACATGTTAGACAAAGTGGACCAAATAGATGTTGTTTACCTTGACTTCCAGAATGCTTTTGATAAAATTCCTCATCAAAGGCTCCTTAGTAAGCTCGAGGGTCATGCAGTAAAAGGACAGGTCCTCTTGTGGATCAAAAACTGGCTAATTAATAGGAAGCAGAGAGTGAGTATAAATGGGCAGTCTTCGCAGTAGAGGATGGTAAGCAGTTGGTGCCGCAAGGCTCAGTACTGGGTCCCATGCTCTTTAACTTGTTCATTAATGATTTTGAGTTGGGAGTAGGCAATGAAGTGGCCAAGTTTGCAGAGGACACTAAATTTTTCAGGGTGGTGAGAACTAGAGAGGATTGTGAGGCACTCCAAAGGGATCTGTTGAGGCTGCGTGAGTGGGCGTCAACATGGCAGATGAGGTTCAATGTGGCCAAGTGCAAAGTAATGCACATTGGGGCCAAAAATCCCAGCTACAAATACAAGCTGATGGAGTGTGAAATGGCAGAGACTGATCAAGAGAGAGATCTTGGGGTCATGGTAGATAACTCACTGAAAATGTCAAGATAGTGTGTGGTTCCAATAAAAAAGGCCAACGCCATGCTGGGAATTATTAGGAAGGGAATTTAAAACAAATCAGCCAGTATCATAATGCCCCTGTATAAATTGATGGTGCGGTCTCATTTGGAATAGTGTACAATTTTGGTCATCACACCTCAAAAAGAATATTATAGCACTGGAAAAAGTCCAGAAAAGGGCAACTAGAATGATTATAGGTTTGGAACACTTTCCCTATGAAGAAAGGTTAAAACGCTTGGGGCTCTTTAACCTGGAGAAACGTCGACTGCGTGGTGACATGATAGAAGTTTACAAGATTATGCTTGAGATGGAGAAAGTAGAGAAAGAAGTACTTTCCCTTTCTCACAATACAAGAACTCGTGGGCATTCAATGAAATTGCTGAGCAGTCGGGTTAGAACGGATAAAAGGAAGTACTTCTTCACCCAAATATGTGGAATTCACTGACACAGGAGGTGGTGGCAGCTACAAAGAAGCCAGGCTATGTATATACAAAGAAGCCAGGCTATGTATAACGAGATCCAGGGCTTTTTCAGTGGCAGCACCAGAACTCTGGAACACCCTCCCATAAGCTATAAGGGCCCTGCGGGATTTGTCTGCGTTCCGCAGGGCCTGTAAGACCGAATTGTTCAAACAGGTTTTTGCGGTTTGATTGAAACAAGGCTGCCACCGGACATCCTACAGAATGCTGGCGATCTTGGTCGAGAAGTCAATACCGCCTATACTGGACTGAAATAGCGCTATAGAATGGTTTTAAAGATAATATATGTAAATTATGGTTTTATATGTTTTATTGGATTAATTGTTTTTATAATGTTGTAAGCCGCCCTGAGTCCGCTTGCGGAGAGGGCGGGATATAAATGGGAAGTAATAAATAAATAATAAATAAATAAATAAACAAGCATAGACAGCTTCAAGAGGGGATTGGATAAAAATATGGAGCAGAGGTCCATCAGTGGCTATTAGCCACAGTATATTATTGGAACTGTCTGGGCAGTGATGCTCTATATTCTTGGTGCTTGGGGGGATGCAAAGTGGAAGGGCTTCTAGACCCACTTGTGAACCTTCTGATGGCACTTGGGTTTGTTTTGTTTTTTTGGCCACTGTGTGACGCAGAGTGTTAGACTGGATGGGCCATTGACCTGATCCAACATGGCTTCTCTTATGTTGTTAACAGAAGAAGTCCCTGTATAATTGATCACACACACCTAGAGGATTATTTTAAAAAACAAAAATAACACTGGGGAATGTTTAACAGCAACATGACTGTGGCTTCCTGTAGGCATTATGGCAAACCTCTGTTCACAGCTGGGGCACCATGTGTAGAAGGGCCTCCTGGAACAGTAGCTCTTCCAGAGCAACTGTATCACAGTGATGCTGGTTTTGTTTTTGAAGACACTTCACTGCACAGATTGTAAAATTTGAAACATAGGATGGAGAACACCACCAAGGTATTCTCCTTGTTTGATCTTTGTGTGTGTGTGTGTGTGGGAAAGTAACTTATGACCAAGAGAGAGTTTTTAGATAATACTTGTACCCTTGTTAGCAAAGTATAAAATAGAACTTCTTCCCAAACATCCAGGTGCTCATATAGACCTCAGTCTCAGATTGATGAGATAAATGTATTTCTGAGGAATAATTCCAGCGGCTAAATCTTTCACATAATGTTGCTGAGGTAAATTTACATGATGGTGATGCATCAACTTGGATTGTTTCCCTGTGGAAGTTTTGCTCTAGTGCGGCAGCCAAACTGGGTCAGTTTTCCTTTGAGCATTTACATGTTGCCATCTCCCAAGTATTCACTTTCCAAGTCTTCCCCTGTCTTGTTCTGAACTTTCTGAATCCTGATTTCATACAATCTTTTGAAAAGACTGAAGTGCATTTGCAATCTGTGTGCCTGGGAAAGAGCACACTTTGGAAAATCCCGTCCACATTGGCAGGTCTTTTTTTGTAGCAGAAACTCCTTTGCATATTAGGCCATGCACCCCTGATGTAGCCAATCCTCCAGGAGCTTACAGTAGACCCTGTACTAAGAGCCCTGTAAGCTCTTGGAGGATTGGCTACATCAGGGGTGTGTGGCCTAATATACAAAGGAGTTCCTGCTACAAAAAAAGCCCTGCACATTGGCATCATTTCCTTGTCTCTGTGACAACCATTGTGCTCACCCCCTGTGCTGGCTTTTTATGGCCATCTAAAAAGAACCAGTAATGATAGAATGCTATAGAATTATAATGTCATAACTATCTACTGCCACAATGTACTTCTGAATTCCTATTTTTTTAAAAAAGTCTCTAGCAACTTTCTGTTGTGGAGATGTAACTTTTTCCCTTTAAATCTCTGCAAAAAAACCCTACAGGTTTCTTTTCTTAAATGAAAGCTGAGAATTAAGAGGAATGGGTGGACTGCAGCAATAGATACTGTTATAGTGCTACAGTACAACAGCAATTAGCATTTTTAAAAAGCCTCCCCAAGCCCTCTAGTGCTGCAGCAGGGAATAACTAAAGGAGAACTGGAATCTGAGGAAAATGTAAACAAAATTCCTTTGTGGACATAGTTGTCAATATGAGTGCCTCTGCATTTTCAGTTGTAATGTGGAGGAAATAGAGAATCCTCACCATGTGGATGATGCCTTTCTCATCATATAGCTCTTTAAAAAATCATATAAACTGATATGTTAGTATTGCAACACACTTTCTCCCTGGTTCAGTACACATTTCAATGAGTTTCCTGTTCAAGACTAAGCCTTATCACAAGCCAATAAACGTTGGTTTATACTCACTGGCTGGTATCCGGACTGGCATTTTTGTGGATGCAAGGATTTCTGCCCACTTCTGTTCTCCTGTGGGAGCTCAGAATGTCCCATGAAATGCTGTTTCTTAAGGGACATCACAAAAATATCTGGGAAAGCAGTTTGGACTGCTATGAGAAGGAGGTGGAAAAATCACACTACATGGGTGGAAGTCTTTGAGTGCAATAACACAAGAGATTTAGTGCAGCAGTATCCCAGCTCTGAAAAAGCTGGATCTCTTTTATCTGTACCCCGGCATCACAAAGCCCCCATCCTGCTGCTTGGGAAAGGCCAGGCCACATATGCACAAGAGGAGCATTCAGACTGCTCATGTGCATGCCGAGTGGGTGCAGCATGTGCCCAGCCATTCAGGCAGCCTGGAAATGAGCCCTATATACAGTTGGAGGTTAGCTACTAGGAAGTTCATGGTAGCTATTTAATCTGGCCCCAGCCTGTCCTTAGACAAGAAGAAGACTGCAGATTTATACCCGCTCTTCTCTCTGAATCAGAGACTCAGAGCGGCTTACAGTCTTCTATATCTTCTGCCCCCACAACAGACACCCTGTGATGTGGGTGGGGCTGAGAGGGCTCTCACAGCAGCTGCCCTTTCAAGGACAACTCCTGCGACAGCTATGGCTAACCCAAGGCCATTCCAGCAGGTGCAAGTGGAGGAGTGGGTTCTCCCAGATAAGAGTCTGCACACTTAACCACTACACCAAACTGGCTCTCCAGGTATGTATGGGTGGGACACAGGAAGCAGATGTGCCTGTGAGATCAAGCACATTAAATCTGGATGAGAGGCCTGGCTAGGTCGGGCCAAATCTCTTGTGTGATCACATCCCTTGTGTCTGCACAAACTAGTCTGGATTGAAACCAAAGCCACATAGTCCAAATAGTTATGTGAATCAGCTATCTTCTATATAAGATAATAATCAAAAGAATAGCCTACTGGGTGACCTTGGGCCAGTCACAATTAGGGTTTCCAGACCCCCTGGTGGAGGCAGGAGTCCCTCACTGACAGCACCCCCCTGCTACCAATCAGCTGGCCAGCCTGAAAAATAATAATTATTTGTTCAAACAAGATCTGTCTGAATCAGAAAAATGGGGGAGTAGCTTACTCAGTTTATATCATATTTTAAACTGAGAGCTATTTTGTGTCAAGGGAACTACAGCTTGCAAAACTAGAACAGCTAATGTAGAATTAGAACATGGTTAATCAGGCCATATACCATAATGACGTAAAATTCTTAACATGAAATCTTAACTCCTAAGATAAAAATGGAAACATTTAGGAAGAAAAGCCTTTCCCTCAAAATAATTATAGTTTATTTCTTTTTTGCATATTGTTTCTGTTTACAACTATAAATTAAAAAAAGCTTAGAAAGAAGTTACAAAATTATGCTGAGTGGGTCAGAATAGCCCATGGTCTCTCACACATGACATCATTTCACAGCTTCTTTCTCTTCCTCAGCTGAAGTACAATCTTGCCGTTGACCCTATCTCCCAACTTGGCCACATATCATTTGGTAGCACTCTCTTCCTCAGAATCTAAAAAAAAAAAAAAAATTAAAATTAAAATCAAAACCATGTATGGGAACAGATCTGAATAGATTAAATGCAAAGATTTCTTATCTCAGTGCCCTGTTCATTATTAGTATTTCATTACCTTAAAAAAATAAATAGAAACTCAGACTCCACATAACAATGGCATTCATTTTTGCCATGCCTTTTAAAAAGCAAACCAGAGGTTCCCCTGCAAAGCCATTCATTTTAGGCATAACACTCACTAAGCAAACAGAACTTTATTTTCTATCTGTCTTAGATAGAAGGGATGATCAACCCTCCTCCCCCACAACCCTGATGGATGATAAATGGGCATGGAGCATTCGCAGGCGATATAGATGTGTGCACATATGACAATGTGTGAACAACAGTCAGAACTGGTTCAAAACAAGGAAATAAGTAGAAGCAAAGTATGAATTGCTCCAAGGGCTGGGAAGACCCATGCTATATAATCAGGAGGAATCTCCACAATGCTTAAATAGCTCAACAGCCCTTAGAAGGGTCCTGGAAGCCATAGGTTAGACAATGCTGGTTTCTAACTGTGGACAAATTGGTAACCTTCTGGTGGTAGGAGTGATAATATGGGGCCAGAAAGAAATTATATACTTGGTGAGATAATAGGAATCTCATTTCCTTGAGCCCCTTGAGAAAGTAAATAATTAACAGTGAATCTTAAGCAGAGTTATACCCTTTTGAATTGGATAGACTCAGGAGGGTGTAACCCCTGCTTAGGCCTGCTCTGACCCATAATTAATTGCAAAGCAAGACACATATCAGAGTGAGACACATGACATGGGAAGCTGCCTTCTACTGAATCAAGCTACTGATCCACAAAGAGTAGTATTGTCTATTCAGACTGGCAGTAGCTCTCCAAGGTCTCCAGCAGAGGTCTTTCACATCACTTCCTACACAATGTTTTTAACTGAAGATACCCAGAATTGAACTGTGGACTCTCTGCATGGCAAACAGATGCTTTACCATTCATGGCTGCCATTAGTCTTTTCCAAGGGAAAACAATTCCATGTATTGCCCTTCATATCTGACAAAGGGAACTTTGACTCTCAAAAACTTACACCCTGAAAATCTTGTTGGTCTTCAAGGTGCTACTGCACTCAAATCTTTTTCATATATCACCTTAGCACACTACTTGCAGCAACCAAAATCCAGCTGTAATAGCACAATATTATTTCATATGTGATGGAAGTAGGTGAGGAAATAACCACAGTTCAGACAGTTAGTCTGATAAGCATACTTGAAATTGCAGCATTGGCTGCTTTTTTAATTAAGAGAAAACCATCTCTGCAGTCTCTAAAGATTAAAAAAACATCATCATATAAATGTCATGAAATTGTGTCTGCATGAGTGGTCTATCATTAACAATATCTATGAGAGCCCAGTACCACTTACCATAGTTCGGAAGACCATCTGAACTCATTGTTTGGCAAACCCTATACAAGATGCCTACAGCCTGATAATAGTTATTTAATTGGTCTTGATATACTTCAAGGGCATACAGTCATGATTTTTCTCATGGCTGCACGATAACAGAACTGCACAGTAAGAAATGGACAGGATCCAACCCATAGGACATTAGATGAAGGTGCCAAAATACTCTCAACATGCTCACACAGTCAAAGCATAGATTAACACAAAAGCAAATATACTTTTCCCCACTGCCAAATCATGCTATATAATTTACAGGTATAAATTATGAATGTCCAACTTTTTAAAGAGACATTAATCAATTTTTAGTCTGTATCCCTAAGGCATGCATTTTGGTAATTAGATCTGCAAGCATGTACTTTGTGTGTGTGCATGTGTGTGTACATGCATATGCTATGTGGTAAGCATTTTAGTATATTGTTAACAGAAAGGACCTTTTCTTCTACACTGCAAGATCTTCAGAGTGATGGTCTGGAGAGAAACTAAAAACACACTGTAAACAAACAAGGTTCTTCTACTAGTGTCAGGTATACACATTTCCATCATGTTTCCCCTTAAGTGGAGCATGATGCACATAAGCCTTTCCCCTTGCAGCACTTGCCTTTCTTTTTTTGCCTGTAGTAACATTTCCTAGCAGTTGATTCATTTGCCATAAGAATGCTAGTTCTATGTCACTGCTCAACCAGTACTAAGGTGGCCTATGATAGCAAGCAAAATAAATCAGGTGATCAAGAAAAAGTGGTTTCCTCAAGTATAGCAAATTCTCTGAATTGCAAGCCAATCTGTTGTTTGTTTTCTGCATAGCATCTTAAGATACAGCTTGTGCAGGTCTCCTGCTGGGAGGTGCTTAGGCATCGTCTTCAGCTGTAGCTCATAGATATCATGAGGCAAGAAGGGAGTAATGAACAGTTCCCCTCTTCATCTGTTACACTGGAGCCATGACAAGTTTGTGTACCTTTGACATCCACTTTTGCAATCCTCCATAATGTTTACATCCACCCTGGAACATCATTAACTATCAGTGAAGTGGAGCATAATTAATAATCACTCCTGCACATGCTTATTTTGCAGGGCAGATTCCCCCACCCCATGAGAATCACTTGTAGTTGGAACAAAAACAATATCCACACATAATAATGAGAAACTGAAGCCTTTTTTAAAAGTATAAATATTGTAAAACATTTACAAGTAGTTTAGAGAGGCAAGATTCACAAGAGCCACATAAATTCAAAACACTTTTTATTTTCAATCACAACTTTCATTTTAAAGCTTTTGTTTTTTACTTTTCATAGTTGCAGAAGTGCATTTTTAAAAACTGTGTGGGGGTCAGGAATCATAAAAAGAAATCCAAACTGAACAGCTCAGTCATACCATTGCCAACTAGAAATCTGTAAGATGCTCTGGGAAGAATTTCAAAAATTTTCAAGGTAGGGATAATTGAATGTTTGTCTCCCAAAGAAGATCTGTTGAGGTGTTTTGTGTGCAAAATGTCCTTCAAAATCCATCCTAAAATCCATCCCATCAGGTTTTTCCCCCATTGGCTATTGAAATACTCAGCATCATATTTAGTCGGAATATTTTATGATGGCAACCAATAAAGGTTTGCATAGTGAATGTAATGCTGTCACAGCACCTTGATGCCAACAGATTTGACTTGATGATATAAAAATCAAGTTCAGAATGAGGACAATGCTTCCTGCAGTCCTTTCTGAGGATAACATAGCGAATGTACAGAGGAAACTGTGTAAATGCCCACAGAGTCAATTCACAGAGAAGCTAGTGCTTTCTACCTCTCTCTGAGCGAATATTTTTACCCCTCTTTGCAGACCCTTGTGAAATTGCTCAACATTTTGGCAAACCTCACCCCCCAAAACCTTCCCCTTACAGACCAGCCATACCACAAGGGCTCTTAAACCCTTTTGAGTGACAAATTCAGTTCTACTATGTAAAGTGATTTAGGAGTTTACAGCTCTTGATGCATTTATTTGCCTGGCATTAGAGTAGATTCTCTACCAATGTTATCTAAGAGACAGTGAGGTTATTCAGAAGCATTGCTCTTTGAAACTTCAGTGCACACATCAAAAAAGGCATATGCTGACATTCTTGAAAGCTGACAAGACTTTTGGACCTCCATATCAAGCATGAGCCAATCATTAGTAACAATGTGCTCAGCAAAATGGATTTAAAGCTTTCCCCTCTTCAGCAGATGTCTTTTGGGGGAAATGTTATTGTCATAGTCATGACTAAGGGTGCAGCACAGCTTCAGTTTTAACATGTTGGAAATGCTGACCAGTTTGTGCTGTGATGATTTAAAACACATATACAGAAACTTACATTTCATTGTAAAAGTAGTTCAGTTTTCAAAACCAAAACCAACTACCATTAAATACTAATAATTAGACCAATTAAGGTTTTCCTTTGGGACTAGTTTCAAGAGGGTAGTTGTGTTGGTTTGCAGTAAAACATTTAGATTAGAGTCCAGCAGTGTCTGACAAGGGGATTTTGACTCTTGAAAGTTTATCCTTGTAAAATCTTGTTGGTTTCCAAGGTGGTCTACTGGAATTGAATCTAGGCCTTTGGGACTGGTGAGAAATATTACACTTTTATTAGCCTGATTGGGAACCTCTGATGATGGAGCAAAGCTGGATGCAGTAAGTTATTTGTAGCTGGATCTGAATTCAAAATAACTGAAGAGAGTGGTTGACAAGAAAGCTCCTTCTTTTAGATTGATTTATAGGGATGCAAGACTCCAGGTGGGACCTGGAGATCCCTTGGAATTTCAGTTCAACTTCAGACTACAGAGATCAGTTCTCTGGAGAAAATGGATGCTTTAGAGGGTGGACTCTACAGCAATGTACCCATTGAGGTCCTCCCCAGACTCCATCCCCAAATCTCCAGGAGTCTTTCATCCTGGAAATGGCAACTCTAGTTATTACCTAGGGCACTCATAGGCCAATGACTGGATTGCTGGAATGTACTCTTCACAGGGCTTTTTTTCTGGGAAAAGAGATGTTGGGAATCTCAAAAGGGAATGAAGGAGAAAGACACAGATGCTCCTCGTTAACTTTTAAACATTTTTTGTTCTCAAAGCTTTTTGTTTCTACAAAGAGGTTCCAGAATTCCATTCTACCACATTCTCCCAGAAAAAGACCCCTGACTCTTAATGTAACTGCCCTTGGTAACTGAGTGTACTTGGTGCTCAGTCCTTGGGAGAAGCTTGGAGCACATCACAGTACCTTTGTTTAACTTGTCACAATTTAGCTTAGGTGTCTGAATAAGTAAGACACTTTAAAATATGCTTTCTCCCATACATTATCATGATCTGAAAAATCAACCAACTGATAATTAATAATCCTATGTCTGTTATGTGTGGAGATGTGAAAGCATAGGAAAATTCTGGAAAAATTGGGAAGGGGAAAACATTTTCCACAGGTATTTTCTTTTTTCAAGTTTCCAATGGAGAATCTCATGAGGGAATGGTTTTAGTGGCTGGGTGTTAATATTTTTCATGCTGCTTGATCTCTTAGAATTTTTTCTTCCTAGAAACTTAAGATGAGACAATCTACAGCACTAGATAATTACAATTCCTATATGATGTAGGTTTGCATCACTCTCAATTTTTTTTGCCTGGTTCTTTAGCATGTGGGAAAAAAACAACGTAAAATGTTTTTAAAATACCTAGCAGTAAGTTGTATGTGCCTCAAGAAGGTTGTTTCATTTCCTAAAGAAATCAAAAGTTTAGACTGGATAATAAAATAGGTATGACACAAATGTCACCCCCCCATTCCCAATTTCCGTTTTCTTATCAAAACAGGAGGGCAACTCTGTGGAAATATTACATCTCTGGGATAAATTCAAATTGTAGAGAAATTTTAAAATGATAAAATACAATCTATGAGTGAACTCCTCACCAATTATATAGGCACTGGCTAAAATACCGGATAGAAACCACACACCAGTTCCTGTCCCAGTGGATTATAACAACGCTCTAACTACATTTATATAGGTAGAGACTTTCCTCTGCTAAGGGAAGAAGGAAACAAATTCAGTATATCTCTTTTAAAAGCCAGTATCAAGACCTGGAACCTTATTCTAAAAGCCAAAACAGAATTGATAAAGATAATACACTTGTAAAAGGCAGCAGAAGCAACAGACCAGATTCAGACTTGGCACATGTATAGTAATATAGAGCATGTTTTATTCAGGACTCCTGAACCATAAATGTCAGTGTCATTCCATTAGTACTGAAGTGCATGAGACAAGAAATAGTTTGGCTACCTTGATATAAAATGCTGAATTACTATAAATCCTTTATGGAGCCTTCTGTTGACATTTTCTTGTTGCTGCCACCATTACTGCTTAACCATTCCAGCTGCAAGGTGAGAAATAAGCCCTTCCACTTTAATAAATAAACTGCATTAGCAAGTAATCAATGGAAAGGATAAAGGATTGAATTTATATTTTAGAGTTAAAAGAAAAATGCACTTTGTTCTAGGTGTTGTGATAAACAAATAAGACTGATATGAAGGCTTTCTTGTAAGGTTACGTTTTCCCTGGTGATGGATATGGTTGCCAACCTCCAGGTAGGGCTTGGAGATCTTCCAAAATTACAGCTAATCTCCAGATGACAGACATCAAAATTTCCCTGGGAAAAATGGCTGCACATGACATTATACCCCACTGAGCTCCCTTCCTTCCCTGAGCTCTACCCCCAAAATCTCTAAACTGACAACCCTAGTGGCACACTCTATCACTGGAAACCTGCTCACATCCATGATGGTGTCTCCGTTGGACTTAGTACTAAAACTTTTCTGTTTGAATTTCATTTGCAGTTAATCCAAAAGAGAGGTGGAAAGACTATGAATGCTATTTCATCCTGTTGTCAATTTCTTTCATGTAGTGACATTTTTATATTGGTTTAAATTGTTACCCGTCCTAAAGTTTCATCCTAAAGAATAAAAAGCAACAAAACCAAATCCCACATCCTTAAATTAAGTGTAGCAATTGGTTTGTTTGTGAGCAATTCTTTTCTAAGAGAGATCCTGAGACCCACAGCTACTAATCAAGCAATATGGTTTGAATTTCATCTACAAGCAAGGAATGATACTCTGTGATCCCAGACTTCATTTCTTCATTCAAAACCAGTCCATGATTTCTTTATTCCTCCCTCCAGCATTCCTCCAGCTAGCCCCTATAGCATTTAACACCTTGGTTAAAATATTGGTCTGTTGATTGTTCACAGAATCTTTATCACTAGTGCTGTGAAAACCTGTAATCACAGAAATGCTTTTTGTGTATCCCAGTATTTTTAACTAGAGTCAATAATGGCTGTAGTGCCTTTAGTTAGGAAATACTGTCAACAGGGTTGACAACTTACCATGTGATATGCCAAATGTTTCTGTAAAAGAAATGTGCATGCAGTACCTCTATACTTGACAAATGATTTCATACTTCAACACACGAAACCCTGGTAAACTGGGAATCCATTACTATGACCGAAGTGCATATGAAAATGTTTGCCCTTTTAACTGGGGACAAATGGCAATGCCTCACTTTTAAACATTAGCTGAAGTTTGAAAGTCTGGGGAACCAGACATATAGTATCTGAGAATCTCAGCAACACACTGTTTTTTCTTGCAATTTTTTTCAAGCAAAATTTTTTTATTTTTCTTCTCTTTAATATATACAGACTCTTGGGTATGAAAGGGGTAAGTGCCACTGTCAGTATACAAATGGGCAATAGCAACAACTTGTAGTTCAGTGCAAGCCAAGGTGGGAGCAGTGCGAACAGATTTTCCATGTTTTACTCATAAAGCACACATACATGAAATCTAAAATAAAGTCTCAAATGAAAGAAAAATGCATGTTACAGAGAACAGAAATCTCTTACTACAGTTAAGTACTTTGCCCAAGCAGAGGACCCTGCATTGTGTTCTGCAAAGTTCAATTTTAACCAAATTAATGAACTATAAGCAAAATGGTACCAACAAAATATTTCAGTCCTTAATGCTCAAAGTACAACAGACTATATAATTCACAGCTCAACAGCTCTGCCTCTTCAGAAGACAGATCAAAGATATCATGAGAGAGAGAGAAAGAGAAGCAGCAGCGTGCCTTCATTAGTCTGTTGTCATAGTTTTGTCAGTTGTGCCATTATGTTTGTAACTTTTTCTCCTAAGTAAATTGAGAGTTACCACTCTGCAAATCACTCTTAGCAGTTACCTTTCACCTGTAGAATTATAGGTGATGATATAGTTTCTGTGCACAGTAAGGAAGACATTCCCTCCCTGCAAAGCACAAGTCACTAGCTATAGTGAAAACTGAGCTAAGATGTAAAGGCGGGGGGGTGTGTGTGTGTGTGTGTGTGGAATCAAGTGTAGCTAAATATCAAAACTACTTCTTGCTGTGTTTAAAAAGAAAAAAGAAGGGATGGTTGAAAAGAAAACTCCACATTTTAATTCTGGTTCAGAAGTCTGTAAGCACTTCAGTGACAAGTATTGTTCTGAACTAAGACCACTCATGGGACAAAGGCAGAGTACGTGCAAGGAAAATTCTGTACTTCACACAATTCTTTTAAGAACTTTGGGATTGGCTCTCCTATAACCAAGATTCTGGTTAGGTTTACTTCACATATGAAACATGCATGGACTTGTAATGCAACTTAATTACACTAATCTATTTAGAATAGAACAAACCTTACTGTTGAACAAGAGGGGAAACACTGCCTACCATTTTGCTATTTTACAGGAAAATATAAGTTCTTATATGCAATAGCTTTTCCAGAAAGACTGCATAACAAATTGCACTGCCCAAAGCTATTATCTGCATACATAATATACAATTTACTTTTAGGCTCCTATAAATACTCCTTTTTTAAAAAAAAAAAATCAAATCACTCATTTTATTACTTTTCATTCAAATAAAAGAAGACTTTGATCAGTAACCCCTCTTGTAAACACTGCAGCCACCAATTAGAATAAAAGCACTTACAGGAGAAAATAGAATAAAATTTCTTAAGAGTCCCAAATGTAAACTTTCAATTATATACACATATATTTATATATTGCAAATTAAAAATTTAATCTCACATAAGCAGACTGTAAATAATATACACCTGTCTGATTTTTTTTAACACCTTTCCAGATGAACCTGAAAAGCTTAAATTCAAGGCACTATACTCCTGCCGGATTAATACAGTCATCTAACCATCAATTCAAGTAAATGTATTTTAAAGGTTGCCGTTTCAAACACCAGAACACAATGACGGAGAAGCAAGTATTGCCATAACAACAAACTTATTTGTGTGAAATCATTTCACAGTGATTGCCTGATGCAGCTCATGGCTGTGTGCACTAGCAGGCCTGAACTGGCTGCCAACAGGTAAACAAGAGACTGCTTATGGGCTCAAACACTCGACACAATCATTCTCAGGCATTAAGAAGCAACAAGGCTAGGTTATTCTCAAATGAGGGCCTGATGGGCTGACAACAGATTGCTGCACTGGCATTGGAAAGAGTGGCAAGCCGTTTTTTTCCAGAGCCAGACAATGTGCCATGCTCTGACCTCCCACAATTCCAGGCTGTGCTGTCAGGCCTGACCACTGCACTCCAAAAACTGGTGTAGGGAAAAGTCCTCCATATTGACAAAGAGGCATCACAAAAGGTTTTACTGTGCCAGAAAGGGTAGTACCTGGCATAGGCACTGGTATAGATGATGAAACTCCAGGAGTTAATGCAGCTGGCACTGGGCAAGACACTGGAACAATGCACTTGTCCCCCATTCCTGTTCTGACTGAATTAACCTACAAAAACAAACATAAAAAAGCGCAGCTATTAAGCTTGTACTCTCCTAACAGTGCAATACTCTATTGCTTTATAGTAAGGTCCATTTTCAAATCAACAGTGTCATGCTCTAGTTTATTCTGAGGGTATGTGCTGGTCTTGCTCCCTCCAGTGGCTGAGATTGTGAATGAGGTGGTACCATTAAACTCTTCTATTTGCATATAATTTATTATTCTAATTCAAATCCCTCCAGATTCATTTGAATAGTAGGGGATAAATTTCCTGGCCACTCCACTTTCACCACATAGCTATACTAGTCTATAGACATAGGCAACAAATAAACTGCATTCCTTCAAAACAAAACAAGGAAGTTCTTTCTCCTATTCCATCCCCTTTGACATCAAGCAGGAAATTCTGTTTGCCTGTGCACATTGTAAGCAGTTTTGAGCAGAAGCCAGGCAGCCTATAATATGCTGGTCTGTAGACATGGACATTTTCACTATTTGTGCAAAAAAAACCCCAAACCCATTGTCCTTTAGCAATCTCCCCACATAATTGTTGTAGACATTAGAACACATATACACAAAAGGGGTTACACCAAGCAGTTAAGCTTCATTGCTAATTGAAAATACCTACACATTACAGAACTGGAGAAGGGAGCAGGCAAGCTTTCTTTTCTGAACATTGACTTCCTGGGAATTATGTTCTTAATAATAGACCCACTACCACAAAAGCAATTATTTTACAAGAGGGCTGTCTGGTCCCCACATGGCAGGTTTTAATTTCACATATAATTTACAGCTTCTGGCAGTGATTCTGTTAAGTCAGCACATTCTCTTGAATGATGTTTCTTTTGGGCAAATCCCACTGTCTAGAAGATCAGGGCTGAATTGATATTGAATTGAATTACATCCAAGAAATTAAGTATGGCATTTTAAAGGTAAAAAATGTACACAAGTTTAAGTTAGACTGCCTAAGAAGTTTAAAAAAAAAAGTCTCCATCATGTTTGTATATCTGAGGAATTCTGATCTCTGATATATTGGCTGAAAAAGACCACTAAATTATTCGGGTTCCAAGAATATCTTCTAAATATAATTTTAAAAAAACAACAACCTGGCAGGATGAATCACTTCATTAATAATATTCACAATAACAAGTTTCTTTGCAACATTTTTTGTTCTTCATTCCATAATTCATTCCTTAACAGAAGAAAGATGCTTAACAGAAGAAATAGTTAAAGGGAAAGCAGTATATAACAGAAGAAAGATGCAAACATAATGGAATACACAATTGTAATGGGCACACTAGCTCTAGAGACCTACAGTAGCTATGAAAGCACCGCCAATGGTTTCCACAAATTCTCCTGAGACATTTGATAAATGCTTGCAGAGCAGAGTTGGATCACCTATACCTCTAGTGGCCACTTGAGTATTTTCGTTATTCAGAGAATTATTCAGGAACTGGAAGTCTATGATGGAGGTGTCTGTGTGGGGGAGACAACCTGATCTCACAGGTAAAATCACTGTCAGCTAGCAATAAGGGATTCCCAGTTGCAGAGCACAAGCCCCTGTAAGCATGAAGAACATTGGGGGGAGAACGCTAAACATGAAGGGCAAATAATGTTTAAAAACAGATAACAACAATAGTCTTTTGCCCTTCCAGAACATTCAAGAAGAAGCAACACAATAACATGTATGCTATCCAGTTGTTTTTCTCAGTTAACTATTGACTGGGGCATTAAATTCATAGTCGAAAAAGAAATGTAACACAACAGTGTAGAATATCTCTGACTGCCAGAGCTTTTGAAGTTGATTTCCATTTCTTTGGAAGTAGCATGTTTCTACATTTGGCAAGCATTTAGCATAAATAAAATTGCTTTATGGACTAGATTTGGCTCAGGATCCTCTAAATGAGCATCATTCACCAAAGATCCTGCAATTTTTGTGCTTCCATAGTAGCTAATACTATCAACCTAATTGGCTGCTATTGTTCTACATATTAAACATTATTGAGGAAATAGTGAGGCTATCTTTCCTACATCTCCTACTTACTTAGGTGTTTACAAACAATGTACTTGCCAGCAATCTGAAATTGAATTTTTGTGCTTAAACATGCTTATGCATAAGTGTGCTTAAAGATCAGGGCTTGTATAACCTTCATATTTATTCTTGATGACCTCCCACAACCTCAATTCTGAACAACAAACCTATACATTCTCCCAGTCTCAGTGATGGATTACAGTCCAGTATGTGGGAATTATTACATGTATGTGTGAATCAGCATTTTCTCATGAACCATTTTGCTAGCCCTGGTAGGAAAGGTACTGCAATTAAACTTAAGAGGAGGCAAAGGTCATAGGTTGGATGTAGGACTGATCACTTTAAATCAATTTCCACCCACTGGTACAGAATAAGAAAAATCATTGGTCAATCTGCCATGCTCTTATGCTACCTGCCAATATACTAAACTTCTATCATCTCGTACTAATAAGTATAATTCTAACTCTTACCAGTAAGTAAACTAAACTTCAATCTCAGAACTAGCTTGAGTCATAGGAAAGGACAAAAACAGTTGAAGAGAAAGATAGTAGAGCCAGCCAAGGCATAGGAAAAGCAGCAGCAAACAAAGGTTAAGGGAACGGAGAAAGAAAGAGAATATGCCATGAAGGGGGCAAGGAAAGAGGATTAAACTGTGAACTAAACCGTACACTATATATATGCTACTGTTTCCATGTATTTATTTAAATGTTTTTATCTTGCTTTTCCCCTACACTGGGGATTCAAAACTGCTTACAAAGTAAAATCCACGTAAATAGTAAAAACTAAAACAAAAATATATGACACCAGGGCTTTTTTTGAGCAGCAATGCAATTCTGACTGGCTGGGTGTCGGGGGTGTAGCCTAATATGCAAATGAGTTCCTGCTGGGCTTTTTCTACAAACAAAAAAGCCCTGTGTGACACAATAAGCCTCCCCAGTCAAACTTAAAACAAGTGATGAACAAGGACATACTGGGCTGATACTGGTTCCACTGAACAGCTCACTTTTGATCATGGGTTAAAAACCATGGGTTAAAAACACTGTTTGCCCACCAAGGTCGGAATAAAGAGACGGACACAATGCATTGGAATAAAATTGGGCCACTTTATTAACTCGCAACATGAACAGCAAGGGCACCCCACCAGCGGCCTGGCCAGGGCTAGGGGTCACCGCGACCGCTCCCCTGCCATTAACGGGCGAGAGACCCAGCCCCCCAGCCAGAGCTGAGCGACTCAGCTCCCTCCAGGCAGGCCCAGCAGGGAGGCCCGCACCAGAGGGCCCAAACCCAGACGCACATCTCGGCAGAAAGGCACCCTCTAGCCGAGCCTCCTGGACAGTCTGCATTCTCCAAACCCCAAGGTCGATCATGCCAGACCCCAAAATTCCCCAAAAGGGGGATGCTTCACAGTCCTCCCCTAGCCGCATAGTGTCCTAAACCCCTAAAACCTGCCAACTAAAGTGACCACCTATTTAAAGGCACCTTCCCCAAGCCAATTCCTCAATCCACTGCACTGCTATGCAGGGTAGGCGAAAAACACACCCCAGTACCAGCCAATCAACCGGGGCATAAAAAATTCCTACCCGGCTCCTCAAATGAGGCAACCAGCAATGCCTACATAACAGACAGGGCGGGTGGGAGGGCCGATCGCCGAGGGACTGACAAGGAACGAGGAGCTAGCCGACAACGCGGCTAAACCCCGCCCCCAGCAAAGCGCGCCCAAACGGGTGAACTCCGTCCCTTCCCTCCCTGGTGGGCAAACAGATCCAAGCAGCCTAGCAGCTACGCTGCAGGCTGCAGGATCAAGATTTTGAGCCAAACATTGTATCTATTAACTTTCTACTAAAACCTAACTCATTTCCTGATGAACTGTTATCTTCTATTTCGATATATCTGAGGAAGTCTGCAGGCACACAACAGCTCATACCTTGAATAAACCTATGTTGGTCTTAAAAGTGCCGCTGGACTGTTGCTTCAGACCAACATGGTTGCCCACCTAGATCTATCAAGTTTCCTGACTGTAATAGGCATGATTCTATAGGCATGAATGAAACAGAAGGATTCTTTTGTTGCCAAAGCTTTGCATCTATTTCTGCTATGGGGTCACAGATTCTGGAGATCTTCAAGATCCTCTTGTAGTTCTTTTTTCCTTTTTTGTGGGGGAGGGAAAAGATACCTTTCACAATTTTCTTTTTAGAATCTGAAATTATATTTGATAGAGAGATTCTGCTCATTTGAACCTTCTTGATTCTGCTGTTTAATGATGTTAGCATCCTTCTGTGCTTGTTTTTGACTTGTCTAATATATGATATACATTCCATTGGAACTCAGTTTTTAATAATTATCCCTCAAAATGATTTCTATCTAATCCTCCCAACCAAAGTCTTGTTAATATCTTAGATATTCTCCATCTTGGGAAAATGTGTAACTCAATGTCAGACCCTTTGTCATTTGTGGGTTCCAGGAACCAACTGTGGTTGTCTGCAGGGTTGGCGGTGACATCCATGCCAGCTACAATAAGAACATTTCATCAATATATCAAGACTCCTTGGTGTATATAACAATATGTATCACTTTTTATGTAAAAAAAATCACCACACCTTCCTTTGCATTTCTTTTGAAAACCATTACTTCCTTAATTACCTGCACAATCAATTATTAAAATTCTGAAGGAGTTAAATCTGTAATCCTATGCACACTGACTTGGGACCAAATTCCATTAAAACAGCTATGACTGAGTGAATAGTTCTGAATGAATATGCCTAGGTTGATACAGTAAATGTGTTCATATCAATGGAAATCAGGGCTTTTTTTGTATCAGGAACTCCTTTGCATATTAGGCCACGCAGCCCTCATGTGGCCAATCCTCCAAGGGCTTTCAGTTCTTAGTACAGGTCCTGCTGTAAGCTCCAGGAGGATTGGCTACATCAGGGTGTGTGTGGCCTATTATGCAAAGGAGTTCCTGATACAAAAAAAGCCCTGGTGGAAATTAAGTGCTGAAATGATCTGTTAACTAAATTCTAATCCAGTGAGAGATCTGTATTTGTAAACAACCTTCAACATGTTACTGATGCAGATTTGAATGCACATCGAATTACACATTTCATCAGCCTCACAATGCTTAATTGAGTCCTGCTACATTGACTGGCTATATCTTTTGTTGACAGCAGGGATGCAGTATCTGCATCCCAAGCTCTCCAGTTGTTATACAACACTACTGCTGATTAGCCCATAATGTCAGCTAGATCAGGGTCCGTAATAAAAGATCAGGGTCTGTATTAAAATAGTAATTAAAGTACTGTCATAACATACTTTACTAAGTCTTCAGCATGTGATTCTTCTCTACTTTTCACTTGCCTTACGTTTCCTATGTCATATTACAGCTAGTATGACCATAAGAATCTAATAGTGGCCATACTGGATAACATCAATGGTCTATTTAATCCAACATCCTGCTTCACCCAGTGGCCTGCCAGTCACACCCCCTGAGGAGACTTACAATCATGGTATGGAATCCAAAGCCCTTCTGTTGTCGCCCCCAGTGCTAGTATTCAGGATCCAGTTAGTCCTCAGGACTAACTGTCACTGATAGGCCTGACTTTCATGCATTTGTATAAACCCATTTTAAAGGCATCTAAATTAGTACCCATTACTATATATCCTGGGGCAGTGAATTACACAAGTTTATAGCTGAATGGTAACCCACTTTCTCTCTTGTACTCTGAAGAGGACTATGATGAATGTCCAGTGGTACTTGAACATTATGGTACACTGTTCACTAAAAGCAACAGACATAAAATGTTCACTGAAGCAAGTGCAGACTTTACTCCCTCTTATTTTTAATTTATTTTCATCCTGCACCCACACAAAAATTCTTGCTTCTCAGCCAACTAGCTAGAGTCAAGCTCAAACAGATGCTTCATTCTACTATTCCCAGTATAACATATCACCTACTTGTCACTGAAACAAGACTACGCCCTTTATGTCGACTTCAGCATTTCTTCCTAACTCATTCTTTTTCCCTGTCTCCATTTCACACCTTATGGACTCTGACCAAATCATTGCAACACATGTCATAGGAGAAAAAAATAAAACATAGTTGTACAATATACTGGTTACAACCTTTCAAAGACAAGTTCTTCCATTTGATTAACTGTTATACATAGTATAAGGCAATATGCTATGTTAGGATATAGTTAGGAAACTATATCTACAGATCATTTGTAAACTATATGCAAAGTTTACAAATGATAAGCTGACATGGTACTGCTTATCTCCATTACAGTTTAAAATTATATTCCATGCACATTTCATGATGTGTTAAAAAAAAGATAAAATGGCCACCCTTGTAGATGATTGGCTTCAAAATGGAAATAAATTTATGTTAGCCATTCATGTTTCAGGACCAAACAGACATCATGTTATGTGGTACACTGTAGAATTGTCTATGCTAAAAAAGCAAATAGAACAGAGCAAACGAATTACTGTAGGCAACTGATCCAAGAGGAGATACCAGTTTTCTCCAGTATTAGATATGAAATTTTGTCTTAGAAGAAGGATGACAATAAGAACAACAGAACCTTGAATAAAATTAACCAGGATGAGCAGAGCAGATTGCATACTGTATGGCAAAAAAGGGAGAGTTACTATATTCCCACATGAACAGTATGCAATCACCTTTCAAAATTAAAGGTTTGTTTGTGAATCATCATGTATTAATATATACAGTAAGCATTTACAAAATGTAATACAAATAATAATATGGTGCCTAGCTTCTATGGTCTTTTCTTCTCTCTGGAAAGGCAATGAGTCTCTTAGGACTTGCAGAAGCTCAGCACCTGTTTTTATCCAAGGACATTTGATCCTGCTTCCTGCATTTTACTGTCCAATTTAATGGAAAGAAAAGATATTGTTGAGTCAGAATCTTCACTGCTTTGCAGCCCCTTCCTGCTCTACATGTGCTTCTGGATTAATCCTTTAACTGCATATATTTAGGAGCTCAAGCATTATAACAAGATTTTAATCAGCTGTACAGTTCTGGGGAAAATACTCAAATTGTATATAGGAAGTGAGTGCTGATTTGTAATAAATATTTATCCAGCTAACCTAAAGTGTATTAGAAGTACAATTTTGCAGGTAAGACACCTGCATGTAACCATTTGCAGACAGAATGGTAACCTGCCTAAGAAATAAGACCTAAGATTCAGAAAATGTATCTATCTAGTTGCCAAGGTAATCACCCATACTTCATTGCATTCTTTCTCTTGTTCTCCCATAACATGAAGTTGAATCTGGCTTTCACATATGGAACTCAGATTGAAGAAGTGATCTCAGCTGCTTTCCTCTTCTCTTTCTAGCTCCCTATACAACTGAAAAACTGCTCTAGAAGGATGGAGGACCGTTGCAAACAATGTGGGGTATGGTGCAGAGGGGGAAATGGGCAGAAGTTCTTTATTTTCTGGGAGGGGAAGGGCATTCCCACCAACTTAGTACTTCCCACTTCAGTTGGCCCCTGCCACATCCCACAGTTAAGGTCCGTTCCATGAGCTTTACTGCAATCTAACAATTTTTAAAAAATGTTATCACAATCCTATGAAAACAGCTACTATTAAACATATTTTAATAAAAATATTGTGATAATCAGCTACAATATTAATAAGAAAGTTTGTAGGTGTTACCAACCAATATTTTACAATGGTTTTATTACAGGCAGACACCTACACAGATGCATCCCCAGGTTTTTCCCCGAGTTCTAACTTTGTGCTTTCATTATTAGAACTTCGTTTACTACTTATTTTCAGTCTTTGTAGAATAAAAGTAAAACAGCAGTAATTCAATATGGAATCCTAACATCTAAGAAAGCACCAAGAAATAAAATCCAGTGACAAGTGAAATTTTGTGTAATATAATTCCCCTGTAGAATGGTGTTAGCTTCTATTTTCTGTTTGTCACCTATACTTGCATGTGGATCCAGGATATCTAGTAAGCTTTGCAGGGATATTTTCAAACATGCACAGTACTCTGTAGAAAAGAGCTGCCAATTCGCTTCAGTGACAAAAGAGGCTCCTCACTGCATGAACATAGCATGTATATATGGAATATTCAACATACTGGTAGAAAATGGAGGCAGCCCTGCTTGCTAATAACTGTGGGTGTACATTGTGGGGAGGGCCATAGGAACGCAAGTTTGTATTTGCATACTCTTATTTATCAACATGTACTCCATGTACCCTGGCTGAAGATAATCAACCTTGGAAATGGGTGGTGGTGGTGATGACAGAGGATCCATCTTTCATTTTTACCACACTGGCATCTATCAATTAGGCTTTCTGCTGGGAAATATATATCCATAATATAAATATTTAAAAAAAGAAAACTCCATCTTTCCCTTTTAAAAGGCAGATCACTGGCACAGCCTTTAGCAGAAGAACCTGCAAGCTGATGCTACCAAGCCTGTATTCCAGCAAAGTACTGGATATAGATTTTAATAATTTATATAAAATAACAGAAACTTCAGCAAAGTTGTTTAAATTTTTTTTAAAGACAAGCAACCTTTGATTACCAGTGAGTGTATTGCTGCATTTCCACTATTAAGTCACAATTCTTCATTTGTAAAAAACTTTTATGCTGAAATATACATTGTCAAGACCAAGTCCAGGGAGACAAAAAATAAGCTATTTTAGCAGTTATTGAAGTGAAATGGATATTTATATGGAGTATGCTCTTTTAAGCTTAGGTCCTCCAAACACCAGCTCTGCAATGGCTTTCAGACACAAACCAAAATGTAATGCTCTTCAAGGAGTGCCACTTACTCCACACATCTCATTCTGTGTCTGCATCGGATTAGCTTTAGGCTCCATGTCTTGCCGTTTTTGGTTCTGCTTCAGTTGATTTAAAGATGGTTTTGCTTGTACAGCTCCCACTGTTTTGCTTGTCCATTGATCCACCAACTTGTGGAGATCATCTGTGAAAGTTCCTTTCTTGTTGTTACTATTGTTTGCTTGTACCTGTAGTGTTGTTTGCGGTAGAGGGTCTGGACATGCTACAAGACTGTTTGTTGAAGATCCTAAGATATCACAAAAAGAAAAGAATCAAAAGCATGTCAATACTGGCACCCTATATTTTTCTCTGGGTTATATTCACTCTTTCATAAAATTTCAAAATCTCAGCTGCTGGTTTTCCTTCCAACTACTTCTTCCAAAGAACAGTTTTGCTCCAAAAATAGCCTAAGAAATTACACTTGCAGTTATTCTATTGATGATATGTATATAAAAATAGATTCACTAATTATGGGGAATTTTTTTTTAAATTACACTGAAAGTGCACAGTTTTTATGAATCTCTCACAAGAGTAAATATTGGACAAAGGCTCTATACAAAATGGAACATTAAAAAATTGATAGGAAATTAAATCCAGATATCCTTAAGATGTCCCTGGCATGCATCTTGGAAACAATGCTGGGAAGCCTTGTTTAGTACTTGGATGGCAGACCACCAAATAAGTCCAGGGTTGCAAGGAAGGAAGGGTTGCTAGAGAAGCAGGAAATTCAAAACCACCTCTGAACATCTCTTGCCTTGAAAACCCTAAGGGGTCACCATAAGTCAGTCTCAGCTGTGATAGCACTTTGCAGCAGGACCGGATCTACATGTTTTTTCAGGTGGGGGCAAAATTAAAAAATGACACCCCCTTATGAGCCATTCTATCTTATGGAATGGACTCCATACTGAATTTGGTGCCCCCCCTCCATCAGTGCCCAGGGAAAGCACCCCCCTCTGCCCCTCCCTAGATCCAGCCCTGCTTTACAGATACTTAATCCTTAACATGCATTAGGAGTCTTATGGCACCTTGAAATAACATATTTTTATTGCAGCATAAGCTTTTATGGACTATAACTTACTTCCTTAGATATATGCAAGAGGCCTGATTGCTCTGGAGAGCATTATAACTGAGTGAAAGAGATCCTGGAGAAATGCTGACAGTAAGGGCAGACAATATTGGACTGACTTCATAAAATAACTTCAGAAGTTCACCGTAGACTAACATGGCTACCACTCTGAATTTGCTATTCCAGGTGGAATGGCTGTTAGGGCTAAATGTTATATTTGTACTATGCAATCTCAGTATTGGCTTTAATGTTTGAAGTTAATGAAATTCTAGTGCACTTTCTTGGGAGTAAGCCCATTTGCTAATATGAAACTTACTTCTGAGTAGTTGCTTAGGATTTTAGTTCTGATGTCTGGGAATTATAGATCTCTCAATGAGCTCCCCTATTCTCTCTAGAGTACTAGAAGAACACCAGCTTTGTTTACTGTATTGTTTAGTTTAATTTATTGCAAAACTTTTCTGTGCCACCTTTCTACCCAAAGCAGTGAACGTCAAACATTGAAAACATGTTAAATTATATGTTGATAGCCACCCTCAGCCTGTTCACTGGGAGGGTGGGATACAAATAGAAATAAGTGAATTAAACAAACAAATGAACAAACAAATAAATAAATAAACAAACACAATAATTCAATAAAACCTATAATTACACAGAACACCAAAAACCAGGAAGGAGACCAATAACAGTTATCAGGTGTATGCCAAACAGAATAAAAAAGTTTTCACCCATTGGCAGAAGACAATAGAGGTAGACGAATAATCCCGGGAAGGGAGTTCCAAAGTTTTGATACCATGACCCAATGTTAACCATCTGGCCTTGGATGGCAGGGGCAACCAAAACAAAGGCTCCAAAGATGACTGGAATGGTCATTATGTGTATGAGGCGCCAAATACAGGATCAGGGCAGCAAAACTGTAGCTTTTTTTTTTTTGTATGCTCAATTTAGATAAAAGCTAAATTTTGTATGTGCCATTCTTGCCACCACAGCAAAAACATTTGGGAGACATCCACATTCGTCTGATCTCAGTGAACTCCCAGATGCTTCCATGAATTTGAAATGCAGTTTAAGGAAATTACATGACTATTTAAGCATTTTATTTGATGTTTAAGGAAATGTTTATGGAGAAATACCAAAAGACACCTGGAATTAATAATAAATTATATTTAATATCTAATGTAGCTTAACTGTGCCCTCACTTGGATAGCCCAGACTATCTCATCAAAGCTTGGAAGCTAAGTAGGATCAGCCCTGGCTAGTAATTGACTCAACTGGGAGGCCACCAAGGAAGTCAAGGATTGCTATGTAAAGGCAGGTAAAGATAAACCACCTCTGAATGCCTCTTTCCTTGAAAGTGCTATGAGGTTTCTATAAGTTGTCTGTGACTTGATGGCAAAAAAAAAAGCATGACTATGTGAGTACTTAGCACACTTATATTCTGAATCAAGGACAGCTGATATGAAAGAAATTACTCAGAATATATTTTGCTCATAGCAATAAAATCAGTATTCACCACAAACTGACATACAGATTCTAATACCAGAGTTAAAAGAATCTGGGGGAAAATATTTTTGAATTTTTTCAAGAACATTTAACTACTAAGCCCAAAGACCAAGATTTGGAGCAAAAAAGTTCATAGCTGTTGCTAAATTATATTATGATGAGCCAATGTATTAATTTCTGCTGCTGTGACTTTTCAAAGAAAGTGATGTGCAATATGAGTACATCTACTGGTGCTTTTCTCTCTATGCATAGAACACTCATACATTCTCTTACAAACTTTTGTGCTCAGTTTACTCTCTTGAAAAATGAACCAGTGAAATGATGTGCTATTCTCAAGGATTAAATCTCAACAACTGTTCAGAAATTCAAACATCTCAATAGGTGTAAGAAAGTGTTAAGCTATATTACTCAACAGCAGCAAAACAGCAATGTAAAGAAGCAGTGTTAATAATAATAATAATAAATTAGATAAGCACACTCCTCAGCTTTGTCTCATAAACACACAGGTACACTCTGAAAAAAGTACAGTGGTCTTGCAACATGCATGCATCTCAGAGCATCACCCGCATGCAAATCTAGCAATAAGATATTAACTATTAATTCATACACAGCCTGTATTTAATGCCAGTATGGATGCAATGTCTATTGTTTAAATAAACCACTAGATTATATTTAAAATAAAGCAGCCCATGCTTAGAAAGAAACATTAGAAAGCCAAAAAAAAAAGAGAGGGATAGTTACTACTACTGTGATCTTTGCCTAGACATAGTCGTTTCAGGGTGGACCCTACAAAGTAAAATGATACAAGACATACAAAGTTAGGCAAGACTAAAAGGGGAGGGGGAAGTCTGATGGAAAATCTTCGGAATTTTTAAACAATGAGAAGTAATCAGTTGGCAAAAAGGAACAGACAGAAAGTCAGCAGTTCAGCATGAAGACAAAAAATTACTGGGCAGCTCAAAACTGGAATAAATTTGCTGCTATCAAAATAAATGATTTGCAGTTTTTAATTTGGGACCTTCAATAAATACTGAGATGTGTTTTAAAAATCATACTACTTCCAAGTGTTTTGATTCCTATTTTATTTGTGTTGCTATCTATATTGAACTATGTTTATCTTGTTAGTAATTAATAGCAATAATAATTTCAGGAACAAACTAGCTTTACTATTAAATACCAGTTGCTTGAAGAGCTTCTCCAAAGTGTATTTTATAAACTGAAAAACACCCATTTATTTGCATGCCTGTGTTGCTAATTTATAAGCTTCAGTGACTGAAAATACAAAACACTGACCCTTCTATATTATCTTCAAGCAAGTTGATTAGTCAGATGCCAATATAAATTACAGTAAGTGGCATATTGAGTCACTTGTATGAAACATTCAAATTTCATTCATAAGTTCATTTGTATCTTTTCTTTAAAAGTTCCATGTGCAAACAAACAGTATGAGATTTGAATCTATTTTTTTTAAATCCTGAAAACAAAAATAATCTTCCAAGTATTGATAGTTAAAAAACAAGACTAAAATCTATGACGTGTGTGAATTACAATGCAATTGTAAAGACATTTTGTCATTAAGCCTCACTGAATACTCCTGAGTAAGCTTCTGAGTAGGCCTGTTTAGAATTGCTGTTTTAACTTAGGTTTGTTACTTCCTGATGAATCTGGATTCTAAACACCCCCTGCAGGCATCACCTCACCATCCCCTGAAGCTATAAATTAAAGCCCTTCATTACATATTTTTCTCAGTGATACAAAAATTGAGCATCTTGAAGTAGTCTAAACAAAAAGGAGTAGCAGATTCCATCTGCTTGTGTCCACAAACAAGACATTTTGTTTATTGCCTGAAAAACTTCAACCAGGCAACAGATTACTGCAAGTGCTTAAAGGAAATTTAGAAATGAAACATGTCAGTTGATATGGCATGTAAAATGGGCCTACAAATGTCCCAGGGATACAATAAAAACCCATTTTTTTATCCTCTAAGGTTAATAAAATATTAAATTATTATAAAATAGCCGATAGCTACTTAATACCAGAAACAATTTTGATAAAGAGAACAGCTTCCATGCCTGCTTAGACTTCACCCTTTATTCACCAAATACCCTCCCCTGGAAAGAACAGAATTTTTTGATAATGTGAGGGAGTTATGATTAAACATATGTTGTGAAGCTTAGATCAGATATAAAGTTCTTCTCACAGTGATAGAGGTTTGGGAGGAATATTTCATATTTTGGTTAAGGGTGTTCCAAATGGGACTTAACCACTTTATAGGCTTCTCTAACAAAAAACAGATTACAAATATTTCATATATTTTAAAGTAAATTAAATACACAAATAATTTAGATTTAAAGCTTCTGAAAGGAATGCCTGAGACACATTTTAAATGTATTAGTACTATATTAGTACTATGTGTGTGTATATATATATATATATTTGGCCGCTGTGTGACACAGAATGTTGGACTGGATGGGCCATTGGCCTGATCTAACATGGCTTCTCTTATGTTCTTATGTTCTTATATTAAACTGAATTATCATTTAAAAAAATCAAAAGCACTCTGATATTAACAGACTTTTATCAGATAACCAATGGTTACTCAAACTCCTATTGTTAGAAATTTTGCTAGATATAATGGTATTTCAATGTATCATCGGGGTGCTGCTGTAACTCAGTGGCTCAGTGCTTTGTATGCAGAAGGTCCCAAATTCAGTCCTTGGCATGTCTATAAAAGGACCAGGTAGCAGGTGATTTAAAAGACCTCTGCCTGGAGAACTGCTGCCAGTCAGAGTTGACAATACTGAACTTAACCCAGGATCTGACTCAGTAGAAGTCAGCTTCATGTATTCATGCGCACTTTGCTCCCACTTTAAAAGGCTGCTTATGAAACTTCTTGTGCACAGCATCTCATTCTTTTCAGATACACGTATTACCACAGAGAGCTCAGTTCTCCTTAGTTGTTCAGCTATTAACCATATTTTATCCCACTCAAAAGCAAAGGATGAGACAACCAGTTAGCTCACACTTCAGGTTTTGAACTTTTTTTCTGATTTTTATATACAAAAATGTTTCAGGGATACTGATATATGGAAGGTCCAGGTACCAGAGTTTTGTAAATCATAAATTTTAAAAAGGGGGAAGCTGCCCCAGACAGTGGTGCTGAATACTGGATAGGAAACAGTTCTCATTGGAGAAGGGATTCAGTCTCAGATAACTAGTTGAGACTTCAGGAAAAAACAAATTCTATGTAAGGTTACATTTTTTATGTCAATGTGAAGATATTGTAATGATCACTTCACTGTCTGGTGCGCCATAGGCAACAAAATCTGGTTAAGTACACTGGCTAGATGGCTTGAGAAACTGGACAATTTTATAAAATTATCAAATGTAACATCTGCCAGGAGAAAAATTTATTAAGAGATTTCAAAGTTTTGTAGTATATACCGCTAAAATCAGCCCCTTTTACTAAATTTTCAATCCAAATTACAGCATATTCAATTAACTTAGATTTTCTTTACATCACACAGTTCTCTTTGTCCTTTCATCAAAATCTATGGAGGGACAGGAAGTGTTAGAGCAATGTCTGGTAAAAATGGATGACTGGATGAGTTTTTTTTTTTTTTTTTAATGATGGTTAATCCCTACAGATGGAAGTGTGATGGCTGAGAATAAGGCTGATTTACAAACTGGGGCTATCCCAGTATTGGGTTAGAAAGATCAGGTGAGCAGCTTGGGAATACTTCTGGAACACCTTTTACAAATTTAGGTTAGTTTATCAGCTGTGATCTTTCCAGTCACACATGCCTTAGTAGCATCCACACTTGACTACTTTAATGTGCTCTATGCAGGGCTGCCACTGACAATGGTTCAGAAATTTCAGTTGGTCCAAAATGCCCATATGAAGTCAGTGCTTGACCATCCATCTTGTCTTCCAGTCTTTTCCAGGTTCAATGCCAGGGGCTGTTATTGACCTTTAAAGCGCTAAATGGTTTAGGCACATGGTACCTGAAGGACCACTACTAGCCTGAAACTTAAGTCAGCCCAGGCCAGGAAGCAGTCTTCTAGAACAAGCTTTAGCAGAGGTTCAGCTTGTGGGGACTCAGGAGAAGACTTTTTCAGTTTTGCCTCCTAACTTCAAAATGGAACAAAGTACAACTTCAATGCCACATCAGGATAAAATGGAGGAGAGGAGAACAATGTAAGCTACTTTGGATCCTCAGTGAGGAGACAAGAAATAAATGAAGTACATAAACTCCTCCCTTTGGAGTTGATACTTCCCTAGAGGCCTTTCAGATGGGTTGAAAGGCTAACCAAACTATTTTGTTGAAAGTATCCTTACTTCAAAATGTTGTCACAGTTATATTGCCTAGGAGACAAGCACCAAGAATTGGAAGACTTATATGAGCAGTTGAGCTACCTAATTTAAATAATGGGAAAGTTTCACATAATAACTTTGTATGTCCTCTGTTTCCTTTAATACATATTGCTATGGATCTAAAAAAGACAATGGCATTAGATGAAAACAGCAAATAAAGAAAACTATTCTGATACTGATGGTATAAAAAAGGTGACAGTCACACCAGACTGTAAATAAGAATTATATCCTAGTGCATTATCTCTGCATTTATAGATTAATGTTGAAGTAATATAATGAGTAATGCAATGAATATAATGAGTTCCATATTCTAAAACACATACCTATTAGTTCTCACCTCCCTTTGTAATTAGACTTTAGTGGAGTTTGAAAATTAGAAAAGCATTATTTAGAAATCAAGAAGGATGTATTGAAAGTAGTCTTGTGCCTTTGATCTGTACCACCTCAATAATGATAAAAATGTATAGGTCCAATGGGAAAAGTTTGATATAAATGAAAATGAATATTAAATTAGCTGAATGTTTAAGAGAACATTAGCTCTATTTTGGCACTGTATATAAGCATGCCCTAGACTACCTTGTCAGTACAATATAACTTATTAAAATATGTTTGATACATAGTATAAATATCCATTTTTTAAGAATACCTATGAGGTTTGGTTGAACTGCCAATTAGTGTTATAATACAATTCAGAAAAAGGTTATTTACTATTAGTTTCACCACTGTTTGAAATCAACCTAGACATGATACCAATAATCATTTCTAGAATGTCGTAAATTCTAGTTTAATTTTTTTTTCTGTGCTTTGATGAACTGCTTGTTGACTTCAACTCTTGAGGTCACATGAGGTCACAAGAAAAATAAACTGAGTAAAGTGCTCCAGCTAGGTGAGTTTACAGTAAAAGCCATACTGCACTTTATAGCAGATTAACCAGAAAAGTTTCATTTAACAAAATTCACTTGAACTAAGGCAAAGGGTATAATGATGAGGAGAAAATACTGCCTAGGATATTAAAGAACTAGCAGGAGCATTTCTCAGCATTTCCACATGCAAGGGATAGGAGAAAATAACAATAATAAAATAAATAATAATAATAAGTGGATATAAACAGTACTGTATATTGTTTGAATACAGCCCTTGTGCAGATGTTATACCCTTCAGTGACCTTCTAGATTTGTATCAGCTTGCTACATGCATGTCTTCATAGTCCAAACATGTGTGAAAGAGACCATTCGTCTACAGAAGGTTGGATTTCTTTTTGATATCGCTGGAACCGGGACAGCAGACATGTATAATTGCCACATTATAAATTAAAACGTAAAATCACATAAAAATACGTCCAGGATAAAGTTTAATACAAAGCTATAGAATAAATGATGAGATCTTCCACACATGCTTTTGGTACCCAGGCATGAGCCAAAAGCAGTGCACAAAAGCTTTCTGAATGAAACAAAACAAAATAAAAAAATAACGAGTGCCAATGATGATTAACTTCAAAAAAGAGGGAAGGGAAATAAAAGAGATTATTTAGAAAAAAGAGGGCAATCCTGCTGACCATGTTAGGTATATGTGAAAATGAGTTTTGAAAAAGGGAGATAAAAGAAAGATGGGTTGTGATAAAATACAAAAGAACAAATACAAACAGATGGACAAAGACACAGGTCCACTGAGGAATCTGGTACGAGGTTTGCTACTAGATTTATAGGTCACTCTCTCAGACGTTTGGTGGAAAACCGTCCAGCCTGCAAATGAATATAAAGGGAAGAAAACAAAGACACATAAAGTACAAATAGCTGAGATCAGTCGTCACCATCAGTCATATCAGCTTTGTTAGTTTATCATCCACATCCTTGCCAAAGTGGAGCAAGTTCATTGGCTATATGCAAAAGGATGCAAAACACAAGCAGCAGAAGAAAACAGATACTTTATAGAATTAGTTTGGGAGGACATGCAGAACTGAGTAAGGTATTTCTTTTTAATCATCATTACACTTCTGCAACAGATGTTGCTGTCCTATTATAATGAATCTTTGAAGCATCAAAAAGTACCAGCAATATAAGCTATATAAAAACATCCCCAAAACACAACTCTTGTAAAGCAAGAAAACAACGTAAAACTATCTTGCATGGTGGTGGACGATTATCTGCTTTATCTCTCTCTCTCTCTCTCTCTCTATATATATATATATATATAGAGAGAGAGAGAGAGAGAGTAGGCCACTAAAGCATTATAAATAGTAGGCCACTAAAGCATTATAAAACCAAAGCCTTATCAGTGGCAAAAGGTTGAAACTAGGGAGTATGAACCAAGAGAAAAATGCCATTTCCCCCCTGATATTAAACATCTTAAATCTGCCAAGGGGCCCCAATTTCCCCTCAAAACGTGTCATTCCCTGATAGCAATTACTTTAAGAATATGAATTTAAGATGTATAAAGCCTTCTTCTTTATGAATACTCTGCTCACTTTCCTAATAGTGATTTTCAGAATGACTTTCTCAGTTGCACTCAGACTTCCTGCAACTGTCTCTAACAACTTGCCAGTATATCACTGGAATTATCTCCGTAATTTCTATTGCATCCTTTGCCATTCTTACACGTTCATCCTTTCAACAGTTCTACAAAGCAGGTTAGTCTGAAATAAGCAGTGTGCCTCATGGCTGAGCAAATAACTGAACCTCCATCTCCCATAGATCCAAATTTAACACTTGACCATATTCATTTTCAGTGCTAAAATATTAAGTTACTAATTTCAGCATAGAATACAAATGATGGTCCTGAAAATACAGAATCACCTTGGCCAGAATTTCCATGGACATCACCTCCTTCAGTGGCTAATCCAGAACAGATGTCAGTGGACAAGGAGGCCTTGACAGAGCAGGGCTGCTGTGTCTGAACTGACTTTCCAAGTATGGCTGATGTGGATGAAGTTAGTGCAGTTGCTTCAGTAGAACCAGTCTGAGCTTTAGCATTTTCTTTAGCCAGTGTGTCTTTGCAGTCTGATACACTGCCTAAAAAGGAACACATAAAAATCACCATATGCCAATAGTGAAAGATGTGGTGCAACTATCAGCTCCAACTTTCTGAAGCACTGGATGACATCAACAAGTCTATGAACAACTCCATTGTTGAAATACATACACACAACCAACCGCAGACACCAAATCAGCTGTTCAGTATATGCAAGCACTACTGCCAATATGAAATGAAACACCAACACTAGCAAAAGATTTATAGTATACAGCCTTAGAGTACTTAGAGAGATTCAGCTGTCTGCTCAACAAAAGGAGGATGAGATCTACTTTAGGGCAATGATATAAGACTTGTGAAATTTTTGAAATTTGTTTTTGAACAGTTCATGTCTAATTGTCCATACCATATCCAAAAAAGCAGTTGCAGAAAGAAGGTTGCCTTTTTAATTTTGCAGAGGGCTGCCATTTGAGAAACACAAGTTCAAAACCCCAATATGCTGAGCACATATACTGTAGGTACAGATATTACAGGCACTGGATTCTGTGAATGGATTGGATCTAACCCTTCTATGAATATAGCATGTTTGCAGAAGGGATTTTTCCCACATCCCCATGCACCACTGAAAAGCCACTCCTGAGAACTGTAAGACCATTGGAATGCATCTCAACTCTCAGTCTCAACTACAGGAGAATGGAGGAATAGTAACACATTAACTTCTGCAACCTTTTCATGTATTTAAGACCTTGAGGGAAGAGTTTTCTGCCAATATCCTTTCCTTTCAGTTCCTTTTGCCATGTTCCACACTGCTTCCTTGATCTTCAAGAGTAGCTTTTCATAGATGCAGAGCAGCATATTGGAAAGGTAAAGCCAGCAGTTTCTCAGAAAGGTTGGATCCAAAACAATGCCTTTTAAGAATCATAGATCTGAGAGAGTTCTTTGAAGTCCTATCCTACCCATATTTATGAAGAAGAAAGTCTGAGTAAAATTGAACACTCCCAAGTACAGAATCAGTGTCTTTCCTGCCCTCCTGCCTTAAACCAAATCTAACAGATAATCATCTGGACTTGTCTTTAAAAAAATCTCCACGAAGAGAGACACCACATTTTTTTTGGTATAAGGTCATTTTATTTTCCAATAATCTGAATGAGCACTTTTACAAGAAAGAAGGACTATATAAAAGAAAGAAATAGAATTGCACTTTGGTTCTGACAGAACAGTCAGAACACCTCACCAATATTGCTCCATCTTGAGTAGAAATATCAAAGACATTATTTCAGGAAAACTATGCAGTTGGAAGAAACATAAAGGTATCAAATAGAATGATGTAGAATCCTGATGCTGAAATGGATCATATGCATAAATGTGTCCTCTCTGATTTTAAAATTATCCAAAGCTTACATAGGAATTAATGGAGAAGAATTTGCAGTACTAAATATAAATTTCACTATCTTTTATTCTTTTGATTCAGGTGAGGTAGCCATGTTGGTCTGAAGTAGCAGAACAAAGCTTCAGCCCAGTGGTACCTTTAAGACCAACCAAGTTTGCACATGAAAGCTTATATGATAAATACAACTTTGTTGAACTTAAAGGTGCCAGTGGATTCAAACTTTGTTTTATTTTTTTGGTGAGCAAGGTGTATCAGATGAATACTTCTCACCTATCAACTTTGATGTACCATGCACAGAAAGAAAGCATGTCATGGAATTTACCCCTTCGAGAAACAAGTTTCAATGTCAAGTAAATTCAAGAGCCCATAAAGCTGTCACAGAATACTCTAAGTAATCCATCTTATTTTTCTCCTGTCTCCAAGAAACCAATGGCTGAATTCCTGGCCCACTCCTTCTTTTCGCAGACTAGGAAGCAATTTACAATGAGACTTTAGCAAGTGTTCTCAATGATCCAGAAATCACTCAGCTTGTTTCGCAAAGTCTTACTGTGCATTCTTCATTTGCTGGTATTTAGCAACCTCAAATAGACATGAATGTCTCATTGGATATTTCCAACTCTTGACTGCATAGATAATTGTCAATATACTTTTATTTTTTCTTAATCCCTTCGCCTTTGCAACAAAAGCGATACTTAGCTTGCATGTTTTAGACAATCTCAAACCAGGATTTTTATTTCATAGCTCCTTTCTTGGATCCAGGTATGTGCTCACTCAGCCTTCCTTGCCTTTCACGTCCTAAAAGACTTCTTGTTTTCAACTTCCTACTAGCTTCAAACCCCACTTTGGGCTAACGTTTACTTTCCACAGATCTTGACTTAATTCTTCTACTTTTTCTTCTCAGAAAGTGATCTTCTAGTCCATCCTTTGCCCTGGAGACCAAATATCATGTTTATTTCTTCTATTCCAACTGATTGTTTGCCTTTACACTAGCCTGAATCTGAACTATACTTTTTATAAACCTTCAACAATTTACTCTCATTATTTCTGCTTTTTCTTTCCATCAAAACATTTGTCCCAGTCTTACCTCCCATTCCTCCCTTTAACCATAACTTGTATCTTCTGTTACAGAATGACCCCTGTGACTATCTCCAAAGAAATCTAAGATTTTGGTGACCTTGTTAAAAATGTTAATGAATTTATGAAGCAGGAAGAGGGGATAAATTAAATAACCAAACCTTGCATGACCATTTAAGACAGGGGTGTTGAACTCATTTGTTATGAGGGCTGGCTCTGACATAAATGTGACTTTGCCGGGCTAGGCCATGTGTGTCATAAAATGTAAGGCTTGGTAACAGAGATATTCCATTGGAGCCCCATATTAGGAGGGGTGTGTGTTAAAACTAATATTTCTCTGCAAAACTGGAGTTCCTTGAGTTTGTAGAACTCTATATTTACCTGTGGTTTGTCCCAAACCTCCCCTCTGCCCTTAAAAAAAATGCCTGCCTAAAATGGAAAGATTGGGAATATTGGAAGTTGGCAATGCAATTTTTAAAATAAAACATCAAGATAAAGCATGAGGATCACAGCAAAAACTAAAAATGCTCTGAGCCTAGGACCCTGAGGAAACATGAATGACTGAGTATTGACAGCTTCTCCTCCCCCCCCCCCCTACACACACACACTCAGAATGGGAATGGCTCTTTTGGTTTTCAGGGTTTTTTATAGGATGGTTTGAGATAATAGTTTGGGTTGTCCTCTTCAGCAGTTGTTATGCTATTCCAATCCAGCCCCACATTAGGATGGTGTATGTGTTAAAAGCAATACTGACATTCCTGGAGTTTGTAGAACTCTATAGTTTAACTGTGGTTTGTCCTAAACCTTCCCTCCCCACCCTTAAAAGATGTTTGCCTAAAATGGAAAGGTAGAGGAATACTGGAATTTGGCAATGCAATTTTTAAAAATAAAACACCAAGAAGAATCCCAAGGATCACAGCAGAAACTAAAAATATAACTTAGAAGTATAAATGCTCTGAGCCTAGGACCCAGGACCTCAGAGCCTAGGTTTGCTTGTTCCCAAACCTCCTCCTCCCTTAAAAGATGCCTGACTAAAATGGAAAGGTGGGAAACTAGAGGGATTTGGCAATGCAATTTTAAAAATAAAACAAGAAGAAGCACAAGGATCACAGCAGTAGGACACCCTGGAGTCCCTACCTGTGAGTAGGACAATGAAGGCTGGGAGTGGTGGATGGGAGGCAGAGATGAATACACTCTGATAAGCCCCACCTTCTGCTCCCTGCACTCAGAGGCAGCCCTTCCTACACTCCAGGTCAGTGTGGGCTCAGAAGGGTGAGCACAGGCAGGGGTGGGGGAGAAGACAACCCCAATCATGGGCCAGATTGAAGCCCTGGGTGGCCCAGTTCTGCCCTGTGAATCATAGGTTTTTGACACCCCTGATTTAAGCAATGAACCAATAACTTGTTATAGTTTTATAGAGCAGGGGTGGCCAACGGTAGCTCTCCAGATGTTTTTTGCCTACAACTCCCATCAGCCCCAGGCATTGGCCATGCTGGCTGGGGCTGATGGGAGTTGTAGGCAAAAAACATCTGGAGAGCTACCGTTGGCCACCCCTGTTATAGAGCAACAGAAAGGGATGAGTGAATTACAAAAGACGGAAATATGTGGGAACATAGCAACCCAAGCTGCTTAAACAATGGGCTATTTAAAATCATATACAGCATAGAAGGCTGTGGAAATCTCTCTTCTCACAAGACAATTTCTGTATACAATGAATAATCTTTGTAAACAGGAAGGGGGAAACCAGGGGTGTCGAATTCATTTGTTATGAGGGCTGGATCTGACATAAATGAGACCTAGTTGGGCTGGGCAATGAGTGTCATAAAATGTAATGCCAGGTAGCAGGGATATAAACTTTATAAAGGACACAAACACAATTAAAGATTTTTTTAAAAACTTAAAACATGTTTAAAACATCAGCATTTGTTGGTCTTAATGGTGCTTTCTTTGTATCTCTTCTGTGTGATCCAGGGAGCTGGGCAAAGAAAGCTAAGGCTCTTTCCTTCCTTCCCAAGGGAACCAGGAGGGGGAGAATCCTCAGGCAATAGAAGAAAGAGAGGCTTAACTCTAGTTCTGCTGTGTGATTAAGAGACCCTGGCAAAGCAAGCTGTGATGCAGAAGGGAGCAAGACAGGGGGAGAAGGAAGCAGATGGCAGCCAGTTGCTCGGGGGCCTAATAGGAGCTTTCTGGGGACCTCATTTGGCCCCCAGGCCACATGTTTGACACCCCCGCTGTATGCTCATCAGAGATGGGAACAAACAAAAAAATGACCCAGGCCAGTTTGTTTAATTACATTATTCCAAACCCAAAAGCCCATATGTGGGAAAGGGTGGAATATCAATTAATTAAAATAAATGAATGAATAAAAACTAAACCACTTTTTTTCTATGGAGGTACAGGTGATTTGGTTTTGTGGATCATTCTCCAGATAGCCTAGCACAATTCAATCAGTTTCTAGCCAGTGCTGGGAGTGGACTTGTGGAGAGCCCCAGAAACACCCAAAGCAGTTGTCCATAGACTGATTGGTAGCTCTGGCAGCCAGCCACTGAGCTCCCATTCTGCTCTATGGAAGCAGATTATATACCAGTAAAATACCACACTGTGGCTCAGCTGCTTTCACTTTGCAGCACAAAGAGAGAAGAGTTAGTTGTCATGACAGCAGAAAAAGATTTGTTTGCCGTGTGGCAGATTTAGTGGAGGCTTTTTCCCCTACACAGTGGGACAATTTTTTTTAACATCTCTCTGGCTGGGAAGGTGTTCCATGCTGTGATTTCAGGGACTGAACCTGAAACCGCTCACTCCCTTCCCCCTGGGGCTCACTGGCTAAAAGTAAGCTTTGCCGGCTTGGCAGCCCGCGCCTGCGCGTTTTTTTCCCTTTAAATTCCAGTGCCCTCTTCTTCTTCAAAGCCAAAAAGACTTGCTGCTGCACTTTTTCTCTTGTGAATTTGACTATTACTGGTCTCGGAGATCCTCCTGACCTTCTAGATCTAAGCCTATGGACTCTCTCGACCTGGTCAGCATTAATCATAACACCTGTTTGCTGTTCTGAGAGCCAATTTATTATCCCGTCTTCCAAGTGTCGTGAGTCAATGTCTTCTGAAATACCATGAATGATAAGGTTTGCCCTTCTTGCTCTGTCGGAGAGGCTTTTAATCTGCCCCTTTAAATAAACTATTTCCTTCTGATTTGTTGACGCTGCCTTATCAGCTTTGTTGGCCAGCTGCCTAATATCTTGCAGATCCTTGTTTATCCAGCTAACTTCATTTTTAATTTCAGCAACAGTCTCCTCTATTTTGTTCTGAGAATGCATCATTAAAGCTTGAAACTGTGCTATCTGTTCGGAAAGCTGTTTCACTGTAGTGGCAGCCATTTTAACGGTGCTAATCACTGCCTCCGGTTCTTATCTGTTTTCCAAAATACTCCCTTTTTCTCAGTGCTAGCTGTCTTCTGAGCACGCCTTTAACTTCTTTGACTCTCTAGCTTCACTGCCAAATATTATGACCCCAAAACTTCAATATTTACTTATCTTTCAGTCCTAATCTCTTTTCTTGTCCGGAGAGGGGCGAGCCGAGGCTGCTACTCTTCAGAGCGTGCACATTCCACCGCCGCGCCTGCGCGTTTTGTTAAGAGACAAAATGTGCAGGTGCGAGCTGCGAAGCCAGCTAAGCTTACTTTTAGCTGGCGAACAGGGGGGAGGGAGCAAGTGAGTGGCATGCCGCTGCTTTTAGCGGCAGCAGGAAGGTGAACAGAGTGCCTGGGGGCGGGATGCAGAGGGGCGGGAGGGGGCTAGCAGCAGTGGGAAGGGGTGTGAGAGGCAAGCTAAGCACTTGCCTGGGGCACCGGGGGGGCAGAGCCCAATTTGCCGTACCCCTGCCTCTTGGCGCCCTAGGCAACTGCCTAGTTTGCCTAGTGGGAGGGCCGGCCCTGATTCTTTGCCAAACTTGGAGGGAAAGTGGAGGAGAGCCTGCTGAAAACTTTCTTTGAGTTTGGTGTAGTATTTAGAACAAGATGTAATGATTGTCACTCTCACACTTGAAGGGAGGCAGATGGGCATCATAAAGTTAACTTTCCCATAATTAGAAAAGATTCTTTACGTACATATCTCCTATTTTGACACTTTTATTGTGTCAAATGTAATTTCCCCTTAATTGGATCCATACAGCTGTTGACCCTGTGTGCTTGGCTTGTCCCTGCTTTGTCTCAAAATGTCTACATCCTGTTATAGGCTAATTCATTTTTTTCCAGTCCTGTCTATAAATCTGAATGCTTTTCTCCCATTTAATTGTTACACATGAAAGCTCATACCTTGAATAAAACTTTGTTGGTTTAAAAGGTGCTACGGGACTCTTACTTTATCATTAAAGGCTGTTCTACCACCACCCCTAAACCAAATGAATCACAAACCAACATGAACCACCATTTCCCAGTTCATGCCCATCTTTCATGCCCATGTATTGTGTAATGTGGGAAATGCCACAGATATCTATTTTGCTAGAATCAGATTTGCTAAGATCATATTTGGAAGTCACTGCTTGCTGTGGATTGCAAAGAAACGATCATCATGGTAAAATACTTGTTAATATTATACATAATATTGTACTTCAGTATTCAGATTTAATTTCTAACATACATGTATATTCTATTTAGTAAAAACATTGCATATGAAGCCCTGATTTAAAATTAGAGCTCAAAAAGAGTGTAATACCATAAAATATGATATCTTGAGTTTAACAGCTATTGCTTTCAACCCATAAAAAAGCATATTAAAAATATTTGCATTTCATTACAACCCTCCTTCCTTACATATTCACACTGAAGTTAAGACCTCAACCCTAATTTAAACAGTTTAAACTTTGCCTTATTTATAGATCACCTTGTATGAAACAAACTACAGTACAGTCTTCACCAAAAATAGACCAGTAGCTAAAATTAAAATATAGGTTAAAGATTCTTTCTTCAAATAATTCTGTTATTTATAAGGTTTGTCAGAAGGAGGCATCTGTGGGACACAGCTTTATTTGGGAAGGCCACAAGCATGCTTAAGTAACATCCTTCAAGTTTAACACACAGCTAGACCTGACAGAAAAGAAGAAAAAAGGACAGAAGAGTACCAACATACCAGTCTTGTCAAGCATGCGGTTTCAATGACAACTCGAGTTTGATACAAAACTACATTTATTGATAGACTGATACTTTCAGTGTAACAGATTCTTGAGAGTGATGCTAAAGATACATTGATACAATACTTTTAAGGCTTACTTCAAAAGGATTCCAAAAGATGGGGGCGAGGGATGCGCTCTCACACATAAACTATCATAAATGTTTACATTCTCATGGGCGTTATCAGGACTTCGTCCTTGCTTTCACCAGATGTGTCACACTCCCTAACAGGAATGTATGGGAAGGTACTGATTACTCTTTCTCAAGTTAGTTTCATTTCTCTCTACTTCTACTTTGCAAGCAATAAAGTAAAAAGGGGGAGGGGGAAAGAATAACAGAGCTAACAGACTTTGGTCCTCCATGATATTTCACAGACCAGCTTTATGGAGGACCCTAAAACAATCAATTACCAATGGAATTTTACCATGCTTGACATACTGCCCCCCTTAACATCAACGTCGGGGTTTTTGAGGGAATGCTTTATAAAACTTTTTTACCAAATCAGGGGCTAAGACATTTTGTTCTGCTACCCATTCATTTTGGCTGGCCGGGAAATGTTTCCACTTAATCAGATAGTACAACACTCCACGTTTCATTTTAGCATCTAAAATTTCTTGTACTTCATGATGACTCTGATTCCCAATCTGGATAGGTTGTGGAGCTGGTGGTCAAGGGTGCTAAGGAGTACCACCCAGGTCTCTTCACAAAAGACTGCAATGGAAGATGGTGTATTTTACTAAACATCTTGGGTAACTCCAGTTCTACTGTCACTTTATTGATTACCCTTTTGATTTTGAATGGACCCAGAAATCTATAAGCCAGCTTCTTTGAAGGCTGATTCAGCGGAAGGTTTTTTGTTGAATCACAGAATCACCCACTTTGAAGTCCCACACGGACACATGGGATTTATCATATTGTTTCTTATAAGCTTCCTTGGCCAGTTCTAGATTCTCTTGGATCCCCTTCCAGCTGCCCTACAATTTGCCCCATCATTGCTCGAAAGAGGTGGGGTCCCAGGCTCGCTCTCCCCCCAGCAACAATGGGACAGGCTTGCCTTCGTATCCATTTACAATCTGAAATGGGGAAGCTTTGGTTGAGCTATGCACACTGTTGTTGTAACTATATTCAGCAAACGGCAAGAGGTCCACCCAATTAGACTGTTGGTGGTTCACATAACACCGTAAATACTGCTCTAAAAGCGCGTTCACCCGTCCGTCTGTGGATGGTACGCTGAGCTCAACCCCTGTTCTATACCCATCAGTTTGCAAAACTCCCACCAGAAGTTGGCAACGAACTGTGGGCCTCTGTCACTAATGATCTTATCAGGGAATGAGTGGAGTTTCACAATATGGTGGAAAAACAAATAAGCTAGCCTCTTAGCGGATGGCAATTGCGCACAAGGAATGAAGTGCGCCCGTTTGGAAAAGGTGTCCACTACTACCAGAATTATGGTCTTCCCTTGCGAAACTGTAGTTCGACTATGAAATCCATTGATGCTACAGACCAAGGGACGTGTGGCTGTTTCTAGAGGCTTCAACAACCCAGGTGGCTTTCCCCCTCTTATCTTAGCCATTAAGCAAATAGGGCAAGAAGCCACGAACTCAGAAATGTACTTTTTCATAGATAGCCACCAGAACTGCCTGTTAATTAGGTGCAGTGTCTTCACATACCCAAAGTGCCCAGCCAACTTGTTGGAATGGCAAAACTGCAGGACCTCTGAGCGGAGGCTCTTAGGGACGTAGGGTTTGCCATCTTTATACCAGAACCCATCCTCTCCCTTTTGTACTTCACTCGGGCGGTCTTCCCCTTCCTTTTTGGTCTCGGTGGCTAGTCATTTCTCCCCCCACTTCTCCGTCTGATGATTTTGCCTTGCTTTGGACCGTGTGGTTACCATGGCGGCTACTTGAGAGGGGGAGATCAGGGAGTCCACTACCTCCTCTTTCTGGCTATTGTGCTGAGGGAGGCACAAAAGGGCGTCTGCCAAGACATTTTTTGTCCCCGGGATGTGCTTCAGTACGAAATCGAATTTAGAGAAATACCCCACCCACCTAATTTGCTTTTCAGTGAGTTTATGGCGGCTGGAGAGCACCTCCAAATTTTTGTGATCCATCCAAATTTCAAATGGCAGTTTGGTGCTTTCCAGCCAGGACCTCCATGTTTTTAAAGCATAGGTCACAGCAAAAGCCTCTTTATCCCACACCGACCAATTTCTCTGTTCCTGGAAAAATTTCTTAGAAATATAGGCACAGGGTTTCAGCCTCCCCTCCTCATCCCTTTGCATGAGGATGGCTCCGACAGTGATGTCGGAAGCATCACATTGCACAATGAAAGGCTTTAATTCATTGGGGTGGCTTAAGACTGGCTCGCTTGTGAACAGCCTTTTGAGCTTATTGAACGCTTCCTGACATTTCGGCGTCCAATTTAGCTTCGCTCCCGGTTTTTGGGAGTCTGGACCCTTCCCCTTTGTTTTCAATAACTCAGTGAGAGGCAACATTATTTGGGCAAACCCTGGTATGAAGGTACGGTAAAAATTTGCGAACCCGAGGAATGATTGGAGCTGTCTGTGTGTCCTCAGGGGAGCCCAATCTAATACCGCTTGAACCTTACTTGGGTCCATAGCCAACCCCTACCCGGATACCCTGAAACCCAAATAGTCGAGTTCGGTTTTGTGGAACTCACATTTTGACAACTTAGCATACAACTTATGCTTTAGCAGTGTGCTGAGGACCTCCCTCACTAGTTTCACATGCGATTGGAGGTCTTGTGAATAGATAATTATGTCATCCAGGTACACCACCACCCCTTTAAACAAATATTCTCTCAGCACTTCATTGATAAAGTTCATAAACACTCCCAGCGCTCCTTGTAACCCAAATGGGCATCACTAGGTACTCAAATTGTCCCATTGGTGTATTGAACGCCATTTTCCACTCGTCCCCCTCTTTGATGCGCACCCTGAAATATGCATCTCTCAAGTCCAGCTTAGTAAAGATCTTCCCCTCCGACACAGTACTGAGTAAGACCTTGATGAGGGGCATTGGATATGCATTGGAAGTGGAAATCCCATTGATCCCGAAAAAATCAGTACAAAGTCTAAGCGAGCCGTCCTTCTTTTTCCTAAAGAGGACAGGGGCTGCATGGGGGGCTGTGGCGGGTCGTATAAAGCCTCTCTTCAAGTTCTTATCTAGGAATTTCCTCAGTTCCACCTTTTCAGCCCACCCCATTGAGTACAGCTTTGCCTTAGGCAGGGTCTGCCCCGTGATCAATTCAATGGCACAGTCCGTGTCCCTATGGGGCGGGAGTTCATCAGCTCCCTGTTCACTGAACACCCCCCCTTAAGTCTCGATAAGCCTTAGGGATCATCTGGACTTCCTCCATTGTCAAGCAAACCTTCTCATTTTGGGGCGGCGGATTGGGCCCCCACTCCTTATTCCAATGATGGGCTTGACACCTCGTATCATTGAACTCTATCGTCTGGTCTCCCCATCGAATGTCTGGCTGGTGCTTGGCTAGCCATCTTACTCCCAAAACTACATCGTAAGAGGAGGATGGGGCTATTACAAAAGCCTCCTGGTCCCAGTGGTCTTTAATGCCCACCGGTTCTAATTGAGTTTCTAACACGCATGGCTCCCCCCTCATCACTGACCCTTCAAACTGGTTTGCTCAAACTGGATGGGATGCGGCAAAGCCGTCATGGGAAGCTCCAACGTGTCCACCAGTTTAGGGGTCATTATGTCTCTCGTGCACCCCGAGTCAATCAAGGCTTTCACCTGCATGAATCTCTTGAGTCTGCTGTTTAACAAAATTACTGGCACAAAATATAGCGACCCCGTTATTCTCAGCCTGAGTGGTGCCAGTTTGTCGGTGACCTGCTGACTGGCACCATTTAGAGCAGGTCGTCCTCATTTCCTGCCAGCTCATCCTCCCAGGACATCTCACTCAGCTCATCCATGACGATGGTCTCCTCGTCAGGCATCGAGCTTACGGCTGCGCTGCTCTTCGCCGCATCTTTAGGGCAGCTGGTTTGCATCTTTGGAGTTGGAGTACTTGTCTTGGTGGTGGTGGAGGACGTTGGCCTAGAGGGGGTTAGAGCAGCCACTGGCCAAGTGGTTCGGGTCCCCGCAACGAAAACACTTGCGAATTGCCGAGGACTTCCCAGCTCCTCCCCCCACCTGGGTCTTCTTCACCTCTGTCTTCACCCCTGGTTTCTGGTCACGGCCCATCTTGCCGCTCTGCTGCTGGCGCTGCATGGCCACTCTCTTCATGTTGGTCTCTACCTCTCCTGCCAGCTGTATCCAGCCCACCAGGGTGGTTGGCCTCACTTGCTGAAGAGCTCGATCCAAGACAATAGCATTCAGCCCCCGGGTGAAATGCTTGATCTTCATCAGCTCACTGCACCCCCTCACTTTAGCCGCGTTGGTGCAGAACTCGGCCGCATACACAGATCGACTTAGAGCCTTGTTGTATGTCCCTCAGGGCGGCTAATGCATGGGTCTCCTGTAGGGGGTCCTCATACTGGGCCAGCAAGGCTTGGAGGAAAGTGGCCACGTCATCCAGTTCTGGGGTCATGGCCTCGTACAAACTCACGTACCATCTTTTCGCGGCCCCCTTCAGCTTCGATCCCAAATAGTCCACACGACCAAATTCGTCAGGGAAGGTGTTCCCCCAATAATGCATGCAGCTATTGGCATGGATCGTTAAGTACTCCACCTCTTCAGGGTCCCCGTCAAAGGTGGCCTCCAACTTCCTTCCTTGACCACCTTCTTGAGGGGCCGGGGGTGCCACTGGCTGCGCCCGGGGCAGTATTGTCGAGGGTCTAGCCACAGGCGGTTGCAGGGCTCTTCTCTGGTCAGTCGTCATCAGAATCCGGTCTACTTGCCTGTTGAATTCTTTGGCCATCATGGCGGTCATCGCTTGCATCTCATCCTGCAACCCCTTGGCGACCTCTTCGACTTCCTTTCTTACCATTGTTCAGAATTCTCGGGCAATCTCGTCTTCCTCCTCCCTCAGGTCCATTATCTCGTGGGTCCCAGCCGCTTCCATCTCTGCCAGAGGTGGATCAATTCCTGCACCGGTCGCTGCTGCGCTCCTCTCCTCTCCAGGCTCGGCCGCCTCGCCCTCTCCGTTGGCCATCTTCACCCAGAGCATGTGCCTGGTTAGGATGGCATCTGTGCGCACTGGTGCGTCATCCATCGTGGTGGTGGAAGTACGCGGTTGCCACTGGTGCGGGGTGACCAAGAGTTGTTGAATATGGAGAGGGGAGCCCTTCCCAGCGACTCTCCAGCAATCCAGCACGTGCCACGGCTGTGTTGGTGCTCTTGCCCCTTCCTCAGGTTCTGGAAGTCACTGGAATCTTTTCAGCCATTGGGTTATAAAGTTGCCAGGGCGGTTAAACTTCTTATAGGATCACTCTCAAAATGTCAAGCATGCGGTTTCAATGACAAGTCGAGTTTGATACAAAACTACATTTATTGATAGACTGATACTTTCAGTGTAACAGATTCTTGAGAGTGATGCTAAAGATACATTGATACAATACTTTTAAGGCTTACTTCAAAAGGATTCCAAAAGGTGGGGGTGAGGGATGCACTCTCACACATAAACTATCATAAATGTTTACATTCTCATGGGCGTTATCAGGACTTCGTCCTTGCTTTCACCAGATGTGTCACACTCCCTAACTGGAATGTATGGGAAGATACTGATTACTCTTTCTCAAGTTAGTTTCGTTTCTCTCTACTTCTACTTTGCAAGCAATAAAATAAAAAGGGGGAGGGGGAAAGAATAACAGAGCTAACAGACCTTGGTCCTTCATGATATTTCACAGACCAGCTTTATGGAGGACCCTAAAACAATCAATTACCAATGGAATTTTACCATGCTTGACAAGTCTTATCTGACCTTGAACTATGTCTTACTGTCCTACTGCATTTCTACTATGTTTCTAGGTAACAATAGAGAAGTATGAGGTTATTATAGGCCAAACTGGATTTATCTGATCAAGGTAGACACATGCGTATTGAATTTCTTGCATAGCCACACTGTTTAACCAATGGACTAATGCCAGGCTGGCAAAGTGTATCAGTAGTGTGTAGCTAGCTCTCGCAATGAAATTAGGAAGGAGGTTGAAGCCAGTTGGTATGTGTATATGATAACATGTGTCAGTGTGTCATCAAAGGTATAAAAAATTGTAATCATTTTGAAAAATTTAAGAGCAGCTTGTAATGGGCAGTTTTGTACAATACATCTGACTCCCAAGGGAAGCATACATGCTAGGTCAATCTGAGGAGTGGAAACACAATGTATGTATTGAATCTCTGTTGTTAGCCGCCCTGAGCCTGCTCCGGCGGGGAGGGCGGGATATAAATAAAATGTGATGATGATGATGAAACAGCCTATGTGGCTAGCATTAATTGAAATAGCTCTTGTTGTATCCAAGGTAGGTTAGACAAGGGACTGAAGCCCTGTGGCAGAATTCCTTTTGGGAACTTAGGATTTAAATACTTTCCACACATAAAGTGTACAAATTTATTATACAAAACAAACTGATTTCATTTTATTAATTAATAAATAAACATTATAAATATGGAGAAATGTATTTATTACCTGCTTCTCTGCCTTAACATATTCCAAGCCATTTTGGGAAACAAGGTCTTCTTTTCCTGGTAATGGTCCAACATACTGCAGTATGTCAAGGTGAGGCAAATATGGAGGAACTGCTCAACCAGGGGTGTCAAACTCATTTGTTACGAGGGCCAGATCTGACATAAATGAGACCTTGCCGGGCCTGGCCATGTCGGGCCGGACCATGTGTGTTTCTATTAAGATTATGTAGCAGAGATATAAACTTTATAAAGGATACAGACAAACCTAAAAATAAAACATGCTTAAAGCATTAGCGCTTGTTGGTCTTAAAGGTGCTTTCATTGTATTTCTTCTATGGGATCCTGGGAACTAGGCAAAGGAAACTCTGACTCTTTCCTTCCTTCCCCGGGTAACAGAGACTTGGCTCAGTAGCTCTGCTGTGCGATTGAGAGAATCTGGCAAAGCAAGCTCTGCCTCCCCCCCTTCCTCCCCAAGGGAGGAGCCTCATCTAATGGAGAAAATAGAGGTTTGGCTCTGTAGCTCCTGTGTGATTGACAAAGCCTGGCAAAGCAAGCTGTGATAGGAGCAAGAGAGAGGGAGGAGGAAGCAGATGACAGCCAGTTGCTTGGGGACCTGATAGCCCTCTAGGGGCCTGATTCCGCCCCCGGGCCGCATGTTTGACACCCCTGTGCTAAACCATATGTGAACTGTGCTCCTTGTAAAAAATAAAGCTGTAATGAGGGTGAGGCTACAAATGAGATGAGATGTGCTGTAATTCTGATACTGGCATATACCCTGAAATATCAGTAGCACTACTGTTTTTCAAATATTTGGGTGGATCCATATGGATAGCCATGTTGGTCTAAAGCAACTGGACAAAGTTAGAGTCCTGTAGCACCTTTAAGACCAACAAAGTTTATTTTAGGATGCGAGCTTTTATGTGCATTCACACTTTGTCAAACAGGATGGGCAAGTCTGATACTTTGATTCCGTCCTGTTTGACAAAGTGTGCATGCGCACACAAAAGCTCACATCCTGAATAAAACGCTGTTGGTCTTAAAGGTGCTATTGGACTCTAACTTTGTCACAAATATTTGGATGCACTGATGTAGTGTTGTTGAATGTGTTAACATTAGATGAATGTATTAATTTAAATTATCAGGAAAATGAAGTATAACCAGATCGACCCTAAAGGTTTGTCTCTCTAAGATCTTGGTAAAATAATGTAACTGTAAAACACAGAGAGAGATCTTTTCTCAGAAAATAATCAACAAGTTAAGTCATCATGAGAAGACATTCTGAGAATGATCCTCAAAAAAATTAAAGCAGAAGGATAAGCACTGGTGAAATTACCTATAGAAGAGAGTTTTATATCTGCTGAACGTACTTGTATGAGATGTTGTTGTTTTGAGCTGTTGAAGTACAGGGTTTAATAATTTTCCAGTTTTTAATTTATTCTTGCTGGTTCTCCTTCGACGGCCACTTGGTGGAGCAGAATGAAGGAATCCCACATTAGGTGGCAGGGGTTTTCCCAGACGAATGTACAGAGCTTCTATTTCTCTCTTTTGTTGAGTTTGGAGCTCAGCAATTTCTTTCAAATGTCTGAGAAATAAAAATGTTTGGTATGCATCAATTTTATGTACTAGCTGAGTAAAGTACATGAATTTGTTAGCAAGTGTCAGATGGATAGATATATATTTCATTTTTATTTTATTAATTCAATTTCTAGCCCACCCTTCCCATCAAAACAGGTTCAAGGTGGGTTACAATATAACAGATCATACAATAACCATGTCTAAAATCTAAAATTACATAAGTTTAAAACTACAGCAAACACATTAAGATGGCATGGTCTGTTCCAAGTTTTAGTAAATCAGGTCTGATCAGTGGATTTCCAGGTTGTCAGAGTCAAAGAACCAAGAAATTTCAAAGCAGTTTGTGTGAATAGTTGGAACAGGAAACTTGAGCAAGAGGGTCTGATCATACTGCACATCCACTGCCTCAACTTAAAGCCTGGCAGAACAACTCCATTTTACAGGCCCTGATCTCTGGAGAGCTGATTCCACCAGATCAGTGCCAGGGCCCAAAAGACCCTGGCCTTGGCAAAGGTTAGCCTGACATCTTTTGAGCTGGAGATTACCAGACAGACAGACATATATAATATTCTCTTGGTATATACAGTCAATTGTTTTCATTTGCTTTATATAACTGACATATAATAAACTCTAGGTTAAGCACATTTTTAATAGGGATCCAGCTATAAGGCATTACCTGGGCTAAGCTACCAGTTTATACCAAGTTTTTAATTATTTGATATCAGGAGTATTTTGTATTTTGCGCAAAAGCTGTATTGTAGCACATTGTGACATCTATAAAAATGGTGAATTTTATTACTCCCAGATACAAAAACTCACTCTTGACATAGCCAGCTTCAAGAAGGGGTTGGATAAACATATGGAGCAGAGGTCCATCAGTAGCTATTAGCCACAGCGTATTGTTGGAACTCTCTGTCTGAGGCAAGTGATGCTCTGTATTCTTGGTATTTGGGAGGAGCAACAGGGTGAGGGCTTCTGGCATCCTGGCACCACTGATGGACCTCCTGATGGCATTTTTTTTTTGCCACTGTGTGACACAGAGTGTTGGACTGAATGGGCCATTGGCCCTATCCAACATGGCTTCTCTTATGTTCTCATGAATGAATTCAGCCATAGTAAAAATATGACAAATGATCCAAAACAGTATGCAGATGAACCTGGCTATTCTTTTTGTGATCTACAAGGAAAGACAAGGAAAAACATGATATACAAGGAAAGATATACATTTCCTTGTATATCACTTGGCCACTTAAGCTATATGAATTTTGACACAGAAAGGTGGGATATAATTATTTTAGGGTGAAGATGAAGGCTTTATTTATCTTAGATCATGTCACACAGTCCAAGTAGCAAACTTTTTTTTCTGAGATTTATCACTTCACACTGTGTGTTGGCTCCCAGGATTAAATATTTCCCCAACATCTTGTTCCTGGTATGCAGGCAATGTTTTTTTAAATGGAGGAACATTCAATCATTTGAGTCCCCGTCAATAAGTGAATGCAAAGTTGAACAATTCAGACACAGATTTCTACTTCAGAGGGACATTTTTATGCTTGTAAAGTCTTACCATTCTTGTGATAAATGTGCACATAAAGAGAGAAAAAAGCATAAACCCTCTAAAATACAGCTGGGAATGTTGCATAAACGTAAAGGGAAAAAAGTATCCCCCATACTCTGATGTCAATGAAACATACTTTTCTCTAAGGTTCTGTAATTCTTTCTTCATGTCTGCATCTTCAAACTCTGAATCATTGTCACTGCTTACATATGATGACTGAGAGTGGAAAGAAGTTACATTGATAGTTGGGATTTTTGTTCCATGGCCATTAGGGGAATCAAGGCCTTGTGAATGTGACTTTCCAGATTTTTGCAGAAAAGATGAGGCTTTTTTTGTATATTCATTTCCTGCACTACTGCTTTGAGGTGACTGTGGAGGAGCAGCTGGTTTCTTTTGAAGAGACTCATCTCCAGTATCACTAGAATCATGACTGCAAAGGACATCAATAGAGGATGCTGTCTGCGCTCGCCAAAAACATTTCTTCATATCAGGACTAGAAGGCTGATCATCCAGATAAACATCTGGTGGTGCAGAGTACCTCAAGAAATGCAAGGATGGTAAAGTTAACTCATCCTGTGTGCTGATCACTGAAAATCTCCCAATAGTTTTTGCTGGTGTACTATTATGTGTTTCTGCCTGATTTCCACAAAAGCTGGAGTCTACAGAGTCATCTCTTTGAGATTTATTCTGCTCTTCTTCAAGTAATGTTACCACCTTTGCTTTCCCATTCATTTTACAAGCTTCTTTCTGGTCATTTAGATTTGATAAAAGAGCAACCTAAAACAAGAAAAAAAGAAGTCAGTATCTGGAGAACAACCACCATAATATTTGTTCTGGAAAGAGTTAAGAGTAGACATCGGCACAAACCAAACCCACAAATTGTGCATGAATTGGGCCGATTTGTGCTTTGTTCCAAACTGGTCTGGATCTTGGCGCTTTGTTGGTTCATTTTTGCAGTTCATTGTCCCAGACAGCCTGGCACTGATTCAATCAATTCCAAGCAATGCTGGGAGCAAATCATGGAGCTGTCATTCTGTAGCACAGAGTTGTAAGAGCTGACTGAGCTTTCTTGGGGGCGCCTGCTTTTGGGGACTATAACTTGGACATTCCAAATCCAATCTTTGTCAAACTTGGAGGGTGTGTGGAGGAGAGCCTGCTGAAGACTTCTGGTGAGTTTTACATCTCCTGAACCAAACAAACCAATGAAACACAAACTGAGTCAGAAATCAAGTGAATCTAGAGCGTGCAGCCTGCAGCGTAGCTGCTAGGCTGCTTTCGCTCCGTTTGCCTCCCTGGAAGGAGGAGGAGTTCGCCCGTTTGGGCGCGCAATTGGAGGGGCGGAGCATAGCCGTGTTAATGGCTAGCTCTATGCTCCCCCTTTGACGGTGATCGGCCCTCCCGCCCACCCTGTATGTTATGTAGGCTTTGCTGGTTGCCTCATTTGAGGAGCCGGGTAGGAATTTTTTACGCTCCGGCTGTTTGGCTGTTGCTGGGGTGTGTTTTTTGCCTATCCTGCATAGCATTACAGTGGATTGTGGAATTGGCTTAGGGATGGTGCCTTTAAATAGGTGGTCACTTTAATTTGCAGGTTTTTGGGGTTTAGGACACTATGCGGCTGGGGGAGGACTGCGAAGCATCCCCCTTTTGGGGAATTTGGGGTCTGGCATGATCAACCTTGGGTTTGGAGACCCAGGTTTGGAGAATGCAGACTGTCCAGGAAGCTTGGCTAAAGGGTGCCTTTCTGGTGAGACGTGCATCTGGGTTTGGGCCCTCTGGTGCGGGTCTCCCTGCTGGGCCTGCCTGGAGGGAGCTGAGTTGCTCAGCTCTGGCTGGGAGTCTGGGTCTCTCGCCCGTTAATGGCAGAGGAGCGATCGCGGTGACCCCTAGCCCTGGCCAGGCTGCTGTTGGGGTGCCCTTGCTGTTTATTCTGTTAAGTTAATAAAGTGGCCCAATTTTATTCCAATGTATTGTGTCCGACTCTTTATTCCGACCTTGGGGGGCAATCACGAAATGATGCACAACTCTAATTAACAGTGACCTCCATTAGTGCAAACCACTCTGAAGAATTAGATACATTTATTTATTTATAGAAACAAAAAAAGTAAAACTGTAAATTGTAAGTTTGCAATACCTGAGGGTGTCCTGATGTCAGGGCAACAGAATTTGAAGTTATGTATGGAGCTTGGCCTGTTTGATCAATTGGAAACAAATTTACATATGCATCTTGTAATAAAAATTTCAAAACAAAGCAACAGTTAACAAAATCAATCTTCACTTAATAAAATTGTATGGACTCTTTACAGGTTACAATCCTGGTACCCTGGGTGTGTGCAGGATAATAGTTCATATCTATATGAGTTAAATGTAAATTAAGATGGCAAATGCAATACCTGAGAAGTATTCAGTCATTCAGGGCAATGACCCATGCTTGAATGAAAAGAAGAGACCATTTATCTGTCCTACTGTGCATGTTCTATCCTCCTAGCCTGATGAATGTCCATACACAGATGTCTTATAGCATCATCCCAAGAACAGTTTCCTGGTAATTAGTCCCATTGAATAAACCTACAGGATTCTGTTTTATTTTACATATGAAATTTCATATGTAGGGTTTGGGTTTGCCAAGAAACTACTGAAAGGGAGATTTGTAGCATCACAGAAAAATCTGGAGATACCAAAAGGACAATATAGGGTGTGAAAATCCTCAACTCTGGATACAACATTATTATTATTTATTAAAGCATCCGTGAATGAAAACCAAAGCATTCTAAATGGGTGTATGATAACCATTCGAGAATGGTAAGCGCTAATGTAATTGGCAGTTAAAGAAAGTAAGTTGCCCCATCACAGATATTCTTCAGAATTAATGGACTATTCCATTTTAATAATACTGTGTGTGGGTGATGGGTATGATTCAAATATTCAATAAACTATTTTAATAACTATAAAATAACAAATGAATACTTCCAGTTGCTTGGGGTTACACCCAAAATGGAATTTCTTCTTTCAAAGGCACAAAATGTCTAAAAAAAATCCATCTAATGTTAAACCAACTTTCCAACATATTTCAAGTGAATTACAGTGAAAAAATATTTTTAATAATTGGGTAAGTACAATGCCCAACAAACGTAGAAATAAAAACTCCTCCCATTATGAAGTTTACTAAACATTTGTTAAACAACAATGTATTTCAAGTTGTGGATGGGAAGCTATTTCCAGATTTTTCAAAATTTAATTTAGTAGCTAAATGGTCTTTTATATTTCAGTGGACTGTATGTGCATAAAATCCAATGCATTCAGGCACAAATCACACAAAAAGAAGTGATCTTGTTAGCCTATCATGTGCTATTAGAGAACAACAAACAGAACTCAAATGTGTCATAATTTGCATCTCATCATTAAAATTCAAGTTTATCATTATTTATTTATTTGTGAATTGCCAATCCTTGTTATTGCAGGGCTCTGGGTGATGTACAGTAACATTAAAAACATTTGCCAGATAAAAACAATAAAAAGAATTTTATACATGAGAACAATGGCAAATACTAATACATCAATTATCCAAATTACAGATTGCCGTCCACTTCATGGGCAGGAGGGAAGGGAGTGATGAGAATATGAAAAACAGAGGAGGGTGCTAGCCAAGATGGAAACCATCACTGTCCTCAACCAAAAGCCTGGCGGAACATCTCACAGGCCCTATGTAATTGCTTAAAGTGCCACAGGGCCCTGATGGAATCTAGTAGTGTATTCCACCAGGTCAGAGCCAGGACCAAAAAGGCCCTAGCCCTAGTTGAGGACAACCAGATGTCTTTAGGGCTGAGGAACACCAGTAGGTTGCTGTCTGAAGACGTCCTCCTGGGGACATAATGGAGGAGATGATTCCATAGATATGTTGGTCCCTGACCACTCAAAACCTTATAGGTCAATATCAAACATTGAACTTGACTCAGTATTCCACTGGGAGCCAGTGTAGCTGGTGCAGCACTGGTGGCCATTCAATAACAGATATAGCTGGGTGTCATCAGCATATTGAAATTCTGTACCAGCTGGGAGTGCATATGCATTTATTTTGTATATATGTGCTGTTGAGTCACAACCAACTTATGGCAACCCCAGCAAGGGGCTTTCAAGGAAAGTGAGATGCAACAGAGGTTTGCCAGCACCTTCCTTGGCAGAGTCTTCCTTGGTGGTCCACCATATGAGTACTGACTTTGCTTGCTTCCAAGATCTGATGAGATTGGGCTATATCACACCATTCCAAGTATTCATGTTTTACATTATGAATTTGACATTCTGCAAAAGCTGCCAGATTATCCATTAGAAGCTGACACTCCCAACCACATATACTTTTAGATTTTCTGAAGACAAGATCTAGTAAACAATCTCACAATTGGTGCCGATCTGTGATGCCTGCTGGTCAGAAGGATACCTATTTAACATGAATAAACATCAGAGTTCTTGTATGCTTTATTACCTGCTCTGTTTGTTGACTCATGACTGTTTTCTGAAGGATGGATGCTGGTGCAAATATCTTCTGGTTTTTTCACCTTTAGGCCAAAGGACCAAAATATCAGTTAACTTTTCAAATATATCAACCAGAAAGTTTGACCTTATTTTATATATTATTCTATAATAAAAAACTATACATCAGTAAATTTCCATTTTTACTATTCTGAGTCCTTATTTTTCATATATATAGCAGAAGCTGCACATTCCCAAGTGGTTTAAGGGCAATCTTTTTAGAAATAAGCTTTACATTAGGGTATTTAGAGACTAGCAGAATAATTCCAATAGAAATCTGCAAGTTTCACAGAAATTGAGTCCCCAGATTCAGGGAACTGGGAATCATTAATAGAATATTCACTCCCCATGTTTGGGGTACACACCTGAAGAACAAAAGTTAAGTATTTCATGCCATTGTGGCCAGTGCGAGGTGCCACACAGAGCTGGTGATATTCCTGATCATAACATGGTTAATGGATACCTTGTCCCAAGTCTCTCACTTTGCTGATATGAATTTCCTTCACTATTCCACTACTCACCTTAACTATAGGCAAGGACACCATTTTAGACTTTGTGTGTGGGAGAAAGAATGGAGACAAGTTTTGGATTTTAAAGCCATGGGTGGTATTTGTGAAGATTCCTATCAAGCCTAAACTAATTTTGGTGTTTTAATAACATAAAATACATCAAATTTCTAATTTTTTAATCAGAAAAACTTTAAAAATCCTCTGATTTAATACTGTATAGTTTGAATGAGTAATACTGTGTCTTTAAAAGTATTTAACTCACTTCATAAGAAAAAAATAAGTTTTTTTCCGTGTTCCTTAAAAATGTTCTATTTTTTCCATTAGAAAAAATTTTTAAGCATAAGATATGTATATGTGGTATATATCTCAGCAATAATCAGATGTAGTTTGAAACACAATATGCCCTCATTAAATTGCAGCCCTGATTTTGATCTGTAGTGATCATATTTAGGGGGTCATCTCTTTATTTATGGGACTAACTACAGATAGAATACTTTTAATTTACCCTAGTAACTGAAAATAATGTATTTCACTTTGTAAGATTGAGCACAACATATAACAAGAGGGTAACAGTCTAAACTGTTCTTGATTCTTAGATTCCCAGCTCTGATGAAATGATGTCTGGAGGCAGTTTTGGCATACTTGAGGACTGACAAATGAAACCTATTCCTCACAAAATGGAAGTGTTGCTGTTGGGAGGCAAGGTCTGATCCAGGAACTGGGATAGCTCTTGTTCTGGGAAAATGTTACACACATCCTAGAGAAACAGGTTCAAAGCTTGGGGGACACTGGCCTCCTGTTGGATAAGCAGGCTGCAGTGATGGCCAGAGGTGTCATTTTGCAGTTTTGGCTAGTGAGCCAACTGCAGTCCTTCCTTGGCAGAAAAGATCCTGCCACTGTGTAATATGCCAGGTAACATCTAGATTAGCCACTGCAACGTGATTTACATGGGACTGTCCTTGAAGAGTGTTCAGAACCAACATTTGGTATAAAATGCTGCAGCCAGAATTGTAATTGGTGGGTCATAAGAAGAAGAAGAAGATATTGGATTTCTATCCCGCCCTCCACTCCGAAGAGTCTCAGAGCGGCTCACAATCTCCTTTACCTTCCTCCCCCACAACAGACACCCTGTGAGGTGGGTGGGGCTGAGAGGGCTCTCACAGCAGCTGCCCATTCAAGGACAACCTCTGCCAGAGCTATGGCTGACCCAAGGCCATGCCAGCAGGTGCAAGTGGAGGTGTGGGGAATCAAACCCGGTTCTCCCAGATAAGAGTCCGCACACTTAACCACTACACCAAACTGGCTCTCCTGATAAGGACCATATCACTCCAGTCTTGTTCCACCTATGCTGGCTGCCAATTTGTTTCTAGGCCTAATTAAAGACTCAATTGACTTTTAAAGCCTTATATGATTTGGGGTCAGCATACCTTAAGGATCACCTACGGTCATACAAACCTATCCTCTTCAGGGACTGTACTTTGGGTGCCCCCTCTGTCTGAAGCTAGACAGGAGAAAGGGCGTTTCCAGCTGTGGTGCCAAAACTCTCAAAATTACTCCCCAGGCATATTCATATGTCTTCTGCCAGCTGGTAAAGTATTTTTTTATTGTTCAATGACTCAAACTAACCTTCTTTTCTGTTGGTGTTTTTATGTTTTATTTAACTGCTTTAGATATTTTATATACCTTTTAAATCTGCATTTTAAATATTATTTTGATTATGCTCTGTCTTGGGGACCTTAAGCACAGTGGGAAAGCAAGGTACAAATGTTTTAAATAAATAAAATAAACAATGCCCACTATCTGCAGTTTCTTTTAAAAAACACTCTCCAGACAAAGTTGCTATTGCAAAGCATGAACAAGCTAACTTGCCAGAGCAGGAGAAAATGGTACTTCAGAAGTTACAGTGGGTGTAGACTGGTCCTCAGCAGTATTAACATCCATGCCAGTGCATGGGACTTTACTGCTTAGTTCTTTCAAATCCAGGACAAGTGTGGCCAAAGGCGCCAGATTAAATTCACCATCCCCCTGGTCTAAAGGGACAAAGTTGTCTGGTGTTGCTGCTGATGCAGAAGATGTTGGAACATACTCTTGGTAGAGAAGGTTACGCAGTTTCTCATCCAGACTTTTAATGGTGTTGTCAGCAAAATCAACCCTAGGTGGTCCTTCACCATCTGACTCCACTGCACAGGGTGGTTGGGGTGCACTGACGGCAAGGCCAGTGCTTGGAATAGACTGTGCTTGGGTTGGCATTATGTGCAGCTGGGATGAAGATACTGAAGCATGGGGAGGACTAGAAAGCTGAGGTGCTGCCACAATCAGAGGATCAGGAACAGCCGACACAGGAATAATTTGGCCTCTGAAAGAATGTTGAATTAGACTGCTATCTAACAAATGGGGGATTTGTGTTGGAGGCTGCTGTTCCAAAATAGTAGCATCAGAGACAACAGGGACTGGGCAGACTTCTGCTGCCTGTGCAGGAATAGTCTGTATCAGTTTTGGCAGGCCAGCAGTGCAACATTCAGCTTCTGCATCAGGGACACCCATGTTTTCATCTACTTGCTGGAGTGCCTGCACTGAGGTTTTTAGAGGAAGTTGAGCCTCAAAATGATCCTCAGTTGAAGTTGCCATATGGGAAGGACTGCTAGGCTGACTGCATAAAGCAGACTGTAGTGGAGGGCATTCTGCTTGCCCTATATTTTCAGCAGCCTGTTCTGGAGCAAATGGCGTTGTTGCTGGGAGAGATGCTGCTGCTGTTTCTGCCTGGCCCTGTGACAGGGAAGATGACACAGCGGCAGAGACTTGTGTCAGAGGAGAAGGAGGAGGTGTTCCTCTGGGGCTTTCATAGGCACTCCTTTGACTACAAAGCTGTTGATAAGCTAGGTTATTCTGTTTGTCTGTCACTGTACAGCTTTGCTGCTGATCATCCAGTTGCTCTAGATCTACAAACAAAAAGAGAGACAGGAGAACTCTAAATTTGGAGAATGACACTTTTCTTTGTGAGATCCAGCTGTTGAGAGATAAATATTGAATAACAATACATAGCAGAAAGATTCTATCCATTATTGTAGCCAATACCCTCTTTTAATCTGAAAACAATTAAAAACAAAGCAGGCTGTGATCCTTCTATCCAAATAAATAAAAGGAATGCTCATATTTTGATTTCTATCTGCATATTCAAATGAAATGTGACCCTAAAGAAAGACTATTTTCATTGACTGCGACAGCTTTATCTAGCAATTTCTAATGGGAAATGTACTGCACTTTATTGGCCATTAGCAGTAATCATGCACTGCCCCATTTCAGCCAGCTGGAAAATTGAGATTAATAATAAGGTGCTCTCAGTGTTACGTGGGTCTCTAAAATTCATTTAGGTAGCAAGGACTTCAATTAGTTTTACATCTGTAAAACAGAAAAGGGATCAATTTCAATATCCATAAATGTGTATTCTTTGGAGCAAGGTTTCTTTGCTAATTTGACTCACATTAGTTCTCACAACAGTATTGCCTTCCCCTAGCTTTTCTAATCATCCTGAGTAACAGATGACTAAATGTCCTTTTTTCCTGGAAAGATAATTGCTCTTTTAAAGGCAAGGAAGAGAGAGACATATTTCTACATGTCTTATTTCCATAAATATTGACGGTAGCCTGACAGATGCTTAATGACATAAAAGAAATGTGCCCAGAATGGCCAGAGATTAGAATCTTGGATACAGTTGCATATACTTTGACTGGTAAAAAGTTTAGTTTTAAAGGAACTCTTACTATATCTTTTATCTTCCTCTCAAGTGTTCCTTTCCAAAAAGATACACTGAAAAGTTTGTTGTTAATGTGCAGAGTTTTTATTGTACATTGTTCTTTTTGTGTAAAGCACCTTTGAGCTATTTGGTGAAGAAGGACCAAATGTTAAAAATCTATTATCTGTCCTTAATAAATCTGATAGAGATCACAAGTACCTGGAGCTTCAGCCTGTTTTGTAGGTTTGGGAACTGGCGGAGAGATTTCTGGCATTTCTACAGCAGGATTCTCAACAACAGGGCAAATAATAAACCAACGTTTTCCTGTATGTAGAACTATTTATAAAAGATAAACAAAAGGTTAATTTTTTCAACGTTTGGCAGCTATATATATTTACTTCAATTAATTATATCAAAGCTCCTCCACATGAAGCCTGTTGGGTGACCACAGGGCAGTCACAGTTCTCTCATAACCCTCTCAGCCCCAAGTACACCTCACAAAATGACCGTTATGGAGAGAGGAAGGGAAGGCAATTGTAAGCTGCATTGTGACTCTTTAGGCTAGAGAAAAGGAGTATGAAAGTCAAGTATTCTTCTTCTACTAAATTCTTAATTTATTTATCAAATTTATATCCCACTTCCTTGCTCCTGAGTGGGACTTGAGGTAGGTAACAATACTTGATAAAACAGTACACAATATACAATAAGTGAACTTTTAAAAATATAAAACAATTAAAAGTCTATCCCAGTTAAAATCTAGCCACTATTAACCAGAGCAGGATGCATGGATGGTGAAGACACAACTGGAGCATAATTTATCAACTGCCTGCTGGATCACCATCACCCAAAGGCCACCCAAAAAGAGCAGACTTGCATGCCCTCAGGAAACTAGAGAGGTCCCAAAAGCATGCACCTCTTGAGGCAGCCGTTTCCACAGGATGGGGCCACTACCAAGAAGGTCCTCATCCCTTGCTGACACAAGGTGAACACTAGTTTGTGGACAAGGGTCCTTCAGTAAATTCTGAGATGATGTTTAGAGAAAATGAGGAAGAACAGGCTGGGAGAGGCAGTCCCAAAGATATAAGGATTCCAGGGCATTTATGTATGTAACATGCATACATACGTACGTATGTACGTATTTATTTATTAATTATTTTAGTTTTCTATCACCGTCTTTCAAAAAATGGGCTCAGGGAGGTCAAATCAATAAAATTTACATAAATATAAAACAGCTAACTAAAACAGCCAAATGCAAAATCTAAAATTTTTAGAAGTGAAAAGTATGACAATGGCCAGGTCAAAAATCTTGGCTGGCACAGACAAATAGCAGCGATCAAAGGCAATACCTGCTCAACTAAGACTCACAATGAACCTGCATGTGGCAGGGAGGCCATGTTGATGTTTAAATGATGCCCACTGCCTCAACTAAAGGCCTAACAAAACACAAGGCACCACAGTCTCCAAACTGGACACAAGCAATGAAAAGACCATGCAATTCACAACAAACACATATATAAGTATATTACAGTGTAGAACAGTAAAACAATATAGATAAAGTACAGTCCATGAATGATGAAAAACCTTTTCAGTCCAAAAATAGGATTTGTACAAATATAGTCCCATAGAGAGTGCTTTCCTCCTCCTTTCTTCCACTAGCCAATGGGACTTCTCTTGAACAAGAGACAAGCTTCTGAGCAGGAGAAAAGGACCTATTTATTCAGTCTAATCTGTTCCTGCTAACATGAATTAAGGAATATGTAGAAAGATCCAAGTGGGCAGCCATGTTGGTCTGAAGCAGTTGAACAAAGCAGGAGTCAAGCTGCACCATTAAGACCAACCAAGTTTTATGCACGAAAGCTTACATTCTAAATAAAACTTGGTTGGTCTTAAAAGGTGCAACTTGACTCCTGCTTTAAGGAATATGTAGTTCTCAATTTTTTTTTCTTGGCTGTTAACACATCCTAAAATTAAGCCAAGGGCTGTTTCAGTAATCTGCAACATCCGAACAGGCTCGGAAGCTGCCATGGCGACTCAAGGAAATACAATCTTCTTTTCTTCTTGACTTATTTACTGAGATTATTTTTTTAAAAAACCCAAAACAATGTTTCCTAAAGTTCTTATTTACAGTGGATAGTTACAGCATGAAGCATTCATTGCAGGGAGAAGTACCCCTTCTGTAAGCCCTATCAGCTACAATGTTTAAAGGCAAAGAGAAACAAAAGCAGTAGAGGAGAGGGCTAGTGAGTCTCCCTCAGAGCAGATCTTCTCTGCCTTTGGAGGTTTTTTTGGAGGGGAGGGCAGAATTCTCAATCAGAATCAGTCTATTCCAAAGTGTGATGCATGGGTTTTGTAATCCCTCAGAAATCTTTGTATATTTCTAAAATTGAAACAATTATTTCTGTTATACAAGCAACTTAATCCTGCATGTTTATTATTAAGTTCCTTGCAGCTTACTATCAGGTAAGGAGCACAGTCTGGTTAATGAAACACACATATCAGCATCTGTACTTTTAAGTGGCTTAGGACCAAGTATGAAGCCACACCCAACTTATTTTCTGGCAGGAGTGTAAAGCCAAATAGTCACACTCTTCTAACTCTATATCAATGTGTTAGCATTTTATATATTGTACCGGTAGTAGATGGAAGACTTGCCCATGTGACACTAAAGTAGTTTAAAGCTTTGCATCTATGTTTCTTCCAGTGGCTAGCTGCTGGGTTGACAGATTACACATTTACAGGTTGTGATGACATTGTATATACTTCATGGAAAATATTTTTTACCATTCTGTTGATACACTGGCATTCTTGCTTGGGATTGCCCATTTTCCTGGTTAAAACAAAAGAGACTTTCAGTTCTCTATCCAACATTTATATTAGAAATATATGTGTCACTTCCTAATTTTTTCAAAGAACTCCACAAAATCAATACCTCATTGATTTTCAGCCTGAAAGCATCTTGCTGAGGGCTTGTTCCCTGATCTGAGCTTCGTTCTCCTTCTGTATCTTCACTAAGCATATCTTCTGCTTTGTCAATAATCTCTTTTAGTTGCTCAATAAATATTTCTTTCTCAGTTGGTAATATAAATTCATTTTCTACCTAGATGAATATGCAAAAAATATGTCTCTGTTTCATAGTTCTTTTGTGGCTTCAGTTAACGGTAATACGTATTTGTTCTCTTTTTAAACAACATTCAGTTGACGAGTGAAAAATTTGTATCTTTAAAATAACACAATAAAATATTTTTTACATAAGATTATGAGTAAATGGCATCTGGCACCTCTAAAATTGCACTACATGTGGCCCAATGCCTCAACTTGTGTTGAAAAACCTGCCTATCCGTTTTCCATTGTTGGTAGCACTGACTGAAAAACTTACAATTCTTGGGGAAAGTATTAATTCAGATGCAAAACATTACAGTCTATAAGACTGTATTAAAAACAGTTTTATCTTTTGCTAACAAATATTTCTGTGCAAGACAACTTGAAATCATTCATAACAATTATAACAACAGGGCTTCCCTAAGGAAGCTGAAAATGAATACTCCACTGTGCAATAAGCCTTTCAGAATATGCAAGAAAGGACTTAATGAGTCATTAGGAACTTTCAGATTGCCCTGCTTTTGTTTGAGCCTTTGATGATATCATGTGAATTAAAACTTTTTTCTGGGGGGAGTAATATAGTAGTAAGAGGCATTAATCATTCCGTGACCTTCTAGAACTAGACATACAGATGCAATTCATGGCTATTGGTTTGCAGAAAGGTCAGTGTGGTTTTATCATTCTACAGGCAAGCCACAGCAGTAGCTCATTCACAGAAATTGAATAAACCTTTGCTACCTTGTGCCAGCACTTGGGATATTCAGAAAAAGGATACCAAACAAAAATTATTCTGCACCTCAGTAGTTCCCTTCTAGATGAGCAGAAAATGTATTTCCTCATACATTTGTATGAATATGATAGTTATGTCAATTCATTTTGTGAAAACGAACTCTTTGTGATATCTTGAAAGTTCCAAGCCAAGCAAGGTCTTACCATGTACGTAGCAATTTCTTCTGGAGCATCACCATCTAAATCAAACTTAAATGTGACCATTTTGTGATTGTGTGTTTCAAGCTGACATTCTACCATCTTGTCCCCTGTGTTGCATACCTACAAAAAGGAACAACAATTATTTCTTAATATTATCAGAGATAACTTAATCCAAGATAAAAGAGAGTTGACTTACATTTAAAATTGTTAGTTTGGGCCTGTTGGTCTTTTCCTGCCGTGAACGAGTACGTGTTGATTTTTTGTGTTTTTTTGAAGGTTTAACCTCTTGCTTTCCACTTCCACTTGTTCCTTCAAAGCTGTCACTCATCTCTTTACCAGATGCAACATCGGCATTCATATAGCTTTGCAGCAAGGAGCGAAAAAAGAAATTTGCATCAAGACAAGACAAAAAGTACTAACATAGGGCAGCCCTGTTTTAATCATTGCTCCTCCCAGCACCTTACCATGTAGGTGCTCATGTTATGCTGAACACTACCAGCCTATATGTGGTTTATGACTTGTTGCCAATGATGTGGGTCGTGGTTTCTGTTAATTCTGTAATTATGATATTATTTCGTTTGGATCTGGTTTGTTTAATGTTTTTCTAAGGTGTTTTAAAGTTGTAAGCCGCCCAGAGCCCACTTGCGGGATAGGGCAGGGTATAAATTGAAAAGTTAAATTAAATTAAAATCACTGACAAATCCATTAGTACAGTTAGTCTTGAACTCTTTGTATCAGGACCCATTTCTAACCTTATTGTAAATTTTGGGGCCACTCCTAAATATTATTGCATGCTACTTCAATCCATCCCCAGCACAAAACACAGGAAACTTACATCTTTTAACACTGAACATGTTTGTTTATGTTACATTTCTTATGTTTTGTGTTCATAAATACAGTGTTAATGTACAGCAGGCTGTATTCTTGGCTAATGGTTCCCTAGATCTGCTACCTAGCCTCCCACTGTCTTTACTCTCATCTCAACCTGTTTTTCCTGGCAACCCACCTATGTGAAAGTTGCAGTCTACTTTTGAGTCTTAATTCACAGTTTGCATATAAGTTCCATGCAAGATAAAATCAAAAATCAAATGGAGGCTGTATTTTTAAATATCATTGACATTGCTAGATCTATTTTTAATCAATTTTTCTAAACTCAGTACTTCATTTAATTTCTTCAGAGCCTATTGAGTAGCAATACTTACATGATACTAGTCTCATAGCATGAAATCAAGCTGGTCTACCACAAATAGTTACAGCCTGCACTAGAAGTGAGAACAGTCATGATCCTCAGAGCACTGTCAATCTCGAAGGCATGTGCTTTGGAGACCAGTATCTTTGAAACCACTAAACAGTTTTTCCACTAGAAGTTGTTGTGTAGATGTGCAAACTGTTCTTCAAGGTTTAAGGCTTGTAAAAAGGTAAAGGTAGTCCCTTGTGCAAGCACCAGTTGTTTTCTGGAGTGATGTTGCTTTCACAACGTTTTCACAGCAGACTTTTTACAGAGTGGTTTGCCACTGCCTCCCCCAGTCATCTGCACTTTCTCCCCAGCAAGCTGGGTTCTTATTTTACCTCGGAAGGATGGAAGGCTGAGTCAGCCTAGAGCTGGCTACCTGAACCAGTTTCTGCTGGGATTGAACTCAGGTCGTGAGTAGAGGGCTCCGATTGCAGTACTGCAGCTTTACCACTCTGCGCTATGGGGCTCTTAACTTTAAGGCTGGTATGATACTATAAAACAGAAATAGAATGTATACCTTTCACAGCTCTGGGATAATGTTTGTTGCTTCTCCAGTACTGCATGCTCCTAAAACATAAAGAAAAAACCATAATAGAGATGTATTGCAACATTAACATCTCTGTACAAAATAAATGGGTCACTTTGTACATGCCATGGGCACAAATGAGAAAAAGCCACTCTTAATTCCTATTTATTTTATAAACAAGCTTTAAATATTTGCTTAAACAGCCCATTGAAATGAACAGTATATAAAAATATCTGTCAAATTAATCGAGATGCTTTTAAATTGGAAACTATTCTGAAAGAAAGTTTTTGTAATGTGTTAACCCTTTCAAAGTTTAGGTAGTTTCTAGAATTTTTACAGCCTTTATTTGAAAGGCTATATTAAACAGTGACTTAATGTCCTGGTATTTAAACATTTTGACTTAATTGTTCTGACATTTTAACCACACTGTAACCAATATTAAATTTCATCTTTATTTGCAAATACCAACATAAATGTCCATAGGTACAGCTTGATCATTAATATTTATTTGCAAATGTTTCCATAATTACAAAGAAATATAGGTAAATAATGTGATAAGATCCGGTATATCAGAAAGATGACATAAGTTATCTATGATACTACTGTTCAATAGTGAGTTATCCATGCATAAGTAACAATGCATTTTGTTCCTTAAAACAATCATGTTCATTGTAATTTATATTATTCATACAAAAAAATTGCACACATCAAATCCAAAATTAATATGGAAATCAATACATTTACACTGATGTAACATTGTACAAGATTTCTTAGTAAACAAAAAGACTATAAGAAAATGAGTAAAAGGAACATCAGAATATGCTCAAATTTCCTGTGCTAATGCCTTATAAATTTTAGCAATGTCCTGTAAAACCCATTAAATTACATTTCCAAGCTATTTAAAAAAAAACACCTTTAAAAAAGATTTTCCCCCCATTCAGGTATCCTGCCACTATCAATAAGAAGTCATTCAAAATTACAATTATTCTGTCCTTTCAATACATAGCATATATAATTTTAGCTTCTACCAGAAAATTGATCAGAAACACATTCTTTTGCAGTGATCTCTTGTACAAACATCAGTAGACATCTTATTGAATAATCTTTATAAACAAATTCTCAATAGGTTATAATGATCAACGAGATTCACCAAACAAAGACCATTACAAGTTCATACCCAGCAACCAAATATATTAACCTTATTCTGGTTTTCTGGAGTTATTATATATCATCGGTAAATTAAATAATGTGAAATCTTCTGATATTTGTAGTACTGTTCCATTCATGATCTGAAAATCCATACCCATTATGCAATTCCACTGTTGCTTTTACTAAATCAACCCACATTAATGCTAATGTTATAATATGCCAGTTATAATAAACCTGTGTCAATATCTTTTTTTTAACCTTCTAACAAAGAAGTTCCTAGTCTGGGAATATTTCTCAAATTATAAATAGGTGTTGAAACATCCCAGCTTGAAAATCTCTTCCCATTGAGGAAAATACTGAGGAGAAAATCTGAGATATCTCTTACTTTAACTAAAGGGTTAATATTTATTATTTGCAAACTATCTACTATATTTTTATCATGTCCTACCACCAGTGAATTCAGGTTGTATATAGAGATTCAATGTCATTCAGTTTTTCCTCATATCATTGCCAGGTAGGTTTAGTTGACAGTACATGGCCCAAGGTTATCTCATTAATGTAATGAGTGAATGGGGAACTGGAGTTTCTTAATTTAAGTATGATCTTCTAGTATGATACTAACCACACCACACTGGCTCATATACTAAGATATAATTGTGTTTAAAAATCTCTGAAATGAACATTCTTATTAAATTCAGAGTGCAATTGAGCTGACTTAAAGGGGAAGAGGCTTAGAACTATGTTTTCCCTATAAAGTGAGATGTAATAAATCACATGGTATCTTCCTTCTTCTATCAGATTATAACAGACTTTCTATGGCAACCAGATATTTTGCAATTGTGATTTTAATGACGACAAAAATACAAGCCATTAATCTATTTACCTAAGAAAAAACTGATAAGAAAAAACTGAAATGGGAACAGTTTTTGGTTTAATTTACATAGCTCGATTTTAACATTTACAGAACAACATTCAGCAGTGCATAGTGATAGTTAAAATATCAATCTACTAACAGCCAAATCAGCCCAATCTTTGTATACTTAAATTCGGTGACTGGAGCTGTGAACTGGCAAGACAGCTCTTTCTATAAAGCTGAAAAGCACCCTAGGTTTGCAGAAAAAATGTGAAATCTAAAAAAACTCCAAACCCTTTGGGTGTTTTTTTTTTTTTAAAAAAACCCTAAAAATGATAAAAGTAGCACCTGTAGCTTTAAGCTACAGATTCCCTCAGTGACTATTGCTGGCACCCACAATATTTCAAACTTGGTTCTGTCAGTAAAAGGCAGGAGGAAGGGGCAGTAATATTTCTGGGTCTATTCTGGCATTTGAGAGAGAACTCCTTGAGGCCAGGCCTGACTAGGGTTGCCAGTTCCAGGCTGGGAAATTCCTGACCATTTTATGGTAGAGCATGAAGATGACTGGGGAAGGCAAAGGCAAACCACCCCGTAAAAAGTCTGCCAAGAAAACGTCCTGGTGTGATGTCACCCCATGGGTTGGTAATGACACAGTGCTTGCACAGGGGACTACCTTTTACCTTTATGAAGAAAGCAGGGTTTGGGGAGGGGAGGCCTCAGACAAATATGGCATAAACTCTACCCTACAAAGCAGGTGCCTCCTGCAAGTCCTTGCGGGTTCCCATTTGTTTTATATATTAACTGCGTTGGAAATCCACTATGTTCATAGAATAAAGAATCCAAAAAGATAAATCATCTTACATTCATTGGCTCCCTCTTTCCCTTACTTATTTAACTAGGTACACATATATGCACACATCTCGAGAATACAATTTCTGCTAAAAAACTATTTTTTACATATGTGGAACCTTACACTACAAAGCATATGGGAGACTAGTATTGTGCAGTATTGCACTCATCTTTGTACTAATTATGCTGCTCACATAATCAAATTATCTTTTGGCTTCTAGAGTCCTCCCCTGCAGGAAATTGCTAGGCATATGTTCTCTGAAGCCATTGCCCCAGTTGAACAGATCATGTGGTGCCATGGTCAATAAGCAATACCTAAAGGGCCAGATATTAGCCAAAGGCCTGCAAAACCTCAATTTTAAAATACTAATGATTAAGTATTATTATTATTATTATTCATTACATTGTTGAGGATGAAAACAGAAAACAACTTTGTTGAAAGGAAGACACTTATAAGGCTGTGGTAAGAATAAATATAAGAAACAGATTCTGGGTTATTCAGAATTATTTGTATTACATGTACATGAGATACAGTTATTACGGATTCACAGAAGTGAGCAGTGACTCTTGAAAGCTCAAACCCTACCAAAAATGTTGTTAGTCTTGAAGGTGCTACTGGACTTTTGCTCTTTTCTAATACTACAAATTCATAGAATCTGAACTAACCTGTCTGAGACACTAGTACAAGATTATGGTAATAGCACTGTATCACCAAATGTTCTCTTAGTTATCAGAAACAATGATGAGTTATTAAGAAACAAATAGTTCTACCTCTTGAGAAGATTCTGGGATAACTGGGCATACAGCTGGACCCTGGCCCAGTGGCTGATTATTATCTGGCTGAGACTGCAGATAACCAGTAGGCTGGAGAGGCAGACCTTGATCTATAGGCATTGCTGCATTTGCTGTAGCAAGGATGTTTTGTGCAAGACCTTCCGGACCAATGCAGGGAGGCAATGATTCAGGTTGTAATTGCAAAGGTGGTGACATAACTGCAGAAGGCTGCAGTGGCAATGCAGGCACCTGGGCTCCAGAATCCACAGCATACTGAGGATGTCCAATGATCTGTTATAACATAGACTCCTGTTATTAATTCTGTTATGATATTAATCACTCATATGATTATGGCGATAAGATAAAAGCACCTTGTTAATGAAAGCCCTCAGTACATTCTAATGAAAAAATATTTCAGTGCTGTTTGTGTTTAGAAGAGCAGGAAGGCCCAATTCACTCAAGTAATGGTTGTCCTGAGGGCTTGAAATGCAACCATGTGTTGCAAGCTATTCATGTGCAACAACCCAGCATGATGAACAGTACTGTGGTGTGCTGTACAAATTCTCAGATTGAGATGGCAAGTTGGCTTAATCTCTGAAATAATGCCTATCACTCATTGGAGGGGCTACAGCTCAATAGCAGAGCATGAGCTTGGCATGCAGAAGGTCCCAGGTTCAGTCCCAGCATCTCCAGCGAAAAGAATCAGGTTATAGGGGATATGAAAAGACCTCTGTGTGGCTCTACTCACTGTACCGGATTCCTCATCTGATGAAGTGTGCTTAGAGCACACAAAAGCTTATGTTCTGAATAAAACTAAGTTGGTCTTAAAGGTGCTACTTGACTCCTATTTTGTTCTACTACTTCAGACCAACACGTCTGCCTACTTAGACCTTGCCAGTGACAGAAGACAATAGTGCCCTTGATAGAACAATGGTGTGATTCAGTATAAGGCAGTTTCATGCATTCAGCAAACACTTAGTGGCTTTTTTTATACATATTCTACTGCCCACACACCTGAATCTCTCTGTGATAAACAATTTCCTTACCACTTGACAGGATGACAGAGGTGATATAATACAAATGAAAGAGCCAGCTTACCCTGGAATTGTTTGGTTGTAAATAAGCACTAAATTTAGTTGCATTTCAAACCTATACAAGCCATCATTGTTTCTGTGAATTAGGACCAAGAAGAAATTAAATTCCAATGCTCAAACTCTGGATGTCGGACCTTTTATACGATGGAATTTTTGTGCTATAATTAACAAATGTTTTATACCTTCACATATTGTTCATGCAATATTTCTCTGTGATTTAGAGATTATATTTAAATCTTGTTAAAATAATAAAAATCCAATGATGCCTACTTCACAAAGTTTGTGTTGAAGAATGCTTGAAGGTCTGTAATATGGTTTCAAATCAGAAGAATACTTTACATTCTGAAACTTGGGTTCCTGTCAACATCTACATTTCAATCAGTTAGAACCCACATGTTTCTCCCCCAATTACTGGAGTCATTTGGGAGCAAAAGCTGGAATCTACATAACTACAGGAAACAAACAGCTCAAAGTATTTGTGTTAAAGGAAGATCCACTAACAACCCCATTTTTAATAATGTTCTACATCAAACAAACTACAGGTTTACAAAAAAGATTTAATTCACAATACAATACTCTGGACACATCATTATTTTCTTCTTAGGTAGAGAATTTAGAAGTATGTATATTTTAAAAAATATTGATTCAAGCTTTACCTGAGGGAGAAGGTGAAGCAGGGATGGGATGCAGAAGGCAGACAGAAATAGGAGGCAGCAACAAAAGAAAGTGTGGAAGACAAAGAGAGACACTTTTAGTATTGATAATCATACGTGTGTTTTGTGTGTGTGTTGCACCTAGAAAATAATCAGATATGATAAAATAGAAAAAAAGGTATATTCTCAGAAATTTGCAGAAAATAGCATTTGAGGGTTTTTTTTAAAGTTAAGCCATTTAAAGTAATGTTATCAGTGCTACAAAGATGCTACCAGGATACAATAAAATCATTTTTTAAAAAAAGATACATCCTTGCAAGGATTACAAGGATACAAAGGCTGTTTCACAATTTCTGCTCACTGCAGAAAGATTAAGATCATCTGAGTTTCTAACACTTATTTTAAAACACAATAGTTAATGCAGCAAACAACTATTTTCCAATTAGAAGAGAACATCTAACTGGGCTAAGGTACACTAGAAAGTCTATTTTTTACCTTCTCTGCCAATTCCTAAAAGGACAATATAATATGTTTTTAAAAAATCTTCAAGATAATGCTCCTCACAGGCAGCAATCCTATATTTTCTTCTAGTGGTGACGTGACTAGCAAAATCCCAGTGTTAAAGGGGGTTAAATAAGGTTGCGTACTGGGCCCGCATCTTTTTAATTTATTTTTAACTGACCTGGTACAATTTTTGAACCATATTAATGGTCATCCACCTAAACTAGCAGGCTGAGCGGTCCCCTTATTACTTTATGCCGATGATACTACCATCCTCTCTTGCACAAGTGTGGGCTGCAAAGGTATTTGAATGCCTTCTATGACTGCTGTAATTGTAATTCACTCTCTATCAATTATGCCAAATCTAAAGTAGTTGTCTTTTCAAATTGCTGCCGCCCACAGAGATGGTTTATTGGCAACTCAACAATTGAGCAAATAAAATTTTTTTAATTCTTGGGGATCACTTTTAATCACAAGTTAAGCTGGGTTTCACATTGTAACAACACCGTCAACTTGGCTAAATGTTTGGCTGCTCAAATTAAACAGTTTTTCTTTGCAAGGGGCAACCAATTAGTTTCAGCAGCAATTAAGGTGTTCAAAGCTAAAACACTAGCCCAAATTCTCTATGGTATCCCTATATGGATCTCAGCATTTACCAGGAAAGTGGAGGGCATTCAAGCCTCATTCTTTAGACAAATTCTTGGTAAGCCAAAATGTGTGTCCTATTTTGCTCTCTGCTCTGAAGTGGGTCAGTCTTTGGTGGAGACAAAAGCCTGGATTGCAGTGCTTAAATTCTGGCTCAAAATTCACTTTAGAATAGATCCTAACAGACTTCTTGATTGTATGAAAAGAGACCCATATATTTCATCCTGGACAGCAGTGCTTATGTCCAAACTTAACCAGTTGGGGATAGAGGTTGATGCTTTTTTTACTTCTGATGAGTCATATATCTTCAGATGTATTAAACTGAGACTGCGGGAGTTGGAAGAAACGAAACTATGGCAAACATACCCTTATATTTGCTCCCCAGCTTCCTTAGGTCTTTATGCTTTCTGCGGCAAAATGCCCCATTATCTATCAGACTTAACCATTCCAAGTCATGGCAGGGCATTTATGTTGGCTAGACTAAATGCGTTTCCTTCCAAAGTTTTACAAGGGAGATATCAAGTCCCTTTAGGCGACAGACTCTGTTCCTGTGGAGCAAATATTCCCGATTCAATTCAGCATATATTGCTTGATAGTTCCTTTTATCATAATCCCCATAAAGGTTTATTTTGCAAGCTTTCTTTCTCCCCAGATTTGTCTTATTCTGCCACCCTGTTATTATTTATTGAACAATACTGAGGGGGAGGTTAGCGAGGCTGTGGCAAAATTTTTGGCTGACATCCTTAAATTTAAATCTGACCATGTATGAATGCATCTGTAAGCTCAGTTTCATTTTGATTTTATCTCCAATGTTTAAATTTTTATATTCTTTGTATTTTTATTTGCAACTGTTATGCCATTAAAGGTTTGGTATGGCAGCAATCCTAGGCAGGTCTACTGAGAAGTCAGTCTCATTTTAATAAGTGGGGCTTACTCCCAGGAAAATGTTCTTAGGACTGCAGCTATAATGTAGCACTGGTATCTTCCAAGAATAAATCACAAATCTGAGTGATAGAGATATTTCACTGTTTGATATTTGACATGCTTAGAGGGCTAAAGGGACTGGGTCAACTACATGAAAACCAATGGAAATAATATCATTGGTTCAATGGGATTCAGGGATTGCAAATTCTTTGCAAACAATATCTTTGTACCAAATATATGGCTGATGACAGAAATTTAGACACAGTAAAGTCAGAGATACAGAAAAATAGGTTGAAATGGAATGTTATGTTAAGAAGGTGAACAATATGATAAAAATGCCATGGCTTCTTATAAAAATTCTCCTTTTTAGCAAGCCATTCTTGAGTAGTCTTCATATGCTCTATTTCTGCTCAAATCATACTTAATTTTGTATTGCATTATAAAGCTGGTTCATTAATGAATGCCTATGCATATCCATTTACAAAGACTAAAATGGTCTGAATATCAAATGTGTGCTTCAGGCCCTGTCTTGAAATCTGTAACTAATGACAATGCAGAATTTGCTTTTTAATATTATATAGAAACCCTCAATAATTTTGAAATTATTCATAGGAAGGATTTATTCCTTGTTGACCTCTGCATTAAAATATTTTTATGCACACATAATAATTATATGTGCTTAATTACAACTTTTTAATTTGATACTATAGAAATACCACATAAGAAGACAATGGACTATGTTGTACTTAAGTTGTACTTAAATTTGCAATGTTTCACTTCACATTTCAGGAACGTGTTTATTTTCCAGGTTTTAATTTTCTAGTTTTAAACTCCATGGGGCAAAAAAAAAAAAATAAAGCAAAAAATGTTTAAAAGCATGTTTGTATTTATAATGGAACATACTTATAGAACCACCACTTGGAGTAATACTCCTGTATTCTAGATCCAAGAAAATCCAATGTCAAACAGATTACCTGATTACCAGCCCCAGATGCAGACATAGTCTGTTCTGAAGGATGAATTATGCTTGGCTGAAGTGACTGAGGAAGTGGAGGCAGCTGCTGCTGCTGCTGTGAAACTGCTTGCATGTTCTGAGTGTGATGGGGAGAAGAAAGAACTTCATTCTGAATTATCTGCTGGAAAGTAGCCTGATATATTTGCTGTTGCGATAGCTGGGCTACTGCATGATGTTTTGGCAATGCTGACACTCCTGAGGGAGCGACAGCGAGTAATGATACTGGAGCAGATGGCATATTTGGCACAATTGTTTGGCAGGGCAATATTAAGGAAGCCACAGTAGTATGAGGGAGGTTGATTGCTTGCATGGGGAGGGCAGGAGAACTGGATGTCAGTGGCAGAGCAGGGTTCATGGGAAGGCTCGGTAAAATCACAGCTGGAGGAAAATACTGAGAAGGAGCAGGTATAGGGGGAACATTTGCAGCAGGCATATCAGATAGGTTTGGAGGATGGGTGTCAAGTCCTGCCAGAGGAGTAACTGCAGGAATGACAGGAAACTGAGGAATCTGAAAAAAAATATAATATTATATGAGTTGCAAGTGTTAATGGATGGCACCAAGTTAATTTCATTTGTCCTATTAGCAAAATGAGAATGATTAACTGTGACTTCCATCCATTTTTACGAGCCTGTATAAAAGCAAACAATCTTGTTTAAAAAACCTAATGCAGTAGTTCACTTCAAAGCAACTGTACTTTTTAAAATCTGAGAACTTGAAAATCATTGTAAAGGAAAGTTATTAATCATGCAATAATACACTAATAATAATTAATTCTAGGTACCTGAATTTAAGACATTTTAGATACTTGTTTTACACATCTATCAGAAAGAGGTTGCAGCTCATGCCCCAGATCAAGCATTCTGTAAGCTCTTCATTGTGCACATGGAACTCCTGTATGAGCAAGCTACTCTCTTCAGTGAAGTTCCATGTATGCAAAAGGATGCCCATGCAAAACTATCCCCCTCCATTACTTGTACATGCAGAAGCATTGTATCCATTTTTCAAGGATGCAAATTTTGCTTACATGCAGTTTAGGCTTTGCCACAGACTGATTTAATGCATGTTTCTCAAACCTGAGGTAGGAACAAGTTTGGAAGTTGTACTAGTAACAGTTTCATAAATGGTTATTTATTGATTTCATTTACAGCCCACCTTTCTCAATGATTCTGGATTACAGAGTCATTAGAAAAAAATGGTTGTAATGAAGAGTTGAGGGCCTGATTACTGAGGTTGGAGTTATGGTTGCTAACTACAGATTGGGAAATTCCTGGAGATTTGGGGCAGTGTTTGGGGAGGGCAGGGAGTTCAGTGAGTACAGAATAAGAAGATAAGAACATAAGAGAAGCCATGTTGGATCAGGCCAATGGCCCATTTAGTCCAACACTCTGTGTCACACAGTGGCCAAAATTTTTTATATATATATACCATGGGATACCATGGAGTTCACCCTCCAAAGCTGCCACTTCAGCAAGGAAAACTGATTTCTGTAGTCTGGAGACCTATTGTAATTCTAAAAGAACTTCAGGTCCCACATGGAGGTTTGCCATCTAGTTGGAGCTGATGTACTATGAGAAACAGAGGAGAGCAAAAAAGACTATGGTGTGCATTCAGATCTACCAGAGCCATATATATACACCTGAAAAATACCTTATCAAGTATATTTTAACATCCCAAAAGTATCTGGAATTTTTTCAGGAAGACCAGGAAAAAAATCCGCCCCAATCCCAGCTATATCCAGGAATTAGCAGGAAGATCAGCAAAGCTTGAAAAACAGCTGACCCAGTAGGGAGAAGTCTCCTTGCCATCTTGGTTCAGGCTCTCTTGTGCAGTCCCATTTAAAGGGACTGTACAAGAGACTCCACAACAGTTGAGTGGTGGGGAGCAGTCTTCCCACTGGCTCAGCTTTGGGCTCTCTTGTTAGTTATTTGTTTATTCTGTGCCCTCCCCACAAGCAGGCTCAGGTGGATCACAGAGTAGGTTATTAGGTCATTCGGCTCATCACAATGGATAAATACATTAATAGAGTAAAATTCTATTTAAAACACGTCCCATTGTTTTTTAAAGAAACTGCAGAAGAAAGCCGGAAAAGCTGTTCAGCTGTTTTTTGTGGCTTTGCCACTGCTTCCCCTCCCCCCTCATTTTTTTTCTTGGGTCTATTGGACCTGAAAAATTCAGAATTTCTGAAAAATCCCAGATCTGAATACTTTACCAATAATTGGGATCTGGGATTTTTCAGGAATCCTGAATTTTTTGGGGGTGGTGGGTCCAATAGACCTGAACTAAAAAATACTAAGAAAAAAATCTGCACACAACTAGAGAAGACAGCCTGCAGGGATCCAAGCAGTGCAGGGACTGGACAGCCTTGCAAGCATATCCAAGTAGGTTTTAAAATAAGAGGTTTACTAACTTCAGAAGGTGGGACATGATTTCATAAAAGTTTGAGAAACATTTAAATAATGTAACAAGCTTCCTTGATGAATTCAGTGCATGCAAGGGAGACACTATACAAAAACCAAGTATCAGCTTATACATATTTATTGCACACTATTTAGAAGAATACAGATATGTGTGACACTGTTCAGCATTAAAACAGCTTTTAGCAAATTCTCATTTAATGAATATATTTCCATATTATATACTGAACACGTTTCTACTGAATATGTTTCTACAGAAGTTTCTATTGAAGGTATCAGTTTTATATAATATAAACTGACATATATATGAATATTCAGCATAAAAAAATTTTAAGTTCTGAAACCTATTTGCCTTATTTCATCTATACATTTTACTACATGCTAACTTCTGTTATAAACGTGGCACTTCATTTTAAATAAATCTTGCACTATAGAATAAAGCTGTAGTCCCCATAGTTATGTTACATCCTGCAACAACAGCAAATTAAGAAGATATTAACAAGAATATACAGAGACTGCTGCTTGAGTCATCACCTGTGGTGACTAACAGTTGCTTGTAGGACAGAAACAGATCTCTCATCCAGTATTCAATCACACATTGAATGCTCCAGGATCTATGGCAGGGATGGCCAAACTTGCTTCACATGAAAGCCACATAGAATAAACATCAGATGTTTGAGAGCCAGAAGGAAGAAAGGAAAGAAGATGGCTGACTTGGCTTGGTGAAGTAATTTAAAGAGAGAAATGCCTTCTCCAAGCTGGCTGACTGGGTGGTGGGGGCTTTGAGAGCCACACAATATGTGTGAAAGAGCCACATGTGGCTCCTGAGCCACAGTTTGTCCACCCCTGGTCTATAGCAAGTTTTTGGGTTTTCAAAGCTCTAAAAGAACTAGGCCTCTACTATTGCACATTCCATGTTCCACCCTCAATCATTCTCTTTCCAGTCTCCTTCCCCCACAGCCAATCACTGCAGCGAAGCAATAGACCCATTTTAGGGTGAGCAGTGAGATTTATTATTTCTGTTGGTTGTATGCCTGTATGGATTTTTTTTCTGCACATGTTCTGCTCCCCCTAACTTCAATCTTTCCTTGCAGAGAAACAGCTGGGAAAGATTGACACCATCACTAGGGAGTAAAACACATGCAGAAAAGGGGGGAAATGATGCAGTATGGCCACACAACTGCTGAAACAACATGTATGGAAAAACCCTAAGATTAATGAGTGAACATAAACTTTAAGATAGCCAGTCAACTAGCATTTCAGGAGGCAAGACTTGCTAAGGAAGAGGAGAATGTGCTCTAATATGATCCAATATGAACTTGAGGAGCAAGCAGGGTTGCCATGCAATCAGTGGAAGTCCAGGGGATGGGGACATGGTAGGGTGCTGCTGTTGACGATGGTTACCTTTGGGGGGGGGGGAAGGATGTGACATCAGTCTTCTCTAGGAAACACCAGAAAACTATGGTAAAACCATGAGTTTTAACAAGATTCCCAGAGACAACTGACCACTTCTGGTTTTTCTCCCTTAAAGTGACCTCATGCCATTCCCTATGGTAATTTTATTTTTTTTCTCCTGCCAGCCACTGATGAGCTAGTAAGCAATGGCTACAGGATGTGGGAGATCAACCACCTCCAGCAGGCATATGGCAACCCTCGGAGCAAGTAGATTCACTGTGTTTATATATGCTACTGTTAGCCATGATCAAAGAATCAGAATGTAAAGAGACCTCTAAAAGATATGTATGATATATTTGCTTCTTTCATTGTCCTGGGTTCTGCACTACCTTTCTCTATTTCTGGGGAAAAGAAAGAAAATTAGGTTGACAAGAATGGATGATGATTTTCTGCTACCATTGTTAGTCCTACTGGCATCTAATTTTAATTGCCATCCTTCTATTAACACACTAGCACAGGAACATTAGTATATTTATCACTGGCTGTAGATCCATAGAAAGTCTGTATTATATAAAGTGTTTTGACGAGTGCATTTATGATTGCTCTTCCAGCTTCAGTTGCTATATAAAGTTCTGGAGATACCACACATATGAGGGTATATGTCAGTGTTGGGAAAGAGGATGTTGAAAAAAGCTGCAGGAATAATATATCAGATCCCAGCATTTGTTCTGATGTGAGGGTATGAATGACAAATAGCAGTTTAAATTCATGACACAGAATGCACCAGTCTAATGACTACCTATATCAGGTAACGAACATAATATCTGATAAAACTATTCAATAAGTACACTAAGAGGTATTATGAAGATACACAGTGAGTAGTTCATCTACATGCTGGTAAAAATGTATTCAGGCAGGTGGACTTAGAAAGAAATAAAATTAATAAGCTTGGACCTCATGGTAAATTTCCATTTCAAGTAAGAGAACAGAACTGGTTGTTCTTTCAATTTATTAATTATACTATTTTGGAATAGATTCTGACTTGGTACTATTTTGCATGCTTAATCACTGCCCACCGGCTACATGTAACTCTACTCACTGCACCCCATTCCATTGTCTGATGAAGTGTGCATGAACATGAAAGCTTACATTCTGAATAAAACTTAATTGGTCTTAAAAGTGCTAATGGACACCAACTTTGTTCTATTGCTTCAGACTAACATGGCTGCCCACCTGGATCCATTTAAAGTAAGGATTGCCATCAGCAGAACAGGACTTCCTCACCCTGTCTACTGCTGTAGCTCAAAATGGCTCTCCTAAAGTTGCTCTTCAGAAACAGAGAACCCCAGGGGAGAATCATATAGGGCAGGGGTGGCCAATGGTAGCTCTCCAGATGTTTTTTGCCTACAACTCCCATCAGCCCCAGCCATTGGCCATGCTGGCTGGGGCTGATGGGAGTTGTAGGAAAAAAAACATCTGGAGAGCTATCGTTGGCCACTCCTGATATAGGGAGTTATAAGTCTGTTGTGGGAGCGCAGAATTAGTAGAAAACTGCCCTCTCTTTCCATTAGCAGAAATGTGTTCACACTTTCTGAATGAAACAAAATTCATTTGGACATTACAAAGGGCAGAACTGATGACAGATATGTAGATTTAATAAAACAAAGAGCACAACAATCTCATCAGGTCCAGACACTTCCCCCCAGTTTGTTTAGGCATCTTCTATTCTGAGACAATCCATTCTATATTACTATAGAGCCTGAAAAAGATGCCATCCATCTACAACACAGTTCAGATAAGAACTCTTCTCCTACAAGCCAAAGAAAAGAATCCAATGAGGAGGTCACTGCTGCTTCCCTTATTCTCTAGCCTTCTGTAAACACACCCATCCTCAATGGACTTGAAGGAACAGTGTTGGGAACAAATTGGAAGTCTGAAGCAGAAGGGAGGAGTTGACAAAAAAACCCTCCCTCTCCTCCCCCACAGACTTAAATCATTCATAGTTGGAAGAATGGCTGCTGAGCATCCAAGCTAATATTTCTACTGCTGTACAAAAGGAACAATAAAAGAACTAGAAGAGGAAATAGGGAAGACATAGGTGATGGATATAAATAAGAGCTCAAGGGGAAAAGAGAGACATTCTGAAGAATGCACACCATGCAAATTATTTGTAATCCATTGATTCCATCATAATTAAATTAGTATGCATAAAGACGATTCAGGCTAGTTAAAAAGTAATGCTGAACTTGCAGAAATAAATAAGATAGTTTCCTCAAAGAGGCATAAACATTATTTTCCTTTGTTTGGATTTCTCTGCCTTTCTTCCTATATTCAGGATTTATATATTGCTTTGCTTCTTCCTATGACTAGATTCTCTTTCCCCTGTTCTGCACCTTGGTTCCTTATTTCATTTTCTTCTGGAAATGCACACATTTAAAAAATGTATTGCTGGCACCTTAAATACTAGTAATACAATCCTATAATTTAAGACTGGACTAATGCCACATAAAAATGTCCTGTAAAGCATATAATCAGTGGGGCTAAAAAGTAATGTAATTTTAAAATGGATAAAATGAAGTACTTCTTCACCCAAAGGGTGATTAGCATGTGGAATTCACTGCCATAGGAGGTGGTGGTGGCTACAAGCATAGCCAGCTTCAAGAGGGGATTGGATAAAAATATGGAGCAGAGGTTCATCAGTGGCTATTAGCCACAGTGTGTGTGTGTATTTATATATTTTGGCCACTGTGTGATACAGAGTGTTGGACTGGATGGGCCATTGGCCTGATCCAACATGGCTTCTCTTATGTTTTTATTAATTTAAATAACAATTAATCAGTATTTAGGTGCTACAAAACTCTTCTTTACTATTGTTTAACCTGGCTATTGTGACAAAAAAATACCATGTCCCCAAACTGTAGCCATCTAGTGGTTAAAAAATACTGCCTGCAAAGCTAACTGTAATGGTATTTAGATTCAAGTGGATAGCTGTGTTGGTCTGAAGCAAAAGAACAGAAGTTTGAGTCTAGTGGCACCTTTAAAACTGACAAAGTTTAATTCAGGTATAAGCTTTTGCATGCATGCATACTTTATTAGGTACTCATAGCCCTTAGCAATGGGTATCCGATAAAGTCTGCATGCATATGAAAGCTTATACCTAGAATTAAACATTGTTGGTTTTAAACATGCTACTGGACTCAAACTTTGTTGTAATGCTATTTGCAGCCCAAGCATTTGCCTGTGTGGTTGGGTGTGGCTCAAACTCTAGCTGGTACAGATTGATCGCTATGTGGAACTAGGTACAGCATGCATATTATTCTAATCCTGCAGTCACTCAATTGGTTACTGATTAGTTTCTGGGTTCAGTTCAAAGCCCATCTTCAGGACCACCTCTCCTCATATCATTGCAATAGTTTCCTTTATTTGAGTGAAGCCTTCTGAAGGTGCTACCCTGCAAAGCAACAGCTGCTCACACTGAATCATTCTTTGTTATGGCCTCCACCAGGTAGAATGGCCAGCATGACATGGTCAGGAAGGCTGTCATGCTCTTACCATCCCACAAGATTAATTAAAATGCAATTATTCAAGACAGCATTTTCTAGAATAAAGCTGTGGTAATATATGTGGAATTTTAGGCAGTTTTCACTGGTCTGTTCATTTTATAAATTATACTGTTTCATCGTATTGCTCTGCAGTCTAGCTTTATTGCAATGTTTGCTACATTTTATTTATTTATTTATTTTGGTAAATTTATATTCCGCCCTTTCCCAGACGGACTCAGGGCAGATTACATCCAGATATGTCTTATACAGTTCTACTGGATGCATTAATACCATTTTAATGCTTTTATTTCTAGATATAATCCAGCTTTACTCCACTGTTGGCTGTATGCAAAATGATCTTTTGAATTGTTTTTAATTGAAGGCTGACTATAAATGAGGTAAATAACAATTTACATGCTACACATTGTAGATTTAAAAAATAGGGACAGTACAATAAATTGTTGATGACAGGTATTTGTAACTCTTGTGTTTGTGCCTAAGCAGTCAGGAAAAAAATGTTACTATTGCCACCATTTGTCCTTTGCTTGAATAGTACAGAAAATATGGGGCTTAACATTTTTGAAAAGAAACACTATGTCAGCAGAATGGGTACTTTTGCAGGATTTCCTAGGGCTATAGATGTCATTTTAAAAGAGCTGAGCCATTGCTAAGGACTATGGGTATCAGAACTTTTAAAGGATTGTGTGTTGGTACTCATGAGATGAAGTTACTTTCATCTTTGGTTATTACTGAATTTGGTTGTCTCCTGAAGAGTGAGGAACCTGTCCTTGCTGCTTTCATCAATGAATGGCCAAGCTGAAATCCCTACTGGGGTGTATGCTTTTCCTTCCCTAGCACCTTTGCTGAGATGTCTTCCTGTGTGAGTGGTGTTTAGATTACCTGATAACCACTGCATCCTAAGACAACTAAGCAGGGCTTTTTTTTGTAGAAAAAGCTCAGCAGGATCTCATCTGCATATTATGTCACACCCCCTGACATCACCATTGTTTCACACAGGGCTTTTTTTGTAGAAAAAGCTCAGCAGGAGTTCATTTGCATATCAAGCCACACCCCCTGATATCAAGCCAGCCGGAACTGCGTTCCCGTGCGTTCCTGCTCAAGAAAAGCCCTGCAACTAATTAACAAGTGGAAAGAATATACAAACTTTATAAAGCGAGTACACAGTCTATGCATCTAAGAAGGGTATAAGAAATGCATCTATTCTCACCTGCTTGACCTGCTTTTCTTGTACACACATTCATGCAAACTTTTGCATGTATTAACTTCTGCATATACACATTCTCTTACTGTAATAAGGAAACTTGCAAAATGCAGGGCATTCAGTCATGCACTCCTATGCGCATACAAATTGTATTCTCAGGATATGCTATGATGCATGTGGGGATAAGCTGGCATACACAAGGCATGATTTCATTATTCCCATACATGTTACACACTTTGTAATGTGTGTAGTATCATATTAAGTCTTTGAAGAGTAGCTTGTGTTTGGCAAAGTTCCTAGTTTTTCATGTTTTTTATTTCTGAATAAATGAACTGGTACTACATTAATGGGAAAGCAGCTGTCCAGAGATATAAATGGGAGTTCCAGCCAATAGAACCAGCAGAAAGAACTTAACTCTTTGAATCTTTAATAGCAATAAAACAGTACATTGCTTTTAAAATATTCCTAAAGGCCTAATCCTTCTCTCTTAGATATTTTTCTGTTTTAATTTTTTTGGGAAAGAGTATCAATTTCCAGATGAGGAGTTGTGTTAATCTGTTGCAGACAGACACAAAGAAGTCATATGGCACCTTTGACTAATAGATTTAATTTATAAGCGTTTCTTAATAAATGCATGTATTATGACATGAGATTGTGATTCTAGACTTTTAAAATTCTAATGTGTTTGTTACCGAACATCCCATTTTGTTGACTGTATGACTGACTCAATATTTGTAAATCACCTTGAGACTGTGTGAAAGGCAGGCTATAAATTATATATATATATATATATATATATATATGAAATATAATGCCAGATATATGAAAAACCTATGTGTGAGTATGATATATGTAACCGGCGTCGGAAGTACATTCTAATCTACAGTAGTTTATGCCATAATAAATAAGTCTTTAAGGTGCCACAATATTCTTTTTTTGTTTTGTATCAACCTGCTGTACTTCATAAAATAAATACATATACTTACTTCTTTTACTAATGCCTTATCAATAACTGTATAACCTTTGAAGTTTTAATGTATTTTATGGGCATGAAAGGAGGGGATCTCGGATATCCCCCTGCCCTTTTCCTGCCCCTCGTAGACCATGCTCACATCCAACTTCTCTCAACAAAATCCTGAATGTAGCTTCTCTGATGCGGGGGAGGGGTAGCTTCTCTGATGGGATGCTTTGTTATTTTAAGTACTAACATGAATAAATTACTACTATTATACATTTCTGGAGCATTAATAACTTAAACATTCATAGAAGCTACATAAGAACTGCAAATTATAATCATATAATCTGTTAGCAATGAAGTGCTACCAATATGAAATATTCTGCAACAAAATGAAAAATATTGTATGAATTCTCAGATTAATTTACCTGACCAGGCTGGACTTGCTGAAGTGGCTGCACAGGGGGAATCTGCAGAGGAGCAAGTGATGCACTGGTAGCTGCCACCTGAGAAGTAGGGGGTTGGTACTGGGGCAACAGATGAGGTGCAAGCTGCTGCACTGCACAGATGGGCTGGCTGGCTAGGACCTGCTGTAGGGGAGCTGGAGGCAGGATAGATTGCTGATAAAAGAAAAAAAGAAACACACATAAGTCCCCCAAGAGGCTAATATATGCCATCAATATGCACTATAAAAAAACACTTTTTCAAAGTACTGGGAAACTCATAACACTAGTTTACCAAATACGTATAATGGCAACAGCAAAAAGCATATGCATGGTCTACAACCCCATCTCACCCTTTGGAAAGATACTGTCTGTGTCACAGTGACAGAGGTGGCTATGTGTGTGAGAATGCTGTCGTTCCGGGCACAGAACCATATAGCGCCATCCCTTTTGCTCACTGATTCTCTCTGCACTATCCACATAGGCTGAATTAGAGCACAGAGCCAGAGGGAAAGAAAAGAAAGGACAAATAATTGCAATGGGGTTCTTTGTAGCTGAAGTCACCTTTGCTTTCCACTCATTGTGGGTGTTTTGCACCATCTGCATTCATCTTAGAGTATGTGACCTGGCACTTGCTTCACCAGCAGTGAAGGTGAGCAGAATGGAAGCATGAGAAAAAGAACAGAGGTATATGATCAAGTGACTGAGAAGCCTGATGGGAGATAATCTGCACTAGTAGTGATGCTAGCCCCCCCTCCTCCCATCAGAGAAGCTACATTCAGGAACTGATATGAAGAAACCTAGAAGATTTAAGAAGAAAAGAAAAGCCTAGTAACCTTTTTCTAGGAAGGTTCCCTCACTCAGCTGATATGTTATAATGCACAAGCAAGTCTGAAATGCAAGTAAATGCCTCAATATTAATTCGGTATCTTCCCCTAAAGGCAGAGAAGTTCTCACCTGCTGGCTTGCTAACACAGGCTGAGGTTGTCTCATCTGTGCGGGGGCAACTGTGGTGGAATGGACAGCAGGGAATGGGATTGCTGGTTCTTGGTAATGTTGTGGTCGCTGAGACACAACAGCAGGTGGAGCCTGAACCACTGGAAGCCCAGACTGAAGGAAAGAAAAACCATTACTTTACAAAAACTATGTCCTACAAACGTTCCCAGCTATAAGGAATAGTAAGTTCTGTTCAGAGGATCGTTTTTCCAAAGGCAATAATACAGCTGTTCAAGAAGTGATGTCTGCTTTAATCAAAACAGTTTGAATTAATGGAGTGGATCTTTCACTATGGTAAGTAACAACAACAAACAGATTTGTTTTGCCATCCTAGCATGTGGGAAGTATAGAATATCCCAGGAAAACAAGCATGGGGTTCATGACTGCGGGGATTGAGAAAAGCAGCTGGAGACCTCAAGACCTGAGCTGCATCCCTGTGGAAATACAGAATATACTTAAAGCAACCCCAGGAAACAACAATACATTTCTAGTACACATCTGCCCTGGAGCCACCATCTGCAAACACAGCAAATGTTTTCCACAGAAACTTTGCACTTTGATTCATAATTGAGCATCCAAAAGAATCTGGCAGCCCACAGCTGGAATCTACCATCTGCACTTTTGTTTTTTTAAAACAGCTTTCATTCATGCAAACTCTAAACAACTCAGTTCACAACCACTGTGTACCCCATTGTCTTCCCTGAAGTATTTAATCCTACCATTTAGACTATTAGAAGCAAACAGGACAATGATCTTATGGACATTAAAGGAGATCACAGATATCCCCCTGCCCTTTTCCTGTCCCTCTTGGCCATACCCACATCCAGCTTGTTCTGCCCACTCTGTTGCTTCCACCATTTATCAGTGTGTCCCTCATTGTTTTACATTTCAGATTTTTTTTAAAAAAAAAGTAATACGAATCTAGCATTATGTGACTATTGCTAGTCTCAGATCACTGTTAAAAAATGACGCCCATCTTGGCTCCACTTTCCTGCCGCCCAGTTTAAACTGGATGGTGGGAGGAGACAGCACAGAGTTGCACCTGTGGAGAGTCATCAACTCTGCACACAGACAAGACAGGTGGCTAGGTTCTGTTCCCAGGTTTATAAAGAATGCAAAAAGTGAGACAAATAGGCCAAACTGTAAATCTTTTAACACATTTTAAAGTGACTTTTTAAAAGGTTTAAAGGGTTAAATAATAGTTATATTCTTTTTTACTGTTATAAACCTCATCAAATCTTAATATGTAGACTCTTTGTGGGACTTTTTACAAGGTACTTTTAGGGTTGTTCTAAATGACTTACATGTTTTGGTCAATGACTGTATTAATAAACTGACTGACTTTGGAGCTTCTACAACAGAAATGCTTTTGCTTCTCTGTGAAATATTACACCCAAAGAAAGTACCACAACAAAGAACTGAACAGATGCCTGGCCTTTAGCAGAGCTGGAATAAATATCTGACCTCCAAGGTTCTTGAAAAATGCAAGAACAATAGTATATGGCTACACAACAAGCAGGAAACCACAACAAATGAAATAATAATTCACACAACTATGTGGATGAATTTCCATCTAGTCACAGAAAAACTAACCAACTGAGTTGGGTTAAATATAATGCAATGTTACTATTTTCCTTGATATACTGGAAGAAATCTAATATTCTGTAACACATACTGTAGATTTTAATCTGCCTTGAATAGGGCTTTGAGGAGACAGCATAGAAATATTCCAAATAAACAAATATAGGCTGGGTCCAGGCGGGCAGCTTCAGGCACACCAGAAGTGTCTCAAATCAGGCTGATTCAAAATGGAGTGGCCGAATCCCAATCAGATGCTCCTGCACAACTCACCCATTTCCCACACGGGAGACACTTTGGCGTGGTAGGACAGATGTTGCACACTATTCCCTTGGCGTGGTTTGGGTTTCTTTTTTTTCATACATTTTTAGTGACCATGCGCATATGTGCTCATGCACCAGTGATTGCCTAGAATGGATTGGCGGGTTCACACCTTGCTTGTGCGCTCCCATGTTGAAATGCCTGGAAAGCCAGATGATGTGGGGTAGACAAATTTGAAAAGTGGTAGCTTTTTGAGCTGACTCAGAGACACTGGAGGACAGGGTGAGTACCGGAGCCAAATGGGCGGCAGCTATGCATGTTTGAACTTGTTTTTCTAATCCATCTGCGAGCTGTCTATGTGTCATTTTAAACTGCCTATCTGGACCCAAATATACATATGCATTTTAATAATACCACTACTAATACTAGAAGAAGTGCACACCCATTATCTAGAATCTAAAACAGATTTATTTTTAAAAGGTCAGATGTGAGGATCCAGAAATGCTAAAATGTTAGAAAAATCATTATACTTACTACTGAAGGCTGGTGGTAGGGTCCCAGCTGCTGAAGACCAGGTGGCAATCCCTGGTTTTCACTGAGAGGTGGGCTGTAAACCCTCTGAATAGCAGGAGGTATTGCGTCGGGCATAGATGAGTAGATGACACTTTGCTGGCTGCTCTGGGAGTCGGAATACACGGTGGATCCCTGACCGCTGTCAAATGTGCTATCAGCTGAAAAATGATTTAAAAAAATACAAAAAAAATATTTTTAAAAAATTTAATTTTTTTTTAAAATACATTTTTAAAAGTGATTCCTCTTCTATTTTAATACTACCTCTCAGACAAGGCTTCCAATGATGGCAGGGAACATCATCAACAACAAAAAGACCCATCAGAACATCATAAAAATCACACAGAGACACAAATAAATAATTCTCCTCAAAGCATGGATGAATGAGAACTTTTTAGCCTGACTCTAAAATTGAGAAAGCTGGAGGTTTCCAGTGGATATCTGCAAAGTTATTCCATAATCAAGGTGCCACGATAGAAGCTACCAACAGAAACCAAACCTGCAATAGGTCCTTAAAATAAAACTTCAATCCCAAATTTTAACAGTAAGTTTACCATCAAAAAGAGCCCCGTGGTGCAGAGTGTTAAAGCTGCAGTACTGCAGTCCTAAGCTCTGCTCACAACCTGAGTTCGATCCCAGCAAAAACTGGTTCAGGTAGCCGGCTCAAGGTTGACTCAGCCTTCCATCCTTCCAAGGTTGGTAAAATGAGTACCCAGCTTGCTGTAAGGAAAGCATAGATGACTGGGGAAGGCAATGGCAAACCACCTTGTAAAAAGTCTACTGTAAAACGTTGTGAAAGCAACGTCACCCCAGAGTCGGAAATGACTGGTGCTTGCAAGGGGACCTTTTCTTTCCTTACCATCAAATCTGCAACACTGTGGAAAAGAGACAACTAAAAAGAGAGACAACTAAAAAGATTATAACTAGTAAAGCAGGTAAAATAATATCTAGGAACACTAGGTGTTAATATTAGGGGTGTGTGTTTGGATTTACCTGAACCAAAAATAAACTGTGTTGCAGGAGAAGCCAGCCCCAGGATCTGTGTGCGATGGGGAGATAGTTCCTTGTGGCAGGCAGATCCTAGCTGGGATGGCTTCTCCTTCTCCTGCAGCCTGGTTTTAAACCACGCTGCAGGAGACACCAGCCCCAAGTATATTTCAGCTTCCCAAATGTATCAGGGATTTTGCAAGATAACTGAAAAAAATTCTCCCCCCCCCAGCAATCCCAGATATATTTTGAGATTACTGCTATATCTGAAAAGAGTGGAGAGGCAGTAGCAGATTGCTCCCATCTCTCAGCTGTTTGTTGGGTTTCTACTGCAGTCCCTTTAAAATTTAAAGGGGCTGCAGAAGACAGCCCAAGGATCAGTTGTGTTGAGGAGGCACACTGTTCCCGCTGGCTCAACTTAGGGATGGCTTCTCATGTAGTCTTGGTTTAAACCGGCCTACAAGAAAAACCAGCCCCAAGATCTGCTGTTTCTCGGGTAACAATGTGCTAGCTGCGGCACAGCAGATCCTGGGGCTAGCTTGTCTTATAGCCCAATTTAAACCAGGCTGCACAAGAAGCCATCCCAGCTAGGATCTGTGTGCTGTGGGGAACAATCTCCCTTCTGCATGCAGATCTTGGGGCTGGCTTCTCCTGCAGCGTGGTTTAAAACCAGGCTGCAGGAGAAGCCATCCCAGCTAGGATCTGCCTGCCACAAGGAACTATCTCCCCATCGCACACAGATCCTGGGGCTGGCTTCTCCTGCAACACAGTTTAAATCAGGAGAAGCCAAGCTAGCCCCAGGATCAGGTTGGCTGCTTTTTTTTTAACCAGTATTTTTCTTTGTGGGTCTAATGGACCCTCCATAATTCAGGATTTCTAAAGAATCCCAGATCCAAATACCACACCAGTATTGGGATCTGGAATTTTTTTTGGACTAATTTTTGTGTGTCTCATTGACCCAAACTGAAAAATACCAGATTAAAAAAAAAATCAGATTCCTAGTTAATATACTGGCTAAAAGACTATGAAAGCATTCCTAGGCAGGTCTATTTTTATTCAATGAATTTTATTCACTTTTTATTTTATGAGTCTTACTCTCAGAAAGAGTTCTTATGATTGCAATCTCAGGCAGCAGTTAGGAATTCACCTCTTCATATCTTGCCTGTACCAAGTATTTCACATTGGCCTTAAACAAATTGCTTTTTCTTGATAACCCATAGGGAAAGAGCCAACGTGGCATAGCAGTGGCATGTGGCAAGGACTTTCGATACCCAGGTTTGAATCCCCACTCTATCATAGAAGCTTGCTTCGATGAGCCCATTCTAAGCTTGTTGGCTTCCATGAACTTAGAAGGGTATAACTCTGTTACAAGGGCACTGGGATTGTGCCATTGTAATGTTATCTAGTAAGATTTACAGTGGAGCTTTTAAAGCAGATATTTATAGATCCATTCCAAAGCCATGTTCATGCTGAGACTGCCAGTCCTTTTCTATGAAGGTCAATACTTTGAATGAGCATGGGGATTTGTTAATCGGTGCATAGCATTCCTTTTGCTCATAAGAGAAAGTGAGGAAGCGTATGCATTTCAGAGCCACCAGAATGCGGTTTATGGGAAAGATAGCAGATATTATTATTTCAGTTCATATTAGCAGATATTATTTCAGTTTACTAATGTTTTTATGGTGTAACCCTGTAGATACTAGAAGTTAGAGGTGACACGCAATACCAAAAAAGGTCACTGAAATAATTTAAATGGTAAGTGTTACGACTTCTGTGCTGTCTTAGTAAGTACAGTACTTTGTTCTGTTGCTTATTAATTTTGTATTAAATTAAGAATTAAAAATTCAAATTACACTGACTCTTCTGTTATAATAAAGCCTAATGTAAATAATAGACAATTTATTTGGAACAGGCTGACTGTAATAACCATCACATAAATACTCTCAGTTCTTTATATACCTCCCCCAAAACACTTCAACTGTAAAGCAAGTAAGAAAATGAAATGGTATAATACAATCATACACTGACCCACAAGATCATTTACAATCTGGATAACAATTCTGCCATTTTGTAACTGACTTCTTATAAAGAAGATGTCTAATTAATCTGATGGAAAAGAAGCAACTTCATCAAATGGAAACAAAGATTATATGTAAAGGTTATCTTTAATATTTATTTTTCATCTATTTATTCTATTAATGTTGGCTTTTCTTGCTGAAATTCAAGATAGATTACACAGTATAAGTCAAATACAATCAACAGGATGAGAAACCCAGCGAACAGTGCAATACGGTTTGGACTCCAGGAATCTGAAGACTGACAGAAACCTAAAACAGGGCTGAAATAAATGTGAAACAAAACATAAGTGGTTTTGTTTTTGTTTTTTTGTTTAAGTGTTGAAATATGATACATTAAATGGTGTAGACTAGGGTTGGCACAAACTGGGGGAAATAGTGGTTTGTTTCATTTCATGATTCATTTGATCTCTGACCTGGTTTGTTGCTCATTTGGTTTGGGAGGTGTAAAACTCACTGAGAGTCCAAGTTTGTCAAAGACTGGAATTGGAGTGTCCAAGTTATAGCCCCCCCAAAGCAGGTGTCGCCCGGAAAGCTCACCTTCTTCTTTCAGAGCTGCCGATCAACTGCTATGAGTGTTTCTAGGGCTCCCAGAAGCCCACCCCAGCATTGCTTAGGAATTGATTGAATCAGCTCCAGACATTCTGGGAAAATGAACTGCAAAAATGAACCAAAAGAAGCACAAAGGACAAAACCAGTTTGGAATGAACCGCAAATCGGCCCAATTCATGCATGAATCACGATTCATAGTCTGGTTTGTGCCCATATCTAGCATAGATACTACATAGAGCATACCCACAGTCCCTATCCTTTCACTCATGCAGCTTGCTAAACCATTTCACTATAGCGCGGTCCTACTTACCTGTGCAAGAAAGTTCTTGAATAATTCTGTTTTGCATAGTTTGTGGAATGCCAGGAGAATGGGAGCCTTCCTCACTTCCTCAGACAGGCCATGCCATAAGGTGGAGGTTACAACAGAGAATGCACAAGTACTGGCAGTTGTTGATTTTTCCCATTTATCCACACTTATTACTTGTACCATGAAAAAGGCCTTAATGCCTAATATACAAACTGCATATTAAGGATTAAATGCTAACAGAATTAAGATGCAAGTACTATTCTGTTTTGCGTTCAGGGACACAAAATCTACTGTCCATCCCTGGACCAAAGGAGGTCAGGTTATGCTCTACAAGGGCTAGGGCCTTCTTGGTGGCAGCACCAGGAATGTGGAATGCCCTCCCGGAAGCTATAAGGGCCCTGCAGGATCTTTCTACCTTACACAGGGCCTGCAAGACAGAACTGTTCCAACAGGCATTTAACATCTGACCCGGGAGACTGCCACCCCACATCTCTAAAGAGCTATGATTACTGTATGATCACCATCACCATCAGGAAAAGAATCCACCTCTACTGAAGACAGCACCATAGAATGTTTTTTAGAATGTTTTAATTGTAATGGTATTTTATTGGTTTTTAAACTGTAAATGTAGATATTTGAATTGACTGTTAGCCACCCTGAATCCGCTTGCGGAGAGGGCAGGATAGAAATTTAATGTAAATAAATAAACAAATATAATAAAATAGATGGGTAATCTCTCTCTCTTTCCCTCTCATAGTCTCTCACAAACACACTAATAAACAAAAACAAAATCTTCTGTTAGGAGTTGAGCCAGGTTTTATAAATATATTTCTAATTTAACATGCTCGCTCCTAGATATCACAGATTCAAGCCAAGCACAACCCACAACCAATACATTTATAAGAACCCAATTAATTTTCTTTCTATATTTGGAAGAAAACTAAACAACAGCCATCTCCAGCTTGTCTGTGTTTTAAGTTAAACCCTGAATGTTTAGTAATGCAGGAAAGTTTATTGCATAGGTAAATTTCCCATCTCATTATAGGAAGCATTTGCAACCACAAAGGAAAAAAAAAGAGTAACTATACAAAGTTAAAGCAGCAATTGGAAGCCAAGACTCAGTTTTTATGGCTCATCAGTTGTATAGAGATACTAAATTATTAATCTACATTTCTGCCTTCTCTGAATATCACAGGCAGCATAAAGGAAATTATAGGGCTTTTAGCTAGAAAAATATCGTGCAAATATTCAAACTGTACGCTACTTAAACAGCTATACATCAAGTATAGCAAGAAAATATGAACTTGTTTTTAAACATGTATTTATCCTTTAGTCATAAAACTGAAGCCATGGTAGCAAATCCTAGCATCCTGATTTGTTGCAGTCACTGGGACTGTACTGTACCAACTATTGGTTGACACTCTATCTGTCACCACTTCCCACTACTATTGGGTAGCCTCTCTGTCATCCGCCCACTGCAGCCTTCCACACATTCTTGCAGGATTGGATCACAATCCATCTCTGCCATGCCATTGGCTGATTCTGCTCTCCCATGCCGACTGCCAGCCCCATCAGGCAAGAACTCCACCAGAAGGCCACTGACCTCTGAGGGAGACAGTTCGCTGCTGGGGGCCTACTGATCACTACAGCCTGTCCTCAGGGCTCTATCTTCCTTCTTATTTTTCTTTCTCTCTCTCCCCCTCTTTTTTCTACCTCCCCCTTCTGTTCTTTCCCTCATTCTTTCTCGGTGTCTCTTTCAGACTTTTTATTTCATTCTGTCTGTTTACCTTCCTCCCTTTAATCCACTCAAACAGTACCAGTTACATCTCTTCAACTGACAAGGAATGTTGATTCACAGCAGGGAGGGGCCACTTCAATACCAGCAGATAAACAGAGGAAGCAAAAGGGAGGCTTGCAGTGGCGTTCTTCACAGTGTCAGCTGCTTAATGCTATCAGCCATTTCCTCCCAGGGAACCACTGTTGCCAACCTCCAGGTGCTTGGTCCCCCCCCCACACACACTGTGAAGAAAGACTGTCCTTTTTCCATGTAGAGGCTGCAGGGTTGCCAACTTCAGGTTCAGAAAATCAGATGGCAGAGATCACCTCCCTTTCAGGTGTGAGGGGGAATAAATGCCTTCACTTGGGTGGGTGGGAAGACAGCAAGCATGGGGAGGGTACTCACCCAGAAGCTTTTAGTGGTACCTTTCCAAGTTGGTGGGAAATTCCTAAGATATCACTATAGGCCTCTGAGTGAGAGGCCTTTCCTCCTGGGAACCACTGTTGCCAATCTCCAGGTGAGGGCTGGAGATCACTCAGAATTAGAATTGCTCTGCAGATGTCAGAGATCAGCTCCCCTTAAGGGAGTAAATGCCCTCAAATGGGTGGGTGGGAAGACAAGAAGGCTGGGGGGGCACTCGCCCAGAGGTCTTTAGTGTAAACTGCTTTGGTCCTCCCCCACACTGGGTCCTCCCCCCTCTATGAAGAAAGACTGTCATTTTCCTGTATAGAGGCTGCAGAGAGGGGGGAGGCGATGGAAACCTGAAGTCAGAGGGGCAAATAAATGAAAGAAGATAGGTTGCCAACTCCAGTTTAGGAAATTCCTGGAGATTTAAGGGGTGTGGCCTGGAGAGGGTGGGGTTTGAGGAGTGATAGCACCTCAGACAATGCCATTTCCTCCTAGGGAACCACTGGAGATCACTCAGATTTACAATTGCTCTCTAGCTGGCAGAGATCAGCTCCCCTTGAGGTGGGAGGGGAGTCAATACCTTCACTTGGGTGGGTGGGAAGACAGCAAGGATGGCGAGCACTTGCCCAGAGCCTCCTTCTAGAGTCCATCGTATTTTTCTTCACAACAGACCTTACTCCTAGTGTTTTATAAACAGCAAAAGTTAAAAAAAATAGTAAAATTAATATTACATAGATAAAAATTTTAATTGGCTTAGTGCCAAGAAGCATGTAATGTTCACAACTTGTATTTGTCAGAATATTAGCCAACAGCTGCTTTAAATATGTAGTACTTTAAAAATGGCAGAAATTAAATATTATCTAATGTACTTTTGGCTAGAAGCATATCACCCCAACACATTTTGGTTCCATTCAGAAACGGGAATGTTGGAATCGGACATGGAGGGGGAGTGTGGTTTTTATCACAGTTTCACAAACTACTTTGTTTGAAAGCTCCAGTTAATGTGCTATTTACCTTCTTTTCCTACCATAAGCAAAATCCAGATTCTTTATTGATTCCCCTTGCATTGCTCAGATACTTGCAAAGCCTCACTATGCATGCAGCCCACCCTATATTTGCTGGTTGCAAAAAAAAAAAAAAAAAACCCAGTCAGGGAAAAGGCAAAGAAGCCTTTGATAACTCAGCCCTCCTTCACACTATTAGTTAAGATCATCAGCCATCGTGCCCCCTTCCATCTTCCACTTCACAGTACTTAAACCTTTTACTCTTAAACAAAATACAGATTTTTCACAGCATTCGTCTTTCTTTTTTCTTTCTTGCCATTCCCCTGCATCACTTAACATTATTTTATTTCAGAAATAAAAAATTTAAACCCTTCAGGAAAAAACCTTCGGGCAAATCATGCCCCAAGTCACTTGTTTACATGCTCCCTCTGTTGGGATATAAAAGGGGATCAGGAACACACATTATGGGAAAGAAGGAGGCTTGTGAACAACCATTTAAGATGGCTTGTAACACTCATTTTTAATGCACTGAGGGTTTGATACTGATCAGACCCTCAGCATGGTGCTCATTTCCCACAGTAACTTTTCAAATGCTGAAACAATTGTGGCGGGCAATTTCACAAGAAGTCCAAAGCAGAACTTTTTATCTTTGCATAATCTGTAGTCAGGTTCTCAGTGCCAGGGTTACCTTATAGATGGCTACAAGCTTATCTGATGTAATTTTAAATAGCTTTAACAATTTAACTTTTAATTTTTTTCTTTTACGTGTTTTTTAAATCTGTTGTCCTGACCTAGATAGTCCAGACTAGATCGATCTTGTTAGATCTCAGAAACTAAGCAGCATCGGCCCTTGTTAGTAATTAAATGAGAAACCACTAATGAAGTACAAAGTAGCTACACAGAGGCAGGCTATGGTAAACCACCTCTGAACATCTCTTGCCTTGAAAATCTTAAGGGCTTGCCATAAATCAGCTGTGAACTAATGGCACGTTCCACCACCCAACTCTATTATCCACCTTGGGTCTTAGTTATCTGGGAGAAAGGCAGGCTTTATAAATGTTCTGAATGAACGAACGAATAAACGAACAAATGAACGAATGAATGAACGAATGAATCATTGATTGTAGTCTCATTTACTTCGGCAATTAGAAATATTGACAGGAAGCAACACATGTACAAGACTTACATGCAAGTGAAGTAACGCTTGTGGGTAGATTCTGCTGAGAAAGGTGCTGGTCAGCTTCAGGTTCTTCTGGTTCTGACAAGATGTGGTGACCAGTGTGTGAAAGGTATGTAACCTGAACCTGTTGTGCTTGTGTAGCCTTCTGCTTTTCTGAACAGTCAGAATCCCGACGATCCTCTGATTGTAATATAGGCCAAATCCTCTCTCTTCTCCACAGTATTAATGCTACTCTATCACGTATTGACTTTGCAACTATTTTGACATCACTCTCATGAAAAAATCCAGCATCAACCTAAAATAAAAACAATTAAATAGGTGTTCAGGCATGAATCCATATTACATATGAATGCATAAATATATATGCATTGTAGAAGCTTAGAATGGGTTTGAAATAATATATACAGGATAGAACAAAACCATGGATACAACAAAAAATTAACTACTGTCACCAGTATAGAAACAAGCAATACAGCATGTGCAGAAAATTACAAACATTGGCAAACAATGAAAGTTTATATAAGTTGTTGTTTTATGTCTTCACCAGATTCATAAGAAACTGCAAGGCCAAAAACACTCCAATGTGTAACAAAACTGCTGCTGCATCTCCCTACAAATCCCCCGCCTGAAGCAGAGGAAAGTAACCCCAAAGGTAGGTCACAAAATTAGGTTTGTATCTTCCTATGTGGGTTGGCATCTGTATTTTCTCAACCTCTGCTACCAGAATCATAAAAGCAGAAAAGAAATAGTGGAAATAACCACCTTGCTTCTGAAGACTTAAATGCTATTGTCTTCAGAACTTCATGGCTGATCCATGCTAGTAAGCACAGATGTTGGTCCTACTTCAAAAAATTTGGCAATCACCCGCCTAAGGGCAAGGAAGGCTGCATTACTGCCTGAGTGGTAACTGCTTCTCTTATATAAATGTGATGATTGCATAGAAATGTCATGGTGCATTTCATGGTCTTTCTTAAGAACCTTCTGTGCAATTACTGTAATGGAAGCTGCTTGAAAAAAAGCCTTGAAAAAATTCATATGAAGGCACCGTTCTCTTTCTTAATTTATACTTCTGTTAGGCTTCCCAACCCCCGCCCCCGCCCTGGCAGGGGACCTCCAAATTTGCAGCCTCCTCCCCCGCTCTCCAAAAATCCAGAAGTGGGGGGGGGGGGGGGAGAGAACATGCGTGTAGGCATCATGTCGTCATAGAGCTCCTGCAGGTTTAGAAACCTGCAAACAGTTTTTAAAATGTGTGCCCCTTTAAGGCAGCACAGGAAACAGGAAGGGCTTCATGGGAAAGGGTCAGTAACAGTTTCCATGGAGAACGGCCCCTCCCTTTATTTTGCTTTCGTTTTCACAGCAAGCAGTTCTGCTGGAAGAAGACCAAGTAAGTATTTGTGTGTGTGAGAGAGGGAGGGGCAGGGGATTCCCTGGTATGGAGGCCCTCCCCCCCTTTAGAAAGTGTGGGGGGGAGGGAAATGTCTACTGGGTACTCTATTATTCCCTATGGAGAACGATTCCCATAGGGAAAAATAGGGAATTGATCCGTGGGGGATCTGGGGGGCTATTTTTTGAGGTAGAGGCACCAAATTTTTAGTATAGCATCTAGTGCCTCTCCCCAAAATACCCCCCAAGTTTCAAAACGATTGGACCAGGGGGTCCAATTCTATGAGCCCCAAAAGATGGTGCCCCTATCCTTAATTATTTCCTATGGAAGAAAGGCATTTAAAAAGGTGTGCTGTCCCTTTAAATGTGATGGCCAAAACTCCCTTGGAGTTCAATTATGCTTGTCACACCCTTGTTCCTGGCTCCACCCCCAAAGTCTCTTGGCTCCGCCTCCAAAGTCCCCAGATTTTTCTTTAATTGGACTTGGCAACCCTAACTTCTGTATACATTTGAATGTGGCCAATGTCTCTAGGATTGATTCCTGGTTAATTGACAGGGAATCTGAAGCTTAAAAGTTCAGTTCTTATAAGATTCTTCTGTCACTGCAGTAATATTATGCCAGACTTAAGGATAACACAATGTAAATTCTTTTACTAGGCCATGTTACATATCAGCTGAATGTCAGCAATAGAATGGATTTTTTTTCCATATGCATACAAAGAAAATAAATGTTGGGGATATATTTTAGCAGGCAAAGCATTACTATTAGAAATCAGGTTCAATAGTACTGCCAAAAAATTAAAGCTGAATCCAGTTGTCATTTTCTAGTAGTGCAAGGGCGCTTCCGCTAGTGGAAGAATATAATTTTTCAAGATTGTGACTGCCATTGCAAAACCCCAAATCATGCCCCAAGGGTGCTGGTTGAGGAGCTGTAGTGCATTATAGCAGGTGGATGAAGACAGGAAAATTCTATTCCTCAGGTACAGCTCTTTTCACAGATTGCTGGACACAACCCATGTAGCTTAATGGTAAAACTAGATTATAGGGAATTTCCAGGAATGGCTTGGAAATGCCACACTGTTTTACCACTGGAATCCCCTCTGCAGGAGCTCAGTTCTGCTTGGGACCATAACATAGTGGGAAGACTCCCACTCCCTCTCCCTCTCCCAGTTTTCAAGAACCCAATCATCCTGGGGCTTGAGCTCTTGAAAAGAGCATGGAGGACGAGGGAGGGGGGAAGGGAGAGCGAGGGAGAGAGAGAGAGAGATCCCATGCTTTGGATCAAGGCCAGTGTCATTTGAGAGAGACTCATCCATGAAATGGCAGCAACGTCCCCAAGAACATTATGGGCGTTTTTGCACTGACCTTCAAGTGGCGCGACCACCCTTTTCACACCGGAGGATCTGCGCGGATTTCGCACAAGAAGCGCTGGAGCACCCAAAAGAGCCGGCGACTTCCATCGCAAAAGCCGCTCAAACGTTTTCCTGCTTCTTGGCGGTTTCCGTTTGAGCGGGTTTCGTGACGGAAGTCGCCAGCTCTTTTGGGTGCTCCGGCGCTTCTTGTGCGAAATCCGCGCAGATCCTCCGGTGTGAAGAGGGTGGTCGCGCCACTTGAAGGTCAGTGCGAAAACGCCCTATATGATTTCGTTGGCCCTAAGAAACTTAGAACAAACAGAAAAAAGTTAAGCCACTCAAAGCTGTGTCTTATGTTACTTCTTCCAAAACAGTATACCTTGAATATTCATGATGGAAGAAAGGCAGGATATGAATGTAATTCGTAAATATCTTACACTGAAAACACATTCAAACAGCCTTTCGTATATTTTAGAATGCACACAATTCTCTTTACATGGGCATTATAATGTAACATGTGACTAAGCCATTACTGTTAAGATAGAAATGTAGATGGAAATTTTAGATGTTCCCCCCTTAAGTAGATTTTGAAAAACCTGAGGTAGTGTTTTGTTATGAATCTTGGGAATGGGGAGGGGGTTATGGAGATATATTCATCTTTAGAATACAGAGATCTATTTCATGTATAATACAAATCAGCATGACAAAATTTGTACTAAAGACATGTCTAATAAGCAGGACTAGCACCAAACCTTGCACATCTTTATTTCTAACTTTATACTAAGTATAACTTTGCACTATATACCCTTGGGTATCTCACTTTCACTTCAGGAAAAAAGAAAAATGTACAGATGCTAGCAATCCTAGCTCTTTACACACTTTAGAACGTGACATCAAAGTTTTAAATGCAGATAAGCTATCTTCTGTTTTTAAAAGAGACAAAATTTAAAGGTAGAGTACAATAGACTTTCATCAGCAGAATGTGACTTCCTTACTTCCCTATTCCTGCTGTATCCCAAAATTCTCATTGTAGTACTGCTTCTAGCAGTATTACAGAAAAGAGCAAAAGTCCAATAGCACCTTAAAGACTAACAAAATCTGTGGTAGGATATGAGCTGTATCTGAAGAAGTGAGCAGTGACTCACGAAAGCTCATACCCTACCATAAATATTGTTAGTCTTTAAGGTACTGCTGGACTCTTACTCTTTTCTGCTTCTATAGTCAGACTAACACAGCTACTCATTTTGATCTTCTTCTAGGAGACAGGGGTCTTCCAAGAACATCATGAGGAGGGAGTCAGAGGTTTGCAACAGGAGAGAGAACTGACAAAATTCCACCTCCTCCCATTTTATCAAGAGAAATTTCTGCTGGCTCCAACCAGAATTTATTTGCTTGTTTATCTATTTAGATTTATATCCTGCCCTTCCTGCAAGCAAGCTAAGGGCAGGTTCCATCAAATGTACAGTTAAAATCACATTTAAAATGCACAGATTAAAACATTTAAAATTCAACATGGTAATCAGTGCCTCAACATAGATCGTCAACAGATGCAGACAGTCATTTCAGGGCCCTAGGGGAAGGCCAAATATTAAGGGGACACTCGTTGCCTCAACTAAAGGCCAGGAGGAAGAGCTCCATTTAACAGGCCTGTGGAACTGTAACTCAGGGCCCTGATGATCCCTGACAGAAGTTCATTCCTCCTGGCAGGGTCCAGGGCTGAAAAAGCCCTGGCCCTAGTTAAGACAAGCTGGATGTCCCTGGGGATGGGGACCACCAGGAGATGTTTGTTCCCTGATCGTAGGGCCTTGCAGGGCTCATATGGGGAGAAGCAGTTCCCAAAATATGCTGGCCCCTGGCCCTACAGGGCTTGAAAACAGTCGTGCCTTTCTAAGTCCATTTAGAGAGCCAGTTTGGTGTAGAGAGCCAGTTTGGTGTAGTGGTTAAGTGTGCAGTCTCTTATCTGGAAGAACTGGGTTTGATTCCCCACTTCTCCACTTGCGGCTGCTGGAATGGCCTTGGGTCAATCATAGCTCTCACAAGAGTTGTCCTTGAAGGAGCAGCTTCTGCGAGAGCTCTCTCAGCCCCACCCTCTCACAGGGTGTTTGTTGTGGGGGGAAGAAGATAGATTATAAACCACTCTGAGATTCTGATTCAGAGAGAACAGTGGGGTATAAATCTGCGGTCTTCTTCTTACTACAATGCACTTAGAAGGGTGTAACTGTCCTTAGGACTTCAACAGACTTAAAATGGTACAAACTCTGCTTCAAATTTCACTGTTAATTTTTCACATTAGCTTTCCAAAATACCCTATGATTACCCTTCTGAATGCAATTTACTTTACCAGATTGGTTCCTGGTTTCTTTTCAGATCTATGTACAACTTATCTATCTCTCTGGAGAAGTTTATTTTACCATTTCTTGTGCAACATCATCAGGAGTTTCCTTCTCCAGATCAAAAGTAAACTCAATGGCTCCATTATCTTTGGGTTTTCCTTTCAGCTTCTTAGGATCTTCTACCCAGAGTCTTAAGGCAATAGAGGATTTCCTACCATCGTCTTCTTCTGCAAGTTCCACTCTTACCCCAGTATCTTCAGCAAAAAAGGCATGGCTTAGTAAATCTTTAATTTCATATCTACAATAGGGAAAAATTGCATAAACTCATTAAAGAAATGCAAAATTTTAAGATGATTTCTGCTTGCATATCTTGTAAAAGAAGAGTGGTCTTTATAGGGTATTTGTCTTACATGCTCACTACTTCAAAAACTAAAGGATAATGACATGAAAAGAGAAATGTCCATTCCTATGCTCTTTCAGTAATCCTTTCACATTTTAGTGATTATTATTAGTGATCCTCTATGGGAATCTGTGCTCTCTGATCTTCTGAACCATAATAGCAACACTGGATCTGAAATAATGACACATCATTCCTAAAAGATGTTAACTAAACTAGATGCTCTCCTGCTTCTGTGACTTTAAAATCCGCTCTCTTCATCATACTATGTTTTAAATACAAAAGAATTTGTCACTTGAAACAAACCTTTCTTCTTTATTTTTGCAAATACACTCTCCAATTATCTCCTTAATTTCAGGATCAGTAACCTTATCAAAACTTGCTGGCTTGACACCCTGAAAAGAAAAACACAAAATCTTAATAAACTTCTCTTGCTGTTTTTTTTCCTAAACATGTCTACTCAGAAACAGATCTCAGTTCTGCAGTAATTACTTACTACAGACGTGCATATTAAAACTTTTTTCTCCCCGTCATAAGAACGAGGCAGACACAAAGACAAGGTAAATAAGGGCAACTTTTATTAATGCAACAAATTCCAAATGGAATTTGACAGTGCAGGGTGGCAAGGCCAGGTGTCATCTTTGACACCTCCTTGCCACATTGGTTATGCCACCCTGTTCCTGGCATGAGACATGATATCTAGCTCAGACCAGGCCAGCATAGCAAGCAGACTATGCCACATACCTCCAACCCCCAAGCTGCACAGCTTAAGAGGCAGCACTGTCCAGGGCATTCCCACAGGAAGTCTGCATTCTCAGCCCTGAACCATGCTACCAAAAGTTGATCCTGACAGACCCCTTCCCCCAAAAATATGAGGGCACAAGCTGGTGCTCCCCAATCAGCTTCTCCTTCCCTTGCACTATCCTGGCCAAGTGTCCAACCTATTTAACAGGCACCACCAAACCAATAAACTGAAAACCGCTGCTGACAGTATAGGGTAGGCAAAAACATCCCCCAACTGGCCAATCAGGGAGGGGCAAAAATTCCTACCCAGCCCCCAAAGGTGAAGCCAACACTGTTCACAAGGTGGGAAAGTTTGCTGAACATGTGGCACGGTGGAGCATCCCTATAAGCATTCAGCTTTCCCCCCAGAATACCAAATAGCGTAGCACTACACCTGCCTGTCCTCCATTCCGTGGTGGCAAAGATGGCTCCCAGCTGCCACTGGAGTGTTCAGCAGCAAGGTAGAACTGGATTTTCTTCATTTTAGGTTCATTTTTGTTAAATTTTATGTTTTAAATATACTTCAATATTAAAGCTATCGTATTGGGTCCAGTGATCCACATTTCTTTTGCAAGCAGCTCTACCACTAGGAAAATTGATTCCCAGGACACACATGGTGTAACAGCTAGTAGGGATGCGCACATGAAAAATAAGCAACAGTATTTTTAGGAGTCGGATTTCTGGAAGGGCATAAATACTGATATTCAATGGTATTGCTGTCCCCCAGTACCATTTCAAGATTCAGGTTTGTTTGTTTTTCCTGGGATTTCAGAATTATTTGGGATCCATTATTTGGAGGAAGTGGCTGTATTGACTGTTTTCAACTGAATGACATTAAAATTATAGGGAGCTTGCGCTGTCTGCCCAGTAAAGAGCCCCAGAGTTTCAAGCAAATTGGACCAAGGGATCCAATTCTATGAGTTCCTAAATAAGTTGCTGACAGCCATCCAATTTGCAGAGGAAAGTGTCCCACCCCACAAAAGAGGGAAGGAAGGAAAAAGAGCCAGCTGACTCATAGTTCTGGCATTATTACTTATAGGGTACTCTGGAACCATAATCATGATTTTTCTACCAAATACTTGCCAAAACTGCAGGAGAGCTAGTGCTGGCTGTCCACAAAGAGCACCCTAGTTTCAAGCAAAAAAGACTAAGGGGGCCAATTCTGTGGGTCTCCAAACAAGATGCCCCCCAGCCATTCCAGCTGCAATAGGGGAAGGGGGGGGAGAAGGAGGGAGGTAACAAGAAGCCAGCCAGACTCATAGCTCTGCCAGGCTCTGTGATTGGCTTTCATGGCCGAAGCCACCTTCCCCAGGACCATGCCTGGGAAATTCAGAGAATCAAAGAAAAACAAGACACTGCTGCTGCTGCTGAACATGAAAAACTACAATTTGTTTTTGTGTGTGTGTGGGGGGGGGGGGGTTGTCCTTTACATAATGCCTAAGAATCTTGGATTTGTGTAACAGTTCCAGAAAGTCACAGTAACAATCCAAAACAGCAATTTTTCCTGTATATTTTCCATTCAGTTTGTAGTGAAGAAGGGGAAGTGGGAAAAATCAATCACTCATTGTTCTTCTGTCACCAGGGCTGCCCTGACAGAAGAGGCAGCCAGAGCTATGTAATGGGGGCACCTAAAATTTTAGGAATTCAGGAAACTCAGACCTAAGTCAGAAATGAATTCACAGTCTGCTGCAGAAAAAAGGGAAGATTTCCAGCTGAAAACCATTTATAAAGGGGATTTGCTAAGTCACAGGTCAGTACTGAAAAGAGCCAGCTGCTGAGTGGCCCTCTGTTAAATACTCAAAAGCAAGAGAAGAGAATTTAAGAAACATGTTAAGGTGACAATAAGATTAGCCAACTCAGTGTACTGAAGGGGAGAAAAAACTTTGGTTTTTTGCACACATGTAACCCATTCATTTGCAGTATGATCTGCATTTTACAGTAAGTAGTTCAGGTCCTTTGCTTCTCAAGGAATGCTTCAACACATTTTTGCTAAGAATATACTCTGAACAATCCCACTTTTATGATGCTTCTTGAGCGGTTCTCCTGTAGTATTTGCCCTGACTCAACTCCTGAATCTTAGTAAGAGTAGATATATCCATCAGAAGTACCACCTGGACTATTAATCCTGTAATCTGCTTCCCACCCAATAACAATTTTTTTTTAAAAAAGATCTTTTTTGCAGTATGTTTTGGCCAAAAACATCAGGAATCTCATCAGTTCAAAACGTTTGGAATACTGTGTACAATTCTAGTCACCACACCTCAAAAAAGGTTTTATAGCATTGAAAAAAGTCCAGAAAATGGCAACTAGAATGATTAAAGGGTTGGAACACTTTCCCTAAGAAGAAAGGTTAAAATGCTTGAGGTGCTTTAGCTTCGAGAAACATCAACAGAAGGGTGACATGATAGAGGTTTACAAGATTATGTATGGGACAGAAAAGGTAGAGAAAGAAGTACTTTTCTCCCTTTCTCACAATGCAAGAACCTGTGGACATTCGATGAAATTTCTGAGTAGTTGGGTTAGAATGGATAAAAGGAAGTACTTCTTCACCCAAAGGGTGATTAACACATGGAATTCACTGCTACAGGAGGTGATGGTGACTGCAAGCATAGACAGTTTCAAGAGGGAATTGGATAAACATATGGAGCAGAGGTCCATCAGTGGCTATTAGTCACAACGTTTTGTTGGAACTCTCTGTCTGGGGTAGTGATGTTCTGTATTCTTGGTGCTTGGAGGGACAACAGTGGGAGGATTTCTAAGTGGTAGGTAGGCTTGCCACCTGTTCCCTTCAAATTCTTTCCCCTTATTTATTTCACAAATGCTCATGGAAAAGAAAAGTTGTGGAAAACCTGTACACAGCAACTTGAATATGCTACAACGATAGTATTTTCTAATGAAATACACATCAAAACTAATAATGTTCTGAGATATGTAAAATATCATTTGCTTATGGTCTTGCAATGTGTTCTAGTCAAATTTCATTTGCCATGTAGACCAATATGAAACAATTCATTTCACTTCTGTCATCCTCCTTTTTTCTCATCAGTAATTTTGCCAACTACCCAATAGTCCAACTGGATATTTTACTAATTCTCTGAAGGCAGACTACCCAGCAAAAGTACACATTGGGAGTTCCAATAACAACATTTCAGTGTTAGCTGATATTGGCTCATATACTTAATGTATTTATAGTTTTATTGATTTTAGAAATATATTCCATAAATTTATTTTGCTTGTTTTAACAATCAACTTAGATTTATTTTGTTGAGATTTCATTTGTGTTCCTTTTCATTCTTTTCATTTGGTCTGTTTTAAAAGCTAAACAAGCCCTGCAGAAATTTAATCAGTATTTGAGGCAATACATGTAAATAAGGGTATGCTACATGGATTTCATTCAGCACATCAAAAAAATAGTTTCTAAAAATCTCTGTGGTCCCCTACAGTAAACTATGTAACATTATAGTTATGCTTCAGTTTCACCACCGTTTTGAATTCATCAGAATAATCCCATATTCTTGGTCATCTACTGTTATAGCTGACAGAACAGTTCAGAAAACTACACTGAAGGTCTTTGGGGTAAAAAGGTGGGAAAGAACTATCCAAGTGTGAAATATTTAAGATTAATAATAGCCTGATCCAACAGTTTAGAAAGCAGTGGTTCCTTGTGAAATGGGCTTTTGTGCACAAGTAACATGATCTGTTAAATCAGAACTGGTGCCTTCTGCATTCTCACTGTACCCCACATGTAAGCAAAGTGTGCAACAACATAAACAGCTTTGATAACCAAGCTAGAGGAATTCATATAATATCACATGTCTTTTACTAAAAGCCTGACTTTACCAAACATCTACACTTCTTCATTAAAGAACATTTAATTCTATATCCAGACTTCAGAGCATTAAATTTTCCACTGTGGATAGACTTAAAGGTTTTGAAAGCATACTTTGTTTCATGCAGATTTAATCATTTAATGAAAGAGATCCATTCTAGGTTTCTTACAAAGAACATTAATAGGAATCTGGCCTGACTGTAAGAAAACAGTGTTGACAAAACACACTCAAAAAGGCAAATATTTTGGTGTATGAAAGGGAAATAGTAATTATAATTATTAGTATTTATGTTGTACTTTTCCCTAATAGCTTCAAACATTTACATAAAATGTCTCAGTAATTCTTTCAATAGCTCTCTAAGTCAAGCAAATATTATTACTCTCATATTAGTGATCTGACTGAGTACATGGATGTTACACATCAGACAAGTTAACATTCTTCTAACTTTCTGAAATGGCCAAACTAAAGGGAAGGATCCAATATTTCACATCTAAATCAGGGAGAGGGGAGGTCTGTTTTTAATAAAAACAGAAAATGCCTGTGATGGGAGCTAAAAACCTGCTCCTTCTCCTACCTTGCCTTACTATGGTCTACTGCAGGGGTGTCAAACATATGGTCCACAGGCCAGAACCAGCCCCTGCAGGGCTTGTATCTGACCTGCAAGCAACTGGGTTCCCTCCTGCTTCCTTCTCCTGTACTGCTGCAGCATCCCGGCTTGCTTTTGCCCAGCTTCCTTTGCTGCTTCCTTCCAAACCAAGCCTCCCTTCCCTTCATTGGCTGCGACCTCTTCCTTTGGGAGGAAGGGAGGAGGAGGTAAAGAACATGAGAGAGCCCCACCCGGGACAGAGAGCAAAGTCTGAATCCCATGGCTCATTCAAGACCAGCAATGTTTTATTTCAAGTATAAGTTTTTGTACACAACTTATTCAGAGGGTGGGAAGGAGGGTAGATGAATTCTTCTGACTAGCACAATTTATACCAAGATCATCATGCTCTGTGTTTTCTTTGAGGCTTAATATCTCTGTCTTTCACACATACGCACAAATGCATGTATATGAAAAGGAAATGGAATGTTGCGATAAGGGTAAAGGAGAATTTAAAAGAAATTATTTTGGCTTATTCTGAAAAAAAAAAAATAGAATAAAATTCTCTGTGCCTATTTGGGATTTTATTTTCTTTCAAAAAATCCCTGATTAGGAATTGGAACACTTAGATTGGATTCCATTGTTTAATAATAGAATTCCATTGGATTCCATTGTTTAATAATGAAAGCAGATGGCTAAGTATTTTAAAATACATTTAGGGTTCCATATATTCCAATTCTACATGTTTCTCTTTTTTCCTTCCCTCGCGGGCTACCTTTCTTCAGTCCCTCCTTGCTTTTTTAACTGTTTCATTATCATCATTAGCACTTGAGTGGATTTTGCCCAATCTGAAATCTACACATTATTTCACTTGGAGAGATCCCCCTCTACAGTTTAAACAGATGACGAAGTAAAAAATAAACCTAACAGTACAGCTTGCAAGCTTTATTAATGGAAAGGAGCAAGAGTCCAGCAGCACCTAACAAAATTTGTGACAGGGCATGAGTGTTTGTGAGTTATTGCTCACTTCTTCAGAATGTGAGTCCATTGGTCCTTGTATCTTGAAGAATAGGATTTCAGATACTGAATTACAACAGCAGGTGTTGGTAATGAGACAGGAAACCTGGGTCTCAATTCAGCTTTGGAAGATGCACTGAGCTTCATTATCAATTGCAATTCAGCAGTATCTCTCTTTCTAATCTCACTCTGAAATTCCTTTGTAAGAAAATGCTACCCTAAGGTCAGCAATGTCCTAGAAGGTTAAATGTTCCCCTACTGGTTTTTGTACATTGTGGTTTCTAATGTCAGACTTATGTCCGTTTATTCTTTGCATCCTCCTGAACCAAACAAAGACCTAGGTATCTTGAGTTTCAAACAATTTTTATTAGTAACATATGGCAATATATTCAATTTCTTATATCATTAATAACTACTTTTTTAAATCCCATATATTACTTTCTACCTCCCCTCCCCCCTTTACTTGACCCCCGCCGGTGTACTAAATTCAAAACATCATTTTAAAAGGTACCCCTAATTAATAAGAACCAAAGTTCATATCTTCCCCCCACTTATACTTAATCATTATCAAAGATTGTCCAATGTCCTTTTATTTTCCATTCTTTTTCTACGTATCTTCTGAACTTCTTCCACTCCATCTTAAATACTTCTAAATCATGGTCTCTTAAAGTTCCTGTTAACTTATCCATTTCACTCCATGTCATAACTTTAACAATCCAATCCCATTTCTCTGGTATTTTTTCTTGCTTCCACAACTGTGCATACAATGTCCTAGCAGCTGACAGCAAGTAACAGACTAAAGTTCTTTCGTCTTTTGGAAATTTTTCCATTTGTAATCCTAACAGAAAACTCTCTGCAACTTTGTTAAATTCATATTCCAAGTTCTTAGAAATCTCTTGCTGAATCATCTGCCAAAACATTTTAGCTCTTTCACAAGTCCACCACATATGGTAGAAAGAACCTTCATGCTTTTTACATTTCCAATATCTGTCTGGCAACTTGTTATTCATCTGCCAATTTTTTAGGAGTTATATACCATCTGTACATCATTTTAAAACAATTTTCTTTGATATTCTGGCATGTTGAGAGTTTCATAGAGTTCTTCCACAAATATTCCCAAGTTTCCATCTATATTTCTTTATTTACATTAACTGCCCATTTAATCATTTGAGATTTTACCACTTCATCTTCTGTAGACCACTGTAAAAGTAATTTATATACTTTTGAAATTAATTTATCATTGTCTCCAAGCAGAACTTTTTCCATTTCTGTTTGCTCCTTCCTTATTCCTTCAGTTTTGATATCATTCTCCACCAAGCTCTTTATTTGTTGCATTTGAAACCAATCATATTTATTATTCAACTCTTCAGCAGTTTTCAGTTCTATTTTGCCACTTTGTATTTTTAACAGTTGACTATATGACAACCATTTTTCTTCCCCTATCTCAGCTGTTTTTTTTATTATTTCCGCCGGTACTATCCATAACAGTCTTCTCTCATCTTCATACTTCTTATATTTCATCCATGTAGTTAACAAATTATTTCTTATATAATGGTGAGAGAAAAAAATGTCCATCTTCTTTTTTCCATAATACAAATATGCGTGCCAGCCAAATTTATTTCCGTGACCTTCCAACACTAAAAGTTTTCTGTTTAACAGCGTTATCCATTCTTTTATCCACACTAAGCAAACTGTTTCCTGATATAATCTTAAATTCGGTAGTTGAAATCCACCTCTCTCTTTTGCATCTGTCAAAATTTTCATTTTAATCCTTGGTTTCTTCCTGGCCCACACAAATTCTGAATTTTTTCTTCGCCATTTATCAAATTGTTTACTATCCTTCACAATAGGAATAGTTTGAAACAAATACATTATTCTTGGTAGAATATTTATTTTATTTGCAGCTATTCTACCCAACAATGACAAATTTAGCTTGTTCCATTTTAACATGTCTTCATCCATTTTATGCATTAACTTCTCATAATTATTTTTGAACAGATCAAAAGTAGCAGCATTATTCTTTGCAGATGCAGAGAAAGCATTTGACAATTTAAACTGGGACTTTATGTTTGCAGTAATGGAAAAAATGGAGCTGGGAGAAAGCTTTATAAGAATGATAAAAGCAATATATTTTGAACAGATAACAATATTCATTATCTCCACCCCCAGATATTTTACCTTGGAGTTGATTTCGCAGCCCGTTAGTTTCTGCAATTCTTGTTGTTTATTTATCTGCATATTTTAACACAGAATTTTTTATTTTTTTCTATTAATACAAAGTCCTGACAACTCCCCATATTCTTGTATTTTAGCTAACAACAAAGGTGTAATTTGTATGGGGTTTTCATTTATAAACATTATATCATCAGCAAAAGCTCTGTATATGTAAGTAAATCCTTTTATTCTTAATCCTTCTATATCTTTTTCTTCTTGTATCTGCATCAATAATATTTCAAGAGTCATTATAAACAACAATGGTGAAAGTGGACAACCTTGTCTAGTACCTTTGCTGATTTTCATATCTTCTGTAAGATCTGCATTTATACATAACCTTGCACTTTGTTCAGAATATATTGCTTTTAGCATTCTTAAAAAGCTTTCTCCCAGCTCCAATTTTTCCATTACTGCAAACATAAAGTCCCAGTTTAAATTGTCAAATGCTTTCTCTGCATTTGCAAAGAATAATGCTACTTCTTTTTCTGGATGTCTTTCATAATATGCTACAATATTTACAACAGTTCTAATATTGTCTCTTATTTGCCTTTTGAGAAGGAAAACCTGCTTGATCTTCCTTTATAAAATTTATCAAATGCTGTTTAAGCTGTTCTGCCAGTATTCTTGCATAAATTTTATAGTCATTATTTAATAGCAAAATAGGTCTATAATTTTTTACATTCGTGACATCTCTATCTTCCTTAGGTATTAATGAAATAACAGCTTCCTTCCATGTGTTTGGTATTTTCCCTTTCATTCTTATCGTATTCATCAACTTCTGCAACTTTGGTATTAATTCCTCTTTGAAGATTTTAAAATTTTAGTTGTATATCCATCTGGCCCAGGTGCTTTTCCATTTTTCATTGCGTTGATCGCTGCTTCAATTTCTATTTTTTCAATTGGATCATTCAAAACTTTTCGCATATTTTCAGTTAAGGGCTCTATTTTTACCTTTTGTAAATATTCATCCATCTTCTCCTTCTTTATTTTAACACCTTTAAATAATTTGGCATAATACTTAAAAAATTCTCTTTTTATTCCCTCTTGGGCAACCACTTCTCTTCCATCTACCACAATTTTATTAATAATTTTACTTTCCCTCTTTTTTTTCAATTGCCAAGCCAAATACTTTCCCGATTTATTTGCTCCCTCAAAGGTTTTCTGCTGCAATCTTTTCAAACTCCATTCCACTTCTTTATTTAACAAATGTCTCATTTGAGTTTGTAATATTGTAATTTCCCTTATAATTTTCTTTTTCCCTGGCCTTTTTCTCAACTCCCCTTCTTTTTTCTTTATCTCATTTTGAATGTCCAACATCTGTTTCTCTTTTACTCTTTTGTCCTTATTATTCAAAGTAATGAACATTCCTCTCATTACTGCTTTATAAGCATCCCAGACCGTCTGGAAATCTATGTCCTCTTTGTCATTCATTTGGAAAAAGGCTTTAGTTTCATTTTCTAGGTATGTCACTGTTTCTTTATTCTGTAGCAAATTTTCATTCAATCTCCATCTTCTCAACTTCTTGGACAATTTTGTAATCCACATTATTGGGTTATGGTAAGCCCCAATTTTAGGTAAAATCTCTATTTTCCTTGTTATAAGACCTAAATCTTTAGTTCCCCACAACATGTCAATTCTAGAAAAAGTTTTATGTCTTGCTGAAAAAAAAGTATAGTCCCGAACTTCAGGGTTAAATTTCCTCCATATATCTTCTAGATTTTCTTGTTTAACCAATTCAAAAAAAGACTTTGGCAGTTTTTATTCTTTACTATTGTTTTTTTCCCCTCCAGACCTGTCCAATGAGTTCTTAACTGTTCCATTAAAATCTCCCATTATCAAAACTTGATCATAAGTCAGTTCATCAAGCTGTTTTATAATGTCTTTTAAAAAAGCATCCTTTGCATCATTAGGCGCAAACAGTCCCAACAGCGTTTTCTTTCCATTTAATATTGTTTCTACTGCTACAAATCTCCCATCTTTATCTTTAAACACTAATTTTGGCTCCAATTCTTGTTTAATATAAAAAATCACTCCCCTTTTCTTCTGTTCAGCCAATGAAAAAAGTTCTAGTCCCAATTGTTTATTACATAAAATTTGTAATTCTTTTAATATGCACTTCTTGTAAACAAATTATATTACAGTTTTGTTTCTTAATCCAATAAAATGTTGCCCTTCTTTTTTGTGGTGAATTTAGTCCATTTACATTCCAAGACAATAATTTGTAATCCATCATGATGCGAATTCTTTATTTTCTTCATAAAATCTATGCATTTCCTGTGCATTTGTAATTGTGATTCTTTTCCCCTGAAGTTCGAAGCTCAGACCTTCAGGTATTATCCATCTAAATATGTTTTATTATTTATCACTTGCCTTGGCAACTCCTTCATAATTCTTACTCTACTGCCTCCCACTATCAATGTCTTTTCAAAATTTTTATTCATGATCCTTCCCACCATTTCCTTTGTCATAAATCTTATAACAACATCTCTTGGTAAGTTGTTTTTCTTGGCATAAAGTGAATTCTTGGCATAAAGTGGCATAAACTGAAAAGTGGCAAGGCAGCAGGAGTTGATGGAATTCCACCAGAGATCTGGAAGCATGGGGGCACAGTACTACATAGCTCACTTCACAAAGTACTTGTCACCTGCTGGGAACAAGGCAAATTACCACAGGACTTTCGCGATGCAATCATCATCACCCTATACAAGAACAAAGGGGAAAAGTCAGACTGCTCCAACTACCGGGGGATAACCCTGCTCTCCATCGCAGGCAAAATCCTTGCCAGAATACTCCTGAACAGACTGGTGCCCACCATTGCAGAAGAACTCCTCCCAGAAAGCCAGTGCGGCTTCAGAGCTAACAGGAGCACCACCGACATGGTATTTGTTCTCAAGCAGCTCCAAGAGAAATGCAGGGAACAGAACAAGGCTCTGTATGTGACTTTTGTCGACCTTACCAAAGCCTTCGATACCGTTAACAGGAAAGGCCTGTGGCAAATCTTGGAACGTTTAGGATGTCCCCCAAGGTTCCTCAGCATGATCATCCAGCTACACGAAGACCAGCGAGGCCAAGTCAGACACTGCAACGACCTCTCGGAGCCCTTCCCAATAGGCACAGGTGTAAAGCAAGGCTGCGTTCTCGCACCAACTCTCTTTACGATCTTCTTTAGCATGATGCTTCAAAGAGCCGCAGTAGATCTAGATGATGACAATGGTGTCTACATCCGCTATCGCACCGATGGCAGCCTGTTCAACCTGAGGCGACTAAAGGCCCACTCCAAGACGATGGAAAAACTCATTCAAGAGCTACTGTTTGCTGATGATGCTGCACTCGTCTCGCACTCGGTATCAGCTCTGCAGCATATGACGTCCTGCTTTGCAGAGGCTGCCAAGCTATTCGGCCTAGAAGTTAGTCTGAAGAAGACAGAAGTTCTCCACCAGCCTGCACCCCAGGAAGATTATCACCCTCCCTGCATCACTGTGGGTGAATCAGTTCTGAAAACAGTCCAGCAGTTCAGCTACCTGGGGTGCATCATCTCCTCAGATGCCAAGATCGATAAGGAGATTGACAACAGGCTGGCAAAGGCAAACCGTGCATTTGGCCGACTGCACAAAAGAGTGTGGAGCAACAAGCATCTGAAAAAAGGCACAAAGATCAATGTTTACAAAGCGGTTGTGATTACAACCCTCATCTACGGCTCCGAATCGTGGGTTTTATACCGTCATCACCTGCGACTCCTAGAGCGCTTTCATCAGTGCTGCCTTCGCACCATCCTCAACATCCACTGGAGTGACTTTGTGACCAACACTGAAGTCCTCAAGCGGGCGGAGGTTACCAGTATCGAGGCACTGCTGCTGAAGACGCAGCTGCGCTGGGCAGGGCATATTTCTAGGATGGAAAACCACCGCCTTCCCAAGATTGCCCTGTATGGCGAACTCTCCACCAGCCATCGAAATAGAGGGGCACCAAAGAAGAGGTACAAGGACTCCTTGAAGAAATCCCTTGGCACCTGTCACATCAACCATCACCAGTGGTCTGACCTAGCCTCAGATCGCAAAGCATGGAGACATACCATCCACCAGGCTGTCTCTTCCTTTGAGAACGCACGCATAGCTGGTCTTGAGGACAAAAGGAGATTGAGGAAGAATCGCACTGCTACAGCACCAATCCTAAATCAGACTTTTCCCTGCAGCCACTGTGGCCGGACCTGCCTGTCCCGCATTGGTCTTGTCAGCCACCAGCGAGCCTGCAGCAGACGTGGACTATTGCACCCTTCTTAAATCTTCGTTCGCGAAGCCAAGCCGAGAGAGGGGGGAAAGTGAATTCACTCTAAACATATAGTCATACATGTTTTTAGTCTCTTCAGGATCTTCCTCTAATAATTCTGCAATTATTTTTATTATATATACTTTTAGATCACCATCTTCCTTTTCGGGTACTCCTCTCAGATGTATCTGAGTCTCCATCAGTTTGCAGTCATGGATTGTCACTTTTTCTTGCATTTTCAACAAGGTGGAATCATATACTTTCATTCTGCCTTCTATCTCCTGCACTTTCTTAGATGTTTACTCAGTTTCCTTTCTGAGATCCTCCATATATTTTTTAATCTCTTCAATAATTTCTTTTTTTGATTCAGTTATCATCTCTCTCATACTTCTCATCATTCTGGCCTCCATTGCTTCTAATTGGTCCTGCATTTTGTCTAATGAAGTAGCCCTTGTACAGGGTTGCTTGTGTTCTGACATTTAAAAAACAGCGAAAATTTAGACCTCCCCAAATTCAAATTCAAGTATCAGATTCAAAAGAATAGGATTTGCCTTTTATAATAAGCCTAATTCCGCCGTCCTCCAAGCTCCCAAAATCAAGATATTTATTTTTAAAGTCTTTAAATGTTTCAAAATGGCGGCCGTGACTTTTTTGCTGCTCCTTACAATTTTTTTCCCTTTTAAAAACTTCTAAAGTCCACACACATAATATGTCCAATAATACTTATCTTCTTGTCGTCTTCTGAGTTAATTCTAACAATTTTTAATGTCCCGAACACTTTAAAAACCTTATTTTAATTTTGACCTCCAAGCAATGGTCGCCGCTATTTCTCAATGGTGTTATATTCCTAGAGTAGGTTTTCCATCCACTACTTCCTGGTTTACTTGCCACAAAGTCTCATTCACACTAGTAAGGAGATCTCACAATACTTGTCGTACTTCCTGTTTTGCTTGAATATGCTGAAGGTCAGTGACGATAGTGCTCTTTTTTCAAAACTGCAAGTAGACCAAACAATAAATTCCTTTCCACTTTTTAGCACTGTCCTTTATATTTACAAAGTCCAAATTTCACCTCTTTTTCCCGTCTTCTTCCAAGCTTTCTAGATTTTCATTTCCCACCTTTTAAATTTACTCCATTAAATTGTAAATAGTCCCGGAGTGAAAGATAGTAATCTGTACCTTCTCTTTCAATTATCCAAGTTCCCACCGGTCTTGCGTAGCTTTAGATGTTTAGCAATGTCCAAGAAGGTTAGGATTCTGTCAAGCTTATGTCAAATAAATGACTCTGAAAACTTCTGCAGATGATGAAAATGCAACTCTTCCCAGAGACCCCTCCCCCCGGGACTCCCTTTTAGCCAAGGTAAATCTCCTCAAAGTTTCCTGTGCATATCTTGGACTAATCTCTGACTGAGAAAAGTAGGCAGTAGGCATTAATTTGCCTTCCACTATCCCAAACAGAAGTTCCAGCCTGCTCCCGTTATGAGAAGCAGCTCAGCTCGACATTTTCCTCCCCCAGAAGTTTTCTAGGTTTCTTGTCTCATTACCAATGCTGGTATCTTAATGCCTACTACCCCTCTGTATATCACGCCTAATTCAATCAAGTCTGCTGTTGTCATTCATCTGCTATTGCCATTCAACATCTGAAATCACTATTATAAAGTTTATCTTTCAAGTACCTTGTATTACATTTTATGGTATGCATGGCCCAGCTTGACAAAGTGATATTTATGTTATATCTGGCCTCATAACAAATGAGTCTACTGCATTCATCACTATTCTTCCAGCTTGGTTCCAGGCACTGATTGGCCATTACGGCCACTGGGAAAAATCCTCATGGGTCAATGGCCTAAGTGGCTCCTCCTGAAGATCTTCCTAAGCCTCTCCAGCACTCTCTGTAAGATGATGGCACCAGTTAGGCTGAAGACCAGAAGGCAAAGGCCAGCACAGTGCCCAATTTTGTTGTGGTTTGTTGTTCCCTCTCTGGGCTTGGTGCTTCCAGTTCATCCTTGCCCAACTGTATTGGTGATTGCTCCCAGCTGCACCAACTGAAACTGACAGCTGCTGAGGCCATAAAAATTACTGTAATTCCATAACAAGACAATCATTGCAATGCTTTTTCCAGCAGATAGATAGTATGGCATGTCCATAATGGAATACATCTTTCATGCCTTCTCCTTCTGGCTACAGGCCCAGTTCCCCCAAAATCCACTCCTAAACTTTGGGTGGCTCTTGAGTCTCTACATGTGCTGCTTATACAAGGAAGGGATTCAGAATAATGCTCAAAAGTATACCTTGCAATCATGCATAAAATTCACCTTAAAGGAAATTTATTAAGGAATATTTTTGCTTACAGTATACAATTTAAATTAAATGGGTTGTTTCAATTAGGATAGAAGAAAAAGACATTAGCTTATTAAAGACTGTCCTCAACAATATTTGTATTATATTAAAATATTTAAACCATTAACAAAAAATAATAGAAGAAAAAAGTCTATATTCAAAAATAACTTACACAAGTTACTTTTCTATAAATTTGAGCAGCATTCTGGCATTCTGAATATGGATATTCTGAGGTAGCCATTTCCAACATACACATTCCAAAAGCATATACATCCACTGATTCATCATAGTGCTCTTCATACATTTCTGGAGCCATAAATTCTGGAGTACCTATGCAAACAAACAGTACAAAGACATTGGCTTAGAAAATGGACTTGTAATGATGTAGTAAAGACCTCTGCTTTCATGTAAATGGATATTTTGAAAAGACAGAAGCTACAAAGGCAAATCTGAGTGGTGGAAATATGAAACCAAAGAAAGCTTTGAAATTTAAGTTTTGGTTAACAGAACAGGAAGACTGAGTTTGATCCAACAACATCCTTTCATGCATAGAAAGTGCTTTCCACTCAACCAAAGAGAAGAAGAAAAGTTGGTTTTTATATTCTGCTTTCGCTACCTGAAAGGGTCTCAATGTGGCTTACAAATCACCTTCCCTCAACAGACACCCTGAGAGAGCTCTGAGAGAATTGTGACCGACCAAAAGTCACCCAACAAGCCTCATGTGGAGGAGAGGGGAATCAAACCTGGTTCTCCAGATTAAAGTCTGCCACTTGAGTCTTAACCACTACACCACACTGGCTCTTCTTGGTCATGACACCAAACTCTAGAGCTCTCTCAACCTGAGATACTTGTCTTAACCCTTCCATCACTGTCTTCCACCACTAGTGGAAGACCTTTTTCTTTTGTTTGGCATTCTCTTAATGACCTCTCCTTCCTGCTCTATGTTCTACTTACTGATTTTTATACTGTGTGATATTTTTATATTGTGTGGCTTTAACTCATTTTATGATGTCTTTTATACTGTTCTGCATTTAATTGCTTGCTGCCTTGGTAGTTCTGTTTGAGTCAAAAAACAGGACATAAATTTTGTAAATAAATAAATATTAGTGGATCAAATGACTTTGGTTTCTTACATTTAACTTGTGTGCACTTTAAGCCCAATTACAGCAAATCAAGAGAGTGTGTTTACAAAAGGCATTTAAAAGGAATAAGTACAGTTTGGTGTAGTGGTTAAGTGTGCGGACTCTTATCTGGGAGAACCGGGTTTGATTCCCCACTCCTCCACTTGCACCTGCTAGCATGGCCTTGGGTCAGCCATAGCTCTGGCAGAGGTTGTCCTTGATAGGGCAGCTGCTGTGAGAGCCCTCTCCAGCCCCACCCACCTCACAGGGGTCTGTTGTGGGGGAGGAAGGTAAAGGAGATTGTGAGCCGCTCTGAGACTCTTTGGAGTGGAGGGCGGGATATAAATCCAATATCATCTTCTTCTTCTACACAAAGAATTAGTATGTCCAATCTCAATACAGTACATTAATTCCTATGACTGAAACAGTTAATCTTGATTATAAGATTCTAAAACCATAGCACCATGCCACATCTCCCACCCCCATGATAAGTTAGCTGAAGGACTACTAAAAGGATGTATTCATTTACTGACATACACCTGAGTCATTGTGGAAAGCCTGAAGAGATACTTCTAAGACTACATCAAAACTTTTGCATGCAGGTTATTTACAATCCCTGCATAATTTTCCTTAATATACAAAGAAGTGAAGCCACAAAAGGAACAGAAAACACATTAGTACAGAAGAAACCCAATTCACAGAGATCAGAGGGGCTTGATAATTCAATGCAATAGTCTTGTAGAATAGGCAGTTATAGAACAATACACTCCTCTTTGGAAGCATGCAGCCTGTCAACAATAGTAAAGTGTCTATGAAGTGTCAAGGACACTGCAACACAAAGAACATCAGGCAAATTGTAAAACATGATGCAAATTGTATTTAGCATGTGGAAAATCTAATGAGGGTTTATCGTACTTCATTTAATGACACAGGGAGCTGAAGTAGCTATTCATGCAACTTTCTTCAAAATAGAAATCATATGTGCACATACACAAAATATGCCTTAAAATTCTTTTTATGCATAACTCTAGAAAAAGAGGTAAGAAAAACTAAGAAATCAATAATTTTGATGGATGGCCAAAGGTCCTGCCCCTTTCTCTCAGCAATCCCCTCTATATCTGTTTAGTGTGTGGACACAGCAGCTAACAGCCAATAAGGAACCATGCAAGGCTGAAGAAGCCAGATTGGGGGCTGAAAAAGAAAACTGATTAAACTGTCAGTTTTGAGTCAGAGTTTGAGCCTACAGAGTGTGAAACTTACTGATTCCTGTTGCAAGAGACTTTATAAGGACCAGACTCTAGGTGAAAGCAGGCTTTAAAAGTACATGTTTTGAGATAGGGTTTGTATGTCTAGGGTATTAAGATGAAGATGTCTCAGGAGTCTCCATAAGCCTCAGAGCCTGGCTTTTGAATAAAGCAAATTAACATAGTGAATTCTTTAGGAAATTATGGTTGCACTTACCTGTAACTGTTGTTCATCAATGTCTTTTGTGCAGACACACATTGAGATTGCACCCACATAGGCGTACCACAGAACGTTAATTTTAAGCCTAAAATTTTCCAGAACTGTGGTGGTCCATCCCAGAGGCAATTGTGCATGCATGGGTTTTCTTGCCAAAACTCCAATCTACCTCCAGCAGACTGCTTCCCATTCCCTCAGTTCCCACTGAGCTACTGTCAACTCCAAAGTTACACAAAGAAAATGTATGCAACAGACAATATTTATAGAGACCGTACAGTGGGGCAGGAGGAAGGGAATGTGTGTCTGCAAAGAAGACATCAATGATCAACAGTTACAGATAAATCCAACAATGTTTTCATTGTCCATCTTCATGTGTAACCTCTCACTTATGAAGGTGGTGTGATGATCTCAGGTGAACAACAAATGCAGGACCGCCTTTCCCACTTCTGCATCTCTCCTCGGTTACAGGTCTAATCCACAGTGTTGAACAAAAGTCTCCTCTGAAGACCATGTAGCTGACTTGCAGATATCTGCCAAAGGAATATTGTAGTAAAAGGCTACTGAGAAGCCCTTAGACCTAGTTGAGTGGGCCCTGACTTGTAGTGGATACAGGAGCCCTGCAAATGTATATGACGTGAAAGTAGCAGAGACTGCCAACTGGACAGTGGTTGTGCTGAAGAAACTTTGCCTCCTTGGGTCCCAACAACTGATGAAAAGTCTCCTATCTTTCCTAAATTATTTAGTTATGTTGAGGTAATAAAGAAGTGCTCTTCTGAGGTGGAATGTGTGTAATATTTTCTCAGCCTGAGAGATGGGATTTGGGAAGAACATGGGAAGGCATATCTCCTGTGCTGAATGGAATTTGCTCACTACCTTAACTACGAACCTAGGACAGGGATGTAATGCCACCTTTTCATTAAAAACTTTAAGTTACGGTGGGTATATCTCACCCAATCTCCTTATTGAGGTGTTGGCTGCCAGGAATGCTGCCTTCCAGGATAAATGGGCTGAAGAACATGAAGACAATGGCACAAAAGGGGTCTTCATCAAGGATATTAATATTTATTTATTTAATTTTTAACCCACCCTCACCACAAGTGGGCACAAGGTTGGTAACAGCACAGATGTTAAAACAATCAGCATTTAACAATCAAAACATAATTATAAAACAATTTAACTAGATTATACAGAGTTCCCCATTTAATAACAGCTTCAAGATGGCAAGCATAAAGTTTTCAGGTCTGGGCCCCACAGTTGCCATAAATAGATAATACCAACAACAGGGACCATTGCCGAGTCACAAAAGGGACTAGAGGGAACATATTAGATAAACCCTTTAAGAAGCACTGAGCCAGTTTGTCTGTGAAAACAAAGTGACTTTTGATTTTAAAATGGAAAATGGATACAGCTGCTAAATGAACTTTTACTAAAGAGACTGACAGTACTGAGTGAACCAGTGACAGTAGATATTCAAAAAATTAACAGTAACTGCCAAGAAAATGCGCAGTGCCCTTGGTGAATGATCCAGTTTTGTAACTGAGACCATTTCCTGCAATATGAGGACCTTGAAGAAAATTTTCTGGCCTGTAAGTACCTCCCTTGAGAAGCCCTGGTTCAGAGTTTTAACCTCCAGGCTGTTAAATGCAAATTTTCCACATCCAGATGCCACGGGGGACCTTGTGTTGAAGTCTGTGACCTATTGAGGGAATATGTGGCTCCCCTTGGTCAGGTGCAAGAGCTCCAGGAGACAAATCCATCTATTCCAGAAGGGTGCAATGGGCATACGCTGGTGTGGCCCGCCTACATCTTTACTAGCACTCTCCATACCAAAGAGAAGGAGGGAAAGCATAGAATAGGGGCCCCAACCATGTCACCTGAAAAGCATTTCCCAGGGAACCTGAGCCACTCCCTTTCGGGTGCAAAATTCTGGAGCTTGAGTGGATGCTTGCATCACAAAAGTCCACTTAAGGGATCCCCCTTTTCGGGAATATAGGCAGGATGTACTTGGGATGTATCATCCAATCATAAGTGTCCTTGAAACATCTGCTGAGCCTGTTGGCTTCTGTATTCCTCACACCCACTATATGTATGCTCAAGGGATTGCTTGAAGTGTGACAGTGGCTTCCCACAACTCCTGTGCCTCTCTGCAGATAATTCTAGTGCACTGATGTGAAGGTGCTGATCTGAGGACGACCGTTTCCCTTGGACTTCATGACCTAATGCATCCCCCAGCCTAAGCATGAGGAGGCATCAGCAGTGACTGTTACCTTGGATGTCCAAACTCTAAAACTTGTCCTGAGAAATCAGTTACTGTCTCAGGACTACCAGAGTTATGAGTGCACTATGCTTCTCGGAATTGAGGAACAAGTGTTTGGTGTGTGCCAATTACAATAACATCTGAGGAACCACAATTGCAATTCCCTCAAAAAGAGTCTAGTGAAGGGAACCACCACTGTAGCTGTAGCCAACAGCCCCAGGAAATGTTGGATTGATTGTACAGGTTGAAATCTCTTTCCTTGTACCCTTGCTAGCATTCCTTTTATCTTTATTGCCCTCTCTCTGGGTAAAAAAAATTCTGTATGGAATCCAGAAGTGTTCCAATAAATTGGACTATCTCAGTAGGCTCAAAGTGCGATTTCTTTCAGTTCAGAAGTAACCCTAGACTCTTACAAGTGGTGACTAATACAAGTGTTGGACTAGTACTTCTTTGCCTTGAGAGACTAGTAACCAGTTATCTAGTACAGAAAAATTGCGCATCCTTGGATGCGCAGATAAGCCATTGCCATGCACTTTCTAGGGGCAATGGCTAAGCCAAATGGAAGGTATTTCCAGTACGTGAGGTCTAGGACAGCAAACCACATATTTTCTGAAACGTCAAAAAAATCATCCTAAACTTTGGTATGCATAGGTATTAGTATGCATTTAGCCCTCTCAGGTCAAGGATAGTCCTGAGATCCCCATCTTTGTTGTTCACAACAAAGAAACAAGATCAAAATCCTATAGCATGTTGGCCTTCTGATTCCTCCTTTATAGCTCCTTTAGCTAAAAGGTCTGACAACTGAGCTACCAGCTCCAGAAACTGGTTGTTCCTGGCATATAACCCACATGACAGGGCTGGTTGATCCAGAAACTCCATTTTATAACCATGCTTAACAACTGACAAAACCCACATATATCTGAACAAATGACAACTTTGAATAAACTGTCAAACAATTATTAAACAGTAACTATTGGGGGGGGGGGGTTAGTCATAATTTGGGTGTTGATTGTTATTGCTGTTGCCCTGAATCTGTTGATGGGATGTATAATAGTGTGTGGAACCCCTGCATCTGTTATAAGAAGAACTCTTTCACCATGTGGAAGGTTGCAGTGTTTGGAGATATGACTTGCTGATGAATTATTTTTATTATCTATTAAACTTTGATAAAGCTCCAGTGAAACAAGGTTGGAGAATGGTACAATTCGTAAGCTGAGCCTGGACTTTGCGGAATCATAATGGACTGTGTAATTGACATTTCTGGAGATGGGCATTTCCACATTACTTGGAATGGAGGGCAGTCGCTAAAATATGGGACAGGCTCCCTTTATGTAAAGTGTAATTGTCAACATTTTGAGTTACCCGTTCCTCATATGTGCATTCTGTTTATATATATATATATATATATATATATATATATATATATAAATGTTATAGAAGTTTACTTCGAGATGTTTTATAAATAACAGTATTGTAAAACATGGGTTTGAGATCTTGTTCTGTACAGAGGCTGTGTGCCTTTGCTTTTACATAATTCACAAAGGCAGCAGTGATGCAAATGGGCAAGGGAGGAGTAGGAGCCGCACAGGAATCAATACTGTGATCTGCAGAGTGGGCAGGATAACAGGCAGGGGAGGAGAATCGAGCCAGCATGGTGGGAGGATGGAACCTCCGTGCAAGTCTCATGGGTCCCTGGCTTGTTACAATATAAGTATGTTGGTTCCTATAAAAAGACACCATTTATCAGTCCAATCATTTGGGGAAAGTGTGAAATCTTTCTGTTCAATAACAAATACTAGTCACCTTAGTCTCTTTGTGGCTGAAGTAAATAGAAGAATGCATTGTAATTTGGTTATGAAATATTAAGAAATTAGGAAATATGAAACATAGTACTAACAAGAGCATTGTGAACTTAAGTGACACTATGACAGAACTTGTTCTCAAAAGATAATTTCTAGCTTGCACACTTATACATTTAGCAAGCTGCAAAAATCATGCTGCAGAAAGGACTACTTCATATTTATAATATGAAGACAGAATTTACAAAATGAAGACACTGGGTTTAATCCAATGAACTGTGGATGAAAAGAGTTCACAGAACAGCTCTCTGCTGCTTCTCCATACAGTCTCTTAAATGCTGCTTCTGAAGGCAGTGGGACCTGAAGAACAGTATGAGATGCAGCATGCGGGGAGGGGAGGGGACACAAGAAGAAGGGAGAATGGGGAAACACTGCTTTCCCTAACAAACGTTCAAGGTCCATTAATAAAAGAGCTTGCACTAGAAGGGATGGCAATGATTTCTGATTTCTTTTAAAATGGCATCTCTATGATGTATCTTGTTCTATTGCCAAATTAGGGGTTTGGGGAGATTGCAGAGAGCTGGAGGGGGCCTCATAGTTACTACGATATAACCCCAAAGTTTTAAATGCAATAAAGCAATATATTTTTACTCCAACATACATTCTATTGAAATTGCAATATGTTAAAAGTTTTAAAACTCCACTGTTGATGCATCTATGTCACAGTGTTTTCTAGACTTTAAAAAATACAGAAATTTTAAGGGAAACAATTCTTATGAAACACAATGAGAGGGATAACTATGAAATAGGCTTACCTATGACACTTTTGGCAAACGAAGCTCTTTTGAGAGTTGCCAGACCTAAGTCACCAATCTTCACAGAGCCAGTTGGTCCAGTAATAAAAATATTGTCACATTTTAAGTCTCTATGAATGATTGGTGGTGTTCTGGTGTGCAGAAAAAGGAGACCCTTAAGGATTTGCCGGCACCAGCTACGAAGGACTTTTGGTTTCATCACTTTAAATCTCTTCAGATAACTGAAGTAGAAACACAGCAGACAGAATAAATGCTACGTTGGGTATTTCAGACAAAAGACAATGGTCTGAGAACACAGTATTTAAAAATCACCTGCTTCTATATACTCCTGTCCATCATTTAAGATAATTTGAAATCTCTGCATGTCCATCCATCTTTTAAAGTGAGTTTGGTAGCTATCAGGGATATAGTCTTCTTTGTGGTAGCCGCTCAATTCTGGACTGCCCTTCCTGTCCAGGGGTGGCCAACGGTATCTCTCCAGATATCTTTTGCCTACAACTCCCATCAGCCCTAGCCATTGGACATGCTGGCTGGAGCTGATGGGAGTTGTAGGCAAAAAAATATCTGGAGAGATACTGTTGGCCACCCTTGCATAGACTTTCCATAGCATCTAATCTGTTTAATTTCAAAGCCAGGTGAAAATGGTTTTTATTTCCAAGGCTTCTCATTTGTTACTTCTTGTTTTTTTTTTGTCTCTGCAAACTGATTGATTAGTTTTGACTTGATATCAAATATATCAAAATTTAGCAATTACAATGCAGGCCTGTACATTTCAAATATTCAAGGTATTCACCTATTCACGTGCTTAAGTAAAATATACAGTACATTCTCAAAGAGTAGTTAAAAGTTTGTTCTGTCTGTGCCACATAACACTAAGTAGTTAATTCAGGTTAACAGAATATGTCTACTATGTTGAGTAAACTAAACTGTTCTCTCCTTGCTATCTCTGGCTGTGATCACACACACACTAAATAATACACTCTCAGTCCACTTTCCAAGTGGATTTTACTGTGTGAACTGGAAAAATTCAGTTGGAAAGTGAATTGAAAGTGCATTATTTAATGTGTGTGATTACAGCCTCAGTGAAGCATTATTTTACTATGACAATAGCAAACTGTATGAAAGATGAACTCATAGATTCAAAGTGTCATGTACAGAACAAAAGAAGAGAGGAAACAAGGACATGACTGCTAGTAGTTATGTAACAAAACAAACTATGAGATAAGGGCAATTAAATTATCCCTATCGCCTAATCAAGTTCAAAACCAGGCAGATATTAGAAAGGCAATGGATGAAAAGCAAGTGATTTGTCTTTTTTTCTGGAAAAAGAAGTGCCCAAACTCTCAAAAGGGAAATGAAGGGAAAACACACAGGTGCCCATCATCATGAATATTTAAACATTATTTTAGAATTTTGTTTCCAGAAAGAGGTTCCAGAACTCCATTACATCACATTCCCCCAGAAAAAAAGCCCTGGTCTTAATACATTTTATCATTAAGGTGAACTTTACCATTTGTCCACTAAACTTACGTTTTCAAAGTTCCAGAGGTCATCAATTCTGTAACCAGCACAATGCATTTCTTTCCCTTTAAACATGATTCCCAAAAGTCATAAAACCTAACAATGTTCGGGTGCTGAAGACCTTTCAACATCTCTGCTTCTTCTTTAAACCTCTGCCTCTCCGCTTTTGTCAGCTTTCTGTCCTGCAATTTAAAATATACCCTTTGTTAGCAACTGGCTGGAGGAAACTGGTCTTGACACAAATATGCCACTGAAAAATAGAAGGAAGGCATTGTTGCTTTTGCAAGCTGGGAGTAAAATAAACACCTCCACCTCCCTGCATCCCACAAAATACACTTCAGGGAATTCAGTTTCCCTAAAACTAATTCTGAAACCACAACAGGGTCACTGATGAGGATGAACTGGCAACACTTCAGTGACTGAGAGTAAATGCCTTCTGCTTGCACAGTAGGGCCTTCAACCCTATGAGATTATCGTCACATTTTTTTTTAGAAATTACTACAGTTTAAAATAGCACTATAAACCCTCTAGTTTGATGTAAGAGCAAAATTAAAATAATAAAAGAGGTCCAATTCTATGAGCCCCAAAAGATGGTGCCCCTATCCTTCATTATTTCCTATGGAAGAAAGACATTTGAAAAGGTGTGCTGCCCCTTTAAATGTGATGGCCAGAACTCCCTTGGAGTTCAATTATGCTTGTCACACCCTTGTTTCTGGCTCCACCCCGAATGTCTCCTGGCTCCACCCCCAAAGTCCCCAGATATTTCTTGAATTGGACTTGGCAACCCTGTCACTGATCAATGGGTCACAAGCAGACCAATTCAGTAATTCAAAGATACAGAATAATACAATCCAATAATATAAAAGATAACCAAATAACCAGAGATTCTAAATACAAAATATAAAATACATCCTTAAGGGAAAAGGTCATTAAAAACTATAGATAAACATTTTGCCATAGCAAGGGTTACACTTGGATCAGTATCAGCCAAAAGTTTTACTTCTTGTTCCGAGACACATCCCCACTTCTGAATGCATTCTGTGATTCATTTGTCTCTGGCAAATTCATGTTCTTTACAGTCAATGAAAAGGTGCCAAATAGTATCCCCTGATTTACAGTCACAATATCGTTCTGAGAAGGGAATCCCTAGGAATCCCTAGGAACCTGCCTGCTAACTCTTCTGGTGGTAAAACATTTAATCTAGCCTTAGTAAAGTGTTCTATATTTGGGGACAGTTAAAAATTTGCAGTATGCAGACAGAGACCTTGGAATAAGGAAACCCAAATAGTACAAGGAGCTTACCCTACGAACTTTAAACTTGGTGCTCCATTTATCAAAGTGTGACACTCTAGATTTGATCAGTATACATGCAGAGGAGTATTCCATTTGATTTAAAGTCCCCAAAGACTAACTCAGTCTGTAATCTATCATCAACTTATTTTTGCCAAGAACTCTGAAAACTGTCTCTAACAAGTAAATGTAAATAGCTCTCCTCTGAGGAATATTGGCCAGCGGTGGGCAGGAACCTATGAAATCAGGGGATCCCTCACTTTCACTTGGGGGCTGGCAACTCTAGGTTTAGGGAAGGAATTTGGTAGGGTATAATGTTATGCAGTACATGTTCCAAAGTACTGGCTTTATCCAGGAAAAGTGGAATAAATGTTTTAAATAAATAAGTGATATAGGTTGTATTCACTTGGAAATCAGTTGTATTTCCTGAAGATCTCCAGAGCCCATCAGGAGATTGGCAATCATGAGAAAAAGCAGATGGCTGCTCACATGCTTTCTTTTGTTAGGTGAAGGGAAAGGCAGCACGAGATAAAGTTTGCTCATTGAGATCAGGCAACCTGGATCCTTGACCAGTATGGTGCTTTCCTCACCAATGACCTGGACAAAACAACAGTTTGTAAGTATTGTTGTACCACTGTCCCAATTCTGCATGGATGTTTTCAGTTTTGTTATGACTGGTTATACAGGGCCCTACAGAAACTGGGAGCTTAGGAGATGGTTGAGAAGTGGGAAACAGATCCCAGAAACAGGGAAGCTAAGGAACAGGAAGCTCAGAGTCATGTGGCTGAAAGAACAGCTAACCAAATAATGTTCTGAGAAATACAACCAAAATGGAAACATAGATGAAGAAGAAAGAGGTCTGATGAAAAGGTAAGGAGGTAGAAAGGGACAAATTAGGTGAAGAAATGTAATCTCAAAAGGAAATTCAGCTATTTTTGGCTTCCACTATTGTGGGCAACAAGGGCTATGAAGCAGGTATAGCTGGGGTCAGGGCAGAATTTCATACATTTATTTGTATTAGACAGAAAATATTTTGACTGAAGGCTTATAGTCTTAAACTAATGTTTTGTGTATACATAACATATGGTCTTGTGTTAAAGCAGTTATCAGTGTAGTTTATATCAAGTCTGAAAGTCATGATTCAACAGAACAATTTTCATTAAAGAGTTGACTTTGTAGCACAATTGCTTAAAGAGGAGCTAAATCTAATATCTGGAAACAAACATGGTAAGAAACAAAGTATTTTTATAAGTTTATATCTCAGGAGATCTTTGTCATAACCAACAAGATATCTGCTTGAGATTCTGTACAGCTGGGTTCAAAACAGCAGTCAAGATCAACAATATTGATCCCCGGGCCACTTACATGACTCAATAAAAATATAGCCCACATATATTTATACAAATCCAGTTATCTCCTCCTCATTGAGTTTCTTAATCACTGGGATGATACTCTGGATCAGTATTTAACCTAACCACCTCAATCTGTCTTCTAAGATAAAAATCCTATTAAGAGGCAGAATTGTATAACAGATATTTTAAGACCTTTTTGACTGATCAATGAAAAACGCTAAATGAAATACCTTCTCGTTATCTTAGGGGCAGTATATTTATGTTGTGCAAAATGACTGTTCAGCAATAACCACACAGAGAATTTTCAGGGCCTTACATCTTATAGAAAGAAAGACTGGCATTCTGATTCTAAAAAAGCTCATATCACCTGCAGTGCGAAATACCTACCTGTAAACTAAGGTTTTTTCAAATGGCTCAAATGTGCCTCTAATATAGTTATCAATGGGTTTTGGATTTTTTATCTGCATACATGCTATAGGCATACTATAATATGAAACTTCGTATATTTTATAATTTTGCCTTTGAGGGGAAGAAATGTCTAGTCACCACTCAAAGGCTATTAGGCCACTGAGCATTTCAGAGTTTGGGGGGGGGGGGTTCAGTGTGATGGTCCATAGATGAGGTATCATGGTTATTGTGCCATATTTTAACTTTCTAGATTTCATTGAGCAGGATCAGAACAAAAACTCATGCCAGGGTTGCCTAGATCTTCATGGCGATCTTCACAATCAAGACAGCTGTTTGCTTTTGGGGGGTATATCCCTTATTATGAGCAAGGCTAGATTGCTGTTGTTTGTGCGCACAGCATCATTACTAATGACAAGATGTCACCAACCACAATGACTGCAGGCAGTAATGAGGCCCTCCCCCACAGCTCTTGTTTCAGATAACACACATATTTTGGCAATGCTTCAGTACCCAGGGTGGATTTGATTTAAATCAAATTGATATAAATCACGATTTAAATCACTAGTCAGTAAGACTTGATTTAAATCATAGTTTTTTACATAGACTCATGTTTTTTGGTATAACCTTAATATTCACAATTAGATGAAGATTTCATTTTTAGAATATTACTTTTCAGTTATATAAAAATACTGATTTGTAATACTATTAGAAACACATTATAGATAGGTAGAGGAACTTTATTAATATATTCCCAAACTGGGTCTCTTTTACGGCCTGCTGCCATTATAGGTTTTCTCCTCCAGGGAAAGAATAATGTGATAAACCTCGGGTTATACATACAAAAGATCCAAAGTCTTGTGGAGGATTCTGCACAAAAAGTTTCACTTTCATTTTTACTGCTTGCCCCTCCCTCGTCACACTTAAAGTTACTTCTTGTGCAGATTTATTCCACTCCAAGCAATCTTTTTGTATTCATTGAACTTTTTGAAACTTAGCACTTGAGAGGTTGATTCTGCATACATAGGTTTGTAGATCAATGAGATTAAGGTCTTTTTCTCCACTCTGTTCATTTTATAACATTTTTGCTGTGTAGAAGAGGCATGTGATCTCTGCAGACACAAATTACACTTTTGAGAACTGCAAAACCAAGCATCTGTGTTCTGTGATAATATCTTGTAGACAGAGAAACTATCCAGTAATCTTACAGAAACCTCTGGAAGAGCATGACATTATAAATGGATTAATGGAATTCATTACCAAAAAATGTAAACATTTCATGAATATATAGCCTTATGCTTCAGAATTAAAAACTAATCTTTATTTCATGATGGAATAACCTTTGGATGATATTTTCCTCAAAAAGCATTTTATTTTTTAAAAATCCAATTTAAATTAAAAAATCCAATTTAAATTTAAAAAATACGATTTTTTAATTTATTATTTTTTAAAATCATTGATTTTTATCCACCCTGTCAGTACCCTATACTGGGAAGCCCGCAGGAGCTTTTCTAGCCCTTTGCTTCCCTAAGGTATAGCTCATAGAAGCAGCAGTTTTTACAGTAAAAAGATTTCAGAATAAATAAAAGAAACAATAAATTAAGAAAACAGTGAAAGAAGACCAGTAAGACAGAATGCACCCTAAATGTCTTTCCTATTTCTCTTCATAAAAATATTTTTAAAAAACATTTACCAAAATTATGCAAAAACAATGACCAAGTCCTGTAAGAACATTTTGAAAACCATAATTATAAGTAATCACAAAAACTATCAGAAGGGTATATGTGGCAGGATGAATAAAATGCTGTTTCAGGTTGTGATTTCTCAGTCATAGAATGTAATATTTATAGATGACTTTTGGCCTTATGTTAGCAAAGATTCATATTCCTATTATGTAAACACCCTAAAGGGAAAATGTATCATTTAAGATGCCAAACACAAAGCTTTTTAAGAGGGCTTAATACTTCATCTCTTGTATGACATAACACAACTCACCAAGCCAACATAAACACAAAATATAAGCCAACATCACCACAAACTATAACCTTCGTGTTTCTAATATATACTCAAAAACCACACTGGCTGCACCAAATATTTTGCTTGATAAAGGCTGTAAGATACAAATATTAGGATGCTTTACATTTATAATCCAAGAAGTGTTACACTGCCTGTTAGAATAAATCAGAATCATAGTTCTCAGTTCATTTATTGTAATTAGCCATTGGCTTTTACAAGTCTACAAAAATCTCAAGGAAAAGCAAAGAAATCATAGTTAATATCACTAATATATACAGTTTATCCTTCTGCACACCAAATGAATCATTTGGTCACTGACTTGCAGAAGGAATGAGCAGGGAAAGAGCTGGAAATTTTGCATAAGAACTACATTCTATAACCTCAATTATTATAACTCAGTAAAGAATGCAAGAGGTAAGCATTTTCACTAAACTATCTGCATTATAGTGTTTGTTATATTTGCAATCATTTCCAAGGGAAGAGCTGAGTAAGACACAGAGAGAAAACATCATTCAGGAATGGTCTGGAGCCTTCTGAAAAGGAAAATGTAGAGGGGGAAGCAGCACTGGCAATAGGCACTACATGTATTTTGTCTGTAATGTACTGGGATCGTCACAGTAAGAGACCAGAGTCGGAGAGTGATTTCAGCAAGCTTTACTTCAGGAACACACACACACAGACTGAGCTCTGTTCAAACTTCCTGCTTCTTTATACAATTCTTCCCCCCTTCTGATTGGTCCTTAACTATCTACATGGATTGGCTATTTACAGGGCCCTAAGGGCCTATCAGGGTACAGTATGAGCCTGGATGTTGATTGGCTACTTATGTTTCAATCCTTCCCCTGATTGGGCATGCTTAGGCCTTCTCTGGAACCCTGGTGTGGAGTTCAAGCTCTGGCTTGTTCGGCTTCCCTCCAAAAGTAACAGTTCCCTCCAAAAGTAACAGTTCTCCCATTTGAGCCTAGGACACAACATTGTCCATTTAGTTAAACCAGAGTTTGTCAGTGATTAGAATGCTAGATTATGACCCATGAATTCTGTGTTCAAATCCCGTCAACTAACTGCAGTCCTAAGGACATTTTCCTGGGTCCTGGGAGTAAACTGCATTGAACAGATGAGTAGGATTTTGAGCAAACCCAATCAGGACTACTCTCAAAGTAACCTTTGTACAGTCATACTCTTTAATCCTAACTGATTTTACAGGTTTGTGATGAGGATAAGCAGGTTTGGGCACCACATATACCTGAGCTCCCAGGTGAAGGGTAGCATAAAAACCTTTAAAAAATTAGACATGTGTCTCCAATCCACTTGTGATGGGTTATAATAAAAAAACAGGGTATTTAAGTGAATTTGGCTCAGCTCAATTGCATTTCTTGACATCCATCACTTCATAGTATTTCATCCAATATTTTTATCATTAGAAGATTAATAGCTTGCCCAGTATTCACTCCTGATTAAAACAGAACAGATGGACAGAGGGATAAATCCATTCTAAATCATTCTGGTGGCTGCAGCACCAGCCTGGCTTTTGTTTTAGCTCACTGGCTAATGCTACCTTAGAAAGTTTTTACACTGATCTTTATGCTCCCCCCTCAAAAATAAAATAAAAAATCCAGATCCACCTTTTTTTAGATTATTGCTCATCAAGCAACTGGCTCTCTATATAAGTTCTTCATTGCTTTAAATGCAAAAGATGTTTGCATCACCAACCCCAATGTTATATCTCTTATTGCCAATTTAAGTTTCCAAATCCCCCAAGTTTTATATATATAAAGTTTATACTAAAATTATATATATAGGACTGAGAGGAGAAATTTTAGTATCTCTCGGCTTGGCTTCGCGAACGAAGATTTAAGAAGGGTGCAATAGTCCACGTTTGCTGCAGGCTCGCTGGTGGCTGACAAGACCAATGTGGGACAGGCAGGTCCGGCCACAGCGGCTGCAGGGAAAAGTCTGATTTAGGGTTGGTCCTGTAGCAGTGCGATTCGCAATTTTAGTATAAACTGGACTTAATGCATGGTGAGCATGAAGCAATTTCCAAATTTATGGCTACTCTTCTTCCCCAGAAGTATTTTTCCATGTATTCGCAAACCTACATACGAGGCCACAGAATGAAGCGATGTGAATCAATCCATTGTTTTATAATAACTTTTCCTATGTTTGTGAGATGTCTAGGGTAAGTTAGTCAATTGTTCTGCTACCATGATTATCAAACAACTATTCCATTCAGTTTGGTGTAGTGTTTTAAGTGTATGGACTCTTATCTGGGAGAACCAAGTTTGATTCCCCACTCCTCCACTTCCACCTGTGGGAATGGCCTTGGGTTAGCTATAGCTCTGGCAGAGGTTGTCCTTGAAATGGCAGTTGCTGTGAGAGTCCTCTCAGCCCCACCCACGTCACAAGGTGTCTGTTGTGGGGGGAGAAGTTATAGGAGATTGCAAGCCACTCTGAGTCTCTGATTCAGAGAGAAGGGCAGGGTATAAATCTGCAATTCTTCTTTTCTTTCTTCTTGAAAGGGCAGCTGCTGTAAGAGCTCTCTCAGCCCCACGTACCTCACAAGGTGTCTGTTGGGGGGAGGGGAGGGTAAAGGAGATTTTGACTGCTCTGAGATTCAGAGTGTAGGGCAGGATTTCGTCCCAACTGCCTGCAGCCTCACTATAAGGATGGAGGGACACATTTGCCACCCTTGGGGGAAGAGAGGAAGATTGACAGCCCAATGGGCTTGTGCTTGGGGGCGGGGTTGGCTGCTGCAGCAGCGCACCTTCCCCGCTCGTGCCAGTCCCTGTCTGCGATCGGTCTAGGCAGGAGAGCTTTTAGCTTGCTCCTGCTTAGATCTTATCGGTTTCAGTTGTTTTTTAGACGTTCCTTAAGCAAAGATTAGGTGGCTGGGCAGGAGCATTTTTGCTTGCTGGCTCTGGTCTTGTAAGTTCCCCTTTTCTTCCAGCTTTCGGACGTTTTAAGAAAGATCAGGGGCTGATCGAGTTGTTGATAAGGCAGGGCGTGTCAGTTTCTTTTGGCTTCCCAGCATTCAGGCTTTTCAGTAGAGATCAGGTCGCTGATAAAGCCTGTGAGCTTGATTTTAATTGCAGCGTGTTGCCAAGGATCGGGGCTGCTGTTAGGTCAATGGTGAACGCAAGGACGTGGATTGGCGTATCTCCATTATACGGCCGGTTTAACTCTCCCTCCCTCTCCCCCCCCCTTTTTAAAAAGGTGTTTCTTGGGTTAGGCTTTTTGCTAGCATGGAGTACAAACTCCTCTGGGAGTTGGGTATGGGGGCAGTATTGTGGAAGCCACTTTTTCCCTTGTTGGTATTGGATCAGGTAGTGGGTGATGTGAAAGGCCTCTACCAAAAACTATTTTGGGGGGTAATTTAGCTATAGTGTTGCAGCAGCCATTTTTATGTCCCCTTTGTGGCTGTCTTTTTGAATCAGAGGGCAGCCATTTTGGGAGCTGTGGAGAAGGGGCCATTTTGGCTGCAGCTTTGCTTTTGTCCCTGGGGGTTTTCTTGCTGAAGAAGGTGGCAGCCATTTTAGGTGCTGTGCAGGAACGGCCATTTTAGTGGAATTTTTGGCATTTTTTTGCTCTTAGTAGTGCAGTTAACAGCACAAGCTTTGCACCTGTGTGTGCATGAGAGCTTGTAGATGCTGCAATGCCAGCTACCTCACTCATGTCATCATCTATTCTCTGTTTCACCTGGCTATGGAGAGGAGCAGACTTGACAGTAGCCTGGCAAAGTCTTTCCTGTCAAAGCAGCAGAGATAGTGCAACATGCTGCAGAGTGAGCTGCCACACAAATGTGCGCCCATCACTTTAGCTAGCTGGTTCTACCTCCAGGTTTCAGCCCACTATCCTGCAAATCTTCATGTTCGTGCAAAGTTAGCCATGTTCCTCAGTCCAGGAAGTGCTACTCAACCCCAAAGGGAAGCTCTCCAAACCAAATGGGCATGCCCTTCCTCCACTGCTCCAGTCTGAGCCCTGACACTTGCAATCTTTGGCTACAAACAAGGCGGTAACCTAGTGGCACCGGTTGGGGGGGGGGGGGAGAGAAGCAATGTTGCTGCAATGGCATGATGGCACTTCCAGCAAATACCCAAAATTGACATCAAGTCACCAGCATTATGTCAATGTGACACTCTAGCATCCTTTAGCATCACACTGACATAACATCTGGCAACTTGGAAAGGTATATCCTTGCATTCATGCAGAAAGCTTTTCCTTTTCCTTGGTCATTGTGTTGCTTTCTGCTGCTTGCAAGCATGGGCTGGAATAGCTGCTTTAAAAGAAAGGCTTCTCTGGTTTTCTACCTTGCAATCTCTCACACCATAGTTAGGACTGCTGTTCCTCATGGCCATTCCTTACTATTGTTGGCCTTCTTGCTACACCGCACCTGACACTAGCTGTCCTATGGCAGTTGGAAGATGCGTGTCCAGCACGCTGAGGAAGATCCAACAACCTAAGCATTTTCCAACAGAAATCCTATGTGTTCTTACATGGGAGTAATTTCCATTGAAATAGGGTTTACTTCTGAGTAGGCCTTTTAAATATTGCACTGTACACATTTTTACTGAATGTGCTACACTTGTGTTGCTGCAGGGGACCAACTGCTGCCATCCTCTGGACAGCTGGTACAGTGACCCAAGTGGCCCCTCAGGGCAGCAGCCCAAAAGGAACGTTCCTGGTAACTTCCATGTCCAATCCGCCCCTGCATCAAAACCTTATAAGTCCATTGATACCAATTGATATAATTATTATGGATGGTTTGCATTATTGATTTCTTTCAGAGAAATACAAAGGGAAGATATTTTACTCATCTATTTCATGCATATTTGTGATCAAAAGTAAAGAATACCATGTGTATTCTTATGGAAATGAGCATACAAAAATGACGACACTGAAATGCTGTCAAAAATATTGTAACACAGAAGTGTTGTCATAAGCTGAAAAAGCAGAAAACTACCTATACTGAAGACACCCTGATGTTAAAAGTGAAAGAGGCAGGACAGGTCACCTGGGAAGAACTTTATATCCAAGCTGAAAAAAAGATCTATTTTAAATAATGCAGTACCTGCCCTTAATTTTGTCCCATTCTGAGTCACATGTTAAAAAACCCCTAAAGCATGTGCCAAACATAACTGTGGTTCACTTACTGTCCTGGAGATAACTTCACTATATACAACACCTATTCTCAATGTCATGACATAAGTTTACTTATGGAATGAGGTTCCTCACCTATGATAAATGAAGAACAATAAATGAGCCAAATACTATAGCTTTCTTAAAATAGATTTGGCCTTGAGCACTGGCTGTTTCATCTGTATTATGTAATCCAGATCACCAAACATGTTTACAGCTCATATAAATCAGGAATTCCTTTCTTCTCAGGAAAAGAAATCTTATTCAACACTAAGATCAAGCCATTTTTGTTTGTATGTTATGTGTACTGTTCCCAATAATGCCATTATATCCCACTAACTGATAAAGCAGATATTTTTACAATGTTGGGAGGGGGGGGGAGAAAAATCACAGTAATGTATACACATCTCCATACTTACAGGAGGTATCTCATATTTACATCTCCATATTTACCTCTTCAAATGTTATAATCTTCACTGCGGGACATGTAGCGGGACAAATATGCTATTACATACGGGACAAATATGCTATTACATACAATGAGTGTCAGCCTCAAAAATGGTAATATAGAAATGGTTTTCCAGTCCAGAACATTTCTACCACTCATCAGATTTCATTGTGATATCCTAAAATACATTATTTCTTTCCTCTAGGTCACAATGAAGAGAAACAAAACAGCATGGAGAATGGGAAATAGCAATTGAACTACATAAAAATTACTGAGATCAGATGCCCATGCCAAAGGAAACCTGATCCCCATTTTGTTTTGATCATAATTTGTTTGGCAGATTGTGAGTAGAACCTTCAAACCAAGGGAAAATGTTTGGTTTTCTTAAGTACTTGAAATTAGATTTTTAAAAAAATCTGCCCATGATCATTCTCACACTGTTTTCCTTGCTTCCACCATCTATTATCTTTGTATATATTAAAAATTAATGCAATTAAAGGATGTTTCAGTCCCACTTGAGTAAGATCTGTGGTTTGTCTCACTGTTCTAGACTAGTACATTTTGGCAAGCTGACTCTATGTTCATTGATTCTGGATTGCAAAACCTTTGTACTTAGGTGTTTGCTAAATCAATGTTCATCAGGTATGGACTGCAAATACAGTGACCTATGGCAGTGACCTTTCCCTATCTGTTCTCCCAATGTTTCTTTGGATGTTCTTCAGAGTGGGTGGGAAGGTACTATTTTGTCTGTCTGACTTTCTTAAGCTGCCCATCTTGCCTCCCTGCCTGTTTGGCTGTATTAATTGGACTGACATGTTCTGAACATGTCAACATGATGAATGGCACTGACTGTGCAGGTGCAAAAGCAGCACATCCACTCCAGTGTAGTTGGTTTAAAATGGTACACAACCTGCCCACAAGGATCTTGAGGGATACATGTTGACAGTATGCATCAACTGTGGCTACGTGGCTGAATACTGCCAACTGCACAGACAAAAAACTATCAAAATACTGTTCATGTTCATTTTAAGTTGAGAGCACATTTCTGAGGTGATGATATAGGTGTACAGTTCAATATAAGAACAAGTTCAAACCACAGTCACATTTTTTGCAAGTTTGCAGTACGCTTGGCTAAGACTGATTAGCACAGCACAGAAGACTGTTGACAACTCCCTGCTAAAGCTGCACAGATATCATAAAATATGTCAAAAAAGCATTATACCTAAAAGTATCCAGCATAGGTGTGTATCTTGTTCTTAGTAATAAAAACATGCCATGCGATATTTGTCATTCCAGATGTAGAATCAATTGTATGGTTTACTTTGGCAGCTAACAACAAATAGGCTGTCATTTTTTTAAACAAAGAACTCTGAATCTGATAGAGCTCTTTAATCATCTCCACTCCCTTTCTATTCACTTTATATTTTTCTGATATGCTTTTCACAAGCTTTTCTTCTAATAGTATGTCAAAATTTGTTTCTTCCTGTTTGCTTGGAAATGTTCCATAGCTATCAAGTAACACCTATTTTATAATAAAATCTGTGTTTGCACTTAGAAAACTCCAATTTATTTAAGCTGTTCTGACTCAGATTTACACTTCACATTGAAGTTCAGTGTGCTTCCAGAGGCCTGATAACTTCCATATGACCCACCTCCCCCATCCTCAGTCCCAAACCTTACACGGCGCCAGAAAGTATGGATCCTAGTAATGAGACCAGTAGATGAGCACTTGCAGCAGGAACCTTTCTATCTGAAGATAGTAGAGTCCATTGGGATGGCTATTTTGATCACTTTCCCCCCCACACAGACGCGGATTACATTCTCAGTAGATGTGGCTGGCAGCATCTTATTTATTTACATTTATGCCACTATCAAGGAGTTCCAGGACTAGGGTTGCCAGTAGGCATGGGCATGAACTGAACCATGAATCATGATTCGTGCATGTATTAGGTCAATTTGTGGTTCATTTGAACCATTTTGGGAGTAAGTGCCTCTCACTAACCCTCCCCAAATCTGAAACTCCCATGGAGTTTTGTTAAGATTCAGGAAGGGTTTGTTCCTTCCTTCCAAGCATTGGCTTCTTTAGGCACCCACAGAGTACCTGGAGAAGCTGATCCAAGGAGGAAAGGCAATTTAAACTGCCTCCCTCAGAGTCCCAGCTGAGCCGGCAGAGAGAGGTCTCCTTACCAGCTCAGCTGTTGTGTGGGCTCAGCTGGGCTGTTTGGTTTCTAATAGTCAGCCCAGGAGAGCCAGTGAGCAGAGATGTCCCCTCCGGCTCAGTTGTGGTCCTGGCTCAGCTGGGCTTTCCAGTTTCCATCAGGCAGCCCAGCTGAGCCTGTGGGGAAATGTCCCCCCAATCTTTATTTGTTTCCCAGCCTGCCTGCCATGTCTGTCTGTCTGTCTGTCTGTCTGTCTATCGATCTAATATCCCACCTTCCAAAGCAGCCATTTTCTTGAAAGGGGTATATATGATAACCACTGGATGAAACTCTCACACCAAGTATGCAAATATGTGTTTTTTAGTGAAAACTAAATAAAAACAGAACTAAGGAACACTGAATACTCAATACTTGAAATTTTCCCACAAAGTCTCTCAACAGTCTTTTAAGAATGATGGCCTCTTCAAAGCAGACTTAGCGAAGACGTGGGTGTCTTTAATGTCTTAGTGTTCCACTCGTGATGTTACAGAGAGAATAAGGAACCACTTTTGAAAGGAATCCTGATGGTTTCGCTTATCAGTTCTTCCTCAGCCTCTTTCTCCCGACGCTACACAGAGCTGTTATCATATAACATTAAATAAATATTTGTGTGATAAAGCAACTATTCATCAATGCTAGAGCAATGATGCACGCTTACCCGCAGCTCTATTCTTTACAACATGGATCAACACATGCTCTGATCTGCTACCAGCTCTTGCCTTTCCATTCTACGATGCTCATTAAATTACAAAGAGGTGCATATTCTTAAAAGAGATACAGTTCCAAACTCATATATTATACTACAGACAATGGCAAAACAGCACTCTTTTTTACAATGTGAACAATATGTGTTCTCATTAAACTTAACGGTGCTAGACATTCCTGTACTAACAGATTTCACAGAATAAACTGTATGTGAACATATGAACATATGAAGCTGCCTTATACTGATTCAGACCTTTTGGTCCATCAAAGTCAGTATTGTCTTCTCAGACTGGCAGCGGCTCTCCAGGGTCTCAAGCTGAGGTTTTTCACACATATTTGCCTGGACCCTTTTTTGGAGATGCCAGGGATTGAACCTGGGACCTTCTGCTTCCCAAGCAGATGCTCTACCACTGAGCCACTGTCCCTCCCATTGAAAACCTGGTGGTACTGACCGCTCATTTCCCTGATGCCGTTACAAAAGGCTCTCTTACTAATAATCATTCTAACTCTAAACCCAGACTTAACCAAAAGGGCAAGGACACTAATGCTATGTTAAAGGCTACCTCTTATAAAAATGGTAAAAAAATCTGGATTTAATAGTTTTATTGGATTTCCAGGTACAGAGTATAGGGGAGGGGAGGGGAAGGGAAGGGAAGGGAGAAGGGTACTTGAATATAAAATGTTTTCATAATATATCTACTTATATAATGCTCAATTCATATCATCATTAGTATCTAAAATCTTATAATATTCACTGCAAACAGCTCTTCTCATTTAATAATATAATACAATAGTCCTTAATATCTCTTGAAGCTGATACTAAGAAGAATATAATCATGTAAGGCAAAAAATTTCATAAATTACTTAATTGACTTGTTTTGGAAGTTTATATATCACAACCTAGCCAATTATATAATGGTTCCCAAATTTTCTTAGTTTCACAGAGATTGTCATCTCTCAGTCTGGCTGATAAAGTATCTATTTCTGCAAATTCTATGAGCTTAGATATTAGTTCCTCTTTTCTTGGTATTTCTTGAAGTTTCCAGTATTTGGCGTATATTATTCTAGCTGCAGTCACGGTATGTATTTCGTCTGTCTGGAGTAATCTTCTGGTAGTATATTTAATAAAAAGAGCTCTGGTTGGAATCTAACTTGTGTTTTCAGAATATTTTGTAGTAGCTTCCAATAAGTTTTGGTTCTGTCACATAACCACGAGATATGGTAAAAAGTTCCAGTTGCATTTTTGCATTTCCAGCATTTGTTTGACATATTATGATACATTTTTGCTAGTTTGTCTAGAGTTAAGTGCCATCTATAAAACATAAGAACATAAGAGAAGCCATGTTAGATCAGGCCAAAGGCCCATCCAGTCCAACATTCTGTGTCACAAAGCGGCCAAATATATATATATAAATACAAACACGCACACACACACTGTGGCTAATAGCCACTGATGGACCTCTGCTCCATATTTTTATCGAACCCCCTCTTGAAGGTGGCCATGCTTGTGGCCGCCACCACCTCCTGTGGCAGTGAATTCCACATGTTAATCACCCTTTAGGTGAAGAAGTACTTCCTTTTATCTGTTTTAACCTGTCTGCTCAGCAATTTCATCGAATGCCCACGAGTTCTTGTATTGTGAGAAAGGGAGAAAAGTACTTCTTTCTCTACTTTCTCCATCCCATGCATTATCTTGTAAACCTCTATCATGTCACCCCTCAGTCGACGTTTCTCCAAGCTAAAGAGCCCTAAGCGTTTCAACCTTTCTTCATAGGGAAGGTGTTCCAGCCCTTTAATCATTCTAGTTACCCTTTTCTGAACTTTCTCCAATGCTATAATATCCTTTTTGAGGTGCGGCGACCAGAACTGCACACAGTACTCCAAATGAGACCGCACCATCGATTTATACAGCGGCATTATGATACTGGCTGATTTGTTTTCAATTCCCTTCCTAATAATTCCCAGCATGGCGTTGGCCTTTTCTATTGCAAACGCAAACTGTCTTGACATTTTCAGTGAATTATCTACAACGACCCCAAGATCTCTCTCATGGTCAGTCTCTGCCAGTTCACACCCCATCAACTTGTATTTGTAGCTGGGATTCTTGGCCCCAATGTGCATTACTTTGCACTTGGCCACATTGAACCGCATCTGCCACGCTGACGCCCACTCACCCAGCCTCAACAGATCCCTTTGGAGTTCCTCACAATCCTCTCTGGTTATCACCACCCTGAACAATTTAGTATCATCCGCAAATTTGGCCACTTCACTGCTCACTCCCAACTCTAAATCATTTATGAACAAGTTAAAGAGCATGGGACCCAGTACCGAGCCCTGCGGCACCCCACTGCTTACCGTCCTCCACTGCGAAGACTGCCCATTTATACTCTCTGCTTCCTATTACTCAGCCAGTTTTTGATCCACAAGAGGACCTGTCCTTTTACTCCATGACTCTCAAGCTTTCTAAGGAGCCTTTGATGAGGAACTTTATCAAAAGCTTTCTGGAAGTCAAGGTAAACAACATCTATCGGGTCTCCTTTGTCCACATGTTTGTTCACCCCCTCAAAGAAATGTAACAGGTTAGTGAGGCAAGATCTTCCCTTGCAGAACCCATGCTGAGACTTCCTCAATAACCCGTGTTCATCAATGTGCCTACTCATTCTGTCCTTGATAATGGTTTCTACCAACTTTCCCGGTATCGAAGTCAGACTAACTGGCCTGTAATTTCCCAGATCTCCTCTGGAACCCTTTTTAAAGATGGGGGTGACATTTGCTACCTTCCAGTCCTCAGGAACAGAGGCAGATTTCAATGAAAGATTACAGATTTTTGTTAGAAGATCCACAAGTTCAACTTTGAGTTCTTTCAGAACTCTCGGATGTATGCCATCCGGACCCAGTGACTTATTAGTTTTTAATTTGTCTATTAGTTGTAGGACCTCCTCTTTTGTCACCTCAATCTGACTCAGGTCTTTCAACACCCCTTCCAATATTAGTGGTTCTGGGGCGGGCAAACACTTCTCATCTTCCACGGTGAAGACAGAGGCAAAGAATGCATTCAGCTTCTCAGCCATTTCCCCATCCTCCTTCAGTAATCCTTTTACCCCATGGTCATCCAAGGGCCCCACTGCTTCCCTGGCTGGTTTCCTACTTCTAATATATTTGAAGAAATTTTTATTGTTGGTCTTTATGTTTTTTGCAATATGCTCCTCATAGTCCCTTTTTGCCTGCCTGAGCACAGTCTTGCATTTGATTTGCCACTGCCTGTGTTCCCTTTCATTAATCTCACTTGGACTGGTTTTCCACCACTTAAAGGAGTCCTTCTTACCTTTTACAGCTTCCATTACTTTGTTTGTTCACCATGCTGGCCGCTTCTTATACCTGTTTGTGCCTTTCCTAACTTGTGGTATGTATTTTATCTGAGCTTCTAGGATTATAGTTTTAAATAGTCTCCAAGCTTCCCCAAGGGTTTTGACCGCATTTACCATTCCTTTCAGTTTCCTCCTCACATGCCTCCTCATCTCAGAGAATTTACCCCTTTTAAAGTTAAATATGGTTGTGGCAATCTTTTTGGGCAACTCCCTATTTATACAAACGGTGAAATCAATAACATTATGATCACTGTTCCCAAGCGGCGCAATCACTTTTACATCTCTCACCAAGTCTTGGGCATGTCTCTGTATAATGGAATGTTACTGTTAGCCGCCCTGAGCCTGCCCCGGCGGGGAGGGCGGGATATAAATAAAATTATCTAATCTAATCTAATCTAATCTAATTACTTAGGACCAGATCCAGGATCGCCCCACCCCTGGTAGGTTCTGAGACCATCTGCTCCATAGCACAGTCATTGAGAGCATCAAGAAACTCAATCTCTTTCTCTCGACCAGAACACATATTGACCCAATCAATCTGTGGGTAGTTAAAATCACCTATTACGACACAGTTTTTACATTTAGCCGCTATCTTTAATCCTTCCATCATATTATAATCGTCCTCTTTCTTTTGATTTGGTGGGCGATAACAAACTCCCATAGTTAAATTTCCTTTTGGGCCCTCTATTTCAACCCAAAGCATTTCTAAAAGTGAATCTAATTCTCTGACCTCAGTCTTACTGGACCGTATATCCTCTCTGACATACAGAGCCACCCCACCTCCAACCCTTCCGTCCCTATCCTTCCGATATAACTTATATCCAGGAATCACCGTGTCCCACTGATTCTCCTCATTCCACCAAGTTTCTGAAATTCCCACAATGTCTATGTTTTCTCCCAACACTAAACATTCCAATTCACCAATTTTACTTCGGACACTTCTAGCATTTGCATACAAACATCTATAATTTCCCAGGCAAGCTAGACCCACCACCTCCCTCCTGCCGCCTCGAGACTCTAGCAGACAGTCCATACTGTTTGTCACCATCACAGTGGACAACTCTGATCTGTTACCCGGTAGAAAAATAGAAGCCAACCCTTCATCTCTTTGAGACGAGTCCTCCCGAACCAGAAACATTCCATCTCCTGTCGGCTTTCCCCCAAGACTTAGTTTAAAAACTGCTCTGCCACCTTTTTGATTTTGAGTGCCAGCAGCCTGGTTCCATCCGGAGACAAGTGGAGACCGTCTCTTTTGTACAGCTCCTGCTTGTTCCAGAAAGCATCCCACTGCCTAACAAACTTATTATTTATTTATTATTTATTTATTACTTTACATTTATATCTCGCCCTCTCCGCAAGCGGACTCAGGGCGGCTTACAGTATCATAAAAACAATCAATTCCATAAAACATATAAAACCATAAAACATTTATCAAGTTAAAAACTAGTACGCTATCTCAATCTAGTCTGGCGGTATTGGGTTCTGACTATAACCGCCAGCTTCTGTAGGATGTCCGGTGGCAGCCCATTTTCAGTCAACCAGAAAGGCCTGCCTAAACAGTTCGGTCTTACAGGCCCTGCGGAACGCCGACAAATCCCGCAGGGCCCTTATAGCTTCTGGGAGGGTGTTCCAGAGTTCTGGTGCTGCCACCGAGAAGGCCCTAGATCTTGTTGCGGATAGCCTGGCTTCTTTTGGGCCAGGGGCAGACAGCAGATTTTTTGTCCCTGATCGCAGTGCTCTCTGGGGGATATATGGGGAAAGGCGGTCCCGTAGATAGGCAGGTCCCTGACCATAAAGGGCTTTAAAGGTTAATACCAACACCTTGAAGCGAACTCGGAACACAACAGGCAACCAGTGCAGCTCTCTCAGCACTGGCCGAATGTGCTCCCGTCATGGTAGCCCCATTAACAGCCGTGCCGCAGCGTTCTGCACTAGTTGTAGTCTCCGGGTTAGCGTCAGGGGTAGCCCCATGTAGAGAGCATTACAGTGATCTATTCTTGAGGTGACCGTAGCATGGATTACCATCGCTAGGTCGCTGCGGTCCAGGTAAGGGGCCAGCTGCCGTGCTTGCCGAAGATGGAAAAAGGCAGATCTAACAGTGGCTGCCACCTGAGCCTCCATTGTAAGGGAGGACTCGAGGAGCACGCCTAAGCTCTTGACCTTGGGGACCGGTATTAGTGGCACCCCGTCAAGGGCCGGCAGCTGGATCTCTCTCCCCGGACCGCCCCGACCCAGGTAGAGAACCTCCGTCTTCGTCGGATTCAAGTTCAGCCGACTCAGTCTGAGCCAGGAGGCCACGGCTTGTAATGCCAGGTCTAGATTTTCCAGGGTACAGTCAGACTGGCCACCCATCATTAGGTAGAGCTGGGTGTCATCCGCATATTGATGGCAACCCAGTCCATACCTCCTGACTATCTGGGCAAAGGGGCGCATATAGATATTAAATAACATCGGGGATAGGACCGCTCCCTGCGGCACCCCGCAACTAAGGGGGTGCCTCTGGGATGCTTCCTCCCCTATCACCACCCTTTGTCCCCGATCTTGGAGAAAGGAAGTCAGCCACTGCAAGGCAGATCCCTGTATCCCCACATCGGTGAGGCGGTCAGTCAGTAGCTGGTGGTCAACCGTGTCAAAAGCGGCTGACAGATCTAGTAACAGCAGCACTGCAGAACCGCCCTGATCCAGATGTCGCATAAGATCATCCATGAGGGCGACCAGAACTGTCTCCGTCCCGTGACCTGGCCGAAAGCCGGACTGGAATGGATCCAGTGCGGAAGTGTCCTCCAGGAATCCCTGCAGCTGAGTCGCCACCGCCCGCTCTATGACCTTACCCAGGAAGGGAAGGTTTGACACCGGCCGATAGTTCGCCAATGTGGCCGGGTCTGCTGATAGTTTTTTTAAGAGGGGACGGACCACTGCCTCTTTAAGAGGTGTGGGAAAGATCCCTTCAATCAGGGACCTATTGATGATGTCCTGTAGTGGTTCACGTAGCCACGTTTGGCTAGCCTTTATAAGCCAAGACGGGCACGGATCTAACCTACAGGTCGTAGGGCGTACAGCTGCAAGGGTCCTGTCGACTTCCTCCAGACTGAGTGGACTGAAAGAATCCAGAATTGAACTAGAAGACGTGCTCGGTGCCCCAAGTTCATCTACTGTATTAATTATGGCGGGTAGGTCGTGTCGGAGTGACGAGACCTTATCTGCGAAATAGCTCGCAAAAGCCTCACAGCCTATTTCCAATTCTCTACTATTTTGTTTGCCCTGCGGCAGTTCTGTTAATGACCGAATTATACTAAACAATTGTGCTGGGCGCGAGGTCGCAGATGCGATTCTGGATGCAAAGTATTCCTTCTTTGCAGTCCGAATAGCCATCTCATAGGCCCTCATAAATGACCTATATGATGTTCTCGTAGCTTCGTCACGAGCGCGACGCCATTGTCTCTCTAGCCGTCTTAATCGTCGTTTCATCGATCGCATCTCCGGGGTATACCACGGGGCGGATCGTGATCGAGGATGAAGAGGACGTCTGGGGGCGATTTCGTCGATGGCCTCGGAGAACCAGTTGTTCCAGGTCTCCACCAGCCCATCCAACGAGTCGCCGGTAGGCCAAGGGTCCCGCATAGCCATCTGAAGCCGCAATGGGTCCATCTGACTACGCGGGCGAGCCAAAATCTGCTCACCGCCTAAACGGGACAGAGGTGGTATGTCCACACGGGCCTTCAGGACCTGGTGGTCAGACCATGGCACTGCCTCAGCAGATATCTGACCCATTGTTACTCCCGCCGCGAAGATCAGGTCTAGTGTGTGCCCAGCCTGGTGTGTGGGCGCTGTTACATATTGGGAAAGTCCCAGTGCTGCCATGGAAAGCACTAGGTCCGTCGCACGAGTGGAAGCTGCGTCCTCGGCATGGACATTGAAGTCACCCAGGACTATAAGTCGAGGATGCTCCAATGCCCAGCCTGTTACAGCCTCCATCAAGGACGGCAGGGCACTGGCTGGTGCGTTAGGCGGACGGTACACCAGCCAGATTGCCAAACTCTCCCCAACATCCCACTCCAGGCCCACACACTCCACGCCCTTGATCTCCGGCGGCGGAAGCGTCCTGAAGGAGCAATCCTCCCGCATGAAAAAGGCCACCCCTCCCCCCCGCCCGCTAGTCCGGGCCTGGTGGAGGACGGAGAACCCAGGCGGGGCTACTTGGGAGAGAGCAACTGTCTCCCCCTCCCGCACCCAGGTCTCCGTCACGCAGGCCAGGTCCATGTCCTGCCTGGTGAAAAATTCTTGCAGGACTGAGGTTTTATTATTTATGGACCTGGCGTTGCACATCACCAGGGACGGAGGCGAGTGTCTCCACTTGGCCGTCCCACTTGCCATCCTTGGGATGGGATACAGGCTGGAAGGGGGGCGAGCCCTCTTGTGTCTCGTACTCCTTCCGTTCACATTCTGCCTGTTCCCACCGCTGTACTTTCCCCTCCCCAGGAGCACTGGAATCCCCTGGCCTGACATCACTTATCACGATTTTCCGAAAGCTGGGTCTCTGTCTTAAGTCAGCAACCACACAACGTGTTCTGTTCATTTGCCCACTCTACCTCAAAATTTCTAACCACTACTAGTCATCTCTGCCAATTAAATAATAATAATTTTAATAATAATTAATTTTTTTTATTTTTTTTATTTTTATTTTTCACCCCCTCCCCCTACTCTCTACTAATTAATTGATCACCCCCTCCCCCTACCCTCTTCTAATTAATTGGCCACTGTCCCACCTCAATTTAGTGGATAATAATCCCTTAAGGTCAAATAAAACTATTCAATCAAATTTTATATCAATTTAAGACCCAAAAATAACCCTAATTAATAGGTGGGGTGGGCTGCTGGTTGCAGCTGGTAGTTTGTTTGTTGGGAGGTTAAAGTGCTGGTATGCTGCAATTCATCCAATGCTGAATAATTTTGGCACTGAGTGTTCTTGGTCTCTTTGCAAGGAGAGTTCTCAGTCTCTTTAAGGCGTAGGGTGGCAGGTTTTAAAGTGCTGGAGTATTACAGTTCTTACAGTGTTAGCTAGTTTTGACCTTAGGTGTCCTCGGTCTCTTCAAGGTGCAGGAGGCAGATTTAAAATGCTAATATGCTGCAATTCTTAAAGTGCTGGATAGTATACTGCAGTTCTTAAGGCGCTCTTTAAAATGTCAGTGCAGAAAGAAAGTACAATATGTTGTAAATCATTGAGTACTGGCCAGTTATTTAACATACTTAAACCCTTAACTTAAACCCTTCCTTAAACCCTTAACTTAAACCCTTAACTTAAACCCTTCCTCCTTACACCAGCGTCTCATCCACACATTGAGACTTCTAATTTGCGCCTGTCTCTCCTGCCCTGCACGTGGAACAGGCAGCACTTCCGAGAAGGCCACCTTGGAGGTTCTGGCCTTAAGTCTCCAACCTAGCAGCCTAAATTTCTCCTCCAGGACCTCACGACTGCATTTCCCCACATCGTTGGTGCCAACATGCACCACGACCACAGGCTCCTCCCCAGCACTGTCTATCAGCCTATCTACTACACGCGTAATGTCCGCTACCTTCGCACCAGGCAGGCAAGTCACAATACGGTCAATACGCAGTTTTGCCACCCAGCTGTCTACTTGCCTAAGGATCGAATCACCAACTACCAAGAGCCCCCCTCTCCCCCTGCCCAGGGATGGTTCCTTGGCGCGAAAGGATACCCGCTCACCAACCGAAGAAGAGGTCCCTTCTGAGGGCGCATTCCCCTTATCCTCAGCAAGGTGCCCTGTTCCCTCTCGACCCTCACGCTCTCTGGCAGCAACGGGGCTGCCACGTTCAGAGTGGGGCTTATCTAATACGCCCCCGAGAGTCTTCCCCAATTGCCTAACTGACCGTATGAAATATACAGTCCTCCTTAAATGCTGTTGTTTACGTAGCTCCCCTTCTGGAAGGTCAACTTACCTTACTGGGAGAACAAGGAAATCAGGGATCTGGGTTCCTAGTCCTTAGGAAGCCCCTAGGGAAAGAGCCACAGGCCAAGAGCCCTTTAACTCGCGCCTTTCGCAAGGCGCAGCTTAAAATGCAAAGAGGGTGGAGCAGACCACTCCTAAACAATCATCAACAATCACTCTCAATCACTTTCACCTTTAGCCCACTCACCCAAACATACAGCAGTTCCCCAGCTATCACAACTCAGCCTTTTCAGCAGTCACACAAGCCTCAGAATGAAGTCTTTCAAAACTCAGAAATTCTCAGCAACTTCTTATCTGTATTTTCTTTTAAGTTCATTGATCTGGTCATTTTTATATTACATTTCCACATTTTCTCGCAAACTTCTACATGTATATTATGATCCAAATTTTGGGCCCACTTGACCATGCAATCTTTAGCTATCTCATTTTGCATCTTTAAGTTTAAAAGAAGATTATAACATTTTGTTATTAGCTTTGTTTCTGGTCCAAACACTATCTTGTCAAAAGGTGATTTGTCTTCAGCAAAGCCTATCATTTTATCTTTTGCAAATTTAGATTTGATTTGTAGCTTTGTCCACCAATCTAGTATAATCTCTTGTTAGCTTAATTCCTCATTTGTCTTTAATTCTAAGTCAGCAAGAAGAGAGTCATATCTCCATGTTTTTTGGAAGTCCACCAAGTTCAGTTGTGTAAATGCTTCTATGGAAGATACGCACTTTGGAATTTGTTTGTATATTTGGGGGTTTAACCAGCACCAGATCTGAAGTAAAGAGCTTATGTCGTGATTTTTAAAACTTTTGTAGCTTTCTGGTTTCACATACCAAAGTAACGCATGCCCTCCCCAGTTCAGATTCGCACCTTCCAATAGTAATAAACTGTTCTCTCATAACAGAATCCAGTCTTGCAGCCAAACCAGGGTAGTTGCCCTATAATAAGTTTGCCAGTCCGGGAGGGCCGAACCTCCTCTTTCTTTGGAGTCCTGTAGCACCTTGAGCCTTACTCTTGGTTTTTTATTTTGCCATATGAATTTGGACACCAGACTATTCAACTTCTGAAAAAAAGGCCTAGAAAGTTTAACTGGGATCATTTGGAAGAATTCTTGGTAGAATATTAATCTTGATTGTTGCAATTCTTCCCAATAGAGAAATTTGTAAATCTTTCCAGTTCTCTAAATCAGCTTTTATTTCCTTCAACAGTTTATCGTAATTTTCCGTTTTAATTGATCTGCATTTTGGAGAAATTTGAATGCCCAGATAACTTACTTTTGACTCCCATTTAAAGCGTGATTTCTCTTCAAAGTCTTGAATCTGCCTTTATGTCATGTTCTTGGATATAAACTTTGTTTTTTCATAGTTTATCTTCAAACCCGCTACTTCACCATACGTTTCAAATTTTTCTTTCATAGCCGCCACCGAGGATAATGGGTCTTCTAACACCAATGCCAAAGCAAGTAATTTATAGCCTTCACCTCTAATCCTTAGCCCTTTAATAGTTGTTTCTTTTCTCATCTGGATACTTAGTATTTCCAAAACTAAAATTAACAGCAACGGGGATAGAGGGCAACCTTGTCTTGTCCCTTTCTTGATCTTAATAGGGTCAGATGAATCACCATTCACAATAATTCTTGCTATTTGCTTCGCATATATTGCTCGGATTTGTCTAATAAAAGTTTCTCCACATTCCAACACTCCTAGTTGGCATAGCATAAAGTCCCAGTTTACATTAACAAATCTTTTTCTGCGTCCAAAAAAATTATTGTAATTTGTTTGTCTGGATGTTGTTGATAATATTCTAAGACATTCAAAATCATTCTTACATTTCTTCTCATTGTCTTCTCGGGAGAAAGGCAGACTGATCTTGGTGTATTACTTCTTGGAGAACTCTTTTCATACATTAGGCTAGAATGGTTGCAAATATTTTGTAATCCCCATTCAACAAAGAGATAGGTCAGTAGTTTTTCACCTCTCTGGGTTCAGTTCTTTCTTTGGGAATTAATGAAATGGTTGCTTCTCGCCATGTATCTGGTATTACCCCCTTTTCGCTTATACACTCCAGTAATTGTTTGTATGGTAATGATAATACTTCCTTAAATTTCTTATAATATTCAGCTGGAATTCCATCTGGGCCAGGTGTCTTCCTATTTTTTTTTTGCATATCTATCACCGCTCCTATTTCCTGCATAGTTTTAGGATCATTTAGAATATGTTTTTGGTCTTCCATAAGTAGAGTCAAGTTCTGTTGGTTAAAGTATTCCTCTTGAAGAGATCCTGGGACCTCTTTTCTTTTATATAGTTTTTCGTTAAAAGTTATGATATCCTTAATATCACCTCTACTAAAACATTCCTTTTCTTGTGCATTCTGCAATGATCTTATTACCTTTTCTTCTTTTTCTTTTCACAGTTTATAGGCCAGCCATCTCCCTGGTTTATTTGCATTCTCAAAAAGATTTAATTTAGCATAGCGCAGTTTCTTTTCAACTTCCTCCATTAGTAATAGATTGATCTGGTGTTGAGTATTTTGAACCTTCTCTCTTAACCTCAGCTCTTGCGGTTGGTTTTTTAATTGAATCTCTTTATCTTCAATTCTTTCAAAAGGTCCTGATATCTTTTCTTCTTTTCCTTGTTTTGTCTTGCTAGATATCTAACAGCAATACCTCTAATACTTGTATCCCACAGCATTTCGATGCTAATTTCAGGTTGTATATTTTGTTTAAAAAAATTCTTCAAAAAAAGGGGGGAAAAGGGGGGGGGGAGAAAAAAAAAGAAAAAAAAGGGAAAAAAGAAGTAAAGCAAAAACCACTCTTCAGAATGGTCTGGTCACTGCAATTGCAGCCAACTCCAAACCATCCCTTATCTCAGTTCAGACTTCTCAAATTCCATCGAGTAAAGTTGATTTTTCTGCTTGCTGGGCCATTGTCCCCATTGTATAGATCGAAGTCACTTAAATCCCAATAAATCAGCCTCCAGACTCTCTCAAATAAGGTCACCATCAGCCATTGTTTACATGAAGCATGTAAGATTAACAGACCAGTTACCTCATCCACCGCATCTATTCCAGACTCCCTTCTGCTCTGCTGTTAATCCGAACAAGCTTAATAAACTTGAAGGTTTTGTCTAGAATGTTTGCCACCTTATCTCATGTTCCACTTTATAATATCTAACCGTTGTAATCCTGTGGAGTTAGTTGGAAAGCCACTTCTTCGGGGAGGGGTGCTTGAGAACTTCTCCCCCCCCTTTCTTTCAGCCACCAGTACATGCTGAATCCCAGCCTTTCGTCTTACCTCGGAGGAATTCAGCTTAGATTTATAGCAGGCATGCAGCAATAAAGCAATAAAGATATCCAGATTGTAATTCTTTACTTTTAAGTAGAAGTTCGTTTACACATCGTTTTCAAATCCCGGAGGCTCTGACTGAGTTGCCAAAATGGCAATTGTGTGTTTCGGCACACAGAAGGTTGGAATGTCTCGAGGCCAGTTGCCACCAGTTCTCCAAACTTTCTAACAAAAAACTCCCCCCGCCTGGTGTCCATAGGTGGAACAGGAATCCGCCCCCGCCCCCAAAAAACCACACAATTCGAGTGGTCGTCAGAGAGCACCCTAACGACTAACCCGAACTTGTCATGCCACTTCCAGTCTCCTCAAAATGGTAAAAAATCTATTGGCAAATTCATATCCTTGGGTGCAATAGTTTGTAACCTATATATCCAGATACTTTCTCATTGTAACAGTACCTTTTCAATATTTTCTTTAACATAAGGCCGGTATTTAAATAAAGCAAAAAATCTCAAGTCCTTTACTAAATGTCCACTTTCAGAGAGTTGTTGAAACATAGGCGTTTCAGGCACTTGCCTCTTCAAACACGCCCTATGTCCCAAAACCCTAACTTTAAATGCACGTGTGGTTTTAATGACGTAATAAATACCACATTTGGATAAAGCTACATACGCTATTTTGAGTTGCAGTAAGCATAAAAAATTAAGAATTATTCTTTTTCCAAAATTCTAACTTTAAGTGCATGTGTAGTTTTACTGATGTAATAAATACCATAAAGCTGGATGGACTCTTGTCACCCTAGCATTAAGTTTTCGTTTAATAGAGATCCTGACACCATTGTGTTTTTGGACACGGTGGTGTATCGCACTGCTAATAATACTCTAGCTATTAAGAACCATAGAAAGGCGGTGGCTAAGAATGGGTATTTACATTATGACTCTTTCCATCCTCCCGTTTTGCGCAATAATATACCCTATGGGCAATTCTTACGCATGAAACGAAACAGCATCTCAGTCACTGAGTATAAAAAATTGTGTAATCAACTGACAGTGCAGTTTAAGGAACGGGGTTATCCAGAAACAGTCATCAAAGGGGCGGAGACGAGGGCTGCCAAACAAGAACGTTCCCTTATGCTTCAGCGTTCGAACAAACAGAATGGAGAGGCTAGGGAAAATCAAAGATTATTTTGTTCATTACAATATACTCTGAAGGCATTAGCGATTAAAAATATCATTTTGCGCCATTGGGGTATTGTTTCCAGCATTGCAGGATGTGCCTCCCCACCTATAATTGGTTTCCGTAGATCTAGGAATCTAAGGGACTATTTGGTGCATACAGATTTGAATACTGCACAGACGTCTTCTCAATTGCCCCCTGGTCATTTCCGTTGCAAGGGTTGCAAAGCGTGCAAGTACTCTCTACAAATAAAAGAGTATGTGGATCCTAGATCCCAGACAACCATTAAATTGACAGGTTTCACTAATTGTGACTCTAAAGGGGTCATCTATGCCCTGGTCTGTGGAGATTGCTCTAAAATGTACATAGGATGTTCCCGTAGGGCGATTAAGACACGTGTTTTGGAACACATCTCAAGGGTTCGCCATCAAGTTCCTGGTGTTCCTCTCCTTCAACATTTTACTGAGACTGATCATAACTTAGAAGCCTTAAAATTCTTTGTGATTCAGAAAATTGGTGCAAGTAGAGGTGGTGATTTACAAAGGACCATGTTACAAAAAGAGGCACGGTGGATACATCGTTTAAACACTATTGAACCCTCTGGCCTTAATCAACACAATGATTTCTCTAGTTATATATAATGTATTTTGTTTCTTGGGTATGTTGGTAGATTGTGGTGTGGTCTCCTTTAAATGGTTGAGTAACAACAGCTGTGTCCGTCCTTTTTTAAAAAAGCCATGGGCTCTGGCAGCCCAAGCCGCAAATTAAGATACCTAAATGGGCGTTTGAGAAAGAACTTGGCTGGAGTTTTCAGGTTGTTTTACCAACTGTATCTGTATGTTTTTGTTAAGATCTCTTTGGTTTAGGGTGGTTTTTATCGGTCACTTTTGTTGTTTGCAGTTTGACTTACGAGGAAGCTGCAGGAGCAGCGGAACGCAATCAAATCCGGGGTTTGCGTGAAGGTTAGAATTTGTCCTTCAGAAGTCAACAAACAACGGAGGGACTCCTGCGGAACATTATTTTTGAGTCTTTGTACTCATTTTGGAAAACTCTGTGACTGTGTGGGGTCCTCCTTGGAGTATTGTTTTGAGACTGTTGTTTTCTATTTATACTGTATGAATGTATGCCCACTGTTGTGGGCTGTTCATTTCATTATAATAGAACTTTATATACACCAGTTAAGAGTGTTTGTTTGTGCACAATATTTTGTATTTTTGTATTTCATATATTGTGCTGCCACTGCTCTTTTACAAGGACAGACAAGGCACAAAACAGGAGAAAAACTGCAACCAGGTGGTAATCAAGATGCCTAATTGCAAGTAAATTTGCTCTCAAGTAGGTACATCAGTTTGCAAGTTACATATTAGCATGCCCTGAAGGACAGGGAATAAGGAGTCTCACAGTATCTATCCAAATATTTCACAGCTATACTGTGGAAATGTTACAATGTACTGTGACAAAAGTTAGAATGTACTGTGTTTTCCTCTGACAAAAATAAAGCATTGGATCCCTAATAAGCTTACAAGGTGAAATGCTTCAAACCAGCTGGTTTGAAATATATTTGATATGTAATTTGAAGAATTATACAACTTTAAAGTATTTCAAATCAGAACACAGGTAATAGTTAATTAGGAGCACTATTAACCTTTTGAACATGCACCATAACACGTTGAGGGTGTTTGTATGCGTCAGCGAAGCTGAGAGTGATCAATTCAATTCACTTACCTTTATTGGCATTAAAGGAGAGATAAAAGAAAAAAAAATAGATGTACACACATAGCATACAGAGCAATAGATTGTCAAGAGGCTCATATTCACTCAAAGTGGAATGGTCACAACTGTGACAACAAACTATGGTGCATCTGCCCCTTTCAGGGATCAAAGGCCACATCAGGAGAAGAGAATTCCAGACAATTCCAATTGTGATGGGGTGGAGAAATCCTTGAAGAAGGATTGGGTAGCAACAGTAGTGAAAGTGGTGAAGCATCTTTCATAAAAAGCAGCCCTTACAATTCAGCTAACAATGGTTAGTACTGTGCAGAACAAGGAAATAGTAAACTACCTCTGATCATAAAGAAATGATAAGAACAATACACTGAAGAACAATGCAGAAGAGATTAATGGATTACAGATTCCTTCAAAGAAGAAACTTCTGAAGAACCTACAATTTTAGAAAGTGAAGTGAAAGCTTCTTTCAAAGCAATTGAGAGAAACAAATCACCAGGAATAGATGCAATATCAATAGAGCAATTTGTAGCCATAAAAAAGAGTCAATCAAAAGCCTGACAAGTCTATGCCAACAAATAAGGAAAACAAAACAATGGCCTGCAGACTAGAAATGCTCAATCTACTTTCCAATTGGCTGGGTGGGTGAGTGGAGGGAGGAAAGGAGCCATCAAAGACTGCATCAACTATTGGACCATCACATGCGAGTAAAGTGATGCTCAAAATCTACAACAAAGACTGTTACCATATATGAATGAGAAATGCCAGATGTTCAAGCTATAATCAGAAAAGAAAGATGCACTAGAGATCATATTACACATTTATATTTGTTACTGAACCATACAAGAGAATTTCAGAAGAAAATCAACTTGTGTTTCATAGATTACAGCAAAGCTTTTAACTGTGTGGATCGTGAAAAGCTATGGTTGTTTTTGAAAAAACAGGCGTGCAACAACATCTGATTAGAATCATAGAATTGGAAGGGACCTCCACAGTCATCTAATCCAGGGGTGGCCAACAGTAGCTCTCCAGATATTTTTTGCCTACAACTCCCATCAGCCCCAGCCAGCATGGCCAAAGGCTGGGGCTGATGGGAGTTGAAGGCAAAAACATCTGGAGAGCTATCGTTGGCCACCCCTGATCTAGTCCAACCCCCTGCACAATGCATGAAACTCACAAATACCTCCCCCTAAATTCGCAGGATCTTCATTGCTGTCAGATGGCTATCTAGCCTCTGTTTAAAAACCTCCAAGGAAGGAGAGCTCAGCACCTCCCGAGGAAGCCTGTTCCACTGAGGAACCGCTCTAACGGTCAGGACGTTCTTTCTAATGTTGAGCTGGAAACTCTTTTGATTTAATTTCAACCCATTGGTTCTGGTCCTACCTTCTGGGGCCACAGAAAACAATTCCACACCATCCTCTAGATCAAGCGTGGCCAACGGTAGCTCTCCAGATGTTTTTGCCTACAACTCCCATCAGCCCCAGCCAGCATGGCCAATGGCTGGGGCTGATGGAAGTTGTAGGCAAAAAAAATCTGGAGAGCTACCGTTGGCCATCCCTGCTCTAGATGACAGCCCTTCAAGCACTTGTTTTGATGTGCAACCTATAATCTGGACAAGAGACTACTATTAGGACAGAATATGGAGAAACAGAGTAGTTTCCAAATGGCAAAGTTGGCAATAAGGCTGATTTTTATTTCCCTATATGAAGAACAACTTGAAATATGCAAAAGTTACCACATTACTGGCAGAAAACAGTGAAGTCTTGAAACAACCCCGATGTTAAAGCTGACCAGGGCTTTTTTTGTAGCAGGAACTCCTTTGCATATTAGGCTACACTCCCCTGATGTAGCCAATCCTCCAAGAGCTTTCAGGGCTCTTCTTACAGGGCCTACTGTAAGCTCTTGGAGGACTGGCTACATCAGGGGTGTGTAGCCTAATATGCAAAGGAATTCCTGCTACAACTAAAGCCCTGAAACTGACAGTGGCAAAGCAGGATTACAGCTGAACATCAAAAAGTAATGACTCATGAGGAATTATACAACTTTCAAGTTGACAGTGAATAAACTGAAATTGTTAAAGATTTTCTATTTCTTGGCTCCATCATCAACCAAAAGGGAGACTGCAACCAAGAAATCAGATCCTTATGTGGAAGGATGTGCTGCTGGTGAACAAGATCAAAATACTTCATACCACAGTATTCCACATTATTAAATATGGGTGTGGACATTGGACAAAGAAAGTAGACAGGAAGAAAGTAGATTTCTTTGAAATGTGGTGTTAGAGGAAAGATTTACAGCTACAATGGGTTGCCAAAAAGACAAATTAGTGGATTCAAATCTAGCCTGAACTCTTCCTTGAAGCAAAATGACCAAGCTGAGGCTATTATACTTTGGTCACATTATGAGAGAAAAGAGTCACTGGAAAAATCAATAATACTAGAAAGAGTTGAAGGCAACAGGAAGGAGAGAGACCAAACATAAGATGGGATTGACTTGATCAAGGAAGCAATGGCCCTCAATTTGCAAGATTTGGGCAAGGCTATTAACAATAGAACATTTTAGAAGCCATTAATTCATAGGGTGATTCAAGGGCACATTAACCTTGTATTAGGTTCCTTTTGCCATACTTAGTAACAAAGTCACATGTCAGAAAATCAGACTTGCCAGATGTGAAATGTATGAGACTATACAAGCATTCGATGGTGCTCTAAAAAGTCACGGTGAGTACCAGCACTTGAAACAAAGACATGAACACAGAACACTGATGTTAGTAGTATAACTAAAATACCATTCACCTAATTTATGTGATTGTTTATAGTTAAAACAAATAGCAGCATATAAAATATGTCCTTATTTAGCTTAACTCTACCATCAGACTTCATGGATAATGATAAAATTAAAGCTGCTGCTAACAACAAATTACTCTCCAGAGAAATACAGTATGGGAATGATTTATGCATTTGTTAGAGTACCAAGCTCACTCTTTGATTACACAAGACAGAGACAAAGAAGCCCATTTTTGGTTAAAGGAACATTGTCAAGGTTCAGTGGTCTGAATTTGTCACAACCACCAAGCATTGTACAGGGTTTTTTCATGCTGGGAATGACATCCCATCAAGCCAGTCATATTGAAAACAGAAGTGTTTAGAAGTTAAAATCAGGGGCAAATTGCAAGACAGAAACTAGGGAATCAAACAACTACTCCAGGTTCATCATGTACATTTCAACAGGCTTAGCCTGGAATAACTGTGCATATAGGGTTGTATTTCTGACTCATGAAAACTTATGCTAAAATAAACTTGATTAGTTCAAGGTGTCAGCTGAGTTTTGTTTTACTTTTGCTACAAAGCTACTCTTTTGAAAGTACAGAATTGTGTTACAAATTATGCAGTATTATCTGTTTATCACAGTGGTACTGACTCCATGTCTCATGGAGAGCCATATCCACAATTACCAGTAACACACAAAGTTTGAGGATGACACTAAATTGTTCAGGGTGGTGAGAACAAAGGAGGATTGTGAGGCACTCCAAAGGGATCTGTCTGTGGGTTTTGAGTTGGGTGTCAATAAAGTGATTATATTTCACATTCATAAGACAGAAGCTACATATTAATATACATATTTGGTACCATGTATTTCTCTCCAATGACAACCTTCAATGGCTTAGAACAGGGGTGCCAAACATGCAACCCAGGGGCCAAATCAGGCCTCTGAGCAAGTGGCTGTCATCTGCTTCCTTCTCGCTGTCTCTTGCTTCCTTCTGCATCACAGCTTGCTTTGCAAGACTTGCTCAATCACACAGGAGCTACAGAGCAAAACCTCTATTTTCTCCATTGGCTGAGGCTCCTTGAGGAGGAAGGGGGGGAGGCTGAGCTTGCTTTGCCAGGCTCTCTCAATTACCCAACATATCTACTGAGCCAAGTCTCTCTTTCTTCTATTGGCTGAGGCTGCTTCCTCTCCTGGTCCTGAGGAAGGAATGAAAGAGCCAGAGCTTCCTTTGCCCAGTTCCCTGGATTCCATGGTAGAAATACAAAGAATGCACCTTTAAGACCAACACATGCTAATGTTTTAAGCATGTTTTATAGTTTAATTTAAAAAAAAAAACTTTAATTGTGTTTGTCTGTGTCCTTTGTAAAGCTTCTATCTCTGCTACCCAATTTTATATAGGAACACACATGGCCTGGTCCAACATGACCCAGCCCAACAACGTCTCATTTATGTCAGATTCGACCCTCATGAGTTTGACACCCCTGGTTTACACTGTTCTTCCATCCTCCATTTTACCCTCACAACAAAAACCCTGTGATATAGTTAGGCTGAGACAGAGTGCCTGATTCAAGGTCAACCTGCATGCTCCATAGCAGAGTAGGGATTTCCAGATCTTATTTCAGCACTAACCACTGCACCACACTGGATTTCATATGGTTCAGTTTTGTCTCTTTTTGCAGGCATCCAAACTGTCCATATTGATCTAACTCCAAAATTTCAGCTAGTACAAAATGTGGCATCTGGGAGCAAATATATGGTTGATTAGCTAAAGAGGAAAGAGGTCTTCCTTTCCCATCCAGGATTCGCTTATTTGCACTGGAAGCATTTCTTTAAATCATGTGTAAAATTAACTCATGATATTATGGAGCATGGTAACAGAATGAATATCATTCTGGATAAGCACACATATACCGTATACATCACATACAGGGAAAACCAAAACCAATCTCTCTTATTAACTATTACTATCCTGAGCAGCAAAAACAGCATATTTGAGGAAAGCAGAAATGTAACTTATTTTTGCCTGCCCTAAATTTTAAAAAATTGTGAATAAATTTGTGATTCTGAGGCTCCCTAAGAGGGGCAACCACATATTTAACTCCAATGGTTCTTTATCAAGAGAAATAGTTCAGAAGGTGAAACATACATATTGAACAAACTGCATGAATAAGCCCTCTAAAATGATGGTAATAAAATGCAAAATGGATCAGAAATGCAATAATTATGTAGATTGGCATTTTGGCAGGTGATTGTCATGCAAGTACAAGAAAGAGAAAGATGGATATGATGTTCCTTTATGCTCAGCAGATGGTGGAGGAAGCAGGAAAAGGCTAACTTCCTACAGCTCAGAAGACAAGATGAATTAATGTTGTTATATTAAAAGAAGAGCTGAAGATATTTCAGTTTGGTGATAAACTTTTAATAATTTTGAGCAAAAACAGGAACACTTTCTGTAAACCATACAAATCTACCCCTCAATACACACAATCAGCAATTTTAACAAGCCTTAGGTATGTTTATGTGGGGATAGATGCTCCTTCTCATTAGAATGCCTATTCAAATATGTAGCCCCTTGAAAGAAATTAACCACATAAGAACACCACTTGTTTTCAGTGCAAGGCTGAATATATAACCAAATATGGATGTCTATACTGCATCATTTAAAATACAATGTGATTTTGCATATGCATCCCAATTGGTGGGGAGGGGAGGTTCATGTCTCCTGTTGCCAAAAAATGAGCAGATCAAAAGAACATGGGTTACAAGTAAACTTATAAGCGTGAAAGAGGAAACAAACCTCAGGGAGGGGAATCAAAAAAATTTCAACTTTCAAAGCAAAAAAAATTAAATATAACAGATCTGGCACACCAGTATCTTCAACAGCAAAAAGAACCCTAGATTAAGATTTTAGAAAAAACTGTAGCAAAGTCTCAAAATATTTCCAGCAGATGAATTCTATGAAGTATAACGAGGAAAAATGCTGATTGGTTGGACTGGACTATCCTCAGGAGCAGTGTTCCTTCTAAGCTGAGTTAGCGTGAGCTAGCTCACAGATTTTTAGCCTCAAACTCACACATTTTTGTCTTAGCTCAGGAAGGATGACCCCAGAGCACACTAATTTATGTAGTAATTTATGTAGTAGCTCACAACTTTAATGCCAGCAGCTCACAATGTTAATGCCAGTAGCTCATGAAGTAGAATTTTTGCTCACAAGACTCTGCAGCTTAGAGGGAACATTGCTCAGGAGACTCAATCTGAAACTTAACTCAGGGATACTGTAACTGCAGTATCCCTGCGGGACCTTCCTACATTCCGCAGGGCCTGTAAGACTGAATTGTTTCGACAGGCCTTCGATGCTTAAACTGAGAGAGAGCTGCCACCTGACATCAGCTAGAGTTCCCAGTGACCAACCGTCTGAAAAGCAGAACCACCAACATAGTAATGGTACAGCACCATGGAATAGTTTTTAAATTTTAATTGTATTAATGTTTTATAGATTTTATTGACTTATTGTTTTAATTGTGTAAACGACTGTTGTAAGCCGCCCTGAGTCCTCTTGCAGAGAGGGCGGGATAAAAGTCTAATGTAAATAAATAAATAAACTGCATACACAATCCACCTACCTCCACAAACAGCAATATAGCTACACAGGACAGGACTATCTCCTCTCCTACCTGTAACACCTGTAACACCATAACTTTATAAGCACAGTCATGGATGAGGGCACATGGGAAATGAATTTAGCCTGTACTTACTCTAGAAATGTGCCTGTAGAATGAAGCTCGTATTAGTTAAGAGAAAACACTGCTTTGATAGGTTTAAACTTATGCCTTACTGCAGTTCATATTACAAAGATGCCACCCTCCTCCTGGCAATGAATGAGGGAAGGGGAGCAGGAATCAGGTGGTGGTGGCAGTCTACCCCCAAAAGCTCTGAATCCCATTTAACAGGGAGTTGGGGAACAGTGAGGGACTCCAGATAGGACAAGTGAGGGTGGCCTGTCAGGCACTGGGGCAGAAACATCACAAGTACAGCTTCCTTTTCGCAACTGGTAAAAGGTAGAATAGTGGGAAGAATTCATATGCTGAAGGGGAGTCATTATCCAAGAGTAAAACATTGCATGAGAGACTGCAAACTGAAAAATTTACATTTATAGCAATGCCTTACAACAACACTTTAGCTAAATCAATATCATTGTGCATAAAATACTGACAGGGCTGAGTGAGAGACGATCTGCAAAGAGAAGCCAGTGAGTTCATAATTTGAAATGGAGCTGGAAACTTCCCTGTTCATGTCTCTGAGCCGCTATGTTGTACTGACTTTTCACAGGCTTTCAGTGATGTTAGTTTATTTTATGCCCAGTAGGGACTCTCCAAAAAAAGATGTAGAAATGCAGAAAATAAATCAGTTAATTTTTGTGAAAGAAACTACCCTACACTTATAAATCAGGCATATGCATTCTCTGATATACCTGCTTTATCTAAGGGAAATCAATCCTGTTTCCTGAAAGGTCAGATGCTGAAGTTGAAGCTCAAATACTTTGGCCAACAAATGAGAAGGGAGCACTCACTGGAGAAGACCCAGATGCTGGGAAAGACAGAAGGCAAAAGAAGAAGGGGATGGAAAAAGATGAGATGGCTGGACAGCGTTACTGATGTAATTAACATGAATTTGAGTGGACTTCAGAGGATGGTGGAAGACAGGAGGGCCTGGCGTGACTTGGTCCACAGAGTCACAAAGAGTCAGACTTGACTGTGCGATTGAACAACAAAGACTGTTTATTACACTTCCTTCCACACTGTCTAAGGTTGCTGTTTGTCTTTTGATCGGTTCAAAATTCTGCTTGGTGTAAACTATACTGTCAAAATTTAGTCTGGTGATGCCACTTCTTTATACTAACACTGCTTATGAAAAATCCTCTGTGTAACTTCATAGATCCTATTGCTTGACATATTGAGCCATGCTGGGATGGAAAGCACTACCTTTCATCTCAAACATTCTGCCATAACTTCAAGCAATCAGGTGAAGCACACACATACTCACCTTCCTTAGTATTTATTTATTTTATTAGGTTTATATCCCACCCTATCCTAAAAAGGGCTCAGGGTAACTTACAAGAATTGGATATAAACAGTAACAAAGCCATGTTAAAGTTAAAAGACTCAAAAACCTATGCTAAGCTCATAAACAATAAAAATGATGGCAATAAACCAGAATAAAACTTAATGATTCCTGTGGGATGACTCGTCATGTTTCCGGAAAGTAATTCTATTGGCAGTAGTTCTGTGGGGCAGGGGAGGCCAAGATGGACCAAACGCTCGCATACTCCCATTAGCCCTCATTAATTAAGGGCTAAACATACTCCCACTAGCCCTCATTAATCGAATCTTGTTATTTCTCATGCTTGGATAGGAAAATGTGCCAAGGGAGATCACCACAGATCACTTTGCAGTGGAAGGCAATGGCAAACCACCTCTGCTTAATAACTTGCCTTGAAAACCCTATGGTGTTGCCATAAACTTGCTGCAAGCTGACAGCACTTTACATATACACATGTTTCTGGATTAAGGTAAGATCCATCAGCCCTCTCGAGTTTTGTAATGGCTGTGAGTAAAGAAGGTAAATCAAAGGCAGGACTTTTTTGTAAGGACTAATATGCAAATGAGCTCCTTCTGGGCTTTTTCTATTAAAAAAAAAACCCTGGTCAAAGTGATTATTTGCATTCCAAATACATCCCTTGGAACTGGGCAGGATGGGAACACAGATAGGCCCAGTGTAGATTTTAACCATGTTAAATAGATCCTCTTTGTAGATTACCTTTGTTATTGTTTTGGGCATTTCTCTCTGGAGATTCTGGAATCAGTTCAGAAGTCTAAAGTACAGACTCAATCTCCAGTCCCTATTTCTTGCTTAACGGTGAAATATACTGGCTACTGCAAAGGAGGCAGGAGTACAAATACTGTCACACACTCCACTGTCTTGTGATTATGTCAACAGACTTAACCTTTTACCAGTCACTATTCAACATAAATTCTGTACTGATACAAAACACAATGAAATTAGTGTCAACAAAACATTTCCTAAATATGGAGCAGCCAATGATAGCATGTTCAAATAGCTAAATCAGAAAAGAGCACAATGGACTGCATTCTATTATTGACATTTTACCCTCCTACACATACCCCATTTTAATTGTGTTGAGAAATTCACATCTTTATCCCACAGCTCCATATGGCACTGTTCATATGACATTTTAATAACATCAGCTGAACTATTGCCTTCTTGATATCCACTTCTAATTTGATGGCAATAATAAATAAAACTAAGCAAGGGGGCTAATCTGATCAAAAAGTTTCACGCTACTCAATTGTGCTTTTCTTTAAAAATCCTTATGCATTTTTTCACAAATTTAGATTGTCGGCACTAAACTAGTCAATACATTAAAGCAAGGAGTAAATGTGATTTTATTTTAGTACTGTGGCTACTAGAGCCAAAATTAATGATCAGTTTATATCAGTAAAAGGAAGGGAATATTGATTATTGCAATATGAAGTAGGAAGAGTACTATGAAAATCTAAAGACATTTAACATTCAGCATGTGATAAAAAAAATGTACTTGTACATCTACCTGTGTCTAATCAGCTTTAGACTACACAACTGGCTTTTGAAAAGTAGTCATAGCAAATGAAAATCTTAGCTAGCAAACCATATAGACAAACTGTGGCCAGGAGCACTGCCTGGGAGTATCCTACAAGAATAGAGGGGTTCCCCAGCCTTGAAATCAAAATGGATGCTTGTCAGAAACATGCCAAGTGAAGCCATTCTCTGAAAAGAATCAGAGAAACACATCTCAGTCCGTTCTGGTTACAACATAGGTATTCTCCTGGCCTGGCCTCTCCCCCCCTCCCAAAGGAATGCACAGACAAAAAGGTTCACAGGTAAAGTATTGCTCATCTCCTAATCCCGGGCTAGCTGTTAATGGCACATATTCTTGACTTGAGTTTTGTTATTAATCCAGGTTTCTGTGTTACCCTGTTTTTTAATAGAGTTTCAGGTTGGGTTAGAGGTCTGTATATTATTTCTTATATTAATGGAGATTCCAGTAAATGCTTCAATTATAAATGTGTGTACCATTAAATTTTTTGATTTAATTTTGTTTCTAACTGCAATTTTGTTAGTACTTTTCCTTTGTCCAATAATTGTTCTATTATCGCCATGTTTGATTCTGACCATGACAGAAAATCTGTTTTGCCCTGCCCCGGAGTAAACCAGGTCTGATTGGTGATGGGTGCTATTTTTGACATTTCTAGAGTTAATCTTAATTTATGTTTTATCCAAATTCATAATGCATTTCCCAAGAAGGCATTATTGAAGCCAAATTTTTAATATTTGGATTCCACAAGCAATCATATAAAGTGCATGGTGCAATATTTTTAGTTTCTATATTCACCCATTCTGGAGGTTGCTAGTCTGTTGTTGCTTTCAGTATTTGTGATAAAGTAGTGGCTTAATAATAAAGTTTTTAAATTAGAATAATCTATTCTATACCATTTTGTGAGGTTGTTATAAAGGTGGAAAAATTCTATTTTTTTTTAAGACCATAAGAATTTATTGAGACCTCTTTGCCATTTTTAAAAATAACTATTCAAGATTGGGATAGGAAGTGATCTAAACAAAAATAAATATTTTGGTAACAGATAACATTTTATCAGATTAAACCTCTCATTTCATGTCAATAGTTTTCCATTTGTTGTTTTATCTCTTGATTAACCCTTTGGTAATTATGCAAGAATAAGTCTTTGTGGTGTTTTGGTAAGTAGATGCCTAGGTGGCACCATGGATTTTCTGTGTAAGGAAATTTGATTCCTTGAGAATGACTTCTAGCTGTCGTGTTTCTAAATTTATCGGGTGTAATATGGATTTTTCAGAATTAAATATTAAAGCAGAGATCTTGCTAATTTGAGCTATGCTTTCCTTTTATCGATATATTGGGTTATGTTGTAGATATGATGACATCATCTGTATATAAAGCAATTTTTAATGTGTTAGTACCAATTTTTATGCCTGGAATGGGAAGCATGAACTTCATGGAAGGTATGGGAAGTTCCGGGAGGGTTCATGGGAGGAACATTCCCCCAAACCTCTGGTTTAGGAACATGCCATTTCATGGTTCAGTTTGTGCCCCCCCCTATTTCCACCCTTTATCCAGATCCAGATAAAGAATTACGGAGAACATAAAAGTCAGCATACTCTTTGTGGTCATTTTGGTTGGCCTTAATAAATGCTGGTTTCTCAGTCTTTCTCTAGACTACCATGGTTATTTAAAACATCTATTGGAAAGCCTAGTAATTTTCTGCTTCTTAACTGAAGCCAGTTTTATTTAGTTCCATAACAAGTAGCTCTTTGTGCGTGTTTCAGTGTATGCACATTACAAAGATTTTTACAACAGAAACACAACATTTATGAACTATACAACTTTTCCAGTATAAAGTCATATCTTTCTGTTCTTAGCTAAACATTATAATGTAAGACATTGCTGAGACAACATAATACAAATAAACCAGTTTATCTACCAAAAATTTGAAGGTAGTAGCAAGGAGCATTACAATTAAGTGTGCATAAACTGCCTTAACATTACATTAGCATTATGTTTTTATATTATTGTGTAAGAAAAGAGTGTTCTTAAGAAATATGAAAACCCTCTTAACATGCCAAGTATTTACTGACTTTCAATAAACACCAGCAATAGAGGAAATGCCTACTTAGTTTGTTATTCATAAGTCCTTGTTGCAAGTGCCAATTTCACTTTTCTATGCCTTCCTGTATTTTAGGAAATTCCCCGAAAATATTTCCAGCATCTTAAAGACTGCTGTGCAAATCTGCTTTTATTCATTTACCACATAGCAATTATTAGTAAATGGTACATCATGTGTTTCTTATTTACCTAATTTATATCCCTCCTTTCTCTCCAATGGGGACCACACAGAAGTAAACGTTCTCAATTTTATAATTTTTATTGATTTTAACTACAAAGGGGAAAAGCAAGAGCAAAGATACATAAAAAGGGGGAAAGGGCATTTACAGAGTGGGAAGAACAGAAACAGAGAAAAGTACAAATATATCAATTATAATTCTACCTCCAAATAAAATACCCAGATCATTCTACCTGCAAGTATGAAGTTCTCCATATATTTTACCATCCTTGTCTTATATTATAGAAAATTTTTACTAAACTAATACTAGCAATATAAATCTAAACAATTCTTCTTAAACACAAATAAGTATATAAAAAAATTCAAAGCCATCTCAACATAAATTTCGCTTAACCATGTTAAAAGCACAGACTAATTTGTTGGTTTAACAATATCCTTATTAAAATAAGCACATAAAAATCATATCTTTATTCTTAACAAATTAAAAAGATATAACATAATTTGTCTCAGTATAAACAGTTTCTCCAAAGGAACATTTTAAAAACAAATCTACCAGATTACAAAATAATTGTGCTATCTGCCTTTTTTAACAATTAATCCAATTCTTATATCAATATGAGCAATTTCACCAAATAAATTTACTAAGAATAAATCTGCTATGTAAAAATAAATGTGTTGTCTGCACTCTTTAATATTGATTCAAATTTGCTGTATATTTAACTAAAATTTTAACAACACCCTTCTTTCCTTAGGATCTCCCTTGGGCTTTTAAAATCACAAATCAATTCATTATTAATAATTCCATATTTGTTTACCCACAAGGAAAACCAGAACTCAGGAATCCTTCTTCCCAAAATTTAAAAACTTTTGGATTTCTTTAGTTTCTATATCCATATTACGCCAGAGAAAACCAACTTTGTGTAACCCAGACATCACCGCCTTTTAAAATCACATGTCAGTTCTTATTGAGAGTTCCATATCCAACTATCCACAAAGAGGGGAAAAGTTCAAGAGTCCTTCTTCCTGAAAGATTTTCACATCTTAATTTGCTGGCCGAGATGCACCTTCTCTCTTCTCAATGTGGCCGGCCCTCTCGATATTGGGAAGAAGAATTCTGCGCCATTTCTTCCTCTCAGCATGACTTCACTCAATCTTGATTTCCAGTCTTGTTTTGTAACTGCGCCCAATAACTTCTTCCCAATATCGAGAGGGCAGGCCACATTGAGAAGAAAGAAGGTGCATCTCGGCCATAAGGATCCATCTTGATTTTCTTTTGTTCGTTTCAGAACGGATCACTTTCCCATTCTAATTCTGCAGACGTCACCAGAATCTCTTTAGCACTCAGCTCACGTAGATTTGAAAGTTTGCTAGCTTTCAGCATAAAAGCTCCCATTTGCTTTCTAATCATCTGCATTCATGAGCCAAGATCCTGTTTCAGAGAAGTAATATTGTATAATATATCTTTTTAATAAGATATTTTGCTTGGCAGTGCCATTTTTCTCTGTCAGCAAACTCAGTCTCTTAACTTAAGTTGAAAAGTAGCTTAAAGATCCTGTTAAATCGTCATTCCAAATCAGCTCCAGCTGAGATTTCAAATGTTATCATCTCAATTGCAGCCAGAAGACAGGACTGATCTCTCTAGAATATATTTCATTTATGTTCAGATCATATCGCAGTCAAATAATAGTCTCTTTAACATATGTCCAATTATAATCAGAGTCTAAAATAGGTGATTTTAACTACCCGCAGATTGATTGGGTCAATGTGTGTTCTGGTCAAGAGAAAGAGATTTAGTTTCTTAATGGTCTCAATGACTGTGCTATGGAGCAGATGGTCTCAGAACCTACCAGGGGTGGGGCGATCCTGGATTTGGTCCCAAGTAATGCCCAAGACTTGGTGAGAGATGTAAAAGTGATCGCACCGCTTGGGAGCAGTGACCATAACGTTATTGATTTCACCATTTGTATAAATAGAAAGTTGCCCCAAAAGACCAGCACAACCACGTTTAACTTTAAAAGGGGTAAATTCTCTGAGATGATGAGGCATGTGAAGAGGAAACTGAAAGGAAAGGTAAATACAGTCAAAACCCTTGGGGAAGCTTGGAGGCTATTTAAAACTACAATCCTAGAAGATCAGATAAAATATATACCACAAGTCAGGAAAGGCACAAACAGGTATAAGAAAAGGCCTGCATGGTTAACAAACAAAGTAATGGAAGCTGTAAAAGGTAAGGAGGACTGCTTTAAGCGGTGGAAAGCTAGTCCAAGTGAGATTAATAAAAGGGAACGCAGGCTGTGGCAAATCAAATGCAAGACTATGATCAGGCAAGCAAAAAGAGACTATGAGGAGCATATTGCAAAAAACATAAAGACCAACAATAAAATTTTCTTCAAATATATTAGAAGCAGGAAACCAGCCAGGGAGGCAGTGGGGCCCTTGGATGACCAAGGGGTAAAAGGATTACTTAAAGAGGATAGGGAAATGGCTGAGAAGCGAAATGCATTTTTTGCCTCAGTCTTCCCTGTGGAAGACGAGAAGTGTTTGCCTGCTCCAGAACCACTAATTTTGGAAGGGGTGTTGAAAGACCCGAGTCAGATTGAGGTGACAAGAGAGGAGGTCCTACAACTGATAGATGAATTAAAAACTTTCTTAGGCATGAAATAAGAAAATCTTTATTAAGGGTGTGGCTTGAGATCAGGAGTAAGTATGTATATACTCCTTTATGATTATCGCCTATAGAAGCCTCCACTCATCCGAACCTCTTTAGGTGGGAGAGTACTAATGCGTACAGAAATTTATTGGATAACCAAAATAACTTGAAATCGGAGGAAATTGGTAAACTGGATTGGTGGCTGCAATACCAAATTGTGAGGAGGAAACTGAAAGGAAAGGTAAATACGGTCAAAACCCTTGGGGAAGCTTGGAGACTATTTAAAACTATAATCCTAGAAGCTCAGATAAAATACATACCACAAGTTAGGAAAGGCACAAACAGGTATAAGAAGAGGCCAGCATGGTTAACAAACAAAGTAATGGAAGCTGTAAAAGGTAAGAAGGACTCCTTTAAGCGGTGGAAAACCAGTCCAAGTGAGATTAATAAAAGGGAACACAGGCAGTGGCAAATCAAATGCAAGACTATGATCAGGCAGGCAAAAAGGGACTATGAGGAGCATATTGCAAAAAACACAAAGACCAACAATAAAAATTTCTTCAAATATATTAGAAGTAGGAAACCAGCCAGGGAAGCAGTGGGGCCCTTGGATGACCATGGGGTAAAAGGATTACTGAAGGAGGATGGGGAAATGGCTGAGAAGCTGAATGCATTTTTTGCCTCCGTCTTCACCGTGGAAGATGAGAAGTGTTTGCCCGCCCCAGAACCACTAATATTGGAAGGGGTGTTGAAAGACCTGAGTCAGATTGAGGTGACAAAAGAGGAGGTCCTACAACTAATAGACAAATTAAAAACTAATAAGTCACCGGGTCCGGATGGCATACATCCGAGAGTTCTGAAAGAACTCAAAGTTGAACTTGTGGATCTTCTAACAAAAATCTGTAATCTTTCATTGAAATCTGCCTCCGTTCCTGAGGACTGGAAGGTAGCAAATGTCACCCCCATCTTTAAAAAGGGTTCCAGAGGAGATCCGGGAAATTATAGGCCAGTCAGTCTGACTTCAATACCGGGAAAGTTGGTAGAAACCATTATCAAGGACAGAATGAGTAGGCACATTGATGAACACGGGTTATTGAGGAAGACTCAGCATGGGTTCTGCAAGGGAACATCTTGCCTCACTAACCTGTTACATTTCTTTGAGGGGGTGAACAAACATGTGGACAAAGGAGACCCAATAGATGTTGTTTACCTTGACTTCCAGAAAGCTTTTGATAAAGTTCCTCATCAAAGGCTCCTTAGAAAGCTTGAGAGTCATGGAGTAAAAGGACAGGTCCTCTTGTGGATCAAAAACTGGCTGAGTAATAGGAAGCAAAGAGTGAGTATAAATGGGCAGTCTTCGCAGTGGAGGACGGTAAGCAGTGGGGTGCCGCAGGGCTCGGTACTGGGTCCCATCCTCTTTAACTTGTTCATAAATGATTTAGAGTTGGGAGTGAGCAGTGAAGTGGCCAAATTTGCGGATGACACTAAATTGTTCAGGGTGGTGAGAACCAGAGAGGATTGTGAGGAACTCCAAAGGGATCTGTTGAGGCTGGGTGAGTGGGCGTCAACGTGGCAGATGAGGTTCAATGTGGCCAATTGCAAAGTAATGCACATTGGGGCCAAGAATCCCAGCTACAAATACAAGTTGATGGGGTGTGAACTGGCAGAGACAGACCAAGAGAGAGATCTTGGGGTCATGGTAGATAATTCACTGAAAATGTCAAGACAGTGTGCGTTTGCAATAAAAAAGGCCAACGCCATGCTGGGAATTATTAGGAAGGGAATTGAAAACAAATCAGCCAGTATCATAATGCCTCTGTATAAATCGATAGTGCGGTCTCATTTGGAGTACTGTGTGCAGTTCTGGTCGCCGCACCTCAAAAAGGATATTATAGCATTGGAGAAAGTTCAGAAAAGGGCAACTAAAATGATTAAAGGGCTGGAACACCTTCCCTATGAAGAAAGGTTGAAACGCTTAGGGCTCTTTAGCTTGGAGAAACGTCGACTGAGGGGTGACATGATAGAAGTTTACAAGATAATGCATGGGATGGAGAAAGTAGAGAAAGAAGTACTTTTCTCCCTTTCTCACAATACAAGAACTCGTGGGCATTCGATGAAATTGCTGAGCAGACAGGTTAAAATGGATAAAAGGAAGTACTTCTTCACCCAAAGGGTGATTAACATGTGGAATTCACTGCCACAGGAGGTGGTGTCGTCCACAAGCATAGCCACCTTCAAGAAGGGGTTAGATGAAAATATGGAGCAGAGGTCCATCAGTGTGTGTGTGTGTGTGTGTGTGTGTGTGTGTGTGTGTGTGTGTGTATATATATATATATATATATATATATATATATATATATATTTGGCCGCTGTGTGACACAGAATGTTGGACTGGATGGGCCATTGGCCTGATCTAACATGGCTTCTCTTATGTTCTTATGTTCTTAAATTAAGACAAAATATCAAATAGATAAAGAAAAAGGTTTCCCGAAAAAATCAAATTTAAATGAGTTGGACCGACTACTGCAAACAATCCAAAAACTCATCTCTAATGTATATAAATGGCTGCTAAAAGATAAAATGCAAGGTGAAGTAGTGAAAGAAGCCTGGATAAATTGGGTAAAAGACTTTGGCTATAATATAGAACTAGAAGAATGGGATAAAATATGGGAAAAAAATCTTAAACTGACAAGATCTGCAGCCTATAAAGAGAACTTATATAAGATGGTGTATCGTTGGTACCTTACCCCGGCACGGCTAGCAAAGATTTACGCAGATTATACCAACCAATGTTGGAAGTGTAAAAAAAGCAAAGGTTCTATGTACCACATTTGGTGGCAATGCGATCATGCCAAAAAATACTGGGCTTTGGTTAGTATATGAATTCAAAAAATTCTTAAAATAAACTTATTGCATACTCCAGAACTGTACCTTTTGGGTATTTGTAGAAACAATCTTCCTAAGGCCACCAACAAAGTATTATTGTATATTGTCACTATAGCAAGAATCCTTTATGCTAAATATTGGAAGACACCCCAAATACCAAATAGGGAAGAATTTATTGTAAAACTTTTGGAAGCCGCAGAGATGGACACGTTGACCACAAGACTACAAGAGGGTAATATGCAAAAATGTAATGAGACATGGAATCCAGTTTATCTTTGGGTGAAAGGTAAAGGTTTAGAGTTGGAGTAATAGACCCCGAACGCTCCTTGCACGAGTGAGGAGTTTGTAATGTGATTGTTATTAGGTGGGATGGTGGTGGGTGTTTTTGTGCTTGTTGCTCATGTTATTTATGTTATTTTGTGGATTGTTATGTTTTATTTTGTTTTTTCTTTGTATCATCATGTTGTTATTTGTAATAAACTTGCTTTGAAACTTAAAAAAAAAAAGACGAATTAAAAACTAATAAATCACCAGGTCCGGATGGGATACGTCCAAGAGTTCTGAAAGAACTCAAAATTGAACTCGTGGATCTTCTGACAAAAATCTGTAATCTTTCATTGAAATCTGCCTCCGTTCCTGAGGACTGGAAGGTAGCAAATGTCACCCCCATCTTTAAAAAGCGTTCTAGAGGAGATCCGGGAAATTACAGGCCAGTCAGTTTGACTTCAATACCAGGAAAGTTGGTAGAAACCATTATCAAGGACAGAATGAGTAGGCACATTGATGAACACGGGTTATTGAGGAAGACTCAGCATGGGTTCTGTAAGGGAAGATCTTGCCTCACTAACCTGTTACATTTCTTTAAGGGGGTGAACAAACATGTGGACAAAGGAGACCCAATAGATGCTGTTTACCTTGACTTCCAGAAAGCTTTTGACAAAGTTCCTCATCAAAGGCTCCTTAGAAAGCTCGAGAGTCATGGAGTAAACGGACAGGTCCTCTTGTGGATCAAAAACTGGCTGAGTAATAGGAAGCAGAGAGTGAGTATAAATGGGCAGTCTTCACAGTGGAGGACAATAAGCAGAGGGGTGCCGCAGGGCTCAGTACTGGGTCCCATCCTCTTTAACTTGTTCATAAATGATTTGGAGTTGGGAGTGATGAGTGAAGTGGCCAAGTTTGCAGAGGACACTAAATTGTTCAGGGTACTGATAACCAGAGAGGATTGTGAGGCACTCCAAAAGGATCTGTTGAGGCTGGGTGAGTGGGCGTCAACGTGGCAGATGAGGTTCATTGTGGCCAAGTGCAAAGTAATGCACATTGGGACCAAGAATCTCAGCTACAAATACAAGTTGATGGGGTGTGAACTGGCAGAGACTGACCTAGAGAGAGATCTTGGAGTCGTGGTAGATATCTCACTGAAAATGTCAAGACAGTGTGCGATTGCAATAAAAAAGGCCAACGCCATGCTGGGAATTATTAGGAAGGGAATTAAAAACAAATCAGCCAGTATCATAATGCCCCTGTATAAATCGATGGTGTGGTTTCATTTGGAATACTGAGTGCAATTCTGGTCACTGCACCTCAAAAAGGATATTATAGCATTGGCAAAAGTCCAGAAAAGGGCAACTAGAATGATTAAAGGGTTGGAACACTTTCCCTATGAAGAAAGGTTAAAACTCTTGGGGCTCTTTAGCTTGGAGAAACGTCGACTGCGGGGTGACATGATAGAGATTTACAAGATAATGCATGGGATTAAGAAAGTAGAGAAAGAAGTACTTTTCTCCCTTTCTCACAATACAAGAACTTGTGGGCATTCGATGATATTGCTAAGCAGTCATGTTAAAACGGATAAAAGGAAGTACTTCTTCACCCAAAGGGTGATTAACATGCGGAATTCACTGCCACAGGAGGTGGTAGTGGCTACAAGCATAGACCATACATATATTTTTGGCCACTGTGTGACACAGAGTGTTGGACAGGATGGGCCATTGGCCTGATCCAGCATGGTTTCTCTTATGTTCTTTTGAGTCGATTTAAGTATTTGTATTCAATCCAATTTAAGTAATTACTGATACTTAAGATTGCTCTTTGACTTTTCGAGGCCTCATTCACAGGAGAAGTAGGCATATAATCAGCCTCTATCCCTTCCTTTGAGCTAGTTGCTCATTGTTATTTAAAACGACCCATTAGCCAGTGGTATTGAAAGCTCACTTACTTGCCAAGTAGAATTGCCACGCTAGAAGTAGAAAGGCGATACATCAAAAGCGTGTGCCAGCTATCATGGCAGCAGCGCCTCGGGACATGCAAGAAGCACAGGAGCAGTCGCCGCTGTATCCCTAGGTTCCTGCAAAAGTACCATGCTAAAGAAAACCCCCTCCAGGGTCTTCCTATGGGGGCGCCACATCTTTGACACCCCTCCAACTGCCTGATTCAAAGGACGATCTGCGGACACCCCTGAAGTCAAGATGATGTAACCCAGAAACCGTAAACATCATTCTCCATTCCCCATTCTTATCCTCAGAACAACCCTATGAGGTAGATTAGACTGAGTCTATGTGGGATGGCCCAAGCAAGCTTCCATGGCAGAGAGGGGATTCAAACCTGGGTCTCCTAGATCCTAGTCCTGACACTCTTAAGTACAACACCACACTGGCTTTTAAGCAGTAGAAATATCTTGTGAAGGTTTTTCTTCACATTCACTGAGGAAGGCTTATTATTATTTCCTCTGTTTAAACAAAGAGTGATTCCGCACTCACGTCGGTCCGAGACAGGCTTCCGTTTTGGGACGGAGCAAGCTGGCAATTTCGCACCAGTTGCTCCGTGCTGGCATTTTGCGTGGGGCAAACCCTCAATTTGTCCCACTGCAGTGTAAACCTGAAAAAACAAAATGCCAGCACGGTGCAACTGGTGTGAAATCGCCAGCTTGCTCCGCCCCAAAACGGAAGCCCGCCCCAGACCAACATGAGTGTGGAATCACCCAAAAACAGAGCAAATAACACAAAATCCAAGTATCAGGCAGCAAATGCATTCAGGTTACTGTTTCTATAGAACAGCTTTGTATGGCACAAACAGCATTCAGTTCAAAAATTAATCTTTCATTTCCTAATGCATAAGATTTTTTGCTCCCTGAAAATGAACAGAATTCAATAAAATACATTCCCGATCACATCTCTACATTAAGAAAACATCAACATCAGATGCAAGCATTCCAGCAATCCAAAACTTAAGGAAGCCATGTCAATTACTTTTCCATCACCATAAACATTAAGTATACACTGACCTAATTTCTCCCTATCTCCTATGGCTGCAACTAGGAATTGGCACAGTCCAGCAAAAAACCCCAGTCCATATAGGTCCGGGGTCCAGGGGATTCACAGACACCCCAGACCACAGACCCCACTGTTTTTATGGACCAGACCATGGTCCATTTGGTCTGTTCATCCACTTCTGCGTGGATGAAGTCAACACTTTTAAAATTGTAAATAGCCTTTGCAAAGCCACAAGGTGCACAAGTGAAGGCTGAGCAGTGAGTTGACCTACGTCTGGATACTCCTTTTGAAGAAGCCTTTTTTTTTACAAAAATGGCTTTTGCAAAGGTGGGCGGCATGCAAGTGAACTTCACAGAAAACAGGCAGAGAGCAACAGCGACAAACTCTCGACAGAATTGCTTCCAACTGAGATGCCACTTGGTACAAAATCCAACAAGCAGGGCCTACGTGCGTGTTTCTTTTTTCAAAAAAACCCAAACTTTTTTGATCTCTTTGCAACATGCCTGAAATTCTACGGCTGACCCCTTTTTTTGTTCCCCTGCTGATGAAGAAAAAACCTTCAAATGAGTATATAAATTAGGATTATGTTTGCAGTTTCTCAGCAAGAAGTGGTTGAACTCACCTCTCAACCTTCACTTTCATGCTGCACAATTTGCAAAGCCAGGCAGTGTGCAACTGAAGGCCAAGCAGTGAGTTCACCAACCAGAAAGTAGGTGAAGTCACTGCTTGGCCTTCACTCACACGCTGTGCGGCTTTTGCAAGTCCTGGCCCCACATGGATCCATGGACTTCCTAGGATAGTCCATGGAAGTCCATGTCAGTGGCTGCATGGACTGAGCTCACAGACCACCAACTGGGACGTAGTCTGTGGAAAAATTTGATGTCAAGCTCTCTGCCCAGACCTGGACCACCATCCGTCATTGCAACTGCATATGCCCATACATGTGGGTTCAATTCCCCATACAGTCTTAAACACAATACTACTCAACTTCCAAATTCAGTGACTATGTCTAACTCAGAAAATATTTGGGGACTTGGGGTAGAGCCAGGAGACTTTCATATTCCCTAAAATAAATAAGTAAAAATACAGCAGTGCAATTCCCCTGAATACACTCTTCATTTCCTCATTCTCAAGCAGCCGCAAGTAAAACAAACAGAAGGTCTGGCCTGCTTTCACAGCTACTGGGAGCAGCCATGTTGTTCTGCCAGCTCATCCCATCTTCATTCAGCCTGGTTCCTAGATTTAAAGGCACAGACACATCATCTAAAAGCAAGCCTTTCCAAACATCTTCTTAAGCCTTCTGAAGTGGAAAGGCACATGGTGGCTGTGGGGGCGGAGCTTCCCCCCCACCAGCCAGCTGACTGGGGGTAGGAAAGAGCCTGCAAAACCAGGAGATCCTCCACTGGGACCTGGGGATTCCAAATCAAAAATACACTGCTTTCAGGCACAACTACAAAGCAATAAGAGTAATTCAGTGATAGCCAGTCATACACAACAAAACACTAATTCCAAATATACATTCCTAATTATGGATACACAGATTCCAGAAATGAATTCCAAGCATATTAACAAATATATTGACAACGGTGGGTTGATCCAAAGTGCACCATTTCAAACCTTCATCAGGTCCAAGATGAATGGATAAATATATAGTCTTGGTATCACTTTGAAATGGGACCTTTAACCTGGACTCCAGAGAGCTTATAATCACTTTTGGAGTGGGGCCAAAGCAGGCTCCAAAGAGCTTGTAAACTTATAAACAAGAACACGTTTTTGTATGGGAACCACCACAAACATTCACACATAAGGTAAAGGAGATTGTGAGCCGCTCTGAGACTCTTTGGAGTGGAGGGCGGGATATAAATCCAATATCTTCTTCTTCTTCTTCTTCTTCTTCTTCATAGCCAAAACCTACACTAATTACACAGGGAAAGATTCTCCTCAATTACTTATCGTTGCGCCTGAAAGCAGTGTATTTTTTATTTGGATTCTCCACACTGCAGTCCATTGTTTTGACTACTTACCTTCAGGACCTACTGGCAAGCCTATCAGTGACCCATTTGTAAAATAAACCAGGAATTAACTACCTCTTGAAAGGGTTCAAGAAACAACATGCAATCAGGACACAGTGGTCATTTCATTTACAGAACCCTTGGAATACTACTGGCAGCCAGGAGTAAGCAGAATGCAGTGCCTATACCTCTACCAGTGCCACTTGACTTGGACCTTTTAGTGGCTACACTGATTAGTGTCAGCTTACTTATTGCTAGTCCAACCCTGTATGTGATACAAATTTATCACTGAGTATAACTTGTTACACTGAGTGCAGGGGAAAAAATGGGGGGGGGGGAGAATTGGACATTAGCCATGTTAAAGGCATTTTCAAATATTGCAGAATACAGAAGAACTCCAGGTACTTTATTCAGGAGGGTATCTGAGAAATCTGTCATGCATATAACTCCTGCAGAATAGTGCCAAGGTTTTTGCGCAACATAGTCCCTGACTGCTCTTGTTTCATGTCTGCTTCAGGTTCTTTTACCTGAAGGAAACTAGTCACTTGTGGGAACACTGATTAAAAGCATCAAGAATTGAACTTATACAAATTAGTTGATAAACTTGCTTCAATTTACATGGCTTTTCATTTTTGAGGGGGGGGGGATCCATAAAAAGCAAAATGGAAACTTATAAGCAAACAAAGTTTAGAATACATGTTCTTAGAGAACGCTGCAAAAATACATTATTTTTTTCAAAGATACACTGAACTCAGAGCTGTGTCTTCACCATGACTTTACAAGAACGCTGAATGTGGTTATTGGGCACAGAGGGCAGATTCTAAGCATTTATAGTTTCCAAGATAGAACTACCCAGGCCTCAAAGCGGGAGCTCACAGGAACACAGTTCCTGAACCTTTCTGAGAGTTCCACCTCCTCCTTCTCACCTTGTCAATCCCTGGATGAGCTCCACCACCTATTTTTCTACAAAACGACCCCTGGAACTACCTACTGAATTTTAGAATACTGTAGAGAATATTTCCTAAAGATAAGCAACTTTGCACAACTCTTTACCTCTCTCTTATGAGTAACAGAACCAAATAAACACTGGTATCCCACCATTCTAACTTTGCATTTAAAGAAGGATGTAAATCTGCTTAGAATAGCACTGTAAATCATTGGGGGGGAGGGTGGGGGACGACCCTGCTTGGTTTATCTGTATCATGGAATGCAATGTTATTGGTATGACATCTACATAGCAAAGGTGCAAAATTTTATTTTTTAGCTATAAATTATACACAGACCTGATAATACCAATCGGGAAAAACAGGGAGTTTTCTGTATAATAATAATGAGACTAATTTTTACTGTAATGTTTGACTGCATTCCCTAATTCACCATACACTCCAGTACTGAGACATGTTAACAATATGCAAAGATCATTCTTTTAATGACTTCACTAAAATCGAGTTTCTTCTGTTACTGCATGGCAACACTGAGTCTAAATGATACTAACTGCCCAAACTGCCACACATTATTTTTACTGTAATCTTACCATTGATACATCTTCTTTTCAGATTTTTTCCCCTATATGCAAGCACATCTATAATTATGGGTTTAATGAAAGCTGAAGAATTTAAACTTTATTTGTAACCACAATAATCAGTATTATTTCATGGACACACAAATACAACCTGTCATACAAGTATCAATATTGTCTATGGTGGGTGCGCAATTCCTGCCCCACCCCCTCAGTATTTAGTCTCTCCACCAGCTCAGCTGTTTTGGACTCTCTTGTGCACAAGGCTGTCTGATCTGAGCCAGCGATCAGACTGTTCCCCACCAGCTCAGCAGTTTTACAGGCTGTCTTCTGCAGTCCCTTTAAATGCACCCTATTAAAGAAGAAAGTCTGAAAAAACAGCTGAGTGGCTGGTGCAATCAGCTCTAGCAGCTCAGCTGTTTTTTTTTTTTTTTTTTGAGGGCTTTGCCAATCTTCCTAGCAATTCCTGAATATATCCGGGATTTCCCCACCCCCACCCCAGTTTTCTCCAAAAACTCCAGACTCTTTTGGAAAGCCAAAATATATCTGGAAAATACTGATAAGGTATTTTCGGCTCATGCAGATCCAAATGCACAACTTTACTGTGTACTCTAACTGGCAGCAGCTCTCCTGAGTCAAAGATCCCCAGATCATTCACATCTCCAATTTTCAGCTTCCTGTCAGTTAATGCCCACTTTTTTCCTATTCTGTTTCTGATAGTTCCTTGATCTCCATGAGCAGAATTTTGGATTCAATAAGCAATAGTGGGAGAGAGAGGCAGAAACATCCCATATTATTAGCTTCATGACACTCACGATTTCTTGAATAAATGCAAGTATTTCCCAAATTTTTATACACCTAGTTAAGCTAATGTTTATTTTCAGTGGTAAAGATATTTGACTTTGGCTGGATCATGTCTTATTACATTGTAGAAAGTTCATACTTTGTCCTGAATTGATCAAAAGAACTGGCACCATCTCCATGCTCCATTGCAGGGAGTTTAAACAGAGGCTTGCACAGAGAGCAACGGTCAGAGACCGCAGTCCAGGTCCTTCTGGGTTATTGCTTCTGGTGCCCTGCTTGGAACTCTTGAACAATTTCCCAGACCTGTGGGTTCTCAAGGCTGGATGCACACCTTGTAAAAATGTATAAAGGTTTATTAAATTATTAAAACAATAGCTTAGCAACAAGAAAACAAAGAAGCTAGCTTTTCTAATACACCTTGGTATTAGATGGGAAATGAGCCCCGTGGTGCAGAGTTGTAAGCTGCAGTACTGCAATCCAAAGCTCCGCTTACACCCTGAGTTCGACCCCAAGTTCGAAGCCAGGTTCAGGTAGCCAGCTCAAGGTTGACTCAGCCTGCCATCTTTCCAAGGTCGGTAAAATGAGTGTCCAGATTGTGGGGGGAAAGTGCAGATGACTGGGGAAGGCAATTGCAAACCATCCCATAAAAAGTCTGTCATGAAAACACTGTGATGCAATGTCACCCCAGAGTCAGAAATGACTGCTGCTTGCACTTTTTTTATTAGATGGGAAATCTTTTGCAACATAAAATCCACACATGTTGCAATCCATCATGATGAAATATAGCATATATATGCATAATAGCATGGCATTATCATGACTCTCTCTGGTCTGTACTCTTATTATAGCTTTCTACCCCATGGTATCAGGTGGTCTCTCTGGTTCAATCAGGATTCTTCTGAGATTTCCAAAGGATGTTGGCAACTGCTTCTAATTCCCCCCTCCTATTCAGTTACACAACTGAGCTCAGGTTCTTAGGACTGGGTCTAATTACTAAATTCTTGTAGCCAGCCTTGAAGGAGATAGTTGCAGGAAGGTTCAAATCACCTGCAAGCAGACTAGGCCTTCTAATATTCACATTAACTGTTGAGAGAAATTAGGGTCCTTTGTCTCAAAGCAACCAAGCTAAGAACTGGGCCACCTGCCCATTTTCCAAATGTTTTAATGCTATACATATTTCATTCTCTACATTATTCATCTGGCATCTGCTTCTTTTTATTAAGATTTGACTTTAATAATTTGCTATAAGGACAGAAACAGTCCATAGCTCTTTTTTAAAATTGCTGAAACTACAGTTTTCATATACTTAAAAACACTCACAAGTCAATATAACTAAATAAAACATTTCATAATACAATTCTCAACAATTTAAGATACAATAACAGCACTGCTCAAGAAACTAGATCATACTATGCCATTACTACGCCAACAACACTAACGAATAACAGAAATTTTGGCCTATTTCAAACTTCTACAAGTTTCCAAATCCATAACAGAAACATTTTCTAATATGCATAAGCAGTCAAAAAAATTCTGATTAATGCAGGTCAATATGCTGTTGTCCACATCCAAGGCACTTTTGTCTAATATCTCATCCATCACATGTTCCATCTTCATGCTAGGTTTCCTCCTACCCTTTTATTTTTCCATTTCTTCTCCTTTCCAAAATTATCTCTGATTCCTACCACCCTGTCCACTGCTTTTGTATTCTGCCCTGTCTCTGAGCTCCGTCTTCAGCTCCTCTGTAGACACAGTTGATTTACATGGAAATAATATTCCAAATTTTATTTTCCTTATTTCAAGCTGCAGAATTGTCTACAATTTTAGCAATGTATGGCTCAGTTTCTGTTTGCATTCTGCTCTTATTAAAATTGTTGTTTTTGTATCTGATTCATGTCAATAAATATTAAACAACTATCTTTGTATACTTCAATTTCCATTTCTCTTTCAGTTTCTGTTCAGAATGATGACCACGATTTATTCTTTTATTTCCTGGATACCTTTTCAGGCATTTATCTATTTCCTTTTCCTGGACATCTTTTCAGGCATCACCTACTGCCAGATCTTCTCACTGGAGATGCATGCCAAGCAGATGAATACAAATTGCTGTTTGCCACAGACTATTTCTATATTTCTCACACACATACACGCACGCGTTTGTATGCACATATATTTAAATCAATAGCAAAAACAAGCTGCAAAAGCAAGCTAGGTAACTGTAGTAATAATATTTCTTAGGCACTTTCAAAACAATGTATAATAAATAAAATATACAATAATTAAAACCAGAGACATGCCATGTCTTCATACATGAAAGTTAATAATAGACAAAGGAAAACAGCAGTAAGATTAATGGAGATGATTCCTCTAATGAATAAAGAGCACAGAAACCAAATATGCCAATGCACAGAGCAGAAAGCAAAATATGGACGGAATGAGAAGCAAGAAAAACTAAAGTTGAAAATTTTCAAATAGACAGAAGTAGAATACTGTGGAGGTGATATAAATACACTCAAAGCTTCATACATTATAAAATATCAAAATACAGAGTATTAAAATATAATCCTGTAGCCTGCTACAACCAGGGAAACACTTTGCAAATAAAGTCTCTTGCACTTGTTCCAAATGCTTCTACGTTACTAGTGACAGGATCAGATGCTCTCCAGGTACCAATTTGTCCAGATGTGTTGGATACTTTTAAGTTTGTCCAGATTGAGGATTCTTCAAACATTAAGATAATGGCTTGTATAACCCTTGCCCCTCATGGCTGCTTAAATTTGCTTGGGGGGGGGGGGGGGACAAGGGGGAAGCAGGTAGTCTGGATCCAGGAGACAGTAAATGTCTCCCTGAGAGAGGGGGGGTCACCCCTGCCTTGAAGTGGAAAGTGGTATATCCACTCCTAAATAAACTTACTCTGGACCCTAAAGGGTTGAACAATGACCATCCAGTCTCCAATGTACCATCCCTCAGCAAGGTGATGAAATGACTGATGGCTGGGCATCTTCAGAGATTACTGAATGAAGCAGATTGTTTGGATCTTTTCCAATCTAGTTTCAGGCCTGAGTATGGGACAAAAATAGCCTTGGTCACTCTGGTGGATGACCTGTGCTGGTGGATTGACAGGTGGAGTGTTCTGTGGTGGTTCTGATCCTACCTTGGATGTAGTTTCAAAGTGCTGTGCTGCGGGACTACTGCTCTGCCCCTTGGCCTCTAGCCTACAGATTTCATGAGGTTCCTTTTGTGTACATTGCAACATATATGCAACACATCTAAATCTATATAAAGCTGCTGTAAGAGGTCATCCAAAGATCTGAGTTGAGTTGTACCAATATACAGATGACACTCAATTCAATCTCACACTTCCAGCAGATCCCAAGGAAAGCGTGAACGGGTGCTTAGAGCCAGTTTTGGAACAGATGAGGGATAACTAACAAACTTACTCAATCACAACAAGATGGAAATGCTGTCAGTCTGGGGAAGATCTGACCCAGAAAATAAGCTATCCCATGTTCTGGACTAGGTTTCACCACCCCTAAAGAAGCACAGTTTCATAGCATTGGGATTAGGGGTGTGCATTCAGCTAAATCAGAGCAAAAAAAAATCCAAAAAATATCTTATTGGTATTTTCCAGTTATTCTTTCAGCCAAATATAGATTGGGGTTGAATTTCAGCTATCTGAAATGGCCAAACCTGAAAAATATCAAAAATATTTGGGATTTTTGTTTGATCCTCCGGATAGTTGAAGTTAAAGAGCATTTAAAGGGATTGCAGTCCCTTGCAGTCCCTCTAAATGCCTTCTGGAGGAATGCTGCTTGGAGAAGGTGTTTAAAGAGGTGTCCCTTTAAATGCCTTCAGAGTTCACTTGCAGTTTGGAGAAAGTATTAAAGGGAACGCAATCCCCATAAGCACTTTTTTCCTCTACTGCAACCAATGGAGGATAGCGACACCTTCTTTTGGGGCCCACAAATTGGCCCCCTCATCCAGTCCTTTTGAAACTTAAGGAGGTATTAAGAAGAGGCACTAGCAGTTACAGCTAATACAGAATCCTGCAGTCAGAGTGGTGACTGAAGGAGGTAGTAAGGCCTATATCACTGCAGTCTTGTTTCATTTACACAGGCTTCCAATTTGTTTCTGGGCCCTATTCCAGCTGCTGGAAATGATTTCTGAAGTCTTATTCAGCTTGAGGCCAGCATACCCTAAGGACCATTTTCTCCCATATGAACTTTCCCATGAATAAATATCTCAGGTTTGTACACAAAAATGGGATACAAATGTAGCAACAGGCATCAGTCCTGCCTCCTATTTTCCAGCCATTCAAAAGCATAGAGTGAATATGCCTAGGCAAAACAAAAATACTGCTTTGGATTCTATAAACCAGAAGAGAAAAGTGTTCATGGAAGTGGATTCTGTGACCAAAAAAAGGGCTATGCTAAGAGACCAGGTAACACTCGTTGGAAACAGGAGGTTGAAGTAAGGCAAGGAAAGACCTTTTTCCCTCTTCTTCCATTTAACGGCAACTGATCCATAGAATTCAACCCATTAATAAGGACTGGCATGAACCAAATCACAAAGCAAAATCTGTCACAAATTTTGTCCTGTTTGTGGTTTGCATACAAAGCTTGTGACCAGTCTACTGTCACAAGCTTTCATTAACTTTTAAAGTAGTTCATGGTGGGTTTTGATAAGAGCAGAAAGCGGAGTCCCTTTATACCCCTGCTTTCTGTTTCCCATGAAAGCCACAAAAACAGCTAAGCAGTGGTGAGCAGCCTTCTCCTTGCAGCTCATCTGTTTTTTGGGCTCTCTGCAAATCTTGTTTGAAGGGACTTTTCAATGGGGTTTGTGGGGTCATGAACTAGTTCGATTCAATTCATGGTTCAACCACAACCATGAACTGACACAAATACCATTTTTCCAATTCATGCCCATCTATACCCAGTAAGCTTTTGCTTTATTCCAGTTAGAGCCTATGTAATTCAGAAAACCTTATCGGGGAAAAATTGGTATCTTAATCTTTTTAAATTTTCCATTTATCTGCTTTGTAAGAGATTTGCTAACAATCTTGAATTGTGTATTTACATAAGAAATCATTAGTCAGTTATCAGTTATAAAAACAAAATCATATATGTGAAGTCAAACATATTAATAAGTCATAGACAGTGTTCCCTCCAAGCTGAGTTAGTGTGAGATAACTCACCATTTTTTAGCCTCAGCTCACACATTTTTCTCTTAGTTCAGGAAAAATGGCCCCAGAGCAAACTAATTTATGCAGTAGCTCACAACTTTAATTTATTTATTTATTTATTTTATGACTTCTATCCCGCCCTTCCCAACAAGTGGCTCAGGGCGGCTTACAATCACAGAAATCGAACATAAATAGACGTTAAACATAGAGCATTTAAATTAAACATTAAGCCATTTAAAACATAGAACCATTTAAACAATTAAAACATTTAAAACATTGGGGGCAGCAACATCCAGTATAACTACGCTCAGTTTCTTGTACCAGCTAGTCATAGGCCAGCCGGAAGAGGGTTGTCTTACAGGCACTGCGGAACTGGGCGAGGTCCCACAGGGCCCTCACCTCTTCCGGCAGCTGGTTCCACCAGGAGGGGGCCATAATAGAGAAGGCCCAGTCCCTTGGCGATTTTAAGCGGGCTTCCTTTGGCCCGGGGATATCTAGGAGATTTTGAGTTCCCGATCTCAGTACTCTCTAGGGAACATGCGGGGAGAGACGGTCCTTCAGGTAGGCAGGTCCTAGGCCATATAGGGCTTTAAAGGTGATAACCAGCACCTTGTACCGGACACGGTAAGCTATCGGCAGCCAGTGCAGGTCCCGGAGCCCTGGCCGGATGTGCTCCCTTCTTGGGAGCCCTAACAACAGCCGGGCTGCGGCAGTAACGCATGAAGTAATGACAGTAACGCATGAAGTAGAATTTTTGCTTACAAGACTCCACAGCTTATTGGGAGTATTGGTTATAGAATACCTTTAAAACAAAATAAAACAAAACCCTGGCATACATTCTTGTTATATAGCTGTGCATTTCCTACTGTACAGGCAGAGCAAGTCCAGTAGAACCTATTTCCATCTGTTAGTCTTGCCCAACCCAGAGAAATTTATAGGAAAGACAGGCAGGCATTGTAGACACTTGCTTTTCCTGCTACAACTGAAGCCCCCCCCCCCCACACACACACACACAAGTGGATTCTCCAAGTATTTTCTTCACCAAAGCCTCTCTCTTCTAGCCCCATACTCCATAAAGAGCTCTGGCTTGTACAAGCACAGATGGAATGGGACCCAGGTTATAGGATGGGGGAGACTTGTCTTAGCAGTAGTATGCGCAAAAAGGATCTAGGGGTCTTAGTGGATCATACTCTGAACATGAGTCAACAATGTGATATGATGGCTAAAATGGCAAATGCAATTTTGGGCTGTATCAACAGAAGTATAGTGTCCAGATCACGTGATGTGATGGTATCACTTTACTCTGCTCTGGTAAGACTTCACCTGGAGTATTGTGTTCAGTTTTGGGGACCACATTTTAAGAAGGATATAGACAAGCTAGAACGGGTCCAGAGGAGGGCGACGAAGATAGTGAGGGGTCTGGAGATCAAGTCTGGGGATGTTTAGCCTAGAGAGGCTGGGGATGTTTAGCCTGGAGAGGAGGCGGCTGAGAGGTGATTTGATCACCATCTTCAAGTACTTGAAGAGCTGTCATATAGAGGATGGTGTGGAATTGTTTTCTGTGGCCCCAGAAGGTAAGACCAGAACCAACAGGTTGAAATTAAATCAAAAGAGTATTCGGCTCAACATTAGGAAGAACTTCCTCACAGTTAGAGCGATTCCTCAATGGAACAGACTTCTTCGGGAGGTCGTGGGCTCTCCTTCCTTGGAGGTTTTTAAACAGAGGCTAGATTACCATCTGACAGCAATGAGGATCCTGTGAATTTAGGGGTAGGTGTTTGTAAGTTTCCTGCATTGTGCAGGGGGTTGGACTAGATGACCCTGTAGGTCCCGTCCAACTCTATGATTCCTATCTGGCCTTGTCCAAACACAGCTTCATTTTCTTCCAAAAGTAAAAGCTTGAACTTCAGTAGACCCATTTCTGACATGTTTTCTTAGTGTTTCCATAATACATGAAAAGAAGTAGGAAGGCCCACCTGAATCCCACCCATTTCAAGCATGGTTCATTCCAGTATGGTCTTTAACATGCATGGTAAGAGCAAATTTAATTCTTACTGAAGAACTAGGCAAAAAGTACTAACACATTTTACTTATAATCTCTAAGTAAATATCTAACTTCAAAAAGAAAAACTGAGAATTAAGGCCTTGAATGTTTTGGGGGGCTCTAGTCACACAAGTCTCTTTTATGCTGAAGTCCTGTCATGCTTCAGAAGAAAATATAAACATGATTCAAAGTATTTATCTACCCTAGATATGATTCTACAATTTAAAGCATACATTCAGCAGTCACAATAGTTGTATAAGAATTATTTAAGATTAAGATTGTAATTCAGAAAACCTTATCAGGGGAAAAATTGGTATCTTAATATTTTTAAATTTTCCATTTATCTTCCTAGACTAGCTCAGTATTTTTAACCTTCATACTTACTTTAATTAAAAGAGCTATTTGTTAAATAAAGAAGTTGTTTCATTATTTTAAGGAGTCCAAAGACAAACATCTAGAACTAAACTAAATGTTATGTATTGAGTGCTGTTACAGAATGTTTTGTCTAAGCTTGAGGAACTCTCCCATTACTCTCCAGGATCCTGATGCCTGCATTCCGATCAGCTGTTCTCTTGGAACTGGCCAGGCGGGGTGCAAGGCAATTTTCTAGGAAATGCAAATGAAGGATCCTGGAGACCCAATTGGGATTGGCTGCTGCTTGCCAGTGGGGCGTGCTTAATCACTTCCAAACTGTATATAGTTCACCATGCTGCCTATGTTTACTTGTGACTGTTCTTGCTAATAAACAAGCTGTGTTGAGGTAAGAGCTGTTTGAACTCACTAGTTAACACTGACGACAAAGGTGGGATCCTTGCTTGGGTAGGCAGCCCCAAGAACTGAGCTGAATCACTTCACCAGTAAGGAATTGTTGCCTCGACATCTGGCATGTAGTCACCCTGTTGTTCCAGTGTGACAGTCAGCATGGCTACCAAGGGCCACATCGAGCCATTCATTCCAACAGCAGAAGACTGGGACTTGTACATTACTCAATTCAAGTTCTACTTCATGGCCAATGAGGTCACCGATGCCAAGAAGAAGGTGGCTACCTTCTTCAGTGTCTATGAGCAGCCTCTCTCCGACGCTGCTTGAGCTCTCATCAGCTCTACTGAAAGACACATCCTTTGATTTAATCATTAAGGCTCAAAACCCATTTCTTGCCTCAACCATCAGAGATTACTTGCCGTCACACCTTCTACAAGCGGAACCAGGCGCAAGGTGAATCAGTGACAGTGTTCATAATGGCCCTTCAGCAAGTGGCCTGACACTGCAATTTCACTGAGCTAGAAATTGCCTTTCAGGACTGTCTGCTATGCAGCCTATGGGATGAAAAACTACAATGGTGGTTATTCACTTAAAAAGTCTTGACTTTCAAAGTGGTCCTCAAGGAGGCTATTGCCGCTGAAGCTGTCAACGAGTCCACTCATGAGGTTTGACAATTGTGCAGTCTGGTGCTGACCCCCAAGGCCGAGGCTGTTCACCAAGAAAGCCTGGAAGAAGAGTCAGGGGAAGATGAGGTCTTACCCACATGGGTTGTTTGGTGCAAACACAAAGACCTGCAGGCATCCATTGGGATGCCAGCCATGGGGGCTCCCATCTCCGGAAGTCTTGCCAATTCCAAGATGCCCAATGTAGAGAATCCAGGAAACCCAGGCACATCACTCATGCTTGTCATGAAAAACCTCAAGACTATGTGCAACCTGCATCTCCTCATTCACAGCCTGCAATCTTGGCGGCAATCTAGGTCAAAAGAGTGCCACACTGTCTCACAGTGTTCATGCCTAGTCACCAATGCCCGTGGTGGTACAGCTTCAACCACGCAGCAAGATCAAGGTGATGGTAAGCATTGAAAGTGTGCCCTGTGAGATGGAGGTGGACTCTGATTCGGCACTCTCCATTATCTCCAGGGACACCTTCCATCACGTTTGCCCACAGAAGTTGGATCAACACCTTGAACCATTCAGCGTCCATCTGACAGATTTCCAAGGATGATGAGTTCCAGTGGGAGGTATTGGAACATTCCACATCCGCTACAAAGACTTCAGCGGTCCATTGAACCTCATCATAGTCAGAGGCTGCTGCACTAGCTTACTTGGACTTGACTGGTTCAAGGCATTGGGAATTCACATTATGGGTGTCCAACAAATCATCCAGTCCCTTTTTGAGACTGTTCTGAACTCATAGCTATTTTTGATACTTCCTTGGGACAATACACAAGCCCTCCAGTGTCATTTGACTCAACGTAACCGACTCAAGGCACCTGTCCGACTCAAGGCACATCAGGTGCCATTTGCCTTGAAAGCTAAAATCAAGGAACAACCGATCACCCAAGGCATCCTGGAACCAGTGTCCCACTTACGCTGGGAAACTCCAATTATGACCCCACTCAAGGCTAACAGGGCTGTCTGCATCTGTGCTGATGGCAACTGCATGATGAACAAGGCACTTCAGCAGTACATGTATCCTGTTCCAATGGTGAGTCATCTGCTGGCATCACTGTCCGGCTGGAAGATCTTTGCCAAACTCAACCTGGCACAGGTGTACCAGCAACTTCCCATAGACAACGCCACTGCAGAAGCCCAAACCATCATCACCCACCAAGGCACCTTCAAGGTGAAGCAACAGCAGTTCAGGGTTGGCACAGCTCTCGGCATCTTCCAAACTTTGATGGAAGGACTACTGAAAGGAATTTTGGGGGTTATTCCCTATTTTGACTATGTGATGATCTCTGGGGGTTCTGCTGCAGAGCAGTCTGAACAGCTCTGAGAGGTTATCCACAGATTGCAACATGCTGGCCAGAAGGTAGAGAGAGAAAAATGTCAATTTGGGGTTCTGTAGGCTGAGTTCCTAGGGTTACTCATTGACACAGCTGGCACTCACCCAATGGCCACCAAATCCACAGCATGCTTCTACTTAGTTCGAAGAAGGAATTCCAGTCATTCCTAGGTCTGCTGAACTTCTACCATTCCTTTCTGCCGCAAAAGGATCACATGCTGAGTCTCTGCACAGGCTGCTAGAAACTAAGAGTCTCTGGGTCTGGGGCCCTAAAGAAAACACGGCTTTCACCGCTGTCAAAAACTTGCTATCATCTGATGGAATGCTGACACATTTTGATGAGCTAAAACCATTTGTCCTTGCTTGTGATGCATTACCATATGGAATAGGTACCATACTGAGTCACTGACTGTCTGATAGGCAGGAAGTCCCCATTGCTTACTACTCCAGAACTCTGTCCTCATCCAAACAAAACTACACACACAGACGTTCTTGCTATTGTAACTTGGGTCAAGAAATTTCATGATTATGTATATGGCAGACACGTCAACATCATAACCACAAACCACTCTTAGTACTGTTTGCGTCTGCTATAGATGATGCGCTGGTCCGTATTCCTGTCAGTCTATGAATACACTCTTCACTACTGATCTGGTAAGACTTTGGGACATGTCGAGGCCCTCAGCCACCTGCCTTTGCCTGACGTAGCCACCAATTCTTCTCTAGCTCACAGCACCATGCTGTTTGAAGATCGTCCTCAACTGCCTCTCCATGTCTCCGATCCGGCTACCCACACAGCCAAAGATCACACCTTGTCAAGGGTTCTGAATTGGGTGTGGAGAGGGTGGTAGACAGACTATTTTGATGCTGAATTCCAGCCCTTCAGTTCCTGCCAACATGAACTGTTAGTGCACAAGGGGTGCCTGCTCTGAGGAAACCACATTGTCATTCCACCCAAGCTGAAAAAGCAGGTACTCGAGGTACTACATGTCGGTCATTCAGGCACCATTCGTATGAAAGCTTTGGCCTGCACCTATATGTGACGGCCAAGGTTGGACAAGACTATTGAAGAGTGGGTCCAGTCATGGGAGACAATGTGCACACTGTGGTCAAGGGTCCACATTGACTTTGCAAGTCCCTTCCAGGGACAAGTTTTCCTACTCTAAGTGGCTGGAAGTCGTTCCAGTGTCCACAATGACTTCTGCAGTTGTCATCTACTCATTATGGCATCTGTTTAAAACTCATGGCCTGCCAGATGCTATTGTATCAGATAATGGGGCACAGTTTACATCAGTGGAGTACCAGTGCTTCCTGGCTGGCAATGTGATCTGGCACATCACCACAGCCCCTTTCCACCCATCCACAAATGGGCAGGCAGAGCAGATGGTGCGAACGATGAAAGAGTCACTCAGCAGGATCATCCAGGGAGACTGGCACTTGAGACTGGCCAATTTCCTTCTACAACCATACACAAATGCTCAGTCATAAAAGCTGAAAATGTAAAAAATCTATTGCAAGATGAAAAATAGTACAGGAAATTTATACACTATTGAAAATGGGTTGCAATTAAACCCCCATATACAGATTCCTTGCAGACTCAGCAAATTTCATCAAAGCAACAATGACCTTCTAGCAAACTTTAACTGTTTTAGGGAACTCCAGTTCTTTTTTCAGATGATGAAATGAAGATGATGAACTTTCTCCAACAATCCCCACACGCTAGATTGCAGCAACAGAGAAGCTAGCAAACCAAGCCTTTTCCCAGATGGCTTCTTCAGGCATGTGCACTTTTGGGGTACATTTCTTCAAATTACAGTCACTTTGAGCCATGCAAAATGCTGAGCATTTTAGCACGCCAGCAATTTGCATGACTCAAAGTGCATGACGGCTTGGTTTGCTAGGTCCTCTGTCGCAGCAATCTAGCATGTGGGGATCATTGGAGACTCACCACCACCCTCCTGGATAAACTGCACCAAGGAGAAAGGAGGTGGCGAGCAGCAGGTTTTCATAGTGGCTGAAGAAGCAGCAGCAGGGGGAAGCAGCAGCAGGGCTGTATTATGAGAGGAGGCAGAGTGGTTGCTGAGCCAGTGGGATGTGGTGATCATAGACACGGGCAATGAGCTGAAAAGCTTCTACTACGAGCTTTACTGCCTCAGCAAGCACATGGGGACCCTGCACTGCCTAGTGTTGTGCCCCAGAGGTGCTCCAACCAGCCTCCCTTGGAGCCACCAGACTTGCGCAACTGCTGGGACTGGCCTCTCTTCACGACACCTGAGGACCTCTCCAAGTCGCTTCCCCAGTCTGGGATTTGTGCCGCCCTCTTTGTGCATCATCTGCCTTCGTCAACAAGGCTACACGCTCCCAACCCCCCCCCCCCCCAAGCTGCCAGTTCCCTCCACAAGCTCAAGGAGGCAGTGAAAGCGACAGAGAGAGAGCAGGGAAGAGAAAGCAATAGAGAGAGAGAGAGAGCACAAGAAGAGGCAGCAGCAGCAAAAGCGACAGAGAGAATGAGCAGGGGAGAGAGTGACAGTGAGCGAGATAGAGAAAGCGAAAGAATGCAAGAGAGAGCGAGCCAGGGCCCAGCAGCTGGCCGCTGGAAGAAGCAGCCAAGCCCCCATGACCCCCCCAAAAAGTTTTTATCCAGACTAGGCACCACTGATAGACTTGGACTCTGGGCCACAAGTGGCTACTCTTGCCAATGGACCTATTGCAGAGGACTCTGTGGCTTAATTGCTGGCAGCTCCTGCACCCACAAAGAACATTGCAGGTCAGAGCTCAGAGCCAGCCATGGCCTCCACTCCTCCCTGCGAAGTGAACCCCATGCCCAATATGGCACTCATGGAAGAGCTGCAGCGCTCACAGCAGGTACAGGCTCATCCCAGATACTTGTGGGACTATGCATGTGGCTAAATTAGTCCTAACTCAAGGGGGAGGGGTGTTACGTATTGAGTGTTGTTATATAATGTTTTAATCTGAGCTTGAACACCATGCTTAATATTCTCAAGATTCCTTGAAGTAATATTTTATAACCTGCTAAAGCAGAAAATACTGAACAGTACTTAGGATCTAGATTTAGGCTGTTCACTTTGATAGTGCCCTCACAACAATTGATTTCAAAGGAACTTTCCATTATTTTCCAACTCAGCAAGGACTGAGATCCTCCATTTGCAGGGTTCAAAAAACTAACATATTACTACTTGATTTCATTACATATTAACCTACTTCTCATGCTCACATCAATCACTTTACCAAAATGGCTATAACATTAAGTATGCTTACTTACAACTAATTAAGAGTCCCTACACTGCATTTTATGCCTCTTCTCCCTACCTAACCCGCCCCCCCACAATATAATTATACACATCTAAGCAATGGTATACCTCTACATTTTAATCTCCATATTCACTAGAGACCAGAATATTTATGTTATGGAATCCAAGACAGAAGCTGTGCTTGACAGAGAAAATAAAATGATTGTGGTTGTGCCTTTGGTTCCAATATGGAAGGCAGAATTTTCCAAGGTGTTTACAGTATTTCCCTCTCTCCTCTCCCACCTTCACCCCACCCCCCACCCTGCATATAAATCTTTGGCAAACAAGACAGTTATAATGCTGCAACAGCTTATCTAGTAACCTTAAATGTATCTTGCCTAGGTCAGCAGCTGAAACACCTGAAATCTCTGATATAGATATCACCACTTCCAGTTTTATTGACCCCCAAGTTCTTGTTCCTGTAGTTCTTCCCCATCTCCAGTCTGCCAGTACTTCATGCCCAAAGACCCTGATTTTTAACTGTGACCAGAAATGTGCTGCAAATGACTGGTACTGCTGTTGTCCATGCCTTTCAAAATGCTTCCCTCTACAAATTTCAGGGACGATGAGCACAAAACGGCAAAAAGTGAGCAACTCCTAGCAACGGATCTCATCATTTGCAAACAAAACTTCTGCTACAACTGAATGTTTCTGTCAAATTAGCATTACCAGGTGTCATCTTTTTAATTTTTTGTGTGTTCATCCTCTTTTAGGCTCTTTAAAAAAAATTAAAATGTCCTCTTTTGGGTTGGAAGATTAGGCATATTCCTAATTTGTAGTGATTATCATAGTTTAAATAGCAGTTAGTCGTAGTGACCTCTTGTTTGAAGTAGTCAGTTGGGAAATATGTCCTCTTTTTTCTTCTTCTTCAAAATATGGTAACCCTATAGTCAATTACTTATTTAGGATATTTTAGCACACCTTTCTCCCCACAAAGAACTCAAAGCACGTCACAACAATATTTTAAACCAGAAATTATGCATCTGTCACCTTAGACCACTACAAAATAGTTTCCTGGATGCTAGCTTAGCTAGTGCAGCTTTGCAATACACCAAGAATCTCTACCATCTAGATTTATCTGCTACATTGGACTTTTAAAAGACCTGCTGAAAATTGAGAGATTCCAGGGGTCTGGTTATCCCTGGGGCCCATGGACCTCATCAATTTATTGGATTTTTTTTTTATTTTAGCAAAGACTGAGTAGTGCAAAGGGAGGCACAAAGGAAAGCAAAGTGATGGCTCAGTTATTTGATACACAGTTGTCAATTTTCCTCCAAAATGTTCAGGGCATCATAGGTCACAATTAAGAGCAGAAATGCAGGCAGTATTCCTCATGCTCCCCTCCAAATGAAATAGCCTCCTCTATGTAACAGAAGGGAAGTCAGCATGATTTTTAAAAGAACTGGCAACAGAGCATATTCTACCAAGAAAAAGCTTAAAACAGTTTGCAAGACACATAGAATGTTCCAGCTATTCTAAATAAAGATACAAATGCCAGCCAGAGGAGTACTGCTACTGAAATTACATAACTCCAATGTACATAAACACCATCTTTGTAAAATGTTGCTGGCCACTTGTTTCTTTCAAATGGATCCTTGGAAATGTATTCTGACACAATGAATTCAAACCCTGTTTTTGTTTAAACTACTTTTACTGAAAGCCATTTTATTAAGTACACTTCTTAAGGCACACATTGTTGTTGTTATCTCTTTATTTATATTCCACCCATTCCCCATAGGGGCTCAGAGCGGAGCACAACATGAATAATAAAATCACAATAAAATCAACATAACATTAAAACAGCAAAACAGTAAAAACCAATTACAATATTCAGTCCAAAAGAATAGTTCAGCAGGACCAGATGGCATAACAATACAATGCAGCAAAACAGCACAGTAGGGGAGGCCAACCGATCTAGTGAATAGATGCCCGCTGCCTCACCCAAAAGCCTGGCACAATAGCTCCATTTTACAGACCCTACGAAAGGCTAGCAAGCCAGGTAGGGCCCGGATCTCCATAGGGAGAAATTTTTCTTAGCGGACTTCAAAGCCTTCTCATGGACTTTCATAAGCGTTCTATAAGAGGTTCTGGACTCTTCATCATGACCAAACTGCAACACTCGCTCTAACCGTCTAAGCTGTCGTTTCATCCTTAGCAGATCCAAGGAGTACCAGGGCGCCACCATGGCACGACAGCAAAGAGGACGCCGGGGGCGATGTCGTCGATGGCAGTGGAGATCCGGGAATACCAGTCCTCCACAAGCTCATCGAACGACCCACCAGGGGGCATCGAATCCTGCAAGGCCTCCTGGAAGTGCTCTGGATCCATTTGGCTCCGTGGGCAAGCATAAATCTGCTCTCTGCCTAAATGGGGGTGGGGTTGCAGGTCCAGCCGGACTTTCAAGGCATAGTGGTCTGACCATGGAACAGCATCTGCTGCTACCAGATCTATCAATATCCCTGCCCCGAACATCAGATCCAGCGTGTGTCTGGCCCGGTGTGTGGGAGTCAATACAATCTGGCTGAGTCCCAGCATCTCCATGGATGACACCAGGTCCTGAGCCTGCAAGGATGCCGCGTCATCAACATGGACATTGAAATCCCTCAGAACTAAAAGTCTGGGGAAGTTCAATGCCCAGGTGGAAGCCGTGTCCAGCAGGGCAGGCAGGCTCTCTGGTGGTGCGCTAGGCGGTTGGTACACCACCCAGATTGCCAGACTCTCTTTGGCTTCCCACACCAGACCAGTACACTCTATGCCAATGATGTTCAGATCAGGGAGCACCCTGAAAGAAAAAGAGTCTCGGATGAGCACAGCAACTCCACCAGCAACTGGTGGAGGACGGCAAACCTGGGCGGGGAAAGCTGGTTCAAGGCAACAGTTTCACCCTCCCGTACCCAGGTCTCCATCACACATGCAAGGTCCACTTGATGCTCTATGATGAAATCTCGCTGCATAGCGGTGTTATTATTAATGGACCTGGCATTAATCAACACCTGTGAAGGAGATGGGTAATTCATCTTAGCCCCACAATCAACATGCCTTGGGATGGGACATAGGTTGGAGGGAGTCCAAGGATTTCCATATCTCTGGTTCCCTTGTCTTTGTAGCCTATGGATACGTATATGTATGACATCCATATGCTTAGCAGAAAACTGGCGTTGTACATTCCATTATCCACTGGTCACACTTAATCATGGCACCAACTTCCCTATAGCTTGTTTTTGTTCAATTCCTGTAGCACATATATTGCAAGAAATGGCAACGCAAATAATTACATGGTGTCTTGCCAACCAGTTATCATCTGGCCAGATGGGTGTGTGATATCTCTATCCATCAAAAAGCTGTCTTTCACAGCAACCCAGGAGTTCCTAGCCTAAACATTATTTTATGAAAAATTTAATTTCCTTCAAGCTTCATTTTTATACAATAATTCCAGCCAGTACAAAATTACAGCAGTAAATATTCAGTTATTCCAAGAAGATAACACAGGAGGACCTATGAGGCAGTAGCGATGGCTACAAAGAAATGTTACTACTCTGCTACTATAGCATCAGGTAATTCACAGCCATCCTGATTGTTCAGGGTAGCTCAACAAATGCTGACGCCAAAAACTCAGCCTTTATTGTCTCAGGAAGAGACAATTAGTTCTGATACTTTTGCCAAGTTTTATACTGAGAATACGTCTTGATCTAGATGTCAGGTTCAACGCAGGCAAAACAGAAGAACATTCTAATACACCACCTGGTCTATTTATGGATCGTTTGACCCAGTTTCCATGATGGATGTCAACAAGATCCTGAGATCTGTGAAGGTCACTACTTGTATTCTGGATCTTTGCCCATCCTGGCTGCTAAAATCATGTAAAGACCACGTAAACAAAGCCTTAGGATCTATTATAAATCAGTCACAAACTCAGGACATCTTCTGTCAGCCACTACTTTTAAAAACACTATCCCTAAAGAAAAACAATGTGGCCTATTATTGCCTGGTCTCTAACCTGCCATTTCTGGGAAAAGTGAATGAGAAAACAGTAGCAGATCAACTTCACGTCTCCTTGGATAACTCATCTCCTTTAGACCAAGGGTGTCAAACGTGTGGCCTGGGAGCCAAGATCAGGCCCCAGAGAGCTCCTATCAGGCCCATGAGCAAGTCTGCTTCCTTCTCCCTCTCTTGCTTCCTTCTGCATCACAGTTTGTTTTGCCAAACTTCCTCAATCGCACAGGAACTGCAGAGCAAAATCATGTAAGAAAGGGTGGTGTGGGCTTCTCCAGGGGTTAATGAGGGCTGCTGGGGGCATGGCAAAGCTCCTGGTGGCTGGCTGGTTGGCCGCTCTCCTAATCCAGGGATTGTTATGCAGCTGCACCTCCTATTCAATGGACAAGGAAGGTGGGGAGGAACAGGGGGAACCCTCAGAAAGGTTCAAGAGTTGTGCTCCTCTGAGTTCCTGCTGAATCTGAAGAATCTGAATCTGCTAAAGTGCAAACCCATTGCACAAACCCCCTTTCCCTCCTGCCTCCTCCCTAGTGTACCGAGGTAAAATTAATCTCGAACATTAAACCATTATGGCTCTTCCAGACACACATCAGGTACCCATTCCCTCCTTTTGTTTCAAACTGGGAAGCCATTCAAAACATCCAGGAAACCCCTCAGTTATTGTTCACTCAATCATATTCCTGGAGGGAGCACCAACCCTTCAAACAGTACAAAACATGAAAACTTGGCCCCTTTTGCAATCTGTGGGCAGCTCGGCACCTCTGCTACTCTAAGTAATAAGCCTCTGTGACATGACACGCCGGCCATGCATGTCCCTATCTTCAATTTCTATATGGACTTCTGCAAACCTGGACAGGTAATATTGCTTTGTAATTTCCCCTCAAAATCTTTATTTTGAACTCCTTATCTCCTAGTCTCTTGATTGTGTGTATTTTGATTGCTTAAATGTGATTATATTCCTACAGAAGCTCAGATAAAATACATACCACAAGTTAGGAAAGGCACAAACAGGTATAAGAAAAGGCCTGCATGGTTAACAAACAAAGTAATGGAAGCTGTAAAAGGTATGAAGGACTCCTTTAAGCGGTGGAAAACCAGTCCAAGTGAGATTAGTAAAAGGGAACACAGGCTGTGGCAAATCAAATGCAAGACTGTGATCAGGCAGGCAAAAAGGGACTATGAGGAGCATATTGCAAAAAACAAAGTCCAACAATAAAAATTTCTTCAAACATATTAGAAGGAGGAAACCAGCCAGGGAGGCAGTGGGGCCCTTGGATGACCATGGGGTAAAAAGGAAGGATAGGGAAAGGGCTGAGAAGCTAAATGAATTTTTTGCCTCCGTCTTCACTGTGGAAGACGAGAACTTTTTCCCACCCCTGAATCACTAATTTTGGAACGGGTGTTGAAAGACCTGAGTCAGATTGAGGTGACAAAAGAGGAGGTCCTACAACTGATAGACAAATTAAAAACTAATAAGTCACCGGGTCCGGATGGCATACATCCGAGAGTTCTGAAAGAACTCCAAGTTGAACTTGTGGATCTTCTAACAAAAATCTCTAATCTTTCATTGAAATCTTCCTCCATTCCTGAGGACTGGAAGGTAGCAAATGTCACCCCCATCTTTAAAAAGGGTTCCAGAGGAGATCCAGGAAATTACAGGCCAGTCAGTCTGACTTCGATACCGGGAAAGTTGGTAGAAACCATTATCAAGGACAGAATGAGTAGGCACATTGATGACCACGGGTTATTGAGGAAGACTCAGCATGGGTTCTGCAAGGGAAGATCTTGCCTCACTAACCTGTTACATTTCTTTGAGGGGGTGAACAAACATGTGGACAAAGGAGACCCGATAGATGTTGTTTACCTTGACTTCCAGAAAGCTTTTGATAAAGTTCCTCATCAAAGGCTCCTTAGAAAGCTTGAGAGTCATGGAGTAAAAGGACAGGTCCTCTTGTGGATCAAAAACTGGCTGAGTAATAGGAAGCAGAGAGTGAGTATAAATGGGCTGTCTTCGCAGTGGAGGACGGTAAGCAGTGGGGTGCCGCAGGGCTCGGTACTGGGTCCCATCCTCTTTAACTTGTTCATAAATGATTTAGAGTTGGGAGTGAGCAGTGAAGTGGCCAAGTTTGCGGATGACACTAAATTGTTCAGGGTGGTGAGAACCAGAGAGGATTGTGAGGAACTCCAAAGGGATCTGTTGAGGCTGGATGAGTGGGCGTCAGCGTGGCAGATGCGGTTCAATGTGGCCAAGTGCAAAGTAATGCACATTGCGGCCAAGACTCCCAGCTACAAATACAAGTTGATGGGGTGTGAACTGGCAGAGGCTGACCAAGAGAGAGATCTTGGGCTCGTGGTAGATAACTCACTGAAAATGTCAAGACAGTGTGCGTTTGCAATAAAAAAGGCCAACGCCATGCTGGGAATTAGGAAGGGAATTGAAAACAAATCAGCCAGTATCATAATGCCCCTGTATAAATCGATGGTGCGGTCTCATTTGGAGTACTGTGTGCAGTTCTGGTCGCCGCACCTCATAAAGGATATTATAGTATTGGAGAAAGTCCAGAAAAGGGCAACTAGAATGATTAAAGGGCTGGAGCACTTTCCCTATGAAGAAAGGTTGAAACGCTTGGGACTCTTTAGCTTCAAGAAACGTCGACTGCGGGGTGACATGATAGAGGTTTACAAGATAATGCATGGAATGGAGAAAGTAGAGAAAGAAGTACTTTTCTCCCTTTCTCACAATACAAGAACTCGTGGGCATTCGATGAAATTGCTGAGCAGACAGGTTAAAATGGATAAAAGGAAGTACTTCTTCACCCAAAGGGTGATTAACATGTGGAATTCACTGCCACAGGAGGTGGTGGCGGCCACAAGTATAGCCACCTTCAAGAGGGGTTTAGATAAAAATATGGAGCACAGGTCCATCAGTGGCTATTAGCCACAGTGTGTGTGTATATATAAAATTTTTGGCCACTGTGTGACACAGAGTGTTGGACTGGATGGGCCATTGGCCTGATCTAACATGGCTTCTCTTATGTTCTTACATATTTTTCTAAGTAAACAATTTAAACATTTTTAAATCTGGAGTCTTCTTTCTGACACCTGACCTTCATATTATTTGTAAGAGAACCCGCTCCAAAATAGCTCTACATATGGTCTATCTCTTGCTTATTCCCCTATCAAAAGAGCAGACCCAAAAATTTCTAGTAACAGTGCCTCTCCCTCCTCGTCCCCTGGACAAGGGAAAGTGCCAGAGCTTCCTTTGGTCAGTTCCCTCCATCACACAAGAGAGATACAAAGCACCTTTAAGGCCAACAAAGTTTTGTGTTTTAACAGTTTATTGATAGCATATGGTTACGAAACTTAATTGTTTTTTAATTATTTCAGTACTAACCCATATGGCATTTCAATCCCCCCTCCCTCCAATGTTGACTTCCCCGAGGTTATAGATTCAAGTTCAATACCAAAGGTACTACTAACTGATCAAAATTCAATATATATATATATTTTTCTTTTTTCTTTTTTCAATAATGCTAAAAAATTGTCCAATGTCTTTTTACATTCCACTCTTTCTCCATATATCCTTTAAATTTCCTCCACTCCTTTTCGAATATCTCCAAATCATAGTCTCTTAGTGTTCTAGTTAGTTTGTCCATTTCACTCCACAATAAAACTTTCATAGTCCAGTCCCATTTTTCCGGGAGGCCAACAAAGTTTTATTCAAGCTTTTTGCTGCAAGAGAGAGAGCGCTCTCCTGAGTGCAACAGGATTTGCCTCCCCCTTTTCACTGTATTCATGCCTTCATGATCCAGTCTTTCTCAGCAGGAAACCAATGTGAACCATTTTAAGGAATAACAACAAGCCAGTGAGGTGCATTAGAGGGGGTGTCCAGACAAAATTCACCCAACACATTTCCTTTGTAGACTGGGGATTTTTAAACTAGGCTTCCCAGAGAAGTAGGCTGATACTGAACACTATATATTGCTGTCTCACTTTCCTTGCACTGCCTCATAGGAGTCATAGTTATTTCTCTAGGGAAGACTACAGTTTTGTAGACAAACCCATAGCCCTCAGCAGAGCTTTTTTGTTGTTGTTGAAAAAGCCCAGCAGGAACTCCTTTGCATATTAAGCCCACCCCCTGATGCCAAGCCAGCTGGAATTGCATTCCTGTGTGTTGCTGCTCAAAAACACCCCCAGCCCTCAGTCCATATCACGGTGCCTTCACATTTTCTTGACCAGCACATAAAGCAACTTATGTACAAAAGCTGACAATGCCCAGCCATTTCATGTTTTCCTCTGAGTCTTTTTTGTCTGTATCCTTTATAAAGTTTGCTACCTGGCATTTTTTTTTCACACACACGTGGCCTGGCCTGACAAGGTCTCATTTATGTTGGATCTTGCCCTCATAACAAACGAGTTTGACACCCCTGCTCCAGACCCTTTTCAGTCTGGTTTCAGGGAGGGTTATGGAACAGAAACAGCTCTGTTAACTTTAGTTGATCTCCATATGAGTGCAGACAAATGCCACACCTCTTTGTTTCTCTTATTGGACTTATATGTAGCCTTCAATACAGTAGATTATCTGTTGAGGCACTTGGAGACAGAACTAGGTATCAGGGAAACTGGTTCAAATAATTTGTCATGGATCAGCTTCAAAGAGTTGCTAAAGGAAACCAGTTATCATCAGTTTGGTACCTATCTGTGGAGTTCCACAAGGTGCAGTTCTACCCCCTCTCTGCCTTTCAGTCTCTTTGTAAAGTCTTTAGGGTAAGTCATTCATCACTTTTTTATGAAATTAACATCATAATGACTAACTGCATTTCTATATATCCTTATCCAAGTCTCCCGGTGATGCAGTAGGGGCTCTAAAAGGCTTTCTTCCCATTCAGCCTAGCCTGAAATATGGCCCTTTACTACGTTGTGGCTGATTTGGCCATCTGGATCCATGCAATAGTAACATCGGGACTAGACTACTGTAATATACTGGACATTGGTCTCCTCTCAAAATCAATTTGGAAACTCCAGTTGGTGCAGAACATTATAGCTCAGTTATTATTGGGAGCTAGATGGAGAATGCTACAGTCACTCCACTGGCTGCCCATCAGTCACGAGGCTCAATTTAAGGTATTGATCATCACAAAGAAAGCCCTACATGCCCTTGGACAGTCATATCTGTGGGAGTGCCTCTTCCCCTATGCACTACCACAACAGCTTTGCTCATCTGAGCAAGGTCTTCTGCAAGTGTCAACATGCAAATTGGGAAAGTCAACAACTGCCCATATAATGTGGTTTCTACACTGGGGCCCCAGCCTTATGTAATGGCTTGCCTAATGAGATCAGGAAGGCTCCCAGTCACCTGGCATTCTGTAAACTATGCAAAACCAAATTATTCAAGGCTTTTCTATGCAGCCAATGCACAGTTCTAGTTGCCCTGTTCCAAAGAAGGCAACATTGAAAAACTATAGGAAGTACATATGAAGCAACCAAAATAAAAAAAAAGTTGAAAAACAATTTTTAAATTAAATAAACATCATAATACAGTGAGCTTGTATTAAAGGTGTCATAACTGGAATACTTGCTAAAACAAATCAGATAGGTATAATTGCCTCTCCTTTTCAAGTATAACCAAAGAACTGATTCAGAATGTAGCTCTTTTTCCACAATACAATCTGCTTCTATTACAAACTGACGTGCTAAAGTCTGCTGTTATTCCTTAATTCCTCCCAATGCCTTCAATAGGTCTGCATCTTAATTTACCTAATTTTAATGATGCAGCACATTATACTTTTGGCTTTATAGACCTGTGTAAACTCAAGCAATATAGTTCAAGATTTTTATTTTATTTTTTTAAAACAAAGATTATTTCTAATCCGAAGAAAACCTTACCAGCGGTACATTTACAATTTGCATTACAAGTGCACTGTGTGACACGAAAACAGCTTACAGTAAATGATAAGGAAAGTATACATCTAGTCATGACCCAAACATGCTGGAATGAAAAGTATGCATTATTTATTTCCAGCAAACTTTGCAAAGGTATTTGAAGCATCTATTCCATTCTGCCCACTACCCATTGTTCCAGGCATCATGAGGACTGATTCTACTTTTTAAAAATACTGGCGGCACAAATTCAAAGGCAAACACTTGGACTGATTCATATCATGGCATTTAATGTAAAATGCCTAAAATGATCTATGTAACAAAACCTAGACATGCAAAATAACAGTGATGGGTTTAAAACTGGGCCTACTATAAATAAAAACAGACCCAAAGGACTCTTCCAATTAATGGACTTAGTAGGGTGTAAAACTCTATTCAAGACTGCATTATTAAAAACAAAAGCAAGAGACAAAAAATCCCTTGTCAACACTGGCTCATACAGTTTACATAACATTTAACAAAATAAATAGCCTTCATCTCATGGCTATGAAACTTCAAAAATATGGCATTCAGACAAAGATTAAACAGATGACCTGTGAAAGATTAAACAGATTAATTTCCTTTATAAATCACATAACAAAACTTTTTAAAACAGCAAAATGTCTAATTTAGAAAGTTCCGTAATTTACTTGAACCTTTTACATAAAGCAAAAGTTTATGAAGTTTCAGTTTCCCAGTACATTTGGAATGTTTTAAAAAGTTATTTTGCTATACAAAGGCTGGAACTCTAAATGCTGTTACTAGGTTATAAATCCTACTCAACTCTACGATATCTGCAACCTACATCAGATTGCACTGCCCTATATAGCATATTCTGTCACTAACATAAGGTGATCTGCCATTGTAAAAAAAAAAGAGAGATGCCTGGCAATTTAATACTAACAACTGTATGAGATTAAGGGTGAATTTTAAAACAAAAAAATAAATTGAATTGTCTTGCTATGATTCATTTCAAGGTTATTCTGGAAAAAATGGTTCTCTCTAGACACAGCCATTCTAAAGTACAAGACAGAGATGGTCTCAAAAAATGGATATGATCCAACCCTGTGGGATTTCTCTGAGACATTTACTTAGAATATACACAGTGTGGACACTTGATCTTTTTTGTTTTCTGTTATAAAACATCATTAGTTTACACTTGAAGCACTATCTCCACGGTAAGGCCCAGGACTGAGAGGGTTAATCCTAGGGGGAGTGAGTATGCATATGATGGGGGGGAAGGGTCAGAGCCAATGAAAATACTGAGCTATACTTAGGCGGGGTAGGATAAGCTATGGTGAGTATTACAAAGCTTTTATAGATGACAGATGCACTTCGTTCTTAGCAGCTAGGACATTAAGCATGCCCCCCCCCCACAACATCCACAGAGTTGCTGAAGCAGCTTACCTGAAGTTCACACCAAGCCACTTCCACCCAGGTCTCAGTGTCTAATCCCTTGTAGACTGTTTTGAAAGATCCTCTTCCAAGCTCTATATCAAACTTTAAAAACCTGCCATCTGGGGAGGTGGCCACAGCTTTCATATCGGCTTCCTCCTCCTCTTCCTCTGTCTCCTCTTTCTTAGACTTGCTCTGCTCTTTGGAAGGTTCTGGCAGCTCTTTCTTCTCCACATCCTTGCTGCTCTGCTTCTGCTGGCCGCTGGCCGGGAGGGTTTCAGGGACAGCATCCTGGTCCTGGGGGATTACCTCTTCCCCCAGCCCCTTCTCTTCCACTACTCGCTGGCCTGCTTTTACTCTCTCAGCAATTATCCTTCTGGTTTTGGAGAAGAGAATGATCTTCTTCTGCTGCTCTGGTTCCGAGGGCTCAAAGGTGGGCTCCTCCTGGTCGGAGTCCACCACACTCCTCCGCAGGAAGCGCAGATGGACTAGTTTGGGATCCTTGGCATAAGGCAGGCGGGGGGCCGCGGCTTTGCCTCCTCTTGGCATTACAGCAGGGTCCTTGTCCGCCTGGCTGCCGGCGCTTGGTCCATCAATATTCATGCCTTTTCCACCAGCAGGAGCCGGAGCTGCGGCTGCTGCAGCACCAGCAGCTGGAACCTGGCCGCTACCTCCGCCTGCTTTCCGCGGAGTTGCCGATTTGGCATAGCCCCCAGTTTCCATTACAGCCGAGCGACCAGCAGCCGCTGGAGAGGATGATGGTAGTGCTGGTGGTGCCGCCGGCGACGCTGTCTTTCCTTTGAGGGACTCATCACGGTCCATCCTCGTGCGGAAACTCAGTCGAGTCACCTGCCGGGCAAAACAAAAAGCGAAAGAGTACAGAGGCTGACACCGCCCGGCTCGGAGCACGGCGGCGACCACCTACAGCAGGCGGAGGGCCACTCTGCCCCGCCACGCGCACACACACACCCCCTCCCCGCGCTGTGCCACACCACCGGTTTTCCTCTGAACTGGAGCCCGCCGTCAGAGGTCTCCCGTCCCAAGCATGCCTTCCAGGGGCGGAGCGTTAAAATAAAAGGCCTCCTTCTTCCCCAAGGGAGAGAAGAATTGAGGGCGGGGGAGCTTTGCCACCAGGGATCCTTCGTCTTCTCTTCCAACTCCTTTCCAAGGATCGGCAGCGAGCAGTCCCTTCTAAGGAACGGAGGCGGGGAATCTTCGACTGCAGCGACAGGGACCGCAAGCCGCCGCCTCCCTCCGTGTAATTACGAGGAGCCCATCTCGACCGTCACCTAAAGGCCAGCAGCCGTCGCCTTCGACCCCAAAGCCCTTCAAAAAACCAAAGCTCCTTCCCTTCAGCGCCCCCTCCCCTTCTACACTCTGAAGCCCTTCGGCAGGGGTGTTTCTGAATTCACCGGAGGCTTTTGCTCCTCCGCCGCCCCCTCACCGCGCCAGAGGCTGCCGCTCACCCCATTTCCACGCGCCGAGGACTTCCGCCTCCCCCGCCCCCTTTGCCCACTTCAGTCATACTGCAGCTCCTCAATGGAAAGCCATATTGAGGCTGAGAAACGGAGGGTGGGACTGAAGCGCCGGCAGACCGCGCTAATCAAGCTGGGGCGAGGCGCAGCTCCCCGGAGCTCTGCCTCCAACGAGAAGGCTTTAGCCCCCCTGGCCAATGCGCGCCTGGCAAACGACACGCGAGGTATCTGCAGCCGCAGCCAGGCAGGCTGACTTGGAGACACACATGGGGCCGCCTCCCTTCTTAGCCTACCGAGACGAAGCCGGCCAAGTGTACTGGAGCCTTTGCAGCCTGCTAAAGGCAACCGCGAGAAGGGTGGCACGGCTGCACCCTGCGGAGGAGGGGGCGAGCGAGCAGCGGGCTCAGGTGCTCTCCTTGCACAATGCAGCCGCCTCACCTGCAGCCCGGGCAGCGGGGAGGCCCCCAGATCCCTGGCAGCCCCGGCGACCTACCTGAAGGCGAGGAGGCACCCATCTTCAGAGTCAGCCAAGGAGGCTGGGGGCAGCGGGGTGGTAGAGCAGCAGGGCAACTCTTCCGTCTCCTAGCATGTAGCCTCCCCTCCCCCCACAGCGCAGTCTATTTGGCTAACAGGCTCTGCAGCACCCGCCTCCTCACAAGCGCCGCGCTTCGCTATGCTAAAGAACCGCTCCGTCCGTCCGTCAGCCCTGCCTGGCTCCTCTTCCCTCAGCCCCGGCGGCCACTCGCATTGTCCAAAAGGCGAACACAGGATACCACAGCACAGACTGCGAGGAAAATAGTCCACCCCCGGCAGAGAGCGCGCCTTCTTCCCACTGACCACCTGCGCCGCCGCTTCAGCCGGCCCTTCCCCTCCCGCGCCCTCGCTGCTGGCTCTCTTCTCTAGCTCTGTCCCCCTTGATGCTTTTGTCAATGGCAATCGCTCTCTAATGAGCGCCCCATTTAACTGACAGGCCGGGTGCCAGGGGCGTCTACAAACAGCCAATGAGAGGGGGGCTGGGGGAGGTGGCCCCTTCATAGATCCGCCCAGTACTGCTGGGGGATGGGGAGAGCGGTAGCTCCCCCTCCTCGATTGCTTGCAGGGCACCGCGCCCGATTTCGCCGTCGCCTTTGGGCTCTTTATCGCCGTGCAGCGCTGAGGCTTACAATGCCTCTGCTCTCTTCGCTTATGTCTAAGTGATATTGTTATGATAAGCTTGGGCTAAGGTTTGCGCATGCCTTATATGAGAGCCGCAGCCTATTATGACCCTTGCCCTTCCCTATAATAAAAAGGGGGGGGGGGTATTTAAGCCGCCTAAGAGGAAACTGCGTCGGAAGCTTTCAAGAAACTGATCGAAATAGCCACCACGGAAGGAGGCAGAGTTCGTCTCCCGAGAGAAAGAGTGGGGGGAGGGGGCAGGGAATAGAAAGACATGGGGGGGGGGGGGGGAGAGAGCAAATGAGGGCAGGTCGGAGGAAGTCTTTTTGCTCTTCCTGAAGGCAGCTGTAACCTGCTGCGAGGCTTCTACTGCCTGATGCAAGCAAGCGCCGGTTCTCCTCTGGGGACCTTGTTAGGCAGCAGCGCCTTATTTACAGTCTTCTTGGCAGAACCTTTTCTTCCTAATAAATCTTTTAAAACCACCTGCTGCTTCTCCGGATTTTTTTTTTTAAATTAATCTGCACTTGGTTGGTTACACGTGGAGGTTTTTTTTGTTTTGTTTTAAATGAATTAGTACTCAATGACTGCCGTTGTAGGACACGTTCTCTGTGTGTGAGCGTGCATGAGAGCTCGTCCAACTGAGAGAAAACAAGTTTTCAGTAGACCGGTTTTTACGCCTGTAGGGACACCACTTCTCTAGGGAGTTAATTGAGGGTTAACTACTGTGAACAACAGAAGACCCTACCCACCCCTCTACACTAAATTTTTAACAATAGCTCAGTCAGCGATTGATTCATGTGCTTTTAGGGCCATAGGTGAAATGGAGGATGTCAGACTAGATGTTGGAGACTAAAGGGGAAATTTGCAGCCTACACAATATAAAATGTATTGAATGGGATTTCTCTACAGTAAACAAACTGGACAAAAGCCGGTGTGCAATGTGCACATCCCCCAGTGAGCTTCTCTCAGTACTGGTGGGTTCAGTGAAAAGCCTGATTTTAGTCATATTGCTGTTACTATGATTGTGAACATGGCTTTGGATGCCATCTGTTGGGCAAAAAACCAACAATGGTACCGTATATAAGTTTAAAATAGACAAAAATAATTAACAATGATGACAACTATATGGAAACTGATATGTTTAAAATTAGGATTGAGACAGATACTATTCCTGAGGAAAAACCCTAAGTGAGGATGTCTGAAATGTAAAATGAAATAAACGTAACATTCCATTGCACAACAATATACCTAGTTCTCAATGTGCTTTCCCCATCTATGGATTTAAATTAATATTTAAATATGAAGATTATGGCCATTGGATCTTTCTACAAACCTGAGAAAAGTGCAAGGTTTGCAGAAAGATTTTAAATCTTAAAAAAACAAACAACAAAACACCCACTGGGGGTTAACCCCTCTCCAATGATAAAAGGAGTGCCTGTAGATGCCCCTGATAGCTGCTGCTAGACAACCTCAACAATACTGGCAGCCTTCAAGGAGAGGTCAGAGGCCTTTCCAAGGCTGCTTGGAAAGGCTGATGTGAGTCCCACACACACACAAGTCCTTGCTGGTTCCCCACTGTGCAGTTGCGCACAAATTAGCTGGCGCTTTTTTTGCCTTTGAGGGAGGAGTCATTGATTAACATGGTTGCTAACACACAACTTGCACGTCTCACCAAGGTCCATCTGCTAGCTACTGTCAACAGTAGCCAGCCCACAAAAGCCAGTGTAGCCTTTAGATTTTCAGAATAGGATCTGGGAGACAGGTTCAAATTCCCACATTGCTAAGGAAGCACACTGCGTGGCCTTGAAACAGTTACACTCAGCCTTAACCTACCAGATAAAAGGTAGTTTGATGGACGGGTGGGAAAGAGAGGAGGAAGGAAGGAAAGGTGAGGATAAGGAGGCTACCAGGAGGAGGGGAAAAGTAATACTGCAGGAAGAGGATACAGAGGAAAGTGAATCCTCCCTCCATAAGTCCCTGGTTGTTCCCCAGAAGCCCTCTGGGGATTGCCTCTGGGGTGGGTCTAGACCAACACCCTCTACACACTGTTTCCTGCCTGGAAGAGGGGGATGAGCTGGCTCATCCTATTGTCTCTTCTGCCAGATCTATTGGCTTTTCTTAAGAGGTAGCCCAGGTGCTTCTGCAATGCCATGGGCTAATTCCTCCCCCCCACACACACACTTGTCTGTGAGCTCAAAAAATAAACTTCTAAAATCTGCTTGCCAACTCTCCAAGAGGCAAGGCATTTCTCCACATCTCCCCCTCCCAAGATTCTAGTGGAGGGACACTCTTTTGCAGAAGGGTATTCTGCAGCAGAATCCAAACAAGTCTGTTACAAGAAAGTTGCAAGTTACATAGTACCAGGGTCAGCCCTATGGCGCATGGTGCCCCAGGCAGCCTAGGTGTCCACTGTGCCACCGCTCACGCTGCCCCCCCCCATACCCTTCCCTCTCTGCACACCTCCTCCCTCTCTTCCTCATAATTTTAATGCCTGGGAACACTCCCAGGCTCTTTAAAGGCCGCCTCTCCCACCGATCAGCTGGATTCCCACGTGATCCATGAAGGAAATGGGGAGGAAGCAGCTGGCTCACTTGTCCTTCCTGCTGCCACTGCCCCTGCGCTGATTATGAGGGCCAGCATAGGAGCTGCATGCCTCTTGTGCAGTTTTACCCGCCAATCAGCTGATCGCCAGGGGGGGCAGCCTTTAAAGAACATGGGGAGCACGGCGCTTCACTGCACGTTTCTGGACATTAAAATTGTGAGGAAGGGAGGGAGGGGGGGGACAAATAGAATCATAGAGTTGGAAGGGACCTCCAGGGTCATCTAGTCAAACCCCCTGCACAATTTAGGACATTCACAAATACCTCCCCCTAAATTCACAGGATCTTCATTGCTGTCAGATGGCCATCTAGCCTCTGTTTAAAAACCTCCAAGAAAGGAGGGCCCACTACCTCCCGAGGAAGCCTGTTCTACTGAGGAATCACTCTGTCAGGAAGTTCTTCCTAATGTTGAGCCAGAAACTCTTTTGATTTAATTTGAACCCACTGGTTCTGGTCCTACCTTCTGGGGTCACAGAATACAATTCCGCACCCTCCTCTATAGCAGGGTTTCCCAAACTTTTCTTTCCCATGGCCCAGTTATTTTTACACTTCTCCTTCATGGCCCACTAAAATTTGGAGGTGGGGCCAAGAGACTTTGGGGGTGGAGCTGGAAGACAGGAATTATGTCATTTCCTGTGGTGTCAAGGGCCAAGTGATGTCACTTCCAGGGCATTCTCCCAAACCTGCCTCTTCTTCAGAAGTAACTTCATTTTCAGAAAAATCTCTCCGAAACTTATGCTGAGCCAAAATGCGGGTGGAAAGTGGGCGGTCCTCTCTTTCCACTCCCACACCTGCATGCACCTATCTGTTTGTGTGTTCTTCTCCAGCTTGCAAGCACTCCTAATGCCCATGTTCAATTGCTTGCACCACCTACACACCCCTTCCTCAACAGCACTAGCCAGTGTATGCAGTTGGGAGTGCTGTTGCCATTGCCATCAGGAATGACAGCACTGTGTATCACCCACACTGAGCCCTGGCAGCTGCTCCACCTCAAAATATGCTGAAACATTTAGTAGGCCCTTCCTTCAGCTGCTGCTACTAGAACCCTGACTCAAGCTATAACCAAGCTTGCTTCGTTTCAAAAAAATCTTTCGACAGCTATTTTTCATACTTTTCTTTGGCTGAAACACTGGGAAATTACTGTGAAAGGTAGCAGAGAATTGTACTGAAATGAATAAATTAATCTCCAGTTATATGAAGTTCATACAAGCTTTTCTGTAGTTATCCCCAAAAGGATATTTATGAGGAGCCTGCAGATTTTTACTGGCTGTGTTTTCCATGCCTTTATAAGCAACCTGTTTTGCAGATATTTAGCCAGTGAACTTCTTTTATTCTTTTTAATATCTACAGGAGGAGTTTAATTTTGGTGTCAGACAGCTGTTAAAAGCAGGACCAGTAAAATGGTGCCAAGTTCATAGTACCATCACTTCCAGTGCTGTTGAAATATACAGCAGTAATCTCCAATAATCTCTTTCTGCCCCACACCCCTCACTCTTACTCTCTCACACAGAAATCTAATAGAAAGACCAGCTGGCTACAACTGGGGGTGCCAGCTTTTCATTGGCAGAGCTCCTTTGTCTGCCAGTATGATGAACAAAAAAGTTTCATCCAGTAAAAATGGAAGGAAGGAAGGAAGGAAGGAAGGAAGGAAGGAAGGAAGGAAGGAAGGAGAGAAAGAGAGAAAGAGAGAAAGAGAGAAAGAGAGAAAGAGAGAAAGAGAGAAAGAGAGAAAGAAAGAAAGAAAGAAAGAAAGAAAGAAAGAAAGAAAGAAAGAAAGAAAGAAAGAAAGAAAGAAAGAAAGAAAGAAAGAAAGAAAGAAAGAAAGAAAGAAAGAAAGAAAGAAGAGGAAATGAAGATTTGGAAAGAAAGAACATAAGAGGAACTATGTTGGATCAGGCCAGTGGACTATCCAGTCCAAAATTCTGTCATACAATGCCCTAAAAGCACCAGAATGTCCACCAATGGGGCCAGGGCATTAGAAGCCCTCCCACTGTTGCTTCCCCCCCTCCCAGCACCAAGAATACAGACAGAGCATCTCTTGCAGGGAAAGAAAGAAGGGGGGGGGGAGAAAAAAGCCTTTCTCACCATCAGATGACCCCAGTCAGCAACAATTCTGCCCAGGGGTCATTTGGTAAAAAAAAAAAATAGCTACTGGAATGCCCACTCCCTGTCCCTCCCGGCTGAAAAAAAACCACACACCGTTCTTTGTCGCCCAGGCCTCCCGGGGAAATCTCCCCAAAAGAGCATACTGCAAGGCACATGAAAGCTCATACCGTGAAGAACACTACATGGGTCTAAAGTGCCAGTGGACTCCAGCTTTTCTCTTAAACACTGGGAGGTGGGGAGAAGGAAGGAGAGGCAACCCAGCTCCTCTCTGCACAACACAGAGATGGGGGAAGGAAGGAAGCCAAACAGAGCTCAGGCTTTGCAGCCTGTGTCAGTCTTCAAGGCTAGCTTTTCTCTGCACAACAGAGAGACAGGGGAAGGAAGGAAGCAGAGCAGAGGTCATGCTTTGCTGGGGGCAGGGCTAGCTTTGGCTTTTCTTGTGACCCCATAGTAAGGCTTCCATGGCCCAGTAACGGGTCACGACCCTGCAAATGGGAGACATTGCTCTATAGGACAGTTCTTCAAGTACTTGAAGATGGTGATCATAACACCTCTCAGCCGCCTCCTCTCCAGGCTAAACATCCCCAGCTCCTTCAACCTTTCCTCACAGGATTTGGTCTCCAGACCCCTCACCATCTCCGTCGCTCTCCTCTGGACCCCTTCCAGCTTGTCTATATACTTCTTAAAATGTGGTGCCCAAAACTGAACACAATACTCTAAGTGAAGTCTTACCAGAGCAGACCTGTTCCCTGGTTGACATTTAGCATTCTTGCTAAATGCTCCCCATGCAGACCCCAGTCCCTGCAAAAAGCTTTGATGTAATCCATGTCAGTAGGGTTGCCAGCCTCCAGGTGGTGGCTAGAGATCTCCTGTTATTACAACTCATCTCCAAGTGACAGAGGTCCATTCTTCTGGAGAAAATGGCCGCTTTGGAAGTTGGACTCTATGACATTACGTTTCAAACCCCACCCTCCCCAGGCTCCACCCCTCAAATATTCAGGTATTTCCCAATCCAGAGCTGGCAGCCCTACATTAGCCTCTGCCAGTTTTGACCCTCCACTCCAAGAGTTATCTGCTAGCTCCAGAAATAATGCACTGGCATTTCTAAATCCAAAATGTCACACAATCTCAGGCAAACTGTCTGGAGTGAGGAAGGCAGATTTAACTCTGGCCTCTTCCTTCAAGTCCCGTTGCCAACATTCTTTACCATCAGCTCTGTAAGAGGGTCACCCAACTGGCAAGTGGGGCCCTGCATCCACTTCCAGCACAGCCAAATCTGTTCCCCCTGGTTTCTTCCTGGAGCCCACCTCTTGCTGATGCACAACTGAAAAACTTCTTTCTCTGGTTTGAAAACACTATTTTCCTAGCCACTCCAGCTTCCCTTGCTGCAACAGTTTAGAAAACTGGGCCAAGACAAGCTTCCACTTGGCTCTTCAATTCCTCCTTGTCCTATCACACTCTGCACTGCCATTTCCCTGTCAAGATCTGTTTTTTTCCCACCTGTTCACATGAACATCCTTGATCATGCCCCCTAACCTTCCCATGGAGACAGAACACTTGACACTGCCTATCCAGTCCACAAGCACATGAGGCCCCTCCCATGTATCTAGCAGCTTGCCAGTGCATGAAGGCTGAAAAACAACCACTTGATCACCTAGTCAGATCACCAAGTCAGAGACCTGGCTGTTTTATCATGCCAGCTGCTGTGATTCACTTTGGCCTTTGACAGATCCTCTCTAACACTCACCATTTCCAGCTGCTCTGTAAAACACAAGGCACAACTCATCATTGACTCCTTAGCCTCAGAAATCATTTATTTTCACTTGTCCCTGCCGAAGTCCAGCAGCCCCCTACCAGTTTTCCCAAACTTTCCCAAGTTAACTTGTAAAAAGATGTCTCAAGAGCCCCCTTTCATTGGGAACATCAATGAGGAGAACTACAGGAAGGGTTCTGAACATTTATGTTAGAATATCTTTATAACTTCATCTTCAGCCTCTTCTTATCAAATTCTATTTACAAGCATTGGCACTGCTATGTGATTTGGTTGGTCCTAGCCCTGACCTAGATAGTCCAGGCTAGCCCAATCTTGGCAGATCATGGAAACTAAGCAAGGTCAGCCCACCCCTAGCTAGCATTTTGATGGGAGACCTCTAAGGAATACCAGAGTTGTAACACGAATGTGGACTGTAGCAAACCGCCTTTGAATGTTTATTACCTCAAAAACCTTTTGTGGTAGGGTTACCACCTCCTAGAGATTTGGGCGGTGGGGGGGCAGTGGAGCCTGAATAGGGCAGGTTTGGGCCATAATGCCAAAGAGTCCAACTTCCAAAGCAGCCATTTGTTCCAGATAAACTGATCACAGTTGTCTGGAGATCAGTTGTGATAGCAGGAGATCTCCAGCCAACACCTGGAGGCTGACAACCGTACTTTATGGTAACCATAAGTCAGCTGTGATTTGATGGAACTTTCCACCACTACCAATAATAGGTATTGTGTGGACTATTTGGGGGGTTTTACTTTTGGACTGGCATAACTGCTGACAACTTGTTTCTACAAGCAATGTGAAACTTATGATGTAATATTTAGGCCACACTTCCATGCCTCTTCCTGTCTGATGAGCATCTTGCTAGCTAAACTATGGGACTGAAATTCAGAACCTGCTTAGGTCACCATCACTGACAAACTCATTCAAATCTCTTTTAGTGGAATTAAAGTTTTTTCTTACATCTATTGTCACTGGGCTTCACCCACCCATCCGCATCTAACTAATTCAGGATAAAAGACATTTTTTATTTGATTGTGTATCTATTTGGCTTCAAGAAACTGCAGCTAGAAGGCAAAACCCTAGTCAGTGCAATCCTAAGCAGAAGTATATCCCTTCCAAGCTCGTTGATAGCAATGAATTAATTTAGTTTGGTCTGTATTCTGTTTAGGATTGCATTGCATGTAGATTAGCTGTTCACATGCTTTTAAAAAAAACATACACTAGGTAAAAGCCACAGATAAAGTTGTTTGTCTTTGTGTATTCTTTCCCCCACCTGCTCTTCTGAGAAAGAAGATAGCATCACCCCTTCACCTTAGAAATACTGCTTTGTGAAAAGGGGATCAATAGTAGAGAAGTGGTGGAACAAACGATTATTTCACCCTTTCCCTTTCTACTATTTCCTTGCCGCAAATCCCTGACCCCCTCCCCCTGTGGGATTTTAAGTGCTTTCCCCCAAGTATGGAACAGGTTAAGCACCCTCCCCTCTACCATTTCTCTCCTCTCAATAGCTTTTCTTTTTAAAGAAGAATTGGGACCAATAGCTGTGTCTTAATGCCAGCCCAAAGGACTGTTCCTCTTGGCAATTTGTTGTGCTCCACATTTCAACCATTTCATATAGTATTTGCAGATGAAAATGCTAAGTGGTGGATAGGTATGTCAGCAAGCCAATGGGGCAAGGGGAGATAACTAATCATTACTGTACTAGATGGTGGAGAAAAGAGAAACTCTCTGCAAACTGAGGATGCACCTCAGACCTACCTGAGACAGCACAGAGGAGTATGGGCTGCACCTTACTTCTCACACAGAACCAGCTGTACCAGAGAAAGGGTATGAGCCTGATTCCTGTGCTGCTTTTGCAGTGCCATTGTAAGCAGAGTCTCCTTCTAACTCGATAATACTTGGGAAGCTTAGGATGGCACTGAAAGTGCACTAAGTGTCCTCTAAATCGTGCTTCCACTCTCTGATACTTGGCCTACAAAGTGGCAAGACCAAGTAAACCACATGGGTTGGGTTGGTCCTGCCACTATCCCACTACTAAAATTGCTACCAAAGTCTGCTGAACAGATCCCTAGTAATCTAATAAGAGCTATTACTGAACATACATTGGGCTATCATGTTTCTTTCCTACTCTTTGCCAACAGTTTATATAAAGTAGCATCACCAACAAGCTGAGCTGGAACTTTGGAAGTGGTAGGTAGGTTGTTTTTTTTCTCAGCATGCATTGTGGAACCTTCTGTTGCTGAATACTTTAGGGTTTATTTAGCCTGTTGCCACAAGCAAAATGGGACTGTGAGAAGGAAAAGGTCTTTGCCTATAAAAGCAGCATTCAGAATAAGGCAAAAAAAAAAAGAGATGTTAATAATAAATAAACTCTTTTTTCCAGGTTCATGTTTAAAAGAATACAACATTCTCTTCCTAAAAGGAAATAATGAAAATGACAAGTGTATGTGTGTGTATTAGAATAAAGCGGAGATGAGGAAAACCATGTATACTGTCTTGAGCTCACTGGCAGAAGTTGGAATAAAAAGAGAATCAAAAAGTGTTTTTTCAGACATTTATCCATATGTTCACTAAATATGCTAGGAGGCAGTGGAATTGGGCCTGCTGCCTTAGTGAAATTGGGGCATCAGCCAAATGTCTGAAATGAGTGCATGGTGCACAAAAATATGTGTACACAGCTTCTCCGTGTGATTAGGAACACAGGATCCTGATTCCATACAGCAGGGTGTACATGCACGCTTGGCATGCATAGGGGCTCAGAGCAGACATTTGGCTATACGTGCAGATTCATGGATCTGGAAGAGCACGGGAGGGCAATACCACTTCCTTTAATGCCACACAGCATGAAGAGAGCTAAACTGAATGATTATGTATAACCAGTTGCAATTCTGTGGTCATTCATAATTTGAGCACCCAAGAACGATTCTCTTCTCTGAAAGTGCTTGCTGTTCTAACACCTTCTAATTTTGAAATTTCATTTCTAAAGTGCTCTGTGCATATTTCTGTTTTCTACAGAAACTAGAAACAGCTTATATAAGATGCTAAAATGTTTTTAAAAGTAATATCACTCCTTGCTAAAATTAATTTCAGTCTGATGGATGAATAATACAATATTACATATAGAATTTCTCCACTGAAGGTCTTGCTTGTGGTATTATACATCATAGAGAAGTGCTTGGGTTTATCAAAATAGTCTACATTTCCCTGCAAATGCCCCCCAATCCCCAGCTGTTATTAGTTTTTCCCACACCAGTTTCTGAAACCAAAAGCAAGCCTGGCAAGGAAGGAAACAGACTTCAAAGATCATGTATTTCCACTGTATGTAGTCCTCAAAGTCTGTTCCTCTCCTTGTCATGTGTGCTTTTATAAATCAAAAGTATAATAATAAAATTTTTTTATTTATATCCCGCCCTCCCCGCCGAAGCGGGCTCAGGGCGGCTAACAACATATTCATATAATTATACAAAGGTTTAAAATCACATTAGTCTTAAAACATTCCAATTTAAAACGAATACAAATACAAATAGATTTCAGGTGCTAATTCTGTTCATAAAATAATGGTGATAGAAGTCACCTAACATCAGTCGCTTAGCCGGCAAAGGCCATCCTAAAAAGGGTCTTGCAGGCCCTGCGGAACTGGTCAAGGCTCTGCAGGGCTAGCACTTCTTCCAGGAGCTGGTTCCATAGGTGTGGAGCTGCGATAGAGAAGGCCTGTGTGCGAGTATTTTGTAGTTTTGCCTCCTTTGGTCCGGGGATAGCCAGCTGGTTCTTCCCTGCTGACCTCAGTGCTCTCTGGGGTTCGTATGGGGAAAGATGGTCCCTCAGGTAGGCAGGTCCTCGGCCATATAGGGCTTTAAAGGTAATAACCAGCACTTTGTAATGAACCCGGTAAGTAACTGGCAGCCAGTGCAGTCTGCGTAGCCCCGACTGTATGTGCTCCCACTTCGGGAGCCCCAGAAACAGCCTAGCTGCCGCGTTCTGCACCAGCTGCAACCTCCGGGTTCAGCACAGAGGCAGCCTCATGTAGAGGGCATTACAGTAATCCAATCTTGAGGTGACTGTTGCATGGATCATTGTTGCTAGGTCCCAGCGCTCCAGGAAGGGAGCCAACTGCCTTGCCCGCTTCAGGTGAAAAAACGCCGACTTGGCAGTTGCTGCTATCTGGGCCTCCATTGATAATGAAGGCTCCAGCAGAACTCCCAAGTTCTTGACCCGGTGCGCCGCTTTCAGCGGCACACCATCAAAAACCGGGAGAGGTATTTCTCTCCCTAGGGCGCCACGGCCCACGCAAAGGACCTCTGTCTTCGTTGGGTTCAGCTTCAGCCCACTCAGCCTAAGCCAAGTTGCCACGGCCTGCAATGCCAGGTCCAGATTCCCTGGAATGCAGTCAGGCTGGCCATCCATTAGCAGATAGAGCTGGGTGTCATCTGCATATTGACACCCAAGCCCATACCTCCGGGCAATCTGGGCAAGGGGGCATATAGATGTTAAATAACATCGGGGAGAAAACTGCTCCCTGCGGCACCCTACAATCTAGTGTGTGCCTCTGAGACAGCTCACACCTGATTGCCACCCTTTGTCCCCGTCCCTTGAGGAAGGAGGAAAGCCATTGTAGGGCTAGCCCCCTAACCCCTATGTTGGCGAGGCGGCGGGTCAGTAGCTGATGGTCAACCGTATTGAATGCGGCCGACAGATCTAATAACATCAGCACCGCCACGTCGCCTCGATCCAGATGCTGCTGGAGGTCATCTACCAAGGCGACCAGCACTGTCTCCGTCCCATGACCTGGGCGAAAGCTGGACTGGCAAGGGTCTAGGATGGAAGCATCATCCAGAAAACCCTGCAACTGCAATGCCACTGCCCTCTCAATAATTTTACCAAGGAACGGTAAATTAGAGATCAGTCGGTAATTTGCCAATTCGGTAATTTGTACTTTTTTTCAGGAGGGAGTGGACCATAGCCTCTTTCAAGGGTTTTGGAAAGCACCCCTCAGAGAGGGATCTATTTATGATGGCCCGTAAAGGACATCTAAGTTCCCTTTGGCAAGGTTTAATCAGCCAAGAGGGGCAAGGGTCCAAATCACAAGTTGTTGGGCGTGCAGAAGAGAGAATTCCGTCAACTTCCTCCAGGCTGAGTGGGTCGAAGCGATCCAGAACGAAATCGGAAGACAGGCACGGAGCCTCAAGTTCCTGTACTGTATCCAATGTGATAGGCAGGTCCTGGCGGAGTGACGTGATTTTATCTGCAAAATATTTCGCTAAAGCCTTACAGCCTATCTCTAATTCTCTCACATTTGGTCTGCCTTGAAGCAGTGCAGTAAGATTTCCAATTATTCTAAACAATTGTGCTGGGTGAGAATTTGCAGATGCAATCCTGGCCACCAAGTAAGCTTTCTTCGCAGCCTTGACTGCCATCTCATAAGACCTCATAAACATTCTTTAGGATGTTCTCGTCGCTTCGTCACGAGTATGCCGCCACTGCCTCTCTAGTCGTCTGAGCCCTTGTTTCAGCTGGCGTAACTCTAAGGTGTACCATGGAGCCAGCCTCACACGGGGGCGCAGAGGACGTCGAGGTGAGATCTCGTTGATTGCCCTGGATAGCCAGTTTTCCCAGGCCTCCACCAGTCATCAAGGGAATCTCCAAGGGGCCAGGGATCCCGCAGGGCCATTTGGAACCGTTCTGGGTCCATTAGGCTCCCCGGACAAGCCAAAATAGGCTCTCCGCCCATACAGGGTTGAGGCGGCATCTCCATACGGGCCTTGAGAGCTAGGTGATCCTACCATGGTACCGCTTCTACCGCGATATCATTCACCAAAATCCTGGATGCAAAGATCAGGTCTAACGTGTGTCCAGCCTGATGCATGGGTGTCGTAACAAATTGAGAGAGCCCTAGAGTCGCCACGGACGACACCAGATCCATCGCCTGGTTGGAGGCCGTGTCATCAGCATGGACGTTGAAATCACCCAGGACCATAAGCCCTGGGTACTCCAATGCCCAGCCTGCCACCGCCTCCATCAGGGATGGTAAGGCGCTGGCTGGTGCGTTAGGCGGACGGTAAACCAGCCAGATCTCCGACATCCCACACTAGACCAGCACATTCAATACCCTCGATCGTTGGGGCTGGGAGAGCCCGGAAGGAGTAACCCTCCCGTATGAATAACTTTGATCTGATTGGTAGTTCCTCTAAGTGTACTCCCCTCCACTTCTATATTATCTTAGCAAATGTGGATTGGAAATTGGCATTTAAAGGTGTAATTCTCCTCTAGGCCAACAGAAAAGGTAAAACATTTTGAAACGGGATACCATGAAGAGTGATGTCATGGTGAAAGCATTTCAGCAGTTTCTATGTGCCCTTTCTGAACTTAATTTTGTTCCTGTCTTTTTAATAGGGTTGCCAAGTTTAGCTCAAAAAATACCTGGAGACTTTGGGGATGGGGCCAGGAGACTTTCCCATTCCCTAAAATAAATAAATAAAAATACAGCAGTGCAGTTCTCCTGAATACAATCTTCATTACCTCACCCCTCAGCAACTGACTGCACTTTCACTCTCTCTCTCTCTCTCTCTCACACACACACACACAGAGAAAGCTTTCTCTCACGCACGCTCTCTCTCTCACACACACTTCCACTCTCTCTCTCTCTTTCTCTCTCACACACACACAAACACAAAGCAGCCAAAAGAAACACAGTTTGAAAGCATACACTTTGTGGTCTCACTGGGGCAATTTACTCACCATGGGAGTTGTTGAATGCTGTATACTCAACCAAGTTTTTCAGACTAACACAGGGAAACCAGAAGGTCTATTTTACTGTGAAAATGACTTCTGAAGGGACTGTAAAACAAACAGAGGAACTGGGCTGCTTCCCTTTCCTTTCCCACCACAGTCATGTTGTTCTGCAGGCTTGCCCCACCCCATCCTCATTCAGCCTGTTTCTGGAGATTTAGAGGAACACACACCTTCAAAAAGCAAGCCTTTCCCAAGTGTCTTCTAAGCCTTCGGAGGTAGACAGGCACATGGGGGCTGTGGGAGTGGGGCTTCCCCCCACTGGCTGGCTATCTGGGGGCAGGAAGGAGCCTGCTAAACTGGGGGATTCCCCATTGGGACTTGGGGATTGGCAAGTCTACTTTTTAATTAACATTAATTTTAATAGTCTGTAATATTTTTATGTGGTCCATCTATTTTTGGTATGTAACACAAAATTATATTTTTATAGATCCCCCCGTTGAAGCCTGCATGGCCAAACACATAGAGCAGGGGTGGCCAATGGTAGCTCTCCAGATGTTTTTTGCCTACAACTCACATCAGCCCCAGCCAGCATATCTGATGACTGGTGCTGATGGGAGTTGTAGGCAAAAAAATCTGGAGAGCTACCATTGGCCACCCCTGACATAGGGGCTTTGGATGATAAAAACCTATCACCTGGAATTTTTTGCCTATTTTGTTTGCTTACCCTACAATAATACCTACAACTTTTACGGACTAATGGGCAACATCCAGCCAGCTTTTCCAACTCACCTAATTCTCCTCCTTTCTACAATTCCCATCCCACATGATTTTTCCCCATGAAGGTTCCATGATCCCCAGCCTAGCCTCTTCGGTAATCAAAGGAAACTTCCTTTTCCCTTTTTCAGCAGCAGAAAAGCCAGCTGGGTCTGACTCCGGGTTTGTTGGAGAGAAGGAAAACCAAACCTCTTTTTGACTCTTCCCCTCCAGTGGCTAAAGTTTGCTTTGGAAGGTTTTGGAGAATCAGTGAGATATAATGCCATACAGTCTACCCACAAAAATTTTCTTCCGGGGAACTGATCTAAATCAACTGGAAATCACTTGTAATTCCAGGAAATCTCCAGGCCCAATCTGGAGGCTGGCAACTCTATCAGTGACCTATTTTATGAGTCATTAATACAAATATGTGTAATCATAATATGATGCATCTAAAACATCAAAATGTAAACATATACAATGATGTTGAGTATCAATTGGTAAGACCATCAATCATAAAAACAAACAAGAATTTCAACTATGGGAATAATAAACATATTAACAATGTAAATACATATGCAACAACATTGAGGGTTAATGATGAGACTGTCAATTATAGCAATAATTAGCAGACAGAATACCAGCCAAAATGTGTTTCAGTCAAAATGCTTCCTGAATGATGGAACCATGAATCATAATTTATGAGCACAGCCTTGTTAAGCAAAAGCAAAGTATCAAAACAGACTAGGCACAGATTATTTGAATAAACTGAAATAATCTATGAAAAACATGTGAATGTGGTTTTAATAACACTCATAAAATGAAATCAAGCTCTTTGCAATAATCATGTCATTTCTAATCTTAGTAACATATTTGCTTTTATTATTTTACCTTCCCACATTGAAGCTTGATGTTCTTCCAGTAGCTTTTCTACTGGTTTGTTAAGAAAGTTAGCACATTTTAAAACATGTTTTGGTTTTTGGTATGTAAACCTGACTGGGGTACACCTTGAAAGTCAAATCACAACTATGGTACATCATAGTTTACAATGACCAGTAAAGATTCTGCAGCACACACCATGACATAAACACTCCCACTCTTTTGACTAGAGAGAGAGCGAGGGAGGGAGGAATTGGGCTGCAAATCACACTGTGGATTGCAGAAGGGAGTGATATTCAATGTGATCCCTTCCCCCTCTCAAAGAGCTTGCCAAAAGAGGAGGAGGAATCATGTATTAGATTTAGTATCTTAAAAATGACACCTCAAAAAAAGAGTAATTTATTTGGTTTGTTTGCGTGCCCCCACAGAAGATCACCAAAATAAGGATCCTTTTCACAGGAGGCACAAGATCTCGCGAAATGCTCATGTCAGCTCATCCCAAGTTATGGCTCTGATCATTCAAATGCAATTAATATTCATACTGTTAATCACAGGAGTGGTCGTCTTTGTTTTTGTGTACACCTCAGCTAACATTTTTAGACAAATATTTATGTGTATCAGAGTAAAATATCCTGGGATGGATGGTCAGGTCTTCCAGGGAGGAGATGAACTGGCCAATGGTTAACAGATAGATCTGGGTGTCATCTGCATACTGATGACATCCCAGCCCAAACCTCTGGGCAATCTGGGCAAGGGGGTGCATGTAGAAGTTAAATAACATTGAGGAGAGGACTGCCCCTTGTGGCACACCACACACAAGTGGGTGCCGTCGAGACAGTTCCTCCCCAAGAGGAGAGCCACTGTAAGGCCAACCCTTGTATCCCAGCATTGGCAAGGTGGTGGGTCAGCAACTGGTGATCGACTGTGTCAAACATGGCCAATAGATCTAAAAGCATCAGTATCACTGAGCCACCTCTATCCAGATGCCTCTGGAGGTCATCTGTGAGAGCGACCAGAACCATCTCCGTCCCATGACCTGGGCAGAAACCAGATTGGAAAGGGTTTAGCATGGAAGCATCATCCAGAAAGCTCTGTAACTGCACCACAACCGCCCTCTCAATTATGTTGCCCAAGAAAGGCAAGTTTGACACCGGTCGATAGTTTAGCAATGCAGCCTGGTCCAAAGATGGTTTCTTTAGAAGGGGGAGGACTACTGCCTTTTTAAGAGGCTAAGGGAAGGTCCCTTCAGATAGGGACCGGTTGACAATTTCCCTCAGGGGAACTCGTAGTTCACTCTGGTGAGCCTTTATAAGCCAGGATGGACATGGGTCCAGACTACAAGGAGTTGGGTGTACAGTAGAGAGCATTCTGTCAACTTCTTCCAGACTGAGTGGAGTGAAATAATCCAAAATCTGACTAGAAGATGTGGATGGAGCCTTGAGTTCATTTACTGTCTCAAGTGTGGCCAGGAGGTAGCGGCGGAGTGACAAGACCAAATCCGCATTTTATCACCTTAGACGAATAAGGCAGTTGCCGCATACTTGGGCGCAATGACTTGGCAACAGCGATCCATGCAACGATCACCTCGAGAATTGACTACTGTAACGCCCTCTACATAGGGCTGCCCTTGATTCAAATTTGGAGGCTGCAGCTGGTGCAAAATGCAACAGCCAGGTTGTTAATGGAACTACCTGTACGGGTGCACATTCAACCTGTGCTGGAAACATTGCACTGGCTGCCTGTGGCATTCCAAATTCGCTTCAGGGTGCTGGTTATAACCTTTAAAGCCCTATATGGCCTGGGACCTGCCTACCATCGGGACTGCCTCTCCCCATGTGTGCCCCAGAGAGCACTTCATTCGGAGTCCCAACATCTCCTCAAGATCCTCAGACTGAACGAGGCTCGACTGTCTACCACCAGAGCCAGAGCATTTTCAGTAATAGCCCTGCTCTGTGAAATGCCTTACCTGAAAACATCAGGGCCCTGCGGGACCTGCTGCAGTTCCATAGGGCCTGTAAAACCGAGTTATTTTAACTTGCCTTTAGAGGCTGAAGGGAGGTAGCTATTTCCCCACGGCACTGATAATCCCACTGAACCACCATAAGTGAAGCAAGATCATTCAGAGCAATTAGAAATGCACATCTTGGTCTTAAATGATTGTAAACTGTATTGGTTAATTTTATTGTGTAATCTGCTTTTAATGTTTTATATGGTTAAGTTGCTGTTGTTAGCCGCCCTGAGCCCACCAGGGGAGGACGGGATATAAATTTGATAAAATAAATAAATAAATTTATCATGATAACCTAATTCAATCCTTATATCTGTATTCCCACCAACCCCTCCCCCAGAAGGGCTACAAATCCTCTTTATTTTATTTCTTATTTGGAATAGAAGATTAGTGTAGTAGATTTTATTGTAACGTAATGAATAGCAGAATGTAATGTAATTTGGAATGGCTGATTGGAAGGTATTTCTCTGGTCTGAGGACAGAAGAGATACACTGCACAGCCAATCACCCCACCTCAAAGAAGAGGATGGTGTAAGGATGCCTCCAAGCTGGAGAAGAGATGGATGGATCACGATAGCAGGGTCTCAGTTAATTACCCTCAGCAGTCCACACTTAAGAAGGGTACATCTGCCCATCTATCTCTGATTGTGATAGACAGTACTGACCATACAATGGCAGAGGGATAAGCAAGAGTTTAGTCAGAGTCCTAGAGCATCACATCTGCATCATGCTGATACTTTGATGTCATTTTTGTGTATTCGCTGGAAGTGATGTCACACCTGTTTTTTGAACATTTTTTACCCTGCTGGCACTTGGCAGGCTGACAGGCAATGGATGGAGTGGCTGGGATGTCTTCCTTCCACTGAAGTTAGAGACCAGGTCTCCCTATTGATAAACTGGCTGAGATCAGTAAAAGGCAGCTTTGTGTGTTCAGTGAGAACAGAGAGAACAATCTGCTCACTTTTATAAAGCACTAAAACACTGTGGGAGAATTGTTGTCTGGTACAGAAACCAATGATGCCCTTCACTGGCTTCCATTTTGACAGATCTAGTGTCTCTGAATACTAGGATTATTTTTATAGACTTATTAACCAAGAAACGTTATGGTAAATATAGAATTAAGACCCAATTAAGCACTGAGCTTTCTGACTGACAGTCCATAAAACTCTGCAGAGGCCTAAATATTTTCTTTTTGTTACACTAAAGAAAACCATCTGGAAGTTGATGGTTTTTCTCATGGTATGAAATCTCTGAGCAGCTAAAATGTTATCTTTTCTCATTCATCTGTTAACTGACCAGACAAAATTATTATGAAGAAAAGTTAAATGCATAACAAAAGGCAAAATATTATGCTCAGATTAAAATAATTATGGAAAACAATGCAAGCTATTTTTCTTTTTTGGGTATATTACTTGTCTAAATATCTGTCAAGAATGACAAAAATGTCCCTACCCCAGGAAACTAAAGCTATTTCAATATTGTAGGGGAAAGTTGAGATAAATGCTTTTTAATATGAAGTTTCCATAGCAATTCATGTTCTCTGCTTGTAGTTTATGCAAAGTTTTGCTGATGATGCCAATGTTATATGAAAAACTATAATTCAAGGCATAGTTAGTGCAATTTATTTCTCATATTCTGTTTTCACTACATAGAGAACAATGGGCTTCCTTTGGATGTGCTTCACATTTTAATCTTTTGTCTTTCTAACCAAAAATTTGAAATGAAACACTGTACTCACCTTTCTTAGCAGGTGCTCACTGTACTGCAGGTGTTCCTCCTTCCTTGAACTTAATATTTAGCCTGGGGGTATTGCTAGACCCAGGCCTCCTGTTGGATAAACAGGTGGTAGTGGTGGCCATGGGTAACTTTCACTAGCTGCAGCTGTTGCTAAGCAGGAAAGATTTTGCCACTGGCGCATGCATTGGTAACACTAAATTTAGATTACTTTTCTACACTTTATGTGGGTCTACCTTTGAAGAATATCCAGAAGCTACAGTTAGTACAGGATGCTATGGCCAGAATGCTTTCTGGAGTGAATCATAGGGATCATATCACTCCAGTCTCTACATGGTCTCCCAATTTGCTTCCAGGAACAATTCAAAGTGCTAATGTTGACCTTTAAAGCCCTATATGACTTGAGGCCAACATAGCTGAAGAATAGCCTACTCCCATCCACTCTCATAATCTTTGGAAGCCCTGCTTCAGTTATCTCTGCTATTTAAGGCGAAACACATGGCAACTGGAGAAAGGTCCTTCTTGGTTGTGGCACCGCTTCACTTGGCTGAAGACATGTAATTCCTATAAAGATGTCATAATTTGTTCACTTTGCTCTTTAATAGTGCTACATTTAATCTTCCAGAAGGTTGTAGTTTATTACAATGGTTTCCTATTTGTTCATGGCTATATTAAGCAAAGATAAGTAGTATTTTCCCTCTTTCAGATGAGAACTAAAAACAGTGCTTTCTACATATCTTGAGGATGGAATTTATTAGATGGATTCACACCCTGATCTGGAACAATTCTGTTCCCTTGTCATGCCTTTCAACAGAACAAAAGAATCACCACAAACTAGAATAGATTTGACAATTTGATACTAAAATCCAATATATTATCAAAGATAGGTGCAAATGGAATTAATTTACAAAACAGTATACCACATAGGTATTCATAGGTACACACATCCCAATAGAATTTGGGATATAAAGGGACAAGCAAACATAATATTGAAAATATATTTATTTATTTATTTATTTATTTATTCGGGATTTGTATCCCGCCCTTCCCACAAGTGGCTCAGGGCGGCTTCCAACAATAACAATTTAACAATTTAAATATAAACAATTAAATACTTCACATTTAAACATTAAAACCAATACATTTCAATTCATAAAAACAATGCAGCTTAAAACCAATAACATATCATTTTATATAAACAGATGGCAGGCCAGTTACGTCAGGTTCCATCCCGGCTAGGTGTAGGCTAGCCGGAAGAGGGTCGTCTTACAGGCCCTGCGGAATTGAACCAAGTCCCGCAGGGCCCTCACCTCTTCCGGCAGCTGATTCCACCAAGTGGGGGCCATAACGGAAAAAGCCCTGTCTCGAGTGACTTTCAGGCGGGCTTCTTTTGGCCCGGGGATAGAGAGGAGATTTTGTGTTCCTGACCTCAGTGCTCTCTGGGGAACGTATGGGGAGAGACGGTCCCTCAGGTAGGCAGGTCCCAGGCCATATAGGGCTTTAAAGGTAATAACCAGCACCTTGTACCGGACTCGATACATCACTGGAAGCCAGTGCAGAGTCCGAAGACCCGGCCGAATGTGTCCCCACTTTGGGAGACCCAATAACAGCCGGGCCGCGGCATTCTGCACCAGCTGCAGCTTTCGAGTCCGGGACAGGGGCAGCCCCATGTAGAGGGCATTGCAGTAGTCCAACCTCGAGGTGACCGTAGCATGGATCACTGTTGCTAGGTCGTCGCGCTCCAGGAAGGGGGCCAGCTGCCTTGCCCGCCTAAGATGAAAAAATGCGGACTTGGCAGCGGCTGCTATCTGAGCCTCCATCTTTAAGGAAGGCTCCAACAGCACCCCCAAGCTCCTGACTCTGTCCGCCGCCATCAGCGGCGCAACGTCAAAAGCTGGCAGGGGGATCCCCCCCCCCCCGGGCCGCGGCGACCCAAGCAAAGGACCTCTGTCTTCGTAGGATTTAGCTTCAGCCCACTATATAGCAATGTGTAGAGTCCAATACATTGAAGTGAAGGTTTAAACTGAAAACAAGTGTCCACTGTCCTTCCTGTTTAAAAATAGGTTTTCTTCAGATATATTAGAAAGTTGATATGTTGTCAGTGCATGTATAGATTACAGTCAGCCTTGGCAATGTACATGTAGTGTATTGGCAGCTATATGCGCCATGCGCGGAGGCGACTGGGCAGTCCCAGGCGCCTCCAGCGCGGGGCGCGAAATCCCCCGCCAATCACCAGCTGCAGCGGGAAGTTTAACAGGTCGGGATTGGCCTGACCTGTCCAGTAGGCTGTACTGGGGAGTGTACATAAGCGGGTCCCGGCCCGCATGTTCTCTCTCTTGCAACGTGCTTCCAATAAAGAATGTTGCCCTACTCGCGTCTCCAGACTGAGTACGTTACACTGGCGACGAAGGTGGGATTCTAGCCTCATCGGCTACGTAGGAGACCAAGGGCACCACCTGGCCACGACCGCCGCCGCAGCCACCATGGCCAACCAGGGCGGAACCACCGGTCACGTCGAGCCGTTCGACCCCGCGAATCCAGAGGCCTGGGAGTCCTACCTGGAACAGGTCGAATGCTACCTGAGGGCCAACAAAGTCACGGAGGACAGCATGAAGAGGGACGTTCTCCTGAGTGTCTGCGGGGCGGCCACATTCGAGATCGCCAAAGGTCTCTCGGTCCCCGCCCGCCTCAAGGAGAAGTCCTTCGCGGAGATCAGCAGACTCCTCACAGGCCACTTCTTTCCTCAGCCGTCGCGGGTGGTCCGCCGGTTCCTGTTCCACAAAAGGGACCAGGCTGCAGGCGAATCGGCCACCGACTACTTGGCGGCCCTCCGCAGGATCGCCGGAAACTGCAACTTCCCCCAGCTGGAAGACACCCTGGCCGATCGCTTCACGTGGGGCCTCCGCGACGAGAGGCTCCAGCAGAAGCTCTTCGCCAAGGAAGAGCTCACCCTCCAGAGAGCTTTCAACGAAGCAGTGGCGTTCGAGAGGACCTCTAGGACCTTTCCCAAGGCCCGGACAGATGCCGTCCACCACGAGGAGCTGGACCACGATCGCCCGGAGGAGGGAGAAGCTCACCAGCTGCGTCGCCCCGCCAGACCACCCAACAGAGCAGCCCAACGCCCCCGAGCGCCCGATCGACCACCAGCGTCGGAGAGGGCCCCTGCCACCAAGTGCGCCAGCTGCGCGACCCCCATGACCGGAGAGACTGCCAGTACCGGACCTGGGACTGCTGGAGCTGCGGGAAGACCGGCCACATCGCCAGGGCTTGCCAAGCCAAGCCCAACTGCCGGAGGCCGACCACGCATCATGAGTCGGCGGAGTTTCACTCCACAGACTCCATGTCCCTTCAGGTACTGAACTTGCCCCTCGCCACCCCCGACAAAATTAAAATGGCGGTCCTCATCGAAGGGAACCCCTGCCAAATGGAGGTGGACTCAGGTTCCTCCATTTCCATTATAGCAGAGGAGACCCTGAGGAAATTGTGCCCCCGCCAGCGGCTTCAACTAAGGCCGGCGGACTTCATACTCCGGGACTTTCAGAAGAATCCGGTGCAAATCGCGGGGTGGGCGCAAGTGCAAGTCGAGCGGGGGTCCTTCTATGGCCCGCTGGACATCCTGGTGGTAAAGCGCCAGCTTACCACCCTGCTAGGACTGGCGTGGTTCAAACCCTTGGGGATCCGTTTGGAGGGGGTGGGGCAAACCCTAACGCCCAGAGGGTTCGGCGAGATATGCCAAGAGTTCCCTGACGTATTCGATGGCTCCCTAGGGAGCTACAAAGGGCCGGCCATCTCCCTACCATTAAACCCCACGGTCAGGCCGATTCGGCTCAAGTCGAGGAGGGTCCTGTTCGCCTTGAAGCCAAAAATAGAGGCCGAACTAGACCGCCTCACGGCCCAGGGAGTCCTGGAGCCAGTGGACTACGCCACCTGGGAGACCCCCATCATAACCCCAATCAAGCCAAACGGGGAGGTGCGGATCTGTGCAGACTATAAATGCACGATAAACAAGGCACTGCAGGATAACCCCTACCCAGTGCCGGTGGTGAGCCACGTCTTGGCTGCCCTCACGGGGTCCAAAATCTTCGGGAAGCTGGATCTGGCACAGGCCTACCAACAGCTCCCGGTAGACAATAAGACGGCCGAGGCCCAAACGATTGTGACACACAGGGGGGCCTTCCGGGTGAGGAGGCTACAGTTCGGGGTAAGCGTCGCTCCGGGGATCTTCCAGAGTATAATGGACGCTCTCCTGAAAGGGATCACCGGAGTCCAGCCATTCTTCGATGACGTTTTAGTCGCCGTCCCGGACCCCGAAGAGTTCGGCAACCGCCTACGGGAGGTGCTCCACCGGTTCCAGGCAGCGGGGCTCAAGGTTAAGAGGGAGAAATGCTTGTTGGGGGTCCCACGGGTGGAGTTCCTGGGGTTCGCCGTAGATGCAGCAGGAATCCACCCAACGGAAGAAAAGACCCGAGCCATCGTGCAAGCCCCGGCCCCCACCTGCAAAGCGGAGCTACAAAGCTTTTTTGGGGTGCTTAACTTCTACCATTCATTCCTCTCCCACAAGGCAGCCCTTGCAGAGCCCCTTCACCGGCTGTTGGATAAAAAAGCCCCTTGGGTTTGGGGCAAACGACAAGCCGCCGCGTTTCAGGCGGTCAAGGACGTTCTGGTGTCCAATGCGGTGCTCCACCATTTTGACGAGGGCCTCCCCATCATCCTGGCCTGTGATGCATCGCCTTATGGGGTGGGAGTGGTCCTGGGGCACCAACTCCCGGACGGGAGGGAGGTACCGGTAGCGTATTACTCCCGCACACTGACTCCGGCCGAGCGCAATTACGCGCAGATAGATAAGGAGGCTCTGGCAATCGTGGCGGGGGTCCACAAGTTCCATGAATACCTGTATGGCCGGAGGTTCACTATTGCTACAGACCACAAGCCCCTCCTAGGTCTGTTGGCCCCAGACCGGCAAACCCCCCAAATTCTATCACAGCGTGTGTTGAGGTGGAACCAATTCCTCAACTCATACACTTACACACTGGTCCACCGAGCCGGCAAAGCTATGGGTCACGCGGACGCACTCAGCCGGCTGCCACTTCCTGAAGTAGGTCCAGACCCGGCCCCCGCACACCAGGTAATGCTAATGGAGGGCCTCCCGGAGCAGCCCCTCCACGCTGAGGAGGTCGCCAAGGCCACCCAAAAACACAAAACGCTGGCACGGGTGCTCGACTAGGTGGTGAGGGGCTGGCCAGAAGGGAACATGGGGGAAGAAGTCAAGCCGTATAAGACCAGGAGGGAGGAACTAGCAGCCCACAAAGGGCGCCTATTATGGGGAAGCAGGGTGGTGGTCCCGCCCCCGCTGCAAAAGCGTGTTCTGGAATCCTTACATGAGACCCATCCCGGCATAGTCCGAATGAAGGCGTTAGCCAGGAGCTACGTCTGGTGGCCGGGGATGGACGGGGAGATTGAGAGCTGGGTCCATAGGTGCCAGACATGTCAAGAGACGCGGCCCAAGCCTCCCAGCGCCCCCGCCACACGGTGGGAGTCCCCCAGGAAGCCATGGTCGCGACTCCACCTCGACTTCGCGGGGCCATTCCAGGGGCAGATCTTCATGATAATCGTGGATGCCTACACCAAATGGCTGGAGGTCATTCCTGTAGGGTCCACCTCGTCTGCCGCCGCAGTCCGAGCGCTGCGCAGGGTCTTATGCACACACGGTATCCCGGACACCATAGTCTCGGATAACGGGGCCGTGTTCACCTCGGCGGACTTCCAGGCGTTCCTCCAGAGATATCTGATTAGGCACATAAGGTCTGCCTCCTTCCACCCGGCCACCAACGGCCAGGCAGAGCGGATGGTCCGCACAACCAAAGAAGCCCTGAGCCGAATCGTGCAGGGCGACTGGGACCACAGGTTAGCCGCATTCCTTTTCGATAATAGGGTCACCCCCAACCCGGTCACAGGGGTCAGTCCGGCATAGCTCCTCATGGGGCGCAAGCTCATAACCCGCCTAGACAGACTACACCCCGACAGGGCCCCAGACACCCGTGGAAGTCCCGAGGTCCGGGACGCTGCCAGGGGTTTCTTCGCGGGCGACCTGGTATATGCCCGGAACTATGCCAGGGGGCCCGAATGGGTGGCGGGCCGGGTGCTACGAGTAACGGGGTCCCGCCACTACGATATATCAACAGAGGGGGGGCAGGTATTACGGTGGCACATAGACCAGTTACGCCACCGCACGCTACCGGAGGAACCTGTGGACACTGAAGAGGCGAGACCCGGGGAGGAGCCAACCGAGGGCCGACCTGAGGACACGGCCCCAACACCGGCTTCACCGCCGCACGTAGCGCCGGGACCGACAGAGACCGAGAGACCGACGGAACCAGACCCGCAGCCTCCGGCCACACCACGGCCCACCAACGCACCAGCAGCGGAAGCCGCGCCGCCTCTACCGGACCTCCCCAGAAGGTCCACCAGGGAGTGCCGACCTCCCGCGTACCTTATGGACTATGTTCATTAACCAGGGGGGGAGGGGTGTAGTGTTTCGGCAGCTATACGCGCCATGCGCGGAGGCGACTGGGCGGTCCCAGGCGCCTCTAGCGCGGGGCGCGAAATCCCCCGCCAATCACCAGCTGCGGCGGGAAGTTTAACAGGTCAGGATTGGCCTGACCTGTCCAGTAGGCTGTACCGGGGAGTGTACATAAGCGGGACCCGGCCCGCATGTTCTCTCTCTTGCAACGTGCTCCCAATAAAGAATGTTGCCCTACTCGCGTCTCCAGACTGAGTACGTTACAGTACAGATGCTTACAAGCTTTTTTGGTCAAAATATCCAAATCTTAACAAGAAAATCACCACTCAAAATATAGACAAAAAAACACAACCTTCGTACTCTTACAGAGTTGGTAAAGCTTTTTCAATGATATCCTTCTTGACTGGTCTTCCAGAGGAGATAAGGAGGATATATTCCCTTCAGAAAAACTTGCAATACATTATTATTTGTCGAATGCCCAGAATGTCCAGGTGTTTCTTGAGATTTCTAGGCACTACTCTGAGGGCTCCAATAGCAACTGGCATGATAGTAACCTTTTCCCAGAAGCTCTAACTCTATTAATAGACACTTCCAGATATTTTTACTATAATCTTTGTTCACTATGTCTTTCAAATATTGTCCATGCTAGCCGTGCCAGATTAAACCCTGTGGAGGCCCCTAGGCAGTTGAAATCTTTGGGGCCCCCTTGCAAATTATCTCAAGAGTTGGAGCACCCACCCCATTGCCCGTGGCCCCTGCTGCAGCCTGCAGGCACCGGTGGCTAAAAAGGCAAATGCAATAGTGGGTTGTATCAATAGAAGTATAGTGTCCAGATCATGTGAAGTGATGGCATTGTTTTCCTCTGCTCTGGTAAGACCTCACCTGGAGTATTGTGTTCAGTTTTGGGCACCGCATTTTAAGAAAGATATAGACAAGCTGGAACGGTCCAGGGGAGGCAACGAAGATGGTGAGGGGTCTGGAGATCAAGTCCTATGAGGAAAGGTTGAAGGAGCTGGGCATGTTTAGCCTGGAGAGGAGGCGGCTAAGAGATGAAAGGATCTCCATCTTCAAGTACTTGAAGGGCTGTCATATAGAGGATGGTGCGGAATTGTTTTCGGTAGCCCCAGAAGTTAGGACCAGAACCAATAGGTTGAAATTAAATCAAAAATGTTTCTGGCTCAGCATTAAGAAGAACTTCCTGACAGCAGTTCCTCAGTAGAACGGGCTTCCTTGGGAGGTGGTGGGTTTTTAAAAACCTTGGAGTTTTTTAAACAGAAGCTGGATGGCCATTTGACAGCAACGCGGATCCTGTGAATTTAGGGGGAGGTATTTGTGAATGTCCTGCATTGTGCAGGGGGTTGAACTAGATGACCTTGGAGGTCCCTGCCAACTTTATGACTCTATGGCTGGTAAGGACTGGGAAAGTTATTTTAAAATTTACCATATGCTACATATATGAGAATATCCTTACATTTCATGTTGAAGATGAATAGTTAGCACATAGTGACTAACACAGAACAGAATTCACAATATCTGGCATGCACTGAAAAGTAAGTGTGGATGAGGGTGCATTTTGTGACTCGTTAACTACCCTGATTGCAACTACAAATAGAAATAACCTTCAACAGATATGCATCCTATTTAAAGGTAAGTTGCATACATATTTTATAGGAAGGAGGTGCTCTAAAACTGCATTGGTTCTCATATTGGTATGGGCCACATGTGCCCCATTTCTTGTAAAAGATGCCTCATATTCAAATGAGAGTATTCTATGTACTACAGGGTACTTTCTATTTGTATTTTAAAACATTTATATCCTACCTTTCCTCCTAACGCAATCAGTAACATATTTCTAAAGACATCTTACATAAAACCTGTCAGGTGTCAAAACACACACTCAAAAACTTCATTTAAAATGTCCACAGAAACAAAACAATTCTTCATCAGTGAACCTCAAAAGCTCACACATTTTTGTATCATCCATTTACTTAAGTTCTATCCCATCTTTCTCCCCAGTAAAGACCCGAAGCAGCTTACATTATTCTTCTCTTCTTCATTTTATCCTTACAACAATCCTGTGAAGTAGGTTAGGCTGAGAATGTGTGTGTAACTGGGCCAAGCCAATGTCACCCAGCAAGCTTCCATGGCAGAGCGGAGATTGGAACCCAGGCCTCCCAGAACCTAGCCTGACACTCTTAACTATTACTCCACACTTGCAGTAAATAAAAATAAACAAAGGAGGGAAGAATGCACAAAGACAGGCAGTGCTGTCAGCTCCCATGGAGAATATGTGCATTGATGATGCCAGACTTCCTGGGAGTAAGTCCCATTGAATAGACCAGAGTAGGATTCTGAGTAGACCTGCTTAAGACCCAGAGTCACTGTCAGCTTAACCTACCTTCACAAGTTGCGAAGATAAAAATAAAGGAGGAGAGAACAATGTTGTGAGCCAGTTTGAATCCCCACTGGGGAGAAAGGGCTCCCCTAAGTTTCCTTTTTTTATGCTGTGAGGGAGCCCGCAGCTGCCAAAGAGAAGGAAGTGGAGGGAGGGGTCCAGGATGGAGAAAGCAGCCAGCTTTTCCTCCCCACAACATATGAAAAGAACCTGCTACTGGTCGCTGGGTCCTAGTGCTCCTCCGACATCTTTCCGTCTCTCCACGCCTTTCCAAACAAGCGCCCAGTCCACCTCCCCTCCCCCCCACCACATGCACACAAAGGAACGCATGCTGGGACGGAAGGAGGTCACTGGGCGCTGTTGCAGGGGCGGCAAGCAGCTCTACTCGGATGGAGGAAGAGGCACCAGGAACATCCCTGCTATGAAAACTGGGAGGAGGGGGGAGCTGGCCTGGGGCCCCCAAAGACCAGGAGCCCATAGGCAATTGCCTAGTTTGCCTAATTGTTGATCCGGCTCTGCATGCTAGCACTTTTATTTCCAGTTATTAACATGAGTTTTGATTTCAGTCTTTTTGTAACCTTTGGTTCCTGAAACCTTAAATAAGTTTTGACATGGACACTTCAACTAGAAGCTTCTCTGCTTTTCTTTTCTTCATAACAACAATAATAATGTGAAATTAAGAATATAGTATAACAGATGGGAAATTTCTGGTAATATCTCATATGTATTTTATCTTAACACTGGGATTTTATATTTGCAACAATTAACAGTACAAACAGAAATACTAGTCAGCAGCACCAAGAGTATAGTATCATGTACAATCAGCAGTTCACTGAGGTTTTTGCAGGGGTCTGTACAAGAAGTAACAAAGTTGCCTTTGAGGGGTCACCTGCTTAGCAAGTCAGCAATAAGGATTCCCAACAACACAGCCAGTAAGATCACGTGTTTAAAATAAAAGCCTTCTATGATAAGATGGATGGAAATCTCTCTCCACCATATACTGTAGGACCAAGTCTTAAATAGAGTTACATCCTTCTAAGTCCATTGACTTCAATGGACCTAGAAAGATGAAACTCCACTTACAATGGCACTGCAGTTCTTGCAGAATTTGAAATTATTGCCAGCATCCAAAAGACTTTTTTGCTATTTCACATCAAAACTTGTTTTGATACCACACATGTGGTATGGCATCACAGATGTGCCTTTATGCCATGTGAGATGCTTTCTCATTTCCTGGTTTTTCATTCTTTAATTCACAGCATCATTTATATTTAAAATTATATTAGAAGTTGAGCTAATTTTCTTATTATGCTCAGAAAGCAATAACTGCAGAGGACACCACCAAGTAATTTTTTGCAGCTAGGACATTGTTGCTTTGTCAGGGAAAGGGGACTTTAAAGTGAACATTTCTTTGGATCACATTCTTGAATTATTTCAATTTTATTATTTTTGTTAGAGAAATAAAATAAAGGCATGCATGCACAATGGTTTTATTTTGTTACTTGAATTACAGATATACCACCCATTATAATTTGTGAACACTGAACCATTATTTTGAACTGCTTAACCATTGTGCTCATAAGCTTGTTCTTTGTTTTAAACTACATAGAGATTTGATTAATGAGCAAAACTTAGAAAATTTCTGTAACTATAATGCACTAGAGTTTCTACAGATTTGGGACATTTGTAACAATGGGTTGTTGTCAGCCCTCCACAGTCATCTGCACACCCCTCCCAGAGGGAATGTACGTGTTACAAATGTAACAACATGAGCATGTCCTATGAGGCAAGCACAAAAAATGGAGAGCAATCGCTATGTTTTGTGTCTCACAATGGAGCCACCGTCAGGATGGGACGTAGGCTGGAAGGGGGTCGAGCACTGTAATGTCTCGGTCTCCTTCCCTTATAATTCTGCCTAGTCCCACCGTCATACCTTCCCCTCCCCAGGAGTACTGGAATCCCCAGGCCAGTCATCTCCTGTTAGTGTCCACCGAGACCAATGAGATGGTTGAAGCTGCCCCCTCCTCAGCCCTCCTCTTCTCAGTCGATCTATCTACAAAACTAATCTGCCGATCAATCTAATAGTTATTTAACTAAAAGCCCCACCCCAAATCTTCCCATAAAATCATTAGCTAAAATTTAATTAATTTAGTTCTACAAGCTCCTTAATTATGAAAACCCTCCCAATAAATACTCTTCCCTAATTAATTTGCCACAGTTAAAAATTTTTCTCAGTTTAGCTAATAATCAGCAATCTAATTTAAATAACCAACAAGTCAACCACAATCCATATTATTAGTAAATTGGCAGTTTTAGATCTGCTGGGGTAAGGGTTAGAACAGGGGATATAAACAGGCTGAATAAAGTGTGATAGTTTTAAAGTGTTGGCGCCTATAAAGTGCATTGTTCTTATTCTTGTTTTGTCCTTGTCTTTGGGTGTGCCGGTATCCATATGGAACCCATTCTTTGGGGCAGCAGTTGTGAGGTAGTTGAGAGCGTTCTTGTGCCGGGCTATCCAGCCATCTGGCAGGCCTAGGCAGCCTTCTGCGCAACCTCGGGGGCCCAGGGGGGTGTGAGCCTCCCTGCACCCCTTTCGTAACACAGCCGCCGCCCTCAGGGACCCTGGAAATCTCAGGCGTCTTACCAGCCTGTCAACGACTCAGCCCTTCAGATGTTTCACCAGTCCCTTCAAGCCACTCGCCCCGGTTCGCCGTTTGCTCACAGTCGCTCACACACATGGGGGGCAAGGGGAATGGGTGGGAGATCCGAGGCAGTCGTCCCATCCCCCTCCCAAGCTCAGTCGTCACCCGCACTGCTCTGCACAGCTCATCCGGTATCGCTGCTACCGATGCCAACACTGCTGCCAGACCCCCGCTGATATCCTCCGACCCATGACTCGACTCTCCAGCCTCGGTCACACCCAACACAAGGCTCACAGCCGGCTCGCACCTCCCGCAGCTTAGCGCAGCCCGCTGCAGACCACGCTGCCTGCCGCTGCTCTCCGCTCTGGCCCGGCACCACTGATGACGTTTGAGATGTTTTTGAGGGAAAGGTGGGGTGAAAACATTCAAAAATTTCCCTTCACCCCCCTCAGCCGCATATCATTCAGCCTAGGAACTAGGAACATGTAGCATAGCTTGTGCGGTGATAAAAGCTGTTAATTCGAGGAGCGCTGACGCTAGGACTCCAAACAGAGCAGGTGGCTGCCTAGGGCAGGAACTTGGCCACAGGGCAGGTGGTTCAGCTCCTGAAGGCAGCTATGCCTATATCCTACCTCAGTGCCAGACTCTGTTGGCCTCACTCTGTTGTGGTCAGAAAGGTGTGCTGCTTGGGTATGCAGGTGCTCGGATGAGATCTTCCAAGCACTTGAAAAGCAATGGAAAAGCTCGGATGAGATCTTCCAAGCATTTCCAAGCAATGGAAAAGCTCCTGGGCCAGATGGATATACAGCTAAATATTTTAAAACTTTTAATGACGAATTAATACCAAAATAGCAGAAGTTGATGAATATAATAATAAACGGGAAAGTACCAAATACATGGAAAGAAGCTGTTATTTCGTTGATACCTAAAGAAGATAGAGATGCCACGAATGTAAAAAATTACAGACCAATTTCGTTATTAAATAATGACTATAAAATATTTACAAGAATCTTGGCAGAACTGCTTAAACAACATTTGATAAATTTTATAAAGGAAGATCAAGCAGGGTTTCTTCCCAAAAGACAAATAAGAGACAATATTAGGACTGTTGTAAATATTGAAGAATATTATGAAATACATCCAGAAAAAGAAGTAGCATTATTCTTTGCAGATGCAGAGAAAGCATTTGACAATTTAAGCTGGGACTTTATGTTCGCGGTAATGGAAAAAATGGAGTTGGGAGAAAGTTTTATAAGAATGATGAAAGCAATATACTCCGAACAAAGGGCAAGGTTGTGTGTTAATGCAGATCTTACAGAAGAAATGAAAATTAGCAAAGGTACTAGACAAGGTTGTCCGCTTTCACCACTGTTGTTAATAATAATAATAATAATAATAATAATAATAATAATAATAATAATAATAATAATAATAATAATAATAATAATAATACTTTTTATTTGTATCCCGCCCTCCCCACCAGGGCAGGCTTAGGGCTGCTCACAACATATGAATATAATATACAATAAAAGCATACATAATAAATACAGTTACAATTATAAAATCAGCATTAAAACATTAGCAACTTACATTAAAATTAACATTGTGGTGCTATAACTTAGGTCTTTAGTAAAATTCAGTGACTAAAATATGTCCAGCGAGACTTTCTTGACTTGGCATTAGGTGAAGGCTATTTTGAAGAGGTAGGTCTTGCAGGCCCTGTGGAATTGGTCTAAACATCACAGGGCCCATACCTCCTCCGGGAGTTGATTCCACAGCAGTGGGGCTGCAATGGAGAAGGCCCGATCCCGGGTGGTCTTCAATCTGGCCTCTCTTGGCCCAGGGATATTCAGCTGGTTCTTTCCAGCTGACCTCAGCGCTCTCTGGGGTTCATATGGGGAGAGACGGTCCCTCAAGTAGGCAGGTCCTTGGCCATATAGGGCTTTAAAGGTGATAACCAGCACTTTGTAACGGACTCGGTACACCACTGGCAGCCAGTGCAGTCCGCGTAGACCCGGCTGTATGTGCTCCCATCTTGGGAGCCCTAGCAGCAGCCTAGCTGCCACGTTCTGCACCAGCTGCAGCCGCCGAGTTCGGCACAAGGACAGCTCCATGTAGAGGGCGTTACAGTAGTCCAGTCTCAAGGTGACCGTAGTGTGGATCCCCTTTGCTAGGTCCCAGCGCTCCAGGAAGGGGGCCAACTGCTTCACCCGTCAAAGATGAAAGAACGTGGACTTGGCAGTGGCTGCTATCTGTGCCTCCATTGATAGTAAAGGCTCCAGAAGAACCCCCAAGCTCTTGACCCTGTGGGCCGCTTTCAGCAGCACACCGTCAAAAACCGGAAGGGGGATTTCCCTTCCCGGGGCACCACGGCCCAAGCAAAGGACCTCTGTCTTCGTTGGATTCAACTTCAGCCCACTCAGCCTGAGCCAACCTGCCACGGCCTGCAATGCTAGGTCCAGGTTTTCTGGGACGCAGTCAGGTCGGCCATCCATTAGTAGATAGAGCTGGGTGTCATCTGCATATTGGTGGCACCCAAGCTCAAACCTCCGAGCAATCTGGGCAAGGGGGCACATGTAGATGTTAAACAACATCGGAGAGAGAACTGCTCCTTGTGGCACACCACACACTAGTGGGTGCCTCCGGGACAGCTCTCCCCCAATTGCCACCCTTTGTCCCCGTCCATCAAGGAAGGAGGAAAGCCACTGTAAGGCCGACCCCCTATTCCCTGTGTCGGCGAGCCAGCGGGCCAGTAACCGATGGTCGACCGTGTCGAACGCAGCTGACAGATCTAACAGCATCAGTACCGCCACGCCGCCTTGATCAGGATGCCGCTGGAGGTCATCTACCAAGGCGACCAGCACTGTCTCCATCCCATGGCCCGGATGAAAGCCGGACTGGTGGGAGTCTAAGGTGGAAGTGTCACTTAAAAAACTCTGTAACTGTAGCGCCACTGCCCTCTCAATAACTTTACCTAAAAATGGCAAGTTCGAGACTGGTCGGTAATTCGCCAATTCAGCCGGGTCTGCTGTACTTTTTTTCAAGGGAGGGCGGACCATAGCCTCTTTCAAGGATGTTGGAAAATGCCCTATTTATGATATCCCATACAGGATATCTAAGCTCCCTTTGGCAAGATTTAATTAGCCAGGAGGGGCATCGGTCAAGATCACAAGTTGTAGGGCGCACAGTAGAGAGAATCCCGTTGACTTCCCCTAGGCTGAGTGCGTCAAAGTGATCCAAGATAAAATCAGAAGACAGGCACGAAGCCTCTGGTTCTTGTACTGTATCTAATGTGGCGGGAAGGTCCTGGCGGAGCGACGAGATTTTATCTGCAAAAATTTTTGCAAAAGCCTCACAACCTATTTCCAATTCTCTCATGTTTGGTCTGCCTTGAGGCAGGGTAGTCAAATTCTTGATTATCTTAAATAATTGTGCCGGGTGCGAGTTTGCAGACGCAATCCTAGCCGCAAAGTAATCTTTCTTTGCGGCTTTGACTGCCATCTCATAAGACTTCATAAACGTTCTGTAGGATGTTCTCGTCACTTCATCATGAGTATGCCGCCACCGCCTCTCTAGTCGTCTGAGTTCCTGTTTCAGCTGGCGTAACTCCGAAGTGTACCATGGAGCCAGCCTATTACGGGGAAGCAGAGGACGCCGGGGTGCGATCTCATTGATGGCCCTGGATAGCCTGTCATGCCAGGTCTACCAGGTCATCAAGGGAATCGCTAGGGGGCCAGGGGGCCTGTAGAGCCATTTGGAACCGCTCAGGGTCCATCAGACTTTGCGGGCGAGCCAAAATAGGCAACTGAGGTCACAACTTGTATTATCGAATGTATTGACATTTCATCAATTACAAATTTCACCTTGTAGTCTACCATTTGTTCAGACCAAGAAAGACATGCATGAGATTTTTGCCCGGGTGATTGAAGCTGGCATCCTTCACAAGAATCATATAAAAATTCATTGATACAATGCATTGTTATTGAATAGACCGCAGCACGAACTAATGCTGACATTGCTGATTTCTGTTTTCAGGGTGGTATACAGTCAGAATCTTCAAAAAAAGCTTTCTCATAAAAGCATAAAAGCTTTCTCATGGCAATGACTCGTTCCCCGGGCGTCATGCCAAATGGAATTTTTTGCTGTTCCTGTTAAAAAGACAGCATTTATTTTAGTTTTACAAGCCTTGACAAGCCCCCACACCCACCACACAACACTAAACAACTGGGGTCCATACCTGCGTGGAGATTTTTGCCTCTGAAGGAATATTCTCCTCTGGAGCTTCAGCCAATTTTAAATCTGGAATTTGTGGCTCAATGCAGGCAGAATACTAGAAAATTAAAAGCAGGGTTTTTTCAGTTAAAAGCACTATGCAAAGCCTGTTTCCAATAACCTTTTCTACTCCCCACCCCACCCCTTTCCCCCACCCCTTTCCCAAATTACCTGTGCCATAGAGTTCTCACTTGGAATCAGCTCTTGGGAATCAGGAATCTCTTGGAAAACCTGGGTACTGTAGGGAACAAGTTCCCGAGTGCCCGGGAAATCTTCCAGGAGTCCTTGCAAAATTTGGGAAATGCCAATTTTAGCTAGCATGTCAACTGTTGTCTCCCCGCTGTCCATACTAACGCGTGTCTCTTTGTCAAAAACAGGCCCCAGGAAATGGAGCTTTGTGGGAACAAATTCTTCATCAGAACTGCTCACATATCTCCTTTTAAAATTTTGTCTCACCAATGGCGGCTGGCTGGAACGTACCAAGGGTCTGGCCGGAGTTTCCATGTTCTCAGCAAGAACCTGCACACGTGTGTTCAAGCACAAATGGCTTCTTTCCTAAAATAACCTGGTGAGGGTGGGCTTGGTGGGGGTGGGCCCCAGCCCCATTTGCTATTGGCCAGGGGTGACTGGGCGTGTTGTTAGAGGGGTCACACGGACCTACTCAGGCCTTCTCAGTGGCGGCCCCCAATTTCTAGGGTGGGGCGCCACAGGCGGAAGTTCAATGACACGGCAGTGGGTGGCGCTGGAGAAGGGGGCAGGGGAGGGGGCTACACATGTGATTTCTGGCCTGCTCAATTTATATGCAGGGTTGCTAGGTCACAGCAGGGTGGACGTAGACGCTGATTGGCCTGGCTACATCACGTGGTGTGAGTCAGTAAGGCCATTTCCTGGAGGAGATGCTTAATTAATTAAATATGCGGGGTAGCTACGTCATGGTGGGGCATAGATGGTGATTGGCGGGGGCTACATCACATGGGGGTGGGGTCATGACATGGGTGACGTCATTGGGGTCGTTTCCGGTGACGTCTGCGGAAGTGATGTCACTAGCCACGCCCCCTTCATTAATTATGCAAGGGTTGACACATTTTTATTTATTACAATATTTCTATACTACCTTTCTTAGCTTAAGTAAATCCAAGGTAGTTTATAAAGCAGGATTTAAAAAACAGACAGCCTAATAAAATCTCTACCAATATTAAAGTGAATAATAAACATTGACTACATATTATAGCAGCATATTATATCCTTGAGACTATTTGTGCAAAACACTCAATCATTTCAGACACACATATTCTTTGCTGTTTAGAATAAAAGTAACAAGCACATTGTGTTGTGCTGATATCCACTGGTAATTTTTACCCAGCATATTGCATTTAGATTTTAAATTAACTGGTAGCTAATAGGAAATCCTAATAGAAAATCTTAATTAAAATCCCAGAAATATTTTACTGATTCAACCTCTGACTGTAATTGCATTTAAAATACTTATTTTAGTAGGTCTCCAGAAACATTTTGCAGCAGCTGTTTCACCACCATGTTTGTTGTTTATATACACCTGTGAAAGATAGATAAAAAGTAATGTTGTCTTCTCTCTTGGAACTCATTCTCACTGTACTTTGTGTATTCTAGTTACGAGACATCAGATCTGAAAGGTGTGCATAAAATATTACAACACAATAATCAGAAAATAGCTATTTTACTTCAACTATTTTAATGAGTGGTCTTCATAGATTATCATGATTCCAACTTTCTCCAGTTGCCTAGAGATATCATATTTTCCTGTAGACAGGTTTTCCACAGCCCTCCATGGATTGCCCCTTCTCTTCCCTGAATTTGCTGCTGCAGCATTTAAGTTGTTAGTACCAGTGCTTGGTCCACTGTCCTTATCTCCCAGGCAACACAACACAACACTTCTGCATCATGCCAGCAAAACTAGCAGTCCTACCTCCTCTGAAGCAACACATTATTTTAAAAAATCTTGTCCTGTCTGTATTACAGAATCCATATTACAGCTGTGAAAAGCTAAACTGCACACACTCAAAACCCACAAAATCACTCAACAATTCCTCACAACTTAGAAAGGCAGTCTACAAATATGACTTTAACATATCATCAACACACAGAGGTACACAAACCCATACATACAATAAAACCACACACAAATAAGACCAGTCAAGGAAAATGTTATAAATAAAAACAGACTCCCACCAAGACACTTTAAAGTACATAGCACACCTTCCCTACGCTATTTATGAACCTAGTATTATAATGGCAACAAGTTTTCATCTTACTTACTAGCAGTCAATGATTACTTGAATAATAATGGCAGAGCTCGAACTCATTAGGTTTGTGGACTGGGATGCAGTGTGTCCTTGGTCCTTGTCCCGAAACACCATAACAGATAACCTGAGAATAAGAATAGAACTCATTTATTCAGCTTAATATTCTTATAACAGATATTTCCATAATGATCCTCCAATTCTTCACATCATCAATTCTTCCTCTGTTTTCATCTCCCACTGCCAATTAACAGAAAAATGGGAAAGTATCTGTTCCTTGTTGCATGTGTAGGACTGAAAGACTGCTAACGTTCATTCTTCAGTATGACATCTAAAACACAGATAAGGAGGATTCTTCAGTATTCAGGAAATGAATGTATCCCTTTTGAGACTAAAGAGGATCATTCTTTTGAATGAAAGAATTTCACTAGCATAGACAGACATTGAAATCCTTTGGTATGTCTGATTAGAAGAGCCAGAAGCTATAATTGAACCTAACATTCAATGAACCTAGGGCTTTTTTGAGCAGGAACACACAGAAATGCAGTTCCAGCTGGCTTGGCATCAAGGTGTGTGGCCTAATATGCAAATGAGTTTCTGATGGGCTTCTTCTGCAAAAAAAAAAAAAGCCCTGAATGAACCTGGCACTGTTGTTTACATGAGCCTAACATTGTTGTTTACAGCAGCTGTAGTTTCTTGGAGCAGAGTTATCCTTGCAAAGTGTTTCTTGAAGCATGACTTCCATGATATCCTAGGGGGGTTGCTGTGTCAGTCTGTTTCAGCAGAAATAAATGGGACTCTCTTGGTGTTCTGAGGACTAACAACATTTCATTCTGGCATAATCTTTCATAAACCAATCTTTCATGATGCAACAGATAGCTTTAATGTTGTGTTCTGTTTGTGGAGATTTTCTCTTTTTTTGCTCTAAAAATAATTTTACTTCATAGCATTTGGTGAGCTAAAATATAATTAATAAAGAAAGTGACTTGGTGCCAATGTCATCACACTTGAATCCCTGCTCTGTCATGGAAGCTCACTGAGCTGACTTCGGGTCAGTCTCACACTCTCTCAGCTTCCCTCCTTCACAAGGTGGTTGTTATGAGGATAAAACTGAAGAAGGGAGAACAACATTATCCTCATTGGGAATATACCCTCATTGGGCAAAGCAAACTATAAATGGGAGGAAAAGGCAATTTGATCAATTCAGCAGTAATCTAAATATTCTTAAATATAGTTCCTCCCACCCAGTAGGGCATATCTGAAAAGCAGACAGCTAATCAACAGATAGAAAAGTTATTATTGAAAAGGTAATAAAGGATAAACAATGCCAATGAAACAAAAAGTGTATGTTAGTGGCATTCTGGTACACAATTCTAAAAGTAATGGAAAGATCTGTGCAGAAAATACCAAGAATGAATTAATTCATGAAACAATATGTGAAGATAACAAAAGGAAAGTTTTGCATTTAAATAAAAGTGTTGAATTATTTAACTTCTGTGAGTTAAATTCTGTATGTGACATCATGCTTTTAATTGTTCCTTTTATTTTTAAAAAAGTTTCATTAAGCAGTAATTGAACTGATTTATGATACAATTCCACTGAAAAGAATTTGGCTTTCTCTGCTGCTGTTTCCGCTAATGCACATACTGATTCAAAGCCAAGATCCTGAACATTAGGAAATTATACCTACCTCCCCCCCCCCCCCCCCAATTTGAAAATATCTCATGAATACAGGTTTCCAAGTTTATGTGAAATCAAGCCATCAGTATTTATCAGGGATTTTACCCTAGGGCTGAAAGGGAAAAGGAAAACTATCATTGTATATGGAAGATCATTGGTTTGTGAATGCATCCTCCGACAGCCTAGGCAGCAGTCATTGATTACTTCAAATGATGTGCACAGAATTTATCATTGCTGAGTATGGAAGTAGTTCCCTTCCTGGAGAGAAAAAAAACATCTTCCAGACTCATACATCCCTTTGCTCCCAAAGGATAGGAGTAAGTGACCTTTCACAAATTGTCATGGTGATAGTTTAGAGGGAGGGGGAAAGAACCCTGTCAGATTCTTGTTCTGCAAATAAAACACAGGCTTAGCTCTGTGTCAATGAGATTGTCCACAGGCCTGAAGTTGAGAATGTCTGTGTTTGCGCACTGAAGATCTAAGAGAACAAATCCTCTCAGTGTCACAGGATAAAAATGTATTATTGCAGTGGTCTCTAGAGACCATGACTGTTCCTAGGTTATGTAATTTTGCTATACAGTTCAATGCTCATTTTAATGAACTAGCTTTCAAGGACAAAATATATGTGAACAGAAGTTACCGCCACATGAAATCCTACCTTTAGAACAACATTACTAGAATAAGATTTTCAACATGATCTACCCTTAGGGTTGCCAGCTCTGAGCTGTAAAATTCCTGGGGATTTGGGGGTGATACATAGGAAGGGTGGGGTTTGGGGAGAGACCTCTGTGTGCCTTCTATTCATACTTGTGGACATTGTATGAATTGAGAAGGGCTTTGTTAGTCCTTATGAAGCACTGTGGCACTTTAACTAAAGATTAAGGGGATTACTTGAATTGCTTTTAAATTTAAAGTAGCATTAGTTTGTGAAAAACACCTAACAATAATAAACCATCTGGTTCTTCAAATATGTATTTGCAAAATGTATTTTATTTATTTAAAAAAATTATTCACCAACTTTCTGCCCCAGTGAGGCATTTGGTGACCTTCAGATATTATGGATTAATAAAGGCAATTTTATTTTTTTCTACAAAATTTGTTTTCTTCTACAACAATGTGTTCATTTGGAAGGAAACTGCCCACAAGACTATAATATCTTGTGTGTGGTTCAAAACCATACAGATTTGGATTGATTTTTAAAACCAGACTGATTATGTATATATTTATAGCTTTGTACCACACCATTTAACAAAGCAGCTGCCATAGATTAAATAACAGAATATGATTTAAAATAATACAAAAGTACCACTTCTGGTCACACACACACATAAACTTCAAAATGTCAAAGTAGATAAAGATATTCCATAAAATAACATATTGACCCAGAATAGAGTTATCAGGTCCAGGTTGGAAAATACCTGGAGACTTTGGTGGAGCCAGGAGAGGGTGGGTTTGGGAGCGGTGGGGCCTTAGCAGGGTACAATGCCATAGAGTCCACCCTTCAAAGCAGCCATTTTTGTCCAGGAGAGCTGATATCTGCCAGTTGCAGATCAGCTGTAAAAGCAGGAGATCCCCAGGCCCCACCTGAAGGATGGCAACCCAGATTGTGTGTATATGTAAAGTGTTCAGGTCACAGTCAACTTATGTCTAAGGCTTTCAAGGCACAGATAGTTTGCCACTGCCTTCCTCTGCAATGTCTCCCTTGGAGGTAGGGTTTCCAAGTCCAATTTAAGAAATACCTGGGGACTTTGGAGGTGGAGCCAGTAGCAAGGTTGTGACCAGGGCCGGTCCTCGCACTAGGCAAATTAGGCATTTGCTTAGGGTGCAGGCATCAGAAAATAGTTATTTGAGAAATTCTGATGACAAAGAATGAGGAATAATGAAAGAATGTTGAGGCTAGGAGATTTATCTTTTCTTTTTTTGTGATGAGGTATTTTCATTGGACGTTCAATCCAATAAAATTGTCAAGATCTCAATGACAGCTCAGGCCCTTCATGTGTTTTGCATTTATCACACAAACTTACATTAGCTCAAACTTCAAAGGCAGCTGCTTTTGTTACTGTGTGTAAACTGGCAATTGTAAAGCGGTAGATAAAGGTGAAGAGAAGATGCATCAGAATTTTCATTGCTTCTGATATTAAGTAGATTTTTTAACATGAGGTTTTATACATCTACAGGAAGAAAAGTTGTTAGCAGTAATTTGCATTTTTAATGGCTGTAAATTACCTGACCTGGCACTTTCTAAAAAGCCCCCTTTGTTTTCTTCAGTTGGAACCTTCTCTTAAGTACTTTTCTAATAAGGGCACACTGCAGAAGTACTGAATCCCCCTTATTATACGCTGAAAGGTACTTAAAGCCACCAGACCACAAATCAGTGACATTTTTAATGGCAGAAGGAACTGAGGTTATACAATTATTTGGGGGCAGATTCCGCAAATACGAAAAGGAACATTAATTGCTGCATTTTCAAACAGGGCTTCAATGCATGCAAAATAGCAGAGTCTCATACAAAATGAAGATATGGAAAACACTGGGAAGTTGTTTACAATGGCAGAAATGTTTAGACCTGTAATTAATTCAACAACAATGACTATTGTATAGCAAAAGCTTTTATTCTTGGCATGTTTTGCTTTTCAGCTATAATGCGGCTTTCCATTTGCTAGTGTACGATATGCTTCCATTCTGATTCAGTGATCAGAATGATTCAGTGATCTAGCCTATAAGAATAGTGGGTTTATGGGCTACCCCCTCACTATGCATATAGCTTTGACCTCTGTTTCTGCTGAGCCTGAACTATATTGGTGAACATATGTGGATCAATGAGTTAGCAGTTGTCCTCCAAACCTCAGTCAGAAGTCTACTGCAAAACTAGTGTGGTTGGAAATGCAATTCATGCAATTGGCTGGGGACTCTGCTCACTCACAAAACTTATTGGGTGATCTTGGGCCAGTCAGTTTCTCATCTTCATCTACTTCACAGGGTTGTTGTGAAGATAAAATGAAGTGCACACGTTGGAGGAAGAGTGAGATTTTCAAAAAATGTGATATAAAATCATTACTTCTGGTTACGGTTTGGAGGGTAAACACTGAATTTTGTTAGATTATTATGTTTAGTGCTATAAACATACTGGAGGTGGAAACCACAGATAATAGGCAAAGAATAGCTGCTGGTCTTTTCCTGTCTCTAGCAGTAAATCTTTCAGAGTATTAAAATACCTAAAATAATGCATTTTCCTAGGAGAGATCTAACACTAGCCATCAACAATGATTAATTGCATCTGTTGTGATATAACCACTGATTGTTGAGTCTATGTATAGTGAGCAAGCTCTTGAAAATGTACATACCTGATGTCAACCACAACAGTGTAGCACTGTGTCAGTGAATTCCGTCAGTATCTGTTCAGTGTCTAAACCTGGGCCTTTTTCTTCTCATTGTCTGTTCTTATAGCAAGAAGAATTGGAATCTGGTGAGTAACACACATGCAGGGAAAACCAATATCACTATCAAATAAATACAGGATATTGAAATATCATTGCTTATGCAGAAAACTATCTAGAAATGTCTCTAGCAAAGGGATGCCATTTTCTTTATTGGTGGTTTGATGGCTTAGATAATATGTTGACAGAGAAGTATGCAGTGTCTGTATTGCTTTTCTAACTTGCTGGTATCTTTCCAGGGTAGCTTATTATTAACAGTGAACAATGCATGCACACACACACACATATACTTCCAGTCTCCAGCTGCAAATAAAAACAAAGCATAGCCTGCAGTAGAAACAATCTGGATGACAAGCCACAATTGAACTCCTACTGGGGAGCCTCAAATAATGCATTCTATGATGCCTTTTTTGTGTTTCGCAGAAGCGAGTCAGTGCACATTTGTTTCAGAGATACAACTCCTGACGGAAAAATGGGAACCTTCCCATGTAGTGCAATAAAAATACTGAAGTCAGTGAAGAAATCTAGGTTCAGACCTGCAACAGATGAGATACAGAACCAGGCTCAGAAAGGACCAGGGCAGGGATGTAGGTAGCTTTTGGCAGTGCTTAGTAAACTACACACACATATACTCTAGCAAAATGGATAAGTTTCCTCTGTAAAGTACCAGGTGTAAGGCCTTAGCAACCAGTGGGAGCTTCCAGGGGTAGGGACATGGGAGTGCCAGTGTCATGTGCACCATAATGTCACTTCCAGGAAAAAACAGAAATAATGAATCACTAAAAATGCTATGGTAAAACCATGGAGTAAAACATCAAGTAAAACTAAAGAGCTTCTGGCAATTCCTAGAGTGACATGCATTTAAACAAAATTTAAGTGCCTGCATTTAAAACAAAAACTCCCACCACTGCCTGGAGCAGCGGTGGGCAGCAATGGGTATCAGAGCAGGAGATCTGGCAGTGCTGGGAGGAGTTGCTGTGTTTGTTGTTGGTGGTAGTAGTATGAGATTCATCTTCAGAAGTACCTTAAAGACAGCAACATTTTCCAAGATATAATCTAATCTATCATGAACCTCTAAAATGTGACACAGAAAGAGGTGCAACAATGGCTGCAGCCTGCAGAACTACTGCCTAGGGTGGTCCATGTTGCTAATGGGTGAGCCAGCATCACTGGCTGGCTAGGGCAGAGTGTCCAGGAATTCTTATTTTTGTTATGCTGCCAGCTAGGCTGCTCTGCCTCCGTGCACATGAAAGGGAATTGAACTGTTCTTGTGAGAGGGGAGCCAGGCCAAGGGACTGTTCTTGCTTGCTGACACAGTCAAACATCAAAGGTAGAAGAGCACAGTCTTTTGTTTGTGCATCCAGCATAAAGAGAAATTGGCACTGGAGAGAGAGGGTAAACACAGTCACCTGCAAGGGCTTCTTTTTGGTTCTTAGGCTCAGATCTTTTACTGTCTCAAGTTAAAGCATACTGGATAGTTCGGAGTCAAGTTGCTGATGGGGACAAGGGGGCAGGGAAGCTATTTATCTGAAATTGCCCAGCCCCTACGGATGCTCTTCAGAACTTTATGTATGTTACTATACAGAGACATGAATCAGGAGCAATATTAGCAGATTTATGGGCCAGTCCTGAGTACATTTTCCTAGAAGTCAGTCCCAGGGCAGAGTGGTTAACTTTTTTTAGTGCTTATAAAAGGTTTTATGTATGCTGTTTCCCCAGTAGTTCTATCAAACCAGGGAAATCTCAAGCTTTAAAAGCCAGTGTTGTGTAGCTGTTAGGTTTTGGTGTGTCAGATTCAGACTAGTGAGGCCTGGCCTTAGATATTCACTGTGCCATGAAGCTCATTAGATGGAGACCAGGGGGCAGGGACATGGGAGGCATCCATCAGCCATGGCAATGACATCACACCTAGGGTTACCAATCTCCAGTTGGGGGCAGGGAATCCCCTGGTATGGAGGCCCTCCCCCATTTCAAGGTTATTATAAAGTGTGGGGGGGGGAGATATATCCTCTGGGCACTCCATTATACCCTATGGAGACCAATCCCCATAGGGAGAATCAATCCATGGGTATCTGGGGCTCTGAGGGGCTGTTTTTTGAGATAGAGGCACTAAAACTTCAGCATAGCATCCAGTGTCTCTGCTAAAAAAAACTTTCAAGTTTCAGAAAGATTGGACCAAGGGATCCAATTCGATGAGCCCCGAAACAAAGTGCCCTTATCTTTCATTATTTCCAATGGAGGTAAGCAGCGGTCATTTTGTAGAAAAATAGGTGGTGGAGCTCATCCAAGGATTGTTATGCAGCTGCACATACTATTCAATGGACAAGCAGGTGGAAATCTCAGAAGGAGGAGGTGGAATTCTCAGAAGGGTTCAGGAGCTGTGCTCCTGTGAGCTTCCACTGAATCTGAGGCCTGGAGGGAAGGCATTTAAAAGGTGCACAGTCCCTTTAAAAGTGATGCTCAGAACTCCCTTTGGAGTTCAATCATACTTATCATCAGAGCGTTTTTTGTAGAAAAAGCCCAGCATGAACTTATTTGCATATTAGGCCACATCCCTGACATCATCATTGTTTTGGACAGGGCTTTTTGGTAGGAAAAAAACAGCAGGAACTCATTTGCATATTAGGGCTCATACCCTGATGCCAAGCCAGCCAGAACTGCGTTCTTGTGAAAAAAAAAAAAGGCCTGCTTATCACAACCTTGTTCCTGGCTCCACCCCCAAAGGCCCTAGATATTTTTTGAGTTGGACCTGGCAACCCTAATAACACCTCTTCGGGAATCACCGGAAACTCTGTGATAACTCTGGTGAGAAACCAGAGGTGGGGGCAGGGGGTCTACCAGGGGTAGGGTTGCCAAATCCAATTCAAGAAATATCTGGGGACTTTGAGGGTGGAGCCAGGAGACTTTGGGGGTGGAGCCAGGAGACATGGGGCAGAGCCAGGAGCAAGGGTGTGACAAGCATAATTGAACTCCAAGGGAGTTTTGGCCATCACATTTAAACGGACAGCACACCTTTTAAAATTACTTCCTTCCATAGGAAACAATGGAGGATATGGGGCATTTTCTTTTGAGGCTCATAGAATTGGACCCCCTGGTCTAATCGTTTTGAAACTTGGCGGTTATTTTGGGGAGAGGCACTAGATGCTATACTGAAAATTTGGTGCCTCTACCTCAAAACACAGTCCCCCCCCAGAGCCCCCGATACCCATGGATCAATTCCCCATTATTCCCTATGGGAATTGTTCTCCATAGGGAATAATTGCCCAGTAGACATTTCTCCTCCCCCCCCCTTGCTTTCTGATGACCCTAAAGCAAAGGAGAGGCCTCCAAACCTGGGGATTGGCCTCCAAACTTTTCTCTCTCACACACTCACACACTTACTGGGTCTAGTGCTGCTCCCTCACTCTCTCTCTCTCTCACACACACACACACAGAGTTGCTCTGAAACCAAAGCAAAACAAATGTTGCTGACCCTTCCCATGAAGTACTTCCTGCTCAACTTTAAAAGCACAGACACACACACACATTTTGAAATGGACTTGTTTGCCGGTTTCTGAACATGCCCAAGACTTAGAGCTGTATGGTGGCTGAGGGGGTGGGGCTTCCCCTGCCGGCCAGCTGGCTGGGGGCAGGGGGAAGCCTGTAAAACCTGGGGATCCCCCGCTGGGACCTGGGGATTGGGAAGCCTAGCGGGGACTGCAACTCTAAAGCTCTTTCCTAGGGTTGCTAGGTCCCCCCGGGCGCCTGGTGGGGGGTGGGAAGTAGGGTTGCCATATCTAGGCTGCAAAATTCCTGGAGATTTGGGGATGGAACCTGGGGAGGACAGGGACCTCAGTGGTGTACAGTGCTATTGAGTCCAACCTCTTAAGCATCCATTTTCTCCAGGGGAAATTATCTCTATAGTCTGGAGATAAGCTGTAATTCTAGGGCATCTCCAGGTCTGTCATCCCTACTTAACAGGACTGCAGGAAAAATGCTGAGTTCCAAAAGAGGAAGACCAGGATAAAAATGGAACAACTAAATATGGAGCTACATCACACTGATTTTGTAAATTTTCTTGGTGTACTACTGACTTAGCACTAAGTAGTTGTGCATCTTACTACCACTCAGCAAGTCAAATAATAAATTGTTTGACTTTTAAAGGCATCAGTTATGAGCCTGGTATTTCCACAGCTTCTTTGTGTGTCCTTTGCATACAATATGCAGATGTTTTATGCCATAACAAAGAGTTTAGTTTAGCTATATATGGAAAGATGAGTATGTTAGTTCTAGAGCAGGCTTTTTCCTTCACAAAGCTAAGGAATCACTGGAAGTTCATTTCATGGTACCTGATGTGGAATACAAGTAGGCCTCTTAGACATTAATGAGTTTCATAAATTAATTATGCAATGTGCAACAGTCTCTCCTTTCAGAGGTTTTAAATCTGATACTCACTAACTGCCCATGGATCTCACATTCTTTGTGAACAAAGAATGCAAGGCTTCCCTGTTCTGTTACATTCATGATGATTTCCTTTTAGAATTAATTTCTATTTACATTTTTTTAAAGAAAGTCTTAAAGCCCAGACCAATGCATGATTGCTTGGAAAAGGCCCATGATATGAAAAGCAATTTCACCATGTGAGGGTCACACTGCATGCATGCAGTGAACTGTTTTGGCTTCAGAAACCATACCCAAGGGACAATATCCAGAGGGGCTGCAGCGCTAAAAAAAGGTGCTTTAATTTCTTGTGCTGAAATTGTTTCCCCAATTTGAAATAGTTCCCATGGACTGTTATAATATGGATACTTGTCTTTTTTCCTGTGCACAGCTTAAAAAAACAACATGTGTGAATTGTCCCTTCCACAGCATCACTCACAGCCCCCCCCCCTCCATTTTGTCCTCCTCCCATGGCTACTTTTTGCAGTAAAATGCACATTTGTGGATACAGTCACAGAACCCCAGCATCACATATAGTTTAGCCTTTGTTTTATTAGTTTGTTTATTAAATTAGACTTTTAGGCTGCCCTCCCCAGAAAAACAGAGGTCAGGGTGGCTTACATCACTATAAAATTCCAGTACAATTTATAAGTTACAGATTAAAAATTCCAGAATTTAAAATATAAAATATACGTTATGCTTGTAAATATTTGCAGTTTTACAGGGAAACTCTATGTTTTATGTGCTCTTCTGCCTTGCCTTGGGTTTTTTTTTAAATTTGCTTGGCTAGTTTTTTAATTACTTTTTATTTATTCATATTGCTTGTTTTATTGGCTTTTTGGCATGGGTTTTATTATTTTTTTGGTTGTGAACTGCCTACAGTAGGTTTGGTGAGGCAGCATATAAATTTTATGAATAAATAAATCCTAAGTAGAGGTACACCCAGTCAATGGACTTGGAAAGGTGGAACTCTGTTTAGGATGCACTGTCAGTTACTCTTATGGACCTTTATCCAGGATGCATTCCATACCCCTGATGTTCACTGAGTTGTTTCCAGATCAGATATATTGAGAAAATGTCCAGGACCTAGCAACCCCAGATAGTCCAGGCAAGCCCAATCTCATCAGATCTCAGAAGCTAAGTAGGGTCAACTCTGGCAAGTACTTGGATGGGAGTCCTCCTTGGAATATCAGGAGGCAGGGGTAGGCTTCATTCAGCTACCATATTCAGCTACCTGAATATCCTCCAGGATCCAGGGGGTCAGTCATCAGAGAACTGCATGACTTCCAGGTGTACACACACATGCACACACACACACCTGCACATAAAAACACAAAAAAAATGTGTTGAGAAAATGACACATAGAAAAATAGAGATATTAGGGCCAAGGGCTTAGTAAGATTCTTATTTCTTTTGTTTCTAAGCAGCAGCCCCGCCCTCAACAACATCCTTTTGAAGGTTTTGTTCAGTCTGAGAAGTGGTTTGACACGTGGCAGAGGAAGAAATTATGTGTGTTATTTAGATATTTACACCCTAATTTTCTCAGTAATGGGGACCCTGACGGCAGGAGCGTGCGCTGAGTGCAGGTAGACCAAAGCAGTAACTTGCCTTCGCAACAGGAACGTTGATATAAAGAGCCAACACACCAGTTTGGTAATATAACAAACCGTGTATTATACAGATATTTACAGTGAAGTTATGTACATATACAGTCCAGAGTAGCAAAGTGCTTCGCCAGTAATCCATATACAAAGAGAGAAAAACCACTCTGGTACTCTGCTGCTTATATAGAACAGCCCACCAATCAGCTAACTGCTGACTCATGCTGACTCCTCTGAACAGATCCAGATATTACCAGTCCTTGCATCATTCAGGTTAATTAGTCCCGTGACTCTTGTCATGTGATTAGCTGTCAGTTTGACAGTTCTTGATCTAGCATGCTTCATAGCAGGCTACGTAAGGAGGCCCATCTGAAGGCGACCAGAGACAGGGCTTTTCGATTGCAGCCCCCTGTTGGTGGAACCAGCTCCCAGAGGAGGTGAGGGCCCTGCGGAACCTTGAACAGTTCCGCAGGGCCTGTAAAACAGCCCTCTTCCGGTTGGCATACAGTTAATTGATATCGGGATGCCTGAATATTTAAACTTGAACATCAGAATATTGAACACTGGAATACTTGAAGAATTGATTTAAGGAAAAGGTAGCATAGTGCATATTGATGTGAGTTTTATGTATTTTTATGTATTTTATTGTATAATTATTAATGTATTTTAAACTGATCTTTGTTAGCTTTTTGTATTGTAAGCCGCCCTGAGCCCACCTTGGTGGGGTAGGGCGGGATATAAATCGAATAAATAAATAAATAAATAAATAATACTAACACACCTCCTTAGACTGCTAGTGAACACATGCCTAATAATTCAGCCAGTTTTGCATGTCTTTCATTATACAGACATTTAGTAAACAGATCAGCAGTGTTATCCTCCGTGGCACATTTTTCCAATGTCACAATTCCCCGAGTAACCGACTCTTTTACATTGTAATATCTAATTAAGATATGTTTACTCCTACCTCTGGCACATAAATTTTCAGCTAATTGCTTAGTAGCAGAACTGTCATTAAATACAGTGATTGGTAGGTCACATATTACATTTAGATCTTTCATTAATTGTACAATCCATTCCAGATTCAATACACATTCATTCAATGCACTGAATTCTGCTTTACATGTGCTGCAAGCTACTAAAGTCTGCTTTACAGCCATCCACATAATGAGTGCTTTACCTAGGTATATTACAAACCCTGAAGTAGACTTAGCCTCTGGGTGATCTGCCCAACTTGCATCGCAGCATGCACTCACATGAGATTGTTCTCCAACTTAGGGAGACAATTTTACTTCCGCTGTACCACCCAGATATTGTAATACTCTCTTGGCAGCTATCCAGTCTTTGTTATTTGGTTTTGCAGCCTTCTTGCACAGAATATGTCTCTCTCTCTCTCTCTCTCTCTCTCTCTCGGCTTGGCTTCGCGAATGAAGATTTAAGAAGGGTGCAATCGTCCACGTCTGCTGCAGGCTCGCTGGTGGCTGACAAGACCAATGCGGGACAGGCAGGTCCGGCCACAGTGGCTGCAGGGAAAAGTCTGATCTAGGGTTGGTGCTGTAGCAGTGCGATTCTTCCACAATCTCCTTTTGTCCTCAAGACCAGCTATGCGTGCGTTCTCAAAAAAAGAGACAGCCTGGTGGATGGTGTGCCTCCATGCTTTGCGATCTGAGGCTAGGTCAGACCACTGGTGATGGTTGATGCGACAGGTGCCAAGGGATTTCTTCAAGGAGTCCTTGTACCTCTTCTTTGGTGCCCCTCTATTTCGATGGCCGGTGGAGAGTTCGCCATACAGGGCAATCTTGGGAAGGCGGTGGTTTTCCATTCTAGAAATATGCCCTGCCAGGCGCAGCTGCATCTTCAACAGCAGTGCCTCGATGCTGGTAACCTCCGCCCTCTTGAGAACTTCAGTGTTGGTCACAAAGTCACTCCAGTGGATGTTGAGGATGGTGCGAAGGCAGAGCTGATGAAAGCGCTCAAGGAGTCGCAGGTGATGACGGTATAAAACCCACGATTCGGAGCCGTAGATGAGGGTTGTCATCACAACCGCTTTGTAAACATTGATCTTTGTGCCTTTTTTCAGATGCTTGTTGCTCCGCACTCTTTTGTGCAGTCGGCCAAAGACACGGTTTGCCTTTGCCAGCCTGTTGTCAATCTCCTTGTCGATCTTAGCATCTGAGGAGATGATGCACCCGCAGAATATGTACCGCATAACAGATATCTGGCCGAGACCAACAGGCTAAATGCAGTAAAGACCCTATAAGGGATTGATATAGTTGTATATCCTGGAACTCCCCCTCCTCTGGCTCTTTAGAATATCTGGTATTTGCTGCATATACAGCTCCTCGGATATTGGGGCATTTAGATAGGCTGTTTCAAAATCAATGTGATGGACTCTTTTGTTTAGAGACCCTGCTTTGCACAAGGCTGCTTGTAAAGTCTCAGCATGCAAAGTGGGGGCAAAACATTGCTCAAAATTGGAGCCCAACTTCTGGGAAAAACCCCTGGCAACAAGTCTTGCCTTCCTTTGTACCAACCCATCGGCTAATCTTTTTACTTTAAATAGCCACCGGCACGATAATACGTTTTCCCCTTCTGGCCTCTGTGTGGGAGAAAACACTCTATTCTTGTACAGAGATAAATATTCTCTTTCCATGGTTTCCAGCCAGACTTTCCCCCCCCCTCATCTGCCAGAGTCATTATTTCCTGATAACTCTCAGGTTCGGACACATACACATGGTTTATACTATTGTCAAAACCATATCATACAGGAGGAACATCTTTCGTACTGCGGGATGAAACCCGAGTCTCCTGACAAGCTTTTTGCTCGTTCTCAGATACCTCCTGCTGCACCACAGCAGGTACTGGTTCAGAACCTTGTTCCTCACTATCATTGGTCAGTGGCAGCAATTCATGAGTATTCCCTTCAGTTCCATGCAGCTTAGCTCAATTGCTATGCTCGCTGAAGTTAGCAGATCTACTGAACATCACCTTCTGTTCAGTGTCACTAAACCTATATGCCTTCATATTGGTTTGATACCCCAGAAATACCAATTTTCTGGATCTGGCACCTCCTTTCTGTCTCAATTTCAAAGGAATATTTACCCAGGCTTTCATTCCAAACACTCTGAGGAACTCTAAACTAGGCTCCTTCTTGAACATAGCCTTATAGGGGATATTGTGTGTAGCCTTTGTCCACAATCTATTGACCAAAAATGTGGCTACCATGAATGCCTCAGCCCAATATGCAATAGGTAGAGATGCATCATCTAACATAGCATACATCATTGTTTGCAATATGCCAGCTTTCCTCTCAACCACCCCATTTTCTGAAGGTGTTGCTGGATTTGCCACCCTATGTACAATCCCCTGATGCTTCAACCAGGTATCAAACTGATTTGACATGAATTCACCCCCTTTATCAGTCTGCAAAGCTAGCAGCTGCACTCCAAGCTGCTTCTGTATTCTTTTTGCCCACTGTTTAAAACATTGAAACACTTCTGATTTCTGTTTGAGTACATAAGACCAACAATATCTTGTACAGTCATCAACAATCAGAAATACATATCTATTTGCTGAATGGCTCTTTGGAAATGGCCCAATAATATTGGCATGAATTAGAGCTAGTGGTCGCTCAGACACCCTCTTGCTCTCCTTAGCAACCGGGAATGCCTTGCTTTTGACCTTTTTGCACACTTGGCAGTCTAGATATGCCTTACAAGATTTTACAGCTGCTTTTGGCAGTAAAGACAGCATCTTGCTGATAGAATGAAAACTTGAATGCCCAAGTCTATGGTAGAAGAGGTGTAAAAATGAATCATGGGGGCCTACATTAGACACTGGATCTGCCTTAATGGCTTCACTCCCCACCACATACACATTATCAACCAAATTTCCCTCTGTGAGGATTTTTTCACCTTTAGACACTTTACAGCCTGTGTCAGAAAACTTCACTTTAAATCCTGCTCTAGCTAATGAGCTAACACTGAGCAGATTTGATTGTAATGCCGGCACACACAACACTTCCTCAAGGTCACAGCCTAGTGCTGGAAAGTTTACCCTGCGGTTACACACTACCTCAGACATAGAACCGTCAGCGAGGTTTACATCAGATAACACAGCCTGCCGAGAACATTTCATTAAAGCTTTAGAGGTACAAATATGACTAGTCGCCCCAGAGTCTACTAGCCAAACAGACCCCTGTGCTGTTGTTCCCATAGTCACCAGTTTAGCCTGCTCACAGTTCCCAGGCTTCTGTAGAGATGTTCTTCTCCATCTCCCAGCTTCTGAACAGAACTTTCTGATGTGAGAAGTTGACCCACACCGGTAGCACTTTCTCACATGTAGTATTGCTGAGCTGCTTTCCTGCTGCTGCTTGGCAACGACCCTCTGACTCAGCACGGCCCTTGAATCATTCCCACAGACAGGTGCAATGGCTCCACTCCCAGAATGGGACGCTGCAGTCAGCCTGTCTTGAAAGTCGTACAATCTGGCACAGACATACTCCATGGTCAGAATGTTGGCGTTGACAGACTCCAGAGCTGTTATCAGTTGCGAAAATTCCGAAGGCAGCGATGAAAGCAAAATATAAACTCTGTCGTCGGCAGCAACGGCCTTGCCTCTGGTCTCCAGCTCCACAAAGCAGTCGGTGATAGCCTTAATATGTTCCCATACACAGCCACCTGGCACCAGCAACGTGTGATACATCCTGCATGTTAATGCCATAAGAGACCCAGCAGTGGTATGCACATAAATTCCACAAAGCGCATTCCAAGCCTCTCTCCCTGTCGGCTTCCCTCTCACATATATCAATTGATCATCCCCCACACCGAGGATGATGTTTGCAAGAGCTTTCTGCTCCAGGACAATCTCGTTAGCTGTAGGAGCAGTGGGGGGGTCAGACACACATGTCCACAGCCCTTCTCTCTTTAGGAAAAATTCCATGTGCAGAGAACACACCGGATAGTTCACCAAAGTGAGCTTCTCAACCAAAATAGCCTGAGGTTGAGCCATCTCTCTGCCGCCCACAGACACCCGGAATTCCTCCTCCTCCTCGTCACTCACCGACAAGGACAATGGCACGGCGTCAGCACACTCCTTGGACTCACACTTCACCTCCTGCACCAGCAAGGCTCTTCTCCAAACTCCAACGAACCTCCACAGCCAGGCACAGTCTCCAGGTCTTAACTGCACAGTGCTCGGTCTGGGCCCATAACCCTGATGGTAGGAGCGTGCGCTGAGTGCAGGTAGACCAAAGCAGTAACTTGCCTTGGCAACAGGAATGTTGATATGAAGAGCCAACACACCAGTTTGGTAATATAACAAACCGTGTGTTATACAGATATTTACAGTGAAGTTATATACATATACAGTCCAGAGTAGCAAAGTGCTTCGCCAGTAATCCATATACAAAGAGAGAAAAACCACTCTGGTACTCTGCTGCTTATATAGGACAGCCCACCAATCAGCTAACTGCTGACTCATGCTGACTCCTCTGAACAGATCCAGATATTACCAGTCCTTGCATCATCCAGGTTAATTAGTCCTGTGACTCTTGTTATGCGATTAGCTGTCAGTTTGACAGTTCTTGATCTAGCATACTTCATAGCAGGCTACATAATACTAACAGAGCCTAACTGACTTAAAATAATTTTCCTTTCCTCTATTTTATCCTCTCAAAAGCCCTGTGAATAGGCTTCCCATTTACCCACCCGGGGGCCAGGGCAGAGAATTACCAGTCCCCAGCCCTGTTTCCTACCCCTAAGGAATTCCATGGGATCGAAAGTGGTCTCCACTTGGTGACAATCTATGGTAAGACATAGCAACTATGGAGGTTGGTTTAGAGTGTCACTTGAAATTGAGATAATCACATACTTCCCAGACTCCCATCTGCAGGCACTGCTCCCCAAAGTTCCTGGCATTTGCTGAGGCAGTGTAGGGAACCCTACCTGTGAAATAGATTATGCTTAGAATGACTGACCCAAGGTCACCCTGTGAGCTTCCCTGGCAGTGTTACCCAAAGAGGTCCATGTATGGGGCTAGTAATCTGCCAAGTGTTTTCCTTGCATGTTGGAGTCAGATATATGACTCCAGGGCAATTAACTTATCTGAGATCAATCCAGGCCTCATTTTGGGCAGGAGCTCACAGGAGTGGAGCTCTGGAACCTCTAAATTTTATTGTGCTTTTTCTTTCTTACTCCCCCCCCCCCCCAATACTTGCTTCTGGGCTCCAGTGTTCAAATTCCCTGTGAAAAGTTTGCTGAACACTAAGATCTGACAAATTTCTAATATTTTCCCCACCAAAAAATAACCAAAACATATAAAGCAGACAGATGAAAATCTTCATCACACCACTGTAGCCACATAGGAGAAAGAAGAAGAAGACTGCAGATTTATACCCCACCCTTCTCTCCGAATCACTCAGAGTGGCTTACAATCTCCTATATCTTCTCCCCCCCACAACAGACACTCTGTGAGGAGGGTAAGGCTGAGAGGGCTCTCACAGCAGCTGCCCTTTCAAGGACAGCTCCTCTGAGAGCTATGGCTAACCCAAGGCCATTCCAGCAGCTGCAAGTGGAGGAGTGGGGAATCAAACTCGGTTCTCCCAGATAAGAGTCCGCACACTTAACCACTGCACCAAACTGGCTCTCATAAAAGTATGATGGGAGTAAGGTTTTATTATGACAATTATAATTCAAGAAGCATTTTAAGGTAGATGCTGAGTTTATATAACTTAGCACACCTTCTGGTTATGTCAGGGGTGTGGGGTATGTGATATATGCAAATTAGTTATGCAAATGAGTTGTGCTAATGAGCTCTCACACCTCTTTTTCTACTATATGACCCCTGGATCAATCTATCTAGTATATATCTGGGTCCCAATTTGGGGCAGAATGAATGAGGAAACAGCTGTTAAGTAGGAAAAATCTTTATTCCCTTACCAAGATAAAGAATGGTAAGAAGAGCAAAATGAGACAGTAAAGCAGTTGTATACAATAACATTTTTTAGATAAGCCTTCTTGCTATTATTTGGAGAGAAACTTGATGGAAAAAGGGGACTGGCTAGCAAACCAGGGATGTTTGGGGTAAGAGAAAGAGGATAAAGGAACAAATGAGCTTGCTTCTGAAAAGACAAAGGTTTAATGAGGGAGAATGCTATCTAATAGATATGGGGAAGCAGGCTTGAGAGGATAATCTACAAATTCAGGAGAGCTCAGAAACTATTCTTATGCACTGCATCTTGAACATGATGCTAGTCAATGGGGGGCACCAAAATGAAAGCAGGAAATTAGGATTAAATTTCATTAGAAAGTTTGAAAATTAACTGCAGATCCACAAGGCATTAGAATGAGGCTGACTACATTGGCAAGATCTTCGACAGGTGCAGGATCTCTTTCTCACTAGGAGATAAGGTTATTTGACTGTGAGGCAGATAGGCACTTATGAAGTCCCTTGATTGCATTAGGTTAGGAACATTGTTCCTGCTAAACTGCAGGATCTTGTGAGCAAAAATTCTACTTTGCGAGCTATTGGCATTAAAGTTGTGAGCTACTGAATAAAGTTGTGAGGTACTCTGGTGTCATGTATTGAACATAAGGGATCAGGCCGCATGGCGATCGCTACTGAAGGCGACCCCCGGGTCCCCGGATGGAGCTTGCCTGTCGCCCCGCCCATCAAGATCTGTGGTGGGAAGTTTGACCGACCAGGATTGGCCTGGCCGAAGGAGGGGGCTGTTCCGGGTAATGTATATAAGCAGGGCCCGGCCCACGTGTGCTCTCTCTTGTAATGTGCTAAGGAATAAACTATGTTGCCTTCCAACCGTCTCGGTTCTCAGTACATTACACTGGCAACGAAGGTGGGATCCTAGCTAACCATTCCCGAGAGGCTTAGCGGATCCAGGTGGAGACGTCGAAGGCAAATCGGTTGGAGACCGACGCGCCTGCCACCGCAGCCACCATGGCTAATCAGAGCGGAACCATGGGCCGGCTCGAAGAGTTCAACCCCGCTACCCCGGAGAGGTGGGAGACCTACACTGAGCGGGTCGCATGCTACCTGCGAGCAAACAGGATAACGGAGGACAGCCTGAAGAGAGATGTCCTCCTGAGCGTCTGCGGAGAGGCCATGTTCAAGATCGCCAAGGGTCTCTCGGCCCCCACGAGGATCACGGAGAAGACGTACGAGGAGATAATCAGACTCCTCACCGGACACTTCTTGCCCCAACCCTCACTCATAGCCCGCAGGTTCCTCTTCCACAAGAGGGATCAAGAGGCAGGAGAATCGGCAGCGGACTACCTGGCTGCTCTCTGCCAAATTGCGGGCAACTGCAGCTACGAAAAGCTGGAAGAAACCCTGAGGGACCGCTTCGCCTGGGGCCTGAGGGATGAAAGACTGCAACAGAAGCTCTTCGTGAGGGAAGAGCTCACCCTCCAGAGCGCTTTCAACGAGGCCGTTGCGTTCAAATGGACCATGAGGACCTTCCCCAAAATGAGGGCTGAGGCCATCCACCAGGAAGAGATGGGGCCCAGCCAAACAGACGACAAAGAGGCACTCCAGCTACGCCGCCCGATGGGGACGGGCCCACGTGCGCCCCAGCGACCCCGAGCAACCGACAGACCAGCAGCCACACGATCGACAGAACTGTCCCTACCGCAACGTGGTCTGCAGGATCTGTGGCAAGATGGGCCACATCACAAGGGCCTGCCGGGCCAAGAACACCCACCGCCGCCAGGCAAATCACCAGGAATCGACCGAGGACCACTCGATCGCCTCAACCTCCGTGCAGGTAATGAACTTGCCCGACGATACCCCCCCAAAGGTCAAGGTTTTGGTCAGGATCGAGGGCAACCCCTGCCTGATGGAACTGGACTCAGGTTCCTGCAACTCCATCATCTCGGAGAAATCCTTAAGGAAGCTGTGCCCACGTGGCCTGCCCAGACTGCGACCGGCAAGCTTCGTGCTTTGGGACTTTCAAAAGAACCCCGTTGAAATCCTGGGGTGGGCAACGGTGGGGGTGGAGTACAACGGGTTTAGGGATAAACTCGACATATTGGTGGTTAAAAGGAGGCAGCTCACCACCTTGTTGGGCCTGGCCTGGTTCCAGCCGCTGGGAATAAAGACTGTGAGGGTGCAACAGCTGGGGATGCGGGGGTTCAAAAATATGTCCCGGGAGTTCCCGAAGGTGTTTGATGGGGCCCTGGGGTGCTACAAGGGCCCTCCCATATCCTTACCCCTCGATCCCCACATGCGACCCGTAAGGCTGAAGGCCAGGCGGGTTCCATTCGCTCTGAAGCCTAAAATAGAAGCGGAGCTAGACCGCTTCACAGCCCAGGGAGTGCTGGAGCCCGTGGCCTATGCAACATGGGAAACCCCAATTGTTACTCCGGTGAAGCCGAACGGGGAGGTGCGCATATGCGCCCATTACAAGTGCACCATTAACAAGGCACTGCAGTAGGCGTTCCAGTAATCATCCACGTTCTGGCAGCCCTAGCGAGGTCCAAAATTTTGGGAAGCTAGACTTGGCCAAGGCGTACCAGCAGCTGTCAGTGGACGCCGCTACGGCAGAAGCGCAGACCATTGTAACCCACAGGGGGGCGTTTAAGGTACGGCAGTTGCAGTTTGGGTTGAGCATGGCCCCGGGGTGTTTCAGAGCCTGATGGACTCTCTCCTCAAAGAAATTCCCTGGGTGCAACCATTTTTCAATGACGTTTTGATCACCGCACCGGACGCGGAGCAATTTAGCAACCGGCTGCGAGAAGTCCTCCTCCGTTTCCATGAGGCCGGCCTGAAGGTCAAGAGAGAAAAGTGTTCCCTCGGGGGAACGAGGGTGGAGTTTCTGGGGTTCGCGGTGGATGCAGCGGGAATCCACCCGACGCCGGACAAAACCAGAGCCATAGTGGGAGCCCCCACCCCCAAGAGCAAGGCGGAGCTACAAAGTTTCTTGGGGTTATTAAATTTCTATCATTCGTTCTTACCCCACAAAGCCGCCATAGCAGAACCCCTCCACAGACTCCTAGACAAAAATGCCCCGTGGGTCTGGGGAAAGAAGCAGGACGTAGCGTTCCAGGCTGTCAAGGGGCTGCTCGTGTCTAACAATGTGCTCCACCATTTTGATGAGAGCCTACCAGTGATCTTAGCATGTGACGCGTCACCATACGGGGTGGGTGCCATCCTGGGTCACCAACTCCCGGACGGGAGGGAGGTCCCGGTAGCCTACTACTCAAGGACCCTGACCCCCGTGGAGTGGAATTACGCCCAAATTGATAAAGAGGCCTTAGCGATCGTGGCAGGGGTTCATAAGCTTAACGACTACCTGTACGGGAGACGTTTCACCATAGCCACAGACCACAAACCGCTCCTGGGCCTCCTAGCCCCAGACCGCCAAATGCCCCAGATTCTCTCACAGCAGGTTTTGTGGTGGAATCAGTTCCTCAATTCTTATACATATGCCCTGGTCCACCAACCGGGCAAGGCGATGGGACACGCAGACATTCTCAGTCGCCTACCGCTACCCTCCACAGACCCCGACCCGGCCCCTGCCCACCATGTGATGCTCATCGAAACGCTACCAGAGAGACCCCTACATGCGGCAGAGGTAACAAAAGCCATGGGGCGAGACAAAGTACTCGCTCGGGTCCTCAACTGGGTGGTGAGGGGCTGGCCAGAGGGAAAACAGGGCGAAGAGTTCAGGTCATACACAACACGCAAGAAAGAACTATCAGCCTACAAGGGATGTCTGTTATGGGGGAGCAGGGTGGTGATCCCCCCCCCTGCTGCGGAAACAAGTGCTGGGGGCCCTTCATGAAACACATCCAGGGATTGTACGGATGAAGGTTTTAGCACACAGCTATGTTTGGTGGCCAGGGATGGATGAGGAAATAGAGGGGTGGGTCCGGAGGTGCAAGGCATGCCAGGAGTCCCGACCCAAACCGCCTAGTGCCCCTGCTCAACACTGGGAAGCACACAGGAAGCTGTGGTCTAGACTACACACAGACTTTGCAGGACCCTTTCAGGGCCAAATATTCTTCATCTTGGTGGATGCATACACCAAGTGGTTGGAGGTTATCCCGGTAGCTTCAACTTCGATGGCGGCGGCGATCTGGGCACTACGCAGGGTCCTGAGCACACATGGCATCCCAGACACCATTGTCTCGGACAACAGGACAGCCTTCACATCCCAGGAATTCCGGGAATTCATGCAGAGATACCTGATACAACACACTTGGTCCGCCCCCTTCCATCCGGCCACCAATGGCCAAGCCGAGCGGATGGTGCACACGACAAAAGAAGCACAGGGCCGCATCGTGCAGGAGGACTGGGACCACCGCCTAGCCACCTTCCTATTTGATAATAGGATAACTCCCAACCCCGTCATGGGGGTCAGCCCAGCCGAGCTGTTAATGGGACGGAAGCTAATCACTAGATTAGATAGGCTGCACCCCGACCGAGCCACCGACATCCGCAATTCCCCAGAGATTAGGGAGGCGTCCAGGGGATTCTTCCTGGGGGACCCAGTATAAGCTAGGAACTATGCGAGCGGCCCCGAGTGGGTAGAAGGCTGGGTAATAGGATCCCGCCACTACAAGGTGTCCACAGCGGGAGGCAGTGTACTGCGGAGGCATTTAGACCAACTACGGCGCCGCACCTTGCCGGAGGAACCGGCCGCAATACGGAGCGAGGAGGAGCTCACAGCCGCGCCCCCACCGAGATCTACCCCAACGCCGCTGACCGCTCCGGCCGAGCAAGAAGTAGAGCCCAACCGTCGCGAGGGCGACCCCCAGGGAGCGGGGATACCAGACGAGCCGCCAGGCGCAGACAACCCGCAGCCAGCGGAAACCGTCGCCCAGTCTGCAGGGACGGCCGTGGCCCCGGCGGAACCGGCGCCTGTTCCGACTCCACCCGCCATCCTAAGGAGGTCCACCCGGGAGCGCAAGGCCCCCGCGTACTTGCGGGACTATGTGTCCTGAGCTGGGGGGGAGGAGTGTTATGTATTGAACATAAGGGATCAGGCCACATGGCGATCGCTACTGAAGGCAACCCCCAGGTCCCCGGATGGAGCTCGCCTGTTGCCCCACCCATCAAGATCTGTGGCGGGAAGTTTGACCGACCAGGATTGGCCTGGTCGAAGGAGGGGGCTGTTCCGGGTAATGTATATAAGCGGGGCCCGGCCCGCATGTGCTCTCTCTTGTAATGTGCTACGGAATAAACTATGTTGCCTTCCAACCGTCTCGGTTCTCAGTACATTACATCTGGGGTCATTTTTCCTGAGTCAAGACAAAAATGTGTGTGCTGGAGGCTAAAAATCTGTGAGCTAGATCAGGTTAACTCAGTTTAGAGGAAACACTGTTTAGGAGATGGAAATTTTTTACATGGTCAGAGGTTTTTTTTTTATTGTCCTCCAAAACCTATGAGATTTAGTTATTCCAAATTCAGAAGGGCTCTGGAACTCTGATGGAGATATGAATAACTGGCTTGGGCAGTTGGACTGTTCTCATTAAGGAGTGCCATGGCCATGACACTTCTCTCAGAGACCCTGAGCCAGTTATCAAAAATAAAATTTTAATTCAAGATCCTGGCACTCAATAGCCCAGAGTTAGAGTTGAGGGGAGGAGCTCACCACCACGGAACAGCACATTGACCTAGCTAGTACACTTATGCAGGCGAAAGTATCAAGAAAAGCAAGCAGTTGAGAAAGAGTCATGTCAAAGCTGTGCGCAAATTGGCTTTAAAGGGTGTTAAAGCAGTAGAAGTCAAATCACAACTGAAGAATCTTTGAAGGAAATAGATGACTCTACTCCCTTAGTTGGAGGTCTGATGGTAAGGGCAGACTCAAGGGAGTTCAATGTCATATGTAAATCATTACTTTGTCCCCCTAATAGTATTGAACAGGGGGCACCAAAGTTACAGTTGCTGTCCCACCTGGCCCAGGCAAGTTGTGCTTAGCCTATGGGAAAGCAATGTGCTGCTCAACTGAATTGCACAGATCCAGTGGAAGGTGGCATACTGCTGGCCCATGTCACACCCAGCCAAGTTGGTCTTGGCTGAGGGGACTTGCCATTTTTTAAGTCCCCAGAATTAATGGTTCCTGTTTGAAGAGCTACATCAGGAGGCAACTTTTCTCCCTGACCCCTATTGGGGTGATCCCCTACCCCCCATGTAATTACTGGGAATCTGAACAATAGTACTTTAAATGAGACACCATTGGGGTTTATAACTTATTTTTAATGTGACTGGTTTTAGTGATTTAAATGTATGTATTTTGTTCTTGTGTTGTACATTGCCTAGAGCTGAACACTAGCTGGGATGGGGCGATCCATTAGGTTGAATTATAATAATTAGTAAAGATGTCTCCTGCACAAAGGTTTTAGGTTTTCCACAGGCAATAAGATACAGACTGCAAAATTACACCACTGCAGAAGGGCAAAACAAGTTCTTTGCTTACTTCTGCAAAGCGAGACAGAAGGCATCATTCTGCAGAATTAGCTCTTAAAAGCAATGGAGCCATTGTTGGTAAGAAAATAGAATGTTTGCTTTACTAGTCACATTTTCTGCAGTCTTCTTCACCGTTTACCCTCAAAAATACTTGTTTTTCTTGAGTAGCATTTCTGAAGGACTTGGCAATATTTACTACCTAGGGGGGAAAAAGCTTTGATCATGTTACTACAATAATCAATGTGCTGTCAGCATAAGTTAATTTTTACCAGAAGCATGACTACATTGAAATTAGGTGACAGTGGAATTTTTTTACTAAGTTGCCATTGTTTGTCACACTGAAAAATGCGCATGATTTGTCTCCAAATGGACATCCTTTTTTCAAAGTACCAGTGTGCAAAGCTCTTATTCATTTGATTTTATCTATAGTTCTTGCAGGGCTGGCCCTGGTTAATATTTAGATAGGAGACCACCAAGGAATACCAGGGTCATTATGCAGAGGCAAGCAATGGCAAATCACTTCTTGCCTTGAAAACCCTAGAGGGTCACCCTAAATCTGCTGAAACTTGACTGCAAAAAAAAAAAAAAAAAAAAAAATCTGTGGTGGCTTTATCTTGCTGTATTCATGAGGTTAATTAGTAACCAGTCTCTGAACCATCCTCTCATTGCTATAAAACATGCCCAGACATTTATTACAATTGGAAGGAATTTGAATCTATTTATAGCAAAGTGAACTGGTCTGGAGAGTGTATCAAACAACCCAAACCTCTGTAAAATTGTTGAAACATATTTCAATAGGTTATATTTAGAAATGCTTAGCATTTTTTTATATTCATGAGCCCATGGTTGCCACCTCTGAAACTGGTACTTCCAGGTGTCCTTTTAATATCAGTTTGATCTGCAGCAATTATTTGGTGATGTTATTTAGTTGTGTATCATTAAAAGCTTCAGACACTCATTTCTGCACATTACATCTCTATTAAAGGGATTGGACTTTTGTCCCCTCGGGCCAGTGGTAATCTTATTTATGGCTGACTTAAAACTCCTACCCACTAACAACTCACCTGTACATGAGATTTATCAGATAGATAGCCATGCCGGTCTGAAGCAGCAGAACAAAGTTTGAGCCCAGTGGTTCCTTTAAGACCAATAAAATTTTATTCAAGGTATGAGCTTTTTTGCACATGCACACTTCCTCAGATACGATCATGAGATTTATCAATGATATTTTGTAATTTTACCTGAGTCTGAACCAGTCCACACAAGGAATCCATTATCTGGACGCCAATGTATGACTATGTGATATCCACTGACCTGGATAAAAATGTCCTGCCCCCTTAATCGAAGCTTGATGGATGGAAAAGGACAGGTGAAACTTCATGGCATGAAGGTAAATAGTATCACCTGGTAAATAATGTCCCATTCAGACTTTATTAAAGATACTTTTTAACTTTTAAAATACTTTAAAAAACTTTTTTCCCAGGCAGCTGACCTCTCTACTCACAGCTGAAATCTTTCCAACAAGAGTGACTGCTGGAATGATCTGAAGAACCAGATCAGCAAAGCCAGACTGGTACCCAGATGCAGCTCATTATAAGACTGGCCCTAAAAACCAGACCACGGCTGAGAACAGACGAGCAATCTGGGGCGGCAGGGAGGCGGCCCAAATCGGGACGGCTCAAAAAGAGCTGTCCCAGAGTCTCCCCAGACTCACCCGCATGCCACCGGCATCCCATCTGTGAGGCAGCTGGGCACCACCACACGGGAAGGTGACCCAGAAGCTGAATTCCTTTGTTTTCCCTGGGGGGGTGGGGGAAGCACTGGTGTGCATGAGCGCACTAGCGCTCTGATTGGTCTCAATTTTTTTTAAAAAAACTGGCAGAGCTTGGGGCAGCTTGACAGCTTCAGACTGCCAAGTCGCCTTGCGTGAGCCCTTCCCCCTCCAGACGGCAATCTGCCAACTGACAGCCAGCTCAAATATTTGCTACCACTTTCAAAGTGGTAGCTTTTTGAGCCGGGTGGAGCGACTGGAAGGACGGGGTGAGTGCAGGATGGAGATGCCCGGCAGATGTGTGGAGGGATTTTTTGGGCCGACTTCAGAGGCATCTCTGAGTCGGCCCAAAGTGCTGGTCTGTAATCAGCCCGCCATTCTGCAGCATTTTATCATCCTCCCTCCTTCCAAGGAGTTCAGTTGCAAGACATGGTTCTCCTTTCTCCTTTCTGTCATCACACAAGATTGTGAGGAAGGTAAGGCAGAGAGTGACTGGCCAAGGTCTGTATTTTTCTTGATTAAGTCTGAATTTTGTACAATTCACATTGCACTCTGGATGTCCTGCATTTCATGGCCCTTTGACTCTGTCTTCCTGCCCCCAAACTCCTACATAAAATGAGAATCTAACTGAAGAACTGGGATTCAGTGCATGAAAGCTTAGACTGGAATACATTCTTGACCTTTATGGTGCCACAAGGCTCCTAGTTGGAAGAAAAAATTGTGGAACTTACTAGAGAGAGCCATTGTGGTGTAGTGGCTAGAGTGAAATTCTAGGATGGTGAAGAACCAACAATATATCCACCTTATTCCATTAAACTCATTAAATGATTTTGGGCCAATCACTGAAGTTTTACATACAGCCTATCTATTCTGGTACAGTAACTGGTCAGTAATGTTTTTTTTCCTGTCATTTCAGACAGAACCATTACAGTAACTGACTGCTACCAGAATATATTTACCTGTTCACACAATTCCGGTTGTGTCCCATTGGTGAGTCATGCCTGAGGAGTTACTGACAAAGACTGCTTCCATCCTGTTTTCAACCTCTTATTCTGGATCTGAATCCCTACAGTGGGTTGTGTAAAATGTCCCGCAATGCTTCCTGGAATGACTTTTTTTATGCCCTTGAGAATCTGTCTTTTAGTCTGATTCTCCCTCATCCTTTATTTTCTGACATAGTTTTTCCTCCCTCCTGCCTATAACTGCAGCCTGTCCTATTTTCTCTCTACCTGTGACTCCACAGCATGCTCTTTGACCACATCTCCTCCTGCCTCTTTACATCAGCACAAAGTGACTGCTTAAGTAAGTGGCATTCATGCCATAAAACTTTCATCTGCTATACAGCTCCAAAACAAAAGAACATGTTGAGAGAACTTCTTTGGAAGGAGGACTTACTTATTTCCAATGAGAGATGGTTTTGTGGCTCAGGGCAGGGCTTGGATGAAGAAAGTAAGAAGGGGCATAGAGATGGAAATGCTAGCATAACATACATCTCTTAGTTTCAGTTCAATATGGCAAATTCCAGCAGCAAGCAAAAAAGTCACATGACATGGTGGGTGGGGCGTCAAATGTGTGTGGCTTGTGGGCCGAATCAGGCCCCTGGAGGGTTCCTATCAGGCCCATGCGCAACTAAATGTCATCTCTTTCCTTCTCCCTCTCTTGCCTCCTTCTTGCTTGGCCAGGCTTGCTCAGTCACACAGGAGATACAGAGCAAAGCCTCTATTTTCTCCATTGGCTGATCAGCACGTGAAGCAACAAATCAGCCTTCTGTTTTCTTTACATTTCTCTTTAAACTAGGCTTGCCAGATGGTTGCTTATGGTGTGCAAACTCCCAGTAATTTTGGCTGCTGCCTGCTGCTGCTCAGTCAGTGAAAACAGGCTGGCCAAAAGGGGGCAATGATCATTTATTTATTTATTTATTACTCATTGTCACTGTTTGATGATGTCACTTCCTGACTGACCAGGAAGCACCAGGGTAATACTCTTAAGGTTTTGAGGCAAGTGCTAAAGCATTTCCCCAGGCACTTCCAGATTGTACTGGAAGTTATATCATCACACAGTGGAGATCACTGCCCCCCCCAACTAAGTACCCACCTTTCCCCATCTTCCATCAGTTGCCAGTCAACCCTACTTTAAATTTGTCACCCAAATCTGACAAAGTGAGCTCTAATCTATGCAAATTTATGATGGAATAGCATATGGTTTATCTTTAAAATGCCACAAGACTCCTGTTTATCCTTGCTGCAACTGATTAACATGGCTTCTCCTCTGCCAGTATCATTTATTTTTGTAACACTGTAGCAGAGCCTACTGACATTTCCAGCTTCTATCACTCTAGTCTGAAGCTGTTGAAAAGGTTTCCTGTGATTTGCATCCCCCTCCAGATCTCTTTATTCTCTAATCTAGTTTCCTCTATTCTATTTCAGTGGCAGAACATTTATAAAAGGTTTCCAATGAATACTTCCTGGCTGCATTTAAGGACCTCCTGCAGTCCTCATTCTTCTTGTCATGTTTCAGCCATTGCCACTATCCCATCATTTAATCTGTGCTTTCTTTGCTGGGCTTCCTTTATCAAGAAACTTCACAGCCATAAAAAGAACATCCAAAGAGAAAAATGGAGCCATCCCTTACTAAAGATAGAAAATAAATAACCTGGCCATGGCACAACTGTTAATGAGATCTTTAATCAGTTTTTAGTCAGGTATTTAATAGCTTCCTGCTAAAGGTAGAAAAAATGCAAATGACAACAAGGAAATGGAATTTACCAAGATTAAATTGAGGCCTACACTAGAAATGCACACCAACCAAACCATGAATGATGATTCATGCTAAAAATGGCCGGTTTGTGGTTTGTTCCAAACTGGTTCATCTGCTCCTACTGCACCCAAACATGAACTGGCCTTTTTTCTTGGCATGTTGTGTGGTTTGTGTTTGCTTCATTTTTCCCAGACAGCTTGGTGTTGGCATAATTCCGTAGTCCCCAGTGAAACTGACTAGAAGTGGCTCTACTCTCCCCAGCAGCCTGTCCTTCTGGTCAATTTCCAGTGAAACTGACTAGAAGTGGCAGTTCCACTCTCCCTAGCAGCCTGTTCTTTTGGTCAGTTTCCAGTGAAACTGACTAGACTCCACAGCTCTGCTCTCCCCAACCCCCTGTGGCTTCTAGTCGTTTTCACTGGAAACTGAACAGAAGTGCAAAGGGATGGGGAGCGTGGAGCTGCTGCTTCTAGTCAGTTTCCAAGCTTTCTCAGGGGTGAGACCAACCAGAAGCTGCAGGGCGGCTTCTTTTTCTTTCCCCAGCTTGACATACTGCGGGTAGTTTACCGGGCAGTTTACTGTGAGAACCTGTTTGGGGGGTTGTAGTTCAGCCCCCTGAAATCCAATTCACACCAAACTTGGTGAATTGGTAGAGGAGAGTCCACTGAAGAGTTTTCCACAAGTTTGGCATCTCTAGCCCACTCAGGGGTTGTTCTATGCCTTCCCTTACCAAACAAACCAACAAACCATGAATTGTTCAGGAAATTGAGAGGAAAAAACCAAAACAAACTGAACCACCAATTCAGGCAACCCAGTAAACCATGAACTGAACTGAACCACCATTTTCATGTTTCATGTCCATCCCTAGTCTATGCATATGTTGTATGAAACTCATATTTTCCTGGCTAAAGTAACTGGGTTAAGACATTGATAGAAGGAGAGCAAAAACCCTTGAGAGACAAATTTACTACTAAACCCAAATGTGCTGGCCTTGGCTATGGGGAAACCTCGGATTAAAATAACTTTGCTGGGTTCAAATAACTCAGTGGGTGGGTCATAGACCAGCCACTGTTTTTCAGCTCAATTTACCTCCTGGATTTATTTGGGGGTGTGTGTGTACAGTGAACGACTCTCTGTCTGCTGCTTGTTAAAAGACTAAGATACAAATAAGAGAAGCCAGCGTCCCACCTACAGCTGAAGGTTGAAAGGAGCATGGGTGCACCATCTGCATCTCCTCCAAGCTTCTTCTGGATGTTGCTTTGCAAGCAGCTGCTTCCCCCAGAACACCCAAATTGTTTTTATTTGGATTATGATGAATTTTTAGCAAGTATTTATGACTATGAGGGAGGGTGCAATGCCAAGGACATATGTGTGCTGCAAAAATATTAAAGGTTTGGCTTATTAAGCCCCACTCCATATTTCCAAAGAATGGTTTGATACAAGATTTGTGGAAGGGGAAAGCTGGAGAGGGCAGAAGAGGTACACATAGCATTTTCATTTAAAAAAAATCAGATGAGTTTAGAAAGCTGTTCCAGGGAGGCAGATGCTAAGAAGGAAACTTCCAAAAATATGTCCAAGTGACACATACATGCAGCTCTGAATTGCAGCCAACAAAATACGCTCTGGTAATGACACAGCTCTAAATTTAGCATCAGTGGTAAGAAATGTGAATAAATATTACGGCAAATTAGTTAAACTTGGCCCTTCTGCTTCCTGCTTATGTCATAGCATGTGATCAATGGTTATATTGCATGCATGTAAAGCAGTCTGCTATCTTCTGGTCATTCTGGAGATAACAAGGACTGAACCTGAGAACTTCTGCACACAAGGCAGAGGCATTGCCACAGAATAATGGTCCCACTTTTCTTGTTGGGACACTTTTCTTCTACCACCATTGCTTCCCTAGTGCTTTAGTGTGCCTAAGCTTCAGGGATACATGGGGCTTTGGTGGGAATGGATGGAAAAGAGATGAGTGTCTTCTCTTCAACTCTCCAACTGAGTTACTGCCATTGCTGTGACTTGTTTAGAAAAAAATTATGAATTGCAGGAGGCCTGGATATGTATTTGTGTGTTTATGTTTGTATGTACACATATGTGTATGCATGAGAGCATGACAGGGAGAGCTCATTTTCATCCCCAAACCTTTCAACCAGATCCTTACGGCAAAGTTAGAAGGGGCACAGAAACAGAGGTATGGGTTTTCACTTCATGCTTATAGTAATAATGGCAGCATCAAACATTACCTGTGCTTATCGCACCTCCAGGCCAGAGCAAAAGTTGCTACTACAACAAACTAGGAAAGGGCATGTCAGTAGACCCATTGCATGTATATTGAAATGTATATTGAAAGTCCTTGGATACAAAAGTATTGCCGGGGTGGGGGGTGTTGGCCTCAGAAGAAAATACCAGCTGGCTTGGGGTGGGGAGGCAGGGTAGCCATTTAAAGGAGATGGAGAATGAGGCTGGAGGCTGGCCTAGCCCAGTCAGACTTGATTGGTAATAGTGTTTGCTAATTAATCCAGAAGGGGTGGGGCAACCCTCACAGAGGCAGAAAGAGGCATATCCCAGGGATTCTCCCTCATAAATGCCAGGGACACAGGACTGAGAGGACAGGTTAGCCTTTCTGTTAGCTAACTGACTACACTGGAGGACAATAGAGAGAAGGAAGGGTAGAGATGCCAAACTCATTTGTCATGAGGGCCAGATCTGACATAAGTGTCACTTTGTTGGGCTGGGCCATGTGCACCATAAAACGTAACATGAAGTACCAGAGATATAAACTATATAAAGGTGATTTCAGATATTGAATAGCAATAGCACATGAATTACAATAGTAGGCTTGAATGGATTTGGTGTGGTATTCAGAGTGGTTGTAGACACAGAGATACCAGTTGTGGAAATGAGACAGGAACTCAATTCCATCTATGAGGATTCAGTCCAGAAGTATGCAAAGAATAAATGGGCATAAGTCTGACATAAGAAACCACAACGTTCAGTTGCTGACCTAAGACTACTAATGCTCTTACAAAGGAGTTTCAAAGGGAGATTAGAAAGAGAGACTGCTGAATTGCAATTGATAAGGAAACTCAAGACAATGCATCCTCCTGGACTGAACTGCGAGATAGTTTTCCAGACTCATTACTAATGTGTGCTATTATCATTTGGAATCTGACTACACTCTTCAAGATAGAAAGATCAATTCAAGTGTTCTAATACCTAATCAGGATTCTTTTGAAAATAAATAAATCCAGATAGGAACAGAGAAATCAATTTTTTCCCTTCTATCTCTTGTCAGTATAAACTACTTTTGTGGGGGTTTATGGTGTGGTATCATCTTCATCATAGTATACCATGGTGCAGACCTGGTTTGAATTTTTGATGTTTATGGTGTTATACAGACAGCAGCCTTATATAAAAAAGAGGTTTGCCTGTCCAAAACTGAAATGATATACTAACAAAACATAGTAGGACTTGAAGGATTGGATTGCAGAACCAAAACCCTCAATGTACCCACATGGAATTTCTGCTGGAAGCCTATGATACATATTAAGGACCTATAGCTCAATAGCAAACCACAGCCTTGGCATCCTGTTGAACAGTACATCACAAGACCTTTGCCTGAAATTTACTTTATTTATACCTCACTTTCCCCCCTAATGGGGGCCCAATATTCTCCCATTCTTCATTTTATCCACACAATGAAATCCACACATTTTATCCCCCACCAATGCTCCCTCTAGGCTGTGAAGTCTTGTGAGCAAAAATTCTACTTTGTGAGCTACTGGCATTAAAGTTATGAGCAAGCAATTTAGCTACTGCATACATTAATTTGATCTGGGGCTATTTTTTTCTGAACTAAGACAAAAATGTGTGAGCTGGAGGCTAAAAATCTGTGAGCTAGCTCACAGTAACTCAGCTTAGAAGGAACACTGCCCCCCCCACACATGAGGTGGGTTAGGCAAGGCCAGGCATGTCCAACTTTGAACAGGTCGTGATCTATTTTTTCCGGACAAAAGTGCTGGTGATCTACCACCATGAAAATTAAGTTTCAAATTAGTTTCAAATTAGATTTTAACCCACCAAAGTTGGGTTCCACCGCCCCCCCCCCCATTTACAATGCACCTTCTGTCATTTACTGGTAAGCAAAATAAGCAAAAACAAAACAGAGAGACGAAGATCCAGAAACTGCAAACAGTTTTTCTTACATTTTTATTGTTACAACTTTATTTAACTGTCCTAATAACTTTCTTTAACTTTTCTTGAGTAATTTGTGTTAAATGTAGGTCAAGTATTGATCCAGGCTGATATTGCGCAATCTTTAAAACTTCGCTCTTGCTAATTAGTGAGACGTCTGAGCCTGCATTTCATCCACCAGCTTTTTGAAGTTGAGTGAATATTGTGTGAGGGCCAGTCTCAGGGAATCCTGGAGATGTTCATCTGTCATGTTGGAACCCTATGTACTTTTTGTCATGTTCAGATAAGAAAACGCAGATTCACACAAATAAGTTGAACGGAAACAGGAGTGTACAGCTTCACTGCATCTTCTCAAGTTGAGAAATTTGTCTCTAGGCACTAGCTTCCAAAACGATTCTTGCTCAGCACAGATCTTGAGAAAAATGTCATTTTTAAGGGTTACTATTTTGTTTTCAAGAGATGCCTTGTTCAATGAGTAATTTTTACTGATAGCAGTTGCAGTTTCCTTAATGTCCATATCTGCTTTGAATGGGTATGACAAGTACTCCACAACTTTTTCAATTCTTTGGAAGTCACAGAATCTTTTTTCGAATTCCTGGGTAACAGAGCAGATTTCTGTCACATACTTCTTGTTCTGAAAAACAAAATTTGGATGTTGTCCCAGATGGTCCTGCGTATTAGGAAAATGATCAGAAGTGTTGTTTGCAAGGTCAGTCATCATTAGCTGAAATTTGCTCTTGTAGGATGAAACTGTACTCATCATCTCGCCAATGCATTTGTTTTTACCTTGTAGTTCAATGTTCATATAACTTAGTTCGCCTGTAAAGTCAGCGAGAAATGCCACATCACATAACCACTCCTCATCTTCCAACTCTGCTTTGTCATCTCCCCTCTCCTTCACAAACCTTCCTATTTCATTCAGCAAATCACAAAACCTTTGCAGAAATTTGTGCCTACTTAGCCACCTCACATCTGTGTGCAAAATGATTTCCGCTGCCCCATCATCAAGAGTAAGATTGCAAAGCCATCTTTGAAGTGATCTTCCATGAACTGAATTTACATTTTTGAAAATGATGTCCATAACAGTCTTTGTATTGAGTCTCTTTCTTGCCAAAATTTGCTAGTGAATGATGCAGTGGTAAGAAAGGAAATCTGGAAAGTTGTCATGCTGTCTACAGAGGCCTAAGAAACCATTAACCTCACCTGTCATTGCTTTTGCTCCATCAGTAGTGATGGAAACAAGTTTATGCAATGGAAGATTACACTTCGTCACAAAAAAAATGGAAAGAGCTGAATATTTCCTGACTGGTAGTTCTCCCTTTTAAAGAAATTATTCCAAGTAGTTCTTCTTTAACACTAAAATCTTCAAAAAACATCTGGATAAAGACTAGTAACTGGGCTATGTCTCTTATGTCTGTAGATTCATCCTGTTGGAGTGAGAAAGCAACACAAACTGAAACATCTGCCAACAATTGTTCAGTTTTCTCCACACATCTTTTCTATTCGCTGCACGATGGTGTTTCTTGGCAATTGTACATCATGAACAGCAGCTATGATCTCTTTCTTATTCTTAAATCCTTCAAAAAGATTGTCTGCTGCTTCAAGAAAATCTTTTACAAATTCTCCTTCATTGAAAGGTTTGCATTTCTTTGCTATCAGGTTGCTGACCTTGAAGGATGCCATGGCTGCATTGACCGAAAGTGCCAATTTAAATTTAAGTTCTTTGAGCTTCAGTTTACGCATTTCACTTTTGGGTGGAAAATCAGCATCAAACTCATTGCCATGCAGAGCCTTAAAATGATGCTCCCTTTTTGGGCAAGGATACAGTGGCATTACAAAGTAGACAACAACACTTGTCTTTCACCATGATGAAGAAGTAGTCCATTTCCCATTTATCATGAAAGAGGTAGGTTTTGCTCTTCTTTGGAACACTCATCTTCGTTATACAGGGGTGGCTGGGGTGCTAAGTTAACACTGGCTGAATCTGGTCCAAAACTGTCACTGTCCCAAAGTATTAAAGATCAACAGGAACTGAAGACCTCTGGATGATGCCAAAACCACACATGCAGTTCTAAAAGTAAAAATAAGAATTCATCATACTGGCACCAATAATCAAACACCACCACACCAAACAGTCATCAAAAAACCCCCAAACACCTGTCCAGCAAACCATGAGACCAAGTGGGGCTGGTGATCTACCTCTGACCCTTCCACAATCTACTGATAGATCGTGAGCTACCTGTTGGACATACTGGACTAGACTGCCTGTATGTGACCTGCTCAAGGTCACCCAGCAGTCTTGGTGGCAGACTGGGAATTTGAACAATTTGGATCTGTTGAAGAGCTGCTAATAGAGTTAAGCATAACTCTCATTCTGAAAATTTGAAGTTGGATACACCTCCTGTGGCAGCCATTTTGTGACTGGCTCTGCTTCTTGTGGCAGCAGGCCTGTAGCCATGGGGGAAGGGGGGCATGGCCCCTCCATTGAACCCCTCCTTTGACTAGTGTGGCCCCTCCCAGCAGCCTTTGAACTCCCTGCCGATCTTGTGGGCCCCACTCCCCTCCACGTGGCGTCTCCCCCTCCCTTCCTCCTTCCCACCCCATAAAGCACGGGCTCCGCCATGCGATCTGGAGAGGGAAGTAGGGAGGAAGCAGTGCAGGCGGTGGGTGCTCTTGCAGGGCTTGCTGGTGCTTCCTTTCATTGCGGCCCCAGTGCTAAAGCTCCAGAGAGCGCTGGAAAGCTTGTAGAGGAGTGACGGCCTCCCTGCGTGGCTTTTCCCATGATCGGCGTGGGGGGGGGGCTGGAAAGAGCCCCAGGAGGAGCCAGCACTTCATGGGGTGGGAGGGAAGAAGGGAGGGGGAGGCGCCGTGCGGAGGGGGGACGGGGCCATCAGAGAAGCAGCACAAGAGAAAGCAGGAGCCGTGAGGGGGGCCCTCCATCTGAAATTTTATTCTGTGGGCCCCCCCCACTGAAGTTTTTCTAGCTACGGGTCTGTGTGGCAGTCATTTTGTGGTGGCGCCCACAGTACTTTTCAGTGGTGTCTTGCAGACTCAAAAAAGTTGGGAACTCCTGCTCTAGACTGATGTGGCCAGAAAGTTAACATTTATCTTAGCAATTCCCCCGGCGGAGGTTTATAAACCTACAGCATTACTTTGAGGACCAGCAACCCAGCATGTTTTAAGATGTTGCCCTGCCTTGCCCCCAAGCACACACTCTAAAAAAGGAAAAAGAAAGGTAAGATACTACTTCTTACATGGATACATTTTAAAGCTTTTCCAGCGCTAAGAGAATGAGAAGTATTTTTCTATGTGGCTTGTGGCCAGAGTTGGGCAGTTTAACCCATTACTCCCTAAATAAAAAACCTAAATAAATAGATAGCCTATATCCAAGTATGTCTTAACCTTGGATGAGGAGGAAGGTTGACATAAAGCACAGATTTATCTTCATGAAAATGCAAAAATGAAAAATTAGTCTATCGATCTGATGTGTTGGAGTTTCTGCCACTAGAAAAGATGGAGGAGGGAGAGAGAGAGAGAGAGAACCATTTCAGGGTTTCAAAAGGATCCCTAAAGTTATAGGCTTCCAGGTGGGATGCCTATGTACAGCTGGTTTTTCAGGGCTTAACTCTAGAATATGAAGAAAAAATGGATGACAATGTCAGTAAGTAAATGCCAAACGAATTTCTCTGAATAACCACTGAAAATTCCACACACTATGTATGAGAGGAAAGGAACTCCAGGCAAAACAATTGAGCATTAACATCTTCTTTTATTTCCCCTAGAAATTAAGCACTGCTTGGATCAGAAGGACCACAGTAATGACCCTTAACACCTTGAGGGCACCCTAGGCAAAGTTAACTACTCCCCCCCCCCCCCCCTCATCCTTCTCTGGGGTCACTGTGGCCAGTTCTTTCCATGGATTCAGAGGATAGAATGGAGAGATCCAGCCACCATTGTGGCATGACCTCAGAGAAAGAGACCAATTTCACACTAGGCTTGTTCCGTGTGGAGAGCCCTTTTGCTCCCAGTGCCTCTCTCCATTTTTGCACAAGCTGCCCCGGAGCTGCAAGTTGGTATGCTGCTTTTCCACAGCAAGCAAGATCCTCTTCTGCTTGTCACCACAATCCAACTCACAGCTCCGGGGCAGCTTGTGTGAAAGGCAAAAGAAGCGCCAGGGGCAAAAGGATTCTCCACATGGAACAAGCCCTAGTGCAAAATCGGTCAGGGTTTAAAGTTTAAAACCCCTTCTGTAGTGTCATGTCACGGAGGTGGATGATCCCTCCATTCTATCCTATGGGCCTACAGGATAGAATGGAGAGAGAGGGAATCCTCTCCCTGCTTTTGCACTTCATGGGTGTAAAAGCAGGGAGAAAGTCCCCACTGCCCCTGCTTCTCAGGAGACTCTTGAGAGTTGCGGGGGGGAGAGATCCTTTCCCTGCATTTGCACCCCAAGGGTGTAAAAGCAGGGAGAAAGCCTCTGCTGCAAGCGCCTCTTGGGAGACCCAAGAGATGCGAGGAGTACTTGGAGAGGCAGCCACTGGGCAGCTGCCTCACCAAGTTATGTGGTGGGCACCCAATTCAGTGCCCCCAGAAGGCCACCACCTTAGGCAAATAACTAGTTCGTCTAGTGGCAGGGCCAGCCCTGCTTGAGGGATACTGTGAGTTAAGAGTATGACACTCCCCAAAAGGGCAAGTGACATGGTACCCTTGGTAGGAGAAACACAGGAAGTGCTCAGCCAACTATGCTGATATACAGCTAAGCCAGGAAGTCCCCATAATGACCAGACACAGTGGATGCAGAAAGTCCAAGTAATTTCAGTCTTTGGGCTCTTTTTATGTATTAAGCATACAAAGAAACAAACCCCATAAGCATTAACATCTGTTCCTATGAAGTAGAAGAGCTTCACAGGATAAACCTAATGGATGATCTGAATGTTTCTTTGTTTTCTTGGACTCATCATTGACTTTAAGTAAGGTTAGTCATGCTATATTCTAGACCAGATGGCAGATGATGCTAATGATGAATGCAAAATCAATAGGAGCATTAAATTTGGCTTTGTTTGATGGAGAATAGGACAAGTTCAGGCATTCTCTTTGATCCTGCCCTATTGAACATATGAAGCTGCCTTATACTGAATCAGACCCTTGGTCCATCAAAGTCAGTATTGTCTACTCAGACTGGCAGTGGCTCTCCAGGGTCTCAAGCTGAGGTTTTTCACACCTATTTGCCTGGACCCTTTTTAGTTGAAGATGGGAGGGAAGTGGCTCAGTGGTAGAGCATCTTCTTGGTAAGCAGAAGATCCCAGGTTCAATCCCCGGCATCTCCAACTAAAAAGGGTCCAGGCAAATAAATGTGAAAAACCTCAGCTTGAGACTGTGGAGAGCCACTGCCAGTCTGAGTAGACAATACTGACTGTGATGGACCGAGGGTCTGATTCAGTATAAGGCAGCTTCATATGTTCATATGTTCATGCCAGGGATTGAACCTGGGACCTTCTGCTTACCAAGCAGATGCTCTACCATTGAGCCACCATCCCTCCCCTACTATTGGAGAAGCAGGTTGATGTGATGTCTAGAAATGCTTTTCCACCTGCATGTGCTAGGATATTTCCTATCTTAGTGTCTGCTGACTTTGCCACATGCCTATAATAACTAGAGAAACATGTTGTATGTGGAGCAGTTCATGAAACTGTATCTTGAAAACCTCAGCTGGTGCAAACTACAATGTCTTGCCCTTTGACAAGAAATGGCTGCCTGCTTGTTTCTGAATTAAATTTAGGTTGCTGAATTAAATTCAAGTTGTTATAACATTTCATAGTTCATAGACCCAAATATCTAAAAGACCACCTCTCACTATATATGCCTGTTTGCCCACTTAAATCAGCTTACAGATGGTCTGAGGATCCTTTCTTTCAGCCAATTAACTGACTTCAGTTAAGATTCATTCCTTTTCTATCATGGCTGGCTGGTGAAGATGATGGAAAGTAATGCAGAGTTCTCCTTCTCTTTCATCATTTCATACAGAGTGAGCAACTGTATTTTTAGAGGGTATTTCACAAATATTATTTTAGGATCCCTATTGATTTTCTCTGTTGAACTGGAGGTTGGACTAAATTATTCTACTGTGGATTTTATTGGACTTCTACAAAGTTTAACTGGGTTTTTTTTAAGCTGCTTTGAACTATCATCAAAAAGTGAAGTGTATTTTTTAAATAAATAAAATAAAGTAAGCAACTCCTCTAGTTTTTATTAGATTTCTTCTCAGTACTAGTGCAGATGCTGGACGTACAGACAGAAAGTCCCAGTTTCAGTCCCCAGCGTCCTTAGTTAATTTGAAAGATTTTCCTCTGTTTGAGACCCCAGAAAGTTGCTATCAGTCAGTGCAGACAACACTATGCTAGAAAGGCTGATGGTTTTACTTTGGAAAAGGCTGTTTCATGTGGTTAAGGATCCCAGTTTACAAGCGCTAATGGTTATTCATTTTAAAATTAATATAAGAAGACCTACAGCAACCATTTTATTTTTTAAGATGGCTCTTTTTAAAAACTTGATCAAACCAGCATGGCCAAATATTCCTTTTAAGGAAAGATTAATCACTGCCTCTTTTCATTTCACTCTTTGCTGTTTAATGAATTATTAATCTTAATAACAGAGGATACAAAGGACTCTTGGCAGCTTTCACTGGAAGGTGTCACATTTCTAAGATATCCCTAGTATAATAATTAAATGGTAGCTTCTGGCAATAACTTTTGTTTGAAATTTTAAAATGCTCTAAATTCAAACTGTAGCAAGAGAGGAAATCAAAAAGGTCTTATTCTATTTGTTTATTTAGTTAGAATTATTTTCATGCTGCCTCCCTAGGAACCTGCCCAAGGAGGCTTACAAAAGTTTTTTCTTAAAAAAAAAGAAAAGAAATAAAACGTTCATCCAGCACTGAAACCTTCCCCAGCATGAAAACACAGATGACAAAAACAGAGCACTGGCTGCTCAGAATAAGGGTGATTCTGCACTCACGTTGGCCTGGGGCGGGCTTCTGTTTTGGGGCAGAGCAAGCTGGCGATTTCACACCAGTTGCTCCGCACCAGCATTTTGCGCAGGGCAAACCTGTGATTTGCCCCGCCGCAGTGTAAACCTGTTTTTTCAGGTTTGCACTGTGGCGGGGCAAATCGCGGGTTTGCCCCGCGCAAAATGCCGGTGTGGAGCAACTGGTGCAAAATCACCAGCTCGCTCCGCCCCAAAATGGAAGCCCACCCCAGACCAACGTGAGTGCGGAATCACCCTAAGTTTCCAGACTAAAATACTACAGAAGTGTTTTAGCCTGGCACCTGAAAAAAAGTAGCATAGGTACCAGACAAGCCTTAAGGGAAAGAGTAATCCATAAGCAGGGTGTCACTACTGAAAAAACCCTGTCTCTGGCTGCCACCCACCTCACCTCTGAAGGTGGGGGCCCAGAGGGCCAGGCTGGTGAGGCAGATCTTAACTGGCTGATTGGAAAATATGGGAGGAAGAGGAGGCAGTCCTTCAGGTACCCTGGCCAGATCACACTTTTTGAGGAATGCCCATAGCAGACCGTTGTGTGTTGAAAAGTAGATAGTCAAGATATTTTGTGACAGTTATGGAGATGGAAGGTTGAGCTGGTGTCCCAGAGACTGGCAGAGTATGGGAAATGCATATTTCACTGGATAGAGAGGGCTGTTTATAACCCAGAGTGAAAAGACACCATCTCTTTCATGTGTTAACACTTCTTGATTGGAGGGGCCATATTCTGGCAGCCATGAGCCCAAGGTCCTGGTATCCAGATTGACTAAGGCTCCAGGAGCCCATCTGTGAGGTGTTCTGAAAAGGAGAGCTGTTCCTTTGTGTATGTGGGAAAAGAACAGAGTTCATTTGGAGTTCTTTTGAAGGAGGGCTCAGTGTGCGAAATGAAGGTGGACATGGCTTGCAGGCACGGCCCTGTCGGAGCGGGAGTAGCAGAGTGAGGGAGATGACTTGCCCGACACAGGGCTTCAGGAAAGAAAATCAGGCAGACACGTGCAACTAGTGCCAAAAGGTGTATTAACATATATACACGACAAGTGCTCTCTTGTGCAGTCTATACAATATCACCTCCACGGACAAAGTGCTTCGCCTAACCACCATCTCACAGGGAGAGACCTGTGTGATGCACACACAGATCATATATAGTCCAAGCGGCCAATCCTGGCCGTGCTGACTCAGCAGATTGCATCACTTGGCTTCTGCCGGCTCAAGCCGGTCTGCTGATCAGGTCACTGTGACCTAGCCTGGCAGCTAGATCACCAGCTGTCATACTGTAGCTGTCAGACTGGGTTTATGTAGATTCTTGCTCCAACACACCTCCTAATCTATTTAAACCCAGTGCACCAAAACACTTTACACAGTTTACATACATGTCCACCAGCAACATTACAGTTCATATTTACGTAGCTCGGAACCCTTTCCGGAATTCGTTCAGGAACTCATCATGATTGTAAAACACATCATCGTGTTCCTGTTCAGCCAGCTCTTTCAGACGCTTGGCTTCAGCCTCCTTCTCCCTTGCCTCGCACTCTGCCACCCAGGCTTTCCATTTCTTAGCCTTTTCTTTTAACATTTCCTCTAATCCGGGTGGGTCTGGATTGACAGTCAGAGTGACATAGGGGCACTTGTACCTAGCGGGACGTTGGCCTTTGGTGGACCTGGCAGACACCCGTGGCCCTGTGCTTGGACCAGCTTTGTCTTCTTCGGGTTGCTCTGTTCCCACCTCCTGGGCTGGTTGCTCTGCCCCTGTAATTGGGTGTTGAACCTCCTGACTCTCACACTTTGCCTCCAGTTCCTGCATTTGAGGCTCTGCCTCCTGACTCTGCTCGTCAGGCTCTGTGCCAGCATTCGGCTCACCTTCTCCAGCCCCACTGGGTGCCACCTCCTGGGCTGGAGTTCTGGGCTGCGCTCCAACATCGTTATCGCTACTTGGCAGCAGGACAAATTGTTTCTGCAAGGAGTGCAACCTTGGCCAGCTGCTTTCTTCATTGAACTGGGCACTCTTACTAAGTGTTATCTTGCTTTTGCTATTGCAGAAACGATAACACCTGGCCCTTGGCTTGTAGCCCAGAAAAATTAGGCTCTCTGCCCGGACATCCCCCTCCCCGCTACTCGTGGAGTGGATGCCAACCCGAGCCCGTGACCCAAAGACTTTTAAAGAACTCAAATCTGGGGTCTTGTTCAACAGTAACCTGTAAGGCACATTTTTCACAGTATTACACCAAACCCTATTTTGCAAAAAAACAGCTGCATGTATGGTTTCTGCCCAATAGGTCATTGGCAGTTGTGCATCCTCTAACATGCAATACATCACATTCTGCAATACAGCCCCATGCCCATTTTCTCGGGGCGTTGCCGGGTTCGTCAGACGGTGGGCGATGCCCTTGTTCTCCAGCCAACGTTTCATCTGGTTAGATAAGAATTCCCCCCCTCTGTCGGTTTGTACAGCTAGGAGATTAACCCCTAATTGTCTCTCCACTGCTTTGACCCACTTGGTGAATGTCTTATACACCTCAGACTTATGCACCATGGTGAAAACCCACGCGTACCTCGTGTGGTCGTCGGTGGCCACCAAGCAGTATCTCCTCCCCGACAGACTCTTTGGCAATGGGCCAATAACGTCTAAATGGACTAGTTCCAGGGCTCGTGTGCTTTCCCTTGAGCTTTCTTTAGCAACAGCACACGCCTTGCTTTTGGTCTTCTTGCAGACCTGGCAATCCAAGTAACATTTGCAAGGATTTACTTTCAAACTAGGCACAAGCTCCAGGGTTTTCTTTAACGCCCTAAATCCGCAGTGCCCAAGTCTCCTATGGAGCAAATGTATACAATTATTGTGCACAGGCTCATTCGACACCTGAGCCACCTGGGCACAATCACTCTGGACCACATACAGTTTACCTTCCCTCTTTCCTGTCACAAGCAACTTTCCCCCACCTCCCAGGATTTTGCAGCAGGTTTTCTCAAATCTCACCTGGTATCCCTGGTCAAACAGTGTGCTAACACTCAACAGGTTAGACTGCAGTGAGGGTACATACAACACATTTTGCAACATACATTTCAGTGCAGGAAATTCCACATTGCCTGAGCAAACAGAATTGGCAGTGGTCCCATCAGCCAATCTCACATACTTATGCTCAGGACTGTCAATGTTTTTCAACAACTCCTTCTCGCAGCAGAGATGGCTCGTTGCCCCGGAGTCTAAAATCCAAGCAGACCCTGTGCTCTCTACTGCAGACGTGACCAGCCGGGTTGCTTCCTCACACGGGCTGGCGGTCCTCCGCTCTCGCCGCACACGCCCCCGCCTCTTCTCCCTCTCAGGGCAAGCTCGGAGCAGGTGCTGCGACGACCCGCATCCATAGCAGCGACGGACTGCAAACGCAGTCGGCTCCACTTCCTCCACCTTCGGACGCCTGCCAGCAGCAGAAGCTGGCTCATTCTTGGCTGTCTTCCCGGACACACCGATAACAGCACGCTGCCCGGCCGACACCCCCGGACAGCTCACGGCCGCAATTCTCTCTTGGAAGTCAAGCAGGTGGGCACAGACGTATTCCATGGTCAGGGTCGCTACGTCCACCGTCTCCAGAGAAGTTATCAGGGGAGTGTACTCAGGTGGCAACGACGACAGCAAAATGTACACTCTGTCGTCTGGAGCTACAGTCTTGCCTCTTGCCTCCAGCTCAACGAAACAGTCCGTTAGCCGTTTGATGTGATCTTTCACACACCCTCCAGCCGGCATAACGGTGCGGAACATCCTCCTTGTCAAGGCCATGAGGGAACCAGCAGTGGTGCTAACATGCACCGCACTCAACGCATCCCAGGCAGCCTTGGGAGTGTCCTTCCCTCGCACATAAACCAGCTGGTCATCTCCTATAGATAGCACTATGTTGGCCAGTGCCTTATCCGATAACACAGTCTCGGCAGGAGATAAGTCAGCAGGGGGGTTACTCACGAACAGCCATTGCCCTTCACGCTTGAGGTAGTGTTGCATTCTCAGGCTCCACACCGCGTAGTTGGCTGAGGTGAGCTTCTCAACGGCTACTCCAAGCTGTTGCTGAGCCATCGTGCCGACTCCTCCTCACAGCTGGCTGCCGACGTCCCTCTGGCTCTCAAACAGAGAACGGTGGTGCTTCTGTGTCCTTCACCGGCGTTACTCGCCTCCGGCTCTTTCCAAACTCACAGTCAGCTCAACTCTCAACTCTCTCCTCCGCGCAGCGGAACCGCCCTGGGCCCATAACCCTGTCGGAGCGGGAGTAGCAGAGTGAGGGAGATGACTTGCCCGACACAGGGCTTCAGGAAAGAAAATCAGGCAGACACGTGCAACTAGTGCCAAAAGGTGTATTAACATATATACACGACAAGTGCTCTCTTGTGCAGTCTATACAATATCACCTCCACGGACAAAGTGCTTCGCCTAACCACCATCTCACAGGGAGAGACCTGTGTGATGCACACACAGATCATATATAGTCCAAGCGGCCAATCCTGGCCGTGCTGACTCAGCAGATTGCATCACTTGGCTTCTGCCGGCTCAAGCCGGTCTGCTGATCAGGTCACTGTGACCTAGCCTGGCAGCTAGATCACCAGCTGTCATACTGTAGCTGTCAGACTGGGTTTATGTAGATTCTTGCTCCAACAGGCCCTCACTGGTGCACTATGCAACCAGCAGCCAGCCTTCCTCCAAGGCCAGACTAGATGTTCAAGGATTGTAAACCATCTAGCCATTAACCTTTCTTTCAAATTCTTTTACCTTCTTTAGCTGTGCCTAGATTTGTCTTGTAGTTACCAGTGAGTTGTGCCTTGTAGTTAATAAAGTTGTTTTACTAAGGAGCCTTGCACACTTCCTTACCCACTGCCTTAGCTGCTTGGCAGCACTACTGTAAGATACTCCTTTGATGGCCTTCCCCTGAGCAGCACCAAGAGAGAGGGATAGATTTTTAGACCTCAAGATGGTGGCATGCTGCCAGAGGCAAGATAGCGAAAGTGGCATATTTCCACCCCTAGCTTCCAAAGAGGGCTGTGCACCAGAGAGAGGGGGAGCCCGGGAGAGAAAGTGCCCTTTTCTTTACAGGCAGCAGTGCCATTTCTTTACATGGGCATAGCAGTCAAAGTCATAGCAGTCAAAAGCTTTGCTATGCCACCAAAGAGATCTGTCCCTCTAGCTGTAGGCCAAGATCCAGCAGTATCCTAAAAGTGATGCACATGTTCCTTCAGGGGGAGTGCAGCCTCCCTCTGGATAGGCTGACTCCTTAGTCCCTGTGCAGCTTTGTCATTGATCAGCAGCCTTGTGGCTAATTTCAGAGTGAAAATAGGGTTGCCAAGTCTGTGTTGGAAAATACCTGGAGACTTTGGAGGTGGACCTGGGAGAGGGCAGGGTTTGGGGGAGGGGAGGGGCCTCTGCATGGTACAATGCCATAGAGTCCACCCTTCAACACAGCCGTTTTCTCCAGGGGGGCTGATTTCTGCCAGCTGGAGATCAGTTGTAAAAGCAGGTGATCTCAAGGACCCACCTGGAGGCTGGCAATCCTGATACTTTGGTGCAGTTAGTGTATGGCTGATGCTATCTAGATTAAGCAAAAGTGTGGTGAAATCTCAGGAGTGGCTTGAATCATAGGCATAAATTCCATTTCCATTTTATTCCATACTTTGTGCTCACAGACCTACAGGTCATAAGCAAACAAATTCAACAGTCCAGTAGTACAGAATAATACAGTTCAGTATACAGAGGGTAACCAATCAACTTAAATACTAAGTACAGAATATAAAATTACCATTAAAAACCATGGATAAAAAGTTTGCCACAGCAAAATCATAGGCATATGTTTGTGTGTGTACCCCACAATGCAGTTCTGTTCATCCTTATTGCCCAAGACCCACCATCAACCTATGATAAATATTTATGGAATTATAGATCTTTGCAGTACTTGATGTTGTTTCACTTCTATAGTTGCTGTATTTTGTGCAAATGCAGTTTAACCAACATAGGGTTTTCTGCACAGGGTTATTTCATCATTTCTGGATCCATACTGCTTTGATTTATACAGTGATTTTTGCATTTTCTTGTACCCTTAGTTTTCAATTGACTTTTAAACATTTTTTTTCCTGGTTCTTTTAGGACCATTTTTACCCTGACCATTTTTTGAAACCGGTTTTGAGTTGCCTTTGTTCTCTATGCATCATGTTTCCTTCAGTTGTGTTTGTTCCACTCACTCCAGCCCACTTTCATTATCAAGCCATGCCCTCTGCTTTCCCCCTTCTCTCCCCACCCTGGAAAATGTGGGGGTTCATTTTGAACTTTTATAAAATGCAGCTCTTGTAGCAATATAGTGTTATAAAATGGCCCCACACTCATATTTATTGTGCTCCCTGGCATGTTGTCACAACCCATAAACACAAAATTTATGTTTTTAATCAGTAGTCAGGGTTTGTTTGTTTGTTTGTTTACTGAACTCATGCTTGACTGCAGTTGATTGATTGAAGATGTACCTAAGCCGCCGCCCCTTCTTAAAAATTCTATGCCTGTTATTTTAGCTATTATTATATGGCTTTTATAGTTCATTTGGGCTCTCTGATTTTCAAGCATGGCTGACCACCACAGATTCCTTTTTCTTGAACAAAGTTGTCATGTCAAAGGGGGGAGGAAAGAGATTTTGTGGCATTCAAAGGAACTCACAGAGCTTTTGTGAGTTCCTTTGAATACAGTAACATGTACATGCATGTAACATGTACTAACATCACTAGCACTCCATGGCACTTAGTTCACTGTATCTATTCCAAATAAGAAATTCATGATTCCAATTTTTGAAACTGCAGCCAGATGAAATCAACAAAGTAAAGAATCAGCCTGCACATGAAACATTTTTTTACAGTAACAAGCATCCCAACCAATGTCTTGTCCAGTAAATTCAAAATTGGCATGGCAGGAAGACAACAGTCTAGTCAGCAAATTAGAAGAGACAAAGAGAGCAGAGTATGGAGCAGGGAATAGTTCTACTCCTGTGGTACATTGATATTTCTATGTAGTGCATGCACAATTTTTTTAAAAAAAGGTTTGTCGGTGGTGTGACAATAGCACCCTGATTAATTAAGACACATCTAGAAAAAAACAACTGATACAACAACTGAGAGGGAGGTCAAGTGAGCAGAAGGATTGTGTCCAAAATGATTTCGAAGCTTGTATATTGACAGCTGAGAACACCAGGAATAAGTCAAGCATGCAGAAAACCCCTTAATGAACCATGTTCAGTTATGCTAAGGTAGGAAAGGCTGGAAATGACATGTTTCTCTCCTCGTCTTTTTTTGCTGACTCAATTCTAGTCTAAACAAGTATATCTGATCCAGCCCTCTGTTCACTTATTCTTCTGAGTTTGTTCAGAAAACAATAATTATCAGTGGCAAAATGACATAACAGATGAGAATGCCAAAAGTACTTTCTGCCTGTGGAGGATGAGAAGTGAGTATTTCGTGTGACAGCTTTTCAAGGTTCAGAGCATTAGCATAAAGAGAGTTCACCCTATGAACACACAACATTTTCATTTAAGCTCTAATGATCTAACTAAGGATTATCTGGAAGAAAATCCGATTGTGTCAAGTCCTTCAGGCACCCGGCCAATTAATTGGATTTATGTATATTCTCTTATTCCCCTTCATAGACTAGTTTCCTTTTTTAGTACGTACTTGTGGAAATGATCTTATCTCGATGATGCTTGAGGTCTGTTCCCAAGGGGGACCTGCCAACCCTAGGTCTGCACCATGGCAGGAATTCTGCAAGAGGAGGAGGAAGTGGAAGAGGGGGAGATTGGAGTCTCAGAGTAGCCTTTCACTCAGAGTACTTTACAATCCTTTCCCTTCCTCTCCTCACAACAGGTACCCTGTTAGGTAGGTGGGGCTGAGAGAGCACTTTTGAGAACTACTCTTGAAAGAACAACTCTGAAAGAACTGTGACTGACCCAAGGTCACCCAGCAACTGCATGTGGAGGAGTGGGGAACCAAACCTGGTTTTCCAGATTAGAGTCCATGCTCTTAACCATTACACCAAATTGGCTCTCTGTAACACACTTATGCTTTAAAAAGTAGATAGAAAAATGACCTTACAATGCCTTAACCGGTGTTTTTTTGGTGTGTTTTTTTAATGAGTTAGTTTTTGAATGTGTATGCCAACGTACATTTTCAGGAAATGACAGTACATCACTAGAAAGTTGCCTCATCCATATTTTTTGTAATGGTCTCACAGCTACACTATATATTGTTAATATATGAATGTCTGTCACTTTATTTATTTCTTTACTTCCCTTACAGTCTGCCATTCTTCCTGAGACTCAAGGCAGATTAAACAGTTTAAAAGGTGCAACAGAAGCAACATAATACAGACAAACACAAATGCAATAAAACTGTATTGCAATTTAAGTATAATACATGCAACAAAACAGTACAGATGCAATAAAAACTCAACCCTTCCCAGGTGTTCTGGTGGAATGTGTCATTAAGTCACTATTGATTTATGGCAACCCCATAGGAGTTTCCAGGTAAGAGATGTTCAGAAATGGTTTGCCATTTCCTGCCTCTTCATAGCAACCCTGGACCTCCTTAGTGGTTCTCCATCCAAATACTAACCAGGACTGACCCTGCTTAGCTTCCAAGATCTGACAAGATCCAGCTAGCCTGGGCCATCCAGGTAAGGGCCCTCCCCAGGTATCATTTCAAGATTTTCAGGAATTTTCCAACCTGGGATTGGCAGCCCTAGGCATAATATGTACAATGAACAAAGCAATGAAAAGTGCTTAATATTTCTAAGACATCAACTATAATCCTGTCCTCTGTTTAAAATTGCTGTCCCGAACAATTCCATTACACATATTTTATGGAATAATCATAGAGTTGGACGGGACCTCCAGGGTCATCTAATTCAACCCCCCTGCACAATGAAGGAAATTCACAAATACCTCCCCCTACACCCCCAGTGACCCCTGCTCCATGCCCAGAAGGTGGCAAAAACCCCCACCATGCTCCAGGCCAAACTGGCCTAGAGAAAATTGCTTCCTGATCCCAAATTGGTGATTCACATTTCCCTGGACATGTAAGAAAGGGTCACAAGAACTTTTTGCCACGTATTACGTTTAATCACGCTTAAGCTTGCTGAAAGATCAACATGGAAATACATTAACTGAACAGGAAGAAAAGATAGGAATGATACACTGAAGAACTGTACAAAAAAAACAAAAGGATGACAGATTTGTTCCAAGAAGCATCTTTTGAAGAAAAACCTAGAGTTTTAGAAAGTGCAGTGAGAACTGCACTGAGAGCAATTGGGAGAAGTAGATGGGATATCAATAGAGCTATTCCAAGCCACAGAAACAGAGTCCATCAAGTCTTTAACAAGATTGTGCCAACAAATATGGAAAACACAACAACGGCCAACAGACTGGAAATGCTCAGTTTACATCCCAATTCTAAAAAAAGAGATGTCAAAGACTGCAGCAGCTGTCAGACAATCATATTAATTTCTCATGCAAGTAATGTGATGCTTAAAATCGTACAACAAAGACTGTTGCCATATATGGAATGAGAAATGCCAGATGTTCAACCTGGATCCAGAAAAAGAACAGGCACTAGTGATCATATTGCAGATGTACATTCATTAATGGATCATATGAGAGAACTTCAAAAGAAAATCAGCTTGTGTTTCATAGATTCTCATTTCCCTGGGCATTTTATTTCCCAATTTTTTCAATCTGTATGTGTGATAAGGAAAATCAGATTTAGATGAAGGTGGAAGGAATATTAACAGTTTGAGATATGCAGATGGCACCACATTATTTGCAGAAAACAGTGAAGAGCTGAAATGACTGCTGATGAAGGTTAAAGCAGAAAGTACCCAAGCAGGATTACATCTGAACATCAAGAAGAAAAAAGTAATAACTACTGGGGAATTACACAAATTTAAGGTTGAATACGAAGAAATTGAAATTGTTAAATATTTTCTATTCCTTGGCCTCATCATCAACCAAAAGGGAGAATTGACCTAAGAAGTCAGAAGGAGATTGAAACTGGGGAGGGCAGCCACAAATGAGCTAGAAAAGATCCTTATGTGTAAGAATGTGTCACTGATGAGACAACCAAGACCAAGTTAATGCATGCCATAGTATTCCCCACTACTATGTATGGGTGTGAAAGTTAGACAATGAAGAAAGCAGACAGGAAGAAAGTAGATTCCTTTGAAATGTAGTGTTGCAGGAGAGTTTTACAGATATTGTGGACTGCCAAAATACAAATAAGTAGGTCTTATCAAGCCTGAACTCTCTCTAGAAGTCAAAATGGCTAAACTGAGGCTGTCCTACTTAGGTCACTCTGTGAGAAGACAAGAGTCACTAGAAAAGACAATAATGCTAGGAGAAGGCAGCGTGAAAAATGGAAAATCCAACATGAGATGGATTGACTCAATAAAAAAAGTCACAGCCTGCAGTTTACAAGATAAGAGAAAGGCAGCTAATGATAGGACATTTTGGAGAATGTCAATTCTAGGGTTGCCATAAGTCAGAGGAGACTTAAAACAAAGCAGTAGACAAGCACCTTTAAGACCAACTAAGTTTTATTCAGAATGTAAGCTTTCATATGCTTTAAGCAGACTTCATCAGACAAAATTGGAATGGCAAGCAGCAGTACTTAATATAAGAGGGCCGTGAGTTGGTATGTAGAATCATGGGAATGTTTTTAGCAGATTAAAATTGGGGTCTGTGTTTGTTAGTTAATGTTGTTGAAAAAACATTGGCGGGTGATAAAAAGTAGATTGATGTCATAGGTCAGGTGTGAAGTGCCATAAATCTGAGTAACATTCTGGCTTTGTTAGTTTTGGGTTTAAATAGAGGGCATAGATACTCAAGTGGTACTTGAGTAACATAGTTACTCATGATTCTACATACTAACTCACTGCCCACTTATATTAAGAACTGCTGCTTGCCATTTCAATTTTGTCTGATGAAGTCTTCTTAGAGCATACGAAAGCTTACCGTATATTCTGAATAAAACTTAGTTGGTCTTAAAGGTGCAACTTGCCTTCTGCTTTGTTCTATTGCTTCAGACCAACACGGCTGCCCACTTGGATCTATCAGAAGAGACTTGATGGCACTTCATACACACACACATTCGATTTTCTGGAATAATAAGACCCTATCTGGGTAAGTAATGAGACTCTGTTTAACTGAGCAAGGCCATGTTGACAAAGGTAGCTATTTCCAGAGGCTCCCAGAAACTGTGACATTATCCCAAAATATTAAAAAGGTGATGAATCCTTTATTCTAAATATCTGCTACTGGAAGAAGAGAAGAAAGTGCAGACCAGTCACTGACAGATATAATAATATAAATGGAGATAACAATATTCTACTCAGTAGCTCAGTAAGAAGTAAACCTGCACCAGCTTTCCATTGTCTTAACTAATTAGTATAAACCAATTAGTATGACAGATACTGAAGTTTAAATTTTATAAAATTAAATGTTAATTTATGACATTTCAGTAAGCTTAAATAATATTTTTTACAATCTGTGCTTAAATTGTGACTGTTATTCATTAATCACTCCTTTCCAGGACATACTTTTAGGCTGCTACAGCAGAACAGAGGATCAGTGGTCCTTACAATAGTTTTGCCAGACCAGTAATATTATTCCCATTTTTAAGTTAGAGAACTGAGATTGACAGATTGTGACATGCTTAAAATGGCCTAGCTGAGATTTGAAGAGATAATATCTGTTCTAGAAAAATGCATTACAATCTGTTCAGACACTTCCCATCTAAAAAGGGAGGCAGACTCTCTATTAAGTTATGAATTATTCAGGCATCTCTTCTCTTAAGGCCACAATCATCCTCCCAGTCACGGAGGACATACCAAGGGCAAAGAAATCCCTAGTCTGAGTACCTTTAATAGTATTAAATTCTTTGAATGGGAGACCTGCATGTCAGGCTTAGTACCACAACAATAAACTTGGTTTAAAAAACAAACAAACACCAGAATCCTTCTTACCAGCCACTCACTTAGGACATATAGCTACTGTTGGCTCAAGGATCATCAAGAGAAGGAAGCAGTGGGATAAAATTCTAGGGGCTCTGGCTGTCTTGGGGCCCATGGAGCCAGGCAAAGCTTGCAATTTGTTTCCACTTGAAGTGGGAGTAAACTCTCAGTAATATGAGGGAAAGCAGTCCTTGAAAGATGTTGAAGTGCTATACAAATGTTAAGGGTTATTACTTCCAACTCAGGTGCCATTGTTCTGGGAATCTGAGACAAAACTGGCACAGGAAAAACTCAGAGTAAAACAATTTTAAAATGTTGTCCATCCTGAGGCAGTGTTATTTAACAAATGTAAATTGCCAATGGATTAGCATGTCACCAAAACTTTATTTCTGAAAGGTTCAGTTCATTGAACTTAGTTTATTAGCATGGGATAAAACACTGAAGAATTTGTCTGATGTTCTTCTCACTAGAACCTCGAGTCCATAAATGCTATTCTCAGAGGGACTTTCCTTGGTGTTTGTTGCTGTGATTGCTGAAAAAAACAGATAATGGTTACTGACATGGTATCTGTTTCATTTCCTTTGGACAAAGAGATGAAGGAGAAATGGCCTTTCAGAACTGATGTTTATTTAAGATTCCAGCCTTTGTTTTCTGTCTTCTCAGTTAAGTTATACCTGCTTTGCCAATGCTAATATTGATTAATGATACTTCTAAGGGTCCAGGAAACCAAAGCAAACACAAAGCTTATACCCAGAAAAAAACTTTGTTGGTCTTAAAAATGCCACTGGACTCAAAACAACGAACTTTGTTTTGTTGCTTCAGATGAACACAGCTACCCACCTGAATCTATAATTTACCTCTGTGCAACTTCTCAGAACCCACAGTGTATTTTTCTGTTTTAGCACAGTGTTCTTTCATTTTAAAAAACCTGTTATTGAGGACGATTTTTCGTGTTTCCAAATAATTACTGTTATCTGATGTGCACTATTTATCTGGAAAATTAGGTGATCATGAACATTAGGTGATGAGGTCATAAAGTATTTTTTAAATAAAAGACCACAAGTTGAATGATATAACTCCCTTCCACTAAGTTGGATTCTATGAGTCATCTCTGCCTAGTCTTCCTTCAGCTGAAACCCAGATGTTACATTTAACTACAAGTTGGGTCACAGATGTGCTTGGAGAATAGAAACATGGGCTCAAACCCTGTGTTCCCTTGACGCAGCTTATTTGTACAAACGTGATGTCAGGAAACCAAAGTTCCTCAATTTATCTTGGGGTTTTGGTTCAGGGGAAGGAAGGGCTTTAGCTTTCATCCCTGCTCTATTTTCCCAAGCCAAAATCTGCCAAGGAAGTTCAGTTGAGTCAGACCTGATATCATCCAGACTTCTAAGAGCTGACTCCAACTGGTAGTCTCCTGTAAATGTTGCCCTTTTTACTGCAGTAGACAGGTCTTGGAAGATTTCTAACCAGTGGAGGCAGGCAACTGTAGTTCCTATCTACAAGAAGGAGACAAGGAGTGACCTGTCCAATCAATAGCCAGTTGGTGAAGTGGTTAAGTGCGTGGACACTTATCTGGGAGAACCAAGTTTGATTCCCCACTCCTCCGCTTGCAGCTGCTGGAATGGCCTTGAGTTAGCCATAGCTCTTGCAGAGATGTCCTTGAAAAGGCGGCTTCTGTGAGAGCTCTCACAGCTCCACCTACTTCACATGGTATCTCTTGTGGGAGAGGAAGGAAAGGAGATTGTAAGCTGCTCTGAAACTCTGAGATTCAGAGTGGAGCGTGGGGTATAAATCCAATATCTTCTATCTATTTTGGGTAAACTGTATGCATCAAAGTTGCACATTAGATCAGATAAATCAGGGGTGGGGAACCTCTGTCCTGAGGGCCATATACGGCCCTCGAGGTCACTTGATGTGACCCTTAGGGATTGCTGGACCAAACCAAGCCATGTGGCAGCCTCTTTGGGGCTTGGCTGGCCAGAGAGGATCGTGGGGCCCATCCATGCTGTGCAGCAGCCTCCCCAGGGTTAGGCAGGGATCACAGGACCCAGATGTACTGTGCAGTAGCCTCCCTGGAGCCTGGCTGACCAGCCAGAATTGCTGCAGGGCCTGGAAAAGTTACTGCCACAGTTCAGTTTGCACATGATTATCCCAGATGGTGTGGCCTAATATGCTAATGAGTGTGTGACCTAATATGCTAATATTAGGGGATGTGGTCTAATATGCTACTGAGTTCCTGCTGGGCTTTTTCTATGAAAAAGCCCTGGATCTATGCATTTTCCTAGGGCAGTGGGCCATGTTTGTGTGTGTGTCTCTGCGTCAGATTAGGCTCTCCCCACATGACTTCAAATAGAAAAATAATTATTTGCATTAATTTTGCTGGCCTGAATCATTCTTCCTCAGTGGAGCACTGTTTTTTAAGTTGATAATTTTTTATGGCCCACGAATGATGTTATAAATATCCTTTGATAAATAACTTCGCAGCTGTATGGGCAAAATATAGTGAAACTGTTTTGGAGAAAGCTGGACACAACTAACTTCTATTAAAACCAGTGGGATGACTTTGCCTTAACTTAGAAAATACCAGCATTTGCTAAATCACCTTGTCAAAACTCAAGATGGCAGTTCAAATGTACAGAAAATGACATAGTACTGTAGGTCTTGTCTGTTGCCTCTTTCACACCAAATGTGAAAATTGTACATCATATTAAAATGTTTTCAGGAAAAGGGCTTTGTGTGGACATTTGAACTGCCTTTAAGCAGATCACAATCAGTTCTGGGAACTGCCCAGGGATGATGGAATTCATTCTATGCCATTCCTCCCTTGGTTATAATTTCATTCCTCTTTTGTTTGATTTTCAGCAGGCCCAATATCAGTCAACCCCTGCATGCCAAGCAGGCATTCTTTTGTAAGGAACAAAAGGTTTACAACAAAGGTTTTTTTTTAAAAAAAAAAATTCTCTTCACTGTATTGTAGTAAAAGAAGTTGATATATCTGCTGTGAATGGAAATTATGTATTTTAATGGAAGAACACAGTAAAACAAAGGTTGGGGCAAACACACACTTTCAAACTAAAGTTTGAAGAGTGAGGACGAGGGCTTTTTTTGAGCAGGAACACAGTTCCGGCTGGCTTGGTGTCAGGGAGTGTGGCCTAATATGCAAATGAGCACCTGCTAGGCTTTTTCTACAAAAAGCTCTGTGTGAAACAATGGTGATGTAAGGGTTGTGGCCTAATATGCAAATGAGTTCCTGCTGGGCTTTTTCTAAAAAAAAAGCCCTGGTAAGGACCATGGAAGAAATGTGGCTCCCAACCGGAGGCAGGTTGCACAACAGCTCCTGGTGGCTGCAGCCGCTTTTGAGTGTTGAGGGACGGCGATCATCCGGTTTTCAGCCACGTGGAGACAGCGGGAGTGCTTTTTGGCATGGCAGTTTGCTGCTGGCTGGATTTTTTAGCTCAGCCAGCATTTTTTCTCTGCCTTTTCCCAGGGGTTGTTCTCCCTCTGTAGCTGGGAATATCGGGTCTAGTTTTGGGGCACTCTTCAGTCCCGCTGTCCTGATTGTTGGGGTTATCTGCACTGTTGCTGGTGGGCCGTTTAGGGGGTCTAGCTTTGGGGCCCTCTTCATTCCCCCCATCCTATTATTGGGGTGGTCTGCACTGTTGCTGGGCAGGGTGGTGGCCATTTTCCCTGCTTATTACTCCCCTGTCGCTGGGCAAGGCAGCAGCCATTTTTGCTGCTTATTACTTCCCTGTTGCTAGGCAGGGTGGTGGACATTTTTTGTTAGTCTCTGCTTAGAGCCACCCCCCACCCCAGCCCATTTTTTGCAGGCTAGATATTGGGCTTGCTAGCCATGCCTAAGGGGTAAGGAAAATCAAAAGGCAAGAGCCTGCACCAAAATCCCAGCCTCGCCAGCCAGTTTCTTGTAAGCGCCCAGCGCCTCAGCTTATGTTGTCTGAGGACAAGGATGACTCCTTTGAGCAGTCTGTATTAGCTAGGTTGGCTGCTTTGGAGGGTTCTTGTGGCAAGTCCCATATCATAGAGGTTGGGGGCAAGAAGGGCGTTTCATCCAAAGCTGTCAAGGCTGCTGATAGGAAACGGTTGCAAGAAAAGATTCTTAACCACTTGTCTTCTCCTGAGAGCGGGTTCAGCCCTGTTGAGACAGATGGAGCGTCACCTCTCCCGGTGGAAGTACATGATGTGGATGCCCGGCAAGGTGTGCAGTTTGGTAGGGGCGAGTCTGTACAACACACTAATATAGCTTGGCCCTGGGGGCCATGGGGGCAGTCAGATACATTTGGGCCTGTGGCCAATAGCCAGTCTGCAGTGTTTTCTAATCTTCAGCCTTGGGCTTGGGGTTTTAATTCAGCTAACCCTCTAGCATCTTGGAGTGGCCTGCCTGGCCAGTTTCCTGGACTATCCTTGGCCCCCTGCGGTGGCTGGGGTTTCCTTTATCCCTGGAGCCCATCTTCCTCTTCGGAGCCTGCTAAGGCCTTACCTTTTGGTGATCTGGCTCTTCCCTGGTTGCCAGTCACCAAAGATAAAATATCAAAGGGTGAATTTGTGGACCTTTTTTCTCTGCTCTACAGGGAGCTTGAGAAAAAGGATAAGGAGGACCTTGATGATAGGGAAAAGGAGAAAATCAAACGGCGTAAAGTTGATAGGACCTGGGCAAATTGGGAGCCCGGTATCATTATTTACGCCAGAATAATTTCCAGGTCTCATCCATGTAGGGCCACTTCCCTTTTCAAGTATTTTGATATTATATACAAGAGCTACACCAGCTTTAGTGGCCCTGCTTGGCTTCAGTACGACGAGGAATTCAGGATGAGGGCCGCCTTGAACCCATCCCTTCAATGAGATCAAATTCAGCCACAGTTGTGGCTGCAGGTTATGTCTCCAGTGAGACCTAATCTCGGAGATAGGTCAGACAGTGGCCATGTTGTGCAGTGCATAGCCACTGCGTCTGGTTCCCATGGTAATGTGGGGCAGGCAGTTCAACCCCACTTGCTCTGCTGGGAGTTTGCATCGCAGGGGGTGTGTGGAAGGAAAAACTGCCCAGTTAAGCACGAGTGCCCTCTGTATGGAGGGTCTCACTCCTTTACGAATTGTTTCTGGGGTAAACCCAGGAGGGGGCTGCGCAGGCAGGGCTCTGGTGGGACAAATAAGCCTTTTGGAAAAGGGCCCCAGCCCAATAAGGCTGAGGCCTGGCTCCATAATTATACTAAGGTTGAGGATAGAGTTTACTTGTTCAACGGTTTTAAGTTCGGTTTCACAATTCCTTGTCAGGGACCCGGAAGGCCATTTATGGCCAATAACCTGAAGTCAGTTACAGGTATGGAGCATATAGTTGGGCAAAAAATAGGGAAAGAATTGGCTGAGGGCAGGGTAATTGGTACATTTCCTACACCTCCTGTGAGTTCTCTGCAGGTCTCTCTTTTGGGCATTGTGCCTAAAAAGACCCCAGGGGAGTTTAGATTGATCCACCATTTATCTTACCCTTGTGGGGAGTTGGTGAACAATGCCATACCCGAGGTATTGTGTACCGTGCGGTACATATCTTTTGATGCAGTGGTTCACATTGTGAGGTGCTGTGGGGTGGGTGCTGAGTTGGTGAAATGTGATATAAAGTCTGCCTTTCGCCTTCTCCCTGCTCATCCTTTGGCTATTGAATTGCTGGGTTTCCAATTTGATGGGCAGTTTTACATGGATAGGGCCTTGCCCATGGGGTGCTCTGTTTCTTGTGCTGCGTTCGAGCACTTTAGCTCTTTTTTAGAATGGGGTGTGTGCTGGTTTAAGCAATGTGGTGCATTACCTTGATGACTTTTGTTTGCCAGCCCCTTGGGCTCTGGCCAGTGTGCCCTCTTGCTGGCGGCCTTTACAGCGCAGTCTGAGGAGTTGAGCATCCCCCTAGCCCATGAGAAGACAGAGGGTCCCACCCAGCAATTGACATTCTTAGGTGTTGAACTAGATTCCTTGCAGAAAACCTCTTGCCTCCTAGGGGAAAAAAACATTTTGAGGCTCCATGGGCTGGTCGCCCAGTTTTTTTGCGGCAGAAGGCAACCTTGAAGGAGTTGCAGCACTTAGTGGGACACCTAAACTTTGCTTGTAAGGTGGTCGCTCCTGGTCGTCCTTTCTTGAGGAGGCTGTGTGATGCAATGGCTGGTCTACGCCAGCCGCATCACAGAATTAGAATTTTCAGATGCATATGGGAAGGAGTTCTTGTGGCAGGAGTTTTTGACCTCATTTAATAGTGTCTCCTTTTAGAGGGAAGATTTGAGTTTGGAAGCCGAGCATCAAATTACATCCGATGCTGCAGGGTCCTTAGGATTGGGCGTCTATTTTCACGGACACTGGTGCGCGGAGGACTGGCCTATGGAATGGGTAGATGCCAGGTGGACCAGGGACTTGACCTTCTTAGAATTCTTCCCGATCTTGGTGGCCATTTGGTTTTGGGGAAATTAGTTGGCAGACCATACAGTCCACTTTTGGTGTGACAATTTAGCTGTGGTGCATGTCATCAATTCCCTCACTTCTAAATCACCCAGGGTTATGTGGTTAGTTCGAGCTTTCACACTGCAATGCCTGCAGTGGAATACTTCATTTTTTGCCAGGCATGTGCCTGGGGTAGATAATGGGGTGACTGACGCTCTCTCTCGCAAACAGATGCAGAGGTTTCATCAGCTCACCCCAGATGCAGATCTTCTTCCTACAAGGATGCCCCTGAAGATTTGGACAATTGGCAGGTCGAGGCCGGCAGAGTGATAAGTATAGCTATTGCTCCTAGCACTAGAAAATCATACACAAGGGCAGTGAGCCAATTTGAGAAGTTTAGGAGCACTGTAGGTTACAGCATGGAATGGCCTCTTCCAGTGGAGCATTTACGTATTGTGTATCATTGCAGTGCAGGGGCCTGGCAGTTCGATCCATTCGGGGCCGGTTGTCTGCTTTGGCTTTTGCCAATAAAGCCATGGAGTTACAGGAACTAACTAGTCATTTCCGCATTCGGAAGATGCTCGAAGGGTGATCCAGAGAAGCCGGAGTTAGGTCGGATGTAAGGCAGCCAATTTCACCCATAATTCTTAGGGGTTTACGGTCAATCTGGGGCCAGGTGTGTCGGTCAGAGTATGAAACACTTCTCTTCCATGCTGCCTCCCTGGTGGCATTTTTTTGGAGCTCTTCGGGTGAGTGAACTGGTAGCTCAGTCCAGAGGGGATGTTTCTGGAAGGGCCTTATTGGCCCGAGACATTCGCATTGCTGATGGAGTGGCATATATCACAGTGTGTCGTTCTAAGACTGACCAGTTGCAGCGGGGGCACACTATTAGTTTGGGTGCCTGTAGCGGCTTTAACGAGCTATCTAGTTGCCCGTGGTTCTGGGGCTGGTCTGTTGTTCCAGTATGGGGACGGTAGCCCCTGACGAAGCATCAGTTTTGGTCTCTGACTGTCAAAGCTCTCGCCAGGCTTGGCCTGGTGGGGGTTAAGTTTGGCACTCATTCTTTCTGCATAGGGGCGGCTTCTACAGTGGCAGCTCTGGGGTACTCCCCACCATTCATTCAGAAGCTTGGTAGGTGGCATTCCTTGGCCTATAAAGGCTATGTCCGCCCTCTGGCACTGCAGTAACAGGCATCAGGTTATTGAGGGTGTGGTTATTCACTGTTTTCTTATTTTCTCAGGTGCTGTTTTCCGTGAGGAGAGATGACACGTCCTCATATGCAGACACACCTTCATGTTCTGGGCTGCCCATAGGGCCAGAAGAACTTCGGCCTGGTCACAGCTGGGGCTCAGCAAGTGGGCCACCATAGATAACGTGGACGGCGGGGTCTCCATTGGTCAGGCCTGTTGCCTTTGCTTTTTGAAAACGTTCATGTTTTGCCGTCACATGTTGTGGTGATACATTTGGGAGGAAACGATCTAGGCTTGCTCAAGGGTAAAGCACTTGTGCTGCAGGCCAAGGATAACTTTCGAGTCATTAGGAGTCATTGGCCTCAGGTTTTGATTGTGTGGTCGGCCATGATCCCGCGCCAGGTATGGTGTAGGGCATGGGATCCACGGGCGATTGAGAGAGCTGACTGCAAAGCCAATTTAGAAATTAAGAAAGCCCTTGAGAGGGAGTTTGGCCACTTTCTCCCTCATCCTGGGATCCGTGCTGATAGCATGAATTTATATAGGATTGATGGCGTCCATCTTTCTGATAAGGGAAATGACGCTTTTTTGGATGACTTAAAACTTGGACTTCGGGAAGTGCTAGGTGTTTAGTAGGTGCAGCTGCCTAAGGAGAGGCTTGGCCTCGCAGTGGTTGAGTTTTTTGCCTAATTTCCGTTATGCAGCTCGGTGAGTACCAATAGCACTCCAGTTTTGGGGAATGGGGGTCTAGCTAAATTATTCCTGGCCCTTGTGGACTAGTTGAGTAATGAAGCGGACTGCCTCGGGTTTGCATGGATTGATCCGCCCTTCAGCTGTGTGGATGGGGGCTGGAACTCCAGGGCATAACCTTTGCTAGGCCGGCCGGGTACGAGCCATGCATTTTGGCTATAACTAGGGGCAGGGTGGCTCGCCTGTCATGCAGCAGGGGAGGGGTATTTTGTCCACTGGCCCTGCCATGCTGCCTGTTATGTTTATAGCCCTTGTTGTTAATTTAATAACAAAGAAAGTGGCCCTTAGTTACCCAAACCCTTGTGTCCATCTCTTCCTTTCATTTGTGGGGGAGATGCGGCTCCCAACCGGAGGCAAACTGCACAGCCTTGTCTCTGGGGGCTGTTTTGCCTCTTCATAAGGAACGGGCAGGGCATTATGGGAGGTGAAGGTGGAGCAGGCATGCCTTAATGGCTGTCTCCGCTTCTGCCTCCCAGTCTTTGCTTTGTGCTCGGCCCACCCTCCCACCCTTGAGGCAGTGTGGGTGATAGATTGTTGCTCTTAATGTATAGGGGACTGGGTAGGAATTTTGTCATCTCTTCCTGTTTGGCTGTTGGAAGTGGTGTTTTTCGCCTACCTCATACTGCTTGTAGAAGGGATTGTGGGATTGGCTAGGGTGTGGCTGGTTTAAGAAGGTTGGTCACTTTCAGGTTGGCTGGGTTTTTTGCCTAACTTCCATTATGCAGCTCAGTGAGCACCAATAGCACCCCAGTTTTGGGGCATGGGGTCTAGCTAAATCATTCCTGGCCCGTGCGGACAAGTTGAGTGATGAAGTGGACTGCCTCGGGTTTGCATGGATTGATCCACCTTTCAGCCGTGCGGATGAGGGCTGGAACTCCAGGGCATAACCTTTGCTAGGCTGGCTGGGTACAAGCCATGCATTTTGGCTATACCTAGTGGCAGGGTGGCTCACCCGTCATGCGGCAGGAGAGGGGTATTTCGTCCCCTGGCCCTGCCGTGCTGCCTGTTATGTTTAAAGCCCTTTTTAAAAAATTTAATAATAAAGAAAGTGGCCCTTAGTTACTCAAACCCTTGTATCTGTCTCTTCCTTCCGTCTATGGGGGCAAAGCAGCATGGAACTTTGAGTAGATATTCAACATAAAGCTTAAATGCTATCTTTTACAGAAACTGAGAATAAAAGCATACTGGTAAAATACCTATTTATCAATGCTTTCTGGTCAAACCTGGGGCACAGACTGTAGTTTATTTAAATATTGAAATAAATTTGACAAGCTACTGGAACATCCATGGAAAATGAATAGCCAAAGAGTATTCTAGTACAATACACTGGAATTATAAATTAAATGACAGCAACATCTAGATAAAGATATTTCCACTTAACAGATGTTAAAAATAACTTAAATACAACTTCCTTACTCTGATCAGTAGCAGACCTTCTAATGGTTTGTTCTGATAAGTACTTAATTACCTGAACATTCAGCCTGAGAAAACAAAGGGCTGGAAAAGAAGCCCCAGAGCAATTGCATGAATTGATTTTTACCAGATGACAGTGATCATAACAACATAGGATTGAACAAGAGACCAGTTAATCCAATAGCTTCTGCTCAATTTTTAAACACATCTTATTGCTTGTTTCTTTTGCAGTCACATTCATTGAATCAATGTCCTACATTTTAGACAGAGAAGCTATGGGACTGTGCTACAATGGTGGCAGGATGATTTTACAGCATGACTGTGGGGTATCATATTGTTTTCTGCCAAGCAGCATGAAAATAAGCTTCATTCCACTTCCAGGTGAGTCATATTCTGACACATCAATTTTCTTGCTCAATAAAGGAAATATTATAGGAATCACAAAAGGTACACATGAACTGATATTGCTACATGACTGTGGCTTAACCCAGCAGACCAAAGAAATAATAAAAAAAGACCACACTGAAGCCTGATTTTAAAGATTCTAAATTAATAGATGCTGGCCACACATCAAGGATGCAATCAAGCAAAAGGTTAGTTATGAGTCACACAAGATAATGGGCTTCCATACTCCCATGAGAATGAAAGGCTGCAAGAACCCCCAACCTAGTCCAGCAATAAAGGCTGTACAGTGGGATAGAATTTTCACCTTTTCTGTAGTTACATCTATCTGCCATTCAGGAGCAAGGCTGAAACAGCTTATTTGATAAGCCAGGACTGAACCAGGATGGGGCTAGTGGGCATGGTGCCCCACCATAAGCAGTCATCTGGCCTACCTTTTTTTTAAGGGCTGTAAAATGTGTGAAATAGGAATATTTCTGGCTTCAGCAAGCCTCAATGGCATTCTCTTCCCTGTGGTAGAATTCACTCCACCCATCTGCTCCTGGCTCAAGGTGAATTTTTCAGTGTTTCTGTCACTTTTATTATGTTTAATTTGATGGGATTGCCAATCATCTCCCACTATTATAATTGATCTACAGATGACCAAGACCAGTTCCACAGGAGAAAATGGCTGCTTTGGAGAGTGGACTCTATTCTCCTGCTGTAATCCCTCCCCTCCCCAAACCCTGCTCTCCCCAAGCTCCACCCCTAAAATCTCCAGCTCTTTTCCAACCTAGAACTGGCAACTCTATTAATCCTGGGTGGGGTAGGGAAATCCCTCTTTAGATACTCTGTGAAAATAGCAGGATATTAACAATTAAGGGTGACCTCTGGAATGTATAAAAGCGCAAGCGTATTTGCTCTTTCTGGCTCTCCCAATGGCTGTGGTGTGCTTTGCATCAGCCATTGGCCCATATACTGAAGCAGAGAAATAACGAGGTCCGCACAGACTTACTGGTGTGAAACGAGGTTTACTTTATGGTACCATAAGCAGAACCCAGTTGGGCATGGGCCCCCAAAATGACTGAGTTAAAATCATTCTACATACAGCCAGTTTTATTCACACAGAAAACAAGCAGGCAGGCACATAAGCTTATCTGATTCAACATTCCCCACCCCCTTGCAACTCCTTCTAGTACTTTTCCATTCCTTCTGTCTCCTTCCTTTATCAGCTCCAGCAAGAAGCTTCTCAATGAGGCCTCCTAATACACATCCGTGAACACACACCCACTGAAGGCTGTCTGTGCTTCTAACAAACACTGCATCAGACACCCTCGTTTTGAAGGCAGAAGCATGCTTTCATTCATTATTATAGAGGTATTCATTAATTATTCAGGGACTCTCCTTCATTTCCCCCTTTCAGTCTCAGAAAGTTTATTTAAGTCTGAAGGAGACTGACCATCACCATCATTAAACAAATTAATTCTGTATGACCACTCAGGAAGGGCAGCTAGGTGACAATTTGGTTTCGACATTCCCAGGAAAGACTGAAATGACACAACAATGGGGTAACGAAATAGTATATTGACAGAGGTGGGGTAAAGATGGGTCAGGAAAGGAGGAGAGACAGTGATGGGATTATCCATTCACACTGCCACATTCCTGTATTTTCCATGTAGAGAAGATGTGTGTGGGGGGGAAGGTTACTCAGAGGCATGCCTTGGCTATGCAGCCCAGCCTTCCAATATGGAGTTTTCCTGGTCTACTTCATGGGGCCTTTCTGGGCACACAGGCTCACTTGAGAGGGGCCCCCATGTCTTTTAAGGCTACCCTCTTTATTCGGCAGCACTCTGGTATCAATTCCGCCCCCTTTGGCACCGCCCAATCCTTGGAGGGTTTGTGCCACATTTCATGATGCACTGTTGTTCAGACTTCAAACAACCAGGGTTGAGACACAGTTGGGACAAAGGGGAAGGGCTTAGGAATGTCAACTACCAAAAAATAGGCTATACATGCATTAAAATTTAAAAAACAATCCAATTGGGAAAAAGCAGGCTATGTGTCTTGGTACTGAAGACTAGCTATCGCTGAAATTTGGGACGATCTTGAGGAGGAGGAGGTAGAGGAAAGAGGAGGCTAGAGTTACATTTCATTTTTGAGATAATCAATCACTTGAACAGGGAAATCCATTCATAGTATATGCATTGAATAATTACATATGTCTAGTCTAAATTTGTAAAAATAGATCTTGGAAGGATCCTAGGGAACTTTTTCTTTATCAATAAAACATTACTAGTTATGATGCAAGAACTCATTTCAATTTTTAAAACACATAAGCAATAATAAGGGACATATGTAAGTGACATGCTATAAACTGGATCAACTCATGTGCCTTTATGGCAAACACCTTGTTGTAGCCTGGGTGATTAAGATACACAAATTCAGACATACTTGGAAACATTGCCAGTTGTGGGCAGTCCACATTTGGCCACATTATTTACAATATAAAAACCATTTCCTGACTAATTCCTTGTTCCCCTCCTCCCTTAGTCTAACAAAAGGTCTTCTTTCTTGAGTTCATGGAGGGTTTGCGTGCTCTATGCATGACAATCTCTTCACAGGGAAATCTGTTTTTATTGCAGGCAAAAGGAATCCTTTCTGGAAACACAACTTGGAAGTGGCAGTGGGGCTGCTGTTGTGATCGGCTGGGGCAACTAGCCTTTTGCTAGGCAGAGGAATTTCCCTGGAAATGAGTTTTCTCCACAACTCAGTTTGGATGAGGTTCTGGGGGAGGCCTTCCTTCCAACATCAATGAGGCATGGCCAGGCAAATTTCAGGACCTCTGGGTAGATATGGAAGAGCCTGGAAAACATACTTGGAGAAACAAACAAATGAAACAACAATAGTAGGTGCTTTTCCCCTTTAAAGCTTTTCTTGGCTGTCCACAAATTGCCATAACTTGAGTCCAACCCTGCTGAGATAGGGTTGCACACATTAGCTAAACTACCACCCTTGCTTTGGACTGGAGACTTCCTCCTCCTCACATGGAGTTTCAGTTTGACAAGGTCTCTACCCTTCCAGTGTTAAAGGGCAGATTTCATTCACCATACATTATGCAGAACACAAATCCACAATATAAACCTATGCATCACTTCTCATGATTCAAGCTAGTGCACATCCATATAGAAAGCGTGCACTTAGAGGTTCATGAGAGGCTTTTTACTTTGTTGCAACTGATATGAATCTTAAAAAAAGAAAACATGCAATTGTTCACAAAATTGGAGCTCCAAGAAGAGATTACCAGAGTTGGGGTTACCCCTGGATTATGAAAATGGTCACAAAAAGGGAAGAAAAACTTTTGCTATAGCTTTGGAATATATCAAATTGTCAAAAATAGGAAAAACTTCAAAAACAAACACACAAAACAAAACTGAGGCCTCAATAGAACAATGCCAGTTTTAACATACATGTATGCGAGGGATCAGACCCAAAATTATTAGAGAACTGGATCAGACAATTTAAACCACTGGAAATCAGTGGGGTGTTCAAGTCCCACTGAACCCCATTTTCCTGTGTGCCAGCTCATCCAAAATTTGTTCTGTGGGTCTCACATAGGTCTGAGAGTGGGTTTCAACAAACTTTAACAACAAAATGCTAAAAGCAAATAATAGTTAATCCTTAAACAAACAATTCCTAGCAGACATACCAGCAATTCTTAAAACTACTATATAATAATGAGTGTGCTCTAAACTTGAATTGCAGGTCCAGGTTTCCTTCATATATAACAAAACAATCCTGGAAAGCCATTTCTGGTTAATACACCTTGACAAATACACAAAACAATTCTTAAATCTACTTATAATAAGCATACAATATATATATGAACTTAGGAGAAAACCTAGTAAGGAACTTGTACAGCCAAGGAGATGTGTGGGGCAGTGCAAAGATATAATTCAAAACTGATGAATAAAGCAGGGTGCTAAAACATGCACCTTGACAAAGAAGGTTGAAATAACGGAGAGGCAGAAACTTAAAACAAGCAAATGGAAATGTGTCATCCAGTAGCAAGCCTGGCCAGGACTGGAGACTGGATTGAAACACAAAATCAAGCAGAATTGAAGTCCTACCATGGTAAGAACATGAAACATAGAAAGGATTTTCTAAACAAAACACTCAGAAAAGGTCAAGCTCTAACAAGATACTATGGATGGAGGCATAAAATAAGATAGACAAGCATACAGATGCCTCTTTCCACAGGTAAGAGGTTCACCAAATAGCTAAATAGGAAGATTGATATGCACAGTTCATTGATGGAACATGGCTATAAATGACATTAAGAGAGCAAATGAAGATATACATTTGAGGAATGCAGAACATTATTAAAGTCCAGATTTCTAATGAAGATCAAGAGTTTTCAGGAATTCTGCCTAGTGAATTACCAACAAATCTAGAAAAGGTATTTCTATGGGAAACACGGCACTGAGAATAACTGGGTCACTGGTAAAACAAAGTATTAGTTTCTCAAGACTTAAGAGAGAAGATGCACAGTGAGAGGGTAGTTTTACCCAAGGAAGGGTACCAATGTTCTTCTATAACACATACTATAACTTCAAATGAAAAGAGGTTCTGTAGGAACCAAAATTTGTGAGGTAGAATTTTAAAACACTGCTCTTTTCAGAAAATAAAAATTCAGTACCAACAACAAAAGGAATGTTCAGATTTAAATGAATGAAAAATTGGGAAGCATTTCAAAGTAAGATAGAAAACTGTATTAGATGTAACACTTGAAGACCACATGTTCCTGGTATGAGATGTACTTAACAAAAATCACAAGAGAAAAAAATTTCCGAAAGGTTTGATACTGTATTGCTTTAGCAGAATAGATGTTCCATGATGTAAACCCAAAATTGCAAATATAAACTTTTAACCCATTATCTCAGATTTAAAAAACTTAACAAAAGATCTTCTAATAGGTGCACCATTTCTTTAAAACAAAGGAGATCACAAGCTGAATATCTTAAAAGTGTTCCCCTTAAAATTAAAGCTACAAAATCTAAGTACAGGGGAAACTGATGACAGCCACTAGAAAAATATTTTCAGACTTAAAAGGTAAAGCAAAAAAAAAAAAATTATCAGAGGAAAAGCATCTAATCTAGAAGAACTCTTTGCCTCAGGGCAGTTTACAGGCAGGGCCTTTTCTCTAGCAGAGAAGGATTAGCAGTAAGTGGAACTTTGAGATGCCAGCTCCAGGCTGGAGATTTCTGAATATTTGAATTAAATTTGAAGATTATAAGGCATGCAGTCCATTTTCTTGGACACTTTCTCTCCCAGAGGCACTGGTCTTAATGTTCTGGACATTACATTATATTTTGGGGAGTGATCTCCAGGTTCCACCTGGAGACTGACACCCTTGCAAAACAAAGTAGTGTTTTGAGCAAGCCAAGAAGCTTTCAAACTGGCTTGCTTCTTTCAGCATTAGCACATCTTTCCTCCAGGCATCTTCCTGGCTGGGAGTGGTCTTCTAGAACTACTCATTTTGTTTGTAGAGACATTCTTGCAGAACTTCAAAAGTTTGAATTTGTATCTTTAGACCCAAAATTAGGAGAAGATAAGAATTCAGAAAAATATCTCGATTGTGCCTACACCCTTAGATACCATGGGGGATATATATAAAAGATCCTTCTCTCTCTAAGACTGGGAGAGAGAAAACTGGTTTAACAAAAGATAGAAAGAGATGATAATAAACCTTGCTGGGCAGTTAATTCCAGTATTCTCTTATCTGATCTTGATAAATTTTCCAGGATACAGTTTTTTTCAGGTTAAGCAACTTTTAAATACAAGATGGGGAAGGTGATGAGATATCTGCCTGGTAGGGGCTCAGATTTTACACTTCTTATTTCTACTATTAAGACTAAATTTGGCTAAGTGTCTTTTCTTTCCTAAAACAGCTAAAGAGGGTCTGCAAAAATTTTCCTAGCCAAAATCCATTGAAAGATGCTAGGACAAAAGTGCTTTGCAAAAGAGAAAACTTTGACTCTTTGCAAAGATGTTGGCAATTTACTGCTCTTAAGGAGACTGGATTAGCTTTGTATCAGAGACAAAATTTTCTTTCTGATTATGAGAGGAGAAAATTCAAGCTCTGGGTGTTTCCTTATTTGCATGTGAAAAAGGTGATACGAGGAGTTTTCCATCAACTTAGTCACATAGTTAAGATTTTCAAATGACCAAATTTCTTCTTCCCTGGCTAGTTATGGATCTGATTTATAAAAGAAGATGGGTCTCTTTCTCTAAAGACATCTGGTTGCTTGTGCTTTAAGAGGAGAGACTTGAGGTGAAAATTTCTTTCCTTCTTAATGTCTCAGGGCACTACATTCTAAAAAATATATATATATTATTCCTTTTGCCTTTTCTGATTCTGTTAAAGATTTCAGATTGAGCAAGGAGAAGAGGATTAGCATTCCTTCCCTAATGGGGGAAGGGCAAGAGGACTGCAAATTTGCAATCTTTAACTTCTCTAGGCCAGGCTCCAATTTGGGCTGATCTTAGGCTCTCTCTGTACATGCTCAGAGGCCTTTCCTTGAACCTGAAATTTATAGAACTGAAGCAGTAAATATTTAACAAAACTGATTTAATCTCTTTCTCAGAGGTATTTGGTTCTGGCATTTAAAAAGTGAAAATAAAGGTACAACCCTCTGAATCTCCCAAACATGGCAATAAATTGTATTTGTTTGGTTTGCATCCTGGCTGCATTTTAAAAGGGCCGAACCTAAGTTCTTTTGGGCTAACTGTAATGCAATAGCCATGCACCAACTGAATTTTAGTGTTGAGATAGCTGAATAGCCTTAATTGGCTACACCACAAGGGTCTGGGAGGCATCATGAGTGCATTCCTTTGCCTAGGCTAACCGAGACTAGAGCCTATTATGCTGAACAGCCTCCTGACGCGTTTCCATTCAGGGGAACCTTTGGATTCCACCTGGACATTTGGACTCTGTATGATAATATCTAGCTCTCTGAATTTATACCCAGTTAGTTAGTTATATTGAACAATGTTGTTATTTTGTATGGCTAATTAAAACCAATGCTTTCATGCCTATTTTGTAAAATAAAATTTCTTTAAGTTTATTTTTGTGCGTATTTGCTTTCAGGGCCACCACAATCCAAGCCAAACTTACCCACTAGCCTTTGGAGGTGCCTACTATCAATTTGTGAAAACTGACTTGAGGAACCCCTTGCTGCAGTGGTGTGGCTTGTTTTTCTCTAGAGTATTCCTAATAGGCAGAAGCTTGACTGGGGCCTCTGTGCTAAAGGATTTATCCAGTCTGGTGGCAACCTACCTTTCTGGTGTTTCTGGGGGAAATACCAGACTTTAGACCTGTGTTGGACTATCAGTTGGTAAGTCTGCTGACCCACCTTGGCCAGACAGGTGGCAGACTTCATCACACTAACAGAGACCTGATCTTTTGGGCAAGGTCACATTCTCTGCAGTTAGTTTTATTTCCTGGATCGGGTTGCCATATCCAGGCAGGACAGATTGCTAGAGATCTAGAATGGAAGTCTAAAGAAAGATGAGATCCCAAGGGAACCAGGCTCTGAGCTGTCACTCACACCCAGCTTCCATTACCCTGCAGAGAAAACTGAGTCTACAGCTTGGAGCTTTGTGCTGTGATTCCAGGAGATCTCCAAGCTTCAATCTTGAGAACTGACCTCGTTTAATTTTAGACCAAATCATTGCTTTTCTGTTTCTTTATTTTGTTAAGAGGAGAGAGGTCTTTGTTACTTTACAAAGGTTTCTCTATTCTAGGAGACATTCAAATTTAAAAGTTAGATTTTTCTTGGGGGGAAGGTTTAGGGACAAAGGAGCCTTGCCTGCCCATGTGGCACTACCATTCTCTGACATTCCCCAGAATTCTGACTTTTAAGTTCCCCATGGCACCAGATGTTTAGACAAGACACTTCTAGGGAAAACAGAAAACAGGAGCTGCCAGTAAGGGGTCTGGCAGGCAGGGAGCCCTGGGCGTTTTCACTCCCTCTCTCTCGTGACCCAGTGAGGTCACCCTACTGGGAACTGCACAAGAGAAAATCCCTCTCACTTAAAGGCTTCTTCTCCTCTCATTCACACACACCACAGAAATCCTTCCAGATCCTAGCTTCTGTGCTTCAGCTCCAAAGCGGAGCCTAATAGGCAGACCTTAAAGGGTGAACAGGCCCTTCTTCTCTTCTAAGGAGAGGTAATCAGAATTCCCAGACAGTTCATACAATCCTGAAGATCTTCCGATTCCCTGGACATGTCGATTCAACCAGCTGCGGGAACCTGACACCTTCTCCCACCGGGGTGGAGAGAGCCAAACTCGATCAAAAATGTGACCATGGCACCTAGTCCGGTCTTCCCGCCATGAGTGTGGAAGGGTGGATGGCTATACAACCAGCCAAGGGGAAGGAAATATCCTAACCCCATTCATTTCCCGGCCAATCGCACCAAAATGAAGCAGGGAGATAACGAGGTCTGCACAGACTTACTGGTTTGAAGCGAGGTTTACTTTATGGTACCATAAGCAGAACCCAGTCGGGCATGGGCCCCCAAAATGACTGAGTTAAAATCATTCTACATACAGCCAGTTTTATTCACACAGAAAACAAGCAGGCAGACACATAAGCTTATCTGATTCAACATTACCCACCCCCTTGCAACTCCTTCTAGTACTTTTCCATTCCTCCTGTCTCCTTCCTTTATCAACTCCAGCAAGAAGCTTCTCAGTGAGGCCCCTTTGTCTTATCCTAATACACACACCCACTAAAGGCTGTCTGTGCTTCTAACAAACACTGCATCAGACACCCTCGTTTTGAAGGCAGAAGCATACTTTCATTCATTATTATAGAGGTATTCATTAATTATTCAGGGGCTCTCCTTCAATACCACCACTCAAGTTCCATTGCATTCCATTAGTTAAGTCCACTCTTCTCTCCTGCCCACTGTCACCTACCAACTCTCTGTGGCATTCAGAAGACAAAGCAGGTGGCAAGGCAGCTAAGAGACAGGGAATGAAGGTGGTAATGCAACTAGGTGGCAAAGCCATGGTGGCCACTTCTCTCCTGTCACTCCCTCCCTCCTTCCCTCAGCCTCATCCCAGAATAGACAAGGATTGGCCCACTGGGGAAGCTGCTAAGCAGTGGCTGTTGCTAGGCAATTAATCTTGGTTCTGTCAGTAAAGGAAGACGCCTCAGCTGAACAGAATGTCATAGAGTCCATCCTCCAAAGCAGTTATGTTCCCCAGGAGGAGAGAGGTCTGTTGTCTGGAGGTTAACTGTGATCCCAGGAGATCTTCAGGCTCCACCTGGAGGTTAGCTACCCTATGCCTGGCAGCACCCTCTGGGTGACTTGATACCACCTGACTGGCATGAGTTAACTACACTTGGCTTGCTCTTGTTCAGCAGCAGCCCACCTATGACAGCCAGTGTGGCATAGGAGTTAGCACTTCAGAGCAGGGACTAACAAACCCAGGTTCTTGCTGAGTGATTTTGGACCAGTCACACACTTTCAGCCTAACCTACCTCACAGGGTTGTTGTGCAAATCAAAAGGTGGTCCTCACTGCAGAAAAAGACTGCAGGGAGGGGGAAGGAGATGGAAAGCTGAAGTCAGGGGCAGATAAAGGTAGGCTGATGGTTGGCTTGGAAGAAGATAGGGTTACTAACTCCCTTCACCTGGAGGATTGGAGCCTGGAGAGGATGGGGTTTGAGGAGTGGTGGGTCTTCAGACAGGTATAATGCCATAGACTCCATCCTCCAAACCAGCCATTCCCTCCTGGGAAACCATTGTTGTCAATCTCCAGTTGAGGGCTAGAGAGCACTCAGAATTATAACTGCTTTCCAGATGGTAGAATCAGCTTCCCTCGAGTAAATGATTGCTTTGTAGAGTAGACTCTGTGTCATTATACCCTGCAGAGGTCGCTTCCCTCCTGCTTTGGTCCCCACCATGGAGAAAGACTGTCCTTTTCCTAGGTAGAGGCTGCAGTGGGGGAGGAGATGGAAAGCTGAAGTCAGATGAATCCCCCTACAGAAAATGGCCACCTTGAGGTGCATGCTTTATGGTATACCATAACACAACTATGCCAGGCCAAAAAAAAAACAGATCACGTCACAAGCTCACAATGTTGCTAAATGCTGTAAGGTTGAATATGACAGGAAAAGGCAGCAATAATGCACTGCAAACAAAAGGAATGCTGATATTAAGTGTCTGTGTGACCATCATCATGCTTCCCCCCCCCCCCCGCCGCACTCTCCATAATTATTCTTCCTTCTCTCCATTCTGGGTCTCTTTTAGGGCTTGAGTCACCACAGACACGGGGACATAAGTGCACACGAACACACACACATATGTGTGTGTGGGAAACCGGCATGTGTTTCAGCTGCAAGGTGGGTGGGAAGACAGCAAGGGTGGAGGGGGAGCAAAGGTCAAGGGTTGGTGGGTGGTGGGAAAACAGCAAGGGTGGGGAAAGTTAATGCTTTCACTTGGACGGGTGGGTGGGAAGACAGCAAGGGCGGTGGGGCACTATCCCACAACCTCTTTCTAGGGCCCACTGTATTTTTTCTCACAACAGGCCTTATTCCTAATTATATATTTTTCATTGTTCATTATGAATAACTAAAAGTGACTGAACTTAAAAGTAACTGTTGCTATTAACTGATATTTCTGATAATGTACACAGACACATGAGCTCAAGCACCAGATACATACATTTATATCAGTGATGATGAAATCATTCAGTTTTGCCACTAATTTCTTTGAAACTCAGCCTGGCAAAAAAAAGACTTGCTATGTATAGGCTTGCTATGAACTACTGAAGGCAACATGGGACTTACTTGCAAAGTTCTACTGATTTGATATTAATTACTCACAATTATATTTTACTGTAAAGAAATACTTCAAGGTCAGCATTCTGTATTTAAAAATACTAATAAGGCCTTGCAGGGGATATTTCATTTCTGTATTTAAAAACACTAACAAGACCTTGTAGGGGGTATTTCATTTCTCCTCCAGTATTTCCTCTTTCTTATCCCTGAAAAACCCCATGATATCTCCTATTTTTCTGTTTCTTTCTCTCTTTCACATCCACCAGCTAACCTACTTCTATCTGCCACTCTGACTTCATCTTTCCCTCTTTCTCTCCTCTGGCAGGCTCTGTTTGAGAAAACTATGGCCAAGTTGCGTAGTGGTGGCCTCTAGGTCCGGTAAATGGTACCTCACATTCCTTTGGACCCCTCCCCACACTATTTCCTCTTTCCTCCTTCTGAAAAACCCCATATTCCCACCTTTCCATGCTTTTTTCTCTTCTTCCCACCCACCAACACATATTTTATCTGCCTCCTATTTTTGGCTATATTTAGTGATATTTATTTCCTTCCTTTATGTTTTTTATTTTTTTTTTTTTATAATTTCTATCCCGCCCTTCCCAACAAGTGGCTCAGGGGGGCTCACAGCAAGGAGTTCCACATAAATACAGTTTAAGCATAAAACAGTTAAAAATAATTAATACAGTTTAAGCATAAATCAGTTAAAATAATTAATACATTTAAAATTTTAAAACATTTAAAGCATTTAAACCATTTAAATATTTAAGACATTAGGGACAGCAACCTCTATTATAACTACACCTGATTTCTTGTTTCTTGTTGCTTGTACCAGCTAGTCATAGGCCAGCCGGAAGAGGGTTGTCTTACAGGCCCTGCGGAACTGGGCAAGGTCCCGCAGGGCCCTCACCTCTTCCGGCAGCTGGTTCCACCAGGAGGGGGCCATGACAGAGAAGGCCCGGTCCCTAGTGGATTTTAAGCGGGCTTCTTTTGGCCCGGGGATAACTAAGAGATTTCGAGTTCCCTATCTTCCTCTCCAATGGAGACCCAAAACAGCTTATATCATTCACCTCTCCTCCATTTTACCTACAACAACCCTGTGAGGTAGGTTAGGCCAAGGGAGAGTGACTGGCTCAAAGTCCTCCTGTGATTTTCGACAGCAGAGTTGGGTTTCTGACCTGGGTCTCTGATATCCTAGATCCTTTGGATCAGCCAGCAGGCAATGGAGCGAAGAGGGCCGTTCCTGAGGACTGGAAGGTAGCAAATGTCACCCCCATCTTTAAAAAGGGTTCCAGAGGAGACCCGGGAAATTACAGGCCAGTCAGTCTGACTTCAATACCGGGAAAGTTGGTAGAAACCATTATCAAGGACAGAATGAGTAGGCACATTGATGAACACGGGTTATTGAGGAAGACTCAGCATGGGTTCTGCAAGGGAAGATCTTGCCTCACTAACCTGTTACATTTCTTTGAGGGGGTGAACAAACATGTGGACAAAGGAGACCCGATAGATGTTGTTTACCTTGACTTCCAGAAAGCTTTTGATAAAGTTCCTCATCAAAGACTCCTTAGAAAGCTTGAGAGTCATGGAGTAAAAGGACAGGTCCTCTTGTGGATCAAAAACTGGCTGAGTAATAGGAAGCAGAGAGTGAGTATAAATGGGCAGTCTTCGCAGTGGAGGACGGTAAGCAGTGGGGTGCCGCAGGGCTCGGTACTGGGTCCCATGCTCTTTAACTTGTTCATAAATGATTTAGAGTTGGGAGTGAGCAGTGAAGTGGCCAAGTTTGCAGATGACACTAAATTGTTCAGGGTGGTGAGAACCAGAGAGGATTGTGAGGAACTCCAAAGGGATCTGTTGAGGCTGGGTGAGTGGGCGTCAACGTGGCAGATGCGGTTCAATGTGGCCAAGTGCAAAGTAATGCACATTGGGGCCAAGAATCCCAGCTACAAATACAAGTTGATGGGTTGTGAACTGGCAGAGACTGACCAAGAGAGAGATCTTGGGGTTGTGGTAGATAACTCACTGAAAATGTCAAGACAGTGTGCGTTTGCAATAAAAAAGGCCAACGCCATGCTGGGAATTATTAGGAAGGGAATTGAAAACAAATCAGCCAGTATCATAATGCCCCTGTATAAATCGATGGTGCGGTCTCATTTGGAGTACTGTGTGCAGTTCTGGTCACCGCACCTCAAAAAGGATATTATAGCATTGGAGAAAGTCCAGAGAAGGGCAACTAGAATGATTAAAGGGCTGGAGCACTTTCCCTATGAAGAAAGGTTGAAACGCTTGGGACTCTTTAGCTTAGAGAAACGTCGACTGCGGGGTGACATGATAGAGGTTTACAAGATAATGCATGGGATGGAGGAAGTAGAGAAAGAAGTACTTTTCTCCCTTTCTCACAATACAAGAACTCGTGGGCATTCGATAAAATTGCTGAGCAGACAGGTTAAAACGGATAAAAGGAAGTACTTCTTCACCCAAAGGGTGATTAACATGTGGAATTCACTGCCACAAGAGGTGGTGGCGGCCACAAGTATAGCCACCTTCAAGAAGGGTTTAGATAAAAATATGGAGCACAGGTCCATCAGTGGCTATTAGCCGCAGTGTATGTGTGTATATAATTTTTTTTGCCACTGTGTGACACAGAGTGTTGGACTTGATGGGCCGTTGGCCTGATCCAACATGGCTTCTCTTATGTTCTTATGGGAGAAGAGGGAGAAGCAGGAAATAAATGTGATTACACAGAAATGTGTTGCTTGTATATAAGAGAAGTGACAGCTTATAGCACATGCTGTAAAAGTGACACTAGATCTGGAAGCTAGATGATCTAGATGACAGCAGGTGGCTGGGTGCCAGAGGTATTGCATCAGCCAGAAGCTCAGTCAACATGACACAGCAAGATGCTGATTGGCTGGTCTATGTATAAATATACTGAGTCACTATGGTGTGTGTGGGTTAATGGAGTTGGAGTTGCAGCAGAGCATACTGTCGGAGAGAAGAGTGAGTGGTGTGTAAATAAATGTATATAGTGGTTTTACAGCTACTGTGTACAACCTTCATTCTTGCGTCGCTAAGAATCACCCTCTTGGACTCTAAGCGCATCGACAAAATGATGTAGCACATCAGTGACATGGGGGGCGCGATTCTCTTGTTTTGGGGCAAAACTCTATGAGTTGAAGTTAATTCTACGACAGAGTTTTGCCCAAAAACCAGTGTGTCACTCTCCCCAACATCATCAATGTCCCTGAGTCACTTCTTTGTGATGTAGGCACATTGCATTTATTCCCTCTTTCTTTCCTTTTTTTGGATGTAATTCCCCCTGGGCACAGGACTCTCTGCAGCAGGCCAGGATGCTGGAAACTGGGGGATCCTCCAGCCACCAGGGGGATCTGCAACCATATATGAAACTGTAACCAGTACATCACACAGCTTTTCATGTGGTGGTTGCTGTTGGACAGTATCAAGCAGTTAGTACTGGGTGACTGATGCACATTGCACGGTATCAAGTTACGGTATCAAGTTGGGGCCTGGCCCCAATGAATACTTCCTCAAAGGCTAAAACCCCCTCTCTGTTACTTTATCTGACAGAAACCATGGCTGTTTTGGTTTTCTTTATTATTATTATTATTTGATTTATATCCTGCTCTCCCCGCCGAAGCAGGCTCAGGGTGGCTCACAATGGCCTAGCAATGCCTAGCAATGGCCACTGGGGGCTAGCGATAATGTTGTGGTTGCCTAGCAATGGCCACTGGGGTTCTTTTTCATCTTTGTAGCAAGATATATCTTGTCTATCCATGGCTCCAATCTTCAGATCTAAATATCCATAGATGGGGGTCACACAGAGAATTAGATATTGATAGGTTTCTAGGTTAAACACATTTGTTCTGCAGTTCACTCACCGGCTTTCCATTCAGTTCAAATTTAGAGTCATGAAGGAAGGGCAACTGTAGAGCTCATTTGTGCCTTTGTCTAGCAAGCAGACTTCTTGGTGCCTGATACTCTGAAGAATGACAATTTCATTTGCAATGATAACAAAAGTCTTTATTTCTTTTTAGACTTGCTTTTAATTTTTTTATCTCACTGTTACAGATTAATGTAGTAGAAATGAAAGGTGGTCAGTTCTCATAAGAAACATCACAAGAAGTCTATCAAATTTTTAATTGCTGCTGTATTAGCTAGCCTACAGTGTCACATTAATGACCTAAGATTCTGCCAACCATTTCAAACACTGTTCAATACTGTGCCATTTTTATTATTATTTATTTATTTTATTAGATTTATATCCTGCCCTCCCTGTAACGGGCTCCAAATAAATGACTGAAATATTGAACATCCAGAGGAACTCATATTTATAAGCCATTCATAGATAGCAACACAAATTTTTCAAGTATGTTATACAGATTGTACATTTTCTGGAACTTTGGGTGTAGTGGCCAAATCTGAAGATGATACCAAATTATTCAGGATGGCAAAAACCAAAGCCAGTCGTGAAGCACTCCAGGAAGCTCTCTTCACATGTTAATGATCCTGAGAGGGAAATTAGTCACTTCATGTTCCCTTCCTTCTGCTGTTTTTGAAGGAAGATATAAGAAAATTCCATTTGATCAGAGACTTTGTCAGTGTGAGTTGCAAGAAATAGAAACAATCGAACACGTGCTTCTTAGATGACCTTGGTATAGTTTAGCCCGTGCTAAATACATTTTCTCTTGGGTTAAGGCTAAGCCAGGGCTAACAGAGTCTGCTCAGGTAGTCTATCTCCTCTCAGATGCCAATCAGAATATCACAAAATAGGTAGCTAAGTTTTGTAATGCTTGTCTTTGTATTAAATGCATATATATTGATATTGATATATATTTATTTTATTGATACTTTTATTAATTTTACTATTCTATTTTAAACATGGATAATTTTGCCATTTAGTGTGTAAATTTGTTTAATGGTTTTATGGTTCGCTTGGTGCTTTACAAATAAACTGAAACACTACGTGTTCCTCTAATCCAGTGGTACTCTCTCCTTGTCTCAAGGAGAGACATATTTAAGGCTAAGCCAGGGCTAACAGAGTCTGCTCTGAGAGACATATTTACAATTTTGATTCACCAGAAGAGCCACATGTCTACTGTATTCCTTGGGCACCACTGCAGCAAACACACACATACAATAATAGAAGTTATAACTACTACTAATAAATATATAATGATAACTTCTTTAATTTTCATAGTATCACTGTTGTCAAACCTTAGCTGGCCTTTGTGCATCTTGGGTGAGGGGAAGGGCTTTCCTCTCTGCCTCTACAGTGTTTCTCAAAGTGGGCGATATTGCCCCCTGGGGGGTGCTGGAACGATCCAGGGGGGCGGTAATAGCCTTGGGTGCAATTGGCAATGTTTGCCCTGCGAAGAAAAGCAGCGGCGTGGCAGCACTGCCTGGGACTCTTGGTTTTCCTGCTGGCTGGCGCAGTTGTGCCACAAGGGAAGGGGGAGTAATGGGGTGCCCAGCTGTGCCCCCTGGCAGGGTGGCACCCTAGGCGGTCACCTACCCACCTACTCCCATGCGCTGTCCCTACAGAAGACACTCTGACCGATTTCCCACTCATCTTACGCTGCTCTCAGGCTCCTCTTCTCTGTGGGGCTTCCCTCCGATTTCACAGTATCTGCCCTGGGGCTGCAGCTAGCATCTGCTTTTTTGCACCACAAACAGAAACTGGGTTTTAGAGGTTTCTCTTTGCAGCGCGAAAAAGCCAAAGTTAGCTGCAGCCCCAGGGCAGATACTGTGTAATCTTCCATAGACCATTTCAATAACAGTTTATAAATTCTTGATATCAATTTATCATTATAACCAAACAACATTCTTTCCAATTCTGTTTGTTCTTGTCTTATGCCTTCGTTTTTGTTGCATTTGAAACCAATTGTATTTATATTCAAATTCTTCTACCGATTTTAATTCAACCTTCCCACCATGCATCTTTAACAATTGTTTATATGATAACCACTTCACTTTGGAGGTATCTGAATATAATTTTATTACTTCCGTTGGCACAATCCAAAGCGGTTTTGTCTCATCCCCATATCTTTTGTATTTTGGCCATATGCTCAGCAAATTTCTTCTTATATAGTGATGTGAAAAAAAACCGTCCATCTTATTTTTTCCATAATACATATAAACATGCCAACCAAAAATATTTCCATGACCTTCTAGTGTCAGTAGTTTTCTATTTAATAGTGCCATCCATTCTTTGATCGACACCAAACATACTGCATCGTGTTACAACTTTAAATCAGGCAATTGGAAACCTCCCCTTTCTTTTGCATCAGTCAAAATTTTCATTTTAATTCTTGTTTATTTCCCAGCCCACACAAATTCTGAAATCTTTCTTTTCCATTTACTGAATTGTTTGTAATCCTTCACAATTGGGATTGTTTGAAACAAAAACATAATTCTTGGTAGAACATTCATTTTGATTGCAGAAATTCTACCCAGCGAAGACGTTCAATTTATTCCATTTTAACAAATCTCCATCAATCTTGCGCCAAAGCTTCTCATAGTTATTTTTATATAGATCTATATTTTTCATAGTGATTGCCACACCCAGATATTTTACTTTTGAAACAACTTCACAATCTGTTGCATTTTGTAATTCTTCCTGTTGATTCTTTGTCATATTTTTACATAAAATTTTTGATTTTTCTTGATTTATATAAAAACCTGCCAATTCTCCATACTCTTGTATCTTGCGAAGCAGCAATGGTGTTACATATACAGGATTTTTATTAATAAACATTACATCATCAGCAAACGCTCTATATTTATAGGAAAAACCTTTCAGTTTCAATCCCTCTATCTCCTTATCTTCTTGTATTTGCATAAGCAAAATCTCTAAAGTCATTATGAATATCAATGGAGATAGAGGGCAACCTTGTCTCGTACCTTTGCTGATTATCATTTTTTCCGTCAAATCTGCATTTATACAGAGTCTTGCTTGTTGTTCAGTATATATTGCCTTAACCATTCTTATAAAATTTTCTCCTAATCCTAATTTCTCCATCACTGCAAACATAAAGTCCCAATTCACATTATCAAAGGCCTTCTCTGCATCGGCAAAGAATAATGCCACTTCTTTTTCAGGGTGCTTCTCATAATATTCAACCACATCTATGACAGTTCTAATATTGTCTCTAATTTGTCTCCTGGGAAGAAAACCTGCTTGCTTGTCTTTAATAAAATTGTTTTTTTTTTTTTTTTTGTATGGCCTTAGGGCTTTTTTTTTTTTTGCCATAATAATTTTTATTTTCTTTGTATCAATGTCAATGGCATTAATACACCCACTTCATCAACTTACTGTCACATAATATATACACGTTATTTACATAAGTAGAGTTGAATAAACTTCCTTGAGGAGAATGTCCGCGGCATCTATCTTAACTTAAATACAAACAGTGTTTAACTTTAGATCGTTACATTACAATTACACGATTTTTTATCTGCTTTATAGAATTCAGAACAAATTATAAATACAACAAATCATTTTTAGATAATTTTTAGATAATAATTATTTTTAAGTTTTTTCGGTTTTATCAGTGATAAAAATATTTTCTTTTTTCTCGTACCATTCATAAAACTTGCCCCAGTTTCTAACAGCGTCATCTTTAGATTCTCCTCTTAACATATTTGAAAGTACATCCATTTCGGCGGCATCCAAGACTTTTTCGATAACTTCACTCAGGTTCGGACCCCTCTCCTGACGCCAGTACTTAGCGTACACTATCCTTGCCGCAGTTATAATATAAATCACCATGTATTCTTCTGCTTGTGGAACTGTATTCTTAATAAATGATAATAGCATCACTTCTGGTTCAAAGACAAAATCTCTAGCTAATATTTCCTTTATCATACAGTGTATCTTTTTCCAGAAAGTTTTGGCCACTTTACAGTTCCACCACATATGATAAAATGAACCAATATCTACTTTGCACTTCCAACATACAGGTGACATTGCACGGTTAAATTTAGCTATCTGTACCGGGGTAAGATACCATCTGTGAAATAGTTTAAATAAAATTGTTCAAATGCTGTTTGAGTCTTTCTGCTAGTATCCTAGCATATATTTTGTAATCATTATTAAGTAATGAAATTGGTCTATAATTTTTTACATTTGTAGTGTCTCTATCTTCTTTCAGTATCAACAAAATTACTGCCTCCTTCCATGTATTTGGCACTTTCCCATCAGTTCTTATTATATTCATCAATTTTTGAAGTTTTGGTACTGATGACTCTGCGAGGACTTTGTAAAATGTTGCTGTAAAGCCATCTGGACCCGGTGCTTTTCCCAATTTCATTGAATTTATTACTGCTTCAACTTCTATTTTTCCAATTGGTTCATTTAAGACCTTTTGCATATTTTCTGTTAAGAGATTTACTTGTATTTTCTGTAGATAAACATTTATTTTACTCTTCTCCACCTTTTTGACAGCTTGGGATAATATTTATAAAATTCCCTTTTAATTCTTGCTTGGTCCACAATATCCTTACCACCTGATATAATTTTGTTAATATATTTATCCTCCCTTTTTTTTTTTCACTTGCCAAGCCAGGTATTTTCCAGGTTTATTTGCTCCTTCAAAGGATTTCTGTTGCAATCTTTTAAGATTCCATTCTATTTCTTTATTTAACAAATGTCTCAGTTGATTCTGTAATATTGTAATCTCCCTTATAATTTTCTTTTTCCCCAGTCGCTTTCTGAGTTCTTTTTCCTTATTAGCAATCTCTTTTTGAATATCCAACATTTGTTTCTCTTTTGCTCTTTTGTCTTTATTGTTCAATGTAATTAAAATACCTCTTATAACAACTTTATACACATCCCACACCATTTGAAATTGAATGTCCTCTTTTTCTTTTATTTGGAAGAAAACTTTAGTTTCTTTTTCTAGAGACACCACTATGTCTATTTTTTGTAGTAAATCTTCATTTATCCTCCACCTCCTAGTCTTTTTGGCATACTTTACCGACCACATTAATGGACTGTGATCTGCCCCCACTTTAGGAAGAATCTCTATTTTTTTCATCAAAAGTCCGATCTTTTGTAGCCCATATCATATCAATTCTTGAGAAAGAATTATGTCTTGCTGAAAAGAAGGTATAGTCATGCACCTTAGGATTAAATTTCCTCCAAAGATCTTCCAAGATTTCTTGATTCACTAAGTCAAAGAAGGACTTTGGTAATTTCCTTCATTGTTTCTTTTTCCAGATCTGTCCAAAATATTTTAACTGTTCCATTAAAGAATCCCATCACCATTATTTGTTCATATAGCACTTGGTCTAATTGCTGTACAATTTCTTTTAAAAAAGAGTTTTTTGCCCCATTTGGGGCATACAATCCCACTAACAATGTATTTTTGTCATTTAATGACACTTCCACTGCTACATATCTTCCATCATCATCTTTAAAAAACAATTTCGGGTTAAGTTCTTGTTTTATATAAAAAAATTACACCCCTTTTTTTTCTTTAGCCAATGAAAAAAATTCCATACCCAATTGCTTATTCCATAAAAATTTATAATCCATTTGTTTAATATGCATTTCTTGTAAACAAATTATACTACATTTTTGCTTCCTGTTCCAATGAAATGTAGCCTTTTTTTTTGCGGTGAATTTAGTCCATTTACATTCCAAGATATTAATTTGTAATCCATAATGATTCTTCAGTTATTCTGTATCCCCAAAGACACTATGTTTCTCAAAAAATTTCCTCTGGTCTTAAACACTGTTAATTGTAATCCTTTTTCCTTTAAATTCAAAACTTAGACCTTCTGGTAATATCCATCTATATCTCAGTCCTTTATCCCGTAGTTTGTCAGTTAATTTCTTGTACAGTCTTCTGTCATTTATGACCTTTCTTGGCAATTCTTTCATAATTCTTACTCTGCTTCCCTCCACTTCCATTGCTTTTTCAAATTGTTTACTTAAAAGTCTTCCAACCATGTCTCTTGATACAAATCTTACTACCACATCTCTTGGTAGCTTATTTTTTTTTGGCATACATTGAATTGACCCTATATATGTAGTCATAGGAGTAACTATATTGTTCAGGGTTCATCTCCAAAAACTCAGCAATGATTCCTATTATGTATGTCTTCAAATCAGATTCTTCAATCTCAGGAACTCCTCTCAGACGTACCTTGTTCTCCATTAACTTACAGTCTTGTAGAACTACTTTCTCCTGAAGTTTAGTAATCATGGAATCTAGGTCTTTTACTTTATTTTCAACCACATGCACTTTATTCAATGTTGCTTGTGAGTCTTTTCGGAGATCCTCAATTTCTTTTTAAATTTCTGTCTTCACCGCTTCTGCACTCGATTTAATATCTTTTCTTAATTCTTTAATATTTTCAGTTATTAATTCTTTCATCACTTTGACCAACCTCGCCTCCATGGCTTCAAATTGTTAATTTACTTTGGCCATCTTTATCTCTTCCAAAGACCCGGCCCTCGGACAAAGCTTCGGTCCCCACTTATGTTCAGACATTACTGTCCTTCCATTGTAAATATAGGCTCCAAAGCTGGTCTCTACAATTCAAAATTAAAACACAGATTCTAATAGATTGGAGCACGCCCTTTACAATAAGCCCAAAATCTCCGTTCTCAGAGCTTCCTAGCTCCAGATATTAATCTTTAAAGTTTTCAATTCATTCAAAATGGTGTCTGCGGTTTTTCTGGCTCCTTTTAAAAACTTTTTTCCTTTTTCTCTTTGGGCTCACCAAAATTAATTCTAATTATATAGTCCAATGTATTTCATCTTTTTATGACAGCCTCTGCCGGCTCCACCAAATTTTAAAGTCTCATTCTTTAAAAAAAAAAAAAAAAAATTTTGACCTTCCTTTAATGGCCGCTGAAGTTTTTCTATGGTTAATTAGTCCTAGAGGAGTCCAGGAAGTAAGAAACTTCCTTCTTTCAATGGCTCCTTCCTGCTTTTCTTGCCATGAAGTCCCGTTCTCTATGACCAGGTATTCTCGTGATTTTATTTATTACGCCACTTCCTGTGATGTCTTCCAGTGCAGAAACTCTGTGAGGATGGGGGTTCTTACAGAAACCACAGGTATTCCAAACATAGTTTTTTACTTTTAACTTGACTTCGTAAATTCCAATAGTCCCAGAATTACCCCCTTCCCTTCTTCTTAACTTTAGAAAGTTGTAGTTAATTCCAGATTTTAGTCCTTAATTCCCAAATAGCTTATTTTAGTCCTGGAGTGATAGATAACAATCTTCTTACCTTGGGATCCAATATATCCTCTTTAACACCGTCCTTACTGAAGATAAATGAATAGATATTAAGATAGTCCAAAGAAGGCTTGAATCATGATGAGTTTAAGTCAATTTAATGACCATGGAAACCTCTGTAGATACTGGAATGCAATCCTTCCTGAGGATCCTTCAAAGCCTCAGAGGAGCCCCACTGGAACTCCTCATCAGCCAAAGTAAATCTCCTCAGAATTTCCAAAGCATGTCTTGGCCTTTTCCCTGTCTGAGAAAAGTAGGCAGCAGGCGTTGAAGTCACCTTCTCTGCCCAAAACAAAGGCTCCGGTCCGCTCCTCTTTTGGAGAAGCATCCTAACTCTCCATGCTCCAACCCCGGAAGTCCAATAGTCTGCATTTCTCATTGACACTAATAGGATTTTATAGGATATAAAACAATGCAATCGGACAACATAAAACAGTGCAATTGGACAGCATAAAACAACCAATGAACAGTACAATTTGACCAGGACTACAGAATTAGAGAACAATGCAAGTAATAAATTATCTAAGACTAGGTATTCTACAAACAGTACAGAAAATAAATTACAAAGTATACAAAAATGCAGTAAAAGCAGATGATACCTACAGTAATCATTGCAGTGGACTACAATCCTATTCCATTATTAGGGTTGCCAGCTCCGAGTTGGGAAATACCTGGAGATTTTGGGGGCGGGGGGCAGCCTGAGGAGGATGGGGCTTGGGGAGAGGAGGAACTAATGGGATATGCCAGCCTTCCATAGTGGCCATTTTCCAAAGTGGCCATTTTCTCCAGCTGAAATTATAACTGCCATCTGGAGATCAGTTGTAATAATGGGTGATATTCAGCAGCCACCACCTGGAAGTTAATACAAGCAAGGGTTTCAGCAAACAAGTGAAATGAACACACTACTGCAAAAATGGGAACCCAGAAAGGTCCTTATAACATGCAAATCTTATACACGTCTAGAATTTTCCAATAATAGATTTAATATAGCATCAATAGATAAAGGTCCCTGTTGGCATCCACTCTATCAGAGCTTCAGTGATGCAATGCTTTGTTGCTCCCATGGCTCAATACTCCTTAACAGCGGAATGGTCCCACAGGTACCAGTAACTTTCATTCAATAGGTAAAGTCACTTCTACATGTACATATGAAGACAGAATAAACAGAGAAACGGAAAAAATGGACATGCCCTCCAGTTATATAGGCAGTTTCGATGTTACTTCTTCAACGTTTTACATTATACAGAACCCTTATTCAGAGCCACAGGAATAAATTATACATGGATCAGTGTTTATTCTTCTTTATGTTTCTCTGTTTATTATAGAACTGTGGGAGCAACAAAGCATTGCATCACTGTCATTCACCTTTATTTCAGTTTCTCCAGGAGGAGGAAGAGGTTGGGACCATGTATGTATGGGACTGTTTTCCATTACCTTTTATATATTGATGCTATATTAAATATATTATTGGGAAATTCTAGAGTGTATAAGATTTGCATGTAGTAGGGACCTGCTTGGGTTCTCATTTTTTCAGCAGTTTGTTTGTTTGCACCACCTGGAAGTTGGCAACCCTATCCGTTATAAAGATGATTTCCTGGACTGTTCCATTCTGCTACAGTTCTAATATTTCTTTTTTTTAAAAAAATGCCCTCTTGAACATTACTATTTTGCATATTGTGTGAAATGATATGAGTGTGTGAACCTTCCTGATCTCTTCAGGCAGGCTCTTCCACATGGTGGGAGCCACTACTGAGGTGGCAGCTGCCTATATTACCTACTTGCCTCTAGAAGGTTTTACTTCAGTGAGTGAAGCTGTTGCAGTGCAGCATAGCTGGAAAGGCAAATCCTGCAGGTATGTAGGCCCAAGGCAGAAGGGGTGTGACACTCATATTTTGCATGGGGCCTGATAGTAACCAGGCAGTGATGTTGTGCACCAAATAGAGTTTCCAAGTTGTCTTCAAGAGCAGACCCTTGTAAAGCACCTTATAGTAGTTTAATTTTGAGGTTACCATAGCATGTACTCACCAATGTTCACTCTAAGCTTTACAGTGTTGTGAGCAGAAATTCTACCTCATGAGTGAAAAAAGCTGGTAGCATTAAAGTTGTGAGCAAGTCTACATTTGACTATCACATAAATTAATTTTTAGTAACAGGAGCTTGGATTGGTGTTTAGGGTTAAAATTCAGTATTTAATATTTTATTTTATTGATTTATTTCTTAGGGGCTCTCATATCTTGGGTTCTTTGTGCAACCACTTGCATGTGCGTTTTTCCACTTTTTTCCTTGTTTAATTTTATTTAGGTTTTTTGCTATTTTTTTTTTTGTTTGGATTTTTGTAAACGTTTGGTGCTTCTAGTTGTAACTCTGTTCTAGGGAGGTGATAGTTATTTGGGGGGGGGGTGTCTCTGTTTCTGTTGTTTGTGTTGGGTTGTTTGCTGGTAGAATTTTGGGGGTCCTCTTGTGAAAAGAACTGAAGGTTGCTTTGATAGACTAGATCAAAGGTTTAAGCATGATGTTTTCCTCCTAATCAACAGTGGAGTTCACTTTGGCTGAAGACATAAAAACACTCCTCATTGTTCAATCCCCTTCAAAGTGGGGTGGGATCTTTAGGAGAGAGGATGTCTTTGTTCTTAGCAAATTTGGTGGCATTTGCTCTAAAAACACCCACTACAGACTTCCAGAAAGATTCTCTATTTCCCAGAGGAAACAATGGACCCACAAATCCAGAACTTTTTTTTTGAGGGGGGGGGGGGGACTCAAGCCATATAGGATACCCCAACATTTGAGATTATGGTATTGATGTCCATCCCAATTCTGAATCTGAATTTTTCCACTGGGTTTTTCTTTTTCTTTTCAAAATGCACACCCCAGTACAGGCCCTTCCCCCCCCCTTTTTTTTTGCAACTGCATTTTTGCTTCTTCTATAATAGAAGACCCCCAGTGCTGGCCCTAGACTATCTGGCATTCTAAGCAAGGCTAACTCCTGCCCCACCCCACGCTGTTTAAATTTTAATTTTTTTAAAAAAACCCTCACTGCCTCTGATGCTGGGCACTGCAGCAGCAGAAGCTGCCTCATTCATCCATTCCAACCAGGGATCTTGGAAAGAGCAAACATTGCCTGCAGTGGAGGCCAAATCCTGCCATTCCTGCTGCAGAACAACTGGTTGCTCGTCTCCCTGGCACTAATGATCCATGCTTCCTGCAGTTGCAGCCCTTTTCCTGCTGCTTCCTGAGGAGACAGAAAGGCCTTCACCTCCGCAGGCGTTGGTGGACTGGCAGGGGGAGGGGATGATGGGAGGCTGCACAGCTTGGTGACTGGCAGCAGTCCAACAGAGCCCTGGGAGCTCTTTGAGCCACCTCTTCCGCCCAGAGCAGTGGAGCCTCCTTCAGGAGAGACCCTGAGGTTGGTGGCAGCTGAGCCCCGCCGCTCCTCTCCCCTTGAAATGGTGCTGAGGGCAACATCTGGGCCAGAGAGGGGGCAGCCCTAATTAGCTGAGCAAGACCCTGCTGTGGCCCCCCTCCCCTCCCTGCCTCTGTCCACCCAGCAGCCTGGCCAGCCACCTTCAAATTTGGTGACGGGGCCTGCACAAAGGTGGAGATGGACTGTGCAGGTGCAAGATTGCTTCTCCTTCACCAAGCACCGGAACACTAGCTGCGCCAGAAGGGTTGCTGTCACCAGATGAGACACTGCTGTGCCAGCTGGCCAGGGAGCAGGGAACCAGCTGCCCTGGAAGGAGGCCATGGAGGAAAGCTATGAGTGCCATGGGAGCCAAGGCAGGACAGGTTTTCTGGGGCAGGTGAGCTGCCTTCTGGCCAGGCCGTGGCAGGCTGGGTTGAGTGGGCTCTGTGCCCCCTCAGCTTCAAGGCAGGTTGGCTGGACCAGGCAAGCCACCTGTGCCTAATACAGTAAGTCATGTGGGGGGTATCCAATTTAGTGCCCCTCTGGAGGCCCGCACCCTAGGCAAATGCCTAATTTGCCTAGTGGCAGGGCCAGCCCTAATAACCCCTGGCTCTTAACTGAGTCAGCAAGCATCAGCTGGAACCTGTCAAGGGCCAAGAGCACAGTGTTCCTCAAGACTTAGATTTTCCTAACCAGCATTACCTCCATTTTGTCAGAATTCACTTTCAACTTGTTCACTCTTAACCATTTAAACACAATAGTAAAAGCATTGGTTAGGAGCTCTATAGCAACATCAAGTGACTTGGATAATGAAATATAGAGCTGGATATCATCAGCATATTGATAGCCTATTCCGAATCCATAAATGATTTCTCCTAAGGGCTCTACATAGAGATTGAATAGCATGGGGGACAATATTGAGCCATAAAGAATCCCACAAGATGAGGCCCACATTGATCAGATGGTCTCCAACAGCAATCCTGTGATACTTCCTCATAAGGAAACATCTAAACCAGTTCAAGACAGAACACCTAATCCTTATTTCTTCCTCAACAACATGGCATGGTCCACAACATCAAACATTGTTGAAAGATGCAGGAAGAGTAACAGAGAGGTATCTTGAAAAAAATATACTGAAGATTGTAAAACAAAGATTATGCCTTTTTCATTAACATTTCATAGCATTCTTAACAGTTTCCAATCGTTAAATTCTATCCTAAAATCTAATAAAAGGGCACTTTTTACACCAAAGAAATTATATTACTTCTGCCTACTCACAGCCATCTACTGAGCTGCATGCCAAGACCTTTTTCTTTATTATCTTCATCTTGAGCAAATTTCTTCCACCCAATTTTTGTTACATTGCTACCATTGACTAACTTGCTACCACATCCTCCTTTTCTTTAAGGGGCACATTTTAAATTGAGGGGGGGGAGGGTGATTTTTGAGTACAACTTTATTTCTAGTAATCCTGTGTGTACCTTTTGGATCTGCTTATGTACCTGGATAACACTGCAATCAGTTCTCAAAAAGCCTCTGCAGATTGTACAGATGCATGAAAGGACAGGAGCAAAACTTCAAGCATTTTATCCTATATAAGTCATTTAAAGAATGCATCTGACTGCACAGGCACAGGACAGGCTGAAGATAAGCAACTCAATGCTTTATTGAAGATGTGATTATGCAAACAGCCATGATCTCAGAGGAGGGGGCTCTACTGCTTCTTTTCCAGAAAATGAGAGGGTTTCAGTTCTTCACCTGTGTAACATCCCCTTTTAGCTGTGGGTTCCAGGCTAGGCTTGCCAATCCCCAGTTGGGGCAGGGGATCCCCTGGTTTGGAGGTCCTCATCACACTTTAGGGTTATCAGAAAGTGTGGGGGGGTTGAATGTCCCCTGGGCACTCCATTATACCCTATGGAGACCGGTCCCCATAAGGTATAATGGAGAATCAAATCACAGGTGTCTGGGGCTCGAGGGGGGGGGCTGTTTTTTTGAGATAGAGGCAACAAATTTTCAGCATAGCATCTGGTGTCTCTCAAAAAAACCTCCTAAGTTTCAAAAAGATTGGACCAGGGGTTCCAATTCTATAAGCCTCAAAAGAAGGTGCCTCCATCCTGCATTATTTCCAATGCAGGGAAGGCATTTAAAAGGAGCACAATCCTTTTAAATGTGATGGCCAGAACTCCCTTCAGAGTTCAACCGTACTTGTCACAACCTTGCTCCTGGCTCCACCTCCAAAGTCTCCTGGCTCCACCCCCAAATCCCCAGATATTTCCTAAGTCAGACCTGGCAACCCTAAATCTTAGGTTACTCACTCAGGCTCCCATTTTCAGGTACATTCAGCAGAGACAAGCTGGTTCAAAACATCAGCCATTTATTTGCAAGAAGACAAACAACCTTCAGCTTACATACAACAACCTTCAGCTAACATACAAAAACTGGAAAGTAAACAACAGCTCCATCCAATAGAACCAAACTAAATCACACAGATATTAGTGGGATGAGCAGACTGTTCCATTACATACATACGTATATACGAACAATAAATATACCACAACCTGAACAGAAGCAAATATAAAATTACAACAATCAGCTGGCTGCTGTACAAGTGTACAGCTGGCCAGCAGGGTACTGTGCTTCAGACAAACTTTGCTGTAGAAAGCTGAGGTTATCCTATAAGCAGCTTGCTTTGCACGACATTGTGAACGTTGGGGCAAGGTTATAGGCACCTTGCAATCACGTCCTCTGCAAAGTTCTTAGCATGTCTTCATTTGACAGCTCTTTGATTTCTGTAGCATCAGATTTATAGTACAATTGCACTTGCATTTTAGTTTGAGCACTGGAGCCTTTGTTACCCTCTCAATAGCCTTGCAGTTTTTACATCTACCAAAATCAGTGGTAAAATGCACACTTAACAATTATGTGGCGGGGGTCAATGCCTAGGTTTCAGTTCTCATTTCCGAACATGCATACTCACCCAATACTTTGTGTCTCACTTGTGATTTTCTGTGCTGATAAAAGCAGGACAGTCTTACTGGTGCTTGCATTCCCATGTTCATGCTGGGAATTATGTAAACGTCACACAATGTGCATGCTGTGGGAAGTAAATAAAAGTGGTCAGCTACACTGAAGAAGGCTACAATATTGGTTCTGGCTGAGCTTTATGACTGTGTTTCTGTCAAAGAGCAGATGTGCTTCTTTTTCATCTGAATGTGAAAATTACTTTATGTATCAGTTAAGTTTAGCAGCCTGAATATGATATATGGGTTGGCAGGGGTGTTTGCCTTCTCTCACTGAGAAGGCTTAATTCTCCTTTCTGGTACAATAAGCCCTTTTTCATGGTTCATATGAAAATACACTTATTGATGCCTCTAAAAACAAACAGACATGTGATATGCTGCTTGGCAAAAAAAAAAAAAAAAAAGGAGGGGAAATTATGAAACCATTGTTTTGAAATTGCAATGGCCTAGAATGCAGTCCTCAGCAAATTTACACCCTTCCAAATCTGTTGAAGTCAATAATAGCTTTGAAGAGTGTTACTCTGTTTAGGTTTGCACTGCCAGTGACCTCTGAAGCTACCCCTATGAAAATTTGCTTTCCCATTTTTGTTCATGGTTTATTAACCTTACAGGCACAAACACATTTGTAAGCAACAGAGGAGTCTGTTTTCCTCAGCTAACAAAGCACACACACAAAAGTTGTGACAAAAACATGTGCATGCAGACCACAACAGCATTGTTCACTCTCTGCAGATAACACAGCTGTCGAACAGGCTACAAAGGATTATGAAGTAGTTAGCACATTGGAGACAAAATTCATGGAACAATAGAGTAGCCCAAACAATGATAAGCTCAAACACAGGCAGCTAGAAAGATACAATGCACAAGCATGATCCTATTGCCATAAAAAGAGAACAATGAACTAGAGGATATGTAATTCTTTACCTCCCCCTACTTGCCCTCAAAGGAACTCTCACACAAGAGACTCCAAGAACCTCCATGTTAAGAGGCAGTCAACCTCTGAATACCAGTGCCAGGAGGCAATATCAGGGGAAAGTCTGAGTCTCTATGCCTTGTTGGCTCTCCAGAGGAACTGATTGGCCACTCTGTGAGATGGACCACTGGTCTGATCCAGTAGGACTCTTCTTATGTTCTTATGAAGCTGCATGGTGAAATGTAGTACAGGTTATCACCTTTAATGTGGAACGGTATCACCTGATTAGCATCATGGTAGCCCCCTGTTTTTTAAAAAATCCAGTCTATACTTCTAAAAATGAAGAGGAGGAATAAGATGCTGTCAAAACATTTCAAAACTCAGGGATCTTTACAGCTATTTTCTAATGCATTACCAGGAACTTCACTCAATAAAAAACATTGAAGTCCCAGTACAAGAACTTAAGGACTTGTTTCAATTTCTGGTCTTAGAAATTAGTGATAAATTAGGCTTATCCAATTTGCATCATTTATTTATGTTTTACCAAAGAAATTTGGGGGGGGGGGTTGATTAAACAACTGGAATTTTTCTTTTCTTTTTAAAATTTTAATATTTTAATATTTCCGTTTTAATTCCTCTAAAGATGAATCTCTGAATTTGCATTTCTAGGCCAGTATAAGGGAATCTCATGCTTTCAAAGAGAACTCTGTTTTCTGTACATTTTATTATATTTTTCAACTTATTGAGCTTCACTGCCTTAAAGCACTCATGGAATGCAGGGCTGTCTGTGCTGACCTCTTTTTTCCCCTAAGATGACAAATAGATACACCGACTCCTTGTTTCACTACCACCACAGTTTCTTGATCACAGAAGCTTTGTCAAAGTGTTATCAGGTGATCGCTCTAACAAAGCTGTTATTGTGCTTTTTGGTGTAATACATCTGAGGCCAGTGGACAATAGACCCAATGGTAGCCTTGTGTGATGCCTCTAGGTCCTCATCTTCTACCTCAAAGCTGGGTAGTAGAGCTTTGCTTTGTAACTAGATCTTTGTAGGTAAAATTCCCTGTGAATAAAAAAGTATCACATCTGGAAGAATAATTCTAGCCTATCCCATTGCATGTTATACTAGCTTTCCAGTTACAAGACATCATTGTGTGGAAAAATTGGCAACCCTCACCTTTAATGTGATGTAGTATAGTCCATTCAGCCATCTCAGCACTAGGGGTATGCATTCGGTTTGGCTGAACCGAATAGACCACCAAATAACCCCTGATTCGGAAGTATACAGCATCATATACTTCTGAATCCAATTTGCAGGCATTATACAGGAGCCGCCCCTATGCTTCTGAATCAATATTCAAAAGTATTTGGGAGTCAATGGAAAAGGTGGGAAATGAGCTTCTGCAGCCTCAGGGAAGCTGCTTGCCTCCTTTCCCGCCTTTGGAAGCCTTTTCCCGCCACTCCCATAGCCTCCCTGGGATCAGGGAGGGAGGGGTAGGGGAGAGGAGAGGAGCCCCAGCAGCCAATTCAAAGCATGGATTTGCAAAATGCATTGCGAATGCATGCTTTGCAAGGCTGTTGTGTAGCTGATGGCTGGACTAATCCCCCAGCCATCAGCAACATTGTTGTTCTTTTGTTTACTTGGGTATCCAAGAAAACACTGTTCTCTGGCCAATCACAGAGCAGTGGTATTTTTTGAAACTGCTCTGTGTAGGGCCAGAAAAGCTTTTTAAGAAGCCTGCCTGGCTGGGGTCCATTCCATTGCTGCTGTGTTGCTGTGAGAGACAGATTGTGCTGCGCTGGCCCTCAGCTGCTGCTGATCTCTCTCAGCCTTGACTGACCTGCCTGGAGAAGAGAAGACATCTAAGGTAAGACAGTCTTGGGGTTCTTATTTTTAATTTAGTTAGGATAAAAGTAAAAGGACTTTTCAAGACTCAGAGTCCCTTTACTTATCCAGATTTGGGTGGGTGGGTAGATTATGTGGGGTTAGGGGGTTCTGCTGGGGGTGGGGGCCTGGAGTGGTGGGTTGCCAATTTTCCTATATCTTATTTTAGTGAGAGGACTTTTAAAAGTGTTTTTACTTTTCCTGATTTGGGTGGCTTGAATTTCTTGGGGTTAGGGTGAAGGTTTTTTGGGGGGGAGGGGTTGATAAACTTCCTGTATTGTTAAAAGTCAAGTTTTTTACTGTTTTAAAAGGATTCTGTGTTTGATTTGTTGCTGCTGTGTTGTGCTGCTGTTGTTCCTTTTCTCTTCTGGTTCTGGTTCTTGCAGGGGATGCTGTTTGGCCTAATTTTTATTGTTAAAAAGGTCAATTTTTAACAGTTGAGTTTGTTGGCCTTTTCTCAGTGATTTGTTTGGATCTGTTGTTGTTGGTTTTGCATCCTGTCTTGTTGTCCCTTTTCCTGGTTCTGGTTTTGGGCGTGGGGGTGGGGTTTGGCCTGAGGTTTTTTATTGTTTAAAAGGTCAGTTTCTTAATCCCTTTTCGTGGTTCTGTGTTTTTTTTTGGGGGGGGGGTTAAAAGTTAAGTTTCTTTCTGTCATATTTTGGGTTTTTTTAATTACCTCTTGTTGGTGTGAGGGGGTTGGTGTGTGGGCTGTGTGGGGTGGGTCACCGTCATGTTTTTATAGTGTTATTTTTGGAGTCTGAGGGTGCCTTCGGTTTGGCTAGGGTGCCCCACTAATAAGGGTGTTTTTAGGGATTGTGTTTTTTGAAATTTAAAAAAAAAATCCAGTTTAAGGCTTTATCTTCTTTCAAAATTCAACTAGGCCAAATAGGGGCAATTTAAAAAGATTTTAAGTTTCTCATAAAAGGCAGCGTGACTACTAGGCCACATCAGGCTCCCTTTTAAAGAAACTAGGGTTGCAATGCATCTTGCTTTCAGCCACTGAAAGTCGGTGCATCCTTAGATTTCCATAGGATAAACCACAGCTTCTCTCTAGTTATAGGGGACACCTGATTTCTAGTTTGCAAGGAAATCCTGTTTGCCCCAGGATCTAGTTAGGAGAAGTTTAACTAGGAGGATATAACAAGAATTGCCTTCTTCTCAAGGTAGCCTTTTAAAAACTGTAGCCAGGTAGAGGTAGGATCATCTAGTCTCCTAAACTTTACCAGACTACTACTACCCCCAAAGAAGGACAGGTTAGGGACCAAAAAAACAAACAAACAAGTATTGGTGGGAGGGTTTTTAAAAAGAAGTCAGGGCACCTGTTGGTTCAGGGTACAGTGTAGTGAGTTAGGTTTGTAAAAAAACCCACTCTCAGTTCAGGTTCTGTGAGACTGGCCAAGGGTGACATGAGTGACAGGCAGCAGAAGAGGGGGGTACAGAGTGTTGTGCAAGAGCTGGAGGAGAAGCTGGTTGTGGAGGACCAGCCCCCTTCTTTGGTTACTTCGGGCACCAGCAGTCCTTCAGGGGATGGCCAGGAGCAGAGGCTGCATGGGGTAGAGGAGGAAGAAATGGAGACACACGAGGTGCCTCCATCTCCGCCGACTTCTCCCCAGCAGCCAGCCCCTCCTGCCACCCTGAGACACGATGTGGCTCCAGACACCCAAGCTGCTGGTCAGGTTGGGCATCCATATGCCTCCGAAGTCTGGACGCATTTTCGACTTACGGAGGATCCACGCTTTGCGCAATTCTAGCTGTGCAGGGCCCAGATTGGTCGTGGACGGAACCCTCCCCACCTGACTCCAGAGGGGATGCAGAACCACCTGTGGAAGCACCACCAGACGGTGCTTCTTAAGGGGGAGAAGCAGGCTGGTGCTGGGGGTGTCCAAGCGGCCAACACCACCCAGCCAGGAGGTCCATCCCACCTCGACTACCTCCAGAGCTCTCCAGGAGAGTTCCGCGACAGGGCAGAAATGCCAGCCATCTCTGTCCGAGATGTTTGGTGGGGGTGGCATCTGTGTGCCAAGAGGGGGAATCAGGTATGGCAGGAGGGTGATTGCCTGGAACCTTGCCAGGTAGGTCGCCCATGGGCTTCCATTTTCAGTGGTCGAGATCCTGGGGTGCTAGGGTTGCTCAAGTACCTGGCACCCTGGTACAAAGTTCCTGCTAGAACCACCATTAGCAGGACCATTGTGCCATCTGTTTTCAGGGCGACCAGATCTGTGGTGAAGGAGCATTTGTCCCATGCTGCCGGGGGGGGCTGTTCATTTCACCTCAGATATCTGGCGCTCCCAACATGCATTTGAGGGATATCTCTCCCTTACTGAGCATTGGTGGCAACCCAGTGAGCTGCAGGGTGGGGGTGGCAGTAGTAGCAGGCAGGGTCAGGGCCGCCAGGCCGGTTATCTTTGGGCCTTGCTGCATGCCGAAGCAGTCAATGCGCCACACACAGCGGACACTCTCGGAGCCATCCTCTCAAGGCAGTTAGAGGGCTGGATAGGCAGCAGGGACGTTGCCACAGGCTTTGTGGTGACTAACAGTAGCTCCAACATCAAGGCGGCTGTCCAGCGTCAGGGCCTAAAATGCCTTCCTTATATGGCCCACCTTTTCTACATTGTGGTTAAGGACACATTGGGCCAGACAAAAAGCCAGGATCATTGGTGTCTAGATGCGACCCATGAATACCAACTTCTGCTCCAGAAGTGTCGGCATGTCATGGGTCATTTCTCACACAACAATACGGACAAGTATCTGCTGCATGAGAAACAGACACTGACAGGCATGCCAGGGCACCCCCTGATCGGTGACGTCAGCACACTCTGGAACTCCACCTGTGCCATGTTGGAGCACATGGTGGAGCAGAGAGCAGCCCTGGATGCCTTTGTCTCTGAGACGAGGGTCTTTCAGGATGAGAACCGTCTCACCCAAGAGGATTGGGTGGTCATTTCTCAGAATGTGGAAGTTCTTGGGCTCTTCAAGACCCACACAGAAATGCTCTCATCTGATATGGCGAGCATCTCACTGGTCGTCCCCATGGTCCACATGGCCCGTGAGGACCTGACCTTGTTTCTAGTGCCAGCTCAAGGCCGTGCAGACATTCATCCAGCAGTGCGTGCCCTGGTTAGGCTGCAGGAAGGGCTTGAGGCCTGCTTTCAGACTTTCACCCAGGATAAGGTCTACATGATGGCAACCATGTTAGACCCGTGCTTTAAGGGCATGATCGCCAAGTGGGCCAACGAGCTCCATCACTGGTGAGACAAGCTCTCCCAGAAGGTCAAGCGCTGCAGAGTCAGAGCAGGCCCAGTGCCAGTAGCTGCGGAGGAGAGGGGTGGAAGCAGCTCATCTGCCACTTTCACTGCTGTTCATTCCCAACCTCCCCGGCTAGGCAGTGTTTCCCACCAGACTCACACCAAGAAGAGTGCCGAGATGACACTCATCGGGCGGCTCGTTGGCCCCTCTGGGAGTGGTAGGCCCCTGAGAGCAGAGACGGGTGCTGCGATGGTGAGGGACTATCTTTTGGAGCCCAACGAGTCACAGGAAACATCTCCTTTGGACTACTGGGTCACGAAGGAGGGGATCTGGCCAACCCTCTCCTCCATGGCCAAGGTGTTCCTCTCATGCCCACCGACAAGCATGCAGAGTGAGCGTGTCTTTTCGCATATGGGCGACATTGTCTGCCCACATCACAATCGCCTGCAACCCTGGACAGTTGAGCAGTTGGTCTTCCTGAAGGTCAACTTGCCTCTATTCAACTCCCCAAATGTAGACTTTGAGAGTGAATGAAGTGAGCATCTACTTGTGCCTGCATCCTCTCTTGGTCCACACTTGGAAGGTGGTTGTAAAACGCTCTCCCACTAAACATAGACTAAAGTCTAAAGACAGCCCAAAAACTCACTAACAAATTGATTGGCAGTGCACCCCCCCCCATCCATCCCCAAACCAAAAGTTAATGCTGATTTAAAATCTGCAAAACAATCCAAATTTCCCCAGTCCCCACCAACATATGCCTAATAATTCTGAAAGGGCCATTGCAGCCCCCAACTGTAACCGACAGCACCCACAGGTCCAGCCAGGATAACCCAGGGTTTTTTTTCAGGGGCAGGAGGAAGAAAGAGGGAGGTGCCAGTGATGATGACAGCCAGCCAGCAGCCATACCATTGCTGAGGTCCCTCTAATGGGACAGTGATAGCTGGTGTGTTGCTGCTGAGCTGAAAGAGAAGGAATGGTTCCCTTCCTCTCACACAATCTGAGGCCCTCCCAGTGATCTTCCTAATTTGGGGTGCAACTCTGGCTCGCCTCCTCGTGGTGCACCCTGGGTAATGCAAAAGAGCCTGGACCAGCCAACCATCCATCACTCAAGGTAAGTCTAAATGCTTCTTGCTTTGTGTCAGATACAGAATGATGTGGAGCTAGGTGTGGTCCACCGCTTCTCTTGTTTGAGAGTTGTGTTGATTGGGGCAGGCCTGGAGAGCTGGCATCTGTAGTTTGTATGTTCTGTGGCAGGGAAGCTGGCACCTGGGTGAGAGACCCAAAACCAGCATGCTTGTGCTTGGCCAGCTCTCCCTGCATTGTTTGGGACAGGGCTGGAGAGCTGGCATCTGTAGATTGCGCATTAGGTGGCAGGGAAGCTGGCAGCTGGGTGAGAGACCCAGAACCAACATGCCTGTTGTGCTTGGCCAGCTCTCCCCGTGTTGTTTGGGGCAGGACTGGAGAGCTGGCATCTGTAGATTGCGCGTTCTGTGGCAGGGAAGCTGGAATCTGGGTGAGAGACCCAGAACCAGCATGCCTGTTGTGCTTGGCCAGCTCTACCCGCATTGTTCGGGGAAGGGCTGGAGAGCTGGCATCTGGGTTTGCTGCAGCCAGGTCTGCAGAGCAGACCTTGAGCAGATTGTGTTTTGTGTGGCAGTGATGTTGGCAACTGGGTTTATACTGGTTCCAGGCCAGCAAGGTTCATAGAGTAGATAGATGAATGTAGTGCATTTGGGTCCTATAGAGATTCTCTGATGTGAAGTTAGGCTTGGCTTTGGGTGCCCCAGGAATTGGACCCCCTGGTCCAATTTTTTTTTTGGCCTTGCGGGTTTTGTGTGAGACAGTGCCCTGAAGCTGCACAGCAGTTTGGGGGGGCTCTCCTCAAAACCCCCTGCTCCCCAGAGCCACTTTTCCCACAATAATTACAGTGGGGGAAGTGGCTCTAATTGTTTTTTTCTCACCATTGAGAACAGTGTTCCTTTTGGGGTGCCCACAGATGGGTGCAGTCTTTTTGGGCCAGAGGGGTGGCATGCGGGGGAGTCCCCTGAAGCTGCCCTGCAGTTTTGGGGTCTCTCCCTCAAACCCCGCTCTGGCCAGAGCCACTTTCCCCACAGCAATTATAGTGGAGGAAGCGGCTAATTGGACTCTCCCCAGCATTGGTGACAATGGGCTTTCTGAGGAGCCCAAAGGCAGGGACCCCCTGGCCCAATATTTTTGGCACTTGGGAGTTTTGTAGGGGAGAGTCCCCTGCAGGTTCCCTGCAGTTTTGGGGGTTCTCCCTCAAACCCCCTGCCCCCCAGTAGACTCTGATTATGCCCTATGTTGCCATTGAGTTCAATGGCCCATAGGGTATAATGGTGGAATAGCGGCACCCTCTTTGGGTGCCCCTGGAATAGGAACCCCTGGCCCAATCTTTTTGAGACCTGGGAGGTTCGCAGGGGAGAGTCCCCTGCAGGTCCCTTGCAAATTTGGGGTCTCTCTCTCAAACCCCCTCCCCTCCAAGCAGCTTCCAATATACCCTATTTTGCCATTGATTTCAATGGCCCATAGGGTGTAATGGGGCTGTATATTCAGAAATAACCATATATCTCCAGTATATACGGCTATTCCGAATACCAGTATTTGGAAAGATATTGTATTCCGAATGTTTTGGCTCCGTATATTTCCAAATCTGATTAATTCCAATTTTATTTTATTTTTTTTGCACACCCCTACTCAGCACGCTATCACCCTGTTGATAGTTCCTGGTCTGATTCTAAACACAGTCTGAGAGAATCCTTGGCAAGTGGCAATACCTCTGAGACTGCTCTGCCACAGTTCTTGCATTGCATGTGCCTAAGAGGCAAGATTGTACAGTGCTTCACTGATGCGTTGAACATGTTGGCATTTGGTTGCTTGTGCAGCCCCTGCTTGAAATATCCTTCTCCTACAGTTTGCACCATTCTGTCTTTAGGTGGTTCCTGTCTCCTGATTAAGCCTGATTTAACCTACTTTGGGGCAGGTATTTATTTCTTAAAGGTTTTTATAATGTAAACTGTAAAAACTGGTCTGAAACACCTAATTAAATTACCCATACCAATCACCTTTATCAGCTGATCTTAAATCCTATCAAAAATGTTAAGTACGCCAGAGGAACATAGCATATTCTCAGATCTGCTACTTAACTTCCCAGTGGTTGAGTTCTTGTGCCTGTTCAAGTTTTGTGTTAATCTCTTCTTTATTATACTTTTAATCAATTTCACAAGTGGAGACAAAACAGGTGATTTTTGGTAAGCAGGGATTTTTAAAACTCAGACACAGGATGCTTAATGGAGCCAATGGGTTTACGAGGGTGCAGCTGCTTAGAACTGCACCATGCTTTACCAACCACACTATTTCTTAGTTTGTTTCTGGGTCCAGTTCAAAGTGCTAGACCCCCAAATGGCTTGGGTCGAAGGGCCAAATTGCACGTTACTCTTTTTAAAGAGTCAGGTTCCCCTTGAGCTATACAGCAGCTGTGGGGAATGGCTTCTTGAAAAAGAGGAAAAAAGGAGAGCCCAAAGTGGTTTGGAACAGTGCTGTTGTGGGGGGGAGAGGAAGGGCTCCTGCTTCTCCCCCAGCCACTTTCCTATGCAAAAACCATGGGGGGGGGGGAGTTATTTCTCTGATACTGGTGTTACATGTGCACAGATGCTTAACATGAATCAGCAAAGTCAGGGAAATAATTTCCCAAACACAGGGCAGGACCTCCCACTAGGCAAATTAGGCCATCACATAGGCCGCCAGCAGCCCAGGGGCACAGAATTGGACCGTGGTGGTGTGGGCCAGTGAGGCTTTCTTCCTGTTTTTGCATCCCAGAGTGCAAAAGCAGGAAAGAAATCTCTCCCCCCCCCCCTGTACCATTTGGAGGAAAGTAATCCCCCCCCCAATGCTTCTTGGAGACTCTGAGAGGTGCAGGCTGGTGGGGCAAACCCTTCTAGTCTATCAGCCCTTTGGGTAGAATGGAGAGATTGGGCTGCTGCTGTGGCACAACCCCAGAGGTCTCTAGTGTCCCTATCAGCCCATAGGATAGAATGGAAAGATCAGGCCGCCACTGCAGTGCAAGAGAAGGAGTTTAAAGTTTAAAACCCACTAGCAGTGGTGGCTACTGCAGCATGACGCCAGAGAAGGGGTTTAAAGTTTAAAACCCCTTATCTTGTGTTGTGCCAGAGTGGTGGCCTGATCTCTTCATTCCATCCTATGGGTCCATAGGATAGAATGGAGAGTTTGGGCCTCTGTTGCAATGTGACCCCAGAGAAAGGATTTTAAACTTTAAACCCCATCTCTGGTGTCACGCCACAGCGATGTCCCTATCTCTCCATTATATCATATGGGCCCATAGGTTATAAGTGGGGGGGGGGGGCGCAAGTAGTTAGCTTTGCCTAGGGTGCCAAACAGTCTAGGTCCAGCCCTGCCTGTTTAATTTTTGCATCCGAAATTCAGCTTAGAATGGATGCAGGAGCCTTTCCTCCTCCCATCACAGCAACATTTTGAGCACTTTTAGATGGGAAGGAAAGTTGGAAGCAGGAAAAGGGGAGGGGCTATAGAAGCTTTCAGGGAAGGGAAAGAGTAAATAGTTTGGGAAAGTTAAACAAGATGTTCCATACAAGTCCTTATGGGTCTCCCACATGCTTATCTATTGATCGTAAAAAACTTTATTGTTTAAGAAAAGTTTGTTATATATTCTGAGTACCAAGGCACATAAAGGAAGGCCAATACTGCAAATACATCTGTATTATAGATGTGTGTGCGTACACACACATACAGTATAATGTACTCGATCAATACATAAGGAGCTATCTTTTCATATAATCATAGATGTGCAAAAAAAAAAAAATCTAGGTCCAGATTAATAACATTGGAATCACTGATATGACTACATACTTGTAATGTCACTTCACATACAGATCAGTCCCAAATAATATCCTCATTTGTTCACTTTCTTTGGGATTACATTCAAGCAGCATTATGTGTTCTGGAGTAAACTACTCTAAAACAAGCATAATCCTGTACTGGCATTGCATTGCACTCACATTGTGTAGATTATTGAAGCTGCTGGGGTTGCTGTAAATTTTATCATCTCCCTGAACTAATCCTGCCAAAAGTGCAGTCAAGTCTCTTGTATTTGACAGGAGCTGGAAAGAAGCATTGGCACCATCATGTGAAAGACTGTGCAGGAAGTCCATCAATGCTTGTGAAGTTTTAATATAGCTCCAGGATCCCATGCTCATTAGTAGATAATAGCAACTAGATGTGCTAGAGGGCGCTATGTTCTTTACGCTAGACTGGCAGAAGACCTTTACAAAAAGGTGCTGTTAAAACAGAGTATACTCAAATGGCACATTAATTTCACATTCTAGGGGACTAATTCCAGAGTCTCAGGAATAACAAAATTTCCACAAAGACACGGGTTAATATTGAGTGTAACTATCTGGCAATAAAATTGGCACAGTCCTAGCAAAGAGTTTGAAAAAGGATAGTTCTAGACTTCTGGACTTGATTCTTCAAAAGTCTTGAAGCCCATAATGTCTGAAAAATTTAGTGATTATTGTATAGACTGATCAATGCATAATACTAGTTAAGATTCTCAACTTTGTGTTTAACTCTAATTTGTCTTAAAGAAATCTAAACCAAACCCCTGACTATGGAGGAGCAGTCATGCAGCTATAAAGAAAGCTATATTGAAACCCAATGTGGTACAGTGGATAGAGATGAAGACTAGAGACATCTGGGTTCTAATCCCCACACAGTCATAAAACTTGCTGGGTAGCCTTGGACCAGTCACTATCTCTTAGCCTAACCTACTGTCCTCTAGGGTTGCCAATTGCCAGTTGGGGGCAGGGGAGCTCCCAGTTTGGAGGCCTTCCCCCCACTTCAGGGTTATCAGAAATCAGGGAGAGGGAATGCTGGGCACTCCATTATACCCCATGGAGACCAATTTCCAGAGGGTATAATGGAGAATTGATCTGTGGGTATCTGGGGGCTGTTTTTTGGAGGTAGGAGCCCCATATTTTCAACATAGCATCTGGTGACTCTCCTTAAAATACCCCCCAAGTTTCAAAAAGATCAGACCAGGGGGTCCAATTCTATGAGCCCCAAAAGAAGGTACCACTATCCTTAATTATTTCCAAATGGAGGGAAGGCATTTAAAAGGCATGCAGTCCCTTTGAATGTGATGGCCAGAACTCCCCTCAAAGCTGAATCATGGTTGTCACACCCTTGCTCCTGGCTCCACTCCCAAAATCCCCTGATATACTTTGAATTGGACCTGGCAACCCTACTGTCTTCTGAAGACTCTTGTAAGACTACAATAAAGAGATGGAGTGCTATTTTTTTGGCTGGCTGTGATTCTTGGACAAAAGATGAAACAAAAATGTAATAGATAAATCTTAACCAGATATCCTACATGTAAAGAATGCCTTAAACACACCAAACCAGCCTTTCCTTATAAACTCTCTTATGTAGCAGGATCTTATAGCTTAGACAACCCTCCATTTCAGTGGGAGAACATACAGATGGTTGGACTTCTAATGATTAGCATCAATTTATTTTTTTTAGTTTAAATTGAATGCTTCTTATCCTATCATTTGTGGATGTGGAGAACAATTGTTCCTCTTTCTGAAAAAAAAAGGTTTTCTTTCTCTGTTCTTAATGCATGCTATATGCACTGTCTGCTGTAAAAATTTATTTGCTTCCATTGTGCTCTGCTTGTAAACAGACACATTAAAAAGACACAATATGTTTCTAGTGCTCTCTCTCATCCAAAGGAAACTAATGATGCAATCCCCTTGCAAAGTTATTCCAGTTTAAACTCAGTGGGCCTAGACTGGAGTAGCTCTGCATAAAATTTCACTGTGAATCTTGTAGATCTTTTTCACACAGCCTAAGTATTCCGGTATGGCAGCTGCTCAGTTACTGAACAGTAACGGGTTTCTGTTGGCATTTCAGACAGACCCGATTCAGTAACTGGCTGCTACCGGAATACTCTCACCTTTTCACACACTCCCGCGGCTGTCCTGGGAGTGAGGCGTGCCTGAGTCGTTAGAAACGAAGAGCAGCTTCTTCCACTTTTCAACCCCTCCTTCCGGGTTGAATTCGCTATGGGGTGCTGTGTGAAATGTCCAGCATCTAACCCGGGAGCAGTTTTCGCGCCATTTTTCGCCCGCCGGCGCGCGATCTTGGGCTGTGGTGTTTTTTTTTTGGAACGTCAGTTTAGATCGATATAGCGGTATATCGCTATATCGACCTGTCAAAACAGCACCACCATAGAGATGGCTAGGCTCCGTTGAGATGCCAGAGATCGTCGTAGCTGAAACTTGGTAACAGGTGTCCCATTGGATACACAGTTCGAGCGGGAGATCAGGGCACCAGGCATTGGTCTGTCACCTGTTGCTATCACTTCCATGCCCACACAGGAGTCACAGTGATTGGTGAAACATATGTTGCTAACCCAGCCTGATGTGCACCCATCCATGCCCACAGGCTATTGGCTGGAAAGTGACTTGTGCCAAGCTGCAGCAGGTATAAATGTCAGGGGGGGGGGGGAAGCCACAGATTTCTGTGGGTTATAGTTGGTGAGTGGATTGTCTGGTGTAATAGGTTGGTGAGTGGTTTATCAGGAATTGTGAGAAGGATGAGTGGGTCAAGAGGTGTAGCTTGGAGTGAACAGGAGGTTCTGGATCTCCTAGAAATATGGGGAGATGATGAAATCCAAGCAGCTCTGCAGACTTCCCATAGAAATTATACCTGCTTTCTGAAAGTCTCAGCAGAGATGGTGAAACGTGGCCATGACAGGACAGCAGAGGAATGCAGGAGCAAAACGAAAAGTCTGCGAGCAGAATATAGGCGGGTCATAGCTCACAATTCCAATCCTGGAAATAAAACAGTTACATGCCCCTTTTATAAGGAGCTTGACAGAATTCTGAAGGGGGAAGGAAGTGTGAAGTCCAGAAGGCTGTCTGCCATAACCTTTGTGGGTGATCAGCCATCAGACTATGGCAGAACTGCCGTGGTCGCTAATGAACTGTTGTGCCCTGAGACGCCAACAATCAACACGGAAGACATACGTGAAAATGTTAATGGTAAGTGATGCATTATAAGAGTAGGGGGGGGTGTGTGTGGAGTAAGTGCACTTGGAAATATGGTTCATGAATTAATGTGGTATGCCTGTTGATGCCTGCAACGCCCTGCACAATGGAGAGAAATCAGAAATACCTCCATCCCCACCCAGTGGCAGTGAACCCTGCTGCAAGTGTAGAAGATGTTAAAAAAAATAAGTATCCCAGTTCAAAAGGGCCTGGAGAAAACCAGCTGCCTGATCTATCTTTGAATCTTTTCAGTGCTTCAGGTCACTTCAAGAGCAGCTTTCCAGTAGAACAAGTGTCCTCGTCACTGTCTTGGTTGCTTTGCAAGACTTTAGAAATGAGGGCTTCTGAAAAGCAACCATCCTAAGAGTCCTGGTTTATGGGCACTGACTAGCTTGCAGGATTTTGTCATTAAAGTTAAAACCTGCAATGATAGGTATTGCTTGGTTCACTGCATGTCTGCAACACCAAATAAATCTACTGCTTTGTTTGATGGGAAGCAGGGCAGTGAGTGAGAATCCAGACAGGCATCTTGTCATAAGGCAGAAGTGTAGGCCAATGGTACCTTTAAGTGCACAGAAATTTCTGCATAGGCATAAGTTTTGTTGATCTTACCGGTTCCAATGAAGTCATACAGCTGCCCATCAAATCCATCGTAGCAATATGTATGTATTGAAATGCCTCATCATTGCCTCACCAATAGTTGTCGCTATTACTGTATGCAGGCAATAAGAAGAACTGTATGGTGTTGTTCATGTTATGTGTATATAGGAAAATATCTGTGGTAGATAAATGATGTGTTCAGAGGCAACCCTGGTGGTCTAACTATTTGCATTTTGTTACCTGCATAGATGAAAGAGTTGTAGAAGAGACTCAGGACCAAGATGAAACACTGGTGGAGGAATTTATTGGTGAGTGCAGCTTTTGTCTTGTTTTCCTCTTACCTGTCAGCAAGAAATTTGTACTCCCAATTGCAATCCCTACCAGTATAAGCTGAGCATGTAATGATTTATAATGGCAACCTCCAAAAGAGGGAGCATGTACGTCCTTGGTATTTTGCTGCAGAATGCTGAGGTGTTTCTCAGTCAATCAGGGGGATAATTACAAGGTGGGCAGCAAGGGATGCATCATGCAGCAATGTTTCTCCAGGCCAGTTTTGGCAGGGGTTCTGGAGGTTCTTGCAATCTTCCGGGCAAAGACCAGGGGTCATTGGGGATGTGTGTGTGTGGTGGAAGGTATTAGTGACTTTCCTGCACTGTGAAGGGGGTTGGACTAGATGACCCTGGAGGTCCCTTTCTTTATGTCTAGGATTTCTAACAGTGATGTTATATTTTTTAATTTCCCATTAGAAGAAGAGGAGGCAGGACCTTCTTCACGGAGGAACCAGGATCAGGAGGAGCAGCATGTTATTGCTCCAGGTCCTGGTCAGCTTACCGCAGCCAGGAGGAGACGTGCTTACGGGCTCTACAGTGTGGTTGAAAAAATAATGGAGCAATCGGACACCCAGCATGCCGATCATATGGCGGCAAAGAGGCAGGAGCTGGAGTTCTACAGCGAGGAGATGGAGTTGCGCGGGCAAGAAGTGAGGGAGACCAGATGGGACAGGGAGATGCTCCATGAAGCTCTACGGCACCATAATGAAGTAATGGAGAAATGTGGTAACGCTCTGACACTGCTGACGAACCTGTTAGAGAGGGAGCTGCAGAACCCTCCTCCTGTTACTCAGCAGGAATGCCACCCTGCCACCTCTGTGCCCAGAAGCCATGGAAAGCAAAAAGAGAAGAGACAAAATGCTGGGTGTCCTAGAGACAGACTGTCACCTTGAACTGATCCCCCCCACACCCCCTGCACCTTACGCTTCCTAAACTCTTGTATCCGTCCTTCCCTTTTAGGGTAAGCAGTGTTATAAATAAGGTTTTATAAAGTTTGTGCTTTGGAACCCTGTGTGCCAGTTATTTTAATACTGTAGTAAACACCAGTGGTGATACCACAGCATAATGATACCATGCATCACTTTTCAGTGTCTTCATAGGAAACATGCAGAGTTCCACCAGTCAACATCTACTGATATAAGTAGCCTTTGACTGCAGGAAATGTTCTTAGGAATTCACTGAACAGGTGCCAGTGCTGCAATTGCACAGTGGAGCCGCACACATCTCAAGGAACGGTAAGCAGTCCAGTGGCACCTTTAACACTGACAATTGTTATGGCAGCATGAGCTTTTGAGAAACACAGCTGTCTTCCTCAGATGCCTCTAAGGAATAGAGCTTTGATCCTCAAAAGTCTATGCTACAATGACAGCTGGCCGTGTTAAATATGCCACCGGACTCTTTCCTATTTGGCATCTGCAGAATAACACAATTAACCACTCTGGGTCTATCTAAAGGAATGTTACTGTAATAATGCTCTTGAAGCAATGCTTTTCTGAAATTTCTGCATTAAAGAACATTTCAAAGCAATACATATAAACAATTTAACATGAAAACTATTTACATAAATAACACATAACTATATACAAATCATTGGTCACCCCCGTCCCTCTGCAGCCGTTCCACTTTTTCTTCAAGGGCCATAATACGCCTCTCCAAAGCTTCATCTGTTAGGGAAACAGAACATAGGTAAGGTGGATGTTATAGTACTCCACTTACTGTACCCCATAAAAAGAATAAATGAAGGTTTAACTTACTGGACCTCTGGAGTTCAGCCATGTTATCCTCCATCAGTTTGATAACCTCTGGTATCCCTGGGGGCCTTTCATCTCCTGAAAAATAAACAAAGGTAATAATTAGCAACCTTAAAACAGGATGTTTCTTTGGTGCATCTGATTCACTGTCCTCTTAGAGAAAGAGGGTTCTCCTGGTGCACAGATTGGGGTTTTGCAGCATCACTCAACACCTAATCCTGTCACCTTAGCATATAAAAAATGGATTGCTGAACTTTCAGCATGCAGTGCATAGGCTTTCCTAGCCTGCCATGTCTCCTCCCTCACAATATATGTTCTGCACAGAGATGCTTACTAGGTGGTGGACCAGCCTGTGGCTCCTACTCCTGCTCCCGGTCCTGCTCCTGCTGGTGCCCTGCAGTCTGGGCTTCCTCCTGTGCACCTGCATAGTAGAGCAGTTCTGATCAGCGATTGGGTGCTGGTTATTGGTCAATATTATTTTTCCTAGGTGTCCCATCCACAAACAAGCAGCAGTGGCACTGACCATCACCTGCACCACCTCCATAATAAGTCTCAATATTGTTGTGATGGAAACCATGACTATTAGAACAATAGAACTAATAGAACAATACCCTTACACCAGACAATCCACTCACCAACTACAACCCACAGAAATCTTTGGCTTCCCCCCCTGACATTTATACCTGCTGCAGCTTGGCACAAGTCACTTTCCAGCCAATAGCCTGTGGGCATGGATGGGTGCACATCAGGCTGGGTTAGCAACATCTGTTTCACCAATCACTGTTGGTGTGCTCTCCCGCCAAAACCTGCTGCCCTATGGGCAACCCCTCTCCAGGTGGCAACAGCCCCCCCCCCATGAATGTGCCTCAGACTCACCTACAAACCAATCCCATTCCTGTGACTCCTGTGTGGGCATGAAGTGATAGCAACAAGTGACAGACCAATGCCTGGTGCCCTGATCTCCCACTCGAACTGTGTATCCAATGGGACACCTGTTACCAAGTTTTAGCGGCGGCGATCTCTGGCATCTCAACGGAGCCTAGCCATCCCTATAGTGGTGCTGTTCTGACAGGTCGATATAGCGATATACCGCTATATCGATCTAAACTGACATTCCAAAAAAAAAAAACCAGCCCGAGATCGCGCACGCCGGTGGGCGAAAAAGGGCGTGAAAACGGCTGGCACGGGTGACAGCGAGATAAGAGCGGGACAGTGTGAAATGGCTCGCTTCAATCACGGAACCCTACGGGGGGGGGGGGGAAACCTGTGTCTGAAAACTCCCGTCCCTGTCTCGGATTACTGCAAGCGGCACAATACCGACTCCCTTCCAGTTTCCACCGGTAAGTGTGAAAAGTGTGGTAGTGTTGTTCTTGAGTCTCACTGTTCAGGGAAATTGGGAGTTATTATCCATTTCTAACAATTAGTGCCAAAATTCTGTGCCATTCTGCCCACAGTCTGTCTCAACTCTTCTCAGCACTAAGAGATGGAATCCAGAGCAGGACAGCTATGGGATTACTGTAATGTGTGACATGATTTGAACAAGGTCTCTATAAACTGATTTTATTCTACCTTAGTAAAGTTTGTGTGTGTGTTTGTTATTAACTCACATGTAAGTAAATCTGCCATACATGCCTATGAGGCAAAGGACTGCATTTTAGACTGTGTTGCAGTGGGGTTGAGATCTACCTACCATGTTTGCCACCATTAACAGAGGAGGTGCAAACATCTCTGGTTTTAGCATATTCATTGTTCTTGTAGGACAACCCACAATATATGGTGCTTTTCTTGACATAATGCTGCTGGGCATTTAATTGGCTGCTGATTTGAAGCAGAAGATGTTAAGTGAAAATGTGTCCTTTCCTGGATTCTATCCCCACTGCTTTCTGACATTTTTTTCTGGCATTTTTTTTCTTCCCTCCCTTTGTCATATTTTGTTGGCATGAAGTGGCTGTTGGCAAGATTTTGAAAGGCCTTTTTGTTGAAACTAATGAAGACTTGGAAGAGCATACTCTCCCTCTGCTTTCAAAGAGAGGCTATGTTTCTGCTGACAATTTTGTTCCAAAACCTTGCCTCCCTGTGTTACAGTGGTGGAGCATCCTTAGTATTGTCGAGTGACTTCTTTTGCAAGCATTTCTTCACCTAGAAAAATAAAATGCAATCAAAAGCCTAGTGTGGAAGGATGGCTATTTTTATAGATGCTCTATCTACACAATGACCCTGACAGAAACATGTTACTGATTAAAGGAGAGCAAGCCCAGGGGAAGCAGAGAGTGGTGAGGCAAGCACTAATGTTTGCAAAGATGCAAGTTCACACAAGGACAATTTTCCTGGGGTAATGGCTGCTTCCCTCCCCGCCCCCCTCTGAGAACGCACTGCATTACAGTGTCTTGTTAAATAAATCAAAAAGAGAAGGTTGCAAAAATTGAATCTCTTTATCCACCAGCTTCATCATGCACTTCTCAGGCTGCAATCCAAAGAACACTATCCTGGGAGTAAGCCCCATTGAATTAAATGGAATTTTCTTCTGAGTAGACTTGTTTATGATTGTACTCTCAGTGTAGGGGAATTCTATAGATGGATTATATACCTTGCTAAGAAAACACATGACATTTGTTTTCTTTCTTCATAATTGCTATAGCTGGCATTCAGTCAAAGCCAGCTGAAAGTTTAATTGCTCTGTGTGTTGATGGAAAGGGAATCGGGGCGGGGGGGGGGAATAAAAGATTCTCCAGTTCTCTTTCAGCTGGAGATGGCCTTCTTGGAACATGAGCCCTGCTACATCAGACCAATAGTCCACCTAGTGCAGCATCCTGTCTCACACAGCAGCCAATCAGTTCCTCTGGACAGCCAACAACAAAGAAGATGAAGAGACTGAATTTATACGCGCCCTTCATTACCCAAAGGCACTTCAGAGTGTCTTACAATCTCCTTTCCCTTCCCCTTCTCACACCCTGTGAGGTAGGTGGAGCTGAGAGAGCTCTCCTCGGAACTGCTCTTGAGCAGAACAGCTCTGAGAGAGTTATGACTGACCCAGAGTCACATCAGCAGGTGCATGTGGAGGAATGCAAAATCAAACCCAGTTTTCTCAGATAAGAGTCCATGCACTTAACCACTACACCAAAACACTCTCAGTTTTGAAAGGCATAAAAGCATGTCCAGCACGTGAGAGTAGGCTTAAAGGTGAAAGCAGCGAGTGGGGCATCAGTCACCTTCCCACAAGGGAAGGCGGGCTTGGATGAGAACGGAAGATTGGAAGCACTTACCATGAAGCTTTCTTCTTGATGGTTCTGGAGTGGGACAATCCAGGACTTCTGGGAGCAGGCTCCTTCTCCGGAAACAGGGTTGGTTCATCAAATGATCCAGGCAGGGAGAGTGGACTCTCCCTTGGAACTCCTCAGTCCTTCAAAAGCCATGTCTCCCCCATTCCTAAAAGGCAACACTCTGAATCCAGTGAACAAATCATTTAGAGCCATGAGCGATGAACAAAAGTTTAATACTAACTTCATATACCTCCAAACCACACTGTACTAAAAAACAGGTACCTAGTGCATAACAAACATGAATACCAATAGGACTACTACCCAGCCCTCTAGAACTTCTCTCCCTGTGCTAGTCCAGAAGCCGCTAACATTACTGGGTGGGGTGGACCGTCCCTCTCCAGAACCGCCAAGAAGGAAGCTTCATGGTAAGTGCTTATAATCTTCCATTCTCCAGTGGTTTCTTGGAGTGGGACAGTCCAGGACTTCTGAGAATAAAAAAGCAATATGCTCCCAGGGAGGGCTCGGCTTCCTTTAACAGATAGCTTGCTGTTACCCTGTATGACCAAACGCCACATCAGCTGAAACCCAGTTATCCACTTTATAGTGTCTAGTGAATGAATGGACAGAACTCCAAGTGGCAGCCTTTCGTACATTTTCCAGTGACATGAAAGATCTATGCTCCACCAAAGTTGCCACACCTCTCAGGGAGTGTGCCATGATCCCCTCAAGAGGCTCTAACCCTTGCGCCACATATGCCCCTGCAATGCACTGCCACCGCCACCTACTCAAGGTGGATGGAATAACTGGCTTCCCCAAAGAGGAAGAATTAAAGGACACAAAAAGGGAATCTGACTTTCTAAAAGATTTGTTTCTGTCTATATAAAAATTCAAAGCATGTTTTACGTCCAGTGCCACTCCTTTTCCTTCTTGTGTTGGGGATTAGAACAAAAGGAAGACAAGATCTTGACCCGTGCCAGTCTGGGTTCCGACCGGGCCATGGGACGGAGACAGTGCTGGTCGCCTTGGTGGATGACCTCCAGCGGCATCTGGATCGGGGCGGCGCTGCGGTACTGATGTTATTAGACCTGTCGGCGGCATTTGACACAGTCGACCACCAGTTGCTAAAGCGCCGCCTCGCCGACATAGGGGTCGGGGGGTTGGCCTTACAATGGCTTTGATCGGGGACAAAGGGTGGCCATTGGGGGTGAGCGATCCCAGAGGCGCACACTTGATTGTGGGGTGCCTCAGGGAGCAGTTCTCTCCCCAATGTTGTTCAACATTTATATGCGCCCCCTTGCCCAGATTGTCCGGAGGTTTGGGCTGGGTTGCCATCAATATGCAGATGACATCCAGCTCTATCTACTAATGGATGGCCGGCCTGGCTCCGCCCCAGGGAACCTGGATCGGGCCTTACAGGCTGTGGCGACGTGGCTCAGATTGAGTGGGTTGAAGTTGAATCCAGCGAAGACAGAGGTCCTTTGTGTGGGTCGCGGCGCTCTGAGAGGGGAAATAGCTCTCCCAACTTTCGACGGCGCACCATTGGAACCAGCACGCCAGGTAAAAAGTCTGGGTGTTTTACTGGAGCCTTCATTATCAATGGAGGCCCAGATAGCAGCCACTGCCAAGTCAGCATTCTTCCATCTAAAGCGGACAAGGCAGTTGGCCCCCTTCCTGGAACGCCGCGACCTCGCAACAGTGATCCATGCAACGGTCACCTCAAGATTGGACTACTGTAATGCCCTCTACTTGGGGCTACCTCTGTGCCGGACCCAGAAGTTACAGCTGGTGCAGAACGCGTCAGCCAGGCTACTATTGGGACTCTCGAAATGGGAGCACATACGGCCGGGGCTGCGCGGACTGCATTGGCTACCAATTATCTACCGAGTCCAGTACAAAGTGTTCGTTATCACCTTTAAAGCCCTATATGGCCGAGGACTAGCCTACCTAAGGGACCGTCTCTCCCCATATGAACCCCAGCGGGCACTAAGGTCAGTGGGTAAAAACAAAATGACCATCCCTGGGCCGAGAGAGGTCAAACTCCAAAACACCAGAGTACGGGCCTTTTCAGTTGCGGCACCTGCACTGTGGAACCAGCTTCCGGAGGAAGTGCGGGCCCTGTGGAACCTCGACCAGTTCCGCAGGGCCTGCAAGACCGCCCTTTTTAGACAAGCCTATAATGACACTGACTGCTGAGTTGCCTGGTACAAAGAACCGCCATCTATAAGATTATCTAAACTGGCAGAACCAGCGCCATAACAGTTTTATTGCTGCCAGATATATTTATATATATATAGTGTAACGTGAATTATGTATTTTAACTTAACTGACTGGTTTTTATATGTTTAATTTTAATTGTTAAATTTAAAGTTTTATTATTTATGCTAATGTGTAAGTTGTTGTTAGCCGCCCTGAGCCGCCTAGGCGGGGAGGGCGGGATAGAAATAAAAGTTATTATTATTATTATTATTATAAGATCAGTTCCTGAGCCCTGTGAAAAACTGCATTTACTTTCAGAACAAAAGTAGGGTCCAGTCTAAAGACTACCCTATCCACATGAAAAATGCACAACTTTTTAACTACTGAAAGGTAACTCTGACACCCTCCATGCCAAGGTGATCCCCACCAAATATAACATTTTGTAAGCTGAATTTAAACTGCAGGTAGCCATGTATTCAAAAGGAGGATGATACAATGCCTTAAGCACTGTGTTCAGCCTCCATGTTGGAAATCTATGAACAGTCAGGAATTCAACAAGGAAGTCCCTCTCAAAAATCATTTAACATGTGGGTGTAGCATCAAAGAACCCCCCTTTCTTGCCCCCAAACAGCCCAAATTGCCACCACCTGTCTATGTAATGTATTAGTGAACAGCCCCTTATCCAGCCCATCCTGTAGAAAGAAGAGCAGCTTCCGAACTGGTACCTTCAAGGGATCCCAACCACTTTCTGAACACCAAGTGGAAAAAACCCACCAAGTGTTATTATAAACCCTGTTGGTGGATCCCTTCCTGGAAGCTAACATGGTGTCTATAACAGCCTTATCAAAGCCCAACTTTTCTAACTGAGCCCATTCAACCTCCAGGCACTTAATTATAACATGTACGGTTGAGGATGACACACAGTCCCCTGTCGCAACAGAGTTTCTGTCACCAGCAGATGCCAAGGCATCTCCTTTGATAGTCTCATGAGATCCTGAAACCAACCCCATCTCAGTCAATATGGAGCAATCAGCACCAGTTCTGCTTTCTGTTCCAATGATTTTTGAATTAGTCTGGGAATTAGCTGGAGTGGGGAAATGCATATAACAGTCCCCTTGGCCAATCGCAGCTGAGGGCGCTAGTTCCTTCTGCCTGATCTTCCTTTTTCTTAGCAAAGAACCTCTGTACTTGGCAGTTTGTTGATGTTGCAAATAAGTCCACTGTCATCCTACCATACTTTCATTGGAGGTTCTGGAAAACCGTCCTGTCCAGCATCCACTCCATCTGGTCTAGAGTTCTCCTGCTGAGAGTCAGCTAAAATGTTGTCCTTCCCAGCCACATGTATCGCTTTCAGAGAGGTAACATTCACTTCTGCCCACTCGAACAGACTGTTGACCTCTTGGCATAGTGTCTTTACTCTGGTTCCGCCTTGTCAACTTATATATGCCTTTGCCTTTACATTGTCCATTTTTATTAACACGTGACAGCCCTGTAATGATATCTGGAAGTGCAGTAGCCCCAGGTGGATTGCTCAAAGCTCCAATAGATTGATGCTTTGTCTGGCTTCCAGTGTGGACCACTGACCTTGAGACATCACCCCCTGTGTATGTGCCCCGCAGCCATAAAGACTGGTGTATCTCGTCATGACTATTCTCTATGGTTCCTTCATCAAAATTCGCTCCAGAAGATGCGCAGGTTCCAGCCACCACTGCAGTTGTCTCTGCAATTCTGCCAGTAGCTGCACTCTCTTGGTCATCTTGTTGACTATAAAATGTTGAAAAGGGACTAGAAACTGTTGTAATGGTTGTACATGGAAGCGGGCCCATGACAGGATATCCTGATAAGACACCAAAAGTCCTAATAGTTTTGCTAGCATCATCACCTGCACCTGGGATGAAGACAGAACTTCCTCCATCAGAGGACCTGAGTTTCAACTGTCTCTCAGTGGTCAGAAAAACTTTGTGTAACTGCATATCTATCAACATTCCTAGATGCACTAATTTCTGGGTCGGAATTAAATTGCTCTTTGCCATATTGACCACAAAACCATGGTCCTGCAATATTTTTATAGTCAGCTTGGTGGTTGCCATGCTCTGTTGATAAGACTGTGCCCTGACTAGAATATCATCTAGATACGGGTGCAGAGCCACCCCCTGAAGACGCAGATGGGCCACCAGAGCTATCAAAATTTTGGTGAACACCCTCGGGGAAGACTTTAGCCCGAAGGGGAGAGCTTGATAGTGCCTGCCATTGTATGTAAATCTGAGAAACTTTCTGTGACATTGTCGGATGAGAATGTGTAAATGCGCCTCTGATAGATTTATGGAGGTTAAGTACTCCTGTTCCTGGACTGTCAGAAGACTGGAACGTAGCATCTCCATTTGAAACTGTTTGATTCTCACAAAGTTGCTCAGTCATTTTAGATCTAATATCACCCGCACATTGCTATTCTTTTTTGGTACCAGAAACAGAATCGAGTATTCCCCATGACCTCTCTGAATAAGAGATACAGTTTCTATAGCCTGTATGTCTAGCAAGTGTTGAATGGCAGACAACATCATTTAGTGTATGTGTGGCTCTCGCTTCTTTGGAACTGGACAAAACCTCCAAGGCGGGTAAGAGTCCAATTCCAGAGCATAGCCCTTGGTCACTGTATTGATTACCCAGTGGTTGGTCACAGTTTTCACTGACTTGCAAAGAACTGCAGTCGGCCCCTGATTGGTATCGAGTCTGGGCTTCTAACATAGTCACTGCGATCCTCCCTTTTTGGAGTCACTTTTGTTTTGCTTATCTCTTCTTCCGGCAAATGGTTTGGAGTCTTGACTACAAGACTGCCGTTTCCCTTTGAAGGATTTAAAACTGGATGATCGGGAAAATTTCTTACAGTCATGAAAGGATTGGAACTGTTTTCTGTGCTTAAATTATTTTCTTTTGGATGGTAACACCTTCTTATTATCTTTCCTTTCTATCAGGAAATGCTCCAAACTGTTTCCAAACAGATTTATGCCTTTGAAGGGTACAGCTGTCACTTTGGCCTGGGCTGCCGCATCAGCTTCCCAACTCCTAAGCCACACATTCCTGTGAACTGCTACACTGCAAGCCATAGCCCTTACGGATAACTGCATATTGTCCAAGGTAGCATCCACAATGAAAGCAGTGGCTAAGGCAATTTTCTTAATTTTCTTAATCTTTAAATTTTCTTCATCTTTAAATTCTTTTGGCACACCACTGTCTACTGATGCCAAATTGGATGCCCAGCAATACACTGTCTGAGCAAGTAACAATCCAGCAGTAGAAGCCTGGACTGACCAGGCCAAGGCTTCGAAATCTTTATGTAGCACTTGTTACATTACATTACTTGTTAAAGGCATCTTTTGGCAACGCATCGGTATCCATCAGAAGCACTGAGCTAGAAAGTAAACTGTTCATAGGGTCATCAACAACTGGCAACTTTAATCATTTAATCACCTCTGGGATTAGACCATAGAGCTTGACAAACAACTGTGGATCGGATTTTGGCTTTGCCGGATGCTCCCATTCAGCTTTTACAATATTAAAAAAGGGGGCTGGAAGGGGAACTCCTGTTTGGGAGACCCCCACTTTGGGCATCATCTTCCCAGACCCTGAAGTCAGATCTGAGTCCAATTCTGCTTTTTCTTTAAGTGTAGCAGCAAAATCAAGTTCTCTAAGCACCTTAGGTAGAAGTTTAGAATAATATTCCAGGGGAAACATTCTAGATTGTACTGTGGGCATGACTTCCTTTTCCTCAGACAATTCTCCTTCCTCCTTGTCTGAGGATTCATTAGAGGAATTTACTAGAATAGTTGCACCTCTGCTTGGGCACCCTGAACTGATACTCAGTGATACAGAGATATAAGATGTTAAAGAATTGTAAGTTCATACAGATACATTAGGGTCAGATGTGCATATTAAAGAGGATCTGTATTCTACAGTGGAACCAGTTCTGGAGCTGTTGGGTTTTCCAAACTGTGCGATCATTCCATGGAATTCTGGGCAATAAGTCAGTCTTGTAAAATTGCAAGGACAAGTTACAGAAGGGATAAATGTGAGGACCAATTTGAAGAGTCAAAATGAGAGAAAAATGGTCACTAATAATAAAATCCCCCAATGTAAAATCTTTGACATAAGGTTTCAATAAAGGAGAGATTAAAATGTAATCAATTACGCTACAGCCCCTCGGGGAGACAAAGGTGAATTCTCCTGAATTTGGGTAGCCAATCAAACAGTTTAACCAAATTCTGTTGTATTGCATACAGAATTTGGTAAGACAGATGCCTGCTGAATTTAGAAGGCTATCCTTGGAGTATCTTGGATAGGAGAAAATGGGTGGAAAGGTGTCGTCTTGGTTAAAATCAAGAGCTTTAAAAATATGCTACAGTCCTTCCCTACCCTAGCATTAAAGTAACCCACTAGAATTATTTCTATAGTTGGAAATTTCCTCTCTAATTCCTCCATGAGTGTGGCCAAGTGTTCCCAATATTGCAAAAGAGTTAGCTTATCTAGAGAGGGTGGTACATATACATTCACAATAATTAAGGAGAATTTTTTGAGGAGAAGCTTGACGACCTGCACCATAGAGATGTTTGCCTGTAGAGTGATGTGTTCCAAGGCAAAGTGTGAGGAGACAAGTATAGACAATCCTGCTTGAAAAGACCCCTTGTATTACTCCTGAAGGCTGGGAGGGAATAGGACTTGTACCCTTCTAGTTGGATCTGGTGTGGAGTCCAGGTTTCTTGTAGTAGTATAACATCAAACCCCTTAAGATATCTTATAAACTCAGCATCCTGGGCCTTATTCTGCCAGCCGGCCACATTCCAGGAGACTATCTTAATATCCAGAATGGTGAAGGGTTTGGATGGCGAGAGTATGAAAGGGGTGGTGAGTCAGTCTTCTCTAGTTAGTTGTTCAAAGGTGCCATTGGTATCATGAAACACAGATCCATTACCTAAGCTGCTCAAGATGTTCTTAATTAGTTGACTTGTATTTGGCCACACGATCTCACTATTGCTGCTCAGAAGGGGGTTCTCAGCCATTACTGGAGACATATGAACTTCAGCTTGTGTTGATGACTCAAAGTTCTCCTTGAGATCCAATTTGCCTTCCAGGTGGAAATTAAATCAGTCTTCTCTTCAGGATTCACTTGTTGGAAGGGTGAGTGGTTTACTCCTGTTTTCCTTTGGTCTACCTCCATAGAAATGAGAGGAGTTAGAAGGACTGATAAAGCTGAACCATTCTCAAGAGTGTTGGTCATCATGAGCAGGTTAGATACTTGTTGCGTGTGATTACTTTTTGTTTTCAAAAGTTTGTCGCTTAACACTTTGAGTTTAGTTGTGATTGCAAGTTGTTCCGTAGATGGGAGGGCTGAGAAAGAGTTAATTAGATCCTGTTCTATGGAGTTCTCAAGAAGGAGATGCTCTGAAGCTGGGTTCAGGTAGAAAGATGAATCAGGACCCTGAGCCAAGTCACTCTGGTCTCCAGCTTTCATTATTCCTGCCTGGAAATTGATATCCTCTGTCAAAGGGCCCTCTTTTTGTCAGTGGGGTAGCAGGGGGTTTATAAGAGAACTGACAAAGACCCTAGCTGGAAAAATCCCCTTGGTAAGGAAGTCTTTCTGGGACTGCAGCAGACTGGGGATCCTGAAACTACTGAAAGTGAGCAAAATTCTTTGAGCCTGATTTGGGCTGGTAAAAGGTTGCACCATAATTAAGTCAATTGATGGTAATTTCACCCTTAGAAGGGCTTTTAGATGGTAAGTAGCCCATCAAATTGAGTTCCATAAGAACTTCTGTCCTTTGTAAGGGCAGACAGTTAAACACACTTTGGAAGGTTGCAGCTTTAATTTTAATTGAGCTCCCTCCTCACACTGCTGCTGTACCAAGTTCTTCTTTGGGCTCTTCAACTCTTCACTTGCTAATTTCCCAGGGTTTGTTTTAATTTTGGTATTTAGCAAGAATTTCTAAGTGGTCAATTTTATTTTCAATTTGTCTAAGTCTCTCAAAAATAGATTCTAGCAGTTAGCTGTATATGATCACTTGTAGCAAGTTCAAAGTCTTTGTCAACTGTTTGCATCAGGAGAGATTTATCTTCCCTCCAGTCAGTGGAGTTGGTATCTTCTATGAGATTTATGAGGGGTGTAAAGTGGTTGGAAGTTGGTATATCGCACGTTGGTGGGAGTAGACGAAGAATAGAAATTATTAATTTTAGTTTGTTTACGTGCTGGCTGAGAGAAAGAGTCATCTAGGTCACAAGTTCTTTTGCTGATGCCCATAATGAAGAACTTGGATTCAGACCTAGGTTCAGAAGGGGAGAGAAAAAAAACTCTAAAAGCCGCAAAGCCAGACACAAGGTACTGAGATTCTTTTTAAAAAAGAAAAGAAAAGCCTAGCCCATAGTTCAACTTTTTTCAGTAAAGGCTTTCCTTCTGCTGAGGTATAAATCTCAAGGCTAAAATCTCCAGCAGTCAGAGACCAAATGTTACGCAGTCAAAAAGTCCGTGGGGAGTGACTTCCAGAGTTGGAATATGGTGAGCTGACCTGTTTCTCCTTAGAGGAGCAGACCGAGACCTTTGTTTGGGGCATAAAAGGCATCTTAATGCCTGCTGCCTACATTTTCCAGTAAAGGAATCTGTCTAAGACGTGCATAAATTTTTCGAGGGGACTTACTTTGGCTGACGAGAGATCCCGGGAGGGTTTTTTTTCCGGCTTTGAAGAATCCCCGATGCGAATTTGCACTCCATTGTCTACAAAGAATCTCTGGAGTCATTCAATTGACATAAACTCGTCAAGATTCCAGCTTTCTATGGACTATAATAACACCTGAAGACAGAGTGGACGGTATAATTGATGATAAACATTGTTAAGGTAAAAGATCCTTATCTTTCACTTCAGGACTAAATTAAGACTGTTAAAAAATAAAGATTTAACATCCAGGATTATATGTTACAGCATGATATTAAAGAGAAGTGGAAGGGGGTGAAAGTGGAATTTTTGAAACTAAGAGAAAGCAGAAAAGTGCAGAAAAATACTTGCTGTTGAAAATTCCTGAGGTTTCTGAAAAAAAAACCCAGTCATAACAAAAACTGCAGTCTCCTATTACAAAGCAGGAAGTGACACGTGTTTCAACTTTCGTGAGATCTACAATCAGTGAGTACGATACTTCATTGCCAGAGAGAAAGAGGAACTTCCATACATCCGGGTATTTTCAAGAACCAGAAACCATAGAGAAACACTGGAGGCCATTATAGAAAGGTCAAAATTTTTTAATAAAATAAACTGAAATTGGACTGTAATAACACTCAAGACTAACATAAATCCTCCCCAAAAGGTGAAACAATTTGGACTGTATGTTTGAAAATGAATAATAAGCCCTAGGGAAAAAAGGAAAAGTTTTTAAAAAGAAAGGCTTGGAAATATCATGGCCGCCATCTTGGATTTTTAAAAATTTTAAAAATTAATTTATTGACCTAGGGAGCTGTGAGGATGGCGATTTTAGGCTTGCTGGAAAGGGCATGATCCAATCTATCAAATGCAACCATCAGATTGTGGACTGGTGAGACCAACTTGAGACCCATTATTTGCAATGGGCAGTCAGTAATGTCTGATCAGAAGCTGGGAGCAAGAGTTACACGGTTAAGAGCCTCTTCGTTGGGAGAGGGAAAGATGTCTAAACAAGTGGAAGATCGACTGGATGCTATGGAAGCAAGACTGTTAAAAGCAATGAAGGAATTAATAACAGGAACTGAAAAGAAACTCACCAAAGAAATAACTAAAGAAATAAATTCTAGTACTGAAGAAGTAAAGAAGGATATTAAAAAAGAGATTGATGAACTAAAAAAAGAATCTCAAGCAATAGCTAAAAAGACTGAGGAGATTGAAGTAAAACTAAAAAATCACGATGCTACCATTAAGACGATGCAGGATAAAGCAATACTACAAGACTGTAAGCTGATGGAGAACATTATTCGTCTAAGGGGAGTACCTGAGACTGACCAAGAGGATTTAAAGAACTATATTGTTACAATAATGGCTGACTTTATGGAAGATGATCCTGTGGAGATGGGACGTTTGTGTGATTATGTCTATAGGGTCAATTCAGACTTTGCCAGAAAGCATAAGCTACCTAGGGACGTGGTTGTGAAGTTTACCCCAAGGGACATGGTGGGAAGGATTTTAAGTAAGCAATTTGAAAGCCCACTAGTGGTGGAGGAAAGCAGAGTGCGAATGATGAAGGAGCTGCCGAGGAAAGTCAACACGGACAGAAAACAATTCGAGAAGCTGACAGACAAGTTAAGAGACAAAGGCATAAGATACAGATGGATTTTACCTGAAGGTCTTAGCTTTAAATACAAAAGTCTGAGAAAAACAATAGTAGACCCGCAAGGCATGAATGAATTTTTGGCGGACAATAAAGAATTTGAGGATTCAAAATAATTGAAAAATCACTATGGATTACAAATTAATTTCTTGGAGTGTAAATGGACTCAATTCACCCCAAAAAAGAAAAGCAATTTTTCATTGGATTAAAAAGCAGAAATGTAATATAGTATGTCTACAAGAAGTACACATTAAGCAATTGGATTACAAATTTTTGTGGAATAAGGCTTTGGGGGAAGAATTTTTTTCATTAGCTAAAGAAAAAAAAAGGGGGAGTGGTTTTTTATATCAAAAAAGAATTGGAGCCAAAATTGGTTTTTAAAGACAACGAAGGCAGATACATTGCTGTAGAGATGTTTATGAACAAAAAAAAGTCGCTGTTGTTGGGGCTATATGCTCCTAATGGGGCAAAAGATGCTTTTTAAAGAGACATTTTGCAACAACTGGATCCATTGACATGAGCAGGTAATGTTAATGGGAGACTTTAATGGAACAATTAAGAACTCTTTGCATAGATTGGGGAATAAAAAGAAAAAAGATGGTAAGCTGACATAGTCTTTTTTTTAAATAATAAAGCAAGAAAGTTTGGAAGACATATGGAGAAAATATAGTGAATAATTTTTAGTGGTGATTCCATGATTATGAACTTTAGGGTTAATGTTTAATAAGTATTAATTGAACTTTTAAAGTGGAAAGAAGAATGGATTATGGTTATTTGATTAAATATGCAACACTGTTGAACAAGAGTTAAGAATTAAGTTAAGAAATAGTATTAGTAGTTATACTGGAGTTAAATAATAATAAATAATAAATAAACTTTTTATTTATACCCCGCCCTCCCCGCCTAGGCAGGCTCAGGGTGGCTAACAAGACATGGTAAAACCATGATACAAATAAAACAATATATAATATAATTAATAATTTAAACAGTAAAACCAATAAAACAGTATGACAATTATAGTACAATCAAATTATGTGTAAGATGGCTCGGTGTTATTGATATTATCAAGAGTTCCGTCTTAAAATGCTAGCTGGAAGAGGGCAGTTTTGCAGGCCCTACTGAACTGGTTAAGATCCCATTAAGATAAATTTAAGTGAATGATAAATTTTAGTTAAGATTCTATATATGTGAATTTTTACTTTTAAAAGGTTTTTAATTTGTTTTCTATACGGGCGGAGGTCATAAATTGGAGGGTGGGAAGGGTGGGAAATTATGTAATGTATCGAAGAATTATATTTAAATTTTGATAGTAAAATATCTCTCAATATATTGCAAAATAAAAAAAAATTGTACAAAAAAAAGGTCCGTGGGGAGTGAGGAGCAGCAGTCTCATTACTGTTTGCTCATTAAAAGCTCTCACTCCTCCCCCACCATTATAAAAGGCTGCAGATAAGATTACTATAGGATTATAATGGAGTATAAAGGCTAAAACTGAAATAAAACCAAACAACAGTACTCCCCTTCGACAGAGCTCAGTCAGCAGCCGTCTGCTCCTTCAAAGCCAAAACCCCACTAGAGCAATGGGTTTATCCCCAGAACTATTGTCCATGCTGTCCTTCACCACTGCAGTCCAACAAATTAAAAACAGGTTGCTAGATACTGAGCACCAAGACCTATACAGTCTGGCTAAGAAAACTTGTTCCCTACTGAGTTTTGAGATCTCTCCTAGTACTGGGAAAATGGCCTCATATCTATCCGTCTTGCAGGTGCCATAGCAGCGTAGAGCTTTTTCCCTTGCCAGATGCATTCTTTATGGCAGATTAACAAGGCAGCCTTCTCAGTCAGATACTGTCTCTGTAAGCAAAAATGTGTGGAGTCTTCTCATATTCTTCTTTATTGTAATTTGTATACAGATCTTCGTCACAAGTATTTACATCCTCTTTTAGTTAGCATGGTTGATTGTTCTGATGCACTTAAGGTCTATAATCTTTTGAGCGATACTTCATCTAGTGTCACTGAGAAAGTGGCTAAGTTTCTTTATTCTGTTTTAAAGGCACGCCAGAGGATCTCATAGAAATAGTTTATGTTTATGCTTTTCCTGATGTATATGTATGCAATTGTTCCATTTTATCTTTTTTTTTTAACCAATTTGCTCATATATATATGTCTATATATCTTATGCCAATAAAGGCTAACTTGACTTGACTTGACTAGAGGAATTTGAGTCTTCCTCCTCATGAGGACTAACATCGGGAGAGTCCAGGTTAAAACCCAGTCTGGCCTGCTTTGGATCTGTAGGTGCCAAGGAAAAATCTGAGTCAGCTTTCCTCTTCCTTGCTTGTGAATGAAAGGAAGGAGTTGTGCTTTGGGAAGCTGCTAATTCCTTCGGCAGCTCTCTTTTTAACCAGTACAACAAATTATGCTTTGCATCTTCCCCAGCCAGGTCCGGAACAGTCTGTTGACTCCTGCTCTGGGTTGGGCCCTGAGAACCTGGGAAGTGCATAATCACTAGCTGAGCTTGCTTTGCTACTGGAGTGCCCCAACCCGTCAGCCATCTTGAAGGTGTCAGGGGCTGCAACAAAAATGAAAGTAAAAGAGCTAACAATAAGGAGTAAGGAATACACTTTCCCTACAGCCACCCAGCTAGCTAGACTACACCAGATTGCCAGTGCTGTGCCTTATATCATTCTCCAGACCCTTAACCGGGGAACTCCCTCCCAGATCTGCCAGAGAAAGGGAAGGGACGCTATGACTCCAAGCCCTCGGCTGCAGCCATGCAGGTCTAAAGGGGAACTATATGCAGTAGCAATGTGAGAAGGCCTCCCCCTCCCCAGAGGGGACCATCCTGATGGAGAAGGTCTGCAAACACACCTTCAACACACCAGTGCTTACCTGCATCTCCTGGACATTCTGGATCCCTGGTCTCTGCTATATGCTTCCTTGACGCTGTGTGGGACCATGGCTGGACTCAACCACTGTTCCCACCAAAACCAGGACAGAAGAAGAGGCCCTCCATCCGACCGGACTTTCTGTGGGAGTCAGAGGCCACACTGCTGTTGTTGGGGCCAACCCCTATAGCAGTGGGCTGTGGTCGTGTACTCTGCCCCCCGCCACTGCAACTCAGAAGAAATTTTTTTGCAGAGCACTCTCTTTCTCTCCTGTCTTGTAAGGTGGTTTCCTGGATTGCTGTGCTCCCAGTGTGCCAAACACATCCTGCTTTAGCAACAGGGCCGGCAAGACTGAGGAGTTCCAAGGGAGAGGCTGCTCACCCTGCCGGGATCGTTTGATGAACCAACCCTATTTCTAGAGGAGGAGCCTACTCCAAGAAGTCCTGGACCACCCCACTCTCAAAAACCACCAGAGAATGTGCCCTGCCTGGCTGCTCTTGCCTTGAAGGTGAAAGCAGCGGGGCATCAGCATGGTTTCTCCAAGCCTGCCTTCCCTTGCAAAGGAAGGGCAGTCTCAGAGTGTCTCTAAGAGTGCACTGTGCAGGTGCAGCTTGCTCAGAGCCCACTCAGCCCTCCCTTGCCACATCACCATGTCTGCCCTCCCCATGGGTGGAGGTGTGGTGGCAGGGCAGGAGCAGGTGAGGGGGCGGGGCAGGCACCAGCCCAAGGTGCCTGAGGCCCAAGCTTTGGCCTTGTATAGAGGCCAAGACCTTCCCCTGATGTTTTTTCTTAGCTCTGGGATTCAGAAGCTTAGTACTTCTGAATGTGGAGTTTCCCCTCAGTCACCTTGGCTAGTAGCCATTGACAGACATCCGCCATGAATCTATCTAATCCTCATTTAAAGCTGTTTATTCTTGTAGCCACCAATACTCTTGTATTCTTGTAGCCACTCTGGCAGTGAATTCCACATTTAATCACCCTGTGGAAAGAGGGGTCTTCTGTGTTTGTTCTTTTGATGCTATTAACAAGTTACATCTGGGTGTTGCGCGAATGGAGGGGAGGTCGATCCTTTGTATATGATCTCTGTTTTATTGGTAATGCTCTCTAGTTGACAATTATAACAGAAATAGTTGCATAATTTTAAATATTTGGAAAAACACCAGCATAACTAGTGCTCTTCCTCACAGAAATATCCTACTATTTCATGGCAACTGCAGAAGCCAGGATCATCCTTAAAAAGACACCACTGTTACTTTGAACTCTGAGGACAAGGTGACAAATATGAATGTCATTTGTAACATTCACTACCGTATAGGCAACTTTTTGATCCAGCTAAGGGATACCCAAAGGTATGCACTGCTAACCCTTTGGCTCTTAGCTGGTGTCTTCAAACAAACTGGCCATTGAGCCCAACAACTGGGCTGTTAAGACTGTGTGATGAAGAAATGGGTGTAGTCATTCTCCTTCACACAAATGACAAAGATTGTATGAGCATTCCTTCACTTATGATGGTGGTGTTGAGTGAAGGAGCATGAGGAGCATCTCACCAACTGCTTAACATCTTTGCTGGGATTCACCTTTTCCTTCCAGTTTCAGATATTTTATAATCTGGGATACCCTTTGGCTCTTACCTGGTATCTTCAAACAAACCAGCCAATGAGCCCCACAACTATATCTTGGGCAAGTCATGTTTATTTGCTTGTCTACTGGTTTATTTATATAGTTTTATTCTGTTGCAAACCACTTTGGGTTCATCCAAGGAGAAAAGTAGCATATGTACAAATAAATGAGTCTAATAAATGTTATTATAGTCTCTTATTTATTATTGTGACAGTCACTCTACAAACCTTATCCTCTCTATAATAAAAACCCTGTTTGGTGGCCAAATCCAGGCCTCCCATTGGCTGTGGAGTGCATTCCATGTGCTCCATAAACCATTGGTCCATCATGGCTCAGTCAGAGTCTCTGGCCTCCCATTGGCTGACTCCCCTGCTGCTGCATACTGCAGGCCTGGGAATGTCTTACCTCAGAGACAGTCTTACCTCAGAGACAGACACATCTCTGATACTTCTCTGTGTCCTCTGTCAACCAGTCTCAGAAAAGGCTGCCATTCTACTGCAACCTCATGAAAGGTGTCATGGCTACCACCAGCATCAGACCTCTGCTGCCCCATCAACAGCCCACACAGTTAGCCTCCCAGCACATGCAGCCTCCAAAATAGCTAGGGAGCCACTGCTACTGTAATGCAACTAGGCGGCAAGGCCTGGCTGTGCCAGGAGCATTTCCTCAGAGGCCACTGTGGCCACCTCTTTCCTGTTACTTCCTCTCTCCCTCCTCCCCTCAATTTTGCCCCTGGACAGATGAGGATTGGGTCACTGGGAAAACTGTTAGCCTGAGGCTGTTACTAGGCAGCCAAGGTTGCTTCTGTTAGTAAAGAGAGAGGCGTCAGCTAAACAGAATGCCATAGAGCCCACCCTTCAAAGCAGTTATTTTCTCCAGAGGGAGAGAGATATGTTGTCTGGAGTTCAGTTGTAATCACAAAAGATCTCCAGGCTCCCCCTGGAGATTGGCTACCCAATGCATGGCTGCTTGCTACTGCTGCTGGGAAGGAGATAGGGTTGGCAATGCCAGGTTAGAGAGGTGGAGATTAGAGGGGTGGAGCCTGGAGACGGTGGGGTTTTAGGGGGTGGGACCTTAGACAGGTACAATGCCATAGTCTCCATCCTCCAAATTAGCATTTCCTCCTGGGGAACCATTGTTGCCAAACTCAAGGTGAGGGCTGGATCACTCAGAATTACAACTGGTCTAGATGACAGAGATCACTTCCCCTGGAAGAAACAGCTGCCTTGCAGGGTGGACTCTGTGTCATTATACCCTCCTGAGGTTGCTTCCCTCTTGCTTTGGTCCCCACTGTGAAGAAATACTGTACTTTTCCTAGGTAGAGGCTGTGAGGGGGGGGGGAGGAGATGGAAAGCTGAAGTCAAATCAGTTTCCCTACAGAAAATAGCCACCTCGAGGTGCATATTCGATGGTAAACAATAACACAAACCAAGCCAGGCAACCCCCCCCCCCAGATCATGCCACAAGCTCATGCTGATGCTAAACACTGCAAGTTTGAATATGACAGGAAAAGCTGGCAAAAATGCACTGCAAACAAAAGGAATGCTGAGCTTCAGTGTCTGTGTGACTGTTGTCATGCACCCCCCCATGTTTATTCTTCCTTAGAATCATTTGGGCCCTCTTTCAGTGCTTTGAGCTACCACAGACCCTGGGACATGTGCACACACATGCAGCAGGAGCCAGCATGTTTCAGCTGCAGGGTGGGTGGGAAGACAACAAAGGGTGTGTGTGTGTGTGAATGAACACCAAGGGTTGGAGGTAGGTGGGAGGACATGGTAGGTGAGTGAATGACATGGATGGAGGGAGTAGTGGCATGCCAAGGGTGTGCTGGTAGTTGAGGGGAAGAGGTGTTTGGGGGTGGGTGGTTAGTTGGAGGGGGGTGGGGTGGGAAGTTGAGGGTGGGTGGGAAGACACCAAGTATGTGGGGGGGGAGGAATACCTTCACTTGGGTGGGTGGGAAGACAGCAAAGGTGGGGGGTACTCACCCAGAGCCTCTTTCTAGAGCCTGCTTTATTTTCCCTCACAACAGGCCTTATTCCTAGTGATGCTATAATTATGTCAGTATTGAATAAGATTCTATGGACTATGAGCACATAGCACTTGCAGAATAGGAAAATTTTCCACTTCCCCTTTGCCCTGGAGCCTGTTTGTGCTTGCTAAAATAAAGTTCTTGAGGATAGGTGGACCCATAGGCCTACTGTTTGGCATCATCAGAGAGTCTACACTGGAACGAAGAATTGATAGACACTCTCACTTGTATGAGTAGAAAAGAGTATAGTATATAACACTTTGTCATTTTGTTCAAACTAGATATTACAGGAAGCAGCAAACAAAACAAACATATCCACTATCCCTACCTATAATGTAAGGCCAAAGAACTACTAGCCTTAGCTGCTAAGATGTTCAACTAAAGACAGCTCATATATCTCAGTGTTTCAGTTTTGGTCATCAACCAGAAATCCAATAAATTCAATGAGCAAAGCACTCAAGCATTTGCTTAAACTATAAGAACAGAAGAAGTGCCATGCCATATCAGACCAATTGTTCATCTAATTCAGCATCCTGTTTCATACTGTGGACAACCAGTTACTCTGGAGGGAAAACAGGGCATTGGGGCTAAGGCCTCCTCTTGCTGCTGTCTCTCAGTACTAGTATTCAGAGGTTTGCTGCCTTTGGATATGAAGGTCCCCTTCAGTCACCATACCTAGTAACCACTGATGGACCCCTCTTCCATGAAACTATGTATGTTTGTGTTTATCATGCCCTCTCTGAAGGGAATTCCAAGGTTTAATGTCTCATTAAGTAAAGAAGTATTTCCATTTGTCTGTCCCAAAACTATTTTCCAACAATTTTATTATAGTACTGTGGGCAGAAAGCTCCCTCTATCCATCCCGTGTATAATTGTATAAACCTCTATCATGATACCCTGCCAAGTCAGGCCCATAGTGTAAGCCAAAATGCCCTCAAAATGAGGTTGGGGAATTAGTTTGATGGACACCCGGCTTTAATAGGAATCTTTTTACCAATGTATACCAGGCTCAACCATTCAGCGAGTGAATGCTCAATTAACTGGACTCTAATTTAATAAAATCAATTGTAAATTATTTGAAATAATAGTTCTTTCATACAAGATAAAAATACAAAACAATCACACATTCACACAGGTCTAAAGAAATATAGATAGATCGATAGGGGTACATATAAGGATAAACATACAGGGTGATATTACCTCTCGCAGACTCCAAGGAAGACTCCAAAGGCGACGAATGAGGGAATGGGGGAGGACCCGAAACTGATCAGGAATCGGGGATGTATCTATACAGCGGGATATGGGGGTTGCTGAATAGAGAGCACACCTGTGGGTAGCTAGTCCACAGGTTATAAAGAGTCACTTCAGTCCCGAGGGGATGGGAGGTGACTGGGAGGGGAGATGGGAGGTTCTGCTGATGACCAAGAAGGCTGGACATCGGCTGGACCAATGGTGAGTCTTTGGTGACACCTGATTGGGTGCATGCTTTAGCCAATGAACTTCACCTTCATCCTGGGCATCCTGGAAACTTCCAAGTTGCGACAGGGCCTGGGGCGGCTCCAGTGATATCAGTATGGAAATGGCCGGGTGCTTGGGATGAGATGGGATTATCTGGGAATGTGACAATAGGGAATCAGATATGGACCTAGGTATCCCCGGTGTAGACAAAAGGCTTGGATGTGACAGGAGAGATCCTTCCTCTTTTCTCATCGTCTCTTAGACCAGAGCTACTGTTCAGGATATTACTGAGCAATTAGGATCAACCGTTGAGCTATTAATCCATTCATAAAACGGATGGGTCGGTAAAGAGGGGTCATTTCCTCACAATAGCTACGAGGGGGCCTGTGGGGGAACAGCCCCTCGACTTCTGGGCGAGGCCCCCTGACTGGAAGCCCCAAGCAGCCTCTGGGGCCTCTGTCATGGTTCTGGGGGCTGCCGCTGGCCCCGTGAGCATTTGGCAGGTGAGGGCAGAAGCAGTTCCAGCCTCCCGCTGGAGTTAAAGGGCCCCCAATCAGCTGTTTCGCAGGCCCTTTAACTAGCACAGGGGCTGGGGCTGTTTCTGCCTCCAGCCCTGCGCACTATTAAAATTTCTTCAATAAAGATTTCTTCAAATATATTAGAAGCAGGAAACCAGCCAGGGAGGCAGTGGGGCCCTTGGATGACCATGGGGTAAAAGGATTACTGAAGGAGGATAGGAAAATGGCTGAGAAGCTGAATGCATTTTTTGCCTCCGTCTTCACTGTGGAAGATGAGAATTTTTTGCCCGCCCCAGAACCACTAATTTTGGAAGGGGTGTTGAAAGACCTGAGTCAGATTGAAATGACAAGAGAGGAGGTCCTACAACTGATAGACAAATTAAAAACTAATAAGTCACCGGGTCCGGATGGCATACATCCGAGAGTTCTGAAAGAACTCAAAGTTGAACTTGTGGATCTTCTAACAAAAATCTGTAACCTTTCATTGAAATCTGCCTCCGTTCCTGAGGACTGGAAGGTAGCAAATGTCACCCCCATCTTCAAAAGGGTTTCAGAGGAGATCCAGGAAATTACAGGCCAGTCAGTCTGCCTTCAATACCGGGAAAGTTGGTAGAAAGCATTATCAAGGACAGAATGAGTAGGCACATTGATGAACACGGGTTATTGAGGAAGACTCAGCATGGGTTCTGTAAGGGAAGATCTTGCCTCACTAACCTGTTACATTTCTTTGAGGGGGTGAACAAACATGTGGACAAAGGAGACCCAATAGATATTGTTTACCTTGTTTGGAGTACTGTGTGCAGTTCTGGTCGCCGCACCTCAAAAAGGATATTATAGCATTGGAGAAAGTCCAGAGAAGGGCAACTAGAATGATTAAAGGGCTGAAACACTTTCCCTATGAAGAAAGGTTGAAACGCTTGGGACTCTTTAGCTTGGAGAAACATCGACTGCGGGGTGACATGATAGAGGTTTACAAGATAATGCATGGGATGGAGAAAGTAGAGAAAGAAGTACTTTTCTCCCTTTCTCACAATACAAGAACTCGTGGGCATTCGATGAAATTACTGAGCAGACAGGTTAAAACGGATAAAAGGAAGTACTTCTTCACCCAAAGGGTGATTAACATGTGGAATTCACTGCCACAGGAGGTGGTGGTGGCCACAAGCATAGCCACCTTCAAGAGGGGTTTAGATAAAAATATGGAGCAGAGGTCCATCAGTGGCTATTAGCCACAGTGTGTGTGTGTGTGTGTGTGTGTATATATATACATATAATTTTTTTTTTGGCCACTGTGTGACACAGAGTGTTGGACTGGATGGGCCATTGGCCTGATCTAACATGGCTTCTCTTATGTTCTTATTTTAATGGTGGGGAAGAGAGGGACAGTGGTGGCCAGGAAAGCAGCAGGGAGAGGAAAGGAGGGAAGGGAAGCTCTTCCTTGCCTGCCCCTCGCCACTGCCCTCCCTTCCCCGCCATTAAAATAGCACTGCGGGGCTGGAGGCAGAAGCAGCCCCAGCCCTCGTGCTAGTTAAAGGGCCCGTGAAACAGCTGATTATCAGGTCCTTTAACTGGCGGGGAGGTGAGGGGCAGTTTCTGCCTGGATCGCCAGCTTCTCCTGGCCTCTTTCCCAGTTTCCCTCTCTCCCTTTCAAGCCCCAAACGCCACCTTCTCCCGGCCTCCTTCTCTTCCCTCCCAGTCCCAGCCCCAGCACCAATCGCCAGCTTCTCCTGGCCTCTTTCCCTCCCTCCCTTCCAAGCCCTGATTACAGCCTTCTTCCATTTATTTATTTATTATTTATTTATTACGTTAAGCTTATATCCCGCCCTCTCCACAAGTGGACTCAGGGCGGCTCACAACATCACATCACTTCCATTAAAAACCAATAAAACATATAAAACATAATTACATATTTAAATTATTTAAAACATTTCATGGTGCTGTATTAATACAGTACAGTATAGCGGTTCTGAAAGTTCGATGGTGACCATCAGTACTCTGCATGGTGCTCTATATGATGTTCAGTGGCAGCTCTCTCTCGGTTAAATGTCGAAGGCCTGTTGGAACAATTCGGTCTTACAGGCCCTGCGGAATGTAGACAAATCCTGCAGGGCCCTTATGGCCTCCGGGAGAGCGTTCCGGAGTTCTGGTGCTGCCACCAAGAAGGCCCTGGCTCGTGTCATACGCAACCTGGCTTCTTTTGGTCCAGGGATAGACAATAGATTTTTCATCCCTGAACACAGTGCTCTCTGGGGAATATGCGGAGAAAGGCGGTCCCACAGATAGACAGGTCCCTGACCATAAAGGGCTTTAAAAGTCAACACCACCACCTTGAAACAAACTCGGAACACAACAGGAAGCCAGTGCAGCTCTTTCAGCACTGGCTGAATGTGCTCCCATCGAGGGAGTCTCATTAACAGCCGTGCCGCAGCGTTCTGCACTAGCTGTAATCTCCAGGTTAGCGTCAAGGGTAGCCCCATGTAGAGAGCATTACAGTGATCTATTCTTGAGGTGACCATAGCATGGATCACCATTGCTAAGTCGCTGTGCTCCAGGAATGGGGCCAGCTGCTATGCCCGCCGAAGGTGAAAAAAGGCGGATCTAACTGTGGCCGCTACCTGGGCCTCCATTGTAAGGGAGGACTCAAGGAGCATGCCCAAGCTCCTGACTTTAGGGGCTGGTATTAATGACACCCCGTCAAGAGCCGGCAGATGAACCCCTCCCCCCGGACGACCCTGGCTTAGCTAGAGAACCTCTGTCTTCGTCGGATTCAATTTCAGTTGGCTCAACCTGAGCCATGAAGACACGGCTTGAAGGGCCAGGTCTAGATTTTCTGGGGTACATTCGGACTGGCCGCCCATCAATAGATAGAGCTGGGTGCCACCTGCATATTGATGACAACCCAGTCCATACCTCCTGACAATCTGGGCAAGGGGGCGCATATAGATATTAAATAGCATCGGGGATAGGACTGCTCCCTGTGGCATCCCACAAATGAGAGAGTGCCTCTGGGATGCTTCCTCCCCTATCACCACCCTTTGTCCCCGATCTTGGAGAAAGGAGGTCAACCACTGTAAGGCGGACCCCTGAATCCCCACATCAGCAAGGCGGCTAGTCAGTAGCTGATGGTCAACCGTATCAAAAGCAGCTGACAGATCTAATAACAACAGCACCGCTGAGCCGCCCCGATCCAGATGTCACATGAGGTCATCTATGAGAGTGACCAGAACCATCTCCATCCCGTGACCTGGTCAAAAGCCAGACTGGAATGGATCCAGTGCGGAAGTGTCCTCCAGGAATCCCTGTAGCTGAGTTGCCACCGCCCGCTCTATAACCTTACCCAAAAAGGGAAGTTTTGATACTGGCCGATAATTTTCCAATATGGCCGGATCTGCAGATGGTTTTTTTAAGAGGGGACAGACCACTGCCTCTTTAAGAGTTCTGGGAAAGATCCCTTCTACCAGGGATCTGTTGACAATACCTTGTAGTGGGTCACGTAGCCATGTCTGGCTAGCTTTTATAAGCCAGGATGGGCATGGATCCAACCTACAAGTCGTAGGCCGTACAGCCAAAAGGATCCTGTCAACTTCTTCCAGGCTGAGTGGGCTGAAAGAATCCAAAATTGGACCAAAAGACGCGCTCGGTGCCCCAAGTTCTTTTACTGTATCAACTATGGCGGGAAGGTCACGTTGGAGCGATGAGACCTTATCTGCGAAAAAACTCGCAAAAGCCTCACAGCCTATTTCCAATTCTCTAATATTTTGTTTACCCTGTGATAGAGTTGTTAGTGACCGAATTATACTAAACAATTGTGCTGGGCGCGAGGTTGCAGATGCAATTTTGGATGCAAAATAGGTCTTTTTTGCAGCCTGAACTGCCATCTCATAGGTTCGCATAAATGACCTATAGGATGTTCTCGTAGCTTCATCGCGAGTATGCTGCCATCGTCTCTCTAGTCGTCTTAATCGCTGTTTCATTGATCACAACTCCATGGTATACCATGGAGCAGAACGTGACCGAGGATGAAGAGGATGTCGGGGAGCGATCTCGTTGATGGCCGTGGAGAGTTGGTTATTCCAAATCTCCAATAGCTCATCTAGCGAGTCACCAGAGGGTGAGGGATCCCGCATGGCCATTTGAAGCCGCAAAGGGTCCATCTGGCTACGCCAGCGAGCTAAAACTTGCTCACCGCCTAAACGGGAAAGGGGTGGTATGTCCACATGAGCCTTCAAGGCCTGGTGGTCAGACCATGGCACTGCCTTGGCAGAAATCTGATCCACTACAACTCCCGCCGCAAAGATCAGGTCTAGTGTGTGCCCAGCCCGGTGCATGGGCGCTGTTATATATTGGGAGAGTCCTAGTGCTGCCATGGAAAGCACTAGGTCCGTCACTCGAGTGGAAGCTGCATCCTCGGCATGGACATTGAAGTCACCCAGGACTATAAGTCGAGGATGCTCCAATGCCCAGCCTGCTACAGCCTCCATCAGGGAAGGTAAGGCACTGGCCAGCGTGTTAGGTGGACGGTACACCAGACAGATTGCCAAACTCTCCCCAATGTCCCACACCAGGCCCACACACTCCACACCCTTGATCTTTGGCGGCGGAAGCACCCTGAAGGAGCAATCCTCTCGTATGAAAAAGGCCACCCCTCCCCCTGCCCACTAGTCCGAGCCTGGTGAAGGACAGAGAACCCAGGCGGAGCCACTTGGGAGAGAGCAACTGTCTCCCCGTCCCGCACCCAGGTCTCCGTCATGCAAGCCAGGTCCATATCCTGCCTGATAAAGAAATCCTGCAGGACTGAGGTTTTATTGTTTATGGACCTGGCATTGCACAATACCAGGGACAGAGGCGAGTGTTTCCACTTGGCCCTCCTACCTGCTATCCTTGAGATGGGACACAGGCTGGAAGGAGAGCGAGCCCTCTTGTGTCTCAGTCTCCTTCCGTTCCAACTTTGCCTGCTCCCACCGCTATACTTTCCCCTCCCCAGGAGCACTGGAATCCCCTGACATCAGCTACCAACGATCTTACAGAGTACCAGGTCACCTATCTCAATCAACAACAACATATACAATCACGTATTCTGTTCCTCCCACCCACTCAACCTAATACTCTAATTACTGATTACTAATCCGTCTTGTGACCTAGCTAAAAACTTATTCTAACCACTACTAACTATCCCAGTAAATTAAAAAAAAAATTCTTATTAAACCAACCCCCTCCCCCCACCTTCAATTAATTGGCCAAATTTATATCTCAACTCAAGTTAGTGGGTAAACAGTCAATTAGGTCCAAATATAATCAATCAATTTACAATCAGTATTAAACCTCAAATAATAATAATAAGTGGGTGGGATCCTCAGTTTTTAGCGCTGTAATCCACAGCTGCAGATAATTTATTAGTTGGAGAGCAGATTTTAAAGTGCTAGCGCGCTCAAAGTTCTTAAAGTGCTAGACAGAGTTAGCATGCAGGATATTCTCAATCTCTTTAAAGCGCCAGTGCAGAGCAGAAAGTGCAGAGGTGTTGCAGAGGTAGCAGAATGTAAAATCACAGTCCATCAAAGTGCTTCAAAATGCTGGTGTGCAGTGTTAAAAGAGTTCTTAAGGCACCACAATGATCGTCTTTTATAAGGTGCCAATGCAAATACTAAGATGTAATTTCTTAGATATTACGTTTCTGTCCGTGTCACACTCGCCACAGGGTTAGGCCAGCCCCGTCCCCCTCCAGGGCCAGGGCGCCCCAACCCCCTGGTTCTTGCATGGACTTTCCTAACATTGAGTTCTTCACCAGCTCATCGTTCTGAAGCGCCAGTCTTCGCTCCTCTGCACCCCCCTCACTCCCGGTCACTTTGTTCTTGTAACTCGCCACTCCCACCTCTCTCGCGACTTGGGCTCCGATTACAATGGCAGCCTCTCGCACGGCTTCTCACTCGCTCACTCCCTTGGCTCTTCGTCCTCACTACCCGGCCAAACCGCTCACCCTGGGCCGCAACCACAGCCTCCGGCAGCCTCTAGCAGCCTCACGTCTTAGTCGCAGAGCAGCGTCCTTCGCCAGCATCCTTCGCCGCACGCTCTGCTCGGTTCAGCTGGTTCCATCCTCAGCCGATTTCTGGGGCCCCTCTCCAGCTGTTTCCTTCACCCCGTCGCACCTCCAGGCAAGCTCTCTACTTTCCTCTCCCCCAGCTAACAAGCAAGTTCAAACCAACAGACTTTACGCTTTTGTTTTATGTTGTTATGTTGTTGTTTTATGTTGCTTCCTCAGAGCCTCAGCATCTAGGCTCTTACACGTGCCGCCATCAGCCTCCTTCCCCTCCCTCCCAGCCCTGATCGGTGCCCATTCTCCTGCCGGTCACTCTCATCGCCACCCTCCCTTCCTTGGGGGGGAGGAAGGGGGAGGGGAGGGTGTCAGAGAGGGAGAACAACTAGAGGGAAGGTCATGTGGGGTGCTGGGGGGCATCAGTGCCCCCCAAAAAATGTAAATGCCCCCGGATCTTCCAAATCCTGGCTACGGCCCTACGCCAAGTGTTCCCTCTAAGCTGAATTAGTGTGAGCTAGCTCACATATTTTTAGCCCCCAGCTTACACATTTTTATCTTATTTCAGGAAAATTGACCCCAGAGCATAATAATTTATGCAGTCGCTCACAACTTTAATACCTTTAATACCTCACAAAGTAGAATTTTTGCTCACAAGACTCTGCAGCTTAGAGGGAACATTGCCACCCCTGTAGTAAACTTTTCTCTAAACTGGAACACTGAGCTTTTTTGATCCATTTTTTTTTTTTGCTCCAGCCTGGCTTTTTAACTGCATCTTTTCCTCTTCCCTTAATCATTTGCCTCAAAGGTAGTTTCCTGGAGAGCAACTATCTATTGGGTTATATGTAAATATATATATAATTGCCTTAGAAGCACAGAAGCTTTATGCTTTATGCAGTATCCCTGATCCTCCACATTTCCCAGTTAAGAGGAAAATGCTGTTCAAACAAATTACAAAGATAATATGACTCCAACGGTATGAGAAGGAAATTTTAGTGACAAAAATAGAAGCATGTTTTACATGACATATTCATTTAGGTACATTTACCTTATTGTGAACAGATTTACTTAAAAAAGGTTAACTTGCTACAGCTCCAAGCCCAGCTGAGCAACAGGAAGCAGAAAGTAGGAGTTCAAATGGCTCAGAGCCATTTAACCTCCCTGCTTTCTGCTCTTCCTGAGCTACCAAAAACTGCCTTAAAATTCATGGAAGTTCATGGTGGATCTTCCATTCACATACTTTGGTTCACAAACCATTAAATGGCCAAAATTCATCATGAACTTACATACATGAGTTGGTTCATCCCTGTCCCTAGAGCCAACTGCCAAGTGTACCTGAGTGAGAGAATTCACTTAACCCTTTCCCACTCAGATCCTCTTGCATGCAGAGTTACAATATCCAACACCACCATACTCTGTATATAGGAGGAGGAAAGAAAATGTAGTTAAGACGCCAAGCTGGAACAGAGAAACCTGGTGTGGGAAAGCCATTAAGTAGCGTTTTGCTGCTTACTGTGACCACTGTTGCAACTTCCATATTTTGTTTAGCAGGTAGCTGCAGTATGCCCTTGTTTACACAGGATGTTAACTTCATCTTCTAAGAAAATCTCATCATACATGGATGGGGGCAGGACTTTCAGACTTACAGAAGGGTGTATTAATCAACAACAGAAAACCATATCAGCAAAAAAAAAAAAATTAAAAGGAAAGAAAAGTGTGTTAAGCAAGACAGCTTGTCCTTTGCCGAAAAGTGTGCTGGAGCAGTGTTTCCCAACCTGTGATGGTGTTTTTATAGAAATTAATAGCTTTAATAAGTAAGGAAAGGAGGTCAAAGCCCTGAAAAAACAGCACCTATTACTGACACCAAGCATTTGGTTTATCACCTTTGTTCCCATGTGAATCAGTACGCTTCTCTGCTTTCTCTGTGTATCTTTTCCCTTCCTTCTCTTTTGCATGAATGGAGGACATCCATTTTTTCTAGTGAGAGACAGAATGCTGTAGCACATTGAGTTTGTCTAAACTAAAGTAATGTGTGCACTTGCTTGGAACTGCCAGCTTGCATAACATGCTTTTGTAATAGCCACCTATGCCATCTTTCAACAACACCCTTTTTATTTTGGGACTCTCACTTCCAGCCACACATAATGCTGCTTTTATTTATTATTAAAAATCAATTACTAGATAAAAAGAAATATGTGACTTAGATAATTAAAGCATTTATTTTGCACAGTGCAGAAATTATTTTTAATCCCGTCCCACTAAGCTCTTTCATAATTATTGTTCATTTAATTGAGGGCTTTTTTCCTATCCCCAACCAGTTTTTGTCATAATACAGGACAATAAGATGCATTACAAAATAACTGCTAGCACAAGTTTTACTATTCTGAATCCATACAAAACATATGAAAAATAAGCACAAATCATCATCTGTGATGATCACGCATGCACCTTCTTCATATATGGCACCTTTTTTTATTCAGTTACTGGTTTTGAATTGCCAATTCTTGCTTCTCACACTATCAAATAAAAAAAAAAGACCATGTGCAATCTCCACATGCAATGATCATGTTTGGCCTACATGGAGGTGCTTTGCAAGCAGGAAAACTGTAATGTGTGAAGCAGCTTATTAGCCAATCTGTTACCACAAGAAAGACCAGACTCCAAACATCTGTACATATGCTCCCAAGGTTCTATGCACTTCATTTAGACTTACATCATTTCCTCTTCCAACAATAAGTCCTGGTGCTGAGTCATGTGGTACTCTGCCCACTAAAGACAGCTTTGTGGACAGCACAGGAAAAGGAGTTTTGAAAACTCCCATGCAGAAAGTGTCCAGACAGCCCTGTAGCATTTTAACACTGTTTATGGCATAAGTAGCCTAGTTCATCAGATGCATTAAATGAATTAGAACAACAATGTATTTGTACAGTAGGAACAAAACCACACTTACAAGTGCTAGTGCTGATTACATTTAAATCACGTACTGTTTTCTTGCCTCAAGATGTGTTCAAGATGTTTCTGTTTATTCTTAGCAAGCCTACTTACCTTGGTTTTCTTTCTCTTTACATCAGCCTATATACAACTATACCTGCCTCAGCTCCAGACCACTTACCGAATATCAAAAAGCATGTAAACAAAAGAAAACAGTGTGCAACTAGTCAGCAGCCCTAAAATGGTTTATCTATTCTTTACCACAACATCCTTTTACTCTCTCACACTTGGATTAGTGACAATGCTGGCCTCACTTACGGAAACTAAATAATATGTGATAAGCTTACACACAGTTCTCATTATGTTATCAAGACTATACCTTTTCCCTAAGCAAAGCAATGTATAATAATATATTCCTTATCACTTCATTGCAGCTTTTCCCAATGAACTGTGTCACTATTTCCATCCTTGACTGTTCCAACAAGTGGTTTGTACATATTTTATTACACAGAATACAGGGGCCCTTCATTATTCCTAGATATTAAGTATCAAATGATAGGAATCATTTTACTTACTCAAAGTTACTTTAAGACATTCTTGACTGGGTAAAGAGGTACATTGTAAAGAATGATCCAAAATGCTAATATCGTGGGAATGCACTTTGCCTCATGTTATGCTGAACTACTAAATAACCCATTCTCTCTTTATATTTTATATTCAAGCACTCATACCTCAGTATAAAATTCATGTAAGAATGCAGGGGATATGCATATAGAATTCTTTTGTCTAAAATATTTATAGCCACCTCCAGTTCAGACTAGGACCACAGTACAGAAGGGGGGGGGGGTTAAAATGCATCTAACTCTACATGTACACATCCTCAGCACTTTATTATGCACTACAAATATTTTACGCTAGTCCCTACCAATGTTCCCTCTAAGCTGCAGTCTTGTGAGCAAAAATTCCACATTGTGAGCTACTGGCATTAAAGTTGTGAGCTACTGCGTAAATTAGTGTGCTCTGGGGTCATCCTTCCTGAGCTAAGACAAAAATGTGTGAGCTGGAGGCTAAATATCTGTGAGCTAGCTCATGCTAACTCAGCTTAGAAGGAACACTGGTCCCTACTCGTACTTGATTATAAAAATTAAGTGAAAATTGGTCCTCTAATTATTTGGAATAATAGCTCCCTGAGCCCTTAAAAAAAAAAAGCCACTGGACCAAAGCTGCAGACTTGTTTCATATACGAGTACAAAATCCCTGGTTGCCTAAGAAAACTCCAAAATAAAATAGAAGTCAAGTGGCACCTTAAAAAGACATTTGACTTATGTTTTGTTTATCTGTAACAAACAAACTTTGCTACTCTTCTGGAAATATTATCATGGAAGGAAAGTTCCAGTGAACTACAAGATACAAGTTCTGCTCCTGAATTCCCTTCCCTTCTCAATATAAGGACCCACAGCTGGCCTTACTAATGCCATTAGAGTTATCATTCCTAGTGTTGCCAACTCAGATTGGGAAGTTCCTGGAGGTTTGCAGGTGGAGCCTGGGGGGAGCTCAGCAAAGTATAATCCATAGCAGCCATTTCCTCTAGGAAAATTCATCTCTGTCATCTGGAGTGATCATTTGTAATACTGTGAGCCAGACTCCACTTGGAGGCTGGCAACCCTAATTTCCACAGACCTTAAAGTGAGCAGCAACATCCCAAGACCAGTTCAACGGCATAACTGACATATCTTGCCACCCTCGTGTTGAAGCTGGGCTTTACTGATTTTAATGTTCACTTCTAAGTCAAATGGGAAGTTGCCAGATAAAACAAGTAGGTCCCTCACCCAGGGAACGCTGCCAGCAAGACAGCATTCCTGCCTTACTTTCTGGATCCCTGCATGGGGCTGAGTGAACAGCCACTGAAGAAAAAGCTGCCCCCCCCCCACGGCCTCACTTCTAATCACCCTAAATGCAACTCCTTCTGAGACCAAGTCTGCTCTCTGCTGGCTGAGAACCTCCACTGAGCAGCAGACCTTTCCTCTTGCCTGGCTTTTGCCTTAGCATGCTGTAGATTAAGCAGGGGAGGAGAAGCTAACCCACCTGGGCCCCCAAGGCTGACTTCCCACTTACAGGGGTTGTTCTGGCCTGCCTAGTGATGAAGATGTCCTGAGGCTCAAGCTGTCTAATCAATCTCGGATGAATTGAAAAACAATACAACATTACAGCTCATTTCTCCTAGAGCAGCAGTTCCCAAACTTTTCAGTATGACAATGCATATCCAAATTTACTTGGTATGGTGACCCATCCAAGGCTGGCCCAAGGTTCTTTGGTACCCTTGGCAAACTATGATCTTGGCACTCTATTTTCTGCAGTGGCTAACCATTTGTTTTTAAGAAACGAACAGTGCAGCTGCCTCTATGAACCCCAAGCAAGTGGCATTCTGATATGCACAGCCTTTGCATACAGTGGTCGCATTCCAGCCTTTGACCACCCTCTTTTTCTCTGCTACTCCTTCTAATCCCCACTAACAGTCTACAAAACATATTGTAGTTACCATCAGGATGTGTTTTACTAGAGCAACATGTTTGCACCAACTAATGTATGATAACACAAGTGTGTAAAATGCCATCAAGTCACAGCTTATGTTGCCAGAAAGGGACCTCAAGGCAAGTGAGAAGCAAAGGTGGTTTGCCATTGCATTCATCTGCAGAGTCTTCTGTGGGGGTCTTCTTACCAAGTACATATCCTGCTTAGCTTCCAAGATCTGGTGAGATTGGGCTATCATCCCATGCTGCCTTCCCTCCCAATGTATGAGAGGAAGAGCTGGCTGAAACTTAATCCAACAAAGATGGAGGTGAGGTCCTGTACCTGAGTTGGGGGAGAGTTGAGTCGGAAATCAGGCTGCTTATCTTGGATGGTGCATTGCTTGTGCCAGCCCAGCAGGTGAGGAGTATGGGGGTGTTCCTGGGTGCCTCACTTTTCATGGAGGCCCAGGTCACCACAGCTGCCAGTTTCATGGAGGCCCAGGTCACCACCTATTGCACTTTACTGATTGTTGAAGTTGATTTTATTATTTTATTGTGATCTTAATTTAAACTGTTGCACTCCGCTCTGAGCCCCCCAAAAGGGGGAAGGGGCAGAATAGAAATAAACTAATAAATAATAATCAAAAGGTCTGCCTTTTATCATCTTCAGCAGGACAGGCAACTAGCCCCATACCTCTTCCCCCAGGACTTGGCTACAGTGACCCATGCAGTGGTCGCTTCCAGGCTTGATTACTGTAACTCACTCTACATGGGCTTGCCCTTGCAGTTGATCTAGAAACTCCAGCTATCCCAATCCACAGCATGGGAAACATTGTCCTAGAGTAGCCTAAAGAATCACACGGCACTCCCACCCAGTCACCAGTTCTTGTAGAGAAAGAGTTAGGAAAGCTAATGCTCAGTATGAGCTTAGGCTAGCAAGGTGTTAAAAACAACAAAAAAAGATTATTTCCTTATGTTCAGAGTAAAAAAAAAATACCAAGGGCATGGTAGGTCCATTGCGAGGGCAGGAAAGTGAAATTGTAATAGGCAATGAAGAGAGGGCAGAAGTGTTCAATTCCTACTTTTCCTCAGTCTTCTCTTCTGAGGGAAACAGTGCTCAACATGGCAAAAACAGAACATATAATGAGGGTACGGCGTTCCAACCTAGGATTAGCATAGGGGTAGTACATAAACACCTAGTTTCTTTAAATGAAACTAAGTCCTCAGGGTCAGATGAACTACACCCAAGAGTACTAAATGAGCTTGCAGCCTCTGGCCATTATTTCTGAGCCTCTGGCCATTATTTTTGAGAATTCTTGGAGAACAGGTGAGGTGCCAGAAGATTGGGGGTGGGCAAATGTCCTCATCTTCAAGAAGGGGAAAAAGCAGGATCCGGGTAACTACTGACATGTCAGTTTGACGTCTATACCTGGACAAGTTTTAGAACAAATCATCAAACAGTCAGTCCTGGAACATTTAGAAAGGATGGCTTTGATTACTAAGAGCCAACATGGGTTTCTCAAGAATAAGTCATGTCAGACTAACCTGATCTCTTTTTTTGAGAAAGCGACTACCTTGCTGGATCAGGGGAATGCTGTAGATAATATCTTGATTTCAGTAAGGCTTTTGATAAGGTTTCATATACTATCCTTGTTAACAAGTTGGTGAAAAGTGGTTTGGATCCTGTTACCATTAGGTGGATCTGTAACTGGTTGACAGATCACACCCATAGAGTACTTGTGAATGGTTCCCCACCTTCTAGGAAAGGAGTGACAAGTGGAGTGCCTTAAGGATCTGTCCTGGGGCCTGTTTTGTTCAACATCTTTATAAATGATTTGTGTGAAGGAATAGAGGGAATGCTTTTAAATTTGCAAATGATACTAAATTGGGAGGGGTTGCAAATACAGTAGAAGACAGAAACAGGATACAGTAGGGGTGGCCAGTGGTAGCTCTCCAGATGTTTTTTGCTTACAACTCCCATCAGCCCCAGCCATTGGCCATGCTGGCTGGGGCTGATGGGACTTGTAGGCAAAGAACATCTGGAGAGCTTACGTTGGCCACCCCTGGGATACAAGATGATCTTGACAGGCTGGAAAACGGGGCTGAAACCAATAAAATGAATGTTAACAGTGATAAATGTAAAGCTCTGAATTTAGGTAAGAAAAATCCCATGCATGCTTACAGGATAGGGGAGACTTGTCTTAGCAGCAGTATGTGCAAAAAGGATCTCGGGGATCTTAGTGGACCATGCTACAGTGACCTCTGCAATTTTGCATGCATGACCCTGCAGAGAGGTCTATTCTACATGATTATTACCTTTAAAGCCCTATATGGCCGAGGACCTGCCTACCTAAGGGACCGCCTCTCCCCATATGTTCCCCGGAGAGCACTGAGATCTAGCTCGCAAAATCTCCTAATAATCCCTGGGCCAAGAGAGGCTCGATTAAAGGCAACCAGGGAGCAAGCCTTCTCCGCAATGGCCCCTCGATGGTGGAATCATCTACCAGAGATGGTGCGAGCCCTGCGGGACTTGAATCAATTCCGCAGGGCTTGTAAAACATTTCTTTTTCAGCTGGCTTTCGAAACAGAACCTGGCTAAACTGATGAAATTGATGTGTAGCCATCCAGCCATCTTGTGGATATTATGACCCATAGTAATGTAGCACCTTTTATCTATTTTAACTAACTTATTTATTATGTTATTGATTTAAAATTGCTGTTGTATTGTATTGTTTTATTGAACCATGGATTTCCATGCTTGTGAGCCGCCCTGAGCCCGCCTTTGGCGGGGGAGGGCGAGATATAAGAATAAATTTATTATTATTATTATTATTATTATGATACACTCATGAGAATATTTATGTTTGGCATTTACTCAATTATATTTACCTTGCACCCTCAAGTAACTTCAAGACTAGGCCACTGTAACACACTCTACATAGTTCTCTCCTTGAGGTCATTTAAAATTTGAAGAGAGCGCCACAGCTTGGCTATGATTGGGTGTTAGGTGTAGCATTCATATTAAAATAAATAAATAAATGGAGTGGTACATTAGTTAATTTTAAAAAAAAAAAATTAAAAATTTAAAAAAAATTAAAAAATTTCAAGGTTGTTACCATTTAACCTGAGCTTAATTATTCTCTGTCAAAGCACCCTGGTAATACAGTACTCAGATTAACTTTATTTGAAACAGTAACTAGTTATAACAAAAACAAGCTGATTGTGCAGAACAGAAAAACAAACAAAAAATGTGTACAGCTCCCCTTATATAGCAGCTTATACTAGACTTTGTTATTCAGGCAACACTGTCTGCTTTCTGTGCTCAATCAACCAACCTGTTATCTCCTCATGAACTCCACTAGTCCCCTCGCCATATCAGTTATATCCTTCATATAAACTAATCCATTAATCCATTACCAAGCCTAAGGGAATTCCATAACCACCTCAGCCAAGAGGAATATTCAGGTGTTTCTCCTCCCTCCCCCCAAATGTCATTCCATCCACACAGTTTTACTCAAATAAAAACTCTTTGACATTGACCCATATACAGTGCCATGCCTTCCTAAATACACTTTTATGATAGTAAACCCCATTGAGTAGACATCAACAGGATTCTGAGTAGACCTGCATAGTAAAATTGCACTGATAATAACTAAACAATTAAATACAATTAATGTATAGGAAAACAAGCAGTAACAAATTACAGCTTATTTTGTTGCAGCATGGGCCTCTAGCCACACACACATAACATTTCAGGATGGGAAAGGTGCTTGCCAGTCAGGGAAAAGACTTTATCATCCTCCTTTTGGCACAGCCAGAGATTCTTAGGAGCAAAAGTGCTCAAGAGGCACCAGGCAAAAAGAAATCTGCAGAATACATGTCTCACATTTGAGTGGGAATAAGAGATGACCTTTTATTTGCTACTAGGAAAGAAGAGGAACCTTGCAACGTGAGTGTAGCAATAGAAGAAGTGGAGAAAACCAGGAAAATGATAGAAAAGACTGGACATTTGTTTTCTTCCCTTGTTATATTGTATTTCTGTCTGGCCACTAATAAAGTAACTAGATTGCTGGAGACTGGAAATTTCCAAATGAGGGCAGGGCATAGTCCACCTCATCTTCATTTGAAGGCTTTACTACACACATCAGCAAAGTAATGAAGCATCAAGAAGTGGAAAATATAGTTCTTCCAAAAGTAGGAAGGTTGGGAATATATTTAGCCCACATTTACGAGTATGTATGTCTCTGAGTAACCTGAGAACTTAGTGTATGTCAAGATCCTAACATTATAAGGCATTTTATTATTATTAGTTCATGGCAGGGTTTTACATTTTATTCTCACAACAACCCTGTAAGATTGGGTAGGCTGAGAGATTGTGACTTACACAGCAAATTTCATCTTGAGTAGGAGTTCATGCCTTGGCCCTACTTCACAATAACTTTCCTAAACATGCTTACTGAAATAATTGCATCAGACTGCAATTTTTCCCCAAGTAATCTTATAATAAACCAGGTAGTAAATATATATATAGGTGCAAGCCTCCCAATCTAAGCAGACTGCTTAACCCTTTTGTTTCCTGCTGCCTGCATGCCCCAAATTACTCCAAACTGCTGTGGGTTAGAAAGCAGCTGAAGGAGACTGGGGCAGCTTCAAGTGAACTAAAGCAGCACTGGTGAGAAAAGTGGGGTGAAATCAATCAGTCATTGCCTTCCATAGTATTATTTGATCTCTCAATTAAAATAAAAAGTTGGGGGATCATGAAAGTATATGAGGAGCTGGTTTTACACCCTGCTCTTCACTACCTGAAGGAGTCTCAGAGTGGCTTCACCTTCCCTTCCCCTGCTAGGAAGGTAGGGCTGAAACTTTCCTGAAAGAGCTCTTTTTAGAACTGTGACTGGCCCAAGGTCACCAGCTGGCTGCATGGGGGAGAGGAGCAGATAATCAAACCCAGTTCTCCAGATTAGAGTCTGCCACTTTTAACCACTACACTAAAGCTGGCTCTTTAACCACTATACCACTGCTGGGTGTACAGTTTGGTCCTAAATGGAAATTCTTAGAAAAGGATGAGCAGAGCTTAACGCTATGTTCTGGTCAAGAAATATCAATCTCTTCCTATTTAAAGAACACACAGTCTGAGGACAGCTGGCATGGTGTGGCAGTTAGTGTCAGACTGGAATCTGGGCAAATCACCTTTAAATCCACATTCTGGCATGGAAGTTCTCTGGGGAGACCTTTGGATAGTCACTTTGTCAGCCTAACCTATCAATATGGCCAGCTGGATCCAGTAGCACCCATAGAAACTAACAAGACTTTCAAGGCATAAGCCTTCAAGAGTCAAAGTTCCCCTGGTCAGATAAACTTTGACTCTGGAAAACTGCCCACACATACTGTTGGTCTCCAAGGTGCTCCTGGACTACAGTCTGTCTGTTCTACTGTAGACCAACCTGGCTACCCCCTGAAACTACCAATATGGTGGTTGTTTTGAGGATAAAACGGATGAGTGAAGAATGATGTAGGCTGCTTTGAGTCCTCATCACGGAAAAAAAATCATAATATAATTATGAAAAGGGTTCTGTATAATCCCAAAATTTGCACAGGGCGTTGTGCACTCTGCTTGGTCATAAAAGGGTGTACAGGGTTTGCACTGGGGAAAATACAGATCTAGCCGTCGCTTTCCACTCCCTGCCCCCGGTCCTACTGGAGCAAGCCTCCTTCGCAGTGCCTGCTTCAAGGCTTCGCCAACATTAGCAGACGAAAGGCGCAGACGTTTGATGTGGGATAATCGCCACCTCCCGAAAAAGGTGTCCCGCCCCCTAGAGTCACCGGCGGCGATGCTTTCCGCGTGGCGGGATCCGGACGACCCAGGATCCCCAAACTCAAGACAGGTCCGCCGTCAGCTAAAACGCCGCAGCAGCTCACTTCGAGGCGCGTCGGAGTTTCCCCAGCTAAGCGTGTGCTTGGTGCCGCCGCCCTTGCGTGTTTTGCTGAGGGGCTGGGAGGGAAAACTCACGCGCATTTCTCTCGCCCTTCCCTCCCTCCCTCCCTCCCACTTCCCAAACAGCCGCCAGCGCCAGGGAGAGGCGGCCTCCCGGACAGCCCCCGCCAAAGTCATAGCGGATCTGGTGTAGTCTGTGTGTCGTCGCCGCCGCTCTCTCGCCGGGCAGCCAAGAGTGGACCCCTGCTGCAGCGCCATGGATTCCGGCGAAGAAACCCACGAGATGAACGGACTGGCGAGAGGGAACGGCGGCAGCGACAACACGCCTCCCGCGGAGGAAGGAAAGGTGGGTATTTGCTGCCCGGCAGCCTCATCTCTTCTGGCCATTCCGTGAGAAGCCGTGTCGTTTGCTGCCCAAGAAGTCCGGGGCTAGTAGGGATTCAGCGCGCTTGCCGCGGGGCGGGTAGGAGGAGGAGCCTCCGCGCGCCCAGGGCCTAGTCTCTCCGGCAGCAGCGCAGCCGGGCACGGGCGGAGGTCGCTTTCACTGCTGCATGGGGCAGGCCAGAGGGGCTCCCGGTGGCGGACGGGACCATTCCTTTTTGCCTTCTGAAGTGCCTAGAAAGGCGGCGCAGCTTCCTGGCAGCCGGGGAGGGGATTTCCAGAAAATCTCGGCTTCTCTTTCGCGTCCCTCCAGTGCTGGCCGGACGGTAAACAGTAAAGGCGATTATCTCAGTGGAAAAGGGCTCCTCTAACGCCGCGCCAGGTTGGGATGGAGTTACCAAACGATGGAACTTGGTAACGAGATTTGACAACAGTGCGGTACCTTGGGTGGGAACCCAGCAAAAAAAGTGCTCTATATACAGCAATGCAGTTGGCTTACAAATGCCTTATTGTCATTCGAAAAACAAACGAGGATCATAGTGTAAAACTTAATAACCAAGCAATTGCTATAATTTCTGGCTACTGTGTTTTATAGTTCATAAAAATACAAATAATGACATTACTATGCTGACAATTTTATTTCTAGTTCCTTTCCTAATGATTCCCTAGGATGGAATTTTTTTTAAAATCAGTGCTATGCACTGACCTGACATTTTCAGTAAACTACCCACCTCAAATTCTTGTTTTTATTTTCTTTTGGTTAGTCATTGCCAGCTTCAACTCTATCAGCATATATGTGAAATTAGAATTTTTTGCCTTGATTTGCCAACTGTGTCACAAGCATAGAGTAAGAGGTAGCAGTGCATAACTGAGAACAGGTGAGCCAGGCTGCAGGCCAAACAGCGCCTCTATGGCAGAGGAATCAAAGCCCCTACATAATAAAGAACCAGGTGGAATAGCCATGTTGGTCTGAAGCAGCAGCACAAAGGTTGAGTCCAGTGGCATCTTTAAGACCAACAAAGTTTTATTCTTGGTATAAGCTTTCATGTGCGCACTTTTTTTTTTGTTTTAAAGGTGCCACTGGACTCAAACTTTATAATAAAAAACGTTCCATCTTCTGCAGAGATGCTGGCAGCACCCCATTCTGTCACTCATACATGCCTTTACTGACACAGACATCCTACTGTCATGGATACCACAGGTGTCCTATCCCATGTATATTCAGGATTAGAACAGAAGAGATTGTAGGGGATCTAATTATGGATCTCTCAGCGTTTCTCTTTTAGTCGAAAGCATCTGCATATGAGTTACAAATTGAAGTATGATAAAATGCTGGAAGATCTATGGATTAGATTAGATTAGATAATTTTATTTGTATCCCGCCCTCCCCGCCGGAACAGGCTCAGGGCGGCTAACAGCATTATATAAAAACAAAGTTATATCCAGCATTCAAAATTCTGACAAGTTTAAAATCATGGCATTTTGATTGCAAAGGAGCCATAGAGAAGGGCTCCATTTGGATTGGGGGAGTTGTGGAGTGTGGAGAGGTGCTGCTCCCTTACGGTCTGAAAAGCTGCTTTGTGTTTTGTTCAGAAAAACATAAGACAGCACACAGGAAACCTTATTCTTTATTTGTCCCAACAGGGCCTTGGGTCAGCCATAGTTCTGGCAGAGGTTGTCCTTGAAACGGCAGCTTCTGTGAGAGCCCTCTCAGCCCCACCCACCTCACAGAGTGTCTGTTGTGGGGGGAGAAGATATGGGAGATTGTAAGCCGCTCTGAGTCTCTGATTCAGAGAGAAGGGCGGGGTATAAATCTGCAATTCTTCTTCAAATAGCAACTCTAAGGAGGGGGACATCTGAGGTCTGGAAAGGTTGCAAGGGGAAGGTGTCCCTTCATGTCATGCCTCAATCTAAATTGCCTCTCCCAGGCTGCTGTTCAGTGATGTGTTTACAGATTTTCCAGAGTTCTGTCTAGTTTGTCTCAGACTTTAAAGTGTCTGCTGTAGGGCTGTAAGTCAATAGCTGAAATTGCCTGGTGAAATCTCTATTAATGGATCTTTCAACATCTTATCAAGTTTGACCCTGAGGGCCAAAGACTCATACTTGGCATCCCTTTGCCCCTATTGTACAACCTTAATGAGAAGCCTTTTTCTCATGATATGTGGGAGTGGCGGTATTTTCCTCTGGTGCTGAACTAGTTTGGATTAACACCAATGCAATGAATATTGTTAAAATATGAACTGGGAGGGCAGGAGTCACTATTAGCCTTGTAAGCCATTGACCAAGTGACACACTGAATGCAGGATGAACAGGAGATGATTCAGAAAAGGATCACCAAGTAGAGATCACTTGCCCAAATCAGGACTCCACATACCCACTATCAACCTTTGGCCATATTTCCTGTTAGCTGATATCCATTCCTGATGCTGACATGTTGCTAGACTGGGAGCCAACATCACATAATCATCACACTTATATGTCCTTCCTAGCTGAAGAAGCTCAATTGGGATAAATTGAGATTAGGCTTAATTTTGTGGTTGGATATGATGTTTTCTTTCACTCTTAGGGCTCAACAGTAATTGAGCCAATGTACATATTACATGTCTAACAAACAAAATTGAACTAATAGATTTCATATTGATGCTTAAATCAAAAATAGATTTTACTACCAATTTATATCCAAGTAAAAATAAAGGTTTATGCAAAACGAGTAAACCAGTATTATTATTATTGCATTTATAATTAATTTTCTGCAAACGTCCCCCATAGTTCAAAAGACAAAGGTTGTGGATCCAAATCAGCATCAGTGAAACCAGGCTTACTGAGGAGGCATCTCTGCCTCTTGCTGAAGCCCACTGAACCCTTCCACTTGAAATTCTGCTCATGGAGAGCCACTGGAATATTGTTAGGCATCTGGATACTTGCAGTGTTAATGTGAAAAGAAAATTAGATGCAGCTTGATCCAGAAAGTCTTGCATAAACATACCTGCAAAGAGCTATGATGAAACATACTTTCCACAGACCCAAGGAAGGGTGGAGAAACACCTTCACTGCAGAGGTGAAACTGATAAACGGTTTTCTGTTTTCTCCTAGTGCTTCAGAGGTAAAGGGAAAACATTTCACTTTTGCTCTTTGCATTTGTGCAAATTTCTGTGCTTAAGGAAGATACTGCATATTATGTAGTCCTGCAAAGTTTGCAGAGAGTGGAGAAATGTGAAGGTCTGCTAATTAGCCTTTCAAACACTTTGCAAGGCTAAAATATTTTTAAAAATCAGGAGTCATAGTATTGATTGTATGACTCAAATTCTTGTTTGTCCAACAAATAAGGACAGTAGTCCTGGCTCAGTGCTAGACCATCTGCTTTGCATGCATCTGCTCCTAGCATTGGAAGGATCAGGTAACAGAAAATGTGAAAGACTTCCATCTGAGGTCCTGGAGAGCTGCTGCCAGTCAGACAAGATCGTTGTTATTAAACCAAGGGTTTAACTCAATCTAAGCTTCATGTGTTCAGATATAGTTTAACGTATAGCCAGGAATATGTTTACAATTTAATAAATTGTTGAAATCTTTACAATGAAATACAAAGCAGAAGATCACAGTGAAACAAGTCAAAATCAATGAAAATAAACTGATCACAAAGCACTAACAAAGTACAATAGCATTTACTTGTAAATAACAGATAAAGCAGTCTTGGGTCGAGGTCAGACGTACATAAACTGACGAGATGGGCATGGATGAAAGCCAGATGCATGCCGGATTTTATGTGATTGTCCAAACATCAGCATCTGGCAATGGTCATTGGCTCATTCGTGTCCCGAACTGCCACGACTGAGACGCAGACTTTTTTGATAGTACATTAAATCCGGAATAAAAATGCTTCCAAAGATGACTGCACGTACTTTCTATGTTTGAACGCTCCATTGTAGCCTACTCGCTTCCCTGCGAGAGCCCACTCCAAATGATATCATTGCACCAGCAATTGTTGACTCAGCCTTACAACCTTCCAAGGTTGGTAAAATATGTACCCAGCTTGCTGGGGGGGGGGGGGGCGGGGGGAGTGCAATGACCGGGGAAGGCAATGGCAAACCATTGAATGAATGAATGTTATGCTTTTAAATACTGAAACAGGTTTAGGGTTGACAAGAAACTAATTCATACAGGTTTAGGGTTGACAAGAAACTAATTCATACATACATTTAAGTTTTCACTGAAGTTTAAAGGGGGGAACCCCTTCCCCCATCATGGCTTCAGTATTTCCAGAAATGTGACACCTCTACTGCTGATGGCATGGAAGCAGGTGGAAGAATAATCAGATAGCAGTATATATTCGCATTGGTGTGAACAGTTCACTGCATGCTATCATTGCTAGTTTCTGCTTTGTAATGAAGGTAACATCTATAGACCTTCAAGCTAGGGTTGGTATGATTTCAAAGCTGCTAGTTCTGTCACACATGTAATTCCAAAGGTTCTGCTGATATCCTTTTATGGGAAACTTATGAACTTAGAACACCATATCATGAAGTAATGCCTCTCTGATGCTAATTCCTAAAAGCCGGGGTGGCCAACGGTAGCTCTCCAGATGGTTTTTGCCTACAACTCCCATCAGCCCCAGCAAGCATGGCCAATGGCTGGGGCTGATGGGAGTTGTAGGCAAAAAAACATCTGGAGAGCTACCTTTGGCCACCCCTTCTAAAAGGATTATCGCAGAAGTATGTAAAATATCTAAATGTCACAAGGACATTAAAAGATTTCTACTCTAGGAAGCAGTTTGTTGGAGTAATTGACTTATATTTAGTCCTTATATTTAGATTATTGGTTTGCATTATATTTGCTTTGGGGGTTTGAAATGAAGGACTCATATCATTGTCTAATTGCCTTCTTGGCCTTGTTCACTTCAGCAAAAGGACACTTTGGCATATAAACCTCTGAACAGGCAAAAAGACACTGCTGCTAATATTTAGTAGGGTGTTATACAAAGATCTTGTGTGTGCATTTGCTTCAGTTTCAGCCTAAGCTTCTTTGATAGATAGCCAGTGTTCCACAGTGTTTATTTAGTAACACGCAAGCCTCTTCATTTTAAGGAGTGATGTCATTAATTCATATCCAAACAGCATAGACCTGCCTTTGAGTAACCAAAGTCTAGGGAAAAGCTCATGATGCTCGTTAGTGACAGTAATAAAAGATGTACTCGTGACTTGCTAAATGAACAAGTGTGGTGGAGCTGTATGGGTTCCACCTTATGAGGAACATAAAATATAACAAGTTCCTAACCACTTGCATTATCTATATTTCAAGAATTTTCCTGGCATAAATATTGAGAAAAAAGATGGATGGAATTTTGGAAACTCCAGGAAGTAGTGGAATTTGGGAGAAGAGTAAGAAGAAATTCCCCCACACAAAATCCTATACACATCCTCCAGTCCAGAGCCAGTTGTTTAGATGTTTATTTTTAAATGATTATTAAAAGCAGGAAAGTAACTCAGCAAAAAAAGTTATCGAGAATATCAACAATCCTTGTTCAGATTTGCACTAATTCCTGTTAGTAATGCCAATAAATCCATTAGGACACTACTTTAGATTATTTTAATTCTGTTCTTATAGAAAACATATCTGATGAGAAGAGAACATGAAAGCAATACCCTCTTGAAATGTGACAAAATTGAAAGGCAGTGTATTAACATAATCCCATAGCCATTTCTTTTCACGAGTAGAGCTGCTCTTGTGGGGAGATATGCTCAGAGGGCAGGGCTGCCAGGCAGCACCTGGCTACGGGTGGCAGAGTTGGATGGCAGAGTAGGGAAGAGAAGGCTCATCTTAACATGAGGTACTGACTTTGTGCAAGCAAACAAACATAAAAGAATGTTAAATGCTGGAGACAGATTATTTTTTTCTCCAGATATTTGAGAGAGGTACAGAAAAGGCACTGTTGTATGCAGTCTGCACATTCACTTCAAAATCTTCTTTTTTTCTCTGGTTTTACACCTTTTTTATAATAGTGGAAGCATGCAAAATTGACTAGAGATGGTCTATATGGGGTAAGAGATAATTTGCAACATTTCGGTATCTCTTGGTTCTCAAATTATCATCATCTGGTAGGGGAAGAAATGGGAACATGCTGCTAGCTGGCTGCATAAGACCAGCTGAGTTTGTTCTACTCTGATCACAGGTTGTCAAGGCCTATGTGTAGCCAAAGAGCAACATCCAATATAGGGCTCTTGTCCTTCCACTCTCCACCTAGAGCTGGGTAAGAACTCTGGAAGAGATCACTCAGGAGTCTTACTTCCTTCTCTTGTTTTTGTTAAAAAAAATTTTTTTAAAAAAATATGGTAAACTGCTTAAGTTCTCATTGGGTAGAAAAGTGAGTTGTAGATATTTATATAAAATAGACTTTTCTTAAAGTAACAGTTACTTCAAAACTGTAGACAGCATGAAGCAACAAAAGAAAGCAAACAAGCAAATAGCAGTTAAAAGCTATTGCACAGAACTCTAAAACTGTTAGTTTACATCTAAGTTCCCATTCTTTGAGGTGGTGTGGAGGAGCCTTTATGTCTGGCTCAATATCTCCTCTTGGCTGCAGGCAAGCCAGTTGCTAGTATGCTAAGGGGACAGGCTACTTGGGTTCATAAATCAAGTCCAGCAAGGTGATACTCCTCCATCCTATAATACTGTACAGTATTTCCAGAAAGAACCTCAAGAAGAAATATTAAAAGGAAGACATGATAGAAATACATCCCTGAGAACTGAAACCTTTCAACTTCTCAGTATTCAGAACAGAATAATGTGGTTCAGTCTGTAGGGTGTGGCAACTGCCATCTTGTAAAATTGGAATATGAACGTAGGCAACATTTCTGTTACTTCTGAGTTCTCAGAACTTAGCCTTCATACTATGTGATGGGCATCTCCCTCCTACATAAGAAGTCTTTGGTCTCTGATTGCAAATAAAAGTATTTTCTACTATGTGAGCTCTTGTATTTATTCAGAATTCAACAAAAGTAATAGTGCTTCCCCTCAGAAACTTTTGAGCCTTTTTATAATTATGTTGCAAGACTTATTTTCAGGTTTTATACACATGTTCCAAAATTAATGGCATTTCTCCTTTTGCATCATTAATGCATGAGACACAGACTGACTGTTTTGTAACAGATTGAACAACATCTTTCTGTGAAAAGGGAAGTTTCTGTGAACTGAACAGTGTGTGTCATGGTGTATCAACTCAGTAACTCCTTACCTGCTACCAGAGTACTGTCACACTACTAAAATTGCATGTTTTTCATGCTTTCATTGGTTCAGAGTTGCAAATAAGTGTGAAAAGAAAGAAGGAGAACATATTAACTGAGTGAGCTTGTGGAGATGAAAGAAAATGAGTCCAGCAAAATTAATCCCTAAAATTTGGTAAAAGTTTTTTACTTACCATGATTATTCCAATCAACAGTCATCCAGATAAATGCATCCATGTATAACAAAATGATTTCATGGCACTGTTTTGGAAACTCGGTGTAGGTTTCAGAGTTTTTCTTTTTTGGTATGTATATTTCAAATGAATATTTAAGTTCTGTTAAATGGTTATACAGGAGTTTGTGGGTTAGGAAAGAACTGATATACAAAGGGTTAAGTACAACCACATAGGAGACCCCTTTTAGAATTTTTGGGGAGACAGTGACATAAAGAAATGAGAGAGGATGCTTCTAAATGGTGCAAAAACATGTCTCACTGTGGCAGCAGTAGCAAGCAGCAGAGGATGCATTGGAATAGTGTCCATAACAAAGACATCCATTCTTAAGCCATTTACTGCTGCTGCCACCTCTCACCCCACTCACATCAATACATGAGGCTGCCAACTGCCCCTGTAAGTACAACCTCTCCATTCATTAACTAACTCATGGAGAGGTAAAGTGGGCATGAGGACCCCACAGAGGCAGTGTCCATACATACTGACCAATTTCACACTAGGCTTGTTCTGGGCAGAGAGCCCTTTTGCTCCTGGTGCTTCTCTTAGTTTTCACACAAGCTGCCCTGGAGCTGCGAGTTGGCATGCCGCTTTTCCGCAGCAAGCGAGATCCTCTTACAAGCGGTTTGTACTTGCTACGGAAAAGCGGCACACCAACTCGCAGCTCCGAGGCAGCTTGTGTGAAAACCGAGAGAAGCTCCGGGAGCAAAAGGGCTCTCCACCGGGAACAAGCCCTAGTGCGAAATCAGTGACTGTCTCCTTGTGATGCTCTATCACTAAGCCACAGGCCCTCCCATGGCCCAACCCCTCATTTCCCTCACTAACCCCCACATAGCTGTGTTGTGGTAGTACAGAACAGCAAAGCAAAAAAAAAAGTAAATTCCTTTTAAAATGTTAAAAGGGAGATGAATGGTTCATGGTCAATATTCAAAAAGCACCATTAGTTCTGCCCCTCCATGTAGTGGCTACAGTGTCCACCCAGACACTTGGGGGACCAAATTTGGATTAAGAACATGATTCACAAGGAGAAACTGATTAAGCCTCCTTGCACCATTTCTCTATCCAAAACAATTCAAATGGGGTTAATTAGCCCTCTTCCAGACTCCATTTGTAGCAGTGGGCTACACATAGTTGTTCCCAATGGGACATATGGCATCCTTGGGGCCATTTCAGATGGGGAAATGGCAGAAGACCTAAGCACTCTTTCCCGTATGCAAATTGTGCCTCATCTGGGAACTGACTTTCTTGATGGAAACTTGCAGCACAAATCTGATAGAAAGTCCTTATGGTAGACTAGGGTTGCCAAATTCAAGAAATATCTGGGGACTTTGGAGGTGGAGCCAGGAGCAAGGTTGTGACAAGCATGATTGAACTCCAAAGGGAGCATGCACCTTTTAAATGCTTTCCCTCCATTGAAAATAATGAAAGAATGATCACCTTTGGGGGCTGACAGAATTGGACCCCGGTCCAATCTTTTTGAAACTTGGAGGGTTTTTGAGGAGAGGCACCAGATGCAATGCTGAAAGTCTGGTGCCTCTACCTCAAAAAACAGTCCCCTCAGAGCCCCAGAAACCCACAGATCAATTCTCCATTATACCCTATGGGGAATTGGTCTCCACAGGGAATACTGGAGTACCCAGCAGATTTTTCACCCCCTGCTTTCTGATTATCCTGAAGTGGGGAAAGGGCCTCCAAACCGGGGGATTCCCTGACCCTCCTGGGGATTGGCAACCCTATGGTAGACCCAGGCTTGATGTGAATTCTGTGTAACATGGTATTTGTAACTTGTGACCCTTTAAGACAAGTCAGTCACATGACCCGTTCCCCATGAGCATCTGATTACCTCCAGCTGGGTGGTCTAATGCAATAGCATCTGGTGCTCATGAGACCCAAAATCCCTTTCAAAGAAGTTGTCATGTACCAGTACTTTCTCTAAGAAACATAGATAAATTAAGTTTTCCTCCTCCCTCCAATTAATTAAAGAAGCTTTAAAAACGGATCCCAAGCTCTAAAACAACATGATGCCTACAGTGGAGAACAATGTAGTGCCTAAATTGGGGGAGTACTGGAAGCGAGGAAGTGACGGGACGAGTGGTGGCCCTCTGGTGAGCGAGGCCGAAGGTGTATAGGCCTGAAGAGCTCCACGGCGGGCCTCCAGTGTAACTGTGGGAAGGGTGGGGCGAAGTACCAGGGTAGCTGGGCTACCAGTGGGATGACGCCCCCCCCCCTCCCCTGACGACTGGAGACCAGAGGCAGGAGAACAAGAGCTGGGAGCAGGCTGAGACCGCCGCCGAGGCGAGGTGTGAGTGGAGGTTGTTTGGTGGAGAGGGTGAGACTGATTACAAATCCAACTTGCAGTTCTGGGTCCCTGGGGCGGTGGCTGCGAGGCGGCAGAGACACGGTGGGGGGGGCTAGTACCTCCCTGGGCCCCTGGTGCTGAGCGGAAGCTGTCTCGGGTTCTCAGACTGCATGATCCCCTTCCCTTGCTACCCCACCACCACCCTCCAACAATAAGAGCTATGCTTTCACACTGCTTAAGAATAAGAACTGAACTCTCTGCTTTTTGCTTGCCTTGCACCTTCTGGACATGACCGCACTTTAACAACATAAGAGAAGAACTCTGTATTTCATTGCACCGTCACTTTGTAAATAACTGCACTTTTGCCCTTTAATTCTATTGTTCTTAACTACCAATTTTGTAAAACTAGATAATTAATTATTTATTGGTCTTTTAACTAGTTTTTTGATTAGCTACGTTGTTATATTGCTGGCAAATTAATAAGAGATGAGGATTAGGGGTAGAGGTTTTAATTAAGGAGCCAAGGGATTTATTGGTTTATTAATCTTAGCTAAGGAGTTAGTGGGGGTTGATTGAAGGACTTAAATTTGAGAATTAATGGATTGGTAGTTGGCATTATTGATTGATCAGAACATAAGAACTAAAAGAGGTCAGAGGTATTTTTACTACCAGCTGCTGAGCTGGTGCCCACCAGGAATTGATGACTGGCCTGGGGATTCCGGTACTCCTGGGAAGGGGAAGGTATGACGGTGGGAACAGGCAGATTTATAGGCGAAGGGGGCCGAGACGTAGTGGTGCTCAGCCACCTTCCAGCCTGTGTCCCATCCCGATGGTGACAGGTAGTGTGGCCAGACAAATATACTCGCCTCCGTCACTGGTGTTATGTAATGCCAGGTCCATTAATAACAAGACCATGATCCTTCGGGATTTCCTGCTGGAGCAGGATGCGGACCTGGCTTGCGTGACCGAGACCTGGGTGCGGGATGGGGAGACTGTGGCTCTCTCCCAGATGACCCCCCCAGGATACTCGGTCTTTCACCAGTCCCGGACTAGCGGGCGGGGGGGAGGAGTGGCATTGCTCATACGAGAGGCTTACTCCTTCAGGGCTCTCCCGGCCCCAGAGATTCCGGGCGTGGAATGTGCCGGCCTGATGTGGGATGTTGGGGAGGGGTTGGCTGGTGTACCGACCGCCTAACGCACCGGCTAGCGCCTTACCATCCCTGATGGAGGCTGCGGCGGGCTGGGCGTTGGAGTATCCTAGGCTATTGGTCTTGGGAGACTTCAACGTCCATGCTGACGACACGGCTTCCAGTCAGGCGTTGGACCTAGTGTCCTCCATGGCGACACTGGGACTCTCCCAGGTTGTTACAATGCCCACTCATCAGGCGGGACACGTTAGACCTGGTCTTCGTGGCGGGAGTTTTAGTGGACGATATTGCTACTATAGCAGTGCCATGGTCGGATCACTATGCCCTCAAGGCTCGTGTGGATGTGTCACCCCAAGCCTGTTTAGGCGGAGAGCGTATTTTAGCTTGCCCGCGGAGCCTGATGGACCTGGAATGGTTCCTAACAGCTCTACGGGATTCCTGGCCCACTGGCGACTCCCTGGATGACCTGGTAGATTCCTGGAATGATGGACTCTCTAGGGCGATTGAGGAGGTCGCACCTAGGCGCCCTCTGCGTCCTCGTTTGAAGCCGTCACCTTGGTTTAACCAGGGGTTGCGGCAACAAAAACGTGGACTCAGACGACTAGAGAGACAATGGCGGCGTACTCGAGACAAAGCGATTCGAACATCCTATAGAGAGAGTTTGAAATCCTATGAGGTGGCAATCAAAGCCGGAAAGAAAACATACTTTGCGACTAAGATTGCGTCCGCAACTTCACGCCCAGCACAATTGTTTGATATAATTCGGAATCTTACGACACTGCCACAAGGCAGACCAAATTCTATTGAATTGGAGATTGGCTGTGAGGCTTTTGCGAAATTTTTTGCGGACAAGATCGCGTCACTTCGCCCCGACCCCCTGGCCATATTTGAGGCAGTTAGTGAAACCGAGGCTCCGGGCCTGTCTTCGGATCATGTTCTGGATGGCTTCGGTCCTCTCAGCCTGGAGGAAGTTGACAGGATTCTCTTATCTGCACGCCCAACAACCTGTAATTTGGACCCTTGCCCCTCCTGTCTTATTAAATCTTGCCAGAGGGAGCTTAGATATCCTGTACGGGATATCATAAATAGATCCCTGATGGAAGGGCATTTCCCAACGCCGCTCAAAGAGGCAGTGGTCCGCCCCCTCTTGAAAAAAACAACCCATACCCGGCCCAATTGGCGCATTACCGGCCGGTCTCAAACTTGCCCTTTTTGGGCAAGCTTATCGAGAGGGCAGTGGCGATGCAGTTACAGACTTTCCTGGAGGACGCTTCCGTCCTCAACCCACTCCAGTCCGGCTTTCGCCCGGGTCATGGGACGGAGACGGTGTTGGTCGCCCTGGTGGATGACCTTCAACAGCATCTGGATCGGGGCGGCTCGGTGGTGCTGATGTTGTTGGACCTGTCGGCTGCGTTCGACATGGTCGACCATCGGTTACTGACCTGCCGCCTCGCTGACGTGGGGATTCAGGGGTTAGCTTTACAGTGGCTTTCCTCTTTCCTCGAAGGTCAGGGACAAAGGGTCGCGATTGGGGGTGAGCTATCCCGAAGGCGCACGCTTGATTGCGGAGTGCCTCAGGGGGCGGTTCTCTCCCCAATGTTATTTAACATCTATATGCGTCCTCTTGCCCAGATTGCCCGAAGGTATGGGCTGGGCTGTTACCAGTATGCTGATGACACCCAGCTCTATCTACTTATGGACGGCCGACCGGTCTCCACCCAAGAAAATCTAGACCGGGCACTACAGGAAGTGGCTGGGTGGCTCAGACTGAGCGGGCTGAAGCTAAATCTGGCGAAGACAGAGGTCCTTTGCTTGGGTCGTTGGGGTCCGGGGAGGGAAATCCCCCTACCAGCTTTTGAAGGTGCGCCGCAGATAGCAGCGGACAGGGTCAAAAGCCTGGGGGTACTATTGGAGTCCTCCTTGATGATGGAGGCTCAGATAGCAGCCACTGCCAAGTCCGCATTTTTTCATCTTAAGCGGGCAAGGCAGTTGGCCCCCTTCCTGGAGCGCGACGATCTAGCAACAGTGATCCATGCCACGGTCACCTCGAGGTTGGACTATTGCAATGCTCTCTACATGGGGCTGCCTTTGTGCCGAACCCGAAAGCTGCAGCTAGTGCAGAATGCCGCGGCCCGGCTGCTGTTAGGACTCCCAAGAAGGGAGCACATCCGGCCAGGGCTCCGGGATCTACACTGGCTGCCAATAGCTTACCGAGTCTGGTACAAGGTGCTGGTTATTACCTTTAAAGCCCTATATGGCCTAGGACCTGCCTACCTGAAGGACCGTCTCTCCCCACATGTTCCCCAGAGAGTACTGATATCGGGAACTCGAAATCTCCTAGTTATCCCCGGGCCAAAAGAAGCCTGCTTAAAATCTACCAGGGACCGGGCCTTTTCTGTTACGGCTCTCTCCTGGTGGAACCAGCTGCCGGAAGAGGTGAGGGCCCTGCGGGACCTTGCCCAGTACCGCAGGGCCTGTAAGACAACCCTCTTCCGGCTGGCTTATGGCTAGCTGGTACAAGAAACCAAGTGTAGTTATACTAGATGTCTGCTGTCCCTAATGTTTTAAATGGTTTAAATGTCTTAAAATTTTAAATGTATTAATTATTTTAACTGTTTTTATGCTTAAATTCTATTTATGTGAAACTTTGTGTTGTGAGCCGCCCTGAGCCACTTGTTGGGAAGGGCGGGATATAAATCATAAAATAAATAAATAAGCTAGTCACAGCTGTTCTATATGAAACTTAATGGGAAATATTAATGACTTTTGAAAAGAAGCATCTGGTCCACCTTTTTCATTTGGCACTGATTATTTTGAAGGAAGCTTTGTTTCATTTAACCTTTTTTTAAATCTTTCTTGTTTTATGAATACATCTACCATGTTAATCAAAATCATACCTTGGAAATCCCAACAAAGACAAGCTTGGAAGGGCAGCTAAGATGGCAAACTCCAGAAGAAAGCAAGATGGGTGCAGGTGACCTACTTAAAAGGTCTGGAAAAGCAGGATAAACATTCTATACCTTGCTTTCTACTTTTCTCAGACAAAATGTCCTTTAGTTGGACCTTCCTGGCTTAATGGGCAAACTGATTATTTTGTGGGAGGGGTCCCAGTGGTCCCCAAATACAGATCCTTAGCAGATTTGTTTATGTATTTGCATTATTTATGGTTCACCTTTCTCACTGAAACTCAAGGTGGATTACACAGCATGAGACAGATAAGTCAATAGGATCCAGTAAACAATACTGTAGAGATTTGGTTTGCAGCAATCCACAAACTAATAGAAATCTGATAACAGAGCTGAAAGCAAGTTGAACAAATTCATAACTAGTAACATGACACATTAAACAGTGCAGGAATTGCATAGTGGAATTATAGCGACAGACAGTACATACTGGACACTGCAGTACAGGCCAGTGTCCCTATCCATTTACCAGTTCATTTTTCTGGAAAATATCTCATGACAGTAAAGTCAATACCTGTGTAAAGAAGTCCCCCTGAATAACTCAATTTTGCATAGTTTGCGGAAAGCCAGGAGGGTGGTAGCTTTCCTGACTTTATCAGGCAGTATTTTCACTAATAATTTAGTGGGAATGAACTGAAGCCAAATTGGAGGGATATTTTTGGCCCTGGAACTAGACATTCAAACCCTAACTATGTTACTCTTTCAAATCAAGTTCTTTTCCATCAGGGATAAAGTTTAAACAAGCCCTCCTACATAAGGTTGGAACCAGATGGTTTGATTTTCAGTCCAGAAAAAATCTGCTGCTGCCTCATGATATTTTTCCCCCTCTAAAATATTTGAAATATGGTTTGAGTTGAAAAGATTCTAGAGGAAATTAGGTCAGGTTTTGTAAACTTGCTATCCTGGGAAGTTATTTATCATAGCAGAAGCCATTTACTAGGCTGAAATTGGGTTTAAAAGAAACTCCATAGACATGAGCTGTCTAGTGGTTAGCAGCAAATATGTGAAATCAGGCTGTTTTGATCCATGCCATTGCAGAGTATTATTAGAGAGTGTGTTCTGCTTGTAGACAAAAAGAAACTCTTTAAGAGATGGGCATACTTTTTTCACAATGATACAGTAAGCCATAGGGTTGCCAAGTCCAATGCAAGAAATCTCTGGGGACTTTGGGGGTGGAGCCAGGAGACTTTGGGGGTTGGCTTTGGGAGACACTGGGGTGGAGCTAGGAGCAAGGGTGTGACAAGCATTACTGAACCCCAACGGAAGTTTTGACCATCGCATTTCAAGGGACGGCACACCTTTTTAAATGTCTTCCTTCCCTCCACCCTTCCCTTCTCTGATTTCACCTCAGAGGTGGAGCGGGCGACGCCGCTGTGCTGCCACCTCTTCTCCGCTTCACCGTAACTGCTCCTCCGAGATGGGCTCAGGCTGAGGAGTCCGGGTCCTAGAAGGACCCAGATTCGCGGCTCGCCACGCTCCTGGCCTGCCTCCACCCTCCCCTTCTCTGATTTTACCTCAGAGGCGGAGCGGGCAATGCCGCTGCGCTGCTGCCACCTCTTCTCCCGTTCACCTTAGCTACTCCTCCAAAATGGGGCGGCTCGCCACACTCCTTGGCGCCATTTCCCCCCCTCCCCCCGCTTCCATTTTTTTGGAGAGCGGGGGAAGAGGCTGTAAATCCTGGGGTCCCCCGCCAGGACGGGAGGGTTGGGAAGCCTAGTAAGCCAAAGAAAGTATTTCTGATGTAAAAAAAATGCTCACAAAGCATGTGAGTTGAATTACTTTTCCTGCACTTTCTTAATTAACAGGATTACCAGATTTTAAAAAAGGAAGACATATTTCCCAACTGGCTACTTCAAACAACTGATCACTATGATAGATCTCATTTTAAATACCGCTACTATTTAAGTTGAGGCTTGCCTCCACTGGGGGACTATAGGGCAAAAGAGGCTCAGCCTCCCAACCCAAAAGAGAACATTTTCATCATTTTTTTTTAAAAAAAAGAGCCCAAAAGATGACAGACACATAAAAGGGAACATCTAGTCACCCTATAATTAATGCTGTATTGATTCCCATATGGCAAGCATGAGAAATGTAGTAACATTATAATACTTAAAAAGCATATGCTGGATATATACTTAACCCTTAACATGCGTAAATGTAATGAAAAATGCAGTGCGGTTTTTGCCTATGTTATCTGGTCATAGTATATTCCATATCAGAGTCTTTTGTGGGGAAGATTTTTTAAATGCATAGAATCTGTATTATATGATTTGTTCTTGTAGCCCAACATGAATTTGCTCCTACCCAATATCCAAATTTTGTGCTATACATTGTTTTGCACCACAGAAATCTCAGCTCTTGTAACATTATGGAAGTTTTCTTCAGAGGTTTACCACTGGAAGTTATTCCAGAAGCTTGTGGAATTTAATACAAGCCACATCTCTGTAGTAAAGTTTCATATAACTTCTCAAAATAAGATTTATGATTGTGACTGTAATGTTGCATGCTTGATGTATTTGAAAAAATAGCCCTGGGCAGGGATTGTTTTGTAGAAAAATAGGTGGTGGAGCTAATTAGCATAACTCATTAGCATATGTCACCCCTCACCAGCCAAAAGCAACCCAAAGCAAGAAAGGAGAGCCCTGGGTGAGTGAGGCCTTTTTGGCCAGTTAGAGATCCAGTCAGCCCAAGCAGGCCTTGCTCTCCTGGGCTGCCTCCCCCTCCACCGTCAAAAGGCCAGCAAGCCACCCGCTGCCCATAATCTATAAGAAGGAGAGAAAGGGTGGTGTGGGCATCTCCAGGGGTTAATGAGGGCTGCTGGGGATGTGGCAAAACTGGTGGCTGCCCGCTCTCCTAATCCAGGGATTGTCATGCAGCTGCACCTACTATTCAATGGACAAGGTAGATGGGGAGGAAGAGGGGGAACCCTCAGAAAGGTTCAGCTGTGCTCCTGTGAGCTCCTGCTGAATCTGAGGCCTGGCCCTGGGCAATAAAGAATTTACATATATCCATGATTTAAAAATAAATGCTCTGTAAATTATTTTTTCTGACTCCCTTTTCTTTTTTTCTTTTTTTTTGCATTTTCTTACTTTATTAAAGGAAGAATTTAAAAATTAATAACTCAAACAAAATCTTTTACACTATACAAACTTAATATCACATAAACATTATATCTTCATGTTTTCTTCATCTTCATCTCCATCTTCTTCCTTCATTCTTCTCTCAAAGGTTAAATAATAAGATTTATAAAATTCACTAGTTAATCTTAGTTCATTATATTAGCTTTACATTATATATTTCAAATCAAGTTTGAGCTAAGTTATTCTACAAATAACATAATATAGCCCAGCCCTGGGAGACCTTAAAAATTAAGGACTGGAAGAGAACAAAACTCCACCCATGGGCTGATTATACCTTGGGGGAACATGCCCAGACACTTACAACAGTGTGTTACGGAGAGGCGCTGCCTGATAAAAATGGAGCACCCAAGTGCAAATAAAGAGAGAGGATCTCCTACTTCTGTTAAAAAAAATGGAGTCCGACCAAAGACAGGCCAAGAAAACACTCCATCTAAACAGGTGGAGTGGACCCAGTAGAGAGCTTGCTTTGGTTGATGCCTGAAGTCTGTGTCTCAGTGTAGGTTCACCCATTGCCCCCCTCCAGCACCTCTGCCCAAACGGGATGCATAATGACATGGGAACTGCGGGTAAGTACTACTCTCACTCTGATCTTCTGCTGCTTGCCAGTTGTCTCTTCCTCCAGCCTATCACCTCTACCTTGCTAACTCCAATCAGATGCATAATTTGATTGATCCTACCCTTGAAGGTCTTTGATCCCTTTCCAAGTGTCAGCCAAAATCCGGTAACAAATTATTCAGTCGCTCCAAGCTTATCATCCTAGCAAAAGGTGCGAAGTTTCCCAACATAGCGATTCAAGATAGCCATCATGGAACATCAAAGCCCTTGGTAACTAATGACCCCCATCCGTCGAACCCCTATATAATGTGGGTCAAAAACCCACCTTGATGTGCATTCTGTAGGGTGCCATTTGCAGTCTGTACCACCTGTTACTCCTGTAACTGAGTCTATAGGGAGCATTACGCTGGTCTTTTGCGTTCCTCTCCGTGTACTTTCCTTTGAACGGACATCTCCTCTTCTGGATCAGGTGAATATTACCTGCTTCAACAACCCTTGAATTCCTATATCAATAACCTCTATTTTCTTAGTCTCTTGATTGCTTGTACATGGATCTGTGTGTGTATGTGTAAATCCTCTTGCTACATATCCTAAGTAAACATTATAAAAGTACAATTGCTTGGACTATTCTTGGCTGAAACGCGAACTCCGTATCATTGAAAGAAAAGATCTTTGCTCCTAAATTTGCTCTACCAAGTGTCTTAGCTAATTTCCCCATCAAAATTAAGAGACTTAAAGCATTGCCTGTAACAAATTGGTGTAGAACGTGGGCATTTCCTGAACATCTGGATTACACGAGTGCTCCAGAATTTGGCCATTAAGACTGATATTAAAACAGTGTGAATGTGTGTGAGTGGCTCCAGTTGAGCAAATCTGTCTTGTGGGTTGGCTTCCCCTTTCACTTCTTGCAAGGATCTTTAGCAAGATGCCCCGACTATTCCACAAGGATTGCAGTTTGCCCCAATCCATGAGTATAGTTTGAACGCAAGTGGCTGAAGGTCCCCAAATTCCCTGGCCGCCCTGAGGCCTTCTGAATGGTGCTATTTTGGGGGTGGAACCCAGGCTAGGATCTCTAGTTAGGAAAACCTGCACCAACACATGTAGGCATATATAAAGACTGTAAAAGAAGCACTGTAGCCTCCTTCCCCTGCCCACGGTTTTAAAAGGCAAGAGAAGAGGAAAATCTTGCAAGAAGTATAGCATTAAGTCCTCCTAGGGTTGCTCCCACAGAGGCAAGAGGCCAGAGTGAGTGGCTCACCCTCTTTTTGGTGTTGTTAGGGTTAGACATTTTTTCCTGGACTGTGGAGACTGGTACCCCTCCCAGCCGAAAAACCTTCCAAGCTCTCTGAGTAGTGATTAGAAATTGCATAGCACGTACCTGAGCTGGCGCAAGTCGGAAAGGTGTGATGGTAGTTCAAGATAAAGATAAATTGTTGCTAGACTGCTCCCTGGGATTTTTCCTCCCCTTCCCTTCCCAGCGCCCAAGCTGACGCACAAGTTGAAAAGGTGTAGTTTTAAGATTGAGAGTTGTTTCCAGATCCCCCCCCCTCGCTCCCCCCCTTGGAGCTGACATGAGGTTGGAAAAAGGTGGACCCTCCCTTAGAAGTAAGAAGGAGAGTATTGTTTAGAGCAAAATTGGAAGCTTTGTGAAACCCCTGCTGAAAGTTAGCATGTAAAGTGGAAAAACAGTGGAAAGTTCTGTTTGAACTGTCTCCTTCGCACTAGAGCTGGCACGGGGCCAGAAAAGAGCAGAGAGTGAGACTTTGTAGAGTAGTTTACTGGATTACTTTTGAACTAAATTATAGGGATAGAACTGAAGGCCGTGGGTTTTGGAAGTAAATTGGGTAGAGTAGATTGGAACATAGTGATCGTGATTGAAGTGTGGAGAGATGAGTCAGAAACCAGAGCTAGATAAGTTTGGAAAGTGGATGGCAAAGCAAGGAAAGAACACCTGAGAGGCCATGTCCTTTGAGAGTCCCGACCCCCTCCAGACTTTTAGGGAAGCTTTCCAGAAGTCTTGTGAGGAAAGAAAAATTGGACAGTCAAAGAGACAGGAATTGGCCACCTGGGGAATGTTTATTGCACTCCAGGACACCACTTCCTTTATCGCAGACATGCTTACACAAAATGAGGAATTAAGTTCCAAGCTTACCAAGATAGAGCAGGAGATGACTATGATAAAGGAGGAAAAGGATAGAGAGATGACCATAAAGGGAGGAGAAACACACAGCCGAAATAGAAAGGAGAGACAAGGAATTAACTATAAGGAATTTAGAAATGGAGTTGCTCAGGTCCAGCTGTAACACTCAACTTGAGGCTGCGCAATGCCAGATACAGGATCTGAATGTGGAGCTAGGGGCACAGCTAGACGCTACCTAGAGGGATATGGAAGCAGATTTTAATGATCAAAGATGATGAAGTTCCTCATCAAAGGCTCCTTAGAAAGCTTGAGAGTCATGGAGTAAAAGGACAGGTCCTCTTGTGGATCAAAAACTGGCTGAATAATAGGAAGCAGAGAGTGAGTATAAATGGGCAGTCTTCGCAGTGGAGGACGGTAAGCAATGGGGTGCCGCAGGGCTCGGTACTGGGTCCCATGCTCTTTAACTTGTTCATAAATGATTTAGAGTTGGGAGTGAGCAGTGAAGTGGCCAAGTTTGCGGATGACACTAAATTGTTCAGGGTGGTGAGAGCCAGAGAGGATTGTGAGGAACTCCAAAGGGATCTGTTGAGGCTGGGTGAGTGGGCGTCAACATGGCAGATGCGGTTCAATGTGGCCAAGTGCAAAGTAATGCACATTGGGGCCAAGAATCCCAGCTACAAATACAAGTTGATGGGGTGTGAACTGGCAGAGATTGACCAAGAGAGAGATCTTGGGCTCGTGGTAGATAACTCACTGAAAATGTCAAGACAGTGTGCATTTGCAATAAAAAAGGCTGGGAATTATTAGGAAGGGAATTGAAAACAAATCAGCCAGTATCATAATGCCCCTGTATAAATCGATGGTGCGGTCTCATTTGGAGTACTGTGTGCAGTTCTGGTCGTTGCACCTCAAAAAGGATATTATAGCATTGAAGATAGTCCAGAAAAGGGCAACTAGAATGATTAAAGGGCTGGAGCACTTTCCCTATGAAGAAAGGTTGAAACGCTTGGGACTCTTTAGCTTGGAGAAACGTCGACTGTGGGGTGACATGATAGAGGTTTACAAGATAATGCATGGGATGGAGAAAGTAGAGAAAGAAGTACTTTTCTCCCTTTCTCACAATACAAGAACTCGTGGGCATTCGATGAAATTGCTGAGCAGACAGGTTAAAACGGATAAAAGGAAGTACTTCTTCATCCAGAGGGTGATTAACATGTGGAATTCATTGCCACAGGAGGTGGTGGCGGCCACAAGTATAGCCACTTTCAAGAGGGGTTTAGATAAAAATATGGAGCACAGGTCCATCAGTGGCTATTACCCACAGTGTGTATGTATATATAAAAAATTTTGCCACTGTGTGGCACAGAGTGTTGGACTGGATGGGCCGTTGGCCTGATCTAACATGGCTTCTCTTATGTTCTTAAAGGGCAGCCCTAATACAGGAGCTGGAGCAACTCAGAGGTGCTGAAATTAATAACCAGATGGAGCGGAGAGTCCTTAACTCGACCCTCCTGGCTCACCAACAGAAGTATGAAGAGCTGTTTATGCAGCATAGCAAGGCTAAGGAGCGCATAGAAGAGTTGCAGAGGGAATTGGAGGATGCAGAGAGGCTGGCAAAGCACATAGCTCAGAAAAAGATCAATGTCTACGACGAGGTCAATCACGATAAGTGCAAAGCCGAGAAGGAGGAATTGGAGGGAAAGCTTAAAAGGCAAATGGCTTTCATTTCAGTTATCAAACCTAAACATATGTCATCTAAGGGTATAATGGAACTAATGTCAGAAGATGTGATCCCCCAGGACGCCCAGGAGATCTTCCCTTTCAATCCCGATTGGAAACCCAGGAGTTATGAGGCCCCCCAATCTGTCTCCGTGTAAAGTGGAGAGTAAGCAGGAGAGCCCTTGAGGCCAATTCATATGAAGATAGTGAAGGGGGACAGGGGAGAGTCACCACTCAGGAAATCACTGAATATGCCTCTTGGAAACCACATGAAGCTAAGGCTATAGCCAACTCCGTGGGCTCCTTTAATAGACAGAATGATTTAGACTGGATGACAAAAGTATCTATGGCTTACCCTACGGCTACAGGGGCAGACCTAACACAACTAGCACGCATCTGTATAAACGGGGCTGATGCTACTACCCTGAGCCTGCCCTGGTGGGGAGGGCGGGATACAAATAATAATAAAAAAGTATTATTATTTTGATGCGGGGGTCAATGCCTGTAATTTAACTACACAAGACCAAGTGGGATGGATGCAGGCTGACATCCCCCTAATGAGGCCTGGAATGGACGCCATGGCAATGTATTTTGAAGACAAGCAACGCCCCGGGGAGAGTCCAGAGAGCTACCTAGGCAGGGAAAAAACGCTAGCCATCCTAGCTGATAGAATCCCAGCTATAAATGGAGTGTATAATTTTGATCAGCCAGACTTTAAGGCAGCAATATATAGGGGAATAGCTCAGGAAACCAGAGCAGCTATGGGGCAGATCCAGCACAATTTAATGAGGTGGCTGGACCTTAATGAGAAAATCTGATATGTGTCAGACTTAATGAGGGAACATGCACCCAAAACCGGCTGTAAACCCTCCTGTAGAATACAAGACACTAAGCAGGCTGAGCTCATACAGGCTGAGCTCATACATATGCCAACAATGGGCCACATTCTAAGCCAAGGTATGAAAGAAATAGAGTTCATCCAGCCCGAGCAGAATGGAACAAGGACCAAGGAGAAGATAGAGGCTACTAGGACTTTAGATGAAACCACAAAGTAGGACCATCGTCCCCACATATGCCAGCTCTCCCTCCCCTTCAAGCAAACCAGTACAGCCACCCCAGCCAGAAGGGAGGATATGGGCCACCTCCAATCCAGGGTCAATACATGCAGCAGCTGAACCCATATAATCCTCATGTTCCTTTGGCCCTGGCAGCTCCTCCCCAAGGAATGTATGTACCTCAGCAACCCTCAGCAGTTTCAGCGGTGCCCTTGCCCCCTCTCCTCCCTTCGTGCCTCAACCAGGTGGAAGTAAAGGCTTCCAGGAGAAGGAGCACACCCCGGACACCTCTAGCATAAGGAAGGATGCATGGAGATGATTCAAGGATATGGGAGAGGACATGAGCCTATATGATAAGAAGGCCACCCACGTTCTCCTGGCAGCTGTGCAGGAATGGGAAAAGAAGCTCTGTATGCAGTAGGCTCCCGTGGCCGCCATTACCACTTCCTCCCCTCCTCAGCAGCTGTACCCTGATCTAAGTCAGTATAACTGGGGTGCCCCAGGTCCCATCCTCTTCCCACCAAAGTCGTGGCACATTTTAAGCCTGACGACTGGGGAATACCAATGGTACGAGTGGGCATATGGACTCTGGGGAATATTCAAACCGCAGATCTCCTAATAGACACCGGTGCTGCCTTAAATGTACTTCACTCAGATCTTGTTGTAGCTGGAAACCCTGCCCATGTGCCTGTGACCCTTTCAGGCTTTGCTGGAGGTTCCCATGCATCCAAGCTCTGGGAGAACATTCCCATTAGTGTCGAGGTACTGCATACAAGAAAACAAGCTTGTGAGGACAAGGAAGAGCCCGGTATTCTGGGAATGCCTTTTCTGAGGATAAACAAGCTCACCATAGATTTAGCTAACGTACTACTGTGGCAGCTGGAAGATGGTCCTCCTCTCATTAATGCCATGCATAGATGCGCCACCCTTAAGGCACCTCTCCCATTGGCGCCTCTCACCTCAGACCCATGGACTATCGAGTTTCCCAATGTTTGGACTAAGGACAAAGCGGAGTGTGGCTTGGTTAAAAATGCTTGTGTACTGATTGAAGGAAGGGATCCCCCATCACAAAAACAGTATAAATACCCGACCAAGACCGAAGTCGGGATTGCGAAAACAATAGAGGGTCTTTTGAAGTGGGATGTAATTCTCCCCATGAAGTCCATATGTAACTCGCCTCTGTTGCCAGTACTGAAGGCAGATGGGGTAACATGGAGGATGACAATAGACTACAGAGCGCTAAATGCCGTCACTCCCGCAGTGGCCTCGGTAGTGGCAAAATACAATGAGGTCCTGGCAGCCATAGCAGCAGGGTCAAGGTATTATACCGTTTTGGACTTGGCCAATGCGTTTCATTCAATTAGGCTCCATGAATCTTGCTGGTACAAATTTGCCTTTACATTTCGTGGACAACAGTATTCCTTCAAACGGACGCTGCAGGGTTTCCATTCCAGTGTTAGCATCTGTCATGCGCATGTAGTACAGATGTGGGAGAAGATAAGCCCTTCCTCACACGAGCACATGATCAGTTACATGGATGATATCCTGATCCATTCAAACAAACAGGAAGACGTGAAATCACGCAGGAAGTACTGAGCTTATTGCAGGACACCGGCTTCAAGGCTAGCCGAGAGAAAGCGCAACTGGTAAAAACAAAAGTGAAATACCTAGGACTGAAACTAGGAGCCAAAGGCAGAACCCCAGACGCACAAAGGGTAGACGTGATCTCAAAGCTCCCTGCCCCCACCGATTCGCATTCACTAAGAGCTCTGCTAGGAACGTTTAACTTCTTGCGTGCCTTTATAGAGAATTTTGCCGATAAGGCCCGTCGTCTCTATGGACTACTTAAGAAAAGGGCACAATGGGAATGGAGGAAGGAACAGCAGGTAGCTTTTGCCAACCTCAAGAAAAGCCTTCTACAAGCTCCCGCGCTAGCGCACCCTGACATGACTAAACCATTTTACATTCAACTGGCCGCCTCTGAGCAAAGTATCGCAGCCACCCTGACCCAAAACCAAAATGGGGCTATGAGAGTTGTGGCTTATGCATCCCGCAACTTATCACAGCCAGAGAAACGCTTCACCCCTTGCGAGAAGGTATGCTTAGCCTTACTATGGAGTCTGGAACACTGAGAATTCGTTATAGGGGGAGCAAAAGTTATAGTATAGACCACACACACCCCTTTGAAGTATATTCTGTCTGGAAAAATTCAGAACAGGCAGGTCACTAACAGCAGAATTGCACAGTGGATGATAGCCTTGGTAAGCAAAGGCGTCGACTTTCAAAAGGAGTCATAGGAGCTGCCCTCTCCTTATGGCCTGATGATTGTAGGAACAGAACATGAGTGCCCTATACCTGAACTTAAAAGGAATACATGTCCTGCAGTGTGGGGAGGATCCTTAGAGGAAGCACTGCTGCAGGGTTTCACATGTTGGTTTTGTGACAGGTCCTCATTACATGTAGGAGGGAGAGTTGTGACTGGATTTGGAACAATTAGCTACTTTTGTCATCCAGTCACTCCAGCCAAGCAGCGGAACTAGAGATTCTCCGGCAGGTCCTTTTCTTTGAGCCCTTAGAGATCTCCTTAGCAGTATATACAGACGCAGAGTGGGTGGCCAAAGCCGCCACCATGTGGTTCCCCGGATGGCTTGAGAACGGCAGGGTGAATTCAGGAGGGAAAACCAATACCACACCCAGACAAATGGCATAGTGTGGCCGGGTGTGTTCTAGCCAGGACCCACCAAACCTGGTTGCCCATGTCAAGGGACATCAGAGGGACTTATCCCCGACCAGCCAGTGGAACAACAAGGTAGATGAGTTAGCAAAGGCAGCCACTTATGCAGACCTGGACACAGAGGTAGTGGAAGAATTCTTCCCGGTTTGTGCAGTTACCACTAGTAGGCAAGCTTCCTGATTTTTCCCGTACCTGGACCTGGCCATCCTTCAGGACGGAGACCCCATGATAACGCAGCTAGCTGATGCAGGGAAGGATCCCACTGGCCGGTATGTGATAGAGAAAAAGGAAGGAGTGTATTAGGCCATAGATAGTGAAGAGAACCCTCATTGGATAGTCCTTACTGAAACGCAGGGAGATCTTATCCAATTAGTCCATGAACAAGGCCACAAGGGCAAAGATGCCACCCTAGAAAGAGTAAGAGAAACTGGATGGTGGCCGGGCATGCGCAAGGACGTAGAACAATGAGTTAATAATTGCCTCTCCTGTGCTATGGTATGTGCAGAGCTGACTGGCACAAAAGCCCCCATTCAGCATCAAAGGATCAAAGGACCGTGGGCTCGGATCCAAATTGATTTCATTGGCCTTCTTCCTAGCACTCCACGAGGATACAAATACTGCCTTACTGTAATGAAGATGCCCCCATTTAGCAAATGGGTCGAGGCATTTCCCTGCCACAACAACACAGCAGTGACCATGGCCAAAGTTTTGTTTAAGAACATCTTTAGCAGATTCAGCATCATGCATGTAATTAACTCAAATTTGGGCTCACACTTCTCTGGGGAAGTTACCAGAGAACTATGTAAGGCTCTGGGAATAAACAGATTTCACATAGCTGTACACCTGCAGTCATCTGGAACCATAGAGAGAACAAATTGCACCTTAAACATAAGAACATAAGAGAAGCCATGTTGGATCAGGCCAGTGGCCCATCCAGTCCAACACTCTGTGTCACACAGTGGCCAATATATGCGTGTGTGTGTGTGTGTGTATATATATACATAGACACACACACACACACACACACACATATATATATATATATATATATATATATATTTTTCCCCTATGGCTAATAGCCACTGATGGACCTCTGCTCCATATTTTTATCCAATCCCCTCTTAAAGCTGGCTATGCTTGTAGTCGCCACCGCCTCCTGTGACAATGAATTCCACATGTTAATCACCCTTTGGGTGAAGAAGTACTTCCTTTTATCCGTTTTAACCTGATTACTCAGCAATTTTGTTGAATGCCCACGAGTTCTTGTATTGTGAGAAAGGGATAAAAGTACTTGTTTCTCTACTTTCTCCATCCCATGCATAATCTTGTAAACCTCTGTCATGTCAGTTCACAGTTGACGTTTCTCCAAGCTAAAGAGCCTTAAGCATTTTAACCTTTCTTCATAGGGAAAGTGTTCCAAACCTTTAATCATTCTAGTTGCCCTTTTCTGCACTTTTTCCAATGCTATAATATCCTTTTTGAGGTGCGGTGACCAGCATTGTACACAGTATTCCAAATTAAAGGAAGCTCTCATGAAAATGGTGTGATCCACTTGGAAGAACTGGACGAGAAGTTGTCCATCATCCTCATGGTCCTTAGAGGGACAAAGGCCGTGCATGGTTTCTCTCCACCCCTGGTTATGATGGGGTGGAAAATGCTGCTTCCAGAAGCATTCTGGATAAACACACGTCCCTTCTGAACTAGAGCCTGCCTTGGTCATGGATCAATGGGTGAGTACATTGATCAGTGAGCTAAGCAAGGTCCACCGTCAAGTAGCCCACCAACTAGGAGTTGCCCAACAGAGTGGATAAGAGATTGGGTTGGGTTTGAAATCCCCAGCAATGGGAAGTGGGACAACTGGTTATGTATCGCAAACTGTTTCAACAAGAACACTCTCTAGCTTCTAAATGGCAGGGGCCAGTAAAAATCACACAGAAGGTAATCCCTGCCATCCATCAAGTAGACATCCCTAGAAGGGGAGTGGAGCCAGGGTTCAAGTATTTCCTTTGTTCCCAGTTGAAGGAGTGGAAAGGGAAGACACCGGAGGAAACCGCTCCTAGCGATCCTGCTCCCCCTATAGCCACGAAATAAATGTAAAATAGATCTCCTTAAGCGCACAAGCACAGTCCAATCAAGTTTGCCTAGCCGACACCTTCATGACCCTTTCGGAAGACACCCCCACCTTCCCAAGCCAGCCAAGGGGGAGGAGGATGCAGTCACATAAATAAAAGCTGTGGAAAAAACGTGTCTGGAAAAACATAATAATTCCTTTCGCAGGTTGTGCCCCAGTTTATCAGATCGCTGAATATGATAAGTACCATATTTTTCATTCCATAAGACACCCCCCCCAAAAAAAAGTGAGGGAGAGTGTGTGCGTCTTATGGAGCGAATACTGCAAAAAAGGGGCGTGACCAAGGGCGAGCGTGTGACGGGCGGGTCCAATCTGCACCCACGCGTGACGGCGGGCGGGTCCAATTCGCACGCCCCTCCCCTCCGCAAGGTGGGGCCAAGAGGCTGACACGGGGCTCCTGGAACCCTGCGCTTCCTCGGGAGTAGGAGCCCTGGGGCTGGGGGGGGAGACTTGGGGGCTGGAAAGAAGCCGACGCATGTTGGAGGAAGGAGCTGCAGGGCGGCGCAGGGCGGGACCCCTCGGGGAAGCAGCCTTTGGTCAGCCAGGAGGGCTTTGCAGTCCTGCATGGAGTTCCTCCTGCCCTGGTAAGTATTCCAAACCTTTAATCATTCTAGTTGCCCTTTTCTGCACTTTTTCCAATGCTATAATATCCTTTTTGAGGTGCGGTGACCAGAATGTACACAGTATTCCAAATTAAAGGAAGCTCTCATGAGTAATTCCTTGGATGGAGCCCTATGGCCGGGGGCATTCTTAATGTTATGCTGCACCCCACTGTCATAATCTTACATTTTCAAATCGTGGTATTGGGAGTGTTCATAGCCGTGGTCTGCTGGGTTTGTAAGCAAATCAAACGCATTGAATCAGTTTCTGAATTTTCCGTCGGATGTTCATCATGTCCTAATCAACGCAAAAAAACCTGCCACCAGAAAATCTTATTCTTTAAAATGGAAACGTTTTTCGACTTACACTGTTCTACACAACTTCAAGCCTGAACTCTCCACTATAGCTCAGATCCTGACCTACACTCTGTCCCTCTCTAACTCAGGACTGTCCTACTCTTCTCTGAGGGTCCACTTAGCGGCCATCTCTGCATTCCATCCACACATCGAAGGGTGCACTGTTTTCTCCCACTACGCTACTAAAGCCTTCCTGAAGGGGATCCTTCACCTTCATGCCCTAATCTGCCAGTTTCATCCCACCTGGAGCTTGTCTCATGCTGAGCCAACTAATGAAGCCACCCTTTGAGCCCATGGCATCCATTCCTAAGCATCTACAAATAGATTCAAGGGCAGCTTCTATCCAAGTGCCGTGGTTAAGCTAAATGCAGGGTTATGAATGGTTATGTGTTTTTAGATGCATTTAAATGGTCTATGTATATGTCCTTTGTGGGTGTTGATGTGTTGGTATGTTTGTGGAAGAGCACCCCATTTCGTTGCTCTCATTTTCTTGAGAACAATGACAATAAATCTATCTATCATCTATCTATCTATCATCTATCTATCTATCATCTATCTATCTCCTGTCCTGGAAGACAGCTTTCCTGGTAGTGCTTACTTCTGGCAGAAGAGCCAGCGACATATGCGCTTTCAGAGCAGACCCTCCATACACTATTTTCCATCATGATAGAGTTGTTTTATGGCCTGACCCTTCTTTTCTACCCAAGGTAGTCTCACCATTTCGTCTAGGAAAGCCGTCTACATTACCTGCCTTTTTTCAACGCCCTGTCAACGCTGGTCAACAGACCCTACACAACCTGGACGTACGTAGGGCCCTTGCTTTTTATATTGAGCGGACACATCCATTTCGAAATGACACTAGACTCTTTGTAGCATATGCAACCCACAACCAAGGCAATAAAATCTCAACACAGAGATTTTCAAAATGGATTGTGGCTGCTGTTACATTATGCTATCGACTGTCTAAACAGCCTATACCTCAACATTTACGAGCTCATTCCACTAGAGCCGTTGCCACTTCATCAGCCTTCTGTAAGGGCGTTCCGATGGAAGACATCCGTGCTGCTGCGGTCTGGTTATCTCCATCTACGTTTGCCTCGCACTACGCTTTAGACGTCCGTGCTTGGCGTGACGCGTCCTTCGGGCAGGCTGTACTATGGTCCATTTTTGACTGATGTCTCCAGTCGTCTGCGCTATAAGTACACTATTGCTTATCATATGCATAACTAACCTTTGTCCTTTGGGTACCCATCCAGCACCCGCCTCCGGACAGATTAGCTTGCCAGTCACCCATGTGTGGGACTGCACAGAGACCACGATGAAGATAAACAGGTTTCTTACCTGTAACTGATGATCTTCAAGTGGTCATCTGTGCAGTCAAACACACCCACCCAACCTTCCCCGCTGCTGGTTTCTTGTTCTTGATTCAAAATTTTTCCTCCTATACAGCAGCTGGAAGAAACTGGGTGGGTGGAGTGCCTCCCTCTCGTTCTAGGCATGCGCAGTGGATGCCTCCTCCCCAGGACAACGCTCTAAGATTGCTTTGAATTTTCCGAGGTTGGGTTCGATCCTGGCGGATAACTCATGTGTGTGACTGCACAGATGACCTCTCAAAGATCATCAGTTACAGGTAAGAAACCTGTTTATATCTTATTCCTAAGGCCCGCAGTTTAGCTGTCGTGCCTTTAAGATCTCTTCTGATCTTTAAGAACTCAGGAAGAAGATGAGGATACACCTGGATCTTTAACCCCTGATAATCCAAACCGCCCCTCTCTCTGGCCTCTGCAAGAATCCTGCGTCGTGTTCGAAAATCCTTGAATTCTGCCAATATATCTCTGATATATGATAATGAAGTGAATTCCTCACATACCTTGCCAATGCGATAAGCTCGCTACAGGAAGGTGCAATTCCAGCTTCAAGACCCAGCGTAGCTGCAAGCCAGTTTGCCATAAATATAGTCAGCTCTGTTCCAGCAACAGAGTTTGATGTGAACCCTCTGAACTTTAGGCACAACTCACAGCTTCGATAGTCCAAAGTAAGAGTATGTTGCTTCGCCCAAGTATCTGAAGTTGTCTTAGATTTTTTTTCTCAAACTCAGTAACTTTTTGAAAAGCTGTCTCTGCTTTTTGGCATGTCTGTTTATGAAGCTCTTCTAATTCATCCAGGCATTGGGTCGCAGGTTGTAGCATTTCTATTATATCATTTCTCAGTTCTTGCCTCTGTTTGGTTAGTGCCTGCATTAAAAAATTTGCAGTGAAACGAGTCTCTTCAGCCGTTGACTCACCTCTCTCCAGTGTTGTGGAGGAGGTGGATGGTATGTCTGGAGATGGAAAAAAGTCTGTTAAACACTGCATCTTTTCTTTTTTGTTTTTGCCTTTCTTTCCTCCCTTAGCCATCTTTTAAACTTTAAATTTTGATGTTATAGGGGATAAAAATATTTATTTTTTAAGCAGGCTGAGTAAGAGCTGGGTAATGGCTTCCAATTCAGAAATGGGTCAAAGCCACTTCCCCCTGACTCTCTTTTCTAAACAATATTAAATATGTATTTCTTACAGGTTAAACAGAATTATTTTTTTTGCAAACACATATTTTACTGCTTTTATCCTACACTACAGTTTCTCAGTACCTGTACCACAAACATGCTTGTGTCTTGCAACAAAATGATTTGCCTTCTGATACGCTGATGGACATATTCTGAATTCTAAGCATAGCAAATAGATGATTCTTCTTCACTGTGGACTGTCTTTTAAAAATGATCTAAAGAAAGAAATATGGCAAATGCATTACCCCAAGGTCCCACTAGAATGCTACATTCATCCAAGTTGTTTAAGGTGGCTTACCTTTGGCTCCCAGGTGATTCCCATCCATGCACTGCCAAAAGCCAGACCCTCAGCTGTGATTGAACTATTGCATGATTCTTCACACCATCACCAGGGAATTTTGCTTTCCATTTGAGCTTATAAAAGTACCCTGTGATTTCAGCTGACAATTAGCTATCCTGTTCTGATTCTCTAGACCAAACAGCTTGAAGTATTTTTAAAAAAATTTTAAAACATATCTGACATATTTTGTCTTGCAGCCTCAAAGACAGTGGCTACGGCGAAATGGACCAATTAACATTAACCATTATGCCAATAAGAAGAGTGCAGCTGAAAGTATGTTGGACATTGCTTTGCTCATGGCCAATGCATCCCAGCTCAAAGCAGTGATGGAACAAGGGCCTTCCTTTGCATTCTATGTTCCTCTTATTATCCTCATCAGCATCTCACTCACACTGCAGATTGGAGTTGGCGTGCTTCTGATATTCCTCGGTAAGTATGGGGACTAGAATTATTTATTTTTTCCCAACCTTAATGCCTCTATGGTATTGCTTTTTCCAAGTTTTAAAAAGGCATGTCAGTTGTTTTTTAATTACGGTATTCTATTTTTTGCAGCTAATTTCCTTTCTAAAGCACTGGTTCTTTCTGGAGATAACTATTTTTGAATGTCTTCTAAAAATAGTGAAAAACAAATGGAAATGTATTCAGATGCCTGGTGATAAGCTATATACCAATACAAATGTAAAAGCAAGATGGACACTCCAGTTTTTGATAGCAGCATCTTATTTTACTAATCTTAAGACAAAAACAATGCAGGGTATGAAAGTTATTCTAAAGCATACTATATGCTTTGTGTGTCATTTTGTTGTCTGGATGTTATTTTGTTGGACCAAACTGGCTCCTTATGTTTTTGTTAAGTTTACTACTAGGATCACCAGTGCCTAATTATGACACCATAAAACGAGGGCTACCCTTAGGGGAGAACAGAGAGGGCTGTCACTTTCTCTTGGTATAATCGTTCATCAATCTCTCTGATGTAATCATTGGATTTTACTGAGAGTTCTGAAATGCAGCAAGTTCCTCTCATGCATAAAACTAGCTTTCTCTGGCACCTCCAGTAACCCTTAGTATGAAAAGAGAATGATTAGCACATTTGCAGTAATCCAGTTTTTTTTTTTAATTCTAAGACGTTGAATCATTTAGCCATTATAGAACAGACTATTCTAACAAGGAAATTTTGAACTATGAACCATGCAGTGAACTCTGGCTCTGAAGTGCTTATCTATTTAACAGTAGCCGTATTTGTTGCTTTACAAGGTGCATATGAAGCTTTGTAAACTATTAAAAGCATTTGTGGAACAGCACAGAGCTCTTTGAAACAGCAATAAGAAACAGATCATCCAGTGCTTGAAGGGGCCCTAGAATGGTGGCTGTATTCTAGGACTTTTGATAACAGTAATGGCTTGTAGCAATTCCATAGAGTTGGGATGAGATCCTACTCCTACCCTACCAGTCTGGTGAGCAATGTTTATTTTCTTTTTAAAATATTTATATTACCCCAGTTTTTGCTCATATAGTAAATTACTTCCATTTGAACATACATAGATGTCATATTGAGTCAGCTTACTCACCTCAGTACTGTTTGCCTCAACAGGCAGCATCTCTGTGGGGCTCAGAGATATACCTTTTTTAAAAATGGAACTAGAGTGTATCAAAAGTACAAGATCTTCTTCGTGGTCTCTGTGCTTCACACTCATGGGATAGAGCGCCTGCACCGATCCCCGAATCAGTACCTAAAAAGCCTGGGATTTTTTCGTGCTCGGCGCCAGCGGGCATGCGCAGGCGTCCCAATGCGCATGCTCACCAGTGCCAGAGCGAGGATCCCACCAGTTCCTTTCTGACTGCTGCGCTAAGAGGATTTCCTTTCATGTCCCCAGTCGGTAAGGTAGTCGTTGGATTGCCTTTATCGTTCTTGCATACAGCCCTTTCGTTGTTTTCTTAGTGTAGTTAGTAGTTAGTTGTTAGTAAAAAAAAAAAAAAAGAGTTGTTGGACTTGCCCTTCGGGGCTTAGTTTCCCCCCCATTTTTCTCCTCAAAGGCTTTCCTGAGCGGGTTTTTTCCTTGCGTCTATGGAAAGACGGGGTTTTTTTAAGAGGTGCCGATCCTGCGGGAAGAAGATTGCCCCCCCTGACGGCCATTCCCTCTGTCTACTCTGCTTGGGCGAGGGGCATTGTGTGGATTCTTGTTCGCATTGTTTGAGCTTCTCAAAGCAAACGCGCAAGAATCAAGCAGCGAGGCTTTCGGCTGCATCGGTCGAATCAGCACTTCGGCCACTGAAGATAGCATCGGGCTCGTCGGTACCAATGGGAGAGACCACAGCCCCCATGGTCGCATCGGCTGATACATCGCCAATCAGGACCGAGATGCCTATCGAGCGCGGGCGTTCCGCAAAGCGTCCCTCTGAAGGGTTGGTGGACACCCCAGCAAAAAAGCGTCAGGATGATTCGGGGACCCGATCATCCACACCGAAGAAGGCGAAGTCTAAGGAGAAGTGGAAGAAGAGATCGTCCCGCACTCCTTTGCCCTCTCATGATGCTTCGGCATCGATGGCTGCTCCACCGAGAAAGATCTTGGTGTCCCCACATCACATCCATTCGGTGGCAAGAGGCAGCGCTTCACAGCAACTCTGTCTCTTGGCATCGGAGCATGAGATCGATCTCACCCAGCGATCCCATTCCTCCGGATCGCGGCGCAGTGAGAGTGACTCAGTTTCAGAAATTGAGGGGTCGGCACCGATACAGCTGTCGGAGCCAATGGACCAGGTGAGGGGTCGAAGGGAATTGGAACCATCGATGGCAGTTTGTCGCTTCCCACCACTACCACCTTGGGATCAGCGCCGCTGGCCTTCTTCATATTTGTACCCCTATCCACCGTACCAATGGTACCCACCTCGGGACTTTGCAGAGTGGGACCGGCAATCTGAGGCATCCCAGATGTTGAGACTCTCCCAGCATTCCAGATGCCGCCCTTCGGCATCGATCTCCGTCCCGCCTGAGAGGTGCGCTGTAGTGGTGGAGGAGGTTCATTCATGCTCATCGGTAGCAGTTCGATCGCCCATCAGAGAGTCGACACCGATACACTCAGAACATTCGTTGCGAAGAGAGTCTTCATCGTCGGACTCCGAGGTAGGTACCGACGATCCGGACAGGGCCCTGTAGCCTTTGCCAGTGTCGCATATGGCTGAGGATCTTCCTATCTCACCAACGGAGGATCTAAAGTCATATGGGGACCTGGTAAAGTGGATGGCGACCTCTCTTTCCCTTCCAGTGACACAGCCGCAACCCATCGTGGATGATACGATCTTTGACATCATGCAACGGGACACGTCTACGGCGGTTGCATTACCTGTGATGAAGGTGATCCTTCAGGCAGTAAAGGAGCCCTGGGCGAAGCCTGCCTCCACTCTGGTGTCATCGAGGAGATTGGACCATATGTACCGTGTCCAAGAGGCTGGGGCAAAATTCCTCTTCTCATATCCGAAGCCGAATTCTGTGGTTGTGTTATCATCCTCAAAGGCTCGCAAGATTCATTCTTCCTCACCAGATAAGGAAGGGAAGAAGCTGGATAATGTGGGGAGGAAATTTTACTTTGCAGGGGCTCTGCTGCGTGCATGGCTAGATACCAATACTTGGTATGGGATCAACTCACCCCCCTTCTGTCCTCCCTGAGCGAGGAGAAAATAGCAGCGGCAAAGAAGCTGCAGAAGGAGGGCTTTGCTGTAGCCAAGCAACAATTGGCTGCAGAAAAGCACATGGTGGACGTCTCTGCAAAAACAATTACGTCGGCCGTCTGCCTTCGACACCACTCCTAGCTGAGGTCAACAACCCTCCAGCAAGACACCAGGGCCTTCGTGGAGGATCTGCCTTTTGATGGAGAAGGCCTCTTCAGCACTACTACTAACACTGCTCTGCAAGAAATTGATAAGAGCATAAAGACCTCCAGGAACCTGGGTGTCCCTGCTCCTTCCAGAGTTCCCAAATCGAAACAGTGGCACAAGCCCTGTGTTAAGAAACCTTACCAGAAGTTCTCCCCGGAACAACAGTGGCAACCTCGCTCTGCTCAACCGGAAAGCAGGTCCCCATACAGGGGGAACAATAGGAACCGATATGCTTCTCAAACCACCAGCAAGTCCAAGGGCACTCGCCCCCAAAAGCAGGGCCTTTGACTTTCTCGTAGCACGTGTCACCGTCCCCACCCTCTCTTCATCCATCCACCTCCGCCCTTTCCTACAGGCCTGGGAGTCTATCTCAATGGACAGGTGGGCGCTTTCCATTGTAGCGGAAGGCTACAGAATAGACTTTGCTCAGATTCTGACCCAATCCGTGGTAATCACCACACCCCCTTCCCCACCTCTGCTGGCAGAGGTGAGCAACCTGCTACAGAAACAAGCCATAAAACGGGTCCCGATGGAGGCCAGGACGGGAGGCTTCTACTCTTGTTATTTCCTGGTTCCCAAACGGGATGTGGGTTTGAGACCAATCATGGACCTTCGGAATCTCAACAAGTTTATTCTGTACCAGAAGTTCAGAATGTCCACTCTGCAAACAATCCTGCCCCTCATCAACCAAGGGGACTGGATGGCAACGCTGGACCTCAAGGATGCCTACTTTCACATCAGCATCCATCCTGCATTCAGACCTTTCCTTCGGTTTGCAGTAGGTTCTCAACACTTCCAGTTCAAAGCCCTTCCATTCGGTCTGTCCACTGCACCTCAGGTGTTTACGAAAATGATGAGCATTATGGCTGCTCACCTCTGGCTTCAAGGGATAGTCGTCTTCCCATACATCAACGACTGGCTCCTTGTGGCGGAATCGAAAGAGAGCTTGTCAGAGCATATTGCCACCACTCTTCGTCTCCTCACCCTGGGGTTGCAAGTCAATTTGGAGAAATCACATCTTACTCCATCATGGACAGTTCAGTTCATAGGGGCTTTGCTGTATACAAACCTGCATCGAGCCTTTCTGCCTCAGCAGAGAGCGATGGACATCATCAACCTTGTAGAACTTCTACAAAGTCGGAAGTGGGGCACGGCGCAACAGTTGCAGCGGATGCTGGGGCTGATGGCGGCAACTACAAGTGTGCTTCTTTTTGCCAAGTTGAGGATGAGAGGCTTACAACTCTGGTTTCTTCATCATTTTCGACCATTGAGAGACTCTCCTCGGAAGAGGTTTGTGATTCCACTTCTGACACTCCAAACGCTGCAGTGGTGGAAATCAAAGGACAATATTTGTCAGGGCGCTCCATTCCATTTACCTGCACCAACAGTGACAATCACAACAGATGCGTCTTTGTGGGGTTGGGGGGCTCACATGGATGTTCTGTGTGTAGGGGGCCCTTGGCCTTCCCAATTGACTCACTGTCACATAAACTACCTGGAACTGATGGCAGTTCACTTTGCTCTGCGATCTTTCCGCCCCATGGTGGTGGGGAAGGTGGTTGCCCTGCTGATAGACAATACCACTGCCCTGTGCTACATCAACAGGCAGGGAGGGATGGTCTCTCGACGACTCTGTATGCTGGCTCTGGAACTGTGGTCGGAGTGCCTGGCCCACAGCATTTTCGTGAAGGCTGCACATCTCCCAGGGGTGCTCAATCTGCAAGCAGACTCTCTCAGCAGGGGTGCTGCCTCGCCGCACGAGTGGGAGATACCGTGGCACTTCCTGCAACCGTTTTTTCAACTCTGGGGGTATCCCCAGGTGGACATTTTTGCTATGGCCGAGAACTGGAAGTGTCCTCTGTTTTGCTCCAGAGGGGGTTCAGATCCAGAGTTGCTGGGAGATGGTCTGTGTCACGAGCTGGGGCCAGGCCAGGCGAAGTCCAGGGGCAGTCCAAGGTCTGTAACCGGTGAGCAAGAGTGTCCAAGGTGCCAAAGCCAAATCGTTGTCCAGGTATCGTAGGTCAGAGGTTCAGAAGCTGTAGTCAGGGGGTCCAGAAGTCAAGCCAAGGTCAGGAGGTCCAAAGTCAAAAGCCGAAGTGGATGCTAGGACGTCAGGTAGATGACTAGTTGCTTCCACAAAGCCTCCTCCCAAAGCCTACAGCTATATAGCCCTCTGCTGGCTGTTGCCCATTTGGGCTTATTGCTGGCTCAGAGAGGCAGCCAGGATCCTGTTGCAACTCAAGCATCCTTGCTCTTAGAAGGGCCAGAATCCTCTCAAAACTCAGGGCTCAGGGAGCGTCTTGCTTGTGAGCGTGCCGCCCTCCTCCGATCCCTGAGGTCCTGACGGAGGCGGTCACGTACACGCGCCACCCGAGAGGGCGAGGCAGGGGGGCTGGGATCTTCTCCAGCAGGAGGCAGGGGCACTGGTGCAGGTGGCAGGGGCACAGTTTCTGCTGCAGGCTCAACTTCCTCTACAGGGTCCCCAGCACCCATGACACTATCCCCCCCCCCAGGGCCCCCCTCCGTCGAGGGGCCTGGGAGGTCGGGGTGGTCGTTGTGGAACCGTTGCACCAAGTCCGGGGCATGAAGATTGTCCACGGGCTCCCAAGACCGGTCTTCTGGGCCGTATCCCTCCCAGTCCACAAGGTACTGGAGGCCTCCACGATGGTACCGGGAGTCCAGGATCTGGCGCACCTCGTATTCTTCTTCATCATCCACCAACACTGGTGGTGGTGGCGGTGGAGAAGGAGGCCGAGCTGGGTCAGGGCGTGCAGCTGGAACAAGGAGGGAGCGATGGAACACGGGGTGAATGCGGAGGTGGGGTGGCAACTGGAGCCTGAAGGCGACGGGGTTTATTTGTTCTAAGACAGGGTAGGGTCCAATGAACCGCGCATCCAGCTTGTGAGACCGACCAGGCCGGCGCAGGTAGCGAGTTGAGAGCCACACCTGATCCCCCGGCTGGATTGGGGGGCCTTCCTGCCTCTTCCGGTCCGCAGCTAGTTTATAGGCTTCCTTGGCCCGCTGTAGCTGCTCTCGGAGCAAGTCTTGGCTGGCGCGGAGTTCTTGCAGGTAGGCCTCAACGGCGGGGACATTCGTGGGTGGCAGGATCGCCGGGAAGAACCGAGGGTGGTACCCGTAGGTTGCAGCAAACGGGGTCATTTGGGTGGAGGAATGGACCGCGTTGTTGTATGCAAATTCCGCTAGAGGCAACAGAGTGGTCCAGTCGTCCTGCTGGTAGCAGGTGTAACAGCGGAGATATTGCTCTAGCGTGGCATTGGTGCGCTCTGTCTGACCATCTGTCTGTGGGTGGTAAGCTGAGGACAGGTGCACTCGAGTCCCCAGGCTGGAATGGAGGGCTTGCCAGAACCGAGAGGAGAACTGGGGGCCCCGGTCTGAGATCAGGTGGGCTGGGAGTCCGTGCAGACGAAAGATGTGTTGCAGGTAGAGCTGGGCTGTCTCCTGAGCTGTGGGAAGTTTCGGGCACGGAATGAAGTGGGCCATCTTGGTAAATAGGTCGACGACCACCAAGATGCACGTCTGACCCTTGGATCGTGGAAGTTCCGTGATGAAGTCCATCGAGATGGTATCCCAGGGTCCTGAGGGTGTGGGCAAGGGCTGTAACAACCCCGAGGGTTTGGCTGGGACGTCTTTGGCCCGTCGGCAGACGTCACAGGAGCTGACATAACGGGCAACATCGGAGCGAACTCGTGGCCACCAGAATTCCCGTGTCAGCAAGTGGGTGGTCTTATGTTGTCCAAAGTGCCCAGCGGGTAACGCGTCGTGGGTCATGCGTAGTACTTCTGCCCGCAAGGGCCCGGGCGGCACATAGAGGCGTTCGTGGTGTAGCAAGAGGCCGCCTCGAGTCGTGAACTCGCCTGTTGAGCCATCTTGGAGTGCCTGGAGGTGTTGCTGGACCCAGGGATCATTGGCCTGGCTAGCACGAATGTCCTCCACGAGTGCTGGTGAAGTGGAGGTGGCTGCAAACACTGAGGGTGGCAGGATGGGAGCAGCAGGCACGGTCTCAGTCGAAGCAGGAGCGTATTCCGGTTTCCGCGAGAGCGCATCGGCTTTCCGGTTCTGGGTATGGGGGATGTAGGTGATCTTGAAGTCAAAGCGGGAGAAGAATAGGGACCACCGGATCTGGCGCTGGTTGAGACGGCGGGTGGTCTGGAGATGCTCCAAGTTCCGGTGGTCGGTGAGCACTTGGACAGGGTGGCGAGCCCCTTCAAGGTAATGTCTCCAAACCTCAAAAGCCACCTTGATCGCGAGCAACTCCCTCTCCCAGATGGTGTAGTTCCTCTCTGCCGCAGTGAGCTGGCGTGAGTAATAGGCGCAGGGCTGGAGTGGCAGGGACGGCTCCTCGCGCTGGGACAGCACTGCTCCCAGGGCCACGTTGGAGGCATCAGCTTCCACCGTAAAGGGAAGCTGGGGGTCGGGGTATCTCAGGAGTGGCCTGGTGGCGAAGCGGGTCTTCAGGGTGGAGAAAGCGTTATCGGCCTCTGGGGACCAGTGGAAAGGTTCTTTGGGGCGTAGTAGTTGAGTCAGGGGTGTTGTCAGAGATGCATAGGCTGGGATGAATTGCCGATAGTAGTTGGCAAAACCAAGGAACCGCTGCAGGTCTTTGCGATTCTGAGGGGCCTGCCAGGTCAGGACCGCTTCCACCTTCTTCAGGTCCATGAGGATTCCCTGTGGTGACACAATGTGACCAAGGAACTCGACGGAGCGCAGGTCAAAGTCGCACTTCTCCAGCTTGGCGTAGAGGCCATGGGTTCGTAGGCGCTGTAGGACCTGGCGGACGTGCTCGGCGTGCTGGGCAGGATTGCGGGAGTAAATTAGAATGTCATCCAGGTATATGATCGCGAAGCAGTCGAGCAGGTCCCGGAATACCGCATTCATGAACCTCTGGAAGACAGCGGGGGCGTTGGTCAATCCGAAGGGCATCACCAGGTGCTCGTACTGCCCGTATCGGGTCCCAAACGCGGTCTTCCATTCGTCTCCGGGCCGTATGCGCACCAAATTGTACACTCCGCGGAGGTCCAGCTTGGTGTAGATTTGGGCCCCCTTTAAACGATCCAAGAGTTCAGGGATCAGTGGTAGAGGGTACCGGTCGCGGATGGTGATCTTGTTCAGGGCCCGGTAGTCATTGCACAGCCGGAGCTCCCCGCTTTTCTTCTTCACGAAGAGGACTGGAGCAGACAGGGGAGAAGTTGAGGGTCGGATGAATCCGCGCTTCAGGTTCTTGTCCAGGTAGTCTCGCAAAGCTGCCAACTCAGGCTCCGACATTGGGTACAGACGCCCCACCGGGAGTGGTGCCCCAGGTACCAAATCAATGGCACAGTCATAGGGTCGGTGAGGGGGAAGCTGATCTGCTCCTGTCTCTTCAAAGACATCGGCGAAATCTGCATACTTCTGAGGGAGCTGAGGACCACCACTCGGGATGCCGGCTGCTAGAGTGGTGGGAGGAGTCAGATGGGGGCATGGGTCTCGGAAGCGTAGTTCTTGCTGAGCCCAGTCCACGATGGGGTTGTGCAGCTTCAGCCAGGAAAGGCCTAGAATCAGCGGGAAGCGAGGCATGCGGGCGACATCAAACTGCAGCTGTTCTTGGTGCTGCTGGACGTGGAAGGTGATGGGACAGGTCTCCTGGGTGACGGGGCCAGAACGGAGGAGGCGCCCGTCAATAGCCTCCACCAGCGTCGGAATCTCTTTTGGCTGCACTGGGATCTGGTGCTGCTTTACAAAGGCGGCATCTACGAAACAGTGGGCCGCTCCCGAGTCCAGCATGGCATACACGAACAGCCAGCGTCCATCGGGCAGATGGAGTTTGACTGGTAGCAGGAACGGGCCCGGGGTATCAGCCTGTTGTTCGGAGGACCCAGCTAGTCGCCCCAGGCTGGAGGGTCCACTTACGCCTGGGGCTGGCCTTTTGGCGGCGGTGGCAATGTAGGTCTGGGTATTCGATGTTTAGCAGGGCAGCCAGAGGCATAGTGGCCTGCCGTGCCGCAGTAGAGGCACAGGTTCTGCGTGCGGCGTCTGGCCTTTTCTTCTGGAGTCAGGCGGGGTCGAGCAGCTCCAAGCTGCATAGGCTCACCCTCGTCTCTGGTACTAGCTGGGGATGGGAGAGGAGCCAAGTGGCATGGCGCAGGGAGCTGGCGCCCTCGGGTCTTGGCTTGGCGGCGACTTTCCAGGCGGCCATCGATGCGGAGGCAGAGGGTGATAAGTTCCTGGAGCGTGGGGGGCCGCTCCACCCTGGCCAGTTCGTCCAGGACTTCCTCTGCCAACCCCTCGGTAAACTGGTCCATCTGAGCAGCCTCATTCCACGCCAAGTCTTGGGCCAGGAGCTTGAATTCGGTGGCATACTGAGCCACCGAGGACTGGCCTTGTTTCAGGGCCCTGATTTTCCGGTTGGCTGTGGCTGCTTGGACTGGGTTGGAGAAGGCAGCAGACAGGTGGGCCTCAAACCCCTGGTAATCAGTCAGTAGGGGAGAGGACCCAACCAGTAGGGGTGTGGCCCACTTGGCCGCCTGCTCCTTTAACAGACTAATGATAAAACACACCTTCGTCTTGTCATTGGGGAAGTCCCGTGCTCTTAGTTCAAAGTACAGCTGACACTGTGCCAGGAACGCAGGAAATTCTTCCACAGCACCCCCAAATCTGTCAGGTGGGGGAACTGGGCACTTGGCTGGAGCACTGGCTGCAGGCTGTTGCTGCAAGTGCACTACTGCCTGTGTCAGCTGCTGTACCTGGGCTTGGAGGGCAGCCAGTAGTCCTGCGGTTCCACTTGCTTCAGCATCCATCCTGTGGAATGGGTGTTTGTGTGGGTGGAAGCAATCTGTCACGAGCTGGGGCCAGGCCAGGCGAAGTCCAGGGGCAGTCCAAGGTCTGTAACCGGTGAGCAAGAGTGTCCAAGGTGCCAAAGCCAAATCGTTGTCCAGGTATCGTAGGTCAGAGGTTCAGAAGCCGTAGTCAGGGGGTCCAGAAGTCAAGCCAAGGTCAGGAGGTCCAAAGTCAAAAGCCGAAGTGGATGCTAGGACGTCAGGTAGATGACTAGTTGCTTCCACAAAGCCTCCTCCCAAAGCCTACAGCTATATAGCCCTCTGCTGGCTGTTGCCCATTTGGGCTTATTGCTGGCTCAGAGAGGCAGCCAGGATCCTGTTGCAACTCAAGCATCCTTGCTCTTAGAAGGGCCAGAATCCTCTCAAAACTCAGGGCTCAGGGAGCGTCTTGCTTGTGAGCGTGCCGCCCTCCTCCGATCCCTGAGGTCCTGACGGAGGCGGTCACGTACACGCGCCACCCGAGAGGGCGAGGCAGGGGGGCTGGGATCTTCTCCAGCAGGAGGCAGGGGCACTGGTGCAGGTGGCAGGGGCACAGTTTCTGCTGCAGGCTCAACTTCCTCTACAGGGTCCCCAGCACCCATGACAGTCTGTTGTTCCCGTGGGAAGACCGGTTCCTATATTTGTTCCCACCCCTGCCACTTTTGACAAGGGTGGTCAACAAGATCGCAAGAGAGAGGCCATGCTGCATCCTGGTGGCTCCATGGTGGCCTCGACAGAACTGGTTCCCGATCCTGCTCCAGCTGGCGAGGGGGATCTTCTACCAGTTTCCGGCGGAGCCAGATCTTCTGTCAGCTCAGGGCGGTCACGTACTCCATCACAATGTGACCCACCTGAAGCTGACGGCGTGGTTCATCAACCCTGCGAGTTCTCCAGCAGGGTCCAACATGTTTTTCTGAATAGTAGGAAGATATCTACCCTCACTTCTTATGATAGGAAGTGGCGGAAGTTTCTCCAGTTTGTAGTTGATCATACAGTTACGCCCCAGAGGGTGGGACTGTCGGTTGTTTTTGAGTTTTTGCTATTGTTGGTGGATGCTGACCTTGTTTTTTCTTCCATCAAAGTTTACCTGGCTGCTGTATCTGCATTTCATGAGCCAGTGGAAGGGTATTTAGTTTTTTCACACCCTCATTCTAAGAGGTTTTTGAAAGGTTTGCTTAGGCTTCATCCTCCTTCGAGATCACCCCCACAGTTGTGGGATTTGACTTTGGTGTTGGACATGCTGACTAGACGCCCTTTTGAGCCCATGGCCACATGTTTGTTACAGCTTCTCTCTTGGAAGACTGCTTTTTTGGTAGCCATCACATCAGCACGCCATGCAGGGGAGCTCACGGCTATGCGGTGTGACTACCCGTATTTAGTTTTTCAGGAATCTGGAGTGTCGTTGGCTCCTGATATTTCTTTCCTCCCCAAGGTGGTTTCTCAGTTCCACCTCAACTTAGAAGTATGGTTACCTACCTTTTTTCCTACACCTTCCTCGGAGGAGGAACATAGGCTGCATGCTTTAGATGTGAAGCATGCTTTATTGTTTTATTTAAGTCGCTCTAAGAGTTTTTGTAAGGACCAGCATCTTTTTGTTTCATATGCTGCTGCTAAGTTGGGTTCCAGGATCTCGTCTCAGTGGCTCTCCAACTGGCTCACTGAGACTATTAAACTGTGTTATTTGTTGGCTAAGAAGCCGTTGCCTGGGCCTATTCGCAGACATTCTACGGGAGTGATGGCGACGTCGGTGGCATTCCTGAAAGGCGTGTCTCTGACAGATGTTTGCAAGGCTGCCACCTGGTCCTCTCTGCATGCCTTTATGAAGCGCTATGCGCTGGATGTGCATGCTCAACAGAGGACTCGTTTGGGAACTGCGGTGCTGCAAGCTGTTTCTTCCGGTTGACCGTCTTCCCACCTCCAGGTATGTTTTGCTTGCTAATCTCCGATGAGCGTGAAGCACAGAGACCACGAAGAAGATAGACAGGTTGCTTACCTGTAACTGTAGATCTTCGAGTGGTCATCTGTGCATTCACACTACTCACCCTCTTTCCCCACTGCTGATGGTCTCCCTCCAGTAGGGGCTTCCAGTGGTCAGGAAGGAACTGGTGGGATCCTCGCTCTGGTGCTGGTGAGCATGTGCATTGGGATGCCTGCGCATGCCCACTGGCGCTGAGCGCGAAAAAATCCCGGGCTTTTTAGGTACCGATTTGGCGATCAGCGCAGGCGCTCTATCCCATGAGTGTGAATGCACAGGTGACCACTCGAAGATCTACAGTTACAGGTAAGCAACCTGTCTTTTCTGTGTGCAAAGCATATGGTCTTCTAGTCTCCTATGATCATTCCATCCATAGCAGTAATAATGGTAAACTATGAGGAAAGCTTCTTGGATCTGAGAGCTATCTTAATGTTCATGTGGTCAGATTAACAATTCTAACTAGGCTAAAACAAATAAAATGGATTTTAATATGGATAAGTGTAAAGTTCTACATTTAGGTAGGAAAAATCAAATGTATAATTATAGGATGGGGGAGACTTGTCTTAGCAGTAGTATGAATGAAAAGGATCTAGGGGTCTTAGTGGACCATACACTGAACATGAGTCAGCAGTGTGATATGGTAGCTAAAAAGGCAAATTCAATTTTGGCTGTATCAACAAAAGTATAGTATCCAAATCATGTGAAGTGATGGTATTGCTTTCCTTTGTTCTGGTTAGACATCTTCTAGCATATTGTGTTCAGTTTTGAGCACCGCAATTTAAGAAGGATATAGACAAGCTAGAATATGTCTAGAGGAGGGTAGTAAAGATGGTGATGGGTCTGGAGACCAAGTCCTATGAGGAAAGGTTGAAGGAGGTGGGTATGTTTAGCCTGGAGAAGAGACAACTGAAGAGTGATATGATCACCATCTTCAAGTACTTGAAGGACTCTCATATAAAGGATGGTGTGGAAATCAGATCAGAATTAATGGGTTGAAATTAAATCAAAAGTGTTTGCCTAAACAATAGAAAGAACTTCCTGACAGAGTGGTTCCTTAGTGGAACAGGCTTCCTTGGGAGGTCGTGGGCTCTCCTTTATTGGAGATTTTTAAACAGAGGCTAGATAGTCATCTGACAGCTATGCTGATTCTGTGGATTTAGGCAGATCATGAGAAGGCATGCAGGAAGGATTGTATCAGTGCTTAATTCTTGTGGTCCTTTCTTACATGCCCAGGGAAATGCTGTTTGCCACTTCAGGGTCAGGCAGCAATTTTTCTACAGGCCAGTTTTGCCTGGGATACTGGAGGGTTTGGGGTTTTTTTTAATAATCTAGGCATGGAGGAGGTGTCACTGGGTGGGCGGGGGAAGGTATTTGTGAATTTCCTGCATTGTGCAGGGTGTTGGACTAGATGATGCTGGAGATCTCTTCCAACTCTGATTGCGCATGTCAGTAGCTACTTCTGTGGTCATCTGAGAATTGCACTCAGCTGACTGAACAAGTGAGGCATATGGACTGAAATATTTTTGTTTTCTATTTAAGCCACCAATGATTGGCATGATTGTATGTCAGCAGGAAGACTGGTTTTTTAAAAAAACCTGTAGGCTAGACTAACTTTTATTGGCTAACTAGCAAGGCTGCTTAACCCTTCCGAGCATGCATAAAATACCTACTTGTAACAGAAATTAATTTTTCCTAAAGATGTGCATTTCTATGATTTATGTTTTGACAAAGAGTTACTCAAATATTGTAAATTTGTGTCTTGTTTCTAAGCAGCATTGTGTAACTCAGGAAAAATACTGAAACTGTCCTTTTTAATCACAGAGTATATAGTCTGAAATATAGTTTTTGATTACACTGAGGTAAACATGCTGAGTACTTTAACTACTATGCCATTTTCTAAATATATAGTTTTCTTCTAAGTTACAGCACAAATAGCACTTCCTGGGAAAGTGAAATAAGCAGTTCTAAAACCTGTCCTCTGAGTTTTATAAAAAGATAGCTATAAACCAGAGACCTGCAACAGATAACTCCAGGGTGTGCATACCATGTGCCCAGAATACCCTGATATAAAAAAGGATTAATTAAAAATATACTAAGTTATCTCCCCCAGCTTGTCACCACATTTTGTTCTGCCCTAGAAACAGAACATGGATGAGAAAGAACACCAAAGATGGGGCTGTCAGCTAAGCAGCACAGAGAAGAATCCTATGGAATGTGTTTTTGGTTTTTTTTGCAGTCTTTTCCTAGGCCTTTGCCATCTTTTCCTTCTCTCTACAGCTTGTCCACTTCTAAGCACAATGTTTAAAATGTTGCCTCTCTCTTAATTAAATTATCCACTGACAGGAAGGCAATAAGTGTTTATCCATTCAGACTTACTGAGGAACTTCATGCAAACAGCAATAGATAGAATTAGGATTTGGTCTCAAAAACCAGGAAAAGGCACTGCAATTGTATCTTTAGAGGCACCAAACTGTCACAAGCACCCCTTCATCTAGCTATAGAATTGCAGTAATCCTACCCCATTATTATACTCCTATATAACAGAGTTAGAATTTGAAACCATTCTTAAGTACAGGTATAGTTAAGCATTCTTTTATACTATCTCAGCCCTACTGTCATTTTGTGTAGCCTAATCTATTTCAATTTTTCCCTCTTAAAAAAGAAAAGGAAAGGAAAAGGTTATATTAGCATAGGTCTTCGATGACTAATGACTAAGAGGTAGTGTTGCCCACAAGGGGTTGAAGAAGGCCAGTCAAGTGTTTGGCTATGGCATAGGTAGGTGAGCCGAATCATCAAGAATCTTACAACACGCTAAACCTCCAAAAAGCAACCTCATCCTTGCAGAAAGATCAGCTCTGAAAACCCTCAACACTGATAAGGACGTACTGGTTCTTGCAGCGGATAAGGGGAACGCCACAGTTATTCTCAATACAGAAGACTACCATAACAAAATTCAGGACCTTCTCAAGCCAGATACATACAGGAGATTTCGCTGCAACCCCACCACAAGAATACTTCGGAAAACAAATCTGTTCATCAAAGGCTCTTCAATACCGATTGAGGATCAACGCCTGCTCAGAAAGTCTGAAGCTCTGCCCCCAAGACTGTATGGCCTCCCTAAGATCCACAAACCCAATGTTCCTCTTCGACCGATAGTCACCGCCATCTGCTCACCTACCTACGCCATAGCCAAACACTTGACCCCTTGTGGGCAACACTACCTCTTACATCAGGGACTCATCACATTTTTTGGAAAAAATCAAACCCCTAAAACTTCAACCCAGCGATCTTTTAGTAAGCTTCGATGTCGTCTCATTGTTCACTATGGTTCCCGTCAAAGAAACCCTTGTTCAACTACAACACATCTTTCCTGATGACATCACTGCCCTATTCCACCATGTGCTCACCACTACCTACTTCCAATGGAACAATAACTTTTATGAACAGATCGATGGAGTTGCCATGGGAAGCCCCCTTAGCCCTGTCATCGCTAACTTTTACATGGAAACCTTCAAAGATACAGCACTAAGATCTGCCCTCCTAAAACCACGTTGCTGGCTCCGATATGTGGATGATGTTTTTGCCATCTGGAGTCATGGAGAGGCTGCTTTGAATAACTTTCTCCTTCATCTGAATTCAGTCCATCCTCGTATCCAGTTTACCGTGGAGAAAGAAAACAATGGTCAACTTGCCTTTCTTGACGTCCTCATTACCAGGAAAGATGACGGAAAACTCGGCCACACTGTATTCAGGAAACCCACACACACTGACCGCTATCTAAATAAGAATTCCAATCATCATCCTCACCAAAAACGTACAGTTGTAAAAACCCTCATCCACCGCGCATCATGCATCTGTGAACCAAGCCAACTCCAGCAGGAACTACACCACCTCAACCAGTCACTGCAGGCCAATGGATACTCCCTACAAGAAATTAGAAGAGCCCTCCATCCCAAGAGACCATCCACACCAAATCCCGAGCCACACACAAATGTAGGTACAGCCTTCCTGCCCGACATAAAATCTGTCACTGACCGCATTGGCAAAATTCTCAAACGCCACAATGTTGACACAGTCTTCAAACCCACACAACAGATCCGCCACATGCTGTGCTCGGCCAAAGATATGAGAGATCCACTTTCAACCCCTGGAGTCTACAAAATACCCTGCTCCTGTGGTGCAGTCTACATTGGCACTACCCAACGCAGTATCAACACCCGCCTCACCGAGCACAAGACACACTGTCGCTTGTTTCAGCCAGAAAAATCAGCTGTAGCTGAACATGCACTTCAAGAAGGAGACCACGTCATCCACTTTGAAAGAACTGAAGTCCTTTCTACAGCCTCACATTATCATACCCGCCTGAACAGAGAAGGTATTGAGATTTACAAACACCAGCACAACTTTAACAGAAAGGAAGAAGGCATTTCCATCCACCAATCTTGGTATCCAGCTCTGCAAAACACCCTACAGACTATAAATTGCAGAAATTCACAGAACAACCAGCACATTCCACAGAACAATCAGCACAGTCAACAACCATCTTCCTTATCTTCACACCCCTTCCAACACTCCCAGCAATTAACACAGAACAATGGTCACATTCAACAGCCAGTTTCCTTATCACTACCCTTCCAGGAAGCCCCACCAAACAATGGGCACATCCACAAACCTATTGCCCTTTCACCACACCCCCTCCAGCCTAGAAATAGCAGTTCTCCAGCAGCCCTGGCCTCACTCAATGCACAGCAGCCAAGAAGGTCAGAGCGCCTGCTCCGGCTGCAAGCCACTGAGGATGTTCTCTGTAGCCGAGAACGAAATGTCTGGAAGAAAAACTTTCTCCAGTAGAACACGGCACTTGAGCCTGAAAGATTCTACAAACCCTAATGATGTTACCAGCCGTGAAAACCCGAAATCTTTGATAATTTTAATTGAATTAGGGTCTCACATGTCCACGTGATCAGACACTGTTCCTCTTACACTGTGATACTGAAAATCTTTTGCAAGAAGGCAATTGTTAGAGGGTCTGCCTGTAAATCTTAGTCCAGAATAGAAAGGAAGGAAGTGGTCAGAACAGCTGCTTGCATCCTTTTTTTGTCTTAGCTTCCTGTTATCCAGATGCCAAGCACATATTTCCCCTTCAGTTTTGTTAATTTGTAAAGGACAAGAGGAGGTTAAATCCTTCTGCCCTTTGTCCTCTGTTTCTGTGCTGAGGTGGCAGTTTATTCAGATCCTCATTGACTTCCTTTGTTCCCTTCCAAACTGAGAAATAAGCTAAACGAACTATTAGCGTGTCTTAAAGCTTAGGGCTTCCAGCCCAAATTACATTTTTTTAAGAACAAAAATACAATTTCTTTTTTTAAAAGGCTCCCATTCAGGTTGCATGTCTGGAAGGTAATAGGGTTTCTCTTTGGTGAAATTAGTCGTCGAAGACCTATGTTAATACAGCCTTTTCCTTTTCTTTTCTTTTTTAAGAGGGAAAAATTGAAATAGATTAGGCTACACAAAATGACAGTAGGGCTGAGATAGTATAAAATACTTAACTATACCTGTACTTAAGAATGGTTTCAAATTCTAACTCTGTTATATAGGAGTATAATAATGGGGTAGGATTACTGCAATTCCATGTGAAATCTACAAACCTGACTGTCAGTAGACCACCTTCCACGCCTCCAGTCTTGATGAATCATCACATGTCAGCCCTACAACTAGGGCACTTTTGAATACATAAATAGGAGTTACACACTATGCCTTTTACTGGATTCTTCCCTACCAGCAGCCTGCCTTGTGGAGAAATAAAGACTAATGCTCTAATCTAATAGCTGTGCCAGGTCTTGCAAATTGTTGTGTGTCATACTATTTCCATTTCTTGGAAATATGCTTTCGTTTTCTAGTTGATGTGGCTTCAGAGGAAAGAGGAATGGTATGCTGGTGGCCAGAATCCAAACCATGTGCCTGTTTTCCACACACTCAAATGAACTTTGAAGACATTACCAGAGATCAGCTCTCTACATCACATAGCAAACTGCTGTTGAAACTCAGTAGAGTTTCCCAAAGCAGTAAGTGACATGGCACGGTACTAGTCTAAAGGACCAGGATAAAAAATCCCATTGGGCTCTTCCCAAACCTGCCTAGTACTGTTCTCTGTATTCTCACCCATGTTTACTTCAGACATTTATTTTAAAAGCCTAATTGCTAATATTCAACCTTTTAACATTTTTTCAAACCCTTTATATTATGTATCATATTACTGTCTGAACAAATTTTAAAAACAGTATTTTTGAAGCTTACTGGATCTATGCAGCAGTAGTAGACAGTTTTGGGTCTCTACTGATATGGACTATATCTTTGCCACTGCAGCCCCCCCCCCCCCTCCCCAAAATGCATATTTAATGTAAGATTTCACAAAATCACCTGGTGTGGCCTCCAGCTCTTTTCATCCTTCTCCCTTTGGCAATTCAGGCAAAGAGAACATGCAAGCTGACAAACAGGAATGGTGTTTACACACCTGACGCTCTCAATAATACTGAGCATCTTGAAAGCCTTTGATAAATCATGTCTCATTGAGCAGATGTTACACTCCCTCTTTGTAAAACTAAAGCAATAGGAATGACCATCAGTGAGCAGACTTAGGTGAGCAGTCCTGTTAGTCTGAAGCAGCAAAACAATGTTTGATCCCAGTGGCACCTTTAAGACTAACAAAATTCAAGGTATAAGCTTTTGTAATGCATGCACACGTCTTCAGATACAGACTTGAAATCGGAGCAGACTTGTAATTGGAAGAAACGTAATTGGATAAAGTAATGAAATGACAAAATAGCAATTACAAATATGAAAACCCTGTAAATGTTAGATGTTATAGCATCATTTGAATTGTTTTCTCATTTTTTAAAAAAATTTCTGAAGAACATTTCTGCCTTGTTTAATAAAACTAGTAATGTTATGGGTTTGTTAAGGAAGCCAATGGGGGAAAAAATCCAATATGATGTTGAAAATCTAGAAATACATTGCACATTCTGAAATGTTAATTTCTGACACTGACATTCTATCCTTTTCCTGAAATGATTGTAACATGAATTTAATAATAAACGTTTCCTATGTGGATTAATGTTCTCCAGTGGTTAATGTTCTCTCACTCTTTTTCATTTGCAGTAAAATACGACCTTAATAACCCTGCAAAACATGCCAAGCTGGACTTCCTCAATAACCTTGCAACTGGACTGGTGTTCATTATAGTGGTTGTGAATATTTTTATTACAGCTTTTGGAGTGCAGAAGCCCTCGTCCTCAAAAGCATAGTAGTGCAAAGGTAAGTTACGATCCATCAAATAACCCTCAAGCACAGGGCCATTTCCCACATGGGAAAATTATAAAATCATTAACAGCAGAGATATACAGTAGCAATGGAAATTTAGAAAATCCAGAAATTCCAAATATCTGGAACATCATTAAAATCAATAGGAATAGCCACTTTCCACTTTCAAAAATAACACAAAGGCAAACCACTTTTTTACAAGGTCTCCTTCAGCCCTCTGACCCTTTCCTAGTACCTATGCCACCCATTGATATTTGAGAATATGTGACAGGTACACACAGCAACAACCACTGTTGCCAAGCAGTAGTGCCAGGCATTAAGAAAATGACTGCAACCTGGATATGAACCATTAACGTTGCAAATACCAGCAGCACAGCACTGGGCATGGCTCAGTAGAACAGAGGATAGGTGGTACTGGGGAGAGGGCAAATACCCTGGGTAACATTGACATGCAGACTGCAGCAGCAGACAGACAGAGTTGGCCAGGTAGTAGCTAAACAACAGCACTGGCCACAGCACAGTCAAATGAGCGAGCCAACAAAGTTCTGGAGGAGCAGCTAGAAGAAGGGAAAGGATAACAGGCAGCATGGCATACTGTGGACTGGAGTGTGCCATTTTCTTATTCAGCAGTCTTTCAGGGAAGCCCAGCAATATTCCTTCAGTTTTCCCTATATTGCAGCTTTCTTTACCATGCCCATGTTTCATACTGCTGGCATTTCCCCCCTCTAAAAACAACAGTATTTGGTTCTGGTGGAACAGAATGCAGATACTTCCTTTTAAAAAAAGAAGTAAAAATCACACATACATAGACAAAATCTATTATCTAAATCTCTCTATCCATATTTATTTAACAAACCATATATTTATGTCTGATATATCCTAAAAGAAGCCTAAATATTATATAACATTTCCCTATTATTCTACAAATGTGTTTATGTTCAACGTATGTATGTTCATCTATTTTATGTCTAACTAGAAATAAGGCCTGTTGTGGAGAAAAATACAACAGGCTCTAGAAAAGAGGCTCAGGGTGAGTGCCCCTTCTTGCTGTCTTTCCACCCACTCAAGGCAGTCGTTTTCTATAGGGGAATTTATTTGACTTCAGCCTTCCATCTCCTCTCTATTCCCTGCAGCCTCTTTCTAGGAAAAGTACAGTCTTTCTCCACAGTGGGGACCAAAGCAGCTAATATCATTCTCCTTTCCCCCTTTTGATCTGCACAACAACTCTGTGAGGTAGGGTAGGTTGAAACTCTGTGACTGGTCTGAAATCACAGTGTGGACCAAAGCAGGAGGGAAGCGTCCTCACAACAGATCTCTCTCCCCCTGGAGAAAATAACAGCTTTGGAAGGTGGACTTTATGACATTATATTCAGCTGAGACCTCTCTTCTCCCCAAACCACAAAATCTCCTCTCCCCTCCGCAAACCACAGCTAATGCCAGTGGCCCAATCTTCGTCTGTCCTGGAGCTGGCAGTGGATGAGAGAGAGGAGCAGAATCAGCTAATGCTACCACCCTAGAGCTAAACAGAGTAACATAAAAAGGTAGAGCAGGAGGAGAAAGCCACACAGGCGTTCACGTTAAATCAACCTCAAATACTTAGAAATTCAATTATTTATATAGCAAATTATTCATAGAAAATACAGTGTATCACAAAGTGCAAAGAAAAACTACTCCCGAAACAACCATTCCTATACTGATATCCAACGATCTGTTTCTTGAAATTGGAGTCGGGAAGTAGTGTGCAATGCCGTGGAAACACATTCCAATGCTCCAGTTCTTCTCTGTTAGCCAATATCTGGATGGAATGCAGCAAGGCAATAAGATGCAACAGGGATGCGCTAAATGCCCTGTTTTACGCGAGGCTTCAACGAGCTTCGGAAATGACTAAAACAATTCATATTGGAGACCAACGCTCCTACATTCGACGGACAAATGACGGCCAGAATGTAATTAGCTCAAAGTCACCCAGTAAGTTTTATGACAAAGCAGCTATTTGAACCTGAATTTTTCAGGTCCTGCTCCTAAATACTACACCAGACTGACTCTTTTAATTTTCTGCTTGTTTTTCATCCTCTCTTTCTTTTCTCTCTGAAAAAAGAAACCTCTTAAACAACAGTAGTCAAGTAAATGGCTTGGTCACTGTTAGGAGGCCTAGGGGCAGATGGGGTATGTGTGACAGCATCACATCACTTGTGAAACCATAGAGCTTTTGGTGATCCCTAGAATGGACTGAAGTAACTTCTGGGTTTTCCCTGGAAGTGACATCATACCATTTTCAGCCCAGCAGCCATTTAAATTTTTTTCTCCCAGTGCCTGTCTGTGTGGTGATGGGAATTGGGGGGGGGGGGGGGGGGGTTGTCAGTCCCAAACCCATCTGAGGTCAGCACATGACCAGTTAGTTTAATGCCACTGTTGTCCTACTATTTTACACGCAGCATAGAATGACATTTTCTGGGACTTCATAGAAATGATATTTAACACAGTCTTTTAAATGTTCCTCCATTCACCTTCTGATACATTGAAATTTTGACCTCTGCAGGTAATTGCTGTACATGGACTGTTTTCTCTCGGATGCAACGTATGAAGAAACTGAAGCTATCCAGACATGCATTTTTATGTAACTTTCCCTTGAGCTGTTTTGCTGGAAAGATTCTGTTAAGTCTCTTAGCTATATATAAGATGATAATTAGTTGTCATTGAGAAAACTAAGTTAAAAACCATAGTACAAGGATTTGTATTCAGGCTACTAGCATCAACATTTCTACTTTACCTTGTTAGCACTGCATCAGAGAGCAGTGCTCTCCAGATCCTGTTATTCTCAAAAGTCCACAAGCGCTCCTCACTCTTTGTGTCTTCTTCAAAGATTCTGAGCAGGGAGAGAAGTAACTTTCATGCACAAAATAACAACACAGTAGAAGGAAATTGTCTTCATACAGGCATGGAAGGGCCTGCCTGTACCTTTAGAGAGAACATTTGTCTAGCAAGCATCTCAGATGTCTGTATGTCTGTGATCCCAGTGTTTTGTGTAATTTAAGTAAATTATGTACATACATTTTCTTTATTTTCTCTACGGTTGCCAGTGCATTATATGCCTCATCATAGAATTTGAAGAGCTCTTATTTTGCAAAGGCTAATGCTATTAATGATAGGACATTTTGGAGGTCATTTATTCATAGGGTTGCCATAAGTCAGAAGCAACTTGACAGCCCATAAGACACACAAGGTACTTACAAGCTATGTGATGGGAGTTTTTAGGACAGTAAAATTCCTGTTCTGAAAAATCCACTTATGCTTCTTGTTAAGGATTAGTTAACTCTCAAAATTCAAGAGGACTAAAGAGACCAGGGGCCATTCCTTTTGGGGTCTTGGAATCTTTCTTTCTTTCTCAATATCAGTACATATGATATGTATACCAGTGAAGGAAATATTCCACTCTGATCTGTGAGTCTCAGTGTAGCTAACAGCCCTTTTAATAGCTAATGTTCCTGAAAGGACTCACAATAAAAACAGATTGGGTAAGTATAGAAGATGAGCAAAAAAGAATAACAGGAAGAAAAACTGAATAAAACATTGTTCTTAAAACATTGCTGAGCAGACAATTGCTGAGCAGACAGGTTAAAACGGATAAAAGGAAGTACTTCTTCACCCAAAGGGTGATTAACATGTGGAATTCACTGCCACAGGAGGTGGTGGCGGCCACAAGCATAGCCAGCTTCAAGAGGGGTTTAGATAAAAATATGGAGCAGAGGTCCATCAGTGGCTATTAGCCACAGTGTGTGTGTATATATAAAAAATTTTTGCCACTGTGTGACACAGAGTGTTGGACTGGATGGGCCATTGGCCTGATCTAACATGGCTACTCTTATGTTCATACACACGCATTGTGTGTACTCAATCTATCTCATATAATATTTTATATAATCCTTCCTTCTATGGGTCAGTTACTATAGGAATGGACTTCTAACTCGCAAAGAGGGTGCAGCCTCACGAACAAGATGTGGCCTCCACTTTTAGTCTACCATAATCCAGATTAGAACAGTATTCAACAGGCACAAAACATAGGGTTGCCAGCTCTGGCTTGGGAAATATATGGGGAGTTTGAGGGTGGAGCCTGGGGAGGGCAGAGTTTGGGTAGGGGAGGGACTTCAGCTGGATATAATGCCATAAAGTTCACTTTCCAAGGCAGCCATTTTCTCTAGGGGAACTGATCTGGGTCACCTGGAGATCAGTTGTAATTCCGGGAGATCTGTAGCCACCTCATGGAGGATGACAATCTTAACAAAACAGTATGTGCAGAACTAAAAACTTTTTAGTAGTGTTTATATGTGTACGTATGAGTGAGATAGATATAGGTTGAAATAGATCTATAATTTTTTGAATAAGTATATTTTCTGTTAACCTAACTCAAGCAGAACATTAAAAAAGAGTTCAGGATAGTAATAATTAAGGGTTTGAGCCTGCTCTGAATTCCATCCCTGGGAAAGTTTCTCCTTTAGTTGGCATTATTTCTTCTTTGCAATATCTGTACCCTCAATTGAAAGAGTTTTGTTGCTTTCATAGAGAGCTTTACAGGTTTGTTTAGTAAAGAGATCTTCCATTTCCAGGGTTAAATGGGATGCTCTTCTCAGATTCCTAATAAGGAAGAGTTAACTCAGGCTTCTGTTTGATTTCTCAGTGATTTCCTTATGTCTCTGTTTAGATGGCTAGCATCCATCATTGCTCTACAGATTTCATGGAGCATTTGCTGTAGGCCCCAAAGGTAATAAAGCAATAGAGAATCCAGGAATGCACTTTTTGGAGCTTTTATAACTTATAAGACATTGTGCCTTCATTCTGACATAGAGCATCTGCTGTGCATGTTGAAGATCTCAGGTTCAGTTCCTGCGTCTCCTACATAAAAAGATCAGGTATTAAATGATGTGAAAGATCACTACCTGATACGTCGGGAGAGTTGCTGTCAGTCAATGTAGACAGTACTGATCCCAACACATCAAGGGTTTGACTCAGGATATGGCAGCCTTATTTCATATGTATATATCTATTTAGCTGCAAATGTGCATTAATAAACCCACAATGTCTGTGTACTACTATGTAGTTTGATGCTGCTTCCCCTAACAACCAACCAAGGAAGCAACTCATGATCACTGAAGCTGTACTTAACTTTCAAACTTTTAGCAAGGACCTTCAAACAGAAAAGAAAAAGGCTACAGCTAGAGATGTAAAATTTCAAGTTGGAAGCAGTGAGGGGGAAAAGGTTTTTTCATGGCTTTTTTCAGGGAAAAAAATCAAGACATTTTGGGAAAACAAATATATGCAATACTTAGATCCCTATCAAAATGACCTGCATATCCCAGGCTAGCCCTATCTCATCAGACTTGGAAGCTAGCAGGGTTGACCCACCACACCATCACAAAATACCAGGGTCTAAACAGAGGCCAGCAATGGCAAGCCACCTCTGAACATCCCTTGCCTTGAAAAACCTACAGGGTTGCCTCAAGTCAGATGCAATTTCACAATACTTTCCACCACCACCACTGAACTCAAACATATTTTACTGGTTTAATAACTTAAAATGCTTTATTTACAACAGTATATAAAAGTGTACAATTTGGCATATTTGTGAAAGTTAAAAGTGTAAATGTGTTGGTTTTCAATAAGAACAATTGCACATGTACCCAGTACTTGAGAAAGAGTTGCAAACTATTGTACTGTATGCTACATTGGCACATGTCATAATTGTTGCCATCTGAGAGGTAGACAAAAATGTTGATTTATTAGATAACAAATTCTGTAGTATACAACAAAAAGTGTGTTATTTGAACAAAAATGCTCTCAGACAGTTGCAATAGGTGGGAGTATTTGTATATCAAGTTGAATTTGATAACACTGAAAATACTAATAATGTAATTAAACACATTATAGCATAATTGTTGCCAAAATTATTTAGATTTAAACAATAAAAATGTTCTTGAAAATGCATTTTTTAAAATTTTGTAGACATACTCTATATGTCAATAGTATACAGAATTATCATTATCTCATGTTATATGTCTTAAAAAGCATTTCACTCATTCAAAACGGGGGGAAATCATAGGAGTTTTTTCCCATGTTCTCTGAAAGTTCAATCAGAAAAACTGAAAAAGTCCTAAGAAATTTTCATGTCATACATTTTGAGTAAAAAAGCTTGTCCTAAGAAGCATATAATTCATTCCAAAAAGAGAAAATATTTCGTAGGAGGGGTTTTTAGCGCTCCATTAAATTTCCAGGGTTTTTTCCATAGAAGAAACTGGAGAAAGTCCTCAAAAATATTTTCCCCAGTTCTTCACATCTCTAGTTACAATCCACAGCGCAGTTACACATAGGTTCATTGACATAAAATGGGTTTAATGGGCATTTAAAGCTGTTTTGGATTACAGCCACTTTTCTAGTGTGATTTCTTTGCATTTGTGTTAAATGGGTAACTTGGCATGGAAAACTCCTTTTTAAGAGGAGAATGTTTAAATGAACACTCTTGCTTCAAGAGGTATGGATTGTCACTGGTAAATGTATACATCAAAAATACTGCCTTTAAGATAAATTTTCAGACATTTTATTTCTAATTTATCCTATTTAAACTCATTTATAACTTTATAAGTAATATATTTCATTTTCTATTTTCATTTACAATTTGTGTTGTTAAATTCTCTCACTGCTCATAAGGATAGCAAATTTGTAAGGACAAAATAGAACTTCTGTTTTGTTAAAAATAGAGATGGCACAGAAGGATGTGTTATTTCAGTGGGAAATTGTTGAATATTTTTGGAACTCGATTTTATACTTGTAAAATAGTATTCTTCAAGATTGTGGGGGGAAAGTGTCTTGTAATCTTGAACATATGTAAATACTGCTCAAAGGGCTGAAGAATTTAGGACTACTTTGGTTTATAGTGATTGTACTTTCTCATTAATTACAACTGCTGAAAGAATAGACTATTCAACTGTGTAATGTCACAGTGGACTTTTTGATAAAACCATGTTTCTTTTCTGATTTTTTTTATTATTATAAATTGAGATAAGGGTACAGAAAAGAAAATGTTTCTGATCTGCAGGTTGGAGTAAGAATTTCCAAAAATAAAACTATGAAATTCACTACACATTTTAAAACGATTTTTTAAAATCATGATGTAACATTTTATGAGATTAACAGTATCATGAATAGAGTTACCCCTTTCTAAATCAATTGAAGTCCATGGGTTTAGAAGTGTATAACTCAGCTTAGAATGACTCTGTATGGCAGCAGCACTAACAACGCTTATTAGGAAGGGTAATTTCTGTAAATGTGGTTAGGACTGGGCTGTATTATCAGGTTTCACAATTGCTATAAATGTTGAACATCCAACACGTTAACAAAAATGTAGCCCTGTGGGTTTAAGTATGCTTAACTCTGTTGGATTAAATCAGGGAATACACATACTTGAATCCTGGAGTTTTGGTCAATGCAGTGATCTTAAACTCATAGCCTGAGTCCCTCAGGTTGGTTACAGAACCCCCACCATCTGGGTCATAGTTGCCTATGCAGCCACCCCCTTTTTTGCTGCCTTTTGGAAGAATCTGCTATTAGTAAGCATGCTTAGAGGAAACAAATTATATCCATTCTGGAAAAAAATACAGTAGTTGGTTTTATACACCACATTTCTCTGCCTTGTGTCTCATAGTGTCTTATAATCACCTTCCCTCCTTCTCTCCGCAACAGTCATCTTGTGAGGTAGGTGGGGCTGAGAAAATTCTAATTGAACTGTGACTGATTCAAGGTCACCCAGTAGGTTACTTGTGGAGGAGTGGGGAATCAAACCCAGTTCTCCAGATTAGAGGTCACCACTCTTAACTACTACACCATGCTGGTGTGCATGTGAATCTTTGCATGCCAAAGAATACTGTTTTCTTTGCACTGATTTGTATTTGACAAAGGGTTAGCTTTGAGTCTAAAATCTTGTTGGTGCTGCTGGAGTAGACTCTAGTTTAGCTCTAAGAAATTGCTGACAAAATGGTATTTATTTGACAAAAAGCATTTTCTTCAGGAAAGGGGTCTGGTTCCTTCATATCCAAGTAACAACTATATATTTGAGTGCTGTAAACCAGTGGTCTGAAGAGAACTCCTAGCTCTTTGAGGAAAAGACCCATATGTTTGAGTGTATCCTCATAAAAGTCCTACTCGTTCTCAGTTGCTGAAGACTATGTCTGAAATGGTTCTGATCTTTCTGCTCAGGACAGAATTCTTATTTTTATGTACATTGTATTGTATTGTTATTATGAAAATGAAATGCCCTTCCTTTTATAAATAAAGCTTCTTCTGTTATTTGTCCTTTCCTTTTTTGAGCTACTCATAACAATAGATCTTAAGCAGTGTGTAAAAGAGTACTCAGTTTCTAAAGGAAAGTATAATGAACAGGTATTTAGCAACCAGTAAGGTTATATTCAGATCACTGTGTAGCATCAGATAGGGAATAACAACCCTAACCAGAATTACTGAAGATAAGGTAAAATCCATCAATTCCTAAAAGCAGTACAAAAGGAACATTCCAGAATTTTATGAGATAAAGTATAAATTTTACCCACAAAAACAATCTGAACACAGAACAAAACCTCCCATGCAATACTTCAGAACAATTTGCATTAAGATGAGCTAGTGTAAAGGCCCTAGCATAATGAGGAACTATTAAATAACTTGTATAGGACAGCAAGGTCTCAGGTGGGTAAAATGGCAAAGAACTGGGCTGAACAAACTCTATAAGCATGAATTATCGTGCTATCATAATCTTGGTGAGATGAATAAATAAAGTTAACATTTTTATTTAAGAAAGCATGTGTCATCCCCAGGTTGCTTGGGTAGACACACACTGAGTTATGTTCAGGCCACCTGTCTAGTGAGCATGGCGGTTTGCCTTGATGTATGTGTGTGTACATGTGGTAAAGAGGCAGAATTTAGCCTGGTCAGATTATGCCTAACACTTTAAAGTGGACAGTCTGGTGGTAGCAAAGGGTCTGTTGTTTCATGGGCAAACAATAGCTAAACTGGTGCAACACAGAAGTCATATAATTGCAGGGGTGCTGCTCGAGCCCTCTGATTTTTTCCCCAGAATTCCCCCCCCCCCCATGGCCTGGCTGAGCAATGGTTAGAAGAGCTGGTGAGGGGCAGGAAGTCTTCAGCTGCAGCTGGATACCTCTCCTCCCTACAGGCACCTCAGGACCTTTGCAACAAGACTGAAGAAGAGCAGTGTAAAGTCTGCAAATATGGTGAATTCTGGGTGGTAAGGATTATTTTAGCACCTCATTCCATCCCTTCAGGAGAATATGACACTCCACCTATTAACATTGTTTGGAAATCACTGGAAAGTGATGCAATACTTTTTACTAGGACCCACTGAATTAACACAAAATAGTGTGATGGCTTTCACGTCCCTCAGAACCCTTCATCAGGCTAGATGTAAAAAAAAAAAAAAAAGCCTCAGTGGCCTCAAGCATTATAAAAAGCAAGATGGATCACACAATCCCTGAAGTTTAAAATTTTAGCTATTTTGTTGTGGATACATTGATAATGAGAACTCTGTTAAACTCTTCACTCAGAATTTATGTTCTGCACATGAGCCTTTAAAAGCCCAAGAGGAGAGCTGCTGCATTGCATTATATTAGGACTGGGGACATCACAATCCAACTTGTTACCTTTGTTTACCAGCTGTGAACCTTGTAGGCTTATACTAGCTTAAAAAAATATAGAACTATGTAATGCTTTTTTCCATACGGCTATAATGTATATTTCCCCTCTTATAAACCATAGTGGGAGAAAATTAATGTATGCCATGTTAGTATTTACTGTTTGTGATTCAAGCCTGTCGCTGTTCTTTGTACTCTTTTCAGATAAATTAGTTTTTTACACTACTTTCTGCTTGCAAAGATATCTTCAGCGATGACTTCTAGTGCTGGTAATCCTGTTTACAAAAGTATGCCTCTTAAAATTGAGCATAGTGCTAACATTCCATATGCATTCTAAATAGAAGCATAGCTGAGCATCTAGATGTCAATCTTTTTATTGCTATCCAGTTGTTTTGATATGTTTGACTTTACTTTCACTGTTAATTCAAATAAATTATTGCTAAATTTCTTGTTTTCTAATTTAAAACAAAAAAGAGGGAAGGGGGGGGGATGTTACAGCAGTAGTAAGCACCCTGTATAGAATGCCAGGCAGATTTGAATCCAGCCTTGACCTGGATGCCCAATCTTGTCAGATCTCAGAAGCTAAGAAGGGTCAGCCCTGGTTAGTATTTGGATGGGGGACCATCAAGGAAGTGCAGAGTTGCTATGCAGAGGCAGGCAATGGCAAACCACCTCCAAACATTTCTTGCCATGAAAACCTTATGCGGTCACCATAAATTGACTGCAACTTGATTGCAGTTCCCACCACCACCAGTACTAGGTGAAACTGTCTTACAGGAACTATTTTCACCAACACCATGAGCCTCTTGACACATTAATATTTTTCATAATTTGTGTTACTGAGTTCTCTGTGTTATCTATAGTTCCATTTGTGCTCCAGTTTTCTTCCTCTGGCCTATCATATTCATTTTCCCCATATCTGAAGTAGTTTAACTCCTTCCATTTTCTTTGTATAAGTGAAGAAAATGTTCTTTCTGTAAACATCAGTAAAGTAATATTAGGATTAGTGAGCAACTTTCTGAGTTTTCCAGAACATTCAGTCAATCTGAAGGTAAAGCAAATTAAATTGAAGAGGAGGATAGACATGGGATCAACATGGATGTGTACAGATGTCATCTTTAGTTCCTGTGGTAGATTTTCACAGAAAATGGCTCATTTGTCCCACCGGGAAGGGGGCATGTCCCACCTTTCCTCTCCCTTAACTAGATCCCCAAAAGTCCAAGTGCTGTGAAGAGTTCAATTTAGGGAGGTCACTCTTGGGCCAATCACTGTCTCTCCATCTGTCCTGCCAAAGAGGCTTGTTATTAGGCTAAATTGGTGTGGGGACAACCATATATGTTACTTTAGAGCAGGGTTAGCCAAACTTGCTTAATGTAAGAGCCACATAGAATAAACATCAAATGTTTGAGAGCTGCAAGTCATGAAGGGAGGGAGGGAGGAAAGCAAATAGATAGGGGGGGAGGGGGAAAGAAAGCAAGTTTAAATGCATTGTCCAAGCCATCAGTTGGCTTGGCTTGGAGAAAGGATTTAAAGAGATGTCTTTTCCAAGCTGGCTTACATGGTGGTGGGGGCTTCAAGAACCACACAATATGTGTGAAAAAGCCACATGTGGCTCCTGAGCCACAGTTGGCCACCCCTGCCTTAGAGCAAGGGTGGGATAAAAATTCACAGCCAGGCAAAGTAGTGATGGTCATGAAAATAGATACCTTTAAAAGAGCATTAAACATGTTCATAGGACCATCAATGGCTACTAGCCATGGTGACTGAATGGAACTTCCATATCCAGAGCTCGAGTCAAGTCTGGTAGCACCTCAGAGACAAACAAAATTTTTCAGGGTATACGTTATCAAAAGTAAAAACTCACTTTGTCAGATACCATCTCCAGAGGCAGCAAACCTGAATTCTAGTGCTGGGAGACAGCAACAGGGGAAGGCCTCAGCTTCCATGCCCTGTTTGCCCTCCAGGGCAGATTGGTGGCCACAGTGTGAAACAGGATGCTAGACTAGATGGACCACTGGTCTGATCCAGCAGGCCGTTATTATGTTCTTTACATTAGCAAAAATGTGATGATACAAACACCAATTCCTCACTAGCAGTTGCTCCACCCCCAGGCTTCTGCCTTCTGTGGCTCAAGTGATCGATTCCCCACTAGTTGTTGAGTGGGTGCATTTTGATCCGCGGCTCCCTCCGATTTTCCCTGAGGCTTCTTGATCTTGTTTTTTGGAGCCGTGGGTCAAAATGCACCTGCACAGCAACTGGTGGGGAATAAATCACTTGATCCGTGGAAAGCAGAAACCCAGTGGCAGAGCAACTGCTAGTGAAGAATTGGTATAAATTATTTTCAAATGGCAAGGGCTAAATTAACAAATAATGTTTAAATGAGTGCTAACTTGAGTCTAGTGCTCTTATTCATGTTTTGTCAAATGTGCAGATTGTTGAAATCTAACTAAAATTACAGACAATATTTGGGATACAATTACTACAGTCATTTTGAATATGAATATTTCAGCTCTGCACTCACATGGTAAAAGTGGAATCCAATGAAGAAATCAAGTATTTAATTTAATTTAATTTTGGGATTCATATCCCACCCATCCTGCCAAGGCAGGCTCAGGGTGGGTAACAGCTTAAGAACATATACATCAACATTAAAATCTTAGAAAATGCCCCATCCAAGGTTGGGAGCTGGATTTCCCCACCCAAGTCTTCACAACTCAGGAGCAGGACCTCTGTTCTCAATGGATTTAATTTCAGCTGGCTCTGCTTCAACCAACCAGCTGCAGTCCCTAATGCTTGGTCCAAGATATCTGGTCCAAGACACTCTCCCCTAGAGCCAGTCTTTGTCCCCAACCTTGGAGAAAGGAAGAAAACTATTTCAAAGCAGTCCCCCGGATCCCCATGTCAGTGAGGCGGTGGGCTAAGAGGTCATGATCAACCATTATGAACCCCACTATAAGACCCAGAAGTAACAGTAGCACCCGCCCTCCTCCATCCAGCTGCCTCCAGAGGTCTTCTGTAAGGGTGACCAAGACCATCTCAGTTCCATGACCAAGTCAGAACTCTGACTGGAAAGGATCTAGGATAGATGCATGTCCAGGAAAGCCTGCAGCTGTTTGGCCACCACTGTCTCAACTACCTTACCCAGGAATGGAAAGTTCAATACTGGATGGTAGTTAGCCAGGACCATTGGGTCCAAAGATGACTTCTTTAAGAGCAGATGCACCACTGCCTCCTTCAGCCTCCCTGGGAAGACAAGGATTGATTGATAATCTCACACAGGGGTGAGCAGCTTTAATGAGGGGCATGAGGTCTTTATAACACTTGACCATGAACAAATACAAACATGTCAGCCTGATGTGTTTTCTGTTGTAGAGTCTACCCAGCTTTTTCACAGCATTGCTTGTTGATGCTCACGCTGTGTGTAGTGAGTGCAGTGACTGAAGACGAAGAGATTAAGTCAAGCACACAGTAGCTGTTAAACTAACTATGTACATTTATTTACAGAATATATCTCAGACTGACAAAACGCTCCACACACCTTCACCATCCAAACTCCCAACACATATGAAGGTACTTCTGTACATTTATACAATTCACAAGTCTGTCTGACCAATCAGGCCAGTGCTGAGTCATGCTGACTCTACCTTGGCTGATGCAACCTGGCACTCTGCCACGTTGCCCCCTCCAGCCAGATGATCTACTGTCACTTCAGCTGTCTGCAGTAATCTGGATACTGTCACATATATCAACATTGCTCACACAAGATTGGGAAGAGAGGGTTCTGGGAAACTGAAGGAAACAAAAGAGAGAAGCCACTGCTGCAATGAATGTGTCTTTAAAAGTAAACCAGAGGAAGTGGTGAGGGAAGAAAGAAACGGGAAGAGAGCATTTTATGAACTGGCAGAGAGAGAATGAGAGAAAGAGAGAAAATAGGAACACTCTGACCATTGTTTTCTTACAGTGTGCTAAATGTTCAGGATCAGTCTCTGAAGCTTGTAATCCAACTTTAATGTTCTTGATTAAGTATTGCTCAGCACACTATGCAGCAGTGGGCAAAAGTTTCAGTTGAAAAACAATCATGAATAATGAAACAACTGGAACATTTATAGCTCAGAGGCCAACATTGTTCCGTTCTGTGGAAGGGGGTGAATTAAGAACAAGAGAGGAATATTTATTAGCACTAAGGCCCAAGTACTGTTTTATGGTGGCAATCTCTCCGTGAGCTGGTTTTAATTCTCTTAAGTATATGACATGCTACATTTTACTGGAATGAAAAGCCTTTTTAAGAAGAAAAAAATCTTTAAACTGCTATAAAGCTTGGGGCTGAATGCCATATAAAAGAGACTGATTTGAGATATCTGTTTCTGGTTAGAAATTTTAATCCAGTTATTTTATCTGGAAGAGTAAATAACTAAAAAGAAAAAGCTTCTATAACTGACTGTACACTTAATGACTTGTTTGAGTAGGCTTTTATGGGCTGCTGTGTCCCTGGTACTAGTGGCCAATTTGCTGTAACATCAGCAACATATTTTTACAGTGCAATCCTGGAGCGGGGGTGGGGGTGGGGAAGCATTTCGGTAGCTGGCTAGCTGCTATGCTGAAGGTATGATCACATGAACAGAAGTTATGCTGGTGTATGCAGGAGTTGTTCTTGCTCAGTGCTCCAGCCCAGCACTATCACACTAATCCCAGCTACCGTTGTTGCCCCATTGCGGCATACAGAAGCCCCATGGTCTGCAGAGTGGTAAGCTGCTGTACTGCAGTCCAAGCTCTAATCATGAACTGAGTTGATCTCAGTGGAAGCTGGGTTCAGGTAGCCAGCTCAGGGTTGAGTCAGCTTTCCATCCTTCCAAGGTCAGTGAATGAGTACCCAGCTTGCTGGGGGTAAAGTATAGATGACTGGGAAAGGCAATGGCGAACCACCCCATAAAAAAAAGTCTGCCAAGAAAACATTTTGATGTGATGTCACTCCATGGTTCAGTAATGACTCAGTGCTTGCCTTTACCCTACTGGCATAAACTCCTGAGTCTTCCCATTTCCCTCACCTGAGGTCAGGTGCTGCCCTCACAATAAAGAAAGAAAAAAGAGGGAGGTGGACTTAACCCAAAAGAACTGAGTCAAGAACTAAAAAGCTGTGAACCAATGTAGGGCCAATAATGAAAAAAAATATGTAAAACCTAAATATCAGAAATACATGTCTTTATTATCAAATGGCTAAAAGCATTTATAGGTCCAACTTTAGACCCATTACTGCATAAAAATACAATGCATACAAAAGGGAACTATTGTGACCCAATGCATTTCAGCCCCAATCGGCCTTCTTTACTGGTCAACAATTTCTGTACATAGAGACTCATGATACAATAGTAAAAACAATATAAAAAACAATATACAAGTTGATATAGGGCCAAAAAAGGAGTTTAAAAATCAAAAATAGATTACACAAAGCAAAAGAACTTTTGAAAGGCCTCCTAGAATCTGGCCTTTTATTTTAGTCAATTGCATACATGTAGAGTGATGTTTCTTATTGTATGCTTTCCAGTCTCAGTCCAAAGAGTACAAGCACTGACTACTGATCAGAGCCAATGTACCAGATATTGTGTTGTCTTCATGCTAGCACACATGATGATGATGGATACTTGGCCAGACACAGAATAATTAGTGAGAGACACTGTACTCTTTGTCGGTAATCTTGGAATTATATACAGGCCTGATTTTCACATGGAGCTCACCCTCATATTGAAATATTACGAATTTGCCTGGCCCTTAATCTTTACAATTTGTTTTAAGTGTGTGCTATTTGGTCTTAGGCCACTGAAGAAGGCTCTCATGGCAGATGACACAGGTTGCTATGTAGTTAAAGGCCAACTAGACGGTCAAATGGTCACTATTGCATAAATATATGCACCTAATGAAGGACAGACTCAGTTTTCAACAGATATGTTTACTCTGCTCTGGTAAGACCTCACCTGGAGTATTGTGTTCAGTTTTGGGCACCACATTTTAAGAAGGATATAAACAAGCTGGAACGGGTCCAGAGGAGGGCAATGAAGATGGTGAGGGGTCTGGAGACCAAGAAAGGTTGAAGGAGCTGGGGATGTTTAGCCTAAAGAGGAGGCAGCTGAGAGGTGATATGATCACCAGCTTCAAGTACTTGAAGGGCTGTCATATAAAGGATGGTGTAGAATTGTTTTCTGTGGCCCCAGGGTGTACAATCAGAACCAATGGGTCGAAATTAAATCAAAAGAGTTTCTGGCTCAACATTAGGAAGAACCTCCTGACCGTTGGAGCGATTCCTCAGTGAACAGGCTTCCTCGGGATGTGGTGGGCTCTCCTTCCTTGGAGGTTTTTAAACAGAGGCTGGATGGCCATCTGACAGCAATGAAGATCCTGTGAATTTAGGGGGAGGTATTTGTGAGTTTCCTGCATTGTGCAGGGGGATGGACAAGATGACCCTGGAGGTCCCTTCCAACTCTATGATTCTATGTTTACATTAATCAGATCCTTTCAAGAAGGAGCACTAATTACTGGTGGTGATTTAAATATTATTGCAGAGAATTCATTGGATAGGTCAAATTTTAAATAATATTTATCTAACAACTCTTCTCATAAAAGGGAAATAAAATCATTACTGAAAAACTTCAGCCTGGTAGATAGCTGGAGGCTTAAAACACACTCAAGAGAAAGACTATTCCTTCTACTCAGCATGTCATTTTTCTTATTCCAAATTAGACTACATTTTATTATCAAAATAATTAGCAGAAAATATAATAGAAAAAGACATTGAACTATACAGGTGGTCAGATCACTCTCCAGTGAATTGTTTGATTCAGAGGATCGACTCTCCAACTAAAGACAGACACTGGGTGTTAATAATTCAATTTTATTGTGATAATCCACGAAACAAGAGTTGCTAAAACATATAACAGACTATTTTGAACTGAATGGTGACACAGAGGCAAATCCCATAATTATATGAGACGCTTTTTAAGGCAGTCCTGAGAGGAAGGATTATAGCAATAGTGGTGCACCTGAAAAGACAGAAACAAAAAGAAATTAATCTATTAATGAATAACATTGCAATTTTGGAACAACACAAAGCTACAGAAACAAAATTATCTTTAAAAATTAACAGAATGAAAGTTTATAGAAACAACCTCAGTTCAAAAACAATTATTACAGGAGAAACATCAACATTGGCAAAAATCTGCTAAGACACTAAAGCAGGTCTATCAAACTCATTTGTTATGAGGGCTAGATCTGACATAAATTAGACCTTGTGGGGCCAGGCCATATAAGACTGGGCCATTTGTGTATCTATTTAAGATTAGGTAGCAGAGATATAAACTTTGTAAATGACACAGACAAATACAATTAAAGAATTTTTTTTAAAAAAACAACACCATGGGATCCAGGAAATGGGGCAAAAAAAGCTGTGGCTCTTTCTTTCCTCCCCCAGGGGATGGGGGGAGGAGCCTTAGCCAATAGAAGAAAGAGAGGCTTGGCTCAGTAGCTCCACTGTGCAAACGAGAGAGATTGGAAAAATAAGCTCTGCCTTCTCCCCTCTTCCTCCCCAAGGGAGGAGCCTCAGCCAATGGAGAAAACAGAGCCTTTGCTCTGTACTTCCTGTGCAATTGAGCAAGCCTCGCAAAGCAAGCTGTTATACAGAAGTAAGCAAGAGATAGCAAGCAGATGACAGCCAATTGTTCGGGGGCCTGATAGGAGCCCTCTGGGGGCCTAATTCAGCCCCCGGGCCGCATGCTTGACAGCCCTGGTTTAGTCACAGTTTTATCATCTTTTAACTTTCGCAAGGATACGGGACTCCATTTATAGACCACTAATGGAATTTGAAATGCTTTTGCAAACGTTTACTGGTAGTAGAATAGGTTTATTATGTAAATTATATAAGATTCTATTAGCTATACATACACAAAGTCAATACCAAAAGAAATGGAAAATGGATAGTGATAGAGAACTATTGGGAGAACAAAATATGGCAATCTCCTACTAATACTTTGGGGGGGGGGAATTAACATCCATTTTCACACATTTAAATTATTAGCCAGATGGTACAGGACACCTGCAAACTTACATAGAACAAATCCTACAATAAATCCTTATTGCTGGAAAGGATGTGATTCAATTGCTGATTATAAGCATTGTTGGTGGAAATGTCCCTATATAAAAGAATTTTGGAAATGTATTTTAGATGAAATCAAAGAGATTAGTGGGCAGACGTTACCTCGTAATATGGAGACCGTTCTATTGAATTTTTAGGAAGATAATAATTTCTGTAAAAGGACAAAACAATATGTTATCAGTAATGTTATCAGTAGTAAGAACTTTAATAGCATATAATTGGAAGGATCGTAGAATGTCCACTATAAAAAACTGGAGGAAAAAACTTTGGGATCATTTCATTTTCGGGAAAATAGCTGCAAATCTCTACTTAAATCAAACTGAACATCAAGAAGAAATTTTTATGGATACATGGCATCTGATGACAGAATATTCAAAGAAACACCAAGTTATACCTAACAACAATTTATATGATGCCTTGATAAATATATATTTTAAACAAATCTTTTTTTCTTTGTATTCCACATTGTAATTTATCTGTTTGGTCTGCAATTGTATTGTAATTATATACAAGGAAGTGGAATTACCTGTAAGAGAAAACTAACAGAATTAGGATTAAATAGAATCATATTAGGTTAGGATATTAGACTGTTTAGCCTATAAGTAATAAAAGATAATGTTTGCTCATTTATTATTTGCTGCCTGAAAGATATATTGCTTATTCTCCATTCTTTAAAAAGAAAAAAGGGGGAGGGGAGAGTTTGTTATACTCAGCCTTCTGAGTATCCATATTCTTTCTCCACTGATCAGTGATTAGCAATCAGCTTTTCATATTGCTAGACTCAAAGATCTTGTTTAAAACAATGAAATTAGAAAGATGGGAAACCTCACAATACTGGAGCCAAAGTAAGGAGGAAAGCAGAATGTGAAGAGCAGGAGGAACAACAAACCTCAGCCTCAGTAGTGGGGTTGACAGAAAAGAGGGACAGGAAATGGGCAGAGTTGAAAGATCTGAAGAAATGTGTTTGCTTCTGAATTATCTTCAGCTTGGAAGCGAAGCAAGTGAAAAGTCTGCTGCAAAACAACTTTCAGAAAAGCCAAGAATACAACAGAAGGAAAGCAAACTGAGGGCTAAATGGGCAAAAAGGAATGCAGAAGGAAGAAGAAAACTTAGTGGAAATGCAAGGTGAAAGTGGGAGGAAATGCAGAACTAAATTTAAAAGATCATGGAAATGCGCAGAGAAAGTGAGGGAAACAACCAGTGCAGAAAGGGTCTATGTAAATGTGGGCTAGTCAGACACTCTTCACCTAATCTACCTCATAGGGTAGTCATGAGGAAAAGAGAGAGGGGGGATGAAGTATTTCCTTTCAAATACAAATGAAATATTTCCTCTAATTTTCCTCTAATTGTTTAACTGAAGGGATTCATGACATCTCTCCTCCCTTCTAACACAATCCTCCTTCTTTGACTGAGATTCAGACAATTTTGAGTGAAAATAAATTGGGTTTTTTTAACCACATGATTAATTGTTGATGGTATACAATTTTGAGAATTATAAACAATTTCATATTGAAATAATTTAATATAGATTACTTAGCAGGGCTTTTTTTTCCAGAAAAAGAGATGCTGGAACTCTCAAGAGGGAAATGAAGGAGAAACACATGGGTGCCCCTTATAAACTTCTGAACATTTTAAAAATAATTTTGTTTCCATGAAGAGGTTCTGGATCTCTGTTCTGCCACATTCATCCAGAAAAAAGCCCCATTACTAAGTATGGGCCTGCACCCTGTCCATCCGAGGAAACTGAAAGTCTATACCCCTGCTTTGGCTCAGGGATGTGTGAGGAAAAGCCCCCTACTTTTCATACACATGGACATCATGATCACCAGTATGGTTGCCAGGGTGCCTGGAGTTTTGACTCTCACACATCTGCTCTAAGAAGTGGACTTTGATTGCAGTTTCTAAGGCTTATGTGGCAGCTTTGCATTCTACATCTCTGAAGGGTGTGAGCCAGAACTACAGACATGCTCCAGCTGCTCCTTGCGTGCCCAGTCTTGGCCACTGCAGTGGAAGAAGCCAGGCCACCATGTTTCCAGCCTGCCTCCATGGACCTAAAGCTAACAACAGCAGAATCCATCTTGCTTTCCTGACCCAAGCATACCCCACCAGGCTGAACTCATTCCTTCTTAGTGGGAAAGTCACACGTACACACCCTAGCCTGCAAGCAACTCATTTACCTCATGAATGGATTAATAGCTCCACTGTTGATCCTAATTGCTCAGCAATACCAGAACAATAAATCTTGCCCAGCAGAAGATGAGATAAGAGGAAGGACATCTCCTGTCTTCATCAAGTCTTTTGTCTAACCCGGGTGGTACCTAGGCCAGTATTTGATTACCTATTGTCACCTTCCCAGCTAATCCCATTTAACCTTAAGTATCCAGCCATTCCCATTCTCACCCCAGTCTAATACCTTGGAGCCGCCCCAGGCAGCATTGCAGCTTGGAAATTTCCAGGTTCACCGGACTAAGGTGAAGTTCATTGGTCAAAACTGGCATCCAATTAGGTGTCAGCAAGGGATGTCCAGCCTTCTTGGTCATCGCAGAGCCTCCCCCTGCTCCTCCCCAAGACCTCCCAGCCCCTGAAGGGTCTGAGGGAGCCTATTTAACCTCTGACCCAACTCCACTCATGTGTGCATCTAACAGTATCCCAGTTCCACTGTCTAGATCCATCCCCAATTCTGGCCACAGTTTTGGGTCCATTTCCCCTGTCCTCTTATGTCGCCATTGGAAACCTTCCCTGAAGACGACGATGGTAAATATGACCCTGTTTGTCTACCCATATATGTTACCCCTATCAATCTATCTGTATTTCCTTAGACCTGTGTGAATGTGTGAGTGTTTTGTATTTTTACCTTGTATGAAAGAACTATTATTCTAAATAAATTACAATTGGTTTTATTAAATTAGAGTCCATTTTATTGAGCATCACTCTCTGAATGGTTGAGCCTGGTATACATAGATAAAAAGATTCCTATTAAAGCCAAGTGTCCATTAAACTAATTCCCCAACCTCGTTTTGAGGGCATTTTGGCTAACAGATGTCCATGCTGGAATGGTTGTTATTGACCTTTCAGGTGCCTCTGGCCTTTTATTTTGTTCAGATGCCAAACAAAGCAGGGGTTCAGTGGCACCTTGAAGGCTGACTCCACATTAGGTCCCCACCCCCAGAGGCAGACCTGCCACTAGGCAAATTAGGCATTTGCTTAGGGCGCCGGGCCAGGGGGCACCAAATTGGGCCCTCCCCCCCACTCTCAACCCGGCACCCTACACAAATGCCCTTCATGCCATCCTCTGCCCTCCTCCACGGTGCACACACTGCACTGCCGCCCGCACTCTTCTACCCCCCCCCCTGTGGTCCATGGATAAAGTTGGAGGAGGGTGGGGAGGGTGCCAGGCCAGTGTGTGGCCTCTGTGCACTGACCAGCCAGCATCGCTCTGCCTCCCTTCTGGAGGGCAGGGGGGCAGTAGGGCAGATATTTTGCCTAGGGTGCCATGTGCCCTAGTGCCACTCCTGCCCACCCACCCCTCCTCACACACATTTTGTGGCTGCTGTGTACAGTGTTCATGAGAAATAGGCTAGTGTGTGGTGTAGGGGAATGAGTAACTGCTCTGGGAAGGGAGGGGGTCTCTGGGCCTTTCACACTCCAACAGCTACCCAGCTAGTCAGGGCAGAGGCAGAGAACACACGGTGGATGTAAGGGAGCCTCTGCCATGGATGCAATGTGTGTGGGGGGGGGGGTGGAGCTAGGTCCTGACCAAACTGATGGACAGCTGTGGTGGCTGATTGGCTAGGCCATCATGTTTCCCCTTTTGCCATTTGTAGGAACAAAACACAGAACCTTTGCTTGTCTTTCCCTTTTCCCCATGTAGGGGGGAAGAAGAAGAAGAAGAAGAAGAAGAAGAAGAAGAAGAAGAAGAAGAAGAAGAAGAAGAAGAAGAAGAAGAAGAAGAAGAAGAAGAAGAAGATGATGATATTGGATTTATATCCCGCCCTCCACTCCGAAGAGTCTCAGAGCGGCTCACAATCTCCTTTACCTTCCTCCCCCACAACAAACTGAACCAGGGGCTCTAGTCATGCTATTTCAGTGCCTTTCTACTAAGCTGTACCTGCCTGTGCATTATGCTTTGCCTGGCCTCATGTGAGGCAGAATTTGCCATTTTAGTACCTATTGTTACTCTGCAATTTAGATTTTATATATTTTAATTTTTTTTTACTGTTGATTGTTTTTATGATGTATCCTGCCCTGAGCCTGTTCTACGGAATCTTAATAAATAAATAAATGTGGCTGGAGGTGGTGCTGGGGTTGCTGTGGAGTGCCTAGTGCCTGAAGACATGCCTCCTTTGGACCTACCCTCTCAGCCCAGTGGTTATGATGCTGATGGGGTGGGGGGGCGCTGTGGGTTCATGGCCAGCCTCCAACTTTTTGTCTTTCTATTGTTTACTTTTTTGGGGACAAGAGGATGTGTTTGGGCAGGACTTTTATTGTCCAACTAGGGTAGCCAAGTCCCTCCTGGAAACTGATTGCAGGGGGGTAGGTTGATGGTGCTGCTGCTAAGTCCTCTAGCCAGCCATCTGATTGCAAGGAGGGGTGGCAACTCTACATCAGACCCTTGCTGGGGAAGGGTTGGATGTACTGTCTGCCACACACAGGTACCCCTCACTGGGGCTGAGGAAGGTCCTCTCAAGCCACATGCCTTCATTGGAGTTGAGTTGTTTCTGGGACTTCCCTCCCTGTTTGCTGGCTCTCCAGGGGAAGGTGAGAGTGGCACTGAATGGCAGTGACTGGTGACTTGCTGCACTTTTGTGTGTCACTCACAGGGTTCATCAGCTATTGTTTCTTGATTGGTAAATGTTGCTGGGGTTGTTATGGACTCCAGTGTGCTTGCTAGACTGCCTGTGCCCTTTGAAAGGCCATGTGCTGTTGTTTCACCTGTGTGATGTCCAAAGGGAACAGACTAACATGGCTTCCGGTTTTGGATTCATGGAGGATTGACGTGCTTCTCAGTGAGGAGCAGACCAGACCCTCTGTTCTGGACAGAAAAGGTGTTTTTAATGCCTGCTGTCCACATCTTCTAGATAAGAAGGTGACCAAGACATGCTTATTAAATTCTGAGGAAATTTACTTTGGCTAACGAGGAATCCCAGTGGGGTTTCTTTTTGGCTTTGAAGAGTCTCTGGAGAAGAATCGCATTCCATCGTCTACAGAGGATATCTGGAGTCATTAAATCGACTTAAATTCATCATGAGCCAAAGCGTCTTTGGGACTAATTAACTTCTAAGGGAGTTTAACGATGCTTTTGAAGGATCATGTCGTTAAAAGGTAAAAGATCTTTATCTACTGCTCCAGGACTAAATTAAGATTTATTTGGAAGAAAAATAAAAGGCTGGATACTAATATAAGACACTAAAACAAAGAAGGAGGAGGAAGGGGGGGAAATTGGAACTGAGAAAATTAAAGTAACGGCTAAAAGGGGGGGAAATTGAAACTGTTAAGCATACCTGTGGTCAGCTACCCACTCTGAACTAGAAGAGGACTGCAGAACAACAAGATGTCACAGGAAGTGACATCATAGAAATATCACGAGACTTCTTTACTATAGAGAACGAGACTTCGTGGCAAGAAAGGGAAGTGGTGGCCATTAAGAGAAAAGGAAAAAGTAAGCCTCCTAAGCCTCTCTAGGATCACAATCATAGAGAAACATCGGCAGCCATTATTTGGAAAGTACAAAGTTTTAAAAATTAATATCTTGGCTTAGGAGGATGGCGATTTTGGGCTTTCCTGAAACGGCATGTGCTGATCTATAAGACTGTACAGTTTTAAAGAACTTTGGTGACATCAACTTTGGAGCCTATATTTATAATGGAAAGGCAGTAATGTCAGCTCAAAAGCCAGGAAAACAGATACAGACAAGAGCCAAAACACTAGAAGAAGTTAAAAAATCTGAAAAAAGAACAAATGGATGCCATGGAGGCAAGATTGGTGAAGGTGATTAAGGAATCTGTAAGTGAATGTAAGAAGGAATTAAAAAGGGATATAAAAGTTCTCAGTAAAGAAGTTAAAGCAATATCTAAAAGAATTAAAGATGTTGAAGATAAAGTGACAGACCATGGTGTAAGAATTAATACAGTGGATTCCACTATAAGAAATGCAGGAAAAAGCAGTACCTCAAGATTGCAAATTAATGGAGAACCAGATACATTTGAGAGGGGTGCCTGAAAAAGATGGAATGGATTTAAGAACATACATAATAAGGATTATTGCTGAATTTGTTGGTGATGACCCTGATGAGACTAACTATTTCTATGACTATATTTATAGGGTCAATTCAGAGTATGCAAGGAAAAATAAACTACCAAGGGATGTGGTAGTAAGATGTGTAACAAGAGACTTGGCAGGCAGAATTTTAAGTAAACAATATTATGGTAATTTGGTGGTGGAGGGTAGTGAAGTCAGAATCATGAAAGAATTACCAAGAAAAGTTCTAAGTGACAGAAAACTATATAAAAAATTGACAGATCAGTTGAGAAAGAGTGAATTGAGATATAGGTGGATTCTTCCAGAAGGGGTAGGTTTTGAATCCAAAGGGAAGAGATGTACCATTACAAGTGTGCAAGATATGGAGAAATTCCTGATGGAAAATAAAGAATTTGGGGGTACAGATTAAAACCAGAAAATCATGATGGATTACAAATTATTATCTTGGACTGTAAATGGACTTAACTCACCACAAAAAAGAAAGGCAACTTTTCATTGGATTAAGAAACAAAAGTGTAACATTATTTGTTTGCAAGAAGTACATATTAAACAATTGGATTACAAATGTTTATGGAATAAGCAATTAGGTTTGGATTTTTTTTCACTGGCCAAGGAAAAAAAAAGAGGTGTGGTTTTTTATGTGAAGCATAACTTAGAACCAAAACTGATCTTTAAAGACAATGATGGTAGGTTTATTGCAGTGGAAGTGATGTTAAACCACAAAAGAACTTTGTTATTGGGATTGTATGCTCCTAATGGAGCTAAAGACTCTTTAAGGACATTATGCAACAACTTGACCAAGTGACATATGAGCAAATTATGATAATGGGAGACTTTAATAGAATGGTTAAGAATATTTTGAACAGATCTGGGGGAAAAAACAAAGAAGGGAAATTGCCAAAATCTTTTTTTGTATTAGTTAAACAAGACAATTGTGTGGATATTTGGAGAGAAATGAACCCTACTGTGAGAGACTATACATTCTTTTCAGCAAGACATAACTCTTTCTCAAGGATTGATATGTTATGGATTACAAAAAAATTGGGGTTGATGACAAAAAAAATAGAGATTCTTCCTTAAATAAGTGCAGACCACAACCCAATAATGTGGTTTGAGAAGGACACTAAAAAGACTTTGAGATGGCGGATAAATGAAGATTTACTGCAGAAAAAAGAGGTAGTAGGGGCTCTGGGGAAAGAGACCAAAGCTTTCTTCCAAGTAAATGAAAATAATGATGTCCAATACCAAATGGTGTGGGATGCATATAACGCAGTAATGAGAGGCATTCTAATCATACTGAATAATAAGGACAAAAAAGCTAAAGAAAAACAAATGATGGATTTACAAAAAGAAATTGGAAAGAGAGAGAGGGAACTAAAAGAAAGGTCAGGGAAAAAAATCTCAAAGGAAATTATAATTCTACAAGAACAACTAAGACATTTATTAAATAAAGAAGTGGAATGGAATTTAAAAAGGCTTCAACAAAAATCTTTTGAGAGTGCCAACAAACCAGGAAAATACTTGGCCTGGCAAATGAAATGAAAAGGGGAAAATAAAATTATCAATAAAATAATTTCAGGAGATAAAGAAATTGTGGATCAGGAAGGAATTAAAAGAGAATTTTATAAATATTATGTGAAATTGTTTAAAAGCCACATGGTGGATAAAGGAAAAATAGAGACATTTTTACAGAAAATACATGTAAAACCTTTAATGGAAAATATGAAGAAAGTGTTAAATGACCCGATTGAAAAAGAGGAAATAGAGGCGGCAATTAATTCAATGAAATTGGGGAAAGCTCCTGGTCCAGATGGATTTACAGCAAAGTATTATAAAGTTTTGAAGGAGACTCTACATCCAAAGCTTCTGAAATTGATGAACATTATAAGAGTTGAAGGGAAGCTACCTAATACTTGGAAAGAAGCAGTAATCTCATTAATTCCAAAAGAGGAAAGAGAGGCCACAAATGTAAAAAATTATAGACCAATTTCATTACTTAATAATGATTATAAACTGTATGCTAGTATACTAGCAGAATGCCTGAAGCAGCATTTGAATAACTTTATTAAAGATGAGCAAGCAGGGTTTCTTCCCAGACAGCAGATTAGATACAATATCATAACGGTAATTGATATAATTGAATACTATGATAAACATCCAGAAAAAGAAGTGGCTTTGTTCTTTGCAGATGCAGAGAAAGCTTTTGACAATCTACATTGGGAATTTATGTTTGCAGTAAAGGAGAAATTGAGATTGGGTGAAGACTTTGAGCGAATAGTAAAAGCAATATATACTGACCAACAAGCAAGACTTTGTATTAATGCAGATTTGACAGAGAAAATGGTAATTAGTAAAGGAACAAGGCAAGGATGCCCTCTATCCCCATTGATATTTATAATGACTTTAGAGATATTGCTTATGCAAGTCCAAGAAGATAAGGGGATAGAGGGTTTGAAATTGAAAGGTTGTTCTTATAAGTACAGAGCCTTTGCAGATGATGTTATGTTTATAAATGAAAACCCGACTCAAGTTACATCATTGCTGCTTCAAAAAATTAAGGAATATGGTGAACTGGCAGGCTTTTATGTGAACAAAGAAAAGTCAAAAATTCTGTAAAAATATGACAAAGAGCAAACAGGCAGAACTACAAAATGTAACAAATTGTGAAGTGGTTTCTAAAGTAAAATATCTAGGAGTAGAAATCACAACAAAAATATTGATTTATATAAGAATAACTATGAAAAGCTCTGGTGGAAAATTGATGGAGATTTATTAAAATGGAATAGGTTGAACTTGTCTATACTGGGTAGAATATGGGCAATTAAGATGAATGTATTACCAAGAATCATGTTCTTATTCCAAACAATTCCAATAGTGAAAGAAGATAAACAATTTAATAAATGGCAGAGGAAACTTTCAGAATTTATATGGGCTGGCAAGAAACCAAGAATTAAAATGAAGATCTTGACTGATGCAAAGGAAAGGGGAGGTTTTCAAGTGCTGGATTTAAAATTATACCATGATGCAGTTTGTTTAGTATGGATAAAGGAATGGATAATGTTATTAAATAAAAAATTATTAACATTAGAAGGCCATGGAAATATTTTTGGTTGGCATGCATATTTGTGCTATGGGAAAAGTAAGGTGGATGGTTTTTTCTCACATTATATAAGAAGTAATTTGTTAAAAACTTGGTTGAAATACAAGAAATATGGTGATGAGAGGAAACCGCTTTGGATTGTGCCGATAGAAGTAATAAAATTATACTCTGATATTCAGGAAGAAAAACGGATAACATATAAATAATTACTAAAAATACAAGGCGGCAAGGTGGAATTAAAATCAGTGGAAGAATTGGATTATAAATGTAATTGGTTTCAATTGCAACAAATTAAAAGTCTGCTTGAACAAGATATTAGAAATGATGGAATAAGATAAGATCAAACTGAATTGGAAAAAATGCTGTTTGGCGATAATGAAAAAATGATTTCGAAGGTATATAAACTATTATTGAAATGGTCTACAGAGGATGAAGTGATTAAATCTCAAATGATAAAATGGGCAATTAACGTAAATAAAGACATTCAGATGGAACAATGGAATATCTATGGAAGAACTCTATGAAAATATCGACATGTAATAACATCAAAGAAAATTGTTTTAAAATGTTATACAGATGGTATATGACTCCTAAGAAACTGTCAAAAATAGATGTCTGATGGATGTTAAAATGTAAAAAACATGAAGGATCTTTCTATCACATGTGGTGGACCTGTGAAAAGGCTATGATACATTGGCAAATGATACAGCAAGAAATTACAAAGATTTTGGGTTACAATATAAAGAAGGCACCAGAAATCTTTTTGTTGGGATTACAAATGGAAAATTTTCCGAAACAAGATAGAACATTACTTTGGTACATGCTTTCAGCTGCACGGACATTATATGCGCAGTTGTGGAAGCAAAACAAAATACCAGATAAATGGGACTGGATTATGAAAATTATGCATTGGAGCGAAATGGACAAGCTTACTAGAATATTAAAAGAACTCGACATAGATAAATTTAACAAAGAATGGGAGAAATTTCAAAAATATGTTGAAAAACAATGGAAGGTGAAAGGACACTTGGTGATTTTTAATAATGGTTATTTTTTTTTAAGTAAAGTGATACTAAGTGTTATAGTTAATTATAGAAATATATAATGTTTTTCATTTATAAGGTTTGGGACCAATGGATTACAATTAAGATAGGCAATGTTAAGAATTAAGTATAATAATACTATAAATGGATTATTAATTAAGGTAGATAATAATAGTAGTAAGTAATTTTGCTCTTATTTGTATCTTATTATAGCTATAAGTTCTTTTTTAAAAATAGGTTTTTAAAAAGGTTAATATTACCTTTTATTCTTCCTATATTTTAAGTAGAATGCACCGGGGAAGTCACAGAAAGGGGGGAGGGAGACGGGAAATGTGATGCAATATTCTGATGTTTATTTTTGGATAGTAATTGATTAATGTTGCTGAATAATAAAATTGTTTTACTCATAGGGAACAGACTAACACAACCAAGATTGTTCCAGAGGGTAGTTGCCTACACAGTGCTCAGGACGGTGTTGTTAAAACAGTGGTTCACAATGTGTTTGCTGCAGGAAGTCTGCTAGACTTCCGTAAGTGTTTGTGCTGTTTCTGTAAGTGTTTGTGCTGTTTCCGTGCATGAATCACTTCTCTACCTCCCTCCAATATGTAGGAGGAAGAGAAACTCTGAAATATGTCTATATGAGATGTGCCTGGATAATCAATCAACCCTAATGCAGTCATCAGCAAAATTTCCTGACCACAGTGGAAGCTGCCTGCTTGCTCTCTGATGTTTCTCCTTTTAATCCAAATGTCTCTAACACAGAGATTTTTGCTCAAAAACAGAAGACGGGTCCTTGGCAGGGTTGCCAGACTTCAAGTGGGCCCTGGAAATCTCCCAGAATTACAATTAATTTCCAGACAACAGAGACCAGTTCTCTTGGTGAAAATGACTGCTCTTGAGGGTAGAATCTATGGCATTATACCTCAGTGAGGTACCACCCCTCCCCAAACCTTGTCCTCCCCAGGTTCTACCCTCAAATGTCCAGAAATTTCCCAACCTGCAGTTGGCAACCCAAGAAAATAGACTCTACTCAGAGATGTCGAACTCATTTGTTATTAGGGCTGGATCTGACATAAATGAGACCTTGTCGGGCCGGACCCTGTCAGGCTGGGCCAGTGTACCTATTTAAGATTAGGTAGCGTAGCAGAGATATAAACTTTATAAAGGACACACATAAAGATTCTTTTTAAAAAGATTAAATAAAACATGCTTAAAATATTAACACTCATTGGTCTTAAAGGTGCTCTCTTTGTATCTCTCCCATGGGATCCAGGGAACTGGGCAAAGGAAGCTCTGGCTCTCTCCTTCCTTCCCCAGTGGACCAGGAGAGGGAGGAGCCTCAGCCAATAGAAGGAAGAGAGGCTTGGCTCAGTAGTTCTGATGTGCGAGAACCTGGGAAAGCAAGCTCTGCCTCCCCTCCTTCCTCCCCAAGGGAGGAGCTTCAGCCAATGGAGTAAACAGAGGTTTTGCTCTTTAGTTCCTGTGCAATTGAGCAAGTCTGGCAAAGCAAGCTATGATGCAGAAGGAAGCAAGAGAGAGGAAGAAGAGAGCAAATGACAGCCAGTTGCTTGGGGGCCTGATTCGGCCCCTGGGCTGCGTGTTTGACACCCCTGCATGCTTCGCCCTTTCACCTCCCTGGAAATTCAACCCACTGGTGATGGTTTTAAGTTACCAGACCTTAAAGAAAAAACCTTCTTCCTTCCAGCTTTATTTTCCCACCCTCACTGTATGAACTGCAGATTTAAACCACCAGCAGAAGTAGGTATTTCTTTATTTCACCTACCCATTATAAATTACACTTAATGTTTTTTAAAAACCCTTTAAAATATGGCTCACAGACCATTTGCCAAGTGAATGAGCACTGTTTAAGATGAGTTACCCTGATGTACATTTGATGTGAGTCCAGTTACGCATCCATGACCCATGCAGCACATATTTGGTGTATTGTACAGCTTGCCCTAATACATACACACACACAATGCGAGATTGCAACCAAGAACCAAACTTATGAGGACTATCAGCAACAGTTTAGCTTTTGAGGATTGGTAAAAATAGGGTTGTAAGTCCCAGCAACAGGGATGTGTTAGAAGAACAGACTGACAATGTTTCTTGCTCAGTCCTTCAAGACTATAAACACCATAGAGCAAGCTAGATAGCTAGGACAATATCAGTCTCCTTCCTGTCTGCTCTGCTTTCACTCACCCTCTCTAACCAGTAGAATGTAATCTCAGGGAACTTCCTTCTTTTTTGTTCTCCTCTTCTTTCTTCTTCTTCCCTGCATGCATCAGGAAGAACAGAATGGTGTCTCTCCTCCTCATCTGAACTATTTATTTATTTATATTTATTTCATTCGATTTATATCCCGCCCTACCCCACCGAGGGGCTCAGGGCAGCTAACAACATAAAAATTCTGACAAAATTAAGAATTAAAATATATTAATAATTTATGCAATAAAATAAACACAATTCATCAGTGTGCTATCCCACAGTCTTCCTTAAAATATTCAGATGCCGGTCAGTTGTATGCCAACCGGAAGAGGGCTGTCTTACAGGCCCTGCGGAACTGCCCAAGGTTCTGCAGGGCCCTCACCTCTTCCGGCAGCTGGTTCCACCAGCAAGAAGAAGATGAAGAAGAAGATATTGGATTTATATCCCGCCCTCCACTCCGAAGAGTCTCAGAGCGGCTCACAATCTCCTTTACCTTCCTCCCCAACAACAGACACCCTGTGAGGTGGGTGGGGCTGGAGAGGGCTCTCACAGCAGCTGCCCTTTCAACGACAACTCCTGCCAGAGCTATGACTGACCCAAAGGTCATGCCAGCAGGTGCAAGTGGAGGAGTGGGGAATCAAACCCGGTTCTCCCAGATAAGAGACCGCACACTTAACCACTACACCAAACTGCACACCAAGGGTCTGTGATCGAAAAAGCCCTGTCCTTACTATCAATCCAAAGCCATCCTTAGTCAGCTAGTATAGATAGTCACTCTTTCTCTCCATTACACTTAAGTTTCTTTAAATAAATCCACCAGTATTAATTTCTTAAAGCAAAGGCTCTCTGCGCAATTTGTGAGATAGTGTGGCTACCATTAGACTAGGCCATGCTGCTGTGCTGAAGCTCAGAAAGAGCACTCTTTTAAGTGAAAGTAAGGACGGCTGCCTGCCCAGTCCTACCATTCTAAACCAGACCCAACATAGATGGGCAGTATCAGCAATGACATGGCATCACTTATGGAGAAAACATAGAACTAGCATCACACCTCTCCACACCTGCCGCCTCGCATCACACCTCTCCACACCTGCCGCCTTTGCCACCTGGGAAGGAGAGCGGACACTTGCACGCCTGTTTAGGCACGTCTGTGTGAGGGCAAGGCTTGAACGTGCTTTTGCAAGCCTCCGCCTCCTCTCTTCAGTTCCTCGGCGATGCTCGGTCAGAGAGGCACATGCAGCGTGCTCTCTGCCGGCATCGGGGGATTAGGCCTGGTCGAGGCCGTCTGAAGCGATCGCGTCAGGGCTGTGGTCAGGCTTGGGACCCGGGGTGCCTGGTCTTGTTGAGCGTTGGTGGGACATGATCTCGGCGTGGGAGTCACAGTTGGTTTTAAAAAAAACATTGGGTGTTTAGCAGCATGGCAGGGTTTTTCTGCCTTTTCCCCCTTTTTGTTTTTGCCCAGATTAGTTGCTCTGCCAGGTCGGGTGGAGTTGGTGGGGTGCGTTTGTGGGCAATTGGGGGGCTTCCCTGCATTGGAGGCCGGCTCTGGGAACCCTTCCCCCCCCATCCTCCTATCCTTTTTGCCTCATGGCTGGGCGGCCATTTTAGATAATTTTGCTGGGTGGCCATTTTGGGTTGCAGTTAGGTGGTGGCCATTTTGAGTTGCAGTTAGGAGGCCATTGTGCCTCGTGGCTGGGCAGCCATTTTAGTTGAATTTTCTCGGGGGGCATTTTGGGTGGCTGTTAGGAGGCCATTTTAGGGGCATTACATCTGGCAGCCATTTTAGGCTTGTGGGGCTGGTTTAATTTTTGGCTCTGTCAGAGTTTATATTTCTTGGTTAAGAGTATTCTCCTGGTCTTGAGAATGTCTGGTAAAAAATTTACAGGGAAGTCAAAGGGGAAGCAGCCTGCCCGCAAGGCTCCAAAACCCCTGCAGAAGCGTCCCCCACCTCCTTCATGTTCTGATGAGGAGGGGGAGGATGAGGCGAATGCAGCTATCCTTACAAGGCTGCATGCCCTTGAGCAGGTGTCTGGGTTGCCACCTTCGTTGAGTTCTAAAAAGGGGCAGGTTTCAAAAATGGCTTTTCAGGCCGATATATTAATACAATTATCTATTTTAGAGGGCAGGTCTGCTGCTGCTGCAGGAGGAGCTATGGGTTCGGGTGCTCCTGATGCTGGATCTGGCTCTGGGGGTACAGGTATTGCTTTGGTACCTGCCGGACTGCCAGGTAAGTCGGGTGATGGTTCTAGTGCCTTTACGGGGCTTGTTTGGCCATGGGAGCCTTGGGGCCCTGCTGCACCTAATGGTGTTTGGTTTGGCACCTAGGAGTTCACACACTACTTCCTCGGTGGGCGTAGGGCCTCAGGCTAGCTGGACCTGGCTGCAGGGCCAGTTTGGACCATTTGGGAATTGGCCAGGGGCGGGCAGCAAGGGGTTGCACCTTCCTTAACTGGGGGTTAGGGTTTACTTTCCCCTCATGGGGCAGTCCCTTTTGGTGCTATGCCCTTTGGCGAGGTCGCCTTACCTTTAGGTGATCACCTGTTGCTGGCCACAAAAGAAACGATCCTTAAGGGGGAATATGTGGATATATTCTCCCTTTTATTTAGGGAACTTGAAAAGAAAAATAAGGAGGATCTTGATGATAAGGAGAAGGAGAAGTTGAAAAAGAGGAGGGTGGATCGGACCTGAGCTAATTGGTTGCCAAAGTTTTTTGTGTATGCTGGAGTGATTGCGCGTGCTCAGCCCTGGCGGGCAGCAGCGCTGATCCAGTACATGGACATTATTTACAAAGGGTACACGATGTTCAGCGGCCCGGCCTGGATTCAGTATGACGAGGAATTCAGGATGATAGCTGCTTTGTACCCTTCCCTCCCCTGGGATCGGATCCACCAACAATTGTGGCTGCAGGTTATGTCACCTGTGCGGCCCAATCTGGGTGACCGATCTGACAGCAGTCATTTAGTTGCTAAGGGTTCCACTTCTCCTTCCGTTTCATCATTATCTTCCCGCAGTTCGGCGGGGCAGGCGGTTCAACCCCACTTGCTTTGTTGGGAGTTTGGGTCACAGGGTGTGTGCAGTTGGAAAGCTTGCCGGTTCAAGCACAAATGCCCCCTGTGTGCCGGCCCACACTCTTTTAACAACTGTCCAAGAGTTTGGTCACATAAGGGCCAGAAGAGACAGGGTGGGAGTGGGGGTTCTTCCCAAGCTGGAAAAGGGCCCCAGCCCGATAAAGCTGGGACCTCTTGAGTGGTGACTACGCAGGTACCCACATAGGGCTGATAGTTTATATTTGTTGAATGGTTTTACATTGGGTTTTAGAATTCCATTCCAGGGTTCTTGGGTGCCAACTTGGTCTCGGAACCTTAGTTCGGTTAATGGTTTAGAACACGTAGTGGAGGCTAAGATTACCAAGGAGCTGGTGGAGGGCAGGATTTTGGGCCCATTTTCTAGTCCTCCAGTGGTTAACCTTAGGGTTTCCCCGTTGGGGTGGTACCAAAGAAGGCGCCTGGTGAATTTCGTTTGATTCACCACCTTTCTTACCCCAAGGGTTCTTCTGTTAATGACGGGATTCCCGAGGAACTTTGCTCAGTTAGGTATACTACCTTTGATCAGGCCGTGGGCGTCGTTCGACGCTGTGGTCAGGGAGCTGAGCTTACTAGATGTGATATCAAATCTGCATTTCGCCTTCTCCCTGTCCATCCAGATGATTTTGAGCTTTTGGGTTTCTCTTTTGCAGGGCAATTTTACATGGACAGGGCTTTGCCTATGGGCTGCTCTGTATCATGTGCTGCTTTTGAGTGTTTCAGCACATTCCTCGAATGGGCTGTGCGCGAAAAAGTGGGTTTACAGAATGTCGTCCATTATTTGGATGACCACTGTTTGTGGGTCCTGCGGGTACTGGGTGTTGCGCTCAGTTGTTGTCCAGCTTTATTGAGCTGGCTGCTGAGTTGGGGGTGCCACTGGCCAAGGAAAAAACTGAGGGCCCAGCTCAATGCCTTGTGTTTTTGGGAATTGAATTAGACAGCGTAATCGTCCAGAATTCCTTTTCAGAAGTTGGAGGATTTAAGGAATAGGATTAGTTCTTTCCTTCTTAAGAAGAAGGTTACGCTTCTTGAGCTTCAGCAGTTAGTTGGGCACCTTAACTTTGCTTGCAAAGTGGTAGCCCCTGGAAGGGCCTTTCTTTGCAGGTTCTGTGATGCTATGGCAGGCCTTTGCTTGCCCCAGCACAGGATTAGGGTTACCAGCAGCATGAGGGAGGACCTGCAGGTGTGGCAGGAGTTTTTGGAATCCTTTAATGGGATTTCTTTTTGGAGAGAGGACATGAGACTTGAGGTGGCGCTTCAGGTCATGTCCAATGCTGCTGGGTCATTAGGTTTTGGGGTCTACTTCCGTGGACACTGGTGCATGGATGTTTGGCCAGATTTATGGGTGCAGGCTGGTTTGAGCCGGGATCTCACTTTTTAAGAGTTTTTTCCCATTTTGGTTGCGATTTGGTTGTGGGGAAGTGATATGGCTGATCACACCGTACATTTTTGGTGTAATAACATGGCAGTAGTTTATGTTATTAATTCCCTTTCATCCAAATTGCAATGGGTTATGAGGTTGGTGAGGGCCTTCACTCTGCGTTGTCTGCGGTTTAACATTTTGTTTTTGGCCAAGCATGTTCCTGGGGTGAAAAACAGGGTGGCTGAGGCTCTCTCTTCTAAACAGATGGAGAGGTTTTGTCAGCTGGCCCCGGATGCCGATCAAGAGGCAGTGCCAATGCCCCAGGAGCTATGGCTGATTGGAGAGCCGAGGCCTGCAGAACGATAGGCCTAGCCATTGCTCCTAGCACCAGGAAGTCTTACGAATGTGCTGTGGGGAAGTTTGAAGACTTTAGGGCCGAGGTAGGGTATCACATTGTTTGGCCCCTCCCAGTGGAACAGTTGCTCCATTATTGTGTTTCCTTAAAAGGTAAGGGATTGGCCATGCGATCTATCAGAGGACGCCTGTCTGCGCTGGCTTTTGCTAGCAAGGCGTTAGGGTATAAGGAGGAAACAGCAGACTTTTGTCTTCGAAAGATAATGGAGGGGTGGTCCAGAGAGGTCGGGCCTAATCTCGACACCAGGAACCCCATGTCCCCTGAGATTCTTAGAGGTTTGAAGGGAGTTTGAAGTGCAATTTCTGCATCTCACTTTGAGGCAGTTCTTTTTCATGCCGCCTCTTTGGTGGCCTTTTTAGGGGCGCTTAGAATCAGTGAGTTAGTGGCAAGCTCCAGGAATGATGTTTCTGGCAGGGCTTTGTCACTTAGGAATGTTAGGTTAACGGGGGGTAAGGCGGCTCTTACCATCCGGCGTTCCAGGATGGACCAATAGGGCATTGGGACTGTAGTGGAGTTGGGTCCGTGTTCAGAGGTGGAGCTTTGCCTGGTTTCTGCATTGGCTGATTATTTGGCTGTGCGGGGAGGCTGCGAAGGGTTGTTGTTTTGTCATTCTGGAGGCAGTCCTCTGACAAAACATCAATTTTGGGCAGTGATGTCTAGGGCCTTAGCTCAGTTGGGGTTGTCTGGAGTGAGGTTTGGTACCCACTCCTTTAGAATTGGGGTGGCCTCTATGTGGATAGGGAACTGGGGAAATTTGGATTGCTTTGCAGTTTTTAAACCAACATTCACTTTTGGTTTGGGGAGGGATGGGGGGGGGGATGCACTGCCAATCAATTTGTGAGTGTTTGGGGGCTGTCTTTGGACTCTAGTCTATTTTTAGTGGAGGAGCGTTTTACAACCACCTTCCAAGCATGGGCCAAGAGAGGATGCAGGCACAAGTAGGTGCTCACTTCATTCACTCTCAAAGTCTACATTCGGGGAGCCGAACAGAGGCAAGTTGACCTTCAAGAAGACCAACTGCTCAACTGTCCAGGGTTGCAGGCGATTACGATGTGGGCAGACAGTGTTGCCCATATGTGAAAATATATGCTTGCTCTGCACGCTTGTCAGTGGGCATGAGAGGAACACCTTGGCCACGGAGGAGAGGGCCGGCCAGACCTCCTCCTTTGTGACCCAGTAGTCCAATGGAGATGCTTCCTGCAGCTCAAGAGGCTCAAAAAGATAGTCCCTCACCATCGCAGCACCCGTCTTCTCTCTTGGTGCCCTACCACTCCTAGAGGGGCCAATGACCCGCCCGATGAATGTCACCTCAGCACTCTTCGTGGCGTGAGTCTGGTGGGAAACACTGCTTAGCTGGGGAGGTTGGGGATGAACAACAGCAGTGGAAGTGGCAGATGAGCTGCTTCCACCTCCCTCCTCCTCAACTGCTGGCTGTCAAACTCGACTGATTCTGACCAAAGACTGATGGGTTCTTGGCCTGTCACAAAGCAGGCCTGGATAAAATCATGATGAACGAAATGCTGCTAGTTTATTACCCTTTATTGGCCCCTCTTTCCTTTATGACTGGTAACTGTTGAGAATAATGTAATCAGCACCTTCCCACAGAACATCAGGAGGGAGGAAGAGTCTCTAGAAAATACAAGGCCAAAAGGCTTGATAAACACCCTGGGAATGTATCTTTGTAGTTATGTGTGAATGCTCCTCCACTCCCCCTCCCCGTAGGAATCCTTTTGAAGTGTATCTTAAAACTCCTGTATCAATGTATTGGTTTCATTCTTCTCAAGCTAAGGGCTTGAGCCAAAGTAACGGTCTATCAATAAATGTAGTCTTTGTAAAAACTCTGACTCATCATTGAATCCGTCTACTTGACACTGCCACTGGGCCCGCCCTGAGTCTGGAATGCTCAACCTTCTGAGAGAGCTCATCTTGCCAGCGATCGAGCTCGTTGGCCCGCTCGGTGACTGTGCCCTTAAGGCATGGGTGTAACATGGTCGCCATCATGTAGACCTTATCCTGGGTGAAAGTCTGAAAGTGGGCCTTAAGTCCTTCCTGCAGCCTAACAACCAGGGTGTGCACCACTGGAAGAACATCTGCACAGCCTTAAGCTGGCACTAGAAACAAGGCCAGGTCCTCACGGGCCATCTGGACCATGGGGACGACCAGTGCGATGCTCGCCGTGTCAGACGAGAGCATTTCTGTGTATGTATTGAAGGGCCCAACAACCTCCACAGTCTGAGAAATGACCACCCAATCCTTTTGGGTGAGACAGTTCTCATCCCAAAAGACCCTCGTCTCAGAGACAATAGCATCCAGGGCTGCTCTCTGCTCCACCATGCGCTCCAGCATGACACAGGTGGAGTTCCAGCGTGTGCTGACGTCACCGATCAGGCAGTGCCCTGGCACGCCTGTCAGTGTCTGTTTCTCACGCAGCCGATACGAGTTCGTATTGTTGTGTGAGAAGTGACCCGTGATGTGCCGACACTTTTGAAGCAGAAGTCGGTACTCATGGGTTGCAGCTAGATACCGATGATCCTGGTTTTTTGTCTGGCCCAATGCGTCCTTAACCATGAGGTGAAGAAGGTGGGCCACGCAAGGAAGGCATTTTAGGCCCTGACGCTGGACAGCCACCTTGATGTTGGAGCCACCATTAGTCACCACGAAGCCTGTGGCGACGTCCTTGCCTACCCAGCCCTCTAACTGCCGTGAGAAGATGGCTCTGAGAGTGTCCGCCATGTGTGGTGCATCGACTGCTTCGGCGTGCAGCAAGGCCCAGTGATAGCCAGCCTGGTGGCCCTGACCCTTCCTGGCACTACTGCTGCCACCCCCACCCCCACACTGCACTGCCCCCAGCTCTCTGGATTGCCACCAATGCGCAGTCAGGGAGAGATACCCCTCGAACGCATGTTGGGAGCTCCAGATATCTGAGGTGAAATGAACAGTCCCCCTCGGCAGCACGGGACAAATGCTCCTTCACCACAAATCTGGTCGCCCTGAAAACAGCTGGCACAATGGTCTTACTAATGGTGGTTCTCACAGGAACTTTGTACTAGGGTGCCAGGTATTCGACCAACCCTAGCACCCCAGGATTCTTGACCACTGAAAATGGAAGCCCATGGACGATCGACCTGGCGAGGTTCCAGGCGATTACCCTCCTGCCATGCCTGATTTCCCCTCTTGGCACACAGGTGCATTCCGCACCAAACATCTCAGGCAGAGATGCCTGGCGTCCCTGTACTCCCATGGAATGCTCCTGGAGAGCGGAGGTAGTCACGATGGAACAGACCTCCTGGCTGGGTGGTGTTGGCTGCTTGGGCACCACAGCACCAGCTTGCTTCTCCCCCTTAAGAAGCACCCCCGGGTGGTGCTTCTGCAGGTGATTCCGCATCCCCCCCGGAGTCAGGTGGGAAGGGTCCCACGCACGATTGATCCGTGTCATGGGTGCTGGGGGCCCTGCAGAAGAAGCCGAGCCTGCAGAAGAAACTGTGACCCTGCCACCTGCACCAGTGCCCCTGCCTCCTGCTGGAGAAGATCCAAGCCCCCCCTGCCTCGCCCTCTCGGGTGGCTCGTGTGCGTGACCGCCTTCGTCAGGACCTCAGGGATCGGAGGAGGGCAGCACGCTCACGAGCAAGACGCTCCCTGAGCCCTGAGTTTTGAAAGGATTCTGGCCCTTCTAGGAGTGAGGGTGCTTGAGTCTCAGCAGGATCCTGGCTGCCCTCTGAGTCAGCAATTAGCCCAAATGGGCAACAGACAGCAGAGGGCTATATAGCTGTGGGCTTTGAGAGAATGCTTTGTGGAAGCAACTAGTCACTTACCTGACATTCTAGCATCCACTTCGGCTTCTGACTTTGGCTTCTGGACCCCCTGACTCTGGCATTGACTTATGGACCCCCTGACTTTGGCTTCTGAACCTCTGACCTACGATACCTGGACGGTGATTCGGTTTTGGCGGTTTAGCTACCCAGCTACAGACCTTGGACTGCCCCTGGACTTCGCCTGGCCTGGCCCCAGCCCGTGACAATCCGGGCCCTGCACAGCTGGCACTGCACATAGCGTGGATCCTCCATAAGTTGGAAATGCTTCCAGACTTCGGAGGTGAACGGATGCCCAAACTGACTGGCAGCTTGGGTGTCTGGAGCCACCTCCTTTGAGGTGCTTGGGGCAGACACATCATGTCTCGGGGTGGCAGGAGGGGCTGGGTGCTGGGGGAAAGTGGGCGGAGATGGAGGCACCTCATGTGTCTCCATCTCTTCCCCCTCCACCCCATGTGGCCTCCACTCCTGGCCATCCCCTGAAAGACTGCTGGTGCCTGAAGGAACCGAAGGAGTTGGTTCTCCTCAACCAGCTTCTCCTCCAACTCCTGCATGACACTCTGCACCTTCCTTGGGGTGATCATTTTGGACAGAAAACTGTCCCCAAAGCTCATCTCTAAGGCAGGCTGCTCTTGCTGCCCCTCCTCTGGTTGCTGAGGCCGAGCGACGTCAGCTGGAGGAGAGACTGCCCGAGCAGCAGACCCCTGCTCAATGCCAGCACCCAATGGCACCTCTGCTGAGGGTGCCCCAGCAGCAGCCTTGATGAAGGGCCCAAGGCGGGCCTTCTTCTTCATCACATTCCAGCCAGAGGTCGGAGTGCTGGAAGGCAGCTGTGGAGAGGCCCTACGCACAGGTGGGGGGGAGACCTGGGTCCTCCCCCTCCCCTCCACCCCTCTAGTCTTCTCCTTGGCCTTGCCCCCAGGGCCCCTCTTCTGCTGCCTGCCACTCATGTCACCCTTGGCCAGTCTCACAGAACCTGAACTGAGAGTGGGTTTTTTTACAAACCTAACTCACTGCACTGTACCCTGAACCAACAGGTGCCCTGACTTCTTTTTAAGAACCCTCCCACCAAAACTTGTTTGTTTGTTTTGGTCCCTAACCTGTTCCTATTTGGGTTGGGGTAGTAGTAGTCTGGTAAAGTTTAGGAGACTAGGTGATCCTGCCTCTACTTGGCTACAGTTTTTAAAAGGCTACCTTGAGAAGAAGGCAATTCTTGTTATATCCTCCTAGTTAAACTTCTCCTAACTAGATCCTGGGACAAACCTGATTTCCTTGCAAACCAGAAATCAGGTTATTAGGGTTTGTAGAATCTTTCGGGATCAAGTGCCGTGTTCTACTGGAGAAAGTTTTCCTTCCAGACGTTTCGTTCTCAGCTGCGGAGAACATCCTCAGTGGCGTTGCAGCCGGAGCAGGTGCTCAGACCTTCTTGGAAAATCAGGTGTCCTTTATAACTTGAGAGAAGCTGTGGTTTACCCTATGGAAATCTAAGGATGCACCAGCTTTCAGTGGCTGAAAGCAAGATGCACTGCAATCCTAGTCTCTTTAAAAGGGAGCTTGATGTGGCCTAGTAGTCATGCTGCCTTTTATGAGAAACCTAAAATCTTTTTAAATCACCCCTATCTGGCCTACTTGAATTTTGAAAGGAGATAAAGCCCTAAACTGGATTATTATTTTTTTTAATTTCAAAAAACACAATCCCTAAAAACATCCTTATTAGTGGGGCAGCCTATTTAGTGGCTCTAGCCAAACCGAAAGCACACTCAGACTCCAAAAATAACTCTATAAAAACATGAAAGTGATCCAGCCCACACACACCCTCACCAACCCCCACACCAACCAGAGGTAATTTAAAAAAACCAAAACAAAACCAGCACAATCAGAAAAGGCCAAGCAACTCAACTGTTTAAAAAGTGGCCTTTTCACCAATAAGAAACCTCAGGCCAGATCAGTCAACAACACCCCACCACCACCACCACCACCAAAACCTGAACCAGGAAAAGGGACAACAGGACAGGAGGATGCAAAACCTGCAGCAATAGAGAATAGATCCAAACAGAAGGCCTACACAAACTGAACTGTTACAAAAGTGGCATTTTAAACAATGAAAATTAGGCCAAACAGCACCACCACCCCCAAGAACCAGAACCAGAAGAGAAAAGGAACAACATCAGCACAACACAGCAGCAACAAATCAAACACAGAATCCCTTTAAAACAGTAAAAAACTTAACTTTTAACAATACAGGAACTTTACCAACCTCTCCCCCCCCAAAAAAACCCTTCACCCTAACCCCAAGAAATCCACCCAAGAAATCCACCCAAATCAGGAAAAGTAAAAGGACACTGCACTTTTAAAAGTCCTCTCACTAAAGTAAGATATGGGCAAATTGGCAAACCACCCCCCACCCCAGGCCCCATCCCCAAGCAGAAACCCCTAACCCTCTAACCCCAAATAAGCACCACCACCCAAATCTGGATAAGTAAAGGGACTCTGAGTCTTAAAAAGTCCTTTTACCAACTAAAATAAAAACAAGAACCCCAAGACTGTGTTACCTTGTCTTCTCTACTCCAGGTAAGGCTGAGTGAGAGAACAGCAGCAGCTGAGGCCAAGGGCCAGCCAGCAGCACAGCACAATCTCTCACACCAACACAGCAGCAATGGAGGAGTCCAGCCAGGCAGACTCCTTAAAAAGGTTCTCTGGTCCTACAGAGAGCAGTTTCAAAAAATAGCACTGCTTTGTGATTGGCCAGACAACAGTGCTTACTTGGATACCCAAGTAAGCAAAAGATCAAAAGAGCAACAATGTTGCTGATGGCTGGGGGATCAGCTACACAACAGCCCTGCAAAGCATGCATTTGCAATGCATTTTGCAAATGCATGCTTTGGATTGGCTGCTGGGGCTCCTCTTCCCCCTCCCCCTCTCTCTGATCCCAGGGAGGCTATGGGAGAGGTGGGAAAAGGCTACCAAAGGCGGGAAAGGAGGCAAGCAGCTCCCCTGCGGCTGCAGAAGCCCCTTTCCCGCCTTTTGCATTGACTTCCATATACTTCCGAATATATATATGGAATTATACGGGGAGCCATACTCGGCTCCCGCATAATGGGCCCCAATTGGAATCAGCTGTATGTGATTGCGTATACAGCCGAATCAGTGGTTATTCGGAGGCTGATTCGGTTCGGCCAAACCGAATGCACACCCCTACCAGATGAGCCGAGTTCTCACCTGCGGGCACAGTTATGTGTTTTGGGTGGCACATCAGGCTCAGAGAACTGCTGTTGGCTCTCACCTGGGACTCAGCCAATATGTTACTGTGGGATGGCGGGGGCGCCGAGGTCTTCAGTGGCCTGGTTTGCTTGCGCTTTTATTTCATGGGAGTGTGGTCCCTCCTCCTCAGGTTTTAATTATTCAGCTGGGGGGAAATGATCTTGGGCTGATTAAGGGCAAGGCTTAGATCTTGCAGGCTCAAGACAATTTTAAGTACATTAGGAAGAGATGGCCCAGTAACATTATAGTTTGGTCGGCCATGATTCCGCGCTTGGTGTGGCACAGTGCTTGGAATCCAGCTGGGATAGAGAGGGCTCGTTACAGAGCGAATAAGGAGATTCATAAGGCATTGGAGGGTGGTTTGGGCCACTATTTTCCCCATCCGGATATTTCTATGAAATATCCTGACCTCTACAGAGGGGATGTGCATCTCTCGGAAAAGGGTAATATGCTTTTCCTGAGGGATCTTCGGCAAGGGCTGGGGTTGGTTTTGGGCCTTCCGGTGGGTGCTAAGCCCTAAGTAGAGACTTGGCCTTAGTTGTGGCAGGTTTTACTGGGTTTATGGTGCCATGCGGCCTGGGCAGGACCGGTAAGCCTCCTCCTTTTGGGGAGTTAGGGGTCTGGCAGGATCAACCTTTGGGTATTTGTGACTCAAGGTGTGTGAATGCAGACTGTCCTGGAGACTCGATTGGAGGGTACCTTTAACTGAGACGCACATCTGGTGCCTGGGCCCTCCAGTGCATGCCTCCCTGCTGGGCCTGCCTGACGGGAGCTGTGATACAGCTCCAGCTGGGGGGCTGGGTCTCTCACCCACTTAAAGGCAGGGAAGCGGTCTGTTGAGACCCCTGGCCCTGACCTGGCCACAGTTCTGGTTGCCCTTGCCATTTATGTGTTCAATTAATAAAGTGACCCATAGTTTTACCAACTCATTTGCGTCCGCCTCTTTATTCTGACTTGGGGGGCAATGGAGTCTCCAGCAGCCTGCCGCCTCGCGGCTTGGCTGCTGGGGAACTTTTGCCACCCGGGAAGGAGAGCGGACGCTTGTGCACCCGTTTAGGCGCATCTGTGTGGGGGCAGGGCTTGAACGTGCTTTTGCAAGCCTCCGCCCCCTCTCTTCAGTCCCTCGGCAATGCTCGGCCCTCCCGCCCACCCTGTTTGTTATGTAGGCAAGTGCTGGTCGCCGCATTTGGTGAGGGGGCAGGTAGGAATTTTTTACTCCCCAGCTGTTTGGCTTATGACTGGGGTGTGTTTTTTGCCTACCCTGCATAGCATATCAGTGGATTGTGGAACTGGCTATGGGATGGTGGCTTTTTTATAGGTTGGTCACTTTTGAGGGCAGGTTTTACTGGGTTTATGGTGCCATACGACCTGGGGAGGACCGGTAAGCCTCCCCCATTTGGGGAGTTAGGGGTCTGGCAGGATCAACCTTTGGGTATTTGTGACTCGAGGTATGTGAATGCAGACTGTCCTGGAGACTTGATTGGAGGGTGCCTTTCACTGAGACGCATGTCTGGTGTCTGGGCCCTTTGGTCCGTGCCTTCCTGCTGGGCCTGCCTGATGGGAGCTGTGACACACAGCTCCAGCTGGGGGGCCGGGTCTCTCGCCCGCTTAAAGGCAGGGGAGCGGTCTGTTGAGACCCCTGGCTCTAACCTGGCCGTGGTTCTGGTTGCCCTTGCCGTTTATGTGTTCAATGAATAAAGTGGCTCATAGTTTTACCAACTCATTTGCGTCCGCCTCTTTATTCCGACTTGGGGGGCAATTGCCAACAACTCTATGGTTTTACCATATTTCTAGTTCCCAGTGATCCCTAAAGTTCCCAGTGATCCCTAAAGTTTATCATAGTTCTAAATTCCAAGTGATCCCTAAAGTGGCATGATGGCACTTCTGGGTTTGCCTTCTGTGGGTCTGGGAACAATTGAATGCAAGCAGTCTGTCCTATTCTGCAGGGACGTCATTTTGTCTGAGAAGCATTTCGGAAGAAATCCGAGCGATCTGTGTTCCAGTATTTGACAGCCGTGCCAGCATCCAGCAGACAACACATTCCTGAAGCAAGCCGTGACTCCTCCTCAACTGCAAAGCAACTAAAGAGATAAAGGCAGCACAACAGAACTGAAACTATTCCTAATGTCTCTGAAGCAAGCTCTAGCACCAACATGAGTCGGAAAGTTATTGGCTAGTTCAGTGTTGTATTGAGTAAAATCTTTTTTTGTGTGTTGTTTTTGTGTTTGTTGTATTGTTTTGTCTTCTTCTGCTGCTGTAAAAATGCAGCTTATTACACTGTTTTTGTTTGTATGTGTTCTTGTATGCATAAGATATGATGTACAATACACTCATATTGATTCTTTATCTACACACATTGAGCTTAATGTTGAAAGGAATAATTGGGAATATTGTGGTTTCCTAAATGCCTTAAATTCTTGGAATGGATCATAAGAGGTCCAAAATGGAGGACTGTGATGGAATTTATTTTGGGTTGGCCCTCTTTATGATCCTAACTATATTCTTTATGATCATAAAGATACTCTTAAATATACTCTTTATGAAATTGGCTACAAGAACTCTTTCTGAAAGTAGCTATGCTCTTATGAAATGAGCACTAAGCTCTTCAAATACCTTAGAAGCCTCTATATTTCTCTATGATTTTTGACTGCATTTATGGACTTGGCCACCAGAATTCTAAGCTATTCAGCACTATCATGCATTCATATTGCTAAGTGGGTGAAAGTTGAGTGTCTTTTCAGGACAGGAAAGAAGATGGAGGAGGCAGCCATTGGCATAAACCCAGAAACTAGGAGTAGGGAAATGGGTGCCTGAGGCATTCCCAGCCATTATTGTTTATTGTTTATTTGGCTGCAAAATTATTTACTGCTGAATGACACAAGTAGCTGTGTGTATGAGGTCATTACACCCTATATAAACTGTGGATTTTTTTACTCACATTGCTGATCTGGACCAGAGGGTAGCTAGAGACTTCCTCTTTGTCAGATTATGCCACACTAATTGGGACTTAGAATCTTGGACTGCTCTGTAGAGACAGTTTCGTCTGCTGAACAGCCTAAGAGAGGAAACAGCCTTTGCTGATTTAAACTATCTTTGGTCTGAGATCTCAAACATAGAGAAAATGCTCAGATTTATAATCTAGAGCATAGCATCAACTAGGGATTTGGGATTTAGATTGTAAACTGGAAAATGTAGACTAATAGGGCTAAGTCCTGTTGGGACTTCCATTTTTCAGTATGCTATCTGCTTTATTGTACTTTATGCTTTATGTTCTAAATGTGTAACTGTTTTCTGTCTTGTTCTCTATCCATATATTTTAAGCCTTCTAAAGGAGTCTTCTTAAGTCTAAAGGAGTAACTGTACTAATGTAATCTCTTGTGCCTTTCTAACTGTATTTGAAGCCTTCTGTGCAAAAAAGAAACTTGGAGTCTAATGAACTGATAACTGTTTTTTTACACATGGAGTTTAAGAAAGTTTATCTACGAGGTCTTAAAACTTATTAGTATGTATTAGCCTTCTGATAACTGCAGGTTATTTTAGTTCCTGAAGGGTTTTGATTTTGGTGTTTTATATTGTTGGGGGTACAATAGAAATCCCTCAACACCCTGGAAGTGACCTCACACCATTGGCCTGGTGAATAATTTTTATAAAAAATTCCCCACTACTTCTCAGAGCAATAGCAGGGAAGAGGAAGTGAGGGCAAGGTATTTTCTGCCCACACTGGGGGGTAGCAACACTAGCACATAAAGAACATACACATCACCTTTCCTACCAATGGCACTCAGCTCTGCTGTCCAAGTATTTTGGCAGGTTTTTTTTAAAAAAAATCCTTCTTTGTAAGTATGGTATATAGTAAGCTCAGAAGGTCAACAAAAATTTAAGAGAGTTTTTCTTAATGAAGCTGGGATGCCCACAACCAAAAGTTACTAAGATTTATTTATTTATTTATTCCGTAACTTATATCCCGCCCTTCCCCCAAGTGGCTCAGGGCGGCTTACAACAAACAATAAAACAATAAAATCGGAACAAATTAATACATTTAAAATCAAGCATTTAAAACCTAAAAACCTTAAAATTTTACATTATACATTAAAACTATACAGTATAATCACAAGAATCTAGAAAGCTACATTTGTCCAGTCAGGCGTAGGCTAACCGGAAGAGGGTCGTCTTACAGGCCCTGCGGAACTGAGTAAGGTCCCGCAGGGCCCTCACCTCTTCCGGTAGCTGGTTCCACCACATAGGGGCCATTGTGGAAAAGGCCCTGTCTCTAGTTGTTTTGAGGCGCACTTCCTTGGGCCCGGGGATGGTGAGAAAATTTTGAGTCCCAGACCTCAGTACTCTCTGGGGAACGTGTGGGGAGAGACGGTCCCTCAGGTAGGCAGGTCCCAGGCCATATAGGGCTTTAAAGGTAATGACCAGCACCTTGTACCGGACTCAGTATATTATTGGAAGCCAGTGCAGAGCCCGAAGACCCGGCCGAATGTGCTCCCATCTTGGGAGGCCCAATAACAGCCGGGCCGCGGCATTCTGCACCAGCTGCAATTTCCGGGTCCGGCACAGGGGCAGCCCCATGTAGAGGGCATTGCAGTAATCCAACCTCGAGGTGACCGTAGCATGGATCACTGTTGCTAGGTCGTCGGGGTCCAGGAAGGGGGCCAACTGCCTTGCCCGTCTAAGATGAAAAAACGCGGACTTGGCAGTGGTCGCTATCTGAGCCTCCATATTTAGGGACAGCTCCAGTAGCACCCCCAAGCTTTTGACCCTGTCCGCCGGCCTCAGCGGAACACTGCCAAAAGCTGGCAGGGGGATTTCCCCCTCCCCCCGGCCCCCAACGGCCCAGACAGAGGACCTCTGTCTTCGCAGGATTCAGTGTCAGTCCACTCAGTCTGAGCCACTCAGCCACGGCCTGTAATGCCCAATCTAAGTTATCTGGGGTGCAGACCGGTCGGCCGTCCATAAGTAAATAGAGCTGGGTGTCATCAGCATACTGGTGGCACCCCAGCCCATACCTTCGGGCAATCTGGGCAAGAGGTCGCATATAGATTTTAAATAACATCGGGGAGAGAACCGCTCCCTGGGGCACCCCACAGTCAAGTGAGCGCCTCCAGGATAGTTCCCCCCCAATCGCGACCCTTTGTCCCCGACCTTCAAGGAAAGAGGAAAGCCACTGCAAGGCCAGCCCCTAAATCCCCACGTCGGCGAGGCGGCAAGTCAGCAACTGATGGTCGACCATATCGAACGCCGCCGATAGGTCCAACAGCATCAGTACTGCCGAGCCGCCCCGATCCAGATGCCGTTGAAGGTCATCTACCAGGGCGACCAACACCGCCTCCATGTTGAGAATGCTGCCATACTAGGCAAAATCCCTCAACACCCTGGAAGTGACCTCACACCATTGGCCTGGTGAATAATTTTTATTAAAAATTCCCCACTACCTCTCAGAGCAATAGCAGGGAAGAGGAAGTGAGGGCAAGGTATTTTCTGCCCACACTGGGGGGTAGCAACACTAGCACATAAAGAACATACACATCACCTTTCCTACCAATGGCACTCAGCTCTGCTGTCCAAGTATTTTGGCAGGTTTTTTTTTTTTAAAAAATTCTTCTTTGTAAGTATGGTATATAGTAAGCTCAGAAGGTCAACAAAAATTTAAGAGAGTTTTTCTTAATGAAGCTGGGATGCCCACAACCAAAAGTTACTAAGATTTATTTATTTATTTATTCCGTAACTTATATCCCGCCCTTCCCACAAGTGGCTCAGGGTGGCTTACAACAAACAATAAAACAATAAAATCGGAACAAATTAATACATTTAAAATCAAGCATTTAAAACCTAAAAACCTTAAAATTTTACATTATACATAAAAACTATACAGTATAATCACAAAAATCTAGAATCTAGAAAGCTACATTTGTCCAGTCAGGCGTAGGCTAACCGGAAGAGGGTCGTCTTACAGGCCCTGCGGAACTGAGTAAGGTCCCGCAGGGCCCTCACCTCTTCCGGTAGCTGGTTCCACCACATAGGGGCCATTGTGGAAAAGGCCCTGTCTCTAGTTGTTTTGAGGCGCACTTCCTTGGGCCCGGGGATGGTGAGAAAATTTTGAGTCCCAGACCTCAGTACTCTCTGGGGAACGTGTGGGGAGAGACGGTCCCTCAGGTAGGCAAGTCCCAGGCCATATAGGGCTTTAAAGATAATGACCAGCACCTTGTACCGGACTCAGTATATTATTGGAAGCCAGTGCAGAGCCCGAAGACCCGGCCGAATGTGCCCCCATCTTGGGAGGCCCAATAACAGCCGGGCCGCGGCATTCTGCACCAGCTGCAATTTCCGGGTCCGGCACAGGGGCAGCCCCATGTAGAGGGCATTGCAGTAATCCAACCTCGAGGTGACCGTAGCATGGATCACTGTTGCTAGGTCGTCGGGGTCCAGGAAGGGGGCCAACTGCCTTGCCCGTCTAAGATGAAAAAACGCGGACTTGGCAGTGGTCGCTATCTGAGCCTCCATATTTAGGGACGGCTCCAGTAGCACCCCCAAGCTTTTGACCCTGTCTGCCGGCCTCAGCGGAACACTGCCAAAAGCTGGCAGGGGGATTTTTCCCCCCCCGGCCCCCAACGGCCCAGACAGAGGACCTCTGTCTTCGCAGGATTCAGTGTCAGTCCACTCAGTCTGAGCCACTCAGCCACGGCCTGTAATGCCCAATCTAAGTTATCTGGGGCGCAGACCGGTCGGCCGTCCATAAGTAAATAGAGCTGGGTGTCATCAGCATACTGGTGGCACCCCAGCCCATACCTTCGGGCAATCTGGGCAAGAGGTCGCATATAGATGTTAAATAACATCGGGGAGAGAACCGCTCCCTGGGGCACCCCACAGTCAAGTGAGCGCCTCCAGGATAGTTCCCCCCCAATCGCGACCCTTTGTCCCCAACCTTCAAGGAAAGAGGAAAGCCACTGCAAGGCCAGCCCCTGAATCCCCGCGTCGGCGAGGCGGCAAGTCAGCAACTGATGGTCGACCATATCGAACGCCGCCGATAGGTCCAACAGCATCAGTACTGCCGAGCCGCCCCGATCCAGATGCCGTTGAAGGTCATCTACCAGGGCGACCAACACCGCCTCCATGTTGAGAATGCTGCCATACTAGGCAAAATCCAGTCTTGTTTCATGTTTACCACCACCTTATTCCAGAAGATTCCCCAGAGTTTGTTACTATGTCAATAAACACACATTGTAAAAAAAAAAAATACTGAAAGAAACACACATAAAACCTCGAATTCTAATATCAATTTGCACATATTGTCAGCAGTGAAAAGAAAATATTCAGAGTCCATAAACTGAACTCCCAAAAGAACTGTGTTCTTTTTGCAAATCTAGGCAGACAGAAGGATTTCAGACAAGCCACACTATAGCTACATTTTTAAAAATACTGACTTTCAAAATAGATAGGCAAGGTCTAAGATTCATGGCATGGAAGTTGTAACCTGCCAAACAAATTAGTTGCAGACAAGAGCACAAATTATTTGTGGGGGGAAATTGCTCAGGTCTTTAAACATCAGCACTTTTTTTTTTTTTAAGGAGTAACCTAGAATGTCAGAGGTATTTGGAGAATCTTTATTATGACAGCTTTGCAGGTGCGGATGTCACTTTAACTCTCACATTTATGAGGATTACTTTAACTAGGTACAAAAAGTATTGTATATATCAAGAAAAACAAACTGAGGGGAAATATAACTTACACGTTTTGTACCTAGATAGGAGAGTCAATGCAAATTTTAAATGTATTAAATAATACATCAATATGTACCTGCCATTCAAGCTGGGAAATAAATACATATTAGATACTGCTAGCCCTTACTAATCATAAATAGCAGTATTAGCTACACAGGAACCCTATCCCCAGCCATCAATCTTTCTCATCTTCACAACATCATTTATTTCAGGGATCCCTCACATGATGCCTGTGAACACTGTGGCCCCTTCCAATACCTTTCCTGGTGCCTGTCAAGTGCTTTTAGAAAGCAGCTTCCAGCCACAGCACAAAGATCTTCACTGTGTGACTAAAGGTAAGCCATGACAGCCTTTTTGTGGCTGTCTCCACCTCCTGAGGCAGCCATTTTTGTGGCTAGTCCCACCACATTATTTCCAAATTCCAAAAGTGCATGAAGTCTCAAAAAGTTTGGGGACCTCTGATCTATTTTCTATCTATAAGTCAGCTTGAGAGTCAGTGTCCCAAGCTATACAGCCTAACTGGTTAAAAAATGAAAAACAGTATGTCAAATATATTTAAAGTCTGAGCAGTAACTGCTATTTCTGATTTAGAACTCAACATTGATTGCTTCAGTGGCATTCTGGACTTCGTTCATAGGGAAACTGCTTGAGAACTGGAATATGTTTGATAGCTTTTGCCTTTGAGCTGTAGCTCATTTGCTCAAATTTTATCTCTCTTGAAAGGGAAAAAGCAGAGAATAAAAGAACAGATATTATAGTATAAACAGAATTCAAGCAGAAGGTCCCCTACACCTATTAGAGTAATGGACAGAGCTAGACATATGGCAAAGTTAAAGTACAAGTATCCTTAAACAATTATCAGTTCAGTACAAGCTTCTATATCCTGAACTCTGCTTATGCTGCTGCTTCTTGCATGATGATTTTTCATATTGTGTTAAATAGTGTTTATCAGGTCTTGGATTCAGTGGGAGCTCATAGGAGCACAGCTCCTGAACCTTTCTGACAGTTCCACCTCCTCCTTCTGAGAGTTCCACTTCCTTGTCCATTGAATAGTTTGTGCAGCTGCATAAATCTCTGGATGAGCTAGGCTTCCCAAATCCCCCGCCTGGGCAGGGGACCCCCGATTTGGAGCCTCCTCCCCCTGCTCGCCAAAAATCCGGAAAGCGGGGGGGATGGGGGGGAATGGCGACCCTTCCCACCCAGCCCCGATCCCAGCAGCTTCTCCTCACCCCTTCCCTTCCCACCCCGGATCGCTAGCAGCGTCTCCTTGCCCCTTCCCTTCCCGAGGGAAGGAGAAATGCTCTTCTCTCTGTCAGTGAAAAGAAACCACTTCCAGATTTTGCAAAGGGCAAAAGAAGCCCCGCGCAAGCTCGCCAGGGTCCATCTGAGGAAGCGTCCATTTGCGCTTGAGAAATTTCCCTGTGGGGGTGGTGGAGAGGGCAAATCCTGCTCGGTCGGCGCGGATGGGACTTCGTGGTGCCGGGAAGCGAGCCCCACATCTCTCTGGGTCTGTCCTTGGAGCAACGAGGAGGACCGTATCGCGGCTGCCAAGAGCAATCTCATGCTACAGTCTCTCAGGGGCGAGAACTGCGTGCTTGAAAAAAATGGGAAGATTGCTTGGAGGAACACCTTACTCCCAGGGCAGACGAGCGGGTGTGAGGAAGGCAGAACAGACAAATGGTTGTGCACTCTTTCCGAAAAAGAAGTGACCCCATGAGGGAAGAATAGCGCAGGAAAGTGAGGCCAGTCCCCCTGCAGAGATAAGTGAAGAGAAAGTGGGTGTTTGTGTGTTCGTCAGGCTGAGGCCCCTGCAGGGGAAACTGGTGTGACTTCAAGCGCTTTGTGACTTCACCTGCAAGGCGGCTAACAAGCCCTCCAAGCCGCACAGCCTCCGCCTCCATGCCCATTGCCGGCAAAAGGCAGCCGCTGATCCCCAAAGGGACCTGCCCTGGGTGGCGCGGGAGGATGCCCTGCGCCTTTACGCAGGGAGTGTCCTTTGTCCCCACGCTGCTGGTGTCCTGGTCTTCGGGGGAGAACCGGGTTCCATTCCCCACCTCCACCTGCAGCTTCTGGAATGGCCTTGGGTCAGCCATATCCCTCACAGAGTTGTCCCTGAAAGGGCAGCTGCTGCCAGAGCTCTCTCAACCCCACCCACCTCACAGGGTGTTTGTTGTGGAGGAGGAAGATAAAGGAGACTGTGAGCCACTCTGCGAGTCAGAGTGAAGGGCTGGATATAAATCCAATATCTTCTTCCTCTTCTTCCTCATCTTAGAGTGTTACTAGTTAACTAGGAGCTTGGAGACCCAGGTTCAAATCCCCAGTCTGCCATGGAAGCTCCCTGGGGGACCTTGGGCCTGTCACTCAGCTTAACCTACCTCACAGGGTTGTAGGCTTCACAGTGTTTTGCTTTCTTTCAGACAAGTGAGTGTGTGTGTAAAAGAGAGCAGCATAGCCCCTGTACTTTCCAGACCTCGTTGTGGAGGCACCAGAGACAGTTAAGCGTGTGTGTGTGTGAGAGAAAGAAAGTGCGGGGGGGGGGGGAGGAGAGGGGAGGTAACTATTATTCCCTATGGAGATTTATTCTCATAGGAAATAATGGAGAATTGATCCACGGGTATCTGGGGCTCTGGGGAGGCTGTTTTTTTAGATAGAGGCACCAAATTTGCAGCATAGCATCCAGGGCCTCTCCCCAAAATACCCCCCAAGTTTCAAAAAGATTGGACCAGGAGGTCCAATTCTATGAGTCCCAAAAGAAGGTGCCCCTATCCTTCATTGTTTCCTATGGAGGGAAGGGATTTAAAAGATGTGATGGCTAGAACTCTCTTGACGTTCAATTATGCTTGTCACACCCTTGCTTCTGGCCCCGCCCCAATGTCTCCTGGCTCAACCCCCAAAGTCCCCAGATATTTCTTGAATTGGACTTGGCAACCCTAGGATGAGCTCCACCACCTTTTTTCTACAAAATGACTCCTGGTGTTTATTATAATGGCACCTGGTTTTTTGGCCACTATGTGACACAGAGTGTTGGACTGGATGGGCCATTGGCCTGATCCAACATGGCTTCTCTTATGTTCTTATAATGAACTTAGAGTAGATAAAGATTTCAGTCAGGTAGCAGTCCTGCTTTGTCCAAAATACTGTTTGTAAAATGCAGAACTATTACAGATGCAGAACTATTACAGTGACGAGTGTTGATTGGTGTATTTGAAGTGGCTTATTATGAAATAAAGGTGCAGTCGTTTTAGTGGGGTACGTAGTTCAAATAAGGCAGTATACCCATTGTCTCCCCACATAATGTACATCTCACAGGGCCCACATTAACTCAGATTCTCAACACTCGGCACATTTTATTCTACGGTGTCACCATCACTTCTTCAGCGGTTTGACTTAACAAACTTGCTTTCTCTAGGTCAATATTAAGGCTATTGCAAAGATAGCTGCCAAAAACCACCTTGGGCCCCCAGAGAGATTCTACCTACCCCACTGTATGATGTTCATCCAACATATGCCTAGCTTTGTAATTTTATATTTGCACACACATACATATGTGAATCAACATAGGATACACATCTTGCATCTGTTGAAATAGGCTGTATCTCACAAAAACTTCATATCACTGTATTTAGTAGGTAAAGCAGTTTACTCTTGTACATTTACCTAGCACAAAACTGGGCTATGTAATGGTGCTGGATGAGAAGTACTGAGATCATTGGCCATTGGGGTTGATTTTATTGACATATTTCCTAAGAAGATTATGTCATGTGTCATAACATGAAATTTAATGTCTACAGTAGCGAAGTAGCATTTGCAAAGGGATATTAGATGTTCTTCCAATACACTGCCTCAACAGTGTTTAAAATGTAATTAAATCTAATTATGGGCAGGAGAAGAAGTTCCAGCTTCTGTCCCACTAAAACTGATTAACATTCTATTACTCTGCATGCAAATATGAGAAACATTCTTTTACTAGTGTTTTAGATCATGAGGGAATATTAATTCCCTTCTTATACTACCTTTAAATATGTTCTAGGAAGCCAATCAGGGGTGAGAAGGAGCTGAAACCAGGACTGGCAAATAAGGAAAAGAGGAATTGGAAGCAGGGAGAAAAAAAGGGAGGCATTGCATGAAAGGAAGCAAAATTAAGGAGGAGAGAAATGTGAAAAAGAAGTGATATTAAGAAAAGAGGAAATATGTATTTATTTATTTTATAACATGCTAACAGGGAAGATCCGGCTGAGCAGACAAAACTTTGGAGCTGGGTGAAAGGAAAGAAAGAGGGAAACAACAACCTTTCAACTGTTAGTAGCCATGAGCTGTGTCTTGCCTTGCTACAAAGTTGGCTTGGTTGATGGGTTTAAGCAGGATATGCAAGAGTTTGCCTTCTTGCAGTCAACTCTGTAGAAAGGCAGGCTTAACAGAAAGCAGCACTACTGCTCTTTACTGTGCTCTGTGTTCCCTGTACTCCTAATGGCTGCAGTGCAGAATCATATTAGAAGTGGAATAAATCTAGATGCATTTTCAATGCAGCATGATGCCAGTTTCAGGGGGCTCTCCATCTGACTTGGACCTTTGTCCTCTCAGTACCCCGTCTTGGCAGCCCTGCTGTCATAAACCTCCCAGTGCCTGCATCTCCAAATGACAGGATAACATTTACATGATATGGCCTAGATTCTGCCAGAAACCTCCATTGATGGAAGGATTAGGGTTGCCAGTTGCCCCCTGGCCACTGGCAGGGGGGTGAGGGTAGAGTTGTCAGATCCAGGTTGTAAAACTCCTGGAGATTTGGAGATGGAGTCTGGGAGGACAGGGACCTCCATGGAATACAGTGGCATAGAGGCCACCCTCCAAAGCAGCCATTTTCTCCAGGGGAACTGATCTCTGTAGTCTGGAGATCAGCTGTAATTCAAGGGGATCCCCAAATCCCACCTAGAAGCTGGCATCCCTAGGAAGGATTAAGATTGGTCCCAAATACTGCTCCTGGGGGAACCCCAAGAACAGAGTAAGAGGAAGCTGCAAGTCTGCCATGGGAGGGATCAATCAGACAAAAGTGCTTATCCAGTCAGCACAAATTATAGGCAGGAGCCAGCTTTTTCTTTATAAAATATCAGCCCAGCCATTTGAAGAAGTAAAATACTAACAACACTAAGCATACCTGCATCTTCCTAAATCAATGGCTGAGGGCCAAACTACACATCACAGTTGACATGGCTTACAACCTGTGGCCACAGATGGCATTTTGGAGAAAAATTTAGCCATTTAAGAATTGCCACAGGGGTCTGATCCTGAGCAGGACTGTGTGTGGTGGCACCACATGATCTCCCCCCTCACATCTTTTCAAGTACTGAAAGAGCTGTTGGGTGGGGGACTGTTTCAGGTGCAGAGTGTGGAATAAAATCACTTGTTGCTGCCATGCCACATCCTTGCAGTAGTTTTCAAAGTGCTAAGTTTTTCTCTTCTAAAATGGATTGGACACATGTCTGCTGTAACCTGGCTCTTAGAAGAGTGAAAATCTGATTCAGGATGGCATGGAAAATTGATTTTCCCAGGAAAAGAGGACAATTTAATTTCTAATGGGCCTGCACATGGGTTCAAACTAAAAGACAGCTTCAAGTGACAGTCAGTGTGGTTTAGGGGAAAGTTAGTACATAAATAAATGTCTAGGATACTTTTATTACCCTTGCCTGAAGCCTCCCATCCAGGGAACCTGGAACCTCATTGAAAAGATTAAGTGTTACCTATTTCCTCTCATGAGACCATAAACAGAGGGCTGCAGCATCAGTCCATCTAGTCTAGCATCCTGTCACACACAATGGCCAGTCACCCCACTCACCCTGGAGACCAACAACAGGGCATAGAGGCTGAGGTCTTCCCCTAATGTTGTCTCTTAGCACTGGTATCCAGGTTTTGCAGTTTCTCAATTGGAGGCTTCCTTTAGTCACTAATGGATAATAACCACTGATTATTCTGTCTGTTGGGGAATTGTTTTTTTTATATTCTCTTATAATTACACAGACACTTTCCCTTACCAATGCTTCTCAAAACAAAATTTTTTCCCAACGTCCAATACATGAAACACAGAGTCACTGTTCCACACACAACTAACAAGACTGTCTTTTTCAGCATATTCAGATTACTTATAAAAGAAGCAAAACAATTTCCAGTGTAGATAACAAAACTTACACACTATGCTCTTATAGTTAGAAACTCTTATACACTTTACTTTTATAGTTAGAACAATTTCCAGTTTTAATAACAAAGTTCACACACTCTATTTTTCTTAGTTAGAAAGTCTTATACAATTTTATACCTGCTAGATTCTAAGTTTGCTTAAGCATTTCAGAAGCTAAGGGCGTTTTCGCACTGACCTTAATCGGCAGCGACGCCCCTCTTCACCGCGCAGGATCTGCGCGGATTTCGCACCAATTGCCGCGGAGCACCCGGAAGAGCCGCAAAGTCCCGCGGCTTTTGCGGCGCAAATGGAAACTGGTTTTTGGCGGTTTCCATTTGCGCCGCAAAAGCCGCGGGACTTTGCGGCTCTTCCGGGTGCTCCGTGGCAATTGGTGCGAAATCCGCGCAGATCCTGCGCGGTGAAGAGGGGCGTCGCTGCCGATTAAGGTCAGTGTGAAAACGCCCTAAGTTTCTAAACTCTCAATATTTCTATTCTCTAAGTTTTATCAACCCAATCTTGTTAAAAATCTTTAACCAAAATGGCTGACCTCCCCAGAACAAGCCTTGTTGGCTCTCTAAGGAGACAGCAAGGAGATGGAAAATTTGTAAAGCTTTTATAGCCTCTACCATGAGAACTCTTCACTTCTCATGAGACCCCTCTCTTTTCACATGCTTATCTCTGATAAATATCTTGCTTACTAATGTCACTTTGACATCTTTCTCACCACCTGCAAGTGCAAATGGACTCCCATGTTGGCTTATGTCCATCTCCCTTAGATCTCAGACTGTACTCAGATAAGGTCTGATGACAAATTTTTGCTATCCAAAGTTTCCCATCTTCAGTTAAGTAAAACATCTTTCTTGCCAATTTGTTTTTTCTCTTTGGAGATTCTCCTCAGATAAACCCTACTGCCCTGAAATCTCCTCTGGCAGCTAACGTCTACAAAACTTATAGGCTACAAGTGATTTTAAGTGTTTCAAACAATGCATTAATTAACCTGCACATTTTAAGAATTGTTTACATAAAGAGACCAATGTAGAATTTTTCTGTGACACTGTCCTTCAGTGATTTGTTTACTCCCCTTTTAAAGTAATCTGTACTTGTTGAGAGAAATTAATACATTGTGCTGAAACAATGATATCAACAGATGACTATCTAGCTGACAGGAATATATGTTAAAGTTGACTCTATTGATAGATAAGGGAAGTATTAAGCTGGCTAGACAGAATTGCTAAAACAATGGAAATGGCCAGGCTATTTTGTGAATGTATAGGTCAGGGGTGGGGAACCTCCGTCCTGAGGGCCGTATATGGCCCTCGAGGTCACTTGGTGTGGCCCTCAGGGATTGCTGGGCTGAACTGAGCCATGTGGCAGCCTCCCTGGGGCCTGGCTGGCCAGCGAGGATCGTGGGGCCCAGCTGCACTGTGCAGCAGCCTCCCCAGGGCCAGGCAGGAATCACAGGGCCCAGATGTACTGTGTGGTAGCCTCCCTGGGGCCTGGCTGGCCGGCCAGAATTGATCCGGGGCCTGGAAAAGTTACTGTCACAGTTCAGTTTGCACTTGATTATCCCAGATGGTGTGGTCTAATATGCTGCTGACTGTGTGACCTAATATGCTAATATTAGGGGATGTGGTCTAATATGCTACTGAGTTCCTGCTGGGCTTTTTCTACAAAAAAGCTCCAGACCTATGCATTTGCCAAGGGTGGTGGGCCGGGTGTGTGTGTGCCAGATTAGGCTCTCCCCACATGATTTCAAATAGAAAAACAATTACTTGCATTAATTTTGCTGGCCTGAATCATTCTTCCTCGGTGGAGCACTGTTTTTTAAGTTGATAATTTTTTATGGTCCACAAATGATGTTATAAATATCCATATGGCCCTTGGCAGAAAAAAGGTTCCCCACCCCTGGTATAGGGGAAAGTTGAGACTATTGCCCAAGAAAAAGGGGGGAAGTGTCATGACACAAGATGAAGTGCTGGGGTAAGGGGGGAAAAAAAGACTGAGTTAATCTGCTAGCTATAGCAAGTTACACTTCCCTATTTCATAAAACACAGGAATCTCGCCAGCTACTAACCGCAGACTGAGAGGGGAAGCTAAGGCCACCTCTGGTCAGACCAAGTGCACTTGCTTAATGAGAGCTTGAATATTATTCAGAAGTCTATGAATATGTAACCTGCTTATTTACATTTGCATGGGATGTATGTGAGGGCATATAATGGGTGGGCTGGGGGTCCATGATTTAGGCAGACAAAAAGATTGTGACTCTTAGTACCTGTTAGCCAATGGGGGAACAGAGAGGGATGGGTTCGTCAGGATAGAGATTATAAAATGATGTATGGAACAGGGAAAACTTTGAGCCATCCTATGACTCCCTTTAATGCGTAGTAAAGCTTATCCTTCTTTTCACTGAACAACAGAGTCCGTGTCTTTATTCTCTAGAAGACAAGGGGTAAAGCAGAGTGGCTGCTGAGACCCCTTTGGGGGTTTCTATTGTGGGACTCTTGAACAATTTCCCACACTTGTGACCATCACTACTGTGTTCTTGAAAAACAAATATTTAAACAAAACCATACTGTCTAAACCACAGGGTCTCATGATGTAGACCTAGTCAAGTTCTTTCCATCTAGTCAGGATCTTACAATTTTTCAGTATCAGTGATACAATAGGAACCATGAAAATATTGTTTGTAGTGACTTAAAAGAAATTAATCTCTCACAGCAGCCTTACCTGGGGAAACCTCTGGAACCTTCCTCCTTCCAAAATAGATGCACATAACTCAATGGTAATATAATATGAATCAATATAACAATTACAAACACGCCAGTTCAAAAGAAACTTGGCATACCTTGTTGTTTTATTTCTGCTTCTAAGAGAGACCATTTATCTGAAACAGGAATCTTCCCTAGACCAGCTTAGACTCTCTCCCCAGAATACTCTTGTCCTCTTCAATGCTTTCATTTCAAGGGTGGACAGCACTTTATTCCCCATCATTTACAGTCTGGGTAGGCAAAGCCAGTATGTGCTACCAAGTAATATAGTAAGTCAGTCACAATAACGAATATTACCATGTTACCTTTTATCAGTTACTCATACAGTGTATAAAAGCAAACAACTAAACTCTCCCCAAATATGAAAACTAGAAAACACTTCCTTAACAGCACCAATACCCAGTTGGCCTGTAGAACAACTTTTGGCCATTAGATGGTGCCAATATATATTACCAAAACCCTTATGCTTGGAAAGTAACAGGGAAAGGAAGAGGGATGGTTTTCACCCCCTCCACTATGTAGCAAAGGACTGGACTTTTTCAATCCTTTCCAGTCTGGATTTAGGCTAGGATATGGGACTGAAACAGCTGTGGTCACACTGTTAGATGACCCACACCAGGAGATGGTTGGGAGAATGTGACACTGCTGATCACTTGGACCTCTCAGTGGCTTTTGATACCATCAATCCTTCTGGATCACTTTTTAGAGCTGGAACTCGAAGGTACCATTTTGAGGTAGTTTTGGACCATATATGAAAGGTAGATTTCAGAAGGTGGTACTCAGGGGTCATTTTGTAGAAAAATAGGTGGCGGAGCTCATTTGCATAACTCATTAGCATATGCTGCCACCACCCTGCCAAAAGCAACCCAATGCAAGAAAGGAGAGCCCTGGGCGAACAAGGCCTGCTTAAGCTGACTAGAGATCCAGACAGCCCAAGCAGGCCTTGCTCGCCTGGGGCTCTCCTGGGCTGCCCGCCCCCCCCCCCCCCAGTCAAAAGGCCAGCAAGTCACATAAGAAATGGAGAAAGGGTGGCATGGGCTTCTCCAGGGGTTAATGAGGACTTCCGGGGGTGTGGCAAAACCCCTGGTGGCTCTCCTAATCCAGGGATTGTTATGCAGCTGCACCTATTATTCAATTGACAAGGTAGATGGGGAAGAAGAGGGGGAACCCTCAGAAAGGTTCAGGAGTTGTGCTCCTGTGAGCTCCTGCTGAATCCGAGGCCTGGTGGTACTGGAGGACTACTGCTCAGCTCCTTGGCTTTTGAGCTTTGTAGTCTTACAGAGTCCCATCTTACTCCCTATGCTCCTTAACAACAACATGAAGCTAGTGGGAGAGGTCATCTAGACAACTGACTCAGCTCAATCTCAAGTTTCCCGTTGATCCCAGGGATGTTGTAGAATCCCTGAATGGTGCCTGGAGACAGTTCAATAAGATAGAAGTGCTGCTGCTGAGTGGGAGGACTGACCTGAAAACTGAGGTGTCTCCTGTTCTGAAGGAAGTTGCATACACAGAAATGAAGGATGCCTGTAGCTTGGGGATTACAGTGGATTGTATCACCATAGATGTGGTGCCATGGTCGAATCACTTTTCCTTGAAGTCCCAGTTATACACTCCTGGTCCTCCCTGTTTAGGCAGTGAGCGTATTTATGCTCATCCGCAGAGTCTGATGGACCCTACTGCATTCCAGAGGACTCTGTGGGATCTGACTCCCCCTGGCAGCCCGTTAGATGACCTAGTGGAAGACTGGCATGTACATCTTTCTAAGGTCATCAACGTGGCCGCCCCCCGGTGCCCTCTTCGTCCTCGTGATTACTCAGCTCCCTGGCACTCCATAGAGCTGAGAGAAATGAAGCGAGAACTAAGATGGCTAGAGAGAGTGTGGCAAAGAGTTCGTGATGAGGCTACGAGAGCATCTTATAGGTCCTTTGTTCAGACCTATGAGATGGCCATGAAGGCCGCTAAGAATGAGTTCTATGTGGCCTCCATTGCATCTGCAAAATTGCACCTGGCTCAATTATTTAGATTAATTTGGTCTTTGACTTCTTTGCCTCATGCAAATTCATGCAACAGTCACCCCCAGATTGGACTATTGTAACTCTTTCTATGTGGGGTTACCCTTGACTCTGCTCCAGAGACTCCAGTGGGTGCAGAAGGCAGCAGCCCAGTTTTTAGCATTGAGGCCTTTACAGGCGCGAAGTATCCAGTTCTGTGTGAACTGCACTGGCTACCCCTTGAGTATCGGATCCGTTTAAAGGTGTTGGTCCTTACCTTTAAGGCCTTTTACGATCTGGGGCCTGCATATCTTTGGGACCGCCTCTCCTTATATGAGCCCCCCCAGGTCCTGAGGACAGCTGCACAACATCTTCTCGTGATCCCTGGGCCTAAGGACATCCGACTGGCTTCAACAAGGGCCAGGATCTTTTTGGTCTGGGCCCCTACTGGTGGAATGAGCTCTCACTTGTTGCCAATGATGTGGATCATGGTTTTTGTCAATTCTGTAATTATGAGATTATCTAGTTTTGATGTAGTTTGTTTGATGTTTTTGTAAGGTTTCTTAATGTTGTAAGCACCCAGAGCCCGCTTGCAGGATAGGGCGGGTATAAATAGAAAAATTAAATTAAATTATTGGACCCACCTTATAAATCTAAAATAATAAATAAGTAAATAACTGCTGGACAAGCAGGTGGCAGCTATGACCAGGAGTGCCTTTTACATGCTTCAGCTTGTTAGATAGCTGCAGCCTTTCCTGGGCAAAAAAAAGAAAATCTGGCCACTGTGGTGCATCCTCGGTTAAATTTAGATTAGATTATCGTAATGTACTCTATGTGGGACTCTCCTTGAAAGTGTTCAGAAACTTCAGTTGATACAGAATGCTGCAGCCAGGCTATTGACGGGGTAGGTCACAGGAAGCATATCATTCCTGTCTTGGTCCATCTGCACTGGCTCCCAATCTGTTTCTAGGACCAATTCAAGGTGCTGGTGTTGATCTCTAAAGTCCTGTACAATCTAGGGCCAACATACTTTAAGGACCACCTACTCACATATGAATATACCTGACCATCTTCTCACATACAGTTATGTTTTGAGCCTACTTGGTTATGATACCAAGACTGTGGAACTCCCTCCACAGGGATATTCATCTATCTCCTTCCAATCACTGTCTCCTGCCTGTACAAGAAGACTTGTTACGTCTACATTCCCTCAATGATCCCTCATTTCTACCTTGTGGTTTCATTGGTGCTTGTGTGTTTTTATATTGATAGTTTTTGTTTCAACTCATGTAATGATGTATTTTTATACTGCTCTGTTTTTAGTTGTTAGCCAACTTGGTGGCCTTGATTAGGCTGAAGGACAAGATGTGAATCTTGTGATAAAGGTGTCTTGCCTAAGCAATGAAGTATCTTTCTGTGCCTGCTACTCATTTTGGTCCAAATCCTAGAATTGTGATAAGTAATGAAGAATCCAGTCTGAGAACCTGGAAGAAAATGTACCAACTAACCAACCCCCCCCCCTCCACTGTAAGTTGATCCCATAATTACCTGTTCCCTAGTCAGGTGTTTTGGCCAACTAAGTCACTGTGCCATGATTCTTTATGCAATTTATCCTTCCAAACACCTTCCTAAACAGGATTTCTATATCTCCATCAGAAACTCTTGTAAGGCAGTGAGTGATGTTAAAATGCTGGAAAACTGTTAAAAGGTTCTACTGCAATTTGATATTACTCATTGTCTACTCCCACAGCCTATCTGATGTTTCCATCAGTTTCATTTGAAATAGTATTCTCCTCTGGGGCAAACATTATTTTTTTGTATTTGTGTGTGTGTGCACGCACACCTGGAAGTCATGTCGACCTCTGGTGACTGACCCCTTGCTGTGGGCCTGGAGGATATTCAGGGAGGTGGCTGAATAAGCCTGCTGCTACTTCTCAACTGGGTATTGCAAAGACAGTCTCCCATCCAAGTATTAACCACAGCCAACCTTGCTTAGCTTCCAAGATCAAGCTTGTCTGGGTTATCCCAATCAAGGCAGGTAAACATTCTTTAGATTTTCTCTTATGCCATCATGCTCCCTTTTAAAAATACAATGTAGAAGAAGAAGAAGAAGAAGACTGCAGATTTATACCCCGCCCTTCTCTCTGAATCAGAGACTCAGAGTGGCTTACAATCTCCTATATCTTCTCCCCCCACAACAGACACCCTGTGAGGTGGGTGGAGCTAAGAGGGCTCTCACAGCAGCTGCCCTTTCAAGGACAACCTCTGCCAGAGCTATGGCTAACTCAAGGCCATTCCAGCAGGTGCAGGTGGAGGAGTGGGGAATCAAACCCGGTTCTCCCAGATAAGAGTCCACGTACTTAACCACTACACCAGACGGGCTCTCACAATTTGCTCTATGAAATCTGTGTAGCTGACATTTGTTGTTTAGTGCCTCTCTAACCCTTTCTCTTTCTCAACAACACTGACATATATTGAACTCTTCTGAGCCCTCTGGCCCTGATGATTTGAGTCACACTAACTATACATTCAATAGAATGTCACCTGCTGCACATGTGCTCTGTATCTTTCAAAAATGTTGAGAGTGAGCTGCTTAACGTATAAGAGATTATTTGAAACATAGTACTGCTGACAGGATTCTGGACAAACAAATTTACTTGCCTTGGTCTTGGTTGTTGTTGTACCTTACTCAATGGATAAACTTATGTCCAACTTGCAGGAGCTTACAATCTAATTACGTAAACATAATGCAGAGCAAGTAACATGGAAGTACATCTGTTCTCTTCCTGTTATAAAGAAGTTTCAAAAACATTTTGTTCTTGGTTAAACTGACGATTTTAATTTTGTTTCAAGATTAATTAGCTTTACACAGTCACATATATCAAACAGTTGTTTATACAGAAGAGGATTTTATAATAAAATGTGCATTTTTGCAAAGATCTAGCTTTCCCCCCATTCATACTGGCCATACATTTTAGAATGCTATAAGCTGTTTAGATGGAAGAGTAACTTTCTGATGTCAACTGAATGTAGAACAAAAAAAAAATCTGTATGTTCTTTGAAGAAACAAAGAGATGTATAAATACTCTCACCACATCCAGATGAAATGCAGCTGTTCCCCTTATGGGTCAAGTTGCTAAAAAAAAAAGTGATGCTGCATGTTTAAACAGAAATTGTCCACAGAATCCATCCTTCCAATGCCACTAAGAAATCCTTCAGTCTCTAGAACAGTTTCACATTTTTAAATAAGCTTCCATTTTAAATCAATGAATAGACAAATAGACAGAGGAACAGATGTGGTGTTGTTAAAAAGATCAAGGCATACAGGGGATAAGGACGCAAAATGGCCTGATGGCATTTGCATTGCTGGAATGATAACATCTGTCATTTCATTTGCAAAACCAGATTCACAGAGCTGCTAAAGAATTCACTGTGAGCTCTATTTTTTACAGCTTGTTTGCCTTCATACTTAGTATATTCCTTGGTCACAAAAAGAAACACACTATATTAATAATTAAAAACAAAGCTTGACAAATTCATCCTTTGTCAGCCACTCAGCAGAAGCATCTATTTCTACAACCATGTCAAAGTTGGCATGCACAACCAAATTTGTGACTTGAGAATATGAGTTGAACAGCTTCAGGAAATTTCAGGACTGGCTTGAAATGTTGTGGGCCAGCAATAGAGATTCTGGCACCTGACTGCTTTGTTGAGCATCCAGCAAGAAAACCCATGATTCTTGACAGCAGTGGAGAAAATTCAGGATAGGTTATTATGTTAAGGTTATTTCTCTCATTTGTTCAAAGGCAGGGCTATAGAAATAGGTAAATCTTTAAGTGGTCTGCAGGTGGAGCACCATCCAATTTTAAGATGCAGTAGAAGATCATAGAGAAAGAAAAGAGAGAAGCCAAAGTGTAGAGCAGACAAGACTAGGACTGGGATATTATTCCCTCAGGGCCACTCAAAGACCTGCCGAATTTACATAGTTTTGTCTGTGAAAACAGAAGCAGTAGCCTGCTCTGGATGATTCCTTCACTGTCAGAGAATGGGTGTACGGGGGGGGGGGGGAGATTGTCTAGCTCTGAGGAAGGTCAGTTTTTGACAATACTGTTAAAAATCTAGATTAGAGACTACCACTCTTAATCACTAGACCACACTGGCTCATGTGCTACGATCTCTTTGGGACTGGGTATAAACATCAAGGGATCTCAGTTCTGCAATTGGGGGGGGGGGGAAGGGTGATGTGTACTTTTATAAATAGATGGATTGATTTTTAAAAAATCCTTTGTTATGAAATACAATTATTATGACAAAACTATACAAGTAATACATTCAGTTGTCATGGCAATACTTTTTAAAAGCTGACATACTGTGAGTGTCCAAAGTACTTCACAAAACATCATTTCAGTAACTGAAATTTCAGCCAGGGATAATATGACAAAGTATAATTTAGAATCCTGATCCTGCTCAGTCACATGGCTTGACCTAAACTTGAAATGAAAATTAAAAAGAGTCTGATTTTCAATTTGGAAAAAGCTTACTTTGCAAATTGTGAAACAGTAACTGAGAGAACAAACCTAAGCAGGACTACTCAGAATTAAATCTCATATTATTCAACGTGCCTCAAAGGAAAGTGCTGCTAGGATTTTAACTAGAGTAATGTATACTTGTGAGAGAACCACGTTTCAAAAATTAGAGATAGTTTATAAATATTATATACAAAGCTAATTATTTTTGGTCTGACTATACTGGTCTGTCCTCATAATTCCTGAGAATTCTTTATAAGCAGTAGAAAAGAATCAAGAAAGTTCCTCAAGTCTTTTCAATTTCTTTTAAAACACTGTTTCATTAAAAGTTTAGGTATCTTTGTGATGTAAATTCTGCAATGTATACTGGAAAAAGTTATGTTTGTTCATGCATATACTGCAATTTCCTTTTACAGTTAAGTCTTCTGTGGCCAAAAACTCCCACCTGTCTCTGCACTCTCTCAGGTAAATTTTATGTTCACATGAGGAAACATTTATTTATTTATTTATGGGATTTATATCCTGCCAAGGCAGGCTCAGAGCAGTTAACAGCATAAAAACAAATATGCTAATCAATTAAAAACCTAAAATCAACAGACCAATAAATCACAAATTCACAACATTAGTTAAGAACAAGATGGCTATAATCTATTAATCTGCTCCAGGCATGCTAATCCAAACAAAGACAGGTCTGGTCAAAATCCAGCTAATATACAGCATACAGAAGGCGTGGCAGAATGTAGTCATTCAGATATAATAGTATTAATGTCATAATGGATCACATGGATTAAATCTAAAACAAAATCAGCTGATACTCCATGTGATTTGAAGTTGGAACAAAGCCAGATATGTATTTGGTCCAATTGGACAATACAGACCATGCCCTTTAGCAATTACATATGTGGGGTTATATATAATGTAACATTTGCATGTCCCAAAGGGAGGGGAGAGCTTATTCCCTCCATTGCTTACCCATATTGCAATTCAAAGTAATGAGAAAAACCTCAAGTATCTACCTACCATTTCTTTCTTCCAAGTTTTACACAGAAGAGAAATCTTAATAGCTTTGGTACTTTTAACAGGAGAACATAATTAATTTTCTTCAAAGCAGGATAATATATTGATTACACAACCAATATGAAAGCTTAAATCTGTTTCCAACCTGACTAAAGTAGCATAAAATGTTTTAACCTGATTTATTTGCCCTCAGGTCTGATTTTGAAACATAACTTGGAGCTGTCCAAGGTTTCTACGAATTCTTAGGTCACACTGCCTTGCTGCAGCCTTCATTATATATCTCTATTCAAAACTGAACTCCTACTTGATTCATTTACTTCATATACAGCTCACATTTCTTGCTGAGACCGAAAAATTACCAAAAAAGCAATCTGGAAACATTCTTTATTCAACACACTAAATATAAGTTGCTTCTACTCCAGAGCAGACATCTGCCTAGGCAGCAACAAAGCAATCACCTCTCTATGCCCCACACTGCCCATTGATCTGAAGTACACTATTTTAGGGGGGGAAATTACCCATTGATTCACATGTCATGGTAGCAATTGGAGAAACAACGTCCCAGTGCTCAATTGGAGGAATAAGTTTATCTTCATGGAGTATTAGGAAACTTACAATGTCACTTGAAGCAAAGTTATACCCTCTAAGCCCATGAAAGTCAATGGGTTAAGAAGGTTATCTCTGGGAGCCCCTTCTAATGTGCATTTTCATTTAAGCTCATTAACTGACAAGGTCTGCATCTGAAGTGGTAATGAATAGAATGTTTCACTTTGTGCCAATATCTAAAGCCGCATTTCAGCAATTGACACACTGAAAAAAATTCTACTGTGTAAGTTAGACAAACAGGGTATATCTACTAAGGAAAATCGCGTATACATACAATCATGATTTCACTAGACAAGTCAGGAATAAGACTCATAAAAACAAATGTATTGTACTAATCCCCTGTGTGACTTCTGTGTAGAAAAAAAATAGTGCAGCTTAATGCAAGGAATATGCACAGAGCTTGTGGTGCTCTCCCTCCATCTAGTGGTAATTCTACAAAAGACAGGCTGATGAAATTATTGCTGAGTGAGGTCTTTTTGGTCAGTCCCTTTAGGTGACACTTTCAAGTTTTCTCTGTCAGCAAGGTTCTTGAAAAAGAAGCTATCAGTATACCAAAAGTCAAATGCCTGCTCAAATTACATAGCAGTGCAGATATCTCAAATTAAATCAACCATCACTGACATTGCCAGAGCAAAGAAACATCTCTTACAAGTTTCTTTATAGTTGGTTCAGTGCAGCCAACTTTAGTTTATCTGCCATAAAATGAACCTAGGTAAATGTTTTGTACCTATAAGTGCGTAACATTCTAAATCAGTGCTTACAAAAAGTATGAAAAGATTATGCCCAAAGCACAATCCTGAGCATCTTAAATGTGTGATTAACAACAAAATCCTTAGTAACCTACCCAAGGAAAAAGAACCTTTCAGCCAGCCATTTGGGTGTACAAGCAGACAGCTAACATACAGAGACATGCATATATACCCTGAGTTTCAAACCGTAAGTAGTTGTGCTTCAGGAGACTTCTGTCACTGGCCTACTCACTGGTTTGCTAAGAACAAATTCTTCTGTAAACAAGTATATGGCCTATATAGTAGACATGCATGCCAAAGGCACAAACTCATCTACTTAAATTAAAAGGAAGAAGGGTCTCTGACATGTGATGAAATATTACCATAGATATGGTAAGATATTAAAGAATCCAAATGCCTTTAAATTGCACTGCTTTTTCCCAAATTAACTCATGCATTAAAGCCTTTGCACTTTGCTAAATGTCCTCTGAAATGTTTCCTTAGGAATCCTGTAATGAAAAGAATCTTGCATAGTTGGGTTGCTGAAGAAAAGCAAGACAGATTTTTTTTAATTTTTTTTTGCCCTTCTGGGTTACTATATGTCACTGTAATCTCTTGTACTGTACAAAGAAGAGAAAGAACAAACAGATCTGACATTAAAGGTAAAATGTCTTAATAAGGCTTTGTGTTTGTTTAAAGTATCATTTTAAAATTAGTAATTTAAAAAGGTCTCTTGTATAAAATCAAGAGCATTTGCTATTTGTACAGAAGATCCACCTCTATGCCAATGGTCATGGCAGATTCTGTTAAAAGCAGAGCAACTTCAGCACCAAGACTGAATCTTCTGCAACTCCTTCCATCCATCACTAATATAAAGTGGAGTCTATTTGTTTTCCACCAAGCAGAGATACTTAGAAGGAGATGCACGTGGAGCTCAAAGTTACTTGGATAAACTTCCAGAACCTCCTCATCAAAACAGTACAAATCTTTAACCAAAGTCTTGACAGTGTTCTGCCCGTCTTGGGAACCACTCTGCCTATCTATTCAGAACCAAATACAGACCTATCTAACATGACTTTTAAGACTTTTGCAACAACAGAGTACATATCAAAAGACTTGTATTAAAATCATTTTTATACAAGCGATAAATAGCTTAAAATAAGCACATATAAAAATAAATGATCTACTCTCCAAAGTAAAAAAGCATATATAGCTTCTGAAAGCACTTTGCAGCAGTAAAGCCACTTAGTTATATCTTTGGGATGAGAGCACAGCATATCTTTTTGCAATGCAGCTTTTCCATTGGCAGGAGTAGACAACTTTGGACTGTAGAATTAATTTATTCTTATTGCTCCCTTGCTGAGTCTTCCATGTATAACATACAAATATTTGCAACATGTCTTCCTATGATGATTGGTGAAAAACCCAAGACTCTCCTGGCTCCTCCTAGAATTTTTGACTCTAGAATAAAACAAAATTGAGGAAAGATATAGAAATAAGAAGCTAAACTGAGACAGTAACAATAATGGCATTTTGTTTCAATAAATTATACTTCATAAAAACAACATCCTGAAATTCTGTCACAGGAGAATTGTTTTGTTCAATGTTGTATCCCAAGCAATAGGAGGAACTGTGATTTGTACAGCAGACTTAAGATCAATGGATCTTTTTCTATCAGGAATTATATTACAGGTGCTTCTTTTACTTAAGTCTACGATTAGATAGCAATGACAACTTATCTCTAGAGCTCTGGCACTAAACAAGGAAAGGAACAGTATAGTAAAGCAATCTTCATACGGTATATTGGTATATTTTGGCTTGGTTTGGCTTTTGCAGCAGTTTTGCTTTCTCAGGAATGAATACATGAATGTTTCATTTCCAGCATCAAAAAAAAGATGATGATATTGGATTTATATCCCGCCCTCCACTCCGAAGAGTCTCAGAGAGGTTCACAATCTCCTTTACCTTCCTCCCCCACAACAGACACCCTGTGAGGTGGATGGGGCTGAGAGAGCTCTCACAGCAGTTGCCTTTCAAGGACAACCACTGCCAGAGCTATGGCTGACCCAAGGCCATTCCAGCAGCTGCAAGTGCAGGAGTGGGGAATCAAACCTGGTTCTCCCAGATAAGAGTCCGCACACTTAACCACTACACCAAAAAGAAAATAGAACAAAACACAGGACCAAAGAGAAATAAATACAAATACACAACTGATGAGATTAATATCACATTTGCAAAGAATCACAAGATGAGACCCCAACAAAATAATAATAATAATAATAATAATAATAATAATAATAATAATAATAATAATAATAATAATAATAATAATAATAATAATACTTTTTATTTATATCCCGCCCTCCCTGCAAGCAGGCTCAGGGCGGCTCACAACATGTAAATGCAGTGTACAATAAAACCATATACATAATTACAATTTCAGTTATAAAATCAACCTTAAAATCATTAAAATTACAATAGGATTAAGATTATGGTGCTATAGTTAAGATCTTCCATAAAATCCAGTGACTGAAGCATAAAATATATCCAGCAGGACCTTCTTGGCTCGGTATTAAGTGAAGGCCATTTTAAAGAGGTGGGTCTTACAGGCCCTGCAAATATGGTCTAAACATCGCAGGGCCCGTACCTCCTCCAGAAGTTGGTTCCACAGCAGGGGAGCCGCTATGGAGAAGGCCCAATCCCGGGTGGACTTCAATCTGGCCTCCCTTGGCCCAGGGATATTCAGCTGGTTCTTTCCAGCTGACTTCAGCGCTCTCGGGGGTTCATACGGGGAGAGACGGTCAATTTGTAACTTTATCAGTTTTGCACTAGAAACTAGGGGTGTGCATTCGGTTCGGCCGAACGGAATCAACTGCTGAATCACCTCTGATTCAGCTGTATACGTAATCGCATACAGCCAATTCCAATTGGGGCCCATTATGCGGGAGCTGAGTATGGAAAGTCAATGGAAAAGGCAGGAAAGGAGCTTCTGCAGCCTCAGGGGAGCTGCTTACCTCCTTTCCCGCCTTTGGTAGCCTTTTCCCGCCTCTCCCATAGCCTCCCTGGGATCAGGGAGGGGGAAGAGGAGCCCCAGCAACCAATCCAAAGCATGCATTTGCAATATGCATCGCAAATGCATGTTTTGCAGGGCTGTTGTGTAGCTGATCCTCCAGCCATCAGCAGCATTGTTGTTCTTTTGATCTTTTGCTTACTTGGGTATCCAAGTAAGCACTGTTGTCTGGCCAATCACAGAGCAGTGCTATTTTTTGAAACTGCTCTCTGTAGGGTCAGAGAACCTTTTTAAGGAGTCTGCCTGGCTGGACTCCTCCATTGCTGCTGTGTTAGTGTGTGTTGGTGTGAGAGAGAGATTGTGCTATGCTGGCCCTTGGCCTCAGCTGCTGCTGCTCTCCCTCAGCCTTACCAGACTTGCCTGGAGTAGAGAAGATGTCTAAGGTAAGACAGTCTTGGGGTTCTTGTATTTATTTTAGTTGGTAAAAGGACTTTTTAAGACTCAGAGTCCCTTTACTTATCCAGATCTGGGTGGTGGAACTAGCTTATTTGGAGTTAGGGTTCGGAGGTTCTGCTGGAGGAAGGGGCCTGGGGTGGGGAAGTTTTTGCCAATTTGCCCATATCTTACTTTAGTGAGAGGACTTTTAAAAGTGCAGTGTCCTTTTATTTTTCCTGATTTGGGTGGCTTGGATTTCTTGGGGTTAGGGTGAAGGGGTTTTTTTGGGCAGGGAGGGGTTGGGAAAGTTCCTGTATTGTTAAAAGTTAAGTTTTTTACTGTTTTAAAAGGATTCTGTGTTTGATTTGTTGCTGCTGTGTTGTGTTGCTGCTGTTCCTTTTCTCTTCTGGTTCTGGTTCTTTGGGGGCGGGTGCTGTTTGGTCTAATTTTCATTCTTTAAAAGGCCACTTTTTTAACAGTTGAGTTTGTGTTGGCCTTCTGTTTGGATCTATTCTCTTTTGCTGCAGGTTTTGCATCCTCCTGTCCTGTTGTTCCTTTTCCTGGTTCTGGTTTTGGTGGTGGGGGGTGTCATTGACTGATCTGGCCTGAGGTTTCTTATTGGTGAAAAGGCCACTTTTTGAACAGTTGAGTTGCTTGGCCTTTTCTGATTGTGATGGGGTTTTTTTTTGGGGGGGGGGGGTAGGTGGGTGGGTTAAAAGTTAAGATTCTTTTTGTCACATTTTGGTTTTTTTAAATTACCTCTGGTTGGTGTGGGGGTTGGTGAGGGTGTGTGTGGGCTGGGTCACTTTCATGTTTTTATGGAGTTATTTTTGGAGTCTGAGTGTGCTTTCGGTTTGGCTAGGGCCACTAAATAGGTTGCCCCACTAATAAGGGTGTTTTTAGGGATTATGTTTTTGAAATTAAAAAAAAATTATCCAGTTTAGGGCTTTATCTACTTTCAAAATTCAAGTAGGGCAGATAGGGGTGATTTAAAAAGATTTTAGGTTTCTCATAAAAGACAGCATGACTACTAGCCCACATCAGGCTCCCTTTTAAAGAGACTAGGGTTGCAGTGCATCTGGCTTTCAGCCACTGAAAGCTGGTGCATCCTTAGATTTCCATAGGGTAAACCACAGCTTCTCTCAAGTTATAGGGGAAACCTGATTTCTAATTTGCAAGGAAATCAGGTTTGTCCCAGGATCTAGTTAGGAGAAGTTTAACTAGGAGGATATAACAAGGATTGCCTTCATCTCAAGGTAGCCTTTTAAAAACTGCAGCCAGTTGGAGGCAGGATCACCTAGTCTCCTAAACTTTACTGGACTACTACTACCCCAACCCAAAGAGGGACAGGTTAGGGACCAAAAAAACAAACAAGTTTTGGTGGGAGGGTTTTTAAAAAGAAGTCAGGGCACCTGTTGGTTCAGGGTACAGTGTAGTGAGTTAGGTTTGTAAAAAAAACCCCACTCTCAGTTTAGGTTGTGTGAGACTGGCCAAGGGTGACATGAGTGACAGGCAGCAGAACAGGGGCCCTGGGGGCAAGGCCAAGGAGAAGACTAGGGGGGTGGAGGTGAGGGGGAGGACCCGGGTCTCCCCCCCAACCTGTGCGTACGGCCACTCCACATCCGCCTACCAGCACTCTGACCTCTGGCTGGAGTGTGATGAAGAAGGCCCACCTTGGGCCCTTCATCGAGGCTGCTGCTGGGGCGCCCCCAGCAGATGTGCCATTAGGTGCTGGCACTGAGCAGGGGTCTGCTGCTCAGGCAGTCTCTCCTCCAGCTGATGTTGCTCGACCTCAGCAACCGGAGGAGGGGCAGCAAGAGCAGCCCTCCTTGGAGATGAGCTTTGGGGACAGTTTTCTGTCCAAAACGATCACCCCAAGGAGAGTGCAGAGTGTTGTGCAGGAGCTGGAGGAGAAGGTGGTTGAGGAGGACCAGCCCCCTTCTTCGGTTCCTTTGGGCACCAGCAATCCTTCAGGGGATGGCCAGGAGGTACCGCTGGAATGGGACCCCCTGGCCCAATCTTTTTGGGACTTGGGGGGGTTTGTAGGGGAGAGTCCCCTGCAAATTTGGGGGCTTTCCCTCAAACCCCCTCCCCTCCAGGCGGCTTCAAATATACCCTATTTGCCATTGATTTCAATGGCCCATAGGGTATAGTGGGGCCGTATATTCGGGAATAGCTGCGCATCTACTGCATATGCGGCTATTCCGACTACGAAATTCAGAAGTATATGGGGATTCCGTATTTTTTCCCCCCGTATACTTCCAAATTTCTTTTTTCTTTTTTGTGCACATCCCTACTAGAAACTTTCAGGCATAAGGACAGTCCATCATGAAATGTAAATGGCTATGGGAAGCAACTGTCTCTCCACTGAAATTCACTCTGAATAGTAGCAGGAGAAAATGAATCCAATGGTCCCTAAATGAATTTCAGGGTAATCCTAAAAGTTACTCTAGTCTAATCCCATTGAAATCAATGGTCTCAGACTGCACAGATTACACTGTTTGTGTATTTACAGAAGTAGTTGTTATCTGTCCAATATGGTGTATCACTCCAAGTTCTGACTCTAGAAGCAAAGGTTGAGAAAACTGAAGGTACTGGCTCTCATTATTTGGCAATTTTCTTCATATGTTATAGTCATGTAATCTCTTGTGCATTTATTTTTATATTGGCAATACAAAATTTTCTTGGTCCTTTCTTCTGTTTTTTTCTCTTCTGTTTTGTAGTCATCTCTAGTATTGCCAAACAGAAAAATGAATTTACCAAAATTATCACTACGTCTTAGGACATAGAAAGTAATACTTCTACGTACAATGATACAGTGTATTTAACAATGTGGAACAAAAGAATGCTAGCTGAACCATGCTTCAGACAGAGTTCAGGGACCCTACATTAGAACCTATTCTGGATGTTTGTGACCTCAGCCTGGCTCTGACAACAAACATATCCTGGCCAGTTGCTGTGCACATTGCAAATATGAATTCATTTAATGACTTATTGTCTTAAGGTCCCACAGTGTCCCATCTTTGAGAATTACCTGAAGCTTCCAAAATACATGGGATTTTGAGCCAATTACCTGGGTTGCTTCGGGAAAGACTGACCCAGTAATGGCGTATCTGCCCTACCTGGCCAGCCAGTCACCTCCCGGATTGGCTAGATCTCCCACGCCGTATCTGAATAGGCTCATTCCCCCCTCATGGTTTCATTTGAGGAAATGGGGTGTGGTCAATCTCTGAGGCTGCTCTACGGCACCCACTGGTTTTGAGCCAATTACCTGGGTTAGAGTAGTACATGACGAATGCTAATCCTGCTGCAACACTGAAACAAGCAAGGAAGAATGTAGGCCCTAGAGAAGAATAAAAACCACTTATTAAAAGAGCAGAGAATTTGTTAGTGGATTCAAATTAATTGCTTATCAGTGACAACTTGTTACAGTGCATGACTACGCCAGTTCCAATGTAATTGAAATAATTATGTTTATTTGGAGCTTAATGTACTATAAAACATAATCACTATTTTCAATAGCCATTATTTTGCATAACAATTATTACTGTCATAAGATAGAATGCATTTATTCCATGTAACTTGGTTTTTAACACATTAAGAAGAGCAACAGAAAAGGAAAAAGTCATTTAGATGTTTTTACTTCTTTAATGCTATAAAATAAGTCTGGCTTGTCTTCAATCACTTGAAAATATCTGGTAAGCAAAATGATTTCCAGTCAGCCTCCTATAAGTAATGCCTCCTATAGTACTGCCATCTGATTAAACAGGGATTCTCTATAACCAGGTAACTAGGGCCAGTTCTAAGATCACAAGCAAGGGACCTCTGCCATCAATGGCCAGAAGCAAGTCAAACCCTCAAGGAAAGAGGAAATGGGTGTAATTCCACAGGGGCTTGGCTCAGACTCAACAGTTGGAGGTACTGGTCTGGGAGAAAGTGACAAGTTTAGGCCATGCCTGTCACCTCCTCCCATGCCACCAATGATTGGGAGCAAGCTGAACCATAGAAGTGCTATAGGGATTTGACCTGGACCTGACTGCCAGTGGTGCAAACCTATGATGTGACAACTGACAAAGACTAAGCTCATTGCCTTCTCTTGGGCTGGCATTAACCAGCCACAAGTCAAGCTCCTGTGAAGCATAAGTGTTCTCCTTATTGTGCCACATTGAGGGTCATTTGGGTGGTGAACTGGCCCTGCATTAGTTCTTCCTATTGGCTGAAGACAGTCAAAATGACCCTGTGTGCACCATTCATAAAATAGTCCTGCTACAAGAGGTAGAGCACAGGGCTTTCTGTTCCGCATAGCCTCAGAGCTATTTGCTCTTTCCATACATTCACCTTGGCACAATTGTATGCATGGAGCAGGGTGACAAGGACTGCAGCCACTGGGCCTGCTGTTCCATAGGTTCAGAGCCTTTATACCAAAGGTGCAGGTGTATGAATAAGTGGCAGGACCAGAGGGTATGACTCAGATCACCCCTATTTCAAGCATTCTGCATATCTAAAGGCACATAGAATAGACATATATGTGGCATTCAAGGAATGACAACTACATTAGCCATGTGCTGTGCTTCCCTGACACAGCTTTAGTGACAGCTGCCTGTCTGGGTATCTCCCAGTCTTCTAGATTTAAAGAAGCACAGGAGCCAAAAGAAGAGCAAGAGAAAGCGTTACTGGTGAAACAAAACTTCTTAGGTTGTTTTATAGGTTAATATCTATATCTTAATATCAATGTCCATATCAACAGCAAGGACATTTAAAATTAAATCCCTTAAAATAATTGTGACATCATATTTTTCTTGTCCTTATTATCCAGTAGTGAATTAGCAAACAATACTTTACATGCGTTATTTACCCCTGTCATTTAGAATACATTTCTCTTTCTCAAGATTCATCCCTGTGGAATCTGAGGTTTCTAGAAATAAAAGCAACACACCAAGAGTTAGTGTTATATTCATTCCAACACACTAGAGCAGCAAATCATGCAAAGTGGAAGGAAAAAGCTAAATCATCAATTTTCAGAATAACAGAGTACCTCATAAAATATTGGCTCTCCTCACACATACCGCCCCCTTCCAACATTACTCTATGCTGTTGCTGTGATTCAATCAACTGAAAAGTGTTTATTAAAAGAAATGGGAATCAAGGACAAAATGTAAGTTAGGCTTCTGCATCTCACTCAGTATTAATGGGAGTTGTATGCTTAGCTCGTTATACTAAAACAAATGGCTGATTATCAGGATGATGGAATGGATTGAAATTCTTGATCATATTTATTTCTTTAAACCTCAGGTTTCAAAAACAGGACAGAACTTATTGTATACTTGTCTACCAAGGAATTCCCTTAGTGATAGGCCAAAGAATCTGCATGCATTTTAGATTACTGTAGGGATAGTTGAGTGACATAGTTGAAGTAGAGTATTAGTGAAAGCACCTGGGTCTTACTGTTGCCTTGCATGAACAGGCAGAAAACTCTAGAACAAAGTGCACCTATTCCTGTTGCTGTGCACTTCCATCCACGATTAGTAATAGTGGGCAAGCTTTCCTTCCAATTATTGCTGATGTTTTTCACTGATGTAACCTGATAAGGTCTTGTAGGATCTCAGAATTCCCTTTTAATGCAATATGAAAACTACTGGTTTAATTAGGTCTGCATATATATATCTGCAAAAGCAGTAGAAATCTTGACATGCCTTCACGTACTCTTCATTGTTCTGCAGCAATAGGGGCAAAGATGAGGAAACCCATCCATTGTCTTTGTGGAGTTTCATATACAAAGAAGGTAATTCATCATGTTAGAAAAAACTGCTTTCACGTCATGCTAGGTTTTAAACCAGGGGTGTCAAACATGCAGCCTGGGAACCAAATCAGGCCCCTGGAGGGCTCCTATCAGGCCCCCGAGCAACTGGCTGTCGTCTGCTTCCTTCTCCCTCTCTCTTGCTTCCTTCTGCATCACAACTTGCTTTGCCAGGCTTGCTCAATCACACAGCAGATACAGAGAAAAGCCTCTATTTTCTCCATTGGCTGAGGTTTTATTTTAAGTTTTTTAAAAATATATATCTTTAATTTGTCTGTGTCCTTTATAAATTTTATCTCTCTGCTATCTGGCATTATATTTTATGACACACATGGTCCAGCCTGACAAGGTCTCATTTATGTCAGATCCAGCCCTCATAATGAACAAGTTCGACACTCCTGCTTCAAACTGTAAATCGATAAACTATTTAAAAATAATAGATTTAACTACAAAAGATGTATTTGTTTAAAGAAACAATTGCTACCTTCTAGAATCACATCTTGTTTCTTTTTTTATCTTTGTAGCCATGCAGAGACCAAGTTCATGACATTTTCCACAAACTTTGGTGTATTTATTTGTGTGTAAAGACAGATGTGCCTGCAATTCCCAGTGGAATTACCAACACTCTCCGTTCCATGCTGTCACACAGGATATTATATCCCCATTTGGGTTAAAATTAAACAGGATCAAAAAGGATACCTGACTTTCCCACACTTTCCAGCCATATCAACAGCAGCTGGATAAATCGATATCTTGATATTAAAAATATTATTTAGTTGCTATAATGTGAAAACCAATTTTCCTTCCACTTTCAAACTCATGAGCAATGTGCATGTCCCAAATATTTATACTAAGACAGAAACATCAAGTGTTAAAATGCCAGTTTTTACAACAATCTTGGGCGAACCTGTATATTTTATACCCTTCAACTGTCATAATTCTTGTTTTGAATGTAGCTAAGATTTGTGAGTGTCTCAAGATTTGCTTAAAAATGATTTGTTGCTCCCTTTCCCCTTAATGTCCTCCACCTACTTTTACCTCATAGGTTCCAGACCCATGTGGTTTGGAACAGTGAAATGATAAAAGCAGCTGAGGGAAAATAGGAATTTCAGCAACAAACTGCCAGGAAGGGAAAGATTTAAGCTCTCTCTCTCTCTCTCTCTCTCTCTCTCTCTCTCTCTCTCTCTCTCTGTGCCATCTCCTACCAAATATAAACATCACCCTGTCCTAAGGGCAATTTGCAACATGGAGCAACTTCCTAGCATTGTTTGCTCTACTATAACGTGCAAAAGATAGCAATAGTCATCCAGTCCAAATGAAGTAAAACTTATGTTTAGAATGCACCTCCCAGTAAAGCCCAAAGGGTCTTCTTGTGCTTAGTAACTTAGAAGAGCCAGAGCTATGGGTGGAAATGACTCTCTTTCACATTCTCATAAAGGCTGGAGAGCAGAAGCTTTTCAATATTACACCGTTCCAAAAGTCTACCAATGAGCGCGGGCAAGTAGTGAGGCTTTTGAAGAAATGTGTGCTTAGGTTTGGCTCTTTCAGCAATAGGAACTTTGCACCAACAGGAATGCAGGAGTAATACATCCCTTAGCAACTGACTGCTGCCTTTCTTTAGCAAAGTTGGTTAATAATGCATCAATTAGAAGGTCCAAACACAAGGGCCTCAATTAACAAGGGCTTCAATTACTGAATGGGATGCCACAGACAAATAAGCTATTAAGTGAATGCAGTTAAAAGTTTTATTACACCAGTGTAAAAGCTGATAGCTAATTTGATCACAAATACTCCTGTTTGACTCTGTTTCATTTTTGTAGCCCACTGGCTCAATCCACAGGTAGCAATTTCCAGCTATGACTACAGCCTCATCCGAAATGGTGCTGTAAAGTACCAGCAATTTATGATATGGTGATCTCTGGAGGCAGAAAAGTTGGTGTCAGTGAAGGCAAGCAATACTTCCAGTAATGAATTTTTAAAAATCCTTTAGCCCACTGGGAGAGCTACTTTGGCATAGTGCTTCAAATGTTCATGGCAGACATGAAAAACCTATAACAAACACACTTTTAGGATACACCAAAGAGTGTACTTTGTAAACAATTGGGAACATATTCATCATACACATATGCTCAGAGAGCAGGGGTTAGCTGAATGTACTCACATCGCAAACTCAAGCTTGCTACTTTAAAATGAACAAAATGGTCATTAATTACAAATTGCATTGGGTAACCTTCAGCAAGTCACTTTCTGTCTATCCTAGTTGCCTCACACTTGTGGTTATTCTTGACTTTAGGCGAAAAAGGACAGCATACACATATGGTTAATACTGATTTAATTACACTGAACTTGTTGAGGTGCAAGAGGTCATTCTACAGCTTCACACAAGCCACATGTACTCACTTTTTTCCAGCTCACAATAAGAAAAAACTAGGGTTGCCAAGTCCAATTAAAGAAAAATCTGGGGACTTTGGGGGTGGAGCCAGGAGACTTTGGGGGTGGAGCCAGGAGACATTGGGGGTGGAGCCAAGAACAAGGATGTGACAAGCATAATTGAACTCCAAGGGAGTTCTGGCCATCACATTTAAAGAGACAGCACACCTTTTAAAATGCCTTTCTTCCATAGGAAATAATTAAGGATATGGGCACCATATTTTGGGGCTCATAGAATTGGACCCTCTGGTCCAATCGTTTTGAAACTTGGGGGGTATTTGGGGGAGAGGCACTATATGCTATACTAAAAATTTGGTGCCTCTACCTCAAAAAATAGCCCCCCCAGAGCCCCCAATACCCACGGATCAATTTCCTATTATTCCCTATGGGAATCGTTCTCTATAGGGAATAATAGAGTGCCCAGTAGACATTTCCCTCCCCCTCCCCACGCTTTCTAAAGGGGGGGAGGGCCTCCAAACTAGGGAATCCCCTGCCCCCTCCCTCTCTCTCACACACACACACTTACCAGATCTTCCTCCGGTCAACTCTACTTCCTGTGAAAACGAAAGCAAAAGAAAGGGAGGGGCTGTTCTCAGAAGCCCTTCCTGCTTCCTGCCCAGCCTTAAAGGGGCAGACATTTTGCAAATGGCTCAGGAGCTCTACAACATGAAACCTAAAGGTATGTTCTCCCCCCCCACCCCCGCTTCCAGAGTTTTGAAGAGCAGGAGATGAGGCTGCGAACCCAGAAGTCTCCCGCCAGAGCGGGAGGTTTGGGAAGCCTAGAAAAAACACACCACGAAGGGTATAAATTGGTAAGATTTTTGCTGCCCTTCTAGCAACTCAGAAGAGTAACTTGATGCTACTCCTTGGAGCCAAGGAACTATGCCTATTCAATGCAAGTTTTATCACAGCCACCACAAGAAAAGAGTGCATATCAAATCAAAGGAGGGAGATGATAAGGGCATTGACACATATACTAGGACTGAAAAATCACAAATTTTAAGCAGATAATAGTGCAGCAATGACTAATTTCTAAAACATACAGTGTGTTTGTTACAACAACCTTACCTTGAATTCAGCTTAGTTTTCCTTTTCAATAATTACAGATATAATGAAAGCCAAGAACCCAGATAAATATGGATATACTTTCCCTCCTGTGGCCAGACGGAGCTCAAGAATGATGTTGGCTGAAAAGTTGCCTGAACTCCCACTAATGATTAACATTAACAAGGGTTCTCACTGTAACTATAATCACAAACAATTCCTATGAGAAGAAAGAATGGGAGGAACCTAAAGAAGCAAAAGTGGCTCCATAAACAGATCTCTAAAGACTTGAGAAATTAAAAAAGACTCATTTTGAAAATGGAAGGAGGGTCTTAAAACCAAAGATGAATATAAACAAATAACCAGTGCTTATTAGGAAAGCTAAACTCAGTATGAGCTTAGGCTAATGAGAGATGCTAAAAACAAAAAAAAGGGGTATTTTCTTATGTTCAAAGTAAGAAAAAGAACGTAGTGGCCCATTGTGAGAACAGGAAATTGAAATTGTAACAGGTATTGCTATTACACTACTGGACCTAAATTTTGTTCTGCGTTACACAGCTACCTCCCCCGCCAAAAAATGATTAATCTGAATGAACAATCCAATGGCATCAAGTGCACTCCAGATCAAATTGATTGCATTGCTAATGCAAATGGGGAGGCTAGAGCAGCTGCCTATGATGACACTCCATCTCTGGACCTAGAAATAAGAGACTTAAATTTCCTACCCTATAAACATATTTTGTTTTTGTTACATTTTTAACTTTGATTTTTTCATATACATAGTTGAAGTTTTTGGAACCACTTATTCTTCTAGTCCCCAATAAGGACAATACTTGGTCTCAGGATGCTGCCCAGAATTCACTTGAACTACTGTGACAGGATTATAGGGTTGAAGGAATCACTAAGTAAGCTTGATGAAAACAAAAAATAGGTTTATTTCAGTGGCCTGGCTGTTTGTTTCCTTTCCTCCACCCTCTCAGTATTGCAGTAATGAAATTACTGAACAGTTGAGGTCTGATAACAGTTGCAAATCATGTTTCTTGTTTGACTGATTTAGATGTTAGACTTGTAACAAGGAACAGCAAGGCTTTTAAAAGTTTTTGACAGGAACAGCACGCAAATCCTACCAATCTTCAGAATACCCATGGGTAGGAAATGGCAGCTGCAAAAAAACTGCATACCTGCTGCAAGGCAATGAAAATTATTTTCCATCTCAATGCAGGGATAACACCTAATACCGTGACACTGGCATCTCAGCATCTGACCTCATTTTCCCAGCCCTGCCTTCAAAAGCTCATATTGTCAATTGGTCACAGACTCACTGCAGAAAAGAACATCTGCCCTGTGACCTTAAGCAGGTTAAATTAGGCAAGCCGAGATAACAAATTATTTAATGCCTTTATAAAAACCAAGTACCTGAATTGCCTTGATGCAGTTAGTCACTGCAAGACTGTCAGACTAAGAGCAGGCAGATGTGAAGCTTGGGACTCTTTTTCAGCCTAAGTTCCTCATGGGGAGGAATAGAACCAAGATGCTGGATAAAAATGAGGTATATATTCAATAGTTATAAACTCAAATGAAAAAAGAATCTCACTAATTAGTTCTACTAGATACTGGGCTTTTCTCCAGCAGAAGGAAGGAAGGCTTCTACCAGAGAAAATATCTGCACTTGGCTGAGCAGAGAGGGATGATCACGCATTCAAACCAATCACTTAACCATGTATTAGGCACTTAAAATCCTACCACAAGGCAATTCAGACTTAAAATCCTACCACAAGGCAATTCAGACTTTACAGATCATCTGCAATAACACCGCTAACAACACACATGTTACTTCTCTGGCATTCTCCAGATGGGTGGACACTAGGGTTGCCAAGTCCCATTTTTAAAATATCTGGGGACTTTGGGGGTGGAGCCAGGAGACTTTGGGGGTGGAGCCAGGAGACACTGGGGTGGAGCTGGGGGAGGGGGGGAAACGGCGCCGGGGAGCGTCGCTGCGCTGCCGTGGCTGCTCCTCCGAGATGGGCTCAGGCTGGGCCCATCTTGGAGGAGCAGCTGCCAGGGGGGGGGCGTCGCGGCGGCGTCGCGCGCTCCGCCTCTGCATTGGAATGGGGGGGGGGTGGAGGCGGGCCAGGAGCGTGGCGAGCCGCGAGTCCGGGTCCTAGAGGGGCCCGGATTCACGGCTCGCCATGCTCCTGGCCTGCCTCCACCCTCCCCTTCTCTGATTTGGCTGCTCCTCCGAGATGGGCTCAGGCTGGGCCCATCTCGGAGAAGCAGCTGCCGGGAGGGGGGGGGGGCGGCGCGGCAGCGTCGCGCGCTCCGCTCAGCCTCTGGGTTGGAATGGGGGGGGTGGAGGCGGGCCAGGAGTGTGGCGAGCCGCGAGTCCGGGTCCTAGAAGGGCCCGGATTCGCGGCTCGCCATGCTCCTGGCCCGCCTCCACCCTCCCCTTCTCTGCTTTGGCTGCTCCTCCGAGATGGGCTCAGCCTGGGCCCATCTCGGAGGAGCAGCTGCGGGGAGGGAGGGGGCGGCAGCAGCGCGGCAGCGTCACTCACTCTGGGATGGGGTGCCCGCCGTTTCCCCCCTCCCCCCGCTTCTGTTTTTTGGGGGAGCGGGGGAAGAGGGTGGAAAACCTGGCATCCCCCGCCAGAGCGGGAGGGTTGGGAAGGCTAGTGGACACACAATTAGAAGTGGGGAGAAAATCTGATTCTGGAAGTATTATAGTGCAATGCTAAGCAGAGTTACACTCTTCTAAGTCAACTGAAGTAAACAGGGGTAGAAGGATGCAGCTTTGCTTGGGATCTCTCAGATGGGAAATTTTTTTAGTGGAAATCTTCCTAAATAAACAGATTCCAGGCTTGTCTGAAGCAGGTATATCTCTAGCTCATCACAATTTACTCTTTTTCTCCATAGATGAACAGAATTTTCTTATTTGTACTTCCTGTCAAAAAGTATGGAAAAGGATAAATGCCCTACCTGGGTTCCTGTAAATTAATTTGCCTTTAGAAGAAATATTAATGGATAAACACAGAACCTAAAATATTTAGTTCTCCTTCATGATGGAAGACAAGTTACCTACTGTGTTTTCCTCTATAATAAACTCTGAATCAGTCCCTGCTCTGCTTTTGTCTGATTTCAGTTCTGTGCAAAAGGTAGAAAAAGATTTGGAAGACCACGAACACTCAAAACCTGATTTGTTTTGTTTCTGAATAAATAAGAACATTAAAAAGGTCATGTTGGAGCAGAGAAGCAGCCCACCTATGTTAACATTCCGTTTCCCCCAGACCAGACACCCCAGGAGGTGCACAGACAAAGATATAGAGTCCAACCTTGTCCCTTGTTGTTGCCCCCAACAACTAGTATTCTGAGCCATGCTGGCTGTGACAGGATGGTTCTGAGGGGACCCACAAGGCCTCTTATGTTTTTTGAGGAACCAGAGGTGTTGAACTCATTTGTTATGAGGGCCAGATCTGACATACATGAAACTTTGCTGAGTTGGGTTGTGTATGTTGGGACCAGAAGGGAACCAAAGGTGGTTTCCAATACAACCTTGGAAGCTAATTTGTATCAAAAAATTTAGACCAGTAGTCCCCAGAAGCAAAGAGATCACTTGGTCACATACTCCACATAGCAGTATTTCTGATTTGCATGAAGCATAAGGTAGAGAACTGGGGAGTGGGGACAACAAGACATTATGTATTAGAACAAAGTTTGAATCCAGTAGCACATTTAAGACCCCAAAGTTTAATTTTGGTTTTGCTGTTGTGTGCATGCACACTTCTTTCAACTTCATTCTATTGCTTTGTTCTATCGCTTCAGACCAACACAGCAACCCATCTGAATCTAAGACACTGTGCAGTAAGCTAACAATTGAGCCAAATGACAAGAAAAGAGGCTCTCTAGCAGTGGGGCTTGGGTCATATTTTCCTGACAGCAAACCTGGTGCCTTTCTAGGAGGCACTTTTAGTAAGCACCCGTCAGCAATGTACAGAACTTCCAGAAGGGAGCAGAGCGACAGCCCCCAGGCGGCGTGCAACCTCTGCAGTGTTCAAAGGTTTGCCAGGCTGTCACGTGGCAGCTGCGTGCATCCTCCCTGCCCTCCTCCACCATATGCACCTTTGGGGGGTGGGGCAGCAGTGAGGCGGGGCCTTGTCTTGGGCACTGCGTAACCTAGAGCTGCCCCTGTGCAGCAGCACTCCCATAAACTCAAATTAATGGCTGTTTTCTCCTTCAGAAGCAAGGCAGCTTCTTGTCCATCACACTGGCATTTTTTGTTAGCCATCATTTTGGCCATCAATATGGCATTTTTTGTTAGCCATCAGTGCTATCCATTGACAACTCTGTTAAACCTCCTTTTAAAGCCAACTATGACAGGACCCTTAACCCCATTCTGCAGAAACAAGTTCCAGAAGCCAATTATGAATTAGAAGTATTTTCTTTCATCTATCCTAAATTACTAACTCCATCACCTTAGTGCTTTCAAAATAAAACTATGTAAATTGTAGTAATCCAAAACCTAGTTTTGGAGATGCATAAAGAATGTACATTATGGATCTCTTGCCAGATCTTTTTTCTGTTTAAAAAGAGATTTAAAACTACCAAGTGCAGAAACAGAGCTGTTACATGGCCAGATAAATATCAGGACCCCATATTATTGAAAGTTGATTGGAAACAGCATGTAAAAAGTTGTACTTGGTTCCTGAAAAGAAGTTAGTCAGAACATATGAAAAGGGAAGGCAGTTTTGTCACACAGGAACTGGAGAGAGCTACTGAAGTTCCAACTTACTTAGGATTTTCCTGCTTGGCAAGTTGTTATACAGCTGTTCAGCATTGATTTGTAAAGCACGGTAAAACTCTTGACAGGGCTTGTCACCTTTCTTCTGCAAGTAAGCTATCAGACTCAATAACCGACCATGAAGGGAAGCTTTTGGGTTTCGAAACTGCAGGCAAAAAGTATTGATTAGAGAGCTTAGAGAGAAGCTGAACCCTGGTTTGCAGCACAACAGATACAATGAAAGCAATCTCTATCTTGTTTCTACAATATGTGAAAGAGGACACAGCTAACTCTGCATTTTTGCTAAACACAGCTACATATGATTCCACATGAACAGGCGGTGATACTCTACTGATGTGACAAATGGCTGTTGTGGACTTTATCGTAACAGACTTTATCATCTGTCAGGGATCCATAGGGAAAACAAGCAGCAGAGGTCATCTTTTCAGTGTCTGTAACAATAAAGAACTGAAAGAGTAAAAATTCAGCACTAAAGAGGAATTCAGATTCTTAGAATTAGCAGCAAAATTTCCATTAAATGCAAACCACATATTTTTAAAAAGCCGTGAAGGCTCCTTTTTGTAAAGAAAAGCAACTGTGAGCAGATGTATAATGAGAAGCGGTTCTTAATCCTTTCTTGCTGTCCACTACAAATTGCCCCCACCACGCTGATTTTCTCCACACTGGGTTCCAAACATATTTGTGTTCATCATTACAAAAAGCAGCCATCAAGACTTCGCTTGCATGTATTGCATATAAATGGAATCTTTTATAAATGGAGCATAAATGGGGCTCCACTCTTGAACTGAGATTATTTGGCTTTGGTTGCATCATTAGAAGATAAGACTCACTGTAAAAAGATAATAATGACAGGAAGATTGAAGGCATTAGGAAAACAGGAAGACCCACATTGGGGCTCCCATCCAGAGGCAGGCTGAATAGCCTTGCATCTGGGGGGCTGTTTTGCCTCCTCGCAAGGAGAAGGAGCGGGCAGGGCATCATTGGGGGAGAGGGGCGGAGCAGGCACGCCCTAATGGCTGGCTCTGCTCCCGCCTCTCATTCTTTGCCTCGTGGTCGGGGAAAGCGGATCTAGGCACCGTAGCTCTTTCCCGGCACAAGGCCTGTGGCTCCGCGTTCGGAAGGCTCACCTCTCCTCCCGACATGGTCGCTTGTTAGTGCTTCAACCGGAGGAGCATCAGAGACCAAGAGTGTCAGCAGCAGCGTTTTGATGCGGCGGTTTGTCGCTGGCCGCGGCATTTTTGCGCAGCTAGTGTTTTGTGATTCCCCTTCCTTTTCAGCTCGCGGTGCCTCTTCCTTCAGTCATTAGAGCCGAGGGTTTGTAGTTGGTGTGGTGGTTGTCACCAGCCGCAGCTCTTTCGGGCGCTGTTTGGTGCCCCCCCCTTGCGCTCCTGCTTTGCTTGCTCCCGCTGGGTGCGGTCGGGGTCTGCCGCAGCACTTTTGTTAAGCCAGTGGCAGGAACCTCCCCCCCCCCCGCCGTTTCTTTAATTTTCTTGGAGAGTGAATTGTTTACTTCCCATTTTGCAGGGCTGTTGCTCTAGACAGTTCAGCTTTGAGAGAGGCCTTAGCTAATCCTTGGGTTTCAACTGGGTGGCCATTTTAGCTGTTGGATTCTTCGTCCCTGTTGCCGGAGAGAAGAGCAGCCATCAACTGGGCGACCATTTTATTGGAGCTGTTGAATTCTTCGTCCCTGTTGCTGGGGAGAAGAGCGGCCATTTTGTGGATAACCTGGGGTGGCCATTTCGAGGATAGCTTTTAATGGTTCTTCACCTGCCTCCAATAGTGCAGTAGCCACATCAGCATGGGCAGTAGACAGGCTTTTTACTGGTTCTATTGGGCGCATTAGCAATGCCTAAAGGACAGGGCGGCTCACAACATAACAATTCTAACAATAAGGTTTAAAAAATTAAAATACAATAATAATTTACATAATTAAAAACAACCAGTATATCAATGTATCAGTCAATGTCAGTTGCTATCTTATTGTCTTCCTTCAGAATATTTCAATGCCGATCAGTTATAAGCCAACTGGAAGAGGACTGTCTTACAGGCCCTGCGGAACTGTCCAAAGTCCCGTAGGGCCCTGACCTCTTCCGGTAGCTGGTTCCACAAGCAAGGGGTTGTGATCGAGAAGGCCCTGTCCCTAGTTGACTTCAACCAGGCCTCCTTTGGCCCAGGGATTACAAGCAGATTTTAAGAGCCGGATCGCAGCACTCTCTGGGGAACATATGGGAAGAGACAGTCCCTAAGGTAGGCAGGTCCTAGGCCATATAGGGCTTTAAAGGTAATAATCAGCACCTTGTACCGCACTCGATATATTATTGGCAGCCAGTGCAGTCCCCGGAGCCCCGGCTGAATGTGCTCCCGTCTAGGGAGCCCTAATAACAGCCAAGCGACGGCATTCTGCACTAGCTGCAACTTCCGGGTTCGGCACAGGGGAAGCCCCATGTAGAGGGCATTACAGTAATCCAACCTTGATGTGACCGTTGCATGGATCAATGTTGCCAGATTGTCCTGCTCCAGGAAAGGAGCCAACTGCCTTGCCCGCCTAAGAGGAAAAAATGCGGACTTAGCAGTGACTGCTATTTGGGCCTCCATAGTTAAGGCAGGCTCCAATAGTAGAAGAAGAAGAAGATATTGGATTTATATCCCGCCCTCCACTCCGAAGAGTCTCAGAGCGGCTCACAATCTCCTTTACCTTCCTCCCCCACAACAGACACCCTGCGAGGTGGGTGGGGCTGGAGAGGGCTTTCGCAGCAGCTGCCCTTTCAAGGACAACCTCTGCCAGAGCTATGGCTGACCCAAGGCCATGCTAGCAGGTGCAAGTGGAGGAGTGTGGAATCAAACCCAGTTCTCCCAGATAAGAGTCCGCACACTTAACCACTACACCAAACCGGCTCTCCCAAGCTCTTGACCCTGTGCGCCATTGTCAGTGGCACACCATCAAAAGCTGGTAGGGGAATTTCCCTTCCCGGACCACGGCGACCCAAGCAAAGGACCTCTGTCTTTGCTGGATTTAGTTTCAACCTACTCAGCCTAAGCCATCTATCCACAGCTTGTAATGCCAGGTCCAGGTTTTCTGGGACAGTAAAGCCGTCCGTCCATGAGTAGATAGAGCTGGGTGTCATCAGCGTACTGGTGGCAACCCAGCCCATACCTCCGGGCAATCTGGGCAAGGGGGCGCATGTAGATGTAGGGGGAAAGAACTGCCCCCTGAGGCACCCCGCAGTCAAGCGTGTGCCTCCGGGACAACTCACCCCCAATCGCCACCCTTTGTCCCCGACCATCAAGGAAAGAGGAGAGCCATTGTAGGGCCAACCCCTGAATCCCCGCTTCGGCAAGACGGCAAGTCAGCAACCGATGGTCGACTGTATCGAACGCTGCCGATAGGTCTAACAACATCAGCACTGCCGAGCCGCCTCGATCCAGATGCCGCTGGAGATCATCCATCAGAGCAACCAGCACTGTCTCCGTCCCATGACCCGGACGAAAGCTGGACTGATGGGGATCGAGAACAGAAGCATCCTCCAGAAAACTCTGCAACTGCAATGCCACTGCCCTCTCAATGAGTTTACCCAAAAAGGGTAAATTTGAGACCGGCCGATAGTGTGCCAATTCGGCCAGATCTAACGTTGGTTTTTTCAGTAGAGGGCAGACCACCACTTCTTTAAGAGGTGCTGGAAAATGCCCTTCCATCGGGGATCTATTTATGATATCCCGTACAGGATATCTAAGCTCCCTCTGGCAAGCTTTAATAAGCCAGGAGGGGCAGGGGTCCAGATTACAAATTGTAGGGCGTGCAGACAAGACGATCCTGTCAACTTCCTCCAGGCTGAGAGTATTGAAACCATCCAGGACACACTCCGAAGACAGGCACGGAGCCTCAGGTTCACATATTGTCTCCAATATGGCGTGAGACTTTATGGAGTGAGCTTCTGCACATACTTCATACTTCTGCACATACTTCAGACCTGCTGGGCTCAGCTTCCTCTGGTCTCATTCAGGCATCAATTTTCTTTTTACATTAAAAGAAACTGGCAACTGTAATCACAAACCAGTCAATTGTCTCATACATTCATTAGCTACAGGGGGAAAATAATATCTAGCAATACTGCAGTTTCAGTTACCTTTTCTGCTTCTTTATTGGTAAGAATTTGAGGATAAACTCTGTTTAACTGAAGGATAATTCTGTCAACCAACTGCTCACTGAGTCTGCCATTACTTGTTAGAAAAGCCATGTCTTGTTGTAAACGATCACAGTAAGACTGATCTACAAAAACAAAAGAAAAACATGTAAGAACATCACAAATGGACTCTGGTCAGGTTCTACAACTTTGCTGTCTATGGTATATAATTCACACTTTATGAGTTCAGAAATAAACAAATGAAAAAATATGTGCTGTAAAATGCAACCTTAAATGCAAGCAGTCATGAAGTAATAATATAAATAATAACAAATTGTTTGCATTTATGCAGCATACTTCACATGTTCGAAGTGATTGTCCAGAATGCCATGGCTCAACTATTAGTAGGAGCTAGGCGGAGCACACATACCCATTCTGCAAAACCCTCCATTGGTTGCCCATTTGTTACTGAGTTCATTGAGGTATTGCCTATCATAAGACCCTTTGTAGTCTTGGCATTTCATATTTATGGGACCATTTATCTCTCTATGCTCTGTAATAACAATCTGGTACCCAATCTGCAAATGGGCTAAAACCAACAACTGCGTATGCTTTCTCCATGGTGGCTCCCACCTTGTGGAATGGCCTGCATGAAGAGGTCAAGCAAAAGCCCACTCCCTTGGTCTCCTGCAAACTATGCAAAACTGAACTATTCAAGAGGGCTTTTCTGCACAGGTAATAAGGTTGCAGAGTAGAAAATGGTTTCACAAACTTATTTGGCTAAATGATTGGGACTTGTGGTCTTTGCTGCTATATAACATACTGAAAACAGGATTCTATTGTGTAGTTTTTGTATTGCTTAATGTGTTATTTTAATACTTATACTATGCTCCTGTTCTTTTTGGTGGTTCCAGTCTTCTAATATCATAACGCATTAGCTATTGAATGTCCCATTTTGTTGATTGTACTGATTCACTACGTGTAATCTACCTTGAGTCCATGTAAGAAAGGTTGACTATAAATAATGTAAATAAATAAATTGTAATCCTAAAGCCTCTCCTGCAAAATAGGTACTCCCCCGCTCTCCATTGAAGACAGACTGAAAAACAAGGTTTGAAACTAGTCTAGGTGATACAAATATGTCTTCTCTCCTTTCTTGTTCTTTTTCATATTTTGTCATCTTTTTCTATCCATTTTTATCACTAGTATTCTCAATTAATTCCTTTATATCATGTTTAAACAATTGATATAAAATATTGTTGAAAATGAAATAATTTTAATAGGAATGATTCAATCAGGAAACAAAATGTAACACATAAATATAGATTTGTAGGTTAAATGTTTAACTCCAGAATAGATTGTTTTGGTGTTTTTTAATTAAGGAAACATGCCTCATATCTACAGAAGTTCCAGCAGTCAGGACTATTGTTCATAGTTAGGAGAGTGGTATTACCTTAGGCTCACATCCTCCTACTCCTCTCTTCTTCATTTTTCAGAGGTAACCACTGTTTGCATTATACCTGTATACTTTCTAACCACAATTAGAAGCAGCTTCATAAACTACAGTTCAAAGCAGTGGTGGATAGTAAAAACACCAGTGCAGACTTAGAACTGAAAATAAATGGGAGGGAGAAGGAAGGGAGAAAGTTGCAGAAGGAATGGATGATGACATAATTGCACTAAACCTAAGTAGTTTTTGTTTTTAGATTGAGGTGCCCATATTATACATACTTCAGATCTAGCAACGGCAAGAAATGATGCTCTAATCAGATATCTCAAACCAATTTTAACCAGCATTTCTATTGCTGCACAGCCAACTATGAAGCTTTTTTGTCAGTTGGTGCTTCAAAATCTGAAATTCTGCAATAAAAAACAGTATTGTGGTTATAACAGAGGACTGTTTTGTTGTGTTGCTTTCAGTTCACTGCCTTTTAATTTTATATCCTTGGGTTTTTAAAAGTAATTTTAAACAGGAACAGAAAAGTATTCATAATGAGCTCCCCCATAATCTTCATTCTGAGTAATGGCTCTTCAAGAATCATCTGCAATAAAATGGAGGTGGGGGCGGAGGGAGCAATATTGCACAAGCTTTGCAACTGTGTAAATTCAATAAGATTTCCATCCGTTTGGTATAATTCATCCCATAAACTTAATGTTTCTAAAAGCAATGCATTGTTTCAGCACTGTCCAGAGTACTGCCTTCTATCATTCCTTTCCAACTGAAACACCACATAGTCCTCTTTTGTATCAAGCCAAGATAAGAGAGGGAAAGTAAACAGAATTAGAGGCAGGTCAAAAATTATACTCAGAAAAATTACTACATGCTATAAATTAGGCAGCTATTTTCAAATTGGCTGTCTCCTTCGACTGTAGCCTTTGCTACTTTTCAATGTTTAACAGCTTGGTGCAGGAACCACCCCACTTTATGTTGTCATGAAAAGGGCCACACAGATAGACAGCTTGCCTACTTCCCTCCCTCAGAGGCAAGATTTCCCTTCTGGTTTTGTCCCTTTCTGACTGAGCAGCCCTTTAAATCTATTTTCTTCCTTTCTGAAAAACAATGGCTGTCCCACCCTGTCACAGTATGACGTTTGCTGCTGGCTCAGCCCTGGAACTAAGGGAAGGGATGAGTTCACCCCTTTAACTACTGAAATGGCATTCAAGAGGTTTGTTAAAGTTCAAAAATAACAAAATACTTTATTCAACACAGAGGTCCGATGTAATCAGGGGTAAAAGGTCTGAGGTAAATCAGTAAAGAATTGTGAGGTAAAACAGTACAGACATAGACTACAGTTCACATGTGTCAAACAACTGAGAGTTTCTTAAGCTTTTCACAGTGACTTAGAATCTTTAAAATGAGAGGCTTTTGATTCAGTGACTCTCAAACATTCCAGTATACTTCCTTGAGCATATTGGGCTCTTTTGGTTTTCAGAAGACTCCAGAAGATACTGCGTCCAGTACCCATACTCCTTCACTAAACACACCAGTACTCTTCTTGAGTTTTAACTGACTCCTCGAGATTTAAAACACAATTTCTACATACACCACACCATGGATCACTCCACTTCTCAGAGCTATCTCCCTTTTCCAACTGGTCAGGGAAATTATTCTCTTACTAGAACAGGGGTGTTAAATGTCTTCTCTCCTTTAATCAAGCCTGTGGAGCTCTTTTCTCCCCCTCCTTCCCCTCCTGTCCTTACCCTTTGAAGCTTTGAGGCTGACAAAGTTCCCTGCTCTTTCAATTCCCTGCTCTTTCTGCCTTGTCTTCGCCAGCTGCAGCAGGAAGCAAAACTGCAAGGAAAACATGGAATGGATTTTCGATTAAAGTCTCTGTGCCCAAAGAGATAGGGCCCAGAGACCTTAATGGAAAATTCATTCCATGATTTCCTTGCAGCTCTATCTGTGCTGCCATGTGTTTCAATGGAGTGGAGATCAGTTTCATTTTAAGCGTTCCTGTAGCAAGCTGAAGCTCATGCTTCCTCGAGTTGTGTCTTTGCAAATAAAGGGCCGATGCTTTGAGCCATCTTGTCTTTGCTGAATGGACCAACATTAAGTGTTGGAACGAGTGTGTGAAGCAGTGTTTAAAGATTTTGAAAAAATTGTTAATACTGGTGAGTAGATATATATGATGGGGTGTATGTATTAAGGGTTTGAGGATATGATTGCTTTTTTAGGTGAAATTTACAGCTTGGAAAAAGCTTTCCAGCACAACAGGAGAAAAGACTGTTTTTGTCTGTTGCTGTGTTGATGAGCTGTGGTACAGCCATTACAGTGGATGTGTTTTCATAATGGCTAAGTGGTTCTATGTGTGAATGGGACCTGGAGATCTTCTGCTTTGAGAGCCAGTTTGATGTAGTGGTTAAATGTGCAGACTCTTATCTGGGAGAACCGGGTTTGATTCCCCACTCCTCCACTTGCACCTGCTGGCATGGCCTTGGGTCAGCCATAGCTCTGGCAGAAGTTGTCCTTGAAAGGGCAGCTGCTATGAGAGCCCTCTCCAGCCCCACCCACCTCACAGGGTGTTTGTTGTGGGGGAGGAAGGTAAAGGAGATGGTGAGCCGCTCTGAGACTCTTCGGAGTGGAGGGCGGGATATAAATCCAATATCTTCTTCTTCTTCTTTTACAACTGATCTCCAGCTGGCAGAGATCATCTCCCATGGAGAAAATGTGAAACCAAATAGCTCACAGGTATGAGTAAGGTATATAGGAGAACACTCCATGAGAGCTTTAACTAATATATAATGAAAGCAATATTTTAGATCACAATATTTCCACATTAATTTGAAATTATTTCACAGTCCATTTTGCAATATACAGTGTTTTTTTCATTTGTAGGACTTCCTGAAGTCCAATTCACCAATGCAGGTGTGATTGTAGTTCCCAAACTAGTGTGGCTGCAATTGGACTGCTGCTTCTGCCCACTTTCAGAGAATCCTTCTTCAGGCAGCTCACCAAGGGATACAGTTTCAATTTGGCTCTGCTCTGCTTATCTGCAGGGATCAAGCAGGACTCCACATTTCTCTTTGTCCTTAGCTTCCTTTGAAAGGGCCTTTGAAGGTTCCACCCACCCACACTGCTCTGATTAGCCTTTTCAGATCTCTGATAAGTACAATTCCAAGAGTTAATTAATTCCAGTAACATAAAGATATTTTTATAGAAGGTAACCAGCCTTGGTACTTGTAGTAAACACAACATCTCCCAGGCCAGAATATCTAGGTCACATCAAAAGCCTTTGCTTTTGTTTATTGACTACTTTGGGATCTGCCTTTCTATCACTATCTTCATGTCTGTTTTCAGTTCAAAATAACTGCCTACAATATAGTATACAAGATACAAAAGAAAAATAGGGACAGAAAGAAAAAGAGGAAAACAAGCACCCTCAGTACTGACTGGAGGTTTGTAACAGGAGGAGCCAAATGGCTGAAGAAAGGAACTCACTGACTTGCTCGTCTGCTACTACAACTACTACTACTACATTTGTGTCCCAGCCTTCCTCTATGGAGCTCAGAGTGGTGTACATGGTGCTTCATCATCCTAGGCTTCCCAACCACCCCGCTTTGGCGGGAGACTTCTGGTTTTGCAGCTCCATCCCCTGGTCTCCAGAAATTGGGAAGCGGGGGGGGTGGAGGGGGGGAGAACATACCTGTAGGGTATTGAGCTCCTGAGCAGTTTGTAAAATGGCTGCCCCTTTAAGGCTGGGCAGGAAGGAGGAAACAGGAAGGGCTTCGGAGAACGGCCCCTCCCTTTCTTTGCTTTCGTTTTCAAAGCAAGAGTTCTCCGGAAGAAGATCTGGTAAGTATTTGTGTGTGTGAGAGAGGGAGGGGCCAGGGAGGGGGGGATTCCCTGGTATGGAGGCCCTCCCCCCCCTTTAGAAAGCATGTGTGTGGGGGGGAGGGAAATGTCTACTAGGCACTCTATTATTCCCTATGGAGAACAATTCCCATAGGGAATAATAAGGAATTGATCCGTGGGTATTGGGGGCTCTGGGGGGGCTATTTTTTGAGGTAGAGGCACCAAATTTTTAGTATAGCATCTAGTGCCTCTCCCCAAAATACCCCCCAAATTTCAAAACGATTGGACCAGAGGGTCCAATTCTATGAGCCCCAAAAGATGGTGCCCCTATCCTTAATTATTTCCTATGGAAGAAAGGCATTTAAAAAGGTGAGCTGTCCCTTTAAATGTGATGGCCAGAACTCCCTTGGAGTTCAATTATGCTTGTCACATCCTTGTTCCTGGTTCCACCCCCAATGTCTCCTGGCTCCACCCCCAAAGTCTCCTGGCTCCTCCCCCAAAGTCCCCAGATTTTTCTTTAATTGGACTTGGCAACCCTACATCATCCACTTTGACCTCATAACTGTTATGAATAGAAAACAGGAAATGGAGATGTAATGGTTTTTCATTTCCCCGATAAGCCTGGAACTTCATCCCTCATCACTTCAGTTTTGAGTCAGTTCTTCAGACTCCCTATTTGCTTCACACTTTCTACAGTGAACACAGATGTAAACAACTCATTTAGTTTCTCTGCAATTTTCTCATCTCTGTTAAGCAATCCTTTATTGCTTAGTCATCCAAAGGCCCAACTGACCCTCTGACCTGTTTCCTGATGTGGATATACTTAAAGAAATCCTTATTGTTTGTCTTGATGCTTTTAGCAAACTGCTCTTTGATCTCCTTTTTTACTTGATAGATCCAGGTGGGTAGCCATGTTGGTCTAAAGCAGGAATAAAGTTGAAATAAGTAGCAGCTTTAAGAAGTAAGTAGCAGCTTTAAGATTTGTTCAGAATGTAAGCTTTCATATGCTTGCATACTTCTTCAGACGAGGGAATGGGGTACAGTGAGCAGAACTTACATATAGCTGGTGCGTAGTGGTTAAGAATGTAAAGCGATACAAAGTTAGGATCCAATAGCGAAATAGTGCAATAAACAAACTGAAAGACCATATGGCCTAGATAGCATTTGCGTGGAAAACCAATAAAAGGTAATAAAAGTTGCCGGTTAATTGCTCTTGCTATAACAAAAGGACATGTATTTTTTTCTTGAGTAACTACTAACCTGAACTTCTTTTGGCAGACCCTGGGCTCCCTTCTGTTCACTTCATTGGGGCACACATTCCGCTTTTCACCTTTTCTGGCTTCCTTGACTTGGGTGTGTTTTTTTTCAGCCTTTCAGCCTTCTCATTTTTGTAAAGTTTCCTCTTTTGAAACCAAATATTACTGATAGCAACGCCCTCAGGGCATCAAGGTTCTTTGACTTGTGTGGCTAGTCAATTACAGTCACACAGTGAAACAAAATCCAGACAGCAAAAAGAGGTAACAAAAGTTTTATTCAAATAAGGAACAACATACAGCCAAAGGTTCAGCCAAAGATCTATGAAACAACACTCATTTAGGCCTTAGGCTCACTCTACATTACTGTTTTTGACTTTAGGGGCAATTTACCTCTGATATGAATGCTGACCCTAATAGCATAGTGCTCACTGCTTCCAACTGTTGCAACAACATCTACATCTTGCACCAGGTCTTGAGCCCTGCTTGAGCCCAAGTACAAGATCAGTGCCTCTCCTGTTGGCTCTGCTATGCACCGTCACTGATGATGTTTAAGAAATCTCATTTCTACACTCTGTCCTGAGCACGTTTACCCATTCAGTGTGAGCGTAGTTCAAGTCAACTAGACAGGGTTTCCCAAACTCCCCCCCCCCCCCGAGGCTCAGTTATTTTTACACTTCTCCTTTGTGGCCCGCTAAAATTTAGGGGTGGAGCCAGGAGACTTTGGGGGTAGAGCTGGGAGACAGGAAATGATATACAAACAAGCCTAAAACTCTTGCAATATTTTGTTTAGGAAAGGTAGGAGAATAGTGGGGTTTTGCAATGCAATTTTAAAAATAAAACATCAAGAAAAAGCACAAGGATCACACAGCAGAAAACTAAAACCAGCCTGAAACTGACCTGAGGTGGGGAAGGGAGGGAGAAGGAGGTGTGAGGTGGGTGCGACGCCATGGGGGGAGGCGCGGGGGGAAGGCAGGTCACCAGGGGCCCCTCAATCTGGCACTGAGGCTGACGTGGCCTGGTGCTGGGTCCTGGCCCTGCCGTTGGGAAACGCCAAACTAGTATCATGTCGTTATCTTTTTTTAGTCACTCATCTTGTTCCTTTCCCCATGTCCATCTCAAGGATCTTATCAGGCAAGCAACAGTACCCCCACACTTTTAGGGTCCAATATCTCCATTTTCTGTTGGAGAGTTCATTCCCTCATTTTCTAGCTTATTTTATTCTGTGCAGTCTTTTAAATACAATGCAACACCTTCCCCAACATGTCCCTCCTTGTCTTCTCTATAGAGCTTATATTCAAGGATGACTATATCACACTGATTTCTCTCAATTCAACCATGTTTCTGAGCACCCACTACATCAAAATTATCATTTAGCACCAAGCACTCCAACTCTTGGCTTGGAGGTTTCTGGCACTGGAATAAGATGCCTATAATATTTTTTCTTCTTCAACAAACTTTACCTCTTTGGGCTCTTTTTCTCACCACACATGGCCATCCTTTGCTATCCTACTCTCATTCCTAAGTTCTATTGTGCTTCTACAAATATCACTTTGAACATTTTTACTATCATTCCTTTGGACTGAATTGTTCTGAACCAAAGGCTCCTCAGTTCCTGTTGGCTTTCGTCCTCAGAGTAGTTTAAAAGCTGCTCTACTTAAGCACCAGCAGTGGGGTTCCCTGTTGGCTCAAGTGAAGCCTCTCTCTTCAGCTTTTCTCAAAGTTCCTCAGTACCTAACAAATATAAAACCCTTCCTACCAGCACATCTATGTGTTGAGAATCCTGTTGTGTTCCCATCAAGCCAGTCCTGCACATGGAAATGGTAGCAGTTCTGAGAATGCTTTGAGTCCTGGCCCTTAACTTTTGACCTTGTTGTAACCTAATTTTTGCCTCTACATAACTACATTTCCAATCTCATTTGCGCCAATGTACATCATGAAAGTTGACACCACCCCAGTCGATCCATACAATTCATGATGTCCTCAACTTTCACACCAGGCAAGCAAGTCAACATGCAAGCAAAACCCACTATAGACCCTGCTCTCTACATTCCTAATAATTAAATCACCAAAAGCCCAACTCACTCCAACTCCAAAGGAGTATCCTTGGTACAAGAGGATATTGGTCCACCATCTGAGGAAGGGGCCCTATCTAAGGGATCATTTTCCTCCCCCTCAACCTGACACTCTCCAACTTCAAGACTCTCAGTCTCCATGACAGCAAAAGAACTGTCAGTATAGGAGCGGCACTATTCTAGTAGGTTTCTGAAGGTCTCATACACATACATCTTTTTCCTCACCAGGACAGCAACTCTAACCTCAAAGGACTTAACCTGTTCCCTGAGAGCCAAGAGAATCCCAAATTTCTGCCCAGAGTATCGATAATCATACATGTGGCATTGGATATCTCCATACCCCTGCTGGCTTTCTATGCTCTGGATCTAACCACTCCCCAGGAAACCTGTAGGCCCTCTTGCAGAGTTTGACTTCCAATTCACAGGTGTGTGTTGCGGCTCCACCCCCAGGAGTTATACAATAGCAGTCGGGATGACTCACTTCACTCAGCAGAAGCCCCTCCTAATAGCATCATGTCATTTTAGAGCACACCCCAAAAGCTAGGAAGAGATTTTTAGACAGACACACCCCAGACAGTTCAGGAATCATACAACCTTGAGCAAACAGAGACAGACACTTTTTCCTCTTGCACAACTTCCAAGCTCACCTCCCCTGTTCAAAAGCTTCAAGATGGAAAAAGTCCAGGAAAGGGCAACTAGAATGATATTGGAACAAGTCCAGAAAAGGGCAAGTAGAAATGATTAAAGGGTTAGAACACTTTCCCTATGAAGAAAGGTTAAAATGCTTGGGGCTCTTTACCTTGGAGAAACGTCGACTGAGAGGTGACATGATAGAGGTTTACAAGATTATGCATGGGATAGAGAAGGTAGAGAAGTACTTTTCTCCCAATTCAAGAACTCATGGACACTAAATGAAATTGCTGAGCAGTTGGGTTAGAATGGATAGCAAGAAGTATTTCTTCATCCAAAGGGTGATTAACACATGGGATTCACTGCCACAGGAGGTGGTGACAGCTACAAGCATAGACAGCTTCAAGAGGGGATTGGATAAACATATGGAGCAGAAGTCCATCAGTGGCTATTAGCCACAACATACTGTTGGAACTCTCTGTCTGGGGCAGTGATGCTCTGTATTCTTGGTGCTTGTGGGGGGGACAGTAGGAGGGCTTCTAGTGTCCTGGCCCCATGGATGGACCTCCTGATGGCACCTGGATTTTTTGGCCATTGTGTGACACAGAGTGTTGGACTGGATAGACCATCGGCCTGATCCAACATGGCTTCTATTATGTTCTTAGGATGCAAGGTAGATTAGGCATAAATAAAGTGACTGGACCAAGGTCATCCATTAAGAGATCTGGCCTTAAAACTCAGTCCTAGTTTAACTGCTCAACTCCTATTTATGGTAACATAAAGCCCACAACTTTGAATTATAAAAATAACTCAATTGTGCTGCATTGTTTAGAGGGAACAGCTGTGTATCTGCTAATATTCCTTGTCTGCTAAAGAACCAAAAAAGACTGCATTGTTAAAACACCCACTACAGTTCAGTTATTATTTGATTTGATTTGACAAATATTATCTAGCAACATTAACAAAATGAGTTTTCCTTTTAAATCCTACCCATAATCTTTTAATCCATTCCTAGCTTTATTCTGACATGAGTCTGTAACCACGGAAGATGATAAACTCAGAAATCACTAGATGGTGAAAAGAATTCAACTTATCTTGGGCTACACTTATTATACTGACATAGAAAATAATACTCCAGGCAGATCAGAGGTCCGGTAGCAATTCAGTGAAACTGACTGACAAGAGTTTTAAAGGCAAGGATATTTGTAGCAGAATAAAACCCCCCTTTTTCTTAGGAAAAAACCTAAGCAGTATTCCAAGATGCACTCACTTTTAAAACAGAATACAGAAATAGACACAGCCTTATAAAACATATGCACAGCAAATGTTCCCAGATACAGGCCTGGGGAATGAGCCTACTTTAAGGGCTCTGGCTGTAGCAAGCTGGATTCTAGTTCTGGCCTGCAAAGGCAGCAGAAAATACCAAAAGGCATTCTAGCATCAGAGAGGGGAGGCACCACTACTTCTCTTAAAATTCTTAATGGTAGAAGCCATTTCCACATGGTTTTTTTGCTCCTTGTTCCATGTAGGTAGGAAGGCAGGAAATGGGAAGAGGGATTTCCTCTTGCTTCCCCACAGTATCTTGGTGCATTTCTTTCTTTTCTTTTTTTTTTTTAGTTTAAACTTTTTATTACATATAACAAAAAAAAAGTACACAAAATAAAATTAGGGATGTAGACCGCGGGATGCATTATATACTTATATCATTAGAATACATATCCTTTGTTATATCCTGACCCAAATCATACATTCAACAATTAACCACTTTTTACACTATATCCTTATTTTTCCCCTGTAACCATTCATATAGTAAGTTCCATTTTCCTTCTATCTGTTTGTCAATTTCTTCTCTTAACATCTCCGTCAGAGTATATACCTCGGCTAAATCTAAAACCAATAAAAACTTTATTTCTTCTACACTGTGATCCAAAAATACATTTGGCATTTCAAGTCATATAACTTTGTTTATGAGTGACATAGTATCAACTTATTTCCCCTGCAACCAAAAATCAGAAAGTTTGGAATATACTTTCTTCAATTTTATCGGTGTGATGGGCCAATGATATAACTTTAATGATTTGTCTCTCATCGTCTGGCACACCAATTCCTTCATTTGTCTCCTAATAAACCTTATATGAACCTCTCTCGGCAGGAAGGGTTCCTTGGAGTAAGTAAAGCTAACTCTGTAACCATATTCTGCATCTTTCTCCAATTCTTTTTCCTCCATTCCAAGAACTGGTGTCAAGGCCTCCACTGTCACCTCCTTTATATCTTCATGCCTATCCTCTGGAACATTCTGCATTCCCTGCTCCATTTCAATTCTCACTAGTCTGTCCCCTTCTTTTTTTTGGAACTGTTTCAATTTCCTCAGGCTTTTCATTCACTACTTCCATATGAACATATGAAGCTGCCTTATACTGAATCAGACCCTCAGTCCATCAAAGTCAGTATTGTCTACTCAGACTGGCAGCGGTTCTCCAGGGTCTCAAGTAGGGATGTGCAAAAAAAAAAAATTCGGAATTACACGGATTCGGAAGTACACGGGGAAAAAAATTTCGGATTCCCCATGCACTACTGAATACCGTATTCGGAATAGCCGCATATACGGTAGATGCACGGCTATTACCGAATATACGGCCCTATTATACCCTATGGGCCATTGAAATCAATGGCAAATAGGGTATATTTGAAGCCGCCTGGAGGGGGGGGGTTGAGGGAGAGCCCCCAAATTTGCAGGGGACCTGCAGGGGACTCTCCCCTCCAACCCCCCCAAGTCCCAAAAAGATTGGGCCAGGGGATCCCATTCCAGGGCCACCCAAAGAGGGTGCCCCTATTCCATCATTATACCCTATGGGCCATTAAAATCAATGGCAAATAGGGTATAATTGAAGCCGCCTGGAGGGGGGGGTTTGAGGGAGAGCCCCCAAATTTGCAGAGGACCTGCAGGGGACTCTCCCCTCCAACCCCCCCAAGTCGCAAAAAGATTGGGCCAGGGGATCCCATTCCAGGGGCACCCAAAGAGGGTGCCCCTATTCCATCATTATACCCTATGGGCCATAAAAATCAATGGCAAATAGGGTATAATTGAAGCCGCCTGGAGGGGAGGGGGTTTGAGGGAGAGCCCCCAAATTTGCAGGGGACCTGCAGGGGACTCTCCCCTCCAACCTCCCCAAGTCCCAAAAAGATTGGGCCAGGGGGTCCCTGTCTTTGGGCTCCCCAAAAGGCCCATTGCCAACAATGATGGGGAAAGCCCAATTAGCCACTTCCTCCACTACAATTGCTGTGGGGAAAGTGGCTCTGGCCAGAGGGGGGTTTGAGGGAGAGGCCCCAAAACTGCAGGGCAGCTTCAGGGGACTCCCCAGCATGCAACCCCCCTGGCCCCAAAAGACAGCACCCATCTGTGGGCACCCCAAAAGGAACACTGCTCCCAATGGTGAGAAAAAACCAATTAGAGCCACTTCCTCACTGCAATTGTCATGGGAAGTGTGGCTCTGGGGAGCAGGAGGTTTTGAGGAGAGCCCCCCAAACTGCTGTGCAGCTTCAGGGCACTGTCCCACACAAAACCCACAAGGCCCAAAAAAAATTGGACCAGGGGGTCCAATTCCTGGGGCACCCAAAGCCAAACCTAACTTCACACCAGAGAATCTCTATAGGCCCCAAATGCACTACATCCCTCTATCTAATCTATGAACCCTGGGCCTGCAGGCCTGGCACCAATATAAACCCAGTTGCCAACGTCACTGCCACACAAAACACAATCTGCTCAACGTCTGCTCTGCAGACCTGGCTGCAGCAAACCCAGATGCCAGCTCTCCAGCCCTGCCCCAAACAACACGGGGAGAGCTGGCCAACCACAAAAAGCCTGCTGGTTCTGGGTCTCTCACCCAGGTGCCAGCTTCCCTGCCACAGAACACACAATCTACAGATGCCAGCTCTCCAGCCCTGCCCCAAATAACAAGGGGAGAGCTGGCCAACCACAAAAAGCCTGCTGGTTCTGGGTCTCTCACCCAGGTGCCAGCTTCCCTGCCACAGAACACACAACCTACTCTATAAAAACAAGAACGTGACCCAGCCCACACACACCCTCACCAACCCCCACACCAACCAGAGGCAATTTAAAAAACCAAAACAAAACCAGCAGAATCACAAAAGGCCAAGTGTTAAAAAAGTGGCCTTTTCACCAACAAGAAAAGGGGGACAAAAGTGGCCTTTTAAACAATGGAAATTAGGCCAAACAGCACCCGCCCCAAGAACCCAAAGAAAAGAGTAACAGCAGCAGCACAACACAGCACAGCAGCAACAAATCAAACACTGAATACTTTTAAAACAGTAAAAAATTAACTTTTAACAATACAGGAACTTTGCAACCCCCTCCCCCCCAAAAAAACCCTTCACCCTAACCCCAAGAAATCCAAGCCACCCAAATCAGGAGAAGTAAAAGGACACTGCACTTTTAAAAGTCCTCTCACTAAATTAAGATATGGGCAAATTGGCAAACCCCCCCACCCCAGGCCCCCTCCCCAAGCAGAAACCCCCAAATAAGCTACCCCCCCCCACCCAAATCTGGATAAGTAAAGGGACTCTAAGTCTTTAAAAAAAGTCCTTTTACCAACAATAAATAAAAACAAGAACCCAAAGAGCGTCTTACCTTGTCTTCCAGGGAAGTCTGAGTGAGAGAGCTGCAGCAGGCAGCAGCTTAAGCAATCTCTCACACACAGCATGGAGGAGTCAGCCAGGAAGGAAAGACTCCTTAGAAAGCCCTTCAAAGCATGCATTTGCAATGAATTTTGCAAATGCATGCTTTGGATTGGCTGCTGGGGCTCCTCTTCCCCCTCCCCCCCTCCCTGATCCCAGGGAGGTTAAGGCAGAGGCGGGAAGAAGCCACTAAAGGCGCCTTTGAAGCTCCAGATGCTAATTGCCGCCTTTTGTTTTGAATTGACAGCTGTTTGCTTACGAATAGCTATTCGTAACTACACAGCGAGCCTATTCGGCTGCCGTATAATGGGCGCTTATGGAAGTCGGCTGCAGGCTATTCCATATGCGGCCGAATCAGCACTGATTCGGCTGTAAATATGGTTCGGCCGAGCCGAATGCACATCCCTAGTCTCAAGCTGAGGTTTATCACACCCATTTGCCTGGACCCTTTTTTAGTGGAGATGCCAGGGATTGAACCTAAGATCTTCTGCTTCCCAAGCAGATGCTCTGCCACTGAGCCACCGTCCCTCCCCTTTCCTTCCATCTTTCCTTCCACAGATTTTACAGATTGTGTCAAACCAAAAATCTCTTCCTTTGTTTCCATCAATTGCTTTTGCAGGCCATCTAATTTCTTATTTACCGCATCTATTTGTTCTGTTAAATTTGTTTGCACTTGACTAAATGCATTCATAAAATATAATTGCATAGAATTCTGTAATTCCTTTGTAACTTCATTTGAGGACATTACCTCTATTGATTTTGAAGCTCCCAGTGGTGGGAGCTTATCTGGTTTGTCTGACTTGTTTGGCTTACTCATTTTTATTTTCATTTATTTCCCCCCTTTATTAACTTATGAATTTCTTTCTCCAAACCAGTTACTAGTTTAGAATATATCACCCAGTTTTAATTCCAATATATTGTCAATATTAAACTTAAAACTAGTCTATTGTCCAAGGTCTTACTGAGCTTCTATATATTAAATCTCTGCTTACTATTCACCATTCGCCCTAATACCAATTCATATACTAAAGGACACCTTATCGCATTAACACACCGCTTCACTACTTCACCCTACTTCACTCAAAATTCATACATCACCTTCCTTTTGTTTCAAACAATTTTATTAGTAACATATGGTAATAAATTTCAATTTCTTACATCATTATTACTTTTTTATCTATCCCATATATTACTTTCTACCCACCCCTCCCCCCATTACTTGACCCCCGCTGGTGTTATATACTTAAAATCTTAATATTAAAGGTACCCTAAATTAATAAGAACCAAAATTAATATCCTCCTCCCTCTTATACTTAGTCATTATCAAAAATTGTTCAATGTCCTTTTATTTTCCACTCTTTTTCTACATATCTTCTTAACTTTTTCCACTCCATCTTAAATACTTCTAAATCATAGTCTCTTAAGGTTCTTGTTAACTTGTCCATTTCACTCCATGTCATAACTTTTACAATCCGATCCCATTTCTCTGGTATTTTTTCTTGCTTCCACAAATGTGCATATAATGTCCTAGCAGCTGAGAGCAAGTACCAGATTAAAGTTCTATCTTCTTTTGGAAATTTTTCCATTTGTAATCCCAACAGAAAAGTCTCTGCAACTTTGTTAAATTTGTATCCCAAGATCTTAGAAATCTCTTGTCGAATCATCTGCCAATACTTTTTCACTCTTTCACAAGTCCACCACATATGGTAGAAAGAACCTTCATGTTTTTTACATTTCCAACATCTATCTGGCATCTTATTGTTCATCTTTGCCAACTTTTCAGGAGTCATATACCATCTGTACATCACCTTAAAACAATTTTCTTTAATACTCTGACATGTTGAGAGTTTCATAGAGTTCTTCCACAAATATTCCCATGTGTCCATCTGTATTTCTTTATTTACATTAATTGCCCACTTAATCATTTGAGATTTCACTACTTCATCTTCCGTAGACCATTTTAAAAATAACTTATAGATTTTCAAAATTAATTTTTCATTATCTTCAAGCAGAACTTTTTCCATTTCTGTTTGTTCTCGTCTTATTCCTTCAGTTTTAACATCGCTTTCCACCAAACTTTTTATTTGTTGCATTTGAAACCAATCATTTATTATTGAACTCTTCAGCAGTTTTCAATTCTATTTTACCACTTTGTATTTTTAGTAATTGATTATATGACATCCCTTTATCCTCTCCTGTCTCAGCTGTTATTCTTATTACTTCTGCTGGCACTATCCATAGTGGTTTTCTCTCATTGCCATATTTCTTGTACTTCATCCAAATATTTAGTAGATTATTTCTTATATAATGGTGAGAAAAAAAACCATCCAACTTTTTCTTTCCATAGTACATATAAGCGTGCCAGCCGAATTTATTTCCATGACCTTCCAACGTTAAAAGTTTTTTATTCAACAGGGTCACCCAATCTTTTATCCACACTAGACAAACTGCTTCATGATATAATCTTAAATCTGGTAGTTGAAATCCTCCTCTTTCTTTAGCATCTATTAAAACTTTCATTTTAATCCTTGGTTTTTTCCCGGCCCATACAAATTCTGAAATCTTTCTTTGCCATTTATTAAATTGTTTACTGTCTTTTGCAATCTGAATAGTTTGAAACAAATACATTACTCTTGACAAAATGTTCATCTTAATTGCAGCTATTCTACCAAGCAATGACAAATTAAGCTTGTTCCATTTTCTCATATCTTCGTCCATTTTACGCCATAACTTTTCATAATTGTTTTTAAACAGATCAATATTCTTCATTGTTATTTCCATGCCCAAATATTTTACTTAAGGGGTAACTTCACATCCCATTAATCTCTGCAATTCCTTTTGTTTACTAACTTGGAGAGCCAGTTTGGTGTGGAGAGCCAGTTTGGTGTAGTGGTTAAGTGTGCGGACTCTGATCTGGGAGAACCGGGTTTGATTCCCCACTCCTCCACTTACACCTGCTAGCATGGCCTTGGGTCAGCCATAGCTCTGGCAGAGGTTGTCCTTGAAAGGGCAGCTGCTGGGAGAGCCCTCTCCAGCCCCACCCACCTCACAGGGTGTCTGTTGTGGGGGAGGAAGGTAAAGGAGATTGTGAGCTGCTCTGAGACTCTTCGGAGTGGAGGGCGGGATATAAATCCAATATCTTCATCTTCATCTTCTTCATATTTTTACACAAAATTTTTGACTTTTCTTTATTAACATAAAGTCCCGCCAATTCTCCAAAATCTTGTATTTTGTCTAACAACAAAGGTGTTACTTGCATAGGATTTTCATTTATAAACATTATATCATCTGCAAATGCTCTATATTTATAGGAAAATCCTTTAATTCTCATTCCTTCAATTTCTTCATCATCTTGTATTTGCAGCAATACGATTTCAAGAGTCATTATAAACAACAATGGTGAAAGCGGACAACCTTGCCTTGTACCTTTGCTGATTGTCATTTCTTCTGTAAGATCTGCATTTATACATAACCTTGCACGTTGTTCAGTATAAATTGCTTTTATCATTCTTATAAAGTTTTCCCTCAACTTTATTTTCTCCATTACTGCAAACATCAAGTCCCAATTCAAATTATCAAAAGCTTTGTCTGCGTCCGCAAAGAATAATGCAACTTTCTTCTCTGGATGTCCTTCATAGTATTCTACAATATTTACAACAGTTCTAATATTGTCTCTTATTTGCCTTTTAGGGAGAAAACCCGCTTGGTCTTTCTTTATAAAGTTTATTAGATATTGTTTAAGCCGTTCTGCTAAGATTCTTGTGTATATCTTATAATCATTGTTTAATAATGAGATTGGTCTATAGTTCTTTACATTAGTGACATCTCTATCTTCCTTTGGAATCAACGAAATTACTGCTTCCTTCCATGTATTTGGTATTTTCCCATTTATTCTTATCACATTCATTAATTTTTGAAGTTTCGGTATTAATTCTTCTTTAAACGTTTTAAAAAATTTAGCTGTAAATCCATCTGGTCCAGGTGCCTTTCCAATTTTCATTGCATTAATCGCTACTTCAATTTCTATTTTTTCAATTGGATCATTCAAAACTTTTTCCATATAATCAGTTAAGGGTGCTATTTTAATCTTCTGCAAATATGCTTCCATCTTTTCCTTCTTTACTTTAACACCTTTAAATAGTTTAGCATAATATTTAAAAAATTCTCTCTTTATTCCTTCTTGATCTACCAGCTCTCTTCTATCAGCCACAATTTTATTAATAACTTTACTTTCTCTCTTTTTCTTCAATTGCCAGGCCAAATATTTTCCAGGTTTATTCGCTCCCTCAAAAGATTTCTGTTTTAATTTCTTCAAATTCCATTCCAATTCTTTATTTAACAGATGTCTCATTTGTGCTTGCAATATTGTAATCTCCCTTATAATTTTCTTTTTCCCTGGCCTTTTCCTTAATTCACCTTTTTTTCTTAATTTCATTTTGAATTTCCAACAACTGTTTATCTTTTGCTCTCTTGTTTTTATTATTCAAAGTTATTAGTAATCCTCTCACTACTGCCTTCTCTGTCATTTACTTGGAAGTATGCTATGGTTTCATTTTCTAGAGATGTCACTATTTCTTTATTTTGTAGTAAATCTTCATTTAATCGCCATCGTTTTGACTTTTTCGACAGTTTTGTAATCCACATTATTGGGTTATGATCAGCTCCTATTTTAGGTAATATCTCTATTTTCTTTGTTATGTCCCAAATCTTTAGTACCCCACAACATGTTAATTCTAGAGAAAGAGCTATGTCTAGCTGAAAAGAAGGTATAGGCCTGTACTTTAGGATTAAACTTCCTCTATATATCTTCCAAACTCTCCTGTTTAACCAATTCAAAAAAAGACTTTGGCAATTTCCCTTCTTTATCATTTTTTTTCTTCCCAGATCTATCTATCGTGTTCTGAATTGTTCTGTTAAAGTCCCCCATCAATAAAATTTGCTCATAGGTCACTTCATCAAGATGTTGTGTAATATTTTTAAACAAAATGTCTTTAGCACCATTTGGAGCATAAAGTCCCAACAACAACTTTTTTTGGCATTCAAAGTAATTTCTACCACTATATACCTTCCCTCTTTATCTTTAAATACCAATTTCGGGTCTAAGTCTTGTTTAATATAAAAGACTACTTCTCTCTTCTTCTGTTCAGCCAATGTAAAAAAAAATCTAGTCCCAATTGTTTATTCCACAGAAATTTATAATCCTTTTGTCTAATATGCACTTCTTGTAAACATACTATATTACAATTTTGTTTTTTTATCCCATGAAACGTTGCCTTTCTTTTTTGTGGTGAATTTAGTCCATTTACATTCCAAGATATCAATTTGTAATCCATTATGGTGCAAATTCTGGTATTATCCATCTGTATCTCCTTTCATTGTCACGTAATTTTTCTGTCAATTTTTTATATGCCTTTCTATCAGTTAGCACTTGTCTTGGCAGTTCTTTCATAATTCGTACTCTACTGCCTCCCACTATCAATGACTTTTCAAAGTTTTTTTTTTCCATGATCTTTCCCACCATTTCTTTTGTCATAAATCTTATGACCACATCTCTTGGCAGATTGTTCTTTTTTGCATAGAGTGAATTTACTCTATACATATAGTCATAGATATTTCTATTCCCTTCAGGATCTTCCTCCAAAAATTCTGCAATTATTTTTATTATGTAATCTTTCAGGTCTGATTCTTCATCTTCAGGTACACCTCTCAGACAGATCTGAGTTTCCATCAGTTTGCAGTCATGAGTTGTCACTTTTTCTTGTAATTTTAACAAGGTGGAGTCATGTGTTTTCACTCTCTCTTCCACTTCTTGTACTTTCTTTGTTATTACCACAGTGTCATTTTTGAGATTCTCTATTTCTTTTTTTAATTCTTTTTTTGAGTCCTCAATATCGTTTCTTTTTTCTTTTTTAGAGGCAGTTATCATTTCTTTCACCCCCTTCATTATCCTAGCTTCCATTGCATCTAATTGGGCTTGCATTTTCTCTATTGAAGCAGACCTAGCACGAGTTTGTTTCGGGTCTGACATGTAAAAAAAGATCAAAAATTTTGATCTCACCAAATTAAATTTGAACCATCAGGTTTGATAAAGTGAAGCTCGCCCTTTCCAATGCACCCAATTTCGCTGTCCTCTGAGCCTCCCAGGCTCAGATATTAATGTTTAAAGCTTTTATTTCTCCCGAAATGGCGGTCGCAACTTTTGCTTCACTTTAAAAAAAATTCTTTTTTCCCTTTTACCAGTTCAAGTCTTCTTATCTACTATCCAACAGTAGTAATTTTTTAATTGCCAAATCTGTTAACTCCACCAATTTTTATGTCCCAGTCACTTTAAAAACGATGTTAAAACTTAGTCCTCCCAACAACAATGGCCACCGATGTTTCTCTCTGGTATTGTAATCCTAGAGTAGGCTGTTTATTTTGTTGACTTCCTTCTTCTTCCTCCAATACTTCCTGCTTTTCTTGCCTTCAAATCTCGTTTCACTGGTAGAGAAATCTCACGATATCTGACGTATTTCCTGTGTTGACTGTGAACGCTGCTGATCTGTAACGATGGGGCTGCCTCCTCAACCACAGATAGACTAAACAATAAATTCCTTTCTTCTTTTAACACTGTCTTTTAAGTTTACAAAGTTCAAATTTAGCCCCTTATCTTCTTCTCCTTTCAGGCTTTCAGTATTTCCAACTCCCACCTTTTACTTTTGTTTTGTTTAACTTTTATTAGTTCCGGAATGAAGAGATAGCAATCAGTACCTTTTTTCCGTAGTTTAACCAAATCAACACCAGTCCTTTGTAGATTAGATGTTTAAAATTGCAAAAGAAGGTTTGGATCCTGTCAAGCTTATGCCAAATTGATGACTCTGGAAACTTCTACAGACAATGAATATGCAACTTCTCTCTGGAGATCCCTCAAAGGAGCCCTTCCCCCCCCCCCCGGGAGTCCCTTTCAGCCAAGGTAAGTCTCCTCAAAGTATCTGTGCATATCTTGGACAATTCTCTAGCTGAGAAATGTAGGCAGAAGGCATTAATTTGCCTTTTACTACCCTGAACAGAAGTGCTAGTCTGCCCCCAGTTTCTGCTCCTCTCTTCTTCTCTCTTCTTCCCCTCTATATCTTTTCTCATGCACTTAATCTAATCTCTACTTCCTATTTCTTATCTGTCCTTAAATGGTTCACTGTCTCTTAATCTGAAAAGAAAAATCAAACCAAATCAAAAGACCCAATTCAGAAAGTCAGTTCAAAAAATCAGTTCAAAAAGCAAGAAAATCCATTCCTGTTCTTCCACATCTCTGCCAACAAAATTCCAACCTCTCCACCGCACCTCTGCCCTTGCAATCCTGGAAACTCTATACTACATCAAAAGTCTCCCGTCAGTCTCAAATCGGTTCAAAGGTCCAGCAACTTTCTTCACACCCTGTAAATTATAACAACCGTTAAGCCTTTATTTAGATCTCTGTCTCTTTAAGAAGATTGCCATGCACGAGCATATGGGAAAAGGGAGAGGAAAAGAAGTCCACAGAGTCTCCTCTTAAGTTGTCAGAAGTCTCCTGCTTCTTGCCTCTTCCCCCCCCCTTTTTCACCTCCTCTGTCTCGATGCTCTTTATAAACTTTTGTAATCACAACCAGTCTACAACTCCCAACCTCTGCCGCCACCACCAAAGTAGTCTTCCGCCACTCCTTCGTCACTCCTCCACTTTCTGTCTTCCATCCGCCCGCCAAACCAAGTCTCTTTCCTCCCAGCTTCACGCTTTACACAAAAGTAGGGGCAAAATAACTCACTTGGTAAGTTCTTGCATTCGTTTATGTCTCCAGTTTAGGGTCAAATATACTTTTTTCCCCCCTTGCCATTTATTTATTTTATCATCAAATGCTGCTTCGCCTCTTCCCCTTCTCCAATGGTCACAGCTGATTCGCCATTTAGGCGTCTGGTCTATCCGGGCTTGAAGTAGTATGAAAAACAGGGCTCTATGCTCAGTAAAACCTGGCACAGAGCACCCTACACTCCTCCACAACAGGGGCACTACCAAGTCCTTACCAGCTGAAGAACCCCCCAACAGAGGCACTACCAAGTCCTTACCAGCTGAAGAACCCTCTGAAAAGAATCAGCACAGACACTGCAGCCGGAGCTCCAACAAATGCATCTTGCCACTGTGCCGTAACTGGAAACTGCATCTTGGTGCATTTCTGAACCTCCTTGGGTTTTCCCATTTTTGTCTCTGACCCTTCCCAAACTTGCTTTACAGCAAAGTTTTGGGGGAAATTACAGCAAAGCCTAGACAGCTGTTGTATAGTTGGAAAGTCTGGGTTTTTCTAGTCCCAGCCACTTGACAGCCATTTCCCCTGTCACTGTCCCAGTGGCAACCATTTTTTCCACACATCGGGCAGGGGGCTTTGGGAGTTATTTTTAATAGACAGTTGACAATTCTTATATCATTGTAACAATGTGTTGCTGAGCTCTCTGAATTCCCAACTTTCTTTCTTTCTTTTTTTACAACAAAATAAGGAAGCCTCTAGCCCAGGGGTGTCGAACATGCAGTTTGAGGGCCAAATCAGGCCCCCGGAGGGCTCCTATCATGCCCCCAAGCAATTGGCTGTCATCTGCTTCCTTCTCCCTCTCTCTTGCTTCCTTCTGTATCACAGCTTGCTTTATAAGGCTTGCTCAATTGCACAGGAGCTACACAGCAAAACCCCTATTTTCTCAATTGGATGAGGTTCCTCCCTTGGGGAGGAAGGGGGAAGGAATAGCTTACTTTGCCAGGCTCTCTCAATTGCACAGCAGAGCTACTGAGCCAAGCCTCTCTTCCTTCTGTTGGCTGAGGCTCCTCTCCCCCGTCCCCTGGGGAAGGAAGGAAAGAGCCAGAGCTTCCTTTGCCCAGTTCCCTGGATCCCATGGGAGAAATACAAAAAAAGCATCTTTAAAACCAATGAGTGCTAACGTTTAATTATGTTTTCAAGTTTTTAAAAATATATATTTGGGTTTGTCTGTGTTCTTTATAAAATTACATCTCTGCTACTTAAACTTAAAAAGGTACACACATGACCAGGCCCAGCATGGCTCGGCCCAACAAGGTCTCGTTCATGTCAGATCCGGTCCTCATAACAAATGAGTTCAACACCCCTGCTCTAGCCCATTTTGTTGCAAAGATATGCCTTTCTTCTTATATCTCCACAGTGAATGGTTCTAGAGACCTTCTTTGCTTTAAATGAAAGCTGGGAATTCAGAGAACCTCTTTTCATATATTGTTATAATTATACAACAATATATAATTGTGGTAAACCCTGGACAATCTGTGTTAATGCTGGTGGGGATGGCCACTGCCAGGAGACTGAGGGCAAAGAAAATGCAGGAAACCTGCCATACGTGCATCTCATTGTCAGTGTGCTGTGTCAGAATCACAGCAGCAATGAGGAAACCACCAAGCCTGTTCCCATCTGGGGGGGAAAATAACCTTATCTACCAAGTCCAGCACTGGCAACTCTACATGTTTATGCACACTAGATGTGTTTTCCTCTGACAGCTGTCTCAATTGGAGATGTGTACATGTATACTCTCAAATATGATATAAGTAAAAACAGAACTATGTAGCTATTGTTTTGCTGCATACAGTTTTAACACACAAAAGACATAGTGTATCCTAAAACAATTCACATTTCTGCAGATCATATTGCCAAGTGAACTAGCAATACAAAATAAAATGAAGCAGGTATTTAACTGCACTGAACAAGAAATAGCACTAACAAAGCAAAGTGCTCATCATAAAAGGACAGGACACTATTCTTTCTACAAAGCAGGCTATTATAGAAGTAACAATGATTGCTAATTGACCTGGTCTTTATGATAACTACTTACAATTTAAGACTCTTTATTCATTCATTCATTCAGTTCTTGACAAGAATCAAACAAATCCATAGTTTATTGCAGACTGCAAATAGCTTCAAAGTTTGATTGCCTCTGGCAGCAAAGCAGAAGCGGATGTCATTGTGTGAATTTTTTTAAGCTATTAAAAACCAGGTTTTCCAATGCTAAACTTAGAGAGGTAATGGCTTTATTTGCCTCATTTTCTATCATTTGAGGCATACAATCACTCTTCATGCATATTTATCTGCAATAAATAATCAGATACTAGGCATGGGAGGGATGGACAGTTGGCTAACTCCATCCTCTCCAGTCACAAGTAAACTTCTAAGGGCATCTGGTTGGCTGCTGATGGAAAAGAGTGCTGGACTCTGACTAAATACAGGCATTGGATGTTTTTATGAAACACAAATATGTTAAAATTGTCAGTGTATGCTTACTTGTAAGACTTCAGGCTGGAGTCTAATGCACATGATCTATGACAGTTCATGATTTGTGACAGTTCCTGACAGCTTCCCTCAGCAGGTGCATACCAGTTCTGTCCAGAGTACTTGTGCCTATGCAGGATGACTCAGCACTGTGTGCTGATTGGTGCTTGTATATAGCTATGTGTATATAACTGGGGAGAGCCTGTACAGTGTATTCTCTGCTCTCAAACGTGGTGTCTGGTGAAGCACTTTGTCGAGTGTATACCAGACCAACTATAACTTGCATATTTGTAAATAAATGTTAATAGTTAGCACAAGTCAGTGTGCTGTCTATTCTTAAGCCTCACAAATCCAGAGCATACCAGCGAATACGCCAACAAGGTTATGGGCCCAGCACGCTTCCGCTGTGCTGTGCTCTGGAGGTTCTGAATGAGGCTGAACTGCTGTGGTGACCTGTGGCTGAGTGGATGTCTGCAGCTGCCACTTTTGGAGCTGAGGAGGAAGACGTGGTCAGCCAGGCTCCTGATAACAGCTCAGAGAATGGGAGTGATTCTGAGGACCAGCTGCTGAACGGAGATGACAGCATGGCTCAGGCACCGACTGCTCTGCTGGTGGAGAAGCTCACTTCTACTAATTATAATGTTTGGGCTCTTCGGATGGAACATTATCTGAAGCATGAAGGTTTGTGGCTGTATGTTGACACTCCCCCAGACCCTTCAGCTGCTGATGACGATGTCAAGGATGAAAAAGCTCTTGCGACCATCATTTTGAGTGTGGCAGATGACCAGCTTGTGCACGTATCTGGTAAGCCAAAGGCTAAACAAGCGTGGGACAGTCTGAAGGCTGTGTACGTGCAAAGCACAACTGGGTCTCTGATAGCAATTACCCATTGCATGTACCAGACTGTAATGAGACAGGGGGAGTCTGTGAGGGCTCATTTAAACACTTCGGCTGAATGCTTTCAGCAACTGGAGCAGCGTAGCAAAACTGTACCAGAGGAGGATAAAGTGTTTATTATTCTCAGTTCCCTGTCCGTGGATTACAATATGTTGATAACTTCACTAGAATCTACAGAAGCGAACAAATTAACCATGGCTTACATCACTGGATGCCTGCTGGAAGAGGAAGACAGGCAGAGGGAGTTGCATTCCTCAGAGACGTGGCAGCATTCCAAAGCAGAGGAGGCAAAAGGGACCAGCTGCGAGACTGGCCGAGCAGAGAGTAAAAAGCATGGAGAGGCGTCTCAAGTTGCTCTGAAAGTACGCAGATGCTTCTGCTGTGAGTCTATAAAGCACCTGAGATGATCATGCCTGGAGTGGAAGAAGAAAGGCACAACGCATAACTCTTCACACAGCCATCAGGCCACATTGGTGGTCAAAGATGTGGCTGCTGCACGTGGGGTGTGGATTTTAGACTCAGGAGCATCTCAGAACTTTTGCAGAAACGAATACCTGCTTCATGACATTCATTCCTCACCATTACAACATGTGAGTCTCGCTGATGGCAGGAACTCTGCTGTATGGTGTCAGGGAAGTGTCACATTCCCAGCACTTCAACACACATTTAAAGAAGTGCTGTGTGTTCCTGCTCTTGAAAACAATTTACTAAATGTGCTTGCTTTGGACAAAGCCGACTTTACTGTGACTTTTTACAGCAACTCGTGCAAAATAATGAAGGGTGGCCAGGTGTTTGCTGTGGGAAGGTTGCAAAACAATGTCTATATTATAGAAAATTTATCTGTGAGAGCACAGGTGGTAGCAAACACAAAACCTCATGATAATTCTGTGCATTTGTTCCACTGAAGACTGGGGCATGCCAGTTTTAACATTTATAAGCAAAACACTTGCTATTGTGGGGCATGAGGGAGTGAAGGAATGCAAAGAGTTCCTTGATTGTGAAGTGTGCAAACGCAGAAAATCAAAAGCATTCCTGGTTGCCAGAAAAAGTGATAGAGTGTCTGCAAAACCGTTGGCTTTAGTACATGCAGAAGTAAAAGAACCTTTCCCCAAAAGCCACTCTAATAAAAGGTTTGCACTAATCTTAGTTGATGATTTTTCCAGATTCTCATGGGTGTATGTGCTCAAAAAGAATTCTGAGATGTTCACAACAGTAAAATATTGGGCATGCAAGGTACAGAAACAATTAGGTGAATTATGTGCTTTGCAGACTGACATGGAAGGTGAATTCATGTCTTCTGAATTTAACAGATGGTTGCAAGCACAAGGTATAACTCATAGAGTGGCAAATGTGTCAATACTGCAGGAGAATGATGTGGCTGAAAGGAAGGGGGGAGTTTTGCAAGATATGATGCAGTCTATGCTTACTGACGCTGGTTTATCTATCACTTACTGGGATGAAGCATTGAAGGCTGCATGCTATATAATCAACAGGATTTGGACTAGGTCCATAGATAACATTCCTTACAAGGTGTTGTACAACAAAAACCCCAGTTTGGGACATTTAAGAAATTTTGGCACCAAGATATGATGCAGTCTAAGGCCTGGGTGAACGTTCCTTTAAACCAGAGAAGGAAAGGAGGAGCTCACTCCAAAAAGCTTCTGTTCCTAGGCTATCAGACAGGAATGAAAGCATACAGGTTTGCTAATGAACATCAAACACTGAGCTTTATTTATTTATTTATTTATTTATCGCGTTTATATTTCGCCCTCCTCACCGAAGCAGGCTCAGGGCAGTCTGCCAATTTTTGTGATGACCAGAATTGGCACAGAGTGCATGCTAATGAATTGCCTTCGCAGGTCACACGCCCCTTATCAGAGGAAACCAAAAGTGTAAAACAAGAGATAGCTCCCAGGCAACAATCCTCTGAGAGTGAACAAAGTGAGCAAAAGGTGCCTACAGCAGTGCTTCCCATTTGCTGAGTTGTGACCCAGTACCGGGCCACGGAAGCCTCACTACCGGGTCACAAGAAAAGTCAAAACTAGCCCCGCCCCCAGCAAAGCATGAACTCTGCTCTGCTTCCTTCCTTCCCTTGTCTCTCTATTGTGCAGAGAAAAGCTAGTCTTGAACACTGACACAGGCTGCAAAGCCTGAGCTCTTTTTGGCTTCCTTCCATCCCCCATCTCTGTGTTGTGCAGAGAAGAGCTGGGCTGCCTCTCCTTCCTTCTCCCCCCTTCCAGTGTTTGAGAAAAAAACTGGAGTCCACTGGCACTTTAGACCCATGAAGTGTTCTTCAAGGTATGAGCTTTCATTTGCCTTGTAGTATGTTCTTTGGGGGAGATTTCCCCAGGAGGTCTGAGCATCCAAGAAGGGAGGGGGATGTTTTTTTCAGTTGGGAGGGGCAGGAGTGGGCATTCCAGTAGCTATTTTTTTTTTACCAAATAACCCCTGGGCAGAATTGTTGCTGGCTGGGGTCATCAAATGGTGAGTGAGGCTTTTTTTTCTTTGTCCCTTCTTTCTTTCTTTCCCTGCCAGTGATGCTCTGTCTGTATTCTTGGTGCTGGGGTGAGGAAGCAACAGTGGGAGAGCTTCTAGTGCCCTGGCCCCACTGGTAGATATTCTGGTGCTTTGAGGGCATTGTATGAGAGAACTTTGGACTGGATGGACCACTAGCCTGATCCAACATGGCTTCTCTTATGTTCTCCCTTCCCTTCCCTTCCCTTCCCTTCCCTTCCCTTCCCTTTCCTTCCCTTCCCTTTTTACTAGATTAAACTTTTCTGTTCATCATACTGTTGTTGCAGACATAGGAGCTCTGCCAATGAAAAGTTGGCACCCCCAGTTGTAGCCAGCTGGCGTTTCTATGAGTTTTCTGTATGAGTGAGTAAGAGTGAGAGATGTGGGGCAGAAAGAGATTATTGGAGATTACTGCTGTATATCTCAACAGCACTGGAAGTGATGGTACTGTGAACCTGGCACCATTTTACTGGTCCTGCTTTTAACAGCTGTCTGGCACCAAAATTAAACTCCTCCTGCAGATATTAAAAAGGATTAAAGAAGTTCACTGGCACAACAGCATGGGAAACACAGCCAGTAAAAAGCTGCAAGCCCCTCATAAATATCCTTTTTGGAATAACTACAGAAAAGCTTGTGTGAACTTCATATAACTTGAAATTAATTCATTAATTGCAGTACAATTCTCTACCTTTCACAGCAAATTCCCAGTGTTTCAGCCAAAGAAAAGCATGAAAAATAACTGTCAAAAGATTTTCTTGAAACCAAGGAAGCTTGGTTGTAGCTTGAGGCAGGTAGTAGCAGCTGAAGGAAGGGCCTACTAAATGTGTCAGCATATTTTGAGGTAGATCAGCTGCCAGGGCCCAGTGTGGGTGCTACACAGTGCTGGCATTCCTGATGGCAATTGCAACTGCACTCCCAACTGCATACACTAGCCAGTGCTGTTGAGGAAGGGGTGTGTAGGTGGTGCAAGCAACTGAACATGGGGATTAGGAGTGCTTACAAACTGGAGAAGAACATACAAACAGATAGGTGCATGCAGGTGTGGGGGTGGAAAGAGAGGACCTTGGGAATGTATGAAAAAGTTGCAGACTTTTTCCACCCCCATTTTGGCTCAGCATGAGTTTCAGAGAGATTTTTCTGAAAACGAAGTTATTTCAGAAAAAGAGGCAGGTTTGGGGGCAGTGCCCTGAAAGTGACATCACAGGAAAATGTTGAGTTCTGGTTCAGTGTGCCCCGGAAGTGTCATCACTTGGCTCTTGACCTGGAACTGATGCCACAGGAAATGACACAATTCCTGTCTCCTAGCTCCACCCCCAAAGTCTCCTGGCTCCACCCCCAAATTTTAGTGGGCCACGAAGAAGAAATGTAAAAATAACCGGGCCACAGGAAAGAAAAGTTTGGGAAACCCTGGCCTAGAGTATCTACCAGAAGTTCAAAAGGTATACATTTTCAATTTGATACCACTAAACAAAGCCCTGTATAGCTTAAAGCAGAGTGTAAGAGCGCGGAATCAATGTCTGAGCAAAGCCTTAACTGATCTTGGGTTCACACAGGGAATTGCTGACCCATGTATGTTTAGCAAAACCACTGGGAAAACTAAATGCTATCTGTTTGTTATGATATATGTTTTCTGTTCCGTAATGATATGCAGCTGCAATGGTTTATACAAACAACTCAACACCCGTTTAAGATTAAACATTTGGGCAGCATTCAGCATTACTTGGGTGTAGACATTACAAAGAACATAAATAGATGTTTTGAGCTCAGTCAGGAGCATAAAATAACAAAGCTGCTTGAAGAGTACAACATAACAAATGCAAACTGTGTTACTATACCAATGATCACGAGCTACGGAAAAGAGCCTAATGACAAAGTGTTTGAAAACAAGGCATTGTATCAGTCACTAACTGGGTCCCTACTGTATATAGCAGGGTTGGCCTCTCCAGATATTTTTTTGCCTACAACTCCCATCAGCCCCAGCCATTAGCCATGCTGGCTGGGGCTGATGGGACTTGTAGGCAAAAAACATCTGGAGAGCTACCATTGACCACCCTTGGTATAAAGCATGTTGGTCAAGACCAGATAACTGCATTACAGTTCATATGTTGTGTCAGAAGTGTGCATGCCCTTTTATGAAAGATTAGACTGCTGCAAAAAGAGTATTGAGGTATCTAAAAGGTACTGCTGCAAACAGATTAGTACTAGACACAACTTCAGCACAAGTAACAGCTTACAGTGATTCAAGCTGGGGAGAAAGAAGAGATGGAAGGTCCACAACAGGTTATGCTGTGTATGTGCATGGAGCTCTTGTGTTACGGAAATTTTAAAACAACCACACGTCTCAACTAGCACTTGTGAAGCAGAGTATTCTGCCTGCCTCGGCGGGGAGGGCGGGGTATAAATAAAATTTATTATTATTATTAAGTGATTGTGTTGTTCAGCTGGAATGATTATATAAGCTGCTAACAGACCTGAACATGCAATGTAACTTACCTATGTGTGCATTTTGTGACAATACTGCTGCTCAACAGTTGGCAAATGCACAGGGTGTCAAAACAAGAAGTAGACACATTAACATTCGTTATCAGAATGTCAGGGAGACTGTACATAGAGGTTTGATTATGTTACAGTACTGTTCTTCTGATGTAAATGTAGCAGACCTGTTCACTAAATATTTAAGTGTGGACAAATTTGTAACTCTGAAACAAAGGCTGGGACTCATCGCCTGAGTCTTAGGGGGAGTGTCAGTATATGCTTGCTTGTAAGACTTCAGGCTGTAGTCTAATGCACATGATCTATGACAATTTAATAATAATAATAATAATAAATTGTATTTATATCCTGCCCTCCCCGCCTAGGCAGGCTCAGGGCGGCTAACAACATATTCAGATAAAAAGTTATACAGTAATATACAGTAATTTTAAAATGACATTAAAATTATACAATGATTTAAATCAACAGTGTCTTAAAAAACCATTCCAGTTTACATAGTTTAACAGCAACAGTGATGTTCCTGGCGCTATTCTGTCTATTTGCATAATGGCAAAGATCACTAAATAGAGTCACTTTGATGGGTCATCAGTTCGGCCATCCTTTGTCAGCAGTCTGCAAAGGCCTGCCTAAAAAGGATGGTCTTGCAGGCCCTGCAGAATTGGTCTAGGCTCCGCAGAGCCCGCACCTCCTCCGGGAGCTGGTTCCACAGGCACGGAGCTGCAACGGAGAAGGCCCGTGTACGAGTGTTCTGTAATTTCGCCTCCTTTGGCCCAGGGATAGTCAGCTTGTTCTTCCCTGCTGATCTCAGTGCTCTTTGGGGCTCGTATGGGGAGAGTGTGATGTGTGACAGTTCCTGACAGCTTCCCTCAGCAGGTGCATACTGGTTCTGTCCAGAGTACTTGTGCCTATGCAGGATGACTCAGGACTATGTGCTGATTGGTGCTTGTATATAGCTATGTGTATATAACTGGGGAGAGCCTGTACAGTGTATTCTCTGCTCTCAAACGTGATGTCTGGTGAAGCACTTTGTCGAGTGTATACCAGACCAACTATAACTTGCATATTTGTAAATAAATGTAAATAGTTAGCACAAGTCAGTGTGCTGTCTATTCTTAAGCCTCACAAATCCAGAGCATACCAGCGAATACGCCAACAAAAATAAGGCACAGAACTATTCGCATCCAGGTGACTATGTGAAGCCACAGTCCAATTAATACACTAGAGACCACTTTGCCTTTTTCCTCATTTCCCACTTGCCAGCACTGCAATTAGTCCTATCCAAAGAAAACAAATGCAGATCCTGTTGTGAGGATGTCCTGGTAGGGTTGCCAACTATTTGGAGAAAACAATGCCCTGTTCCTTTAACAGTGGCTTAATTGGATATTATTTTTCAGGATACACTATTTACCTCCATGCCACAAAAAGCTTCTGCTGCCCCTTTCCACGCAGGAAAGGACATCTATATCCAGGTCTGTTGGCAACCCTAATCCCAGAGTTCTGAATTGTTCTGGTCTCCAAACTGGGTGCAATCCATTTCTGTACAATAAAGAGCAGAGGCAACCAAAGAAGCAGCAGTACGCATATTACTCTCTGATTTTGAAAAAAATATTATATTTTGATGCAACACCTATCAAAGGATTAATCAAGAGAATTTATAATTTGCTGACATGTCCGAAAAGTCTTTTTTCATAATTACCAAAATGCCTGGCATAAGGATCTAGGTGTATCTCTATCTGAAGTACAATGGAGTTGTATTTGAAATATTGCTGTATACATATCACCTGCTTTCAATATTAGGCTCCAAACATATAAGGTGATTTCTAGATGATACCTAACCCCTGCTCAACTCTTGCACTCAATCCCTGACCTGCCCTCACATTGTTGGAACGGTTGTGGTTCTAGGGCAACCTTTTTCATGCTTGTTGGTCTTGCCCTGCGATTATCATTTTTTGGAAACTGGTGATTAAGGAAATTTTCAAGATCATAGGTGGTAAGATTCCATTTTCTCCAAGTGTGATTCATCTATGTCTATGGGAATCTGGTTCTGCCTCAAAACAAGATAGAGAGCTTATAATGAATTTACTTACAGCAGCTAAAGCGGTCATCGCTTGTAAATGGAAAGATGTGCAGTCTCCCAATATTCAGGCTTGGTATCTCAAAGTTTGGGATTATTTTGCTATTGATAAGATCACTGATGAGGTGCAGTCACATGCTATAACAGCTTAATATAAGTCTGTAATGGAAAAGTGGTCGCCTTTTTTAAGAATTGATTTTGCTAATTATTTAACTTATATTTATTTTTTGTGTTATTATCTATGTGTGGAATTTAAGTTGTATCATATTTTGAAGCTTTATGATTTTATGTAAGCTTTTTGAATTTTCAATAAAGAAAATTTTGAGATTAAAAATAGCAGCAGGGGGGCATGTCTGGATAACAGTGAGAGCCAGTGAAGTGCAGTGGTTAATGTCAGTAATGGGCTTTCAGTCACTGCAGTCATGCAAACCTTCTGCCTGCCTTCACATGGCAAACTGTCCCTTAAATAAAAATAGGACAGGAATAAAGGCTGTGAAGGAATTTTTTCAGCTGAAGAGTCTGAATGAACATGGCCCTTGATAGCCACAGAATGCAGCCCCCACATACTTTCTGTGGGGAACCAAAATCAAGGAACCAAGATCAAGATGGATAGCCTAGCCATGTTAGTCTGTCTGTAGCAGTAGAAAAGAGCAAGAATCCAGAGGCACCTTAAAAACTAACGAAGTTTGTGGCAGGGTATGAGCTTTCTGAAAAAGTGAGGACAAAAGTTCATACCCTGTTACAAATTTTGTTAGTCTTTAAAGAGTAACTAGTCAGAGGACTAAGTTCTCTGTTCAAGAAGCAACAATCCCCCCTTTTGCAACAAAGCATGAAAAATAGGGAGAAGCACCTGAGGCTACAAAATAGTTTTTCATAGCTCACTGACTTCTTTGATTTTCTATGCCGACATCCCCCTCAAAAGAAGCTTTTCTTAACAGGAGACCTGTGTCCACAGCAACATCATGCAAGGCTCTAGAATGGCTTTACGTCAGAAAACAGCTGGCAGATGCTGATAAAATTTTTAGTCTCCAGTGATCTAAGCTGAATTTGAAGTGACAGCCTAGAAGTGGAAGGCTCCACCTTGGGCAACCAGCCATGTGAATCATGCAGGCATTAGCTCAAGGAAACAGGAGCTCTGAAGGTCAGTATGCAGAAATAACAAAGGACTATCCATGAGTATCAAGTCAGCAAACCACTTCCAGGCACACTAAAAATATCCAATTAAATCAGAATAGCATTAAAAAGCACTTGACTTTGATCTTCACTGGAACAACTGTTGTCTTCTCCCTGCTTAGCTCAAAGCATTGCTTCTGTACAAGACTTAAAATATGTTTCCATTTGAAGCATCTGTATCATATGGGTGACTCAAACCCTACAGCTATTTTTGGGGAAGTAGCTCTGATCTAGTCTATGAAATTGACGCAGCTCTCAGTAAGAACAAATGCCATTTAATGCATACTAGTACATGTCAGCTGGTATATTCTTTTGAACTTTACAAACAGTCTAAAGATCTTGATAAGCTAGTTTACAGCCTATGCCTCTGTAATTGTATGACAACTAAAAGACATTCAAGTAGTACAATAGAAAGCAATGATAAGCCACATTCTGCAAATAAAGCTACATCCTGCAAAGCTGTACATGTTTTTAGCTATGGAGCCTCTGATACTTTGGAACCCTGTGATCTATTCCACACAGAAAGCCTCCATAGCATGTCCTATTGCAGGCATATTTGAAAAGTTGTGTGGAATTGCTGGCAAGTATAGTTGTTGGGGTTTTGCTTTGGTTTGGTTTTTGTCATACAAGGTCATGACAAGCTGCACCTTCCAAATTCTCTGCTTCCATCATTGCTTGGAGAGCGAAAGCCTTGTGTGCTGCCCCTGCTGCAGGTAATGAGCAAAAGAGTAGATGAGGAAACCAAACAAGGGGCCCAGGGAAGAAAAACATAAAGAGGGACAGGGATGTTGAGAGAAGTAACGGAGTAAGTAGCAGAGAGTGTCTGCTATGATGTGTAGAAAGAAAAAAGGATGGCTAAAAAGGGATTCAACAGACCAGTGATGCTAGAGGGTCAGATTATGGTGTGCACAGAGAAAGATGTGAATGAAGTTAATGAAAATGTAAAAGTGGCCCTTGGTGTGTTTGGAGTTGTGTACCCATTCTACCTAAATTGCAAAGCTGAGTAGTTTTAAACTACCCCCCCCCCCCGAAATATCCTGAACTGCACGACCAAAAAGATTAAATGAAAAGCAAATGTGTAAGAGCCTTTTGCAATGCTTAAAACAAACTTTTATGCCTCGAAGCGTCTCCAAATAACGTTTGCCCAATAATAGGTTGGCTCTGGCATTAGTGCTAGTGACTCACGCACAGGCCCACTGCCTGACTCACTTGACATAATTTATTCCATCTGTTACGCACTTCCGCACTTAAGGGAGTTCCCTTCTTATTATTCATAGTATCCTGCAATATATTGTGCTTGACATTTCAGAATTATTCAGCTGGATAAAATGCAAGAATAACTTCTGACATTGAGCTACATCCACAAATGCGTTTTTGAAAGAAGAGAAGCGTCCTTCCAACTACTCAAGGCTCTATTTCAAGCGCGGGAGGCGGGATCGCGGCATGTTTACCAGAACAACAAAAGACACATCCTTGCCTTGCAGTGCAGTCTTGCGCTGGACCCGAAGGGTTTTGTACTAGCGAACTTGTCCCAAGGGACCCTTTCTTTGCATGCTATCCTATGCTATGCATATAGACTGCAATCCTAAAACCGCTTTCCTAAAACGGGTCTTTGTTCCCGACGAATCCGCCAAGGACAGTCCTTTAACGTAAACTGAGTGAAACCTGCTTCCGAATAAACCTACGCACATTTTCTTGGAGTAAACGTCTGTTAAGCATGGGGCTCGCTTCCCAGGAAATAGGGCTAGGAACAGGCGGCTTGACAAGAAACGGAATGCAAAACTCCGCTCCCACCCACAGGTCTGGGACGTCTCAAAGATACAGGGATTGTTACCTTCCCTCCCTTCTGACATTCGATACAGCCCATTTCCTACTCCTTCCTACCCCGGAGGCGGTTCCCAAACAGTCTTGTAGGTTGTGCGCCCCCTGCAGCCAACTTTTAGCGTGGCTCGCTATCTCTTCTCGCAGTTAGTCTTTAAGGGAGAGAGAGAGAGAGAGGCGTACTAACCTGGCATAATGGCGGCAAGGCAACAGTGAAGGAAACCCGGCCTGGCGCTGCTTGGAAACTTCCTCGCGCTACATCTGTCAGTCCCGCCCCTGCAAGCGCTGACGGGTAAGCCCTCCTTCCTTGGCAGGGAGAAGGAGCAACAGACAGCGTCGTGGCTCAGGTTACAGGCTACAGCTAGGTCTCGGCCACGCGACTGCTCACGGAGCCGACCGCAGCTGCTTTCTTAGCCGGAGGCAAAACTCTCTCCTTTCTAGGTCTTCTATTTGACGATCGCTTTGGGATGCTTTCCTTCTCACTTGTCTAAAGAACAGAAAAGGAGCTCCAAATTGTCTTCCGTTCCCCAGCACAGTGGCAATCTGATACTGGAGAGTGGCAGATTGTATTGTTCGCATAAACGAACGAGCATGCAGAACCAGCTTAACTCGTCCCTGCTATTAGCCTTCGGCTTGCTTTCCCTTTTTGTGACCAAACTTTTTAGCCTTCGACTTGCTTTCCCAAAGCGTCACGTTTTCCTTAGTATGCATTCCAAGTATTCTTACTAAACTCCAGAGCTAGGATTGCCAACCAACAGGTGTGGCCTGGAGATACCCCAGAGTTACAAATGGCCTCTGGACAAGGGAAATCCGTTCTGGAGAAAACGACAATTTAGAGGAACTGTATGACTTTATGCTCCTCTTACAGCTTTGCTCTCCCCAAACCCCACCCTCGATAGGCTACACCTACCAAAACTCCAGGAATTTCCTAACCCAGAGCTGGTTACCCTAATTCTGCCCTCCACATTCCACTCCCAGATATCCAGGAATTCCCCAACCTCAAGCTGGCAACTCTAGAGATCAGAGCTTCCTTTCGGCAACAATTCTTGGTGCAGGATTTGCTGCTGTCAGTGAACAGGTGTTCACAATGGCAACAGAGCAGCAACCATCCCCCCACCCATGACTTCTGTTGCCCCCTCCTCCAAAAAATCAGGATTTGTTATATTATAGCATTATAACATCTATTTACAGCTTACTAGTTCCCAGCTTTCATTTTTAAAAATCACTAGCCATTTTCCTTGCAAAATTGTAAAGGAAATGGTGCAGCCTAAACATTTCTTCCCACTGCATATGAGAAGGAGGTACAGGTTTACTTTTTTAAAAGGAAGCTGGTCCATTGTTGCAGATCTACCATGGGTTTCCAAGCAGATTTTGTCTTGATTACTCAGAATCAAGAAAGATAAAACATCAGAGATTCAAGTAATACTTTACAGAATTAAGGACACAGTAAGAGCAATACATGGTGACCCAACTCTAAGATGCTGATAAGATATTCTAGAGCAGTTGGTGGCCAAACTGTGGCTCAGAAGCCACATGCGGCTCTTTCACACATTGTGCAGCTCCTGGAGGTCAAGGAGGAACTTAATGCAGGCTTACTGTCAAGTAAACATCCTTAGCATTGGAACCTCAGTCAGCCTCTGAGTGCTGACCCATAGGTAGGTGACTATTTCTGCCATGTGTGAAGTGGGGAAGGAGGGGAAAATAGGCTTGACAGCTCTTCTCCATCACAGAGATCACCCGGAGACCTAGAAAGAGAGAGCAAGAGCTGAGGGAGCCACTGGAAGGAGGAACAGATTTAAAGACTGCGGCGCAGGGTTCCCCCTTAGTTTCATAGCTCTTATGAGAGCTGTATTTACTAACCTTAGTGTCAAGGCACTATTATTGACTGTTCCCAGCTTTTTTTTTTTAAGTCTCTTTCTAGCATAGCTGAGTTTGGTGTAGTGGTTAAGTGTGTGAACTCTTATATGGGAGAACCAGGTTTGATTCCCCACTCCTCCACTTACAGCTGTTGGAATGGCCTTGGGTTAGCCATAGCTATTGCAGGTATTGTCCTTGAAAGGGCAGCTGCTGTGAGAGCCCTCTCAGCCCCACCCACTTCATAGGGTGTCTATTGCAGGGAGAGAAGATATAGGCAGATATAAATCTGCAGTCTTCGTCTTCTTAAAGTGCATAAATATGTATTTTATCTTTCTATGCAAAGAAAGTATTAAGAGTTTTAATAAAGACCTGTGTGATATTTGTTCATATCTTATGGCTCTCAAACATTTGATGTTTATTCTATGTGGCCACCCCTGTTCTAGCTTTTCTAAGTCTGCTTATCTTTTGATATATCACCTTGAATGATAAACAAGTTACATTCAAGTTCAGTATGGTTGTCTTCATTTTTTTTGGTGGCTTCACATTTTATAACTGTATGTTAATTTAGTGATAGAAGGTTTTGAAGTAGCACCATGCGTATTAGATGATGTGTCTTGGTTGGTTCTATGTGTTGTTGCTGTTCCTTTGTCTATTATATACATAAAGTAACACTTGGAAGTCTGCATTTTCCTACTGACAGTTGTGTACCTACTGGATTGAACCCTAAGACTAAAGCTTGCTTAAGGGTTCCAAATTAACAATTCCAATTAATTAATTAATGCAGGAATTTACCAACCTGGAGCTGTCAAACGTAATGGTGGCATTGATCTCTGTAGTTGGGAGGCGTGTTGTGATTCCTGGACATTTCCAGGCTCCACCTGGAGGGTGGCAACCCTAGAAGGAGAGATGGAAGGAGGAAAAGGGGAGAGGCTGTGGGACGTTCAGGAAAGAGAAAGAGGAAATAGTGGAGGTAGGATAAATTAGGTGCCCCCTGCAAGTCCTTGCTGGTTCCCACTTGTTCTAATCTATATCTGAAGGAATAATATGTAACAATAATGTTATGGAAGGTATCATTTCTGGAACCACTTCACCTAATTGTTTTCCTGTAAGTTTCCTACCCTGTCCTTGCTAAGAAAATTTTTTTGAAAGTCTGTTTTCTCCCCTCATATTGTCTTCTCTTCATATATGATAAGCATTGTGGAGAGGTGTTGTGCTATTACATCAGCCTATTTACCAACTAGTGCACTATTGTCACTTACACTACCACCTGAAGTAGAGTTAGGTCTATTGACTTCAGTGACCTGGAAGGGTGTAACATTGCCTAAGGTTGCACTGTAAAACACATTTTCTATAACAATAATGGCTTTGGGGAGGGGGGAATCATACTTCAAGCTGTAAAGAGTTAAATCTGCAAAGTACGGTAATTAATCACGTGAGGTATTTGGACAGAATTTGATGCCTTTGGTTTATATTGCTCCTACAAGCATTATCAGTTCTCTTTATTGTCTAGACAATAGAAATATTCTAATTCATGCCTGTAAATAAAAGTTGGTGACAAACTTAATTTACTTTGTAGTTTTAACTGTGAATATAAATTTGGACTTACAAAATTATTTGCCACTTTTAGAAGTAATTAATTGTACATTTTCTCATAACATAATTTATTTTTTCACACAATTTAGGTGTCCAAAATAAAAAATGGTATTTTTCTAATTTGCATATGTAATTTATTATTAGTATGCACTATTTAATTTAATGGTGCAATTACAAGCATGGGCACATACATTTGTGTGAAACGCGATATTAGACATTTCTGCTAGATATTTCAGCCCAAAATGCATTGACCTGCCTAAAAGAAAATCAGTATTAAGTTTTGAAATACATACTTAAAAGTGAAATCCATTGAAGATAGTGGATAGACTGCTAGACTTTTGACTAGAGACCTGGATTAAGATCCCCGTTTAGGCCATGAAGTTCACTGGGTAACACTGAGCCAGCCACTGTTACTCAGTTTAATCTACCTTCCAAAGTTAATAATAAGAGGTGAAAACATGAAACCACCTCATCTATGGTTGCTTCCACGTGGAAATGATTATCTCTGTGTGACTCTCATTAGTCACTACTCCAAATACAGACAGATTCACAATGAAAGTAGATTACTCACATAGCAGTTTTCCTTGCATTTTGCATGCCTCAAAAGAAGAGTAGGTTTTTATGCCCTGCTTTTCTCTACCTTAAGGAGTCGCAAAGTGGCTTACAATTATATTCTCTTCCTCTCCTCACAACAGGCATAGGGTTCCCCATCCCCAGTTGGAGGCAGGGGATCCTCCAGTTTGGAGGCTCTCCCCCAAGGTTATCAGAAAGTGAGATGGGGGAATGTCTGCTGGGCACTCCATTATATCCAATGGAGATTGATTCACATAGGGTATAATTGAGAGTTGATCTGTGGGTATATGGGACTCTGAGGGGGCAGCTTTTTGAAGTAGAGGCACCAAATTTTCAGCATAGCATCTGGTGCCGATCTTCAAAACACTCCCCAAGTTTCAAGAAAGATTGGATCAGGGAGTGCAATTCTTTGAGCCCCCAAAGAAGGTGCCCCTATCCTTCATTATTTCCAAATGGAGGGAAGGCATTTAAAAGGTGTGTGGATCCTTTAAATGTGAACTCCTTTCAGAGTTCAGTTGTGCTTGTCACACCCTTGCTTCTGGCTCCACCCCCAAAGTCTCCTGGCTTCACTCCCGCCTCCAAGTCTCAGATATTTCTTGAGTTGGACCTGGCAACCCTAAATCAGGTACCTTGTGATGTAGGTGTGGCTGAAAGAGTTCTGACCCAGCAGGTTTCATGTGGAGGAGTGGGAGATCAAACTCAGTTCTCCAGATTAGAGTCTGTTGCTCTTAATCACTAAACCATGCTAGCTCTCTCAGCCCCTGTCCCCCATGGCCATTATCTCCTTCCTCTACACTATTTCCCAACTTTAATTTAAAAGTCTCTAGCCCTTTTCATTCAGGGGTTATAGGGAAAATGTACAGCTTGCATCATTATTCTAGACTAAAAATGCTGGAGTATTGCTTTTTATAATACTATAACAATGTTTAAAAATTGTTCTCCTGGGTATGTTTTAGGGGGAATGACAACCACATGGCCTAAAACAAGAAAAATGTCCCCATGATTAGGACATTAAAAATGTGCAATTTCCCATCCACACAGTGTTCAGAGTTGATTTGACTGAGTTGTGATCTTTCCAAAAAAAAAATTACCAAACTAGATGACAGGAATGCAGGGGAAAACAGAGAAGCAGAACAAACAGAAGATGATGTCACATGGATGCTCCCAGAAACTGTGCTCCTGTAAGGCAACCAAGTAGAGCAAAACTTTTGTGTAGTAACAGCCCATGCGTTGCACCCTGATTTCCTCAGGAGTAGGATTGGATATAAATGAATTGTCTTCTTTAAACTTCAATAAACACCTGTTTACATTGATACGATGGCAGAAAATTTTTCATTGTTTTATTTTTCTATGGAAAATGTTCCATTTCTAAAAAATAAATTATTTCATGACTTTAATAACAGTGAGTGGATGCCATTGCCAATATAATACTAGGCAAACTTGGCAGTTTTGAAGTTTGTAATAAATGTATTTTAGGTGATTATTCCAAGGAATTGTTTTAAGACAGTAAATTGCTGTTTTATTGTTTTGTAAACATGGAGGTGGAAGTATAACATAAATATTTAAAACAATCCAAATTTAAAAATCAGGTTATGACTTCACTTGACTGGCTGTGCAAGTCAAATCAAAATCAAAGCTGAAATTCTTATATATATGTCTCTTCTCACGTTGTGAAATGGTTAATATAATCACTAAGTAATACAAGCAGGGCTTTTTTACTGGGGAGCAGTGGAATGGAGTTGTGAAACCTCTTCATGGAAACAAAATCCTCAAAAAATGTTTAAAAGTTCATGAGGGGCACCCACGTGTTTCTCCTTTATTTCCTTCTTGAGAGTTCCAGCACCTCTTTTCCCAGAAAAAAGGCCCTGAACACAAGTGATGAGTTGCCTCTGTGATCTTTATGGAAGAAAACTACATTTCTAGAAGAACAGACCATTGCATCCACAGCATATCATGCGCAGTGTGCTGGGTATGCTAAAATTACACCGCATTCCCAGAACACTTTCTCTGGAGTAAGCCTCATGTAATACAATGGGATTTACTTCCAAGTAAACTTGCTTAAGGTTGCTCTCTATGCATGTCAGCAGTTTTCACTGACTCAAAAAATAAACAATATACAGAAAATACATGCTATATTGTCTAAATGTTTATAAATTTAATCCAATAAAATAAACTCCAAATAAAACACTGGATTTGTTTGATTGTAACTTTTAGCCAAACTCAATTTGTTCTTGCTTCCTAATCAAATATCTCAAATTGATGCTATTGGGAAGAGGAACTTTTAAATCAAGAAGAGGAACTTTTAAAACTGTATAAAGGTCAAAATAAACATGCTGAATCAGATTATGGGTGGTAGGATTAAACTGTGATATATAACAACAACAATAATGCGTGTTGCCATCATGAAGTATAACTTGGATCTTATTAGGGATTTGGACTTGAAGTTCCCATCTCCAAATCCAACACCCCGGCAACTACACCAAAATGTCAACAATGTTCTCAAAGCATGTGTTAATGTGATACTTAAATTATATAATAATAATTACTTAATTTTGTGTCAAGTAGATAATCTGCCCATTAATAACTGCTGTATAGTTTACACAGGAGCCCTGAGGTGCAGAGTGGTAAAGCTGCAGTACTGCAGTCCAAGCTCTCTGCTCATGACCTGAGTTTGATCCCAGCAGAAGCTGGGTTCAGGTAGCCAGCTCAGGGTTGATGCACCCTTCCATTCTTCCAAGGTCAGTAAAATGAGTACCTAGCTTGCTGGGGGTAAAGTGTAGATGACCGGGGAAGGGAATGGCAAACCATCCTGTAAAAAAGTCTACACATGAAAACATCGTGATGTGATGTCACCCCAGAGTCAGAAACGACTGGTGCTTGCACAGGGGACTACCTTTATTTTTTCAAATAGTTTACACAGTGGGAAAGCAAAGTTTTTACTCATTTTAACCCTGGATTTTTGTTGTATGCAAAACTGCATAAAAGCAAAAGCCAAAACAGCCTTAACTCATCAAGAACTTTTTCTCCACAGCTTTCTTATGTTAACTGACCATATACATTTTGAGAAAAGACGGCTTCATATATGTGGAGTTGGGTGGAGCTTGCAATCTGTGGTGGCACTTTGATAAAAGCATAAGTTACTGCCCAGTACATAGCTCTTGAGAACAATAATCTTCTGTTGTGCTCACATAACACAGAGGCAGATAATATGGGAGTGTTTTGTGCATTTCCCACACTACATTCTTCTTTAATTAGCAAAGCTGAAGAAAAACGGTAAGAAGGATGATGGATGAGAATCAGTTATTTAGAGACATTGTCCACTAGAGTAATGTACTGACTAAGGTGTATATTGGGGGGCGGAGTTGTACACATGCGCTGAGAGAAGCCGGCAGCTTGCCCGTCCTCTCCTTAGAACTATTATTTTAAAAGCTCAAAAAGAATGTGACTAGTCCATCCTCAAGGTCAATTAAAAGAGGAAACTGATGTAGGAGGTTCTGGAGAACGAAGGAATTTCTGTTAGAGTGTTCAGAGGATAAGAAAGCAATTATTTATTACCCTTCTAAGGCGGTAACACCCAGGGCGAACACAAAGGTCTCATTAGACTAATTGGAAGATAATGGGAGAAATGGCGAAGACTATAAAAGAGCTTTCCGAACAACTGTCTGTATTTCAAAATATTGTAACAACTTCTCAGGAACAGATAAGAGCGGAAATTAGAACAGTGAAGGAAGCTGTTACATACCTAGCTGCTGAAATTAAAGAAACAATGCAGATGGCTACCACAGCTAATGAGCTGGCTACTAAAAATAAACAAAAATTAAAACAGCTATCTAGCCAGCTTATAGTGCTATCAGATCGGAATAGGAGAGCTAACCTTATATTTGCAGGGATCTCAGAAGAGATAAACAATAAGCTTTTAGAAGGAACACTTAGAGATTGGATAGAAGAAAATGGGGTTAAGGTACAACCCCAAGAAATTGAAAGAACCCATAGATTGCAGAGGAGACGAGAAGGAGGAGCCCCACGGGATGTCACCATTAAATTCGCAAGAGAAAGGATACAATAAAAAGTATATAAAATTTTGAAAAAGAAGAAGGATTTGACCTTTAGAGATAATAAAGTCTAGGTAAGAGAGGACTTTTGTCAAGAAACTGTTAAGAAAAAAAATCAAATGAGACCTTATGGGCAAAAACTATATGATAATAAGGTAAAATTCTTGTGGGGGTATCCATCTTCAATAATAATATTTAAAGATGGGAAGAGGTTGATAGCCCAAAATCCTAAGGAGGCAAAGGAACTTTTAAGACAACTGGGTCTTAGCAGAAGCTAGAGGGGCTTTCAAGGCCAGGGGGGTGGCAACCTTGATCCATAAGAACTTTACAGTGGAGGATGTCGAAAAATTAACAGATAAGGAAGGTAGATACCTATTGGTTAAGTTTAAACTGGAAGGAAAACGAATTACTATAGTGGACATATACACACCAAACAAAAAGCAAAAGAAATTTTTAATTAAGGTCTTCTAAGAAGATTCAACAATTCTCAGAGGGAGAAATAATAGTAGCAAGGAATTTCAATATGGACATAACAAAGACTAAAAATATTAAGTTGGGGGAATGGGGCCTGAAAGAAGCACACGAGTTTATAAGCTCACGACCTAAACCCACACATATATCCAGTAGGCATAAAACGGCATCATGCATAGATTACATAATCCTGGAAAAGAATAATATATTTATAAAAGAGTTTACAACCTTTCCAATCTGATATCTGGCCATGCTCCCATAAGTATTGAATTGGAGTTAAAATTACCCACAACAAATAGACCCTGGAGATATAACAATTTAATAATGGTGAAAGAAGAGGACAGAAAATTTATGAAAACACAGATAAATTTATATTTTAAGGAAAACAGAGGAACGCTACCCACTAATATACTATGGGATGCTGCCAAAGCGGTAATAAGGGGTCATTGTATAAAGAAAGAAAAAGGAGTATAAAAAGAGAATGGTACGAAAAAAGACAAACAAAATTCCAAGAACTAGAGAAGTTACAAAGGGAACAAATGGTAAAATATTGCCCTATATTACAGAGCAAAATTAAAGAGATTCAAAAACAGCTGGAGGCACTAGATATAGCTACAATATGGAAAAAGGAAATTATGGTAAGGAATGACTTTCAGAGGAATAGCATTAACACAGCAAAAAGATTGGCAAACTATTTGAAGATCAAAAAAGCAAAACAGAAGGTTAGAAGTATAAAAATTAATAACAACTCAACACAAAGCTCCAAGGAAATCATCAAGGACTTTGAGAACTTTTATAAAAATCTATATAAGAAAAAGACTACAATAGAGTTTCAGGAGACAATTAGTCTAGTTTTGGAGAAAGAAGGGAGAGAAGTACTAGAGGGCGATATCACAGTTCAGGAAATAAGGGAAGTAATAAAAGAATTTTAAAAAGGCAAATCGCCAGGGCTAGATGGTTTCACAGGCAAATTTTATAAAGAAATGATGGAGATTGTTGCACCCAAAATGCAGGTAGTCTTTAATGAAGTTTTGAAAGGGAAGAATGCCCCAGATTTGTGGAGGGAAACAGAAATAATATTAATCCTAAAACCTCAGAAGGATCCGGAAGAAGTAGGTTCATATAGACCTATAAGCCTCTTAAACCAAGATTCCAAGATCTTTGCAAAAATATTGGCAAATAGACTACAGAAAGTCATTCTGACAATCATAAAAGGGGATCAATATGGGTTTATTATTGGTAGAAATATAGCACACCCCATTAGAAATATTCTCAATGTCTTATATCATGGTCAGCAGAAGAAAATAAGGTTACTAAAATTGGATGTTTATAAAGCTTTTGACACTCTTTCTCATGAGTATTTATGGCAAATATTGAAGAAAATAGGGATAGAAAAAGGGTTCTTACAGGCAATTCAGGAGATTTATAAAGGAGGAATTACGAAAGTAAGAGTAAATAATGAACATTTACAAGCATTTCCCATAAAAGGAGGTGTAAGACAAGGTTGCCCACTTTCTCCACTCTTATTTATAATAGCAATAGAACAATTAGCGGAACGGATTAGAAATTCGGGAAGAATAGAGGGCTATAGGTAATGAAGAAATAGAGGGCTATAGGTAACGAAGAAATGAAGCTCAATCTATTTGCAGATGATATTATAGTAATAATGGCAAACGCTAAAGAGGGAGTTAAAGAGGTTAAGATTATCCTAGAAGACTTCGAAAAGTGCTCAGGGCTAGGGGTCAACATGGTAAAATCAGAAATCATATATTTTAATGTAAATAGAGAAGAAAGGCAAGAGATAAACAGGACTACGAACATAGGATTGGGGTTTAAGAAATTTAAATATTTAGGTATAGTTTTGCAAAAAAAAAGATAAAATGATAAAGGATAATTATGATAAAATATGGAAAAAAATAGAGAGACATTAAAAGATGGAAAAATAAAACATTAGGGATATCATCTAGAATAAGGAGTGGTAAAATGTTTGGCGTTTAGTTAACGTACCTATTTCCTTTGGGAACAATGAAAAATAAAATTGAACAATGGAACAGAGTATTAAAAGAGTGGATATTTGACAGTAAAAAATGCAGGTTCCATAAAAGAATAATATATAGTCATAAATCAGAATTTGGATGGGGAATCCCGGACCTAAACAATTATTATGAAGCTTTTCAACTAAAACCATTATTAGAAATAGGCGAGGAAAAGACTCAGAAGTGGGTTAACTTTGAGAATGAAACTAATAATAATATAAGTAGATTAGGCATTTTTTCTAAAGTTACGAATAAAGACTTAAAATTAACAACAGACCCTAGAAGAGCATCATTAGAAGTTTGGAAGAAATGGCAACCCTATTGGTTAGGAAAAGTTTCTAGATGGGCACCCCTCGAAACTGTTAACGAGGAAGTGCAAGAAATTAATTGGTGGGAAATGTTAAATCTTAAAGGTTATCACAGAGTGGGGAGTATGTTTAGAAGTGGAAATCTTAAACCCTTACAGGAAGTAACAGAAGAGATAAGTAAACTATTGGTTAAAAATAGCTGGGCTATATAAGGCAGTAAAAACGATTAGTGAAAATGAAGAACTCTGGATAGATGCACCAATGGAAGTAATATACAAAGAAATGGCAAAGAAGAAAAAGGGTTTGGTAGGGAAAATATATAGAAAGATGATAATAAATAAGGATAAAATAACAGAATAGTTACAAAGGAGATGGATCTATGAAGGTCAGATATCAGAGAGGATGGCGGATAAAATTATGAAAAGAACAGGAGAAATCAAAGTAACCAAATTTAAAGAACTTGAATATAAATTCCTTACAAAATGGTATAAGACACCAGCACAGCTAGCTAACATGATTCCAGGGTTAAGCCCGTTATGCTGGCACTGTAAACTCTCTAAAGGTTGGTATGTACACGTGGTGGGAATGTTCAGAAGTAAAGACCTTTTGGAAGGAAATTATTAGAAAAGTATGCAATATAACATTAACTATAGATTTTAATCTAATGTTGTTAAGTACAATAGGAGGCCCGACAATGGATAGGAGTATTCAAAATTTCGTTAAGGCTATGATACTGGCGGGAATGGCGGTTATAGCTTTGGGTTGGAAAGACAAAAGTAAATGGACAGTAAAAATCTGGCACAACTATTTGTTTGAATTTATACAGTCAGACATCGTGGCGTCAATCAACAAAGAGAAAACATGGGAAGGGAAAGCTAATGAAATTAAGACCAGATGGAAGACCTACCTAGATTGGATATTGAAAGAAGGAAGAAAAGACATTCAGTGGAAGATTAAGACTTTGTGCCCATGGGTGGGGTGAAAAGGCTTAAGAGTAAAGGGAGGGAGGGAGGAAGGGAGAGATCAAAATGTATATAGCTGTAAATATTTGTTGTAACAGACTAAATAGAATAATTTAAAAAAACAACTGTAAAAAAAGGTGTATATTGGGGGCAGGAATGGCTAGTGCAGTCACCTTTTCTTTTGATTCCATAGGCTGTTGCAGTGTTAGAGAAAGCTCTAAAGCAGGGGTGTCAAACATGCAGCCTGGGAGCCAGATCAGGCCAATGGAGCACTCCTATCAGGCCCCCGAATAACTGGCTGTCATCTGCTTCCTTCTCTCTCTCTCTCTCTCTCTCTCTCTCTCTCTCTCTCTCTCTCTTGCTTCCTTCTGCATAACAGCTTGCTTTGCTAGGTTTGCTCAATTGTACAGGAGCTACAGAGCAAAGCTTCTATTTTTTCCCATTGGCTGTGGCTCCTCCCTTGGGGATGAGGGGGGGATAGCTTGCTTTGCCAGGCTGTCAATTGCACAGCAGAGCTACTGAGCCAAGCCTCTCTTCCTTCTGTTGGCTGAGGCTCCTCCTTGTCCCCTGGGGAAGGAAAGAGCCAGAGCTTTTTTTGCCCAGTTCCCCAGATCGCACAGGAGAGATACAAAGAAAGCACCTTTAAGATCCACGAATGCTAATGTTTTAAGCATGTTTTATTTAAAGTTTTTTTTTAAAAAAAATCTTTGTGTTTGTATGTGTGGTTTATAATGTTTATCTCTGCTAGCTGGCATTACAATTTATGTCACACATGGCCCAGCCTGACAAGGTCTCATTTATGTCAGATCTGGCTCTCATAACAAATGAATTTGACACCCCAGCTCTAAAATATAACCAAAGTATAACAGACAGAAAATTATGTGCACCAACAAGTGTTTAAAATTGTGATCAAATAAGCAAGTAGCTATAGTGTCCTATGATACCTTGCCCTGACTGAGGGAGGGAACTAAGTTAAGGTTGTTCATATGGGATACAACCTTAAACTGCCAGTCTCTGAAACAACCCTCAATTTCCTATCTGAGGAGGTATATTTTCCAAGTTCCTTTGTTTACTTTAACTGATAGACATAATTATGTCAATAGGAATTCTTTATTTCGCCTTTGCTTGGGCCACGTATGCCTATGCATGATTAGCAAAGCTCAAACTGTGACAGAAGAAACCTTTCTCAACATGCATAATGTTTTATTCCATGCAATTGCTTATGTATTAAATTATTATAGTGTCAGAGTCACAATACATTCATAAGCAGATTTACAGCCTTTTACTCCACTTAAGTCAATGGGTTTGAAAGGGATTGCTGTGGATTGTACTGTGAGAAATACAGCAGTGTAAAGCTTTATACTTAGGAATAAATCCCAAAAGAAGTTGAAATGAGATAATAAACCATAAATCTGGTCTCCGTGCATCACCTCCCTGTACAGATTCTTTGTAACAGATTGTAAATAAAGAATGACATTTCCCTGCCTCTAAAATGGAAAACAGATCCATGAAATCTCTGGGCAAATTAATCCAGTGTAGATACTCAACTTTCTTCCAAAGCCCTTTACAGCCTCTCTTGTTTTATTAGAAAAGATTTTTAAAAGTTCCATTTCTTTTGGAATCTCATTGTATGAAACAATTTTTTAAGGGGGAAATGCATTACTTACATTTTCTGAACAGCATTGTCCATAGGTATGGCAGATTTTTTTTTCCTGCTGTGGCTGAAACACAGAAGCAGGCAAGTTGGGTTCCCTGAGCTGCTGTCAGAAACGGAAATTCAATGACGAGTTTGTGAAAAGTGAAACTAAAGTCCTAGAGTTACTGTAAGAGGCTTTGGCCAGCAGAGGTCTTCGTTATGCTCTGTAAAGAATAAATATATGGCTACTTGGCAGACTGTTTGCATGGGAGGGAGGAAAATCAACTTTATCTGCTTGCATTGGTTCTTTAATTCAAGCAATAAGATTTCTGCTGTTTTTCAGTGCTTCAAGAAAACAATCAGATATGCATTTTATAGAATTCCTACATCCTAATCTAATACTTAACTCCTCAGCACATAAATGCTTAAAAGGAGCACTCCAGCCCAGCACACTGTAACAAAACATTGTAGCATGATCACAGTACAGTTACAATTTCATGCAGAAGAAACATTTAAACAATGGTTTTAAACGCTAATGTACAAACATTTGTTCTCTTTTTATTATGTAACAGTTCTAACTTGAACACATACATTGCCTATAGAATATTTCAGGTTCATTTAATTGCATTTTGACTTAAAGGATATCTGCTAGCAGGTATTAAGAAAGACTTCCCTGCCAATTACCTGCTGCCATGTCATAGTACACATTACTGACCTGGACAGGCTATTGGTCCAATTCAAGTAATGTTGCCTCAGATATTCATCAATAGCAACAAATGAAAAAGTGGTCTGAAGTAGATTGAGACTACTACTTCATGTGGCTGAGACAAAGACCTTGCTGATAGCTATGCTTCAAATCCAAGGTGTTATTTTGTTTCTTACTGAATTTGTATCCTGCTCTCCCAGTGTCAGGCTTATGATAAAAAACTTTTCAATACATAAAATAATATAAAATAAAATATTATAAACTAACAATATAATAAAATATGGCATAAAACTCAGGAGGGAGTGATGTATAGTCTATCTGATCTAGAAAGGGGAGGAGAGAAAGAAGACCAGTCAAAGATGGAACCTATTACTCGTCCTCAACCATAGGCCCAACAGAACAACTCTGGTTTACAGGCCCTATGGAACTGCATTAGGTCCCACAGGGTCCGGATCTGAACTGGAAGAGTGTTCTACCAGACCAGAGCCAGGCTGAAAAGTGGGTGGGAAGGGGATGTGTCCACCTCTCTGTGATCTCACATGAATTGGTTTCTTTAGCATTGGTACTCAAATAGCTAGGGCTAATATGTGGGAAAGTGCTTTCCTGCAGCTACCAGTACCATAGTGGTTGGAAGGCATAGTGGTCTGATCATGGCACCGCCTCAGTAGAAATCCAGTCCACTACAATTGTTCCTGGAGTGGGGACCAGCTCATGGGGCAGGGGAGAGAGAAGGATGACACAGAGACTGAGCCTGCTTTGGCGGGGAGGGCAGGATGTAAATCAAATAAAGTAAAGACACCCATGCTGGGGAGAATCAGCTACTAATCAGCTATTAATCAGCTATTAATTATAGGTTCCTCAGGTCTTGGCATGGCATCTGCTGTCAGCACCTTTCTCAACCTGCCCGTTGGGGTACCCAAGGGTAGAGGTCTGGTATTAGGGGTGGAAATAGCAGAGTTCAGTATTTTTAGCCACCAGCCTCCTCCTGAGGATGTGGCCAATGTGTCAGCCCTGAGGTTGGCTGTCCTGCACCCCACTTCCACAGAGCCCTTTAAGGGGTCTACCCTTTTGGATATGGAGGGAGACCACCCTGCACAACCTGCACTATTTTCCCCACCCAATACCTAACTGCACTCAGTTGTGATAGTTATTATCTTTTGAATAATGCAAACCAGCACACACAGTAAATATGTTGCTTGCTATGGGGAAGGTAAGGCAAAAATCCCAAGGCTTATCAGCTAATTTGCTTTGGGTAAAATTCCTTTCCAGTCCTATTGACCAGCAACCTACTGCAGTTATAGCAAAGGATGGGTAGTCATACAGAAAATGAAACCAACAAGCATGGGGTAGGAGTAGGGTTGCCAGGTTCAACTCAGAAAATAGCTGGGGACTTTGGTGGTGGAGCCAGGAGACTTTCCCATTCCCTGAAATAAATAAATAAATGCAGCAGTGCAGTTCCCCTGAATACAGTCTTCATTTCTTGCCCCCCAATAGCTGTACTTCCACTAAATTAAACTGAACACACACACATACACACTCACAAAGTAGCCAAAATAAACAGTTTGCAAGCACACACTTTTGTGATCTCACTGAGGCTGTTTTACTCATGGGAGTTGCTGATTGTAACCATCTGCTGTATTTCAACCAACTTTTTCAGACTAACAAAAAATGAAAGGAGCACAGCCTAGGGGGTGGAGTTTTCCTCCATTCCATAATTAGGTTCTAGTTAACTCTATTTTACTATAAACACAACTCCTGAAACTAACGTAAAACAGAGAGACTGTATTGGCTTCTCCTTTCTCACATGGTCCACACAACTCATCCACCAGGAAGAGCCACATGGCTCTGCTTGCTCACCTTGTGCATGCAGCTTTCCTCCAGCTGAACGTTAAAAGAACACACAGAGTCCAAAACACAAGCAGTTTGTAAGGTTCTTTTAAGCCTGCACAGATTTAAAGGGACATTGTGGCTATTGGGGGCTTCATTCCAGCATTTTAGAAAGGAATGGGAGTTCTCTAAAGTAGCAAAAATTTGTTGAAGAGACACTGTTGCTTTAATGCAGTTTGCCGAGTCTGCAAGGAATTTGTACTTGGAGGTTTCATTGTAACCCGATGTTCAAAGTATTCAAAAATTTATTTGTATATATATTTTTATTGTGCAGTACAATTTTGATATTTTCAGCCTTCATGACCATGAGCATTTGTGCTTTACTCTGGCTGACATCTGGGGCAGGCCATAAGAAGCGGCTTGAAAGCTGACTGGTTGACATCCAGGGGCTAGGCCCAATTCCCCAAAGATGTCTTTGCCTCCTCCCCTCAACACAAATGATGCCCCAAGTCATGACTGGAGCTATACTTCCTAGAAGAACCATTTGTCAACAACCACACACTCTCAAGTTGCTGTGCTGCAAATCTGTGTTGTGCCATTGCAGCGAGCCCAAATAAATCCACAAGATTTGCCTGCTGGCAAACATCAGAAGAGGGAAATTGAATGAACATGTTGTCTCATGTGTTTGCTTAACAGTCTCAGCTTTCATCTTTTCAATTCTTCCCCCACCTCCAAAAGATAAATAATTTTTACATGAGCAATAAAGAATACTCCAAGGTGCATAATTATTATAAAGCAAGAACATTTGCTGGAGAACAGAACTACACAAAACATTCTGAGTGCAATTTCTATATATAGTTATCTTCAATGTATGGTACCAAATTGCTTAAATAAATCACAGCATTCTAATAAAGTTAATTTTGTAAATCCACCTGTCTTTCCTATTGCTTGCCATGACTGTGAATGTTCCTCCTATTATAGGCTGTTCTCCATCTTTCAACCCACTGAATTATTTCTACTTTAAATTTTACATCTAGAGTGACAAATCTGGATAACAAACTCCGTCAGCACTTTCTGGCTGTCCCTATTCCTATTCCTTCTGCCATGTTGTTACCTGTTTATCCATCACTTCTAATTTCTACTTTTTATTATATTATTCCTGCCTATTTGCTCAGCAAAACTTCCACAAACTAACTACCGTTTCCCTGTGCTTGCATCTCCATTATCTCCAGACACTTCTCGACCCTATTGTCATTACTCTGTTGTCAGTCCCTGGCTTCTACTTTCGCTTTTTTCTGCTCTATGGAGAACATCTAGTGGCCCTAAGTGTTTGCTGTTGGGTGGTTCTTGCTTCAGATCCTGCTTACCATGTAGCTTCTGACAAGCTGCTGTCATTCGTGGTCATAAGCTCTCAGCCTGCAAGGTGAAGGCAACGCTGATCTGAATTATATTATGTTACCAGCGTTATTGGGGATGTGGAAGGGTATAGCATAGCCTCATCTCATCAGATCTCAGAAGCTAAGTGGGGTCAGTACTTGGAAGGGAGCCCACCAAAGAAGACTCTGCAGAGGAAGGCAATGGCAAACCACCTCTGCTTCTCACTTGCCTTGGAGTTGCCATAAGTCGGTTGCAACTGACAGCACTTTACACACATCAGCATCACACACACCAGTATTATTGGGCCAATGCATGTGGAGTGCCTTGAATGCTAGAAATCTCTCTCTAAATGCTTTGTTTTATGAATACTGTAAGCTTTTGGAGCACACTACATCACTCCTGTACTTGTACAACCCACTGCTAGTGCTAAAGATATGCCTGCAACAATTTAATGTGAATAACAGACCAGATTTCTGCTGTCAATTATTTAGTGGTGGGTTTCTCAAAGGTGTTGTCCTGAGATAACTCCTACTAAGCAGGACACACAATTCTTGGCTGTTTCAGCAACATTCCTTTAAAAGATGTTATGGCAAGCCTGTGTTATATATTCTTTATAAAGTTGCCATATCCTAAGGCCAAGACTATGCCACAGCAGCTACTGCATTAGTTCTCCTAAAAAAGCAAGTGCAATCTCCAAATAAGAATCTGGCAACCCTCATTTTTCCAAAGGCGAACCCTTAGACATCTCTTAATATCAGTTCTGTCATGTTCAACTGAAGATCTGCATTGCAATCTCAAGCCTTGTGCACATTTTAATAAACAGCCCAAACTCATTCAAACATCTTCTTTCCTTAATAATATAAAAAAGTCCAGTCGTGGTGGCAAAATGGAGCACCCTGATAGGGTGGGACTATGGTGCACAGTGGTGGACTGGCCAGGGCGTCAGCTTGCCCAATGGCAAGTGGGCCCCTGATGAAGTGGGGCCCTTTAAACATTAGGCAATATGTTAAAAATGTTAATGACCCTTTAGTAGCTTGAAAATATAATAGGCGTTCCAATATTATTACTGCAATGCAATTAATGCAACTGAAATTTACAGTAGGTATTAATTATTTACATTTAATATCTACTGCATACTGCCAGTAAAATGTACAATATATGTACACTGTATTTCTTATAAAAATTAAATGATAGCCTTACAGTTGTGGGCAGGCCCCCTTTGTCTCCTGGCAACCAATATTTTTAGATCCAGTCCACCACTGATGGTGCATCAACCTTTGGCCCATCAAACCATCAATCAACTACTCTTGCATAGGGTTGGCTGCCTCCATTCTCTTCCACCCTCTGTCGACATGGCCCAGCCATCCACAGCAACTGCTGGACAGTGCTCTTCACCAATGCCTCCCGCCACCTTCAGAAGGGCTGCTCCCACTGCTGCTCTCCTGACACCTCCCACAGCCCCCAAAATAGCCCAGCAGTGACCCCCCCCCACTTTCTGCAGGCCTCCAAAAGACTCCAGGAACTACCACCACCCCTGGGTCCCTGCTGCACCCTCCCCAAGGCACTGGGAGCCATTGGTGCCCCTGCAAACATCCCACACTCTCCCTGGCCACTACGGGTGACTCAGACGCCCACAGGATTCTACCAGTGGAGGAGGAGGCACCTCATATCCCCTTTCTGCAGGCCTCATGCACCTGCAGGGAAAACCCAGCCCTGACTCAAATATAAACAAGTGCTCATGGGGGGGCATGCCACATGACCAATGGTGAGTGTGGAACAAGTGAGGCTAACACAGTTCATGAGAACTGCTGGGAGCACCTGGGAATAAGCTGAGGGGGGGGGACTTCCAATGGCTAGGTGGGAAGATGGCAGGTTTGGGGGGGGGGGGGTTTGAATGCCAGCAGTACAGAAGGTTGGATGATGGCGACAGTATGGGAATGACTACTTGCAAAGGCTAGGATGGGGGTGGAAAGACAGCAAGGGGTGCAGGGCTAATGCCAATGGTTGAGGAGCCAGCAATTGGGGAGGGGGGGTTTAATGCCAAGCGTTTGGGGGCAGAAGACAGTGATGTGGGGGTCTTGATGCTAAGTTATAGGAGGCTGGGAGGGGTGTGTGGGAAGACAGCAAGGAACCAAGTGGGGGGAGGATAATGCCAAACTTTGAAGGGTGGAAAACCACCAATGATGTGACGGAATGCATGCCAATGGTTGGGAGGAACAGTGATGGGAGGAGCTAATGCCGAGTCATAGGGGGTCAAGGCACCAAATGAATGGGGCAAATGCCTAAGCTGGGAGGCACGTGGGAAGACAGGACACTCATGCCTATTCTCCTTCTAGTGCCCATTGTACTTCTCGGCACAACAGGCCCTACTCCTAGTTAACATATAAAGCTCTGATATTTTGTTAATTAAAAAAAACTTTATTGTGATGCCATCATTTTATTGTGCAAAAATACATTTTTATTCTTTCTAGTCTACTTATAAAAAGAGAAGATAAATAAATTTGCAGTCCTGTGCATTTGTACTTCTTGTCAGTGATTTCGCCTGGCGTAACAAATACAAACTTGTTACACATGAAGAAGGGTATCATTGTTTTCTTAACATGATCACTTTTGAAAGCAAATTGCAGAAATGGCTACTTGCTGTTAAATATCAGTATGCATTGTTTTATTTAAATCACATCAGAAGGCAATCATTTTAATTTATATATTCTGACATTTACTGGAGTGGATACAGAGAAATGATCCAGTCATTTATTTTGATGCAGTTTTTAAGGCACATTCAGCAGGCATTTGGATTGACTTTGGTCCAGCAAATCTTTAATTACATTTCTGAGGTTGCTTATCCAGGTAAATGAGAATCTGAGGTCCCAATCACATCCTTTTCAGTCCCATAGACCTCGACAACATGTATTGTACTGATAGAATGTATAGCAACATTGTTTCCTGGTACTGTCTGTCTACCAAGGACACTGCTGGTTCTGGTTAATTTGCTGTGAAAATCATTATCTCTACTACAGCCAGTCTCTGTGATACCTCCAGCCCATTCTTCATGGAAGCTGTAAAACAAAACCAAAAGAAAAAGAGCTTTTATTAATTTAGAGAAACCATACCCTTTGTAACAGGATCAGTTTCTCCAGCAATAAAGCAGTTTACAATAACATCAGAGCAGTAAAAACTGTCAAAATTATAATATGCAATATTATTGCTATTACTTGTACATGACATTGACTTAGTATCAAACAGTGCTCTAAGTCAGGGGTCCCCAACCCCTGGGCCAGGGACCAGTACCGGTCCATGGCCTGTTAGCAACCGGTCCGTGAGCTATATAATTATTTCATTATTTATTACAATCAGTATTCCCTCTAATTTAGTTGAGCTAGCTCACAGTTTTGTTAGCCTCTGCCTCACACATTTTTTTCTTAGCTCAGGAAAACTGACCCCAGAGCAAACTAATTTAAGCAGTAGCTCACAGCTTTAAGACTCCACAGCCTATAGGGAGCATTGATTACAATGTAATAATAGAAATGAAGTGCACAATTGTATTATCCCAAAACCATTGCCTTCCTCCCAGCCCCCTGGTCAATGGAAAAATTGTATTCCACAAAACCGGCCCCTGGTACCAAAAAGGTTGGGGACCACTGCTCTAAGTGTTATAGAGGAGACAGGAGGTACAAGGATCCCCACAGTAAAAGAAAACAAATACTCAGATTAATTGTGGGTCTATAGCATTACTGATGTAACTAGCATGAATTTGAGCAGACTTCAGAGGATGGTGGATGACAGGAGGGCCTGACATGACTTTTTCCATGAGGTCGCAAAGAGTCTGACTCGACTGTGCAACTGAACAACAACAGAAGGGGGTATTGAAAACAATCTATCATATTTTTATATCCCTTTCCTTCAAGGAGCTCAGGAGGCATAGATGGATCTCCCATCCTCCATTTTATCTTCACAACAATCTTGTAAGGAAGAGATAATGACCAGTCAAAGGCTTCCCTGTGACCAGAACTTGACCCTTCCCGGTTTTATAATATTTGCCTACTTCCTATACCGCACTGGCCCTCTGGAGACACATTGAACCAGGCCATACTGAACTGTTCTAGAAAAAAAAAATAGCCAGTTTAATAGTGAAGTAGTATTTCATCTTGCATTCTAATAGTGAAGATGGACAATCTCTGGATACTTAAATCCAGTGTCTGAAGCTGTGGACAGGCAAGACAAATCCTTCTACAAACCTGAAAAAGGCCTCAGGTTTGCAGGAAAATGTGAAGTTAAAAAATACATTAACAAGGTTGCAACTTTGGATGATCTGGCTGGGCAGGAGCTGTGTGGAACTAAAAGAAAAAGGAAATCATAGACCTTGTTAGGAGACTACATTCTGGCATTGACAGTATCTTCTCCTGGGTGGACTTGTCTTGCTCCAATGCTGGCTTGGCTGATGGGCTTAATATGATTTGATCAATAAACAGTTTCCTTCAGCCTCCTTTTAAACTTTGCTAAATGGCCCAGTCAGCAAATTCTGAGTGCTGTTTACTGTGCTCTGCCTTCCCTGCTCCCCTAGTGGCTGCAGTCAGAACTGATTAGATTTTTAAAAATCCATTCCATGAATACAGCATGACATCTGCTTCAGCAGCTCTCCAGCTTACTTGGACCCCTGGAATTTTGTCCCCCCCAGTCCCCACCCCCATTGGCAGCCCTGTTTGCCCAAGATCATTTAGGGCAGGGGTGTTGAACTCATTTGTTATGAGGGTTGGATCTAACATAAATGAGACCTTGTCAGGCCAGGCCATGTGTGTCATAAAATGTAATGCCAGGTATAAACTTTATAAAGGACACAAGACAAATAATTTTTTAAATAACTTAAAGATTTTTTTAAAACTTAAAAACAAACATGCTTAGAACTTATGATTTCAAAGTTGTTTTCTTTATATCTCTCCTGCATGATCCAGGAAGCTGGGCAAAGGAAGCTCTGGCTCTTTCCTTCTGACCCCAGGGGACTAGAAGGGGGAGGCACCTCAGCCAATAGAAGGAAGAGAAGCTTGGCTCAGTAGCCCTGCTATGCAATTGAGAAAGCCTGGCAAAGCAGGCTCTCACTTCCCCCCTTCCTTCCCAATGGAGGAGCCTCAGCCAGTGGAGAAAATAGATGCTTTGCTCTTCCTGTGCAGAAGGAAAAAGAGAGAGGGAGAAGGAAGGAGATGACAGCCAGTTGCTCAGGGGCTTGATAGGAGCCTTCCAGGGGCATTATTTGGCCACATGTTTTACACCCCTGGTTTAGAGTTTTAAAGGTAACAACAAGCTCCATAAGTGTTGTGTGTGGAATTTGCTTCCCCCTCCTATTGCATGTCATACTCAGAGTGAAGGCTCTCTGATTTATCGCAATGAACCACAAATGGTTTTGATATCCAAACTGCAGTTTGTTTCTGAACTGGAAACGGTTTAGAGTTAGTAGGCTTTTTCATATTTCTAAATCACGGTTTAGAGTTAGTAGGCTTTTTCATATTTTTGTGCCCATTCTGTGTTGGCATTTCCCCCTTTCCATGTGTGTTTTGGTCCCTCTAGCGGTTGCTTAAGTACTTCATTGCTGTACCTCTAGTTTATTTCTGCACATTTTCTAATTTTCTAATTTTTATTGATTTTAACTACAAAAAGAATAGATACATAGCATAGATACATTAAAAAGGGGAAGGGATGTATACAGAGTGGGAAAAACAGAAACAAAGAAAAATGCAAATATACCAGTTACAATTCTATCTCCAAATAAAATACCCAATTCTTTCTACCTGCAAGTATGAGATTCTCCCCATATATTTTACCAGCGTTATCTTTCATTATAGATTTTTTACTAAACTATTACTTGAAATGCAAGTCTAAACAATTCTTCATCAACACATATAAGTATAAAAGAGTCAGAGCAATCTCAACACAGAACTGGCTGGCTAAGCTTAACCATATTGAAAGCACAGACTAACTTGTAAGCTTAACAATATCATCATTAAAATAAGCATATGAAACCAATATCTTTATCCTTAACAAGCTAAAAATAAAGCATAGTAGTTTATCTATCTCAGTATAGACAGTTTCTCCAAACAAACATACTAAGAGCAGATAAACCAGATTACAAAATAATTGTGCTGTCATACTAAGAGCAGATTTACCAAATTATAAAATAATTGTGCTGTCTGCCTTCTTAACAATTGACCCAAATTAACTATTTTTTTATATAACATTTTTTATAAAACTTTTCCATCCTTAAAATCTCACCCTTTTAAAATCACATATCAGTTCTTATTAAAAATTCCATATGTAATTACCCACAGAGGGAACAACAGTTCAAAAATCCTTCTTCCTAAAAAATTTCTGCATCCTAATTTTTGCTGCTCAACTCAACCATATTAAAAATGCAGAGTAGGTTATTAGTGTAACAATATTGTCATTAAAATGAGCATATCTTTATCTATTAAAAACAAATCTGCCAAATTACAAAATAGTTATGTTGTTTGCCTTCTTAAAAGTTAATCTAAGTTAACTATTTTTGCATAAAATTCTTTTCAAAAATTTTCAGTCCTTTAGCTTTGATATCCATATTACTCTAGAAGAAACAACTTAATATAACCCAAAAATCTCACTTAGCCTTTTAAAATCACATATCAGTTCTTATTGAGAGTTCCATATCCAACTATCCATGGAGAGAGAGAGACAATTCAAAAACCCTTCTTCCTGAAAAATTTCCACATCTTGGTTTTTTGGTTGAGTTGCACCTTCTCTCTCCTTAATGCAGTCATCCTTCTTGGTAAAGTAGGAAGAATTCCATGCCATTTGTTCCTCTTGACAAAACTTCAAGCAGTCTCGATTTCCAGTCTTTTTCTTTAACTGCACCATAAGGTTCCATTTTGGTTTTCTTTTATTCTTTTCCCAGCGGATCACTCTCCCTTTCCAATTCCACAGACGTCACCAAGATCTCTTTAACACTCTGCTCATGTAGATTTGAAATTTCATTAGCTTTCAGCACAAAAGGTCCCATTTGTTTCTTAATCAACTCTGTTAATGAACCAAGATCCTGCTTCAGAGAATTTATGCTACTTAAAATAATAAAACATTTTTAATAAAACATTTTAATAAAACATTTCGCTTGGCAATGCCATTTTTCTCTGTCAACAAACTCAGTCTATTAATCCAAGTTGAAATCCAGTTAGACCGCCTTTCCAAATCTCCTCCAGCTGTGATTTTGAATGTTACCATTCCAACTGCAATCAGACGACAAAAAGAAATCTCTCTAGAATGTATCTCGTTTTTGTTCAGACCGTATTGCTGCCAGATAATAGCCTCTTTAACACATATTCAATTATAGTCTGGGTCGATTTAGGTATCAGTCTAATTCAGATTATTTCCAATGCTTAAAGATGTTCTTTAACTTTTCGAAGCCTCATTCACAGGGAAAGTGAGGACAAAATTGACCTCTTTCCCTTCCTTTGAACTGAGCCACTTGTTGTTATGTAGAATGACCCATTAGCCAGTGGTATTGAAAGCACCCTAACTTGTCAAGTAGAATTGCCATACTTGAGGTAGAGAAGCGATACATCAGAAACTTATTGAAAGAAAAGAAAGCAAGCGGTCGGGCGTTCACCTCTTCCTGCTGTGAGAGCTATCATGGCGGGGGAGCTTCGGGGCATACAAGAAGAACAGAAACAGCTGCCAGTGTACCCCTGGCTTCTTGTCAAAGTCCCATGCTGAAAGAAAAGCCCTTCAGGGTCTCCTTGAGGGTGTCACGTTGGTGGTACCCCTCCACCCGCCTGATTCAGAGGGGCCACAGAAGAGACGATCTGCGGACCCACGCTGAGCTCAAGGTGACATAACCCAGAAGCTCTTATTTCTGCACACTTTCAAATGCTCAGGGATAAACTGCTTTTACAGAGATGTAATATTAAAGTGACCATTAGAGGGAGCAAAACATGTGCTGAAAAAAACAAACAAAAAGCCCAATGCAATAGGGACACAGAAGAGATGAAATAACATGTGCTGAAAAGCCCTTTATAAGCAAGAAGCAATACACAATTTCTTAAAGATCAGAATTTATAATGTCACAACAATCTGAAATTTATAACAAAGAAATCTTCAAAATTAATTGATAGAAAATATTTTTTACAATACAGCCAGCCACCTCTCTCTTCAATTAGCATAAAAGGGCTGCCAGCTCTTGGGAAATTCCTGGAGATTTGGAGGTAGAATCTGGGAGGGTGGAGTTAGGGGAGGGGTGGAGCTCAGCAGGGACATAATGTCATAGAGTTTACACTCCAAAGCCACCATTTTCTTCAGGAGAAACTGACCTCTGTAGACTAAAGATCAGTTATAATTCTATGAGATCTCTATGCCCCTCTTGGAGACTGGCAACCATATAGCTTAGTATGGCAAAACAAGAAATAAATATATTTCCACACAAAAACTCCAGTGAAATTGTGCAGCTTATTTTTGTACTCAAGAGTAATGCGCTTAAAATATATGGCTCAAGATCAGGTACCCAACAAATCCAGTACCCAAACAAAAATCAAGGGATAAAGATTTTCTAATCAAGGGCTTTCAGGTTGTATCCAGTGTAAAATGTTATTGAGCTGCAATTTTGTTTGTTAAGCAAGAAGCTTTGTGGGTGACAGTGGCCCTGCACTGTTTACAGGCCACATTGTACTGGACACCACCATATATTGCCAAAGGCATATATTCCTCTTGCTGTATATACTGCTTACACAATTCAAATTACTTGAGGCAATAATATGAGTGTGTTAAAAGTCAAACAAAAATAGCAGCACAAGAGAAAAGCAAGCAGGATGGCAGAAATTACTTGAGGGGAAAGGTGTGGTTGTATGTTCAAGTTTTATCTGATTGCTAGATGCTGAATGATAATATTTTCAAGGCTTCTGTCAGGGGACAATGTTAACACAAAAGAAAAACCCTCTCAGATATAAACCTTTTTTAAGCTTAGTGCTTCTAACAAGTAACTTCTTTTCCAACTTCTATAACTGATTCCTCAGTAGTATTGTTATTTGAAACTAGACATGAAAACAGCAATACCAAGATTCTTTTAGTGGGCGCAAAATAAAGCAAGCTGATCAACATTGCAATTGAAAGTAACTGGCTACTGACTACATACAACCAAGGATTATATTGGGGGAGATACAATGACTTGCAGGGGACATCTCATTTTCCCCTCCCCCACTATTTCCTTTTTCCTTTCCCTGAAAGCCCCCATAGCCTTTCACCTTTTCCTGCTCCCTTCTCTCTTTCCCAGCCACCACCAACCCACCTGTATCTGCCACCCTGTCTTTAGATTCCCCTCCTTCCTCCATTTGGTAACCTCTCCCCAGTTGTACAGCAGGAAACCTGAAAGAGCTTTTAAGGGGTGCTTGTGTAGCAGTAGAATAACGAGGCCACACACTTACTGATTGAAAATGAGGTACTTTGCTATTTGGCACCAATAGCAAGGTTCATTTGAGCAGCAAAGCTCCCAAAAATAATGCACCCCTGCTCACTTCTCAAACCATCCGTTTTAAGCAAAGCAGGCCTGCGGGCTGGCCCTCATAGTTATCAGATTCACTTCCCCCCTCCCCTTTCTCCCTGGTAGTTTTCCAGTGTGTCTGCTTATCTATCAACAAGGAGTTTCCTTATAGAAGCGTGTCTGCCATCAATACACATCTGTGACTCACACCCATTTGGGCTGTCTGGTTTCTTATCACATTGCAACTTCAACATTACATCAGATGCCCTTTTTGCTTTTTAAACACAAGAGCATATTTTCATTTATTATTTTATAGAGTTATTCATTAATTATTCAGGGGTCTCCCCTTCACTTGGTTTCCCCTTGTATCCCTTTTCCACACTATTTCCTCTTTTTCAACTCCTGGCAGTGCCTCCTGGCAGTGTCTTTCTGTCCTTCACACCACCAACCAACATACCTTTTATCTGCCCCTCTATCTTTAGTCATGTTTATTATTTATTTACTTCATTTATATCCCACTTTTCTCCACAATGCAGACCCAAAGAAGAATACATCCTTTTCCTCTCCTCCCTTTTATCCTCACTACAACCCTGTGAGGTAAGGTGAGCTGCAAGCGTGTGAGTGGCCCAAAGTCACCCCAGTGAGCTTTCACGGCAGTGGGGGGATTTGAATGTGGCTTCCTAGTCTGAAGCTCAAACCACTACACCACACCAGCTTTCATGGGGAGAAGGGCTGCTATTAAAAAGCAGCAAGTAGCTAGACCTAGGTATGTTGAGTTGCATGGTAGCAAGTCACCCAGTGGTTGCCACCAGGGCTGGCTACAATAAGTCCTCTCTCAAAGGCCAAAACAGCTGTGAAAAAGGCCCTGCCCTCTGGCCTTTTAATGGCAGAAAGCAAGTTTTTTTTCTGAGGGTGGCAATACCATTGTGGTCGCCCAGCAACAGTCACTGAGGGCATCTGCTTCTTAATGCTACAGGTGCTCTTTCAATAATTTTGGCAGGTTTTAACTCTCCAATTTTCATTTTTGTAGATTTCACATTTTTCTGCAAATCTAGGGCTTTCCCCAGATTTGTAGAAAAATATCTTTTGTCTGCCCATGGCCCCACTTTCTGTACCTAAGTATCCACAGCTGCGACCAAAGAGAAGAATTAGATATATTGATGCCATGGTTCTCCAAGGTAAACTGCAGTAGTTCAAATCAAAATGACAAATCCAATATGATTTGCCCACTCATTATTCATTAATGTTATTTATGCTGGAATTTGGAAACAGGGAAAGACTACGTCCCCAAAATATTTACATTCCTTCTTTTTACGAGTGGTACACTAGGGTTAAGAATAACCCTCACAATCCAGGGTACAATTATATGTGTTTACCTTCCATTGAAATCAGTGCAACTTTGGCAGACCTGAGCTGGGTCCACACCGCTGGCTCAGGATAGCAACAAGCTGCCCCAGAAGTGAGCTGGCAGAAATAGGAGCACCTGGAAGCATCCAGACAGTGTGTGGTCCAAAACAGGGACAGGCTGTGTGCACCCTGGAGGAGGATCCAGAGCACTCATGCACCAGTCTGCTGCTCCCAGGGCACTTTCCCAGCCACCCAGACAGCTGGGGAGGCACCTCGGAGCCATCCCAGAAATTAGGTACCACTTTGGAAGTAGCACCTTTCTGAGGCGGTGTCCCATCAGGCCAGAATGGGATGAGTACAGGATGGGGACAGCAGGCAGATGTGCATGTTTGGATCCACTTTTTAGATCCACTTACCTGCTGTCCCCATCTGTAAACTGCCCATCTGTAACCAGCCATGATGTCTTAATTGTTGTCAATATATGTTCTAACAAAAACTAACAGGATAGATTCTTTAGTTTTATCAGACTATAAGTATCAGAAGCAATGTAATTATCTAGAAATTGTCACAACCCTCTGGCAACATAAACCTTGATTCTGCAGTATCAACAGACAGCTAACCGAGCATGGATATCTGGCCATCCTGAATGCACCTCCCAAGATGCTTCTATCCTAATCCAAAGGGCTTGGACAAGCATCACAACATGGAAAGGAATACATCATGATATGCACTTGCATCACTGATGCACACAGATTGTTTATCCACAGAAAATTCAGCTCTTGCTTGCAGAATTAGTGGGAAGGCTTCTTAATGATTGTACTATTGTTTGTAGCTCTGATCTCAGTTTAGTTCTTCCAAGAACTGGGAAGATACAAATGAGCTCCAATGGACTTCGAAGAATCAAGTTAATTCTTCTTTGTGTTGTTCCTTGCCAGAAGGGATAATATTGTTAATAGAGCTTGCAGTAAGAGCATTATGGCACAGTAAGACATTGTGAGTATTATTCTCTTCTATAATTTGCTTTGCAAGGGGATTTCTTCTGAAAAAGGGTGAGCAGAAATCTTCTCTTGTTTTAAGCTGCACAACACTCAGTGGTAATAAGGCAGCTATTATGGAAACAATAATGGCTCCTTTATAAACAAGCATACACACACACTACAGTATTTGCAACAGAATATTAAAAGAAGAAAATAGCAATTATTCTTCATCATAATGTCTTATGTGGGAAATAGTAAGCTGCCAGAGTACCCAGTCCTCAGGCAAAAACTGAGGGCAAAGAAAGACACTTTCCTGATCATCACATTAGGCCTGTGTGATGGTTCTTGCAAATATCACAAAAAACTACCCAGAGTTAACCCTGATTGCTTTGAATGTAACAAAAACAATGATAAACAGAGGAATGGGGCTGGTCCCTCATGGAACACTTCCCTCAAGCATTATAGGTATATTTACTGTATATCCTATAGGGCTGCCAATTCCAGGTTGGGAAATTCCTGGAGATTTGATGGTGAAGCCTGGAGAGGGCAGGGTTTGGGGAGCAGAAGAACCTCAGTGGGATACAGTGCCATAGAGTCCACCTATCAAAGCAGTTGTTTTCTCCGGGAGATGAAATGTGAATCTGGGACATCACCAGGTCCCACCAGGAGGTTGGCAATACTACTACTAAAACATTTAGTGTAAAGTCTCTGTAAGCAGCAGCTGTGACTGTTCATCATGTACAAAAATCAGATCAGTTTTAAAAGTATCATGTGATCCAGCTTTTGTGTTCACTCAGTTTCAGTTTTTAAAAATATTTCTACCTTGCTTGCTTAACCCACAGTGTTTTCAAGGCAACTTACAAAAAGTATTTAAAACTGTAATATAAACTCTTATTAAAATATTTACATCTCAATTTCCTTGTGTCTCAAGATGAGATCATAAACAATATAAAATAAGATATCCAGAGAAGTGTTTTTCTTCTCCTGATCCACTTTCTGAGGGAACTTTACTTTCATTTCCTGATAATAAAAGAAGAGTGACGCGGAGTTCCTACCTGAGGGTAAATTTTTATGGCACATAGAGTTTAAGGTAATAGTAACAAACCAATAGAAAGTATCCTCAGAGAAAATTATAAATATCCATTCAAGCAAATGGCAAAGATTGCAAACATAACCCCATTGCCATTATAATATAAAGCATAAGTTTAAAAAAACATTTCAATATATTTAAAAATCTGTATGTCTCAGTTTCTTTGCTGTTTGTTTATTTTGTTTGTAATCTACAGTCATCAAAGAAATTATGCATTCAAATGCAAGAAGATTCAAATGCTATGGGATGATATTTAAGACTGCACCTATTATTGAACCAGGCAGAGGCTTTTGGTGATGCTGATCCTCATTTTGCTTTTCCTTATTTCCCCCAAGTGAGAAAATTGCAGAAGTTAACCTGTCTGAGAAATGTACCTTGAAGGTTACAGCTTTATCTGACAATTTATTATTTTTTTTCAAATTATGTGATCTATTTTTAAAATTCAAGTATTTAAAATTACCTTACACAGGGGTATGATTGTTACTTGGGAATAACACAAAGAACTGAACAATGCTAAGCAGAGTTAAACCCTTCTAAACTCATTAAAGTCAATGGGTTTAGAAGGGTATAACTGTTAGAGATTTGCTGCCGATAAGCTACTGAAGGCTAACGCCTGCTTCTGCAGGTGCAATTTATACACTCCTGTACATTGGGAAACAAAGAGAGCAATCCTAAGCATGTCTATTATAATTCTACCCAGGTCTATGTAGTGGAACTTATTCCTAGGACAGTGTAGTTAGGATTGCACAGAAATTCACTGACTCCATCGCCTTCTGTTCCAGAAAAGAAGCTGTGAAAAAGTAAAAAGGCCTATTTTACCTCAAATGTATTTCTTCTTGCTTAGGCCACTTCCACACAAGTTATCTGTTCCAGATTCAATGTTGTAAGGGAGTGGTTATTTTACTGCTTCCCCCCAGCTCTGGGTGGGAAATACCTGGAGATTTGGGGAGTGGCAGGATTGGGGGTGGGGGAGACCTCAGCATGGTTCAATGCCATACAGTCCACCCTCCCATGTAAGTCATTTGCTCCAGGGGAACTGATCTCTGTCATCTGGAGATCAACTGTAAAAGCTGGAGATCTCCAGGCCCCACCTGGAGGCTGACAATCCAACTTGCATTCATATATCTCTTGGGGTTTCCCCAGTTTTTCTCTAATCTCTAGTTCCTTATATTGTTAAGATAAAGGGGAAAATACATATTTCCACAATAACCGAGGCTAAAGATTTTTTTAAATGAAATTTGTGAATTGAGAGAAATGGATATACATATTGGTATAATGTTATAATGATAACAATATGCAGTTGGCTCCAGTAGCCTGGGGGTGGGAAGACAGCCCCATTACTGAGAAACTGGGGTAAGGACCCTGTGGAAGTCCCATTGCCACAACCAGCAGCAGTAAGGCACACAGGCCTATGCCCCTGTGAAACTCACCTTAACATATGAAGCTGCCTTATACTGAATCAGACCCTCGGTCCATCAAAGTCAGTATTGTCTACACAGACTGGAAGTGGCTCTCCAGGGTCTCAAACTGAGGTTTTTCACACCTATTTGCCTGGACCCTTTTAGTTGGAGATGCCGGGGATTGAACCTGGGACCTTCTGCTTACCAAGCAGATGCTTTACCACTGACCCACCGTCCCTCCCCAAATGTTTTGACCTTAAGCTCTCAAGGGCAACAGACAGCTTCACTGCATGCAATTATGATTCTGTTCCTTCCAATTATTACAGGATTTTGCTCTTCTGAAAGCTCATTTTGATTGAATGAACCACTTTGCTTGCTGCATTTTTGCCCAGCATAATGGCAGAAAGTGCCATCAAATCACAGCCAACTTATGGTGACCCCATGGGGTTTTCAAGGCAAGAGACATTCAGAGGTGATTTGCCATTGCTTGTCTCTCTGTAGTAGCCCTGGTATTCTGTGATGGTCTCCCACCCAAAGACTATCCAAGGCCAGCCCGGCTTAGCTTCTGAGCTCTGATGAGATTGAGCCAACCTATTCAGGTCAGGGCTTTGCTTCCCATACGGCTACCACCATGTACCATGCCTTTTCTGAGATGTTAAATTAGGGTGCTTTACTGGTATGTATATTGTTCAGTATACACACTGGCAAAGCATTCTAATTTAACATTTCAGAAAAGACATGGTATCAACTTTTGCACAATGCCATCCTAAGCAGAATCGTACCTTTCGAAGCCCACTGACTTCATGGGGCTTCAAAGGATATAACTCTGTTTAGAATTGCACTATCATTCTTTTAAAAGCAAACTGCTAAAAATACCCTGCAAGCATTGCTGTGGGAAAGCACCAATTAGCATCACTACAAAAAGATTTTGCATGGTAATATGTACCAGCTGCAGCTAAGGTATAAAACAGTCTCTCACACCTAGTCAAATACAAGGCTTTTCAACACCTTCCCCAGCAATTGGCTAACCAGTCACTTCTTTCCACTAGCCTTTGAGCCAGACAAAACTGTCTATGGAAAGCTGGAAATGTCTCTTATTAGCCCTTTGAGACAGAGATGATATCCATTTTTTAAAAAATGAAGCATTTCTTTTGAAACCACTCAAGCAAGAAAATACTCAATGGTTTGTTACTGTCCCTGAAAGATAAATTTATTTGCTGAACAAACTGGATTTCAAATTCAAAATGCTTTCTTAAGATTCCATGCTTTTTTGTTTGCGCAAATGATTTGCACTTACAGTGGACAGAAAAGCAGCTTCCAAATAGTGGGCTAGGAACAAGGTTACCAATTTATTGAAGAAAAACTATGATGGCAGTGGGCAGGGCTTTTTTTTATAGTAGGAATGCACAGGAATGAAGTTCCAGCTGGCTTGGTGTCAAGAGGTGTGTCCTAATGTGCAAATGAAGTCCTGGGCTTTTTCTACAGAAAGCTCTGTGCAAAACAATGGTGATGTCATGTGGTGTGGTCCAACATGCAAATGAGTTCCTGCTGGGCTTTTTCTGCAGTGGGGGATTTTTTACTTTCAAAGACAACTTTTCCTCCCATCAGGAAAGTACTTATTGCAGCCAGTTCCAGCTTTGGGGCAGGGAGGAAAGCTAGACAAGATGCCTCTCTGTCCCCTTCTTCTAAGCCCAGTGCCCCCTCATGCACACATAACACCTCCTTTGAAAGGAGAGAGCATCTACACAATTTATTTCTTTAGGATATTTCTATGCTGCCTCTTCAGAGTCCTGCTTGTGACAGTTTGCAATTGAAACTACATCATAATATAAAAAATGATTCATTAAATACCAGCTACTGGACATAAACAGCGTTAAAACAATCCATAAAGCAGAAGCAGAGCATTTGAAAAGCTGGTGGAATTTTTTTAAAAAGCCTAATTAAAAGCCAAGGTAAAAATATGTGTTTTTTGACCTGATGCCTAAAAGAAAGTAAAGGAGATAGGTACCAGGTGAGTCTCAAGGTAAAGGTCCAGAGGCTAGGTCCCACCATAGAAAATAGCCGCTATCTATCTCAGCTTTGAAGGCAAGTGCACAGAGAGGCAGATCTTAACTGGTGGCCTGGATACTTTGGGAGGGCAGTATGTTTTATAACTCCTTCAGATTCCATTGGTGCTGGTAAGGCTAAAAAGAGCACGAAAGAAACGCACACCATTCCTCTTTATAGAAAATGGGAGTTTGCCCTAATGCTCCTGTGATACTGCATTGGCCTCTAGGGTGCTCTCCCACTCGTGAGTGGATAGGTTGCTCATGTGTAGTTAGAAAAAGATGCTCTATTTCTGACAGACTCTAGTCTTTGTGATTCAGGGGCCTTGGCAAAACTTGAGGATTGGAACCAAGAATTACTCAGGCAGCAAGGGGAGGATAATTGGCTGTAGGGCAATGCCCCCCTCGGGCTGAATAGAGACCTAGGATACTTATGTCACAACAGAAGCTAATTTTTTGCCCCAAAACATCTCCCCTCTGCTCTATGCACAGTGTACCTCTGCATCCTTTCTGAGTTCCTTCTTTGCAACACTCCTCCCATCTTCTGACTGGGACATAAAGCCTCAGAGATCTCCATTCAAACTCGTATCTAATGAAAGGAGCTTTGACTCCCCAAAGTTTACACCTCTCAAAATCTTATTAGTCTCTGGTGCTACTAGACTTGAATCTAGCATTGCTTTCTATAGGATCTCTCACACAAATAATTTTAATAGATCTCTTTTTACTATTTACTGCTTCTCTCTCCCTCTTTCTGTACTATATCCTCTCCTCAGGGCCAGCCCAAAAGCGCGTGGTGCCTCAGGCAGACTTACTGCCCGCATGCCCCCAGGCCGACCCCATCCTGTTTTTTCTGCAGCACCACAACGCAGCCCTGCACTCCATTCCCCCCCCCCAGGGCCTACGTGCCACCGCCCCGCCATGTGCTCAGCGTAGTGACGCCAGCCTTGTGCTTACCAGCTTTGCCTGGCATCGCAAGAAACCCTTCTGTTAATATCAAGCAGGAAAAGGCTTTGCTCTCACCCCTCCCTTCCGGAACAGGGAGGGAGGGGGGAGCGAAGCCTTTTCCTGCTTGATACCAAAGCTGGTAAGCAGGAGGCTGGCATCTGAGTGCCCCAAGGGCGGGGGGGGGGAGGTGGCCCACCCACCCCCGCTGCCTAATTGCACCTGGGCAATTAGGCATTTGTCTTAGGTATGGGGGGGGGCCAATTCAGCGCCTCCCTGCCCAGCACCCTAGGCAAATGTCTAATTTGCCTAGTGGGTGAGCCAGCTCTGCCTCTCCCCTCTTCTCTCATAAAGTTCCCAGCAATTCCTACAGCTACACTTTGTCACTTCCAGTAAATATGCAACGCTGCATTTAAAAAAAAAAATTCTCCTACCACTGCTCCTAGGCACAACATTAAGTATTTCTTTCATCAGGAAATGGGAAACAACTCTAGAGGCCTCTGGAGTTACCTGCTGGCCTCTGGAGTAGGGTTGCCAGGTCCCTTCTGAAAACTGGTGAGGGATTTTTTTTTGAGGGGGGGGCTACTTTAACGAGCAGGAGACCAAGACTATGTCACCAGCAATGTGGTAATGTCACTTCCAGCATGTACCAGAAGTGTTCTAGCATTTGGGCATAAAACTCTATGTCAGAGGTGTTAAATCAGCCCACCCAGGGCTTTATTCCATCCTGTGGCTCTCTTCTCTGTCTCCCCCCACCCCCCAGCCCACTCCCCTGTCTGTGCTTACTTTACACCTTTCAGAGCTCAAGCTCCAGCTGCCCTGAGCACAGGAAGCAGAGGCTGGGGCTGCCAAGCTTCCCAGCTCCTCTTCACTGGCAGAAGCTTCTCTGGGTTACTTTGAAATACACTGCAACACAGAAAAAGTTGCAGAGAAAATGTGGAAAATCCATTCTACATTTTCTTTGCAACTTTTTATGTGTTGCGATGTATTTCAAATGTGTTTTAATTATAAAATAGTTCCTTTTACAGAAGAATATTAATTTTAACACACACCCCTTCTAATGTGGGACTCCAATGCAGAACAAGTGCTGAAGAGGACAATCAAAATTATTATCTCAAACCACACTGTTAAAAAAAAACCCTGAGACCCTGCAACGCTGAGTAGACTGGGGTTTGGGTGGGGCTGGGGGGGGAAGAAGCTTGCAATGCCCAGCCATTTCATATTTTCCTAGGCTCAGAGTATTTTATACTTCTTTAGTTTATATTTTTAGTTTCTGCTGTAATCCTTGATGTTTTATTTTTAAAAATTGCACTGCCAAATCCCATTATCCCCTCCCCCTTTTAGGCAGCCATCTATTAAGGGCAGGAAGAACGTTTGGGAGGTGTCAGATATCAAAGACTATTAAATAAACAAAATATTACAGGGGTGTTACTGCTTTAATCATGTTTGTATTTTAAGTTTAAAAAATAATATCTTCAATTGTGTTTGTCTGTGTTCTTTGTGTAGTTTATATCTCCACTATACGGCATTATATTTTATGACACGCATAGCCTGGCCCGACAAAGTCCCATTGATGTCAGATCCATCCATCATAACAATGAGTTTGACACCCCTGATATATGGTAAAAACGGCTTCTATCATAGTTTTTGACCAAACACCAAAGCATTGCCTGGATGTTGCTGATGTGATGATGTCACTTCCGTTACATGCTGGAAGTGATGTCACAATGTTGCCTGCGATGTAGCCTCAGCCTTCTTCCTGCTCCTGGTAAACCTCCAGAGGGGATTTGCCTAATCTGGAGTGATCTCTTGTTTCCCAAAACAAATGAGAGAGTGCCCAAAACAATGTAATTATGCTTCATAGTTGCTAGACACTCCTCAATCTAGACAACAGGAATTTACCTCAGAAGCCTCTGTGATAATGCAATATCTGATCCCCTGGTGGGATGAATACCCAGCTGTGAAGAGAAGAGGTTATTACAGCAAGTGCAATAACCACAACCCTGTGACAGGAGCTACTTCAAAGTTTGAGCTACAGAGCTCCAGATAAACATTTTTTCTCTCCCTTTGTACTTCAGTCAATTCCATCTTGCTCCATACACAGTATTCTGACCTACTGTTTGACTCTCTGAACTGAAGTTAATGGGACATAAAATTGTTTTCTCTAAAGTTCTGATGTTACTGCTGTGGAACATTGTTACCTTTTCATATTCTGAATATTTTGCAAGAGAAGAGGGACTCCCTTAGCTCAGAAGCACTTTGGCTTTAGCTTTGGAACATGACTATTTCAAATTATATATAAATTGTCACTTAAAAAAAATATTCTAAAGTTGATAAAGCATTAATATAGCAAGAATTTATGTAAACAGATTTGTTGATTTCTGGTGTTCTTTTAGTGAATTAATCAGATGATTAAATATCTAGCATTTCACAAATACACAGATTATGAGTTAAGTGTATTTTTACTCATATAATCTATTTTATATCTGATTCTGAAACTGACTCCCATGTGGATCAATCAGCCAGAAAATGGGGCCAGGCTCAGATAGGAGGAATTTTTCTGCAGACTGGGGGACCACTAAGGTTTGCAGAAAAATGTGTTTCCCATCCCAAACTGTGGTGAGTTTAAGTCCCTGCCAAAAAAGGAACAGACAACATAAACCTCCTAAGAGCAGGGAAGTTGGGAGCAGGAGAAGCTGGTTGAATGGAGAGTCCACCGTTGGAACCAGCCCTGGTGCCACTGCCACCCCTTTGTGGGTAGGCAGGCAAGTGGGAGAGAAGTGAGAGCTGCCATACCCCCAGACACTGAGGCTGCTGACACAGACCTGCCATTGCTGCTTCTCTTCTGTGAGTAGGGAAGAAGGAGTTGCCCTGTCTCCCCACCCACCCACTTCTGAGGTGGCAGCAGTGCTGTAGATGCAGGGGAACTACTACTAATCACTCCTTCTGCCATCAAAGCTCCCAACATGAATCCTCCTCTTTCTGCTGAAGGGAGGAAGATGAGGGGTGAGAAGCAGGAGAGGGGGAGCTGCTGCAGTGCTGCAGGCAGGCTAGTGAATTATCTGGTGGGTGAGCAAGGGGAAGGATGGGATTTCCCCTCCTCCTGTTTGCCATTGCCTGCCTTTGTGTAGTGACCCTGGGCATTCTTGTGGTCTCCCATCCAATCCTGCATGGCTTCCAAAATCTGATGAGATCGGGCTAGCTGGGGTCATCCAGGTCAAGGCAAATATGGAGCTACTAGATATGGAGCTACCATGATCAAATTAACAAGAGCCACAGATGAATTGAACAGGCCCAGGTAAACAAGAGGAAGGAGCATAACTTGGCCCCGAAGATGCCATTATCCTCACACTATATATCTGATTCCTCAGTAAAGCTTGCCTTACTTTCTGATGTAACAACTCCCAGATTTTTGCACACACTGAGATAAATAAGCATTTAAGAACTGATCTGATAGTCTAATTTGTTGAAAGATTCACATATGTAAATTAACTCTGCATTGAACTAAACATCACCTAAACTTGGATACATAGTCCTTTGTAAAAATAGTCAATCCATTTCTGATGCATAGAGAATAATACAAGGAAGAGTTTTTAAAAGTATTTTGTAGCTTTAGGGAAACAAATAACGACATACTATTTGCTAGATGATACACTTCATGATTAATGTTTAGATTTAAAATAACTAGCAGGAAAACTAAAGCAAAGTATACCAGAAAAATTGACTGCATATTCATCCCAAGTCAGCACTCAGTAGCATGCAGGTGCCTAGCATTAAAAACTGGCTCTTAATCCTTTTGACAAAGTGCCTTTGGGTATATTCGCTGTGTAATTAGCTATATAAGTCTCATTCAAATCCCTTAAAGCTCAACAATTGATTAAATAGCTGCTAGACTTTATTTACTGTTCTCATTTTTTCCCCTAGGAGCATAAGGTTGGTTAACCTAGTGATAAACTAGAAGGTAAATAATTGGAAATCAAGAAATGAACATCCAGCAAAGACTGTATACAGCATGGACAATGAGCAAAGAAAATTATGTCATACATTATAATATATTAAATTTAAGAAATGTGAAAACATTATCTATGACATTATAAGGCATCAAAGAGCAAAATAGTCATTCTCTTCCTCATCCCAGTCAATGCGTGACTGATGAGCAAAACTGATGAGCAAAAGAGACACCAGGACTCTTCCGCATTCTCATTTTCTTTGCTTGTGTGTCTTTGAGCTTCAGATTTTCTTAACTTTTCCATGCATGTTTTGCTCCCTGTAGTGGTCAATTCTATATTACATCAATGCATGTCTAGCATAAATACCTGCAGATGTAATATAAAATTGACCACTAGAGGGAGTAAAACACAAGAGGAAAAGGAGGGGAAAGCAATAGGAATACACAAGCAAGGAAAATGAGAATGTGGAAAAGCCCACAATCTCCTGCTCCTGAAAAGTGGCTCTGTATCTGCTTCCCATAAGCCAGCATGACAGATGATGCACCATCACTGGGGGAAAAGACCAAAATGTTGTCTAGGAGGGCTGGTTAGGATGCTCAAAGAAGATACTGTCAATCAACTGTTTCTATTTCGTTATGTTCCTGCTGGACTATGGACTGGACTAACAAACTAATTCTAAGTTCTGCTTTGTTCTTGGCAGAGCTAGCAGAGGCAGAACCAGAAGTAGTGCCCATGAGGCCAAGGCACAGGTATGAGATGAGGGAAGCTCCACTTTCTGCCTCAGCTGAAGGACTGCTTATTCAAGCAGTCCTAACTTGTCCTTAGCCCAAGTTTTACACAAACTAGAATATTTAGTTAAAGGGTTTCCTGTAAATGGCAAAACATGTGGACAGCTGTGCTTCACTGCTATTATTTTAACTGCCTGAAGGGAATGAAATGATGCATAGGATTGGACCATTAGCCTCATTCTGATGTCTAGCTATATGGAGCTTAACCTAAAGTAACACATTTATTTACAGAATCACCTATTTCTCAATCTGTGTTTTACTATAATGCACAGCTGCCATTTTTATGGTTATTCTTATCGCTAGCAGCACAAAGAAGCAGTAATAAATTGGAAAGCAGAGCAAAATATACAACTGATGTACTAGGGCTCAATCAGTCCTTGCTTCTGCTACTGGGAGATCCACAGCTCAGCTCCCTGCTGTTCTCAACAGGTCTCCTTTCCCAAAAAAAACTGGTGAGTTGTACATATTGCTGTTTAGGGCCAGCTTGTGACACATCTTAATAGTCAGCAAGGTGACTCTACATATTAAAACACTAAATGAAAGTAAGGGAGGTTACCCCCACTGAGGCTATTGCTCTGAGGCACTAAAGCTTGGTCTGGCTAATTATCAAGGTATGGAAGACATGGCGCATAATTGATGTCAAGCAAAAAGCAGTTGCGGTATTCTGCAGAGATAGTTCATTGGCTGGTTTGTGCTTCTGCGTGCAAATATCAGCCAAGGAACTTGCCTAGCAGATGAGCTGGTATGGCATCACAAAAGTATGAAGGAAAGCTTGCTCATTCTTTCCAGATGCTTTGCCCAGCTGACACTCTCTCACACACACACACAATGAGTAGAGGATAAAAATGTATAGTTCTTGAATATTTTATCCCCATGTGATTTTGGACTACCTGGACAAAGAGAACATACAAGTGAAAGGCTGTAGATTCTATCAGGATATCTGCATTATGCATCTCTTATAATACATATACCTTGTAGTCTAGGAGAAAGGAAACAAAAATGATAAGCTTGCAACTGGTTGAAGAATCTGATAGGATTCTGAATCTGAAAGGATGCATTTTCTGGTGGTACACCAAATTCAGCTACCTCCTAGCCCTACTTAGTTAGTGCCAATGTATACATACTTGAGGCTGTACTTTACTTTGGGGGCATCACTCAAAGATAATGCACAATACACACTAAAATATTCACTAAAATGGTATCACTAAATTAAACCAGTGAATCACTCCATACAGGCAAGGGCTGAATGAACAGCACTGAAGATTATCAAAGGTTTCATTTTGCAGCATAGCATCTGTACTGAAAATGCCTGGAATGACAAAGGTATTTTTGCATTCTGCAGGGTGAAGCCTAGACAGTTATAATTGTACATATGATATGATGGAGAGTTAACAGACTTGACTGAAAATCAGAGTTTTCAATTCTGTATAGCATTTGAAAATCTGCTTCCAACAGTCTCCTTTCATGATCTTACCTGCAGAAGCCCTGGTTGTCATAGGCCATGTTAAAACTATCACCAAATCCAGATTTCTTCTTGGATTTTTTATTGTTGTTGTTGTTTCTGCCCTTAAAACCAAAGTAGGCAGCTTGAATGGTTTCCAGTTCTTCTGTTCTGAGCTGGTACCACAGCTGCATATCTCTGGAAAAGGAGACACCATTTTAAGCATTAGCAGATATGAGATGTGACCTAAATTTTTGTAGTGGTGTGTGCGCTTGTAAAACAGCAGTGTGGAAATCCTGGGTTTTGTCAAATATTCACTTTATTTGCTGGTTAAGTTTCTGTTTCAAGGGGGAGGGGGTCTGTCCCATATGTGTTTTGCTCCCTCCAGTGGTCAATTTGGTATCACACAGTCTTATTTCCAGCCTACCTCCCTACAGATTTAAACTGCAGGTTTTTATGCTGGACATAAATCTGTGTGATATTGGATCAACTACTAGAGGGAGCAAACCACACACAGAACAGGGGAAAAACAAAAAGAAATAGTAAAATGAGAATGCAGAAAAAAACCCTAGTATGGAATGCCTTGCTTCACTTTTCATCTGCTTCCAGCTACCACTTCTGATTATATTTACCCATCAGCAGGGCTTTTTTTGAACAGGAATGCAGTGCCAGCTGGCTTGGTGTCTGAGGGTGTGGCCTAATATGCAAATGAGTTTCTGGCGGGCTTTTTCTACAAAAAAAGCCCTGTGGGAAACAATGGTGGCATCAGAGGGTGTGACCTGATATGAAAATTAGTTCCAGCTGAGCTTTTTCTACACAAAAGCCCTTCACATCAGGTAGGGTTGCCAGCCTCCAGCTGGAGTCTGGAGATCTCCCAGAATTACAACTGGTCTTCAGATTACAGCAATCTGTTCCCCTGAAGAAAATGCCTGCTTTGGGGGTTGGACTGTATGGCATTACACAATTATCTCCCTTCCCCATACCTTGCCCTCCCTAGGCTTCACCCCAAGAATCTCCAGGAAATTTCTCACCTAAAGCTGGTAACCCTACTATTAAAAGATGGTCCACTTGACACAAGAGCGGTTTGTGCAAACACAAGCAACAACCACTTCAGTATAACATTCCTGCACAAAAAGAACATGTGTGTTGACAATAATATTTGGGTGCCTGTGCTAAGAACTGAGACCATAATATTTGGATGCCTGTGCTAAGAAATGAGATGACTGCTGTTATATTGGAAGTGGTTCTGAAACACATAAGAGCTTGTAAAACATTACAGTGGCCAAGGCGGGGGGAGGGGAGGGGAGGGGAAGGAATTGTCATTTGTATCCACAATATGCCATTTCACATTTGGGGAGGAGGACTGGGAAGGGGTAGTTTCAGGACCAATGGTCAACTTTTATATTTAACTTATCTTTCAAATAAGAAAAGCAGTCAATTTCAGGAGCATTCCCTGCTCATCTTCAATATTTATGACCATAATAACAACAGTAATATTACCACCACAGGACAAACCACTCATTTTGAACCCAAGCAGTTTTTCACTTTTGATACTTACTTCCTGTGACCATTATAACAGCATGTACAAATACTGCTGACCAGTTTGGGAGGAGAAAGGATGTGACAAGGACTGATTATGCCCACAGTCTCTAACACTTGAAATCAGTTGATACTTATTGATTTCAGAGAAGGCTAATAAAGCTCCCATGATGTGTAAAGGCAAAAGTACTGCAATTATGTTGATGGTAATATTTTAGCTGAGAAATATAGCTGAACCTTTCTGATCTGCTTGTCTGCGCTGCAGTCACAGCCTTTTTTTCCAAGGCAAAAACATTAAATTCATTTAGTTTCATGACTTTTCTTCAACACAGATGTTCAGTCTATAGAGCTAGAATCTGTTACTATTTTGCATTTCACTACCTGAAGTGGAAAATGCAAATTATGTTCTCCCACTAGAGGCCCTTAACCTGTTTTTGGAATATTTAACATTAGCTACTGCTTAATATAAAGTATTTACTCTTAATAAAACAGAAGTTCTTCTTAAAAGTGAATGGAATAATAAAATGGGGGGGGGGGGGGGAAGACCTGTTGTTGTTCTGTAACATGGTATATAACATCTGAATTTTCTTTTTGGGGATATCTTTGAGTGCCCATTTAAAATATGGAGACCATGCAGCTGCAGAACCAAAGCAGTTGTGCATATCCTAAAATAACTACCCTATAATAAATTCAGGTGGGTAGCCATGTTGATCTGAAGCAGAAGAACAAGTTTGAGTCCAATGACATCTTTAAGACCAATGAAGTTTTTATTCAAGCTATTAGCTTTCTTGTACATGCACATTTCTTCAGATACAATGAAATGGAAATTACCAGTCCATACATATAGCTAGAGGGTGAGAGCAGTAAATTAGCATACAGCATAATGAAGATGCTTAACAGATTCAAGGACCAAACAGGAATAACAAGTATAAATGGTTACCATTTATTTGGGTGTATTATGGGGGGGAACAGTGAAAGAAAGAAATATGTCAAAATCGGAGACTGATGATCAGATGTATCCTTAACAGTGGAATGCTGAGATTAATAATTGTGATCCTGCCATTATGCTCCATCCATCTCCTCTCAAGCATGGAGGTGACCTTACAGCATCTTCTTAATTGAAGTGGGGCTACCAATCAAAATTATATTACATTAGGAATAAGGCCCGTTGTGAAGTAAAATATAATGGGCTCTAGAAAAAGGCTCTGGGCGAGTGCTCCCCACCCTTTCTGTCTTCCCTCCCATCCAAGTGAAGGCATTCATTCCCCCTAAACTCAAGGGGAGCTGATCTCTGCCACCTGGAAAGCAGTTGCAATTCTGAGTGATCTCCAGCCCTCACCTGCAGATTGACAACACTGGTTCCCCAGGAGGAAATTGCACTGTACCTGTCTGAGGTCCCACCCTTCCTCAAACCCCACTCTCTCTAGGCTGCACTCCTAAATCTCCAGGAATTTCCTAACCTGGAGTTGGCAACCCTTTTTCTTTCCCTTTATCTGCCCCTGCAGCCTCTTCATAGGAAAAGGACAGTCTTTCTCCACAGTGTGTGTGGGGAGACCAAAACAGCTTACATTATTCCCCTCTCCCCTGATGCTTACAGCAAGCACCAGGATCGCTCCCTCCGCCCTCCGATCCCAGCGCTTGCTTTAAGCATCAGAGCTGGAGCCAGGCAGACAGGCACGGAGGAAGCACGCTGCACCCTCCACAGCCGGCGCTCGCGAAGCGCTGGGTTTGCGAAGGGGGCGGGTGCTTCCTCCGTGCCTGTCTGCCTGGCTCCAGCTCTGATGCTTAAAGCAAGCGCTGGGATCGGAGGGCAGAGGGAGCGATCCTGGCGCTTGCTGTAAGCGTCAGAGCTGGAGCCAGGCAGACAGCCACGGAGGAAACACGCTGCCCTCTCCACAGCTGGCGCTCGCGAAGCGCTGGGTTTGCGGTGGGGGCAGCGTGGAGTGATCCCAGTGCTTGCTGGAAGAATCTGGAGCCAGGCAGGCAGGCGTGGGGGGAATCAGAGGCGGAGACAGCGGATTGCCCCCACGGAGGAAGGTGCGTCCTATGGTCCGGAGTAATTAGAATAGTAGATTGTAATGTAATGTAATGAATAGTAGAATGTAATGTAATTTGTAATGGTGGGCTGGAATTTCTCTGGTCTGGGGACAAAGGAGATAACCCTGCACAGTAAATCATCCAACTTCAAAGAAGAAGATGCTGTGAGGTTGCCACCATCCTTGAGAGGTGACAAATGGAGCATAATGGTAATGTCTCAGTTAATTACCCTCAGCATTCCACATTAAGAAGGGTACATCTGTCCATCAGTCTCCAATTCTGACATATTTATTTCCTTCACTATGTTTCTCCCCTGGAATTAACCCCAAACAAACGGTAACCATATAAACTAAGCTTCTTATTCTTGTTTGTTCCTTAAATCTGTTAAATACCTTTATTATTCTGTATTCTATTGCTCACTCTCTACTTATATTATGGACTGGGAATTTCCATTTCACTGTATCTGAAGAAGTGTGTGTGCCCATGAAAGCTTATACCTTGGATCTTAAAGGCACCACTGGACTTGAACTTTGTTCTTACCCTATAATAAGTGATCTTGAGATAACATGCACTCTTGAAAATCTCTTCACAGTGTGTCATTCTCATTTCCTGGGCCAGATGTCCCCTATTTTCAAATAAATGTACAGTAAAAGAGAAAGGGGGGGGAGTCAACAATCTGCCTGTCATAGGGCTTGTACACCAATGTCACCTGAAAACCTTTGGTTATCTTAAATGACCTTTCCTATCAGACACGTGACCTACCTTTGAGCTCTTCTTCTCTCACTTTTCTTAACACATTTGATAAGACAACAGGTTAAAAATGCCACAGACATCAACAGAATAATAGCACCGCTGACAACGGAGGCAATCACTGCAACTTTAAATCCAAAGGTTTCAAATTTGGATATTGCTGGAACAAAGCAAACACACATACAGATTGACATCCACGCTGAAATGTACCTGCTGCCAATAATAATGGTTATAATAATGAACTAGGAAACCTTTGACTTAAGTAGATGCTGGCTGATATTGTTTTGACTCCATGTCATTCCAGAGACATCTAAAAGTAGACTATTTTAAAGTATCCTGTTTAAAAATTAGCAATAAAACCTTTACAAGGAACTTGGCATCACAATTAATACAGCTCTACGCAGACAAGAACAAGGAAAGACAACCATCTCAGGATGTTAGGATTGCTGAGTGGTGAACCACCAAACCAAACACAGCTTATTTGCTGTGTGTTGCACTTTGCTAAGTGCTCAACAACTTTCCTGTTCATCTTGATGTCCTTGTTTATAGGCAGGGAAAACTAAAAGAATAAAAAGCCCTTTTGTGGAGAACCATAAAGAGTTAGAAGACTGTGTTCAGTTTTGCAGCAACTGCATTTTTTAGACCTAAGGTACAAACCAATAACCTCAAAGCACTACATTTAACAAGAAAAAGAAAGAAAGAATGCATTCTGGAATGCTAGATGAGTTAATGGTTGGATGGCTCTGCAAGTTAATACCCTACCTGGCAGGCAATATTTAATGGGTTTCTGTTTACATTTCAAATACCCAGTATCAGGGTCAGTCTTTCCACTATGTCATGCTATGCAGTACTCCCTGCAGCTGAATTTGCAGCAGGAGATGCAAAGCGTTTTCTTTGTTGAGTGCCTTTTTTGGTGACATGCTGATGCTGCTTAGGAACAGTATGGAAGAAAAAGGATGGGTGAAGAGCAAAATAATCCAAAGGACACAGTGATAGAAAAGAGATGGTTTAGCTTGTTCATCAGGCTTGGCCTCAGAGTAAGCTGCAAGACACAGTCTGCTAATAAGCTGTCTTGAAAAGCACAGAGAGGACATGTTGTTTGGGGTTTGAGAGGCATTTTGCCAAGCAGGACTGGAGATCAGAGAGATGTTTAGGGCTAATATCTTAACATACTGTCCTTAATAATGATGCCCTAATTTCTAAGGACATCTCTGCATATTACCTAGGTGTCAGATGGAGGGGAAACATCTCTGGGTGCAAGAGATAATTTGCTGCAGTTGATAAACTAAGGTCCATCAAGAACATACAAAGAGGCATTCTGGATGACTCCTCCACAAATATGAATAGTGTTCTCTAAGGAAGTCACCAAAACCTCTGTTTGAACATATTTTGGAAACTAATTTTCTCTGGAGTTATAGAGTTTTTAGTAACTAGGATTAAGCTAGTAATAAGTATGAGCATGTTTGCGTAACATATTTTCATCTAAACAATTAGCTGCTCCACTTGATCCTTTAGGATGAAGTAGGGTAGAAACCTTAATCAGCATCTGTTATCATATAGCCAATTATACTGGTTCAGTGTTGGCCAATTTTTTTTTCTGGCAGGCTGGGCTCTTGTGCTTTCAAGTACAGGTGCACATTCAACTATATCTGAACAGAAAAAAATAGCCGAAAAGCTATTCTTTCGGCCAGACATAGATCAGAATTTTTTTTAATCTCCAAGATAGCTGAGACCCAATATTCCTAAAAATATTCAGGATCTTTCAGATTCAGATAGCTGAAGATAAAGGGCATTTAAAGGGATCATAGTCTATTTAAATGCCTTCTGAGTGAACTTGTGGCATGGGGAAGGCATTTAAAGGGACCATGATCCCTTTAAATGCCTTTCCCCTCCTTTCAAATATAATGGTCAACCTTCTTTGGGGGCCCATAGAATTGGACCCCTGGTTCAATCTTTTTGAAATTGGGGGGGGGGGGTTGAGGAGAGGCACCAGCAGCTATGTTGAAAATTTGGTGCCTCTACCTCAAAAGCCAGCCCCCCCACCCCAGGCCTGCCCAGATCAATTTCCCATTGTATTTACTATAATGGTCCCCATAGGGTATAACAGAGCTGGGAAAAATTGGGATTTCAGTATTGGGATTTGGGAATATCAGAAAATACTGATTTTGGGGTGGGGGGTTCAATATACCCCAAAATAGTGATTTTTTTTTTTTTTTTGCTCACCTGTACTTTCAACAGCAGCTTGACATGCAGAAAGGAAGCTAAAGGCTATTGTCCCATCCATTAATATCTGTATGCTGGACTATTGTTAAAGTCCCAGGAACAGAATTAGCAAAAAGTAGACAACCATTTCCTAAGAGAAGGGGACCCTACTACAGATTGAAAAGCTGTTAGGGTATTTTGTCTTCTGTAGTTTACACAAACATGTTTAAAAACAAGGGTGATTCTGTGCAGGAAAGATGTCACAACTTAATGTATCATAGTAGCAACAGCCACATATGTTTTGCTTTACTTCAGTTACCTCCTGCTTTTCTCCCCAAATGGGACCCAAAGCAGCATACATGGTTCACCTCCTCCTCCATTGTACCCTTGCAACACTCCTTTAAGGAAGGTTAGGCTTAGTGTATAACTGGCCCATGATCACCAAGCAGCCTTCCATGGCAGAGTGGAGATTCCAGTGATACTCTTGACAACTGTGCCACACAAGCACTAAGCAAAGAATCACTGTTTCAACATTTACTAAAACAACTGCATGCAGGGCTTTTTTTTAGCAGGAACACACAGGAACGCAGTTCTGGCTGACTTGGTGTCAGGGGTTATGGTCTAATATGCAAATAAATTCCTGCTTGTTTTTTTCTACAAAAAAAGCCCTGTTTAAAACAATGTTGACACCAGGGTGTGTGGCCTAATATGCAAATGAGTTCCTGCTGGACCTTTTTCTGCAAAAAAAGCCTTGATTGCATGGCAAGATGTTAATACAGAAAATAAATATTTTGTTTCATTAAGATATCTTTGTATTGAGTTTAAAGACTGCAGATGTACAATTATTCTCTATTAGCTGCTTATGGTAGACACACAATTTTAACCCATATGTTCAGTTATAATTCAGCTGGGCAAGCAATTTCAGAAAAGTAGACAAGCCACTACAAACCCTTCTCATTTTAAAATCAGATGTGCATCTCTTAAGTATTCCTTGAGCTCTAGATTTGCTGCATGCTGAACACTTTGGGTTTAGCTTGAGGCTTTTCCCTCTCTCCCCCATCCAGTGCAACTATTGTCCCTGATTGTAATAAATAATAAGAAGAAGATATTGGATTTATATTCCACCCTCCAATCCGAAGAGTCTCAGAGCGGCTCACAATCTCTTTTACTTTCCTCCCCCACAACAGACACCCTGTGAGGTGGGTGGGGCTGGAGAGGGCTCTCACAGCAACTGTCCTTTCAAGGACAACCTCTGCCAGAGCTATGGCTGACCCAAGGCCATGCTAGCAGGTGCAAGTGGAGGAGTGGGGAATCAAACCCGGTTCTCCCAGATAAGAGTCCACACACTTAACCACTACACCAAACTGGTTCTCCCTGCCAGGAAAAGTACAGAGTGAGAAGCAGCTAATATTGTTGCCATTCAAGCCCTATTTGTCAATATGATAGCTGCTTTTCTCGGCTATCCACAGGCAATAGCCTAATTGCACTTCACTAATGTTCAGATCAATCATTTTTCAAAAGTGTGGCATTAAATTTTTTTTTAAAAAAGCTCATAACAGATATGTTACATAAAAGGAGCAGACTTACTGGCCTGATCTCCAGTCTCCTGAGAAATTGCATCGAGTGTGCTTTATAAAAAAAAAAAAACAACCCAAACTGCTCATGCAGTAATTTTATTATAATCAGCGACATTTTATCCAGTGTGAAACTGCACAAAACCCCTTTCTTTATAATAATAAGAAATAAAATTTACTCTGCCCCACTGCATCCACCAACACCAGCTCTGCTGGTGGTATGGTATACAGCAAAGAACCATTCAAAGAGTTTGGTAAAAATACTTACGCTTACACGCAGGGATGTCAGCTGTCCACTGAGTTTCATTTCCTTTCCAAATGCATGTGACAACCCTTTGTCCAATCAGCTGGTGTTCTGCAGAGCACTGGAATGCCATGACTGTGCCAATGGTGGTGCCATTGCCATGGATTAGTTGGGATGTGCCAAAATGAGGTGGGAATATCTGGCTGCATTGCCCTATTTTTTTAAAAAACAAAACATAGGGGAACACAGTTGTCAATAAAACTCTGCAAGTCCTATAAACAGTAGTGTCTTTAACATTCCCCCACTCTGATATTACTAAAGGTACTGACTGCCATCAGAAGGAGAAAAGGGAAGTGTCAGAATCCTCCCATCATGCCTGGTCAAGGCTTTCAACAGGAGCCCTTCTCTCAATCAATTTTAAACTATACTTTAGTTGATATTTACATTGGTTTATAATTGCTTTGGGAGCCAAGTTTGGCTTAAAGGAGAGTAAAATACAATAATAGAATATAACAGTGTTATGACCACAAGCATAATACAAGGAACAGTGCAGGGAAACTGTTATTTTGTTCTAGGTGTTCAAAAACATGTGTGTTTAGCTTCTTCTGGTTTATTTTTACATTTAAACAAGTTATTCTCTTCCCACTTCAACTTTATCAAGGCAGAAGGGTAAGGATGCCAGCCTACAGGTTGGACCTGGGGACCCCCCAGAATTGCAGCTTATCTCCAGACAACAGAGATCAGTTCCCCTTGGAGAAAATGGGTACTTTGGAAGATGGCGTCTATAGCATTGTACCCCACTGAGGTCCCTGTTCTCTCCAGGCTCCATCTCCAATCTCCAGGAGTTTCCCAACATGAATCTGGCAACCCTATAGGATTTGGCAACCCTATGAAGGTTTATCATTATCTGAGTCCCTATGGGGGAATGGATGGAATATAAATAAACAAATAATAATAATCAATAAAATTTAGCACTGATTTCACCAGTGCATTCTCCTCCTATCATCTATAAATTGCACCTCAGCTTGCACTCGAAACTAGTACAGCATTGGCCAATAAATTTACTGCACCACCCACCCCCCTCCCAGTTTATGAGCACACTGTCAGCCACAGTGGGTGGCAGCAATCACTTTAAGAAACCTAGAACACAATTCACCAACATGGCAAAGCAAATGACTGTTTTAGATGCTACAGAAAAAGCCAGTCGATAGGACTAGTCTATAAATTCAAAGTATCAACCTATTTATAGTAAGTTAAGTATTTTAATGGACTCTGATCATAATGGCTAATATTTCCCAGATATACAGTAATTAGACAGAATATTCAAATGGTCACCTCATGTTGCTGAATTTTCAGAGGTTTGTCAGCATAAGTCATTTCAGGTCCAACTCCATTTTTAAGGAAGAACCCTCCATCACAGGTGAGGTTGTACCAGTTAGGGTAGTGCCAGCAAGAGATCTGATTTATGATGAGAAGCAATTCAGATACTCTTAGGTAGACAATACGAAAGCAGGGGAAAGTAAAGGGCAACAACAGGTTGGGCAGAACAGAGAGATCAAGAAAGGTACAATAAAGGCCTCTAAAATTTAGGAGCAGTTCCATGACAAGAAGGCTTAATCTACACAAACAGCAGATTTAAAGGGAAATGAGGTAGAAGCACACTGAAGTGACAGAATAGACTGTATCCCTCATCTGTTTGATGCATTAATACTCTCCCTTTTTTACAGAGACTCAAAGTCAATTACAAAAATTTTAAAACAATTTAAAAATACAACATAAATTATCTAGCTCTGGGTTGGGAAATACCTGGATAATGGGGATGGAGCCAAAGGAGTGCAGGGTTTGGGGATGGACTTCAGTGGGGTATAATGCCATAGAGTTCACCTTCCAAATCAGCCATTTTCTCCAAGTGAACTGATCTCTTTCACCTGGAGAGACCAAAGTGCTAGCAACCCTACCACTTCAGAAATTGTTTTTTAGGGGTTTTTTCCTGCTGCCTATGTAAACCATGCTTCAGTTAGGGTTGCCAATCCCCAGGTGAGGGCAGGGGATCCCCTGGTTTTGAGCACCTGCTCCCACTTCAGGGTCATCAGAAACTGGGGGCGGGGGAATGTCTGCTGGGCACTTCATTCCTTATGGAGACTGATTCCCATAGGGTATAATGGAGAATTGATCTGCAGGTATCTGGGGCTCTGGGGGGACTATTTTTTGAGGTAGAGGCACCAATCTTTTGGCATAGCATCCAGTGCCTCTCCCCAAAATACCCTTCAAGTTTCAAAAGGATTGGACCAGGGGGTCCAATTCTATGAGCCTCAAAAGAAGGTGCCCCTATCCTTCATTATTTCCAATAGAGGGAAGGCATTTAAAAGGTGTGCAGTCCCTTTAAATGTGATGGCCAGAACTCCCTTTGGGGTTCAATTATGCTTCTCACAACCTTACTCCTGGCTCCATCCCCAATGTCTCCTGGCTCCACCCCCAAAGTCCCCAGATATTTCTTGAATTGGACTTGGCAACCCTAGCTTCAGTTGACCAGACTGCAGACAAACCAGGAATATACTGGGAAGATTGGAAGTAACTTGACTTCCTAGCTCGGATCCATGATTTCCTCCTTTGCCAGAATCATCTTCAGGTTGGAGAGATCAAAGGAGTTGTTCTTTGTCTTTTGCTTCTCTTGTGCTGTTTCTTTTTGACTATGGCTAGAGTGATGGTCTGGATTTTTAACATTTGATCCATCTAATGCAAATTATATCTTTCTGGACCATTTACTTCATCTCCTTGACTAATCCCTCACCTGAACTCCATGAAGTTTGTGGCCTTATTCTTAACTGAGAAAGTAAATCTGTGTCTGGACGAGATTGCAGGTGAAATGTTCCTCTATACAAAACAAATTCCCTGCAGATAAAAGATCAGAAGATGCTAAAATCCTTCCGAGATGCTAAAATCCTTCCACCATATTTTTTAAAAATGGGCAGAGAATGTTTTGTAGGGAGGAACATTCAGACATGTGAGCCACCTTCTGCAGTCTGGAGAGCTACCACTCTAGGCAGTATTACATCCTAACACGAAAGAGTCCTTTGTTCTTGTAAAGTACTGGGGTCGGCGCAGTAAGAGACCAGAGTCGGAGAGTGATTTCAGCAAGCTTTACTTCAGGAACACACACACAGACTGAGCTCTATTCAAACTTCCCGCTCCTTTATACAATTCTTGCCCCCTTCTGATTGGTCCTTAACTATGTACATGGATTGGCTATTTACAGGGCCCTAAGGGCCTATCAGGGTACAGTATGAGCCTAGATGTTGATTGGCTACTTATGTTTCAATCCTTCCCCTGATTGGGCACGCTTAGGCCTTCTCTGGAACCCTGGTGTGGAGTACAAGCTTTGGCTTGTTCAGCTTCCCTCCAAAAGTAACAGTTCTCCCATTTGAGCCTAGGACACAACAGTTCTGATATTCTTTTATTTTGGTAATTAATTGCTCTGATCTGATAATTAGCTAATTTCTTTTATTAATTACATAAGAAGTTTGTTTTGCCTTCCAATAATGCAAAAGTTCACTCCCTAAAAAGTCATCCTCTGAAAGTTCTATTTAAAAAATTGAATATACCACATTTCATTGCTGTGATTAGTCAAACAGCAATGTAATACTGTGAAAACATCGCTCATGCGGTATCATGTTTGATTTTTTTTTTATGTTGTCAGTTGTCTCTGAAAATATTTACAGAGAATCAAAAAAATTTCAGCTCATCAGCTTATTTCTTGATCCATGTAATTCTTAACGTTCCCTTATCTTGGACCCCTTCCAAGAGTTGTTTAAGACTAGTCAGCTGGTAGCCCTTCAGCTTTGTCTATTTGCCCCCCCCCCCTCAGGTTGAAATAAAGAGTCAGACGCAATAATTGGATTAAACCACTTTATTTAATTTACTAATAAATGGCAAGGGCTAAACAGAACCTGCGGCCTGGTCAGGGCAAGGGGTCTCAACAGCACCTCCCCTGCAATTTAACGGGCGAGTAACCCAGCCCCTGGCTAGAGCTGTACACCACAGCTCACACCAGGGCAGCTCAGTAAATAGGCAACAAACTGGGAAGGTCCAACCACAAGCCGGGCAACTCAATGAAAGGAACCTTCCAGGTAAGCCCCAAAGGATGGTCTGCATTCTCCCACCCCAGGCCGGCAAACCTAAAAGGTCAATCCTGACAGACCCTCAAAAAAGGGGGATGCTTTCTGGTCCTCCTCTAGCTGCATAAGCTCATTAACCACAGAAACCTGTCACAACCAAAGTGACCATCCTATTTAACAGCACCTCCCTATAGCCAAATTCCCAATCCACTGACAAGCTATGTAGGGTAAGCAAAAAAACACCCCAGCAGTTCCACCAATCAGCTGGGGATCAAAAAATTCCTACCCCGCCCCCCCTAATAAGAGGCAACCAGCAAATGCCTACATACCAATCAGGGTGGGCTGAAGGGTCGATCGCCAGATGAAACTGGCACGAGCAGGGAAGGTGCGCTGCTGCTGCAGCCAGCCCCACCCCCAAGCACAAACCCATTGGGCTGTCAATCTTCCTCTCTTCCCCCAAGGATGGCAAATGTGTCCCTCCATCCTTACGGCAAGGCTGCAGGTGGTTGGGACGAATTCCCCCCCCCCCTAGGTTGAAATCAGTCAGATGCAATAACTGGATTAAACTAAGGGCCACTTTATTTAATTTATTAACAAACAGCAAGGGCTAAACAAAACCTGCGGCCTGGTCAGGGCCAGGGGTCTCAACAGACACCTCCCCTGCCATTTAATGGGTGAGCAACCCAGCCACTGGCTAGAGCTGTACACCACAGCTCACACCAGGCCACCTCAGCAAATAGGCAACAAACCGGGAAGGTCCAACCACGAGCCGGGCAACTCAATGAAAGGAACCTTCCAGGTAAGCCCCAAAGGATGGTCTGCATTCTCCCATGCCAGGCTGGCAAACAGAAAGGTTGATCCTGACAGACCCCTACCTAACCCCACCAAAGGGGGATGCTTTCTGGTCCTCCCCTAGCCGCATAAGCTCATTAACCACAGAAACCTGCCACCACTAAGGTGGCATGGAAGTGGGGACAACTAATATGAATGTCCGGATGAGGCAAGTAGTAGCCCAAACCGTCTTCCAAGGCTCTCCGAACTCTTTTATTAGCTTTGATGCAGGCCCTGTCGATGCCCAAAGGGTCTCAAACAACCCGCCAAAAAAGGCAGGGGATCATGGCCGACCAAATTATAACAGTCCCAGGCCATCTCTCCTTGATAGCCCTAAAATCCTCCTCTGCCTGCAGGGCCAAAGCTGTGCCCTTCATCAGCCTAAGGTCATTACCTCCCAAATGTATAACTAAGACCTGGGGAGGAGGACAAGCATTCCCTTGAAATAACAACGGCAACAGGCCAGGCCAATGAAGGCCCCTGCGCCCCCGCCATTCAATGGTAACCCACTGGCTGAGTCCCAGCTGAGAGCCGACTGAAGTTCTCCGAGCCTGATGAGCAGCCCAAAACACATAACTGTGTCCACAGATGAGAACACGGCTCCTCTGGCCAGGAACAACAGCGTCTAAAAAGAAAAAGTCAAACTAGCAACAATAACCACAAAATCCCTCCCTAGGAACGCGTACTGCCAAATAGGCAGCCAGAGCAGAAACTGGACACAACTCCAGCTCAGAACATGTGCCCAGCTCCAAAATGGTTCCCTTGTGATGCTGGTCATGAAGTTAGGGACTGAGCAGGGAGCGAACATAGGCTTTATAAGCTGCTGAGTGCCAATGGCCCAGATGCTGAATGGCCAAGGAAGGCTAACCCAGGGCGGCAGCTGTAGAGGCCACCCCAATTCTAAAGGAATGGGTACCAAACCACATCCCAGACAACCCAAGCTTAGCTAAAGCCCGAGTAGCCACAGTCTAAAACTGATGTTTTGTCAATGGACTGCCATTGACATGACAAAACAAAAATCCCTCCCTAGGACCGCGTACTGCCAAATAGCAGCCAGAGCAGAAACTGGACACAACTCCAGCTCAGAACATGTGCCCAGCTCCAAAATGGTTCCCTTGTGATGCTGGTCAGTCTTGGAGCATCGAACGGTGATGACCACCTTACTCTCAACTAACCTCAGGTCCTATAGTAACAAAGCACTATCAGAAACATCATTTCTGGAGCGTGCCACTTGCTCACTGACTCTAAGGACCCCAAAGAAGGCAACCAAGGAAGCGGCATGGAACAGTGTGGACTCAAAATAGGATGCACACACTGTGCCCCAAACCCCCTTCAAGCCCCTAAGAATCAAAGCGGAAATAGGCTTCCTAGTGTCAAGATTAGGCTCGGCCTCTCTAGCCCAGCCCTCCAGCATCTTTCACAGAAAAAAATCTGTGGTTTCCTCCTTATACCCCAAAGCCTTACTAGCAAAAGCCAGAGCAGACAGGCGTCCCCTAATGGATCACACGGTCAATCCCTTACCTTTTAAAGCAACACAGTAGTGGAGCAACTGCTCCACTGGGAGGGGCCAAACAACGCGATACCCTACCTCTGACCTAAAGTCCTCAAACTGCCGCATGGCACGTTCATAAGTCTTCCTGGTGCTGGGCACAATGGCTAGGCCTATCGCTCTGCAGGCCTCAGCTCTCCAATCACCCATAGCTCCTGGTGCATTTGGGTTGGCTCTCAATCGGCTTCTGGAGCCAGCTGATGAAACATCTCCAACTGTTTACAAGAGAGAGTGTCAGCCACCCCGTTATTCACCCCAGGAACATGCTTGGCTAAAAACAGTATGTTAAGCCACAGGCAATGCAGAGTGAAGGCCCGCACTAATTTCATAACCCTTTGTGACTTGGATGTAAGGGAATTAATGACATGAATCACAGCCATGTTATCACACCAAAAATGAATAGTGTGATTGGCCATATAATTCCCCCACAACCAAACAGCTACCAGGATGGGAAAGAACTAAAGAAACATAAGATCTCTGTTCAATCCCGCCTGGCCCCATGAATCTGGTCACACATCCGCGCACCAATGTCCACAGAAACAGGCCCCCAAACCTAAGGAACCGGCAGTGTCAGACATGACCTGAAGCTCTGCTTCAAGCTTCATGTCTTCCCTCCAAAATGAAATCCCATTGAAGGACTCCAAAAACTCCTACCATACCAATAGGTCTGCCCTCATGCTGCTTATAACCCGCACTCTATGCTGTGGAAGTCGTAGACCAGCCATCGCATCACAAAGCCTGCGCAAGAAGGCATGTCCAGGAGCCACAACATTGCAAGCAAAGTTGAGATGCCCTACGAGCTGCTGAAGCTCGACTAAAGTAACCTTCCGCTTAAGAAGGAAAGAATCAACCCTCTCCCTCAAATCTGTGACTTTCTCAACAGGTATTCTGGACAATGTGCCAGAGTGTCCAGCTCGATCCCCCCAAAAGTAAGTCTTGTGGCTGGACCCTCTGTTTTTTCCTGTGCCAGTGGAACACCCAGCTCCACCTCAAGAAAGCCAGACATTAACTTTGCACAATGCCCAGTCCCTTCAGCACCCACAAAGAGGTAGTTGTCCAAATAATGAACGACTTCCTGTAAACCCACTGTCTCACGAACAGCCCATTCAAGGAACGTGCTGAAGTGCTCAAAAGCCACACATGAGACAGAGCAACCCATAGGCAGAGCTCTATCCATGTAGAATTGTCCCTCGAAGGAAAAACCCAGGAGCTCAAAGTCAGCCGGATGGACAGGGAGAAGGCGAAAGGCAGATTTAATATTGCATTTAGCCATCTCTGCCCCCTTACCACAGCATCATACAATGCTAACAGACTGATCAAAGCTGGTGTGTCTGACAGAGCATAAATGCTCAGGAATGCCATCATTTACTGATGCACCCCTGGGATAGGAGAGATGATGAATCAAATGAAATTCACCAGCCGCCTTCTTTGGCACCACTCCCAAGGGGAAACCCGAAGGTTAGGCACTGGCGGGGTAGAAAATGGGCCCCAAATCCTGCCCTCCACCAACTCCTTGGCAATCTTACCCCTAACTACTTGCTCCATACCCTTAACAGAACTTAGGTTCCCCAACTGAAATGCAACCCGGGGACCCTGGAAAGGAATCCTAAAACCAAACATAAAACCCTTTAACAGGTAAACCCTATCAACACGGTGTGGATATTAGGCAAGCCACCACTTAAGAGGTCCCATCTTTATTGGACTGGGCCCCTTTTCCAGCTTGGTGATTGCCTCTACCCCCACCCTGCTTCTTTTGGCCCTTACGTGGCCGGGCTCTGAAGCAGTTGTTAAAGGAGTGAGAGCCACCACACAAGAGGCATTCATGCTTGTACTGGCAAGCCTTCCTGCTACACACTCCTTGGGAGTCAAACTCTCAGCAAAGCAAGCAGGGTTGAACCGTCTGCCCCACAGAACTGCGGGAAGAAGAGGAAGATGCCCTGGCCACCAAATGACTACTATCAGAGTGGTCGCCCAAATTTGGTTGAGCAGGGGACATGACTTGGAGCCAAAGCTGCTGGTGGATATGCTGGTGGGAAGGGTATAGAGCAGCCCTCATCCTGAACTCCTGGTCATATTGAAGCCAGGCGGGCCCATTAGACATCGTGAACCCCTTATAAATATTATCCATATACTGTATAAGTGAAGCACCCCTCCTAGACTGAGCCTGTGCTATCATCCCAGCATATATGAAAAACCCAAGCAGCCAATTGGCCCAAGTCCTGTCAACTTTCCGTTTCTTCAATTTTTCTTTCTTCTTATCATCCAAATCCTCTTTGTCTTTCATCTCCAGCTCCCAGAACAGGAGGGAGTCCACATATTCCCCTTTTTGAATCTTATCGTTCGTTGCTGGCAGCAAACGTGCTGTGCTAAAGGCAGTGCTAAGTCCCCAAAAGGAAAGTCGGTGAAAGGGACAGCCCCATAAGAGACACTCAAAGGGGAAGGAAAGCCCCATCCCCCCATCATGGGACCTGACATGTCTTGCTGTCCAGCTATTAGCCATAGGGGCCAATAGGGGCCAAACTGCCCAGGTGGCCAAGCCCAAGCTTGCTGTGCACTCGTGGCAGGGGAGGAGGAGATACCTTGAGCACATGTAGCAATGCTGGGAACAGCTGGAGCAGCAGGGCCCCATGGACCCCACGGCCAAGCCGGCCCAGTGTATGACTGTGACGTGTCTCCGGTCTTACCCACAGATCCAATCAGTACCAGCGCCGATCCTGCTCCAGAATCCATAGGAAATGGAGCTGAATCCCCTTGTGTGCCACCGGAACTGCCGGCTCCTCCTGCGATGTTTTCAGCAGACCTGCCCTCGAGAATAGACAGCCTGGTTAAAATAACTGCTTGAACTGCAGCCTTAGAATTTTTCCCCAAGCCTAAGTCTAAACCCTGTTAGGGAGGAATTCTGGAAGCCCCCTCCAGAGCCCTAAGCCTTTGCAAAATAGCAGCATTTACCACCTCATCACCCCACTCATCCGAAGATGATAAAGGGGGAGCTGACCTCTTAGGTGGGGCACTAGAAGCCTTAGGTGCGGGATGTTTTCCCTTGGTCTTCCCCATCCCTTTTTTCCCCAGGCATTTTAACAATTCCGGCCTGCACTACTAAGAGCAAAAAACTGCCAAAAATTCCACTAAAATGGCCAGTCCTGCACAGCACCTAAAATGGCTGCCGCCTTCTTCAGCAAGAAAGCCCCGAGGGACAATAGCAAAGCTGCAGCCAAAATGGCCCCTTCTCCACAGCTCCCAAAATGGCTGCCCTCTGATTCAAAAAGACAGCCACAAAGGGGACATAAAAATGACTGCTGCAACACTATAGCTAAATTACCCCAAAAAAACGGTTTTTGGTAGAGGCCTTTCACATCACCCACTACCTGATCCAATACCAACAAGGGAAAAAGTAGCTTCCACAATACTGCCCCCACACCCGACCCCCAGAGGAGTTTGTACTCCATGCTAGCAAAAAGCCTAATCCAAGAAACACCTTTTTAAAAAGAGGGGGGGGAGAGGGGGAGGGAGGGTTAAACCGGCCGTATAATGGAGATATGCCAATCCAATCCATGTCCTCGCATTCACCAGAGACCTAACAGCAGCCCTGATCCTCAGCAACACGCTGCAGTTAAAATCAAGCTCACAGGCTTTATCAGCGACCTTATCTCCACTGAAAAGCCGGAATGCTGGGAAGCCAAAGGAAACTGATATGAAGCAGGAGCAAGCTAAAAGCGCTTCTGCCCTGCCTTATCAGCAACTCGATCAGCCCCCAATCTTTCTTAAAACGTCCAAAAGCTGGAAGAAAAGGGAAACTGACAAGACCAGAGCCAGCAAGCAAAAATGCTCCTGCCCAGCCACCTAATCTTCACTTAAGGAACGCCTAAAAAACAACTGAAACTGATAAGATCTAAGCAGGAGCAAGCTAAAAGCTCTCCTGCCTAGACTGATCACCAGACGGAGACTGGCACAAGCCGGGAAGGCGTGCTGCTGCTGCAGCCAGCCCCGCCCCTAAGCACAAGCCCATTGGGCTGTCAATCTTCCTCTCTTCCCCCAAGGGTGGCAAATGTGCCCCTCTGTCCTTACAGCGAGGCTGCAGGCAGTTGGGACAAATTCTCCTAGTGTGCCGTTCTAGCCCTAATAATAATATCACTGCCACGAAAAAGATTTCAGATATCTTCACCAACATGCTTAGTGATGAATATGTTTTCAAAAGATGTCATACCAGAGTTCAAAGCAGCATCTCAAGATCCAGATGTCTGTCTGAAATGTGTTTCAAGAATTCAGCTCTTTGCTCTTGAAACTAAGCTAAAAATCTTCCTAGATCAAATATCGTATTCCTTGCCTGGGGCTATATCAAAAATGCATCAGCAAATCTCTCGAATTCAGATATTGGGGGTGACTACACAGGTGATCTGTCAGTGATTTCTTTTTTTAAAAAACTACATTAAATCTTTTAAAGGCAACCCTCACAATTATTCCAATAGTGGTGGGGTAACAGCAGTGGTGGGGGTAATGCTTAATCCACCCCCCTGTACCATATTTCCAAACAACACTGCATTCCTAGTTTCAGGGCTATTTTGATCAGTAAACCAGCATAGGATAGAAACCCGAAACACCCTCTCTTTCCCCTGCTCACCAACTCTGACTAGGGCTCAGTCAAATACAATATTGGAGAACAGCTATGGTTTCCTAACCTAACAATTCAGCTTTTTTTTAGTGTTAGTTGGGCAAGGAAGAAATTATGGACAAAACTATCAAATGAATGGAATGAGTTTGCTCATGAAAGCTCATAATTCACTGTGTGCTTCCTACTTTTAATTGATCATATCTACTAATTCTTAGTCTGAAAACTAATTTGCTTCAGGTATTAATTAATATTTGTCACAAAAAAAATAAGAATGCTTTTACAGGCGTTAACACTCTATAAGTTTACCTGTTCTTTCTGCATTCTCCTAGTGTGTCCTTGCCTACAAATAAGGTTGCTTTCAAACACATTAATTTCACATGATAAATCAATAATATTTATTTATTTATTTTATTCAGTTTGAATCCTATAGGTAGGCTCAGGGCACAACACAATAAAACAATAAATAGTAATTCAAAAAAATGTCAAACTATTTCATCCAAATAAACACTTAATACTTTATGCCAGAATAACACAACAAAACATTATCATTTAATTTGCACAAGCCAAGAGAGGAAAATGGGTATGCATAAGCAGAGTTCAGCATTCCAAATACTAGAAAAAGAGCAACTGAGAAAAAACTGGAATCTACAAGAAATGGGATCATTCAAACTCTTGCTTCATGTAGCATCAGAAATTTCTATTGCTGTATGTGATTTTACCTTTACAAGATCTAAACAGTGAATTTCATGTTACTCTGCTGCAGCTGAAACAACATGACAAACCCATGTCTTTATTGAGAGAGAAATTTTCATTTGCCAGAACATACTTTGTCACAAGCATGCAGTGTCATTCTTAGTAGGCAAATACCAGAAGTAAAAAATGTTACACAGATAGCCCAGAACCTTCAGTGTTCTAGCTGCAGCATACAGATTTCTTGTGTGGCTGATATGTGAAAAACAAAAGCCAGTTAAGAAAGCAAACACAGTGTTATGGGGCTACTCCCAATTGTTGATGAGCTCAAAAAGTGAAATGAATCTGAATAGTGTACACATGCCTCATAGGAAGGACAATTGCTTTCTCTAGTGAACTGATCATCTCCCAGCCCATACTCAGTCTTGGTCTGATAGTATCAAGGCTGCTTCTGTATTCCAACTCAGCAGCATCTCAGTATTCCTTTGAAAACCTGCCGCTGAAATATTGAGCCTATTAGTGAATGCCTGGGGAGGCTGAAATGCTCCTGCACTGATCTCTGGAGTGTTTCCATTTTTAATGTCCACTTATTTTCCTGCACAAAGAATACTCAGTTCAGCCAACTAAAGGACAGGAAGGTATTCCTGGCCCATAATAGCATATGTGAAGAAAGGCATTTTTTTCCTTTGAAATGAGCAAAATCTTCTCTCTGAGTTTTAAAAGTTCCATGGGTTCTGATTCAAACAGGTGGCCTTTGGGTGATCGTGAGCCACCAGGCAGCTGGTATGCTTCAAGCTGCATCTTCACCATCCACACATCCTACCCTGCTTGATAATGGACAGATTTTAATGGGGATAGATTTCTAGTCCAATCCAATTAATCCAATCACAACTTTATTGGCATAACGAAAAGAGATATACAGAGACTTGTCAACCAAACAACAATCAGATATGTCTGTTCAAAGCATAAAAGGCTAAACTAAGATTAAGATCACAATAAAACCTGCTTAGAATAATTTTTAACAATTTCAGCCCAGAATTTGGCAACGGCTTTTGTGATATCAATTATGTTATCATTTAATAGGAAATGGCAATCAATCCTATTTCCTTGAATGTAGGACGGTAAGGAAAGACTGTCTAACAGAACCTTCCGGAGATTAGTATACAGTTGCCAGTTCAATAAAATATGCTGGATGGAATCCGGCGAGCTTGACCCACATAGATAATGTCTCTCGCTAAAGGGGACTTGAAGAAATCTCCCATAGAGAACATTGGAGTTCCGGTTCCGGGTGTTGGCTGCAGACGGCTGTATTCATAACTCTGATAAACGCTAAGTAGTTTTAAATACTCCCAAGATATTTTAAGCTGCTTTTTCAGCCCTTCTGTGTTTTACTTGATGATTTCAAGGACTTGGCATTTTTATTATTTTTAAGTACCAACAAGGAGTTGATTGTTTGCATTCCAATCATGGCTATCACCTGGCCAGGCACAGCCAACTAATTTACAATTGGCCTTGAAAACTGGGGGTCTATTTTTGTTGTTGCTAACTTTCTATGTGGAGCTTTTTCCCATACAGAAAATTTGGGAACCTTTCCAAGTTGTAAAAGGTTACTCTGCTTCTGCTGATCTTTCCTCTCAGAAAAGGAGTTTTGGAGCAAAGAATATTTTTGCATGTATAATGCTAAGGTCTATTTAATCTTAATAGCACTTGCCTTTGTTATTGCTTTGAAATTTGAACAACAATGGCTCCCGGCAAGCGTCCGAAGGATGCAGAGGAATCATCTTCTATCCCTGCTAAGAAGCAGTCTAAGATTGGGGATTTTTTAGTCTCCAATACCAAACAAAAAGCTTCTTCAACTGCTTTTGTTATTGAAACTACAAATCACTTTTCTCCTTTGGAGTGTGAGATTTTTAGTCATTTTATATTTTAATGATTAGTTATTCATTGTCTTTTTGTATTGCTTTTATTGGGTGTATTTTATATGCTGTTCGCTGCCCTGAGTTCCATTTAGGAGAGACGGAGGAGGATATAAATTTGATAAATAGAAACAGAAATTATTGCCGAGTCTCTCTTTTTCTCAGAATACATGAAATCATCATAAATAGGTTCTTTGTTGTATGTTTCTAAGGAGAGGATGCTACATTTTCATAAAAGCCAGCTTTGCTTAAATAAATTGTAGATTTCATTCATGGATCTGGCAAAGATCCTTTTTTAAAATTACCTATTTAAAGACTTTCATGAAAACCTTTGAAAAAACAACACAGCTGCCAACACCAGTGAAAAACTGACTTAAGCAGATGATCTAATTAAAAGAAATGCACAAATAAAAAGTGTTGTATAGTTACATCTTCACTGTCATTTCCATCTAAAAATAACCGTCAACTTATATTGCCAGAACAATACTTATTCTTATATCACACCATTTGCAAAGCAATGTAAACTGCTTTCTCTTATTTTTCCTTTTGTTTTTAACCTTTGGAGATGGAGCCTGAGGAGGGTGGGGTTTAGGCCAGGGAGGGACCTCAAAGGGATATAATGCCATTGAGTCCATTTTCCAAAGCAGCCATTTTCTCCAGGTGAACTGATCTTTGTCACCTGGGAATCAGTTGTAATCCCAGGAGATCTCTAACCACCTCTTTCCCAGAGGTTGGCAGTCCTAAATCAGATGCTTTCTATTATTCCACAATAAAGAACATATAGAAATAAAGGATTTATTGAATCGCTTGATTTTGGTGTTTAAAAATAAAAAAATCAAAGTGAGATGGTATTTAAAAGCCTCATTTAAAAGGTTTCAAGTGTTTTGCTTCCTTTTGATGGTTCTAATAATGGGTTGTGGTGTGATATATCCTGGAAATAAGATATTTATATATCCTGAGTAACAGCACAACCCCTTGAGAATCAGTTTGGACTCTCACAAAATGCACAGAAACTTGCACTGGAGACTCCAAGCCACATCCTGGTAAACAATGCTCAGCCACCCTGATAAGATGGATCGAATAACCATGTTGCTGAATTAGATCAACAAACCGTGCAGCATGGATTGTGCCCTGCTTCTGGAAGCTTGTCAAGCAAGAATGACAGAGACTGCTGTCCTCTTCTACTTGTGCCACTGTCTGGTAGCCAAAGGATTAATGCTTCATCTGCTAGTTTTTATATTAAGGAGAGTCCCTATCCTGCTGATCCCTTCCACGCACATAAAAATCCTCACCTAATAACCTTCCTGATAAGGAGGGGGCATTATGAATGCATCCCTTTTGCAAGTCAGAATTTCTATCACCTAAAAATCAGTACACTTTCTCCTTTCCATCCTCAGCATCCCTGCCCAAGCCTTGATACAGCACAGGACAGTTGCCAAGAACCACCAGTATGGCATTGAGATCAGTACACTCAGTGCTTTCAATTGCTGCTTCTGCACTACAACTTTTAAGATTACATTGCCTAGGAGTGGATCCATTTAAAAAAATATCTTCTGAGGCCATAATCTATAGGCAGACCATGACAAAGTGACTCTGGTTCAATAAGACTTTCCACAACCTAATATTTTATTACTTTCTTGGATATAATCATGTACAGGTTTTAAACTTTTTTATTAATTTCAGATTTAATCCTCTCCCCTCCCTCATCTTCTCATTCATAGGGAGAACAGAAGTGCTTCTGGATTTGGAAAACTTTGAATTAAGCTTTAACTTGGCATGACATCTAGAATAAGATTCAATTAAACAGTAACTGTTCACAGACAAGCAAACATAACCTGTGGGGGCTTCCAATTTTTTCCCAGATCTGAAAAAATTCTTCAGCTGGCATATTCCTTACATGAGAAAGATCATGGAGGATTTTTAGTTTTATATCTAGATTTTTCCCTCTTCTCCATAATTATGACTGAGCAGCTGGTATCAGCCTTGTGGTTTTTGTTGTGGTTAAATTTTTGCTTATGATATTTAGTAATATTCTATAATGTAAATATTATACTTGTTATGTGATTTGTATCTTTCTTCATTTGCTTATGATTAATTGGTCTATGAGAATTAATAAATGGAATGGAAGTAGACTTAGCAGCAAACGTAGGAAGAGGAACTGTTTCATGCAAATTTTCGTGTCCTGGTGTTTGTGAAAGGGCTACAATAGAGTTCAATTGTTAGTGTGATCTTCTTAGCATGCATCACCCACAAACATTCGATAAGCTCAGCCCTCACAAAATATGGAGAAGTTGATTGTAGAAACATCACCACATAGCCAAAGCCAATCAGCTTTATATCACCATGCTGACTTCTCATCTGCTACATTATCCCTAAACGGCTTGTATTATTCAAGTCAGAATTAAGGAGAGAAAAAATGTTGTTAAAGTTAAATTGCTAGCTTCAATTTGGGAAATTCCTGCTGATTTGGGGGCAATGTATGGGAAGTTTTCACCCTTCAAAGCCTCCATTTTCTCCAGGGGAACTGATATTTGTAGCCTTGATATCAGTTGTAATTCTGAAAGAACTCCGCACTCCATCGGGGGGGGGGGGTCATAACGCTATATGCTGAAGCAGCAGCAGAGGAATAAAATTATGATTTTGACTACTTCTGAACAGCTATAATAAAAGGTAGGCTTAAGGGTCGATGTGTTCCTCTTCCTCAAACTGTTACTTTTGAGGTAAGAAGTGAACAAGGAGAAGATTTAGTTAGCCCTAATCATTATTCTCTCCCAGTACTCATGAATAACCTTTCCTTTGTAAAATGTGTGCAGCCAACCATGGCACACCTGCATATGGTGCCAAATGGTATGTAGGACCCATTATCCAGCCTCAAGTCATATTTTCTAATGGAAGCAGAGGTGAAGAGAAAAGTTAACTTCCCCTTCCCCAGAGTAAAGCTTGTATATTATCTGGGGATAATGTTCAGATTATGTTCAGACATTTCCAACAATCATAAAAGAGCTCCGTAAAAAGTGTCACAACACTCAAAGGCAAAAAAAAAATCATTTGCAAGGCATTTGTAATTCTCTCATAAAAATTCTAATGTTATCCTCCCTCTAAACATCTTGCTGAGGTATGAATCAAGTCTCAATAGAGAAACAAAGCTTTTACAACAAGTGTTTCATTAGTGCTTGGACCCAGTGCCTGAAATGTAAGAACTGTAAATGTAAATGGATATCCTTCACAAAGCTCATCATTAAATAACTTCCACTTATGTAAAAAGGAGAATGTGATGTATACCATAAAATTAAACAGCATTTTTGTTATCTGTAAAATGTGTTATTTCCACAGGGAGTTACTGACTAGCAAGCATCCAGGAAATAAAGTTGGGCACAATCCAGGCAGAGTTAACATGTTTGGCTTGGATCTTGCTCAGAATGTTCATTGATGAAAGGAATTATTGTCAGTGGAGCATGACTTTCCCTCCCATTACAACCCCAAATGTTTCTAGAAATGCTGTTCCTGGGGGATGGGGAACCCAGGAACAACATGTGAAGGCTTGGAGATCTTCAATAAAACAGTGGTAGTAGCAAAAAATCACACACCGCCTCCCATCAGTAGAACTCCTTTGTAGGATCCAATTCTTAAAAGTTTCAATTAGGGGATCAGACACATGGTTATTTCCACCACCACCCCCCACTGAAATAGGGTTACCAGCCTCCAGGTGGGGTCTGAAGATCTCCAGCTGACAGAGGTCAGCTCCCCTGGAGAAAATAACAAATACTGGAACCACGAGAGTGTCTAATCCAGGATAACAAATAATCTCTCCATGTTACAAAAATATGTTGTGTATTAAATTATTCACAGTTTAACAAGTATAAACACCTTAATATCTTTAAACAACAATGTATTCCTTTGCTATTGTGGGAATCAATCCTAGCCATCAGAGTATACTTTTATGATAACCATATCGAATGGCACTGCAGATCAAACTCTAGCTAGTTCTCTAGTGGCCCAATCTTAAGAGTATATTCCTCTCCCCATATGAGCCCCGTAGGGCTTTATGATTGGTGAATGAACATCTCTTGTTGGTTCCCAGCCCCAGGGACATCCAACTTGCCTCTACTAGGACCAGGGCTTTTTTGGCCTTGGTCCCTGCCTAGTGGAATGAGAAGGTCTTTCAGGGTGGGTCAAGATTCACAGGCAGGTTCAAATATCTGCTTCTGTATGCTAGATTAAATTGCAATGCAGAAGAAGAAGAATTGCAGATTTATACCCCGCCCTTCTCTCTGAATCAGAGACTCAGAGCGCCTTACAATCTCCCATATCTTCTCCCCCCACAACAGACACCCTGTGAGGTGTTTGGGGCTGAGAGGACTCTCACAGCAGCTGCCCTTTCAAGAACAACCTCTGCCAGAGCTATGGCTAACCCAAGGCCACTCCAGCAGGTGCAAGTGGAGGAGTGGGGAATCAAACCCGGTTCTCCCAGATAAGAGTCCACGCAAGTAACCACTACACCAAACTGTATAACTCAGTTATGAAGAGGGGTTAAAGAGCCATATAGATAGGAAGAAGGCATTGTGGTTCCTCTTCTCCTGGCCAGCTTGTAATTCTTTTTTTAAAAAACTGTTAAGCCACTTTGAATGTGGTATCAAGAACCTGCATGCCACCTCGACTCTAGCTCACTCCCTATGGCCGTAATGAGTACATAAAACAATTTTTCACCTCGCACTTCAGAACTGTCAAGGCAGGGAACACTGGAGATTTGAATGGAGCTGTTTGCCCATTTGCCATTCCTTCTTCAAGCACAAATTGCTGTCATAAATTATCCAGCCTTTCAGAACCAAAGAATGGCTTATTCATATAATCCACTGAATATGCACAGCTAGTTTGGTCTAGAAGAGATTTGATTAAAAAAAAAGTCTATTTTCTCCCTGGTTTGGCATGGTAGCAAAACACCTGCCATATTCATCAATTTGCTTTGTCCTGCAATAAGCCATATTTTGTTGTCAGTGAACCCCACAGCACTGTGCTTTTAATTAAATCTCCCCAAAGGAAGTGACATGTGAGGAAGAAAGACAGTAAATTAGACAAGCAACCTACACATACCATGTGCATGTTCTGACTTTGTGCATCATTTATACTGAATGGGTGCAATTACCAACCCTTTCAATAGGAGAGGGGATCTGATAATCAGAGGCTACAGAATGAAGACACGTAAGCACAGGGTGGGAATGAGCACAGTGAGTAAGATGAAAACAAAGCATTGACGATGAAATATAAAATAAGAAAATCATACACATGCTACAACCAACTGAATTAATATACAGTTAGAGACCTCCAGAGACTCACTCCTGGGGCAGGACCCAGATTTGAATTAAATTCAATTATTGTGCTTTTGAATCTGGAACTCTATCAGCCCGATGTTTTGTCTTTAAACAGGGAATGTGGCTCTATTTTTTTTTTTACTTCAGAAAATCATAACTTGGTAGGGGAAAAGAATCAGAAATCCACTATTGTAGAAAAGATCCCCAAACATGCAAAGACAATATTTGGCAAGGCAGAAATATGTGTAGAAATAACAAAAAAAAGTTTCACACCTTCATATGGTAGTGAAAGGTACAGTTCTGGAGCCCCATTTGCCCTAACTATGGAGAATCAGGGGAAGATGGTAGGGTTCACACTTGTTTATTACTATATTAAGCTTGTTTATTACTGTAATGAAAAGAAAGGCAAAGCTAAATGTTACAGATTAGCTCTAATAGACTTACTGCTCTTTTGATTTATTACAGCAAAGCAGAAGCAGCTCCTGACCTTTTAATGCAATAGCAAGAATGTCTGCCTAAGACACCAGAGAGACAAACTAGAATCATACTTTATTACCTACTCAGTACAAATTCAAAAGGCATGTTTAACTTCCATGGCTAATTTCTTCTGCAAAAAATCCAAAGGATGGTGAATTTATGGTCATGCTTCTTTAGGTATTTCTTCACCCAGTGAAAACTCAAGCTGTTTTCTTTCTGAGGAAACATGCATAAGGAAGTCCAGGGGTGAGGTCAGATGTTCATAAAATCCTGCTACGGGCATGGGTGGAGTCCGGAAGCATGTCGGATTTTAAGCGGTTGTCCAAACGTCAGCATCTGCGAATGGTGGTTACCTCGTTCGGGTCCCGCGTTGAGACGACTGGGGCGCGGACTAATTTGATACTGCTTTAAATCTGGAACAAAATTCTTCTGATGGTTCCTGAGCGGAATTTCTCTGTTTGAATGCTCCATCGTTGGCGACTCATCGGAAGCGCACCACCGCTTCCCTCCCAAAGCCCCCTGCAAGTGATATCACTGTGCCAATGAATGAGCAAGCGAATGTTGGCTCAATAAATAGTTTACCCACCCCTATGTCTGGAAACAAAACTCACTTTTGAAAGTAGATGTGAACTAGATGTGAACTGATTTGAATTCCTGGGTTTTTTTCTGCATGCGTAGTGCTCGTGCTGGAAAAGTAGTGCCAACGGACTAGCAAAACTGTTAGTGTTCCGACCCATTTAAAAGCAACATGCTGCAGATAGTGGGCATCACTGCACCTGCGCTAATGCAGATTGACGTCTCCTGAAACGAAGTCCGGTAGAGCACTCTGATCGACCAGCGACGGGACCCACATGGGATAGAACGGGAGCCTAGCTGTTGTCTGATCAGAAAATTGATTGTGTGGATTATAATAGAGGCGCATTGCAGATGGATTTAATGGTGAGTGTGACCGCACCCCAGGTTTTTCAGCTACAAATTCTCACAGGCACTTGTCCACTTGTTCATTACTGAAGTTTGTCTCACTGCAGTGTCAGTGAAGTGACTACCTGTCCATGTTAATGGTCACAAGTAAAGCACTGCAAGTGAAACATTCAAGAAACTTAACTTTACCTTCACACAGGGCTTTCCCACATTCTCATTCTCCTTGCTTGTAAATTCCTGTTTTCATAGGGGTGGTTTTTTTTAATCTAAATGTGTTTGGCTTCCTCTAGTGGTTGATTTGATATTACAACAGATAATGTCCAGCAGATAATGTCCAGTGCAGTTTAAATCTGCAGGGAGACCTGCCAGACATAAGCTGGTGTAATATTGAATCAATCACTAGAGGGAGCAAAACACATGAAGAACAAACCACACAGCCCAAAGAAACAGGAATTTACAAATGAGGAAAATGAGAGTGCAGAAAAGCCCCCTCCTACACCTTTCAAGTCAAGCATTCAGTGTCAGATGGATAATTCAGCTGTGAGTCATCTGGTTCATACTGGCATGTAAGGACTGTTTGATCCAATATTGACTGTTCAACTGACTGCTCATTATTCCATGCACAAATATTGCTAATTATTCCATGTAGTTAAAAAGATGACAGTTGAATTTTAAAAATTGCACTGCAGTGATTACACATGTAAAATTCTAAAGATTTTGAAATGTTCTTCACTGGGGCAGGGAAATTGAAATATAAGCAATACTAACTTTCCTAACAAACCTAAAGCTATCGCCACTTTAACGACATAAAATGTGTAATATATAAGTGAACATACAAAACTATTTATTGATATGTTTATAGAATTTAGTAGTATGAATGCCAGCAGTATGATATGCTCAAAATTCAAGTGAGAGAAAGCTGCAGCCTGCTGCACTTTACACTATCTTAGCATATTTTACCTTCATACTTGGAAGAAAAAATGTTTTACATGGGGTTTTTTTTTTTAGTGTTTCCCCAAATCCTTCAGTTTTGGCAATGGAAAAGTTTTTAAAAGGTCCTCAGACTGCTATACATTTTGAATGAATAAACCCTTGTCTTTAAAAGCATGTTACTCATTTCAAGTTATTTTCAGGGAGGGTTTTCAGTGTTCCCCAAAATTTCCCAGATGACCTAAATTACCCAGTTTCTCTAATGGAAAAATGCATGCAATTTGAGTGTGTGAAACCTCATCTTAATGGATTTCACATATTCCAAAAGAGAAAACAGCATTTCATAGTAGTTTTTTCAATGATTCCCCAACATTTCCCATTTTGCTAAACTGGAAAAGGGGGTTGTGCCCTTGGAAAAAAACAAAGGCAAAAGGAGGTGGGGTTCAGAATTTTTTAAGGCTTTTTTCCCTAGGTCTTCATATCTCTAGTGGTAACATTTCTTGGCATCAGGACAAGCAAGAATTGATTAATTTTAGGCATCCCACAGTTAGAAGCAAACCCATCACTATAGCAAACCTCCTCCATCTGGTTTCTGCAGGAATTGGAGACATCTTGAAACAGGAATGCAAGCAGTTGTCCCCACCCTCACCCCCACTGAATAAATGGCAACTCTAGTTTTTGGGGAAATTGATGGAAAGGATTGATTTGCCAACACTGGATGGAACAGAATCATAGAGTTGGAAGAGACCTCCAGGGTCATCTACTCCCACCTCCTGAACAATGCATGAAACTCACAAATACTTCCTCCGTAAGTGGTAAAGCTGTAGTACTGCAGTCCAAACTCTCTGTTTTCAACCTGAGTTCGATCCCGGCAGAAGCTGGGTTCAGGTAGCCAGCTCAAGGTTGACTCAGCCTTTCATCCTTCCGAGGTCAGTAAAATGAGTACCCAGCTTGCTGGGGGGAAAGTGTAGATGACTGGGGAAGGCAATGGCAAACCACCCCGTAAAAAATATGCTGTGAAAACATCATGATGCAATGTCACCCCAGAGTTGGAAACGACTGGTGCTTGCACAGGGGACTACCTTTACCTTAAGTTCATACCTCCCCCTCTAAATTCTGCCTAAGTTCACAGAATCAGCATTGTTGTCAGACGGCCATCTAGCATCTATTTAAAAACATCCAAAGGAGGAGATCCCACCACCTCCTGAGGAAGCCTGTTCCACTGAGGAATGGTTTTGTCATTTGCAAATGAGGTAAAGGATTGTGGGATGCTTATGAACTTGGCCTTGCTATTTAAGCATGTTGAGGTACTTGCTAACAATGCTCGCAAACTAGTATACTTTCTCGGCTTAGCTGATGGAGCCATGCTAATCCATGTCACTATAGCCTGTAGGCTAAGCAAATGTTAACATGCTCTGGGGCTGCATTGAAAATCATTGAAAAACTTAACTGTTGCAAGTACCTACTCTCTGATCTCCACCCTCACCGAAGTTAGCAGCAGGAAGTGGAATGTGGGGGATGGAACAGTGTCCTGAGATGTAACAGTGTCTTTTCTGGCTGCTTAACTAAAAGTGGTGTCACAGGATACTCTAGGATTAGGCTTGCCAATCCCCAGGTCCCAGCGGGGGTTCTTCCGCTTTCCCAGGCTCCTTCCCGCTCCCAGTCAGCTGGCTGGCAGGGGGAAGCCCCGCCCCCAGAGGACCATGTGCCTTTCTACTTCCGGAGGCTTCAGGCTCCAATTGAAAGGCTTCCTCTTTGGATGGTGTGTCTGTGTTACTTTGAAGAAGCTGGCAGCAATTCGTGAGTAGAGAGGCCAATCCCTTGCTTCAGAGTTGCCAGAAACGGGGTGGTGGGGGGGAGGAAAACGTCTGCTGAGCACTTCATTATTCCCTACGTGGAGATCGATTCTCATAGGGTATAATGAAGAATTGATCTAGAGGTTTCAGGGGCTCTGGGGGAGCTGTTTTCTGAGGTAGAGGCACCAAATTTTCAGTATAGTATCTAGTGCCTCTCCCCAAAGTACCCCCCAAGTTTCAAAACGATTGGACCAGGGGGTTCAATTCTATGAGCCCCAAAAGAAGATGCCCCTATCCTTCATTATTTCCTATGGAAGGAAGACATTTAAAAAGGTGTGCTGTCCCTTTAAATGTGATGACCAGAACTCCCTTGGAGTTCAATTATGCTTGTCACACCCTTGTTCCTGGCTCCACTTCCAATGTCTCCTGGCTCCACCCCCAAAGTCCCCAGATATTTCTTTAATCGGAAGATTTGTATCACTTACCGTGAAGCTTCCTTCTCGGTGGACTGGCAGTGGGTCGGTCCGACTACTGGGTATAGGCTCCTCCTCCTCATCACAGGGTCAGGTCTTCCAATTGATCCAGAGGGGGGGGAGTGGCCTATACCTCCCAGAACTCTCCAGTTGTATCCAAGCCGCATCCCCCTATAGAAAATAACTTCCAAATCCTCCCCATCAAACATACTCTAGTACCGAGTAAACGAGGAGAACAATTTTATTATGCTTCAATGCACCATACGGAATGGATAATTGAACTAGAGCATTGCAAACCACAGTACAGTAACTCATTCCAAAAGAAGGAACCAGCTCCAGAATCCATCTCCAAAACCCAGGAAGCCGTTCAACCACCAAAGGGCGGGCCGGACCGACCCACTGCCAGTCCACCGAGAAGGAAGCTTCACGATAAGTGATACAAATCTTCCGTTCTCCGGTGGTCTGCTCAGTGGGTCGGTCCGACTACTGGGACGTAACAAAGCTGTACATCCCTGGGCGGGACCGGCTTCCCTGTTTAGAGTGCATGCTGCAGCACACGCCTCCCAAAGGCCGCCTCCACCGAAGCCCACTTATCTACTTTATAGTGCTTGGTAAAGGTATGCACCAACCTCCAAGTTGCTGCCTTACACACAGCTTCCAAAGAAGGAAAGGACCTATACACTGCTGATGTCGCAGCACCCCTCAAAGAGTGAGCCATGATCCCATCCGGAGGGATTTGACCTTGGGCCTTGTAGGCCAGAACAATACATTTCCGCAGCCATCTACTAAGAGAGGAAGTGGAAACCTGTCGTCCCTGTGACCTTTTACTGAAAGACACAAACAAGGAGTCAGACTTTCTCCAGATTTTTGTGCGCTCAATATAAAAAGCTAAGTGCCCTCTTAACATCTAGACAGTGCAACTCCCTTTCCTTGGGAGACTTAGGATTGGGACAAAAATTTGGAAGCACCAACTCCTGAGACCTATGAAAAAATAGAATTAACCTTAGGGATGAAAGATGGGTCTGGCCTAAGCACAACCTTATCATTATGAAAGACACAGAGTTCCTTATCAACAGAAAGGGCTCGTAACTCGGACACTCTACATGCCGTGGTAATTCCCACTAGAAAGAGTGCTTTTAAAGTCAGTTCTTTAATCCCACATGATGCCATAGGCTTGAAGAGACGCCTACACAAGGCATTCAGCACAACATTCAACTTCCACGAAGGAAACCTGTGCACCTGTGGTGGTTTGAGAAGTGCAGTACCCCTCAGAAAACGCCTAATATGCGGATGCATGGACAAAGCCTTACACCTCCGCACCCCTTGGATAGCAGAGATGGCAGCCACCTGACGCCGAAGTGTACTAGTGAAAAGCCCTTTGTCCGCCCCCTCCTGTAGGAAACAAAGAACACCTTGAACGTTCACCTTCAGCGGATCCAACCCCTGCTGGGCCGACCACGAAGAGAAAACCTTCCAAGTGGTGTTATACACTCTGTTAGTGGAGAATCTACGTGACGCCAACATAGTGTCCACCACCCTCTTGGCATAACCTAGACCTTCGAGCTGCAACCGCTCAACCTCCAAACTGTCAACTGTAACAGGTCCGGCTGAGGATGTGACATGTTGCCCTGAGTCAAGAGGTCGTCCCTCCTCGGCAGTCGCCAAGGGGGTTGAACCGACAACCTCAGAAGTTCCTGGAACCACGCTCGTCTTGGCCAGAAAGGAGCCACAAGCACCATCTCTGCCCTTAACTCCACTACCCTCTGAATCACCCTGGGCAATAGTGGAATGGGTGGGAAGGCATACAGTAGCCCTGTCGGCCACTCGCCACTGAGCGCATCGGTCCCTTCTGCTTCTACATCTCTGTTTTTGGCGAAGAACCTGTCCACCTGACGATTCTCCGCTGTGGCAAACAAGTCCACCGACACTGGACCGTATCTGTCCACTAACAGACTGAAAGTATCTCTGTGCAGCATCCACTCCATCTGGTCCAGAAAACGTCGCCTCAGCGTGAAGAGATTTTACCCGGGTTCCTCCTTGTCGATTCACATACGCCTTGGCCGTTGAGTTGTCCGTTTTTACTAGGACATGGCGACCTATCAGGACTGCCTGCAAACCTAACAACCCTAGATGAATCGCTCTGAGCTCCAAGAAGTTGATACTGCGCTTCATCTCGTGGGGCTCCCATTGTCCCTGAATCATTTGATCCTGCGAGTGAGCCCCCCAGCCCCATAGACTGGCGTCTGTGGTCACACATACTCTCTGGGGTTCGTGGAGTGGATGGCCCGGAAGAAAGCGGACTGGATCCAGCCACCACTGTAACTGGGTTGTCACCTCTGGCGACAACATCACCAGTTTGTGAATTTTGTTCCCTGAAAAGGACGAAGGAACAACTGAAGGGGTCGAGTGTGGAACCTGGCCCAAAACAGCAGGTCCTGACACGAGACCATCATTCCTAGTAACTGCGCTAGAGACATAACCGATACCCTGCGTTGTTGCAGAACCCCCTGTAATGGGGAGCAGAACTTCTCCCGTCTCTCTACAGTCAAGAAAACTCTGTCCATGGTCGTATCTATCTCTACCCCCAGGTGCACTAGCCTCTGTGAGGGAAGAAGATTGCTCTTTTCCATGTTTACTACAAAGCCGTGACGACGTAACATGGTCACGGTCTGCTGAATGCCCTCCAGACATTGTTGGTATGACCCCGCCTTCACCAAATGTCGTCCAGATATGGGAATAAGGCCACACCCTGCAGTCTTAGCTCCACCACCAGCGTTACCAAGATCTTTGTAAACACCCGGGGAGAGGACTTCAGACTGAATGGTAGGGCCCGATACTGAAAATGTTTCCCCCCGTAGGAGAAACGCAGAAATTTTCTGTGTGATTCCCGAATGGGAACATGTAAATAAGCCTCAGATAGATCCAAGGAGGCCAAGAAATCCTGTGGCTGAATGGCTAGCAACACTGACCGTAAGGTCTCCATCTTGAAATGCTTCGTTTGTACGAACTTGTTGAGCCATTTCAGATCCAGGATGGTTCTGAACTCCCTGTTCTTCTTTGGCACTAAAAAAATTACTGAATAAACTCCCAATCCCTGATGGGGTGTTGGGACTAACTCCACAGCCCCTATATCCACCAAATGCTGAATGGCTGACAACATTGCTCTGTGAGCAGCCAAATCCCGCTTCTGCGGGACCCAACGAAAGCGGTTGGGAGGGAGGGAGTGAAACTCTAAGGCGTAGCCGTGTGCCACCACCTCCAGTACCCACCGGTCTTGAATAGAATGATTCCAGGTGTCTGCGAACAGGGAGAGACGACCCCCTATTCTCCCTGTCGCCTGGTGACCAGCATAGTCATTGGGAACCCCCTTTTTTTGAGAGGGGTTTAGAATTCTGGTCTGACTTTCCAGAATAGTAGGGTTTAGAATCACGTCCCTTCTGTTGCCACTTTCCTCTAAAGGAATGAAAGGAGCCTGGTCTAGAAGGCTTTTTGGAGTCTCGAAAGGAAGAAAAGATTTCCTCTGTTTTGCCTCCTTACCCTTAGAGGGTAGGACCTTCTTTTTATCCCTGTTCTCAATGAGATACCTATCTAGGCCCTCTCCGAACAACAAGGCTCCTTTAAAGGGTACCGCTGCCACCCTAGCCTGGGCTGAAGTATCTACCTCCCAATTTTGAAGCCAAATGTTGCGTCTAGCCGCCACGCCACAGGCCATGGCTCTAGCCGCTTGCTGCATGGTATCTAATGAACCATCTGCCACAAAGGCAGCAGATAAGGCAATCTTTTTCAGCTCGTCCTTGAACTCCTTAGGAGCTCCACTATCCGCTGCTGCTAAATTATTAGCCCAAGTACACATTGCTCTGGCAAACAATGAGGATGTTGTGGCTGCTTTAATGGCCCAGACTGATGCCTCAAATTCCTTGCGCAAAGCCTGCTCTATTCTTCTATCACATGGATCCTTGGGTAAACCATCTGCGTCCATGGGCAGGACCGAATTAGAGATAAGACTAGTTACAGGGTCATCTACCGTTGGTAACTTTAGCCTCTTAGTGGCCTGCAGAATTAGGGAATAGAGCTTAGAAAAAACTTGCTGGGTGGCCTTGGGCTTAGCCGGCCGTTCCCACTCTGCCTTAACCATAGCGAAAAAGGCAGCTGGCAAAGGAACCCCTGTTTGAGAGCTACTCAGTTTTGGCATCATTTCTCCTGAGTCTGTGGGAAGGTCAGGATCCAGTTCTTCCTTTTCTTTAGGAGTTGCTACAAAATTAAGGGTCCTTAAAACCTTACGGAGCAATTCTGAATAATATTCGAGGGGGAAGAGCCGAGATTGCACTGTAGCAGGCTGTTCCTCCTCTTCTGAAAGCTCCCCTTCCTCCCTGTCTGACTGTTGATCAGAGCACTCCGACTCCTCAGCCGAACTTAGAAGAGGTGAATCTAAACCTAAATGAGACCTGCCCTTAGGTCGCCATTCCAGAGAGTCACTAGGGCTGGTATCTCTGCCTCTTTTCCTTCCCTCCTGTTTCTTTTGCATCGTCAAGGAAGCAGGGGAGTCCAGGTGTTGACGGAGGTCCTGCCCCAACTCCTTTAACATTTCTTGCTTAAGCCATTGCAGCAAATTTGCCTTGGCATCCTCCCCTGAAAGATCAGGGTTCTGAGCCTCTTGCTGAGAGGCCAGTGTTCCTGACAGAAGAGGCAGGTCGAACTCATTGGGGGAATTGCTCTTTGAACTAGCTGCCATTTCGTTGCTTCCCTGTGTCACTGGAAACAAAAGTGAAAGTAGAGGCAATAAGAAAATAAAAGGGCGCGAAGAGCCTAAAATGGAAGGCAACATGCCTTCACTGCGCCCCCTGTCGGACCTTAAGGCATCTTCCACCCTTCCCTCGGTCCCACTAACGGCCCCCGTGAAGGGTTTCTCCCCGCTGCCATGCGTCTCACTGCAACGCAGTTTGGGCTCCAGGCAGTTCTGTCTGTACCATGCCTCTTCCCGGGGCTTTAGTCGATCTTCCCGACCATGCCAGGCCCTTTCCCACTGCCGGGCGACTCACCGCGCTGCAGTTTTTGGGCTCACGCAGCTTTGTGCCGCTTTCCTCCTGCTCTGTTTCTGTCGCGTCAGCGAGGAAACGGAGCTCCAGAGGGCTCTGCCATCTCTGATAATCGGGTCTACTCACGAGTAGCCCTCCGACAGCTTGCCCCTCTGCCGGTTTTGTTGGGGACCAACCCCTATGCTCCCGGCCTTCGTTCTTCCTCTTCGTCCGGATCTCCCACGCTTTTCTCCAAAGGCGCTCGGAAGAAAGCCATCCTGCTTCATGCAGGGCCGGGAAAAAACTGGAGAGTTCTGGAAGGTATAGGCCACTCCCCCCCTCCGGATCAAGTGGAAGACCCGACCCTGTGATGATGAGGAGGAGCCTATACCCAGTGGTCGGACCGACCCACTGACCAGACCACCGGAGAATGGACTTGGTAACCCTATCTAGGATTCTCATGTTTTAAATTAATCCTAGAGCATCCCATGTCAGAGTGGCATGACTTTTGGTTGCACACCTTGAAAAGATGTCCTGATGTTACTTGATACAAGGCATTGGCACAAACTGGGAAAATTGTGGTTTGTATTGGTTCATGGTTCATTTGATTTCCCAAACTGTTTTGTGGTTTGTTTGGTTTGTTAGGTATAGAACAGCCCCCTCACAAGTTAGAGATGCCAAACTCACTGGGAGTCTTCAGCACGCTCTTCTCCACCAACCCTCCAAGTTTGACAAAGATTGGATTTGGAATGTCCAAGTTATAGCCCCAAGTTTCAGCTTTCACAACATCTAACTCTTCTCTCTTCGTGCTGGAAAGAGAAAGCTGATGAGTCAGGAACCAATTCCCACTAGCCTTGTTCTGGTCTCACTGCTCCTTTTACCATGGTGCTACTAATGGATTTCACACAAGCTGCCCTGGGCTGGCGAGTTGCCCCACCTCTTTTCAAGTTCCCTCCGTGGCAGGCAGAAACCGGTTTTCAGAAGTCAACCCCCAGTGTTGCCAAGGAATTGATTGAATCTGTGCCAGGCTGTCTGGAAAAACCAACTGCGGTTCATTTTTTGGTTCATGCCCATCCCTACTCGACACCATTCCTCTGAGCCTCTGCCTCAGTCTCCTAGAGACCTATGAACAGTACCTCCATCTTGTCTTTAATTCAGCTTTAAAATTTTCCAATAAGCTACTTTATATCATTTATTTATTCAATTCATTTATACCCTGAACCTCTCTCCAGTGGAGACCCAAACTAACTTACATTGTTCTCTTCTGTTTTATCTCACAACAACCCTGTGAGGTAGATTAGGCTGGTAATGTGTAATTGGCCCAACGTCACTCAGCAAGCTTCCATGTCAGAGTGGAGATTCAGAACCTGGATGTCCCAGATTCTAGTCTGACATTCTGACCACTACACCACACTGACTTTCAATGTTACAAGCAAAGATACAAACCAACCCCAGCATAGCTTGTTCCCTACCAGCCTTAAAGCCACATGTTCAGAAAAGAATCAGAGCATTCCAGTCCACCATTTAAGATCTGCCTCACAAGCCTTTCTCTTTTTACCTCACTTTCAGAGGTGAGGCATTAGGTAACCAGAAACAGGGCTTTTTTAGTAGTGGCTTCTAGCTACTCCCTTTGAGGTTGGTCTGACACTTCTTTAGGTGTCAGCCAGGTCAAAACAGTTGCATTTGCTCAAGTTTTTAATTAAGGGGTTGATCTTTTAACATCATTTTTATAGTGCGCTCTTAGCATGAAAACTATTTACTGCATGTTAAATTACTCAGTGACTTTGTAAGGCTCAGGCTGGGCTTTTAAATGCTGGGTTTTAATTAACAACTTTTAATTTTTTATGTTTTTATTATGTTTTGTTGTGTAAGTGACCTCGGGCAGGTTCCTGGGAGAGGTGGAATAAATTTTTTAAAATCTCTGAGTCTGATTCAGCAAAAGAAACTAAAATCAAAATGCCTCAAAGACACTGTTTTCTAAATGCACAAACAAAGCAGAATGATCTGCCTTGTCAAAGGCCACAGATAGATCAAGAAGGATTAAAGGGGAAGCATTACTTTTAATGTAGGTTGTCCACCAGAGCAACTAAAGTTGCTTCAAGCCCCAAACCAGGCCTGAAGCCAGATTGAAGTGGAGAAGGGCAAAAGCAACATCTACATACACTTGAAAGTGCTCTTCCACCATGCTGTCAATCTTTTTTTTTAAGGCAGTGTAAGAAAGTGCCATTAAGTTGCAACCAATTCATGGACTCCCCTGATAGAAGAGATTTTCAAGGTGAGGGACCAGAAGAGATGATCTGCCATTGCTTTCCTCTGTGTAGCAACCCAGTTCTCCTTGGTAGTCTCCCATCCAAGTAAGGACAGTAGGCAATTTTGCTTAGCTCCCCAGCTCAGATGAGCCTAGGCTAAACTAAGCTATTCAGGCTGTTACAAGTTACAGCACATTAATAATTAGCTGGACTCCCTTTCACCAAAGGACTTCCTAAGCAAAGACATAATTACTGCCTTCTTCAAATGATTTGAGACAATTCTCTCCACTGACAATATTTATTACAGTCGTGGCAAGAGGCATCCTTGCTTTCTGCTGGCATGAATTTACAGCCAGGAATGGCAAGAATCATGTTTGCTGCAGGTGGCCTTTACAACTCCCAGAGCTCCATCCACATCAGTCAGGGAGATCAATCTGAAGCAATCCATAGAATACCAAAAGACAGGGATGGAATTCTAACAGGAGTTCCTTTGCATATTAGGCCACACACCTCTGATGTAGCCAGTCCTTCCAGAGCTTACAGTAGGCCCTGTACTAAAAGCCCTGTAAGCTCTTGGAGAATTGGCTACATCAGGGAGGTGTGGCCTAAAATGCAAAGAAGCTTCTCCTAGAAATCCACCTCTGCTGACAAGTCATGGAGCCATGACAGTCATGGAGCAGTATGTGCCATACCCTCAAGCTGGTGTCTCTAAATCAGACCAGATAAAAAAGACTTTTATCAGCAAAGAACCTTGCAAAAGTTTCACAAGAAGTTAATATACCATTAGAGGCATCAATGAATCACAAACCAACTTAAATAACAATGCTAGAGAAAAGTCTTCTTTACACCTTTGCTACCACCTCTTAGGCCTACATATGGACTATGCATACTTCTACTCATGATGATTCAGCCATCTCCCATCCCTGCCCTTTTCAAATCCACTGCTCTTGGGTAAACCAAGAGGCTGGAACCCTTCTAAACAGACAGCAAGGATATTTATGTGTTGCACAGTGAATTTATGTGTTGCACAGTGAGTGTGTCATCATTTGAAATATTTATCTTATTGGCTCATTGTAATGTTTGATACTGGGTGTGGAATGGTCTCAATCTCATCAGATCTCAGAAGTGGGGTTGGTATTTGGACAGGGGACCACCAAGGAAGACTTTGCAGAGGAAGGCAATGCCAAACCACCTCGCCTCATCTTGAAAGCCCTTTACTGGGATTGTCAGAAATCAGCTGCAACTTGATGGCACATACTGTATATCTCTTTCTTTAAACTATCCTTTGAAATTGTTAATGGTACATTAACTCACATACTTCTCCTCTCTTTTACACCTGGTCTTACAACTTAAACCTGCAGCTCCTTCCAAACAGGAGTGAGAGATGGAAGCTCTCTTGCGCTTCGCTTGCCTAGGATTACTGCTACTGGATTAAGTAGTGGGTTTATTCACATAAATATTTTATCTATCACACGTATGCCTTCACCATCACATACGGTGATACCAGCCTTACAGTGGGCACCAGCAAAACATTTCATGGGTCTGATGGGTTTAGGATGTATGTAGTCCCTAAGAATGGAACATCTGGCAACTGTTCCAATAATGGAACAGCTGGCAACTGGAACAGTTCCAAATGCAGCATTTAAAAAAGAAGTCAGGTCAATTCCCCTCACCCAATTCTCATGCCCTACAACCGGAGAGAAGCACAGGGGAACTAATTCCACAGGTGCCAGATGGGTCCAATTTGGATTGGAACTATGGCACAGGGAGAGAAGGGGTTCAGTCTTCTATCCTGCATCATTTCCCAACCCAAAGCTGCCCTGTGGTGGAAAATGGAGATGCTGAGGGCCAAAATATCAACTGGAATTATTCCGTTTGTCAGAAACTGTTCTAGTTGGATTAAACTCCTCTTACATATGTATCTACTGCAACTGCTTCCTACACCCATCCTTTCCACTCCCCATCATCTAGGATACTTAAATCAGATGGAAATATGCCCAAATAGCTAATATGGGGGGGGGGGGTGTTTAAAAAAAAGCTTTTGGCAGTTCACAAATGCTTTTTGGTTGAATTAAGAAAACTTCTGATATTTCTGAACAAGTTACAGTTTCAGGTCAGATCTCCATTTGTATATTTTGGCTGTGTGATCTTATTTCTCAACACTGCCCTCCCCAGCAGCCAAAAACAGATTTCACAAATAACTCTGCAATGACTCTAGTCTTCTGTCAAGGAAAGGAAAGGTTCCCTGTGCAAGCACCAATCGTTTCCAACTCTGGGGTGACATTGCTTTCACAACGTTTTTACGGCAGACTTTTTTACGGGGTGGTTTGCCATTCCCTTCCCCAGATATCTACGCTTTCCCCCAGGCAATCTGAGTACTCATTTTACTGACCTTGGAAGGATGGAAGGCTGAGTCAACCTCAAGCCAGCTACCTGAAAACCCAGCTTCCACCGGGGATCGAACTCAGGTCGTGAGCAGAGTTTAGGACTGCAGTACTGCAGCTTTAACACTGCGCCATGGGTTTTTTTTTGTCTTCTGTCAAACCAACAGGTAAAAACTGAATTGCTAGATCCCAAATCAAAACAGGGAATGCAAACAAAGAATTTAAAAATTGTGATTTATTTATTTATTATTTTATTGGGTTGGTATCCCATTCTCCCTGTGTCCAGGCTCAAAACAGGTAACATCATGAATTTTAAAAACACTGAAACAAACAGACAATGTTGTTGAGAAGCAGGGCCACAAAAGACTATGACTCTTTCCAAAGAGTTCCAGTCATTTGAAAATCCTTGCTTTTGGAGGTACTAACATCCAGATCTCAAAAGGAAATCACAAAGCCGCATGGGCCTGAGGAGATGAGAAAGGTAGAAAAACACTTTTTCAAAAGCCATATAGAATGGAGATTTCTTTTTGTTTGGTTTGGTTTTCTTTTCTCCACAAAGGTATCATTCTGGATATATATCCCTTGCGAGCAGTTTAGCGCTGCTCGCAAGGGATATTTCCACCCTTCATCTTTAAAATACCAGCAAACTCTGTTGCACTGCAATCTTAAGCAGAGTCGCATCCTTCAAAGCCAATTTACTTCAGTGGACTTAGGCAGGTGTAAGAAAGGGGCCCGTTTTTTAATTCATATAATTATAGATTTAATTACTTCATTTCTATCCCAGATTCCTTCCCAATAGAAACCTAAAGAGGCTTACATAATTTTCTTCTCCACGATTTTATCCTCACAACAAACCTGGGAGATAATTAGGTTGAGGGTGTTATGATACCCTACAAATGCAACAGTAGCCCCAGATACCCTACAAATGTAATGAATGCACAATGAACCCACAGGACTATTAAGAGCGAGTCTTGCTTTGGAGCTCATCTATTAAACTAGCAGAAAGAAAAACCCAGGACTTTTTGGTTGTGCTTCTGATTCTGTGCAACTAATTGTCCAAAGAGCTAGAACTACAGAGTAAGCCATCTTGCCTGGATATAACCATTACCACCTTGGTTCCCTACAGCAATCTTCCAGTAACCTTGGTCTATGTTCACATAATGGGGAAATGGAGTCATAGTAACAAGTGTTCAGTGACTCTTGTCCACAGAGCCTGCACATGTATGTGTAGTATGTACACACGCTAGAGTTTCCAGCCTCCAGGTAGTGGCTGGAGATCTCCTGGCAGTGATCAGTTCACTTTGGAAGGTAGACTCTGGCATTATACTCCACTGGTCCCTCCTCTCCTCAAACCCCTCCCTGATCAGGCTCCACCCTCCCAAATCTCCAGGTATTTCCCAGCCTGGAGCTGACAACGTAAACCACACTGTGACTGTTTGGACAATCTACTGAACAGCAAAGTTTGGGAATGCAGCCTGCCACTGTGATCCTGCTGCCTTCTGCTCCATTTGTGCCCAGTCAACATAGAACTGGTGGTGCAAACATAGCTTTGGAGTCTCTTAATTTGTATCCTGTGTATATCCCTCCAAGGGTCAGTGTCTTGCAGAAATAATGTCAGAATTGTCCTAGGCCAGTTCAGCTCCACCACAACATGATACACTATTTCTGGAGGGTTGCCAGCTTTCAGATGAGAAATTCCTGAATATTTGGGGGGTGGGGTTTGGGGAGGGGAGGGGAGGGGAGGGGCTTCAGCAGGGTATAATGCCATACAGACCAACTTCCAAAGTCTCCATTTTCTCCATTTTCTTATCTTTGGTGTAAATCTGGGAGGTTAACAGCCCTATAAATTCAGCTTGCTGTGACATGGAGTCTACTAGCTTCAGCTTCCTTGCTTGCAATTTTGATTTGGTTAGTTAAACAGCTAAGAGTGGTGCTGTAGATAGGAACCTTTTTCCATTTTTTTATTGGTATTGGGAGTTTTCATCTTTTTCTTTTCTTTTCTTGCCATCAAGTCAAGAGGACTTTTGGTGACTGCTAGTGGGGCTTGAAGGCAAATGGATTGTCAGAAATTGTATTTCTTGGAGGCTGCCCTTCTAAATACTAGCCAGAGCCGGCCCTGCTTAGCTTCCTGACAAGATCAGGCTTGCCGGGGCCTGACTCTTTATTGGTATTGTTTTGCAGTGGAACAGTATTCAATCTCTTGGCCACAGTGGCAAGTTGGCAACCATAAGTTAAAGATCTTTCTAAGTTTTATGTTTAGAAATGGCAAAAATAAGTCCAGTTTTGATCTTCATTCCATGTTGCTGGAAGGCCTGCGAACAATAAAGAGCTTGCTTTCAGAAGAGCAGCTGTAGGTTTCCTTGGAAGTTTTCAACCCACTCGCAGTTCAACTTGAAAGAGTTGCCAAAGCCTGTTATGTTTCCTCTAAGCTAAGTTAGTGTGAGCTAGCTCACAGTTTTTTAGCCTCTGCCTCACACATTTTATCTTAGCTCAGGAAAAATGGCCCTGAAGCAAACTAATTTATGCAGTAGCTCACAGCTTTAATGCTAGTAGCTCATGCATTAGAATTTTTGCTCACAAGACTCCACAGCTCAGAGGGAGCATTAGCCTGTAGTCCTTGCAGTGTTGGCATTTCCACTGTTCTCTGGCATGGGTGCCATACTCTTCCATCATAAGCCCTTCACTGGCTACTAGTGAATCTTCAGATTCATTCATTAGACCAAAACTTAATATTACTTCTGTGGTGGTCACTCGTGTAGATGACATTTTATTGCCATGTGTTTAGCCTTACTAATAGTGTCATCCTACATCTATTTACTTCAATAGACTTAAAAGCATGTAGTTCTGCTCAGAATAGCATTGTAAATGCTGTTGGAGGTGTGGGGAGAGAGACACACACAGCAGCTGTAATTCTACTGTTAGTGCAGTGTGCCTAAGAACTGATGAGATCTTGCCACTTTCTGGTGAAATCTTCCATATTGCCTTCTGCCCAAACTAGAGGCTTCACTATGAATCCCTCGGTACCTACTAGAACAATTTGTGCCCATCCATCTTAAATTTCACTAAAATTTTAACTTTCTACATAAACAAAGGAATTTCACTTCTTTATTGGGACCCCCCAGGGGGGTTACAGAAAAATGTAATATGTGGGTAAGAGAAGTCCAACCCTGCACCTTCACCCTGCCAATACCCTGGATGGGTTCATAGATACAGTTGACCTTGAACAGACTGTTCTTCTTAATAGGCAACTCCCCTGGTGGTCCAGTACAATACCAGAAATAGTCAAGTAAAGCCCACAGAATCAGGCTTTATGTGAGTAGATTACATTCCTTTATGTGAGTAGATTACTTTTCTAATAGTGTTGCAACAAAATATACCATTGAAGAGGTCATGGAAGACAGCTGCACTCAGTGACCTGCTGGACCAGAATACTTAGCAAGTCAACTTCTGCTGGTACAAAAGGCTTTATGTGATGCCATCGAATATATTTATACAATGAAATAAAAATATCTAGGAGCTTAGCTCACATTAAGGTTGTAATGGAGAGATTGAAACACACAAGAAATGCATAAATACAACCAATTTGAACTCTTTTGTATTTTAACAGACTAGGGTTACCAGATGTCCTCTTTTTAGAGGACATGTCTTCTTTTTTGTGTGCCCATCCTCTTTTAGGCTCTTTTTAAAAAACCTGATGAAAATATCCTTTTGGGGGAATTGGAAGGTTAGGAATATTCCTAGTTAGTAGCAATTACCACATCTTAAATCACTTGTTTGAAGTATTCAGTTGGGAAATGTCCTCTTTTTTGCTTTTCAGAATATGGTAACCCTAGACAATATTTCAAGGGAATTGTTTATTTATATGCTCTGTTTTGGTATGGCGATTCCTTTTTATGCTTACACAGGGATGGAGGGTGTTCTTTTGTGCTGTTAGGCAATACTCAGTCTTACCCGTGGAGTCTTGTAAGCAAAAATTCTACTTCATGAGCTACTGGCATTAAAGTTGGGAGCTACTGCATACATTAGTTTGCTCCGGGGTCATTTTTCCTGAGCTAAGACAAAAATGTGTGAGCCAGAGGCTAAAAAACTGAGCTAGCTCACACTAACTCAGCTTAGAGGGAACACAGTTGATAGGTTGCTGATAGTTGGTTTATTGTGTGGTGTGGGTGGGTTTGATTATTCACATGGAGGTGAGGGTGACTTTCATGCAGTGTTGTGTTTTGTTCTTGTGCTACATGTGTGTGTATGTGTGAAGAATTATGTTACCACTCCTGATGACCAAACATTAGCACTGCAACATCCTTTATTTCTTGTATTACATCTGAATTACAAATTTGTATAGGCTAAAGATGCGGAGCGCATGATTACCTTACACTTTGTCTTTACAAGGACTGGAAAATATTTTCAACTTCCTAGAGAGAGTTAGCAGATTTTTAGTTCATTGGGCACATGAGGTCTTTATTGTGCTATATTTTTAACTTTTAAAGAAAATTCAATTTTGGGCTTGTGGGGGTGGAGTGGGGTGAAACCCCAACAACTAGATACAACTAGCAAAATGCTTTAGAAGTCCCAAGCCGTCGCTGCCCATTTTCTTAACTAAATTTTGTCAATATAGCCCCTTCTTTCTCCATAACCTTTCATCTGACTACAGTCTTGACAGCTTTTCAATACAATTATACCAACACAAATGAACCCTTTCAACCATCAGTTACAAAAGCCAGCTGCTAAAAAAGCTATTATGAAATGATTACCAGAGTACTGAAGTTGGATTAAGAACAGACTCATTTGCAAAAGATTTTGCCTCCTCACAGACTCTATCAGTCCAACCAAAAATGTAGCAGTGGGTTGCTGCTCAAAGGGATTGCTGGCTTGGGTGGGTTGGTTGGTTTTTCCCATCCCATGCTCATGTGTTTTTATGTTCCACACAAGTTTGGTATTGCATTTGGCATTCTAGATAACAATGGAGCCAGGAAAATAGTGTGTGTGTGGGGGGGGGGTGTTTCAAATCATGCCAAATCATCAGTCACCGAGCCTTTCCTTTTAAACTGCACTTCTCAAATGAGTGTCCTCTGTTTTCAGTAAAGGTAGAGGAAGAAAGTTTATTGTCATGAATGGATGACTTCTCCTGAGGCCTGCACCACAGCTTCGGTTTCATTTCCCCTAAATTGAAACTGGTGCATACCACCCCCCACTCCTCTCTCGAGCACACTGTTTCAGAAAGCACATTCCATTAATGAACATGATAAGTCCAAGTGCCAACACATCTTCTCCCTGTGTGAGATCAGTTTATTGCATGACCCTGGCTGGCATCACTGCCCTCCGTCCAGCTCAGAATGCCACAGAAAGCAAAATGTGTGGTACAGTAGAGTGAGGGAAGTTTAGCAGTGCAAATGTAGTCAACCGAAATGGAGGCACAGTCAGTCTGAAGAGAAATCAGCAAGTCAGAATAGGTTTCTCTTTACTGGCACCTCTCGTAAAACACAATGAACAGCAGCTATTCAGTCAAGACACACATAGGCTCCGCGATACACACAATCACAGGTATCATCAATAGCGCTCTCTTTCAGATGATGGGCATGACCCAGCCAAAGTGAAGCACTATTAAGTTCCGCTGATTTGAACTGCAGAGTTAAGGTCATGCCTAATTCTCTCTGTCCTGAAATAAACAGGATTTTAAAGTGCTTAACTTTGGCCTGATCACCACGGCTGTGCTTAGCATCAAGTATGACAGACTCATCTGTGTTGCTGGTACACTTACCTTGACTGTTACTGAAAGACCCTCTTTACTGAGAGCAAAGAAAAGCCATTCAAGGTAGACTAAAGCAAGCCTCCTTAAACCAGGATTTAAATTTAGAATTTAGCTCCTGTTCCAGATACTTTGTACAAGATAAGCTCTAGCACAATCTATGAGTGATTTATTAGTTGTTCTAAAGTAATGCTGCACCTCGGTCACTCATTATCTAGATAATACAGGCTACTCAAGTACTTAAGTGCACAGCATGTGGTTCAGGGGACTGCACATTCAGTTGTGGGGGAAATTTCCGATGTTTCTTACACTAAAATCCCCTCCCCCTTTTTTTGGTAGAAAACACTAAACAACACAGTATAACAATCTCACTCTCACACAGCATTGAAACGATTTCTATGTACAAGAAAAGTCATGCTTGACATTTTGGATGCCTTTGAGACCTGAGTTCCAATCTTTCCATAGATTTAGAAGCCGTCTAAGACAACTAATTGTTTCTCAACTTCACTGCAGATCACAAAATACAGATGAGTTCTGTCTGTAATATAAGGTTCTTGTGAATGAGATGATCATTGGAAAGCACTTGACCTCAACAAATGGATCATTGAGCTGATAAAAATATGGGACTCTGGGGGCATAAAAGATGTTGCAGTATCACTTTGGAGGCTCTTCCAGGATCTAGTTGCAGGGCTGAATTTAAACACAGGAAGGAGGCCATTAATCTGTCTCTGTATTCTGACTAGCTCTCCAAGGCCTCCAAGCAAGGGGATCTTTTAGTCCTGCATTCTGATATCCTCTCTGGGGAGGTGAAGTGGAATCCTTGGTGCTTGCCAGGCATGTATTGAGATGGCCAATGGCTTTTCCCACCATGGAAGGTTGGAGTCGGTCACATCACCTGTTTCAGGGTCAGAACTGGATGAAAGAGAGTACTTCTGAGCCCCTACAGAGTGTCAGCAGGCCACCACCAAGTAACACCGACAACACCTCTAGGAACTTGGGAGGTACCTCAGCTCTAGTTCTTTTGTTGCCTGAAAGGGACATTCCGAGCTGGCAGAGGATGACAGAAAGTGATTTGGGAGGAGGGCTCCTCTCCCCGTAGGCACCAATAAACACCACCTCTCTCCCTCCAAAACTGCTGGGGCATTTTTTGTTCACGTCCACCCTAACCCCCGTAACTTCTCCTCCCCCCGCGGCTTTCTTACCTGTGTAGTTAGTGGGGGCAGGACCGCTGTCCTCGCGGATCACCCCCGTCCTTGAGACGTCGAGAATAGAGGCAGTGGCTGCTTGCATGGCGCCCGGCTCTGCACCCTTCCCACGAGCCTCGGAGTTCCTCGCCACGGGGCACTGCCGAGGGGGTGTCGCCTCTGCCTACCCCGGAGGAGGAAGGATCTCGCAGGAGCTCAGCCGAGCCTCTCCCCGCACGCAGGGAATCCACGCGTCGCCACCGCCGCCTCGGAGGGGCTGGCTCGCCTGGAGGGCTCCCGCTGCCGGCTGGGCTGGGGACTGGCCGGCCAGCCTTCCCCGACGCCTGGTCCCCTCCACTCCGGGATCGCCTCGCTCCCCTCGCCGGACACGCTCTTCCCCCTGCTTCCCCTCCGCCTCCGCTCCTCCGGCGCTGAGCTGCCGGCGAGCAACTGGCGGCGCTGAGCAGCACCTGAAGACCCCGCCTTCCCCGCCCCCCCCCCCCCTCTGCCTTCTCTGGCTGGATCAGCAGTGCCGCCGAGCTGCAGATACGAAGAGATCCGCTGCTCTTTTGCTAGTTCAGCCCTGCGCGGCGGCCCGGGGGAGCCCTCTTGGAGCCACGCTTGCCTGAAGCTCCCGGTCCCACATCTCTCCCTCCCCCCCAGGCAGTGCTGCTCATAGTAAAAGGAAACGCGTCCAGTGCAGGTGTGAAGAGAGTGCCTGAGCCGGTCTTATTTTGCTCACTTTCCGGAACCCCCGTGCTCACTAGGACTACGCTGTGCACATGACAAAATAACTTTTGTGTAGCATCATTGCCTAGACCGTCCCTCCCCGCCCCCGGCCATGTGCATGTGCATGTGTAAAGAAAACATCATCCAGACTCTGACAGGGCCATTTCACACATCATGCGCAGAAGCAAACCTGGAATTGCTGACAAGTATAGACTCCGCAGGGAGTTGAGGCCAGTGAACATACCTATGTACTGTTCATGTACACAAGGCATGTTCCATTTGCAATGTACTTTTCTTCATGTATTTAAAGCATTTCAGGTGTGCATCAAGAACTGTAATTTATGATGGACAATTTCCATCCGTTCAGGAGGGCCACTTCACAACTTTCAAAATTTATACATGGAAATACTGTAACGGGAAAGTCACAGCAAAAGTAGTTTCCATGTGCAATGAAAGCAATAGAAGGACAAACTCTGTCTTTGAATCTGCCATCATGTGCATGCCCATCACTGCTTGGATTCATACAACTACAAGGCAGATTACATTTTCCCAAACTCAGATGGGTGAACATACACCAGACAGTTTAAATAACAAATGCTAGATACGGTTCTGGGCAGATTGACTGTCACACTTGGGTTTTTTTTTAAAAGAAATAAGAAACAAAGGGCACAATTTGGTCCACCCCACCCCTCGCTTGGCAAGCATTGCTGAGGTCATTAGAGGGGTGTGAGGTCTGTGTATGCTTCTCATATCCCTATCCAGTCCTCCTTCACACATCCCTTGAGACAACTATGCACCAGCGCATGAGTAAATTCACTAAGCGGAAAGCAGGACTAGAAATGGAAGGTGATCACAGCATGTCTTGGAAGTGGCATCATGATGACCTGACATTCATTTAAAGCAGCGATCTCCAACCTTTTTGGCACCAGGGACTGGTTTTGTGGAAGACAGTTTTTCCACGGACCAGTGGTGGTGGGGGGATGGTTCCAGGATGATACAATTGTGCACTTTATTTCTATTATTACATTATAATATATAATGAAATAATTATACAACTCACAGCCTGATTGCCAACAGGCCATGGACTGGTACTGGTCCGTGGCCTGGGGGTTGGGGACCCCTAATTTAAAGGACCCATAATGCTTCCTGTGTTTGTGTATGTAGGCAAAGGAAAGAACTAGCCAGGTTCATTGACTACTAATGGACACTGCATATAGCATGAACTGAATCGTGCCCTAAGTTTCTTGTTTTCATGAGTGCAGGGGAAGGAAAAACAAAACAATAGTCCCACTTTTAAATAATAAAATTCTATAGTCCATTTGAATGGAGCATATTTATTTGTTTATTCATTTGGGAGATTTCTAAATTGCCTCTCGAGAATCCAGCTTGAGATGGCCTACAATTAAAATCTTTTTTTTTTTTTTTTTGGCTTCCCATCTATTACAGACTATGTACCTCTTTAGCCTTCTACAAGCAACAAACAGAGCAAATCAATCAGCATAAGTTGCATGAATTGAGCTCACCCTTAGTTCAAAGATGCCATTCATTAGGCCATTGTTGTACTTCCAGCAGAGTGGGAAAATATCACCCTTCTATCAAGTTTATGAAATGAATCTAGTAATGGCATCTGACACCCAACCATTTATCCAAGCATTGGATTCTAGCATTGTTCCTGGATGTACGCGGATCCCAGGGGGGGGGGGGGGGTATTATTTGGCATCACTAGAACTGAGTGGAATTCTGACCTTAGTCCACTGCACAGTAGTTAGCGATAAGCACCATCGTACCCAGTGGAGCTTACTGCTGAGTAATCATCCATAGATCACGCTGTACCACCCGTTATATTTTTTAGCAGCTGAGCCGAACATAAGAGTAGCTTTGATTGCCGTCAGTGTTAGTGGATTAAAAGGGGTGAGTGGACTCTTAATGAATTTGTCATCAGTCCCTGCTTTCTGGAATGATAATCCCTTCCTAGTGACTGACAGGCTGCAGAAAATTAAGCAAGTCTAGGCAGCATCACCTGTTTATATTACAGTAGCCTGATCAGCAAAGAGTGCAAGTAGGTTTTAAAAAGCTGAAATTGCTTCTTCTTGAAAAACTGCTTATCAGATCAGCAAAAACACAATGGTGAAAGGGGGACAGAAAATATGCACACTTGAAGGAAGCCAGCAGGTATAGCTAGAAACCTACAGGCAGGGTATGTATATGAAATCAGTGATTCTACTATAGCAGTAAACCTGAGTATCTGGATTTAAGCCGAGGGCTTAAGTGTTTTGTGAAGCTGCCCAGATGGCTACATGGAAATGCTGCACTTAAAGGTGGCTTTATGCTGTGGTAACTTTATGCTGTGATGTGATTTTCAGACTTTAGCAGATCATCAGCAGAAGAAAGCAAGAAAGATTGAGAGCAGCCACACAGAGAATGCCTCCTTCTGCTCTGTCGTCATATGGGTGTGGCTTACAAATGGGTACCATCAAGGGGGCATTCTCAGTCAGTTCTTGTTGTTGTGACAAAAGGAAAGTAGGCTGAGATGTGGCCTTGTAAGCCAGAAGCTACAGAGAGATCTGAATGTTTAAAAATCATCTCCCTGAATTGTATTTGGAAGCAAAAGGCAGTCATGACAGCCCTTGGAGCACTGCTATTTCTTCCCAAATTGCAGGTGTGCGTGCATGGTGCTGCTTCCATTTTGGGATTAGACTGTTTTTATGTATTTTGCACATGACTATACAGGTTGTACTGGATATTTACTGTGCCATTTTTGTACCTATTTTAATTGATGTAATAGTACACTGTTGTAAACTGCTCCTTAATGGAAGAAAAGTGGTACAAAAATTGAAACAAATGAACAGATTCAGCAGCCTGGACAAGAAAGCAGCCTACCTGATCCATACTGCCATACTTTAATGGAAACAGAAATATTGTAATGGTAATGAGCTGCAACTGTCAAGAAGGATGAGCTGCTCATTATGCCCCCAACATAAGCCACCCAGTGAAACTTTAGATGAATCCAGATTAATAGACACATTCACAGTAATGACAGTGAAACTCGTGATGCAAATCAGGTCTCATAATAAAGAATCCTAAAGAAATGCATTTGGAAGTCCCACCAAATTTACGTTACTTTTGAGTAAGGATGCTTAAGATCAGACAATCTGTGATTTAAAATGTGTTTCTTAATTAGAAATAGGTGTTTATTTGAAGGCAGTTTTCAAGAATTGATACCATTTGGGAAATGTATCATATTTATAAATTAACTTTAAAAATGGAGGGAAACATTAGAGATGAAGATCTTAGAGAAAAGGATTTCTGAAACTCCATAAAACAGAAGGAAAAGGAAGATGCATTCAATTTAGTGCATTTTACAAACACAAGGATGAAGAATTTATACAGCACTAAGGGCCTTCCCGAAAACTTTTCTTTACCAGGGGGACAAAAGTACAGTGTGTATTTTAGCTTAATTGGAACACATGACAGTCATCAGGCCAGAACACATCTTTTCTCCTCTATACAGCTGAGAAAAACACTAGAATTGCCAAATCCAATAACTGTCATCATATTGCTCTTTAAAATGAGAGTAAACAAAGAAAACAGGAGCTTAAGAAATAAACCAACATTGCATTTCTGACAAGATTGGGCTGGGGAAAAGCGGGGCCTTATAGACTACATTCTATATCCCCTTAACCACATTTTGGGTGTCCTTCAGTCAATATTGTGGAACAAACATAATGAAGTTATGAGGATAGCTGTGTGGCCTTATTACTTATGAAAAGTGACACTGGTTTCATTTTTGGCAATGAGAACCTGCTAGCAGATGAAATTTTCATAGGTGATGATTATCATGCAAACCAAATTGTAACCAAGGACACGGCTGTTATGTACAACAGAATATTATATTTATATTCCACTTTTCTCCCCAGTAGGGACCCAAAGTAGTTTATAACATCATTGTTCCTTCCCCCCACCCTCACAGAACAAGCCTGTGAGGTCAGTTATGGTGACTGGCCCAAAGCCACTCAGCAAGTGTCAGGGCAGAGTAGAAATTCCAATCCAGACTCCCAGATTTTAGTCTCCCACTCTAACCAATACTGCATGCTATATACAATAGCCTCTGTGAAGAAATACATTGTCTCCTGGAGGGCTGGCAGCAAGCAGGGTCTGACTATGCATTTTAACCATGTTTTTCTCAGCGCTAAGAACATTGGGGTAGGAAGTTAGTGCATGGCCTTCCAAGCTCATTTCTTAAGAAATGTTAATGAGTCTTGCTGCAGACAATGAGATGGGCCCCCACCCTTTCTCCAAGTAGGGAATAGAGATGGAGGTATTAATGGCTAGACAGGTTACAGGAAGGGACTTCCTGGAAAAAACAGGAAAAGCCTTGACCTAGGCTGACTGGAGTCAAGAGGGAGGAGACAAGGTTTGTTAAACTGCCTTGCAAGGGAAGGATGTGTTCTCTTTTCGTTGGGATGCTGAGTTGAACAGACCTCGTCTGAGGTGGAAAGCAGACAGCCATTTTTGGACCATGTAGCTGGCCCAAAGAGCTGGGACCAATCATTAAGGTAATGAAAGGTCTTTAGAGAACTAGGACACCTAACATAAAAAAGACTGTTATATTCTTAACATCCAGTTAGGGCACATTTTACAGAGAGGGGCAGAGGATTTGTGTTTTACCAGTTTATTTTGTTCTTTGTTGTTTTAATCTGGTATGGTGTAAAACTATGCTCGTAAACATTGCCTTTTAAATAAATACTTTAAACTTTTGGTTCTGGTAGTGGTCCTCTGTACCACATAGACCCCCACTGTCTTTGACATGCAAATTTAAAAGGGAATCCCAGGAAGAGGAAAGGCAAGCAGTTGGCAACTGGCTATTCCCCTAGGGGCGCACAAGGCAATCTATCCCCATGGTATCCAGGTGCTGGGCTGGTGAGAGACACTGAGGCATGGTGTCTGAGTTTGGAAGGGGAACTGAGAGTACTGGTCCTCTCAGTGGGAAATGCCTATATTGGTGGCAGTGGTTACTGGCCTGCAGGTTGGAGCAGGCACACTGTGCCACAGTCTTCTTTGCTTACAAAGGATTAATGCTGATCTGGGCTCACTGTACATTACTGCAGAGTTCATTGAGTACTCAGGACTGTGCTGCACATCTTCTTTCTGGAGGTACAGAATTTTGGCTACATGAGATTTAAACACAATGTGGTGTATTTCAGCAGTTTCAAGAAAATGTTTTGTCATTTCCCCCAACCAAATAATAATGACATTTTAAATATTCTTGAAGGATCAGCATCAGTTTATGAGCTGCTGTCAGCAGTATAAAGGAGACTATTTTGCCTTTATTCTTTTAAAATAGAACAATATGTAAGACTAGTCAACTGATCAAAGGTTTATTAGGGTTTGTAGAATCTTTCGGGATCAAGTGCCGTGTTCTACTGGAGAAAGTTTTCCTTCCAGACGTTTCGTTCTCAGCTGCGGAGAACATCCTCAGTGGCATTGCAGCCGGAGCAGGCGCTCAGACCTTCTTGGCTGCTGTGCATTGAGTGGGGCCAGGGCTGCTGGAGAGCTGCTATTTGTAGGCTGGAGGGGGTGTGATGAAAGGGCAATTGTTTTGTGGATGTGCCCATTGTTTGGTGGGGCTTCCTGGAAGGGTAGTGATAAGGAAACTGGCTGTTGAATGTGACCATTGTTCTGTGTTAATTGCTGGGAAGGTTGGAAGGGGTTTGAAGATAAGGAAGATGGTTGTTGACTGTGCTGATTGTTCTGTGGAATTTGCTGGTTGTTCTGAGACTTTCTGCAATTTATAGTCTGTAGGGTGTTTTGCAGAGCTGAGTACCAAGATTGGTGGATGAAAATGCCTTCTTCCTTTCTGTTAAAATTGTGCTGGTGTTTGTAAATCTCAATAGCTTCTCTGTTCAGGCGAGTATGATAATGTGAGACCGTAGAAAGGACTTCAGTTCTTTCAAAGTGGATGACGTGGTCTCCTTCTTGAAGTGCATGTTCAGCTACACATGCACTTCAAGAAGGAGACCACGTCATCCACTTTGAAAGAACTGAAGTCCTTTCTACGGTCTCACATTATCATACTCGCCTGAACAGAGAAGCTATTGAGATTTACAAACACCAGCACAATTTTAACAGAAAGGAAGATGGCATTTTCATCCACCAATCTTGGTACCCAGCTCTGCAAAACACCCTACAGACTATAAATTGCAGAAAGTCTCAGAACAACCAGCAAATTCCACAGAACAATCAGCACAATCAACAACCATCTTCCTTATCTTCAAACCCCTTCCAACCTTCCCAGCAATTAACACAGAACAATGGTCACATTCAACAGCCAGTTTCCTTATCACTACCCTTCCAGGAAGCCCCACCAAACAATGGGCACATCCACAAAACAATTGCCCTTTCATCACACCCCCTCCAGCCTACAAATAGCAGCTCTCCAGCAGCCCTGGCCCCACTCAATGCACAGCAGCCAAGGTCTGAGCGCCTGCTCCGGCTGCAATGCCACTGAGGATGTTCTCCGCAGCTGAGAACAAAACGTCTGGAAGGAAAACTTTCTCCAGTAGAACACGGCACTTGATACCGAAAGATTCTACAAACCCTAATGATGTTACCAGCCGTGAAAACCTGAATTCTTTGATGATCAAAGGTTTGTTTTTTCACATGTAAATCTGAAAATGCATTGAACATCAGTTCACAGTCTATAGTTTTATGCAGATGTTGATAAACAAGATTGCTCAAAATTGAATTCAAAGATATTTAGATATTATAAACCATGAAGGTATATGTGCTGGTAATGCACAGTCACCTACGTTAAACCTTATTCAACTGAAGTCCTTGTAAAAAAAAAAAAAAAAGGTGTCAGTGGAAAATGGGATCATGGATGTAAGGAAACTGTGAAATGACACTCTGACTCCATGTAGAAAAAATATATACAATTGTATTCAATATGTATTCAGTCTTTTCCAAAACATATCTTGTAAATATCTCAATCGTACAAACAAAAAAAAACATTTTGTGGACATCACTCCTACTGTCCAAACAATATAAAATTAATTAAAGTCCAACAAATCATAAAAAGAACTGGTCAATTTCGTTTCAGGGAGATGCTGCAGGACAGAGACTGGCAGTGGTGTTCCAATAAGAGATTTCATATAAAATATCAATTTGGAAGGCCAGGATATGAAATACAGCACTACAACACTACTGAACCCATAAATATAAAAGATGGTCCCCTGAAGAAGAGTTCTTCCTGAAACGAAATGGACTGGTTCTTTTTACGATTTATTGTACTTTAATTAATTTTGTATTGTTAGAACAGTAGGAGTGTTGTGCATAAGATGGTTTTTTGTCTGTACCATTGAGATATTTATAAGAGGATATGTTTTGGATACTTTTTGGAAAAGACTGGATACATATTGAATATAATTGTATATATTTTTCTACATGGAGTGAGAGTGTCATTTCACTTGTAAAAAAAAAGGAGAAGCTCATGAAGATTTCACCAGGAGGACTGATCACTCCTGAAGGTGGAAGAAAACTTGGAGCCTTTCACGGAAATTGTCAGAAGACAGTAGCTGGAGCACTGGTGCTTCTGTTTCAGCACTGAGCCAATACTAGGAATGCCTTGAACCTCACAGCAGGTGAGCATCCAGGGGAAGAGCCCTTCACAACAGCTGGCCTTGGGTAGCTACCAAATGGGTCCACAGCTGCCTAGTGACTGGCTCCAGCCCCTTCTGCTGTGCAAGCAGAGTTATCAGCTCTTTACTTCCTATAGGCACAGACAGATCAGAGCCTTTCTCCTGAATGTCAATCTCTTGTTTTTAAATGAAAATTTTAAATTATACCAAGCTACCTTAAAGGAAACCCTGACCTAGATAACCCAGGCTAGCCTGATCTGGTCAGTTCTTGGAAGCTAAATCAGGTCACCTCTGGTTAGTATTTGGATGGGAAACCCCCAAGGAAGTCCAGGACTGCTATGCAGAGGCAGGGAATGGTAAACCACCTCTGAACATCTCTTACCTTGAATACGCCATAGGGTCTCCACAGTGCTGTGATGTGACAAAACTTCCCATCACAATCTTAAGGGAACAGCATTGTGAATCAAAGGACACGCAGAGAAAGTAAACCACTAACTGAAAAAGCAAACCAAAGATGGTCTATTCATGTTCACTTGAGCAGTCAAAGAAGTGCAGAGGTGACACATCCTCTCTTAACCCTCAGGATCCTCTCTTTTGTACTTGGTGTCTTGATGCATTGAACAAGTGGCTGGTTTTATGCCCTTTTTAAGTACATCTTCACTTAAGTACATCTTCACATAGAAAAACCCAACTTTATTTTTAAGTTTATAAAATGGTCTACCAATGGCAATTAAAGTCCATGTCTTCCCCTTCTTTCAAAGTCAGTCCATTTTTCTTCTAGAATGGGGAGCATATTTCTAAAAGGATCATGTGACTGTCCCCATATCACTGGCATACAAATGGTTCTCTTCTGGTAGTACAGAAATAGAATTAAATGGTGCTGTATGTATAAAGAAGACAAATGCTCACCACTCATCCTTTCCTGCTCCAACCCATGAATAAACCAGACCTTTCTAAAGACTCTCTCATCTATCTGGATCCATCACTCTAAAGGTCGTGTAAAGGATGCTCAGGGATCATCACCACGGCATAGTTACTACAGTGCACAGCTAGCATGAGTAACTAGGTGCAGACTATGAACACGTGCATGAGGCAGGCAGAAAATGTCTCCTAGTTATAAGCTAATTCCACACTCCCTGATTTTCTGTGCAATTGTATATTAAGTATTATGAGTAGCTTTAATGCGATTTCCTCCATGATTTTCCAGGAAAAACATTCACTCTCCACTGGAACAAATATGATGATGACGATGATGATAGTTGTTGTTGTTGTTGTGAGTATAAATCAAATAAAACAACAGCAACAACAGCAATAGTACTTTCTGGATTTTTAAAAGACTACAGTGGTGTAGCTTATTTTTTAAAAAGCTTTGGAAACCTACATGCTGAGTAATATACCTCCAGCAACATCCTCCCCACTCTTTTAACCTTGACTTAAAATAAATGTTTTGCACTATGAGATAAATAGGCATGGTTCATCCACATCCCAAAATATCAGAGTTTACTTAGATCAGCTGACTTTGTGTGCACATACAAAATGAGAAGCTGAAATTTGTTATCTGTGACTGATTTCTATGGTTGCTTTTTCCAGACTAAAGAGGTAGCCCCCTTGGGGGATTCTCAGATCTAATGTGTGCAGAAATATTTTGTATGAGCGGGCTGTGAAAAATTACTCACTTTCTGATACACAAGAGAACTGCCGTAGACCAGATTATGGCTTACAGGTCTATAGATGGCAATGGCGGCGTACTCGAGACGAAGCGAATCGAACATCTTATAGAGAGTTTATGAAGTCCTATGAGATGGCAGTCAAGGCCGCAAAGAAAACATACTTTGCGGCGGAGATTGCGTCCGCAACTTCGCGCCCGGCACAACTGTTCAATACAATTCGGACTCTTACAACACTGCCACAGGGCAGACCAAATTTTAATGAATTGGAAATTGGCTGTGAGGCTTTTGCGAACTTTTTTGCGGATAAAATCGCATCGCTCCATTCCGACTTCCCTGTCATATTAGATACAGCTAGCGAACCTGAGGCTCCGTGCCTGTCTTCGGATCGTGTTCTGGACGGCTTCGGTGCGCTCAGCCTGGAAGAAGTTGACAGGATCCTCCTATCTGCACGCCCAACAACTTGTAAATTGGACCCGTGCCCCTCCTGACTTATTAAGACCTGCCAGAGGGAGCTAAGATATCCTATTCGGGATATCATAAATAGATCCCTGATGGAAGGGCATTTTCCATCAGCGCTTAAAGAGGCGGTGGTCCGCCCCCTCTTGAAAAAAACAACGTTAGATCCGGCCGAATTGGCACACTATCGGCCGGTCTCGAATTTGCCCTTTTTGGGTAAACTTATTGAGAGGGCAGTGGCGTTGCAGCTACAGAGTTTCCTGGAGGATGCTTCTGTCCTTGACTCCTGCCAGTCTGGCTTCCGCCCGGGCCATGGGACGGAGACGGTGCTGGTTGCCCTGGTGGATGACCTTCAGCGGCATCTGGATCAAGGCGGCTCGGCGGTGCTGATGTTGTTAGACCTATCGGCAGCGTTCGATACGGTCGACCATCAGCTTCTGGCGTGCTGCCTTGCCAACGCGGGGATCCAGGGGCTGGCCTTGCAATGGCTTTCCTCTTTCCTTGATGGTCGGGGACAAAGGGTGGCGATTGGGGAAGAGCTGTCCCAGAGACACACGCTTGATTGCGGAGTGCCTCAAGGGGCGGTACTTTCCCTGATGTTATTTAACATCTATATGCGCCTCCTTGCCCAGATTGCCCGAAGGCATGGGCTGGGTTGTCATCAGTGTGCTGATGACACCCAGCTCTATCTGCTCATGGACGGCCGGCCTGCCTGCGCCCCAGAAAATCTGGACCGGGCGTTACAGGCAGTGGCTAGGTGGCTTAGGCTGAGCGGGCTGAAGCTGAATCCAGCGAAGACAGAGGTCCTTTGCTTGGGTCGTTGTGGCCCAGGAAGGGAAATCCCCCTGCCAGTTTTTGATGGCGCGCCGTTGATAGCGGCGAGCAGGGTCAAAAGTTTGGGGGTACTATTGGAGCCTTCACTGACAATGGAGGCTTAGATAGCAGCCACTGCCAAGTCCACATTCTTTCATCTTAGGCGGGCGAAGCAGTTGGCCCCCTTCCTGGAACGCGACGACCTAGCAACTGATTCATGCTACGGTCACCTCGAGGTTGGACTACTGTAATGCCCTCTACATGGGGCTACCCTTGTGTCGGACCCGGAAATTGCAGTTGGTGCAGAATGCCGCTGCCCGGCTGCTATTAGGGCTCCCAAGATGGGAGCACATTCGGTCGGGGCTTTGGGATCTGCACTGGCTGCCAATAACATTCCGAGTCCAGTACAAGGTGTTGGTCATTACCTTTAAAGCCCTATATGGCCTAGGACCTGCCTACCTTAGGGACCGTCTCTCCCCACACGTTCCCCAGAGAGTACTACAATCAGGTTCACAAAACCTGTTAGTAATCCCCGGGCCAAAGGAGGCCCACCTGAAATCCACCAGGGATAGGGCCTTCTCAGTAACGGCGCCTTACTGGTGGAACCAGCTGCCGGAAGAGGTGCGGGCCCTGCGGGACCTAGGGCAGTTCCGCAGGGCCTGTAAGACAGCCCTCTTCCGGCAGGCCTATAACAACTAACTGACAATGAGAATATCTTCTGGATGGAACTAAAAATGCATTTATGGACCGCTGCTTTTTATTCTTATTTTTATGTCTTATTAATTATGGTTTTAACTTTGTTATGTAAATGTTTTTAAGCTAAATTTATGTGAATTAAAATGTTGTAAGCCGCCCTGAGCCACTTTGGTGGGAAGGGCGGGATATAAGTCTAAAGATAGATAGATAGATAGATAGATAGATAGATAGATAGATAGATAGATAGATAGATAGATAGATAGATAGATAGATAGATAGATAGATAGATAGATAGATAGATAGATAGATAGATCGGGGGGGGGGGGGCAACAGTAGCTCTCCAGATGTTTTTTTCCTACAACTCCCATCAGCCCCAGCCAGCATGGCTGATGGCTGGGGCTGATGGGAGTTGTAGGCAAAAAACATCTGCAGAGCTACCATTGGCCACCCCTGCTATAGACGTTTAGCAAACCTCAGTTCCCCAGGCTTCCATCTTGCATGCAGAAATTGCTTCAGCTGGCTATTTTGCTCCTGTTGCCCTAGTGCCACTTTCTCTTTACTGACCTGGGCCACCAGTCCTGTCATAACTTAGCCAGTTCATTGCCACCCAGACAAGTGCTGCCCACTATTTATTTTCACTTCTGCAATGATGCTCTTCCTAGGCTTCCTTGCTCACTTCTAACCATCCCCTTGTGGGAGATTATTTACACAAGCAGGCCTCGGATTCAGTGGGAGCTCACAGGAGCACAGCTCCTGAACCTTTCTGAAAGTTCCTCCTCCTCCTTCTGAGAGTTCCACCTCCTTGTCCATTGAATAGTAAGTGCAGCTGCATAAGCTCCACCACCTGTTTTTCTACAAAATGACCCATGTACACAAGAATTAGAATTCTAGATGGGCAGCTGTGTTAGTCTGTAGCAATAGAATAAAATGGAATAGAACAGGGGTGGCCAACGGTAGCTCTCCAGATGTTTTTGCCAACAACTCCCATCAGCCCCAGCCAGCATGGCCAATGGCTGGGGCTGACGGGAGATGTAGGCAAAAAACATCTGGAGAGCTACCGTTGGCCACCCCTGGAACAGAATATTTATTCCAGCATACAGTTTTGTGAGTCACTGCATTAGATGTATTGGAGTATAAATCCATCATACCAGTGTGTATACACAACAAAGCAATACAAGGGAAAGCTGGTGCAAAACAAGATTCAATCCAGTTTTGTACAAAACAAAACATACCTGTTCTCCAGGCTCAAAGAATTGCACCCTGGCCTATCCCTTAAAGTCTTGTTTTCTGTTTGGAAAAGGAAACAACAATACACAACTGGTTATTGAACAAAAATGATTGGAAAGCATTTTACAGAGCTGAATTTTTTTTGTGTGTGTGCATGAGTTTAAAATCAATGTATTGCATTTGTATCAAAAATCTTAAAATTGCATTTTGCTCTCAAACAGCCTGTGAATTAAACTGGGGGATAGCAACTTGCCAGGGCCAGGCAGTGAGGTTCATAAATGAGAAAGAACCTGAAATAGGCTTGACTACATGCCCAGCAGTGTCAAATGGGCTATATCAGGCAACTTCTTCTTAGCAGGAACGAGTGCTCCTTTATGCCTGAGGAGATTAACTAGAAGGATCTCTTCACACATTATGGAGTACTTTTTATTGTCTTCCTCCTACTCTATAATTGTTATGATATTATCCTACTAGTTTTACTGTCAAAAGATACAGGGTTACAATTAAATCCCAGTCAGAAATATAACAGGCTTACATAACCTGCTCTGAAGCTGAAACCTGCCCTTTTGAGAATGTCATTTTAAGAACTCAGTTGATCTCTTAAGACAGCAGAGCAGCTTCTTTATTGCTTCTGGAATATGGAACAGTCATTAAAGTGCAGCACTGGTGGGCGCTTCTGCGATCATGTGCGTTTGCTTAATCTGCTGCGAGGCTCTTGAGGAGAAACAGCCGCAAGGGCTGAATCAAAGCTTACTTGTGGCAAGCTCCACCATTCTAACAAATCTCACTGGATTTATTCAGGCAGGCTGTGTGATTAGAGGAGTATATGGAAGGTCTGCAGTTTGATCCTGAACATCGGAAGAAAGTGGCATTTCCAAGAGATCGCAGTACAAAACCAAATTAATATCTGTCCTAGGTATCAAAGGGGAAAAGGCAACTGGAAATGTATCGTACTGTACTCTTTGAACATGAACAGAAAGAAACAGGCAAATCAGACACAATTAGTGCAAGTCTATGTATTGGAACTGTTCACTTTTAATATAACAGTGAGAAGTTTTATTGAACTGAGAATGGAAGTGGGGTCATCTGCATCTCGTGACTACTCCATATTTCATTTATATCATTTCATTTATTAAATTTATACCCTGCCCTAACCCAAAAATGGGCTTGGGTGGCTTACATCATAAAACCAGCAAGATAAAACAGTGACCAATTTCACACTAGCTCTTTAATCCTGGTTTAGCCCTGTCCCCAAGCTGACATTCTACACTAGAATCAGAGAAACCAACTCTATGACTCTATGATTTCAGTGTAGAATCTCAGCTTCGGGACAGGGCTAAACCAAGATTAAAAGTCTAGTGAAAAATTAGTCAGTAAAACAATAAATAGGATCAATTATTAATAGCAAAAAAGACCCATACCTCATGTCAGAAAAAAAATGAGGCATGGGCTTTTTTCTGCTATAAATCATCACTCCTGTTTATTGTTTTACAGTTTTGTCTTGCTGGTTTTAGGATGTAAGCTGCTCTGAGCCCATTTTTGGATTGAGTAACCCCAGAAACTCCAGTGTCCAAAAAATATCAAAAAGATAGCAAGGCACTGGAAAGGGGCTAAAGACAGAGGAGGCCAAAATAATTTGAACATTCATTGCCTTAGCCCAAAACCTGGTGAAACAGCTCCGTATTACAGGCTCTGCGGAACTGTAATAAGTCCTGCAGGGTCCTGATCTCAAGTGGGAGCATGTTCCACCTGGCTGAAAAAGTCCTCACCCTGGCTGACATCCTGTGGACTAGGGACCACCAGAAGATATTGGTCAGAAGAGTATAGAGCTCTTTGGGGCTGATATGGGAAGAAGAGGTCCCACAGGTATGATGGTCCCAGGTCACATAGGGCTTTAAAGGTCAAAAGCATAACCTTGAACTGGATCTGGTTTTCAATAAGGAGTCAGTACAGTTGGGATGCCAGACTCCAGGTGGGGCTTGGGGATCACCTGGAATTACGGTTCATCTTCAGACTACATAAATATTTCCCTGGAGAAAACTGATGCTTCGGAGGGTGGACTTTATGGCACTGTGCCTAGGGTTGCCAGGTCTGTGTTGAAAAATCCCAGGAGATTTTGGGTGTGGATCTGGGAGAGGGCGGGGTTTGGAGAGGGGAGGGACCTTAGCATGGTACAATTTTCTCCAGGGGAGCTGATCTCTGCCAACTGGAGATCAGTTGTAAAAGCAAGAGATCTCCAGGCCCCACCTGGAGGATGGCAACCTTAAAATTTGTGCTCCATTGAGATCCCTGCCCTTCCCAGGTTCCACCCCCAAATCTCTAGGAATTTTCCAACCTGGAGCTGGTAACTCTACCACTCACACACAAACTGGTGGCCGTGGGGGGACCTGGCAACCCTACTCCACTGAGTGCTGAAATACATCCCTTTTGAGTTGTTAACCCTGTTTTGTACTGTGATCTGTAGGAACTTCTTCAGAGGTTTAGGATTCAAATCTAGGCCATGTAATCACACAACTCATCCAGGGAAATTTTTCAGAGCACAAGTAAGCTTTAAATAATCCCCGTGCTATTTCAATGTGATAAAATGAGTGCTTTAGGTTATAAATTATATCAGCCTCAGGAGATGGTCTGTATGCTGCCAGCCCCAGTAGGGCCTCCTTTGCTTTTCAGCCTTCACTCAAGAAAGGTCTTTGGTACTGTTTTACAGTCTAGATAGGTATATTCCTAGATGATAGCAAAGCATTTATTTGTGACATTATTTATTTATGCACATAAATAAAGCAGCTCTTTTCTTTGGTTTGTTAATATTTGTTTGAACCATTACATGACTATTACACTTCCAGCTGAGTCCTCAACCCATATTTCAAATGAAAACAATTACACCGTGATGCATACAGAGTGTGTGTCTCTTTGGCAGATGTGGGAGGATGTGCCCATGATCAGCTTGCTTGTGGGACTGCAGGTTTCTGGATACAACCTGACTGGGAGGAGAAATGCCTCTATGATTCCTGGCTTGGCCCAAATGTTTCCCATCCAGTGTCACTTCTAAGGTGTAATGCAGGCTATACCATTATTTGTTTGTTTGTTTTAAACCTTTTTATGCTGCCTTTCCACCCAGTCAGGGTCCATAAGGAGGCAACATTTTTTAAAGCTATTAAATATACAGTTTAAGATATAAAATTCAGTTAAAAACACATAAACACACAGCACTACAAGGAGGGAATTGGGAATATTCTAGATGAAACAAAAACCTCTTCACCTATTGGCAGAAGAGAGAGAGAAACAAATCTCCCTGGGGAGGGAGTTCCAAAATTTGGTGTCACAGTGGAGAAGGCCCTTCCTCATCTGTTTAGCTTCAGATGGCAGGGGCAACCCATGTAAAGCCTCCAGTGGTGCATTCCCACTACACTATACAATGTGTTTTACATCCAGACTTTACTGTGTAAGAATAGCAAAAATCCAGATGTAAAATGCATTATTTAGTATAGTGTGAATGCACCACAAGGATGACCACAGTGAGTGGGTAGATCTGTATTGAAGAAAGCAGTCCTTATGATATGTTAGTCCTAGGCCATTCAGGGCTTTTGTCAATTTCAGAACCTTCAATAGAGACCAGAAGCAAATTGATTGTTAATGTAGGTGGAACAAAACTGGAGTGATATGACCCCTACGGCCCACTCCAGTTGACACTCTGGCTGTAGCCTTCTGTACCAGCTGTAGCTTGCATACAGTCTTCAAGGACAGCCCCAGGTAGAGCACATTGCAGTAATTTAATCTACCTGTTACCAGGGCATGCACTACAGTGGGCAGCAGCTTGCTTGCCAGCCAAAGCTACAGAAAGGTGCCCCTGGCCACCACTGCCACCTGTTAATCCAACAGGAAGTCCAGGTCGAGGAGCACCCCCAAGCTGCTGTAGGAGACTGCTCCTATAGGAGACTGCAACCCCATCCAGAACAGGGGATGATAGGTTTCCCATGTCAGATCTTCCCCCCACCATTAGAACCTCCATTTTGGCAAACAGAGTTTTGTACCTGTATAAGCAGGAAATAGGAACTACCTAAGACTTTTGTTATGAGAATGCAAGCTGCTTTCTTCCTTGTAATAATTCTTACCACAAGAGGCTCAGAGCTGCATGGAGCTTTATGCAAATATGCTACTCACAAAGACCATGCCTATTACTCCAGCCAATATCCAGTTCAATTCTTTCTGTGATGTTATTCCTGAAAGTAGCATCACAGGTACTGTGCACCACCAGACTATTAGATATGGACTTGGATAGTCATGTTTACCTTCAGTTTCTGTGCCTCAAGTACATTAAACTTGTAAAGATTCTTTGGTTCCTTGATAAAAACATAGAATTACCAACAGTGTGTGTTTCTTCCTCTATTGTATAGTATTTGCTCTGCTGCAAGAAACCTGAAGAGAGCAAAATTATTTGAAAGGCATGATAAATCTAGCTTTTAATATCTAAATGCCTTCTTTTTTACTTTTTAATAACTGAGGTATTTCAGCTCCTAAAGCTGGAAAATTTAAAGTAGTTTCTTACCTTCATTACTTTGTAACTGAGTGTTTGTGTGTCTTTTTTGGTGAAGGAGAGATTAGAACATGCCTTAGGGTTGCCAAGTCTGACTCAAGAAATATCTAGGAAATTTGGGGGTGGAGCCAGGAGATTTTGGGGGTGGAGCCAGGTGGAAGCATGATTGAACTCTGAAGGGAGTTCTGGCAACCACATTTAAAGGGACTGCACATCTTTTACATGCCTTCCCTCCATTGGGAAATAATGAAGGATAGGGGTACCTTCTTTGGGGGCTCATAGAATTGGACCCCCTGGCCCAATCTTATTGAAACTTGATGGGTGTTTTAAGGACAGGCACCAGATGCTATGCTGAACATTTGGTGCCTCTACCTCAAAAAACAGCCCCCCCGAGCCCCAGATACCCATAGATCAATTCTCCATTATACCCTATAAGAATTGATCTCCATATAGTATAATGGAGTGCCCAGCGGACATTTCCCTCCCCCCCACTTTCTGAAGGCCCTGAAGTGGGGGGAGGGCCTCCAAACCAGGGGATCCCCTGCCCCCCACCTGGGGATTGGCAATCCTAACATGCCTACACTGTATCCTAAAAATTAATAATCAATCAAATAAAGAAATACAAATCAATAAAACACAAAACATCACAAATGATTGTCCTTCCTCAGCTATCATTTTGTCATCACTAATATTATTCTACTCTTTGTCCGATCTGCTAAATCATACTCTTTTACAGTTATTCTAAACCTCAGTTATCACCACAACAATCCTATATGGTAGGCAAGTTTTTCTACCCCCATATTACCCATTAGGGTCTATGATTTAAAGCGGTGACTCACTTAAGGGTGTCTAATGAGTTTGGCTAAGGTGAGATTTGAACCGGATATTTCCTAGATTAGTTTTGAAGCCATTGTACTGTCTGTCTTCTTCAGTTATATGGTGCATAGGAAGTTAAGGTGACCCAGACACTGAAAAAGGATGTTGGGGCCATGCTTCTTCACCTAAGCCTCTGCCACACCCATGCAGGCCCGGCGCTGAGGTTTCCAGCACCCCAGGCCGAAATTTCCCCCCCGCCCCCTCCTTCCCCCCCCCATAAGCTTTCCTTACCCCTCCCCCACCCTCCCCCTGTCCCGGGGCTGCAAGCCGCCACTCTCCTCCTCCTTCTCCTCCTCCCTTCCTCCGGTTTGTGGTTCTGAATTGGTGACTTGGCTCCTGCTTGACTTCCTGGACTTTGACCTTGGATTGGCTTTGGACTTCTGCCTGCCTGCACCCTGAGAATGTGACAGGGAAGGAGGGAGGAGGGCGGCGGGGAGGGAAGCAAGGCGCGGCAAGCAGAGCCCAGCACTGGCTTCCAGTGCCGTGGATGGAGGGAGGAGGGCAGCAGCAGGGGAGGCGCCCCAGTGGGAGCCGGCGCCCTAGGTCATCGCCTAGTTTGCTGACTCCCACAAGCCGGCCCTGCACCCATAACAAGTGCAGCTTGCATGAATCAGGCAGTGAATTCCATTTTTTAACCACTCATTGTGTAAAGAAATATTTCCCTTTGTCCATTCTAAGTCTACTATTCATCAGCTTCACTGGATGACCTTGAGCTCTAGTATTTTGGGAGAGGGAGAAAATGTTCTCTTTGTCTGCTTTCTCCACTCTGCGTATAATTTTTTAAACCTCTATCATGCTCTCCATCATCTCTTTTCTAAACAGAAAGGTCCTGGACTCTTCAGCTTTTCTTCATAGGGAAGGTGCTCCACCCCCCTAATCATCTTGGTTGCCCTCTTCTGTACTTTTCCCAGCTTTGCAATGTCCTTTTGGAGACACTTGTGACCAGAACTGTACACAGTATTCTGAATGAGACCACACCAGAGGCCTTATACACCAGCCGTTTTATTTCCAGTCCCTTTCCTAATAATCCTCAACATAGAGTTTGCTTTTTTCACCATTGCAGCACACTGAATTGACTCTTTCATTGAGCTATCTACTATGATCCCCAAATCCTTTTCTCCCTCAGTCTCAGCAAGTTCAGATCCCGTTAGCCTACACTTGAAGTTGGGATTGTTTTGTTCCTGTGTGCAACACCTTACATTTACGAACATTGAACTTTATCTGCCACATTGTTGCCCACTCACCAAATTTGTGGAGCTCACAGTCACCCTTGGTTTTCACCATCCTGAATAATTTCGTGTCATCTGCAAATTTGGCCACTACACTACCTTAGGGTTGCCAAGTCCAATTCAAGAAATATCTGGGGACTTTGGGGGTGGAGCCAGGAGACACTGTGGGCGGAGCCAGGAACAAGTAGTAGTAGTAGTAGTAGTACTTTATTCACGGTCATCCGACCAGCTTAATACAAACAGAAACAAAATCATAAAAACAAACCCATCACCTCTTACACAAAGTTCCTTACGCCAACTATTACACATATTGTTAAAACTCATAGCCAAGATTTACATTCTCAATTTCCCTCCTTTCCAACTGAGCAACATAACAGAAACGGGCAATCTTAGTTGAAACATCAGAGTGAGTGTCAGACAGGAGGAAGGCAATCTGCTCATCCTCCAGCCTGCCCGCCAAGGACCCGAGAATTGGAGAGATTAATCTTGCCCTCAAGTCATTGTAATTTGGACACCGCAAAACGATGTGGAGAGTTGTTTCGACCTCATTGCAATTACAGGGGCACAATCTTTTCAGATATGGGGACCCAGCGTAACGTCCCAAAAGCACCGAAGAGAAAAGTGCGTTGAGTCGTGCTTTTGAGAAAGCTATCCGATATTTTGGGATAGTGATGTTGAAAAGATACCTGGCTGGGGACAGTACTTCAGCTTGCTTCCCTAAGAAAATGTGCGCAGAAAGACTAGCTCTAGCAGATCTCAGTTCCAGCTCAACCAACCTCAGGCGCAAAAGTTCTTTCGCATCCCTCAGTTCCATCATTGCTAGGGACTCAGGGGAGAGATCACAGAGTCTAAAATGATCTAGACACCTTTTCTCCCAAGTTCCCACAAAAGAGTCGAAGAAAATCAGATGGGGAAGGCCACCTGGCTTTGAGAGAACCCTCAAAAAGTAACAAAGGGTGTTTAACCACATAGACGTCTCGATGCTTGGGACGCCAGATTCCAACCTGATGGCAGTGTTTGGCACACAACTGGGAACAGACAGAAGCTTGCGCAAGAGTTTGGTTTGTATACTATATTGAAATACTATATTGAAAATTTGGTGTCAAAAAACAGCTCCCCCAGAGCCCCCAAAACCTCCAGAACAATTCCCCATTATACCCTATGAGAATCAATCACATAGGGAATAATTAAGATGAACATAAGAACATAAGAGAAGCCATGTTAGATCAGGCCAATGGCCCATCCAGTCCAACATTCTGTGTCACACAGCGGCCAAATATATATATATATATATATATATATATATATATATATATATATATATATATATATATATATATATATATATACACACACATACACACTGTGGCTAATAGCCACTGATGGACCTCTGCTCCATATTTTTATCTAACCCCCTCTTGAAGGTGGCCATGCTTGTGGCCGCCACCACCTCCTGTGGCAGTGAATTCCACATGTTAATCACCCTTTGGGTGAAGAAGTACTTCCTTTTATCCGTTTTAACCTGTCTGCTCAGCAATTTCATCGAATGCCCACGAGTTCTCGTATTGTGAGAAAGGGAGAAAAGTACTTCTTTCTCTGCTTTCTCCATCCCATGCATTATCTTGTAAACCTCTATCATGTCACCCCTCAGTCGATGTTTCTCCAAGCTAAAGAGCCCTAAGCGTTTCAACCTTTCTTCATAAGGAAGGTGTTCCAGCCCTTTAATCATTCTAGTTGCCCTTTTCTGAACTTTCTCCAATGCTATAATATCCTTTTTGAGGTGCGGCGACCAGAACTGCACACAGTACTCCAAATGAGACCGCACCATCGATTTATACAGGGGCATTATGATACTGGCTGATTTGTTTTCAATTCCCTTCCTAATAATTCCCAGCATGGCGTTGGCCTTTTTTATTGCAAACGCACACTGCCTTGACATTTTCAGTGAATTATCTACCACGACCCCAAGATCTCTCTCTTGGTCAGTCTCTGCCAGTTCACACCCCATCAACTTGTATTTGTAGCTGGGATTCTTGGCCCCAATGTGCATTACTTTGCACTTGGCCACATTGAACCGCATCTGCCACGTTGACGCCCACTCACCCAGCCTCAACAGATCCCTTTGGAGTTCCTCACAATCCTCTCTGGTTCTCACCACCCTGAACAATTTAGTGTCATCCGCAAATTTGGCCACTTCACTGCTCACTCCCAACTCTAAATCATTTATGAACAAGTTAAAGAGCATGGGACCCAGTACCGAGCCCTGCGGCACCCCACTGCTTACCGTCCTCCACTGCGAAGACTGCCCATTTATACTCACTCTCTGCTTCCTATTACTCAGCCAGTTTTTGATCCACAAGAGGACCTGTCCTTTTACTCCATGACTCTCAAGCTTTCTAAGGAGCCTTTGATGAGGAACTTTATCAAAAGCTTTCTGGAAGTCAAGGTAAACAACATCTATCGGGTCTCCTTTGTCCACAAGTTTGTTTACCCCCTCAAAGAAATGTAACAGGTTAGTGAGGCAAGATCTTCCCTTACAGAACCCATGCTGAGTCTTCCTCAATAACCTGTGTTCATCAATGTGCCCACTCATTCTGTCCTTGATAATGGTTTCTACCAACTTTCCCGGTATTGAAGTCAGACTGACTGGCCTGTAATTTCCTGGATCTCCTCTGGAACCCTTTTTAAAGATGGGGGTGACATTTGCTACCTTCCAGTCCTCAGGAACAGAGGCAGATTTCAATGAAAGATTACAGATTTTTGTTAGAAGATCCACAAGTTCAACTTTGAGTTCTTTCAGAACTCTCGGATGTATGCCATCTGGACCCGGTGACTTATTAGTTTTTAATTTGTCTATCAGTTGTAGGACCTCCTCTTTTGTCACCTCAATCTGACTCAGGTCTTTCAACACCCCTTCCAATATTAGTGGTTCTGGGGCAGGCAAACACTTCTCATCTTCCACGGTGAAGACGGAGGCAAAAAATGCATTCAGCTTCTCAGCCATTTCCCCATCCTCCTTCAGTAATCCTTTTACCCCATGGTCATCCAAGGGCCCCACTGCTTCCCTGGCTGGTTCCCTACTTCTAATATGTTCTACTTCTAAGATGTTTCCCTCTCCCCCCCCCCACCCTTTCTGGCCAGTCTGAAGCAGCGGATCAGCCTCTCTAGTCACCATTTGCTGCCAGCTTCTTCACAGATACACCATCCTAAATTGAAGTCAAACCTCTGGAGGTGCAAAGGCACATGGTCCTTTGTGGGCGGGGCTCCCTCTCCCCTCCCCCGCCAGCCAGCTGATTGGGGCTGGAAGCAGCCTGGGAAAACTGAAGAAAGGCTGCTGAGATTGGGGCTGGGTGGGAAGGGCTGCCATTCCCCCCCCCCCCGCTTTCCAGATTTTTGGCTAGCGGGGGGAGAAGGCTCCAAATTATGTTTCCCAAAATTAAAAACTTAGGGGAAAGAAAGACTTGTTTCACTTTAAAGGTAAACTGGATTTATTGTAACATAACCATTCATGGACCATGTCATGATCCTAGGCCTAGTATGGCCTACAAGGTTCAAGGAAACCTGGGTTAGAGTAGTAACCAGGCCTACATTTCCCAGGATCCCTTCTGTCCCTCTGATTGGGTGGGTAGCAGTTTTGGAGGGAAAACTTTTCTAGAGGCAGGGCCATCCCTGCCACTAGGCAAAATTGCCTAGAGCACCAGCCTTCTGGGAATGCCAAATTAAGCACCCTCCATGTGACATGGTGACATTATCAATGTGGGGGGTGGGGGGCAGAAGTTAGCCTTGCCTAGGATACCAGTCTAGAGCCAGCCCTGCCTAGAGGGGTGGGACCTGGAAGGAAACAATAAAAGGCCAGCTAGAGAGAGAAGTGTGTTCTCTCTGGGAATGCTGAGCTGAAAAAAAGCTGCAGCAGGAAGAATCGCTCATCCAAGGAGGTTGAGTGAGTCTGTTTGGGATTAGTGTAAGGGAATGTATAGCTAGTCGCATCAGGGCTTTTATTTCTTTGTACCAACCTTTACTGTTTCTTTTTAATATGTTATAAACTTTATTGAAACTCTTGGCATATGTAGAAAATAAAAAAAATAACGCAGTTCCATCACTGTAGAGCATAAATTTCAAATAATCTTAAATAATATCATCCAGTATAGAGAACAATTAAATCAAATTCATCTTAATAAAAATAAATACAATAATATAGCATACAAAACTTTGAAAATATAAGCAATCTCAATCAAATAAATTATTAGGAACAATATCTTGTTGGATTAAATAATCCACAACCAGAAACCATACAGTTTAGAATTTTTTCTGATATTATTCCAAATTAGGTATAAGCAAATGGCTAGTGATTTTACTGTGAAGAAAGTATTCCCATTACTTGTTTTGCCACATTAACAGAGTTGGGAGGGATTTATCCCTCCATTTTGTAGCTATCACCATTCTCACAATAGCTAACAGGATTAAAATCAAAGTTTGCTTACTATTGTTTCCAGTAACAGATGACAGTAAGGATAAAAGATCCAAGTGGGTAGCCGTGTTGGTCTGAAGCAGTAGAACAAAGCAGGAGTCAAGTGCACCTTGAAAACCAACAAAGCCAGTATATTATTCCCTTTTTACACATAGCTTAACATTGTTTCATTTTTAACAATCACAGTTTGGAAATGTTCACATTTTAGCTTCAGTTTTACAATCATAGTTTAGTTACAGCTTATCACATTTTAAAACAGTAAGTTTGTTTAATGTTACAGCATTGCTTTGCATTCCAGCACTTATTCATTTGTACATTGCACCCTTTTTAATTCAGTTATTGCTTACAGCCTTTCCTTCCAGGCTTTTGCCTATGTGTCTCCTTGCTCTCCAAGAGACATCTCATTCAACAGCTCCAGCACACTGGGATATGCTTTAGGGTTGTCATCATATACATAAGTATAACCTCCTTCTTCCCTAGTGAAAGAAGTATCCACATGTACCTCTGGTGCACTTACACAGCCTCTGGGCTGTTCATTAGGCAAACTATCTCCATTGCCCAGATAATTTATATCAGCCTCAAAACCATATCTTTTGGGTGGCACACCTTTATTTTCTCTTGCCGAGACTCTGACTTCAGCCGGCTCTTTTTTTACAGCTTCAGAAGTCTCCTGCTGTTTACTGCTGCCTGCACTGTCGTCCTCCTGCTGCAGTGAGTGAGCCTGCTTGCTCTCTGGCTTTTGCCCCTCCTCACTTGTCAGAGACAGTTGCAGTTTTGTTTCCCTAGGCATTTTATTAGCATGGATTTTAGACCAATTCTCATCCTCGCAAAATGAGGCAGACCTACTCAGCCTAATCAAGTCATTACTGTCCACAAATCTCCAGGACTTCATGCCGCTCTGGTACCCCACAAACACAAGTTTTTTGCTTTTGGGACCTCCTTTCCTCCTCTTATCAAGAGGAATATTCACCCAAGCCTTTGATCCAAATATTCTGAGGTGATCCAGGGATGGCTTTCTGCCATACAGAACCCTGTAGGGTATATCGTTTATAGCCTCCGTCCACAAACGATTAGAAATATAACAGGACGCTTTCAAGGCTTCACCCCAGTATGCCTGCTTTAAACCACTATCTTCTAACAAAGCATGGCAGATACCCTGGAGTACTCCCCCTCTCCGTTCCACAATCCCGTTTTCCCACAGAGAGGAAACATTGGCAACTCTATGCTCTATGCCCTCTTGCCTCAAATAGTTGGCAAACTCTTTGTTTAGGAATTCACCTCCCTGGTCAGTCTGGATTGAGGCTATTTTTGCATTCAACTGTTTTTGCACCCTTCTAGCCCAGTACTTGAAGGTGGCACAGACATCACTTTTGTGCTTAATAGCATACACCCACGCAAACCTGCTGTGGTCATCGACCAAAATCAACCCAAACCTATTTTTAGAAACACTGGATGCATACGGCCCCACCAGGTCGGCATGTATTAATTGGAGCGGTCTCTCAGACACTCGTTCACTCCTTCTAGTCAATGGAACTGCCCTTGATTTGGCCTCTTTACAAACATTGCAATCTAGGAAGGCATTGCATTTGTCAACTTTGACTCCCTCTAATATCTCCAGAGTTTTATTAATTGTGTTGTAGCTGGCGTGACCCAGCCTTCTATGCAGCCTATGAATGCACCTGCTGTGTGGCTGTCTATTCCACACAGTTTGTGCCTTCCCCACATTTTGCATAAGCTCATATACATTGGCTTTTAGAGTGCCTTTAGCCAGCTGTTTACCCCGCTTCAAAATTTCACAGCCCTGCCTATCAAATATTACGGTAAACCCAGCTCTTGCCAGGACGGAGACACTTAACAAATTAGTCTCTAACTCTGGCACACATAACACATTATCAAAACTATGTTTAAGTCCAGGAAAATAGACCGTGCCTTGGCAAAGCACGCTCACTTGTCTCCCATCAGCTAAGCTCACAGTTTCCTGCTCAGCTGGTCTGCAGTCCTGCAGCTGTTCTTCCTGGCAGCAGAATATCTGGGTAGCCCCAGAATCTACAACCCAGGGCAGACTCTGCAGTCCCGGACCAGTTCTTACCAGAGTTGCCTGGGGTGTCCTTGAAGACTGCTGCCAGCTCTTTCTCTGCTGCTGCGGACAAAATCTTTGTAGATGCCCGAGCTGATTACACAGATAACAGCGCTTCCTCCGCACCTGCAAGGCTTTTCCTCCTCTTTAGCTTGCCAGCTGGAACCAGCCCCAACAGACCTCGGCTTATCTTCTTCTTTGGGTCGAGTCTGCTCTCTCTTGCTCTCCAGCTGCCTCTGCTCTTCTGCCAGGAGTTTGCCGGTCACATAAGGCAAAGTTAGCTTGTCGGCATCCTGCCCTTCAAATGCTATCACCAGCATGTCATATCTCTCGTCCAGAGAGCTCAATATTATGTACACCTTATCTTCCTCAGCCACAGCTTTCCCTCTTGCTTCTAGCTCCTGGAAACAATTAGACATACCGTCAAGGTGGTCCCTCATCGACTTCCCGGCCAGCATACGTTTCCTGTAGAGCCTCCTCCATAGGGATATCAGCGAACCTGCTGACTTCTGTACATACACAGCCTTGAGAGCTTCCCAAGCATCCTTTGCTGTCTGGTGCCCATGGACATGCACCAGCTGGTCGTCTGAAACACTTAGAATGATTGTGGCTATAGCCTTTTGATCCTGAATGGCCTCTGCCGCTGTGGGATTAGCTGGAGGAGCTGACACACAGTCCCAAAGCCCCTCTTTCTTCAGGAAATGCTCTAACCTCAGCGACCAGGTGTTGTAGTTGGTAGTGGTGAGCTTCTCCACCAGCACTGTAGCTGCTGCTGTAGCCATCCTGCTCAGACTCCTTTCAGCCACTGCTGGTCTCACCTCCTAGGCAGCCTCTGGAGCAAGTCAGCGTCCTTTCTTTACCACCTCTCTCAGGTCTTCTAGGGGCAGCGGAAGCATGCTGGGCCCATAACCCTGTCGTTGTGCTTAGAGACCAAGAGGGTGATTCTTAGCGACGCAAGAATGAAGGCTGTACACAGTAGCTGTAAAACCACTATATACATTTATTTACAACACCACTCACTCTTCTGACTGACAATATGCTCCGCTGCACTCCAACTCCATTAACCCACAATCACCACAGTTACTCTGTACATTTATACATTGGACAGCCAATCAGCAACTTGCTGTGTCATGCTGACTCTGCTGGCTGATGCAATCCTTCTGGCAGCCAGCCACCTGCTGTCATGTAGATCATCTAAGCCTTCAGATCTACTTTCTGTTCTGCAGCACATGCTATAAGCTGTCTCTTTACATATAATAGTGATACTCAGTTCCTCTGCACGAGAAGAGCCAAGCCGAGTCCAGGAACACCTTAAGAGACCACCAAGATTTTTAGGGTTATAAACAGCTTTCAAGATTCAAAGCCCCCTTTGTCTGAGCTTCTGAAGGGAACTTTGGTTGCAGTCACGCACACAAAGGTAGGAGGGCCTCCTGGAGCGGGGCAGGGGGGGAGTGGTAAGTTAACTGCATACTGCCTAGCCCTTGTAGGATTGCCACCCCCCCACCCACGCTTTCTGGCTCCTCTCTTTCACTTCCCAATCTCAGCATTTACACAGAGAACCTGCTGGGGTCAATTTGCAGCCGCTTTGCATTCCACAGGCTTCCCTCATCCCACTTCTTCTTTTTTAAAAAAATTATTATTATTATTAACTCTTATAATATTGAGCATTACAACGTATGTTTGTTACATTTACAAAAAGCCCTTCCACCACCCCCCATCCCTCCCCATCTACTCTTAATCTTTCCCCCTCAGCCACGGGCACAAAGTCTTGATCTTCCACTGAATGTCCTTCCTTCTTTGTTCTGACATCCAATCTAAATAGATCTTCCATCTGGACTCGATTTCCTTGGCTTTATCTTCCCACGTTGAATCCTTATTGATGGATGCCACGATGTCAGACTGTATAAAATCAAACAAATAATTGTGCCAGATATCTATTGACCATTTACTTTTATCTTTCCAACCCATAGCAATGATTGCCTTCCCCGCTAATATCATTGCCTTGGCAAGGTTTTGAGTGGATCTATTTAGTACAGGACTTCCTATTGTACTTAACAACATCAGGTTAAAGCCGATGGTTAATGTTACATTACAGACTTTTCTGATAATTTCAATAATTTCCCCCCAGAAGGGCGTAACCTCATCACATTCCCACCACATATGTGCGAACCAACCCTTAGTTTGTTTACAATGCCAACACTTGCAACTCATTCCTGGGAATATATTGGCTAGTTGTGCGGGTGTCCTATACCATTTTGTAAGGAATTTATATTCCAGTTCTTTAAATTTAATTACTTTAATCCCTTCTAGACCTTCCAGAATTTTCCCAGCCAACCTCTCTGTTATCTGGCCTTCATGACTCCAATTCTTTTGTAAATATTCTATTGTTTTATCTTTGTTTGATATCATTTTTCTATATAATAACCCCACTAGTCCCTTCCTTTGTTTGGCCAAAACTTTGTATATCTCTTCCATTGGTGCATCTAACCAGAGCTCTCCCTTTTCACTGATCTTTTTGACTGCCTTGTGTAAGCCTGCTATTTTTAACCAGTATTGTTTACCTATCTCTTCTGTAATTTCCTGTGAAGGTTTTAGTTTACCGCCCCTAAACATATCATCCACTCTATAATAGCCTTTAATTTTTAACCTTTCCCACCATTTTATATCTTGCACATCCTTAGCAATAGCTTCTAGGGGTGCCCATCTTGAGACCTTTCCTAACCACTGAGGATACCATTTCATCCAGGTTTCTAAAGATACTCTTCTGGGCCCTAATACTGCTTTTAAATCTTTTGTCGACACTATAGAAAAGATACCAAATCTTCCAATACCTCTATTCACTGCATTCTCAAAGTTAGCCCACTTCTGTACCTTTTCCTCAGTTCTAATAGCGCTCTTAATTGAAAGGCCTCATAGTATTTATTTAAGTCTGGCATTCCCCAACCTAATTCTGATTTAAGGTTATATAAAGTTCTCTTATGAAACCTACAATTTTTGTTATTAAAAATCCACACTTTAAATGCTTTATTCAATTGCTCAATTTGTTTTTTCCTCAAACCTAGGGGCAACGTTTGGAATAGATACATTAACTTTGGTAACCAGAACATTTTGAGGAATCTTATTCTAGCTGATATCCCTAATATTTTATGGTTCCATTTATTCATGTCTCTTTCTATTTTCTTCCATACTTTACGATAGTTTTCCTTTATCATTTTATCAATATCTTTTGCAAAACTATTCCTAGGTATTTAAGTCTCTTAGCCCCCATTCCTATTTTCGTAATCCTATTTATTTCCTGTCTTTCCTCTCTATTAACATTAAGGTATAGAATTTCTGATTTTGCCATATTCACTCCTAGTCCTGAACACTTTTCAAAGTCTTCTAAAATAATCTTGATCTCTTTAACACCGTCTTTAGGGTTTGACATAATTACAATGATATCGTCTGCGAATAAATTAATTTTCATTTCTTCCTTACCCGACTTATACCCCTCTATTCTCCCCACATTCCTAATACGTTCTGCTAATTGTTCTATAGCTATTATAAATATGAGCAGGGAAAGTGGACAGCCTTGTCTTACCCCCCCTTGTATCGGAAACGCTTGTGAATGTTCACTGTTGACCCTTACTTTTGCAATGCCTCCTTTGTATATCTCCTGTATGGCCTGTAAAAACCATTCCTCTAGACCTATCTTCTTTAATATTTGCCACAAGTATTCGTGTGAGAGAGTATCAAAAGCTTTGTAAACATCCAACTTTAGCAAACCTATTTTTTTCTGTTGACCATGGTATAATATGTTTAAGATATTTCTAATGGGATGAGCAATAGATCTACCCTCGATAAAGCCGTATTGATCCTCTTTTACAACTGACGGGATAACTCTCTTAAGTCTGTTTGCTAGTATCTTGGCAAAGATCTTATAATCTTGGTTTAATAAACTAATGGGCCTATACGAACCTACTTCTTCCGGGTCTTTCTGGGGTTTTAATATCAAAATTATTTCTGTTTCCTTCCATGTGTCCGGGGCTTTCTTCCCTTCTAAGACTTTGTTATAAACTACCTGCAGTTCGGGTGCTATAATTTCTACCATTTCTTTATAAAAGTCAGAAGTAAAGCCGTCCAGCCCTGGTGATTTACTTTTTTTGAGACTTTTATTACTTCCTTTATTTCCTGAAGTGTGATCTTGCCCCCCAGTAAAGCATTCGCTTCCTCCTCTAAGTTTAGCTTAGGCGCTTCCCACACCTCCGTTATATTCTTTTTCATATATAACTTTTTATAGAAGACCTCAAATGCCCTAGTGATTTCCTTGGACTTTTGTGTTGTATTATTATTAATTTTTATACTTCTAATTGTTTGTTTTGCTTTTTTTTTACCTTCAAGTAGTTAGCTAACCTTTTTGCTGTATTAATACTGTTCCTCTGAAAGTCATTCCTAACCATTATTTCCCTTTTCCACAATGCTGCCGTATCTAGAGCATCCAACTGTTTTTGAATTTTGTTAATTCTAATCTGTAAACTAGGGTTATACTTTCCCATTATTTCTTTTTGTAAGTTCTCCAGTTCCTTAAGTTTCGATTGCCTTGATTTGTACCATTCTCTTTTTATGTTCTTTTCTTTTTTAATCAGATGGCCCCTTATAACCGCTTTAGCAGCATCCCATAATATGTTAATGGGCACCGTGCCTCTGTTTCCTTAAAGTATAGTTTTAACTGTGTCGTTAAGTATTTCCTTAAAGTATAGTTTTAACTGTGTCATTAAGTATTCTTTTGCCATTACCAGATTGTTATATCTCCAGGGTCTGCTTGTCGAGGATAGTTTTAGTTCTAGTTCTATACTTAAAGGGGCATGGTCAGATATCAAAATTGGATGGGTCTTGATCTCTTTTACAGCCATGTTATTATTTTTTTCCAGGATTATATAATCTATGCAGGATGCTGTTTTATGCCTACTAGATATATGTGTCGGGCTGGGTCTCATATCGTTAAACTCATGAGCATCCTTCAAGCCCCAATCTCTTAGCTTAATACTATTATTCCTGGTTATGTCCATGTTAAAATCACCCACCACAATTAGTTCGCCCTCTGAAAACTGTTGAATCTTTTTAAAAACCAAGTTTAAAAATTTCCTTTGCCTTTTATTTGGTGCATACACGTTTACTATAGTGATTTTTACGCCTTCCATTTTAAATTTGACTAGCAGGTATCTACCCTCCTTATCTATTAATTTTTCAATGTCCTCCACTTTAATATCCCTGTGAATCAATGTTGCTACCCCTCTAACCTTGGAAGACCCTCTTGCCTCTGCCAAAACCTGCCACCTCAAGTCTTTTATCAATGGTTTTCTGTCATTTATTTTTTTATGGGTTTCCTGTAGGCACATCAGGTCAATTCTTTGTTCTCTAGCCATTTTAATTACTCTAAATCTCTTGAGATTTGATGTTAGACCATTTACATTCAGTGAAAGGACTCTTAAAGAGCTATGCGGCGATAGCCCGGAGGCTGCAGCGGAGGGGGTTTGACCGGACTGCCGCGCAGTGCCGGTCAAAAATCAAACGCCTCCGCTGCAGCTTCATGGCTAGCCTTGAAGCTTGGGGCGGTATCCCCAGGGCGTCAGGCAGGACGCCGTACCATGACGCCATGGTGCGTCTTTGGGAGTTGGCGGGGCGGCCCCGTTGGCAGGACCGTCATCATGATTGTGAGTAACACCACACACACACACAACACAAAAACGCCACACACACCCCTCCCTTCTTTATTACTGCCTTATTACTGTAATGTGGGGTGGCCATGGGTGATCACAGAAACCTCCTTAATTGGATCAAACACCCAAACCTTCCTATGCTCTGCTGAGCATTCCTGGTGGAATGGGGGGGGGGGGGGCATGGGTGATCACAGAAACCTCCTTAATTGGATCCAACACCCAAACCTTCCTATGCTCTGCTGAGCATTCCTGGTGGAATGGGGGGGGGGCATGGGTGATCACAGAAACCTCCTTAATTGGATCCAACACCCAAACCTTCCTATTCTACCCAAACCCCATTCTATTTCCTGATGTGCCGTCCTGATCCAGTACATATTACCTGCAGGTTACAGTGCATTTTTCACATATGATGTGTGCTTTCATTCACACCACTTGCATGTATGAGTTTCATTGTTTGGTTTTTTTCTAGTTGACACCTGTCCACGAGGCACGGCGGAGCGGCCAGGCCCACCATCGGAGGGAGAGGAGGAGCAGGGTGCGGAGGAGCAAGAAGGTACATTACCTGACAAAGCGGCCGCCTCTTGGTTACTGCGCAGTAAACGCATTAATAAGCCATGTGCGCAGGGGGTTCAAGATAATAACATAATGATTACTTTTGCAAATCTTAGGCGGTGTGAGCCCAGCAGCCCAGCAGGCCGGAGGCGCTGAGGAGGCGGGAGGCGCTGAGGAGGCGGGAGGCGCTGAGGAGGCCGGTGAGTTCGCTGAGCTGAGCCACAGATAGAAATCAATAGGCATGGCATGCAAGTTTCTAATAAATATGATGTTGCAGCCCTTGTTAGCCGCCCTGTCAGATGAGTACAGGAGTGCACTAACTACCTGTCTCTAGGGCCACGAGGCGAGGCAGAGCGGCCAGGCTCACCCTTGGGGGGAGAGGAGGATGAGCAGCAGGGTACTGAGGAGCAAGAAGGTACATTACCTGACAAAGCAGCCACCTCTGGGTTACTGCACATTAGAGGCATTAAAAAGCGATGTGCGCAGGGCGTTCAGAAAAAAAAATTAATGATTACTTTTGCAAATCTTAGGCGGTGGGAGCCCAGAAGTCCCGCGGGAGGAGGGCGGTGATCCGGCGAGAGAGACAGGTGGGTTTGCTGAGCTGCCTCTCAGGGCACTGCGAACTAATGTTGCTATACAATGGACACATGCCTATACAATGCACACATGCTATGTGTGCATTGTATGTGCTATACAATGCACACATGCCTATAATTTTCTAATGTGCATGCATGGTGTGCTTGCATTTCAGTGGTGGAGGAGCCGGTGCAGCAAGCACAGGACACCATTGCCCGTCTCGAGGCCCTGATGCACCGGATCGAGGCCATCGAGCGGCGCCCATCAGCGCCGGAAATGGAGGCCCTCAGCCAACGGGTCGAGGCCCTCGAACGGCGCCCAGCAGCGGCGGAAATGGAGTCCCTCAGCCAAAGAATCGAGGCCCTCGAGCGGCGCCCAGCACCGGAGGCACCGCTGGAGGCCATTGCCCGGCTGGAGGCCCTCTGCCGCTCAGCGTGTGAGTGCTCACTATTTTGCATGATGGGTGGTTCTTGTGAGTGATTGACTGCTGTGCGTACATTACTGAGGGCGTTGCACTTACTTGCTTCTTTTCTAAATTCCAGTGAGCGCCTTCACACGCCGGATTGACGCCCTGGAGCGGCATGTCCGGAGGCAGGAGCGGCCCAGGGGTGGGGGGTTGGAGGAATAAAGTTGTATATATGTTTAAAGGTGTATATATGTTTGTCAGTTGTAATAAATTATTGTTAATGTTGAAACCTGAAGATATCGTTTTTCTTTACCTAAACACCGAGCTGGGACCTTTGCAAAACATAACTTTATTAAAAGTGCGTTAACCGGACAAGAACACAACATCAGCTGTACACAGCTGCTGCGTAATAATCGCTAAGGTAGGAACAGCCTGCCCGTGCAGGTATAAGCACTGAGATAACATCATCAATAACAACATGCACAACATGTAATCAATGAAATAACATCATCTTGCCCCTACGGGAAGCCGCCACACTGCCACTTGAGCAGGGTGCAGGAGACAGCAGGCTCTGCCAAAACCGGGCAAGCTATATCTGAAGGCAGTGGCCCATGAGTTTCGCTGCAGTCACAGTTTAGGTGAAGCTGCCAATTTATTTATAAATTGGTTTCCCAATTTATTTTGGGTGGGGAGAAGCTGATATCTCGGCTTGTGAAGGGTTCAAATGGTTTACATTCAGACTTTATTAGGGATCTTCTTGAAAGACAGGTGGCCTCCCTGATTAAAGCAAAAGTCACTTATGTGTGGAAAAAGGACTTGGCAAGTGAAGCAACTATAGCAAGTGCAGAAAAAGAATTCGGGGGAAGGGAGGAAGAAAAAGCCTTATCCAAAACCCACTATGCCTTATTTTGTACTGAGCCCTATGGTTCCAAGCTAATAGACTTTTAAAAAACACGATATTTCATTTCTAAAGGACATCCGTGCAGTTCAAAAAATCAGGACTTCTGACACATTCTGAGGATTTCCGCCACACACACACTTTTTAGGTTTCCACCCTGATCTGGGTAGCTCAGGCTAGCCTGATGTTCCATCTCAGAAGCTAAGCAGGGGTCAGCCCTAGTTAGTGTTTGGATGGGAGACCAGCAAGGAATACCAGGGTGGTGACACAGGCAGGCAAGGGGAAACTACCTATGAATGGCTCTTGCCTTGAAAACCCTAATGGGTCACCATTTCAGCAGTCGAATCAGCTGCCTAGGGAGGTGGTGAACTCCCTCACACTAGCAGTCTTTAGCACCTGACAAACACTTATCTTAGGCCAGAGGTGACAAAGTCATTTGGAATGAGGGCTGGATCTGACACAAATATCACTTCGTCAGGCCAGGCCATTGTGCCATAAAACACCAGAGATACTAGAGGAGCCCCGTGGCACAAAGTGGTAAAGCTGTAGTACTGCAGTCCAAGCTCTCTGATCACGACCTGAGTTCAATCCCGGCAGAAGCTATGTGTGACAGATGGTGGAGATGCTGCATATGGTGGAGATGTTGCAGTGGCTGGTGCCTCACCCACCCTTCCCTGTGCCCGACCTTCCCTAAAAATTTGGGCAATGCTGCCTAGCATATCAACAGCTGCCCTCATAACATCCACAGTCTACCTTGTGGCCTGTTCGAAATTCTTTACCAAGCCTGTGTCACGCTCTCCCTGCAAAGTGAACCTGCGTTCTTCAGAAGCTAGCATTCGGTCAAAGCACTCCATCGCATCTTCATGATCCAGACGGCTTTCCAGGTCCTCCCCTCTGGATAAAGCACCCTTCTTCCTCCTCAAAGTCACCTGGAATTGAAATTGACACCACACTCATTCCTCTCCATGGTTAGTGCTGCAAAGCCCATGCTTACCTTAAAAATCTGTGCTATAACATGTCTTCAGGAGCAGTTCTGCTCATACATGAAGCAGGAAACGCAGGGTCAATGGCTCAGCAATTGTAAGCTGGGCAATGCATCTAAGTTCCACTGAAAGCTTTCACATTCCACATAAGACTTATCAGAAGCACTGCAGGCCGCACTTACCCCGAAATGACTCCTCGCCTGGATGTCCATCAGTAAAAACCTGGCTGTGTTCCTGTTCCTGCAACGCACTGCTTGGGTTCACGCTGCTTGAACCTATAGCAATGCAGAGAAATCAACAGTACCACGCAAGCGGGGGGGGGGGGGGTAGGGAGGCAGAAGGCGGAGGAGTGTCGCGGGTATAATAAGTGCCAAACACCAACGTCTCCCTTCATCTAGGGGCGGTTTCATTAAGGTTTTCCCCATGGCTCCCTATCACCGGCCAACCACTTACGTTTTGTAGTTTCGTTAGTACGAAGTATCGCTATTGCGATAAAAGATAAAAGTCAAGCTTCTCTTAAACGGACCTGCTGTGCGGTGGCGGGAGTAAGATGCTCAATGGCGGCCAGCAATATCTGTCCCTTCTTCCTCCCAGTGTTCTGTTCGGCTCCTGCAAATTGTGACGACAGCTGCTTCTCGCCTCATGATTGGCCACTAGCATCGGCAGCATGATGTGGGCGATTCCCTGATTCTAGCTCCGCAGCTGCAATTCTCGCGAGACCCAACACCCTCAACTATAATGTATCGTCCGCAATTCTCGCGAGACCCTCGCCATAGCACCCATCAGAGTCTCGCAAACCTAACACCCTACCAATAATAATGCATATTATCAATAATCACGTATCCGCCGAAATGTGTTATTTGTAACGCAACTACGAAGTAACGGAACATCACTCGTAATGACCCTTCGGTTTAGTGAAGTAAAAAAAAAATAAAAAAACATTAATGCATCCACCGTTGAAATGGTGTAACAGCGGAGAGACAGCGCAACATTGCAAAAAAAACTGCAATTGAGGCTATTCCGGGAGGGGTTGTTATTTCGAAATATCGCTATTACGCAAAACTGAGATGCTTTAAAAAAAAAAAATGGACGCGCCGGCACTTCGGGGAAGCGCCGCGAAAGGGTGATGATTGGCCAAGAGGGTGGATGGGGTGGGAGGACGGAAAAGGGGGAGGGTGACGCCCACAAAGCAGTCGATCCGGCGTGGATGGATTTCCCACAGCAAACTCCGCTGAGTGGATCCGGAGTGGATCCGGAGGTTTTCGGAAACTCCGGCAACATGCTGGAAAACATACTCCGGCTTAAAATCCCTGTAGCGCCGGAGCAAACCGCAGCGCCGGAGCAACATGTGCGAAATCCAAGAGAAGATCCGGAGGTAAATGGGGCGCTACGACGGAGCAAACGCTAGTGCGAAAACGGCTTTTGTTTGTAGCAATCTTGGGCCCCTCTGGCTGTGGGTACTTAACTTTGTTTCTTACTAAGAACCCACCCCCGCTCCCTTCCCCTGTGGCACAGACAACTTTCTGGATGAGACAATCATCCCATCTTCCACCTTCCAGAGTGTACGCACCCCGACCCTCCCCCTGTTTCTTCTACCTAAAGTTAGCTCAAATTGTTTTATACTTCCCTTTAGTAGTCCATCCTTGGCCTTTTCTCTTGTCTGTTTGAGCTTCCTTCCCCTGGGTCATCATTAGCGTCCACTGCTTCTTCTTCTTCTTCCTCTCTCTGGTCTCTCAGGTCGTCTATGGCGATGCCCAGGAGGGTGAGAAGTTCTGTTGCTTCCTTAGGGTTGCGTGCAACCAGCCTTTTTTCCTCTTTAAATATAATTATTGAGGAAGGATACCCCCAGGAGAATTTAATCTTGTTGTCGTAAAGTTTTTGTCCAAAGGGTCTCATTTGCCTCCTCTTTCTAATGGTTTTTTGGCAAAAGTCTTCCCTCACCCAGACTTTCCTTCCTCTAAAGGAGAGGTCCTTCTTTTTTTTCAAGGTCTTGAGTACTGCCTGCTGTGTCTCTTCCCTTGCGAATTTGATTATAACTTCTCTTGGGGCACCTCCATCTTGTCTCTTTTGTAATCTAGGAGCCCTCTCAATGTCCTGCGGTTGCAGCGTGACTCCCTGCTCACCAAACCAATCTATAAGAGTTCCTTCCAGAAGTTTGTTATTTATCTCCTCTGAAATCCCTCCCAGTATCAAATTTGCTCTTCTGTTACAGTCGGACAGCTCTGTAAGTTGCATATTTAACGGGTCAATCTTCTGCTTATTAGATAAAGCAAGCTCATTAGCCGAGTTAGCTATGCTCTGTGTATCTTTGATTTCAGCAGCAAGTTCTGAAACTGCCTCTCTCACTGAGTTAATTTCAGATCTTATCTGGTCCTGGGACGACATCATTAAAACCTGGAAAGAAGAGAGTTGCTCAGAGAGCTCCTTAATGTTTTTAGCCATGATTTGTCACTCTTCTGGAGCTACACGCAACTGCTGAGTAATTAGGCTGGGTGTTGCCTCCTTAATTCGGTAATAAAAGTTATTATCTTACCCTCTGAGACCCCAGAAAGGAATTCTTACATTCTCCAGACCTTCGTAAGTAAGCTCCTTCTTCAATTAATCTTGCCAAAGGGCTGTTTACATTCTTTTTGAGCTTTTAAAATTCCAAACCGAAGAGGAGGGCGAGCAGGCAGCTGGCTTCCTCAGCACATGTGTACAAACCCCCCCCCCCCGGTCATCCCACTTCTTCATAATGTTCTTCTTTTTGCACATTTACTTGGAAGCAAATCCCAGTGTTTCAGCTGAGCTTACTCCCTACTAGGCACAAGAAAGATCACAGTGCCTCTGTTTCCTGCTGAAGAGAGCTGCCCCAACCTTGTGCACGCTGATTTGGGAGCACTCTTTGAAGTAGGCATGCTGAATTAAGGCTGCTATTCTAAGCAGTGTTACTGGGTGAACTTGCCTTCTGAGCTTAGGGTTGCCAATCCCCAGGTAGGGACAGGGGATCCCCTGATTTGGAAGCCCTTCCCCCACTTCAGGGTCATCAGAAAGCAGAAGGGGGGGGAATGTCTGCTGGCCACTCTATGAAGATCGATTCCCATAGAATAATGGATAATTGATCTGTGGGTATCAGGGCTCTGGGGGGCTGTTTTTTGAGATAGAGGCACCAAATTTGTATCATAGCATCCAGTGCCTCTTCCCAAAATACCCTCCAAGTTTCAAAATAATTGGACCAGGGGGGCCAATTCTACGACCCCAAAAGGAGGTGCCCCTATCTTTCATTATTTCCAAAGGAGGAAAGGCATTTAAAAGGTGTGCAGTTCCTTTAAATATGATGGCAAGAACTTCCTTTGGAGTTCAAATATGCTTATCACACCCTTGCTGCTGGCTCCACCCCCAAAGACCCCAGATATTTCTTGAATTGGACTTGGCTACCCTAGGGCCCTCCCAGACAGACCCTTACTAGAGTGGTGGCATCCAGTAGAGGCCCTCCCTGGTCCTCAGCTGTCTGACAGTCTGCTTCACCAAGTGCATGGTATGCTCTCCACTGACAGGCAGGCAAATATTGGCACTGAGGAAAAAACAATTAAATGTAATAGATGCTATCTGTTACATTTCTACACAAAGCTCAGATACAGACAAGTTGCCATTCATATCAACATATAAGATATATGTCTTCCAGCTGAAGACATACCTGCCTTTCAAAAGTTGGTACCACAATAATTCTGTAAGTCTTTAATGAGCCATAAGACTTCTTTTGGCAGGAATTTGGCAGGAATTGAGTTGTATATTGGCAGTTATTTATATATTTGGAGGTTGGATGGCTGTTAGAATTCACTCATCTGGGTAAAATGTCAGTCTTCATTATTCCAATCCAGTTTTTATTTGTTAATTTAAAGCATTTGTATGTTGCCTTTCTGCTCAGGTATGGCCCTCAAGGAAATTGTGAGAGGAATATGGATGCTGATTTTGAGCCTAGTCACTTCAAAAGGTTTTTAAGGATGGCTCATCAATGCAAAGCCAGCTTCCAATTTTTGAGGACCCCTAAAAATTTAAAACGACAGAACTAAATATTGTAACTTAATTAAATGCCAAAAAATACGTGAAACTAAATGTGAGAACCCACTGAGCTTGAGGACCAGGCCAAATTGCCCTCCTGCCCCACCTCTGATATGCCTTGTAAACAGAGATTCCAGCCTCCAGGTGAGGCCTGAGGATACCCTGGAATTACAGAAGAAGAAGAGAAAAAATGGATTTATACCCTGCCCTTTGCTAGCCAAAGGGGTCTCAGAGTGGCTTACAAATCTCCTTTCCCTTCCCCTCCCCACACCACACACCTTGTGAGGTAGGTGAGGCTGAGAGATCTCTCCCGAAACTGCACTCGGGCAGAACATCCTTGAGAGAACTTGTGGTTGACCCAAGGTCACATCAGCGGATGTATGTGGAGGAGTGGGGAATCAAACCCAGTTCTCCCAGATAAGAATCCATGCACTTAACCACTACACCAAACAGCTCATCTCGAGACTCAGTTCCCCTGTAGAAAATGGATGCTTTGAAGGGTGGAATCAATGGCACTGTACCCCACTGAGGTTCCTGTGCTCTCCAAGTTCCATCCTCCAAGTCTCCAGGAATTTTCCAACCTGGATCTGGCAATCCTACTCCCCTATCTCCCACCGGTGGTCAGGGCAACCCTATTTACCAATAATTTTTGTTTTTGTTGTTGTTTTCATGTTTAAAACAATTTTATTCCAGTAACATATGGTAACCATCATTTCTTTGCATTATTAATTACTTCTTTTTATCTATCCCATATATTACTTTTCTAACCTCCCCTCCCCCCATTACTTGACCCCTGCCGGTGTTGTATACTTAAAATACTAATATTTAAAGGTAACCTTAACTAATAAAACAAAAATTTCTGTTTTTTTTTCTTTTAAGACTTGATCATTATCAAAAATTGTCCAATGTCCTTTTATTTTCCACTCTTTTTCTATATAACTTCTAAACTTCTTCCCCTCTGTAATGTACTCGGAGACGAGACATGTTGAAGGCAACATGCTTTATTTGCTGGTACATCACAACAAGACGGGACAACGCGAGCCGGGACCTGCTTTATATACCCTCTACCCGGAACGGCCCCTTAGCTGGCCCAGACCTATCCTGGCCCGTCAAACTTCCAGCCACTGGTCCTGATTGGCGGATCACTTTCGCGCGCTGTGTTGAGTGACCAGGGGATTTCCCCTGGTTGCCTCTATTGTGTGTCGCGCGGTGCTTAACTGAAGCACGATACACTACACACTCCAAATTAGACGTTTCTAGATCATAGTCTCTTAAAATTCTTGTCAATTTGTCCATTTCACTCCACATTATAACTTTTATAATCCAATCCCATTTCTCTGGTATTCTTTCTTGCTTCCACAACTGCGCATACAATGTCCTAGCAGCTGAGAGCAAGTACCAAATTATAGTTCTATCTTCTTTTGAAAATTTTTCCATATATAATCCCAACAGAAAAGTCTCTGGAACTTTCTTGATTTCATATCCCAAGATCCTAGATATTTCTTGTTGAATCATCTGCCAATATTTTTTTGCTCTTTCACAAGTCCACCACATATGGTAAAAAGAACCTTCATGTTTTTTACACTTCCAACATCTATCTGGCAACTTATTGTTCATCTTTGCCAACTTTTTAGGAGTTATATACCATCTATACATCATTTTAAAACAGTTCTCTTTAATACTATGACATGTTGAAAGCTTTATAGAATTCTTCCAAAGATATTCCCAAGTTTCCATCTGTATTTCTTTATTTACATTAATTGCCCACTTAATCATTTGAGATTTCACTACTTCATCTTCTGTAGACCATTTCAAAAGCAGTTTATATAATTTTGAAATTAATTTTTCATTATCTCCAAGCAGAACTATTTCCATTTCTGTTTGTTCTTTTCTTATCCCTTCAGTCTTAATGTCTTTTCCCACCAAACTCTTTATTTGTTGCATTTGAAACCAGTCATATTTATTATTCAACTCTTTCGCGGTTTTCAGCTCTATTTTACCGCCTTGTATTTTTAATAGCTGATTATATGGCAACCACTTTTCTTCACCCACTTCAGTCATTATTTTTATCACTTCTGCTGGCACTATCCATAACGGTTTTCTGTCATCACCATATTTCTTATACTTCATCCATGTATTCAATTATTTCTTATATAATGGTGAGAGAAAAAACCATCCATATTTTTTTCCATAGTACATATAGGCGTGCCAGCCAAATTTATTTCCATGACCTTCCAACACCAAAAGCATCACCCATTCTTTTATCCACACTAAGCAGACTGCTTCATGATAGTTTTAAATCTGGTAATTGGAATCCTCCTCTTTCTTTTGCATCTGTTAAAATTTTCATTTTGATCCTTGGCTTCTTCCCAGCCCACACAAATTCTAAGATCTTCCTCTGCCATCTGTTAAACTGTTTGCTGTCCTTCACAATCGGAATAGTTTGAAATAAATACATTATTCTTGGTAAAATATTCATTTTAATTGCAGCTATTCTTCCCAACAATGACAAATTAAGTTTATTCAATTTTATCATGTCTTCATCCATTTTACGCCATAGCTTCTCATAGTTATTTTTAAACAAATCAATATTCTTAATTGTTATCTCCACACCCAAATATTTTACCTTCGAGGTAACTTCACAACTCGTTAGCTTTTGTAACTCCTTTTGTTCACTTACTTGCATATTCTTACATAAAATTTTTGATTTTTCTTTATTTATATAAAACCCCGCCAGTTCTCCATATTCTTGTATTTTAGCTAACAGCAAGGGTGTTACTTGAGTGGGATTTTCATTTATAAACATTATATCATCTACAAATGCTCTATATTTATAAATAAATCCTTTTATTTTTAATCCTTCTATTTCTTTGTCGTCTTGAATTTGCATCAGCAAGATTTCAAGTGTCATTATAAACAACAGTGGAGAGAGCGGACACCCTTGTCTTGTACCTTTACTAATTATCATATCTTCTGTAAGGTCTACATAGGTATACATTTACTAATTATCATATCTTCTGTAAGGTCTACATAGGTAAGGTATACATAGCCTTGCACATTATTTAGTATATATTGCTTTTATCATCCTTATAAAGTCTTCTCCCAACTCCATTTTCTCCATAACTGCAAACATAAAGTCCCAGTTTAGATTATCAAATGCTTTCTCTGCATCCACAAAGAATAATGCTACTTCCTTTTCTGGATGTCTTTCGTAATATTCGACAATATTTACAACAGTCCTAATATTGTCTCTTATCTGTCTTTTGGGGAGAAACCCTGCTTGATCTTCCTTTATAAAGTTTATCAAATATTGCTTAAATCGTTCTGCCAGTATTCTTGTGTATATTTTATAGTCATTATTCAATAATGAAATCAGTCTATAATTTTTTACATTTGTGACATCTCTATCTTCTTTTGGAATTAACGAAATCACTGCTTCCTTCCATGTATTTGGTATTTTACCTTTTAATCTTATCATGTTCATCAATGTTTGGAGCTTCAGTATTACTTCCTCTTTAAATGTTTTTAAAAACTTAGCTGTATATCCATCTGGCCCAGGTGCCTTCCCAATTTTCAGTGCATTGATCGCTGCTTCAATCTCTATTCTTTCAATTGGCGCATTCAAAACTTCTTTCATATTTTCTGTTAAGGGTGCTATTTTAATATTTTTTAAATACAGTTCTCTTTTCTTTCTTTATTTTAACACCCTTAAATAGTTTAGCATAATATTTTTAAAATTTTCTTTTTATTCCTTCTTGATCCACCATCTCTCTTCCATCAACAACAATCTTTCTAATAATTTTACTTTCTCTCTTTTTTCAATTGCCAGGCCAGGTACTTTCCAGGTTTGTTTGCTCCCTCGAAAGACTTTTGCTGTAATTTTTTTCAAATTCCATTCCAGTTCTTTATTTAACAAATGTCTCATTTGTGTTTGTAATATTGTAATCTCCCTCATAATTTTCTTTTTCCCTGGCCTTTTCCTTAATTCACGTTCTTTTTTCTTTATTTCATTTTGAATGTCCAACATCTGTTTATCTTTTGCCCTCTTATCTTTATTGTTCAATGTTATCAATATTCCTCTCATTACTGCTTTATAAGCATCCCACAGCATCTGGAATTCAATATCTTCTCCGTCGTTTATTTGGAAGAAAGCTTTGGTCTCGTTTTCTAGAGATGCCACTATTTCTTTATACTGTAGTAAATCTTCATTTAATCTCCAACTTCTTGATTTTTTCAACGAATTTGTAATCCACATTTTTGGGTTATGATCAGCTCCTATTTTAGGCAAAATCTCAATTTTCTTTGTTATAAGGCCCAAATCTTTAGTGCCCCACAACATGTCAATTCTAGAAAAATAATTATGTCTTGCTGAAAAAAAGGTATAGTCCCGTATATCAGGATTCAATTTCCTCCATATATCTTCCAAATTTTCTTGTTTAACCAATTAAAAAAAAGATTTTGGCAATTTTCCTTCTTTATTATTATTTTTTGTCCAGATCTATCCAATGCATTCTGAATTGTTCCATTAAAGTCCCCCATTATCAAAACTTAATCATATGCCAATTCATCATTGTGTAATATCCTTAAAAAATACATCTTTCGCTCCATTTGCCGTGTACAATCCCAATAACAATGTTTTTTCCCATTCAAATTTATTTCTACTGATACAAATCTTCCATTTTTATCTTTAAGTACTAATTTCGGATCCAATTCCTGTTTAACATAAAAAAATCACTCCCCTTTTCTTCTGCTCAGCCAGGGAATAAAATTCTAATCCCAATTGTTTATTCCATAAAAATTTATAATCCTTCTGTTTTATATGTACTTCTTGTAGACAAACTATATTACAATTTTGCTTTTAAATCCAATGAAATGTTGCCCTTCTTTTTTTGTGGTGAATTTAGTCCATTTACATTCCAGGATAATAATATGTAATCCATCATGGTGCAAATTCTTTATGTTCTTCATAAAATTTACGCAGTTCCTGTTCATTCGTAATTGTAATTCTTTTTCCCTGAAGTTCAAAGTTCAAACCTTCAGGTATTATCCATCTATACCTCATTTCATTGTCCCGTAATTTCTCTGTCAGTTTTTTGTATGTTCTTCTGTCATTTATCACTTGCCTTGGTAATTCCTTCATGATTCTTACTCTACTACCTGCCACTATCAATGTCTTTTCAAAAATTTTGTTCATGATCTTTTCCACCATTTCCTTTGTCATATATCTTATGACCACATCTCTTGGTAGATTTTTTTTTTTTTGCATAGAATGAATTCCTTCTATACATATAGTCATACATATTTTTAGTCTCTTCAGGATCTTCCTCCAAAAATTCTGCAATTATTTTTATTATATATTATTTCATGTCACTCTCTTCCTTTTCAGGTACTCCTCTCAGATGTATCTGAGTCTCCTTCAATTTGCAGTCATGGATTGCCACTTTTTCTTGTATTTTCAACAAGGTGGAATCATGTACTTTCATTCTCCCTTCTACCTCCTGCACTTTCTTAGATAAGAACATAAGAACATCAGAGAAGCCATGTTGGATCAGGCCAATGGCCCATCCAGTCCAACACTCTGTATCACACAGTGGCCAACATTTACACACACACACACACACACTGTAGCTAATAGCCACTGATGGACCTCTGCTCCATATTTTTATCTAACCCCCTCTAGAAGCTGGCTATGCTTGTAGCCACCACCACCTCCTGTGGCAGTGAATTCCACATGTTAATCACCCTTTGGGTGAAGAAGTACCTCTTTTTATTCGTTCTAACCCAACTGCTCAGCAATTTCATTGAATGGCCACGAGTTCTTGTATTGTGAGAAAGGGAGAAAAGTACTTCTTTCTCTACCTTCTCCATCCCATGCATAATCTTGTAAACCTCTATCATGTCACCCCGCAATCGACGTTTTTCCAAGCTAAAGAGCCCCAAGCGTTTTAACCTTTCTTCATAAGGAAAGTGTTCCAAACATGTAATCATTCTAGTTGCCCTTTTCTCCAGTTTTTCCAATGCTATAATATTTGTTTTGAGGTGCAGTGACCAGAATTGCACACAGTATTCCAAATGAGACCGCACCATCAATTTATACAGGGGCATTATAATACTGGCTGATTTGTTTTCAGTTCCCTTCCTAATAATACCCAGCATGGCGTTGGCCTTCTTTATTGCAATCGCACACTGTCTTGACATTTTCAGTGAGTTATCTACCACGACCCCAAGATCTCTCTCTTGGTCAGTCTCTGCCAGTTCACATCCCATCAATTTGTATTTGCAGCTGGGATTCTTGGCCCCAATGTGAATTACTTTGCACTTGGCCACATTGAACCTCATCTGCCATGTTGATGCCCACTCCCTCAGCCTCAACAGATCCCTTTGGAGTTCCTCACAATCCTCTCTGGTTCTTACCATTCTGAACAATTTAGCGTCATCCGCAAACTTAGCCACTTCACTGCTTACTCTCATCTCCAAATCATTTATGAAGAAGTTAAAGAGCATGGGACCCAGTACTGAGCCCTGCAGCACTCTACTGCTTACTGTCCTCCACTGCGAAGACTGCCCATTTATACTCACTCTCTGCTTCCTATTAATTAGCCAGTTTTTGATCCACAAGAGGACCTGTCCTTTTACTCCATGATTCTCGAGCTTACTAAGGAACCTTTGATGAGGAACTTTATCAAAAGCTTTCTGGAAGTCAAGGTAAACAATATCTATCGGGTCTCCTTTGTCCACATGCTTGTTCACCCCCTCAAAGAAATGTAACAGCTTAGTGAGGCAAGATCTTCCCTTACAGAACCCATGCTGAGTCTTCCTCAATAACTCATGTTCATCAATGTGCCTACTCATTCTGTCCTTGATAATGGTTTCTACCAACTTTCCTGGTATTAAAGTCAGACTGACTGGTCTGTAGTTACCCGGATCTCCTCTGGAACCCTTTTTAAAGATGGGAGTGACATTTGCTAACTTCGAGTCATCAGAAACGAAGGCAGATTTCAATGAAAGATTACATATTTTTGTCAGGAGATCCACAAGTTCAACTTTGAGTTCTTTCAGAACTCTTGGATGTATGCCATCCAGACCTGGTGACTTATTAGTTTTTAATTCATCCATCAGTTGTAGGACCTCCTCTCTTGTCACCTCAATCTGGCTCAGGTCTTTCAATGTTTCCTCAGTCTCATTTCTGAGATCCTCAATATCTTTTTTAATCTCTTCTATAATTTCTTTCTTAGAGGCAGTTATCATGTCTTTCATACCTTTCATCATTCTAGCCTCTAATTGTTCCTGTATTTTCTCCAGAGAAGTAGCCCTTGTACGGGTTTGCTTATGCTCTGACATTTAAAAACACTGAAAATTTTGTTCTCACCAATTTAAAATTTAACTATCAAATTCAAAAGATTAGAGCTTGCTTTTTCCAACAAGCCTAATTTCGCCATCCTCAGAGCCTCCTAGGCTGAGATATTAATTTTTTAAAAAATTATTTCTTTCAAAATGGCGGTCACGACTTTCTATTTCCCTTTTTTAAAAAATTTCGTTTTTCTTTTAAAGGCTTCTAAAATCCAATATGAACAATAATGTCCAATAGTATTTATCCTTTCATAACCACCTCAATTATTTCCAACAATTATTAATGTCCCGAACACCTTAAAATTATTATTTTAAATTTTTTTTTTTGGGGGGGGGGGTGTTAACTTTTTATTACATTTAACAACAACAACATATATACATACATATATATATATATATATATACACACACACACACACAAAACATAAACTTAGGGATGTAGACCGTGGGATGCATTATATACTTATATCATTAGAATACAAATCCTTTGTTCTAACCTAACCCAAATCATACATTCTACAGTTAACCCCTTTTTACACTATATTCTTATTATCTTTCCCCCATAACCATTCATACAATAAGTTCCATTTCTTTTCTATCTATTTGTCTATTTGTTAATTTCTTCTCTTAATATCTCCATCAGAGTATCTACCTCAGCTCAGTCTAGAACTAACCAAAAATACTTTCTTTCTTCTACACTGTGATCCAAAAGAACATTTGGCATTTCAAGTCATCTTACTTTGTTTATAAATTACATAGTATCAATTTAATTCCCTACGACAACAAAAAAAACCCCAACAAGTTCGGAATACACTTTCATACAATAAGTTCCATTTTCCTTCTATCTGTTTGTCTATTTGTTAATTTCTTCTCTTAATATCTCCATCAGAGTATCTACCTCAGCTAAGTCTAGAACTAACGGAAAAAAAAAAAAACTTTCTTTCTTCTACACTGTGGTCCAAAAAAGAAGAAAAAAAAACTTTGGCATTTCAAATCATCTTACTTTGTTTATGAATTGCATGGTATCAATTTGTTTCCCTGCAACAAAGCAACCAGCAATTTTGGAATACACTTTCTTCAGTTTTATTGGTGTAATATGCCAACGATATAACTTTAATGATTTGTCTCTCATCGTCTGGCAGACCAATTCCTTCATTTTCCTCCTAATACACCTTATATAAACATCTCTCAGCAGGAGGTGTTCCTTGAAATAAATAAGGCAAGCTCTATAGCCATTTTCTATATCTTTCGCCAATTCCTTTTTCTTCATACCAAGAAGTGGTGTCAAGATCTCTACTATCACATCCTTTATATCGTCATACCTATCCTCTGGAATATTCTGCACTACCTGGCGCCGTTTCTATTCTCACTAATCTGTCCCCTTCGTATTTTTGAACTTTTCCAATCTCCTCAAACTTTTCATTCACTACTTTCAACTTTCCTTCCACATATTTTGCAGATTGTGTCAAGCCATGAATCTCTTCCTTTACTTCCATCAATTACTTTTGCAGGCCATCTAATTTCTTATTTACTCCATCTAATTGTTCTGTCAGATTTGCCTGCACCTGACTCAATGCATTCATAAAATACAATTACATAGAATTCTGCAATTCCTCTATAACTTCCTGTGAGGACATTACCTCCATCAGTTTTAAAGTTGCCAATAGTGGGACTAACCTATCTGTTTTCTCTTACTTGTATGTCGTACTCATTTTTTCTATTGTCCAAGGTCTTACTGACACCCCGATTCCAATTCATATACTACTACTTTGCCTTACTTCACTCAAAATTCATACATCACCTTCCTTTAACACGCTCACATGCCAGTTGGTTTTTATATCCTTAAATTACTATTCTTTACCATCAAACACCCTTCACCCGAACATTCACATTAACTCATTACATATAGAAAATCATAGAGATAATCAGCAGTAATCAAATTAACAATAGTTAATTATTCAATCCATTAATTATTTGTTAACTGTCTCTTTTGAATCCTTAATGTTTCCCAACCACTTATCCTTCTGTCTTCCTCTTCTTCTTCTCCCTTTTCTTCCTCTTCTTAATCTTAATCTCTGCTCCTCTCTTCTGCTACCAGTTCAAAAAGCCAGTTCAGTAAATCCATTCCTGTTCTTCCACATCTCTGCCAATGGAATTCCAGCCTCTCCACTTCACCTCCGCCCTTGCATTCCTGGAAACTCTATACTACATCAAAAGTCTCCCATCTTCAGATTCAACTCATTTCAAAGGTCCGGTGACGTTCTTTCCACCCTGTAAATTATAACCACCGTTGAGTCTTTATTTAGCTCCCTGTCTCTTTAAGAAAATCGCCATGCAAGAGCATACGGGAAAAGGGAGAGGAAAAGAAGTTCATGAAGGCTCCCCTTAAATCGTCAGAAATCTCCTGCTTCTTTCCTCTTTTTCCCTCTTCTTCACCTCCCCTGTCTCAGTGCTCTTCACAAACTTTTGCAATCACAGCCAGTCTATGACTCCCAACCTCCGCCATTGCTGCCAAGGTAGTCCTCCACCACTCCTCCGCTTTCTGCCTTTGTGCATTCGCCAAACCAAGTCTCTTTCCCCCCAGCTTCAGACTCCACTCGAAAGTAGGGGCAAAACAACTCAGTAAGTTCTTTTCTTCGTTTATGTCTCCAGTTTAGGGTCAGATATACTCCCCCCCCTTCTTTACCATCTATTCGGTCCTCCAAATGCCGCTTCGTTTACTCCCCTTCTCCAGTGGTCACAGCTAATTCGCCATTAAGGTGTCTGGTCTATCCGGGCTTGAAGTAGTATGTTGAACAGGCTCTATGCTCAGAAAAACCGGCACAGAGCACCCAGCACTCCTCCGCATGAGTGCCCCTCCAACAGGGGCACCACCGAGTTCTTACCAGCTGAAGAACCCCCCCCCCCAAAAAAGACCAGCACAGCCGGAGCTCCGACAAACACGTCTGTTAGCGCCGTGCCATTACTGGAAACCGGCAAAATTATTATTTTAATTTTGACCTCCTTGCAATGGCCGCCAATATTTTTCTATGGTATTATAGTCCTAGAGTAGGCTTTTCATCTAATGCTTCCTGCTTTACTTGCCACCAAATCCCGTTTTTGCTGGTAGAGAGATCTCATGATACTTGATGTACTTCCTGTGTTGGCTGTGTATGCTGCAGGTCTGTGACGATGGTGCTCTTTTTTCAAAACTGCAAGTAGACCAAACAATACATTCCTTCTCACTTTTTAGCACTGTCCTTTAAATTTAAAAAGTCTAAATTTCACCTCTTCATCCCTTCTTCTTCCAAGCTTTCTAGATTTCCATTTCCCACCTTTTAAATTTATTCTGTTTAACTTTAAATAGTCCCAGAATGAAAGATAGTAATCTGTACCTTTTCTGCAAATTATCCAGATCCACACCGGTCTTGTGTAGCTTTAGATGTTTAGTAATATCCAAGGAAGTTAGGATTCTGTCAAGCTTATTTCAAATAAATGACTTTGGAAACTTCTGCAGATGATGAAAATGCAACTCTTCTCCGGAGACCCCTCAAAGGACCCCCCCCCCCCCGGGACTCCCTTTTAGCCAAGGTAAATCTCAAAGTTTTCTGTGCATAACCTGGACTAATCTCTGACTGAGAAAAGTAGGCAGTAGGCCTTAATTTGCCTTCCACTACCCCAAACAGCAGTTCCAGCCTGCTCCCTTTATGAGAAGCAGTTCAGCTCGGCATTTTCCTATCCCGGAAGTCCTGTTGTTGTTAAACACTCAAGACTGGTGTCACTTCAGAAACTCCAGTACACACACATTGATGTTTGAATAATGCAGTAATACTTAGTAGCTCTTTGACGTGCTATCTGTGGTTCTTCTGAATAATCTTCTACAATGTGGCACCTGCCCTGTTGTTCAGGACCTTGAACAAAACCATTGTATGGTGGGGCTTGTTAGCCATTGCTGGAGGGACTGCAGGATGGATAAGCAAGCTGCAAACCTCCCTGAGGTGTGGGCCTTGTGCCAGGCATGGATGTAAAGAGCATGTCCACTCCAACAAATTCCACTTTTCTCCATGGCCTTGGCACTCTCATCCCAGCATCTATGCAGGAGGACAGCAATCTTGCCACAGAGGAGAGTGAAACCACCACCTCCCAGAAAAGAGCAGGCTGGTCAGAGCAGGTTGGTGGTAGCTTTACTCCCTTTTCTCCATGGCCAGTTTGCTCTCCTCCACTTAGGGATGCCAGCCTCCAGGTGGGACCTGGGGATGTCCCAGAATTACAGCTCATCTTCAGACTGCAGAGATCAGTTCTCCTGGAAAAAAATTGATGCTTTGGAGGTTGGATTCTATGGCATTGTACCCCACTGAGGTGGTCCCTGTCCCCCTCAGGCTCCATTCACAAATATCCAAAAGTTTCCCAACTTGGATCTGGCAACCCTAACCCCACCCCCCACCAGTGGCCAGGGGGGACCTGGTAACCCTGGCACCTTGACCATCTCACTCTGTCACCTGAGCTGTTGTACCTCATGAGCAGACAGTGAGAAGGCAGTGAGGAAAATAAAGGCTTTTGCAAGGGGAGGTTTCATAATACTACTGACTGGCTCAGGAGCAGGCTTCTTTAGCGGGAAGCCAGAGAGCTCTTGCTCTCACCTGCATTTCAGTCTCAGGTCAGGGAGACAGAGAGAGAAGGTGGCAAGGCAAGACAAGAGCACAAAAGCTCAGCGGTGAGGGAACTGTACATGTTCAGCGGAATTCTGATATGAAAAAGGTTTTAGTTATATATTTAATATTGCTAGTTGGTGGGGTGCTATAGAGGACATACAGTAGTCATGTGGCTCTTTCGGTTGATGGTAACTGTAAATGCAGCTCTCTCCACAAGCCCCAGAGTAACACTGAATTTATCTCATGTATTTATTTATTTACTTCATTTATAGCCTGCCTTTCTCACTGTGCATTATTGGCAGGACTTTTTTTGTAGAAAAAACCCAGCAGGAAATTTGCATATTAGACCATACCCCCTGACATCACCAGAGGTGCCATCATCCATTAGATTACTTTCCACATATTGACACAGAACAGTGCAGTGCCATCAGCTGCATTTCATGGATGAGTGTTCTCACACAGCCCAATGAGAGACCTTGTTTCACCCGACCCCAACATGGCTGGAGAGAGAGAGCCATGTAATCCGCCCTGAGCCCGCCTGTGAAAGGGCGGAATATAAATTAACCATATATATATGTGTGTGTGTGTGTGTGTGCAATGGAGCGGGCAGTGGCAGGCCCAGCTTCTCCTGGGAGGGGGCGCTTGTGGGCGGCTCCGTGTCTCTCACTCTCTTTGCAAGCCCATTAGAGGCTGGAGGCAGCATAGAGGACAGAGCATGCGGTTTGGGAGCGCATGACTGCCTATGCCTTTCCTCTGGTTTTAGCCAGCACTTGCATCAAAATTAGTACATTAAACCCTCCACATCTGTGATATTTCCTTCACAGATTATAATTTGTAGGATGCCATTGTACCCCACTGAAGCCCTGTCCTCCCCAGGCTCCATTGCCAAATCTCCAGGAGTTTCCCAACCTGGATCAGGCAACCCTGTTTCCAGGATTCCCTGGAAGTGGGAATGATTATTAAACTAATTTAAGTCTGTAGTGAAGGTATTTCTAAGTTTCTTTTCTGGGTCCTTGATAGTGGCTGCATTAGCTTCATGCTCCTATTGATATGTCACTTTTGCTCCACAATAGAACAATCTGATTGATTTTCAAACATCTCTCTGTTGTTCCTTTTTTTAAAAAAAATACATATTTTATTAAGAAATATTAATAAATACAATAAAAAACAGAGCAAACAACAGATATCATTCAGGATATATATTGATACCTTGATGCTCTGCAACATATATATTGTAACTACCACCATCTCCGTTGTTTCTTGTAGTTCTTATAAGTCATACAATTATATCTGTGGTTTGTTTGAGGGTTTGTTTTTTTAACAGTCCTGTGATCTGTAAGGCCCCCACCTATTTCCTATGCCCTAAATCAATATTACAGAATACACTGCAAATGCAAAGCAGGAAAGCTCAGGTTCAAATGTTGTTTCCTGTGTTACTCATAAAACACTGAGAACACTATTTCAAGAATTTCTACAGTACATCTGATAACCTCTGTATTCTACTATGATCAGCAAGTTAGCAGGTTGCACCACTAAGAGAGAAAGACGGTTTGTCTTTTGTTCCCTACTGGGAGCAGAAAGATAGAGAAAGGAAATCTCCATGACCTTGAAGAAGGGCATCCTTCTTAATCAATAGCCAACAATGTGCTGAGCTTACTGTTAGATAGATCCTCTACCTGCAGGAGTCAGGCAGAAAAGAAATAAGGCAAAGAAATATCTTGTACCGTGAGGTCCACCAATTTTATTTTTAGTAAGTTCAAGAAAATGTTAGCAGGAATAAAGTTTGTAGGAAGGAAGCACCATTTTGGAAATGGGTAATTACCTGAAACGCACACCTTCATATTCAACAGGGTACACAATCTACCATATATTTTTGGTCTACAGCTTATATGTGGATTTTCAAAACCCCCAAGCAGGGCTGTTAAATAATTACAGAAGAGATGTCTAGAGATCATCATCCTCTCAAGCCTTTCTGACTTTAAGGAGATGTATATCGGAGATGCCATGAATTGGACATATGTGCAACACCATTGAGCTATAGGTTCCTGCAAGCTTTAGGACAGTGTTAAATTATAAAGCGAATCTGCATAATTTTGTCAAATGATTGTGTATAAAATCTCCAGAAGCTTCTTCTTCAACACCACTGAAATAAGCTTGAGTAGCTCAAGAGCATTTTGATACTTTTAGTTCAACTTCCCTTTAAATGGCTGGTCAGAACTTCCTGGTAAAGAGTTATTTTAGATAGTCTGAGATAATTGATAATTTTTGCAGAGTTGGATGCAAACCAATAAACAAGATAATATATTTCTCCATTTCCCTGAGGTTTCCCCATTTAATGACCCAGGAGTTATGCTTTTTTCTTGCTTGTTTTTTTACAATTATAAATGGCTGAAGAAGATGCACCACATCCTTGAAAGTTCAAGTTTGTTCAAGTTTGTGTCAGCAAAACCAAGTACAGTAATAATCACCTTCCAGAAGTCCCTTTCAGGCAAGTTATTTTCCTCCAGGAGACCCTTCAGTGCTATTTAATACACAAGGAAAGTAATTAGTGGAATGTTTATGCTAACTTTTATTCCTTCAAAAAAGCAAACTCTGCCTTCTGGGTTATCCAAAGCCACATTGTGTCATTTGGCAGAATGCCACAGAGTGCCAACAACAATCTTATAATTGTTAGTAACTTTCCCCCCTCCCCTTTGAATCGACTCGTTTTATGATACCTTGATGCTCTGCAACATTCTAAGTTGCTAGTGAGACCAAGAAAAGAAGGAAATACATTCTTGACTGTGAATAGACACATCAGCAACTTCTGAAAATGCAGGCAATGCCTTCACTGATGGCTGGAATAGGTCAAGTGGATCCCATTTCTTTCTAGTTTATTACTCTGAATAAAATACAGTCTCACTTCACTAAAGCTACTTCACACAGTCAGTTTTTAGTAATAGCTATTTATTAGACCCTACTATGCACCAGTGCCAATGGGGGCGGGAGAGGAGTGGTGGCTAAGAAGGATGTCATTTAAATATTTGGCCTGGACTGCAAATCTGTTAGGACTGTATGCTTTGTAGTTAGACCTCTCTGGGTATTAAATCATATTAATAAGGGCTGTTAAGCAACGTGGCCTCCTGTCCACTTGATTTACATGCAAAATATTCTGCTTTGCTCAGAAAGAAAAGCAATCATCCTAACCCAAGCAGGCCAGCAGCAAAGTGTGCAAATAGAATGTACTTCAAGAGGTTGATTCATCATATTGTGCTTTTGGCTTATTTCAGGAATCTATTCAATCACCAAGGATTATCTGCAGTATAACGGGGAGTTTATTGTCCAAAATGTAAAAGAGAAGACAAGATAGACATGTCTTGCATAATATAAAACACTAGAATGTCAGATAGTAAGTTTAATTTTTAGCAACTGAGAAGGTGTCTCCTCTCCTGCAGACTGAAAATTATCTCCCTTTCCTCAGTTTCTTTTTTAAAAAAACACCAATAGCATTGAATTTTTTGGATTTTTGCAAAGAAGCTATTTCAAGAGTTTCTTGAAAGTCCAAAAATTTCTTAACAGCACTGTCCAGTTTCTTCTAAATGAATTATTTCAATGTATGGCTTATTTTATGTTCTGCTAGATCTATGAAGTCAGGAGTATGGTGTAGCTTCCACACTTCCTTTTTTTATAAACATAACTTTACTTTATTGTGAATATAAGCAATTTACAGTGCAGCAGGCTAGCACATACAAAACATATATCAATCAGATGTAGATTAAAAAACTAAGAACGGCTGTCAGGTGACAGGTAAATACTTGAAGTTTAGAAGTAGTAAAAAGAAGAAAGAAAAGGAGAACTAAAGGAGTGAAGGGAAGAAACTTCCACACTTTGTTAATATATTTGACCTTTGATGTGTGCATGGGTGTACTTCCTCCTATATTCCCAATATCTTTCCAGTGGCTTCTGGCCTTATGCTCACTGAGACAGTCACCCTGTGTTTGTACTGTACTACTTCTACCTGAAGATAGGGACAACATATTTTTAAAAATCATTGCATGCTGAAGATGTCAGATAAAGGATATAGCATAGCCTTTTAACTAATATGCTAGTTTTATAATCAAAGAGATACTAATTTTATACTAAAATATGAGATAGGTACATTTGGTCATGTGATCCCTCCACTGTCTTAAGTGCTACAACTAGGGTTGCCAGGTCTGCATTGGAAAACACCTGGAGCTGGGAGATGGTGGGATTTGAGGAGGGAAGGGGCCTCAGTAGAGCACAATGCCATAAAGTCCATCCTTCAAAGCAGCCATTTTCTCCAGGATAGCTGATCTCTACCAGCTGGAGATCAGTTATAAAAATAGGAGATCTCCAAGCCCTTTAGGGTTGCCAAGTCCAATTCAAGAAATATCTGGGGACTTTGGGGGTGGAGCCAGGAGACTTTGGGGGTGGAGCCAGGAACAAGGGTGTGACAAGCATAATTGAACTCAAAGGGAGTTCTGACCATCACATTTAAAGGGACAGCACACCTTTTTAAATGTCTTCCTTCCATAGGAAATAATGAAGGATAGGGGCACCCTCTTTGGGGGTTCTTAAAATTGGACCTCCTGGTCCAATCGTTTTGAAACTTGGAGGGTATTTTGGAGAGAGGCACTAAATGCTATACTAAACATTTGGTACATCTACCTCAAAAAACAGCCCCCCCCCAGAGCCCCCAGTACCTACGGATCAATTCCCCATTATTTCCTATGGGAATCATTCTCCATAGGGAATAACAGAGTGTCCAGTAGACATTTCCCTCCTCCCCCCCCCACTTTCTAAGCAAGGGGGGAGGGCCTCCAAACCAGGGAATCCCCTGCCCCCTCCCTCTCTCACACACACAAACACTTACTGGGTCTGGTTCCTGCACAATTTTACTTGCTTTGAAAATGAAAGCAAAACAAAGGGAGGGGCTGTTCTCTGATGAAACTGTTACTGACCCTTTCCCATGAAGCACTTTCTGTTTCCTGCTTCCTGTTCAGCTTTAAAGGCACACATTTTAAAAACAGACCTGTTTGCAGGTTTTTAAACCTGCCGGACCTCTAGAGATACATGGTGACTGTGGGGGCGGGGCTTCCCCCACCGGCCAGCTGACTGGGGGCGGGGGAAGCCTGTAAAAATGGGGGATCACCCATTGGGACCTGGGGATTGGGAAGCCTAAGGCCCCACCCTAGCTACACTTCCTCAGTGAGAAACAGGGTCCGGTGATGGTGCTTTATGGAATCAAGAAAGTGTAAAATTGACCAGTGTTTTCTCCCCATCCCCCCCTTAAATTCAGTGGTTTCTTAAATTCAGACCTCATTTATGGAGTTGTGAAATGAAAGTGGCCAGGAGGGTCTGTTCCCTAATAAATGTTCACATAAAATAAAGATTCACATAAAATAAAGATTCAAAATAAAGATTCAAGACTTCTGTGCATGCAATGACACCATAAATCCAAGAAATACCTTCCTTGGTCATATGCAAAAATAGTAATGGGGCCTCATTATGTTAAAATGGAATTCTGGTTCAGCTGCCATCAAGAATCTGCACAGAGCAAACTACAACACAAACCGCACAAAGCAAAAATACACCTTCTTTGTTTCTTAAACCACAAACAAACGAGCACATCCTGAGACTGAATTCAAATGTACTTCTCTTTTCTGTGTTTTAAAAACGATCAAAGAGACTTTTATGATGCTAACTTACCTCTTGGGAGGAAACGTCCTTTTCTGTTGTTTTCTCATAAATGAGCTTTCTGAAAGAAATCCTTTCTTTCCAGTACACACAAAATGTAACCAGATCAATTTACCTAACTCTGACAAGCTGAGTTACATAACCAAGTCAACACTGAAGTTTCCAGTTCCTTTGGAAGCAACATTTTGTGCTAGTGTAGTTCTACGATATGATATGGACCAGGAGTAAAGTTGATGGTAGTAACTGTTGTATATATGGAAAAGGCCTTCTTTTATGCATCTTTTATGTCTGTGTAGTATTCCTCTGTATAACTTTGCAGCTATTGTCTATGAAGGTTCTATTTATTATGTGAAAAGCCCTGTCAGACTGAAGGGGTCCATCTCCTTTCCACCTCACTGCTTCCCAGCATTCCAGCTCTTCAGTCCTCTGTCATGTACACATCTTGGGTTCCTGTCACCTCCTAAAGGCTACTCACTCCTAATCTCTTTAGACACAATTTATTTATTCTAAATATTTTATAGCCTTATTCTTAATTTTTTTTAAAAAAAAAATCTTTTAAAGCAGTTTACAGCACTCGTTACAATAAACTAAAACCATAAAACTAAAAGTTAAAAAGAGGCAGTTTAAGAATAAATAAACAGCTATGAGATTATTCATAAAAGGAACAACAAGGGGTGGGGTTAGGGCTAGGTACTGTTAGTGGTTTAGCAAACACTGGAGATGTTGTTTAACCAATGCTGAATATTACAACTGAATAGTACACCCTGCATCACTGTGGGTGAATCAGTTCTGAAGACAGTCCAGCAGTTCAGCTACCTGGGGTGCATCATCTCCTCAGATGCCAAGATCGACAAGGAGATTGACAACAGGCTGGCAAAGGCAAACCGTGCATTTGGCCGACTGCACAAAAGAGTGCAGAGCAACAAGCATCTGAAAAAAGGCACAAAGATCAATGTTTACAAAGCGGTTGTGATGACAACCCTCATCTACGGCTCCGAATCGTGGGTTTTATACCGTCATCACCTGCGACTCCTTGAGCGCTTTCATCAGCGCTGCCTTTGCAACATCCTTAACATCCACTGGAGTGACTTTGTGACCAACACTGAAGTCCTCAAGAGGGCGGAGGTTACAAGCATCGAGGCACTGCTGTTGAAGACGCAGCTGCGCTGGGCAAGGCATATTTCTAGGATGGAAAACCACCGCCTTTCCAAGATTGCTCTGTACGGCGAACTTTCCACCGGCCATCGAAATAGAAGGACACCAAAGAAGAGGTACAAGGACTCCTTGAAGAAATCCCTTGGCACCTGTTGCATCAACCATTACCAGTGGTCTGACCTAGCCTCAGATCGCAAAGCATGGAGGCACACCATCCACCAGGCTGTCTCTTCCTTTGAGAACGCACGCATAGCTGGTCTTGAGGACAAAAGAAGATTGAGGAAGAATCGCACTGCTACAGCACCAACCCCAAATCAGACTTTTCCCTGCAGCCACTGTGGCCGGATCTGCCTGTCCCGCATTGGTCTTGTCAGCCACCAGCGAGCCTGCAGCAGACGTGGACTACTGCACCCTTCTTAAATCTTCGTTCGCGAAGTCAAGCCGAGAGAGAGAGAGAATATTACAACTCAATTTAAAGCTCAGGGTCAGAGTTAGGGGATGTTATTAAGCTCTGCATTGTTGAGGTAATGATGTCATACTTTTTAGCTATTATATTTATTATGTTTTTATCTTGTTGTATGCTTGAATATGATTGTTGACTGTAAATAAATAAACTAAACTAAAGCATTGTTGAAGGATGCACAAGTAGCATACATAGCACCTTTCACCAGCTTGGTTTGGCTTATGTCAGTTGCAGCCCTTCTCAGATAAGGATTCCTTTGGCTCAGCCTCATGAGCAGAGGAGGCTACTGTAATGTTAAGGCTGCCTTTGAAAGTCTTTTGAAATGCCAGCTCTTTAACTGATCTAGAATATGAAGACCAGATTGCTTACAGGGGCTTTCCATAGTATTCATAGATCTTCACAGGCAGGCAGTTTGTTTCTGGACACAATTTAAAGTGTTGCTGCTAAACCATGTTGCAAAAGAGTCTAGGATCAGGCTTTTCCCATTTGAACCTCCACCAGCTGAGACTGTAATCAAAGGCCTCTTTTCTTTGGAAGTTATATGGGTGATAACTTCAGACAGGGCCTTTTCTGCAGATCCCATCCTGATGCAATCTCCAAGTAGACTTTAAAACCATGTGTGTGTGTGGTGTGTTAAGTGTTGTCAAGTCTCTTCTGACTTATAGTGAGCCTATGAATTAATGACCTCCAAAATGTCCTATCATTAGCAGCCTTGCTCAGGTCTTGCAAACTAAGGGCTGCAACTACTTTGATTGAGTCAATCCATTTCATATTGGGTCTTCCTGCTATTTTCAGCTTTTCCTAACATTATTGTTTTTTTCCAGTGACTCTTGCCTTCTCATAATACCAAAGCATGATAGCCTCAGTTCAGTCATTTTGTCTCCTAGGGAGAGCTGAGGTCTGGTTTTACTTAGAACCCACTTAATTGTCTTTTTTTGGCAGTCCACAGTATCCACTCTCCCCCAACACCACATTTCAGATGAATCCACTTTCTTCCTGTCCAGCTTTCACACCCAATACGGTGGCATGAATTATCTTGATTTTTGATTGTCAGCGACACATTTGTACATTTATGGCTAGCCCTCCCAGTCTCAATCGCCTGATTTCTTTATATATAGCTAAAATACAGATACACAACATGTCATATAAATACACGACGATATATTTGAAAATGGCAAATAGTTAAAAAGCTGAAAATTCCAAATGCTGTAGAATCAGAGTTGGAAGGGGCCATACGGGCCATCTAGTCCAACCCCTCACTCAATGAAGGATCAGCCAAGAGGATCCCTGACAAGTGCCCAGCCATTGCTTAAAGAATATACGAAACAACAGGGAAACGGTGCTATGAGTGGGTGAAACCAAAGAGCACTGTGTTAACAAGAATTGTTAATGGCATTTATAGTAACAGTTAATCTACCCTAATGCAAGTTTATGAATGTAATTATTATCATTTTGCACTTAATACATAGTATAACAAATAGGTTGTTTGTGACTTAACAGTGTTATAACAAACACATTGGCACTACTATCTACTGGCAAGACCTCAAATGCTGACATTCAGAGAAACAATTAAATGCCCAAAAATTGTTTTTTATGTCTTGTAGAGCAGTCCTGGTTAAATTGCATGAAGACAAGACTGTCATAATTTGGACAGACATTTTGATTCCTCCATCAGAGCATATTTTAACACTGGAACTAAGGACAATTTCAGAGACCATACTGTAATATCATTGCAGGTATTTCTGCATTCTATATGGCATAAATATGGTTCTCACACCTGCCAGTGAGGGGGAGCTCACCATCTCCTTAGGTAGCTGATTCCACTATTGAACAACTCGTACTGTAAAAACGTTTCTCTAATACCTAGCCAGTACCTTCCCACCCTTAATATAAACCCATTATTGAGAATCCTATCCTCTGCTGCCAACAGGAACAGCTCCAGGCCCTCATCTAAGTGACAAGCCTTCAAATACTTAAAGGGAGCAATCATGTCACCCTCCTCTCCTCCAGACTGTACATCCCCAGGTCCCTCAGCCTTTCCTCATAGGGCTTGGTTTCTAGGCCCCTGATCATCCTCATCACTCTCCCCTGCACCTGCTCCGTTTCGTCCATATCCTTTTTGAAGTGAGGCCTCCAGAACTGCACACAGTACTGAAAGTAAATACTGATGAGGTGAAGCTGGTTGGGAAAGGTGAGGTCTAAAAGGAAAACATCTTTATAAATGATTTGGATGAAGGAATAGAGGCAATGCTTATTAAACTTACAGATGATACTAAATTGGGAGGGGTTGTAAATACAGTAGAAGACAGAAACAGGGGACTTCCGGCAAGATGGCGGAGTGAAGCGGACTCCTTCTCGATCTTGGGGAAGGTGCTCTGTTTGGTGGGAGATCGAGGGGGCCCATTATTTGTGGACACCCCTTACGGAGCTGTCTGAGACGCTCCGGAGCCTGGGGGGCTGCTGGATGTGAGGGAGGGACGGAGGTTCCTCCCCCAGGACCGGTTTCCCCTTTGGCCGTTTCCTATCCAACACTATTGTGCCCAGCTGTGCCGCCGGAAAGGGGAGCGGAGAAGAAGCGCAAACTCCTTTCAGTTTACCTTTAAAGGTGCTTTTCCTATGTTTGAGTCTCCATTCTTCGTATCGTTTCTGTCTCTGGCAATGCAGCTGAAGAAGAAGTTGATAGAAGCCCACCGGTGAGCGGATTCGTTTTTAGAGCAGTGGGAGCGCGGTGGCGCTGGTAAGCGTGTGGCGGCGAATGGCGGACGCGGCTGCTCGGGAGAGAGCAAGGCACGCAGGTGTTTTTAACTTCTATTAGATCGGCAGAGCGGCGTGGCGAGAGGCTAGAAGTTAAACGTTTTATTGTTGAGGGGAAGAAGTAAATAAGGGTGAGACGAGACGAGACGAGCCGAGACGAGTCTGTTGGGTTTTTTTTTCTTTTTCTTTTTTTCTGCTGCCGGCTTGGATGGAGCTGACTGTGGGAGAGACGGAGAGCGAGGTGTAATGGCTGACTCGAGCCGAAGAGGGACTGAAGCGGAAGGTGCTGGATTCTGAGATCTTCCCCACTTTCACTTTGACTTTGTCCTTTCTTGGTCTCTTCTATTCCTGACTTCCCTTCTTTAAGTAATTGTTATTGGTTTGTGGCAAGGATTAGTTTGGCGGCAAGGATCAGCTTTGTTTTTTTGATGCCTATGTGTTTCAGAATTATTGGCAGGCTGTTTAAAAGGGTAGAGTTGTAGTTCTTAGCAGCTATGGCTGTGGCTACACTCTATTGAAGATTTTGGGTGCTTTTTGGATTATAACATACTCTTCTCTTAGCTTCTTTGGAAATTTATCTTGCTTAGTTGGAACTGAGCTATATTCCTGTTTTTATTGAACTATCCTTCATTGAACTACCGTCTGAATTGTACGTGAGCTTCAGAGTTAACTGCAGGCTCCCTAAAAGGGTAGAGTAGTAGTTCTTAACAGCTACAGCTGTGGCTACGCTCTATTGAAGATTTTGGGTACCTATTGGATTATATTTTATTTTTCTCTAAGCTACTTTGAGAACTTTTCTTGTTTTCTTCTGAACCGTACCTCTGCCTGTATCGGAATTTTTTTTTTCTTTCAGGACTTTGAAGTTCCAACCTATTAAGACTGCTTCTATTGAACTATTTTACTTCAGATCTTTGAAGTACCAACCCGCTAAGACTGAGAACAGTGCAAATAAGGACATAAATAGAGCAGTGAAGAGAGAAGAAAGAAGAGAAGAGAGAAGGGAGAAGAAAGAAGAGCTGTTAAGATAAGACTGAGATTTTGGGGAGCAATTTGGGGAGCTTTGTGTTTAATGTTCTGGTCTAAAGTGATGGTTTAAACGTTATAAGAGTAGTTGAATAACCTAACTGAACTTAACATTCTTTAAACTGTTTGATTGTTTGAGTGACTTAACTTTCTCCCCTGGTTGGGTGTCCCTTCCTGTTTTATGATCATTATTGGCCTCTCTCACTGTTTTGGCTAAGGTATATGAAATTTTTTAACTTGCTGACTGAATTTAAAAATTTAAGAATTACTGGTAAATTGACTGTTATTGAATTTTGACTGGATCTAGTATTGTTAGTATCAATTTTGTACTATTATTCTGAGTGGTTTAGGGAGGTCCAGCCATTATGACAGAAACAAAGATTAAAAGATTTTTGCAAGGTACCACCCCCGGCTGGGGGAGCAAGGGCAGGCCCAGCGGGATCAGCAGGTTCAGCACCGGTTCAGCAAGATGCTTTGGAAAAACTACAAAATACTGTTACTGCGGGCTTCAAGCAGAATCAAGAAGCACTAGAGGGATTGAAAACTGACTTGATGTATCAGGTTAAGAAAACTAATGACCAATTGGCAGAATTTCAAAAGCAGCTATTGGCCAATACTCAGCAAGTTCATGGATTAACAGCCAAGGTTGATAGAATGGAGGAACGCGACAGACAGACTGGTACATTAGTTAGGGAACACCAAACAGAAATTTTAGAGCTAGAAGACCGTGTGATGAGACTAGAAATGGAAAAGGCGGCAACGATCCTGCGCTTCCAAAATTTGCCTGAAGAGAAGGAGGAGGACTTAATTTACAAAATTATGGATACTTTAAGGGTTGATGATGAAGAATTATTGGAGGATGGTCCAAAAGACATCCTCTGGGTTAAAAGAGTGTCTTCAACCTATACAAGGAAACACAAACTTCCTAGGGAGGTGCAAGTTAAGTTCGTACGTCCAGAAGTTACGGAGAGGATCCTCCGGAAAGCTAGAGAATGTGAATTTAACTGGAAAGAAACCAAGATCAAAATCTTGAAAGAAATACCTTGGAGTGTGAGACAGCGAAGATTTAAATTCAAGAAATTGTCCACCTGGCTAATTCAACATGAAATCCAATTCAGATGGTTGATTCCACAAGGTCTGTTCTTCACATTCCAAGCTAAAAGATTTAACATTACCACAGAGGCAAAGATGGAAGAATTCTGGAATGAGCACGTGAAATCTAATGGATCTGACTCAGGAGAAGACCAGGAGCGAGAAAATCCCCAAAAATCTCCTGAGGGGGCGATTCCTAAAAAGAAACATGAAAAGATCAAGACTAGACTTCAGAGCAGGAAAGACCTAGCCAATATATCTGATAGTAAGGATCTTCCAAAATGAAACCAAATCTGGGTACCAAAATACTTTCGCTGAATATAAACGGCTTAAATGAATCTGGCAAAAGGAGGAAGACATTCCAACAGCTGAGAAAATTAGACGCCCAATTTATTTGTCTACAAGAAACTCATATCAGACAGGACAACCGGAAGTATTTAGAAAACAAGAAATTAGGAAACCTATATTCCTCGTGTGATCCTTCTAAAAAGAAGAAAGGAGTCGCGATTTATGTTTCTCAGCATATTAAGTCAAATTGTTTATATTCGGATGATCAGGGAAGAATTATTATAGTAGAAGTTGAACTGAATGGGCTTAAAACGATATTAGGAAACATTTATGCCCCTAATGATAATCAAGAAAAATTCTACCAAACATTGTACCTCAAATTGAGTGAATTCAATTCTGATAGGTACTGTATTGTGGGAGATTACAATGCAGTATTTGATATAAAAATGGATAAAAAATATGAAGATCCTCAGAAAAGAAAGAAAAATCGCAATACGGTTACTAACTCCTTTCTGAAAATGGCCGAAGAATTTAATTTGGTGGATGCGTGGAGAACAAAAAATCCGACTACTACAGACTTTACTTTTTATTCCCACGCGCACAAAGCTTGGTCAAGAATTGATATGTTTTGGATATCTTTGAGTATGATTCTTTCGGTAAGTCAAGTTGATATTCTTCCACAATCTTATGCGGACCACAACCCAATTCTGTTGATTCTGGAACAGCAATCAAGGAATCCTCGATGGACCTTAAACTTGCAAATTTTAAGAGAAACACAATTTGTAGAATCAGCTAAAGAAGAAATTCAAGAATTTTTTAAGATCAACGTCGAAAAAGATACTAAGGTTCCAGTTATTTGGGATGCATTTAAAGCTTTTTTTAGAGGTGTCGCTATCAGATATACAGCAAGGAGAAAGAGAGAACGTAAGAAAACCTACAATGAACTTATAATGAAACTGCAACATTTTGAGAAGCAACAGAAAGCAGGGAACTCAAAGGAGGCGAAGGCCAAAATTAGCTTCATTCAACATAAGATTAATACTCTATTAGCAGAAGAAGTTGAGAAAAAACTAAAATGGACAAGACAAAACCACTTCGAAAATGCAAACAAAGTGAGTAGATGGTTGGCATACAAATTAAGGAAAGAAAAGGAGAAAAAGATTATTAAAATGCTGAAAAGTGAAACTAATGAGGAGTTATTTCAAAATTCTCAAATGGAAATCGTTATTCGAAATTTTTATAGGAATCTCTATAAAAAACAAAAAACTGATCAATTAAACCAAGAAGATTACATAAAGAGAGTGGAAGTTCAAAAATTAACTAAAGAACAACAAGTAAGCTTGGACAGTCCTATCTCAATACAAGAAATTGTTGACGTAATTAAAACTCAAAAAAGTAACAAGACCCCAGGTCCGGATGGGTTACCGATTGAATTTTTCAGAACATTTGAAGACTTATTATTGCTACCCTTCAAGAGAGTTATTGAGGAGGCATACAATACAGGGGTGATCCCAGATTCTTGGAAAGAAGCTTTAATTACGCTAATCCATAAAGAAGGTACAGATCCGGCAGAAGTCAAAAATTATAGGCCAATTTCACTTCTGAACAGTGATTACAAGATTTTCGCAGCGATACTTGCAAATAGATTGAAGAAAGTAATTCCGAGCTTGGTTCATGAAGACCAAACTGGCTTTGTCCCAGGAAGATTAATGAATCAGAATGTGAGACTCCTGTTGAATGCAATCGAATATTATAAGGAGCATCCGGATAAGGAATTTGCGGCAATTTTTGTTGACGCAGAAAAAGCCTTTGACAACGTTAATTGGAGTTTTATTAAAGCCTTACTGACTGCAACTGGATGCGGTGAAAAGTATATTAGAATGGTGGAAGCGGTGTATTCAAAGCAAACAGCAAAAGTGAGCTTTAATGGAGTAATGACTGAGCCAATAGAAATTGAACAAGGTACAAGACAAGGCTGTCCTCTCTCTCCTCTACTCTTTATCTTGACGTTGGAACCGCTGATTAAGAAGATCAGAGAGGATACCCGAATTCAAGGCATTAGAATACACAGCACAGAGTTGAAGACTTTGGCATTTGCAGACGATTTGGTATTTATGTTGGAACAACCGGTTTCTTCGATACTCCTTTTGAAACAACAAATAAGAGAATTCGGTGAAGTCTCTGGTTTTAAGTTGAACGTTGCAAAAACTAAAATCTTATCCAAGAATATGTTGGAGGACCAGATCCAATTACTAGAGGAATTGTCAGGATTCAAACATGAGAAAAAAATTAAATACTTGGGAATCTTTCTCACAAATGATTTAAAGACTTTATATAGAGATAATTATGAAAAAATATTGAAACTAATTCGTCATGATTTAACTGCTTGGAAAGATCTTCAGATTTCACTTTTGGGCAGAATCGCTACAATTAAGATGAATATTCTCCCGAGAGTCTTGTTTCTGTTTCAGACAATTCCAGTCATGATACCTAAAACTTTCTTTCAGCAACTTAATATCATGACCAAGACTTTTATCTGGCAGGGCAAGAAGGCTAGAATAAAACAGAAAGTTTTTACAAGACAGTAAACTAAGAGGCGGCCTAGCCCTCCCAGATTGGAACTTGTATTACAAAGCATGTGGCATGGCATGGTTGAGAGATTGGTGTAAACTTGACAATAAGAGACTGCTGATTATTGAAGGTGCTGGCCTGGGCGAAGGTTGGCACAATTATATGTGGTATCATGTTCCTGCAAAAACGGGTCACTTTCTTAGACATGAGATAAGAAGATCCTTGTACAAGATTTGGAGCGATATCAAGCTACAATACACTTATACTCCCAAGTGGCTATCACCGATTGAAGCTTTGACTCATCCTAATTTGTATAACTGGGACAGCCCTCAGGACTATACATACTTACTGAATGACAAAAATGAATTGATTGAAGAAGAGATTAGTAAGTTAAGTTGGTGGCTTCAATGCCAACTGAGATCAAGATTCCGGGCTGATAAAGAGAAAGGCTTTGGAAATACACAAATTGAACTAGATTTGATTATAGAATCCAAGCAGAAGATGATATCCAAGGTGTACGATTGGCTGCTACAAATTAAGATGAGTGATGAAGTGGTGAAGGAAGCATGGATTCGTTGGCTTAAAGATTTTGGTTATAATATAGATTTAGAGGAATGGGATAAACTATGGAAACAGAACTTAAAGTTGATAAAACCAGCAGATCTTAAAGAAAACTTATACAAAATGATATATAGGTGGTACCTTACACCTAATAGACTGGCAAAAATTTACCCCACGTACTCCAACAAGTGTTGGAAATGTCGAGAAGTTAAAGGCTCTTTATTCCATATATGGTGGCAATGTAAGTCAGCAAGAAAGTATTGGACGCAAATCAACATTTGGACTCAAAAAATTCTGAAAACACAAATAACTCATGTGCCGGAACTATATCTTCTAAACATCTGTAGACAGAATGTGCCTGTAACAAAACTGAAGCTGTTAATGTATATCATCACAATTGCTAGAATATTAAATGCTAAGTATTGGAAAGGTGAGAAAACCCCGGACAGAGAAGAGTTTATAAATAAATTATTAGAAACCGCTGAAGCCGACCTGATGTCTACAAGACTAAGAAATGGTAATGTACAGAAGTGTCAGGAGGAATGGGAACCTGTGTACAAATGGGCTAAAAGTAAAGGATTTGATATGGAGTAATTATATTGAAACATGACACAATTATTGTCTAATGAAAAGATTAATGTTTAGTGATTTAAGTTGTCTTATGTAAAGTATAGCTGAAATAATTGTGAAATTATAACCAGAAAAACTTTCTTTTTTATCTTACTGAAACCTCTCCTCCCCCCAGTGTGCTTGGTTGGGTAAGGGGGATGGATGCATGTATTTTGTTTGTGGCCTAGTTTTTTACTAGGCTATGTGTTATTCGTTTTGTGTTGCTTTTTGATGTAACTCTTTTTTTTCTAACTCTTTTTTTTTTCTTTTCTTCTTTTTTTTCTCCTTGTCTATGTAATGTTCTTTTTATTTCAATAAAAGTAAAACTTTCTCAAAAAAAAAAAAAAGAAGAAGAAGAAGAAGAAGACAGAAACAGGATACAGAATGACCTTGAAAGGCTGGAAAACTGGGCTAAAACCAATAAAATGAATTTTAACAGGGAGAAATGTAAAGTTATGCATTTAGGTAAGAAAAATCCAATGCATGGCTATAGGATGGGAGAGACTTGTCTTAGCAGTAGTATGTGCAAAAAGGATTTAGGGGTCTTAGTGGACCATACACTGAACATGAGTCAACAGTGTGATGTGGTGGTTAAAAAGCCAAATGCAATTTTGGGCTGTACCAACAGAAGTAGTGTCCAGATCACATGAAGTGATGGTATCGCTTTGCTTTGCTCTGGTAATACCTCACCTGTAGTATTGTGTTCAGTTTTGGGGACCACATTTTAAGAAGGATATAGACAAGCTGGAATGGGTCCAGAGGAGGGCGACGAAGATGGTGAGGGGTCTGGAGACCAAGTCCTATGAAGAAAGGTTGAAGGAGCTGGGCATGTTTAGCTTGGAGAGGAGGTGGCTGATATGATCACCATCTTCAAGTACATGAAGGGCTGTCATATAGAGGATGGTGTGGAATCGTTTTCTGAGGCCCCAGAAGGTAGGACCAGAACCAATGGGTTGAAATTAAATCAATAGAGTTTCCAGCTCAACATTAGGAAGAACTTCCTGACCGTTAGAGCGGTTCCTCAGTGGAACAGGCTTCCTCAAGAGGTGGTGGGCTCTCCTTCCTTGGAGGTTTTTAAACAGAGGCTAGATGGCCATCTGACAGCAATGAGGATCCTGTGAATTCAGGGGGAGGTATTTGTGCATTTCCTGCATTGTGCAGGGGGTTGGACTAGATGACCCGAAAGATCCCTTCCAACTCTATAATTCTATGACATTGTGCTTCCCATATTTGACAAACTCACAGTTTTAACCTAGGGGTTTTTACAGGATCTAGCATTAATACTGGAGAAGCAACCCAATGCATCTGCAAAACATGCTTTCTTCTGTCTTTACTTATTCCAGAAGCTGACTCCTTACCTTGATTTGGCCAATCTAGTTATGCGGGCCCATGCCATGGTGACCTCAAGGCTAAACTATTGCAATTCATTGTACATGGTTTTGCCCTTAAAATCAACTCAAATTCCAGTTAGTTCAGAACACTACGACTCGTTTACTATCAGGAGCAAGGCAGAACATACTTACACATATTCTGCAGCCACTCCAGATGATACGGACGAGTTACTGGCTTCAGTTCAATGTAGTGTAATCACCTACTTGGCCTTGGTGCAGGACTGTGCCTGTTTTTTTTCTGAACCTCACGCATTTCAGCAAAACCTTCTGAGGGTGCCATCTTAGAAATGGGTAAATCAGCATTAAAAAGGTAGTAACTTTTTAAGTTACCTTAAAAAGGTAAAGGTAGGCAAGCACCATGTGCATTATCTGTAGTGGCTTCTACCTTGTAGAATGGCCTTCCTGAGGAGACCAGAAAGGCCTCTATACTTCTATCATATTGCAGAGTGTGCAAAACAAAAAATGTTCAGGAGGGCATTTTTGCAAAGGGATTAGAACTGTAGCATAATGGAGTAGGGATGTGCAAAAAAAAAAAAAATTCGGCATTACACGGATTCGGAAGTATACGGGGGAAAAAAATTCGGAATCCCCGTATACTGCTGAATATTGTATTCGGAATAGCCGCATATACGGTAGATGCGTGGCTATTTTCGAATATACGGCCCTATTATACCCTTTGGGCCATTGAAATCAATGGCAAATAGGGTATATTTGAAGCCGCCTGGAGGGGAGGGGGTTTGAGGGAGAGCCCCCAAATTTGCAGGGGACCTGCAGGGGACTCTCCCCTCCAACCCCCCCAAGTCCCAAAAAGATTGGGCCAGGGGATCCCATGTAAGGAAAGCCCTCTACTTTTCATACATATGGACATCGTGATCACCAGTATGGTTGCCAGGGTGCCTGGAGTTCTGACTCTCACACATCTGCTCTAAGAAGTGGACTTTGCCCACAGTTTCTAAGGCTTATGTGGATACTATAAGCCTCAGCTTTGCAGCAGCATTCTACACCTCTGGATGGGTGTTAGCCAGAACTACAGACGTGCTCCAGCTACTCCTTGTGTGCCCAGTCTTGGCCGCTGCAGTAAAGGAAGCCATGCCACCATGAACTGTACAAGCAAACAGTTTCCAGCCTGTTTCCATGAACCAAAGGCTAACACCACCAGAATCCATCTTGCTTTCCTGACTTTATATCTAACCGCTGCTTCAACTTTTGCATAAGGCAATCAAGCTTATCCAGGCATGGATCCTGTCAGACCACTCAAGCCTTTGTCTAACAAAACCCAGGACAAAGACTGGTGCCAGGAAGAAGATAGAAAAAGAGGAAGACCACCTCCTGCCAGAGCCAAGTCTTTTGTCTCATCCGGGGGATACCTAGGTCAATATTTGATTCTCTATTATCACCTTTCCAGATAAGTCCATCTAATCTTAAGTGTTCCCCACCCAGTAATCACTTCTATTCTGTCACTTTGGAGCCTGCCCCGCGGCCTGTTTCAATCTGAAAGTTCTCTCAGGTATCCAAGATCCAGGCAAGTCCATTGGTCAAGAGCAAACACCCAATTGGGTGCCACCAAGGGACTTGCTATTGGCTCTGCAATAGTCCAGCCCTCCTGGTCATTGCAGAGCCTCCCCTTTCTCCTCCCTCCTACCTCCCAGCCCCCGAGGGTCTAAGGTAGCCTATTTTACTTCTGACCCAACTCCACTCATGTGTGCATCTAGCAGTACCCCAGTTCTGCTGTCTAGATCCATCCCCAATTCTGGCCACAGTTTTGGGTCCATTTCCACCGTCCTCTTTTGTCGCCATTGGAGCTTTCCTTGAAGACTACGATAGGTAATATTACCCTGTGTGTCTACCCTTTATGTTCCCCTATCGATCTATCTGTATTTCTACGACTGTATGTGTGATTGGATGTGTATTTTTATCTTGTATGGAAGACTATATTTTTCTTAATAAATTATAATTGGTTTTACTAAATTAGAGTTCCGTTATTTAAGCATCACTCTCTGGTTGGTTAATCTTGTATACATAGGTGAAAAGATCCCTAGTGAGCCAGGTGCCCACCTAACTAATTCCCCAACCTCGTTTTGAGGGCATTTCGGCTTACATCCATTCCAGGGGCACCCAAAAATCAATGAAATCAATGGCAACATAGGGCATAATTAGAGGCTACTGGGGGGCAGGGGGTTTGAGGGAGAGCCCCCAAAACTGCAGGGCAGCTTCAGGGGACTCCCCAGCATGCAACACCCTGGCCCCAAAAGACGGCACCCATCTGTGGGCACCCCAAAAGGAACACTGCTCCCAATGGTGAGAAAAAACCTATTAGAGCCACTTCCTCACTGTAATTGTCGTGGGAAAAGTGGCTCTGGGGAGCAGGAGGTTTTGAGGAGAGCCCCCCAAACTGCTGTGCAGCTTCAGGGCACTGTCCCACACAAAACCCACAAGGCCAAAAAAAAAATTGGACCAGGGGGTCCAATTCCTGGGGCACCCAAAGCCAAACCTAACTTCACACCAGAGAATCTCTATAGGACCCAAATGCACTACATCCCTCTATCTACTCTATGAACCCCGCAGGCCTGGAACCAATGTAAACCCAGTTGCCAACATCACTGCCACACAAAACACAATCTGCTCAAGGTCTGCTCTGCAGACCTGGCTGCAGCAAACCCAGATGCCAGCTCTCCAGCCCTGCCCCAAACAACACGGGGAGAGCTGGCCAAACACAACAAGCCTGCTGGCTCTGGGTCTCTCACCCAGGTGCCAGCTTCCCTGCCACAGAACACACAATCTACAGATGCCAGCTCTCCAGCCCTGCCCCAAACAACACGGGGAGAGCCGGCCAACCACAACAAGCCTGCTGGCTCTGGGTCTCTCACCCAGGTGCCAGCTTCCCTGCCACAGAACACACAATCTACAGATTTGTGAGTGAGTTTTTGGGCTGTCTTTGGACTCTAGTCAATTTTTATTGGAGGAGCGTTTTATAACCATCTTCCAAGCGCAGGCCAAGAGAGGATGCAGGCACAAGTAGGTGCTCACTTCATTCAGTCTCAAAGTCCATGTTCGGGGAGCCGAACATTGGCAAGTTGACCTTCAGGAAGACCAACTGCTCAACTATCCAGGGTTGCAGGCGATTGCGATGTGGGCAGACAATGTTGCCCATATGTGAAAAGACACGCTCGCTCTGCATGCTCGTCGGTAGGCAGGAGAGGAACGCCTTGGCCACGGAGGAGAGGGCCAGCCAGACCCCCTCCTTCGTGACCCAGTAGTCCAAAGGAGACGCTTCCTGCAGCTCGAGGGGCTCAAAAAGATAGTCCCTCACGATCGCAGCACCCGTCTCCGGTGCCCTACCGCTCCTAGAGGGGCCAACGACTCGCCCGATGAATGTCACCTCAGCACTCTTCGTGGCGTGAGTCTGGTGGGAAACACTGCCTAGCTGGGGAGGCTGGGGATGAACAACAGCAGCAGAAGTCGCAGATGAGCTGCTTCCACCCCCCTCCTCCTCAACTATCAGCACTGGGCCCCCCCTGACTCTGGAACGCTCGACCTTCTGGGAGAGCTCGTCTCGCCAGTGATTGAGCTTGTTGGCCTGCTCGGTAACTGTGCCCTTAAGGCGCGGGTCTAACATGGTCGCCATCATGTAGACCTTATACTGGGTGAAAGTCTGAAAGCAGGCCTCTAGCCCTACCTGCAGCCTAACAACCAGGGCGCGCACCACTGGAAGAACATCTGCACGGCCTTGAGCTGGCACTAGAAACGAGGCCAGGTCCTCACGGGCCATCTGGACCATGGGGACGACCAGTGCGATGCTCGCCGTGTCAGACGAGAGCATTTCTGTGTAGGTCTTGAAGGGCCCAATAACCTCCACAGACTGAGAAATGACCACCCAATCCTCTTGGGTGAGACGGTTCTCATCCCGAAAGACCCTCGTCTCAGAGAAAAAGGCATCCAGGGCTGTTCTCTGCTCCACCATGAGCTCCAGCATGGTGCAGGTGGAGTTCCAGCGTGTGCTGACGTCACCGAGCAGGCGGTGCCATGGCACGCCTCTCAGTGTCTGTTTCTCACGCAGCCGATATGAGTCCGTATTGCTGCGTGAGAAGTGACCTGTGATGTACCGACACTTCTGGAGCAGAAGTCAATACTCATGGGTCGCGGCTAGATCCAGACGATCCTGGCTTTTTGTCTGTCCCAATGCGTCCTTAACCACGAGGTGGAGAAGGTGGGCCACGCAAGGAAGGCATTTTAGGCCCTGATGTTGGACAGCCGCCTTGATGTTTGAGCCACCATCAGTCACCACGAAGCCCGTGGCGACGTCCTCGCTGCCTACCCAGCCCTCTAACTGCCGTGAGAGGATGGCTCTGAGAGTGTCCGCCGTGTGCAGTGCGTCGACTGCTTTGGCGTGCAGCAAGGCCCAGCGATAGCCGGCTCAGCGGCCCTGACCCTGCCTGTCGCTACTGCCACCCCCAACCACCTCTCTGGGTTGCCACCAATGCGCAGTCATGGAGAGATACCCCTCGAACGCATGTTTGGAGGTCCAGATATCTGAGGTGAAATGAACAGTCCCCTCGGTAGCATGGGACAAATGCTCCTTCACCACAGATCTGGTCGCCCTGAAAAGAGCTGGCACAATGGTCCTGCTAAGGGTGGTTCTAGCAGGAATTTTGTACCAGGGCGCCAGGTACTCCAGCAACCCCCGCACCCCAGGATTCTCGACCACTGAAAACGGAAGCCCGTGGGCGACCGACCTGGCAAGGTGCCAGGCGATCACCCTCCTGCCGTGCTTGATTCCCCCTCTTGGCACAGAGGTGCCCCTACCAAACATCTCAGGCAGAGATGCCTGGCGTCCCTGTTCTCCCATGGAACGCTCCTGGAGAGCGGAGGTAGTCGCGATGGGACGGACCTCCTGGCTGGGTGGTGTTGTTGTCCGCTTGGACAACACAGCACCAGCCTGCTTCTTCCCCTTAAGAAGCACCCCCGGGTGGTGCTTCCGCAGGTGATTCCGCATCCCCCCCAGAGTCAGGTGGGCAGGGTTCCGCCCACGACTGATTCGGGCCCTTGCACTGTGCATAACGTGGATCCTCCATAAGTTGGAAATGCTTCCATACTTCAGAGGTGAACGGATGCCCAAACTGACTGGCAGGTTGGGTGTCCGGAGCCACCTCCTTTGAGGTGCTCGGGGGAGACACATCGTGTCTCGGGGTGGCAGGAGGGACTGGCCACCGGGGGGAAGTGGGCGGAGATGGAGGCACATCGTGTGTCTCCATCTCTTCCCCCTCCACCCCATGCGGCCTCCCCTCCTGGCCATCCCCTGAAGGACTGCTGGTGCCTGAAGGAACCAAAGAAGGGGGCTGGTCCTCCTCAACCAGCTTCTCCTCCAGCTCCTGCATGACACCCTGCACCCTCCTTGGGGTGATCGTTTTGGACAGAAAACTGTCCCCAAAGCTCATCTCCAAGGAGGGCTGCTCTTGCTGCCCCTCCTCCGGCTGCTGAGGCCGAGCGACATCAGCTGGAGGAGAGACTGCCCGAGCAGCAGACCCCTGCGCAGTGCCAGCACCTAATGGCACCTTTGCTGGGGGCGCCCCAGCAGCAGCCTTGATGAAAGGCCCAAGGCGGGCCTTCTTCTTCATCACACTTCGGCCAGAGGTCGGAGTGCTGGAAAGCGGCTGTGGAGTGGCCCCACACACGGGGGGAGACCTGGGTCCTCCCCCTCCCCTCCACCCCTCTAGTCTTCTCCTTGGCCTTGCCCCCAGGGCCCCTCTTCTGCTGCCTGTCACTCATGTCACCCTTGGCCAGTCTCACAGAACCTTAACTGAGAGTGGGGTTTTTTACAAACCTAACTCACTGCACTGTACCCTGAACCAACAGGTGCCCTGACTTCTTTTTAAAAACCCTCCCACCAAAGCTTTGTTTTTTGGTTTTTTTGGTCCCTAACCTGTCCTTCTTTGGGTTGGGGTAGTAGTCTGGTAAAGTTTAGGAGACTAGGTGATCCTGCCTCTACCTGGCTGCAGTTTTTAAAAGGCTACCTTGAGATGAAGGCAATCCTTGTTATATCCTCCTAGTTAAACTTCTCCTAACTAGATCCTGGGACAAACTTGATTTCCTTGCAAACTAGAAATCAGGTGTCCCCTATTATGTGAGAGAAGCTGGGGTTTACCCTGTGGAAATCTAAGGATGCACCAGCTTTCAGTGGCTGAAAGCCAGATGCACCGCTGCTGCAACCCTACTCTCTTTAAAAGGGAGCCTGATGTGGCCTAGTAGTCACGCTGCCTTTTATGAGAAACCTAAAAACTTTTTAAAGCACCCCTATCTGGCCTACTTGAATTGTGAAAGGAGATAAAGCCCTAAACTGGATTAATTTTGTTTTAAATTTAAAAAAAAACCCAATCCCTAAAAACACCCTTATTAGTGGGGCAGCCTATTTAGTGGCCCTAGCCAAACCGAGAGCACACTCAGATTCCAAAAATCACTCTATAACAACAAGAAAGTGACCCAGCCCACACACACCCTCGCCAACCCCCACACCAACCAGAGGTAATTTAAAAAAACCAAAACAAAACCAGCAGAATCACAAAAGGCCAAGCAACTCAAGTGTTTAAAAAGTGGCTTTTCACCAATAAGAAAACTTAGGCCAAATCAGTCAACAACACCTCCACCCCCAAACCAGGAAAAGTGACAACAGGAAAAAAAGGCCAAGCAAAGCAACTCAAGTTTTTAAAAAGTGGCCTTTCACCAATAAGTAAACTCAGGCCAAATCAGTCAACAACAACACCCCCACCCCTAAAACCAGAACCAGGAAAAGGGGGACAAAAGTGGCCTTTTAAACAATGAAAATTAGGCCAAACAGCACCACCACCACCACCCAATAACCTGAAGAGAAAAGTAACACAGCAGCAACACAACACAGCAGCAACAAATCAAACACTGAAACAGTAAAAAACTCAACTTTTAACAATACAGGAACTCCCCCCCCCCCAGCAAAAAAAACCCCTTTACCCTAACCCCAAGAAATCCAAGCCACCCAAATCAGGAGAAGTAAAAGGACACTGCACTTTTAAAAGTCCTCTCACTAAATTAAGATATGGGCAAATTAGCAACCCCCCCAGGCCCCCACCCCCAGCAGAACCTAACCCCAACCCCAAATAGGCTACCCACCCAGTACTCACCCACCCAAATCTGGACAAGTAAAGGGACTCTAGTCCTTTTACCAACAAAAACTAAAACAAGAACCCCAAAATTGTCTTACCTTGTCTTCTCTACTCCAGGGAAGTCTGGTAAGGCTGAGTGAGAGAGCAGCAGGCAGCAGCTGAAGCCGAGGGCCAGCCAGCAGCAGCACAATCTCTCTCACACCAACCCACATACACCAATGGAGGAGTCCAGCCACATACACCAATGGAGGAGTTCTCTGGCCCTACAGAGAGCAATTTCAAAAAATAGCACTGCTCTCTGATTGGCCAGACAACAGTGCTTACTTGGATACCCAAGTAAGCAAAAGATCAAAATAACAACAATGTAGCTGATGGCTGGGCCATTAGCTACACAACAGCCCTGCAAAGCATGCATTTGCAATGCATTTTGCAAATACATGCTTTGGATTGGCTGCTGGGGCTCCTCTTCCCTCTCCCCCCCTCCCTGATCCCAGGGAGGCTATGGGAGAGGCGGGAAGAGGCCACTAAAGGCGGGAAAGTAGGCAAGCAGCTCCACTGAGGCTGCAGAAGCTACTTTCCCACCTTTTCCATTGACAGCCGTATACTTCCGAATAGCTATTTGGCAGTATACAGCGAGCCGTATTCAGCTGCCGCATAATAGGCAGCAATGGGAATCGGCTACAGCCAATTCCGTATACAGCCGAATCAGTGTTGATTCGGCTGTATATACGGTTCGGCTGAACCGAATGCACACCCCTATAATGGAGCAGCTCAGAAAGATGCCTTTTATAAAGGAAGAGGATTGTAGTCTACTACAATGTTTATTGTATATATTCCTTGCTTTACCTTTTTATCTTTTACCTTTCTGTCTTTGTAATCAACTTTCAGTATTATGCTATGTAATGCCTTTGATACTGTTTGCATTGTTTTGTAATTCTTTAATCCTAGTCCTGTTACATTATTGGATGTTTTATGCTGTTTAAATTTTTTAAATAGATTTGTAATCTGCCTTGAGTCTCAGTGAGAACAGTGGCCTATAAATGAACACCTAAAGAATGCTTAAGGATCATGTTCAGCATTCAAGAGAACGCCATTAGGCATTGGACCAAGTGGACTTCCCTTGGGAAGGTACATGGAATACTACGAGAGTTGCCGGTCTGTGTTAGAAAATACCTGGAGGCTTTGGGGGTGAAATCTGGGAGAGGGTTTGGGGAGGGGTGGGGTAGGGCCTCAGCATGGTACAATGCCATAGTACCTTCAAAACAGCCATTTTCTTCAGGGGAGCTGATCTCTGCCAGCTGGAAATCAGTTGTAAAAGTGGGAGATCTCCAGGCCCTACTTTGGTGTAGTGGTTTGGTGTAGTTGTTAAGTGTGCAGACTCTTATCTGCAAGAACCAGGTTTGATTCCCCACTCCTCTACTTGCACCTGCTGGCATGGCTTTGGGTCAGTCATAGCTCTGGCAGAGGTTGTCCTTAAAAGGGCAGCTGCTGTGAGAATCGTCTCAGCCCCACCCACCTCACAGGGTGTCTGTTGTGGGGGAGGGAGATAAAGGAGATTGTGAGCTGCTTTGAGACTCTGAGTGGAGGGCAGAATATAAATCCAATGTCGCCTTCTTCTTGGGGGCTGGCAACCCTATTTGAGGCAGTCTTCTGTCTTGTAGCTACTCACTGTATTTCATACTGTGGGAGTGCATGGGAAAAAACCCTATGGAGATTACTTTAGTAGTTCTGGCAGTTTTGTTGAACTCAGTACAGAGGAATGTTTGCCTGAAGACATCTTTTGAGGTACCTTATAAAATCTGTTTACCCAAGCTTTAGGTGATGAAGATTTGTTTTATTTTTTTAATGTACTGTAAGCAAGTATGAATGCTCCTTGGTGCAGAAAGGCAGAATAAAATTTTAATAAATAAATATAATGATCTATATAATAGCTAGGAAGCTGCTGAGCAAAACATCTTCAGGTCCTGAAGATGATTGATTTTATACAATTCTTCAAGCAAACAGAACTTCTAGTAATTTATTATTGACAATTTAGCACCATTATTTCCCTTAATTTACAAGAAAGCAGAATCATTACCTATCGTCTGCTTTATTAAAATCAAGCATAAATATTAAAGACTTATATGCTTTATGGTGTTTTGTTAAAATCATGAATCCTAATGTTCTGATGTATCAATGTTTCAAACAATAAAAAATTAATGTTAATAATCTATAGAGAAGAAATAAACAGGGTTTTACTGTTAGAAACAGAAGTAACTTTATACTCTATTCTCCTGGTTCCCTTAGAGGTTGGCTAAGACGATATAATGAAATAAGGTAAATGCTTTTTCAAAATGTACATTCCAAAGGAATTAGCTTGAGCAGGCCCTGATATAGTCGAACACAAGATCTAACTATGTGTTACTGGCAGTGAGAAGCAGAATGTGAAGAGCTTTTGTGTATCAAGTTGAAAATCTGCAAAACTATTAAATAGTAAATCAAATAAGGTTGCCAAACCCCAGTTGAGGGTAGGGGACCCCCTGTTTTGGAGACCCTCCCCCCACTTCAGGGTTATCAGAAAGTGGAGGGGGGAGGAAATGTCCACTGGGTACTCCACTATACCCTATGGAAACTGGTTCCTATAGGGTATAATAGAGAATCGAACTGTGGGTATCTGGGGCTCTGGGAGAACTGTTTTTTGAGATACAGGCACCAAAATTTCAGCATAGCATCTGGTGCCTCTCCTAAAAATACACCCCCCACAAGTTTCAAAAAGACCAGGGTGCCCAATTCTATAAGTCCCAAAAAAAGGTGCCCCCATCTCAATTGTGCTTGTCACACCCCTGTTCCTGGCTCCACCCTCCCAAATTCTCCTGGCTCCACCCCCAAAGTTCCCAGATATTTCCTGAGTTGGTCCTGGCAACCCTAAATCTGGAGGATTATCAATGTGTGAATGCAACACTGGAGTTATTTCTACATACTGGCCCTGCCTCTTACCAAATTCCATACATTGATGGGCTCTTCTGTGTAGAATCTACATGCAAACATACTGTACAGTCTTTCACTATGTAATCTCTACCCTACATTTTTGCAAAGTAAAGTGCATTCAGAGTGTGTACACATACAACTGGTATGCATTGTGCAGAGCAGCCCATCAAACATAGAGATCAGGGGCAGAACAAGAAGACTAAATTCCATTCTCTCACCCTCATGCGTTAAGAGTCCCACAATTGTTGACTGCACCAGTTTTTGTTCTGGCAAGGTATATGCTTAATAGGGATGCTAGCTTCCTGGTGGTAGGGCCTGGGCATTTCCCAGAATTACAGCTGATCTCCAGACTACAGTGACAGTTTCCCTGGAGAAAATGGATGCTTTGGAGGGTGAGTTCTATGGCATTGTATACCACTGAGGTCCCTGTCCTCCCCAGGCTCCACTCCCAAATCTCCAAGAGTTTCCCCCCAAGTAGAAATGAAGAGTCAGACACAAGGTATTGATATAACTAAGGTCCACTTTATTAAGTATAATAATAAACGGCAAGGACAACAAGAATTGCGGCCTGGTCAGGGGTCTCAACAGACTGCTCCCCTGCCATTAGTGGGCGAGAGACCCAGCCCCCCAGCTGGAGCTGTGTGGCACAGCTCCCGCCAGGCCAGCCCAGCAAGGAGGCAAGCCCCAGAGGGCCCAACCACCGCAGCACATCTCAATGGGAAGGCACCCTGTAGTCAAGCCTCCAGGATGGTATGTATTCTCACACCCCAGGTCACCAAACCCTAAGGTTGATCCTGCCAGACCCCTAACTCCCCAAAAGGGGATGCTTTCTGGTCCTCCCCTAGCTGCATAGAACCATAAACCCATTAACAACCTGCCACTACTAAGGCCAAGTCCCTACTTAGGGCTTAGCACCCACTGGGAGGTTCAAGGCCACCCGAAGCCCTTGCCGGAGATCTCTCAAGAAAAGCAAGTTACCTTTTTCAGAGAGATGCACCCCATCCCCTCTGCAGAGATCAGGACATTTCGTAGAAATATCTGGGTGGGGCAGAAAGTGGCCCAACCCCCCTTCCAATGCCTTCCTAATTTCTTTGTTAGCTTTGTAACGGGCCCTCTCTATACCTGCAGGGTCCCAAGCACTACGCCAAACAAGGCAGGGGATCATGGCTGACCAAATTATAGTGGTCCTGGGCCATCTCTTCCTAATGTACCAAAAATCCTCACAGGCCTGCAAGGCCAAAGCCTTGCCTTTTACTAGCTCTAGATCATTCCCTCCCAGGTGGATTATTATAACCTCAGGAGGAGGGCCTGCATTCCCATGAAATAACAATGGCAGCAGGCCAGGCCACTGAAGACCCCACTGGCCACACCATTCGACAGTAACATATTGGCTGAGTCCCAGCTAAGAGCTGACCAAAGTTCTCTGAGCCTGATGTGCGGCCCAAAACACATAGCTGTGTCCACAGATGAGGACTTGGCTCCTCTGGCCAGGAACAACAGCATCTAAAAAGAAAAAACAGTCGAACTAGAGACAAGAACCATGACATCTCAATTACAAACAAACAAAGCTAGGAACTGAGCAGAGGGTGAACAAAAGATTTATAGGCTGATGACCGCCAATGACCTAGGTGCTGAATGGAGGAAGAAGGATATCCCAAGGCAGCAGCTGTAGAGGCTGCCCCAATTCTAAAGGAGTGGGTACCAAACCGCACCCCGGACAACCGCAGCTTAGCTAAAGCCTGGGAAGTCACGGCCCAAAACTAATGCTTTGTCAGTGGGCTGCCGTTAAGGTGACAAAACAAAAACCCATCATTGGTCCCCCACACTGACAAATAAGCAGCCAAAGAGGAAACTGGGCACAACTCACACTCAGAACATGTGCCTAGCTCCTACACGGTCCCTTTGCGAGGGTGATCAGTCTTAGAGCGTCGAACAGTAATGACCGTCTTACCCTCAACTAACCTCAGGTCCTGTAGCAACAAAGCATTACCAGAAACATCATTTCTGGAGCCCGCCACTAACTCACTAACTCTAAGGGCCCCAAAAAAGGCAACCAAGGAAGCAGCATGGAACTCAAAATAAGATGCACACACTGTGCCCCAAACCTCCTTCAAACCCTTAAGAATCAGAGGGGAAATAGGCTTCCTAGTATTGAGATTAGTCCCAGCCTCTCTGGCCCATCCCTCCAGCATGTTTCAAAGCCGAAAGTCTGCTGTTTCCTCCTTGTATCCCAACACCTTGCTAGCAAAAGCCAGAGCAGACAGGTGTCCCTTAATGGATCGCACGGCCAATCCCTTTCCTTTTAGAAAAACACAGTAGTGGAGCAACTGCTCCACTGAGAGGTGCTAAACAATGTGATACCCTACCTCAGCCCTAAAGTCCTCAAACTGCCGCACAGCACGTTCGTAAGACTTCCCGATGCCAGGCGCAATGGCTAGGCCTATCGCTCCGCAGGCCTCAGCTCTCCGATCAGCCATAGCTCCTGAGGCATTGGCGCCGGCTCTTGATTGACATCTGGGGCCAGCTGACGAAACTTCTCCATCTGTTTACGAGAGAGAGCGTCACCTACCCCATTATCTACCCCAGGAACATGCTTGGCTAAAAACAGTATGTTAAGCCGCAGACAGCGCAGAGTGAAGGCCCTCACCAATTTCATAACCCTTTGCAACTTGGATATAAGGGAATTAATGACATGGACCACTGCCATGTTATCGCACCAAAAATGAATTGTGCGATTGGCCATATAATTCCCCCACAGCTAAACTGCAACAAGAATGGGAAAAAGCTCAAGAAACATTAGATCTCGGTTCAAACCTGCCTGAGCCCATTACTCTGGCCATGCGTCCGCACACCAATGTCCATGGAAATAAACCCCAAAATCTAAAGACCCAGCAGCATCAGACATGACCTGAAGCTCCACCTCAAGCCTTATGTCGTCTATCCAAAAAGAAATCCCATTAAAGGACTCCACAAATTCTTGCCATGCCCTTAAATCCTCCCTCATGCTGCTGGTAACCCATGTTTTATGTTGGGGCAGGCGGAGGCCTGCCATAGCATCACATAGCCTACGAAGAAAAGCTCATCCAGGAGCAACCACTTTGCAAGCAAAGTTAAAATGCCCAACCAGATGCTGGAGCTCAAGCAAGGTGACCTTTTTCTTAAGAAGGAAGGAATTAATCCTACTTCTCAAATCTTCCACTTTTTGAATAGGAATTCTGGACAATAGCATCAGGATATCCAGCTCAATTCCTAAAAAAATAAGTTTTGGGGCCGGACCTTCCACTTTTTCCTGCGCCAACAGAACCCCCAGTTCAGCAGCCAGCTCAATGAAGCCAGACAACAGCCGTGCACAACGCCCAGTCCCTGCAGGACCCACAAAAAGTTAGTCATCCAAATAATGAACAACATTCTGAGATCCAACTTTTTCACGAACAGCCCATTCCAAGAACGTGCTGAAACACTCAAAAGCTGCACATGAGACAGAACAGCCCATTGGCAAAGCTCTGTCCATGTATAACTACCCCTCAAAAGAAAATCCTAAAAGCTCAAAATCAGCCGGATGGACAGGTAGAAGGTGAAACGCAAACTTAATATCGCATTTAGCTATCTCTGCCCCCTTTCTGCAGTGTCGTACAACACCCACGGCCTGATCAAAGCTGGTATACCTAACTGAGCATAAATGCTCAGGAATCCCATCATTAACTGATGCACCCTTGGGGTAGGAAAGGTGGTGAATCAAACGAAATTCACCAGGCACCTTCTTTGGCACCACTCCCAAGGGGGAAACCCTAAGGTTAGGCACTGGAGGATTAAGAAATGGGCCCAAAATCCTGCCCTCAGCTAACTCTTTGGCAATCTTATCCTTAACTACATGGTCTAAACCTTTAACAGAACTAAGGTTCCCAGACCGAAATGCAACCCGGGGACCCTGAATAGGAATTCTAAATCCGAATGTGAAACCATTTAACAACTACCCTATCAGCCCTTTGCGGGTACCTATACAGCCACTGTTCAAGAGGTCCCACCTTTATTGGACTGGGCTCCTTTTCCAGCTTGGTAAGTACTTCCACCCCACCTTGTCTCTTTTGACCTTTATGTGGCCGGGCTCTGGGGTAGTTACTAAAGGAGTGCGGGCCACCACACATGGGGCATTCATGCTTGAACTGACAAGCTTTCCTGCTGCACACTCCTTGGGAGCCAAACTCCCAGTAAAGCAAGCGAGGTTGAACCGCCTGCCCCACAGAACTGCAGGAAGAGGATGATGAAGCAGAAGAAGTAGCCAATGTCCTAGCAACCAAATGACCACTGTCAGAGTGGTCACCCAAATTTGGTTGCACTGGGGACATGACCTGAAGCCACAACTGCTGGTGGATGCGATCCCACTGAAGGGAAGGGTACAAAGCGGCCCTCATCCTGAATTCATCATATTGAATCCAGGTGGGCCCACTAAACATCGTGTACCCCTTATAAATGATATCCATATACTGGATGACCGCCAAGGCTGGCGCATGCAACCACACCAGCATATATTAAAAACCCAGGCAGCCAATTGGCTCAAGTCCAGTCCACTTTGCGCTTCTTCAATTTCTCTTTTTCTTTGTCATCCAACTCCTCTTTATCTTTCTTCTCCAACTCACAGAAGAGGAGGGAGAAAATATCAACATACTCACCCTTTAGGATCTTATCCTTTGTTGCAGGCAACAAATGATTGCCTAAAGGTAACACTATGTCCCTGAAAGGCATGGCAGTAAATGGGACCAACCCATATGCAGCACCGAACTGAGGGGAATAGCCCCATGCCCCCGAAAAGGGGCATGGTATCCCTTGCCGCAGGCCAGGGCCCATAGGGGCCAATCTGGCCCGTTGGCCATGACCAAGCTTGTTGCAGACCTGTGCCCATGGAGGGAGAGGTACCTGAAGCCCCAGCAGCAGCACCTGGCACCGCCTGAGAAGCAGGGGCCCAAGAACTCCATGGCCAAGCCATGCCCATGTATGACTGTGTAGTGCCCCCAGCCTTACCCCCAGATCCAATCGGCACCAGTGCTGACCCTGCTCCGGCATCCGCTGGAAACAAAGCTGCACTTCCCTCTGCACCGCCGGTACCCTCAACTCCTCCAGCATCGAGTCCTGCAGACCTGCCCTCAAGGATGAACCTAGTTAATATATCAGCCTGCAATGCCACCTTAGAGGTTTTTCCCAAGCCCAAGCCTGACCTCTGTGGCGAAGGAATGCCCACCACCTTTTCCAATGCTGAAAGCCTTTGCAGAATAGCTATATTAACCCCCTCATCACCCTCCTCATCAGAAGAAGATGAAATGGGGGCTGGCCTTTTTGGCGGGGCCTTAGGAGCCTTGGGTACTGGCTGCTTGCCTTTAGGCTTCCCAGACCCTTTCTTCCCATGCATTTTGCAAACCTAGATAAGAATAAAAACTAACAAAATGCCCCTAAAAAATGCCCCTTGAATTCACTGAAACTGCCCTAAAATGGCTGCTGCCCTAAAATGGCTGGCACCAGGCACCACTTAAAATGGCTGCCTACACCTTCACAAAGAACAGCCAGTGGAAGCTGATACTGGATGCTTATATGAAGCTGCCTTATACTGAAACAGACCCCCAAAATGGCCTCTGTGCCACTGCCCCCAAAATGGTCGCTGTCCTTATGAAGAAGAAGCAAATATGACCGACTCAGCCCAAAACAGCCCACAAAACAAAATTTGGCCCCATACAAAATCCTCCTCCCCTTGGCAAAACTAAAAGGGAAAAGTGCACAGAAAAACACTACCACCCTGAGAACCCTCAAATCCTTAGTTGAGGGGGGGGGGAGGAGAAGGGAAAGAAGTAACAAGCCATGGAATGGAGCTCCTGTTCCAATACTCCACCCCGTCCAACGCTGAGAAACAGCCAGCTTTGGGGCCTTATCAGAGGCCCAATCGCAGCAACTGAACTTGAGACAAGCCCCTACAGCCTCCGTCCAGGCCACTCTTCAGGAGCACGCCTTATCTACGATCCGATCAGGGCAGCAGAGGAGCAAGCTAACACGCTGCTCAGCCTCCCAGCCCTAAAATTGACAAACACGGCAGAGCAGCTATAGCGGTGGATCGGGGGAGAGCGAATCTGTATCAATGTCTGGTCAGTGTATGTGGCTCAGCAGTGCTTGGAGTGGGTGGGGTGGGACAGCGGTGCTTTTGGAGTCTTTGTGTGCTGCTGCCTGGGGGGAGGGGGGGCCGGCTGGTTGTCGAGCGGAGGGGATGTTTGTGGCTTCCTGGGCGGGCCGCGGGGACGGGTTGCTGCGGGGTGGGCTGCGGGCTTGCTGCCGGGAGGCTTCCTCTTTTTCTGTGGAGCAGCGGGGGAGGTGCATGCAGGCTGGCGGGAGTGTGGTCTGGGGAGGCGGCGGTTGTGGGGGGGGTGACATGGTTGGAGAGGCTTTTGGGTGGATTTTGGAGGGATTTGAGTGTGGGAGGTGTGTGAGAGGTGGAGTGTGTGTTGATGACAGACATGATGCTATTTTGGAGGGAAGGAGCGGAGGTTGTGGTGGGCAGCCGGGGGGAGCCCGTGTGGGGTGGGGGGCGGGCGGGGTGGTGGACGGGCAGGGCTGGACCTGGCCGCGGGCGGGTCGGGTGCGGAGATGTGTGTTGCGTGTTTTGCGGTTTTTGCAGCTGAGGTGTGCTGGATGAACGGATGGGTTTGGGGGACGGCAGTCGACTGTGGTTTGCTGCTCAGAGCTCAGAGTCCACACTCTCTCTGATGCCCGTGTACAAGGGCCCGTGCACGTTAAATAAAGAACGCTGTTTTCCTGATACCTCATCTCCGCTGCCTCCGTTATTGATCCGGCTGAAATTGGTAACGTATAAATAGGGCTTTCCCGCTACACAGCCAACGGACCTCCGTCTGCCCCGATCTCAGCCTGGAGACTGAGGTAGGGGGAGGATGGTGCTTCTGCTATAACAGCACGCCCAAATGGGCTGCGAAAGTCCTTCCTTTCCTCCCAGGGAGGCAAAGACGTTCCAGCAGCCTAGCAGCGTGCTGCTGGCTGCTAGAAACGAACTCCTGTTGATTTCAGGAAGGCATATCAGAAAGGATTACAGGATCAAAGTCTCCTCCCAAGCTTTCTGTTGTATGTAAGGTTACTCCCTCTCAAACGTCACAATGTTGACACAGTCTTCAAACCCACACAACAAATCCGCCACATGCTGCGCTCGGCCAAAGATATGAGAGATCCACTATCAACCCCTGGAGTCTACAAAATACCCTGCTCCTGTGGTGCAGTCTACATTGGCACTACCCAATGCAGTATCAACACCCGCCTCACCGAACACAAGAGACACTTTTGTTTGTTTCAGCCAGAAAAATCAGCTGTAGCTGAACAAGCACTTCAAGAAGGAGACCACGTCATCCACTTTGAAAGAACTGAAGTCCTTTCTACGGCCTCACATTATCATACCCGCCTGAACAGAGAAGCCATTGAGATTTACAAACACCAGCACAACTTTAACAGAAAGGAAGAAGGCATTTCCATCCACCAATCTTGGTATCCAGCTCTGCAAAACACCCTACAGACTATAAATTGCAGAAATTCACAGAACAACCAGCACATTACACAGAACAATCAGCACAGTCAACAACCATCTTCCTTATCTTCACATCCCCTTCCAACCCTCCCAGCAATTAACACAGAACAATGGTCACATTCAACAGCCAGTTTCCTTATCACTACCCTTCCAGGAAGCCCCACCAAACAATGGGCACATCCACAAACCTATTGCCCTTTCACTACACCCCCTCCAGCCTAGAAATAGCAGCTCTCCAGCAGCCCTGGCCTCACTCAATGCACAGCAGCCAAGAAGGTCAGAGTGCCTGCTCCGGCTGCAACGCCACTGAGGATGTTCTCCGCAGCTGAGAACGAAACGTCTGGAAGAAAAACTTTCTCCAGTAGAACATAGCACTTGAGCCCGAAAGATTCTACAAACCCTAATGATGTTACCAGCCGTGAAAACCTGAAATCTTTGATAACCTTTTAAATGCCTTCCTTCCATAGGGAATAATGAAGGATAGGGGCACCTTCTTTTGCAGCATATAGAATTGGACCCCCTGGTCCAATCTTTTTGAAACTTGGAGGGTATTTTGAGAAGAGGCACCAGATGCTACGCTGCAAATTTGGGGCCTATACCTCAAAAAACAGCCCCCCCAGAGCCCCAGATACTCGCAGATCCATTCTCCATTATTTCCTATGGGAATACATCTCCATAGGGAATAATAAAGTTCCCAGCATGACCTGATGACCCTGAAGCGGGGGGAGGGCCTCCAAACCGGGGGATCCCCTGCCCCCACCTGGGGATTGGCAACCCTAACTGTTCTGTTCCCTTTGCTTCACCAGTCCTTAATATTTCTGATATTAATTTCATCAGGAGTCTTTTTGCAGAAAAATAGGTGGTGGAGTTCATCCAAGGATTGTTATGCAACTGGACCTACTATTCAATGGACAAGGTAGATAGGTGGGGAGGAAGAGGAGAGGCCATCTGAAAAGTTCAGGAACTGTGCTCCTATGAGCTCCTGCTGAATTCAAGGCCTGAATTTTATTAATTGTTTACGGTTACTGGTCAGCATGTCCTTTTTCCCTTCAAAATGTCTAAGAGTTTTATCAACCTAAATACACCACTCTTTCCCTTTAATAAAGTTTAAATTTTAAAACATATAATGTACAGGTTTAGTCAGACCATCCCAAAATAATTGTCCTTGCCTTTTACCCCCACCCCCCACCCCACCCTTTCTCCCCCTCACAACATTACATCTTTTCTCCTCTACCATCTGGAAAGAACCATTTATAAAGAGCACTGGGGTAGAGGAACAATTAGCTTTTAATCTGGAGGTTTGCAAATTTTATACCATCATGTTCCTCATAAAATCATAGAATCATAGAGTTGGAAGGGACCTCCAAAGTCATCTAGTCCAACCCCCTGCACAATGCAGGAAATTCACAAATTCCTCTTTAACTTAATCTTTTAAAGTCTCCAGATTTCAAATATGAAGTTCAACTCACTGTTTATGCTATGGTCCAAATTAAGATCCTGTTATTTTAGCAATATAGCTTCATATTTCAGCAATCTGGAATTTGTCATCCAATGACTATCATTATTCTGTTTTATTGTTTATAAGCTACTATTGAAATTATTTCTGAACAAAAGTTATTTCTCCAGGCAGCACACAAGGTGGCCATTCTCACCCCGCTGGATTTAGGAGATCTTTCCTGGCCACTTTTGGGTTAGAAATCCCAAATTCACATAATTAAGACTTCTTAAAGGAATTTTATTTCCACTGGGGGTCCAATTAAAATTTCTCACTTTTTATTCCACAACTTAATTATGCAATTTTTTTTACAACATGATCTTCAAATCACAAATTTTAAACTCCACAAAAACTTAAAAATCCATTTTAACTCGTGTTTAGTTGGTGGTATAATCATGTTACCAATTGCCCCTACCAATGTTTCTTCCAAACTTCTGAGTCTTGTACAAAAAGTGTGAGCTACTGGCATTAATTACTGTGCTCTGGGACCACTTTTACAAAAAGTGTGAGTTGGAAGCCAAAAATCCATGAGCCAACCCATGTCAACCCAGCCCAAAGGGAACACTGGCCCCTACCAATTTAGGGTCAAAGCATCTACTGCTCCTTATAACAAATGACCTAAACATTTCACTTTTTCTTTTACCAAATGTGCTTCAACAACTCCTTTGTTTATTTACAGAACACTTATAAAAACCAGGTTTAAAAGCCATTAATGCTTAAAATTAAAATGCTTAACAAAACTGGAAAGAACTGCCTTCTGAAATAGTAACATTACAAAAAATTCATTTATCTACAACTGTTCTTTTACTTTATAAAACTTTAAAAACCTCAATCTCTGTGCATAAAAGACAAGCAAACAACAAGCAAGCACCCTCAGACACACTCCTCTGTCTTACCTACATATTTCACTGCCTCCCAACATTACAAAAGGAGGGGCTAGGACCTGGAGGACGCCAGCCTCCTGGCAGGAGAAAAACCCAAAGTTGGTCTATTTACAAATAAAGCAATTGAATCCATTTTAGCTGCACAAATATTTGCACCAAAACAAACTCTTAACACCAATTTTAAAAAGGAAGAAATCCTTTTCTTCCCCCCTTTTAATACAACCTGCTTAACCTTCAAACCCTTTTACACTCTCTCCTTCAGCAACTTTTGAAAACTTTCAGCTGTTTTTAAACTTTCTGTGCCACAGTTATCTTGCTCAGCTCCAACCATGAAAGCAAACTCTATATTAGCGCATTACTACCTTCCAAACACCTTTAATCTCTAACTTTACAGACAACATTCTCTGTATTTCTTTATAATGTTCCAACATCATTTCCAAATTAGTTTACTTAAACAAGACAGAACTTACAATTTTCACTAAGTGAGAAGACATGTCACTGCTTTACATATACCAGATATTAACAAGAACAAAAGGGGAAAGAAAGGAAAAGAGAAAAAAAATATTCCGATGAGGGGCAGGGGGGAGTTTTGACCAATTCTCTCCCCCTTCTGTTTCCCAATACTCATTACTATAGATACTTTCTTTGCTATTAAAGAATTCTCTGGGGGAAAAATCACCCAATCACCATGTCTAAGTTGAAATTTCTGGAATATTTTAAGAATGCAGCTGCAATCTGTAGAAATTCCAGGAGATCTCCTGGCTACATCCGGAAATTGGTATCCAGGCTCTAGCCAAGAGAGTTCCCTTTGGTGTGGCCACACAAAAACACAAAAAGCAATCAAAATCCCTACCACCTCAATCTTTTAACATAAACCTCCATCAGACTGTAGAGTGGAATCTCTAACTGTTCCCCTAATTGCTTCAGATTCTCTCACCTTGGGTGGAATCTGAGGAGTACCAATAACACCTCCACTCTTTTTGCTCTGTAACTTTCACTTCCCCCTTTTCCCATGGACTTACCTTAATTAGTGAGACGTCTCTGTTCCACCAAATGCGAGCTCACCTTTTAGGCCTTTGAGCAGGCACCAACCCTGCCTGAGATCTCCCTGGACTGACTTTCAATGATAGACTTGGGATCTTGGTTGTCTCCCAGGCCCAGCCAACAGAGCATCAGCAGACCACAGAAAATCTGATGGTAGTTTGCTGGATGGGTGGGCAACCTCCAAGGCATACATATATTTCTGGCCAATGTACCAATTGTTATAAATGGGTTCCCCCTGAACCTCCAAAACGAAGTCAGTCAGGTAGATCCATTTCATAGATTTACTGAGATCAGTAGGAGCAGCAATACATCAGGCAAGCTCGACTCATTAACAAAATTCCATGCAATTTATCCTGATCCCGATCGATAGGCCCCTCCCCTGCTGTCTCATTGGATGAAGCAGCAAGGTTTACAACTTTCCGGTATGCCTTACATACATAATTTATATATCAGCTCCTTAATATGAACCCTCACCTTCAACATGTATTCCATGTCCATGCAAATGAAGCAATTTCCTATGCTGGGTGTGAAACTGAATATGCATAAAGCTATTAAGCATGCTCAGTGGTCCCACTTTTATTTCTCACTGCCAAGATGGCCTTGAGATGTATCAAACTCTGTCTAACACAGAGACTTCACTATAATATGTAGCATCCCTAAGTTTCACTCCTGCTTCTCTGTTGGCTAAAGTTAACCCTTGCACATTGGGTTTCACTTCAGCTCAAACATCAAAACATTTCCCTCAGGGGGGTCTTCAGTGGAGTATAATGTAGGCTTGCCAATCCCCAGGACCCAGGGGGGGTTCTTCCGCTTTCCCAGGCTCCTTCCTGCCCCCAGTCAGCTGGCCGGTGGGGGGAAGCCCCGCCCCCAGAGGACAATGTGCCTTTCCATCTCTGGAGGCTTCAGTCTTCGATTGAAAGGCTTCCTCTTGGGATGGTGTGTCTGTGTTACTTTGAAGAAGTTGGCAGCAACTCTTGAGTAGAGAGGCCAATCCCTCGCTTCAGAGTCGCCAGAAACGGGGTGTGGGGGGGAGGGAAACGTCTGCTGAGCACTTCATTATTCCCTATGTGGAGATCGATTCTCATAGGGTATAATGGGGGATTGATCTGGAGGTTTCAAAGGCACTGGGGGAGCTGTTTTTTGAGGTAAAGGCACACAATTTTCAATATACTATTTAGTGCCTCTCCCCAAAATGCCCCCAAAGTTTCAAAATGATTGGACCAGGGGGTCCAATTCTATGAGCTCCAAAAGAAGGTGCCCCTATCCTTCATTATTTCCTATGGATGGAAGACATTTAAAAAGGTGTGCTGTCCCTTTAAATGTGATGGCCAGAACTCCCTTGGAGTTAAATTATGCTTGTCACACCCTTGTTCCTGGCTCCACCCCAAAGTCTCCTGGCTCCACCCCCAAATTCAAGATATTTCTTGAATTGGACTTGGCAACCCTAGTATAATGCCATAGAGTCCACCTTCCAAACCTGCCATTTTCTCCAGATAAACTGACCTCTGTCACCCAGAGATCAGTTGTAATCCCAGGAGATCTCCAGCTACCACCTGGAGGGCCAGAAATCCTAGTTGTAGGCCCCAAGCCAGCTCTTATTAAAGGCCACTGCTGAATTCAGTGGCATTTGGCTTCGGTCCAAGTGTAGCAGATATATTATGATGTGCCAGAACTGATTTTTTTTCTTCTCTATAAATGATAGCATCAGGATAACATCATACAGTAGAGAGTATGAAATATTAAGGGACTTGCTTATAAATTACAGTAATAAAATGTAATGGGCAGATAAGTAGACATGAGAATAAAACTGTGTGAAGATCTGAACACAAATAGACAGCACATTTCCAAAGAAAGGTAGTATTTTAGCTGCAAGGCTGTCATTCAGACTACTTACAAGATGGTTTTCCTGTTCTCTAGAACTGTTCTTTTCTTGACACTGCAAAACTCCTAAACAGTTCAGCTGCAGTGACTGACCTCATTCCATTCTGTTCCCCCCCCTTCCTTCTAGACACCAGATTATGCTCAGTACTTTTCATGATGATGAAAAGCATCATAGAAGCACTCCCTCGATGCTGCCCTCCTCTAGGGATGAGCAAACATTCCCTAGTTCATGTTCTTTTTGTATTCATCTATTGTTTTGCTGAAGGTTTGGGTTCTCCGCTTTTTGCTGTTGGTTTTGTATCTTCATTTGTGTTGTATATGCATACTGTACTGTTTTTACATGCAATCTTATCTAATGTACATCATTCCAAGTGTAACATTGGCAGATTTGTTGGTGCCCAAATAAAACTGGAAAAAAAATTGTATGTTATGGGGAAAATTGGAGCAAGGAAACAGAACATGGCAAAAACAAGGTTAATGGGTTTAAATGAGAAAAGGGAAAAGCAAAATCAGAACAGGCATGATTTAAAATGTGAAGCCCTCCCTCCCTGCCTGGGGTAACCTGTTAATATCCTGATTTGCAGGAGATATACCAAACTATTGGAGGTGGAGTTAAACATGAGGATCCACCCCCAAACATGAACCCAACACAAACCAAATCCAGCTGGTCAACAGGGGAAAGCCCCACACCAACAGTCACCATGTGCCTTTTGACTTCAGAAGGTTTAAGAAGATGCTTGGAAAGGCTTACTTTTTAGACAGTGTCTGTGCCTTTAAATCTGTAGAGGCCAGGCTGAACGGGGGTGGGGTGAGCTGGCAGAACAACATAGTAGCTGTGAAAGCAGCCCAGACCCTCTGTTTATTTTGCAATATTTAGAGAGATCATTTGCATAGTAAAGGGAAACCTGTGTTACTCTGAAGAACTTGGAACTTCAGCAACATGAGTAAATTGCCCCAGTGAGACCACATAAGTGTGGGATTGCAAACTGTTTATTTTGGCCTCTCTCTTTCTCTCTGTATGTGTGTGTGAGAGAGGGGGGGGGACATGCAGCTGCTTGGGGATGAGGAAATGTATTCAGGGGGGCTGCACTGCAGTATTTTTAATTTATTTTAGGGAATGTGAAAGTCTCCTGGCTCCACCCCCAAACTCCCCATATATTTTCTGAGTTAGACTTAGCAACCCTATGAAAACCACACTAAAGAACATCACAGGCCAAACCTTACAAAACTCCAATTTTCTTCCTGTATGCTGGACAATACCACATAGTACTGTTGGAAGAGCCCTGGCTGAAATGATGTTTTTAGACACTGCAGTGCTGCCTTCACCTCAGAGCTGAAAGAGACTCAGGAAATGACTTGTGTGACTGAGCCTGCAGATAGTATCTGCCAAGGAAGCCTGAGCAGAGTAATCCCATTGCCTGCTGACCTCTGAGATAAGGCAGTCTATCCCGTATCTCTGGTTAGTTTTTAATTCTGTTTGTTCAAGTTGTTTGACATTGTTAGACTTTGGGGGCAGGAATGTGGTAGCCTAAGGTAACCTATAGCAGAGATGAGGTTAAAACATTATTAAACTTGGTTCCTACCAGAAGGCTTGATCTGATCTCTGTTCTGAGTACTTGTAAAGTAGGCCTAGTTTACAATGCTAGCTCATCTTTTGGTTCTTCCATTGGTACTCTACCTAGCCTGTTAACTTTCAGGGTGCAGTCACACACACTTGGACCCATTCTCACTTGTATCCACAGGGAGAATTGGAGGGAGCCGTGGTCAAAATGCGGCTGCACAGCAACTGATGGTGAATCAATAGCTTGATCCAGGGAAAGCAGAAGCCCAGGGGCAGAGTAACTGCTATTGCAGAATGGGTCTAAATAATCCACTTTCAATCTACTTTCAAGGCACTTTCCAACTGGATTTTGCTGTGTGAAATAGCAAAATACACTTTCAGTTTCTGAAGTGGATTGAAGCTGCATTATTTAGCATGTGTGACCACACCCTCAGTCTGACATATCAGTTGTTGAAAGGTTTAGTATCTTCAAAGGCTTCAAATGCCCGCCTCTGACCACAGCTTTATTGATATTGTAGAATGAAATGCAGGAATATGGTTAGAAGCCTGTGTTACTTAAAATTCTAGCCTAACATGTGTAATCACCATTTGGAAAGGGCTTTGAGCCACAGATGTGAAGATCATATAAAATATTTTTAGAAGCAATTTCTGTTTCAAAGCTGTCAAGGTTCACAGGGATCTCTAGGTGAGAAGAGAAAAGACAAGAGACAATTAGTGAACATGAGGCTCAGAACCTTTTCAGGTTCCTTTTAATCCCAGATAAAGCTGAACAGTTTTCACTCTCTTTGCTTTATAGATGGCTGAGTATGCTCAGCTGGAGCTTGATTTATATTGGACATTAGGGCGCTCAGCTCAAGAGCCTGATAATCTTTCAAAAGCACTTTAGCTTATCAGCTTTGCTGGCAATTACAGATATTTTGTCTTTCAAGAAGCAAATATTCTGGCACGATCAGAATGTACGCACAATTATTAACGTTGACTTCCTTAAGGAAACTAGCAGTGTGGATATCAAATAATATCAAAGCCTCTTCTAAGTTCTTTCAAGTTAGACCAACAGAGACTGATGCAAGACTTTCTACAGGCACAGCCTGTAAGCAGACAGTCTATTCTGATTCACTGTTCATTGCAAAGTTATACTACTGTTCATTAACTAGGAGTTTTGTATTATTGTAGGTTGGAGTTTACTAGTTAACATAAGAAAAAAACAGGTCCATGCATTGAGAAGTTTATAATCTAAATTTTGATATGATGGGTAGACAACAACAAAAGGAAAATGAAGAAAAGATACTCAGTAGTCAGGAAGAAATAATATGTATGTAAGCAGTGACACATACTTAGGGCCATGCTAGACATTAAGAAGTCCACATTCATTCATATGCCCTCTGGTGGATAAGGGGAGCTAAATGTGGGCCACCATCCTTACATTACCGCACTGTGGTCCATTCTTTGAAGCAGGTTTCTTCCAGCATGGCTAGGGTCCAGTAATACTTCAAAGAACGAAGTGCAGAGAGGTGCAGTGGGTGAAGGGCATGATTTAGCTCCCCTCATCTACAGTTTTGGTAAAAACTGAAGCAAACTTTATTTCCAGTCATTTTGACCAGGGTCTTTAAGTGGGAGCCAAAACTACATATCCTTTAGAACAATTTAGGATATTTCTGCATCAATATTTACATGCTTAATAATATTTCTATGAAATTGAATGGAAGCAATCAGATTAAAAATACAGTGGCCAATTAAAACAATGCTTTGCATGAAACAAGGGAAACAGAATGATGTAGAGCCAGTGCAGTGGTGTGGTTAAGAGCAGCAGACTCTAATCTGGAAAGCTGGGTTTCATTCTCCACTCCTTCACATGAAGCCTGCGGAGTGACCTTGGATCAGTCACAGTTCTCTCAGAACTCTCTCAGCTCCACTTACCTCACAAGGTGCATGTTGTGGGGAGAGGAAGGGAAGGCAATTGTAAGCTGCTTTGAGATACCTTAGGCTAGAGAAAAGCTGGGTATAAAAACCTCTTCTTCATTCACTCCATGTGTAAGTTAACTCTGTTTTGAAAATGTGTATATTTTTATAACTGCATTCTTTCCCCTGTATCTTTAATTCCCACAGAACTAAAGTAAAATAACTACAGAAAATTCCTGATTGAATTGAGGAAGATCTGTGACTAGGGTTGGGCATGAACCAGAAAAATGTAGTTCATGTTGGTTTGTGGTTCATGGCCAAACTATGAACCAAATTGAACTGGGAGGTTGAGCCAGTTTATGGTTCATAGCCCCACAAGCCCTGTTGAAAGGGACCACAGTCCCTTGAAACAGGATTTGCAGAAAGCCTGAAAAACAGCTGAAAAGCAGCACAAGAAAGCTTTAAACAGCTGAGCAGTGGGGAACAGGCTGATCCCTGTTGCTCAGCTGTTTTTGCTACTTTCACGGAGTGGAGGCAGAAAGCAGGGAGTTAAAGGAACTCAGAGTCCCTTTAAACCCTCATTTTCTGCTCTATCCATGAATGACCAGGAATTGCCACAAACTGCTTTAAAAGTTCATAGAAGTTTGTGACATAGGCTTGCCTGGTCCAACTCTGGAAATATCTGGGGACTTTGGGGATGGAGCTGGGAGAATTTGGGGGTGGAGCTGGGAGACTTTCCCATTCCAAATAAATAATAAAAACACAGCAGTGCAGTTCCCATGAATACAGTCTTTATTTCCTCCTCTTTTTTTGCCTTCAAAAGTTTCCCCAGCAGTTGTGCTTCCACTAAATGAAAGTGAACACACACACACAGCAGATAAAATAAACAGTTTACAAGCCCACACTTTTGTTATCTCACTGGGCAATTTACTCACAGGAGTTACCGGATGTAGCAATCTGCTGTATTTCAATCAACTTCTTCAGACTAATACAGGAAAATGAAGGTACTCAGCAGAGCAGTCTAGAGGTTGGAGTTTTCCTCTATCTCATAATCAGGTTCTACTTAACTCTTTACTATCCCTTTTACTATGCAAATAATGTCTGAAAGGAATGCAACACGAACAGAAGAACTGGCTTTTCTCTCTTCCTGTGTCACACACTTACTGGGAAGAGGCACATGGCTCTGCCTGCTCCCCCTCCCCCCGCAGCTTTAGTCTTGCTGAGATTTACAGACACACACACCCCTTCCAAAACACAAGCAGTTCGCAAGTTTCTAAACCTGCCAAGATGGAAAGGTACATCATTGCTAGTGGGGCAGGACTTCCCCTCGCCAGTCAGCTGGATAGATGCAAAACCAGAGGATCTTCTGCCAGGACCTGGGGGCTGGCAAGCCTATTGTGAGGGTAGACCCATCATGAACGTCTGTTCACAACCACAAACAGAGCACAATTCATGACAAATTTTGCTTCGTGGTATGGTCTGTGCCCATCCCTGTCGATGAAAAGTCAGAGCATGGGATCAAAAGAATGAAAAGGGGGAAAAACTGATTCAAGTCTTGAATTTGGAAACCATATTATAGCGTCTGTCTACCACTGTCAAATAGTTTAATCAGACTGCTGCGTAGCTAGTAGTGCTGAGTTCCTACAATTCCCATGCCGAGGTTCTGTCAGCAGTGTTGATTCATTTTCTTCCAATGTGTCACTTTGATCTATGTTTAAAGTTTGGCCTAGCACCTTAGCAAGTATGAATAATCTTACACTGATTTCAGTGGAGTTTTACCATGTTACACCAGCAGTAGTTATGACTTAGATTATTTTCACTTTATATTAGAGCATCTCTAATTGAGCTTTGATTAATCAGACACTCCCTACTGCTCAATTTTTTTTACCCCAATATATTTATCCCTAAATAAGCAGAAAATATTTCTTCAGTTCTGCAGAACAATTATCTTGTGGGATACATTTGTGTAGATTGCAAGAGCTTCTGATTCCATGTAAAGAAGCTGGCTGCAATCTTGCGCAAATGAGTACAGACAGGACAAATGCCCTGACCTCAGAATGTGGAAGTTTAAAAGGGAAGTGACCCTGGGCTTCATGCTTTTGGTCTGGTTCAAAGAGCACACAATTCCCTAATCATTGGGAACAATACTGTTTTTTTTTAGTTGGATAGATTTGTGAATTTTGATAAGTTGTGATTTAATTAGAGTCCTGTTTTGATCCACTTGGAAACCTGAATTTCAATTGGAATTCTATTTTTGTGGTACCATTTATGTAGCACTAGTCTCTTTAGATTTTGTTTCAAAATAGCATTAGCAATGATTTTTTAAAAAAATAAAAAGGTGTTCACATCTGTGCTCTAAAATGGAAAGAAGTTTAACAGGAGCATGACAGCAAATCACAACAGTTAATTCTGCCTTTATAATAAGCAGAGTATATCATGCTATGCTGATTTCAAAGAATCTCAAGCAACACTGAGAAGTGCTTTTTTCCTCATTGGAGGATGTGTTATCTGGAATCATTAACAGTGATGTAGCCCAAGTTGTAGGCACTGAAAAGTAAAGCAGCTCAAATTAATAGCTTTAAAATGACCAGGAACTGATGTAAACACTACTTTAATTAGTGTCACTACTCATGTTCGAAGCTGGGATCAATAATAGCAATGCAAATTGTCTTGAGTAATAGGGCGGCTTGTGAACCCAAAGCAATAAGGCATCTACATTTTCTATCACCTCCCTTATTAATGCAGAAATTCTTAAAAGGCTGCCGGAGAGCCAACACAAATGAAGATAACCTCCAGCAACCTCCCCTCACTTCTTGCTTTTTACCCTGCATTTCAGTTGTGGAGTACTTTCATGCAAGTGAAATATGGGCAAGCTGTCATCTTGTCATGGCAGAAACCCTGCTGTGTCATAGAGTGCTGCTTCCCATTATAAACTACTCTGACACTATGTGTCAAGAAACGTCAGGCCTTTTTAAAAGAATAAATTGCACAGCGACTCTCTTAATTTAATATGTTGAACAACATGGTTTCCAATCGGAATTTCTCAGTGTACTAACTCAATTGATGGCTGATGACAGAGGAGAAGAGTTTATGATGACAGTTTATTATGGCCACATTTCATCTTCAGTTAAAGTTAGCTAGTGTTTGATTAAGTGTACCAGTCAATAAAGTCGGCATGCCAGAAAAGTTCCAGGAATACCACTGCTCTCTCAGCAAAGATTGGAATGGGCAGGATGACCATGAGTTGCTATATGTAAGAGAGATCATGTGACTTCAGGGTTGCTAGCTAGAGGTTGGGAAATTCCTGGAGATTTGGGCCATAATAATTTGGGCCATAATAATGCTATAGAGTCCAAAGCAGCCATTTTCTTCAGAGGTACTAGTCTCTGTTATCTGGAGCTCACTTGTAATTCCAGGAGATCTCCAGGCTCCATGAAATTTTGTAACCTTGTGGATGGATGGAAATAATGTGGAGAGTGTTCCTGTTTGGAATTTATTTCCTGCTCTTTGTAAAGCTTGGATAAGGTGAACAGTGAAGCGAGACTCTATACAACAGTTCTGTTCGTCAGCTGCTATCTGGAAACAAGATGGATTATCTTTGAGACTGTGTTATTATCAAATACAGTACTCAGGACAGAAGATTTTCTGATTTCAGAAAGTGGTTGTGACTGGCTTCACATATTTAAGACTTACCTGCTGTATATGTTTGGATACCTGTTCCTTTTTGTATTTGTATATATCCACCGAGGTTTTGCTCACAAATATTTTTGAATTAGTTACATGAGTTGGACTCTTTAAGGACTGACCTAAAAGAACAGAATCTCTATATTTTGTTTGGTGTGAGGCTGGGTTTGTATAGAGCCAGCTGGCTTTTCTCCCTTATCCACACCATGCTCCTCACTGGTTTGTTTATCCACCTGGAGGCTGGCAACCCTAAGTGATTTGAAAAAACTAGTTCCAATTTTTTAAAAGGCTGTACCATGGCAACTACCATGGCAACCTTTATCTGCCCCCCCCCCAAAAAAAGCAGAATAGTCCCTCAATTTGAATGTCTGCCAAGCAAACCATTACTTCAAACCTTGACTATTAGCCAAGATGTATTGCTTACATTGGCCTCCATAACTGCAGCATGTCCAAAATGTCATATCAAGGGGGTGCTGGAATTTTATTTGTGGCTGAGATGGCTTTGGTATTCTGAGGCCCAGTCCTGTGTACCAATGTGTCTATGTAGCAACTCCTACAAAAAAGTCCTCACTAGATTTGCACCACTAAATTGGTTTTAACTTTAATTGGTAGATTATTAATCAGTTAACCTGTGGAGATTAATCAATTAACCTGTGGAGGTTAATCAGTTAACCTGTGGAGATTAATCAGTTAACCTGAGATCCAATACTCTCCTCTGCCACTTTATATCTTGCACTTTAGACTCTATCGCCTTGCACCTTCCTGGGCACTACCGCACTTTGGACTTTGCCGCCTTGCACTTTTTGGACCTTTGATATTGCTGCACTTTAGCTTTTTAGAGCCCTATAATATAAGGAGTGGAATTTTGCACTTTAACACTTTACATCTACTACTCCGTACTCTATATACAGCAGCACTTTACTTGCCGAGTTCTGTCACCATCAGTCGACGAATAGGGTCCACCACAGAAGATGACTGCCCTGGGGATTCCAGTACTCCTGGGGAGGGGAGAGTATGACGGTGGGAGCAGGCAGTTTTATAAGCGAAGGAGGCTGAGACATGAGAGTGCTCGACCTCCTTCCAGCCTGCGTCTCATCCCGACGGTGACAGGTAGTGGGACCAGACGAATCTACTCGCCTCCGACACTGGTATTATGCAATGCCAGGTCCATTAATAACAAGACCGGCGTCCTCCGGGACTTTTTACTGGAGCAAGATGCGGACCTGGCTTGCGTGACTGAGACCTGGGTGCGAGATGGGGAGACCGTGGCTCTCGCCCAGATGGCCCCCCCAGGTTACTCGGTCTTCCACCAGTCCTGGACTAGCGGGCAGGGGGGAGGAGTGGCACTACTCATACGAGAGGCTTACTCCTTTAGGGCTCTCCCGACCCCGGAGATTCCGGGCATTGAATGTACCGGCCTGATGTGGGACGTTGGGGAGGGGTTGGCGATTTGGCTGGTGTACCGACCGCCTAACGCACCAGCCGTTGCCTTGCCATCCCTGGTGGAGGCCGCGGCGGGCTGGGCGTTGGAGTACCCAGGGCTTCTGGTCTTGGGCGACTTCAATGTCCATGCCGACGACGCGGCCTCCAGCCAGGCGATGGATCTGGTGTCATCCATGGTGACACTAGGACTCTCCCAGGTTGTTACAACGCCCACTCATCAGGCGGAACACATGTTAGACCTGGTCTGCGCGGCGGGAGTACAAGTGAACGACATTGCAATGGAAGCAGTGCCATGGTCGGATCACTTTGCCCTCAAGGCTCGTGTGGATATGCCACCCCAAACCCGTTTAGGCGGAGAGCATATTTTGGCTCGCCCGCGGAGCCTGATGGACCCGGAACGGTTCCTGACGGCTCTGCGGGATACCTGGCCCACGGGCGATTCCCTGGAGGCTCTGGTTGAGTCCTGGAACGATGGACTCTCCGGGGCTATCGAGGAGATCACGCCTAGGCGTCCTCTGCGCCCTCGCCTCAAACCGTCTCCCTGGTTTAACCAGGAATTGCGGCAATTGAAGCGGGACCTCAGACGACTAGAGAGGCTATGGCGGCGTACTCGAGACGAAGTGACCTGAACATCTTATAGAGATAGTTTGAAGACCTATGAGATGGCAATCAAATCCGCAAAGAAGACATACTTTACGGCTAAGATTGCATCCGCAACTTCGCGCCCGGCACAATTGTTTGAAGTAATTCGAGATTTGACTACTCTACCCCAGGGCAGACTAAATTCTAGTGAATTGGAAATAGGCTGTGAGGCTTTTGCGAACTACTTTGCGGACAAGATCGCATCACTCCGTCTCGACCTCCCCGTCAACTTTGAGACAGTTAACACAACCGAGGCCCCAAGCACGTCTTCGGATTATACCCTGGACTGTTTCAGCCCCCTCAGCCTGGAGGAAGTCGACAGGATCCTCTCATCTGCCCGCCCAACAACTTGTAAACTGGACCCATGCCCTTCCTGGCTTATTAAATCTTGCCAGGGGGATCTCAGATATCCTATACGGGATATCATAAACAGATCCCTAACGGAAGGGCTTTTCCCAGCGCCACTTAAAGAGGCTGTGGTCCGCCCCCTCCTAAAAAAACCATCTCTAGACCCGGCCCAATTGGCACACTATAGGCCGGTCTCAAACTTGCCCTTCTTGGGCAAACTTATTGAGAGGGCAGTGGCGAGGCAGTTGCAAACTTTCCTGGAGGACACTTCCGTCCTTGACCCACTTCAGTCCGGCTTTCGCCCGGGTCATGGGACAGAGACGGTGTTGGTTGCCCTGGTGGATGACCTCCAAAGGCATCTGGATCGGGGTGGCTCGGCGGTACTGATGTTGTTGGACCTATCGGCGGCGTTCGATACGGTCGACCATCAGTTGCTGACTTGCCGCCTCGCTGATGCGGGGATCCAGGGGCTAGCCTTGCAGTGGCTTTCCTCTTTCCTTGAAGGTCAGGGACAAAGGGTCGCGATTGGGGGGGAGCTATCCCAGAGGCGTTCACTTAATTGTGGGGTGCCCCAGGGAGCGGTTCTCTCCCCGATGCTGTTTAACATCTATATGTGACCTCTTGCCCAGATTGCCCGGAGGTACGGGCTGGGGTGCCACCAGTATGCTGATGACACCCAGCTCTATCTACTTATGGACAGCCGACCGGTCTGCGCCCCAGAGAACCTAGATCAGGCATTACAGGCCGTGGCTGAGTGGCTCAGACTGAGTGGACTGACACTGAATCCTGCGAAGACAGAGGTCCTTTGTTTGGGCCGTCGGGGGCCGGAGGGGGAAATCCCCCTGCCAACTTTTGACGGTGTACCGCTGAGGCCGGCGGACAGGGTCAAAAGCCTGGGGGTGCTATTGGAGCCGTCCCTAAAGATGGAGGCTCAGATAGCGGCCACTGCCAAGTCCGCGTTTTTTCATCTTAGACGGGCAAGGCAGTTGGCCCCCTTCCTGGACCCCGACGACCTAGCAACAGTGATCCACGCTACGGTCACCTCAAGGTTGGATTACTGCAATGCCCTCTACATGGGGCTGCCCCTGTGCCGGACCCGGAAATTGCAGCTGGTGCAGAATGCCGCGGCCCGGCTGTTATTGGGCCTCCCAAGATGGGGACACATTCGGCCGGGTCTTCGGGCTCTGCACTGGCTTCCAATAACATACTGGGTCCGGTACAAGGTGCTGGTCATTACCTTTAAAGCCCTATATGGCCTGGGACCTGCCTACCTGAGGGACCGTCTCTCCCCACACGTTCCCCAGAGAGTACTGAGGTCTGGCACCCAAAATCTCCTTAATATCCCCGGGCCCAAGGACGTGCGTCTCAAGACAACTCGAGACAGAGCCTTTTCTACAATGGCCCCTATGTGGTGGAACCAGCTACCGGAAGAGGTGAGGGCCCTGCGGGATCTTACTCAGTTCCGCAGGGCCTGTAAGACGACCCTCTTCCGGTTAGCTTACGCCTGACTGGACTAATGTAGCTCTCTAGATATCTGTGATTACCGTATAGTTAATACTAGTTTTAAGGTTTTTAAGGTTTTTAGGTTTTTAAATGTTTGATTTAAATGTAACTATCTTATTCCGATTTTACTGTTTTATTGTTTGTTGTAAGCCGCCCTGAGCCACTCGTGGGAAGGGCGGGATATAAATCCCGGAATAAATAAATAAATAAATAAACCTGTGGAGAAGTAAGCTGAAGGAACACACATTCATAGTTTGGCACTAGTGGGTGTTGAATAGGAAATCAGACAGAAAACGTTAAAGGTGGGCCTCTCCCTCTTCTAGCAATGACTGGTGTCTTTTGATCCCAGGGTAAATTTTGCAGGGGCTTGCTTAGCAAGGATGGCTAGAAGGTTTGACCTCTCCATATTGAATGGCTCCATAGTAGGTGATTATCCTGGGGAGATCACCTTTCTAGCCGGCACTAGATGCAGTACTATCGACTATTTTCTAGCCAGCCCAAGATTACTTTCCAAGGTTCTTCACCTACAAGTTCTACCCAAACTAGAAAGCGATCATCTTCCACTATTACTCATTCTAGCTCCTTTAGTTCCAGAGACTTTTCATAGTATTACGATGGGCCCACATTTGGTTCCAGTCCAACAAATGAGATGCCGCGCCAAGTGGTCCAATCAGTTGGCACAAACAGTGAGGGGAGCCCTGGAGAAGGAGGATGCTTGCTCCAATAGAAAATTAATTATGGATACTCCCCATGACTTGAACCCTCTGATCCCCTTCGACCATCTCCTCCAACTCATAAAACCATTACTGGGTCAAGATGGTTCTGTTCAACATCGTAGATTCAAAAACGTCTCCAAGCCCTGGTTCGATAAAGAATGCAAGCAAGCAAGAAAAGATCTAAAATCAGCGTATCATGCATATAAGAACTCTGAGGGCTTTGATTCTCTGTGTGCATAATACCATCTTTCATGCTCCAAGAAGTTATACAAACAACTGATTGCCACAAAGAAGCGTGAGGCCATGAAAGTGCTGTAGAATAGCATTATACAGTCATCCAAGGAGAAGATCTTGACTGGGTTTTGGAAATTGATCTCGAGCCACTCCTGCAGAGATATCTCCCCCATTGACTCATTTGTCACCCCCAAGAATTGGGAATCATTTTTTCAAGTGCTGAACTCTGATCCCCACCATTCTGCGGTTCCCCAGATTCATGAGGCCCTTTCAGACCTGCCACCTTGGCCTCCAGTGACGGCTGGAGAAGTTAGATCTTTGATCAGTAAACTCAAGAGAGGCAAAGCTCCAGGCCCTGATTTTATTCCCCCAGACCTATTGAAAGATAATATAGACTGATAGTCCTCTCTCTTGGCCCCATTGTTTACATATATAGATTTGACAGGGAATTTACCTGAGGCCTGGAGAGAGGCTATCATCATTCCTTTTTTTAAGTCCAGGCAGAAGGATAATCCAGCCAATTATAGGCCGATCAGCCTCTTGAGTATTCTGGGCAAATTATACGCTAGCCATCTTCTAGAGAAATTGCCGTGCTGGCTGATTCAAGAAAGGTATTTGGTAGATGAGCAGGCTGGGTTTAGGGAAGGACGATCCACGTTGGGACATAATTTGATTCTATCACATTTGATAGAAAAATACGCAACCAGCAGAACGGTTTCTCTTTATGCAGCCTTTATTGACTTAAAATCTGCTTTTGACTCCATTCCCAGAGGGAAATTATGGGAGAAGTTAAGTGCCACCTCAATTGACAGGAGATTTTTATTCCTGATCCAGGCATTATATACCAACACGTCTATTAGGGTCAGGTGCAATAAGCAAGGTCTCCTTACTGACCCTATTCCAACTCTAAAAAGAGTTAAGCAAGGCTGCATGCTGGCCCCTTCCCTTTTTGCCATCTTTATTAATGATATGATCAGCAACCTCCATCTAGTCGATACTCATCCCCCCTCCCTGGCAGATAGGCAACTGGTAGCCTTACTCTTTGCAGATGACACAATCTTGCTGTCTAGAACACCAGTAGGCCTTAGAAGGGCATTAGCTCAATTTGGTCTTTATTGTGATCATAACCTCTTAGAGATTAATTATCAGAAAACAAAAGTAATGGCTTTTGGCCCAAAACCCAGGCTAAGGAGATGGAATATAAATGACCATAGTCTACAACAGGTAACAATTTACAAATATTTGGGGGTCATGATTCAATCCTCAGGGTCAAAAAAGGCTCACCACGAATATGCTGCCAATTCTGGTCGCAAATCGACGCAGGCCACCATTAGGTTTTTTCTCACGAATGGGGGGCATTTTATACCAGTTGCATTAAAACTCTACTTGGCCAAAACAATACCCCAACTCACCTATGGAACTATGTTGGGTCCATCCTTATCAAGTTTTGATCCCCTTGAGAAAATTCAGTCCAAATTCTTGAGAACCATTTTCCACTTTCCAACCTGCGTTTCCAATGCAGTACTACGCTTGGGAACTGGCTTGCTAAGGATAGAGGCTAGGGTGAGCCTACTTTAAATCACCACTTGGCTTAATCTCAGCCATTGCCCCACAAATATCACATCGTTGATTTTAAAGGATAGTTATTGTTCCTCTTGGGTTAGAGCCATCCATCAGAAATTGTCTATGCTTGGCTTTTCACCTGAATCTCTCTAGATAATGGCCATAGTCAAACAGAGACTACAAGACATTGAGAGACAGAATGATATTGCCAAGGTCCCGGAATATCTAGCTCCCCCTCAAAGGAGATATGTGTTTGCTCCAGCCCCCTATCTCTCAACTCTAACAATACCATCCCACAGAAGGGCCTTTTCTATGGCCCGTTGTAATATCTTTCCTTCAGCAGTCGTTGAGGGCTGCTTTAGAAAGGTGCCTATGGCTGAGCGGGTTTGTCCTTGTGGTGCAGATAAAATTGAAACAATTGACCATGTTTTGATTGGGTGTGGCCTATACCCTGGCATACGAGCCAGGTACATTTATTCTTTGTTGGAGGGATGTCTCGGGTTTTCTGATTTCAAAATCAGAAAGACGCTGTTATCAGATTTTAACCCCCAATTCACAATTAATTGTGCCAAATTTATGGCGGCAGCTAGGAGAATTTGTGAGGATTATGTAAAGAAGGGGTCCTGAACTGACTGTTTTTTGAATTTTTCCAAGCTTGTATTTTATCTTTTCTTAAATGCCTGAGTACTCTGTATACCATCACAAATGCTACTGAAACTGATATAAATACAGAGACCATGCATAAAGTTGCCAAATTTTGTTCCCATGCAATCAAATTGCATTTTATGGTTCTTACAAGTTAATGTCGAGGTAACATATTGTAATTTTAACCAGTGTATTCTAGTTAATATTTTTTCTGGAGCTGTATAATTTTTAAACTTTTTATTATATGTACTATATTTATTAAGCTAGAAGATGTTTGACCACTACTGTATTATTTGTCATATCTCGTTATTTATACTAATGTCCTATATTTTATTTTCACATTTATTTTTTAAATATCTTACGTTTTAACTATTTAGATCCATCTTGATTTTTACAATTTTTATGTGGTTGTTATTGGCCTGCATTGTGCTGTGTATTTGGTCATGGACCATAATAAAGCAAACTGAAACTGACTGGTGTCTTATTTATTAAGTTGTAACTTACCTCACACTTACTTTATTGTCTCCCAACACCCCACCCACCCCCATAAATTAACATAAATTTGGTAATAAGAAAATGTTTTTGAACTTAATTTGATAATCAAAGTCAGATGATTAATAAAGAAAACTGCAGTTACTTGATTGTGAGCTAGAATATTAATTACTTTGTTATCTATGTGCTTCTCTAAAAGTCATAGTATGGATTAAACTTAATCTTTTTGCTTCTTTTAATAATCAAATAAAACAGAATTTGCATCTTACGTAAGCTCAGTCAGGCCAGGTGCAAACCACCAAGGATGGAAATTAGAAAGCTAGGCAAAGCCATTTGACCACATTTCTGGAAAAATAATGTCAAGGGAGGTGTCAAATCAAGCCTTTACTCTATTTCCCCCCACTTTACCAGAGGTCTTTAATGTATAGTGCAGACTAGATAGGGAGAGTTTGATTAGTATTTGATTAAGGCATATGTCCAGAACAGATCCAAGTGACCTAAGAAGCAGGGCCAATGCACCTGCTAGGTGACCTTAGGCCATTACCTAGGGCAGTGGCCTTTGGGGGGTGCCAAATTGGTGATGGGGGTTGAGGTGGCCATTGGAGTGAGTCTCCTTCACTCCCTTCGTGGCAAACCAGTAGCTGGAGCACAAAAGCTGGGTGCCAGGGGATCCAGCCCCAGTGCCTCAGGCTGCCTCCCACCCTGGCAGCTGCGGAGCCCTCCAGCACCACTGTGTCAGATCTCCTCTATGTGGGGCAGCTGCAGCATCCTGGGCTGCCTGCCACCTGCACCACCTTCAACTTCGCCAGTCAGGTAAGGTGTGCCCCTGCTGCTGCTGAAGTGTGGGGGTCAGGTAGGGGGCTCCTACTACTACTGTGAATTGTCTCCTCCTACCATCTGTCCTGGTGGATGGGAGGCAGTTGGAAGGTAGGCAGACAGACCCTCCTTGCCCTTGGCCTGGCTGCCTTCTGCTCCAAATCTTCCCCACATGCACAAACACACACCCAACACCCAACCCCACATGGGCCCCATTACCCAGGGTGGGCGCCCTGGCTCCCAGTGGTGGGACTCGCGGGTGCTTATGTCTGGTGGGACTCCCTCTGTCTTGGCTGTGGGCTCCCAGTTCAGCCAGGCTGGGCCCATGGAAATGCAGTGGGGCTTGTGGCAGAGGTGGCTGGAAGTGCAAGGCAGCAGCCATGGTAGCACTGGCAGAGGTGTTCATGGCAAGGAGGCTGAAGAACTCCGAGTGGTGCAGAGGAGCTCACAAGATCATGTCCTTTAGGTCACCATCCTGCTGAGGGACCTGGAAGCCCAGAGAGCCAGGAGGTGGGGGAGGGGCTCACCTAGGGTACCAAAAAGCCTGGCGCCAGCCCTGCTCAGAAGGTCAGACCAGAACCAATGGGTTGAAATTAAAGCAAAAGAGTGTTTGGCTAAAAGTTAGGAAGAACTTCCTCACAGTTAGAGCAGTTCGTCAGTGGAACAGGCTTCTTCAGGAGGTGGTGGGCTCTCTTTCTTTGGAGGTTTTTAAACAGATGCTAGATGGCCTTCTGACAGCAATGCTGATTCTGTGAACTTAGGCAGATCATGAAGAAGGCAGGAAGGGTTGAATCAGTACTTTGTTTTCATGGCCTCTTCTTACATGCCCAGGGAAATTATTTATTATTTATTTTAGTAGTTTTATATTCCACCCTTTCCCATGACAGGCTCAGGGTGGATTACAAACACAATAAAATGGTTAAAAACCCAACAATAAGACAATCAAACAAGCATAGATAAAATACAGCATAGGCAGTGCAGGCACACTTTACAGATTAAGATATGGATGTCATAATTGTCAGCTTGAAATCGAGATGGTGAATCAATAGGTCAATGTAGGGGAGGCCAGATAGATGGTGTAACAATAAAGTGAGGATGCCCGTTTGCCTCAACCAAAAGCCTGGCGGAATAGCTCCATCTTACAGGCCCTACGGAATGGTAGCAAATCCAGTAGGGCCGAATCTCTTTGGGGAGCTGATTCCACCAGGTCAGAGCCAGGGTCGAAAAAGCCCTGGCCCTGATCCAGGCAAGCGGAAGTCCTCTGGGCCAGGGATGTTCGTTGGTCGATTATAGTAATCTCCAGGGCTCATATATGGAGAGGCAGTCCTGCAGCTATGTCGGTCCCAGGCCGCATAAGGCTTTGAATGTCAGCCCTAGAACCTTGAAGTGGATCCAGTACTCGATTGGTAGCCAGTGCAATTTGCACAGCATTGGCCAACTGCTATTCACCAGTTTGGGGTCTGGCAGCAATTTTTCTCCTGGCCAATTTGGCCAAGGATCCTAGAGGGTTTTGTGGGGGTTTTTGACATCTTTTGGGCCTGGAGCAGGGGTCACTGGGTATGTGTAAGCAGGACCAAATCTACATGTTTTTTGAGGGGGGACAAAATTTAAAAATGATGCCCCCTTATGGGCCATTCTATCTTACGGTCCCATAGAATACAATGAACTCCATACCCAATTTGGCGCCCCCCCCTCCATCGGCGCCCGGGGCAAGCACACCCCTCTAACCCCCCCTAGATCCGGCCCTGTGTGTAAGGGGGAGGTACTTGTAAATTTTCTGCATTGTGATTCTATGACCACATTCTAAGGATGAAGGGCTGCCCCTCGAACCTTTTCCCCAAAGCTGAATTCCACTTCTGAGGTGAGAAGTAAGACATCATAGACCAGAAATTTGACTCTTCCTCATTGTGAGGGAAATCTGATCGCTTCCCTCAAAACCCAGGAAAAGTTACAAGAAATCAGGTCATTTCTCTCATCTGCTCTCTGACTCAGACTGCATTGCCTCAGAACCAGCTGTAGCTCCCAGGGCCTTGCCTCATCAACCATATGGAGACCACAAAATGCCAAAAACATCCCAGACCTGCCAGACAACCCATCTCCAAAACATAAGGCTATATCTTGAATTCTTAGCATTCTCTTCTAGAGAGGTGGAGCTTGAACATATACATACCCCAGCAAGATTACGTAAACCTCTCATTTAGCCTTCAGCCTTCTCTAGTAGAATGTCATGAGCTCTACTGCTTTCCTATATCTAGCCTAAGCCCTCTTGCAACTGGTTATCAGGCTGAAGAGACCTGGGCTTGACTGTCTATGCTGTGGACTTCAGCTGATAGGAGAGAGAATAGCCAATTCCTAGACCCTGTCTAATCAACAGGAGCTTGGATGGGCTGCTGGGAAGATGTGTGACCACCTGCAGCTCTACAAATCAGTTTTTATCTCTCAGTTGAGTCTGTTTTGTTAATAGTTTCTGATATTTCCTGTGAAAGCTGTTGTGCATCCAAATATGTAGCTTGAAGAGCCACAGATACAGAAGGTTCTGAAAAGATTCCTATCGCTGAAGAATTCCGTTAATGAAGGCATTTTCTACTGCACATGAAGGCATGCTTCCTCATAAGTTTTCTTGACAGACTGAAGCCCATGCTGTACAATGTAATTGCCAACAAAGCTAACTCCAGTGGGTTGGTGAACAATAAAATGAATGGTTTTAGCTCCTTCTGTCTTCGTAACAGCTTTTCATATCTCTCTGCCAGTGTAGCAAACTTGGCATGCTTGAGTGAATGAATGCATCATATTTTGCCTGGCAAACTGCAGAGCAAGAGACAGCTCAGTGTTCCAGATGATGACAAAAATGGGCAATATAATTCAACTGCCACAAAAAACCAGCCAAATGAATGGGTGTGTCTGAAGTGCCCACAACAGCAAAGGAGGGTCTGTGAAGCTGAAACTGCTAGATGACAGGAATTGGACTAGACTTCTGGCTCCAACTCCCCTGTTGAGCCCTTAAGTTCCCTGGCCAGTATGGGGCTAGTAGTTTCATCTACATCCCAGGGTTGCTTTGAGGATAAAATGAGTTAACCCTAGGGATTAAAATCTGGGCTCCTGAGTAAAAGTGTCATGGGTGCTGGGGACCCTGCAGAAGAAGCTGAGCCTGCAGAAGAAACTGTGCCCCTGCCACCGGCACCAGTGCCCCTGCCTCCTACTGGAGAAGACCCAAGCCCCCCTGCCTCGCCCTCTCGGGTGGCTCGTGTGCGTGACCACCTTCGTCAGGACCTCAGGGATCGGAGAAGGGCGGTACGCTCACGAGCAAGATGCTCCCTGAGCCCTGAGTTCTAAAAGGATCCTGGCCCCTCTAGGAGTGAGGATGCTTGAGTCTCAGCAGGATCCTGGCCGCCCTCTGAGTCAGCAATTAGTCCAAATGGGCAACAGACAGCAGAGGGCTATATAGCTGTGGGCTTTGGGAGAAGGCTTTGCGGAAGTAACTAGTCACTTACCTGACGTTCTAGCAGCCACTTCGGCTTCTGGACCCCTTGATGTTGGCTTTGGCTTCTGGACCCCCTGACTTTGGCTTCTAAACCTCTGACCTGTGATACCTGGACTGTGATTTGGTTTTGGCGCTTTGAACCCTCTTTGCTCACCAGCTACAGACCTTGGACTGCCCCTGGACTTTGCCTGGCCTGGCCCCAGCTCGTGACAAAAAGGGTGAAATACAATTGGGATCTAAGGAATAATCTGCTCATAGTTGCAGCAAATATAGCCTGTTTCCTATCTTTTCTGTGAATCTTCATCCATCATAATAAAGCATGTTAAAGGTCAAATTTGGCAAATCTGGCACATTCCAGTTGGTTGATAAAAAGTAAGAATACAGCTACCTGAATCCAAGTGAATTCCTCCCCTCTTTTGCTTGCACACTGAAAGGAAGATGCATTCGTGTGCAGACCTACATTTTCTATATGATGGGTTGGTTGTTGAGGGGAAATGAGATCAAATAAGCTACTTGGTGCTGAGGCACTTGTTATTATGATAATAGTTGACCAGAAGACTATTCCTACAGTGTAGATCCAGGTTCAGTGGATTTTATGTGCTGACATCACTCACTACGTAGGCAAGTCAGAAAAAGAATGCTTTTTGACCTTGCTGTCAGGCATACCAAGTTGGCACTTCAACACTTTCTTCCTCTTGCCTGGCATTAACTGTCCAAGGTCTTGTGCAGGAGTCTTTTCCTGAGATCCTTTTTTGGCATGCAAGGCACTTAACTGGAAAAGACATAGTGGTATTTTAACAATTCACTACTACCTGACTGAATGGGGAGTGGACCCAATTTGCTTCCTCTATAGGATTTCTTTGAAATTTGTTTTAACTCACAACATGATTTCCCTTACTAGGTAAGTTCCGGCGAAATTTCAGGTTTAGAGGAATTGTTTAAAAATGGTAAATTGTACCATATTATTGTCTAGCAGATATTGTCCCACCCTTTGTCTGAGAAGCTTGAGGCAGCATACTGGGGTCTCTATGCATCCTCACAGAAACATTTTGAGGTACTGAGAGAGAGAATAACTGGCCCAGAGTTAACCAGTGGGCTTCAGAACAGGGTCATGACTAGGGAACTCAATTTTTCCAAGTGCTTGATAATCACTAGACCTCACTGACGGTCCATATTTATGCAGTACATTTTAAACATTTGATATGTTCCACATAGTAATCCTTACATGGGCTAGGCCAGGGGTGACCAAACCGGCTCAGGAGCCACATATGGCTCTTTCACATATGTTGTGTGGCTCTTGAAGCTCCCACCACCCCATCAACCAGTTTGGAGAAGACATTTCTCTCTTTAAATCACTTCTTCAAGCCAGCCAGCAGGTTGGAGAATGCATTTAAAACTAAAGTTGTTTTCTTTCCACCTCTCCTTCCCTCCTCCCTCCCCAATTTATTTGCATCCCTTCCTCCCTCTCCCAACATCATATGTTAATGTATTTCAGCTCTCAAACATCTGACATTCATGTCTTGCTGCTGTCAAACATCTGGCATTTATTCTATGTGCCTCCATCATTAAGCAAATTTGGCCATCCTTGGGCTAAGCCATGCCCTATTGGAAATGGGAAACTGGGACCGCAAAAAGTCTTGAGTTATACATTAGTTCAGAGTTCTTCCTTTCCTTTCTTTAGTCCATCATTGTGTACTGGGAATGTATTTTATTTATTTATTTGTACCCCATTTTTTACCCAATGGGACACAAAGCAACTTACAATAAAAATACAAATACAATAGAAAAAAATGACAAGGGAGCAGAGCAGGCTTTATAGTAAACAATACTCTCTCTCAACAGATTTTTTTTTCTCTCTGAGCAGATTTTCCTCCCAGGTCTGTGGTACAACCCTCAGGCTAAGAGCCAAAAGATGAGACCTTAGTCTCTGGGGCTCATGATCAAGGGCTTGAGTCTCTAGGTCCACCTGTGTGAGCACTGCAGGAAGAAGAAACAAAGTCAATAAGATTTTTCTCAGCTGCCACTTGAGCTAGCAGGCTCTTCCCACTTCCTCCCCTGATAGCAATATTTTTCCTAGCGAAACAACTACTCCAAACCAAACAGAATCTGAATGCACATGAGAGACAGAAATGTTATAGGGCTTAAGGTAGGCAACATATTCTCCTGGTACTCCAGGTGCATAATGCCAAAATGAGTATCCCAGCTCCTATTTGGCTGCATTGTGCAAGCTTTTAGTCTCAGAAACTAGACATCTTTTCTGAGTGCGATTTTTGGAGCCCCGTGCTGCGTGTCTCACCCAACTCTCCACCTCAAAGCTGACAAAGTCACTAGCTACTTTGGCCTGGAACTTTGCTAAAAAGTTTAAATCAAAACTGTCTTCTGCAAATTCTCTGCTTCATTTATTTCACTAGCTAAGATTGGATCATTCTATGAGTAACTTGGGTCAGAAGGCAGATGCACAAATCACACCTTTGGAATTTTCTGCTTTCCAGCTACTTGGTCTGGGATTTCATAGAGCTTTTGTTCAAATAAGAAATGGCCTTGAGATACAAGATTGCCCTAAGGTTTATTTAAACCCAAATTGATAATTACTCTGCATTGTGTTTGTGTGTATCCTTGTATTTATCAAATTGTATAAATATTTTAAATGCTATTTTAATATTTTAAATGCTTTAATGTTTGGATGTTCATTGCTTTGGGGACCCAATGTGGGTGGAAAGGCTCCATATAAATGTTTTAAATAAATGAATATCTCTAGCCTTCTATTTCATTTGGGAATGGCTCATAATCTTGGTTTGTTGTTAATCTGCTTGCTAGTGTAAGTACTGGAGGGTACAGGGTTGTTTAGCTTCGAGGATTGGCTTTGTGAACCCTTCACATAATTTTGTGCTTTTTATAATGAAGAGGGACCCCTGAATAATTAATGAATACCCCTATAATAATAAATGAAAGTATGCTCTTGCCTTTCAAAGCAAAAAGAATGTCTGATGCAACATTTAGAGTGACTGTTGGAGGCCACACAGCCCAAATGGGTGTGGATAGAAGGTTGTAAAAAGTAGATAAAAGAGGCCCCTCTGAGAAGCTTCTTGCTAAACTGATAATGCATGAAGGCAGGACGTATATAAAATTACAGGAAGGTGGGGGCATGTTGAGTAGATAAGCCCGGGGGCTTGGCTGCTTATTTGGGGGTTGAATAAAAATGGTCTGTATAAGAAAAAACTTTAACTTAGTCAATTTTTTTTTGTGACCAAACTTTTATTTTGCAATATATTGAAGTACATTCACCTATTCAGATTCAAATATACTTCTCCAATACATTACATATTTCCTCCCCCCCCCCCACTCTTATTCATGACCTCCGCCGGTACTTAAAACAGATTAAAAGCATATTAGAGGTAAATTCACAATTATAGAATCTTAGTGAAGAAATAAGAAAGAATATATATATATATATATATATATATATATATATATATATATATATATATATATAATTCACTAACCTTTTCACTAATAATCACTTAGCACTTATTAAACACATCGCACATAATTATTAATTCAGTTCCAGGGCTTCCTCTATCTTAGTCTTATCTTAACTCTCATATATATATATTTACTACGTAGCTATGTTCTACTAATACTTTTATCACAATAGCACAGTACCTCTTTATCATTAAAAGTTCAATTAATGTTGTCATGCACTACTAAATATCTTTTCACCATTATAAAATTTTTACACAAAGAGTCATCTTTCCCTAACCCTTTCTCTATAATTCCCTTAGTGCTTATTAAACACAAAACCCAAAGTTATAAAACTCTATAATTCCCTTAGTGCTTATTAAACACAAAACCCAAAGTTATAACTCCGGAATTCCAACTGTCTTGATTTTATCTTAACTCATATATACATAGTTACCATGTAACTATATTCTACTAATTCAATAATCACAATTCTTCTTTATCATTTAAAGTTCAGTTAATGTTGTCATAAACCACTAAGTGGCTCTTCACCCTCCATTGTATTTCCACGTAACTTTGGAATTTACTCGGGGTTTGTACGCATGCGTTAACTAAGCCGGCTGTGTGCTCGTCCTCCCCTTCGAACTGGAATTTTAATTAGCGCAAAAGAATGTAAATAGCTCTTTGGCAAGTCTATTTGAAAAACGAGCTTACTTACGAAGGTCTGAAGATCATAAGAATTCCTTTCTGGGGTCCCAGAGGGTAAGACAACAACTTTTACTATCAAATTAACGAGGCAACGCCCTGGTTAATTACTCAGCGGTCGCGGGTAACTCCCAAAAATAATTATCATGGCTAAGACAATTAAAGAGCTATCTGAGCAGATATCAGCTTTCCAGACTTTAATAATGTCGTCCCAGGACCAGATGAGATCTGAAATTAAATCACTCAGGGATGCTTTTACAGAGTTGAGTGCAGAGCTGAAGGACACACGGAACATTGCAATCTCGGCTAATGAGCTGGCCTTATCTAATAAACAAAAAATACTCCAGCTGAATTCGCAACTTACAGAGCTCTCTGATCGTAACAGAAGAGCGAATCTGATCCTGGGTGGAATTTCAGAGGAAATAAATAATAAGCTCCTGGAAGGAACCCTTATAGACTGGATGGGTGAGCAAGGAGTCACTCTGCAATCTCAGGATATTGAGAGAGCTCATAGACTGCAAAGGAGACAAGATGGGGGTGCCCCAAGGGAAGTCATAATTAAATTTTCAAGGGAAAAGACTCAGCAGACAGTTTTCAAGACTTTGAAAAAAAGGAAAGACCTTTCTTTTAGAGGAAGGAAAGTTTGGGTGAGAGAAGACTTCTGTCAGGAAACCATCAGAAAGAGAAGGCAAATGAGACCCTTTGGGCAAAAATTATATGACAACAAGATTAAATTCTCTTGGGGGTACCCCTCCTCAATAATTATTTTTAAAGATGAAAAAAGGCTGGTGGCCCGCAACCCTAAAGAAGCAAGAGATCTCCTCACTCGCCTGGGCATCACCACAGACGACCTGAGAGACCCAAGAGAGGAAGAAGAAGAAGAAACAGTGGAGCTCGATGTGGACCCGGGAGAAGGAAGCTCAAGTAGACAAGAGAAAAGGCCAAGAACGGACTACTAAAGGGAAGTATAAAATATTTTGAGCTAAATTTAGCTATAAGCTTGAAGGGGAGGGCGGGATGCGTGCCCCCAGGAAGGTGGAAGACAGGATGATGGTTTCATCCAAGAAGTTGTCTGTGCCACAGGGGAAGGGAATAGGGGGCGGGGTTTCAGTAAGAAGTATAGAAAAATACCCTCAGCCATTAGGGCCCAAGTCTGTTACATATAAAGAGAATGGATAGATCTTTAAGAGTCCTTTCACTGAATGTGAATGGTCTAACATCAAATCTTAAGAGATTCAGAGTAATTAAAATGGCTAAAGAACAAAGAATAGATTTGTTGTGCCTACAGGAAACTCACAAAAAAATAAATGATAGAAAACCATTGATAAAAGATCTGAGGTGGCAGGTTTTAGCAGAAGCAAGAGGGACTTCCAAAGCTAGAGGTGTGGCTACATTGATTCGTAAGGACATTAAGGTGGAGAACATGGAAAAATTAGTAGATAAGGAAGGTAGATACCTCTTAGTTAAGTTTAAGCTGGAAGCAATAAAATTCACTATAGTAAATGTTTATGCACCAAATAAAAGACAAAAGAAATTCTTAAACTTGGTTTTTAAGAAGATACAACAGTTTTCAGAGGGCGAACTAATTGTAGTGGGCGATCTAAATATGGACATAACCAAGAATAATAGTATTAACCTAAGAGATTGGGGCCTGAAGGACGCTCATGAGTTCATCAATACGAGACCCAGCCCGACACATATTTCTTGTAGACATAAAACAGCATCCCGCTTAGATTATATAATTTTGGAAAAAAATAACAATATGGTGGTTAAAGAGATCAAGACCCATCCAATTTTGATCTCTGATCATGCCCCTCTAAGTATTGAATTAGAATTAAACCTTCCCTCGAAAAATAGACCTTGGAGGTATAACAACTTGGTAATGACAAAAAAAGAGGATAGGGAATACTTAATGACACAGTTAAAATTATATTTTAAGGAAAATAGAGGATCTGTGTCAACTAATATATTGTGGGACGCTGCTAAAGCGGTAATAAGGGGCCATTTGGTTAGGAAGGAAAAAGATATAAAAAGTGAATGGTATAAAAAAAGGCAAACAAAACTTAAGGAATTGGAGGAGTTACAAAAAGAAATAGTGGAAAAGTGTAATCCTAGTTTACAGATTAGAATTAAAGAGATTCAAAAACAGTTGGAGGCCCTAGATATGGCAACAATGTGGAAAAAGGAAATAATGGTTAAGAACGACTTCCAGAGGAATAGCATTAATACAGCAAAAAGATTAGCTAATTATTTGAAAGTTAAAAAGGCAAAACAATCAATTAGAACTATTAAAATTAATAATAGTATAACTCAAAACTCTAAGGAAATCACTAAGGCATTTGAAGACTTCTATAAAAATTTATATATGAAAAAGAATATAACGGAGGTGTGGGACGCACCTAAGCTAATTATAGAGGAGGAAGCAAAAGCCTCACTGGGTGCTGAGATTACACTCCAAGAGATAAAGGAAGTAATAAAAGCGCTCAAAAAGGGTAAATCACCAGGGCTGGATGGCTTTACTTCTGACTTTTATAAAGAAATGGTAGAAATTATAGCACCTGAATTGCAGGTAGTTTTTAACGAAGTCTTGGAAGGAAAGAAAGCCCCGGACTCATGGAAGGAAACAGAAATAATTTTGATATTAAAGCCCCAGAAAGATCCGGAAGAAGTAGGCTCATATAGGCCCATTAGTTTACTAAATCAAGATTATAAGATTTTTGCTAAGGTTTTAGCAAATAGACTTAAGAGAGTTATCCCGTCAATCATAAAAGGGGACCAATACGGTTTTATTGAGGGTAGATCTATTGCCCACCCTATTAGAAATATCTTAAATGTATTGCACCATGGCCAAAAGAAAAAAATAGCCCTGTTAAAGTTGGATGTTTATAAAGCCTTTGATACTCTTTCACATGAATTCTTGTGGCAAATATTAAAGAAGATAGGTTTAGAGGAACGGTTCTTACACGCTATACAGGAAATATACAACGGAGGTAAGGCCAAAGTTAGAGTCAACACTGACCACTCACAAGCGTTCCCAATTCAAGGGGGGGTAAGACAAGGCTGCCCACTATCCCCGCTTATATTTATAATAGCTATAGAGCAACTAGCAGAGCGAATTAGGAATGCCGGGAGAATAGAGGGGTATAAGTCAGGTATTGAAGAAATGAAAATTAATTTATTTGCGGATGATATCATAGTAATTATGTCTAACCCAAAAGACGGAGTTAAAGAGATTAAGATAATTTTAGATGATTTTGAAAAGTGTTCAGGGCTCGGAGTGAATATGGCAAAATCAGAAATTCTATACCTTAATGTTAATAGAGAGGAAAAACAGGAAATAAATAGGATTACGAATATAGGAATGGGAGCCAAGAGATTAAAATATTTAGGGATAGTCCTCCAAAAAAATATGGACAAAATGATAAAGGAGAACTATGGTAAAATATGGAAGAAAATAGAGAGGGATATGAATAATTGGAATCATAAAATACTAGGGATATCATCTAGAATAAGATCTCTTAAAATGTTCATGATACCAAAGTTAATGTATTTATTCCAAACCTTACCCTTAGGTTTGAGGGAAAATCAAATTGAACAATGGAATAAAGCAATCAAAGAGTGGATTTTTAATAATAAAAACAGTAGGTTTCATAAGAGAATTCTATACAACCTTAAATCAGAATTAGGCTGGGGAATCCCAAATTTAAGTAAATATTATGAGGCCTTCCAACCAAGAGCGTTACTAGATTTGAGTGAGGATAAGGTACAGAAGTGGATCAATTTCGAGAATGCGGTCAACAGTGGCATTGGAAGATTTGGATTTTTTTCCACAGTGTCGACAAAAGATCTAAAATTAGCTATAGGGCCCAGAAGAGCAGCATTAGAAACCTGGATGAAATGGTACCCACAGTGGCTAGGGAAGGTTTCAAGGTGGAGCCCCCTAGAAGCTATTGTTAAGGAGGTGCATGCTATAAAATGGTGGGAAAGGCTTAAAAACAAAGGCTATTTTAGAGTGGACGATATGTTTAGGGGTGGTAAACTAAAACCCTTACAGGAAATTATAGAAGATTTAGGTAATCAATACTGGTTAATCATAGCAGGCTTGCACAAGAGTGTTAAGACGATCAGTGAAAAGGGAGAGCTTTGGCTAGACACTCCAATGGAAGAGATATATAAGGTAATGGCCAAACAAAGGAAGGGTCTAGTGGGGTTAATATACAGAAAAATGATTTCAAATAAAGATAAAATAATAGTACATTTACAAAAGATTTGGAGTCATGAAGGTCAGTTAACAGAGGGGTTGGCTGGGAAAATCTTGGATGGTCTAGAAAGGATTAAAGTAACCAAATTTAAAGAACTGGAACATAAATTTTTCACAAAATGGTACAAAACTCCCGCACAAATAGCCAATATATTTCCAGGAGTGAGCTCCAAGTGCTGGCATTGCAAACAATTTAAGGGTTGGTTTGCACATATGTGGTGGGAGTGTGAAGAGGTTTAAACCCTTTTGGAGGGAAATTATTCAATTTATTAAGAAAGTCTGCAATGTACCATTAACCATTGGCTTTAATATGATGTTGTTAAGTACAATAGGAAGTCCAGCACTAAGTAGACCCATGCAAAACCTTGTCAAGGCAATGATATTAGCGGGGAAGGCGGTCATCGCTTTGGGGTGGAAAGATAAAAGTAAATGGTCAATAGAAATCTGGCACAGCTATTTGTTTGATTACATACAGTCTGATATCGTGGCAACAATAAACAAGGATTCCACGTGGGAAGATAAAGCCAAGGAAATCGAGACCAGATGGAACCCTTATTTAGAGTGGATCTCAGGAGAAACAAGGAAGGACATTCAGTGGAAGATCAGGACTCTGTGCCCTTGGCTGAGGGGAAAAGACTAAGAGAAGACGGGGAGGGTTGGGGGGGGGAGGGTTATTTGTAATTTCAACATCCATATGCTGTAATGGCCAATTGTACTAAAGTCAATAAAACATAAAAATATTTATTAAAAAAAAAAAAAACTTTGGAATTTACTCCAGTCTTCTTTAAACTTCTCCAAATTGTTGTCTTTTAAGATTCTAGTAAGTTTGTCCATTTCACTCCAGTTAAGAACCTTTAAGACCCAGTCCCATTTTTCAGGTATTCTGTCTTGCTTCCACATTTGCGCATACAATGTTCTCGCAGCTGAAAGCAAATACCACAACAATGTTCTGTCTTGCTTCAGAAAGCTTTCCATTTGTAATCCCACCAGAAAGACATCTGGTGCTCTCTTAATATTATAACCCAAGATTTTCGAGATCTCCTGTTGAATCATTGACCAAAATTGTTTCGCTTTTTCACAAGTCCACCACATGTGGTAAAAAGAACCTTCATGTTTTTTACATTTCCAACACCTATCTGAGGCTTGATTATTCATTTTTGTTAACTTTTTAGGTGTCATGTACCATCTGTACAGCATTTTGAAACAGTTCTCTTTTATGTTATAACACGTTGATATTTTCATTGAATTCTTCCATAGGTGTTCCCATGTCTCCATTTGTATTTCTTTATTAAAATTAATCGCCCATTTAATCATTTGAGGCTTCACCACCTCTTCTTCTGTAGACCATTTCAATAACAGTTTGCACATCCTTGAAATCAATTTTTCATTCTCGCCCAGCAGCATTTTCTCCATTTCTGTTTTCTCTCGTCTTATACCTGTACTTTTAATGTCTTTCTCTATCAAGCTTTTAATCTGTAACAGCTGAAACCAATCAAATTTGTCCTGCAATTCTTCAACCGATTTCATTTCAACTTTGCCCCCCTTGAACTTTAGCAGTTGTTCGTATGATGCCCATTTCCCTTCCTTTACACTTTGCGGCATACTTATTACTTCAGTTGGCACAATCCAAAGTGGTTTCCTCTCATCTCCATATCTACTATATTTTTTCCAAGTATTCAGCAAACTCCTCCTTATATAGTGATGTGAGAAAAAACCATCCATCTTCTCTTTCCCGTAGTACATATACGCATGCCAACCAAATATATTTCCATGTCCTTCTAGTGCCAATAATTTTTTGTTGATCAAAGTCATCCATTCCTTAATCCATACCAAACAGACTGCATCATGGTATAGCATTAAATCAGGTAGTTGGAAGCCGCCTCTTTCTTTCGCATCTGTTAAGATTTTCATTTTAATTCTTGGTTTCTTGCCCGCCTAAATAAACTCTGAAATTTTTCTTTGCCACAGATTAAATTGTTTCTTATCTTTCACTATTGGGATAGTTTGAAATAAAAACATCATCCTTGGTAGAACATTCATTTTAATTGCAGATATCCTCCCCAGCATGGATATGTTTAGTTTGTTCCATTTTAACATATCACCTTCTATTTTATGCCAGAGCTTTTCATAATTGTTCTTATATAAGTCAATGTTTTTCATCGTCATCTCCACACCTAAATATTTTACCTTGGAGGCAACTTCACATCCAGTGGCATTTTGTAATTCTTTCTGTTTGTTTAGTGTCAGATTCTTAGTAAGGATTTTCGATTTTTCTTTATTGATATAAAAGCCAGCTAGCTCACCATACTCTTTAATTTTCTTTAACAACAAAGGCATCACTTGTACTGGGTTCTCATTGACGAACATCACATCGTCTGCAAAGGCTCTATATTTATAGGAAAAACCTTTCAACTTCAAACCCTCTATTTCACTATCTTCATCGATCTGAGTCAACAAGACCTCTAGGGTCATTATAAACAGCAATGGAGATAGAGGGCAACCTTGTCTAGTGCCTTTGCTAATCTTCAGTTGTTCAGTTAAGTCGGCATTCACACAAAGTTTTGCCTGTTGTTCTGTATATATTGCTTTAATCATCCTTATAAAATCATCTCCTAGATTCATTTTCTCCATAACTGCAAACATAAAGTCCCAATTAAGATTGTCAAAAGCTTTTTCCGCATCCGCAAAGAATAAGGCCACCTCCTTTTCTGGGTGTTTTTCATAATATTCAACAATGTCTATTACATTTCTGATGTTGTCCCTTATTTGCCTCCTGGGGAGAAAACCTGCTTGTTCTTCCTGAATAGAAATGTTTAAATGCTGTTTGAGTCTTTCCGCTAAAATTCTAGCAAATATTTTGTAATCATTATTCAGTAGTGAAATCGGTCTATAATTTTTAACATTTGTGGAGTCTCTTTCTTCTTTTGGTATTAATGAAATAACCGCTTCTTTCCAAGAATCTGGTACCTTCCCATCTTCTCTAATACAATTCATCAACTTTTGCATTTTGGGTACTAGTACATCCGCCAAGACTTTGTAAAATTTTGCTGAGAAGCCGTCTGGACCTGGAGCCTTGCCTAATTTCATTGAACCAATCGCTGCTTCAATTTCAACCTTCTCAATTGGCTTATTCAAGATTTTTTCGATATTATCATTCAAGGGCTTTACTTTTACTCTTTGCAGATAGGCATCATTTTTTCTTTTTTTTATCTGTTGACCTTTATATAATTTGGCATAAAATTTAAAAAACTCCCTTTTAATTCCAGCTTGATCTACAATTTCTTTCCCTTCCACACAAATTTTATTCACAAACTTTTTCTCCCTTTTTTTCTTAAGTTGCCAAGCCAGATATTTCCCTGGTTTATTAGCACCTTCAAATGATTTTTGCTGTGACCTTTTTAACATCCATTCCACCTCCTTGTTCAATAAATGTTTCAGCTGATTCTGCAAAATTGTGATTTCTCGCATTATTTTCTTTTTCCCCGGTCGTTTTTTTAGATCTTTTTCTTTTTTGCTTATTTCTACTTGTAAATCTTTCAGTTGCTTTTCTTTAGCTCTTTTGTCTTTGTTGTTCAATGTGATTAGTAATCCTCTCATCACTGCTTTATACGCATCCCAAACGGTCTGTGTTTTAACCTCTTGGTCTTCATTTGCTTGGAAGAAAGCTTTAGTTTCTTTTTCCAAAGACTCCACTACTTCCACTTTATGCAACAAATCCTCATTTATTCTCCATCTTCTGCTCTTTCTCATAACCTTCGCTAACCACATTAATGGATTGTGGTCTGCACCTATTTTCGGAAGAATTTCCATCTTATTTGTAATAAGTCCCAGGCCCTTCGTGGACCATAACATATCAATTCTTGAGAAGGAGTTATTCCTTGCTGAGAAAAAGGTATAATCACGTACATTAGGATTAAACTTTCTCCAGATGTCTTCCAGACTTTCTTGCTCTATTAAGTCAAAGAAGGAGTTTGGTAGCTTCCCATCTTTCTTCTTTTTGTTTCCAGATCTATCCAGAGAGTTGTTAATGGTTCAATTGAAATCTCCCATTAACATAATTTGTTCATGAGTCACTTGGTTAAGTTGTTGCAAAATGTCTTTAAAAAAAACATCCTTCGCCCTGTTAGGGGCGTATAAACCCAACAACAATGTTTTTTTTCCATTTATCAACACTTCCACTGCAATGTATCTGCCATCATTGTCTTTAAAGACCAGTTTGGGTTCTAGTTCTTTTTTAATATAAAAAACCACTCCCCTTTTTTTTTCTTTAGCTAATGAAACAAATTGTTCTCCCAAAGCCTTATTCCATAAAAATTTGTAATCCAATTGTTTAATATGCACTTCTTGTAGACAAATTATATTACATTAACTTAGTCATTTTGAAGGCTTATGCTGGCTAAGTTCTGCTTTGATGTCAATCGTTTCATACCAAGCAATATGTGGGGATCCGTTATTTACCTACTACAATAACTTTGCTTATAAGAGCCCCAGGGCGCAGAGTGGTAAAGCTGCAGTACTGCAGTCCAAACTCTCTGCTCACGACCTGAGTTTGAACCCGGCAGAAGCTGGTTTCTGGTAGCTGGCTCAGGTTGACTCAGCCTTCCATCCTTCCAAGGTCAGTAAAATAAGTACCCAGCTTGCTGGGGGGAGAAGGGTAGATGACTGGGGAAGGCAATGGCAAACCACCCCATAAAAAGTCTGCCATAAAAACGTTGTGAAAGCAACGTCACCCCAGAGTTGGAAACGACTGGTGCTTGCACAGGGGACTACCTTTACCTTTACCTTTTATAACTTTGTATTGTCTGAATGTTAAACATGATTCTGGGTTTGAGTGTTTCTTAGAGCTGTCCTACTTTGCAGGGGTGGCCTGCAGTGTGTAGTTCCACCAGTTAACACTGCAACCCAAGAGGAACTCTATTATGGTTGGGGGCCAGTCTTCACTTGCAGGAGAAGGCAGGATCGTGTACTACTGGAGAGATTCCCATTCACCCTTTCAGCCCAGTAAACACAAGAGGCAAATCCACAGTTGAAGTACAGTTTATTGAGGAACAACAGAATAGACAAAGCAATGCAGCAAACCTTCCATCACCCCAAGAGACAAGGGACCAGCTCCCTTCCTAAGGGAGCCCCTTCTACCACACTCCCTCCCAGGCAGGGAAAAACACATGAAAAGTAGATATAGGAGCACTCTGTGGTGCCTGGGTTTCTCAGATACCAGCAGTAGCTCTCCCCTCACAGGGAAGAGGGTCAGTGAGATGGTGATGATGACTGCTCTAAGTCTCTGCCTTTTTTGGAGTGTCCAAACCAATCTCCTTGGGCCTACATTACATCACCCTGAACATGCCAAGTACATGCATGTCTGAAAGCTCCCTGCATCCCCACTTTTACATCTGATCTCCAGCTGGCAGAGATCAGCTCCCCTGGAGAAAATGGCTGTTTTGCAGTATTCTAATGGTATTGTACCCTGCTATGGCCCCTCCCCTCCCCAAACCCCACCATCTCCCAGATCCACCCCCAAAGTTAAGAACATAAGAGAAGCCATGTTGGATCAGGCCAATGGCCCATCTAGTCCAACACTCTGTGTCACACAGTGGCCAAAAAAATTATATATTTATATACACACACACACTGTGGCTAATAGCCACTGATGGACTTCTGCTCCATATTTTTATCTAACCCCCTCTTGAAGCTGGCTATGCTTGTAGCCGCCACCACCTCCTGTGGCAGTGAATTCCACATGTTAATCACCCTTTGGGTGAAGAAGTACCTCCTTTTATCCGTTCTAACCCAACTGCTCAGCAATTTCATTGAATGCTCACGAGTTCTTGTATTGTGAGAAGTTTCCAGGAATTTTCCAACACAGACCTGCAACCATATATAAACCAGTCTCCTAGTTATCTCTTGCTCAGCATAAAGTATTTAAGACAAGAAGACACTCTAATTTCCAGAGGGTCAGGTTGACCTTGTACTGATTTTGTACTTTAGGAAACCCAAAAATGCCTGCATGTTTCTTAACATGGTTGTGCTTCAGATAATAGAGGCCCAGCTAAGGCCTAGAGAATGGCTCAGAAATTGCAAGGAAATTGCTCTTAGTAGGGTTGCCAATCCCCAGGTGAACGCAGGGGATCCTCCAGTTTGGAGGCCCTCCCCCCACTTCAGGGTCATCAGAAAGTGGGGGGGGGGGGAGGTGAGGGAAATGTCTGCTGGGCACTCAATTATTCCCATAATGGAGAATTGATCTGTGGGTATCTGGGGCTCTGCGAGGCTGTTTTTTGAGGTAGAGGCATCAAATTTGTAGCATAGCATCCAATGCCTCTCCTCAAAATACCCTCCAAGTTTAAACAAGATTGGACTATGAGCCCTCAAAGAAGGTGCCCCCATCCTTCATTATTTCCAGTGGAGGGAAGGTATTTAAAAGGTCCCTTTAAATGTGATGGCCAAAACTCCCTTTGGAGTTCAATTATGCTTGTCACACTCTTGTTCCTGGCTCAACCCCCAAAGTCTCCTGGCTCCACCCCCAAAGTCCCCAGATATTTCTTGAATTGAACTTGGCAACCATAACTCTTAGCTTAGGAAAGGTAGCCTTCCACTGCAAGGTTGGTTTTCTCATCTGTCATAAAAGGCTATGAATTGTGTAGGTGCACCAAATGAGAAGGGAGCCCTCACTGGAGAAGATCCTGATGCTGGGAAAGACAGAAGACAAAAGAAGAAGGGGACGGCAAAAGATGAGATGGCTGGACAGTGTTATTGATGTAACAAACACAAATTTGAGCAGACTTCAGAGGATGGTGGAAGACAGGAGGGCCTGGCATTACTTTGTCCATGGGGTCGCAAAGAGTCAGACTTGACTGTGCAACTGAACAACAACAAAACCTGTTACTAAGTGAAATAAAAAGGAAGATGGGAGCAAGGAAGTGGTGAGCAGTGATCACCTCCTTATCTCTTAAGGTCCATTTGCCTGAATGGGTTGTATCTCTTGATGATCTTTTTGATTAAGGAGAACAGTTTTTGTTTCCATGAGACTTGAAAGTGAGTGAAGATGGGAGACAGGAGGACAGTCTGGCTGGATCTGGCATTTGTGGTGACCTTGTCACCTGAGTCTTCATCATCTAAAGTGGAGAAGATCTGTGTCAGGCTTAGGTATCACACTCTCACTGTTGCCAGTGTGCTGGCCAACACACTCTCATTGTTAAACCACACCACATCATACTAGTACCACCAACTGATCACTGAAGCATAGTAAGTCTTTATTTTGGAAAAGTATTCCTTACAAACAAAAAGCTGGTCAACCTAGGTGACTATAGGGTTCATTGCACTGTACCTCCTCTCCTCTCCATTCATTTAAACAAGCTGTCATGTTCTTAGCCTACTTTTGCAAGATGATGTTAAGTCATCAGTTCATTTAAAATAAAACAAAATACATAACGGGAACCTACTTTTGCTGCGTCTTGCCTCCTGTTAGTTTCATACAGCCAGGGTTTTTTTGGCAGAAAAAGCCCAGCATGAACTCATTTGCATATTAGGCCACACACCCTGATGTCACCATAGTTTCACATAGGGCTTTTCTGTAGAAAAAGCCCAGCAAAAATTCATATGCAAATTAAGCCACACCCCCTGAGACTGAGCCAGCTGGAACTGCGTTCCTGTGTGTTCCTGCTCAAAAAAAGCCCTGTATACAGCACATTTTACTCTTAGCGCATTTTGACCTGGACAATGACAGGTTAGAAAACATTGCATACCAGTATGAGTACAAGGGGGTGAGTGCTGAGGGCCAAGTAACAATACAGGCGTATGAGGAAGATTAGCTGCATAAATGCCCAGCACTGCACGATTAATGTGACTTTCTGCTATGTTCAAGGGAAATAGATAAAGGAACAAGGTCGACTATCAACACTCCCCTTGCTGAATTATAACAACTTAGTGTCAGCTAGCACAAGCTGTAAAATGAGGAAAAAATAAAATAAAATGCTTGACCCAGAGTTGGATTTTGACCAGAATGTAAAAACGCCACTTATACAAGCTGCAATTAGGGCTAGGCTGCCATAGAAATATTGTAGGGCTCTGCTATTACTTCCTGCTCATTGAAGAAAGCCAGAAAATGTAATCATTCCCTGAAAGAACAAAAGAGCCATTATATTTTGGGCAGATCTTCCATCTTTTAATGCTCTCTGAAAAATGAAGACAAAGTGAAAAGCCTTTTTCAGTCATGAGCTGAGCTATGCAGTCATGGTTTTTGAGTAAGAACACTAAAAGAGCCCTGCTGAATTAGACCAATAGCCCATCCAGTCCAGAATCCTATCTCACACAGAGGCCAACCAGTTCCTTTGAAGGCTCAACAACATGGTGGAGAAGCCTTACCCTGATGTTGCCTGCTTGTTTTGGATTCAGAGGCTTGGTGCCTCTGAATGTGGAGGTTCCCCTCAATCACCATGGCTAGTAGCCATTGATAGTCTTTTAAAACTGTTTATTCCTATGGCCATCACTACATTCTCTGGCAGTGAATTCCACATTTTAATCACTCTCTGTTTAAAGTAGTATTTCCTTTTGTTCATTCTAAATATACCATGCATCAGCTTCATTGGATGCCCTCAAGTTCTAGTATTTTGGGAGAGTGATAAAAATTTATTTGTCAACTCTCTCCACTCTATGCATAATTTTATCAACCTCTATCATGTCCCCCCTTAGTCCCCCCCCCTTAGTCGTATATTCTCCAAATTGAAAAGTCCCAGACTCTTCAAACTTTCCTCATAGGGAATATGCACCAACCCGCTAATCCTCATGATTGCCTTTCTCTGTACTTTTCCCAGATCTGCAATACCCTTTCTGAGATACAGTGAACAGAACTGTACACAGTATTCAAAATGAGGCTACATCACAACAGAGCATTGCAATATTGGCTGTTTTATTCTCAATTCCTTTCCTAATAATCCCTAACAGAGTTTTTCACAGCTGCAGCACACTGGGTTGACACTTTCATTGAGCCATCCATAACGACCTCAAGATCTTTCCCCATTCAGTCTCAGTAAGTTCAGACCCCATTAGCCTTTACTTGAAGTTGGGATTTTTTTGTCACAATGTGCATCAATTTACACTTAGCAGCATTGAATTTCATGTGTCACATTGTCACCTACTCACCCAGTTTGTGGAGATCCTCCTGGAGTTCTTCACAGTCATCCTTGGTTTTCACCATCCTGAATAATTTGGTATCATTTGTAAACTTGGTCACTATACTATTCACGCCTAGTTCGAAATCACTAATGAATAAATTAAATAATACCAGCTCCCATACTGATCCTTGTGGGACCTCACTCCTTGCTTCCCTCCATCATGAGAACTGTCAGTTGATTCTCTTTGTGGGGTCAGGCCATGCATATTATAAAATATAATGCCAGGTAGCAGAGATATAAACTTTATAAAGGATACAGAGAAACACAATTAAATATATTATTTCTTACTTAAAATGCAGACATGCTTAAAACTCTTGCAATGTTTTGTTTAAAATGGAAACGTGGGGAAATAATGGGATTTGGCAATGCAATTTTAAAAATAAAGCATCAAGAAAAAGCACAAGAATCACAGCAGAAACTAAAAATATAAACCAAAGATATAAAATGCTCTGGGTTTAGGAAACATGGAATGACTGGGCATTGCAAGATTCTCCCTCTGCCCCTAGGTCTACTCAGATTGGCAATGGCTCTTCAGTGTAATATCCCTCTTTGGCTGTGGGTTCCCAGGTTAGAGTACTTACTAGGCACCAGTTCTAAGGTCCATTCAGCAGAGTCATGCTGGCTCAAAGAATCAATTCTTTATTTACAAGGTCACTCAACTCCAAAAGGAACAGCTTCTAACTGGCCATATAAAAACTGAAAAGTGAAACTGAGCTGCACTCCATTAAAATACATTGCAGCACAGACAAAGCCGTAAGGAAAACACAGATATGTTAATGGAAAGTCCATTCTACATTTCCTATGCAGCTTTGCAAGCCCATAATTGCTTCGTGCTTCAGCCTACAAAGACGAAGGAGCTGGGAACTTCAGCAGCCTCAGAGCTTCAAAGGGGTGATGATGACGGGGAGGAGGCAGAAAAGAGCCCCACATGCCTGATTAAAGTTCTGGGCGGGCCAGTTCTGTTCCATGGGCTGGACATTTGACACCCCTGCCCTAGATTTTCCACATTCCACCGTGTTTCTGAAATACTGACTGTATCTAAATTATCATTGAACACCAAGCACTCTCGCTCCTCAATCTTGGCTCAGAGACTTCTAGCACCGGCATATAGACATATATAATGTGTTTCCCTTTCCAGTAACCCTCACCTCCCTTAGCCCTTCAGTTGCCATCATGTCCTCACTCCCAAGTTCTATTACACTTATCAATATTACCCTGAGAGTTTATGCAATCACTTCTTTGGACTGACTTGTTCCAAATCAGCTGCCCCCTCCCTAGGATTAGTTTAAAAGCTGCTCTGACACCTTTTTGATATTAATAGCCAGCAGCCTGGTTCCCTTTTGGTTTCAAGTGAAGACCATCACTTTAGTAAAAGTTTGGCTTGTCCCAGAAAGTTCTCCAGTGCCTAACAAATCTAAATCATTCCTCCCTGCATCACTCTCTCACTCACACACTGGGACCCCTAATCTGTGTCTGGCTAGATGGCCCTACATGTAGAATCAGCAGCATTTCTGAGAATGCTGTCTTGGAGGTCCTGGCCTTTAACTTTCTGCCTATTTATTTATTTTTTCCTCCAGGACTCCACAACTGCATTTCCCAGTGTCAACATGTGGCATGACTGCTGACTCCTCCCCAGCACTATCTATCAAATTATCTTCAGCATGTGATGTCTGCAGACTTTGCACCAGGCAGGCAAATCACTATATGGTCAAAATGTTAATCACAGACCCCACTTTCTATATTCCTAATGATTGAATCACCTACTACCAGAATCCCACCTCTCCTCAGTCTCCAGTGGTATTCTTAGTATGAGATGATATTGATTTGTTGGCCAAGTAAGGGTCTCTTTTAAGGAATCACATCTCTATTCCTCCAACCTGAAGACCCTCACCCTCCATGATAGCAGAAGAGCTGTCAACACAGGAGTGGGACTGTTCTGATAAGTCTCTAAGGGTCTCTTCCCCAAACCTCTTTCTCTCCCTCAGCTTCTCCAGGTCAGGTCAGCAACCCTAGCCTCAAGGGAATTAACCTGCTCCATGAGAGCCATGAGCTCCATGCACCGAGCACACACCCATTATATCCACCCAGTGGGTAAATAATCATACATGTGGCACTCTCTGCAAAACACAGGTAGCCCCCACTCTCCTGTTGGTTAATGGTTTAATAGTATCTAGAGTGATGGAAGGTCCCCAGACCCAATCCCAGCTTGTCCTTTGGCTTGTGCCTCTGCCTAGGAGGAGCCTTACAGTTCAGGGGCTCACAGCCCCCACCTCCTAGCAGCAACTGCAGAGATGGGACCTGCAATCAGCCCCAGGCAAACAGACCTTGCTCAATGAGTAACAGACCAGACAAAAAACCCAAACAGACCCAGACAAAACCACCACTCTTCCGCAGGCTACAAGCATCGTCACCCTTATAATCTGTCTTCTCTCAAGGCAACGTAATTTAAGGAAAGGAAAGGCAAAAAACCAAAAACATACTCATTATCTCTGTTCTGTCTTCAGTATCTCTGTTCTGTCTTCCAGTCCAGCTGACTCAGCTTCCTTTGAATCCAAATTCCTGTCCCACCTGTTCTGTCTTCCAGTCCAGCTGACTCAGCTTCCTTTGAATCCAAATTCCTGTCCCACCTTATGTTATCTCAATGCACATTTGATGTCTTGTTTCTGTTATCAATCCATTTTTTTCACCATTTATTCATTAGAAATAGTCTGTTGAGTATTTACTAATCCAGATCCAATGCAAACAATGAACTTTTGTTAACATTGTGTATGTTCAATCTGACCCCCAGTTTTGATATTCAAGAGTGGCCCAGACATTGCAATCAGGTACAATTATTCCGGTGGCTCCCTGCTTTCACATCCTTGGGCAGCAGGAGGCGCAGCAGAAATTTGCCTACACAGGCATGTCAACCAATCAGAAGAGTTAGCACATCTTCCCACCAAGTAGGATCATCCATACTGGCATTTCCCTGCACTGCACTGCTTTGCCACAATCTGCTAATCATTATACTTTAGCAGGTTTGGGGAGGGCTTTCTGGTTTTGTATGAGGATAATTTCATTCTTTGCAGCTGTGCCTGCTGCTTCACAGGCTGTGTCAAAGGTTTTACTTCAACAAAGGAAGAAGCTGGGCAGGAAAGAAGCAGAGGGTTGGCCTCTGGCTGCATCCCTCTCTGATGCCAGGAAGCCCACCTGAAACAGGGTCTAGATGCAAAGACTTTGCTTTCTTTGGCTGTTTTAAGCCTGCTGGGATGACACTGAAGGAAGAAACATGTCTTGGTTTTGTATGGTATATTTTATCTCCCTCTCTGTCTCCCAGAGCCCAACCAGCTTACTTGTGTTGACTGGATTGTTTGTGCGTTCTTGCCCTGCTTCGTGGCAGCTGTGCTTTTAATCCAGTAAATTCTCAGCATTTGCCAGCACGATGAATACTGCTGACTGATGAATATCACCAAATGTGCTGGTGCAAGTGTAGCATTTATTGTCAAGCAAGTTATTGAACTGTGAACATCAACAGTGGCTACTCAGCCAGCCACTATACAAACGCTGTTCATTTTGAATCGCAAACAAATCTTTAAGGTGATCATATGAGGTGATCAGTCGATAGCAAACTGACATTGCAAACAAGGAAAATCTGGTTTTTGGACACCTCTTGTGGGAACACCAGATCATTCTTGGTTTCCCACTAAAACTAATAATATCGATTAGCAGACTGATTTTGTAAGATTATTAGCTTCCAAGGAATCCATCCCAAGTAATCCCATTGAAGTGATCCATGTGCCCTGAAAGTTTGTGTACATAGGTTTGAGCATTCTTTTGCTTATTCCCAGCCAGATCCCACTAATCCAGAAAACATATGAAGCAGCTGTATGCTTTAACTAGTGCAGAAACTTTTCCTCCATATTAATCCATTCCTTATAAAAGACATGGGTGAATTCTAAGATGAGAGGATATAAAGTCATGTATTGATTGTCATTGTTATTTGCACATTGACTGCATCCTCACCTTGACACGAACCATTTAGGAATGATCCACATTACCTTTGTAACCTAGGGGCCTTGAAAAGATGGAATTATGTGAGAATCTGCTTGAGTGAAGCAGTTTCTGATACAATTACCGTTATTTCAGCTATCCCATTGTAGCCCTTTCCTTGTCAGTGGCTTGATAACATAGCATTTGCCACTCACCATGTAAAGTCAGATCAGCTGAGCTTATTAATGAAAACAGTGCACTTGGCATGATGTGAGATGATGAAGCTGTCGGTGGTGTTTGATCAATGCTAGCTTTTCACTCATGCAAATCATCACTTGAGCAATCAGTGTACATCAAATAATCATGGCACATGAGAATACCTTCTCAGCCAATATTATTTTAAAACAATGCAAAAGATTGCATGGTGCAATACAGGTCTAAACTGGAAAAAAAAATGCCAACCTCTAGAATTGGAAAAGCAAAATGCAAATAGCCTGGGATCTCAGGAAGCAAAAGGGGAAAAGAAAAGGAGGGCAAGGAAGATAAGGAGTTTCTGCCCTATAAAAAGGAAGAATAAAAAAGGATGATTAGGATATCATATGAGGTTGAAGGAAATGAGCAATAGAAATTACAAAATAAATGATGGGGCCATATCCAGGTTATGTGTCATTACAAAAACGCTAGCTGGATTCGTTTGGTTTTTTTTCTGGATTCACCTGTTTTTGGGGGCCATTGGTTTGATCCAATATGGCTTCTCTTAAGTTCTTATGTTCTGTATCAGGATTAAAACAGGTATATTTGAAGTCCTTGGCATGAGTGTGTAAAGGCTGTCAGTCACAGTAGACAGTATTGAGCCAGGAGGACCAATGATCAGTATAGTTTCATATGTCCCAGAACTAAATCAGGGTCTCTTTAGCCCTAGTTATTTTCAGTTACACAGAACAGGATAAATTGTTATAATTTCAGTGGCTTCTGGCTGAAGAGATGTCCTTGTCATTCATTCATTCACTCTATTATCCCATTAGACATTCAGTTTTTCAGTGATAGTGGCAGTGCCTGTAGATTTAAGGGGGGGAGTGCCCTGATTGACTGTTGCTAGGCAAGCACACAGTGTTGCCAGGCTTCAAGTGTTGGTTTCTGTCAATAAAAGGCGGAGGGAGGGGGTCTCTTCCCAGGGCTGTTTTGGCCTTTGAGGACAGATAAATCAGGGGCATTCTAGCAGCAACCACCAGGTCACTTGGTACCACAGAACTTACATGTATGGCTGCCAAGTCCAATTCCAGAAATATCTGGGAACTTTGGGGGTGGAGCTAGGAGACTTTTGGGGCAGAGCCAGGAGACTTTGGGGGTGGAGCCAGGTGAAAGCATAACTGAACTCCAAAGGGAGTTCTGGCCATCACATTTAAAGGGACTGCACATCTTTTCAATGTCTTCCCTCCATTGGAAATAATGAAGGATAGGGGCACCTTCTTTGGGGGCTCATAGAATTGGACCCCTCAGTCCAATCTTTTTGAAACTTGGAGAGTCTTTTGAGGAGAGATGTTGGATGCTATGCTGCAAATTTGATGCTTCTACCTCAAAAAACAGCCCCCCCAGAGCCCCAGATACCCACAGATCAATTCCCCATTATTCCTATGGGAATTTGTCTCCATAGGGAATAATGAGTGCCCAATAGACATTTCCCTCCCCCATCCCCTACTTTCTAATGACCCTGAAGTGGCAGGAGGGCCTCCAAACTGGGGGATCCCTTGCCCCCACCTGGAGATTGGCAACCCTACTACTCAGGCTCTGCTGCTTGCTACTATTCAAAAGCAGCCACCCCAGGAAAACCACTCTAGTGTAGTGGTTGGAGTTTCAGATTAGGACCTGGGAAATGCACTTCAAATCCCCACTCTGCAGTGCATATCATCTAATGATGTATTACATGCTACCTGATTTTACTAGTCACGAAGGATCATATGAATTATACATATACGTAAGGCCCATTGTGAAGAAAAATACAATGGGCTCTAGAAAGAGGTCCCCACCCTTGCTGTCTTCCCACCCACTCAACTGAAGGCATTCACTCCCCCCCCCCCGCCCCTCCAAATTCAAGGGGAGCTGATCTCTGCCATCTGGAGACCAGTTGTAATTCTGAGTGATCTCCAGTGATCTGAGTGATCTCCAGTGATCTGGAGATTGTGCAGGCAACAAAGTCACACAGAAATAGGAGCAGGAGAAAAAAAGCACAAGCATCTGTGTATATATGCTTTTTATAAATTAATACACTTCTAGTTTTCAATAAAACGATGAATCCCACTTTGCAGTTACTCATCCTTTTTACTGTCAGCACAAAACTTCAAGTCTGTGTAGACACTGAGATCTTCCTGATCTTGAAGTACAAATCTCCAATCAGATTCACACAAGAACAGTCCATTACTTTATCCTTGGTAATTAATAATCCTTTCTAGACTGTGTGCAAATATATTGCTACATACAGCTATAATAATAGCAATCCAGCAACAACAGGCAAAACCAGTCTAGTCTTCCTGTTTCGCTAAGGAGCTTTTTCCAAGGTTAATATTTTTACCATTCACACCTTATATACCTTTACTCTCAAATAGTGTACTTCCTCTCTCTCTCAATACCGACAAATAGCACTACAGTGGGATTCACCATTTTATTGAAAGCTAGAAGTGCTTTAATTTGTAAACATAAAGAAGTGTGCTTTTTTCTCCACTCACCTGGAGATTGGCAACAGTGGTTCTCCAGGGGGAAATGGCCAATTTAGAGGGTGTATGGCATTGTACCTGTCTGAGGTCCCACCCCTCCTCAAACCCTACCCTCTCCAGGCTCCACCCCTCAGATATCCAGAAATTTGCCAACCTGGAGTTGGCAACTGCTAAGTTACAGTGGCTGTCATAGTGGGCTGTTGCTGAACAGGAGAAAGCAGGCAGGCCTAGTTAAGTCATGCCAGTCAGGTGGCATCAACTCACCCAGAGCTCTGCTCACGACCTGAGTTCGATCCCAGCAGGTAGCCAGCTCAAGGTTGACTCAGCCTTCCATCCTTCCGAGGTCGGTAAAATGAATACCCAGCTTGCTGTGGGGGGGGGGAGTGTAGATGACTGGGGAAGGCAATGGCAAACCACCCCCGTAAAAAGTCTGCTGTGAAAATGACTGGTGCTTGCACAGGGGACTACCTTTACCTTTAGTAGAGTGGCAGCCCTTTCTGAGGCCAGTTGATGGAGAGGACAGTGTCAGAGATGTGTCTCTGAGGTAAGGCTGTTTTGGTGGTTTGTTCAGTGTTCTCAGGCCTGTAGAAGGCAGCGGACAGGGGAGTGAGTTGATAGGAGTGCAGAGCTGCAGAGTGGCAGGTGATGGGCCAATGGTTTATGGAGTGCAGGCATCAACCAATCTGAGAGCTCCATTTGGTCAATACCACTAAGGTTTTATTATTATAAAATATTTATAGACTGTTAACAGGTACTGCAGATGACATGGGCAGGACAGCTAACAGCTAACATTTCAAAGGTCAGAAATGCAAAAGCTAAAAGTGGGCTAAAAGTGGGCAGGACAGCTAACATTTCAAAGGTCAGAAATGCAATTTAAAATGACTGTGATATCCATTTGTACAACCTCTCATGGAATACATAATGGCTGACCACATAAACTGGCCATAACATGGACTTATAGGTTATATATGGACTTGTAAATTCACATGACACCACACATGTGCTGTTTCCAGATATGTGACTGTTTGAATTTTCATACAGGAATAACATTTTGCAAGTACACCTTCTTAAATTAAACAATCTCTCCTTTCTTCCTAAACAACAAGGACTGTGATTCACAGACCAGGGCACATGGTTCCCTTTATGGACTACATAAAGCAACAACAGGCAAAACTATGGACACAAACTATTTCATAGCCACATGGATCCAGTGCTATGGGCAAGGCAATAGATTTTAATGAACTGGTTCATATTTATACCAATCTCCATGCAAACACTGGAAAAATATGGGGCTGCTCATAGGTAACAGCCAGAATTCAGTCATGTAGATTAAATGAACCATGGTGCATGTGACCAGAGAGAGATCCCTCTAAGACAGGCAAGCTAAGTAAGGTGTTCTGAGTTCCCTGACGGAGCAGCTAGGGAAAGAAAGGCTGGCAACAGATGGAAGGGAAGTTTTGGCATGGGAACAGGTGTTGGGGATGAGGTTGCAGGATGCTATGGATCAAGGGAGTCTGTTACCAGGAAATTCTATTAACTCAGGCTGGGGTATCCAGCACTGGACTGAGCATGAAGGAAGAGGAAGTTGAACAGTGAGTGAGGGCACCAGTGGTTGGCTCAGGAAAGCTGTAGGAAGAGTAAAAAACTGGGCTGTAACTGGGGTTTGTCAATGTTTACTTGCCTGTAAACTACACTCCAACTGATGAGAAAATAAAAAGATGCAAGCATACTAACTGGAGTTGGTCATGGTTGTTACAATGCATATTACAGCAGGCATGTGCAGTGTTGGTACTTGCTGCATATTCCAGATGTGCATCTATAGGGAAATATGAATGTTAATAGGGCTATATCTCTGGTAACAAAATGAGAATGGTAGTCTTTACTAAATCCTCTTCAGTTAACATTGCTTTGGCCATTCATTCTTTTTAATTGTTTTCTTTCATTTATTTAGCAAGTTTTTCAATGACATTAATACAGTTGTGGCAAATAAAAGCAACATTTCCTGAGAGGACTTTTTCTGCAGACTGGTTTATTCATTTGTGTGGTTCTGTTGCTTCAGGATTTTTTCTGTTCTGCATGAGTTTGGCTCCCCCTAGTGGTTGATTTGATATTATATCACTTTATATCCAGCATAAAAACCTGCACTTTAAATCTGCAGGAAGATATGATGGACATTAACTGATTTAATATCCAATTGACCACTGGAGGGAGCAAAATGTGCAGAGCAGTTAAAAAACAACAACAACCCAAAGCAACAGGAATGCACAATTGAGGAAAATTAGAATGTGGAAAAGCTTTTATTCAACATTGTTTACTGACACCATTCCAAGAATAGAACATCCAAGTAAAAGATGGTAGCAGTGAAGAATGTTGTAGGCCAGTTAACCCTGAAGAGGCAGAGGACTCTTCAGAAGAGGAATGGGCATGTGAAGAAGATCCCAGCCTGCAGTCAGTGAGAGCCAGTTTGGTGAAGTGGTTACGTGTGTGGACTCTTATCTGGGAGAACCAGGTTTGATTTCCCACTCCTTCACATGCACCTCCTGATGTGACCTTGGGTCAAGCACAAGTTCTTTCAAAGCTGTTCTTCTCAAGTGCAGTTCTGAGAGAACTCTATCAGCCCCACTTATCTCACAAGGTGTCTGTTGTGGGGAGGAGGAGGGGAAGGTGATTGGGTAGTGAAGAGTGGGGTATAAATCCAATCTCCTCTTCTTCTAGAGGAAGCTACTTCTACACACCAACCAACCATTTGCAGCCTGATAGCAGTACCCAGCTCTACATGATTCAGTATCAGGAAGCATCCTCCCCACCTCACACATATATTTATATGTGTGAGTATATTTATTTATTTATTCACATTAGATTTTTATCCTGCCTGTTCTATCCAGACTCAAGGCAGCTAACAACATAAAATACACAATAAACAATAAAACAATCAGATAAATTGCAATGGTGTTACTTCAAGCATACTTCAGGCATAGATGAAGGAGGTTCCAACATGAAATGTAGGAAAGATGGTGGAGCATGAGATTAGCAGCCCAGCCACACCTGGATCCAGACAGTGAGGATGGGTGTGTGTACACCTGCATGATACAATCCAGCTGCAAGATGAATGTCTCGGTTATAAAGGGTGGAGAAAGGACAAGACTGGAGGTGGAAGCAATGCATCACTGACCTTGCTGCCACTTACCCTGACTTGTGAATCTGAAACTTTGGACTGTGCTTTGACTGTGTTTTTTGAATTTGTGTATGAAGCTGTTGCTGCTGCCCAATTACTTACATCATGTTTGACCTGGAAGCTAGACTCTGACCATGCTGTGCCAGCTGTACCCATGCCTCATCTCACTTGCACTCCAGCCTGGTTGACTTGCCCTGCACCTCGTGCATTCTAGGACAAAGAAACAGACTATGCTTACATGTTGGTATGGCAGTGCAATTTTTGGCAATTATGATATTATGGGTGGGGGAAAAACAAAAGTGTTGAGGTTTTGTTTTATTCAATGGCAAATATAATTTGCTTGCAATTCTTCATTAGATAATTTGATGTACACAGATCAAAACTACAGTTTTACAGTTAGATACTGGTTTCATTCTGAGCAAGAAAATAAGTGGGTCCTTTTGACTGTACTGTCAGTTCAACTGTACTGAGTGTGCTATTTGCATTACAACAGTAATGGACAAATTGATTTGGTGTTGGCAGTAATCAGACTGAGCTGCTCTTCAGTCACACAGAAGTGGAATAAGTCACACATCTACCCTATGACCTGATCTTCTGGTGTTTGGTTCTTTGCAACTGTGAGCTGTCAAAGAACAGCTAACGGCTGAAGGACAAATGGCAATACTTAAGCAACTGACATTGTCAGTTATATAGAGCAGGGGTTGCCAACGGTAACTCTCCAGATGTTTTTTGCCTACAACTCTCATCAGCCCCAGCCAGCATGGCCAATGGCTGGGGCTGATGGGAGTTGTAGGCAAAAAACATCTGAAGAGCTACCATTGGCCACCCCAATACAGAGTCTTTTGAAACTGGCACAGTAGAATCTCCGAACTTTATAAGGTATTTTAAATGGCTTCATTTTGATTGCTCTCATTTCTCACTTTTCTAAAATCTATTTGCAGGAACAGGCATCAAAAACTACTTGATAACTCAATCATCAATTTGCAATGGCAGTCTGAATATGCAGTACTGCTACAAATTCAGGTGTATCACTGTTATTCTTCAAGTAAATTAGTTTATCAGTTGATGAAATCTTCAGGTGTGCAAACAGCTATACAGCCTCTTTCTAAAAACAATATATTATAAGGAATTAGAGTTAAATAAAGATAACTGTCTGCGCTATGTCATACTGCTTTCCCATATTGTAGATGGAAGAGACTGAAAAACTAGTTTGACAAATGTCAGCTAACATTGCCAGCATGAGGCTGGCAACCAGAAGGACTCACCCAGTCAGGGGGTGGCCTTGTGGGAAATGTGAAGATGTCACTTCTGGAGCAGTAGGACATAACATCAGTGCATCACTGGGGATGCTCTAGCATTTGGCTATTGTTTGAGCCTGGGCTGAATGATAAAGCATCCCTGGCAATGCAATGATATCACCAGGGGTGGAATTCTAGCAGGAGCTCCTTTGCATATTAGGCCACATCCCCCTGATGTAGCCAATCCTCCGAGAGCTTACAAAAAAGAGCCTTGTAAGCGCTTGGAGGATTGGCTACATCAGGGTGTATATAGCCTAATATTCAAAGGAGCTCCTGCTAGAATTCCACCTCTGGATAGTACTTCCATTCACTTCAGAAATGGCATCACTGCACCTCCCCCCCCCCCATTTTTCTTCTGCCATCTACCTGAATGGTGGTGAGAATGGGGGGGGGGAGAGAAATAACTTTCCTACTGAAGCAGGAGACCTGGTGACTCTTACCGCCAGCCTGGTTCTTAATGAGGAAGGTGAGATTCAGACTGAGAGCTCGTTAACTCACCTTCTTAGTCACTGTGTTAAACATCCAGCTTTTATAACATAGAATATCTCCTTCCTTCTTCTGGACCAAGAGTCTTGGCAAAGAAAAAGTTCAAAACAAAGAAAGCAGTCAAGATTCCCATGGAAGGATGTTCCCAAAGCAGGGTACCACAGCTGAGGAGGTCTTCTCTCTTATCAACATTGTCCAAATAGCATATTTGTTTTTAATACATAATCAAATTTAATCAGATTTAACATGCACATGAGACAAAGACAAAAAAAAATGAAGAGCAAATTTACTTTTTAGTTCTTCCCTTCAGATTTGTGTATATGACAGATTAGCAGCTCAGAGACACTAAGACGCTTCAAGTGTATTACAGTTAAAGAAAGTAATTCATTAGTCCAACTTGCCATATTTTGGATCTGAAAGTGTCAGTTCCACTCCAGTTCACCTCTTTGTCAGTTCTGTATGACTCAGAAATGCGACTTCGTTCATGGGAATGATTCAATGCTTTGCCAGGGGAAAAAATGCAGTTGGAGCAGCATGCCTGACAGGTTGCAAAGTATCCTTAGTGCCTTTAGTGGAATGTTTTAATCTTTGAATTTCCTTTCCATTACACTCACTTTATGGGAAAAATGTCTTTCCATAGGGGTCCCACTTTCTTAATATATGCAAACAGGTGAGATATTTTGACTTGCAAGTAATTATAACAAAATTCATTTGGGATATTATTGAGAGCTTATTTCTGGAAAATTTGTAGGAAGTCATTCATAAACCACCTCAAGAGATACAGCCTTCTTTGGCAATAGAGGAGGATGGACCACATCAAGTTACTAGTGATCTTGGTATTGGACCAACAAAATGATCAGGTTGAAGGGCAGAGCTTAGCAAGCCAAATGAAACAGAACTATGTTGACTGTGCCTGATCCAGACCACACCTTTTGTCTTCTTGTTCCCTGGTGCTTTCAAAAGTTTTTCTTGCTTCCCAATTTCCCCATTAGATTGGCTGTTGTTGGCTGTCTTTAAATACCCAGGTGGTCTAAATTTTTACCAAGTAAAATGTTTGTCAGGGTAGCCTGGGTATGTGGGCACATACCATGGCTAGCCTCCCAAAAGTTAGTACAAGAAGTATTTTTCCCCCTGCTTGCTTCACAAGCACAGAAACTGTAATGCATGACAGCGTTTAGGATCTAAGCACCATTTTTTCGGTCCCAGTACAGGTGCGTATGATAGATGCCACTTGCTCATATACACAATCCATCTACACACACACAGTCTCATTAGTTATGAAACAAAAATCTATATATTCAGTTGCCACGTGTGAGCTCATCTGCAGGTACCTAAATCTGCAGATCAGGCCCACAGTGGCAAAAAGGAAATTGTCCTCCAAACTTGGGGAATCCCTCGCATTCACAAAAAAATCTAAAAACAATTAAAAATACATTGGGGTTGTAATGTACTGAGTGATGAGACGTGTTGAAGGCAACATGCTTTATTAGCGAGTACATCCCAAGGCAACGCGGGCCGGGTCCCAATTATATACATACCCCGGAACAACCCTCAGTCTGGCCAGGTCCAATCCTGGCCAGTTAAACTTCCCACCACAGATCTTGATTGGCGGAGCATATTTGCGGAGCTACATCCGGGGACCAGTGGACTTCTACTGGTCACCTCCATAGCATCCTGCTGCGTTGTAATTTCGGGACTGAAATGCAAGACACAATAGGGGTGGTGATTTAAATCTCACAAAACCCCAAAGTGTTGTCTGAGCATGTGCGGACAATGCACCTACCTGTTTCAGGCAGAGAGGATGCTGGGGGTAACTGCAAACAGCAGTGATCAGAGGAAGAAGCTGCAGCAGTAATGGAGGCTGAGAGCTGAGCCATATCTGATGCCAATTAGGAGGTGCCTGGGAGCTGTGGAAGCCCAAGTGATGTCAGCAGCAATTAGTGAGGGTGAATCACAGCAGGCTGGGTGCTGGGAGCTGCTCCAGGCCTGATGCCAACGATGGGGAGGAGAAACCACAGTGTAATTGTCAGTGGCAAGAGTTGGGGAGGGAGAAGGAAGCTATTGAAGGGGACCCCAGGATGTCTTTTTAATGCATCAGACAAACAAACAAACAAACGTTGTCTGCCTGGTTTTTCCTCCCTTTGATCTGCTCCCTCCCTGGAGCCATAGGATGAAATCTGATGTCTAGGCCCTGATATGTGGAACTGCATTTACAAGAGTAGATCATGCGTTGCAGACAAATGTTTCATTAAAAATCTACAAATATCCTCTTTGTAATTGTTATAATTGGTATTTATAGAGTGTATTTCAGTTGTTAAAGTCAGCACACGAGCAGTCATTCTTACAGGAGTCATGTAAGGTGTTATCAGTGGTCTGTCAGCATGACTGAGGGGAACCTCTACATTCAGAGGCACTGAACTTCTGCAGCATCAGGAGAAGGTCTCAGCCTCTATGTCCTGTTGCTGACCCTCCAGAGGAACTGGTTGAGAGAGTATCCTGGATAAGATGGACAATTGGTCTGATCCAGCAGGGCTTCTCATCTAGGTTGTTATGTGTGACTTGTGAGTGCTGCCATCTCCTCCTCTGATGGCCCTGCTACCTGGGGATCAAGCTGTGCTACAGAGCTGTTTCCACTGCATCCTACTTTGGAACCTATTGGGGTGGCAGCAACAACAGAGGAAGCATGTAACTCCTCTGATATACTTTTATTTGGGAATCGATGCCGCCTTGAAAATTAGCATCTAGGTAGAGAATTTGTGAAGTGCTGTTGTAATGTTTAATTTAATGCAGATTGTTAATAGAGATTATTACTAAGTAAAATTAATTTTAATAAAACAACAGGATGAAGCAGGATGAAGAAAGACAAAAATTATTGCTTACTGAACCATTCATATTTGACCTTTAATTGTCAGTTTAGGAGTGGGAAACCAGGGAGATAATCTAGTAAATTAGTTACAAGTGAAAACATTTGGTAATATTTCTTGTGAATACTTTCTTGTGTTAGACTATAGCTTTAAGAAATCAGCAGAGTCAAGTAGCACCTTAAGACCAACAAAGTTTTATTCGGAATGTAAGCTTTTGTGTGCTCTAAGCACACTTCATCAGACAGTAGGATGGAATGGCAAGCAGTCCTAACTGTCTGATGAAGTGTGCTTAGAGCACATGAAAGCTTACATTCTGAATAAAACTTTGTTGGTCATAAAGGTGCTACTTGACTCTGCTTTGCTCTACTGCTTCAGACCAACACAGCTGCCCACCTGGATCTGTCTTTAAGAAATCAGTCACTGCAAGAAATGTTGGAGAAATCCCATCCTGACTTTGCCAGAAGCCCAAAGATTTCTTGAGCATTCTACTAAGCAGTCCTCCTAGGCTTGGACTCTCACACCCAGGAAAGGCACCCCTTTTCTGATATGCCCAAAATCAGAACTCAAAAAGCAAGGCACAGAGCCCAGAAGGATGCAAAAGATAGGTGTATAAGTCACACAAGTCAGGGGCCACGAATAACTGTTTAACATGTTCCAACAATTGTTGAAATTATGGTGACAATGCTGTTTGCTGCTAATGACAGAACAATACACAGGAATTCTATACACAATGCAAACAATGTAAGATCTCAAATACAATATCTAACAATGCTTATAAAATTCATATAAAAAGTCACATTGCACAAAAAGTGACTTGAATAAGTCACTGGATTTCTGTGAGTGACACCCTAAGCAGAGTTATAGCCTTCCATGCCCATTGATTTCAGTGGGCTTAGAAGGATTCAGCTCTGTCTAGGATTGCATTGTGTGTGTCCAGTATTGGTTGCTGCATAAAATAATGAGGGGAAAGGGACAGCCATGAATTTGAAATACAATACAACAAAAGCTTTGAATATTTCATTTTTCAGCATATTTTGTATGTATACCTGCTTATGTTCAATATACATCTTGCTCAATATCCATCTTTCCCAACCACAGTTACTTGTGAGTTTGTTTTAATGCTTCTTCCTTTCAAGTAAGCTTGCATTCGACTGCAGTCTTAACGTTATGACTGTGATATATTTCTAAAATGTTTTTATTTGAAATAGATCAGACAGGATGCCTGCAGCATTCTCAGTAGGTTTCAATTTGTAACCAGAATACTTACGACTTCAGTAGGACTCTAACATAGTCACTAGGGATGTGCAAAAAAAAAAATTCGGTAGTACACGGATTCAGAAATATACGGGGGGGGGGGGGAATACGGAATCCCGTATATTTCTGAATTCCGTAGTCGGAATAGCCGCATATACAGTAGATGCGCGGCTATTTCCGAATATACAGCCCCATTATACCCTATGGGCCATTGAAATCAAATGGCAAATAGGGTATATTTGAAGCCGCCTGGAGGGGAGGGGGTTTGAGGGAGAGCCCCCAAATTTGCAGGGGACTCTCCCCTACAACCCCCCCCCCCAAGTCCCAAAAAGATTGGGCCAGGGGGTCCAATTCTTGGGGCACCTAAAGCCAAACCTAACTTCACACCAGAGAATCTCTATAGGACCCAAATGCACTATATACATCTATCTACTCTATGAACCCTGCCACACCAAAACACAATCTGCTCAAAACACAACCTGGCTGCAGCAAACCCAGATGCCAGCTCTCCAGCCCTGCCCCAAAGAACGCAGGGAGAGCTGGCCAAGCACAACAAACATGCTGGTTCTAGGTCTCTCACCCAGGTGCCAGCTTCCCTGCCACAGAACACACAATCTACAGATGCCAGCTCTCCAGCCCTGCCCCAAAGAACATGGGGAGAGCTGGCCAAGCACAACAAGCCTGCTGGTTCTGGGTCTCTCACCCAGGTGCCAGCTTCCCTGCCACAGAACACACAATCTACAGATGCCAGCTCTCCAGCCCTGCCCCAAAGAACGCGGGGAGAGCTGGCCAAGCACAACAAGCCTGCTGGTTCTGGGTCTCTCACCCAGGTGCCAGCTTCCCTGCCACAGAACACACAATCTACAGATGCCAGCTCTCCAGCCCTGCCCCAAAGAACGCGGGGAGAGCTGGCCAAGCACAACAAGCCTGCTGGTTCTGGGTCTCTCACCCAGGTGCCAGCTTCCCTGCCACAGAACACACAATCTACAGATGCCAGCTCTCCAGCCCTGCCCCAAAGAACGCGGGGAGAGCTGGCCAAGCACAACAAGCCTGCTGGTTCTGGGTCTCTCACCCAGGTGCCAGCTTCCCTGCCACAGAACACACAATCTACAGATGCCAGCTCTCCAGCCCTGCCCCAAACAACACGGGGAGAGCTGGCCAAGCACAACAAGCCTGCTGGTTCTGGGTCTCTCACCCAGGTGCCAGCTTCCCCCCCCCCCAAAAAAAAACAGAACCAGGAAAAGGGACAACAGGAGAAGGCCAAAAAACTGAGGAGGTGCGGGCCCTACGATGCTTAGATCAATTCCATAGGGCCTGTAAGACCCACCTCTTCAGGATGGTCTTCAACTAGTGACAAAGCTAGGAAATGCTGCTGAAAATGCTTTTAGTCACTGAATTCCATTGAAGACCTAATGTTTTAACACCATATTGTTAAATGTTAATTTTAATAATTAATAATTTGTTTTAACTATGTTTTTATAAGTATAACTGATGTACAGTGCATTTTATGTTGTGAGCCGCCCTGAGCCTGCTTCGGCAGGGAGGGCGGGATAGAAATAAAAAATTATTATTATAAAAAAAAATATTATAAACTCAACTGTTAAAAAGTGGCCCTTTCACCAATAAGAAACCTCAGGCCAAATCAGTCAACAACACCCTCCTCCCCCTAAAACCAGAACCAGGAAAAGGGGGACAACAGGACAGGAGGATGCAAAACCTGCAGCAATAGAGAATAGATCCAAACGGAAGGCCAACACAAACTCAACTGTTAAAAAGTGGCCTTTTAAACAATGAAAATTAGGCCAAACAGCACCCCCGCCCCTCCAAGAACCAGAACCAGAAGAGAAAAGGAACAACAGCAGCACAACACAGCAGCAACAAATCAAACACAGAATCCTTTTAAAACAGTAAAAAACTTAACTTTTAACAATACAGGAACTTTACCAACCCCCCCCCCAAAAAAAAAACCCCCTTCAGCCTAAGCCCAAGAAATCCAAGCCACCCAAATCAGGAAAAGTAAAAGGACACTGCACTTTTAAAAGTCCTCTCACTAAAGTAAGATATGGGCAAATTGGCAAAAAAACCCCACCCCAGGCCCCCTCCCCCAGCAGAACCCCCTAACCCTAACCCCAAATAAGCTACCCACCACCCAAATCTGATAAGTAAAGGGACTCTGAGTCTTAAAAAGTCCTTTTATCAACTAAAATAAAAACAAGAACCCCAAGACTATCTTACCTTAGACGTCTTCTCTACTCCAGGCAAGTCTGGTAAGGCTAAGAGAGAGCAGAGGCAGCTGAAGCCAAGGGCCAGCACAGCACAATCTCTCTCTCACACCAACACACACCAACACAGCAGCAATGGAGGAGTCCAGCCAGGCAGACTCCTTAAAAAGGTTCTCTGGCCCTACAGAGAGCAGTTTCAAAAAAATAGCACTGCTCTGTGATTGGCCAGACAACAGTGCTTACTTGGATACCCAAGTAAGCAAAAGATCAAAAGAACAACAATGTTGCTGATGGCTGGGGGATCAGCTACACAACAGCCCTGCAAAGCATGCATTTGCGATGCATTTTGCAAATGCATGCTTTGGATTGGCTGCTGGGGCTCCTCTTCCCCCTCCCTGATCCCAGGGAGGCTATGGGAGAGGCGGGAAAAAGCTACCAAAAGCGGGAAAGGAAGCAAGCAGCTCCCCTGAGGCTACAGAAGCCCCTGTCCCACCTTTTCCATGGATTTCCGTATACTTCCGAATATCTATACCTAGATGGGAGCACATTCAGCCGGGGCTTCAGGGACTGCACTGGCTGTCAATAATATACCGAGTTTGGTACAAGGTGCTGGTTATTACCTTTAAAACCCTATATGGCCTAGGACCTGCTTACCTTAGGGACTGTCTCTCCCCATATGTTCCCCAGAGAGTACTGAGATTGAGTTCTCAGAACCTCCATACAATCCCTGGGCCAAAGAAGGCCCGTCTGAAGTCAACTAGGGACAGGGCTTTTTCGATTACAGCTCCCTGATGGTGGAACCAGCTGCCGGAAGAGGTGAGGGCCCTGCGGAACCTTGGGCAGTTCCGCAGGGCCTGTAAGACAGTCCTTTTCTGGCTGGCATACAACTGACCGGCATCTGAATATTTGAATTTTAAGGAAGACTGTAGGATAACACGCTGACGAATTGTGTTTATTTTATTGTGTAAATTATTAATGTATTTTAATTTCTGATTTATTGTTAGAATTTTGTGTTGTGAGCTGCCCTGAGCCCGCTTCAGTGGGGTAGGGCGGGATATAAATCGAAACAAACAAACAAACAGGGAGCCATATTTGGCTCCCGCATAATGGGCCCCAATTGGATTCGGCTGTATGCGATTCCATATACAGCTGAATTAGGGGTGATGCGGAAGTTGATTCAGTTTGGCCGAACCGAATGCACACCCCTAATAGTCACCCCCCCACTCATCAATTTATTGTAGCTTGGTGAAACAACCTTGAACACCAAAGCAAGTGTGTGAGGGGGTTTGTCAGATGATAAAAAGTTAAAGCTTCATAAAATGGGTGCAATTAGATTTGGACTGCTTTCCAAATCTGTTTATGAAGAGGCCATTTCATTATTTAGTTTTGCTGAAATATACGCAACCTCTATTGCGTTCAAAATGAGTGCACCGTTAGCTATAAAGTACACAGAGATCTAACCTCAAAAAATAATGCAAAACAAAGTTTTAGTGCATTAATTGTGGCTACTGTGTTATTTTCTACTGTTTTTTACAATCATGTTCAGCAACTCTTAAGGAAAGTTTTCAGGTAGACAACAAACTTAAAGACACAAGGCATTTATTAGAAACTGTCATTTTGATTATTTGGTAATTCCACTATTCAAGGGTGTCAAACATGCAGTTCAGGGGCTGAATTAGGCCCCCGGAGGGCTCCTATCAGGCCCCTGAGCAACTGGCTATAATCTGCTTCCTTCTCCTTATATCTTGCTTCCTTCTGCATAACAGCTTGCTTTGCAAGGCTTGCTCAATTGCACAGGAGCTATAGAGCAAAACCTCTATTTTTTCCTTTGGCTGAGGCTCCTCCCTTGGGGTGGAAGGGGAGGATGGAGAGCTTGCTTTGCCAGGCTCTCTCAATTGCACAGCAAAGCTACTGAGCCAAACCCTTCTACTAGCTGAGGCTCCTCCCCCTCCTGGTCAACTGGGGAAGGAAGGAGTCAGCGCTTCATTTGCCCAGTTCCCTGGATCCCATGGGAGAGATACAAAGAAAGCACCTTTAAGACCAAAAAGTGCTAACGTTTTAAGCATGTTTAAAGTTTTTAAATATATATATATATTTAATTGTATTTGTGTCCTTTATAAAGTTTATAATTCTGCTACCCACCTAACCTTAAATAGGTATACACATGGCCCAACCCAACATGGCTTGGCCCAACCCAACATGGTCTGTCCCAACAAGGTTTCATTTATGTCAGATCAGGCCTTCATAACAAATGAGTTCGACACCCCTGCACTATATTATTATTTTATGTAGCATTTTGATTTACAATTGGTATGATATTGAAAACAGTTGATATCATACATTTGGTATGATATTGGTATTCAAAAAGCAGTGAACAATGACAGGTTCAGTACATGGGAATCACCAGCAATCTTCTGCCTAAATCCCAGTTCGACCAGCATTGCCACCACACAAAAAGTACTTTAAATTACATCCTCCTTAAAAGTACTAGTCTTTGGTTGTCACACAGAACACATTGACTGACCTTAGGGGAACTTCTTTCCATGGACAAATGCATATGATTCACATGCACATTCTACAAACTCAGAATGCAGATGTAGACTGACCAATGGAGGAGCATAAGGAATTTATATTAGGATGCTGACTTCTAGTACAATTTAATATGTACTATCCCATCCTCTCCCAAAAGGTTTATCCACATGTTGTGAGTCTTGTTGACTTCAAAGGGATAAACTCAAATTTATCCCAGAGGCAACTTGGATGTTTCCAGATGTTTATGCATAACACTTATTTTGAATGATTTATTAATCCTATAACGTTTATGGCTAGGATGTAGTTATTGTGACTCCTACCTCCTCGCTGTTCCAAATAGTCCATACCTTGCTTGAATTTAACTGTAGTTTTAAAAACTGCTGAGTCTCACAAACGCCAAAGTTCCCATAATTATTTATTTGTAGCACAGCAGTGTAGGGATGGTAGATAGATTCCAAGTATAGGAACATTATGATTTATTGTTCACTCTCTAGTGAGAGTTATGGCACAGGTCACTGTCAATGCAACCAACTATACCAATAAACCACCTTTTCGATCACAGACAGCCTGTTATTTCATTATCCAGCAATATACAGGCCCTGCAGAACAAAGCTAGATTCTAGAATGAGATTATGTTTTGAGGGAAGGCACAGATATTTGAGTTTATCAAATATTTGAAACCAAAGCTCCCAACTTTAGTATATTAAAAACAATATCACCCTGACAGTCTAGCTCCCTCCCTCCTTCCTCCCAGCTTTATTATTTTGAAGATAATGTTTTTGACAACAGTGGAATGCACCACTATTGAATTTAAATCTGGTGCGTGTTTTTAAATATGCCAAATATTATAATATGATGCAAAATCAGTCCATAACCATCTTCTTTTAAGACAAATACATGCATCAAGCAGAATTGGTCTCAAAACCCTAGAAAGGGAACACCCAGAGTAATTACTGCCTACTACTGGTGCACCGTGGTAAAACTGCAGTACTGCAGTCCAAGCTCTGCTCATGACTTGTGTTCAATCCCGGTGGGAGCTGGGTTCAGGTAGCTGGCTCAAGGTTCACTCAGCCTTCCATCCTTCCGAGGTCGGTAAAATGAGTACCCAGCTTGCTGGGAAGAAAGTGTAGATGACTGGGGAAGACAATGGCAAATCACCCCGTAAAAAGTCTGCCAGGAAAAAATTGTGATGCAACGTCATCCCAGAGTCAGAAACGACTGGTGCTTGCACAGAGGATTACCTTTACCTTTAATGAGAAAGAACTTCTGAAAGCCAGAATAAAGGACGAGAGTAGCTGTGAACAGAGATTAGACATGAGGGGAATTTTTGGCCCATGATGGCCTTCTCCCTAATACTTTAATAGTTCCTTAAGAGTCTGAGTTTAAACAAGGTAATGACTTACTCTGTGAATACATTATCTACTGAACAACCTCGGTGTTAAAGTAGTCACTTGCCCACTGTCATCTTATTTAATTACTACTACAGATCAAAATAATGACCAAAACCTAAAAAATTATACAGCGGTTTCCAAATGCTTCTTTGTCAAGTATATAATTAAGAAGGCTATACAACACTATCCAACACTTTCTATATAGCAAACTTTCCTTGGCTTATCAATTTCCTTTAAAAGTGAAAAACAAATTAATTTGTCAATTGAAATGCTTTGTGTTTTCTGCCACCTGTAAGCAGTAATACTTTTTCCAAGGCATGGATGGATAAGCAACTCAGTCATAAACTCTGTAGTACAAGCACATCACTGATGGAGGTGTGACACTGAATTAGCTAGTCAGTCTCCTATGTACTTTCAGTTGAGAAAGGACATTTTAAAAGACTGAACTGGAACTGAAGCATAGCAATTGCATTGCAGTCCATAGTGATGCAGATGACAGAGTGGCATGCCCACAATGCCATATGTTGGCCATACATGGAAGGAATCAACTAATGCACCCCAACACCACTATGTATCTGTGATGTTACCATGCATCACCCAGAACACAACAGTGAAAGGAATAAAGGTGACACAGCACCATCTAATGTTAGTTGGAAGAGCTTTCTCCATCAAGACATTTGGCAGGATTTTGGGAGTGTTTTCTGGAAGTCTCCCATCTTGTGGGAGTAGCCTGCAGTGAGTAGTCCCACCAATCAACACTGCAGTCCAAGGGGAAATCACTTGCACCTGCCTCTGTTGTGGTGAGGGGGCAGGATTGTTCACTACTGGAGGTTCCTGCTGACCCTTGCTACCTAGTAAACACAGACAAATGCACAGTTGAAACACCATTTATTTATTTATGCTTTGGTGTGTGGGTATATGTGTATGTGCCCATGCCTGGAAGTCATGGCAACCTCTGGCAACTCCTACTGGGGCATGAAGGATGTTTAGAGAAGTGGCTTGATAGCCTGCCTCTCTAACTCTCTAATTCTCTGGAGTTCTCCCATCCAAATATTTGCCGGGGTTGACATTGCTTAGCTTCTGAGATTTGATGAGATCAGGCTTGCCTGGGCTATCCAGTCAGGGTGAAGCACAATTTATTGTGCAACAACAGAATAGACAAAACACTGGAGCAGACCTCCCATCTCCCCAAGAGGCAAAGGCTAACTCTCCTCCCAAAGGAGCCCCCCCTACCCACCCTCAGAAGCAGAGAAGTATCTGCCACACACACACACACACACACAGAGAGAAAGCTGGGTATTTATGGAGTGCTCCTCGGTGTCTGCGTTTCCCAAAGGTTGGCTGGCAATGACTCCCCCTGCTCTCTAGGAGAGAGTGTCGATCATGACTGTTCTAATGGTCTGTTTTTATGGGGCTTTCAAATCAACTTCCCCATGCCTATATTACATCACCTTAGCATGCTGAGCATCTCGGTGTCTGCATGCTCACTGCATGGTCAATGTGTGGTGTTTGGGAAGAATGAGAAGAATGTTGCCTTCTGGAACCTTACATCCTTTGGTACTGGTTGCTCCTCCAGGTGCTAGTTTCTTTATGGATGTATAACCTTCAAGTTCAATAAGCCAGTCACCTTGCTATCTCTTGCTCAGTCTAAGGATACAATACAATAAGACACTCTTCTTTCTGGAAGGTCAGGTTGATCCTGTGCTGACTTGATACTTTAGGAAATCCAGAAATGCCTGCATGTTTCTCAGCAGGGCTATGCTTTAGACAATAGACAGGCCCAGCTAAGGCCTAGAGAATAGTTCAGAAATAGCAAGGGAATAGCTCTGAGCTTGAGCAAGTTAGCCTTACAAAGCAGGATTGGATTTCACAATGTATGGGAAATTATACATTGCCCAATAGCAATGATTTCTGCAGATGGGTGTGTGTGTGTGTGCGCGTGCAATCAATTCTACTTCTGTAAACACATAACATTTGACAAGAGAACACACAGGGTCAATCCAACCATGTCAACTAGCCTGGTCCACAAATCACTGGAACGAGGAAACCACCAGAGAAAATTCATAGCTTCAGATAGATAAGAGTGTAGAACGCAGAGAGGAATAATGCCTCAGGAGAAATATTTTTTAAACAAGATGCCAAGCAGAGAAGATACAACTGCATATTTACAGAAGACATTTATGTCAGTGGGAAACAGAGATTACAGATTAAACTCTACACATATAAATTCAGCTTCCCCAATTTTAAAGGGCTGAGTAGGGACCTTCAGAATATAAAATGTGCATGAACTGATTGCCTACATTTTTAGCACCTTCTCAACTGCCATTGCTCCTTTATTTATTTAGAAGAAGCGTTAGATAATCAAGGAAAGCACTCAGAGAAGGCAGACATTTTATTTTCACATTCCAGCCTTGGTTACAATTGTAACTAAAATACCAGTGTTAAAGCAATAGAGGCTGTGCCATTGCCACAATATTGCTGAAGCACTGCAAGCAAATGTTCAGAAAGCGGGTAGCACTTGGGAGAATGGAGCCTCCTTGAGCCCGCTGCATCGCAGCTTGGCTAGAGGGGAAATTTTGCCCCCCCCTGGAGAGAGAGCGGACTTTTTTGGCGCGCTTTTGAGCGTGTCTCTAGGGGGTGGGGCTTCAGCGCTATTGCTGAAGCCCCGTCTGACGCCGTGCAGTCCTCTCGGCGTTTTCGGAAGGGCTGGGAGGGTGTTTGCACGCTCCGAGTGTTTGAGGGCTGTGTAGGCCGGGAGGCTGGGGATCGTCGCGTGGATTGGCGGAGCTGAGCGGAGTGCGTCACTGGAGCATTGTTCTTTAAAGTTTGGCTATGTGCCCAGGGGGGTTATAGGGTGCCCTTTGGGCTGAGGGAAGCTTCCTTTGCAGGGGCCCTAGTAGCAGCGCCTTCTATAAACAGCAGTCCAGTTTTGGACCCCCCCCCTTCATTCTGTCAGGGGATTAGGTGGCCATTTGGCCAAGACAGTGGTGAGCAGCCGGGCTCGGTGGCCGTTTTGAGAGGCGGCTATTGGTCAATGGGTTCAAGGGTGCTTGTAATTGTACTTTACCCTGGGGCTTGGCGGTCATTTTAGCCTTGCTGCTTCTTCCCCGTTCCTGGTGCTTTGGATGGCCATTGTTGAGTTGCTGTACTTTTCCCTGGTGCTTGGCGGCCATTTTGGCTTTGCTTCTTCTTCCCCATACCCTGTGCTTGGGGTGGCCATTTTTTGAGTGCTGTACTTTTCCCTGGTGTTTGGCGGCCATTTTGGCCTTGCTTCTTCTTCCCCACACCCTTGCTCTTGGGTAGGCTTCCCAACCCTCCTGCCCTGGCGGGGGACCCCCAGGTTGGCAGCCTCCTCCCCTGCTCTCCAAAAATCTGGAAGTAGGGGAGGGACGGTGCTTCCCCCTCATGGTGCCTGCCGCTGCCGCGGCAGCACCAGAGCGGCCGGCGCCGCCGGCACGGGCACAGGCTGCTGCCGCCACCGCTTGCATCTCTCGGAAAAGGGTAATATGCTTTTCCTGAGGGATTTACGGCAAGGGCTTGTGTTGGCTTTGGGCCTTTCTGTGGGTGCTAAGCCCTAAGTAGAGACTTGGCCTTAGTTGTGGCAGGTTTTACGGGGTTTATGGCACCATGCGGCCTGGGGAGGACCAGTTAGCCTCCCCCTTTTGGGGAGTTAGGGGTCTAGCAGGATCAACCTTTGGTGTGGCCCGAGGTATGTGAATGCACTGTCCTGGAGACTCGATTGGATGGGTGCCTTTCGCTGAGACTCGCGTCTGGTGTTTGGGCCCTCCGGTGCGAGCCTCCCTGCTGGGCCTGCCTAACGGGAGCTGTGGCTCACAGCTCCGGCTGGGGGGCCGGGTCTCTCGCCCGCTGAAAAAGGCAGGGGAGCGGTCTGAGGAGACCCCTGGCCCTGACCTGGCCGCAGTTCGGTTGCCCTTGCCGTTGCTGGTTATTTTAATAAAAGTGGCCCATAGTTTCACCAATCTAATTGTGTCCGTCTCTTTATTCCGACTTGGGGGGCAATGTCCTATTGACATTCATGGGTTATTTTTGAGCACATGTAAGAATTCCAGAGAGTGCTGTGGTGAGCCTAAAGGAACCCAGAGACAGTTGGATCATTATTTGTTTACTTGTTATTGATGGCATTTATAAGCCACTTTTCTCTTAAAATAGGACTCAATAATTTGTTATTTATAAAAGCATCTACAGTACATAAATAAAACGCATGAATCTCCATCTACATGAGGCAAATGAGACAAAAGGAATGGGAAGCCAGGGTAGAGGTCATACTTCATCTGATTGTATTTAACCTAGAAATAAGTAAAAACACAAAGGAATAGAAATTGGTAATAATATCACAATATGATTTTTTTTCACTTCTCTAAACAATCTATATTTTCCCATCAAAATCTGGCCAGAATTTTCTATATACAGTTGGATGGAGTTCTCACCAGCCCTTATTGTTACAATTAACATTGCAGGTTATAAATGGCTGGTCTCATGACAGAAAGGCTTGTGTAAATGCATAGCCAGGAGACAAAGCATTTCTCCCTGTATTTTTTGGATAAGTGTGTTAGATGCTTGCAAAATGAAAAGATACTGCCAGATGAGGGTTTCTTAGCTATGTCAGTTATACTACCAATGTTGTGTGCATGCAAGGAAATATCTTTAAATACATTTATTTTAACAGGCATCTAACATTCATTTTTACAGATTAAAACCAATAAAAGATAATTACAATTTAATTTTTTAAAAAACATTTCATTTCATGGTGCTGTATCACTACAATATAATATAAGCCATGATAATATAGTACTCTATAATGATGCAGGGTGGCAGCTTTCTCCCGATTAGATCTCAAAGGCCTGTTGAAACAGTTCGGTCTTACAGGCCCTGCGGAAAGTAGAGAGATCCCGCAGGGCCCTTATGGCCTCTGGAGAGCATTCCACAACTCTGATGCTGCCACCGAGAAGGCCCTAGCTCGCGTCAGCTGCAACTTAGCCTCCTTTGGTCCAGGGATGGACAATAGATCTTTTGTCCCTGAACACAGTGCTCTCTGGGGAACATGTAGAAAAAGGCGGTCCTGCAGATAGACAGGCTCCTGACCATAGAGGGCTTTAAAGGTCAATACCAATACCTTGAAACGGACTCGGAACACGATAGCCAGTGCAGCTCTCTCAGCACTGGCCAAATGTGCTCCCACCGGGGGAGCCCCATTAACAGCCATGCCGCAGCATTCTGCACTAGCTGTAGTTTCTGAGTCAGCGCCAAAGGTAGCCCCATGTAGAGAGCATTACATTGATCTATTCTTGAGGTGACCGTATTCTTGGGGTGTGAACTGGCAGAGACTGACCAAGAGAGAGATCTTGGGGTCGTGGTAGATAACTCACTGAATGTCAAGACAGTGTGCGATTGCAATAAAAAAGGCCAATGCCATGCTGGGAATTAGGAAGGGAATTGAAAACAAATCAGCCAGTATTATAATGCCCCTGTATAAATCGATGGTGTGGTCTCATTTGGAATACTGTGTGCAATTCTGGTCACCACACCTCAAAAAGGATATTATAGCATTGGAAAAAGTGCAGAAAAGGGCAACTAGAATGATTAAGGTTTGGAACACTTTCCCTATGAAGAAGGTGAAAACACTTGGGGATCTTTAGCTTGGAAAAATGTCGACTGCGGTGTGACATGATAGAGGTTTACAAGATTATGCATGGGATGGAGAAGGTAGAGAAAGAGGTACTTTTCTCCCTTTCTCACAATACAAGAACTCGTGGGCATTCAATGAAATTGCTGAGCTGTCGGGTTAGAACGGATAAAAAGAGGTACTTCTTCACCCAAAGGGTGATTAACATGTGGAATTCACTGCCACAGGAGGTGGTGGTGGCTACAAGCATAGCCAGCTTCAAGAGGGGGTTAAATAAAAATATGGAGCAGAGGTCCATCAGTGGCTATTAGTCCATCAGTGGCTATATATATAAATTTTTTGGCCACTGTGTGATGCAGAGTATTGGACTGGATGGGCCACTGGCCTGATCCAGCATGGCTTCTCTTATGTTCTTATGTAGTATGGATCACCATTGCTAAGTCGTTGTGCTCCAGGAAAGGGGCCAACTGCCACACCCACCGAAGATGAAAAAAGGCGGATCTAGTAGTGGCTGCTACTTGGGCCTCCATTGTAAGAGAGGACTCAAGGAGCACACCCAAACTCTTTACCTTAAGGGCCGGTATTAGTGACACCCCGTCAAGAGCCAGCAGAGGGATCTCCCCCCCCACCAGACCATCCCAGCTCAGGTACAGAACCTCCATCATTGCTGGATTCAGCTTCAACTGACTCAGCTTGAGCCAAGATGCTACAGCTTGAAGAGCCAGGTCTAGATTTTCCAGGGTACAGTCAGACTGACCACCTATCAATAGATAGAGCTGGGTGTCATCTGCATATTGGTGACATCCCAGCCCATACCTCCTGACAATGTGGGCAAGGGGGTGCATATAGATATTGAATAACATCGGGGACAAAACCGCACCCTATGGCACACCACATATAAGTGGGTGCCTTTGGGATGATTCTTCCCCCTATCACCGCCCTTCGTCCCTGATCTTGGAGAAAGGAGGCCAACCACTGTAAGGGAGACCCCTGAATCCCCATGTCGGCAAGGCGGCTAGTCAGTAGCTGATGGTCAACCATATCAAATGCAGCTGACAGATCTAATAACAACAGCACCGCTGAGCCACCCCGATCCAGATGTCACATGAGGTCATCTATGAGGGCAACCAGAACCGTCTCCATCCCATGACCTGGTCAAAAGCCAGACTGGAATGGATCCAGTGCAGAAGTGTTATCCAGGAATCCCTGTAGCTGAGTTGCCACTGCCCGCTCTATGACCTTACCCATACAGGGAAGGTTTGATACTGGCTGATAGTTCGCCAATACGGCCGGATCTGCAGATGGTTTTTTCAAGAGGGGACGGACCACAGCCTCTTTAAGATGTGTGGGAAAGATTCCTTCTACCAGGGATCTGTTGACAATACCCTGTAGTGGCTCACATAACAATGCCTGGCTAGCTTTTATAAGCCAGGATGGGCACGGGTCCAACCCACAGGTCGTAGGGTGTATAGCGAAAAGGATCCTATTGACTTCCTCAAGGCTGAGTGGATTGAAGGAATCTAGAATTGGACCAGAAGATGCGCTCGGTGCCTCAAGTTCTTTCACTGTATCAATTATGGTGGGAAGGTTGCGTCAGAGTGACAAGACCTTATCTGCGAAAAAACTTGCAAAAGCCTGACAGCCAATTTCCAATTCCACATTTGGTTTACCTTGCGGTAAAATTGTTAATGACCGAATTATACTAAACAATTGTGCTGGGCCCGAGGTCGCAGACGCAATCCGGGATGCAAAGTAAGCCTTCTTTGTGGCCCGGACTGCCATCTCATAGGTCTGCATAAATGACCTATAAGATGTTCTCGTAGCTTCGTCACGAGTGCATTGCCATTGTCTCTCTAGTCATCTCAGTCGTCGTTTCATTGATCGCAGCTCTGGGTGTACCATGGAGCGGATCGTGAACGCGGATGAAGAGGACGTCGAGGAGCGATCTCGTCAATGGTTGTGGAGAGCTGGCTATTCCAGATCTCCACCAGCTCATCTAACAAGTCACCAGAGGGCCACGGATCCCATAAAGTCATTTGAAGCCGCAGAGGGTCCATCTGCCTTTGCAGGCGAGCTAGAACTTGCTCACCGCCTAAATGGGGTAGGGGTGGAGTATCCACACGGGCCCTCAGGGCATAGTGGTCACACCATGGCACTGCCTCGGCAGAAATCTGACCCACTGCAACTCTCACCGCAAAGATCAGGTCCAACGTGTGTCCGGCCCGATGTGTGGGCGCTGTTATATGTTAGGAGAGTCCCAGTGCTGCCATGGAAGACACTAAGTCCGTCGCCCAAGTGGAAGCTGCGTTTTTGATAATAATGATAATAATTTTGATAATAATGTTCACTTTTTAGGAATATCAGTTGCATGACATGGTTTGAGCCTGAGAGCCTGATACACTAAATGCACCTCAATCCACAAAATACAAATATCTCTAGTTTTCACAAACAACAGATGAGGTAGTAAAGGACAGTACTCTTCCACAAAAGCATTCCTAAAGAGTGAAAATAGTTAAATCAGGAAGAAAGCTGGGCTAGAAAGTTAAGAAAGTGTTGTCTGGGAAGCATTTAGCCACTCATGTTTCTGCCTGAGCATCTATTCTTCTTAAGAACAGGCCAGAACAATTGATATATTGTGAGATACAAAGCCATAACCTGGATATCTATTAAGGATGTCATCTAAATTACTGGTTTTAAAGAAAATGTGCTCAGAGAGCACAAAAGAAATTCAAATAACTAATGCACATTGATTTTTATAGTGAGTTTGGTAAGGAATGATGAAAGAGAACCTAATGACAAGGTCATGCAGACATGTACTTTTAAAGGAAGATGATTTCTTTAGCTCTCTTCGGCTGTTTACTAAAAAGTACATATTAAGTTTATCACACCAGCCCTGTGTAGATGAGACATCTGCATGGTAGGCTCACAACACAGGTAAGTAGAACAGGCACAAGCATGGTGGTCCTGCCCTCCCTCCCCCCCCCACCCCCGTGTAATCACCAAGTGATCTGCATGATCCAAATGCACAAAGGAAGTGCCTCTCCATAATCAGCAATACTGCTTTCTGCATACTGCTGATCATGTGGTGGGTGTGTGTGCACTGGTATTTGCATAATGCAGATGACCAGGAAATGTGGTGCAGACAGGGGGTTAGGCCAGCCCACTCTACCTCCATGTGATGAGTCAAGGCATGGATGGGTTGTCTGCCCAGGCCTACTGTCCCTTCCTGCAAGTAGTATTTTCCCCCACAGATCTGATGCCTTTTTCATAGCTCACATTCTTACCTTTTGTTGTCCCCCTGTGACTTCATTTCACAACAGCCATATAATGAGAAAGTGCAGTGGATTTTGTACTGTCTCAAGAGTTCTCAGCATTTTAGGTAACCTTGCTCCTCTTTTAGCAGCTGAAAGCTCAGGCATGTAAAGCTATTCATGGATCAAGCAATCATTTGTATCACTGGCTGAGAGGTAAAGTATCACTTGCTTAATTTATACACTTAATGTTAAAGGCACAGGGACAGGGTGGTCGAGCCAGTGCTTCCTACTGTTCCACATTTCCCCGATATTCAGGCCATTGTAAAATGGGGCTTGGTCAGCATCCATCCATTAGGCTTACAACCTGCTGATTGGTTGTGAGAAGGGGCCCAATCATTCAGCAAGCTGCTTGGATCCGTCCAAATTTGAATGTTCTATTTTGCATAATTATGCTGCTTTCCTGAATGATTGCTGTGCATTTTTGCAACAGCCACTCTCCCCTTCTATTCATCTGCTGCCAGTTTTAAAAGATATAGTTAAAGGGGGTAGGTCATCTGTTTGAACTGAGGCTTGTTATGATGTTGATTACTCTGTGTGCGTTTGCATTCTGCTCACACAAATTTATGCACCCTTTTCAGATTTTAACAGAAGTACATATCCATAATTTTTTCAGTCCACTAGCTCTGTTACATAACAAAACCAGGAATATTGCCTAACTGTAAGAATAGTATAGAGCATCTGTTACAATATTTTTTTTTATGGCCAGAGCAAACAGTCTTGAGGTTGATAGGTCAGAAATATAATAATGGATGCTGCAACATCACAGAGGCTGCTGTGTGAGCACAAAGCTGCTTGACAACACTCATTGAACCAATCTGATCAGGAGCTCACTTCACATCTAATTGAAATAGGTGAGTGTCAAGGAGTCCAACGCCAGACCCCGTGGGTTCCCAGGGCTAATGCACACAAGCAGAATTTCTAAAATTATTTGTAGTTTATTTAACATATTTCAGAACAAGTCTATAGGCAACATGAATCTCTAAAATCAAGCAGTAAGAAAACAAGAAATACTAACTTAACTAACACCTTTCACATAGCTGCATCTGATATTACCAACCTTAATGGCCAAAATCAAAGGCATAATCGTTCTCTACATTGCTGTCCATTGCAATATAAACAAATCATAGCTCAGGCCTTTAGTCTAGCAGAATCCAAGATAGCTGTTTTGTCCAGACTCTTGGCTTAATTATTATTTTTTGGCCAAGAAGCATTAGGTGATGATGATACCCAATCAGGATATGTTCTTGATGGAAACCTCTAAAAAAGGGGTGTAAACTCATTTGTTACGAGGGCCAGATCTGACATAAATGAGACCTTGTTGGGCCAGGCCATATTTGTATCTATTTAAGATTAGGTAGCAGAGATATAAACTTTCTAAAAGGGCACAAAACAACATGATTAATGATTTTAAAAAAATCTTAAAATAAAATGTGCTTAAAACATTAGCACTCAGGGGTCATTTTGCAGATAAATAGGTGGTGGAGCTCATCCAAAGATTGTTATGCAGCTGCAATACTATTCAATGGACAAGGAGGTGGAACTCTCAGGAGGAGGTGGAACTCTCAGAAAGGTTCAGGAGCTGTGCTCCTGTGAGCTCCCACTGAATCTGAGGCCTGTTAGCACTCATTGGTCTTAAAGGTGCTTTCCTTGTATTTCTCCCATGGGATCCAGAGAACTGGGCAAAGGAAGCGCTGGCTCTTTCCTTCCTTCCCCAGGGGACCAGAAGGGGGAGGACCCTCAGCCAATTGAAGGAAGAGAGGCTTGGCTCAGTAGCCCTGCTGTATGATTGAGAGAGCCTGGCAAAGCCAGCTCTCCCTCTCCCCCCTTCCTCCCCAAGGGAGAAAAATAAAGGTTTTGCTCTGTAGCGCCTGTGCAATTGAGTAAGCCTTTCAAAGCAAGCTGTTATGCAGAAGGAAGCAAGAGGGAAGGAGAAGGAAGCTGATGACAGCCAGTTGCTCAGGGGCCTGATAGGAGCCCTCCAAAGGCCTCATTTGGCTCCCAGGCCACATGTTTGACACCCCTGCTCTAGAAGATTACTTTCATCACTCCTGATTCTCCCTCTCCTATCCTGTGGACCACAGGTTCTCATGGACAGTTAATTACCAGGCTCCTAGCTTTGGCTTTGAAGATAAGAACTGTGTAGGCAGACAGACCCAATTAGCAACACCTGCAAGATGGCAGAGGCCTCTTATTAATAACATTAATCCTTGAGAGGGATCAGGAGTGCTTTGCCTCACAGTGAGCAAATAAGTTTGCCTGATGATCCTGTTCATGTCAAAGTTCACAGCATACCTAAGGAAAAATATGCTCCCCAATGTGCTTAGGCACCGCAGTGCTATGTTCTTGAAATGCTGCCCCTTGCAGGAAAACTAATCATCCTTGCCTGAGAATTTTAGACATTTCCAATAGGAAGAGGTAACCTTATTTTACTGTGGTGAAGCTGGATGGCAAATATACTATAGCAGTTACATTAGGCCACTGGGAAATATGCCTGATCTGGATGGCCTAGGCTAACCCAATACCGTCAAATCTCTGAAGTATTTGGATGGGAGATCACCAAGGAAGTCCATGGTTGCTACACAGAAGCAGGCAACAGCAAACCACCTCTGAATGGCTCTTGCCTTAAAAACCCTTTGGGATCACAATAAGTTGGCTACAACTTGATGGCACTTTCTGCCACTGTGGAAGTTATATGCCTTTGCAACAGAAAATATTAGTTTTCTTATGTTACTTCATAATGTACTGGAATGCTTCCTTATATTGAGAAATTCACATCATGGAGAAAGCTAGCACCACTGAGATAAAGAAGGCTAGGATTTCCAGGCTTCTGTTGACCCAGGAAACTTTTCAAGAATGCAGCAATATTATCTACTTCAATTTTTCATATTTTAGAAAGGATTTTATTAAAAGTTTTAGTGGTATGGAAACATAGAATTATTCCTCTTCTATGGTATCTGCAGAAGTTTAATTTTTTTCCCCTCCAGCCCATCTTCTTGCAGGACTATCAATTCAGCAATTACAATCTGCACACTGTAATTATTATTGTTATATTACTAGTCTTTCCTCCAAGGAATACTAAGCAGCATTTTATTCGCCCAACTAGGTATGTTAAGGAGGGAGCTTCTTGCTCAAGGCTAGCCAGGAAGCCTTATATGATATAAAATGGAATGGGGTCTACTGGCTGGCAAGTCTGATTAAATAGTATTTCCACTCACATGATTAGTCTGTTGCTAGAACTGGCTTCTTTCAGCATATCATGTTTCAACAAAGACAAAAGCATTATTATTTTCCATAGTGAAAAGAATCACGTTCAAGAAACAACTAAACAGCAACTATCTCCCTTTCTTATCACATGTAAACACCCACCTCACTTCCTGTTTCCACCTTTGATATTAAACTCAGTTATGACTAGACTGTATAGTTTCAGTTGAAAACAGAGAGAGCCATCGAACATCTGAAAGGAAAATTACTCTCTACCTTATAGGTGTTATTACTCATGGCTGTTTATACTTTGAGAATTTCTACTGCATGAGATACCAAACTGATCAGGAAGGCAAAAGTAAAGTGCCTCAGTAAAGGGAATTAAACTTTGAAAGGCTTCATGTCAGGACAGAGATTATTGTGATTTATTGTAGTTCATTCTTATTGCTCATTGTCCAAAGAATCCTCAGGAAAAATAGACACTTGACTTGTCTACCCATACTTCTCAGCAAATGAGAAGCTGGGATATGCAACTGGATGCTGAGTTGAATCTAAACTTATCCATGTTAAGTGAACCTCGCAGAATGGACATCTGCTGACTTTCCCTACATCCTCCAGAGCCCCGAGCTTGCCAAAAATCATCTCTTGAAGGGGAACCTTAAAAAGGCCATGGGATATGATATAGGGGGGGCGGGGAAGGCTGCAATTGGAATCCGTAGAAGTCAGGCCCATAGCCAGAAAATTTTAGACGGGGAGGCCCAGGGAATAAAATTTTAGGTTAGGGGGAGGACGCGGGGGCAAAAATGAATATGATATCTCTACTCTCCCCTTCCCCAACCACCTGGCCCAACTATCATTTTATATCACTCACGGCTGTTTATACTTCTCTTTGCTTTTCCTTCTCCTCCCTCAAAATTTTGCGTATTGCTAATTTGTTCCTCCCTCACACCTGCTTTCTTTTCCTCTGTCAGGGCCGCCAGTGATAGTGGCAGCCTCACCTTGCCTGGGGGAAACTCACTCATCCTCCCTTCTGTCCCAACCCCAAAACTCTCTCAGCTCACTAGGGAAAAGAAGTCCAAGCAAAGTGCTGAAGGGACGATGATGAAGGTGGTGGCCGGGAGTCTCCTCAGGGCAGCAGCGGTGCACATTCCATCACACTCACCATGTGTGCGGCTGCAGCAGCAACAGCCACCACCACCAGGGAGTGGACAGGCTCTCCTTCCAGCCCTTGTCCTCCTATTGCTCCAGCACCTAGGCATAGGCGCTCTGCAGCCACATCAGCTTGGCTGATGGGACGCTGCAGAAGCTACCAGTAGCAGCCACTTTCCATGCCCTCCCTGCGGCTGGCCACATCTACCTCCTGCTGCTCCAGAGCTGCCCAGTCCAAGGGAAGTTGATTTGGAGTTTGCAGTCCCTTACCTCTCCTCTGGTGTTTTCTCAGTAAAATCCAGTTAATGAAACTAGATGAGGCCAACTGTTCATTTATAAAGAGAGTGTCTATTGGTTAACCAAAATGAGGCATACAGGTAAAGAAGTTAAACATTGCCACCCTTTGTACCTTTCCTCACCTTGCTCCATTAGTTTCAGCATTTTTCTCCCAGCCCAGTTCACATCTATTATTAGAGCCAGGATGGGAGAAAAATGCTTAAACATTAGAATGGAGTAAAATATAGCGTGGAAGAGAGCAGGATTTTGTCTCCCTCACGTATGTTCCATTATATATTAAAAACATAATCCCCATTTCCTTCTCACAAGAATAAGCAGACATATAAATACATAAGCGTCTACTTATGTATCACTAAATATTTGTACCAACTCTCTTGGGTTGTCAAACACCTCCCTTTCTGGCAAGAGGAAATTTTAATTGCCTAGGAAAGATGATGTTATCTAAAATGCAGCCAGAAGGATCCTTTCAGCATGAAGTACAAATTCCTGATGATTTCATCCCAGTCAAGTGGAAGAAGCAACGTTACAAGAAGAAGAAAGGATTCCCATTAAAACCAATGAAAACAAAATCATTAATATCTAAAATGAATGGATGAAAAAAACCCAGAATCATAATAAAAATTGTGCACCTCCCTTCTGAGTTCTGAATCCTCCTCACCAGCACCATATTCCAGTTGACACGCAAAGCAGCAACAAACAATACCATTTAGCCAAAGGTGCTCTTTTCTGCCACTTTGGAACAGAAAACTTTTCTTAGAAAGGGAGGAAGGAACTGAGGGGAAACTGCTTTCACTGGTTTATATGCCTTTGGAACTCTTCAGGCATCCCCACCTACCACTTGCCTTACTGAAAACACAACACAACAGCAGAAATGCCTTTTAATCCAGAAATGGTTCCTGATGAGGTTTGCAGCAGTAGTGGGAGAGTGGGCGCACCACCAGTCCAACATAAAGTAACTCTGCTCCACTCTTGCCCCTCATAATATCAGTTTCAATCAGGCTGATAGAAAGGCAGAATAATTCTCTTCAGACAACATCTTCAATCATCCACAGGAAATATTCATGGCTCACCAATTATATCCACAAAAGGTCTCCCTTTCCCCCCAACCTCTTCATGCTGTAAGAAGGGCCTACATGGCAAGCTCTAATGTCCTGGTCCTAATAAACCTAGCTATATTTTGAGACATTAGATCAAAAATCAATGGCATGGATTTTTATTTGCATACATAAATACTTCCGCAAACCAAGATACACATGAAACAGGTTACAAATTCAGTTTGTACAAGTGTCTTAATTTGAGGACTAAGTCTCAATCAGATCAGTTTTTGTAAAAAATTCTTAATGTGTGGTATTTACAAATTATATAAATAAATCCTTGATTACTCAAAACAGTTAACAGTTCTAAAAAAAAGTCACCTTAATGGGTGTACTAAAAATGTTCATTTACTGGTAACATCCCAGTTTGAAGTATAAAACATTTGCTTGAATACTTTATAAAGAAGATCATATAAAGAAATAAAATTGTCGGTAAAAGTAAAAAACCCAAATATATTTCTATATAAGTGAGTGTGTCTATATCTATGTAGAAATGTTTGATATTTGAGACTTTTCAAGGATTTTCTGCAATGGATTTGAGAAGACTTTAGAAATATATTCTATAGCATTTGTCTTGTGGAAAAAAGTCATTTCAAGAAAGGACAGACAGTTTAACCAGAAGAAAGAAATCCATGATGTTGCTCATAAGACAGAGAGGAGCCCTTTTTCTTTTTTTAAAAAGAAAAAAATCCCACAAGGTAGGACAACACAAGAGTGTCCGTGGCCAGCCACAAGCCCTGAACAACATTTAACTTCTGTAACTCACAGACTATACACATCCTGCACTCAAACAACAATGGAAAAGAATAAAAAATACAAAAGGAGAGAGGAGAGCAGAGGGGAGAGAGCAGATGGTTTTCCAATTACCTTGGAAAAAATTAATGCTTTTCACCATTTTTCTTCAAGATCAATATAAACACCATTAACAACTACACTTACTTATTCCATCAAATAACATATATATGCCAGACAATCAGTACTGTATGTGGTGAATGTATGAGAAGGAAACTACTGAATTTCCTAAACAGACATACAGAAATATAAAGCCATATGGATTTTCAAAGTGCCAAGAATAACAAGTTCAAGTTATTTTCCCTCTCTATCCCAAGTATAGCTTGGACCTTAAAGAATATCAGCTCTAGGGATTGTTGGCTCTTTCACTGGGATCGTGAATCTCCCCTTTAGATGCTTTGGTGAGAATATCCATCCATTTCATTTGCTGCTCTTCATCCTCTGCACTGAAATACATAGTTTGTTGGGAATGGCAGAGTTTGAAAACACATTTTGAGTCAAACTTCTCGCCAGAATTTGGAAAATCAACTTCACATCCTGGTAGGGGTATGCTGCGTAAAACTGGTCCATCCTGATAAACACCAAAGAGACAAAAAAAGAGAAAAATAATGAAAATAGAAGAATTCAAGAAACAAACCTATTTCAGAATAACAGTACCCACTTCACATCAACAGTAGTTCATTTTTTTAGACCAATTAGGATTTAAGTGATAATCTACCAGCCAAATCCTGATGTCACAAACTAAACATCCTATAGATATAAAAGTCCTTTCACCTTGGCAAAATAGAGCTCTCCCATTGGTTGGGCATGCACTTCATCAATCTTTGGCCCATCAAACCATAAATCAAGAGTATCTGCGTGCCATTGGTTGAGTCCACTCCTCTCCCCTGCCCGAGTGGCTGTTGCTAGCCAGCCAAGCTGGTTCTGTCAGTAAAAGGCAATGAACCTTGGTTCTGGCTCTCCCTACTCTCCTATTGGCTATGCCACTTGTCACACTGCTTCACAGAGGAGAGAAAAAAAACCCTTCCCTCAATTGGCTGAGGGAGGGAAAGAGCCAGAGAAAGCCTTCCCTTGATAGGCTAAGGACTCCTCTCTATCCTCCTCTGGAAGGGAAACAATCAGACACAAAGGGAGGGGGGGTGAATGGTGTCCTGTAGCAGCAGAGCACACACACACACAGATAGGAAGGGAAAGTGAAAGACACAGATTGAATTCCTGTGATTAAGACCAACAACGCTGTCAGAGGATAATGTTGGTCTGAAAGGTATCACTAAAAGGGGAGAGGAGAATGATGTAAGCTGCTTTGGTCCTCACTGAGGAGAAACATTGTCCTTTTCCTAGGTAAAGACTGCAGGGAGAGGAGATGGAAAGCTGCAGTCAGAGGGGCAAATGAAGGTAGGTTTATGGTTGGCTGAGAAGGAGAGATAGTTGCCAACTCAAGGTTGGGAAATCCCTGGAGATTTGAGGGGTGGAGCCTAGAGACTGTGGGGTTTAAGGAGGGGTGGGACCACAGTCAGGGATATCCCATAGACTTCACCTTCCAAGTCAGCTATTACCTCCTGGGGAACCACTGTTGCCAATCTCCAGGTGAGAGCTGGAGATCACTCAGAATTACACCTGTTCTCCAGATGGCAGAGGTCAGTTCTCCTTGAGATGTGTGTGTGGGGCACTCACCCAGAGCCTCTTTCTACAGCCCATTGCATTTGTCTCCACAATGGGCCTTATTCCAAATATTTGAAATAAATCATGGTTTAATGTTATGTCTGACCTATGCATTATCACTTTCCCTTTAATGATTCTTATTAAGCTTTTTCAATACTAAAAATAAGCATGAAAGCAAGAGATTCATGTTATGTCTTTTTCCCTTTTAGGAGATGATGGGGTTTTGCCTTTTTTTAAAAGAGATTGGCAATGATCATTACAAAATTTGGATGCAACTGGAGTTGGGACATGTAAGCCTTGGAAACTGAAAGTGGAGTTTCTTTTAGTAGTGGCAACATTCCCTTGCTAGTTTCACCTCCATCCCTCCAGAATTAAGAAAAAAGGGAGCATTTCAAAGAAAGCCAACATTCCCCCCCAAAGCATTGTAATAGCAGCCACTTCTTGAAGCTGCTTTAGTTGAAGTACCCTGCAGTACCTCATATTCTGTAGAGAAGAAAAAAGAGCAACTACTACTTGACAAAAGAGAAAAGGTATAAGTAGAGGTATAAAACAGCTGTGCTCCCAAGGCAACCTATTGTGTGCTTGCAACATCATTAGCAGCTCACTCCTCATCACTGTCATCATTGTTTGCCTCCTGAGATATGCATTTATTGGCACTCCCCTCATGGTGACATTCACCCCAGATAGGATAGCACAGCCATTTTCCTGCATATTCTGTCAGTCAACATATTTCTCCTTATGATGTACCTTGTCCACTTCTCTCCCTAAGAGGCAAAATTTTCCCTCCATTTTTCTGTTCCCTTAATGATTGAGCAGCCCTGGTCATGTGTTTTCTTCTCCCCTGAAGAAACTTTGGCTGTCTCACCCTGTCAGTAAGATTTAGCCTAGTTGCTCAGCCTAGGAACCTGAGGGAAGGGATAGGATTGCCTTTTAATGTAACTTGAGATGCTTTTAAAATTCAAAAATAACAAAAGGTTTTATTTAACATCAAGGGGAAAAGACAGGTGAAATCAGGAGCTGAAATTATTGATGTAAAACTAGTACAAGCACAAATTTGTGATTATATATATCAGGCTAATTAGAGGTTTCCAATTTATTTACAGATCTTTATATTGAGAAGCTTTTGATCTAGAGTTTCCCCAAAACACTCTAATTCACTTTATTTGTATAATCACTGACTCTTTTTTGTGCCAAGAAGGCTGGTACCTTCTTCCCAGGACTCAAACCCCATCTCTTTGGAACACTAGTACTGACTTTTAAGGTCTCTATAGGCAGTTTCTAATCAGACCAGATCAGGGAATTCAGTACTCCTCAGAGATATCTCTCCCTGTTTGACTGGGTAGAGATTGTTCTTCTCTCTCTAGAAGATCCATCCCCTACTACCCAGACTTTCTTGCCAAACCTTCCTCCAGTTCTCTGTCTGTGTTCAAACTGCTCTCAGCTAATGATAAATTCAAACTGCATTCAGTGAAGGTAGAAATTTGATTCTGTCAGCACTAAACCTTTTCCTGTCATGGTTATTCTCTGATGGTTCCAGTACACATCTCTTCTCAATTAAGGCAGGAATTTGACTGAATCTCTTCAGCATCCATGTTTCGCAATACCTTTTCCACCTGTTACAGGCAATGCTTTTAAGTCTCTTAATTTTGATGGGAAAATTAGCTAAGAGACTAGGTAGAGTGAATTTAGGAGTGAAGATCTTTTCTTTCAATGATACGGAGTTCAGGTTTCAACCAAGACTAGTCCAAGCAATTATATTTGTATAGTGTTTACTTAGGATATGTAGCAAGAGGATTTACACATACACACACAGAGAGATCTTTGTACAAGCAATCAAGAGACTAAGAAAATAGAGGTTATCTTTAAAGGAATTCAAGGGTTGTTGAAGCGGGTAATATTCACCTGATCCAGAAGAGGAGACATCCATTCAATGGAAAGTACACGGAGAGGAACGCGAACGACCAGCGTAACGCGCCCTATAGACACAATTATAGGAGTAACGGGTGGTACAGACTGCAAATTGCGCCCTACAGAATGCACACCGAGGTGGGTTTTTGACCCAAACTATATAGGGGTTCGATGGATGGGGGTCGTTAGTTACCAAGGGGCTTTGATGTTCCATTGATGGCTATCTTGAATAGTTATGTTGGGAAACTTCGCACATTTTCCTAAGATGATAAGCTCGGAGCAATTGAATAATTTGTTACCGGTTTTTGGCTGACACTTGGGAAGGGATCAAAGACCTTTAAGGGTAGGATCAATCAAATTATGCATTTGATTGGAGTTAGCAAGGTAGAGGTGATAGGCTGGAGGAAGAGATAATTGGCAAGTAGCAGAAGATCAGAGTGAGAGTAGTACTTACCCGCAGTTTCCATGTTATTATGCATCCCGTTTGGGCAGAGGCGCTGGAGGGGGGAATGGGTGAAACTATGCTGAGACACAGACTTCAGGTGTCAACCAAAACAAGCTCTCTACTGGGTCCACTCCACCTGTTTAGATGGAGTGTTTTCTTGGCCTGTCTTTGGTCAGACTCCATTTTGTTTAACAGAAGTAGGAGACTTTCTCTCTTTATTTGCACTGGGGTACTCCATTTTTATCAGGCAGTGCCTCTCAGTAACACCCCCTCAGCTGATGCTAACCAAACAGACTGCTTGGAGCAGCCTGTCACTCAAGGCTCACTGGCTCTGTGTCAAATTAACCCTTCACAGTTCTTCAGTTGTTAGGACAGCACTTCTAAGCCTCTTAAAAAGAGCAGCCCATCATGCTTCTCTTTATCCTTCCAGTGTAAATGGCCGTGAAAAAACTTGAAGATTGCTTTTATTGTAGTATTAATCCTATCTCTTTCCGTAAATGGGATGCAGCTGTGAGTAGGAAACCTAGTTGTTCTGTACATTACCAAAACACATTCTCAGCACTTTTGCAATTACACAGGTCTAATACTGTCAGACTTAGAATTTCATAAATCAGATGAAGATTTAAAGTAACTGATGCTTTGTGGTATTTCTTCCTATAGGGAGTGAATGTTTTCAAGATCAATAAACCTTTTGAAATATTCATTTTGAAATCATGGCACTCTTAAAACTTAGGAAAATAAATAATTATCATAGCTTTATCCAGTTCAGAAGAAAGTGAGATGCTTGTGAGGCAGGAGCCAAGAAGGAAATATTGGAAAGAGTATTTTAGAATCATGGAAAGAGGATGTATTAGGATACAAGGATCAATAGAAGAGGGGCCTATCAGGACATGCCTGGACTTGCCTAGATATTGGCTTATAATTGCTTGCCATGATAAAAAGCTTTAGCTTAGCTGAGAAAAATAGGAGCAAATAGCTGTGATGCAAACAGAGAATAAGAGGAACTGAGAAGTCACCACAAGAGAAACCAGCAGCAGCTTGTGGTTAAGCACAGATGTTTGTGGTTTAGATTTCACACTAAAGGGAACTGGTGGATGTAGATGGTTGGGAACCAAACTGAAGGCCTCTTATCGAACTGAAGGTCTACTTCAGAGTCACCAGATCCTGCTTCAATGTAGCCCATGCAAATATGCAAATGATATAAGGCCTGCGCGCCGCCATGATCATTGCTCAGACACCCATCCTGGTCTGAGCCCGCACGTGCGTATCAAATAAAGCTTGGCTGTTTTCCTGATTTCGCCTCAAGCCTCTTTGTCATAGCACCTGCTTTAATTGACAGAGCAGGCGTTTCCTGCTACACTTGTGAAGCTATTTCCAAAAAACAGTAATTTTGAAGGTTCTGGCAGCCTGTGCTAAATTTGGAAGACAGCAAGGTCATTCTGTTGTTGAAAGCAAACTTCTGATACCAAAACACACTGAAAACACAAACACACAGCTGCCTTATACTATACCCAGTACTGTCTAGTCTGAATGCTGCAGCTCTCCAGGATCTCAGGCAGAAGGTCTTCACTTCACCTCCTATCTGACCCTGAGGACGTCAGAAATTGAACTTGAGACCTTCTGCATACAAAACCAATGCTCTGCCGCTAAGCCATGGCTTATACATTTCCCATAAAACTAGAAGCATACTTCCCTCTTACAGCTGGAAAGATTTACTTCTAGAATGAACTCAGAGAACACCACACCAGTACTTCTGTATAAAGTATGATTTAAACTTGATGTTGAGGTACAGAACTTGTATATATGGCTTTGCACTATCCAGCTTCTATTTTAAAATCGCCCATCAAAAACTATGCTTTACATACTAGCACATCAGAGATTCATGTTCCATGCAGCACTGCAACAGTTGGCTAATGCATAAATAGTGGAATTGCACACATAGAGGCTCAGTTTAAATTATATTCTGCATGTCTGCCATGTTGCACAGCTCAGTTTTATTGCCTGCAAATAGGTGGTTTGAGATCTGAGTCACCGATCAGAAGACATTCACAGTAGTGACTCAACTGAAGTACAATGGGAAGCCTCTGCTGAGAGCAGGTCGTTCTGCCACATCCCTGTGTCTTGTGAATGACTGAATGCTTCAATCACATTTCAGGAGGTGATGGGAAGAATTACCAGCCCCCAGCAAAAGCTAATGGAAAAGGCCATAGCAGTGATTCAGGCAGAAATGCAGAAGGCAGCTTCCCTCCTAAGCTCACAAGAACCTTCAATGATTTAGTAGAATGTTAGCAATCCTCTCACAGAACATTATTGTGCCCTGAAACAGAATTGGAGAATTACTGTTCTAGCCCATTTCTCAGCATGACCATTTTTCATTGCTGTTTTATACCCTGAGATTTTACCTGACTTCTTCCTTCCATGTACAAGACAAGTGGCTCAGACTTGGGAACAGTGAGCCACACTTTACTCCATGCTTTCCCTTTTTCTTGGAACAGCAACTGGCTGCTGAAGAGACTGTTCTCTGCTCCCAAAATGCTTTGCTTCTTGGGGTTTTTTTTAAAAAAAGAAACAAACAGATTTTGGTCACCCTCAGATGTTGAAGGCATTTATACATATGTTTACATCCAAGTATCTTTTTTCATGCACATTCCATGTACAAAAGTGTAATTACCAAAGTATACCAGAGATTCAATTTCATATAGTATCCAGATTATGCACCTAAATGCAAGTGCTGCAGTGCTGTATTTTGGAGAATGTTTAGCTGGAATTCATCTCCCACAGTGTAAACTGAGAATAGCAATTAAGATGACACAGCTTCTTTCACACTTAAAATAGGCTGGGAGGAGATCGTAAATTAATGAGGAAGCTGCTTCAGCACAAGTGAAAGGAGTCAGGGTGCAATGTCGCAATGATAAGAGAAAATGTCTGGTTGTGGGGGAAGAATAAGGGCTTTTTTGACACACACACAAATCAAAGTTAAACAGCCAAAGCATAGTGGAAAGGAACTGGCACAGGTTTTTTAAAAAAATCTTTTGAGCAAAGTCAAAATAACGGGATGAACAAACTGAACACCTTCCTAGAAGTTGCCAATTCCTCTCTAGCTGAGTCTAGCATCTTGTAGGAAGCTAATACTGCCAACATTTTAGTGGAAAGGAGTATGCTTGTCTTCAGCTAATTAGAAAGTCCTTTCAAACCGCTAATTCTCCACAGCTTGCCTGGTGCTGTCCTTCCTGTTTTATGAAGACACCAGACAATAAAAGTAACAGAGGAATCCACAACAATTTGTCCTTTTTTAAATTTTGGGACCTTGTTAATGTCTTAAAATGTAAGAAAAGGCAAATAAAGGGGGAAAACAAATTTGTAGCTTTGAAATTCACATGGGTTGACGCAGTTTAGTTCCATCTGAACATAAGAATGACAAACAAAGGGGAGTAGGATCTGGTGGTGGTCTTGTTACAATAATGAAAGGAATTAAATAGAAGGAATTAAATCTCTTTCCCACTATCTTGCTGCCCTCTTGTTTCTTTCAAAATTTTCCTTCCAGCCCAGCTGATGACTCATATCAGAGCCAAGGTGAGAGAATATATGATAAAAAGAAGAAATGTAAAGTGAGGAGGGAACAGAGTTAGTTCCACTCTGTGTGCTCCCTTCTTTTTAAAGCGAAAGACACCTCCTTGTTTTATACACAAACTCAAATTAGTGGCTCCCTCTTACATACTGAGATGGTGTAATCTTTGATCTGCTCTCTCTCCTACTGAGTCTGCATGCACATGTGTTAAAGTATCATAGAGGTGGAGGACATTAAGCCTCTGTCTCTGTTCCACCATTCGGCATGAAAGGCATGTCTATCACCATAAAGCCTCCTTAACAGTCTTTGCAACCTAAACTGTGAGCAAGTGCAACCAAGTCTTTCTTCCAGTGGACTTCCTATTGCTGGAGAAAGAAAAATAGAATTTGAAGCTAACCATCTGTCTCTATCCCTTCCTCTGCCTTATGTTAAATTGTATGCAGAAGGTAAATCAGAGAATTTACCTGGCAGAAGGTAAATCAGAAAATGAGAGGGCTACCGTAAATTGTCTTTAGCTAACACAAATCAGAAAGACTCCTGAAAGTGACCAAAAGAGTATAATATTTGGCAGAAATTCTACTTTGTGGTATACATAAATGCCAACAGAAACAATACTGTTTGGCTGGAAGCTGGGTTAATTGTTTTGGATGGCCTTGTCAGACACCAATTGAAGTTAGTCTTCCCCTGGTTGCTCCTCTTGCTTTGTGGAAAAATAAAAGCATAATGTAAGCCACCAAAAATCTGCCAGATTGGAAGTTTTTCATTAGCTTCCAATTGTCAAAAATAATTCTGTCCAGATTCAGAAACACTACAATACTTAGAAATGGTATATGGGTCAGATCTTGATTACAAAACTTAACACAAAAACCTCACCCATAGTCTTAAAATTCACAGATTACTAAAATAAATACTACATTATACAACATCCAGTGTGTTATAAAGAATGCTAGGTGTCAATGCTTTCCCAGTAATTTAAAAACTGTACAGTGAAAGAATGTAACATATTTTGCCATTAAAAATTCCAGTGGGTATCATGACAAAATCAATAACTTTTGAATGATGAGAGACAACTGTTACTCATGCATTCCAGTGCAAGCAATTCTTGCAAACAGAATAATTCTTTAAGATCAGAGAGCTTCTCCCAGTTTCTTATCTTAACATGAATAAATGTGAGAACTGCATCCCAATCAGGAGAGAAGTTGTCACAGCCAAATTATCACTTATCTAATGTGAACTTGTACATACCCTGCAGTCCCCTGGCTCTGCTTTGTGGTCAGGGGTGATATCTGTAGGGCTGACTGAAAGCACCTGAGATAGAAAAATACCTTTCTGCAGAAATGCCCTTACAAATATTAGAGGTATCATGCATCCCTCATTGAAATTAGCAAGTCTTCACTAGCCTTCACTGAAGTCAAGATTCAACATCCAGCTTGTAGATATTACAGTGAAAAAGATCATTTTGGTAATATGCAACTAAGAAGTGAGGGAACTAAATAATTTTCAAGAAAACCAAAGTAATGGAACCAAAGTAAGGAAACCAAAGTAAGGAAAAACTACAGTAAATGCAAATACTAGTCCTATTTGCACTAGGCTTTTGTATGAAATATCTCTAGAGAAACACTAATAGAAAAACTGACAAAACTCAAGTATTTTTGAGTTCATGCAAACTAATTTCAGGAAAACATTACAAAAAGTCCCCTTGTACCCCTCATCCTAGAGACATTAGCTTGGATGTAAATCCATAAGATTCCAATCAATTAACTCTTAGAAAAAAGACCAGATTGTGCATTTGGCATAAATTGAGCAAAAAAAAACCCAAACCCTTTCAGGTATCATTTGAGCTGAATAGAAATCAGAGAATCTGATTGGCTACCACGATAACTGAGCCCAAATAAAGCCAATTTTTTTTTTTGCGGGGGGGCGCTTTCATTTGGATATATTCCAAATTCAGCTATACCAAATTATTATTATTTATTCATTTTGCTTAATTACCCCATCCTATACCCAGCCGGGCTCTGGGTGCTATACATCAGATAAAAACAACATACAAGTTAAAACAACATAACAATCCAATTTAAAACAATAAAATTTCAAAAAATAAAAACACAGCCCAATGGCATCACACTACTTGTGTTCCTCCAGGCCATCAGAGCATATAGTGGGGAGGAAAAGAAAATCCTTGGGGGGACAGGGAAGGAAAGGAAGGTGCCAGCCATCTGGTGAGCTCTTCTTGGCTGATGGGCTCTTCTTGCAGCTTGGTTCAAACCTGAAATTGGCTGGGGTAGTGGGAGCTGAGAGCTGCAAGACAAGCCTGTTCCAGCTAAGGGGCACTCTCAGCTCCTGCCACCCCAGCTAATCCTCTCTTGCCTCCCCACCACACTCAAATCCTGAAGCCAGCTTGTTCTGACATCAACAACAACAACAACAACAAATTTTATTTGTATCCCGCCCTCCCCGCCGGAGCAGGCTCAGGGCGGCTAACAACATGGCTCAGAGCCAAATTATACAGGTGAATAAAACTACATCAAACATCAAACATTTAATTAAAATCTGGTTAGGCTTTAAAATTAAGTTAATTTTTTAAAAGTGCTAGTGCTACATTTACTTTTTCTGATGGCGGTTTCCTTCGTAATTTCCATTTCGATCAGGGAAAGCCAGTCTGAAGAGGAAGGTCTTGCAGGCCCTGCGGAACTGTTCTAGGTCCCGCAGGGCCCGCATTTCCTCTGGAAGTTGGTTCCATAGGCTCGGGGCTACAGAGGAGAAGGCCCGGTTACGGGTGCTTTGCAGCTTCACCTCTCTCGGTCCGGGGACAGTCAGCAGGTTTTTCCCGGCTGACCTCAGTGCTCTCTGGGGTTCATATGAGGAGAGACGGTCCCTAAGGTAGACAGGTCCTCGACCATATAGGGCTTTAAAGGTAATGACCAGCACTTTGTAACGAACCCGGTATGTAACTGGCAGCCAGTGCAGTTCGCGCAGCCCAGGCTGTATGTGCTCCCATTTAGGGAGTCCCAGCAACAGTCTAGCCGCTGCGTTCTGCACCAGTTGCAGCTTCCGGGTTCGGCACAGAGGCAGCCCCATGTAGAGGGCATTACAGTAATCCAGTCTCGAGGTGACCGTTGCATGAAGCACCATTGCCAGATCTTGGCGCTCTAGGAAGGGAGCCAACTGCTTTGCCCGCCTTAGATGGAAAAAGGCTGACTTGGCAGTGGCTGCAATCTGGGCCTCCATTGATAATGCAGGCTCCAGTAAAACTCCCAGGCTCTTAACTCGGTGCGCCGCTTTCAACGGCGCCCCGTCGAAGACCGGGAGAAGTATTTCCCCTCCCCGAGCGCCCCGACCCAGACAAAGGACTTCTGTCTTCGCTGGATTCAGTTTCAGCCCGCTCTTCCTCAACCAGGTTGCTAAATCCTGCAGGGCCCGGTCTAAATTCTCTGGGACGCAGTCAGGCCGGCCGTCCATTAGCAGATAGAGTTGGGTGTCATCTGCGTATTGATGGCACCCAAGTCCGTGTCTCCTGGCAATCTGGGCAAGGGGGCGCATGTAGATGTTAAATAACATCGGTGAGAGAACTGCCCCCTGAGGCACTCCGCAATCCAGTGTGCGCCTCTGGGACAGCTCGCCCCCAATTGCCACCCTTTGTCCCCGATCCTCGAGGAAGGAGGCAAGCCATTGTAAGGCAGACCCCCTCACCCCTACATCGGCGAGGCGGCGGGTCAGTAGCCGATGGTCGACCGTGTCGAACGCAGCCGACAGGTCCAACAACATCAGCACCGCCACACCGCCCCGATCCAGGTGCCGTTGGAGATCATCTACCAGGGCGACCAGTACTGTCTCCGTCCCGTAACCCGGGCGAAAGCCGGACTGGCAAGGGTCTAGGATGGAAGCGTCATCCAGAAAGCTCTGCAACTGCGACGCCACTGCCCTCTCTATAATTTTACCTAAAAATGGTAAATTAGAGACCGGTCGGTAGTTTGCCAATTCGACCGGATCCGCTGTACTTTTTTTCAAGAGGGGACGGACCAAAGCCTCTTTTAGAGATGATGGAAAGCGCCCCTCTGTGAGGGATCTATTTATGATGTCCCGTAAAGGACATTCAAGCTCCCTCAGGCAGGACTTAATTAGCCAGGAGGGGCATGGGTCCAAATCGCAAGTTGTAGGGCGTGCAGAGGAGAGAATTCCGTCAACTTCCTCCAGGCTGAGCGGGCTGAAGTGATCCAGGATTAAATCCGAAGACAGGCACGGGGCCTCGGGCTCACATACTGTATCCAAGGTGATGGGCAGGTCCTGGCGGAGCGACGTGATTTTGTCTGCAAAAAATTTCGCAAAAGCCTCACAGCCGATTTCCAATTCTCTAACGTTTGGTCTGCCTTGGGGCAGTGTGGTTAACTGTCCAATTATTTTAAACAATTGTGCTGGGCGCGAATTTGCAGACGCAATCTTGGCCGCGAAATACTTCTTCTTCGCGGCCTTGACTGCCACCTCATAAACGTTCTATAGGATGTTCTCGCCGCTTCGTCACGAGTGCGCCGCCACTGCCTCTCTAGTCGTCGGAGTCCTTGTTTCAACCGGCGTAGCTCCAAGGTATACCAAGGAGCCAGCTTTGAACGAGGGCGCAGAGGACGTCGAGGTGCGATCTCGTTGATTGCCCCGGATAGCCGATCTTGCCAGGCATCGACCAGGGCATCAAGGGAATCGCCAGGGGGCCAAGGATCCCGAAGAGCCATTTGGAACCGTTCCGGGTCCATCAAGCTCCGCGGGCGAGCCAAAATAGGCTCTCCGCCCTTACAGGGTTGTGGTAGCGTCTCCATACGAGCCTTGAGGGCTAAGTGATCCGACCATGGTATCGTCTCTGTTGCGATTTCGTTCACTTGAATCCCGGTCGCAAAGATCAGATCTAATGTGTGCCCAGCCTGATGCGTGGGAGTCGTAACAAATTGGGAGAGTCCCAGTGTCGCCATGGAAGACACTAGGTCCATCGCCTGAGTGGAGGCCGGGTCATCGGCATGGACATTGAAGTCGCCCAGGACCAGAAGCCCTGGGTACTCCAGCGCCCAGCCGGACACCGCCTCCATCAGGGATGGTAAGGCGCTGGCCGGTGCGTTAGGCGGACGGTACACCAGCCAGATCGCCAACCTCTCCCCGACATCCCACGCCAGGCCAACACACTCAATACCGTCGATCTTTGGGGCCGGGAGAGCCCGGAAGGAGTAACCCTCCCGTATGAGTACCGCCACCCCGCCCCCCCGCCCGCTAATCCGGGACTGGTGAAAGACCGAGTAACCTGGGGGGGTCATCTGGGAGAGTGCCGTCGTCTCCCCCTCTTGTACCCAGGTCTCGGTCACGCAAGCCAGGTCTGCGTCCTGTCGAAGCAGGAAGTCCCTAATGGTTTCGGTCTTATTATTTATAGACCTGGCGTTGCATAACACCAGTGTCGGACGCGGGCAATTTCTCTTGGTCCCACTACTTGTCACCGTCGGGATGGGAAGTAGACTAGAAGGGGGCCGAGCACTGTTTTGTCTCAGCCTCCTTCTCTCACCTCTCCGTCCATTCCCACCGTCATATCTTCCCCTCCCCAGGAGCACTGGGATCCCCTGACCGGACATCCCGACCTATTCTCCCACTGATCGTATTCCACTGACTAGTTAGTATTGATACACAGCATAGATCTCCTGCCCACCTTCGTCCTCTGTTCCCAGTTGTCTAGTTCACCATAATCTTCCAATTTGATTAGTAAATAATAGTTCCTACTTAGCACTATAATAAAGTCCAATTCCTAACTGATCTAAAGTGCTAACGTGAATAAATAGTCAATTGAGTTGATTAAATTCTATATGCATTTAAAAACATAAATACATAATAAATCCAATTTCTGATCAATTTAATAAATCCAGTTTCTAATCAATTTAAATCTAATTCATTCTTAATAATAATTCTAGTGGTGATCTATAGTCCGTGGGCAGTGGGGGTGAAAGTTGGAGGTGAGGTAGGGTTTAGTTCTTAAAGTGCTGGTGGTTGGTGTAAGTATTCAAGTTTAAACTGTGCTGCAGGAGAAGCCAAGCCAGTCCTAGGGTCAGGCTGCCTTTTAAAAAATCAGTATTTTTCTTCTCAGGCCTACTGGACCTGTAAAAATTCAGGATCCCAGATTTGAATACCATACCAGTATTGGGATCTGGGGTTTTTCAGAAATACCGAATTTTTTTTTATCTAATAAAACCCCGCCCTCCCAAAAAAAACCAAAAACCAAAAACCCACACTCCTAAAAAGGACCCACAGACCAGACAAGGCTTCATTTATGAAGCTCCCTTGTGCATTTTACATGAAACTCAAAGACTTAACAAAGCACTAACCCTATTAAGGATAAGTATTTCCTTTCTCCTGAATTTGAACAGCTTGTAATCTGCTCTCTGAAGTAAAGCCCTAGGTCATATTTCACTGGGTAGTGAAACATTTTCATGGCTTTTAGGATATATATATCTCCTGGTTTTTGGCAATGGTTTTCACAGTTATAGAAAATAGTTCCACTGCAATGGTTTTCTGTAAATTATGATGGAATGCTACTAGAGCTATCTGTGGAATTGTAAGAGGTATATTTCAGTGTGGATGAGATCAACAAAGCCCATAAAAGCCATTTATTTATCCATATAACCAAAGAATTTTGTTCATAGATATCCCAAATTCTACGTTATTGTGGCCTTCATACTTTTTCCATTGTAGGTAAGTCATTCTAGAGAAATGATGGAACGTATATGGTATGGTATGAAGGATGCTTCTAACATGAGAATTTAGCAGTCAAGATGGCAGATTGTCACAGCCAATTTTGGCAGTAAGAATGAGGGAAAAAAGTCTTTTCATGGTATTGTGGAGGAAAATCTGTAAAGCCGAACCGCAGCTTTGATTCTAGTGGGAAAATAAGAGGAGGGCCTAAAATAATAAACACTATGTGATGATCAAGTAATCAAATGGTAATGCTATGAAGGTTTGCGCTGTTATGTCAAAAAGTATCCCTTTGTACTATAAATTTGGAGAATTCTGAACAGGGCTCAATTCCCATGAATTTCTGCAAGGGGCATTTTCATTCACACGTGTGGTTCTGCACATGGCAGTACAGGCAACTGCTGCACACAAAAAGGATTTTGAGAACTGATCTTGAGTAGCCTTGGAATTAGTTCAGCAATCTCCCCAAATCGTAGACCTTGAAGACTGTCTGGAAGCTACAGTTGGTACAGAATGCTGCAGCCAGAGTACTGACTGGAGTGGACTGTAGGAACCATTTCACACCAGTCTTGTTTCACCTATACTGGCTTCCAACTTGCTTCTGGGCGCAATTCAAGGGGCTGGTTTTGGCCTTTAAAGACATGTATGCCATAGGACCAATACACCTCAAGGAATGCCTTCTCCCATACCCATTAATTAGGGTTATCCTTGAAGACCCTGTTTTGGTTGCCCCTCACCATCTGAGGATGGATAGGTGGTGACTCATCAAAGGAGCCTTCTCTGTTGTGGCATCAGAACTCTGGAACTCCATCCCCAGGGTGATTTGTTTGTCTCTTTCTATCTGTGTCTTTCACCAGCAGGTGAAGACTTTTTCTTTCATCTGGCATATGCCCAATAACGGGGCTTGGGCCCTCCTTCTAATATTGTTTGTTTATGTGTTTTTAATTGAATTTTATATTTTAACTGTATTTTGTTTAAATATTCTAATATTTTGATGTTTATTGTCTGATTGGGTGGAAAGGTGGCATAAAAATGTTTTAAATTAAACAAATAAATAAACAGACCAACACTTTGCCAATTGGGTCAAAATGGCTTAGTGCAGACCTGCTATGGCCTCTTTTGACAGCTCACAAAGAAATAATTAAATTCATACAATCCTCCGGTAGACAAATTAATAAATGAGGTACAAAAATATTAATAGACATTAAATAAGAACACACATGGATTTTAACCATGCTTCTGCTGAGGTAGCCAATATGTGTTAAGTTAATTGACAAGACAAATATACCTCTGTTATGTTCTTTTTCTTTTGTTCCCCTGCGGCTTCATTGCCCAAGTATGGGGTTGCTGACAGTAGCTGAAAGCAGTCTTTACATACCCGGTTGTGACGACTGTTATCAGCAAGTGGTTTAAACTCTGAGCACTTTGCACAGATAACCTGTGTAAGAGAGAGAATTACATTCTTGAGTTGAACCAAAATCTCCTTATTATTACAACTGCTGTATTACTGATTTGGGGTGGGGTGGGAGGCTGAAAAGCTGCAGCATAACCAGAGCTGTAGGCAGGATTTCATGTTTGATGGGGCCTACAGCAGGATTTGTTGTTGGAGGGGGCTCGGGGGCCACCCAGTTTGGCGACCCTGGGCTCTTAGCAGTGTAAGCTGCCTTGAGTCCATTAGTTGTTATAGATTTTCCGTGCTGTATGCCTTGAATCCCACAAGCTAACCCCACATTGCCTGGGCAGTCACAGCAGCTCCGCTTCCCCATCCCTTTCTTATGCACCACTCTCTCAGAGAGACAGAGGCCTCTTGACTCCTCATCCCCTTGCTCTGCATGCTGTGTTAGGGAAGGGGAGAGAAAAAAGTGAAGAGACCAGCAGCAACACTACTACTTGTTCAGAGTGGTAGTGAGATAAGGGGACATATTGGAGGCCCTCCAATGGAGGGGCCATACAGTTGGAAAGGGGGTTGAAAGGACTGCCCCCCCCTGGAACAACGGGCCAGAGCATAACAATTGCAGGACTGGTACCCAAGACATTCCTTTCCCCACCAAGCCAGGAATCAGAGAATAATTTTGCTGCTCCATCCTTTTTTAAAGGTTCTGTTTACTGAAAAAGACACACACACCTATATGGACCTGCTTTTCTGTTCAGTTATGAAAAGCTTTCTGATTACAGTGGATTAAATATTTATGAAGTTTTCTGGAATCTCATTCAAATATAAATTTAAAGTAGTCCAGTTTATGGAATGGTGCTTCTTGGTGCTTTGTAAATATGACATCACCTTCAATCATATTCAGTTACTTATATTCATAATCTCACAAACACACATGAACAGAACCAATTTGGCACTTCTATCATTTGGTTATGCTGACCTTTTCCCTATAAATGCACCAATACTTATTCGCTGGTTTCAGAGGATAGCCATGTTGGTCTGCAGTAAAACAATTAGGTTCGAGTCCAGGAGCACCTTAGAGACCAATAAGATTTTGGGGGTATACAATTTTTAAAGTTGATGCATGCAACCAATATAGCTGCAGTTGTTCACAGCAAATCATTTTATTCAAAGTAACAAGGATTCACCACAGAAGGAAACAGAGGTGAATGAAAGTACATATATATAAAGAATTGCACTTGCACACTGGCAGGTGAATAACACTTCACAATTAGAAGCATTTCTACAGAGGCCAACCATACTGATCCTGCTAGTTTGGATGCACAAGCAGCATAAAGGGAAAGAAATAAAATTTGATTACAATTTCAAAGAAACCAGCAGAATATTACTACCTCGCAAAAAAGATAAATTAACGTGAATACTGGCATTGAACATGCTTGTTCACTGGTAAATATACAAGTGAAGCACACAGGGGTCTATTTTAGCCATCTTCATCAGCTCATTGGAGAACTGGCAGAGACAAATGTCATTAATTCTGTGGCAACTGGGAGGCTAAAAAAGCACTATGGGTAAATAATTCAAGGGTAAATAACTTACTGTCTTTCAAGTGCAGAAAATAAGGGAAGATGTCTAGCAGCATGATCAAAACAGAGGAGGAGGACAGTCTGTGGGCATGCAAACACCTACCAAAGCCTCTACTTATTCTGAACCACTGGTATGTATTTCCTGCCTTTCTTTAGGGATTAACACTAATTTAACTCTGTTCTCTGCTTGTCACTGAATGCTATGTGTCAGTAAGGGTAAAGAAATGGAGGAAACAGCATCAGAGAAGAGAACAGCTCAGGAAAACTAGCAGTTTTGCATACACAGATGCAAGAAAACTCTTCTCAAGCCTTCGCTAAAGGTTGGTGGAAACTATGTAGTGAGAAAGACATTCTGAAATCTGCCTTGAGTCTTACTGACAAAGTTGGCAAAATAAGCAAATAATAAAAACCCATCAAGGAAATGCTTTTTTGGTTGCAATATCAGTTTGACTATAACTGGAAATATTTTCTGTCAGTATCATCACCTCTCTCAATGTCTGACCTCAGTTTAAACTACCAGATAGTCAAGTAGCAGAATAATGAATGGGATATTTTGTTTTATATTGTTGATTCTGATGTAATGGCAAGCTATGGTTTGCTGGAAACCAGGAAACAAATAACTAGCATATGACTTGAAGGGGAGTGGCATGCAAATCTGAGGAGTCCTCAGGCTTGTTCACGTAGCACAAAAACAGATGAACTAAGCCAAATGGCAGGAGACAGGGAAAGACTGCCTTCCCTAAATAGATAATATTTTCTTCTTGGAAGAAGTTGATAGAGAACATCTAGTTTGTTCCAAGTACAGTAACAGCAATTCAGAAAAGACTGAGCTTTCACCCCAATACTCACTGCCCCACATTGTTTGCAATGGTGACGTCTTTTGGTAATCGAATTAAAGCTTTCACTGCAGCTTTTGCAAGCTTGCTTCTCCTTGTCTCTCTTTGATTTGGAAGATTTCCTGCAACACTCAGGCTGGAAGAAAAAAAATAAAAATGACTTAAATCAGATTACTGCAAATCTGTAAAGGACAACTTGAGCCCTGTCATGTTATTTTAAAAAGGAAATCTGGCCTCAGTATGGCAGAGGTCTAACAAGTGCAAACAGCAGAGGTTCTTGAAGATTGCCAGAGGTACCTTGACCCAAGCTCTGCCAGTAAACTTTGGCCCATAAAAACTTTCATAGCCAAATGATCCTTGACATTTTCAAGAGAAGCTAGACAGCTATTAAACACCCTTAACAATAGTTGAACTTGCTAACATGCTGCATGGTAGCACAGAAATTTTTAAAAGTCAATTACATTCTCAAGGTATCACTGCTGTTCCAGGTATGTGTCCTCCCCCTGGTTTGCATTCAGGATGCAAGGGTGCTAAACCAGTTGGTGTGTGCATGGTCTCTTTCCTTATAGAGCCACTCTCTCCTTTCTGACAACTTGCCCCTGGTCTTCTAGCCATGCTCATCCTCCTTTAGGCCTAAGAGCCCTGGAGTCTCCTTTGGTTGGAGATCCCTGCCCTGCTCTGGGTTCCCAAACTGAGTGCAAGGCTTTCATCCCAAGGCTAGCAGATAAAATTTTTTGAAAGGAATCTCTGTGAGGCTGCACCTCCAACAGATAGAAGTGTCTCTGTGCAAGAACAGGTTACAGTCCAGCACCGTATCACCAGTAGTAGGTATGTTCCTCTCCAAAGAGAGTAAACCATCTGAGACATTTCGGATGGTTTTGATGGTTCCCAAAAGGATTAATAAGGGAAGCGACACCCAACACCAGGGAGAGTGGTGCCACTCCAGGGCAACAGAGAGGTGGGTGCCACTCAAGGACCAAATGCTGAGCAGGCCACATTGGCATATTGTATAGCTGGTACTTCCAGCAGGGCAGGGGCTAGCAGGGGCAGTGCACATAGGTCCAGTAGGCTATCAAAAATCATTGTGCATGTGTACAATACTGCAAAGTGCATGGATATTCTCAAATGCTAAATGCAGACAGGACTGTATGGAATCCCAGACAGACCCCATCAAGTACAGAGGGACTGTATGGTACATAGAGCATGATGCAATATGGGATTCAGCATGGCAATGCAGTGGTGGACTGCAAAGAAGCATATAAGTACTTTGACATGACTGGTGAACCTTTCAATTCATGCAGTGTTGGGCCATCTGAACCCCTACCATCTGAACAGGCCACATTGGTATAGCTGGTACTTCCAGCAGGGCAGGGGCTAGCAGGGGTAGTGCACATAGGCCCCATCTTTGGGACCAAGGCTTTTCTATTTTCCTGGGGTATCTGTGGCATGGCCTCTTGGAAGCCATTGGGGCAGGCAGATAAAGGGGGACCAAGCAGCTGATCTTTCCCTTGTGGTCACGACAGTGTGGGAAAAGCTGCTTTTCCCACACAGTACAGCTTTGGTGACAACCCTGAAGTATCATTTATTGGGTGAAGTGGTATTCCTCAGAGCAGGCCTGGGGCTTTAGTGCTCACTCCTCCACATAAAGTTAGCTAGGTGACCTTGGGTCAGTCACAATTCTCTCAGAATTCTCTCAGCCCTGCCTACCTCAGAGGGTGTGTTGTGGGGAGAAGAAAGGAAGGTAATTGTAAGCTGCTCTAAGACTTCTTCAGGTAATGAAGGATGGGGTATAAAACCAACGCTACTTCATCTGCTTCCTTCATGGACCTGGGACAGAGACTCCTTGAGTGGTGCCACTGTTCTTGACCCATAAGACCAGTGGCTAAGAGGACAGGAAAAAGAAATGTAGGTTTTTATACCCTGCTTTTCTCTACCTTAAGGAGTCGCAAAGTGGCTTACAATCGCCTTCCCTTCCTCTATGCAAAACAGACACCTTGTGAGGTAAGTGGGGCTGAGAGAGTTCTGCAAGAACTGTGAGTTGCCCAAGGTCACACAGCGGGCTTCATGTGGAGGAGTAGGGAATCAAACCCAGTTCTCCAGATTAGAATCCAGTGCTCTTAACCATTACACTATGCTGGTTCTCTATACCACACTGATGCACATCCCTCAAACATCATGAAGGTTTGGTAAGGAGCAGCCTGAGCTGTATACATGTGATGTCTCTAGGTTTGGAGCAAGGGTAGCCCCATCTGTAAAATCTGGGATGTAAATAGAGGAGACCAGACTCTTGCCCACCAATTGTCCACACTGTGAATGGGTTTGGATTGGGGTTGGCCTATAGGGACTGCAGATCTCCTTTTGGATCGATGTAAATAAAGTTGGACTTTTATTATCTCATCTAAAGTTGTTGGCTCTCCTTGCTCCACACCTGCATGTAAAGAGCAAACTAGTGTTCCACTGATAGAAGCCCCTTGTGTGAGTGGAAAACCATCAGGATCTAACTCCATGAAACTAATCATGATTTTATTTGTTTAATAATATCCAGTATGAGCAAAGCAGCAAACTATACCACTATTCACAACTAACCACTAAGCTCACTTGAGAAAGCTGTATCATTCATATTAACATCTTTTCTTGCCCCGCAAGAGCAAGGTGTTAATCTTTTATTAAGTACATATATAGCTTGTTATTAAACTTTATGGAGTTCATTATAGATTTTGTAAGGACATTTGCATACACATCCTTGATGCTCCCATTACAGAAAGGATATGTTGGTCACACACTCAGGGATTATTTCAGTACAGTACTTTATAGTGGTTGTAAATTATAGGAATTATTATGGAAACAAATAGTTACAAGAGTCTTAAATGAGCAGCCATTAATGGCATTCATTTCAGGCTTTGTAGACCAATCTAGTTAAGGAGACAATCCACCACAAGCTAGAATTTTGCTGCTGGATCATTTAGGATTAGTCAGAAATCACAACTGTGTCAACAGCTTGCAACTTTACTTTTTCACTGTCCCAAACAAACTGCTACAGTAGCTGTCACTAGTTTATTGCAAAATAGCTGTCACTAGTTTATTGCAAAATTGCTTAGCTGCTGCACAATTCCTCTGCAGAATATCCTAAATGCCCTAAAAAAAACCTAGGCAGAATACCTGGCAATATGTTTCTGTATGAGTGGAGAAATAAGATCACCTACAAACAAGGGCAGATGTTTGTGAACACTGGATTTCCCAAAAATGCAGAAAAATGTGATTTATCCCCCATCAGGATGCTAAGGGCTATGCATAGGCATTCTCTCCAGGACGCCGCAGTGTTAAAAAGAGTGCTCATCAGATTGGGGGGGAGGGACTTCCCAGGTATGCAGAAAAAAATAAACATATTAATTTTTAAAAGCAGGAAAGGCCCACACTGATGAGCTAGCATGTTCATTCCCTTGGGCAGCTTTGAGTCAGTTAAAGAAGAGAGGGAAACGGATCTGTTCAAACATTGCTCCCCAAGGATGGAATAAAGAGTCAGACACAGAGTATTGGTATTAAATTGGGCCACTTTATTCAATATTTTATTAAACAGCAAGGGTACCCCACCAGCGGCCTGGCCAGGGGTCACCGCGACCGCTTCCCTGCCATTAATGGGCAAGAGACCCAGCCCCCCAGCTGGAGCTGAGTGTTACTCTGCTCCCTCCAGGCAGGCCCAGCAGGGAGACACGCACCAGAGGGCCCAAACCCAGACGCACGTCTCGCCAGAAAGGCACCCTCTAGCCGAGCCTCCCGGACAGTCTGCATTCTCCAAACCCGGGACTTCAAACCTGAAGACTGATTATGCCAGACCCCAAATTCTCCAAAAGGGGGATGCTTCACAGTCCTCCCCTAGATGCATAGTGGCCTAAACCCCCAAAACCTGCCACTACTAACGCCAAGTCTCTACTTAGGGCTTAGCGCCCACTGGGAGGCCCAAAGCCACCTGCAACCCTTGCTGCAAATCTCTCAGGAAAAGCATATTACCCTTTTCTGAGAGATGGACCCCATCCCCTCTGTAGAGGTCAGGAAATTTCAACAAAATGTCCGGATGGGGCAAATAGTGGCCCAACCCCTTTTCCAGCACCTTCCTGATCTCCTTATTAGCCTTATACCGGGCCCTTTCTATAGCTGCAGGATCCCAAGCACAATGCCACACCAGGCGGGGCAGCATGGCTGACCAAATTATGGTGGTCCCAGGCCATCACTCCCGAATGTGTTGGAAATCATCCCGGGCCTGCCAAACTAAGGCCTTGCCCTTTAAGAGTCCCAGGTTGTTACCTCCCAGGTGAACAATTAAAACCCGAGGAGGACCCCCCACACAATCTTTACACAACAAAGGCAGCAGGCCCGGCCACTGAAGGCCCCGGCGCCCCCGCCATTCGATACACACATGCTGGCTGAGTCCCAGCTGAGAGCCAACCGCAGTTCTCCGAGCCTGATGAGTGGCCCAAAACATGTGGCTATGGCCGCATATGAGAACTCGGCTCCTCTGGCCAGGAACAACAGCATCTAAAGAGAAAAAACAGTTAAACAAGAACAGAACCAACAATAAACAGACACCAAGTCACTCACAGCCTAATAAAAGGTCGCACGTAAGCCTTATAGGCCGAGGAATGCCACCTGCCCAATCTCTGAATGGAAGTGGAAGGATACCCCATGACAGCCGCTGTTGAGGCTGCCCCAATTCTAAAGGAGTGGGTCCCAAACCACAGCCCAGACAACCCCAACTCACCCAAAGCCCGTGACGTTACTGACCAAAACTGATGCTTCGTCAATGAGCTACCATTCGAATGTATAAACAAAAATCCATGTAAAATTGTAAAAGCCCTCCCAGCTCTCTGTCGGCATCTGGGGCCAGCTGACAAAACCTCTTCATCTGTTTACGAGACAGAGCGTCAGCCACCCCGTTTCTCACCCCAGGAACATGCTTGGCTAAAAACAAAATGTTAAGCCGCAAACAGCGCAGAGTGAAGGCCCTCACCAATCTCATAACCCGGCCAGATTTGGATGAAAGGGAATTAATGACGTGGACCACACCAAAAATGGACAGTGTGATTGGCCATATCCTTCCCCCACACCAAAAATGGACAGTGTGATTGGCCATATCCTTCCCCCACAGCCAAACCGCGACTAAAATAGGAAAGAACTCGAGAAACGTAAAATCCCAGTTCATACCAACCTTTACCCAGGAGTCAGGCCAACTATCCAAGCACCAATATCCACGGAAATAGACTCCAAAACCCAGCATCAGACAAGGAACCAGCAGCATCCGACATGACCTGAAGCTCAGCTTCGAGCCTCATATCGTCCCTCCAAAAAGAGACTCCATTAAAGGACTCCAAAAATTCCTGCCAAACCCTCAAATCATCCCTCATGCTGCAGGTGACCCTAGTTCCATGCTGAGGCAAGCGTAACCCTGCCATAGCATCGCACAGCCTACTAAGAAAAGCCCTCCCAGGAGCAACCACTTTGCAAGCAAAGTTGAAGTGTCCAACTAGCTGCTGCAACTCCAACAAAGTAACCTTCCTTTTAAGAAGAAAGGTAGAAATCCTAGCCCTCAGCTCCACTATTTTCTGAAGAGGCACCCTAGACAACTGCACAATAGTGTCAATCTCAATCCCCAAAAAGGTCAACCTCTGGGTTGGACCTTCAGTTTTCTCAGGTGCTAAAGGAACCCCAAGCTCTGCCGCCAGCTCAACAAAGCCAGACAGCAACTGCCCACAACGCCCAGTCCCCCCGGGACCCACAAAAAGGTAGTCATCCAAATAATGAACGACATCCTGCAAACCTACTTTCTCCTGCACAGCCCATTCCAAAAATGTGCTGAAACGCTCGAAAGCCGAACATGACACAGAGCAGCCCATTAGCAATGCTCTATCCATGTAAAATTGACCCTCAAAAGAAAACCCTAGAAGTTCAAAATCATCAGGATGGACAGGTAAAAGGCGAAACGCAGACTTAATGTCGCATTTTGCCAATTCTGCCCCCACCCCGCAACAACGCACCACGGCAATAGCCTGGTCAAAGCTGGTGTACCTAACAGATCATAAGTGCTCCGGGATCCCATCATTCACGGACTTCCCCTTAGGAAAAGGCAAATGGTGAATCAAACGAAATTCACCAGGCGCCTTTTTAGGCACCACACCGAAAGGTGAGACTCTAAGAGTACTCACTGGAGGATGTGAAAAAGGACCCAGTATCCTTCCCTCAGCCAGCTCTTTTGCAATCTTGTCCTTAACGACCTGCTCCAAGCCCTGAACTGACTTAAGGTTTCCTGACATAAACGGAACTCGAGGACCCTGAAAAGGGATCCTAAACCCAACTTTAAAACCTTCTAACAAATACAAACTATCAACCCTTCTAGGGTACCTCGACAGCCACTGCTCAAGAGGTCCCACCCTTATCGGGCTGGGCCCCTTTCTTAGCTGGAAAGGCACCTCCACTCCTGCCAGGCTTCTTCGTATTTCTACGCCCACGGGCTCTAGGGCAGTTGTCGAATGAGTGGGAACTACCAAACATGGGGCACTCGTGCTTGAACTGGCACACCTTCCTATTACATACCCCAAGGGATCCAAATTCCCAACAGAGCATGCGGGGTTGAATCGCCTGCCCCGCTGCACCGTGGGGAGAGCCTGATGAACCAGCAGCGGATGTGGATGATCTACTCACCAAGTGACCACTATCAGAGCAATCACCCAGATTAGGCCTAGCCGGGGACATAACCTGCAGCCAAAGCTGCTGATGGATCCGATCCCACTGAAGGGATGGATACAGGGCAGTCCTCATCCTAAATTCCTGGTCATATTGTAACCAGGCTGGTCCACTAAAGGCCGTATAGCCCTTATAAATTATGTCCAAATACTGGAACAGGGATGCTGCCCGCCACAGCTGCGCCCTCACAATCACCCCGGCATAAATACAGAACCCAGGAAGCCAATTAGCCCAGGTCCTGTCCACCTTCCGTTTTTTCAATTTTTCCTTCTCTTTCTCATCCAATTCTTCCTTGTCTTTTTTCTCAACCTCCCGAAAGAGAAGAGAAAAAATATCCACGTACTCCCCTTTTAATATTTTTTCCCTAATTGCGGGAAGCAAGTGGTCCCCCAGCAGCAAGGCAACCTCCCCAAACGGCAAAGCAGCAAAAGGCACCATCCCATATGTTGAGGGTGCCCCCATAAAGGGAACCAGCCATGCCAGGATGCCCTGCGCTCGGGTACACACCAGGAACACCTTGCCCAAATGGCCAAGCCCAATTCTGAAACGCACCCAACGCAGAAGAGGCAGGTACCCCTGCGCTTGACATGGAAGCGCCCAGCCCGGCCGCTGAAGCAGGCCCCTATGCTCCACATGGCCAAACCTGCCCAGGCCCCGCCTGTAAATTATCACCCGACCTATCTCCAAATCCAGCAGGAACCAATGGCAAACCGACCCCTGATGCTCCAGCCGCCATCAAACCCACCTCTGGACTGCAAAGGCCAGTGTCCCTGCCAGGCACGACTCCACCAGACCTGCCCTCAAGAATAGACAGCCTGGTGAGAATACTCGCCTGCTTACCCTTCTTAGATTGCCTCACACCATCCTCCCCACCTGGAGAAAGGATGCCCGCTGCCTGTTCCAATGCTCTCAATCTACAAGCAATATTGGAATCAACCACCATGTCACCCTCCTCATCAGAAGAGGATAATGGCGTTGGTGGCCTTTTCGCAGGAGCCTTGGGCGCCTTAGGTGCTGGCTTTTTTCCTTTGGGCTTGCCCGACCCTTTTCCACCAGCCATCTAAATAGCAAGCACAAGACCATAAAATGGCCTCCTGCAGCTCCACTCTAAAATGGCTTCCCCCTGGAAGAAGAAAGGGAACTCAAAATGGCCACAAAAGCCTCTGCTGCACACCAATGTCTCCAGTAGGAAAAAAATGGGGGGGGAGGCTCTCCAAAATGGTCACTTGCCAACCTCAAGGGCAATAATTAAAAAAAAACCCAGGTTGCCCCACAGGCCCACCCCTCAAAAAATTAAAAGGGGAAAGACCAACCCCTGGGCTCCACAACCCCTGCCCCAGCAGACCCCAAACCCTAGGCAGACTCAGCCAACAAGAAGGACAACGCCACGTCTTCCACCTCCTCCAATGCCACCGCCAGCCCGCAGCACTGCAGACGACGCTCCAGCCGACAGCGACACTCCAGCCAACGCTTCACCCGCCGCTGCCCAGTTGACTGCCCCAACAAACGTCCAACCAAAAACAAAAGAAAAGCCTCAGCCGATCATCTGCCAAGACGAAGGAGCCAACGAGGAGCGCAGATCCTCCCTTTTTCTCTGCGCGCCGAAACGGGCGCCCCCTGACTCTTCCCATCCAGGGAAGCAAACTCTGCTCATGCAGCCTAGCAGCTACGCTGCAGTCTGCAAGCATAAGAATGTAGAGCTTTTAGGATCCCATGCAAGACGACTTGGGTTGGAGGGTGGATTTGCCAGTTCTTTAGCCTAACCCCCATCTCTCACTCTGTCATGAGTTCCCAGCTTGCTATATCATATAACTTGTTAAAACATAAATTATGTAACTTTTTATATTACATTTTACATATTCAGTGAATATGCTGAAACTTATTCCACTTATTTTACCCATGTAAATGCTTCAGGTTTTGAGTTTACATTTTAGGGAATGTTTGCAGGACACAGAATTGAATGTGTAAACACTGTATAAAGGATGCTGAAGATGGGTAATTCTGCTAGTAGTACTGATAGTCACATTTAAAAGCCACAGAAACAGTTTTGTCTTTTGAATGAAAATTCTCTGTAGTTATGTACTAACGTATTTTAGTATTATTACATTTCACCCCTGTTCTTTTTAGCAACAGGGTATACAGTTTTCCAGCTAAAGCTATTTATATCTCAGTTTGCTAAATATTTATTTAGCAGGCTGGAGAGAATGAGGAAGTCAGTCTGCTTCCAGTGTGTTGACTACCACTACCACCAAGTGGCTTAGCTGCATAAGCTTTAAAGCAAAAAAGGCTGCACTTTTAACACAACCTTTCAGATGGCACAATTCATGTGGGGGCTCTTGTCCAACATGTTAAAATAAATGAGGATGTGGAAATATGAACTTTAGTTTCAGTTTCTTTTGATGCTTTTACTGTAATTTTTAAGAAGCACTATTTTTAGCAGACAGGCTGCAACTGAAGACACAAGCAATATTTATTGTAACAGATATGCATAGTACTGGGAAGTTTTTAAAATGAAATTTTAAAGAGGTCATACGACTGCAACAAAAGTATTCACAAGATTTCTATGAACTGAAAACATAAAAAGCTGATGTTCTTTTTAATGTTAGATTTTTAAATCAATAAAAATGCTTACGAGAAAGTGCTTCTCACTTCTCACAGGATCTTAACAATTGTTGAAAGCACAGCCCAAGTGCTCAGTGAAAGTTCCTCCTTGCACCTGACACAATTATTGCCCTTCCCCATACCAGTACAAGTAGTCAAGTCTTAGTAAATCCCAAATGCACTGATGGCTAAGAAGCACCATGGATGGATCACTGGGAATAGTTGCAACAACTCTTTGTCACGGGCCACAGTACTGCAGTGCCACAGCTTGGGGTGATTGTGGCTTTCTTCAGGCACTTGCAGCAGCATCTCCTATTGTTTCATGGCAGCTAGTTCATGTTGGTTCCCAGCTTCACATTTGCCCAGAGCTTGCTAAGAGGCTAAAGGGAAATGTAGCATCCAAGAGAACTGAACTCTATAATAGTACAGCACACTGTGCTCTAAAACCAGGCCTCAGAAGACAGTGCACATGTCATTATTTTATTCCCCCTCAAAAAGCACATTGACAAAACAGCAAGATGTCTCTTTATCTCAGTGTGAGCTATACATGCATCAGTAAGACTCGTGCATATAGCCATACAACAGCAACTACTTGCATTTTTCTTGCACCACTTTCAAACACTCTATGATAAAGTATTTAATCATTCACATTAAGTATTGTAAGAGTTTTCATTCATTGTTGACACTTGCAAGGTGCATCTATACTTTTAAAGGTTTTTAAAAGGTTCAGCAACACAGCCTCCTCCTTCCTCCCCAGTCCCCTAGGAAATCATTCTGGCAGCATACCCTGCAGATAACATACGGCACAGCTTATTTTCTCAAGTTCTCTCCATATGTTTTATTAAAACTATGACCTGTAAGGACCTCTGGAGTAGATACAAGTTGCTTGCTGCACTATGCAGCTTTTGTTTGCTACAGTGTGAAAAACATGGGCTCAACTGATTTGCTGAAAGTTTCCCTTGATTAATTAGGAAGCATGTTTTAAAAAAATAACCTCTAAGCTATAGTTATCAAACCACAGAAGTCATCTTCGAAGGCACATTTCTCCACACTGATATAGGAGTAATGCCATTTCCAAAATAATAATAATAATAATAACTTTATTTTTATATCCCGCCCTCCCCCGTCAAAGGCAGACATGGAATTCCATGATTCAAGTAAAACAATGTAGACAGTTTTAAATATAATCAATTACATAATAAATTTTTAAAATAGATAAAATATATAAATTAGGTGCTAAAATACTGTAAGTCATAATATCCACAAGATGGCTGGGTGGCCACACGTCAGGTTAATCAGGTTCTGTCTCAAAAGCGAGCTGGAAAAGAAATGTTTTGCAAGCCCTGCGGAACTGATTCAGGTCCCGCAGGGCTCGCACCATCTCTGGAAGGTGGTTCCACCAACGAGATGGCGCCTCCTGCAAAAAAAGCATGCTCTGTTCTTCAGAAGTATTATTCTCATTCATATGAAAATATATGCAAGTTCAAGCAGCTGATAAAGTAATTGATTAAATTCACATGCTTAATTGACCAACATTTCTTTAATCAAGCGACAGCTCTGATTAACAGAAATACCTGGTACGGTAGAGCTGAAATAAAGAGAGGAGCCTGTCCCCTACTGATGAATTTTAAAACCAGAAGCACTGTGTCATGAGCCCTGACGAGGAGGAGCTGGAGGGTTTAACAGAACTGGAAGAGTTGTCAGCCAGTTCCTCAGGTGAACAAACAACAGCTGGCCCATCAATCACTCTCCAGGCACCAGTGTCAGCTGTTGACGATCAATCTCCTCCAAGCTCTCCTCCTCCCATCTCAAGAGTTCAAAGCAGGCTCTGGAAAGAACTTTCAGAGCGAAGACATGAGGCACGCTGAGGCTTCAGATCTCTCAGCCCTGAGTTCTAGCAGAGTCACTGCCACCCAGGGAGCAGGCTGATTGAGACTCCCATATAGCTCCCACCCAGGACCTGGTAACCTTGTGGAAGCAACAAGTCTATTCTCTGGCTTGCATCCACACTCCTTACTGATCTGCTTGATTTCCTTGGCACCCTGACCTTTTGGCTTTTGGACATTGACTTCTGATTCCGGTTTGTGATTCTGCATTGGTGACTTGGCTCCTGCTTGACTTCCTGGACTTTGACCTTGGACTGGCTTTGGACTTTTGCCTGCCTGCACCCTGAGAATATGACACACTGCCTCCTATGTCAATCAGTATCAAGAGCATGAAAGACGAAAAAGAAACATGAACTAACTTGGTTCTGAATTAAGATTTGCATGTTTTATACTAAAAATTCTTTAGAAAAAATACTGTGATTTCCTACTACCAGTTAGAAAACCAATAGCACTCCTGATAATTCAAAGATTTCTAATCAGCTAGTACAACCAAGCTTATCTTCTTATCTAATCTTAAACTCAGTCATATGCAGGTACAAATACACCCAGCAGTAATTTTTTAGTTTTGCACTGGCGTTCAGGGACCTACAGTCTTTAAAGGGCTAACAATAATCCATTCTTGTTATTTTCATTTGTTACCTTGTTTCTCTGATATTCTTGACCATTTGACAATTTTTTTTTTGTTTGCATTTTGTGTGTGTGTTCCCATGCCTCAAGTCATGGCAATTTCTAGTGATTCCTACTGCGGCATGGAGGGTGTTCAGACAAGTGGCTTGATAGTTTGCTTCTGCCTCCTGCTTCTGGTATTCTCTGGAGGTCTCCCATCTAAATACTTCTCAGAGTAAGCCCTGCTTAGCTTCTGAAATTTGACAAGATCGGGATTGCCTCGGCTAGCCAGGTCAGGGTAACAATTATTCTTTTTGATCTTCCATGCTCAAGTTTGTGTTGTTGTTGTTTGTTTTTGCCCTTTATCATCCCATTCTATATCTAAATACCTGTCCTGGTAAGGAAGGAAGGAATAGCTTAAAATGCTGAGACTCACTGGCTTGGGAGCCACATGTGGCTCTCTGCCATGATACCTACAGCTCTTGTGAGCCCCACTGCCCAGTTTGACATCCATCCCATGTTCCAGGAAAGCGAGTAAGATTATTGCCTGGTAAGACTTATGGTTGCTATCTCAAAATGCTGAAGGAACTGCAGGACTGGTAAGCTGCTAGCCTCTCTAAGCTGTGGGACAGTTAAGGTTCCATCGTGTCCAACAGTCTCCCACCATTTTCTCCACAGCCTCCATTGCCAGCACCAAGGCAACTGTCTGGAGAAGAGACAGCAAACCCACCACCGCCGCCACGACAGCCACCCAGGAAAAAGGCAAGCTGCCTATAGTGGGATGGCATTGATTTTGTTCCCCTCTCTCCATAGCCAGTTGTTCTTTTCCAGCTGCCTTGACAATTTCACACTCTGAGGCAGAGAGGGAAACCCTTCCCCTCACTCAAGATACACAAGGACTGGCTAAGATTCAAGAGTGGTGGTGAGAGACAAGTCTATGTTTTCAAAGGTATTCTAGTAATTTTAAAAGTTGTATCTGATATTGTATATGTGTGTTTGGTGGAGGGGTATACTTCCACAAATTGCCAATTCCTTAACACTGTAACATATGAAGGAATGCCTCTGAATTGTAAATTCTATCACTACACAGACTAAGCATATGACATTGTCTGTTACAGTATTTTCTCTCTCTTTAAATTGAAGTATTTTCACATTTTTTAAAATGAGGCAACTACTTACCCCTCCAGATGTGCTGCTGCTGCCATCTGTCCCTGGCATGGATTCCACTGAACTGGTGCTTGCTATCTAGGGAAAAAAGCCATAAGAAAACTCTTCAGTAGCAAGACAAGGAGTTCGCTAGCATATTAATTCAAGAAGAGAGCATTTTAATGGCACTCTTGAGATTATAACTACAGTTTCTTAATGGCTGAGTCTTATGAGGCCTTGCCTTTCAGAAGGGCCCAACAATTACTGTATCAGTACAACATGATAACCCCTCATCCTTCCCTGGCCCTTACAAGATATCCCATGATGTATAATCAGGGTTGCCTGATCTGGGTTGGGAAACACCTGGAGATTTTGGTGGTGGAGCCTGGGAAGGGTAGGGTTTGAGAAGGGGAAGGACCTCAGCAGGATATAATGCCATAGAGCCCACCCTCCAAAGCAGGTATTTTCTCAAGATCTTGTTTGGAGATCACTTGTAATAGAAGGAGATCTCCAGGCCCCACCTGGAAGTTGGCAATCCTGTTTAAGTCAAGTGGGGGTGTTGCTATGATTACACTAGTCACTAACTATGTATGTAAGTGCCATCACATTGCAACCAATTTATGGCAACCCCAGCAATCGGCTTTCAAGGCAAGTGAAAAGTACAGGTGATTTACCATTGTCTTCTGAAGAGCCTTCCTCGATAACCTCTCATCCAAGAACTATCAATGCTTAGCTTCCAAGATCTGCCAAGATTGGGCTATGCCATGCCAACTTCCCACCCAGTCACTAACTAGTGCTCACAATATGGTGTAATTGCAGAAAGCTGGTATAGATCATAGAACTGGCAGAGACAAATGCCAAAGCAAATTATTGGAAGATATTTCACTCATCACGGATGCTTTCCTACACATGTAATATTTGCTAATCACATTACAAATATAAGCAGTAATATGGTCATTCCAAATAGTTTACATATGATACACTGTATAGTATACGTTATTATATTGTTCCCATCCTTCCACCAAGGGACTGATACCAGCATTTATCCCAACAAACACTCTGTAATAGAGGTATAATCCTTTTTCTTCCTTTCCTTTATTATTAAGCTCCTGTGACCAAAGGTCTTGAGCAGGAAGAGACCTAGTTAAGAGATTACTTATCAAATAATAAAATGAACTTCATAACTAAGGGAGGATTTGAACATGGGTTTAAATACCAGACATACAAGCTATTACACAATATCACACCAGCCACTGCTTATCTGCCCATGAGACCACCAAAAGTTTTAAAATACTTGAAAATTAGTAATCATTTCTGTATAACACAACATCACATCTGTCTGTCAGTGGCTCTCAAAATCAGAGATAACCTGTGCTTGGCTACCCAATTTATCAGCAAAATAACACAGTTCACGTGCATTTGAAAGTACAATTTATACCAAAATTGAAAATGTGGATTTAAGCAGAAATTGCGGGGGAGGAGGGGGGAACCATAGGAATAATGATCATTCAACACTTACTGATGAATCTGGGAGATGTTCATCTTCTTGAGAAAAAGTATTATTAAAAGCTCTAAATGTTTCACTGTTCTGTTTATGTTTTTCTATTGTTGCTTGAAAGACCTGGAATGCAATGCCCAGAAAAAAAAAAAGTGTATACAGTGTTTAACTTTAGAGGAAAGACCTATCAGTGGTAGAAGACAGTCCTCAAGTGTTGTTTCTACGATGTTAAGAATTTTGAAGCAAGGCTCACACCAGGTGAATTTGTAAAACCCGTATCTTCTATTGTAAATGAAGGGACACAGTACCAAACTACATGTTACATTTTTTGACAAAGTCAGTTTCGACTCCCTGGAACCAACCTATTTTCCCTCCAGTCATATTGCAACTTCAGGAAAGGACATTTTTCAGGAACCCAATTAAACCTGGGATAATAGCATGGTGGATAATAGTTCCCACCTGCCCCCTGTATAATTTCCCAGAGCTGAAATGATTGGAAGTTGAGTAATTTGCCTGTCTGCAGCTCCAAAGATGACCAAGTTACTCTTCCTTAGCCATTCTGGCTCTGGAAAATGGTATGAGAGGGAAGGCAGGAATCCTCCTTCCCCCATGTCAATGTTTCCAGCTCAATCATGGTTCTGGCAACTTTAAAAATGCCATGTGAAAATGGAAGGTAGTGCCCATCACTAGAGGGGAACATGTGGCATTTTCCTTCACTCACTTCCCTTCAATTTCCATTGTATTGATGCCAGTGTATGCAAGACAAATTCACAACTGCCTGGATACTGAACTCATGATGCTGCCATCTACCTGTGGCGGGCCAGGGAGGGGGAGTATTCTCCCTGCCATATTCATTATGCATTTACTAACTTCATTTATACCCCATTTCATCTCCCCAAAGCAGCTTACATCAACCTGTGAGATCATTAATAAGATATAGTTAAAATATAGTTATACTAACTTGAATCCATTCTTTCTTTTCATCTTCTGTCCTGTGAAGTCAAAACACACACAGAGTAACATTTTTACAGCACTATATATCTATTAGCAATTTTAATTTTGACATCTGCAATCTTACACGAAAACTTATACAAATATTATCACTTACTCATTACATTGATTTCCACAATAAATTACAAAATTAATGTATTATAAAATCTGAAATGCAACTTAATCAGTAGAAAGCTGCATATAACTAAAAGCAAACCTTTTTACTCTCTTATTTTTTCAGCTTACTTATATAAAACAATAAAGTATAGCACAATAAATTCCTGTATCTGCTGCTTTTAATGAGGTACTTTAGTCAAAATAAATCCATATATATAGAATACACTTTATTCTATACCTTGCTTGCAATTCCAATGACCTCTTTTTCCCCAATATTGAGAATGTATGAGCCACATTTTGCTTGACAATTTCTTGAACCTGAAAAAAAACATTTCAATATTGTGGAATTTGGGGGGGGGGCGATGATTTCAGTTATTTTCATGACTCCCACACAAGCTTCACACCTTCTAAATGAAGAATAATGTAAAAACAATGACATGGTTACTTGAAACAAGAAAAGAAACTGAGGCTCCAATTTAAGGTACTGGGAGTAAAACATCTGTGTTAACTGCCGAACAACAACTTCACTAACATTTCAGGTACTAAGTTCTTTAAGGTGTAATATTAAGGCGTAATCCAGTGCTGTTGAACTCATTTGTTATGAGGGCCGGATCTGATATAAATGGGGTTAGGCTGGGCCGAATTGGGCCAGGCCATGTGTGTACCTATTTAAGATTAGGTAGCAGAGATATAAACTTTTTAAAGGACACAGACAAACACAACTAAAAAACCCCAAACCTTGAAACAAAATATGATTAAAACATTAGCACTTGTTGGTCTTAAAGGTGCTTTCTTGTATTTCTCCCAGGGGATCCAGGGAACTGGGCAAAGGAAGCTATGGCATTTTCCCTCCCTTCCCGGGGGACCAGGAGGGGGAGGAGCCTCAACCAATGAAGAAAATTGAAGTTTTGCTCTTGTAGCTCCTGTGCAACTGAGCAAGCCTTGTAAAGCAAGCTGAGATGAAGAAGGAAGCAAGAGAAAGGGAGAAGGAAGCAGACAAGAGCCAGTTGCTCGGGGGCCTGATAGGAGCCCTCCAATGGCCTGATTTGGCCCCTGAGCCACATGTTTGACACCGCTGCTGTAATCCATTCTGAAACTGGTGGGACATCTCTGAGAAAACATACTTAAGAACTGGGATCCAAATCTCAAAAGCACAAGTAGATGCCTTGTAGATTCCCTACTTTTGTCCTAGATTATATTTACATTGCGCTGTCTTAAAAACAGTTTAAAAACCTCAAATTAGTTCAAAATTCAGTGCCAAAATAGCTAGCTGGGTTAGACTACATATTTCACCAGGGCTTAAAGTCCTTCATTGTCTGTTTCCAGTTCCAATCTGAGGTGCTGGCTTTGGCCCCTAAAGCCCTATATGACCTAGAGTATGGCTACTTAAAAGAGCACCTGCCCCATATACTCTGTCCAGAAACCACAATAATAGTTGAGGCCTTTTATCATGTGCCCCTACCATGCCACCTTCCAGCATAAGACAGGTTAGAACTGAAAAAGGAAGTACTTCTTTACCCAAAGGGTGATTAACACATGAATTCGCTGCCACAGGAGGTGGTGGTGGCCACAAGCATAGACAGCTTCAAGAAGGGATTGGATAAGTATATGGAGCAGAGGTTCATCAGTGACTATTAGCCACAGCGTATTGTTGGAACTCTCTGTCTGGGGCAGTGATGCTCTGTATTCTTGGTGCTTGGGGGGGCACAGTGGGAGGGCTTCTAATGTCCTGGCCCCACTGGTGAACCTCCTTATGGCACTTGGTTTTTTTGGCCACTGTGTGACACAGAGCGTTGGACTGGATGGGTCATTGACCTGATCCAACATGGCTTCTCTTATGTTCTTATAAGACAGACAGCTATGAGGGACAGGGCCTTTTCAGTGACACCCTTATGACTATGGAATGCCCTCCCTCATTTTATATGCTTGGTACCATCAATGGGTTTCTTGACACCAGGACAAGGCTTCATACTTCAGAGGGTTTTTAACTGAGCAGTCATCCCCATTTGCTGATTTACTTTATGCTGACACTTTTTAATTGAACAGCTGACAATTGGCTGTTGTCTACTTTATGCAATGTTCTTAATTTGTTCTTATTTGCTGGTTTTAAAACAGAACTAGGGATGAGGAACAACCTAAAAAATTCACTTCGGACTTTGGGGTGGCCCCCAAACCTGAACCAAACCAAAAGGTCCCCATTTGAACCAAGCTGGTCTACTAAGCTGTGGCCAAGAGAAAGGGAGGGGGGTGGTCTCCTGGAAAGGGTTAAATGGCAGCCATTTAGCCTGTCCAGAACTGATGAATTTAATGGTGGGGCAGATGCACCCATCACTGTTAGGCTGAAATGGCTTGCAGTCATTTCACAAGTCCATTTTACTTCCCCCCACTTCAAAGTGGGGGAAAGCAAAATTGACTGGTGAAATGGCTGCCAGCCATTTCAATCTAGCTCGCCCACTGTGGACCTGCGCTGCTTAGCTGTGAGACTGAAATGGTCCTGAACAGCTGAACCAGAAAAACAATCTGGTAAATGTTCGGGGAAGATGCCTTCCCCCAAATATTAGTTTGGGGGCTCCAAAATGGCTCATGTTTGTGCTGAATTTTGGCTCATGAGTCCTATATGGAACTATATTGTAAATTCAATTGTGTCATTTTACTATCTTGTTGTGAACTGCCTAGGACATTTTTGTTGAGAGGCAGTCTACAATTATTTTAAATAAGAATTAAATGAAAGGGTATTTATGTCTTGCCTGTCCCAAGTCAGCATTAAACTCTCAGCACCTTTCCACAGTCATCAAAGGTGTTTCAGTATCAATTAAACAATTCCCTGAGTTGATTTTTAAAAACTGTTGGCAGGGCATGTCAAACTCTCTTTCCTACAGTTCTGCCTACAATAGCAGTTAATTCTGCTTTCTGGACTGCCTTTGTTTTACCTTGTTCATAGAGTGTTTGTTTTTCAGCCGGGGGGGGGGGGGATTTAGCGATTAAATCCATGGATTAAACATACATGAGCAAAAAGAAAAGATCAAGTAACAAACCTGTAATCCTGCAATATCTATCTTCTCTCGAACACTGAATTTCTGGCCTATCAAACGCAGCTTGGGCACACAGTACAACAACATGCTGTTAAACTGTAACAGAAAATCCTAGTCATGAGAGGTATTCATAAAATATATTAAATATTTAACCTCAAAGCAGTATGACTTACAAAAATACCAGGAACACAAAATTCAGTTACACTGATCAATATGGTTCATTTTTTTTCAAGTGCTCTATAAATCTGACAGAAGTTGAAAGTCATTGGTACTATTCTTTTTTATTTTTAAAATAGTGAGGAAAATTTATCACAATAAGAATTTCTCTAAAATTAAAGTAGTTTATTGGGAGACTGGGAGGAAAATGGCCCATTGGTACTTACTGTGAAGGGTTCTTTCTCCTCAGAGGTCAGGAGGACATCTGTGTGGGTTATTCCAATGTTCCTCTATGGAAGCAGGAAACACTTTTTTCTCCTTCCTTTTGGTGCCTTTTGGATAACCTGCCCCTTTCAGTTTTGGGACCAAGCAGCAGTAAAAGTCATGCTAAACTATAATCTAACTAGAAAACACAACTTGTTAACAGAAACATTAATAGAACTGTAATGACAGGAACTATCTGAAACATGACCAAGAAAAGATGCAGATAAGGAAGAAGAGAGAAACCAGATTGAATAGAGATGACGATGTAGGGAGAAGTGAGATATCCTCCTGACCTCTGAGGAAAGGTAAGCACCAATAGACTGTTCTCCCTCAGAGGCAGAGGACATCTGTGTGGGACCTTCCAGAGCAGTGTCCCTTAGTCGGGTGGGTCATCATAATCTTCAGCTATGGTTACAATGTGTTGCATAACTCTTACTTCAAAAGCTGCATCTGCTAATGCTATAGTGTGGATCTTGTAATGTCTAATGAATGTTGAGATAGAAGACCATGTGGCTGCTCTGCAGATTTCCTCTACAGAAGCTTGGTTTTTTTCATAATTTTTCATTTTATTAATTTTTTTTGAAAACATATACAAACAAAAGAACAGTATTTACACAGTGATACCAAAATAAGCAACATATTCTCTAGTACAGGTAACATAACCATTGGAAGCTTGGTTAATGAACACTGCATTGGTAGAAGCACTGCATAAAGAATGTGCTGTAATGCCTCTGGAGACCAGCAGACCTGCAGCTTTCAGGATTGAACCGATGGAATTCCTGGACATTCTGTTTCCCATTCTCAGAGGAGAGATGTTGATGAACAAGCAGTCTGATTTACATATGTCTTGTGATCTAGCAATATAGATTTTTAGGGCTCTTCTAACATCCAGTGTATGCCAGATGAACTTCTTTAGGATGTTTTGGCTGTGGGCAGAAGGTAGGCAAGAAAATCTGTTGAGAGCAATGAAATCTTGATGCTTTTGGAAGAAAGGTGGAATCCGTTCTGAGCACCACCTTGTCTATATGGAAAATGCATAGGCCAATTTCGATTGACAGGGGGCTAAGCTCCAAGACTCTCCGAGCTGAAATTATGGCAACTAGGAAAAGAACTTTCATGTGGAGCCATTTTACTTCGCATACTGGTTCAAATGGTATATCTGAGGTGGAGTCTTCACTGCAGCCCCCTGCAGGAAAAGTAATACATGTGGGTGTTTGGACAGTTTATACACTTCTGTAGGAAGCAGAATAGTGGTCAGAGCTACTATTTGCCATTGCAGGGTAGATGCCTTGAGCCCCGACTGAAGAAAGGCCACTGATGGAGATAAACAGTCCATTTTCTTCCATCTGCACCACCTTACAAATGCCTTCCACATAGTATTGTAAATGCAAACCATAGATTGTCTTCTGGATGCTAGGATAGTGTCAGACATCTCAGGAGAACATCCTAGTTGTTGTAGGATATTCTGCTCAACTGCCATGTGGTTGAGCATAGCCATTCTGGTTTGGGATGCTATGCTGGGCCGTGGTGGAGGATGTCCATGGAGACTGGTAGAGTGACCGGAGCTTGAACTGGTAACTCCTGCAGCATTGAGAGTTAGGGGTGACATAACCAAAAAGAGCCACCAGGATAATCTCTGCCTGAAGTTCCTTCACCCTCCAAATAGCCTTGGGAAGCAGGGGCAGGGCAGGAAAGGCATAGAGCAGACCCCGAGGCCAAGGTGACATCAAGGTGTTAATGTGTTCCATTTCCTGATGAAGATATCTGGAGAATAAGCGAGGTAGTTGATGATTCATTGGGGATGCAAAAAGATCCACTTGAGGATGCTGATGAATTAATTGAAATAGCCTCAGATAAAGGAACCCTTCTCTATTGCAAATAGTCTGCTTGCTCAGCCAGTCGGCTTGCACACTGACCTGGCCCCTGATGTGTTCCACTCAGATCGAGGATACATTTCTCTCTGCCCACCAGAGGATGGCCTCTCTGTGTAATTGGGACAACCTGGAGCTCCGTTTAGATACACCTTGGCAGACATGTTGTCCGTTCAAATCAGAACATGATGCTTGGCAATGATGGGTTTGAAGTGTATAAAAGTCAAGCAGATTGCTCCTGCTCCTGTCTGATGAGGAGCAGAAACCCTAGACTGGGGATTCTTAGAGGATTGCTCCCCATCCCTGAAGGCTTGTGTCTGTGAAGAGGTCCATGAAGGTGGGAATGTGGAACACCTTGCCTCGATGTAGGTTGTTCATCTGAGTACACCATGGTAGACTGGTCTTGAGCCTGGCTGGAACATGCAAGGTCATCTCCCTTCATTCCATGATCACCAGTTGGTAGGGTCAAAGAAGAAGAAGAAGAAGATGAAGATATTGGATTTATATCCTGCCCTCCACTCCGAAGAGTCTCAGAGCGGCTCACAATCTCCTTTACCTTCCTCCCCCACAACAGACACCCTGTGAGGTGGGTGGGGCTGGAGAGGACTCTCACAGCAGCTGCCCTTTCAAGGACAACCTCTGCCAGAGCTATGGCTGACCCAAGGCCATTCCAGCAGGTGCAAGTGGAGGAGTGGGGAATCAAACCCGGTTCTCCCAGATAAGAGTCTGCACACTTAACCACTACACCAAACTGGCTCTCTCTCTCAAAGGATATCCCTGGAGTACAGGAGAGCCCACTGGACCATGCCTATGAAGGACAGAAGCATAAGACTTGAAGATTGATTCCGGATCACAGATGTTGCTGTCTCCTTGATCTTACTGGCCTTGGCAGCTGGAAGGAACAGGGTGTTGTTGGAGGAGTCAATAACTGCTTCCAGATGTTTGATGCATTGAGCAGGCTGTAGTGCACTCTTGGATAAATTCACCAGGAACTCATGATCTTGTAGACATTGGATGGTAGCTGCTGTGTCCACCAGGCATTTGGTCCTGTTGTTGGACTGAACCAGAAGATCATCCTGAGAGAGATGTATGTGAATCCCCTGTTGCCTTAGATGCACCACTGGACTGATGAGTAATTTGGAAAACACTCTGGGAGCTGTAGAAAGCCCTAATGGCATTGCTCTGTATTGAAAATGAAGGTCCTCTATCACAAATCATACAAAGCTTCTGTGAGCTGGGTGAATTGGCACATGTAGGCTTCTGTCAGGTCTATGGAGGTGAGAAATTCTCCAGGCTGAAGAGTCCATTCTGAACCTCAGGGTTTCCATCTGGAAACAACAGAGCTTGACATATTTGTTCAGATACTTGAGATCCAGAATTGCTCTCCTATCACTATTTTTCTTGAGTACCATGAATATGATGGAATAGACTCCTTGTCCCTGCTCCTGGGTGTGGTGGTGGGGAAATAAGTTCAATCACCTGAATCTCCAGTAGGTGTTGTAATGCCTTGGATGTAATTAACCTCTTGTTGGGATTCCTGAGTATAGGAGATCTGAGGAATCTGTTGGGAGGAAGGGAACTGAATTTTATTGTATATCCCTGAGATACAATCTCTAGTGCCCAAGAATCTGCCTGAGAAGCCTGGAAGGAAATGGAGCAAACGTGCTCCCACTGGAAGAGAATGGTAGTCATGCCTGTCTGGGTCTGGTATCACAGTCTGATCTGTCTGACTTGTTAAAAATATTCTTGTTGAATTTTGATTCAAAGGAGCTTCTTTTGAAGGAGGGCTTGGAGGGTTCCCAAGATAATTTCTTACTCTCTTGGTCAAAATCTAGCCAAGCAATGTTGGGACCGAAAGGAATGAGATCCTCATCTTTCAGGTCAATGTATGGCTTTAGAGATGGACTTCTTTTTCTCCTTTGTTTCCACAAGGATGTTTCCTAAGGACTCACCGAAGAGCTTCTCTCCATAGAAGAGGCAGGCTGATACCAGGGTTTTGGAGAGGAAATCAGCCTGCTATGCTCTGAGCCAAAGGAGTTGTCTGTTGACTGAGGTGGCTGCAATGGCTTTAGATGTGAAGGAGATGATGTCCATTGCAGTACTCTTCCGAAGCCATAGAGGCTATTACACTCATCCCTTGTTGGTCCTCATTAGACAAGTAGGCAGAGAGGGAAAGGAAAGATGGAATCAATAGTGAATTAGAGAAATGAGAAATAGAAGATGAAGTAGGTAGACTTAAAATAGCAATAGAAATTAGAAGAAAGGTGAAGCCAAATCCTTTTTTTGCTGCTACTCCTTAAAAGGCAGGAACAAAACTGAAATGAGATGGTTATCCCAAAGGTGCCGAAAGGAAGGAGAAAAAAGTGTTTCCTGCCTCCCTAGAGAACACGGGGAAAACCAAACAGATGACCTCCGCCTCTGAGGGAGAACATACTGTTACCCTAATTACTCTTTTATGAACTGCAACTTCTCTCTGGACCTCAGCATATATAGAGTAATTTTACATGTTTTTCTGACACACTAGTGTGTGCTCTGCTGCAGGGCTTGGCTGTTTCCTCATGGAAAGCATTCTCAGTATTCCTTTCATTGCCATTATAAATGTATACATGGGCTTTTTACTACTTTTTAACACCACTGCAAATGTACACATGAGCACAAAGAAAGAACACAGAGCCTGTGATCACACACACAGAATGATCCACTTTCAGTGCATTTTCCAACTGGATTTTGCCAGTTCACACAGTAAAATCCAGTTGCAAAGTCCACTGAAAGTGGATTGAAAGTGCATTATTTGGTGTGTGTGACTGCAACCAGAAAGTGATTACCAGAGAAAAAGTATTTTCCTTTATGAGCTACATTATTGAGTTTTAGGTACCAGGTGAGGACATCAAGTTACTTGGTCTTTCCTGGTAATTAAGTTAGTTTTCTGATTATTGTTGATTCATTTTGCTGTGGCTATTTATTTGGTGTATTTTATTACTAGTGTGTTGTAGTGCTTAGAATACTGGAATACAGAAACCTGATTTCAGTCCTTCCAGTACCGATGAAACTTGTTGGGTGATTTCTAGCCTCTTGGCAGTTCTCTGTTTAACCCAAACTCAAAAGATCGTTACAAGGATAAGTGGAAGAACAGAGAACCATATATTTTGCCCCGGTCTCCTCAGAGAAAGGGTAAGATGAAAACATAATAGACAGTTATATCTAGTAGTAGTTATATGCTTGGGGGTAAGACTGTTTCCATCAAAGGCAGAACATACAGCTTGCTCTGCTCCTCCCCTCCAGCCTTGGAAGCTTAAAGGGAACTGGCTTTAGGGAAGAAAATCCTTGAGAAGAGAATGTACCACTGAGGGAAAAACTTCTACCATCTGCTGCCCCTCCCCTTTCCTTTAGGTGACAGGTAGATTTGTTATATTTGATCAGCTATTGTTGTTTTTATATTGTAAACTGCATTAGATGGAGCAAACAGGATAAAAGTAGTAGAAGAAGAAGATACCCAAAATAAATATCTATTCTGGGCTTACTGTATCTTCAAAATTGCTCAAAGGCATTTAAAGAATCCTATGAGTTGTTAGGCAGTATATGAATACTTAAAATTCATACATTTACATTAAGAATAGCTTTGGAAAACAACAATTGATATTCAGCCTTGGCACTTCATGACAACTCACTAGAATTTAGATTATCAATTCCAACTATCTGGTTAACCGAAGGGTTGTTTAGTATTTGGTAGCATAAACACCAAGGGAAGAATAATTTAAAAATGCCAATTTTGCTTTACCTCCCTATCTCCCCACCACCAAATATCAAAGAACAGCAAGGTGACAGGAAGAACATGAAAAAGCTGCTTGATCAGAAGAATGTAGGCAACTGGTCTTTGCTTGAGAGAACTTTGGCCAGAAGGAAAACAATGTGTCTACACATTACTACAAATAAATCAAATGACTCACCAAAAATAGATATCTATCTTGAGCTGTGCCATTCTTGGCTGATAATTTCTGAATATGCCCTTCTTTAATCAATTCATTGGCTGGATTCACAATATCCTCTTCTCCTCCAAGTCGTTCATATACTTCTAACAGCTTATGCATCTTTTCCTGTAACCATAAAAGAAAACACTAATTCAGCTAACTAACTAGCACCTGTCTCTTATAAACAAATCTAGTTAGTCCTTTTCTTTTATATGTGGCACACAAGGGGAAAGAACCATGAAAACAAGCAGCATTCATTACATAAAATGTTTTCAGCATCGTGCCTTCCAACAAGATAGGCAAGCAACTTTATTCCTGCGAATCCAAGAAGATAGAATGAATGTTCAGCTCTCATAGCTACTGCAATAAAAGCTAAGTGCCTTACACTCCATGGAGGTCTGATGTTCACACTTTGTTCTGAATAAGCAGAAGTGACCCTATGAACAGCTGAGCTCTGTGAATTTTTTCCATGGCATCCATGAAACATTTCCTAGCAATTACATGAGAGGGCACAGAGATAGTTCAAGGTAATTTAACTTCTGAAATAGGTCCAGTTGGGTTCAGTAGGTGATGGTGCAAGTCCAGGAGATGAGTACTGAAGTCTATGTACAAATTATGAAGCTTAATTTGACAGTAGTGCATAAGCATTAATGAGGGTGTGTATGACAATCAGTACATGAAACACCCATTTTCCTTACTATTCTTTTCCCCTTTACTTCTGAATAATTCAGCTTTCTATTTCCCCCCTTAATCCATGGGAATGACAATCTATAATAACATGTCATATGATGCCCAACTAATTCCAGCTAGGGCAGGGGTGTCAAATGTGTGGCCTGAGGGCTGAATCAGGCCCCCAGAGAGCTCTTATCAGGCCTGCGAGCAACTCACGGTCATCTGCTTCCTTCTTCCTCTGTCTTGCTTCCTTCTGCATCACAGCTTGCTTAGCCAGGCTTGCTCAATTGCACACAAGCTACAGAGCAAAGCCTCTATTTTCTCCATTGGCTGACCAGCACATGAAGCAACTTATGTACAAAAGCTCACAATGCCCAGTCATTTCATGTTTTCCCCTGGGCCTTAGGCTCAAAGCATTGACCCTGAGATGTCTGTAATGAATGTCAATAAATCAAAAGTAGGTTTGCAACTTACACACACACACACACCTGAACAGCATACTCAAGACTGCTACAGAACAGGCATTGTCTCCAAATTGTGATGCAATAATTCAGAGCAAGAGGAGTCAGTTATCAGAAATCGTTAAATAAAATATGGCAAAAGGCTAATCTTTTAAGCATATTTTAAGTTTTTAAAAAATATTTAATTGTGTTTGTCAATGTCCTTTATAAAGTTTCTATCTCAGCTACTTGGAATTACATTTTATGACACACATGGCTCGGCCTGACAATGTCTCATTTATGTCAGATCTGGCCCTCATAGAAAAAGAGTTTGACACCCCTGAACTAGGGTATCGGGATTATTGTGCAAAGCTTAGATATTCTACTAAAGCAAACCAAAATGCTTACAATATACTAGTTTCACCCTGGCTCAAATTCAGTTTAGTTCTAACCTAAGGTCTTTTCTCAACAATAACAATTTTTTTTTATTTTCTGTTTGTCAATTGATTTTATGTGCATTGCCTAGATTTTTGACAAATAGGCAGAAACTGTTTTCCCCAAATACTACTGTTGTATGTGCATCTAGCCTTTATCTTAGGCCTTAACAAAAAACAGCCAAGCCAAACTTATAAAATGTCCATGTAAAACACTACTTTTACCAACTTGATGTTGTGCACTAATAATGAATGACTTTGGCTGCTCAACCAACTGCATATTTCACAGAGGCAGCCTCTCAAAAACCTATTTATCAACACAAAACTTAATTCTGTTCAGCTTTACATACAAATAGATGTCTTCTGGAATGACATGTGTAAAAATATTTCATTATCAACTGATGCCTGAAGATTCAAAACAGGAGGGAAAAAAACCAGTCTTGTGATAATCTCAGTAGGGAAAATAAAATCTCCCCTGAAATGTTGTAATGAGCCAAGCTGACACAGTGAAGAAGTCACAACTATTTCCTGTAAAGAGCACCCAAGAAATATGTGACCTGATTGTAATATGCTGCTTTTATAATTATTTTCTTCAAAACCAAATAAATATTTTAAGAAGAAAGTAGGGGAGACTGCTACCAGATTGACAAGTCACATTCAAAGAAATAAGTGAGGTAAAATTCAACACATCAATATATAATGATAAACTCTTGTTTTCTTCTGACTGCTAAGGAGATAAAACATCCTTTATAATTTCAAATGCTTTCTAGATTAAAATCTTTGCATAATCATTTTTAGGCACTGCATACATTTGGCGTGTCATCTCCCACTGTCTCAAGAGATCTGTCTGTTGGTAAAAAGGCTACTTGATATGCATGTTACTTTCTGAACCTGTCTTCTAGGTCTAATACAGAAAACCAAATCTCACTGATTTCAGTATTTCTTGCTCAAAAAGCCATTCCCTGATTTTGCTGTGATTCTCTCTCCTGACCCATGTTAAAGAGAATTCATAAACTGAGTTTATAAGCCTTGTGAGCAGGTTTTACTTCTTTACGGAGAACCTAGTGATCTAACAGTATTGAAATTACTTGAAATTTTCTTTGTTGTTGTATTTCATCTTTTGGTGCCACCAACTTCTCTATTCATATCCCCAAGTTATGAACAAAATACCCTTGTAGATGTCTCCTTGATAATATGCAGGGCTTTTTTGGGGCAGGAACGCACAGGAACGCAGTTCTGGCTGGCTTGGCATCAGGGGGTGTGGCCTAATATGCAAATGACTTTCTGCTGGGCTTTCCCCACAAAAAATCCTATGTAAATCAATGGTGATGTTAGGGGTTTGGCCTAATATGCAAATAAGTTCCTGCTGGGCTTTTTCTACAAATAAAATCCTAATACATATATTTATCTCACATTTTAGGGCACTAAAACCTTTAATATAAGACCAATTTAGTCAATTCACCTGACTTTAAGTACCTACATAAGGAATGGGGTCACTCTTCATAAACAAGCCCCGTTGCCATGGTGCAGAAAAGTAAATGTGTGAACCTGCATTCAGATGTACAAATATATTATGGGCATGATGCCACAATCCTTCCCAAATGTTGCTCCAATCTCCCCATTGACAAAGGAGGTTGCTTTTTGTATGGTTGGTTGATGGCTTGCGGATGATATCTGATGGGAATTGTAGTGCCAGTGTGTGTAGATGCATGGCATGATAGTCAGGCAGACAAATGCTTACTTAAAGGAGTAGCACACTTTCTGACCTACTTCAACTGATTAAATGTCTGAACTGACCTAACAAAATTTGCAAGTACAGCAGGCAATTAAGTTTGCTAAAATCTTATAAGCGTTTTTAGAATATGTAGAAAATGATCATCAAAACAAAAGAAGAACTTCAACACAGCACAAATAATTAAATAACTAACAGTAAGAAGAACAGGACAATAAACTTTCTGATACTGGTAAAGCTGAAGCACACACACATATAGTACTTTAGCTTTATCTATATCTGAAAATTTAGTTCCGCATGAAAACGATCATTAAGGTACTATATGGTAATGAGACAGCCATTGCTCCAAATCAGGACCTCAGTTAATGGCTCATGCGATGATTCTGTTGAACATTTTTTTACTCACCATCTTTCGGATGGCTGCATTTGAATGGTTTGCTGCTGTCGAAATGAGTTCCAGGGATTCTGCAATAAAGAAGTGGCACAGTTATATATTCTTAAGATTGTTATCATTTAATAGAGTCATTTTTATGTCCTTGATGCCTACAACTTGACAGCAAAAATGCTACTACACACAAACACTACGTTTGTAAGCAGGGCACCACTGCACAACATTCCTGTGTTTGTCAGGATTAAGCTTGCATGTCATAGTGTTCCATTTAATACTGCCCAGATAACAGAATTCAGATAAATAGTGCACACTGGGTGAAAAGGTCAAGGAGAAGGAGGTTGAAATGGATTCAGCTATCAAGATCCAGTAACAAGCTACATGCAACAGAACATCTTACATAGGTCAGGTCCCTGCATGTACGCTTACGAACTCCTATTCATGCTTGCATGCAGGGGAATTTCTGTTCCTTAATTTGGTTGGGGCTGTTCCATGTGCAACTCGAACCCCACTCCTCTTACATTGTCCCTTCATTTTTGAAGCATTCCCTCTCAACTGGTGTGCTTTTCATGAATCTACACTTCAGTGAACATCATGGGCACGCACTCATTTTAGAATGAACCTAGCTCCAGCTATTGCTTCCCTTCACTTGATCAGCATAAGGCAATGAGTCCTCTAACCATTCTCCTTCTCTCCATCCTTGCTATGATGGATGAAGACCTGAAAGAAAGTTAGTGCCATTTTAGAGTCCCTGTAAACCAGACCTATGAAACTGCTGTACCCGTATGTTTAGGGAGACACCTGAACATTTTATACAGCAATTTCACTTAACTTTGTAAGCAGAATTTACAAAGTTGAAAAATGTCAATCCCTTAATGTAAGAAATGTAATCCCTTCATGTAAGAAATGAAGGCAGGTACTAGAATTTTGGAATTTTTCCTTCTGGTATAGTTGAATGATAAACACTAGCAACTTTGAAGAAGAGATTGGATTTATACCCCACCCTTCACTACCCAAAAGAATCTCAGAGTGGCTTACAATCGCCTTTCCCTTTCCCTCCCCACAACAGACACCCTATGAGTTAGGTGGAGCTGAGAGAGCTCTCCCAGAACTGCTCTTGAGCAGAAAACTTTGAGAGAATTCATGGCTGACCCAAGGTCACATCAGCAGGTGCATCAGCAGCCGCCCTGAGACACTTCGGTGAGAAGGGCGGGATATAAGTCCACTAAATAAATAAATAAATAAATGTGAAGGAGTGGGGAATCAAACCTGGTTCTCTCAGATAAGTGTGCACTTAACCATCACACCAAACTGGCTCTCCTTTGTTTATTGAGAAATTGAATTTTCAGTGATTTTTTTTTTATTTCTTTCATTTTATCCACCTTTTTTGAGGATTATAAAACAATGCAATAAAAGCAGTATAATACATTCAATAAATAATGCAATATAAGAAAGAAAAAATGGTCTAAAATTTCACAGACAAGTAAAACTCTATTTATTCCTTATATGAAATGTGCCCTCCAGAAGCATAGGAGTCTTCCAGATTGCATTAGGGAATCCATTGAGTCTCACTGATATTTATGTTACAATCTTTAGATCAAGCATGTTGCTGGCTTGTTTGTTGTGTCCACTGCTTGGTATTTACTCAAGTATATGATTTAGAAATTACTCCCTTTGCATTAGTATTGTTTTCTTTAACAAGATTTTCAACCGATGTTAGTTGCCTATCAATTTGTATATTAGGAATGATATTATGAAGTGCAAGGTGAACCTGATGGGAAAAAAACTACTTTAATAACAAGAACAACCAAAATTATCTATTCTTTTACTCCTTACCGGAGTTAAATTTTAGATTACTCCTTTACCAAGGAGAATGTAGGCAGTTCAAAATTGTTTCTCCCTAAGAGCCTTCCTAAAGTGGGGAGCTAAATTCACTTAGCTTTTCAATTGTAGTTAGGTACATACTGTCTCCCCCTCCCTCTTCCCCTGTCTATGTTTCTAAGAAATATTACAAACAACTTCCTTTCTATATTGTATAATAAATTTACTATTGTTTCTAAGTATGATTTTCAAACTAAGTATAAAGATTAGCCATCTATTTTCAACCTATTTTCTAAGTTAAAGTCATATTCTTATTTACTTAATAATTATTTTTAACAAGTTGCTGATTAATTTCTATCTCCTATAAACTTACATGGAAAACAACTCTTTTATGCAGTCTATTAATATCATAAATGCTATATCAAATATAATAACAACTGGTATATATTGTACTCTTATATCTATGGATATGCCATGTCCTATAAATATGTTCTATAACTATTTTAACACTATAACAATAATATATAGTATAATTTCTTGAAATATTAATTGTTCTAAATTATTTAAGTTTCTAACCTATAGCCAAATCTTACTCTATAGTTCTTGTGCAATAATATAATTAAATTCCTATACCTATTCTATGATTCTTATAAAAATGACATAAATGAACTATTATAATATACCTTTACAGTGCGTTATAGTCCTCGATAGTAACATTTTACAAAACACTAGGAAAACCTTAAATGTTTTAGAAAATAAGGTAAGATTTGTAAATAGTATTATATATTTAGTTCATTTGTAGAACACAGCTGAATAAAGTCCATAACCTAGAGTTATCATATTACAAAAAATCCAGTATTAATACCACAATAATGTTCTTACTTTTCTGATATCTTATTCAATTAATGTTTTACAATCTACTACTATAACATCTAATTGACTATTAAGAAGTCTGCATAGTCATAACCTTACTCTTATAACTCTTTCTAAATTCATAGAATCATAGAGATGAAAGGGACCTCCAGGGTCATCTAGTCCAACTCCCTGCACAATGCAGGAAATTCACAAATACCTCCCCCTTAATTAATAGGATCTGCATTGCTATCAGATGGCCATCTAGCCTCTGTTTAAAAACCTCCTAGGAAGAGAGCCCACCACCTTCTGAGGAACCCTGTTCCACTGAAGAACCACTCTAACCATCAGGAAGTTCTTCTTAATGTTGAGCTGGAAATTCTTTTGATTTAATTTCAACCCATTGGTTCTGGTCCTACCTTCTGGGGCCACAGAAAACAATTCCACACCATCCTCTATATGACAGCCCTTCAAGTACTTGAAGATGGTGATCATATCACCTCTCAGCTGCCTCCTCTCCAGGCTAAACATGACCATCTCCTTCAATCTTTCTTCACAGGACTTGGTCTCCAGACCCCTCACCATCTTTGTCACCCTCCTCTGGACCCATTCCAGCTTGTCTTAACATGTGGTGCCCAAAACTGAACGCAATACTCCAGATGAAATCTTATCACTGATTTAGTCATTTTATAATTCTGTAATTCTGTAATTACACAAGTCTTCTTGGAATTTAACTACCTTCTCTTATGTATTAGAGAGTGTATTTCAAAAACAATATATTAATAAGGAGAACAATTTTAGGTCTGTTTATTGAGAGACTAAACTTAAATCAGTTAGTGAAGGTTAATAGGTAAACCATACTAAAATGTGTGACAATATAACAAAAGGGTTATTCATATATGTTCTATGTTGTAATTTATATACATATAGCTATTTATAAGAGAGTTCCCACCTTTAAAAAAACTACTCAGTCCAAAAGGAAAAACTATTATATCAACATTATGAATTAGTTTATAAGCGGCAAGAAAATGTGGAAATACTTCACCAGCCAGTGGGTTCAATTACAAAGTCAAAAAGCTTTGAGTGGGTTGAATACTTCTTCTGATGGGATGATATTCTTCAGGCTTTCATCCTCATCAGGTGTGAGTTGCAGATACAAAGATGCCACCATGGCTCTTCTTGAGGCTGCATCTTCTGCTTTGTAGAGAGTTCCATTTTTATATGTGAGAATGTTTGAAGTTGCACTTCACCAGAATCTGATGTGTGACTGGTAGAGTTTTGTTGCTAAGATCTTTAGTTGCTTTTGCTTCTTCAATGCCTCTGGAGAAATGTCTAAAACTTATTTTTCATTGTGGGTAAAGGAGCCTTGCCTTCGAGCTTCTCCGAGAATTTTTTTCTTTTGTTTGGGGATACACAAACTGGATTAATATATGTCACTAGGTCTGGCTCTCCATGACATCACCAAAGGTCCCAGAAACACCACCATGGCAATTGCTGGGCCAATTCCATCTTTCAACTGTATCGTCTTTGCCAGCGATTTGGACATGAAACCAGACAATCCAAGTCACCCTCTTCTGCCCCTTCCTCCACACCATGGAATTTCAGGTTATGGGCTCTCCATCTGTTTTCAAGTGCTATTAATCTATCGTGGTTTCCACAGTCTTAATGTTCATAAGTTCCTTCTGCAGTGTCTGACCCAACTCCGTGCCTGTGTCAGCCATCTTTATAGTTTCATTCAGATCTTTTTCAGGTTCATCTAGCTGTGAATTAATTGGTTTTAAAAGTTCAGCTATCGACTCCTGAAAGTATCTATGAATGCCTTCACTAAGCACTGCTGAATCTTTCCTGCAGAGTGGTGTATTTTCATGCTCTCTGGGCCTGACAGGTTTCCCAACTGTGGGACTGGCACCATCTTGTTTCCTTTAGAGGAGTTTAGGCCCAAGGACTTAGGTAAGTTTTCAGTAGTATAAAAAGATTTTACTGTGGAAGTTTCTTTGGAAAGTTGTTTCGTTTTGCCTTTTATTTGTTTTCCCATTGGATTTGGTGGCTGCAAGTTGTCTGTAGTCACAGTTAAGTCTTTAGAAGGGGGAGTGGATCAGGAGCTCGCCTAACACACATCCATCATTTTTAGTGATGCTCCACCCCCTGTGAGGATCATCTTTGGAAGGTGTTGCTCAAATTAAAACTGTCTTAGCAGAGAAAGCGGGTGAGAGAGTCCATGGTCCGATGCAATGGAGGGCTTTGTAGGTAATAACCAGAACTCAATGAGGCCAAAAATTAACCAGTAACCAATGCATTGATTACAAAATAGGTATAATATGCATACTATGCATAGTCTAAATAGCCCCTAATAGTAAATAAGCTGCAGCAGTTTGTATCAGCTAATGAGTCTCAATTGTCTTCATAGACAGAGCCATGTGCATTATAATAGTCTATCCTTGAGGTGCCATAACATGGATCCACATGGCCAGGTCAAGATAAGGAGTTTTCCTCAGGGCTGAATGAAGATGGAAGCCTTTTTTACATATGAATTAACTTGCTTCTTCAGCAATAAGTTAGGTTAAGCAACATTCCCAGACTGAGTCACCAGGGGTGAGCTAGACCCCATCAAATGAAGAAATCACAGTGCCCTCCAAGACCTCAGCCTACCCAAGCATTGGATGCTGCAAATTAAAAGCAATTTAATATCTTACCATTTACAAGGCTTACAATCTGAATGGAATGATACCAAGTCATTAGATAGGTCTATATCAAATTGCAACAAAGGGGAAAATATATTTTAAAAAGCTTTTAAAAATTGTGATCCATTTCATGGGCACTCCATTTCTGAATGCCATTTTTTAAAAAAAAAAACTACCATGAGGATAAAACTTGTACTTACTTTCAGCATCTTTCCTATCTGGTGACTCCTCAGGAAGTTTTTTAAGGTAATCTTTCAAGAGAAGTTCATAGCGGGGAATTCTTTGTACAGGTTCTAGCATGTGATGCTGTAATGTCAAATTCCCACATATTTCTTGTTTCTGCATATCATTGTGAAGGTGAGTAGAACAAAGTAAAGGTTATATCCATATATCCAAATAATTTAATGAAATAAACACCTGCTTTCAAATTTGCAAATTAGATTTTAAATATATTATCTTAGGAGATCAACATGCTTCAGTAATGGATTTTTACACCATATTGATGAGACGACTGCATGATTAAAATGAAAAACGGAATCAAGGAAAACATTCTATAGAACTGCAGTGAGATTTGCATGTGTGCTATCACTGAGGAAGAGTCACAAACTGGAGGAAATCTCCTTACTCTGGAGGTTTGAAGGCATCCTCCTTTCTCATTTGGCAGAAGAATCACTTAAGCTGGAGAAAGTGTCCCTAAGTTTGGAAATCTTAAGCCATTCCCTTTCTTCCAGTAGAGTAAAGACACTTAAATTGGAGGAAGGCTGCAGGAGACTTCCAACTTTGCTCAGTGAATACATGTCATTGTGTCACAATGAAACTCAATCCAAAATTATGATAAAAGTAAATTATGATTTGGTAAAGGTAGTTCCCTGTGCAAGCACCAAGTCATTACTGTTTCATGGGATGACATCACATCACAATGTTTTCTTGGCAGACTTTTTTTGTTATGGGTGGTTTGTTATGGGTTGTTATGGGTGGCCTTCTCCAGTCATTTACATTTTACCCCTAGTAAGCTGGGTACTCATTTTATTGACACTTAAATTCAATCTTTGCTCTATATGATTTGAAAGCCTTTAAACTCCTGAATCACTATTTCTTATATCTCTCTTGTTACTTCAAAAGTACAAACAACTTTCCAAACACAAGAATTATAAATTAATTTAAATCAGTTGACATCAATCAATGCAATGGATATGCCCAAAAGGAAACGCTGGTAACACATCCTGGCTAACCATTATCAAGGACCAAACAGCTCTGAAAAAAAATTTCAACAAGCAATAACTATCTTACACATTTATAAAAACTCTTGACAATAAATAATGCTTACTTCAATGTTTTGCATTAACTCAGATGCAAACTTTAATTGCCTCATGTCAACAGTCTAGTAAAATCTTACACAACCACAACGATTTAGTACTCAATCCTGTGACAAACTGCATCTGACAGCCCAAGAGCCAAAAACTGACATACTGTTATGAGGTAAGCTGGCAAAACTTCTTTGTTTTTCTGAAAATTATATACCTATGTATTATGTTTAGATATAATAGCTCATTTTGATTGGTAGCTTAAGCTTTTAGATACCATTAAAGTTAAACTTAATAACAACAAAATAATATTTGTAACCATACATTGTGTGCTTCATGGACAAGTAAGATGGGATCATTTTCTAGTTTCATTGTCTCTTCAAGTCTAATGTCAACTGGCTAAGAATGGTAAGAATTTCATAATATACCTGAATATTTTGTACAACTTCTTTAAATGGAGAGGATCTCTGCATCCATGTATTCACCATGTCCATTGCTCTGTCAAAATTCTTTACATATTCTCCATACATCTTCAGAAATGGAGCAAGTTTTTGAAGGATATCACCTAGTCGTGGGTTTGTATTCCTGTAGAATAATAAATAAATATCCCTAGATGAGCTCCAACACCTATTTTTCTACAAAATGACCCCTAAATATATGGTAATAGATATGAAGTAGAAACTAAAGGCTTAAATATGGGATACAAAGCATGGAAAAACCAAAGTGCTTGTATGGTATAATACTGTACACAGTATCAGCTTACACAGTGTACCAGCACAGTGGATTTTCATACTGATAGAATTGCCTGGTCATGGTCTTAAAACATGCATATACAGACGATATAGAGACAATTCTCTTGCATCAAATTAAGAAATAATATATAAAACATTGTGATTTATATGTGTATTTCAATTACTAGTATATTTAGAACAGCTGTAACATAATTTCCAGGAGGGAAAGAGGCATGGCATAGCCCAATCTTCCTTTTCTCAGAAATTAACCAGGGCTGATATTTGGAAGAGAAACGACCAAGGAAGGCTCTTCAGAAGAAGATATTGGTAAAACACCTCTGCTTTCCACTTGACATGAAACTAGGCTTCCCAACCCTCCCGCCCTGGCTGGGGACTCCCGAATTTTCAGCCTCCTCCCCTGCTCTTAAAAAGTCTGGGGGCGGGGGAGAGAGAACATACCTGCAGGAATCATGTTTTACAGCCTGGGATCCGTTTTTAAGGCTGCACAGGAAACAGGAACGGCCCTTTAAGGCTGCACAGGAAACAGGAACGGCCCCTCCCTTTCTTTTCCTGTGCAGTCTTACTTTCTTTTTCACAGCCAGCAAATTCTGCTGGAAGAAGACCAAGTAAGGTAAGTGTTTGTGTGTGTGTGTGTGTGTGAGAGAGAGGGAGGGGGCAAAGAGGGGGGAATTCCCTGGTATGGAGGCCCACCCCCCCTTTAGAAAGCGTGGGGGGGGAAGGAAATGTCTACTAGGCACTCTATTATTCCCTATGGAGAACGATTCCCATAGAGAATAATAGGGAATTGATCCATGGGTATTGGGGGCTCTGGGGGGGCTATTTTTTGAGGTAGAAGCACCAGATTTTTAGTATAGCAGCTAGTGCCTCTCCCCAAAATACCCCCCAAGTTTCAAAAATATTGGACCAGATGGTCCAATTCTATGAGCCCCAAAAGATGGTGCCCCTATCCTTAATTATTTCCTATGGAAGAAAGGCATTTAAAAATAATAGGGAATTATGCTGTCCCTTTAAATGTGATGGCCAGAACTCCCTTGGAGTTCAATTATGCTTGTCACATCCTTGTTCCTGGCTCCATCCCCAATGTCTCCTGGCTCCACCCCCAAAGTCTCCTGGCTCCACCCCCAAATTCCCCAGATTTTTCTTTAATTGGACTTGGCAACCCTACATGAAACCCCCTTGCTGGGGTCTCCATAAGTTGATTGTGACTTGATGGGGTTAACACACACAATTTAATTACCAGTACAATTGTAATCATGTCTACTCAGAAGTAAGACACATTGTGTTCAATAGGGCTTACTTCTAGGCAGAGATATGGGGAAGAAACTTTTCCAAAATGGTCAAATTTACAATCCTATATTTTCCCAGATCTAAATATAGCCTTTCTAGAATTGTTGGAGCTGTTGTGCTCCAAATCGATCTTGTAATAAGGGCTGAATATGGGTTACGAAGCATGAAAAAGCTACAGTGCTTGCCAGTTGTTTTTTGTTTGTTTGTTTTGTAGAAAAAGCCCAGCAAGAACTCAATTGCATTTAGGCCACACACCCTGATGCCAAGCCAGCTGGAACTGCATTCCTGCTCAGAAAAAGCCCTGCACAGTGTAATACTGCACAAAGTACTAGTTTGCACAGTGTACTAATTTGCATAGTTACATAATAGCTCAAAAGGAAGGTGACACTAAATTAAAGATGACTTTGTAAAAAAAATAATTTGCTAATTTTTAAAGTGAACATAACTGTAAGAGAATGTAAGATGACCCCCCTCCCTTTTGTTGACATACTTGGGAAAAAAACTAGTCTTGCATTGGAGAAAATACTGTATTTGCCTTCTTTTGCTAACATTATTTAAATTAAATTATTTATTTAAATTTAAATCAGAAAATTTCACAGGAAATCCTACATCACTGCTTCTAGGTAAGTTTACATAGGATTTTCTCTTTTGGTGTGAACTGCAATTGTGACTACCACTTTATTCATCTCTTATGAACAAATTCAGTAGTAATAAACATTATTGTGGGAGAAGTGTATGTGGACATTTACATCTTGCTGTTGTCTGTTTATTCCCATTAGTACTTCCTTAAGCAGGTTGTCCTATCCTCTGAAAATGATGTTTTCTTAAGAGCCTTTGGAGAGCTTTGACCAGTTTTTTTTACAAAAATGTAAAAAGCTCCAGCAGACAGAGGGAAGATGGCACAGGTGGGGGAACTGAAGCTGGGAAAAAGCAAGGAAGCCTCTCTTTTGGAAGTCATGTTGCTGCTGTTCTGTATTGGCAGCCGTAATGGGGAAACCATATAAGCCTGTCTCCATGTGGAAATCACCACAATTTAAATCCAAAGCTGTGCATGCAAGGCTTCACCACTGATTTCAGTGTTAGTGGAAAGTCCATGGTTGCAACCATAAAAGGGCACCCTGCACTGAAGACAATAGGGAACATACTGCTCCCATATGATTAACTGGCCCCAGCCTCTGTTCAAAAACAGCAACATAAGGTTTTGACTGTCTTACTGGGGGAGGGGCTTTTCAGCTCCCAGATCTGCCATTGGTGCAGATGCATGAAGAAAGTTACAAAAACCAAAGTGCTTGCGTCGGCTGGATTGAGGCAATTAATAAAATTATTATTATTATTATTATTATTACCTCTACCAGAAAGATGCAGATGCATTCTACTGTGCAATTAATTAAGAGCATATCTGTCATACTACAGCACTTTATTATAATTATAATTGCTAGAGCATGCTTAAAATATATGGTTTACCTACCATTCATCTGTAATCCTTGTTTTGAGCTCAGGCAGTAGAAATTGTTCATGGAAACAATAGATGGAAGAAATATTTGAAAAGATGCCTGTTACCACTTCAGGTGGAACCCCCGCTTCATACAATTTAGTGCAAAAAACCTGCACATACAAACACAAAGAAAAATTCCTCAAGGTAAAACCCCAAAAGTATATCATCACTACAAACCTAGCTGGATGATATTTTAAGATCTTTATTTTTAATATTTTTTTCACAAGATGAATTCAAGAAAATGTTCAGTTTGTTTAAAAGATGATGCCTCAGTCAAATGAAGTAATACAAAACTTTGCAATTAATATGCCACCTAATTAATTCTGAACCTGTATACACACACACACACACACACAGTGAGATAAAAAGCATTTAGTGTTTAATACAGAAGCAGCATCTCAAAAAAAAGAAAAGAAAAGAAAGGTGATAGTCTTTAGATATGTGTGAGCACCTTTCCTACATAATGTTCTACTAGTTAAAAAATTGATTTCTGCCAAGGAAAAGCTGCTCTAAAATGTGGATCAATTTCCTCCTATTTCCACATTAGGCATTGCACAAGAGGACAAGAAACGTCTGAATCAGCTGCTAGATGAATTTGACCTCAGAACATTCAACAGACAACAGGAAGTCAATTGTCCCAAAATAACTACCATTAGCTCTATTCATACTGTCAATTCAAAATGAAGACACTGAGTACAAGAGCTATCAAGACTCCAGATTAACAAATACATCCAGGAATATTTAATGATCATTCTTTTCTTGCAGGCTATGTTGGAATTAACAATTATACAGCCATACATTCATACAGTTTTTAAGGCATATCACATATACTCTCTTAATAATAACAATACTAATAATACTAATACAAAGAAGAAGAAGAAGAAGAAGAAGAGGAGGAAGAGGAGGAGGAGATTGGATTGATACCTTGCCCTTCCCTACCCAAAGGAGTCTTCAGAGCAGCTTACCGCCCCGTCTTCTCCCCACAACAGACATCTTGTGAGGTAGGTGGGGCTGAGAGAGAACAACTCTGAGAGAATTTGTTGCTGACCCAAGATCACGTCAGCAGGTGCATGTGCAGAAGTAGGGAATCAAATCCGTTTCTCCCATATAAGACTCTGAGCAATTAATCACTACACCAAATTATTAAATTCCAAATGTTTAATGGAACCCAAGAGCCCAGTTTGTAACTAAGGACATTTTTGAAAATTCATTTTTAGTCTTAACAACATCTCAATAAGGTAGATCAGTTTTATCCCCATTCTAGGAATGGAAAGACTGAGGATGAGAAGGAAATAAATGAGTTATCAAAATGTGGAAAGCAGACACTCTTGACAGGTTTAACACTTTACAGTTGATTATATAATTAATTTAGAAATTACCTGTAGTGGCTGCTTTGCGCCCAGCATTCTCCCAGCATACTCAACACAGTATTTCTTTTTAAAAGAAAGTTAATGGGCTCAGGGCCAGCCCTAGACTATCTGATGCCCTAGGCCAGGGATGGCCAATGGTAGCTCTCCAGATGTTTTTTGCCTACAACTCCCATCAGCCCCAGCCATTGGCTATGCTGGCTGGGGCTGATGGGAATAAGAACATAAGAGAAGCCATGTTGGATCAGGCCAACGGCCCATCCAGTCCAACACTCTGTGTCACACAGTGGCAAAAAATTTTATATATACACACACACTGTGGCTAATAGCCACTGATGGACCTCTGCTCCATATTTTTATCTAAACCCCTCTTGAAGGTGGCTATACTTGTGGCCGCCACCACCTCCTGTGGCAGTGAATTCCACATGTTAATCACCCTTTGGGTGAAGAAGTACTTCCTTTTATCCGTTTTAACCTGTCTGCTTAGCAATTTCATCGAATGTCCACGAGTTCTTGTATTGTGAGAAAGGGAGAAAAGTACTTCTTTCTCTACTTCCTCCATCCCATGCATTATCTTGTAAACCTCTATCATGTCACCCCGCAGTCGACGTTTCTCCAAGCTAAAGAGCCCCAAGTGTTTCAACCTTTCTTCATAGGGAAAGTGCTCCAGCCCTTTAATCATTCTAGTTGCCCTTTTCTGGACTTTCTCCAATGCTATAATATCCTTTTTGAGGTGCGGCGACCAGAACTGCACACAGTACTCCAAATGAGACCGCAGCATCGATTTATACAGGGGCATTATGATACTGGCTGATTTGTTTTCAATTCCCTTCCTAATAATTCTCAGCATGGCGTTGGCCTTTTTTATTGCAAACGCACACTTTCTTGACATTTTCAGTGAGTTATCTACCACGACCCCAAGATCTCTCTCTTGGTCAGTCTCTACCAGTTCACACCCCATCAACTTGTATTTGTAGCTGGGATTCTTGGCCCCAATGTGCATTACTTTGCACTTGGCCACATTGAACCGCATCTGCCACTTTGACGCCCACTCACCCAGCCTCAACAGATCCCTCTGGAGTTCCTCACAATCCTCTCTGGTTCTCACTACCCTGAACAATTTAGTGTCATCCGCAAACTTGGCCACTTCATTGCTCACTCCCAACTCTAAATCATTTATGAACAAGTTAAAGAGCCAGTTAAAGAACAAGTTAAAGAACAAGTTAAAGACCCAGTACCGAGCCCTGCGGCACCCCACTGCTTACCGTCCTCCACTGCGAAGACTGCCCATTTATACTCACTCTCTGCTTCCTATTACTCAGCCAGTTTTTGATCCACAAGAGGACCTGTCCTTTTACTCCATGACTCTCAAGCTTTCTAAGGAGCCTTTGATGAGGAACTTTTATCAAAAGCTTTCTGGAAGTCAAGGTAAACAACATCTATCGGGTCTCCTTTGTCCACATGTTTGTTCACCCCCTCAAAGAAATGTAACAGGTTAGTGAGGCAAGATCTTCCCTTACAGAACCCATGCTGAGTCTTCCTCAATAATGTGCCTACTCATTCTGTCATCAGTGTGCCTACTCATTCTGTCCTTGATAATGCTTTCTACCAACTTTCCGGTATTGAAGTCAGACTGACTGGCCTGTAATTTCCCGGATCTCCTCTGGAACCCTTTTTAAAGATGGGGGTGACGTTTGCTACCTTCCAGTCCTCAGGAATGGAGGCAGATTTCAATGAAAGATTACAGATTTTTGTCAAAAGATCCACAAGTTCAACTTTGAGTTCTTTCAGAACTCTCGGATGTATGCCATCCGGACCTGGTGACTTATTAGTTTTAATTTGTCTATCAGTTGTAGGACCTCCTCTTTTGTCACCTCAATCTGACTCAGGTCTTTCAACACCCTTTCCAAAATTAGTGGTTCTGGGGCGGGCAAAAAGTTCTCATCTTCCACAGAGAAGACGGAGGCAAAAAATTCATTTAGCTTCTCAGCCATTTCCCTATCCTCCTTCAGTAATCCTTTTACCCCATGGTCATCCAAGGGCCCCACTGCCTCCCTGGCTGGTTTCCTACTTCTAATATATTTGAAGAAATTTTTATTGTTGGTCTTTATGTTTTTTGCAATATGCTCCTCATAGTCCTTTTTTGCCTGCCTGATCACAGTCTTGCATTTGATTTGCCACAGGCTGTGTTCCCTTTTACTAATCTCACTTGGACTGGTTTTCCACCACTTAAAGGAGTCCTTTTTACCTTTTACAGCTTCCATTACTTTGTTTGTTAACCACGCAGGCCTTTTCTGATGCCTGTTTTTGCCTTTCCTAACTTGTGGTATGTATTTTATCTGAGCTTCTAGGATTATAGTTTTAAATAGTGTCCAAGCTTCCCCAAGGGTTTTGACCGTATGTACCTTTCCTTTCAGTTTCCTCCTCACATGCCTCCTCATCTCAGTGTATTTACCCCTTTTAAAGTTAAACGTGGTTGTGGCGGTCTTTTTGGACAACTCCCTATTTATACAAACGGTGAAATCAATAACATTATGGTCACTGCTCCCAAGAGGCGCAATCACTTCTACATCTCTCACCAAGTCTTGGGCATTACTTAGGACCAAATCCAGGATTGCCCCACCCCTGGTAGGTTCTGAGACCATCTGCTCCATAGCACAGTCATTGAGAGCATCTAGAAACTCAATCTCTTTCTCTCGACCAGAACACAATCAATCTGCGGGTAGTTAAAGTCACCTATTACGACACAGTTTTTACGTTTAGCCGCTATCTTTAAGCCTTCCATCATATTATAATCGTCCTCTCTCTTTTGATTTGGTGGGCGATAACAAACTCCCATAGTTAAATTTCCTTTTGGGCCCTCTATTTCAACCCAAAGCATTTCTAAAAGTGAATCTAATTCTCTGACCTCAGTCTTACTGGATCGTATATCCTCTCTGACATACAGAGCCACCCCACCTCCAACCCTTCCCTCCCTATCCTTCCAATATAACTTATATCCAGGAATCACCGTGTCCCACTGATTCTCCTCATTCCACCAAGTTTCTGAAATTCCCACAATGTCTATGTTTTCTCCCAACACTAAACATTCCAATTCACCAATTTTACTTCGAACACTTCTAGCATTTGCATACAAACATCTATAATTTCCCAGGCAAGCTAGGCCCGCCACCTTCCTCCTGCCGCCTCTAGACTCTGGCAGACAGTCCATACTGTTTGTCACCTTCAAAGTGGACAACTCTGGTCCGTTACCCGGTAGAATAATAGCAGCCAACCCTTCATCTCTTTGAGACGAGTCCTCCCAAACCAGAGACATTTCATCTCCTGTCAGCTTTCCCCCAAGATTTAGTTTAAAAACTGCTCTGCCACCTTTTTGATTTTAAGCGCCAGCAGCCTGGTTCCATCCAGGGACAAGTGGAGACCGTCTCTTTTGTATAGAGTTGTAGGCAAAAAACATCTGGAGAGCTACCGTTGGCCGCCCTGCCCTAGGCAAAGATAACTTCTGCCCCCCCCCCACCCCCAGTTGCACACCAAATCTTCTAGCATGCCACTCCACAGAAGACGGCACTCCTAGGGTCATACATTGGGGAAACACTACATAAAACAAATGACAGAAATACCCACTGAAAACAATGGGAGGTGCCTGAAAGATCAGCAGATATAATGGGAGCCCAGAATGCCAATTGACTTGCATGGGCTCCACTAAAATACTTTTTTGCCATCAAGTTGCCGCTAACTTACGGTGATCCCAGAAGGTTTTCAAGGCAAGAGACATCCGGAGGTGGTTTGCCATTGCCTGCCTCTGCTTAGTGACCCTGGACTTCCTTGGTGGTGTCCCTTACCCTTGCTTGGCTTTCCAGATCTGACAAGATCAGGCTACCCTCTGCTATTCAAGTTAGTTGCAATTAAAATGTTAAACAGATTTTGTTAAACCTACCCTGGACCTGGAATGACAGCCTCCTGAGTAGGACTCTGACTCTGTAAGCAGCCTTCTGAAATGGGAATGAGTTTCCCGAAATGGAATGACCATCCTTGGGGACAGCATAAGTATTCTGGGGATGAAATGACAGACCCCAGAGTAGAATGACAGTCTCTGTACCCAGAAAAAATGCTCTGGGCCTGGAATGACAGCCACTGAGAGTAGCAGAACCATCCTTGGACTGGAACAACAACTCACAGAGTGGAACAACAGTCCCTGTGGTTAAAATCAGTACTCTGCAACTGCAATCATAAATCTTGAGAGCAGAATGAAATAACTTACATTTAAATAAATATTTCTGAAGGTTGCATTGCATACAGAATACAGAGACCGGGCAGGGGGACAGGGAGCAAGACACTGGAAAGCTGATGGGGGAAGGTGCTCCCAGGAGAACTGCAGCATACAGAACACACATGCACACACGGGGTGGGGGGGAGAGGGAGCAAGGCATTGGAAAGCTGATAACTTGGAGAAAACCTTGTTGTCTTTAGATGCCACTGAACTCAAACATTGCTTTGCAGTTTGCACAGAGAAGCAAGCTAGGAGTGGGACCCAGCTGCTCCCGGGATATTTGCAGCATCCAAAACATACACAGAGGGGGTGAAACAAGGCACAGGAAAGCTGTTACCTTGAAGAAAACCTTGTTGGCCTTTAGATGCTACTGACTGGACTCTGAGAGCGAAGCTAGGAAGGCGAGGGGGAGGGTAAACCCACTTGCTCCTGGGAGATCTACAGCATACAGAACACACACACACAGACATGGGGGGCAAGGAACTGGAAAGCTGATACCTTGAATAAGACCTTGTTTCGGTCTTTAGATGCTACTGGACTCACAGAGAGGCAAGCTAGGAAGGCGAGGGGAAGGGAGAGGTGGACCCATTTGTGCGGGATGAACTCCCGTGAGATCAACAGCATACAGATGCCAAGGGACTCAATTGTTGCTGCACTCAGGCAGAGGGAAGGAGGTGAGAGGCAGGTGGACCGAAACAATGAAGGGGTGGGATTTGCACGAGAAAAACAGTAAGTAGCTAAGCCCAGCCATCGGGAATGAGTGGATCTGCTGATTGAACTGCCAACCCCAGCTAACTGGCAGTAAAGCTTCAATGGGGGAGGGGAATTGGGGGGGGGGCGCTCTTTCTTTGACGTGAGCAGTGGGAGGGAAGGGAAGAAAAGTGGCACAGAGTTTCTTCCCGTCCCCCAAGCAGGGGAAGGCATGGTTGGAGCCTGAGCTTGGAAAGGGGCGAGGGAAAGGATGGGTATAAAGTTCTGAATACTCCGGAGTGGCTCAATGCTCTGCAGCTTAAAGTGGGGCATTATTTTGGACGAGCCAGAGTGCTCAGAATCAGTTAAGCCTGCTCTCCTCCTTGTGCTGCAGCAGCCACATGGATCACCAAGCGACTGCACTGCCTGATCTGTTGGTGCTGTTCCATGGCAGGCTGGAATCCTCGCCTCCCCACCACGCTCCTTGCAAGGTGATAAGCCTGAGCAAGGGGGTGGCCAAGCTGTTCTCTCCGCTGCTTCCCAGGTCTGTCCCAGTACCAGTTGCTGCTGCCCCTGACTTAGTCACATGGGGGGGGCGTCCAATTTGGCAACCCCTGGAGGCCAGCGCCCTAGGCAGCCACCTGATTTGCCTAATGAGAGGGCCGGCCTTGAATGAGGTATGAACAAAAGGAACAGATAAACACCAGTTGTCATGAAGTTGGATAAATGTATTTTGAGAGATTCTAAAAAACTTGGGGGGAGGGCATATTTCACACAGGATTATCAAGTTTTTGAGAATTTTTGCTCCTTGTGGCAGTACCACGTCAACAGAATTTTAATCATAAAGGAAAAAGCCCAGTTTGTTACAAGGAAAAGGCCCTTTTCATGTCTCATAGACAGGTGCAGGAAAAGATTGGAAGACATGGGTTGTTTTGTTAGCTACATTATGACATGCAGAAATAAACCACAAACTATCCTAGACCATTTTTGCTCAACATCTGTGACAAGTATTGCAATTCAGATTGTTGTGAAGGTCTATCCTGCTGGATAATCTAGGCATTTGGTTCTCTTGAGCATGAAAAAAAATAATTAACAGTATGACTTTCCGGGGAGATTTCCAGGATTTTGGCACCGTAACTAAAAAGGCCCTCTCCCAAGTTGCCAACTGCCTAACTTCAGAAGGTGGCAGCACTCAAAGCAGGACCTCGGGAAATGACTGCAGTGATTGCATAGGAATTTATCTTGCTCATAATGTTTGGACATTATGAATAGTGTTAATTTCCTTTTAAGGTATTGTGAAATGAAACTTCTGCATATTAATAGAAATAGGAATATTAATGTGTTTTATTTAGAAACATAAATATATACAAAATACAGATTTCTTTGAGTAATGTATAACATTGATTCAGTGAGACACATGGCTATACAGAATATCTTGATTCCTAATTCAGTGAGACAAGCAGAATATAAACAAAATTTACCAGCTCACTATATTATTATGATATAAATTCTACATCTTGATTACTTTACTCGTATAGATACAAAAAATTTAACGTGGCCCTATTATCATGAACAGCAAAAATCTAATAACTATTCCAGTTATTTAATAAGCAAACAATGGCTTATAATAACAATGATTCTGTAATTCCTCAAAATATAGACACCAATACCACACAGAGATTGTACAAAGTAGCTCACAGAAAGCATAAAGAGAAATCCCCTCTAAAGCCTTATCTCCAAAACATTATGAACAGTCCATAAACTTATTAGAAATATCAGAAGAGTTTTTAAATGTTCTTTATGTTAATTTAATAAGAAATACATTCTCTCAAACAGAATTCAACTAATCTTTGGATCTGGAAGATCTCCTTCCCCCTTCCATCTAACAGAAGGATTATTTTAACAACTGCAAGTAGGGTTAAGACAGATTCCAAATCTGACAAAATGTCAGTCTTTGATATAACCCAATAATATAACATGGATCCTGTGCAGCTGTTAAGTGTTGTCAAAACACTTCTGACTTATGGCAACCCTAGGAATCAATGACCTTCAAAATGTCCTGTCGTTAACAGCCTTAATGAAGTGAATTACAAAATCCCCCCAAAAAACTATTTTTACACAACTCCAAAAGAAAGTAACAAAATCCTCACCGATTGAGCCAGATCTCCAACAGTGATCTTGTATATTTTTAGAGCAAAGTAAGATGCTACTAAAACAAGCATTTAAAAATTCTCCCTTAATCTTGTGGACATAAGAGAGTCAGTTTGCTGTAGTGGTTAAGTGTGCGGACTCTTATCTGGGAGAACTGGGTTTGATTCCCTACTCCTCCACTTCCAGCTGCTGGAATGGCCTTGGGTTAGCCCTAGCTCTCGCAGAGTTGTCCTTGAAAGGGCAGCTTCTGTTGAGAGCTCTCTCAGCCCCACCTACCTCGCAGGGTGTCTGTTGTGGGAGAAGAAGATAAAGGAGATTGCAAACTACTCTGAGATTTGGAGTGGAGGGCGGGATATAAATCCAATATCATCTTCTTATAAGTCTAGGTAAAGCAATTTTCAATAACTCCTCTGGTCTGATATTCATCTGTAAATCCTTATTCCTTTATTATGATAGTTAAAAGATACCTCTATATTTTAAAGCAGAAGAGAAGACTGCAGATTTATACTGCCAGAGCAGCTTATAATCTTCTATATCTTCTCCCCCCCACAACATACACCCTGTAAGGTGGGTGGGGCTGAGAGGGTTCTCACAGCAGCTGCCCTTTCAAGGACAACTCCTGCAATAGCTATGGCTAACCCAAGGCCATTCCAACAGCTGTAAGTGGAGGAGTGGGGAATCAAACCTGATTCTCCCAGATAAGAGTCCACACATTTAACCACTACACCACTGGTGCATAGATATTTACAACAGATTCTCTAAATATATTATCAGTACTATCACCTCAAACAAGGTTTTAGATCTTTATTTTTCTTCTTGAACATTAAGCATGTAACTAATTTGAAAAAACTGAAACAAAGGGGGATCTTTCAAGGAGAACTTTTATAAAATGATATATCATTGGTATGTGACTCCAAAGAAATTGTCTAGAATATACAAAGGTACTTCTAGTTTATGTTGGAAATATAATGAAGAGACATTGTATCACATTTGTAAGAAAGCAAAAAAAACAACACAAATACAAACAGAAGATTTTAAAGACAACTGAAACCAGAGTCCTTTTTGTTAAGATAGATGGACGTGAAACTTTATTCCTATATATGACTATAGTAGCAATAATATTATATGCACAGCAATGGGAGTGTCCAACAATACCTATAATAGAAGAATGGTAGGAGAAAATTTTGGACCTTTTGGCAATGGCTAAACTTACTAAGTTGGTTAGGGAAAAGACAATTAGTTTATTAAAAATTGGAACCCCCTTATAGACTTTTTGCAGGTTAAAGACAATAACAATTTGATGATTTGTGGATGTGATGATTAAGATATTAAGATACAAAAAGAAGAAAATTCTTGATATAAAGGGAAACATTTGTAATCAAACTTATATTCATTGTGGAGAAAATCAAAGCCCTCTATTTTATGCATTTTTTCTTTTTTTTCTTTCTTTCATTTTCTCAAAAACGAAAGTTGAACATAAAAAAAGAAACAAAAGGGGTATCTCACCCAATTTAAAAGGCATTCCCTCATAGCTCAAAATCTGCTCATTACTATTTGGATCTTCCTAAGTTTAAGTTTAACATTAGCAATCCTCCCATCCAAGATCAAGGGAATGTTTTGCAAAAATTTCAAATACTCTTTATCTCAGAAAAAAAATGTGATCATTAAGCTCTAGTAAAGATTCTATAATTTGTTGATTCAAGACCCAAGGTATTTAACTGGGTTGGATCCTTAGTGGTGAAAGAGAGAGGACCCTTTTGAGGAGCGATAAGGTTATGCAGAATGGAGCTTGCAGTGAGGATGAGATTTGTGTCAGATCAAACAGAGGACCTGACAGGATCGAACCCTAATATTCCAGTGGATTTGGGAGCCTTGGGAGAAAGGAGCCATGCAACCCTTGAATTGTCTGACCAAATCCTGAGAACTTCTAATTCCAGCAGCTGGGGGTTTAATATCAATGGTTTTCAAGGTATTTCATGGTAAGTCTTCCTAGACTTTATGTTTCCAACTCCTTTAGCTTGGTGAAACCAGAAATGTTCATTTAATACTGGGCTTTAGAGAAGAAAGTTTAGGGCCTCACCACAAAGAACAAGAAAACAGAATTGGAAGAGAGCTACCACAGAATATATATTTTAAAAAGCCTTTCTTTATAAGCTTTCTGCTGTTCACTCTGGAGAGCTTCCTAAAGCTTTATCAAAGATTTCAGAGACTGAATGGCTCCTTTTTCTCATGGATCTGCAGCTTTTCTAAGCTTGTCCTAAGGCTTCAAGAACCTCTTTGGGGGCATTTGCATAGCTCTGTGTGATGTAAGCAGTGTCTATGACTCATACCAAAAAAGACGTTATGATAAGATGCAACTAATGTTATGAGTCAATTTAGAACTCTTTTAAAAACACTAGGTTTTAAAAAAAATGACATTCTCCAATAATGTTTGTAATTCCTGACTCAATTCTTCATCAAGTGATAAACTCATCATCATTTGCAGTGTTCCACCTATAATCAGATGAACATTTCTGCCAGAAAATGTGTGCATGCTATGAAGGAACTCATACTTCTGGAATGGAATAAAAAATGTGAATTTGAAAGCCTGCTGCAGAATGACCAAAGGAAAGATACTTGCTCAGACACTGTTCATTATGTGGCATGAACTGTTTTCAGAAACCACTTGCACTGCGTTGCTCTTGAGAAGACCTACATTCTTTGAGGTGGTTGTGGGAGTTCAGCAAATCATTAAACACTCATTCATTCAATGATGGATGAATCTATGGTAGCCACTGTGGCAGGAATCAAAACAGCTAGTACTAATCATGTAATCCACTGGTGCGGCAGCAATGCAATTACAAAAAGCTATGTGTGTGGCTATGGTAAAGTGGATCTCATGAAAAGCTGAGTAAACGTGACAATTTTTGACAAAGGCAACAATTCTGGATAAGAAAACAATAGTATGGTGGAAATTGGCCTGAAAGAGTGATAAAAATGAGACTTTGGGAATAAGGCAGAATGTAAGAGTAGGGGGGAAAGGGACAGAATACAGGGGAGGCCAACGGTAGCTCTCCAGATGTTTTTTTGCCTACAACTCCCATCAGCCCCAGTCATTGGCCATGCTGGCTGGGGCTAATGGGAGTTGTAGGCAAAAAACATCTGGAGAGCTAACGTTGGCCACCCCTGCAGTAGAGGCACACTTACCTGATCTAGCAGATGAAGTCTTTTAACATAAGCCTCTTCGGTATGAAGAAGTTCATTTGCAATGTTAAACAGCTTTTGTGGCTCAGAGCACTGGAATGAAAAATACAATGCGCACTTTTAATATACCTTCTGAACACCAAGGAAGCAGAGTCCTTTTTGTACCTGTTTCTTGTAGTTATACATGATCTCCACTGGGGAAAAAACATTTTTCCATTTTATTGCTCCAGTAATGCACAGTTTCATCTCATTAATTTATTTAAGGTCAGAATATAGCCAGAGGCTGTACATGACATGGGGCAATCTACATTTTTTTAGGCACAAGACTTTCTATTCGTATCTGGAGTGGGACAGTTTTTAAAGCAAAAATGGAACACATAACGATAAACCTTAGCCTCAGTGTTCAGTTGCTTTAAGAGTTTCCCCTGCAGCCCAGTTCAACAACAACAACAACCACCTTTATTAGCATAACAGCACAATCAGCAAGGGAGAAAACATATATTACCCCAACATTTGAAACATTCCTCTCCTCTTAGAAACACAGCACAGATATTTTGCCACAGTCTCAATAATTTCAGGGCTATGAGAGGACAATAGGAAAAGAGTCTTACCACCATCAGATTGTCCCTCATGATTTTGAAGAAGAGGATCTAACTAAATGGCACAAATATCACAGTAAAATGTGCATTGCAGGAGAACATTTTCAGTATTTTCTATATCCCTTGAACCCCAACCACAAAACCTGTTGGAATATGGAATTTTCTTAAACCTCCCAAACAGCACAGCAGAAGGGAGGACACCAAAGCGAGCTCTATGAAGGCTTTATGAAGGTTAGGGGAAGAAAAATATGTTGCCAAGATTCCACTAGAGGCTCTGCGGGTATATAGATCACTAAGGGTGCGTTGCTATTGCCCCTACAGGAGGAGTCCCTAATCTCAGAGGACAACATCTACTAGAGGCACAGCTACGCAGTTCTTGCAACTCAGTATCCAGGAGTCTTTGTTTAAGTAAAACAAAAGCAGCTTTTTCTGACAGGGAAAGCATCTCATCAAAGCTTATCCCTATAATAGCTATTTTCTTTTCTATAGATGTCAGCCTAGAAGACTGACGAAACTCTGTTAAGACTACAGAAACAAGCCTTTGTCAACACTTGTTTTTTGGTGGGGTTTAGTCTCTTGCAAGGCAGCATTAATCTATTCCAAAACAATTTATCCAACAAGACAGTTGGGATAAGTAGTGGTTTTAAAATGCCATTTTAACTAGAATTTAAATGTTATTAGCCATGCTCTCGTCTCTAGCAGTCTTTGGTTGGTTTCAAGAAACATTGCCGTGTAGGAGACACACATTGGAAGGCCTAAGATTTTCCAAAGGAAGATAGACTGAATTTTTTCTATTTCCTTATTAACAACATCAATCCAGAGTGGTACCCCACAGAGCATTTTAGTAGCTAATTTGTGATTAAAAACTCGCAGGGCTGCTAGGACATACTGTTTGCCCTTAGTGTAATAAAACCGGGTAATCGCTAATACGTCATTATTCATAGATTTCATCACTCCCTTTTTATGAGCAGCTCATGTAGTGTTACAGTGGAAGGGCACTCCTAAGTATCTAAAGGTTTTAACTTGCTCAATATGATGCCCCCTTATAGTCCACTTAGATGGTTTCCACACTTTCCCAAAAACAATGATTTTGGACTTCTGAAAATTTAAGGTCAATGTGTTTAACTCATAATAGTCCATAAAATGATAAAGTAACCTTTTTAGACCTATGTGCGAGAGGGAAAGTAGCACAGCATCATCAGCATAAAGAAAAGAGGGACATGCAGCACACCAAGTTTGGGACTATGCCCATTTATAGGGTTCAAAAAGGGAGCCAAATCATTAATTAAAAGGTTGAATAGTAAAGGTGCTAATATGCTAAAAATCCTCCACGCCTAATTAGAATGTTGTGAGTTAAATCCCCTTCCTTCGAGCATCGAATGTGGCAAGTTGTATTAGTACTCAAATTTTTTATTAGAAGAAGGAGTTCCAAATCAGTTCCTTGATTCCTAAGTTTCTTCCAGAGCAAGTCTCTTGGGATGGAATCAAAGGCACCGTTGAGGTCCAAGAAAGTCACAAATAACTTAGGGTCCTTCCCTTTCCTATATTTACCCACTAAATGGCTTAACACTACACAATGATCAAGGGTCGATTTTCCTCTACAGAAACCAATTTGCTCTATACCCATGATTTGCTGTTCAGACATCCATAAATTGAGTGTATTGGCCAGATATCTCACATATAGTTTCCCAACAGTGGAAAGCAAGCTGATAGGCCTATAGTTACATGGGAGATTGCAATCACCTTTTTTATATACAGGGGCCACTACTGCATTAGTCCAGGCTTCAGGTATTACACCGGTCATATTTATGATCGTAAACAAGGCAGCAAGGAAAGGGGCCCACCACTCAGGGAACGCTTTGATCAGCTCAGGAGGAATAACATCCGGTTTGATCAGCTCAGGAGGAATAACATCCGGCCCGGGGGCCTTCCCTGCTTTAATGCTCTTGATTAATAGTTCAGCCTCCTGAGGCTAAACTAGTAGCCACTCTGGGCAATCAGTCAGATTAAGGTCAGGGTCCTCAGTGGGGCTAACTCAGATACCACAGCCTAAAATTTCCTGGTATCATTATTTAGTGTAGCCTGAATAAGAGGTTCCCAACATTTCAGTGTAAAGGCCACTTGCTTAGATTTATACAGTTGATGCAATTGAGTTTTTAAATGAAAAAATTGGTGGTCTATCTGACCAGGATGCCCTATACTGATGATAGATAGCATGGATATGAGAATTCATATTGCAGCCCATTTACAATAGTAGAAATAAGCTGAGTTAAAAGAAAAGTGCTGAAAGCAACAGAGGAAAAAGCAATAGAGGACAGAAAGATAAGGTGGCAGAGTTATGGGCAAGCTCTGGTTTTGTGTGAAAAACATAAACATGAGAAACAACATGAATCCAACTTTCTCAGTTCATTTTATGTGCCCAATGAAGTATGCTGTTGCTTACAAAAGCCCTTTGCCACAATTGTAAGCTAGTTTTTAAGAGACCATGAGTCTTTTTCACTTTTGCTGCAGCAGACTAGCCTTTGTCAACACTTGTTTGGGGGGGGGGGGGGGGTTAGTCCCTTGCAAGGCAGCAGAAATCTATTCCAAAACAATTTATCCAGCATTTGGCTTCCAGTCTTAGGTGTACAACCAAGTTCAATTCATTCAGATAGTAAAATTAGGCTGGTAGGATTTTTTTAAAAAAATAACTCATCATGTGAAACAACTTTTACCATTTGGCAGAAAAGGGATGTCACTATCTATCACTATGAAATATCTTCTGCCTCCCCCTGAGAAGAAAAGTGATTTCGATAAGTAAAAAACAAAACATCAAGTCTTTGCTTCTTTTTTTAATCATTGCGAGGCAATGTAAATTAATTGCAGAACTGCTCCTTTGTTGATTTCCAGCCCCAGTAAAGCTGATAGTAAGACTTACATTGTTGCCCTTGCAACTAAATCCAAAAGGCTATGAGATCTATGCTAAGTCAATTTGAGGCAGCCTGTGCTTTCTAAATACTGTCTAACATGCCAGATTCACTTTGTACAAAGTCTGCTAATCATACTTGATTGGAACCATCATGCAGGATTTATTTGTGTTCACGACTACCATTTCACACTACTTTCTTCTTAAGTTTCAGTGTTTCTACATCTTTTCCAAGTTAAAAGGACTGGATAAATTTAAATACATGTTACATATCATTAGAGTAACATCTTATTTAAAAACAAAATACCAAATATATTGGTATCCGTATTCCAGAATCAAATCAAAAGCTAACAGAAAATGGTGCTATGGCAACTTCAACTTGTTCCCTCACTCAGTTGCAGCATTTCCCGTTTTTTCCCTAGCTGAGCAGTCCATTTATCTGTCACTTAATTGTATTTTGCTGCTGGCTCAGCATGGGAACTTGAAGGAAAAGACAAGATCACCTCTTTAACTTACTCTTCTAAAAATGGCATAAGAGAGGCTTTAGAATGTTAAAAAATAAATAAGTTTTATTCAATTTAGAGGGGGAAAGGTCAGGTGAAATCAGGGATGAACTGTCAAAGTAGAATCAGATATAACTCTGAAGTAATGTATTATAATCACAAACTTCAGCTCATATGTTTCCAACACATGAGAGTTTTAAAGTTTTTCATAAAGTCTTAGAATCTTCAAGATGAGAGGCTCCAGTTCACTTGAGTTTAACTGACTCGTCAGGTTTCATTTCATTTTCATTCATTTTATTTAGTTTATATCCCGCCCTTCCCACCAAAGCAGCTCAGGGCGGCTCACAACACAAAAATTCGAACATAGGATTAAGTTTTAAAATACATCAATTTACAACATTTAAACAATAAACCAGTAAAAACAGTAAAACAAAGCCATTTACCAAAGTACCATACTACAGCCTTCTATTTGAAATTTTCAAGTACCGATCAGTTGTATGCCAATCGGAAGAGGACTGTCTTACAGGCCCTGCGGAACTGCCCAAGGTCCCGCAGGGCCCTCACCTATTCCGGTAGCTGGTTCCACCAGCAAGGGGCTGTGATTGAAAAGGCCCTGTCTCTGGTCGACTTAAGTTGGGCCTCCTTTGGCTTGGGGATTGCAAGCAGGTTTTGAGAACTCGATCTCAGCACTCTCTGGGGAACATGTGGGGAGAGACGGTCCCTAAGGTAGGCAGGTCCTAGGCCATATAGGGCTTTAAAGGTAATAACCAGCACCTTGTACCGAACTCGGTATATTATTCGCAGCCAGTGCAGTCCCCGGAGCCCCGGCTGGATGTGCTCCCATCTAGGAAGCCCTAATAGCAGCTGGGCAGCGGCATTCTGCACTAGCTGCAACTTCTGGGTTCGGCACAGGGGCAGCCCCATGTAGAGGGCATTACAGTAGTCCAACCTCGAGGTGACTGTTGCATGGATCACCATTGCCAGATTGTCATGCTCCAGGAAAGGGGCTAACTGCCTCACCCGCCTAAGATGAAAGAATGCGGACTTGGCAGTGGCTGCTATTTGAGCCTCCATTGTCAAAAAAGGCTCCAATAGTACCCCCAAGCTCCTGACCTTGTGCACCGTTGTCAGTGGCGCACCGTCAAAGGCTGGTAAGGGGATTTCCCTTCCCGGGCCACGACGACCCAGGCTGTCTTGGCTGGGTTTAGCTTCAATCCACTCAGTCTGAGCCATTTAGCCATGGCTTGCAATGCCAGGTCCAGGTTTTCTGGGACACAGGTAGGCTGGCCGTCCATAAGTAGATAGAGCTGGGTGTCATCAGCATACTGATGGCAACCCAACCCATACCTTCGAGCTATCTGGGCAAGGGGGCGCATATAGATATTGAACAACGTCAGGGAGAGCACCGCCCCCTGAGGCACCCTGCAATCAAGCGTGTGTCTCTGGGACAGTTCACCCCCAATCGCCACCCTTTGTCCTTGACCTTCAAGGAAAGAGGAAAGCCATTGTAAGGCCAGCCCCCGAATCCCTGCGTCGTTTCAAAAGGCAGGAAGATAACTACCAAGTACCCAAATTCCTTCTCCAAACATACCAGGGATCACTCCACTCTTCAGAGCTATCTTCCTTATCAACTGGGCATGGAATTTCTTCTCTCTAACTAGAAGATCTATCTGGCTCAAATGGAGGTCTTTCCTGATCCACCCACTCCTGCTTGCCAACCTCCCCAGTCCTCAGTCAGTATGAAACTGCTCCAGTCAGAGCTAAACTTTCCACAGTCACGGCTAAATTGATATGGAGTTCTCTTCAGCAGTCAGTTTACAAGTCTTTCTGCTCACCTGATGCTAACCAATCAAATCCCTTTGTGCAGTATGTCACTCAAGCCTTTCTGGCTCGGTCCTTCATGTATTTACACAGCACTTATGAGCTTTTATGACACAGATGTATATGATTAATAACATGAAAGTTTTTCTTCTCACAAAGATGATGTTACTAGTATGTTGTACTTCAAAGTTGGTGTTTATTTGTGTTTGTAGTTAAAATTAAAGGCTATTATGTTGCTTAGTATCAAAGAGAAAACACAAAGGAACAGACAAACCATATTGCTATTAATACATTGGTTGAGATATGCCATGGCCATCTGAAATTTGAAACATAATCTTTTTATCTTCTGAGAGCAATGAGAGAACTCCCATATAACAAGCTTATCTACTTTATATAAATATATAAAAGGGCTTCTCTTACTGATACCACTTGTCACTGAGCCAGTACATTTCCATGTATCCTATATGCGCTCTCTCTCCCTCCATCTTCCCTATATTATGAACATGGTTACCTAGCTAAAATAACACAGCACAGTTCTACTCAGAACATCCAAGCATGCTCTGGAAAAATTGCTAGAATTAATGACCATCACCTCTCTTTCATGTCATTTCTTTTTTATATATGTATCAAGGCTAATACATCTCATAAAATGTCAGCAACTCAGAAAACGGAGGCATTATCAAAATTAATAAGCTCCTTCTTGTCATGTTTCATTGGACAATAGATAGATAAGACTTCCAATTATTCAGTCATGTGCTCATCCTGTAATAAATGCATGATGACAGTGATGCGTTGGGCTGTGCAACATGACAAGGAGCATTTAATCTTCCTAGAACTGTACAAAAATTGATGGCCAAGAAAGTCCTCGTCAAGCCCATTTCTTCAAAGGGCACTGAATTATTAAATGGACCCTGAAAAGATGTTTGGAAGGCAGACTTGTTTATAAAAGTACTAGTTCAAAGACACTCATGTAAATATACTTGCCCACTGGGCAAACACTTTTTCCTTCCCCACCACTTTTCAGAAAAGTTGTTAACATCTAGCCTAAGTAAGAGTTCTGAAGACCCTGAAAGTTTACACTCTGATCATTTGCCCTCTTTTTTTTTTTTAAATTGACAAGTGGCATGGATCACTAGATAAAAAAAAAAAATTAAAAGAATGGGGGAGTTTAAAAGGAGCTGTGTGAAGTTCATTCCCTGCTGATATTGACTTGAAAGGGGGATCAGACAGGAGGAAAACAATACCATCCCCAGTGCAAAAAAATAAAAATGATTTTGGTGCTGCATTCAAGTAAAATAAGGGGGAGGGGATTGTCAGCATGGAGTGAAATTGACATGAAATGGCATGGGATGCCTAAAGCTTTGAATCCCGCCCCCCGCACCAATGCTTTAGTGAATAAAATTTGGAGGGGAACGATTTTGCCATTCTCGGAAACCTAACGTTAAAATGGTGGCTGAGCCATATGGACCTTCTGCAAACTGCCAACTTAAGAATTGCTTCAAATCAATCCATTTGGAGGACAGAGTGCAATCCAAACAGGACAGGCTCTAAAAACTGCGAAGACCATGACCAAAGTGCAGGATCAAATTAGAGAATCACAAAGAGAAAACTATGCACATTTGTAAGGAAGGGCAGGAAATTAGTGTTACTATGCAGCTGCACTAGGGCACCAGCAAAAATACCCATTTTTTTTCAATTTAGTGGCACTAGACGAAAAAATCTCACCAGAGCTTCTACTAGAGAACTCCTCTCCCAAACAACTTGCAGTTCTGTGCAAAACATGGTGGGCTTGCAGCCAAATTTGCCCAGGTACATGTCCACACAGGTTGCCAACAATCAGTTTCCAATGCCAATGTCAGTGGGTTCTACTGTGCATTCTGTACACTTATCATGTTTCCCCCCATATTATGAAATCGTGTGACTCCCATATTATGAAATCATGTGACTCTCCCATTTTTCACAGGGGCCGATAACACAGAAGAGAATTCCCTAGTGTTTGGCAATATGGAAAATGAGGCTTTGCAATTGCTTATCAGTTAAAAAAAAAGTCTGGTCAGATTCAACATCAGTTTTCCTCCGTTGCGTGTCTTACTTCTTGTTTCCTTTCATTCAATGAACTAACAATAATTCATGCGCAAAACCTGAATGAGGATTTAAATGAAAGGCGCTCACTGGATGCTACTGTGCAGCTGTGATAAGGCAACTGAGTAATTAAAAAAAACTTTGGATGCCAGCCCCCCCCTCTCCCCGCAACAAAACAAGTGACATTTGGAAAAGTACATCTTTAAAATTGTAGCTGCAAAATAAATACACCGTAAGAAAAAGAATGGTGCATAAGGTGGCCACAGAATCTGAAGTTAAGATTAAAGGCTTACTGGTCTGAAAATCTGCAATAAGATGTGCAATAGGCCTTTCACTTACAACTTGGATTTTTAATTGTATGTTCTTGTATTGCATTGTTAAGATTCTTGAATATTTGTCTTCAAGAATGAAGAATATTTAAACTACATGTAAGGAACAAAAATATTCTAAGATGATTAAAAAAGAGTAAATTTCCACACTGTTTTGTATTACTGTAGCTGGTCCTAATGAAAACAATGTGTGTGTGTGTGTGTGTGTGTGTGTATGAAAAGTTTTAGGGCAACTGTATTTGAAAATTAAAAAAGGATATATTTCCCGACTGACTACTTCAAACAATTCATCACTATGACAAATCTCATTTTGAATATCCCTACTATTTAAGCTGGGATAATGGCTACTACCGTTAACTAGGAATATTTATAACTTTTCAACCACAAAAGAGAGCATTTTAATCTGTTTTTTTAAAAAGTGCCCAAAAGAGGACAGCTAAAAAGAGGACATCTGGTAACCTTAGCATTTCCCTTACTTACTACAGTATATTCGTATCAGCATGCAACACTGGTTTGAGGTTTTCCTTCGTGCTTTTTACATATATCTGCTCATGCTGGTAGCATATCATTGTCCTTTTCGTATAACATTTTGTATCCTTTTGTATTAATAAGATACAGAGCATTTATGCAAAGATGTCAGAATAACTTGAAAAATTTCATTAAACTGGCTGGAAACATTAATTTTAAAAAGTTACTGGCAAATTCAGTATCGTATTGTTTTAATTCCTATCTATATTTGTACACAAAAGAAGTAATGATTACTTTATTTAGTAAAATCCCACTAACATACTCATTTTATTTCCCATAATCAAGACCAGGGCTTTTTTGAGCAGGAATGCATACGAATGCAGTTCCAGCTGGCTTGGAGCCAAGGGGTGTGGCCTAATATGCAAATAAGTTCCTGCTGGGCTTTTTCTACTAAAAGCCCTATATGAAGCAATGGTGATGTCAGGGGTGTGTGGCCTAGTATGCAAATGCGTCCCTGCTGGGCTTTTTTTAAAAAAAACCAAACAAGTCTAACAGAATTGAGTCAAAAATGTAGAGAATATCATGGTTACATAATGCAAAACTTTTCAAAGTAATCTAAAGGATGTGTGCTTAGTTATGAAGTAATTAAGTAATGGATCATAAACAAGTGATACATAATTTACAAAAGATTCCAGATTCAGTTCCTAGTTCCTTGAAATCAATAATGGTTAATTTTTTCTCACAAGACCTCAGAATGGAGGTGATCAACAGACTGTGCAGTATTAAGTTACACAGATCAATTGTCTGGCTCCCTAGAAGGAAGCTCTTTAGAAATCCAGTAGCTACTGAAGAATTTAACAGCATGCAGATTCATCTATTGCAAGACTGCAGATACAAATTTATTGTGAACAAAGTAAACAAAGTATTGTTAATATAAAAGTGATACATGCCAGACATCCTCTCTCTCTCTCTCTATGTATTGCCAGGTCCGCCATTTCCCTCAGTGGCTGTTGCTAGGCAACCATAGTATTCCAAGTTTGGTTCTGGTAAAATACAGAAGGAGGAGGAGACCCCTTCCAGGCCTGTTTTGGCCTTTGAGGGAGAACTCATTGGGGCTAGTCCTGACTAGGGTTGCCAGCTCCAGCTTGGTGGGAAATTCCTGAAGATTTTGTGTCTAAGGAAGCCAGAGCTTGGGGAGGGAAGAAGCCTCAGCTGAATATAATGCCATAGAGTCCACAGTCCAAAGCTGTTATTTTCCCCAGGGAGGAAAGAGACCTGTTGTCTGAAGTTCAGTTGTGATACCAGGAGATCTTCAGGCTCCATTTGGAGGTTTCCTACCTAAGGCCTGGCAGCACTCTCTGGGTGACTTGATGCTAATTAACTTAGCCTACCTGCTTGCTCCTATTCATCAGCAGCCCCCCCATAACAGCCAGTGTGGCATAGCAGTTAGTGCTTCAGAGCAGTGTCTGCCAGACACAGGTTCTTGCTGTGGAAGTTGACTAGGTGATTTTAATCAGGGCTTTTTTGATGTAAGCTTATTTGGTCCTTACTGAGGAGAAAGATTGTCCTTTTACTAGATAAGAGACTGCAGGGAGAGGGGGAGTAGATGGAAAGCTTTATCAGAGGGGCAGATAAAGGTATGTTTATGGTTGGCTGGGAAGGAGAAAAGTTGCCAACTTCAGCTTGGGAAATCCCTGGATATTTGAGGGGTGAAGCCTGGAGACGATGGGATTTGAGGAGGGGTGGGACCTCAATCAGAGACCTCCCTTAGACTTCACCCTCCAATCCAGCCATATCCTCCTTGGGAACCTTATTGCCAATCTCCAGGTGAGGGCTGGAGATCACTTAGAATTACAATTGTTCTCCAGATGGCAGAGATAACTTCCCCTGAATAAAATAGCTGCTTTACAGGGTGGACTCTGTGTCATTATACCCTGCTGAGGTTGCTTGCATCCTGCTTTGTTCCACACTGTGGAGAAAGACCGTATGTTTCCTAGGTAGAAGGTGCAGGGAGGGGAGAGAAGATGGAAAGCTGAAGTGAGATCAATTCCCCTACATAAGATGGCCGCCTTGAGGTGCATACTGTATGGTATACCATAACACAACCATAACACTGTATGGAATACCATAATACAACCATGTTAGGCCAAAAAACCCATATCACACTATAAGTGCACACTGATGCTAAATGCAGCAAGGCTGAATATGACAGGAAAAGGCAACAATTCACTTTTGATTAAAGAATCCAAACTCGAAAACCTGCCAATAGGTCAATTCACTTTTGATTAAAGGCCTCCAAACTCGAAAACCTGCCAACAGGTCACTCAGATCGCATCATGTCCATGCGCCTCCCACTTCAAAACAAGCAGCATGCAACACTCTTCAGTGTGTATGCCCCAACCCTTCAAGCAGATCCTGCAGAAAAGAACGTTCTATGCTGATCTACACAACCTCGTACGGAAGACCCCTACAGAGGACAAGGTGACTACAGGTGACAAGGTGACATCCTTGGCGACTTCAATGCCAGAGTAGGTAAAGACTCGGAAGCCTGGAAAGGAGTACGGCATTGGCAACTGCAATGATAACGGGCGCCTCCTGCTAGAATTCTGCATGGAGCACCAGCTCACCATCACCAACACTATCTTTCAGCAGAAGAACAGCCTGAAGACAACCTGGATGCACCCACGGTCCAAGCACTGGCACCTTATCGACTACATTCTGGTGCGCCAGAGAGACCTTCGAGATGTCTTACATACCCGAGTAATGCCCAGTGCGGAATGTCATACGGATCATCGTCTTGTACGCTGCAATCTCCGTCTTCACTTTAAACCCACACCCAGGAGAGGAGGTATCCCTCGGAGGAAGCTTCAGGTTGGCAGCCTTCAGTCAGCCGAAGTTAAAGCTGCCTTCCAGGCAAAACTCCAGTCAAGAATTGAAGACCCCAGTTGCCCCGCAGACCCTTCTCCAGAAGCACTCTGGGAACACCTAAAAACTACCATCCTGTTGATCTCTCAAGAAGTCCTCGGGTTCTCCACAAGGAAGAACAAGGACTGGTTTGACGAGAACAATCAAGAGATCCAAGAATTACTAGCGAAAAAGAGATCTGCCTACCAAGCACATCTTGCTCAGCCCTCCTGTCCCGGGAAAAAAGCAATCTTTCGCGCTGCATGTAGCAACCTCCAGCGCAAGCTTCGAGACATTCAGAACGAGTGGTGGACCAAGCTTGCAGAGAGAACGGAAGATTTGGTCACTTACCGTGAAGCTTCCTTCTCGGTGGACTGGCAGTGGGTCGGTCCGACTACTGGGTATAGGCTCCTCCTCCTCTTCACAGGGTCAGGTCTTCAAACGATCCGGAGGGGGGGAGTGGCCTATACCTCCCAGCTCCCGCCAGGTGTATCCAAGCCGCAACCCCTTAGGAATAAAAAAGTTCCACAACCTCCCCATTCACATACAGAGACAGATGAACAAGGAGAATCGTTTATTACGCTTCAATACACCACCAAAATAGGAGATTGAAACAGAAATATTGCCAACACAGAAAGCAATATTGTTCAGGAAAGGAACAGACAAGGCTCCAAGATCCATCTCCCAAACCCAGGAAGCCGCTCAACCTCTAACGGGCGGGCCGGACCGACCCACTGCCAGTCCACCGAGAAGGAAGCTTCATGGTAAGTGACCAAATCTTCCGTTCTCTGGTGGTCTGGACAGTGGGTCAGTCCGACTACTGGGACGTAACAAAGCTGAACATCCCCGAGCGGGACCGGCTTCCCTATTTAGAGTGCATGCTGGAGCACATGCCTCCCAAAGGCTGCCTCCGCTGAAGCCAATTTATCCACCTTATAGTGCCTGGTAAAGGTATGTACCGATTTCCAGGTCGCTGCCTTACACACAGCTTCTAATGATGGAAAGGACCGATACACAGCTGATGTTGCCGCACCCCTCAGAGAATGAGCCATGATCCCATCTGGAGGGGTCTGACCTTGGGCCTTGTAGGCCAGGACAATACATTCCCGTAGCCACCTGCTAAGGGAAGAAGTGGAAACCTGTCGTCCCTGTGATTTTTTGCTGAACGAAATAAACAGAGAATCAGACTTTCTCCACTCTTTTGTGCGCTCAATATAAAAACTGAGTGCCCTCCTAACGTCTAGACAGTGCAACTCCCTTTCCTTAGAAGACTGAGGATTGGGGCAAAAGTTCGGAAGAACCAACTCCTGGGACCTATGAAAAACAGAATTGACTTTAGGAATAAAAGATGGGTCTGGTCTCAGCACCACCTTTTCGTTATGGAAAACACAGAATTCCCTGTCAACCGACAGGGCCCTCAATTCAGACACTCTCTGTGCCGTGGTGATGCCTACCAAAAAAAGTGTTTTGAGGGTTAATTCCTTGATTCCACAGGAAGCCAGAGGTTCAAAGGGATGCCCACACAAGGCCCGAAGGACTACATTCAATCTCCACGAGGGAAACCTGTGCACCTGTGGAGGTTTAAGAAGAGCAGCACCCCTCAAAAACTTTTTAATATGCGGATGCGCTGACCAGGTCTTATGCCCCCGCACCCCTTGTATGGACGATATAGCCATTGCAACAGGTTTGTCTTGGCATCCTCCCCTGTAAGATCGGGATTCTGAGCCTCTTGTTGAGGTGTCAGGGCTCCTGATAGTAGAGGCAAGTCAAATTCGCTTGGGGAGTTGCTCTGGGAACTAGCCGCCATTTTGCTGCACACCAGATCCCTATAAGGGAAGTGAGAGAAGAGACACTAGCAAAAAGGGCGGGAAAAAACTCAAAATGGAGGGCAGCAATTTTAAGCTTCGCCCTCTGGCTGATCTAGCAGCACCTTGCCCATATCCAAGGGCTCCCCGTCTGTCAAGCATGCGAAGCTAAGCAGCCCAGGGTCCAGGCTTGCGATCAGCCTGCAGGAGAAAGGAACCCTTTCCCAGGCTCTAGATCGCCCGCGCAGGTCCTCCCCGCCGCAGCCTTTCTCCTCCGCTCCGTTCCACTCGTGTCTGGGTGGAAACGGAGCTTCAAAGGGCCTCTCCTATGGCAGATTGCCTCAGACGCCCTCCGCGCCGCCGCAGGGTCTACTCGTGAGTAGCCTTGCACGTTCGTCCGTCTGCCGGGTTTGTCGGGGCTCACCCCTACGCTCCCAAATGCCAAAGTTTTCAAACAGAAAATTTTCTTTCCGGATCTTCTGCACTGCTTCAGGAGCGCTAGAGAAGAACCCGTCCTGCTCATGCAGGGCCGGGAAAAAACTGGCGGGAGCTGGGAGGTATAGGCCACTCCCCCCCTCCGGATCGTTTGAAGACCCGACCCTGTGAAGAGGAGGAGGAGCCTATACCCAGTAGTCGGACCGACCCACTGTCCAGACCACCGGAGAACCCAGCTGTGTGCAGACACTGGTGATTTAAGAGGGTTCTACGAAGCCCTGAAGGCAGTATATGGCCCATCATATCAGGCTCAGAGTCCCTTGCATAGTGCAGGCGGCCAAGTGCTCCTCACAGACAAGGCATCCATACTGAACCGGTGGTCGGAGTATTTTCAGGTTCTCTTCAGTGCCAACCGCGTAGTTCAAGATTCAGCAATCCACCTCACCCCACTTCAACCAGTGAAGACAGAGTTGGATGAGATCCCCACCCTAGAAGAGACTGTTAAAGCCATCAAGCAACTGAAAAGTGGCAAGGCAGCGGGAGTTGATGGAATCCCACCAGAGGTCTGGAAGCATGGGGGCACAGTACTACATAGCACACTTCACAAAGTACTTGTCACCTGCTGGGAACAAGGCAAACTACCACAGGACTTTCGCAATGCAATCATCATCATTCTCTACACAAGAACAAAGGGGAAAAGTCAGACTGCTCCAACTACCGGGGGATAACCCTGCTCTCCATCGCAGGCAAAATCCTTGCCAGAATACTCCTGAACAGACTGGTGCCCACCATTGCAGAAGAACTCCTCCCAGAGAGCCAGTGCGGCTTCAGAGCTAACAGGAGCACCACCGATATGGTATTTGTTCTCAGGCAGCTCCAAGAGAAATGCAGGGAACAGAAAAAGGGTCTATATGTGACTTTTGTTGACCTTACCAAAGCTTTCGATACCGTTAGCAGGAAAGGCCTGTGGCAAATCTTGGAACGTTTAGGATGTCTCCCAAGGTTCCTCAGCATGATCATCCAGCTACATGAAGACCAGCGAGGCCAAGTCGGACACTGCAATGACCTCTCGGAGCCCTTCCCAATAGGCACAGGTGTAAAGCAAGGCTGCGTTCTCGCGCCAACTCTCTTTACGATCTTCTTTAGCATGATGCTTCAAAGAGCCGCAGTAGATCTAGATGATGACGATGGTGTCTACATCCGCTATCGCACCGATGGCAGCCTGTTCAACCTGAGGCGACTAAAGGCTCATTCCAAGACAATGGAAAAACTCATCCGAGAGCTACTGTTTGCTGATGATGCTGCACTCGTCTCCCACTCGGTATCAGCTCTGCATAATATGACGTCCTGCTTTGCAGAGGCTGCCAAGCTATTCGGCCTAGAAGTTAGTCTGAAGACGACAGAAGTTCTCCACCAGCCTGCACCCCAGGAAGATTATCACCCTCCCTGCATCACTGTGGGTGAATCAGTTCTGAAGACAGTCCAGCAGTTCAGCTACCTGGGATGCATCATCTCCTCAGATGCCAAGATCGACAAGGAGATTGACAACAGGCTGGCAAAGGCAAACCGTGCATTTGGCCGACTGCACAAAAGAGTGTGGAGCAACAAGCATCTGAAAAAAGGCACAAAGATCAATGTTTACAAAGCGGTTGCGATGACAACCCTCATCTACAGCTCTGAATCGTGGGTTTTATACCGTCATCACCTGCGACTCCTTGAGCGCTTTCATCAGCGCTGCCTTCGCACCATCCTCAACATCCACTGGAGTGACTTTGTGACCAACACTGAAGTCCTCAAGAGGGCGGAGGTTACAAGCATCGAGGCACTTCTGTTGAAGACGCAGCTGCGCTGGGCAGGGCATATTTCTAGGATGGAAAACCACCGCCTTCCCAAGATTGCTCTGTATGGCGAACTTTCCACTGGCCATCGAAATAGAGGGGCACCAAAGAAGAGGTACAAGGACTCCTTGAAGAAATCCCTTGGCACCTGTCGCATCAACCATCACCAGTGGTCTGACCTAGCCTCAGATCGCAAAGCATGGAGGCACACCATCCACCAGGCTGTCTCTTCCTTTGAGAACGCACACATAGCTGGTCTTGAGGACAAAAGGAGATTGAGGAAGAATCGCACTGCTACAGGACCAACCCCAAATCAGACTTTTCCCTGCCGCCACTGTGGCCAGATCTGCCTGTCCCGCATTGGTCTTGTCAGCCACTAGCGAGCCTGCAGCAGACGTGGACTACTGCACCCTTCTTAAATCTTCGTTCGCGAAGTCAAGCCAAGAGAGAGAAAGGAATGATGAACTTCAGCATCTGCATGATCATTGTCATGCTATGGTACTACAGCAAATTGACTCTGACTGCCCAAGATCAGGGCACTCACCAGGCCCATAGCCATAAAGGGGCCTGCCACCAATGTCCGGCTGAGGTCCCCTACTAGGTCCCGCTGGCTGCTGCCACCACCACTTGAGGACAGTTCTTTCCCAGCCTTGCTGCAACATTCTCTTCCTTTCCCTGCTCTTCCAGTCTCCTCCTTCCTCCGCCTCCTCCCCCTCCCTTCCCTGTGATTGAAATCATGTGGAAGGAGCAGTGGAGCAGCCAGTGTCCCACACTATTTAAAGGCCCTGCCAATCAGCTGATCAGCAGGCCCTTAAAATTGCACAGGAGGCTGGTGGCCACTCCACTGTTCCTCCCACATGATTTCAATCACAGGGAAGGGAGGGGGAGGAGGTGGCTCTCCCCCTTGACTGAAATTGAGTGGGAGGGGAAGTAGAGCAGTCACCAGAATCCCGCACAATTTTAAGGGCCTGCCAATCAGCTGATCAGTGGGGCATTTAAAAAGTGTGGGACACAGCTGGCAGCTACTCCACTACCCCTCTCATGTGATTTTCATTTCAGGGGGGCAGCTGTGGCGAGAGCAGTCAAAAGAGTGGTAGAGTGGCTGCTTGAGAGCTGCGGCCACTGTTACCACCTCCTCCCCGATTCCAGGTGGGAGAGGGGCAAGAGGGAAGGCCACTGCCCCTCTCAAAAAAGTTAAAGATCCTCCAAATTTATAAATCCTGGCTACAGGGCTGGCACTTATCCTTAGCCTCTTTCTCCAGCTCGTATTTATTTCCACAATGGGTCTTATTCCTAGTAAATTATATTTTTTCAATATAATTAAGAAAACACTATTATACCCACTAAAAAAAAGAATCAAATTTAGGAGGTAATAAAGTGTGATCATCTGTATCTAAAGAATTTTTTGAGAGGTTTCCAATCATAATTACACAGAGAAGTCTAATTGTCTGAGAAGCTTCCTCAAACCTGCAGTTGTGTATTTCTCTGCATAACCTTAGTGAAATCACCCTACCAATTCATCCTTAAGAACTCTTTCTCTTGGTCTAAAAAAGGGAAAAGAAAATGAGGAAGAGTAGAGTGTATTCTGAGGTCCTTCCTTTTGCACTATTTGATAGCACTTGCTCTCTTTTATTTCTCAAATACAATTGTATTAATTGTAGCTTTCCAACTACGGGACCCACTTGCCTTTTGCAGGCAGGTAATGTCACCAGACCACAGCTCCCTGAGCCAGGCAAGTTGTTCGGCACATCAGTAACTCCCATGCTGCTTTAGCATAGACTCTGAAGTGTGGAAAGCAGCCGCTATGTGAAGAGTGTGAGCTCTGTGGTGCAGAGTGGTAGAGATGCAGTACTGCAATCCTAAATTCTACTCACGACCTTAGTTCGATCCTGGCAGAAACTGAGTTCAGGTAGCCAGCTTGAGGTTGACTCAGCCTTCTATACTTCCAAGGTCCATAAAATGAGTACTCAGCTTGCTGGGGGGGAAATGTAGATGACTAGGGAAGGCAATGGCAAACCACCCCATAAAAAGTCTGCCATGAAAATGTGAAAGCAACCACCCCAGAGTCGGAAATGACTGGTGCCTGCACAGGGGACTACCCTTTACTTTTTACAGATTGGAAAATCCATATTTGAGCTTTTACACAGCTGGAAAAGTTGGAAAAGAATGGAGATGGAGTCTTTCAGTACCATATACATAAAATGTGTGGTTTGCATGGGCTGTGATCCCTCATATTAAAAGAAAAAACGCAACATATAAAAATCTGCTTGTAGATGTGTCCTGAATTGAATGTAGTTTTAAAAAATATTAAATATTAAATTCTGAGTAAGCCAAATTTCATATCTTCACAATGTCAGAACCCCTCACACATGGGGGGGGGGGTTCTCTTCTGCTGCTGTACAAACATAGCTTATTACACTGTTTTTGCATGTATGTGTTTTGTATGTGCTCTTGTATGTATAGGATATGCTGTAAGAGACCTTATGTCCTAACAGATACTGAACTAAATGAGATATATAACTGGGAATATGATATTGGTCCATATGAGTCCCAAAAGGAGGGAAAATGTCGTAGAATTTTGGGTTGGGTCTCTTACGCAATGGGCACTAAGCTCTGCAAACACCTTAAGCCTCTATATTTTTCTTGGAGCTGGCTCTCTCTCTATGATTTTTGGCTGCTGTTATGAACTTGGCCACCAGAGTTCTAAGCTATTCAGCACTATCATACATTCATATTACTAACAGGGCAGAATAGAAAAAAAATCTAAAGTTGAGAGTTTTCTGAGGACAGGAATCTCCTTATATGGTATGGCAGGAAATGGCCATGTATCAGACCCAGAAAGTAGGTGAAAAGGAGAGAGCAATATGGGCTCTGATTGTTTATATTTGGCTATAAAATTGTTTACATCAGAAGCACTGATATGACCCAGTAGATCTGATAAAGGGATGGGCTGAAACCTTTATAAGCCCTGCACTTTTGAGCAGAAGGGGCTGACTGTATGAGAGGCAGGGACCTTTGTCAGTCCAGCCAAGAAATTAACAATCCTTTTCTATCCATTTGAAGCCTTCTGTTTTCTATCCATTTGAAGCCTTCTGTCTAAAGGAACTGTATGAGCAACTGTACTAATGTAATCTCCTGTTTTGCCTTTCTAACTATATTTTAAGCCTTCTGTCGAAAGGAGAAACTTGGAATGTAATAAACTGTTTGCTTTCCTAAACATGGAGTCTAAGAAAGTTTATCTATGAGGTTTTAAAACTTATTAGTGAGTATGTATTAGCCTTCTGATAACTGCAGGTTGTTTTGGTAACTGCAGGTTTTAGTTTTGGGTTTGTGCTGCTGGGGTACAAAAGAAATCCCCCAACAATTTTGGTGACCTGTGCATAAACAGAATTCACTAACACACATTAAGTGATGCAAGTTCAACTAAATTAAAATTCATTCCAGATATTTCTCATTTCGAATGCAAATATTCAGGCTAATAATGAAATATGTGGTACCCATTTTTGTAGACAAATTCCTTTGAGGCCTAGATTGAATTTTATTTTGTGCAACTCAAACTGGTAGAAAATGTGAAATGAAAAACCTCAGAGAAAAATGCTTCATGTAAAATAAAGTGTATAATCATCAAGCTGTGCACGGCTAAATAACTGCTAGCAAAGCTGATCCTGAGTATATTGATCTGTACTTAAAAATTGATTAGTTAATTCTGCAGTGTAATCTCTCAGTAAATATACATTACTAGCTTCATAGTTAAAATTAAAGATCTGCCACTATAGGTTTCATTATGTCACCGATGTGGTTATTCATCATGTTTGTTCTGCGCAAGGTAGCAGAAGGTACTTAGAGACTTGCAATTTCTCAGAAGATAATTCCAGGTTCCGCCTTAATGTCCACTATCACTCTACCAATAATGATTGCGATGACACCAATCAATCATTCTTGCCCCTTTTCTGCCTTGATTCATATTAGTACACTGTTCATGCATATGGATGTACGGAAACTATTTCTGCACTCATTCTCACAAATCAGTGGTAGCCTCAACGCTCTAAGGACGAAAAGTAACAAGTTATGCCTTTATCAGCAGTTTGGCTCTCTGTGTACCTATGTTACTTGTGACTTATTTGTGAGCTAGCCATCCAAGCCAAATACCTTGTTAGTATACCTTGAGAATGTATGAAACCTCAGTCATGATTAGGGATAGGCATGGACGGGACCATGGACTTGGACCCAGTTTGTGGTCTGTGAGCCCAGTCCATACCATCCCACCAACCCGGACCTCCCATGACCCTCCCAGGAGCTAAGGTCTGTGTGGGTGGGGCTTGCAAAAACCATTTAAAGGGAACATGTTCCCTTTAAATTGCTCATGTTCCTTTTAAAATGCTTTTGCAAAGCCACACATCCATGCTAGAGAAGGCCAAGCAACAATTTAACCCCTTGGATTACTTTTTCACAAACCTGCAAGCAAAGGCTGAGCAGCAAGCTCATCCACTTTCAGTTTACCACCTGGTCTTTGCTCATGCTCTGTGCAGCTTTGTAAAAGCCATGTAAAGGGAACTCATTCCATTTAAATAGCTTTGCAAGCTGTGAGGCATCACAGACCAAACAGACCATGACCTGGTCCATTAAATGTGGAGGTTCATGGTCTAGGGAATCGTTCATGGTCCCATGGACCTCGCACCACCGTGGTCCTTTTCTGGACCAAGTCCATCCCTAGTTTTGATGGTCCACCTTATCTTCTCATGCCAGCTGCTATTCAGGGGATGAAATTGCTGCTTGGCCTTCACTGGCAGAGATCTGCTTATCAATATCAGAAAGGTAAATCTGGAAGACTATTAACCAGCACTAGCACTGAGACTCATAATGGGTGTTTTTTTAAAAAAGCAAATGTGTTTGCTTCAGCCAGGCCCAATGAAAATCATGCCCAAGCCCTGGGCTTTTTTGAACAGGAACACCGTTCCAGCTGGCTTTGTATCAGGGGGTGTGGCCTAATATGCAACTGAGTTCCTGTTAGACTTTTTCTACCAAAAAGCCCTGTGTAAAATAGTGGTGACATCAGGGAGTGTAGCCTAATATGCAAATGAGTTCCTGCTGGGCTTTTTCTATTAAAAAAGCCTTGCCCAAGCCCTTCAGAAGTTTCTGTCTAAGCTCACAGAGATGCCAGCCCTGCATGCTGCCACCACAGATGTTCTTTTCCCCTTTAGATCCAAAGTTATCTAGCAATAGTTGCAACAGGAAAATTAAGGTCTCTAGGCCTTTGTGCTAATGGAGGCCTTGCTGCAAGGCATCCTCTGAGGCCACCAACACCAATTAAATTGACAACAAAAAGGAAGTCCTCCATGCGACACAACTGGTCAAGTATAGAACTGACCTTTGGAATATGGACAGAAGAAATGTGCAGTACTACAAACTGCCAACTAACTGAATGTCCAAAGTTCACTGTCCACAGACTAAAGCCTCACAAACAATGAAATGCATGCAAGTTGGAAATTGCAATGGCATGGAAATTGCAATGTGATATCTTTTGTACTATCATGCTCTTCATCATTCCATCAATCCTAGGAAGTGTGGTCAATGGTAATTTTTAAAACTGTTGAGATTTAAAAACTGATGTGAGAAATAAATGCAAAGAACAGTAGGCAAATTGCTTTACAATTTAACTTATTTACCTTCACAATAGCTTACATAGACAAGTAGTGATTCATTTGACTGAAGGCCTGCTGTAGCATTTTTCTTTTTGTACAGCCATACAGAGAAGGTGCTTTCCCTTCCCAGTACTGCCTTGGTACATACAGTTCTCATGATTCATGTACCAGTAAGCTGGTACAAAGGAAAGATAAAAGTTCTTTTGCCTTAGCAAGACAAGAAAGGTTCAGGAAACAAACAGAAAAGAAGTCACTGACTTCAAATGTCAGAGTCACTCTTAGTATCTCTATAAATCAGCCAGGGCACCTTCCCTCAACCACTCAAAGAGGAAATTATTTGTTCACTACTTAAAAAATCATCCCTATAGAAAAATTATGTGGCCAATTTTCTCCTTGTCTATAACCTTCCCTTTCTTCGCAAAGAGACTGAGAGAGCAGTAGCAAACCAACTCCAGGTCTTCTTGGATAATTCCTCAGCTCTAGACCATTTTCAGTTTGGCTTCTGGATAGGACATGTGACAGAGGCAGCTCTGCTATCTTTAGTTGATGACCTCCATCTGAGTGTAGACAAAGACCATACCTCTTTGTGGCTATTACTGCACTTATCTGCAGGCTTTGTTTGTTCAGTTAGCATGGAATATCTTCTTCTTCATCATCTTCTTCAGGGGATTCCATATGTTAATTACTCTTTGGGTGAAGAAGTACTTCCTTTTATCTGTTCTAAGCCTTCTGCTCATTAATTAAACAGTTGCTATTGGAGACCAGTTGTCATCAATGTGAGACCTATCCTGTGAAGTTTCACAAGGCACAGTTCTATCCCCCAAGCTTTACCATCTCTATGTAATCCCTTAAGACAAATCATTCACAGCTCTGAGGTTAGATATTATCAACATGAGGATGACGCACAGATCTATATATCCTTATCTAAATCCTCTGGTGAGATCCTGAACTGCTGCCTGGCTGCTGTGGTAAATTAGTTAAGAGTGAACAAATTGAAACTAAACCCTGAAAAGACTGAGGCAATTCTGGTTGGGAAGGTGGGGATCTTGAAGGGCATTGTGCTCCCCTCTTCTGAGGAAGTTTAGCTGACCCTTGCTGACCCAGTTTATAGCCTTGGGGTTATACTGGACCCAATATTGTTACTGAAGAAGCAAATTAATGCAGCAGCAAATAAAGCTTTCTACCAAATCAGCCTAGCTTGAAAGATGGTCCCTTGATATGGCTGATCTGGCCATTTGGATCTACACCACATTAACATTGGCACAAGGCTATTATAAATGAACTATACATTGGTCTCCTGTCAAAACCAATCTGGATTGTAAATAAAGGTTAGTTAGCACAGAATGCCATGGTTTGTCTATTATTGGGAGTGTAGTCATATACTGCAGACACTTCAATGGCTGCCCATAAGTTACCAGGCTCAATTTAAAGTATTAGCTATAACATACAAAGTCCTTCATGGCCTTGGGCTCTCATATCTGCGAGACCTGCCTCTCCCCCAATGCTCCACCAACAAGGGTCCCAATCCCTGGGCCAAGGACTGGTACTGGGCTGCAGCCTGTTTGCAATTGGCTGCACAGCCTCGCCCCCTCCCCTGCAGCCTCGCTGCTCCCCATGCCTCCCCCCCCCGCCCCGTTTTCACCATTTTAAGGCTGGGGAAGGGACGGTGAAGTGCCTCCCAGGCCAACCCCCCCACACACCGATCAGTTGATCAGCCGGGAAAACCGCAGCAGCAGTGGCGAGGGATGCTGCCCTTGCCTCCTTCCTGGTGGGGGGTCGGCCTGGGAGGAGCTTCACAGCCCCTTCCCCAGTCTTAAAATGGTGAAAACGGGGAGGGAGGATGCAAGGCTGTGTGGGGGGGGGGGCGAAGGAGGGAGGAGGAAACAAGGGGAGGAAATGGGGGGGGAGGAGGATAGATCCAAGTGTGCAGCCATGTTGGTATGAAGCAGTAGAACAAAGTAGGAGTCAAGTTGCACCTTTAATAGGTGGTGACGCTGCGTGGGGGGGAAGGAGGGAGGAGAAAATGGGGGAGGAGGAGGTAGCGAGGCTGCAAAGTGGCAAAGGTGGGAGGAGGAAATGGGGGAGGAAAATGGGGGAAGGAGGAGGTGCTGCAGGGGGGCTGACTTGGGTGCCCCCACCCTGCCAGCCCTAGGGCTGCGGTCGGCGGGCCGGTCCTGGGGTCAAAAAGGTTGGAGACCTCTGTCCACCAAGACAGTGTTGCTCATCTGAGCAGGGTCTTCTGTAAATGGGTAAAATTAACAACTGTCCATACATTTGTTTTCTCTGTTGTGGTTCCCACCTCATGGATTGGTTTGCCTGAAGAGGTCAGGAAGACTCTCACTTTCCTGGATTTCACCATACTATGCAATACTGAATTATTCAAGAGGGCTTTTCTATGCAGACAATACAGTCATGCATAGTACTAAATGTTTCACAAAGTTACTTGAATAAAGTATTAGGGTCCGTAGTCTATAATTCTGCATATAGCTTGCAGAAACCAGGGTCGTACTATGTAATTTTTACATCATTTGATGTGTCATGTTAATACTTATGCTTTGCTTCAATTTGGTTTTAGACTTCTGACTGGCTCTACAACTCTAAGGCCTATTGCATTATTCATTTAATGTCCATCCTATCAATTGTATTGATTCACTCTGTGTAACTCACCTTGAGTCCAAGTGAAAAAGACGGATTGTAAATAAAGGTTATGTGAAGACATTAGCTGTAACTCATACCCTACCACAAATGTTGTTAGTCTTTAAGCTGATTCTAGACTCTTACACTTTTCTATTGCTACAGACAGACTAACATGGCAACCCATCCTGATCTATGAATAATGCAAATAAATAAGGACCCAATGCAGCTATGGAGCAGGCTTGCAAGATTCAAGGGCTAAAACTCTCTGAGATGTGTGGAAATGATAGGACAGGCCAAATAAGAGGTAAATTCAGAAAACTATGGGGGAAAGGGATGCATTGGGGGAAACTCTGGACTTGTATGTGGCACAAATACTGAGAAATGCTACAAGAAATGCACCTAGCAGAGACCCCATTTCCTCAGAAACAAAAGAAATAGATTCTAACAGAGAATGAAAGGCAGTTGTGACATCATGAACACTGATCATCAGCCCTCTTCCCTATTTTGCATGACTTGAAGCTGTGAGTATCATCTGCCAAGCTGACCCATATTGCAGTCACACTTGAGCTTCTAAAGCAGGTCTAAAAGGCCTAAGGCACCTGCCAGAGAAAGGTGATAAAGCATGAAAAAGAAAATCAATCAAGAAAATGAGGAAATTAGACGCACTGAGGTAGGATACATTCATCAGTAGTCACAAGTTAACCTCCACATCCAGAGACAATAAACTTCTGAATAGCAGTATTAATAATTGACAACATCAGGACCTATTTTTAGGTTTTTCTGTGAAACAGTATGCTGGACTGGATGGACCACTGATCTGATACATAAGGGTACCTCTTATGCTGTGTCTGGCATTCAAGGAAGGATTACAGTATTCAAAAGGCAATACAAATAATATACATGCTGCAATAAGATGCTCTCAGGTGAATAAAAACCCACTTATCAAACCACTTTGTGTGTAATTATTCAATAAATGAACAAAAATAAAAGTGACAATTAGGAAGAGGTTCAACAACAGGAATCCATACAAAAAAATCTGAATCACAGTCTTCATAATACAGGTAGGTACAAAAATGTCTAGAGGTCCATAAAGACCTATTTAGTGCAAATTACATCAAAAAACCATCAAGAATCAACCAGAAGACTAAATCACATGAGAAGTCCTGGACAAGAAGAAGGTGATCAAAGAAGATGATATTGGATTTATACCCCACACTTCACTCTGAATCTCAGAGTCTCAGAGCAGTTTACAATCTCCTTTACCTTCCTTCCCAACAACAGACACCCTGTGAGGTGGGTGGGGCTGAGAGAGCTCTCACAGAAGCTGCACTTTTAATGACATCTCTGCGGGAGCTATGACTGACCCAAGTCATTCCAGCAGCTGCAAGTGGAGGAATGAGGAATCAAATACAGTTCTCCCAGATAAGAGTCTGCGCACTGAACTACACCAAACTGTCTCTTGAAATGAGAACAGTCATTTTTGTACTTACCTGTTTTATGAGTCTGTATGAGTTAGAAATTTTTGTATGGATCTATTGTTGAACCTCTTCTTAACTGTCACTTTTATTTTTGTTCATTATATTGAATAATTACACACAAAGTGGTATGCATAAGTGGATTATTATTTACTTGAAAGCATCTTATTACAGTATGCATATTATTTGTAGGGTCTGGCATTCAACCAACTAAAGGGCCAAAGGGAGGATCTGTGGCTCAATGGAAGTGAATCCTCATGTTCAATTTCTGACATTCTCAGTTTTAAAAGATCACGTAGTAGGCAATATGAAAGACCTAAGACCCTGAAGCTGCTCCCAGTCTGAGTAGACCACCCTGTCCTTGATGGATCAATGGTCTTTATTCAGTACTAGCAGTAAAGCCCGTTGTAGGAAGAAATACAATGGACCCTAGAAAAATATTTGGGAGCGTAGTGGTGAATGTGTAGGTGCCAGGAAGGAAAGAAGAAAGACAAACAGAAGAAAAAGAAAGAGAGAGACAGAGAATGAATGGTAGGAAAAAGATGGGGAGAAAAGAGTGAGAGAAAAAGAAATTGAAGGAAGGAAGGTAGACAGGCTGCAATCACACACATTAAATAATGCAGTTTCAATCTGGATTTTGCCAGTTCACATAGGAAATCCAGCTGGAAACTGCATTGGAAGTGGATTGAAAGTAGGGTTGCCAATCCCCAGGTGAGGGCAGGGGATCCCCCGGTTTGGAGGCCCTTCCCCTGCTTCAAGGTACTCAGAAAGCAAGGGGGGAATGTCTGCTGGGCATTCCATTATTCCCTACGGAGACTGATTCCATTAGGATATAATGAATTGATCTGCAGGTATCTGGAGGTCTAGGAGAGTTGTTTTTTGAGGTAGAGGTACCACATTTGCAGCATAACATCCAGTGCCTCTCCTCAAAACACCCTCCAAGTTTCAAAAAGATTGGATTGGGGGTCCAATTCTATGAGCTCCAAAAGAAGGCACCCCTGTCCTTCATTATTTCCAATGGAGGGAAGGCATTTAAAAGGTGTGCTGTCCCTTTAAATGTGATGGCCAGAACTCCCTTTGGAGTTCAATTATGCTAGTAACAACCTTGCTCCTCGCTCTAACCCCAAAGTCCCCCAGGTATTTCTTGAATTGGACTTGGCAACCCTAATTGAAAGCACATTATTTAGTGTGTGTGATCACAGCCAGAATGAAATAAAAAGACAGAAAGACAGAGATAGAGACAAAGAATGAGAGAAAGAACAGAATGGAAGTAGAAAAAAGAGGGGGGAAAGGAGTGAAAGAAAAATTAGAAGATAGAACAAAAGAAAAAGACAAAGACAGAGAAAGAATGAGAGGGATGAATGAAGTTGGAGTTATGTTAAAGTTTGGAAGAAAGGAATAAAATAAAGGGAAAGGAACGAAGATAGGGAGACAGAGAAATGACAGTTAGACAGGCAAGCAGGCAGGAAGGTAGGCAGCCGTTAGCAGCCTACCTTTCATCCCCTCCCACTTGCAGGTGCGGGGGAGCGAAAGGGAGCCTTCAAATGGCTTCCTGCCTCTTAAAGCAAGCAGCCCACTGTAGCCTAATTTGAATAGAAAGAGTGAAGACTATTTGCAGGTGGAGAGGAGCATTGATAGAGTCAGCATATAGTCTGTTTCTCTGTTGCTGCTGAATTGCCCCATCCCCCTGTTGCAATGGAACATTCCTTTTCTTTCAGTTGAAGAGATTTAACTGTTTTCTGTCAGTTTGCTTCAGTGTATGTAGTTATTCAATTATGTTCAATGTTACTTAAGCAAGTATGTGTGTCATATAATATATATACCTCACCTCCCTAACAGTGGGGGGTGGGTACTGGGCGAGTGCAACTTTGGTGGGGAATATTAGTTGGAGGTGGCAAAACGGTAGCAGCATTGCTGGGGGGGATGGACTGAGGAGAGGCAGTAGCGACCAGTAAGGCTCCAGGCCAATCTCTCAGCAGAGAGTTGTCTCCAAAAGAGGTCAGAGGCTGACAGGTAGTGTTCTGGCCTAACAGGGCCGGCAGTAGACGGGTCACAGCGAGGCTACCCAATGATTGGGGGTGGGTGACAGACAGAGTGCAAGGCCACTCCTAAGGTTGCCACATCTTCCAATAAAAATTGAGGAATATGCCAATGCACTGGGCTTTTATTATATATATGATAAGGCAGCAGCTTTATGTGCTCATGTGGGTGGGGATGTTGCAGATTAGGACTGAAAAGAAGAGGGGAAATGGAAAGAAGCCTCATAGGGTGTAGATGAGAGACAAGGAAGTGGAGAGTATCTAAAGGAACAGACAGAAGGAGAAAGTAGGGAAAGACAGTAAAATTCTATGATCCATGGAATATAATGGTGCAGATGAAGTCAAATACAAGGGGATACAAAGAGACAGGAATTAGGGACCAATAAGCAGAAAGTAGTACAATGTAGTACAGTGGCTTTAGCTTTAAAAACACATTTTGTGATAACAGATTGTCAAGTTTTTTTCTTGGTAGTATTTTTTCATTACCCATTGATCTAAATAACGCTTTAAAACCCTGTGGAATTTATTACAAGGTTTGTTTGATTCATGGCTGTTTGCACATTAGCCAATAATACTGGTATGCTGCTCTTGTAAAAGGTCATTTATGCAAAACATTTCAAATGACTACACACACTAACCAAAAGACAAGGAAGGGGGCATCGCTGATTGGTGAAATAATTTCTTGCATACACAAAAATGATCACTCTACCTGAGGGCTCTTGGAGAATAACTGCCTGTCAGAACAGACAGTACCAGGTATACAAATGTTCTGATTCAGTATGAGGAAACGTGAAAATATTATGAAGAATGTTTTTTTCTGAAAGTACACTTCTGATTCATGTGCTGTAATGAAGGTAACAGGCAAGTTATTATTTTACCTTGTTTATGTCCACTATTTCTAGCTTTGACATCTCTGCTGTTTCCTGCTCTTCACTGCTCCCCTCATCAATATCACTGTCTTCATCCTGAGCAGAATCTCTCTTTTGTGCACCAGCAGAAAAAATGATGCCCTTTTTATCAGTTTCCATTTCTGCTGGATTACCAGACACAGTTGTTTTTTTCTGATCTGCACCATCTTCATTCAGAAAAGTCTCTCCTCCCACGCTACAAGACGGACTGTCAATGCCGCTATCCCTATTGGGAATTTTGCCATTGCCATTTAGATCCACAGTGGAGTCCTTATGACCAAGATCTTCTGTAGATGTTTTGCTGATGCTCACATCAACACAGTCTTCAGTGTTTGTGGTATCTTCTATATTTAGTTCTTTAATTTTCATAATGTCTGCATTAGACATTTCAGTGCTATACAACATGCTGCTTTCTCTGTCATCAATCTCTTTATTTTCATTTGTAGGAGAGGCACTGGAAGTTACTGCATCACAGATACTGGGGCAACACTGTTTAGACAAGTCCATTCCAGGTTCCATTTTAAAAGTTAAATTTAACTGATTTCTGTGAACATGAATAGGCTGCCTGCAAATAAAAACAAAAGGACTCTAGATTATATTTACCCCTTGCCAATTCCTGAACTGCCCCAAACAATCTATTTTAGCAAGTACCATAACACTTCTGGATCAAGATGTCAGAAATCCATGCTTTACTCATGTTTCTGGCTCAACATTAGGAAGAACTTCCTGACCGTTAGAGCGATTCCTCAGTGGAACAGGCTTTCTCAGGAGGTGGTGGGCTCTCCTTCCTTGGAGGTTTTAAAACAGAGGCTAGATGGCCATCTGACAGCAATGAAGAGCCTGTGAACTTAGGGGGAGGTGTTTGTGAGTTTCCTCCATTGTGCAGGGGGTTGGACTAGATGACCCTAGAGGTCCCTTCCAACTATATGATTCTAAGCCTGAACATTGGCATGGGTGAGAAAGCCTGTCTCAGGGTGGCCAATTTTGGGGGAGCCACTTAAGGATGGATAACTGCTGATAGGGAGAAGCACCATTTGAATTTATGCCACAAACATCAACAAGTCTTCACTGGCCCTGCAACCTACTAGCTTTCACTGAATTACAAGGCAACTAAATTCTGGACTTTCTGGGGAATTTTGGAAAATATAACCAGAATGACTGCTACAGACATTTGTATTGCACCATTTTATTTTATTTTATTTTATTTTTATCAGATTTATATCCTGCCCTCCCCTAACGGGCTCAGGGAGGCTAACAACAGTTAAAAACCACAACAAATACTAAAAAGCAATATACAATAAAATCAATTCTACACATTTTAACCATAAAATCCAAGATGCATGTTTGTGTTTCTCAATATCTATATTTGTCCAGTGGGACTGTCAGTGCTGTGGGACATCTGCTACCTCCCCTTAACTACTGAAGGCATGCTTGAACAGAAGAAGATATTGAAGATATTGGATTTATATCCCGCCCTCCACTCCGAAGAGTCTCAGAGCGGCTCACAATCTCCTTTACCTTCCTCCCCCACAACAAACACCCTGTGAGGTGGGTGGGGCTGGAGAGGGCTCTCACAGCTGCTGCCCTTTCAAGGACAACCTCTGCCAGAGCTATGGCTGACCCAAGGCCATTCCAGCAGGTGCAAGTGGAGGAGTGGGGAATCAAACCCGGTTCTCCCAGATAAGAGTCTGCACACTTAACCACTACACCAAACTGGCTCTACACACTTAACCACTACACCAAACAGTTTGGTCCTACAGGCCCAACGGAACTGTGGCAGGTCTCGTAGGACCCTGATTGTTTCATGTAACCAAGTATGACAGAATTCAGTGTTTTAAAGAAATAATAAAATTAAAACTACTAATGTGAGCCTTTAAGCATTTAAAGAAATATATTCAGTGAGTCACTGTACTCTACAAAATTAATCCAAAATGGAAGCAATTCATATTGAGGTCATTAAAAGATCCATGAAGAACATATTTATGTTATTTATTTAATTAGATTTGTATCCCATCCTCCCCTTATGTTCATATCAAAATGAACAGGCTTATGTTCATATCAAAATGGCAACATCCAAAGAGGGCAAAATCATTTTAAAAATCATACATAGTAGACCCCTTTTAATATTCATCAATGCAACAACTGACATAAGTACACTTCAAGAAAAATGTACTTATGTAAGTTTCAAGAAATCAACCATTTCTACAGAACCAGCCAAACTGTTCCTCAAAGATGTTGAGTCCAGGGGCAAAAAATCAAAGAGCTTATTAGTATACAGCAACATATTTGTGCTCATTCCTAGATTCATGGCTGGTAGTCCATCAGCATCCTTGCATCTACTGTTAGTTATAAAATCTGGAAGTCAGAAATCCATTAATTTTTAATGAAGTGCAAAGAAAGCCTCCACTGATAAATGCCCTTTCAACCATTCACCAATAAACAACCAGCCATTGTTGAGAGGAGTTAAAAATTGTCCCTGAGTTTCAAGACAGAATTAGCACAAGTAGTGTTAACATCGACTGATACACAGTTAAATGTATCAGTTATGATTTGATACATTATTTTTAGATTTTTAAAAATATCTTTTTCACAAAAAAGGAAGGCCAGTAGACATCAGTAACACTGAACAGCAATACTTACCTGATACTTTCAAATTTTTTAATGAGCTTACTGATGTCTGCCGATGTTTGTGTTGCTTCTTCTTCAGTCACAAGATTTTTTGATAACTTGGGATCTGCTGGCAAAGGTCGAGATGGTGCTGGAGGAATTTTCTGTTGCCCAGCCGGCTGGAGATGCACAGGTTTAGGAGGTACTAAAAAAACCCACAATATTCTGGTTCAATAGCAACAAAGTCAATCACTCCAATGAAAAATTGGAACAATCGTGACTTTACTGTCCTGGAAGCAATGCCACAATAGGATATGTTTATATATAAAACATAATAATTTGTCTTAAACCCAAAAGTAGTAGCCATCTCTTTTACATTTTGGTAGCTCTGTCAAAAGGTGACAGAATGTGACCGCTTCCTTGTTGCTAAACAGGATGCACAGCACACAGAGAAACTGAGTTTTGCAAACTTCACCACCCTTAGCACTGTGCTGAATGTCTCTTAAAACTAATGCTGAAAACACCAAATTCTGCCAGAGAAAATCCCAAACATAAGTCTTTAGAGATTTAGAGATTTCATCTTCTCTCAATTTTTTCCTTATATAAGTTCAGAAAGCAAAGAACAGACCGAATTTTTCTTCTTCCCCCTCCTCCACCTCTTTGTGGCATAATCTGCATAAATATCCTTCCTCTTTTGCTGCTACACTGAACACATTGCTGGGTAACAAAGCACCTACTTTAAAACCATGTGCTGCAACTGCTTTTTTGTTAAAAGAAAAACACCAGTGCATTTAACCTACTGTGATAAACCTTTCTGAAAATGCTGGAACCCATATGCATGAGACTAAATCATTTTTGTTTGCATGTTTTATTTTCAAGTATATAAACAGTAACTCATAGCAACAGGTTCATGCATTCCTTCTGCTCCATAATCGACCCATAACCTAGTTACAGAGAAACTGAGTAAAAGGCAAATAATCTCAGTTCATATCCGTATCTAGATTCTGTATTACTTGTCCTCAGGGCTTTTTTGTAGAAAAAGCCCAGCAGGAACTCTTTTGCATTATAGGCCACACTCCCTGAGGCCAGCCAGCTGGAATTCCTGTGCATTCCTGCTCATAAAAAAGCCCTGCTTGTCCTAATGCATTGCTTATTAGATGTCTATTCATATTGACATTATCAATTTACACTGTATATTAGATGTCCTTTCATATTGATTGTACCGACTTTCACTTAATCTCAGCAAGCAAGGTAGAATATAAATATAGTAAAAATTAAAAAAACGTGATCAAGTTGCAACTTGACTAAAGGTATGCAAAAAAACGCCAGTATTATTCAAGTTCGGGTGTAATGAACTCAAAAAAAATAACCGATATTTCCTGATATTCCCGAATCTCAATACTGGTACAGTATTTGGATTCAGGAAATATTTGGGATTCCTGGATTTTTTTGGTCCAATGGATCTAAGGGAAAAAACCTCAAGAGGATCAGGTGGAGCTGAAAGCCGTGCTGTGCTGGCTGATCCTGAGCTGGCTCCTTTTTGCAGCTTGGTTGAAACCAAGCTGCAGAGAAGAGCCAGCCCCAGTTGAGGGGCACAGAACTGTCAGCTCCTGCCACCCTGACCAACCCTGGCCTGGTTCCTCTTTGCAAGCCAGCTGAAACTGAGATTGACTGAGCTGAAGCTCTACTGGGTTTAGACCAGACTGCCTAACAACCCACCAAGGAGTCGATCCTGCGGGCTCTGCTGGGCAGTCAGGTTTAAAAGGGATTGTGGTCCCTTTACATGCCTTTTGCAATCCTTGAGTGCCCTTTAACTGTGGCTATCTGGTGGTCCCAGAAAATCCCAAATATTTTCAAGATTTTTGGGGGTGGCCTTTTTTGAATAGTTGAATCAGTAGCCCACTTGGTAACCAGCTGAGAGAATAACCAATAAATGCCAATAAGTTATTTATCGGGAGGGGGGGTTGGCTCAGTTTATACCAAGTGCACACCCCTAATGGCAACCCAGCAAAGGGCTTTCAAGGCCAGCAAGAAGCAGAGGTGGTTTGTCTTCCTTGATGGTGTCCCACCCTGCTTAGCTTCCGAATCAGATGAAATCAGGCTATATATTCTACTTAGCGACCTAGTGGCATTAAAGTTGTGAGCTACTGCATAAATTAGTTTGCTCTGGGGCCATTTTTCCTGAGCTAAGACAAAAATGTGTGAACTGGATGCTAAAAAACTGTGAGCTAGCTCACACTAAGTTTAGAGGAAACACTGATCCCATTATCAAAGATTTCAGGTTTTCACGGCTGGTAACATCATTAGGGTTTGTAGAATCTTTCGGGCTCAAGTGCGGTGTTCTACTGGAGAAAGTTTTCCTTCCAGACGTTTCGTTCTCAGCTGCGGAGAACATCCTCAGTGGCGTTGCAGCTGGAGCAGGCGCTCTGACCTTCTTGGCTGCTGTGCATTGAGTGGGGCCAGGGCTGCTGGAGAGCTGCTATTTCTAGGCTGGAGGGGGTGTGGTGAAAGGGCAATTGGTTTGTGGATGTGCCCATTGTTTGGTGGGGCTTCCTGGAAGGGTAGTGATAAGGAAACTGGCTGTTGAATGTGACCATTGTTCTGTGTTAATTGCTGGGAGGGTTGGAAGGGGTGTGAAGATAAGGAAGATGGTTGTTGACTGTGCTGATTGTTCTGTGGAATTTTCTGGTTGTTCTGTGACTTTCTGCAATTTATAGTCTGTAGGGTGTTTTGCAGAGCTGGGTACCAAGATTGGTGGATGAAAATGCCTTCTTCCTTTCTGTTAAAATTGTGCTGGTGTTTGTAAATCTCAATAGCTTCTCTGTTCAGGCGGGTGTGATAATGTGAGACCATAGAAAGGACTTCAGTTCTTTCAAAGTGGATGACGTGGTCTCCTTCTTGAAGTGCTTGTTCAGCTACAGCTGATTTTTCCGGCTGAAACAAGCGACAGTGTCTCTTGTGTTCGGTGAGACGGGTGTTGATACTGCGTTGGGTAGTGCCAATGTAGACTGCACCACAGGAGCAGGGTATTTTGTAAACTCCAGGGGTTGAAAGTGGATCTCTCATATCTTTGGCCAAAAGGAAGAAGGCATTTAACAGAAAGGAAGAAGGCATCTGCAACACAGATAGATGGAAAATTTACCTACCTGCCAAAAGCAGAAGTAGGCAAGAAGTGGCTTTTCAAAGGTAAAAATTTATAGAAAGTGGGGAGGACTTTAGCCTAGCTACCCATAGAGATATACTGCTCAGTCTAACAAGCAAACACTGAATATGACGTTTTCTAAGGCTGGCTGAACCTTGTCTGCGGAAAGCTAACCGAAGGCTAAATCAGGTAGCAGGCCTTGTATTGCACACCAATTAGTGCCCTTGAGGCATCTAAGTCACCTGCAGACTTGGGATAGAAACTTAATTGTGTGAATAGCAAGGGCTGGCTGCCAGAAGCCCCTTTTCTAGACCCTTCATATAATTTTTTAGAAATAAAAGTAGTAGACTCTACAGTGAAGAACACAGGACTAGATACAGTAACATTTGATTATTCAATGGGGAATAACTCAATGGGAATAACTCACAACAAACACAATGTGCTTCACAGTGAAATTTATACTGGTCTTCTTGTGGATACTGGATGAGGTCATGCAGTCTAGTCACCAATATGCAGCCACAAAGGCCATTTTGATTAAGTACCTCCTCGAAAGGATGACGCGACTGCTACAGGAGTATAAATACAAAAACTATGAATACAGGAAGAAGCAAGTACATACCTTGAGGTTTAGGGAGAAGATATTTTTTAGCCAGATAAGGTTTGGTTTTGGATTTTCTTCCAGTTTGAAGTGTACATTGTATAGGCTCAATGCACTGCAGTTCGCCACATGTTTCTAGGACAGGTCTTGAGTCAATATGACATTTAATTTGAAAAGAAGAATGGGGAAAACCTGGAAAAAGGAATTGACCAATATAAATATTGTTAAAGAACAATATTAAAAGATGAACCTGTTACTGAACAAAAGAGTAACACATTAGCTTAAAATAAAACCATTCTTACCATTAGCTTTATACAATGGATTGCTGAAATGAAAATGCTAGACTAATGAAATTCACAGTTAATAATTTACAAAGCAGATATTTACTAGTCTCTGAAATACTCTAATGTTGAATGGTAATGAACATAAAATTCACAAATTGGTGATACTGAACAAAACCAGGAAGCTGAGGCAAGGCATTTTCTTCCTCAAACCAGGGGTAAATTAATACTACTAACTAGGTAACCAAGCTGATAAATATGCCATAGGTCATTATTTTTGCCAAATTTTAAAACAAATGACATAAAATGACTGTTGTTTATTGTTTAAGTATGTATATGTTCCTGCTATAAAACATATCAAAACTTTCCCAAATATTATGCTGTTCCCAGATGGGTCGTGCAAGGAAGCTCAGTGGGACTTCACAACATCAGTTCAATTTCCAAGCACTATTCAGAGTGCTGGTTCTTCCCTTTAATGGTATGGACTATTAATGTATGTACCAAAAGGTGGAATAATATATTTTATTTAAATTAATATAAAGTATGCAAGAAAGAGAGCTAACATAATTACAATTTACATGCAATCTTTGGTGTTATGACTCAAAGGGGTATGGACTAAAAGGAAAGTGTTTGGTGTAAACACTGTTCTTATTAGGTTGGAACTAAATTTTCTGCTAATGGAAGGGGAGGTATAATTTTGTCCAGTTCCCCCTTCCTCCTTCAGACTCCCAATTTGCCCCTTATGCTATTGCTGAGGGTCTCCTATACCCCCAGTAGCAACATTATGGGACAAGCTATAACAGGTAGAGAAGAAGCAGGAAAATTCTGTTCCACTGGTTGAGGGGCCTTACCAACAGTGAAAAGCTTAGTCTAAATTAATTATTTTCAATGCTTAGTGAAATGATGAGTGTTTTAATAGAAGTGAATGAATTCTTACTGCCTTCTGTCAAAATATATATTCTTCCCCTTCATTTGCTCTGAATTATAAATTGGTAAAGCAGCATATTTTAAGTAAAGGTAGAGGGAAATCCCTCTACCAGCTTTTGATGGGGCACCACTGATATCGGCGCCCAAAGTCAGAAGCTTGGGGGAGCTACTGGAGCCCACATTGGTTATGGAGGCCCAGATAGCCGCCACTGCGAAATCCACCTTTTTCCACCTTAGGCGAGCATGACAGTTGGTCCCCTTCCTGGAGCGCAGCGACTTAGCAACTGTCATCCATGCAACAGTCACCTCGAGACTAGTCTACTGCAATGCCCTCTACATGGGGCTGCCCGTGTCTCGGATCCAGAAACTGCAGTTGGTGCAGAACGTGGCAGCCAGGCTGTTATTGGGTCTATCTATACGGGAGCACATTAGGGTTGCCAAGTCCAACCCCAGAAATATCTGGGGACTTTGGGGGTGGAGCCAGGAGACTTTGGGGGTGGAGCCAGGAGACACTGGGGTGGAGCTAGGGGGAGGGGGGAAACGGCACCGGGGAGCGTGGCAAGCCGCCCCGTCTTGGAGCGGGCAATGCCGCTGCACCGCTGCCGCCTCTTCTCCACTCGCCATGGCTGCTCCTCCGAGATGGGCTCAGCCTGAACCCATCTTGGAGGAACAGCCACGGCGAGCGGAGAAGAGGTGGCAGCGGCGCGGCGGCCTCACCCGCTCCGCCTCTGGGGTGGAATCGGAGGGAGGGTGGAGGCGGGCTGGGGGCATGGCAAGCTGTGAGTCCGGGTCCTAGAAGGGCCCGGATTCGCGGCTCGCCATGCTCCTGGCCTGCCTCCGCCCTCCCCTGGTTTTGCCTGCGCTGCTGCCGCCTCTTGGCTGCTCCTCCGAGATGGGCTCAGCCTGGGCCCATCTCGGAGGAGCAGCTGCGGTGGGCGGGGAGGGGGCGGCACAGCGCGACGGCCTCGCCGCTCCAGGATGGGGCGGCTTGCCATGCTCCCCGGCGCCGTTTCCCCCCTCCCCCCACTTCCAGTTTTTTGGGGAGCGGGGGAAGAGGGTGGAAATCCTGGGGTCCCCAGCCAGGGCGGGAGGGTTGGGAAGCCTAGAGCACATGCAGCCAGGACTGCGGCAACTGCACTGGCTGCCAATAGTATTCTAGATTCGCTACAACGTGCTGGTTATCACCTTTAAAGCCCTATATGGCCAAGGACCTGTCTACCTTAAGGACCATCTCTCCCCACATGTTCCCCAGAGGGTACTTAGATCTGGATCACAGACTCTACAGTCAATCCCCGGGCCGAGGGAGGTAAGACTGCAGGCTACCAGAGAAAGAGCCTTCTCAGTTGCTGTCCCCCACTGGTGGAATCAACTCCCAGAAGATGTAAGGGCCGTGCGGGACCTTGCCCAGTTCTGCAAGGCATGCAAAACAGCTCTATTGCAACTTGCCTTTAGTTGAACTACAGTATAAGTAGATGCCCAACATCGCTGAACATCGCTGAATGTATGGTACCAACTCTAGCACCAAAAATTGTTTTAATTAATTTAAACTGTTTTAATTGTTTAACTGGTAATTGATTGCCAATTTTAATTGTTTGCTCACTGTTTTATTGTTTGGTGTTTAATTGTTGCTAGCCGCCCTGAGCCTGCTTCGGCGGGGAGGGCGGGATATAAATGCGAAGAATGAATGAATAAATAAATAAATAAAAGAAAATATCTCCATTATCTCACATACTTCAATTAACTCACACCAGTTTAAAAAAATCATTTTCAAAAAAATTAATAACTTGACTGTGAAGAACACTGAACACAGTTCAGTGAACTTCTAGTTAATGATTAAAAAGCCACTTCCTTTTTAAAAGCCACCACTTACGTAATAAGTGAAAACAAGAAACATACATTATCTTTAAAAAAAAATCCAACATCCTGCCACATATAACAAGCTAAATAATAACATATTCTTCTATCAACTTACACACATACTGACAGCAACAAGTTAGGCATAGAAAACAAATGGCAACTCAAAATAATTTATAAGAATGGTACACTTCTATCACCAACTGAATTTTAAAATCAGTCACTGTCTCAATGCAGATGTAACATGAAACTACAGCTTAAACAAAGTATAAACATAATTATTTGACCATCTAAGCTTGTGCCATCATACCATGGTTAATTTGGATGCTTCAAACCAGGATCTGAAACTGGCTTATTAACCACAGTATTAACCACAGTTAATCTTAAATATAGTTTGCTTTATTTATTTATTAAATTGGGTTTTTAAACCATCCTCCCATGCAAAGCAGTGCTCAGGGCAGTGTACAATAATAAGAAGTCATGTATCAATTTAACAGTTAAAACAATAGAAATACCATAAAGTGACCTAACAGGATGACACTAAGCTATTGATTGTGCCACTGCCTCATGGGGGATGGGGGGGGGGGGAGAAGACAGGAGTGCCAGATAGATGAAAACTGTCACTGTCATCAACCAAACACCTGGTGGAACATCTCTGCCTTACATTATGTACAAAGGCTTAATTCTGGCATGTTTTCCCACTAATGCTCTGTGCTCACTCTGCCTAAGAGCCACCTCAAAAATGAAACTGCTCTTGCCTTCATTTGGCTCTCACTGGTGCTCCCCGTCCTCAGCTATGAATCTAACTGGCAACAGGTGGTTTTATTAATTCCGTATTCTTAAAGACACAGAAATGTGGTACACCCCTTGGATGCATCCCTGAGGTGAGGAAAGAAACAGTAATGAAGCCCTAATGCCCATTCTCTAGCCACAGAATGGATTATACAAGAAACCTATGTATATTTATTTTTCTAAAACAATTGACTGGGGATGGGGCAGGATGGAGGGAAGATGAAGTGTTCCTTGAAGCCTTTTACATCTAACCTAAGTCAGCATTCACATCTGCTGCTGTTTGGTACTTGCTTTCTCTGGTAAGTAATGCAGATTTAATCCATTTCAACTGTATATTTATTTTCCAGGTTTTGGTGAGAAATTCGTTTCTAGCAGCCAGCAGCATGCTGCTAGGCTGCTGGAATGTCTTTGCCTCCCTGGGAGTAAACGGAGGACTTTCGCAGACCATTTGGGTGCGTTTTTGAAGGGGCAGGGCTTGCTGTGATAGCAGGAGCACCATCCGCCCCCTACTCAGTCTCCAGGCTGAGATCAGCTCTCCCTCCCACCCTGTTTTTTATGTCGGCAAGTGCTGGTCGTCTCATACTTTGGGGGGCCGGGTAGGAATTTTTTGCTCCACAGCTGATTGGCAGTTTGTTTTTTCGCCTACCCTACATAGCAAGTCAGTGGACTGTGGATTTGGCTATAGGGAGGTGCTGTAAAATAGGTTGGTCACTTTAGTTTGGCAGGTTGTTAATGGGTTTATGATTCTATGCGGCTAGGGGAGGACCAGAAAGCATCCCTCTTTTGGGGATTTAGGGGTCTGGCAGAATCGGCCCTTGGGTTTGATGCCCTTGAGTGCGAGGATGCAGACTGTCCTGGAGGCTCGGCTAGAGGGTGCCTTCCATTGAGATGTGCGTCTGGTGGTCAGGCCCTCTGGGAGTTTGCCTCCTTGCTGGGCTGGCCTAGCAGGAGCTGTGCCACATAGCTCTGGCTGGGGGGGCTGGGTCTCTCACCTACTAATGGCAGGGGAGCGGTCTGTTGAGACCAGGCCACAGTTCTTGTTGCCCTTGCCACTTATTATTATACTTAATAAAGTGGCCCTTAGTTATACCAATACCTTGTGTCCGACTCTTCATTCCGACTCAGGGAGGCAAAGGGTTACCATGAAAGTCTTGCAGCTTCTTTTACTAACATCCAAGAAGGGAAGGCCTCACTCAGCAGGCCTCTGCGAGTGGCTTGCTTATTTCTGTCTTGGTGGCAAGAAAATAGGTAATAGCCCATTAACTGGGTTCCATAAGGCAAGCTGAGATAGCCAGAAGAAGCTAGATTCAATCATCCTTTGCAGGTCGAATCCTTGTTTTACTACCTACAGATAAAATATGCTACAACTTCTCATATCATGTCTGAACTGGCTTGATGAGATATAATTCAAAAGCATGGCTTTATTTTGACTATGGCTAGTTAATGTGGCTTGCAAACATTTAATTTTTGTCTTGCATTAGCAATCTGTGGTTTTAACATCTCTATTCTCTCCCTCAGTGCCCTAAGCAGAAACCTGGCTGATATCCTGGTATACACTGCAGCAAGGCAACTACATACCATAATTTTAGAGCCTGGCTTTAAGGATCTTAATAAACCACAGTTGCAAGAGTGGTCCACATATGTGCACCACTCTTCAGTCATTAATGTTTTCATGCTGGTGCACAACTAGTCCAGGGTGCTTACACAACGCAGACATGGCTCCATCCTATATAAATCACTGAGTTCAGTCAGTAGTGTTTTCATGCTGGTGCACAACTAGTCCAGGGTGCCTACACAACACAGACATGGCTCCATCCTATATAAATGAGCTCATTCCATGTTATATCCAGATAGATATTACTACCACTGCAGAAAAATATCCAGCCATGGGGAAGCAGCAGATACGCCACGCAAGTAACTTACAAAATTGGCTCTAAAATTGAATTGGCCTTAGCAAAGCAATACAACATTGCAACAAAACAGCAGGCAGCTACACATTCAGAAACACATTATGTAGCCTGGCTTAAACTATAGTAATATTCTCCCCTTCATGGTGCAGGGTTTCATATCCTTATTTGGCATATTATGCATGAAGGAAGCATATTGCTTTTCTATTCAGCCAACTTGGCTTCCTACACAAAGACCACACATCTACATATTTAAAAGAGAGTTATCTGAAGAATTCCAAATCCAAATCCCTTTATTGGCATAGAAATAAAAAGTACAGCATAGCAAATTTACATGGAGTTTCAGCTATAAAAACCAGTCAAACATCAAGAAGTGGATCTAGTCTTTTGCTCCCTGATTGTTATGGCAGCCTAAAGGTACTTTTCAACCAGGCTTGTGATATGGGAACATTGGTCAGATAGTAGGGAAAAAAACTAATTTCATTTCAGGTAATCCATAAAAATTAGACAGAATAGGTTTGATTATGCAGTCCCGCACTTCCCCATAAAAATCACAATAAAGTAAGACATGGGCGACCGTTTCAAGGTGCCTTCCATTACATGGGCAGACTGTATCCTGATAAGGGATGTTGGCAAACCTCCCAGACTATACCGCTGAGGGTAGAACATTGAGTCTTGCTAACATAAAAGAGCTTCTCAACCTTTTGGCTAAGATCAAGTGTAGTATCTGAAGAATTAATAATTTTCCCAAACAGAGACAACTTGTTTAAACCTGGGTTACTAATGAAAGTCATTAATCTTTTTATTATTCCAGTTCAAACTAGGTAATTTAAAATGAAAATACAGCAATGGAAATTCACTTAATTTAGAAATGAACTTTAAAGAAAGAATTCAGTCCCATGAATGTTCTATTCTTCCTGTTGAATGCTCAGAACAATTTACATGAGGCTCCCAAGCAGTCTCCCAATAATATACCAGCCAGATTTCATGGTATCTGCTGTGTAAGTTTTCACAACATAACAGTACCATGTGCCCTCAAACCATTCTCAGACGTCAGCAATGATAATCCAGCCTCTAAATTAGATACCAATATTGGCATGCTATTTTTCACAGTTAAATGGATGAGAGAAACGTATGCCATAGCATATCAACCCAGCCTCAATTTCCCTCCCTTTAGGAATTGAGGAGCAAGAAAAATAGCTTCTAGATGGTGACATTCTATGAAGATCCTCTAGGTTTTATAGTCAAGGTACTCTATGCTGCCTCACCTCAAAATGGCATCATATCCTGCTCAAACTCCACCTCCTCTGGCACATACACCCAATTTTCCTAGCATTTGATGACTGTGTTAGGAACCTTATTTGTAAACAAGCCAATTTTAAATAAATCAAGTTACAAAAGATTGCTAAAAAAAACACTGATAATACACCACCCAGTGTATGTATGGATGCACTGGAGCTTAGGAAGAGAATGAAGAATCTTACTCTCATTTGCTTCTCATAATTGCTAAATACCCAGGTCTGCTTAAAAGATGACTAAGAGCAATGCTGCTCCATGGCTTTGCTGCTTTCTGTAACATCTGCAACTTCAGTTCATAGGGATAGGGCAAATCAAATGACTGAGTTGCACACTAACAACATCTGCTGCATTGGTGCTCCATACTATATTGCACTTTATATTGTTTAGAATTTTAAAGGAGACCCTGTTTTTCTCCAAGTACAATGTTTTGTTGGATTTTCATTTAATCATTTTAAAATTTCTATTTGGTTTACATAAGAAACTACTATTTAAAATGAACTGCTACAATTGCAAAATATCACTGAAACACAGGCCTCAGATTCACTGGGAGCTCAAAGGAGCGCAGCTCCTGAACCTTTCACCTCCTTGTCCATTGAATAGTATGTGCAGCTGCATAACAATCCCAAGATGAGCTCCACCACCTATTTTTCTACAAAACAACCCCTGCTGAAACATATGTGAGAAATCTATTGTTCCACTTCAAGAATCAGCAAAACCTGAAAGAGGAAATTGTCAAGAGTTGTTACAGCTAATTTCTTCATTACCTGACAAGTATTTTGTTAGCACAAAACCATTTACAAACACCACCTACAATCAGTGCCTTGTACCATTTGTATCACACGAATATGCTACTGTCTGCTAAGGTAAAACTCACTGCCCTTTCTACACATTCATCTTAGTCAAGTTTAGATTAACAGGAACTGTTTTTCAAGTGCTTGCACCATTTACTAATAGAGAACTATTTGCACCAAAATGCTATGAAGACTCTGTGTCTTACAGAGGTCAAAATAAAGCATTCAAGGGCAGCCTGCAATTGCATTTTTAATACTGAAAGGAGGGGGGGCGGGAATCAATACTTACTTATACTTTAGTTCTTTCCAGAAACAAAATGCCTTTTCCAGCTCTGAGCTCTCACTTCACCAGCCTCAAAATGACACTTCATTTATAGTTCTGCTTCATTATGCACACTACCTTGTTCATAACAGGAACTGAGTTTCCATAAAAACACACCAAGCGTGATTGTCATAGCAGAAGCTGATAGAAATCTACCAGCCCTAAAAATCATTCCTTAATAAAGTAAAGAATGTTATTTCAAGTTATGGAGAGGCAAACACTAGCTAGTTCTTCTAAAACTAATGGTTGCCTTCTAAGAAGCACTAAAGCAGGGCCATAGCCACAATTTTTCATTTAGTGGGGCGCATAACTGGGATTTTCCATTTAGGGGTGCCAGAGAAAGAAAGGGAGGGAGGGTGAGAAGAAAGTAACTTTATATGCATTCTCCAAGTCTCCCCCCCCCCCCAGCCCCCAGCTTTGCTTGGAGGAGTTTAAAGAGCCAAATGCCTTCTCCCAGCTTGTTTGCTCCATTGGTCTCACCCCCACACATTGAGCTCCTGGCTCCAAGATCAGCCTGCAGCAGGAAAGTGTCTCTCCCCCACCCCGACCCATCACAGACAGACCCCACATGGAGGCTCCTCTTGCCAAATGGTTTAAACTGCCGGGCAAGAGAAGCTGGTTCCAAGATCTGCATAGGATGGGGAAGTCTCTCCCTCTCTCACACAGCCCCTGCTTGGAGGGTTCTCTTGCAGTTTGGAATTGGAAGTTGGTGTAGCAAATAGTGGAGCTGAGACCCTGGCCTTGGTGTTGAACTGGTGGGGCTGGGACCCTGGGGGCCTCACCATAGCTACGGGCCTTTGCAAGGAAAGGAGTGCAAATTCCAAAATCAGTAGGATTTCTTCCAGTAGGATCTGACCTGCGTCTCTAGGTTTGTTTAGATCAGGGTTTCCCAAACTTTGTTTCCCCATGGCCCGGTTATTTTTACACTTCTCCTTCATGGCCCACTAAAATTTGGGGGTGGAGACAGGAGACTTTGAGGGAGGAGCTGGGAGACAAGAATTATGTCTTTTCCTGTGGTGTCACTTCCAGGTTAAGGGCCAAGTGATGTCATTTCCAGGGCAGTCCCCCAAACCTGCCTCTTCTTCTGAAGTAACTTCATTTTCAGAAAAATTTCTCTGAAACTCATGCTGAGCCAAAATGGGGGTGAAAAGTGGGCAGTCTGCAACTTTTTCATATATTCCCAGGGTCTGCTCTTTACACCCCCACACCTGCATGCACCTATCTGTTTGTGTGTTCTTCTCCAGCTTGCAAGCACTCCTAATGCGCATGTTCAATTGCCTGCACCACCTGCACACCCTTTCAACAGCTCTGGCCACTGTACGCAGTTGGGAGTGCTATTGCCATTGCCATCAGGAATGCCAGCACTGTGTACCACCCACACTGAGCCCTGGCAGCTGCTCTACCTCAAAGTATGCTGACACATTTAGTAGGCCCTTCCTTCAGCTGCTACTACTGGAACCCTGTTTCAAGCTACAACCAAGTTTGCTTGGTTTCAAGAAAATCTTTGGACAGCTATTTTTCATACCTTTCCCTTGGCAGAAACACAGGGCTGTGAAAGGTAGCAGAGAACTGTACTGCAATTAATGAATTAATTCTGAGTTATATGAAGTTCATACAAGCTTTTCTGCAGTTATTCCAAAAAGGATATTTATTGGCCGTGTTTCCCATGCCTTTAAAAGCAGCTCAGCTCCTCTCTGCACAACACAGAGAAGTTGGGGGACGGAAGGAAAGAAAACAGCTTAGGCTTTGCGGCCTGTGTCAGTCTTCAAGCCTAGCTTTTCTTTGCATAACACAGAGATGTTGGGGGAAGGAAGGAAAATGGAGCTCACGCTTTGTGGCCTGTGTCAGTCTTCAAGCCTAACTTTTATCTGCATAACACAGAGACGTTGGGGGATGGAAGGAAGGAAAACGGAGCTCAGGTTTAGCAGCCTATGTCAGTCTTCAGGTCTAGCTTTTATCCTCACAACAGAGAGACTTTGGGGGATGGAAGGAAAATGGAGCTCAGGCTTTGCAGCCTGTGTCAGTCTTCAAGCCTAGTTTTTATCTGCACAACACAGAGACATTGGGGGATGGAAGGAAGGAAAATGGAGCTCAGGCTTTGCAGCCTGTGTCAGTCTTCAAGCCTAGCTTTTCTCTGCACAACAGAGAGATGGGAAACGAAGGAAGCAGAACAGAGCTCATACTTTGCTGGGGGCGGGGCTAGCTTTGGCTTTTCTTGTGACCCGGTAGTGAGGCTTCCGTGGCCCAGTACCGGGTCACGACCTGGCAAATGGGAGATGCTGGTTTAGATGGTAATACTTAAAAACATGGCTACCAGTGAGGATGACAGTACATCAGGAGCATGAGAGAGGTGAGGAGAACCTAGGCAACAGCATTTGAAGCTTTCCTGCTCACCACTCTGTCCTTCCCTCCCCAACCTACTACATTCAAGACAAGTGATCTGTTTCTCAAGGTAGCTTGAAGATCACTGGAGCCTTGTACATTGCGGAATGCCACCAGTTCCACCTACACAGAGAAAACGTTTAAATGATTCTTGACAAAGAAAAATGTTCTTGCTGTAGTTTATATACATTTATTTAAGAATTTGTACCCAGCACTTTCTTCCCAGAGGAGACTCAATATGGTTTGATAAATTATAAATACACAAGAGGAAATATGATAATCTGAGCACAGTATACACACACACTTCACATTTAATTCATTCTCCTTTTAATTTCTCTATACCTTTCACAAATCTAGCAGCTACTGTGGACTTCAAAAAAGGGTTTTACATTCCAGTCTTCTGACTGCAGAACTTCTTTGTTGTGACATTGAATAGACGTTTAGAGAACCAATCTGGTTTGCATGGTACCTAAGGCACTTTGGAATCATATCTGTAGTTAATTAAGTGCAGTTGGATTTGTATGAAAGTCCATAAAAGCTCCCAAAAAGATCCAACTATCAAACCAAAACATAGATGCCTCAAAAGTGGAATCAATTTACAGATCCAACCCTCTAATATAAACACTACAAGGTACCATATATTCATCACCATATTTGGGAGGCAGCGTTGACTGAGATTTATTAAAGGGAAGCAGCTGAGAAGGACATGACAAATATATTCATCCTTTGGAATAAATTATCTGACTTTGTCATTTTAAAGGGCAATTATTTTTCTTCAGACAAAAACAAACCAGCACAATAATACAGCATGAATGCAAGGCAAATAACTAATCAAGATTATTTTCCCATTCTCTGACTGAAAATAACAGCAAGAGAGACTTTAAGATAAAAATAGCTAAGAGTAAGAAGCCACAGATTATGTTAGCCAGATGGGACATCATGTGCAATAAAGGAAGCCTAGAAGCAGAACTGCCAGTGCATGATGTACAGACATATATCCTAGAAAGCAAACCACATTGGTACACAAAATGGACAGCTAAAAGTTAAAAACAAATATAATAAAAGCAAACCCACAGCTTGCAAAGCAACACACATTCAGTTTACTGTCAATTAAATACTCGCAATATGAAGTAGGCACTCATTCTCAGTGACCAGTGTTTGACAGTTTATTTTTTCTGACCATCTGATCAACCACCATATATAATATCACTGTTCTTATGGCTGCTCAAGCTCTGTCCTTTGATGCTTGCAGCTTAGTAAAGGAGGTTTCCAAGAGATGGACAGCTTTCATTGTATCTGTTGGCCTAGACTTGAAAAAGAGTCAGGCCCTGCCTCATTTCATAACTCATGAGAAAGACATCTGGATCAGCAACACATCAGGTTTAATTCTCAGTTTGGCAGACTTTATACTAGGAATATCTGCCCCAACCAGAACAAAGTTTTCAAGATACAAAGAATCTGGGATTTACAGCACAATTTAGAGGGCCATACAAGCATGTATAAGGTGGGACTAGACTTCACAACACATGAGAAATATAGCTGACAAAATAATAAAAATGCCTCCCTGGGGGAGGTACAGTTCTAATGACTTTGAAGGAAGGGGCCATGAGATCCCTACTGAGGAAAGAATCCTGGAGCCAAACAACCTACATTCTTGGACAAGGTGCCTCAATGGGAGGTTGCTACTGGAAGTTTTGAAGGAGATGGATTCAGGCCTGTGTTGAAATAGAAACAACCCAGGTCACCTTGACGGATGACCTTCACAAGGAAAGTGACAGGGGAGTGAATCCCTGTTGATTCTCCTGGTCCTCTCAGTGGCTTTCAATACCACTGGCCATGGTATCCCTCTAAAGAGGCTCGCTTGGAGGGGGGCAACATGATTTGGAGGTTCTGCTCTTACTTGACCAACTAATTCCAGAAGATGGTACCGGGTGACTGCTATTTGGGCAACCAAAGCATCACCCTTACCAACAATCTCCCATTTTCATGTCATTTGTCTCTGGTTGCCACTTTTGGATCTAAAACAGCAAGACTAAAAATTCATCTGGAAACAGATTCAGTTGTAATTTTCCTATGGGCAGAGAGCAAACTTTTTCATCTCTATTGCACTGCCACAGCAAAGAAAACTTTTAATATACAAAACACGTTTACAAATGGCTCAGGGAGTCTCCTTGACTCTGATTGGCAGAAAGTTTCCATGTCTATTTTCATCTTAAGAGGACTTGATAACTCTGCCTTAAGTTTTAAAGAACACAGAATGTGGCTGCTCACTTTCTTATAGGACTAAGCCACTATGTGCATACTGTACATACTTTAAAGAAGTCACATTGGTTAGCTACTCATTTTGGGTTTAATAAAGATGCTGGTGTTGACCTTTGCAGCCCCTATCTTCCTTGAGCCTATGAAATCAAAAATACAGACAAACTAATAGCATCCAGATGGGAATTAAGTGCAATAAAACACCCTCTCACCATAAGACAGCCTAATACCCATGGGAAACTATCACATCCTTGTCTTGTGACTTCATGGAATCCCTCTACACTAGGGTTGCCAGCCTCCAGGTCCCAGAGGGGGAACTCTGGTTTCAGGGGCTTCTCCCCACCGTAGACAAGCTGGTTAGCAGGGAAAATCTCTCCCCTAAACAGGGACATTGCCACACAACATCCCTGACATGATGACATCACTTGGAAGTTTTTGATGCCACTCTGGTTTTGGGGCAAACTCTATGGTTTAAACCCAATTCAACCACAGTTTGTCCAAACCACAAGGAGACCCTGCAACCTTACTCTACACCTAGGCCAAAAATAAATGACCAGCACATCTGGGTCATCCCACTCTACTACTCAGAGTGTCCCTGATAATACAGACTTGCGCAGTAAACTAATAATCTCTTCAAGAAGCAGGGTAACTCTGCAAGTGCTGCAAGGAAAATGAACATTCAATTATTATCTAGCAGTCATCTATATGTTCCTCTCCCTGATTTCTTGAAATATATACATGTTAGGAATTGGTAGCATCCAATCAGTCGTTTCAATCATCCTCACACCAATTCCACTTCTTTCTACAGCCAGCATTTCACATGGCTTTTTACTCAAAGATCCCATTATCAGCAACAGAGCTATTTTTTGACACTGGTCATGGGGAACTCCTCTTTCATTTTTCATCAGCAGAAAAACTCTTTGGATCAAATCCACTGGTTTGTATCCAAATACCCCCTTCCTTCTGACATGTTTCTCACCCCCCACTGGAGGAAGTCCTAATAGAAGGGGATCATTGACTTCAAGTGGTTGCAGTGCTTTCATTGTTACTCTTTGGAATCTTTCCTATTATTTCTCCTTTAGACTTTAACATTAAATACAGGTGCTTTTCATTGTCTCAGAAAAGGGAAACCCCTTTATTTTATCCATCTGAAATGTATGTATCCTGGAAGAATATTACAACTTCACTGCGTTTTATTCAGTTTCTAAGGAAAACCAAGAAGGTACAGGCCTAAGGAAGGAAGGGAGTTCTTCCACTGAAACCAACAGGAAATAATAATGAAACAGATTTATGAAAATAAAAATATGAAAATGAAATAATGAACCCAACCCAAACAAAACAACCTAATACTGAAACAGTCTATTTGTAATTGACAATGAAGAATGAAAGAAACAAAACAACCTCCCATGCACAACACTATTGATTTCTAAGCAACCGTTTAGCCTCCTTGAGACTCCAAATGAAATCAAATGAAGGTCAAAAAAATGTTAGCTGAAATGGAAGCCCTTTAAAAATGGCCCCTTTTAGCCATCATTTGGACAAAACAGATATGAAAGTATTCACCCATTTTTTGGTAAGAACAGAAGAAAGGAAAGGAAATCCTTCGGCAAACTTGATCCTGAAATATTTCTGTATAATCCAAAATTAATCAAACAAAATACTCAGTGACCCATAAACTTTACCTCCAGTCCCACAGAATTAGGGCAAATGCCTACTGAGCCATTGTGAATAATTAATCCCAAACCACCTGCAGGAGTTTCCATTGGTAATTCTGCATTAGAAGTTTTCTCCTGCTGAAGAATCCCAGGCATACAATCTGAAAAGCACAGAAGCCTAGATGGTTGGCATACCTATGTTCTGGTTTTGTGGTATGGTTTAATTTTGAAGACTAGGCTGGGATGGATGACACCTGAGGACTCTGCCCAACATATCAAATCTTTGATCCAGTCTGAGCTGATGTAAGAAAGACAAGGTAATATTTGCAACACCTTAGTTAAAGTGCCTTCAACAAATCAATAAACCTTGGTTTATATCAAGTTTGCAGATTTCAGACCTTACATACTACATTTTAGTTTGTAGGAGACCTCCAGCATTATCATCTTTTAAACTGCTGCATTTAGATATTTCTGTTAGGCTTTCCTAGAAATAAACTAAGAATTGCAAGACAGTCCCCTTTCCAATTTATGGGCATAATAATTCCAAGGTAAAACTCACTGCCCTTTCTACACATTCTTTTCATTATTGTTCCATGGTAACAAATTAACTTCCTGCAACAGTTCTTTGGTGCCTGGAAAGCACTATGCTAAGCTATACAAGTGCTCTTGAAGGATGGCACAATGGCAAGTGAAGATTCTTAATCATTTAATAATAACACATTTATCACAAATCCAAATAATGTAACTTTGTGCTAGCGAGTTATGATTTCCATACACACAGGTATAAACATTTTACTTTTCTAGCCCAACCTTCACATCTGGAAACATTTCTGACATCTTGATTCCAAACACTCAGAGAAACCATCTGTCTACAATGCCATCACAACACTGATGCAAAAACCACTAAGCATCATGCTTTCAAATAATTCACTGGTGCAGCTGTTGATACACCTTTAGCTTAAACATCTGTATGTTATTCACATAGGTCTTGAGACTGTCATGATAGGCATGCATCTCATAGATCAACACCACAAAATAGATGCTTAATACCTCAATAACTACATATGAATAATTCAGCTTTTTGATACTCTACCACCATCTGTGATTTTTAAATGGAACAAGTGTGTGCTGTTGAATTCTTGCATACTAATTGCACATAAATTTATAAGTAAACACATTTTTTTAAAAATGGCTCTAATTCCATCTCAGGAAGCCATGCTGAACTGAAGTGGGGAATGCAGAGAGGGAGAGGTCATGCTACAAGGATACAGGGAAGAAGAAACATTTGCAGTATGTGCCTCTGGCAGATTTTAAACAGTTCCACAAGGACCAAGAGATATTTTGAGCATGGGGTCCATATTAGGCGAATGGGGTACCTTAAAAGATATATATTCAAGCATATTATTTTCAATTCCCACTCAATTAGGGTCATATTATGTCTGGAATAATCTCTCTCTCTCTCTCTCTCTCTCTCTCTGCATGGATTTTATTGGCATACACTACCTGAATTCTTAACATCAAAAATTAGAAATACCTGCATACACCAGCAAAAATCCATGTGTGCACACACATACTATAATAGAACAATTAAACCATACAAAGGGGAAAATCTGAAGAGGGCACAAAAGGTGAATAAGCAAATAATATATGGAGAATAATATAGCTCAGGTGTGGCCAACGGTAGCTCTCCAGATGTTTTTTGCCTACAACTCCCATCAGCCCCAGCCAGCATGGCCAATGGCTGGGGCTGATAGGAGTTGTAGGCAAAAAACATCTGGAGAGCTACCATTGGCCACCCCTGATATAGCTGAAGGTTCCATAAGGTGCTTATAAGTATCATTTTAAGAATAAAACAGTATTCCTTTGTTATAAAGTGATGTATTGACTATTTTATCTGTAAAAATACTTGAGTAAATTGTAATATTCCCACAGCATAGTAATGGAAATGTGAAATGGATACCGTGTTGTCATGGTGATTCTCCAATCATTATGTACTTCAGATTTTTTTAAAAAAATCCACACACTGTAGCTAGGGATTTACTACTATAAAACAAGTCTATACGTAATTGCCCTAGTGTAATTTTTAAAGCCCTCATGCACTATGCATAGAATAAATTACAGCCTGTATATGCTTTCCAATAAACAAAGGCACAAAATTTTAAAAAGTTTCTGATACATCTGCTTATAATTAAAGGTGACCTTAACAACTAATCTAATATGTTATACACAGTTAAACACCATTAATAAACCATGAATTTCATACTCAGCACATAATAAGCCTAACTCACTAGGTGTTCCTGAAATACCAATTTGATTTTTTAAAAATCATAAAGTCAATCCAGGTCATTGAAGCAGGAAAGGCACCAAAACAATGTGGAATGCCAAGTGTCGTTCTGAATACACACAATCCCAAGTGGAAATGCAGCTAAATAGATCTTATTTAGTGTTTTTTAAAAAACAAAACAAAAACATAAATTTATAACTTAATAAAAATCAGATGTCTATTAAGACTCAATTTTTCTAAATAAAACCTGACATAAAATATAAAGGGGAAAAAAAGAGATTTTCAATAGATCAGTGTGGGAGCTTACCCGCAATTCACCAGAAAAGTCTAGCTAGCCATCTGCCCAATTTTTTTCTCCTTTGGATTCAGGGAAATTGCCCTGTTGACTTCGCAGAATGATCACTCTTGATGATGCCTACCCACAAAGTTAATCAATTAATGAAGACTGCCTTCCCTCAGCAAGCAATGTGCTGGCACTAGGTTGTATGAAGGTTGTCTCCATCAGGGCTTTTGCTTGGGAGGGGGAAAAACCCCAAAATAAAAATAATCTGTGCATCCCAAATGCCGGTTATTTCAATATTAATTCAGAAGCTGTAGAAATGCACTGAGCCCTTCACAATGCCAGCTTGCATGATGAAAGAGCAAAAGTAGTTTTCAGGCTGCAGAATGCCTTTAAAGGGTTACCATGGAAATAAATGTGGAAAGGGGAGGGGGCTAGCCTGATGACAAATGCTGCTTGTGAACAGAGACAAGCTTTGAAGGAAGGCTGAATGGGGGCTGTGCAAGAAAGAAAGAAAATGTATTTTACTATTACTACAAAGATCAGGCCTGCATTTGCTTTAGCATTCAATTGTTTCACTGAGAAGCTGAACTGGTGTGCCTCTTTTAAAATACATAAAAGTTGCCATAGAATCATAGTATGGAGGTGGTTAAAGGCAGCTGCTGCTATCTCACACCATCAAGAACTGGGACACCTGAAAAGTGCTTTATTTGTATTTCCACAGAGAAGTCTTTGTGCCTACTTACCATGTTTGAAATAACAGCACTGGACAGGAGGGGACTTGTTGAATAATAAAATAAAAATGAGTGTCAAACTGGAATTATAACACTGCTGCTGGTAGTTGCAAGCATGTATCAGAAATCCTGCTTGTTTGAGGTTTTGGGTTTTTTTTAAAGAAAAAACAGTTCAGACTTCATAAGGAATAAAAAGCAAATAGTAAAGCCTTAGGAGACAACAGCTGGTCATATCCCACAGCTGGTTCTAATGCCACATGGGCTTTATGCTTAAAATGCTTCTAACCTTGCCAGCTCAGGCTGGATCAGGTCAGTGCTTCCATTAAAAGCCAGCTCCAACCATTCATGTTAGATTGAAAACCTAGCACTCCTGACTCCTACACACTAAGGGGGTTTTGTTGTTGTTGTTTATTGTGGTTTGTGAGCACTGCCTAAACTCTCCATTTGGAGAGAGAAAATTTTAACACAGAAAGCCTTAAGACTCTGGGTGGATTAAAACATATATAAATGCTTTGAAGATTCCAGATTTAAAAGTATGTGATGCTCTCTCAAGAAACCATGTCATTTTATAACTTCCTATCTGAATAGACCCAGGCTAACCGATTATTGGAAGCTAAGCAGGGTCAGTGCTGGTTGGTACTTGAATGGGAGACCACCAAGGAACTCCACAGTCGCAATGCAAAGACAATGGCAACCCACCTTTCAATGTATCTTGCCTTGAAAACCCTACAGGGCTGCCTTAAGTTGGCTACAACTTTACTCTGGACATGTATGTTGTATGGATTGTACTTTCTAGAAACTCCACAATGCTCCATTTAAGGCTTAGAACAGGGGTGGCCAAACTGTGGCTCAGGAACCACATGTGCCTCTTTCACACATCTTGTATGGTTCTCAAAGCTCCCACCACCCTATTGGCTAGCTTGGAGAAGGCATTTGTCTCTTTAAATCACTTCTCCAAGCCAAGTCAGCTGATGGCTTGGAGAATGCATTTAAAGCTAAAGTAGCTTTCTTTTCCATCCCTCCCTCCCAGCTCTCAAACACCTTGTATTCATGTCTTGTGGCTCTCAAACATCTGAACTTTATTCTCTTTTTAGCAACATACGAAACTTCCTTATACTGAGACAAATTCATTATACTCACATCGGAAGAAATACCAGCTATGTATTGACCTCTGAGGACTGATTCAAACATTATTGGCCCCACATAACAACCACTAGAAAGTTCCTTCCCTTGGTTGTGCTCCAAATGGAAGAGCCCCAGGTCTAAAACCTTCTTACCTTATGCATCATATCAAATTCATGCAGCATCCACACATCAGTGTCAATGGATCCTGAAGAAGTATGCAACACTGGCATGGGACATTGCATACACTTAGGAAGACATTTGGAAAAAAGATTTAGATGCTACCATTTCTCCCATATGGATTGAAATATTGCAATACCTCTTATCTTTTTCTTCTTCTTCAAAGAGCAAGCAAAAGAGGAGGAACTACACAAATTTATAATCACTCTACCCAGAGCAAATGCATTATAAAGTTCTGCCTGAACAATCTTGAGGAAAAACCTTTCTCATATCTTTTGACAACACTTACATAAGCTAGTCATATCAATAACATCCTACGGGACTGCACTGAAGATTGATTATTTCACTACAAGGGAAGTGGGAATCAGTGCCATTATTAGTTACAACTGTGGCATCCAGCATAGAGACCGATAGGACCTTCATAAAATATTAAAGCTATGTACAGAGGATACCATTACGGAAAACTGAAGATGGTGATGTAGACCCAAAGTTGCCTACAGAAGACTTTTAAAAATGTCTTTTAATGTTTTTCATGTTTTGCCTTGATCCATGCTTAGACTTGTTTTGTACATTTCTGAATAAATTAAGGAGTAACTGGCTTCTGGAAGAGCAAGAAGTATTACTGTAATAGGTGTCTGTACATTTCGGTGTGATTGTTTTCCGATAAATATGGTTCCTTCGCACACACAAGTACTCAGAGCAGTTCTGCAGACTATATTTTATTTAATTTTTTGTGCAAAAGGATAAGCTTGTATCAATGGATTGGTTTAAAGTTCTTTAAAATAAACAGTTAACCATTACCACTGCATTTGGATGTCATGAAGAAAACAGTGTTGCACTTACCTGTAACAGCTGTTCTTCTGGGTGTCTTCTGTGCAGGCATACACTGGGACTGTACTTGGGCAGGCCAGCTACCAAAAACTCTCTTACAGCTACTCCAGTATTTGTTTTCACTCTGGGGAAGCCACTCCCCTGCAGAGCTTATCAGGGGCCATTTTCCTGCCTAATGGTCACATGAGCCTCAGGGAGGAACTCTTCCATTCCTCTCAGTCCTCCTGAGCTGCCACAAGTGTCATGAATATCACTGTATCCTATTAACTCACAGTGGGACAGGACGGAGGGAATGCATGCCTGCACAGAAGACACCTTGATGAACAAAAGTTAGAGGTAACTACAATTCTGCTTTCATCTTCAGTCTTCTTTGTAGTTCCACACTTGGAGACTACAGAGCTCCTTACTTTGGAAGTGGGGTGAGTTTCAGTGGAACAATGAGCGCAGCATGGCTCTGCCAACTGCTGAATCTCTTCTCATATTCATGTCCACAGAATAGTGCTTGATGAAGGTGTCTGATGATGACCACGCCACTGCTTGGCAGATGTCTTCTAAGGGGGTGCCTCTCCAGAATGCCACTGATGCTGCCTGCCCCTGTGTAGAATGCACTCAAAAGTTCCAGAGGATATGGTGGACTGGTTTGCTGACACCCCAACCTAATAGCAAAGACTATCCATTTGGAAATGGATAGTCTCTGCTGAAGCTGGTCTCCCCCTTGAGTTACCTAAGTAGTACACAAAAAGGCATGGAGGAGGAGTTGTTGTTTTTTATACCCCACTTTTTCTATCGTAGGAGTCACAAAGCGGCTTAAAATTTCCTTCCCTTCCTCTCCCCACAATAGGCACCTTGTGAGGTAGGTGCGGCTGAGAAAGTTCTGATAGAATTGTGATTGGCCCAAAATACTTTTGGACACTGGATGAGAAAACAGCATCCTGTCGTGAACCTTGGCATGATAGGCAGATATAGCAGCTAAATGTCCCTTAAGGGAAGCAATCACCAGATCCTGCTCTTTGAGAGACAGCAAATACTCAAATACTAAAAACAGGACTGATTGAAACGAGTTGTTGGACAGGTATCTAATCCATGCCTAGATGTGCAAAGCTCTATCTACCCATAGAAAAGCCCTAGCCACTGTAGCATCCAGAAGGGCGCCAATAAAGGAAGTCTTCTGAGAGGATTGATTTTTTGCTATTAATTACCAAACCCAACTCCTGGCATGTTTGTATAATCAGGGATATTTGCAATTCCAGTTTCTCACATGAGTGTGAGAAACCAGCCAGTCATCCACATACGTATAAACAGAATAACCTTCAGACCTTAGGTGTGCTACTATAACTGCAACACATTTAGATAATACCTGTGGTATTAGCAGTCAGAATCCTCCTCTTGCAGAGTGTGTTTAGAGACAGAGAGATACAGAAACACCTTTCATATAATATCATCTCCAAAAATCATAAATATAAGACACTGCCTGGTCCAAAATGACACAGCCAGACACAAGCCTTTCCACACTTCAGAGAAATGCATAATTTAGAACAACAGGTCTGTCTCCCAAGTAACTACTGACTAATCTCACCAGTTAGCAGTCTCATTTCCCCCTTATCCATTCTCAGGTAAATTCATCAAACCTCTCCCACATCACTGTTCACTTCCAAAAACCCATCAAGGCATTGTTTTAGGGGCACAAAGGTGAAACTGACTCAGGGAACATTTTCCCTATAATTGTAGCATTCTTCTCCACAGCAGTTTATGTGTGTTAAAACATCACACCCCCACTTGCATTTGGGCCTTCTCTTCGTGAAATACTGGTGGTTTCGCTGCTGCCTCCTTGGACGTTCCTCTTTGAAACTGTTAATTGTATAACCTTCCCCAAAATTGCTTTGTCCCTGTCCTCCCTGATTTCCTGTTAGCTAGTTTTCGTGTTTTAAGTGTGTGTGTGCATGTTGCTCACTTCTATTTCTTTTTAATAAAAATCTTGTCATTGGAACATCTGCCTAGTTTATTTCAAGAGTCTTCTTGAAAGAAAAATCTCTGTAAACATTACTGGGGATACTATTTACCCACCTCTAGTTCTGTCTCCTTAAGTTAATTCCCCCAACTAATTAGGAGACTGTCTATTATGGTAAAAGTGGGGCATTTGCTAGCCCATATGAAAGGATTATATACTGTTAAGAAACATGATTGTATTTAAACCTCAGGAACCTGGAATAAAAAGAAATAAGCATCCTGAAGCACACAAAACCAGCAGTTTAATGTTAACATTTATAAAACTTAACTCCAACAATAGGATTTTAAATTTTCTAACATTCAGGAAAAAATTCAGGCCCCTCATAATCAGAAACAGCCTAAAACCTCCATCTTTCTTGTGATGGGGTTTCAATCAGGGACTCTCTGTGCTGCTCTCTTCCAGAGAAGGGATGATGTCTCCTGTTTCAACTCAGGCATTGAGCTATTAGGAGCCTGATCAGGATGTTGGGAGAGGTGGTCATTACCAAAACTCTAATCTATACCTTGAAGAAATAACTGACAAAACCCAAGTGTCATGAATGCTCTCCTGCCATTTGGCACTAAAAATAGCCACCATTAAATACAGTAGATTGGTCTACTATAAAGCTCTAGTCAGAAAGAGCCCTTTGGAATTTGCTGCTGTTCCTTTGGAAGTGGCTGATGTTGGGAGGCTAAGTATCTGCCTCCATGACTGGATCAATGCCTGCTCTGGATCACAGACCCTGAAAAAAAATGTTGCACAGAATACTGCAATGAGTGAGGCTGCTGGTGTGAGTGCCGAGAGTATGGTGACTGCCATTGGTGAAATCTGTACATCTGTCAGGGCTTGTACAGTGGCAGGACCTGATGTTATGCCAAATGAATGAGTTGTTTATTTGCTTTTGATTTGAAAGAGAAGGTTGTTAGTTGACGAAGCAAATAAGGTTGTCCCCTCAAATAGGAAGTCTTCTATCTTCTGCCATGTGTCATGCAGCAGCACAGGGGAACATAGCTATGCGCTCCTTCTCAATATGAGTGCTGAAGCCATGGCCTTAGAGCAGAGCTGTCAAACTCATGAGGGCCAGATCTGACATAAATGAGACTTTGTCAGGCTGGGCAATGTTGGGCTGGGCCATATGTGTTCCTATTTAAGATTAGGTAGCAGAGATATAAACTTTATAAAGAACACAGGCAAACACAATTAAAGATTTTTTAAAAGTTTAAAAATAAAACATGCTTAGCACTCGCTGGTCTTAAAAATGCTTCCTTTGTATTTCTCCCATGGGATCCAGGGAACTGGCTGAGGAGAAGGGGGCTTGCTTGCAAATTTTGTCCTTCTCAATGGAGCCTTTTCTCTTGTGTTGATTGAGCTAAAGGCAGGAGCTGGATGAGTCAGCTAGAGTTCTGAGTTATCAGTAATCCCTGCCCCTCCATTCTTCTTGAGATAGTGTTTGTTTAATCAGCATTATGTTTTTGCCTGGGCTATCCAGGTCATGGCTCAGTTGAAGAGTCTCTGCTTGGCATGCAGAGAGTCCTAACTTCTATCCCTGACACTTCCAGTTAAAAGGACAAGGCTGTGGCTTATCATTAGAAAGACTTAAACCTGAGTCCCTGGCAAGCCACAGCCACTCTGAGTAAACTGGGAAGGGGTGGGGGGGAGCCTGCAATGCCCATCCATTTCATGTTTTCCCCTGGGTCCTAGGCTGGCTCAGAGAAATAACCATGAGAGCACACTGCAGAAAGGGTTTTCTCCCCGTTAAAGACAGTACAGGGGCATCAACCTACTGATGCATGGCATCTTTAATGGTGTTTGTCTGTGTTCTTTTATCTCCACTACCTGGCATTACATTTTACAACAAACATGGCCTGGCCTGATAAAGTCCCATTTATTTCCTTATTTATTTCCTTCCTTCCCTCAATTTATATCCCACCCTCCCCAAGCAGGCTCAGGGCAGGTTACAACAGAGGTCAAACAATTAAACCAGAGTTAAAATTATAATTAAAATAAGATTTAAAATTAAAATATAACAACTCAGATACAACTTAGGATTGCTCCAGCAATTGCACCAATAAGGCCTCAAGGTCCATCAGATATCAGCCACCAGAAAGGGGAAGGCCAATAAAAGGCAACATCCAGTGCCTCAATAAAAAGCCTGGCGGAAGAACTCTGCTTTGTAGGTCTTGCAGAACTGAAACAGATCCCACAGGGCCCTAATTTCCCGAGGGAGCTCATTCCACCAGGCAGGGGCTCAGGCAAAAAGGTCCTGGCCCCAATGGAGGCAAGCTGGATATCTCTGGGGCCAGGGATCACTAGAAGATACTGTGTTGCTGATCTTAAAGACCAATGGGGCTCATATGGGGAGAGGCAGTCCCGAATGTATGCTGGCCCTTTATGTAAGATCTGACCCTTATAACAAATGAGTTCAATACTCCTGGCATAATGCTTCCGCTTAGAGAAGTTTAGCTAAAGGCCTCTTGTTTTCAGGCAGAAGCTCTATATAAGTAGCCCTATCTTCCCAGAGTATCCTCCCATAATTGCACCACAGTTGGCAACGTGAAGGTTAAGTGCTGCAACAGAATAAACTTTTCTGCTAAGCACATCAATTTTTCACCCTCCCCTATCAGCTGGCAATGAATATGCACCTGTTCACTGTTTCGCCTGCACTTCCTTGGCTATTAGGGATGAAGATGGAGGATGGCAGAATAAATAAGGATGACCCTCCTTGTTGCACTGCATACATGTACCACTTTCATATACACTGTCATCAACTGAAGTCAATGGGCTTAAAGGCATTCTGCTTGGGATGACTTTGCTAGTGGTCCAAACAGAATATCCAACAGGTAATTCAAACTATAAGTTTCAATGTGACATGTTTCTGCATATGGGGCTTGAATCCTGACCTGGAAGCAGCAACTGGAAGAACAAGGGCTGGTCAAGCATGAGCTGGCAGGGCCAAGAGGATTGGGGTTATAGGAATCAGCCCACAGGTCAGGCCTGGCTGGACACACAGAACATATCAGAGGTTGGCTGGCCATTTCAGTGGCCCTAAGCCATAAAGGCATTCCCTTAGGCTCAAACTGGACCAGCTAGAGGAGGATGGAGAGTGGCAGAGCCCAATCCCAGGGGTGGTTCCAAATGCTGGGGTGGGCATTAAAGGCCATGGTGTGCAGAGCCTGGGAGACGGCTAGAGATGAGAGGGATTAACAGTGTGGAGAAAGCACACACAAGGAGTGGTGTTGAACTCCTTGGTGGCAGAGCCCAGAAAGCTGTGGTGCACTGTTGGAAGTAAAGACATGTTTATTGCCTACGTGAGCATCCAATGCATTTCTTGGAGGGGAAGAAGAGAATGGAAGTACATCAACCCCCTATCTTTCTGCAGGCACCAGTGCTTCAAGACTCGCAACCGACACCCTCAGACAGAACCGGTACCACATCCAACTTGATTCAGCTAACAATGTAGACTGTACTGCTGGCAACTGAACAATACAATCATAATTCAGTTAAATGTACAGCCACTTTAACCAGTCACTACCAAACAAAATCCCTATCTGTATAAAAGAACCACCCAGCTGATGGCACATTTAGAAAGCTTTTATTTTATGACCAACCAATAAACACAAACAAAGCTGCATGGCAATAATTCTGGGTGCAAATGTTATGCTATAAGTCTATGGACTACAGGTTAAGAACCTTTAAAATGCAGCTCAAGCTACTTGGTTCTTCTTTATAGAACAAAGCTTTCTGGTGCTGCACATATCCATCATCACATGTAAATCTGTCCACAGCAGACATATCAAATTATGAATTGGTAACTAGTCCCAGTAAAGTAGAAATACAAATCCATCTCTTAACATTTGGACTTTAAATTTTTATTCAGGGTTCTCTTCAAGGAAATAAACTTCACTCCTTAAACAGATTCCTGGCTCTAAACGTAGGTGCTGTTGAGCTATGGAAAAGCATGTTCTCAATCAATATGCAAACCTTTCACCGAGATGCTCTCACCAGCATTTTAGCCTCATGACAATCACAGGACAGAGTTAGGCTGAGAGATGGTGACTGAACTTTGATCTTCATGGCTGACTGCAGAGATGAACTTGGATCTCCCCCATCGCCATACACAAGAATCTAACCCAGGGCTGTCAAACCTATGGCCTGCAGGATGGAACTGGCTCATTCAGGGCTCTAATCCAACCCACAAGCAACTGGTATGAAGGGAGGAAAGGCATGAGGGTGCTCGTGGCAGGGCAAGGGCAAATCTAACCCTTCTCTCTGTAAAGCCCTCCATGTTTTCTTTAAAGAAGCTGTAACTAAATTTTGGTGACACTGACACTGGGCGGCGGGAGCAGAGAGTCGGCGAGGCTAGCAGAGAGCTGGCGGTACGTGGCGGCGGAGTGGTTGTTGGTGCGGTGCTGGCCTGGACCCTCGGCAGGGAGCTGCTGACGTGGTCAGAGCTCGGAGTTGTGGGAGCGGTAGAAGCGGTGAGCCAGCGGAGTGCAACGACGGGGAGTGGCGGTGCAAAGAGGCGAGGATTTTAGGCTTTCAACTGGGAGGAGCGAGGAGCTGATGGAAAACCAGCGAAAAGTGCGAGGCAGTGCAGGATGAGAGCCGGGGGGGGCACCCCAGCCCCCGATGGGGGACAGGGGCTAGACTGACCCGGCAGCTAGTGTCACAAGGAAGGAGATGTAATATCAGAGCATCCAGGAGCTCAAGGGGGAGTCTCAACCCCTCTGGTCATTGTGACGTCCAACAAGGTGCGTTGTTGGCCAGAGGGAGGGGAAACCTGCTGGCTCATGAGAGCTACCGGCTTTTGAGAACTGCTACCCTGACATCTTGTACTAGCACTTTACAAAAAGCCTACCATAATTATATTTTATACCAGCACTTTAAAAGAACCGCTACTTTGCATTGCACACCAGCACTTTGATAGAATTGCTACCTTTGCACTCTGCCACTTCTGCACTTTGCACCAGCACCTTAAAGACACTTCAAGACACTCTAACTTTTTAAGACCTACTAGCATTTTAAGAGCACTAGCACTTTAAATCTGTCCTCCAGTTAATGAATCATCTGCTGTGATATATCGCAGTGTTTTTAGACTGTCTTTAAACTGATGACCCTACCCATATGTTACTGCTCATCCTAAGGGTTTTTTTTTTTAAAATGACTGTATTTTGACCAAACTGAATAATTTATCTGCTATATTGAACTGATATATAAATTTTGCCAATTAATTAGATAGATAGTGTGTGGGGGATTTTAAACTAATTGGCTAGGATTTAAAAAAATTATTAGCAGTAGGAACAAGTTTTAATCAGGTCATAGGAAATATTAGTGGATAGAGTTTTGTGAGTGGGTGGGAGGAGCAGAAAACGTTGATGTGCATGCTGCTGGTGATCTGAGACTCTGTGAAGACCATCAGTAAGAGATGTCTGGCCAGGGGATTCCAGTGCTCCTGGGAAGGGGAAAGTACAGCGGAGGGAGCAGGAAAAAATAGGAATGGAAGGAGACTGAGACACAAGAGGGCTCACTCCCCTTCCAGCCTGTGACCCATCCCAATGATAGCGGGTATGGGGGCCAAGTGGAAGCACTCGTCTCCATTCCTGGTACTGTGCAACGCCAGGTCCATATATAATAAAACCTCAGTCCTGCAGGATTTTCTTGTGCTTAAACAATTTTATTGATAACATATGGTAATGATTTCCATTAATAACTTCTTTTCATCTATCTCATATGCTTCTTTCTAATCACCCCTCCCCCCGTTACTTGACCCCCATCAGTGTTATTTACTCAAAATACTAACATTAAAAGGTACCCTTAATTCCTAAGAAATAAAATGAATATTCTTCTTTCTTCTAAAGTTTAAGCATTATCAAAAATTGTCCAATGTCCCTTTACTTTCCACTCGTCTTCTACATAACTTCTAAATTTTTTCCACTCCCTTTTAAAATCTTCTAAATCATAGTCTCTTAAAGTTCTTGTTAATTTGTCCATCTCACTCCATGTCATAACTTTTACAATCCAATTCCATTTTTCTGGTATTTTTTCTTGCTTCCATAACTGCGCATATAGTGTCCTAGCAGCTGAAAGCAAGTTCTATCTTTTTTTGGAAATTTTTCCATTTGTAATCCCAACAAAAAAGTCTCTGCAGCTTTCTTGAATTTATATCCCAAGATCCTAGAAATTTCTTGTTGGATCATTTGCCAATACTTTTTCGCTTTCACAAGTTCACCACATATGGTAGAAAGAACCTTCATGTTTTTTTTACATTCCAACATCTGTCTGGCATCTTGTTATTCATCTTTGCCAATTTTTTAGGAGTCATATACCATCTATACATCATTTTAAAACAGTTCTCTTTAATACTCTGACATGTTGAAAGTTTCATAGAGTTCTTCCATATATATTCCCATGTATCCATCTGTATTTCTTTATTTACATTTATTGCCCATTTAAACATTTGAGATTTCACTACTTCATCTTCTGTAGACCATTTTAAAAGTAACTTATAAGTTTTTGAAATTAATTTTTCATTATCTCCAAGCAGGACTTTTTCCATTTCTGTTTGCTCTCGTCTTATTCCTTCATTTTAATATCGTTTTCCACCAAACTCTTTATTTGTTGTATTTGAAACCAATCGTATTTGTTATTCAACTCCACAGCAGTTTTCAATTCTATTTTGCCACTTTGTATTTTTAATACTTGATTGTATGACAGCCATTTTTCCACACCTGTATCAGCTGCTATTTTTATCACTTTTGCTTGCACTATCCATAATGGTTTTCTTTCATCACCATATTTCTTTTACTTCATCCAGGTATCCAACAAATTATTTCTTATATAATGGCGAGAGAAAAAACTATCCATCTTTTTCTTCCCATAATACATATAAGCGTGCCAGCCGAATTTATTTCCATGATCTTTCAACGCTAAAAGTTTTTTATTCAACAGCATCACCCAATCTTTTATCCACACTAAACAAACTGCTTCATGATATAATCTTAAATCTGGTAATTGGAATCATCCTCTTTCTTTAGCATCTATTAAAACTTTCATTTTAATCCTTGGTTTCTTCCGAAATCTTCCTTTGCCATTTGTTAAATTGTTTACTGTCTTTCACAATCGGAATAGTTTGAAACAAATACATTATTCTTGGCAAAATATTCATCTTAATTGCAGCTATTCTTCCAAGCAATGACAAATTAAGCTTATTCCATTTTATCATATCTTCATCCATTTTACACCATAGTTTTTCATAGTTATTTTGGAACAGGTCAATATTCTTCATTGTTATTTCCACACCCAAATATTTTACTTTAGAGGTAACTTCACATCCTGTTAGTCTCTGCAACTCCTTTTGTTTATTTACTTGCATATTTTATATAAAAATTTTGATTTTTTTTTTTATTAACATAAAATCCCGCCAGTTCTCCATATACTTGTATTTTAGCTAATAACAAAGGTGTTACTTGTGTAGGATTTTCATTTATAAACATTATATCATCTGCAAATGCTCTATATTTGTAAACAAATCCTTTAACTCTCAACCCTTCTATTTTGTTATCATCTTGTATTTGCATCAATAAAATTTCAAGAGTCCTTATAAACATCAAAGGTGAAAGCGGACAACCTTGTCTTGTACCTTTGCTGATTATCATTTCATCTGTAAGATCTGTATTTATACATAACCTTGCACATTGTTCAGTATATATTGCCTTTATCATTCTTATAAAGTTTTCCCCCAACTCTATTTTCTCCATTACTGCAAACATAAAGTCCCAGTTCAAATTATCAAAAGCTCTCTCTGCATCCGCAAAGAATAATGCAATTTCCTTCTCTGGATGTCTTTCATAATATTCTACAATATTTACAACAGTTCTAATATTGTCTCTTATTTGCCTTTTAGGGAGAAATCCTGCTTGGCCTTCCTTTATGAAATTTATCAAATATTGTTTAAGTCGTTCTGCCAAAATTTTTGTATATATCTTATAGTCATTATTTAGTAATGAAATTGGTCTATAGTTCTTTACATTTGTGACATCTCTATCTTCCTTAGGAATCAAAGAAATTACAGCTTCCTTCCATGTATTTGGTATTTTCCCTTTTATTCTTATTATATTCATCAATTTTTGAAGTTTCGGTACTAATTCTTCTTTAAAAAATTTTAAAAATTTTGCCGTATATCCATCTGGCCCAGGTGCTTTTCCAATTTTCATTGCATTAATCACTGCTTCAATTTCTATTTTTTCAATTGGATCATTCAAATTTTTTTTCATATATTCATTTAAGGGTGCTATTTTAATCTTTTGCAAATACGCTTCCATCCTTTCCTCCTTTACTAAAACCTTTAAATAATTTAGCACTTGAAAAATTCTCTATTTATTCCTTCTTGATCTACCATCTCTCTTCCATCAACCACAATTTTATTAATAATTTTACTTCCTCTCTTTTTCTTCAGTTGCCAGGCCAAATACTTTCCAGGTTTATTCGCTCCCTCAAAGGGCTTCTGTTGTAATTTTTTCAAATTCCATTCCAATTCCTTATTTAACAAATGTCTCATTTGTGCTTGTAGTATTGTAATCTCACTTATAATTTTCTTTTTCCCTGGCCTTTTCCTCAGTTTCCCTTCTTTTTTCTTTATTTCATTTTGAATGTCCAACATCTGTTTTTCTTTTGCCCTTTTGTCCTTATTGTTTAATGTAATCAATATTCCTCTCATTACGGCTTTATAAGCATCCCACACCATCTGAAATTCTATATCATCTTTATCATTTATTTGGAAGAAAGCTTTAGTTTCATTTTCTAGAGATGTCACTAATTCTTTATTTTGTAGTAAATCTTCATTTAATCGCCATCTTCTCACTTTTTTAGACAATTTTGTAATTCATAATATTGGGTTATGATCTGCACCTATCTTCGGTAAGATCGCTATTTTCTTAGTTATGCCTAAGTCCTTTGTACCCCATAAGATGTCAATTCTGGAAAAAGTATTATGTCTTGCTGAAAAAAATGTATAATCTCGTACTTCAGGATTAAATTTTCTCCATATGTCTTCCAGGTTTTCTTGTTTAACCAGTTCAAAGAAGGATTTTGGCAATTTTCCTTCTTTATGGTTATTTTTTTTCCCCAGATCTGTCCAATGTATTCTGAATTGTTCCATTAAAGTCTCCCATAATCATGACCTGGTCGTATGTCACTTCATCAAGTTGTTTTATAATGTCTTTAAAAAAAAACATCTTTTGCACCATTTGGTGCATATAGTCCCAATAATAAGGTTTTTTTGCATTTATTATTACTTCTACTGCCACAAATCTTCCATCTTTATTAAATATTATTTTGGGGTCCAATTCTTGTTTAATATAAAAAAAAATTACACCCCTTTTCTTCTGTTTAGCCAATGAAAAAAATTCCAGTCCCAATTGTTTATTCCATAAAAATTTATAATTCTTTTTAATATGAACTTCTTGTAAGCAAATTATATTACAGTTTTGTTTTTTAATCCAATGAAATATTGCCTTTCATTTTTATGGTGAATTTAGTCCATTTACATTCCAAGATAATTTATAATCCATCATGGTGCAAATTCTTTATTCTCTTCATAAAATTTACGTAGCTCCTGTGTTATTTGTAATTGTAATCCTTCTTCCTTGTAGCTCAAAGCTCAAACCTTCAGGTATTATCCATCTATACCTCATTCCATTGTTAAGTAGTTTTTCTGTTAATTTCTTATATGTTCTCCTGTCATTTATCACTTGTCGTGGCAATTCTTTCGTTATTCTTACTCTGCTTCCTCCCACTATCAATGCCTTTTCAAAATTTTTATTCAAGATTTTCCCCACCATTTCTTTTGTCATATAACCGCATCTCTTGGTAAGTTATTTTTCTTGGCATATGATGAATTCACTCTGTACATATAATCATACATATTTCTAGTCCCTTCAGGATCTTCCTCCAAGAAATCAGCAATTATTTTTATTACATGTTATTTTAAGTCTGTCCCTTCTTCAGGTACTCCTCTCAGACATATTTGTGTCTCCATCAATTTACAGTCATGGATTGTTATTTTTTCTTGCATTTTTAATAAGGTGGAATCCTGGAGTTTAACTTTCCCTTCTAGCTTCTGCATGTTTTTTGACACCACCACTGTTTCATTTCTAAGCTCTTCCATTTCTTTTTTAAAAGTTCTCAATATCTTTTTTAAGTTCTTTTCTGCAAGCATTTATCATCTTTTCCACCCCTCTCACCATCCTAGCTTCCATTGCTTCCAACTCATCTTGCATCTTCTCCAATGAGGCAGCCCTTGCACGGGTTACCTTTGACTCTGACATTAAAAAAACAAAAAAAAATTTATATCACCAAATTAAATTTCAACTATCAGGTTTGATAGATTAGAACTTGCCCTTTCAAATGAACCTAATTTCGCCGTCCTCCAACCTTCACAGGCTCAGATATTAATGTTTTAAACATTTAGCCTCCCAGTAATGGCTGCCAATGTTTTTCTATGGTAATACAATCCTAGAGTAGGTCCACTTCTTCAATAATTACTTCCTGCTTTGCTTGCCCCAAGTCATGTTCTCACTGGTAACAAAGTCTCACGATACTTGATGTATTTCCTGTGTTGACTGTAGAAACTGCAGATCTCTGACGATGGTGTTTTCACTCCACGACCACAGATAGACAAAACAATAAATTCTTTTCCAATTTTTAACACTGTCGTTAATTTAACAAAGTCCAAAATTCACCCCTTCTCCTTTCTTCTTCCAAGCTTCCAAACTTTCTCTTTCCCACCTTCTAATATTATTGTGTTTGCTTTAAAATAGTCCCGGAATGGTAGATAACAATCAGTACCTTTTTCTAAGGTTATCCAGATCAGCACTGGTCTTCTTTCTCAACTTTCTCCATCCCGTGCTTAATCTTGTAAACCTCTATCATGTCATTCTACAGTTGACGTTTCTCCAAGCTAAAGAGCCCCAAGCGTTTTAACCTTTCATCATAGGGAAAGTGTTCCAACCCTTTAATCACTCTAGTTGCCCTTTTCTGGACTTTTTCCAATGCTATAATATCCTTTTTGAGGTGCGGTGACCAGAATTGCACACAGTACTCCAAATGAGACCGCACCATCAATTTATACAGGGGCTGATTAGTTTTCAATTCCCTTCCTAATAATTCCCAGCATGGCGTTGGCCTTTTTTGTTGCAATCGCACACTGTCTTGACATTTTCAGTGAGTTATCTACCACGACCCCAAGATCTCTCTCTTGGTCAGTCTCTGCCAGTTTACACCTCATCAACTTGTATTTGTAGCTGAGATTCTTGGCTTCAATGTGCATTACTTTGCACTTGGCCACACTGAATCTCATCTGCCACGTTGATGCCCACGCACCCAGCCTCAACAGATCTCTTTGGAGTGCCTCACAATCCTCTCTGGTTCTCACCACCCTGAACAATGTAGTGTCATCTGCAAACTTGGCCACTTCACTGCTCACTCCCAACTCTAAATCATTTATGAACAAGTTAGTGTGAGCTAGCTCATGGATTTTTAGCCTCCAACTCACACATTTTTGTCTTAGCTCAGGAAAAATGGCCCCAGAGCACAATAATTTATGCAGTATGTCACATTCTTAGGATGCAGGCAGGCAGGAGTCCAAAGCCAGTCCAAGGTCAAAGTCCAGGAAGTCAAGCAGGAGCCAAGTCACCAATGCAGAATCACAAACCGGAATCAGAAGTCAATGTCCAAAAGCCAAAAGTTCAGGGTGCCAAGGAAATCAAGCAGGTCAGGATCAGGAAGGAGCGTGGATGCAAGCCAGAGAATAGACTTGTTGCTTCCACAAGGTTACCAGGTCCTGGGTGGGAGCTATATGGGAGTCTCAATCAGCCTGCTCCCTGGGTGTCAGTGACTCTGCTAGAACTCAGGGCTGAGAGATCTGAAGCCTCGGCGTGCCTCATGTCTTTGCTCTGAAAGTTCTTTCCGGAGCCTGCTTTGAACTCTTGAGATGGGAGGAGGAGAGCTTGGAGGAGATTGATCGTCAACAGCTGATACTGGTGCCTGGAGAGTGATTGATGGGCCAGCTGCTGTTTGTTCAGCTGAGGAACTGGTTGGCAACTCTTCCAGGTCCAGGTCTGGCAACTCTTCCAGCTCCTCCTCATCAGGGCTCATGACACAATAGCTCACAACTTTAATGCCAGCAACTCACAATTTTAATACCAGTAGTTCACAAAGTAGAATTTTTGCTCACAAGACTCTGCAGCTTAGAGGGAACAAGTCAAGTCAAGTTAGCCTTTATTGGCATAAAATATATAGATATATATCAGAGCAAATTGGTTAAAAAAAAAGATAAAATGGAATGAATGCATACATATACATCAGGAAAAGCATAAACATAAATTATTTCTATGAGATCCTCTGGCGTGCCTTTAAAACAGAATAAAGAAACTTAGCCACTTTCTCAGTGACACTAGATGAAGTATCGTTCAAAAGTCTATAGACCTTAAGTGCATCAGAACAATCAACCATGCTAACTAAAAGAGGATGTAAATACTTGTGACGAAGATCTGTATACAAATTACAATAAAGAAGAATATGAGTAACTGACTCCACACATTTTTGCTTACAGAGACAGCATCTGACTGAGCAGGCTATCTTGTTAAATCTGCCATAAAGAATGGCAGAGTTGCATCTGGCAAGAGAAAAAGCTCTAGGCTGCTGTGGCACCTGCAAGACAGATAGATATGAGGCCATTTTCCCAATACTAAGAGAGATCTCAAAACTCAGTGGGGAACAAGTTTTCTTAGCCAGACTGTATAGGTCTTGGTGCTCAATTTCTAGCAACCTGTTTTTAATTTTTTGGACTGTGGTGGTGAAGGACAGCATGGACAATAGTTCTAGGGATAAACCCAATGCTTTTATTTTTCTCTCAATATATGCTGACCAATTTGACAGATTAAATTCAGAGAGCATTTGAGAGATATAGCTGTAGTGCAAGCATAGCCAGAATTTGAAGGTCATGAGCCATGCACTAGTAACCATTAAAGACATGCCAGTTTCTAAGCAGATAACTGCATATGGGACACATTTTGGCATGCCCAGAATTTTACGCAAGAATTTGGATTGGACATGTTCAATAGTACATTCATAAAATCCAATCCAGATTGGGATGCCATACAGAAGTTGTGAAATCACTTTGGCTTTGAATATTTTTATGGCAGCTGGCACAAATTGGTTACCTCTGCCATAAAAAAACAAGCTATGGCAGATGCACTGATGTTAGCTATCTTCACTGCATACTGGCGATGGGTAGACCAAGTCACATTATATTGAAAATAAATACCTAAGTATTTAAAATACTTGACTTGCTCTGTCTCTTTACCATCAGTAACCCATTTGTAAAGTCTCCACTTTTTTGAGAAAACTAAGATTTTGGACTTCTCATAATTGAGCTGGAGCTTATTACTAGTAAAATACAGAACACAACGGGACAACAAGTGTTTTAAGCCCACTCTAGAGCAAGACAGCAGCACCGTATCGTCAGCATAAAGTAACAAGGGTACATGTAATACACCGAGTTTTGGACTATGGCAGTCAGGACCAGACAGCTGAATAGCCAGGTCATTAAGGAAGAGATTGAATAAAAAGGGAGCCAAAATGCTACCCTGTTTGACACCCTTATTGGCAGCAATCTTCGATGTTAGGTTGCCTGCTAATGAGCATTTGATCTGGCAGGTGGTAGAAGTGTGTAATCTCTTAATAAGGAGTCTTTTATCTATGTTTAGTTTATCTGGCTTTATCTAGAGGAGGTCCCTGAATCAAATGAGTCGTTTAAATCTAAAAAAGCAACAAATAATGTCTGGTTATTTTGCACAGTGTACTTGTTGACTAGATGGGATACGGTAATGCAGTGGTCTAAAGTGGTCTTCCCTTTGCAGAAGCCCAGATGTTCAGGGCCAAGAATTTTTTCCTGCAACATCCAGAGATTGAGCTTGACTAATAGACGTTTGGATTAAAGCTTGCCAATGATGCTAATCAGTCTGTAATTGGTAGGGTCAGTGTGATCACCTTTTTTGTTTAGCGGGACCACTATTGCATTCAACCATGCCAAGGGAATTATGCCAGTTCGATCTACAATTGTAAATAGAGATGCAAGGAGAGAAGCCCACCAGTCTGGGTCTAATTTTAAGATTTCGGAGGAAATGGCATCCGGGCCAGAAGCCTTTCCTAATTTCAGTTGTGTAATTATTTATTTTATTTCCTCTGGAGGGACAGGAGGCCAGTCAGGTAAATCGGCGAGAGGAAAATCAGATGGTTCAACACAAGTTAGGTCTTGATGGAACAGAATTGAGAAGTGCTGAAACCAAACATAAGAGGAAATGGCAGACATAGATGGGTCATCGGCCTGGAATGCACCCAAGACTATGGCCAAGAAGTTATTAGAATCTTTTAAGGTAGTAGCATGGTATAGCTCTTCCCATTGAGTTTTAATATAATTGTACCTCTTTTTTGTGATAAGGTGGTGCAACTGAGTCTTAAGCTCAAAGTATTGTGATGGCAAGGTCAGGGCCTTTGAATTGTGGTATTGGTTGTAAACTTTACGCAGTAGAGTTTTTGTTTCTTTACATTCTCTGTCAAACCATCGGTGTGTAGAGTTTACTAGAAAAGTTGCACCTCTCTTTGGGCACTCTGAACTGACACTCAGTGATTCAGAGATATAAGTTGTTAAAGAATTGTAAGTTGATACAGATACATTAGGGTCAGATGCACATATTAAAGAGGACCTGAATGCTACAGCAGGACCAGATCTGAAAAGCTGTTGTGTTTTCCAAACTGTGCATTTTATGGAATTCTGGGCGATAAGTCAGTCTTGTACGGTTGCAAGGAAAAGTTACAGGAGGGATAAATGTGAGGACCAATTTGAAGAGTCAAAATGAGGGGAAAATGGTCACTAATAATAAAATCCCCCAATGTAAAATCTTTTGACATAAGGTTTCAATAAAGGAGAGATTAAAATGTAATCAATTACACTACAGCCCCTCAGGGAGACAAAGGTGAATTCTCCTGAATTTGGGTAGCCAATCAAACCATTTAACCAAATTCTGTTGTATTGCATACAGAATTTGGCAAGACAGATGCCTGCTGAATTTAGAAGGCTATCCTTGGATAGGAGAAAATGGGTGGAAGGGTGTCGTCTTGGATAGGAGAAAATGGGTGGAAGGGTATCGTCTTGGTTAAAATCAAGAGCTTTTAAAAATATGCTACAGTCCTTTCCTACCCTAGAATTAAAGTCGCCTACTAGAATTATTTCTATGGTTGGAAATTTCTTCTTTAATTCCTCCATGAGTGTGGCCAAGTGTTCCCAATATTGCAAAAGAGTTAGCTTATCTAGAGAGGGTGGTACATATAAATTCGCAATAAGTAAGGAGAATTTCTTGAGGAGAAGCTTGATGACCTACACCATAGAGATGTTTGCCTGTAGAGTGATGTGTTCCAAGGCAAAATGTGAGGAGACAAGTATAGACAATTCTGCTTGAAAACGACCCCTTGTATTACTCCTGAAGGCTGGGAGGGAATAGGACTTGTACCCTTCTAGTTGGATCTGGTGTGGAGTCCAGGTTTCTTGTAGTAGTATAACATCAAACCCCCTTAAGATATCTTAGAAGGAACATTGCCCCCAACTCCTCTGCTTCTAAAAGACAATAACTTGGAACAGAAGTATGAAATTTCTCATCAATAGTCAGATCCAGGTAGAATTTCAGTATGCTGCATACCAATAAATATCAGGACTGACATGTCTTCTGTGCAGGCCCCATCTATATATCTAACAGTATCTGCAGACAGGGGCCATAACGTGTTGGGTCTGTCACTGGTGTCAGCAATGAGGGGTTTCAGGAGCTGCAGAAACCAAGGGTAAGTGAGCAGTAACTGGGGGGGAGAGAAGTTTCAGTAGGCTGGTGGCAAAGCTGGGAACCATGGTGAGCTCAATGATACTGTTGTCAGTGAAGGTGGAGGCAGGAGCTGCAGGAGCCCTGGAGACAGTGACAATGGGGCGGCGGGGGGGAGAAAGCTGGGACAAAGCCTGGAGGCAATGGTGTCAGTGATGGGAGGGGGTTTGGGGAGCTGTAGCAGCCCTGGGAATGGCAGCAGTGTTGGGGGGAAGAAGTTGCAGCGGATCCAAGTACAAAGCCAGGGAACCACACCAGGTCCGTAAGCAATGGACAGGGGAGCTATGTTAGACCCAGCAGCAGCAAAGGTGGGATGCCAGGAAGGGGAGAGTGATTCCTCCCCTGCGAGTCTTGTGGGTCCATATTTGTAGTCTATAAATCTCAAATTCCAGTGGGTCTGTAAATCATCGCAACAAAAACTAAACAATTTCTCTTCCACCACCTTCCATTTTTCTGCCATATTATCAAAATTCCCAGAAACTGAACATCTCTCTATCTAAATATCATATATTATAAAATTACAACTGTTCAAAATAGGAGTCAAGTAGCACCTTTAAGATCAACAAAGTTTTATTCAGAATGTAAGCTTTCGTATGCATGCATACTTCTTCAGAAGAGGGAATGGGGTCTGAAGAAGTATGTATGCATACGAAAGCTTACATTCTGAATAAAACTTTGTTGGTCTTAAAGGTACTACTTGACTCCTACTTTGTTCTACTGCTTCAGACCAACACGGCTGCCCACCTGGAACTGCTCTGAATGATTGCTGTTATCTGTGCACTTCTGAATTTTGCACAGACACAAATCAGGTCTTTTTGACTCACTGTTCACCTTTTCTTTTCTTTTCTTTTCTTTTCTTTTCTTTTGGTTTCCTCTGTTGCTGACTGAGAATTAAATTATGCACCTGGCAGGCCCAAGTGCCATAATACTCCTCTTAAATTTTAAAGCACTGTGATAGATAACTTGTCATCAGACCACTAGAGGGCATCATATACATGTACCATTGGCCTAAGGCAGCATGACAGACACAGGAAACACTCATACTTGTGACAGAACAGACAAGCTTGCTATTATTCATTACTACAAGGTCATTAGCTGTATGTAGAGAAGCAACTTAATTCTATTCACTTTAAAAAAAAACATAAGTCTAAATACGCTTGGAAATTAAACATTATATATACATTTTCCAACAAGACCTGTTTTTGTCAGACCTGCTGCTGCAAACCAAATTAATCTGAGCATTACCCATCCACTTTCAAGCCAAGAAAAGACCGTGCAAACTGATCATACTGATCATGCACAGCAGCTTCTGTATCAAGTTAAGTGGAGAATAAAAAAATGCTACATGAAGTGATAAACAGCAAGGACAAGAGAGGAATGACTGGAAGCAGTAGGAAAAGATACACCACTTGTGTTGAAACAATTTACAGAAACAATGATAGTTTCTGCTCTTGCAGTCCAAGCATTTTAGCACACAAGAGAAGTCATGTTCTGATCACTACATTCTGATTACTGGTAAATTCTCTCTCAGGCATGTGTTATCCTGAAAAGAAAATGGGTAACATGAATCAGAAAGCATGTAGGGTGAGCTGTCAAAATATACTGAAGCACAAAAACTAAGTGGACTTCACTTTTCCTTCCACATTTAAAATGAGCACTGCTTTACCTTTACAAACAACTACATGATAATATATTACAGCACTGTACTCTCCGCTTCTAGGAGCACCCCCTTCCAGCACCCCCCATTCCCACCCCCCAATAAGGTTGGAAACCTCACCTGATTATTTATCTCACCTACTTCAAAGGGGTGAAGATAGAGGGATACTAATCCTTGAACGAAAAGTCTTAGAAATGGTGTGTGAACAAGCCTCAGAAATGGTGTGTGAACCATTCTGCCTGTTCTATTAGCTCTGGTGGGAACATCACTAACTTATTTCTCTTTCTCATAGACTCAGCTCATTCATTACCAATTACAACAAAGACATCTGGACATTATTCAGCTTCTACCACTGAGTGTTCCAATTAAATAGTAGTAAACACACAGCACATTCTTTTTTTATTCTTTTTAAAATTAGTGGCATAGAGGGAGGATAAAAATGTAAAACATCTGCATTTTGCAGTGCACATGTCTAGAATTGAACAGACAATGTGAAAAACGTATGGGAGGGAGTCAGTAGGAATTTATTACATTTTGAACCATAATCATCAAGTGTCATCTGGTGGACTGATGCACAACTGCATTTACTTCACAGTTCTGGCATGAAAAAAGAAAAATGGCATGGATGGGAGAGGACAGAGCATGTTCCAGAGATTCTAAAATCAATGGGCAACTTTTGTTGGAACACATAGGGTGATAACAGAAGGGCATTTTGGGGTGGATGGGAAGTGTTCCAAATCTGCATGGCTCGAAAAGAGCCACCCTGGAGCCTCCACATGCTCCCCCACAAGCTGCCCCCATCCCCATTCCTGGAGCAACATGGGCGTGTTCAAATGGCTATTGCACACCATTCCCATCACATTTTCCCCATACATTTTCAGTAGTCATGTGCATGTGCATGCATGTGTGTGCACGCATGCACATGTGCGCACTGAACAATTTTTTTAAAAAGCCAGATGAGTCTTGGGGCAGCTTGGAGGTTTCACACCACCAAGGCACCTCGTTTGTGCCCTTCGACTTCTAGACACCAAGGAGGTGACTGGCGTGCAGCTCAGATATTTGCTTGCACTTCGGAAGTGGTAGCTTTTTGAGTCACACTGTGGAGGTCAGAGGACAGGGTGAGTATGGGATGAGGGCAGGCAGCAGATCTTTGTGTGTGGAAGGATTTTTGTGGTCGATTTCAGACTCGGCTCTGAGTTGCCTCGAAGTGCCAGTCTGTAATTACCCATATTGCACCTACAAACAGATGCATTTAAATCTGACCTGTTAGCCTGTATCCTTGGATCTTCAGCTTTAGTTCTGCATGCAAGGCTTTTAGTTCATGATTAGGTGGTCCTTTACTGTGGAGTGTTTTCCTTCAGTCCCAGGCAGTTTTTAGCTCATTGAAATACATTAATGTCGTCTATGAGTAGAAGTATCTATCAACACCAGGACTTTTTTTGTAGAAAAAGCCTAGCAGGGACTCTTTTGCATATTAGGCCACACCCCCTGATGCCAAGCCAGCTGGAACTGAGTTCCTGTGCGTTCCTGCTAAAAAAAAAAAAAGCCCTGATTAACATCCCTCATAGTGCAGGATTACTTCTGCAACAGAAAATGGCACTGCAAAAGAAGAAGCAAGACTCAATCAAAATCTACAGAAAAGAATATCAATCTACCATTGACATGTAAAACCACTGTTTATATATCACATTACATTTGTCTTCATGATGGAAAAGAAATGCTTCTCATTGTTCTAATTCAGAAAAATGTGCAGAGAAAATCATCCAGAGGCACAGTAGCTTTCTTCTAATTGTTATTTTTGGGAGGCAATGGAACGATAGATTTTTAAAGCTCCACTGATGTAAGAGTAAGGAGGGATTTGGCCCCTTCTACCCATATCCTACAACCCACATAAGACATGTCAGGGGGGGATGATTTTGCCATATTCTCTGCTACCTCTTCTTACAGTATCCCCCAGCACGTTTTGGTCTGTGCTCTGGGAAGTGAAAGGCAGTGAAATATCCCCCATTATGAACATATTCCCCTTATATAGCCATAGGATCCTTTGCATATTAATGTTACCATGTTCTAATTTTATAAGTATGATTCTGTATTTGCTTGCAATCCTCAAGGAAAGTTCAGGGTTGCATTTGGGATCCCAGATATCTTATAAGGCCCTAGATCATCTGTTGGCACTATGCGGCTCTCAACCGGAGGCAGGCTGCACAGTCTTGTCTCCGGGGGCCGTTTTGCCCCTTCATAAGGAGGAAGAGCGGGCAGGGCATTATGGAAAGTGAGGGCGGAGCAGGCACGCCTTAATGGCTGTCTCCGCTTCTGCCTCCCAGTCTTCGCCTTGTGCTCGGAGAGCGGAGAGCTTGGACGAGCTCTGTTGATGCTGCGCTGCTGGAGTGAGTGAAGTCACTGAAGACGACGAGATTAAGTCAAGCACACAGTAGCTGTAAAACTAACTATGTACATTTATTTACAGAATATATCTCACACTGACAAAACGCTCACCTCCACCATCCAAACTCTCCACCTTATTATAAATTGACCCAAATTACTTGTCTGGTTTGAATATTTAAAATTCTTTAAAAACTTTTGGAGATTATAACTCCTATTTTCATATTCCTCTAAGAGAAACAAGTCTGATAAGCAGTAATAGCCTCATCTCCCACACTTGTTTATTTTTGCCTAGGGAAGAAATCGTATAACCCACTCTATTAAATTGCTCTATTTAGCTTTAAAAATATACGAGCCATAGATGAACATGACAAACCGAAACGAAACATCCGGATTCTAAAAAAAACCTCGCTTGCCATTTCAAAGTCACATGCCAGTTCCCTTTTATTAGTTCAATGGTAACCAATTATGTAAAAAAGAAATAGTTTATAATCCCTTCTTTTTGAAAGCTTTCCAGGTCTTGATCTTCTTGATAAAGTCTGCCTCTTCTCCCTTTGGCACATTCATCCATTTTGCTAAAAGTAATGAGGCCTCCACGCCATCACTTCCTCCTGTAAAGACTTTAATCAGTCTTGATTTCCGTCTCCTCTTTGTAACTGCGCACACTATCTCCATTTTGATTTCTTTCAGATCCTTTCCCAATGGATCCTTATCCACTTCTCTCAACTCTGGGGTCTCTTTACCACTCCGCTCATGCAGATTATCAATTTTGCTGTATTTCAAAATAAAAGTTTCCACTCTGTTTTGTATCAGCTATGTCAGCAAACCGATTTCCTACTTTAAAGAGAATATGGTAACCAAAACATCTTTTTTATCAATCACTTCAAGTTGCAATGCCATCTTCTTAACAGTATAACTCAGTCTGCTAATCAAAGTTGAAAAATAACTCAAAGTTCCAGATATTGTATCCTTCTAAATCTCCTCAAGCCATGTGCTTTTCTCTTACATTCTGGTTATAGTCGTTTCAGTCCTTGTGTTTAAACAATTTTATTGATAACATATGGTAACAATATCTAATTATATAATTACTATCTCTAACCCATATGATATTTTCCAATCCCCCCTCCCTCCGTTACTAGACTCCCGCCGAGGTTATATACTTAAGTTCAGTTATAAAGGTACCCTTAACCAATCAAAGTTCAATATCTTTCTTTTCTCATATTCATGTTAAAAAATTGTCCAATGTCTTTTTACATTCCACTCTTTCTCTATATATCCTCTAAATTTCTTCCACTCCTCTTTAAACACATCCAAATCATAGTCTCTTAAAGTTCTTGTTAATTTGTCCATCTCACTCCACGATAAAACTTTCACAATCCAATCCCATTTCTCTGGTATTTTTTCTTGCTTCCACAACTGCGCATACAGTGTCCTAGCAGCTGAGAGCAAGTACCAAATTAGAGTTCTATCTTCGTTTGGAAATTTTTCCATTTGTAATCCCAGCAGAAAAGTCTCTGCAACTTTCTTAAAGTCGTATCCCAAAATTTTAGAAATTTCTTGTTGTATCATCTGCCAAAACTTTTTCGCTTTTTCACAAGTCCACCACATATGAAAAAAAGAACCTTCATGATTTTTACATTTCCAACATCTATCTGACATCTTTTTACTCATCTTTGCCAGTTTTTTCGGAGTCATATACCACCTATACATCATCTTAAAACAGTTCTCTTTGATACTCTGACATGTTGATATTTTCATCGAGTTCTTCCAAAGATACTCCCATGTATCCATTTGTATTTCTCTGTTCACATTAATTGCCCATTTAATCATTTAAGATTTTACTACTTCTTCTTCTGTAGACCATTTCAATAATAATTTATATACTTTCGATATTAATTTTTCGTTATCTCCAAGCAGAACCCTTTCCAATTCCGTTTGTTCACGTCTAATTCCAACAGATTTAATATCATTTTCCATCAAGCTTTTTATTTGTTGCATTTGAAACCAGTCATACTTATTATTTAAATCTTCTGCAGATTTTAATTCAACTTTATCACCTTGAGTCTTTAGCAGCTGATTATATGACATCGCTCTTTCTTCATCAGATTCAGCTGTTATTTTTATTATTTCTGCTGGCACTATCCAAAGCGGCTTTCTCTCATCACCATATTTCTTATATTTTATCCAAGTATTTAGTAAGCGATTTCTAATATAATGGTGAGAAAAAAGACCATCCATCTTATTTTTCCCATAATACATATAAGCATGCCAGCCAAATTTATTCCCATGAACTTCTAGCCATAAAAGTTTTTTTATTTAACAGCATTATCCAATCCTTTATCCATGTCAAGCAAACTGCATCGTGATACAGTCTTAAGTCTAGAAGCTGAAAACCTCCCCTCTCCTTAGTATCTGTTAAAATTTTCATCTTAATCCTTGGTTTCTTCCCGGCTCATACAAAATTGGAAATCTTTCTTTGCCATTTATTGAATTGTTTGCTATCTTTCACAATCGGAATAGTTTGGAACAAATACATTATTCTTGGTAAAATATTCATCTTAATTGCAGCGATCCTGCCCAACAAGGACAAGTTAAGTCTGTTCCATTTCATCATATCTTTGTTCATCTTGCACCATAACTTTTTATAGTTATTTTTAAACAGATCAATATTCTTCATAGTTATTTCTAGACCCAAGTATTTAACTTTAGAAGTAACTTCACATCCCGTCAAAGTATGCAATTCTTTCTGTCTACATGGTTGCATATTTTTACATAAACATTTCGACTTCTCTTTATTTATGTATAGTCCTGCCCATTCTCCATATTCTTTTATCTTAGCTATCAACAAAGGTATCACTTGAATCAGATTCTCAGTTATAAACACAATATCATCTGCAAATGCTTTATACTTATAAGAAAATCCTCTGATTTTTAATCCTTCTATTTCTTTGTCATCTTGTACTTGTCTTAACAAAATTTCAAGAGTCATTATAAACAACAATGGTGAAAGCGAACATCCTTGTCTTGTACCTTTGCTCACCTTCATTTCTTTTGTAAGGTCTGCATTTATACACAGTTTTGCATACTGATCCGTATATATTGCTTTCGTCATTCTTATAAAATGCTCCCCCAAGTTTATTTTTTCCATTACTGCAAACATGAAGTCCCAGTTCAGATTATCAAAGGCTTTTTCTGCGTCCACAAAAAAATAAAGCCACCTCTTTTTCTGGATGTTTCTCATAATATTCTACAATATTTACAACAGCTCTTACATTGTCTCTTATTTGCCTTTTAGGGAGAAATCCAGCTTTATCTTCCTTTATAAAGTTAATCAAATATTGCTTAAGTCGCTCTGCCAGGATTCTTGTATAAATCTAATAGTCATTGTTTAATAGTGAAATTGGTCTATAGTTCTTTACATTTGTGACATCTCTATCTTCTTTGTGGATCAACGAAATTACAGCTTCTTTCCAGGTATTTGGAATTTTCCCTTTTTCTCTTATCGTATTCAACAGTTTTTGCAATTTTGGAACTATCTCATCTTTAAGAGTTTTATAAAATTTAGTTGTATATCCATCTGGTCCGGGAGCCTTGCCTACTTTCATTACCTTTATTGCCGCTTCAATTTCAATTTTTTCTATTGGGTCATTTAAAGTCTTTTTCATATACTCAGTCACGGATGCTGTCTTGATATTTCGTAAATACTCTTCCACTTTTTCTTTTCTAATTTTCACATCTTTAAATAAATTTGCATAATATTTAAAAAATTCTCTTTTAATTCCTTCTTGATCAACTATCTCTTTTTCATTTGCCATACCATAATTTTGTTGATAATTTTATTTTCTTTCTTTTTCTTCAATTGCCAGGCTAAGTACTTCCCGGGTTTATTCGCGCCTTCAAACATTTTCTGTTGCAAACTTTTAAATTCCATTCTAGTTCTTTATTCAACAAATGTCTTACTTGGGATTGTAGTATTGTAATTTCCTTTATTAATTTCTTTTTTCCTGGCCTTTTTTTAATTCCCCTTTTTTTTCTTTATTTCATTTTGTAGGTCTAGCAACCGCTCTTCTTTGACCCTCTTATCTTTATTATTCAATGTAATTAGTAGTCCTCTCATAACTGCTTTATAAGTGTCCCAAACCGTCTGGAATTCTATATCATCAGTCTCATTTATTTGAAAAAACGCTGCCTTTTCCTTTTCTAGAAAGGTCACAGTATCTTTATCTTGTAGCAGGTCCTCATTAATTCTCCATCTTCTTGTTTTCTTTTGCAATTTTGTAATCCAACATATTGGGTTATGATCTGCACAAACTTTTGGTAGTATCTCCACTTTTTTAGTTATGAGGCCCAAACTTTTGGAGCCCCATAACATATCTATTCTGGAAAAAGAGTTATGTCTTGCTGAAAAGAAGGTATAGTCTCTTAACTTCAGGATTAAATTTTCTCCAAATATCTTCCAAATTTTCTTGTTTAACCAACTCAAAAAAAGAATTTGGCAATCTTCCTTCTTTATCATTCTTCTTTTTCAATCTTCTTCAAATCTATCTATATTATTTTATATTGTTCCATTGAAATCACCCATCATCAAAATCTGGTCATGTGACATTTCGTCCAACTGTCAATTAATGTCTTTAAAAAAAATGTCTTTCGCTCCATTGGGCGCATATAATCCTAGTAACAATGGGTTTTTTGCCTCCATCATCACTTCCACTGCAATATATCTTCCATCTTTATCTTTAAATATCAATTTTGGTTCTAGTTGTTCTTTAATATAAAAGACCACCCCTCTTTTCTTTTGTTCCGCCAATGAAAAAAATTCCAATCCCAAATGTTTATTCCACAAAAATTTATAATCCTTTTGTTGTATATGAACTTCCTGTAGACAAATTATATTACATTTTTGTTTTTTAATCCAATGAAATGTTGCTTTTCCTTTTTGTGGTGAATTTAGTCCATTTATATTCCAAGATAGTAACTTGTACTCCATTATGGTGCAGAGTCTTTATTCTCTTCAAAAAAGCTATACATCTCTTGTTCATTCCTTATTGTAACCCTTCTTCCACGTTGTTCAAAGCCCAGACCTTCGGGTAATATCCATCTGTATCTTGTGCCATCTGAACACAGCTTCTCTGTTAGTCTCTTATTTTTCTTCTTGTCATTAATAACTTGTCTTGGTAACTCTTTCATTATTTTGACTCTACTCCCTTCTATTGCCCAGGTTTTTTGAAAACTTTTGTTTAGAATTTTTCCTGCCATGTCCTTGGACCTTAGTCTTATAACAATGTCTCTTGGTAGGCCTTTGTCTTTTGCATATGCTGAGTTAACTCTGTAGACACTATCCAACATATTTCTAAATTTTTCAGGATCTTCCTCTAAATAGTCAGCAATGATTTTCACCATATAATCCATTAAATCCGTCTCCTCCCCTTCCAGTAGTCCTCTCAGACGCACTTGGGTTTCCATTAATCTGCAGTCATGGATTGTAACCTTCTCTTGGAGTTTTAGCAGGGTGGAAGCATGTATATCCACTTTCTCTTCAACCTCCTTGACCCTGTTTTTAACCATACCTAGTTCATCTTTAAAATCTTCAACTTCTTTTTTAAGATCTCCAATATCTTTTTAAAGATCTTTTTAAAGAGCTGTTATCATTTTCTCCACACCCTTCATAATCCTGGCTTCCATGGTATCAAATTGGCTTTGCATTTTATCCAAAGAGTGAGACCTTGCACGAGTTAATCTTCCTTCTGACATAACCCCCCCCCCAAAAAAAAACTCAAAAGGTCTCCAAATCTAAATTCGGCACCAAGTCCGATAGCTTAGAACTTGCTGTTTAAAATAAGACTAATTTCGTTTTTCTCCTACCTTCCTGGGCTGAGATATTGATTTTTAACAAATTTGGCAATTTTCTCTCTTTCAAAATGGCGATCGTATTTTCTCTATGGTTAAAAATTCCTAGCAATGACCTCCTTCTTGGTCTTGGTCTTCTCTCCTTCCTGGTTCACGTTCTCCAGCTATCGCGATTTTTGCAAACCTTGTTACATTGGCTATCAGAACACCATCAGCTTTCACTTCCTGGGTCACAATGCTCAGCTCTCATTCTCCAAATATCGCAGTCTTTGAATGCTTGTTATGTTGATTGCAAGTACAGAGCGAAAACACAGAAGCCTACGTCACTGACCACGGGTATTCATAACAATTTCCTTCTTTTCCAAATTCTATTAAAGCTTTTAAATTAACAGAGTCCAAATTAAACAGTCTCTTCTCTCCCTCTTATTTCGTCCCTGCTCAGGCTTTTTACAGCTTCTACTATTATTTAGATTAGCTTAGAAATGTCCCGAAGTGGAGATAAAGATCAAAGTACCTTAGCAGCTATGTTCTTTCACCTTCGGTCTTCCTGTTCTTTTAAATGCATATCAGTCCCAAAAGAGAATGAGATCCAAACATGCTTAAGCCAATTGAATGGCTCTTAATCCTTTGTAGATGTTGAATGACGCTCCCCTTCCTTGCCGGCTCTGCAAAGCCTCAAAAAGACAACCTTCGTTGTAAATTTTAAGCTGAGGTCTGAGATTTAAACTGAGATTCTGGCGTCATCTTGGTCAAATCTCTAACTGAGAAATGTGGGCAGAGAACCCCAAAAAGGTTCTTTACTACCCTGAACAAAGGATTAAGTTCCCCCCTTATTCAGAGGGCTGCAGCTCTGTTGAAAACTCAGACCGGAAGCCTCATAATCGTTTCAGTCCTGATCAAGTATCAGATGCATTTCTCTTACAGGTATATCCAACTTTTATTCAGACCGTATTGTAATAAAATAATGTTCTCATTATAGCTTGTTTTATTGTAAGCCAAATCTGTTTGAAATATCTATGTTTAATCCAATTTTAAGTCATTGAGGATGTCTTAAGTTTGTTCTCTGTCTTTTTGAAGCCTCATTTGAGGGGAAGGGGGGATATCCTCCTCTTCCCCTTTTTTGAACAGTCCCAATTGATATTATGGTAGAAAATCCATTAGTCGGTAGTATTAGAAAATAGACTTACTTGCATGGTAGTATTTCAATGATTAAGGTAGAAGAATGATGTACTAGAAGCTTGTTAGAAGAAAAAAGCAGTCAGGCATTCATCTCTAGCTGCCGTCATGGTGACTGTGGCGGTGGAGCATCGGAGCGGACAGGAGGAACAGAGACTAGCCGCCACTGTTTCCCTGGCTCCTGTAAAGCCCCTTGCTGTCAGGAGACCCCTCCAGCATCTCCTTCGAGATGACAGAGCTGTGGTACTCCTCCTACTGCCCGGTTCAGGGGGCCGCTGAAGGCGAGCTCAGCGGATCCCACCGAACTCGAAATGCCAAAACCCAGAAGTCAAAGAAGTATTATGTAGTTTGCTCTGAGAGGGCAACTAGATGGAAAAGCAAAAAATTGTCTCAGCAGTAGTCCTTCAACAGCTTGAGATACCCTATTTGTAATATAGATACAGTAATGATGAGTTTCACAGAGTTGAGATAGTAAACAGAGGTTTTCTTACTTTTCTGTTTTCTTTTTAAAAACTGAAGAACTGTTATGACCCTTTGCTTACTGAGTGTATGAACAACTGTCTCTTATGTCAGACATCCATGACTACAATTTATTTAGTATATAGCTGTTAATCTGTCGGTTTGCATCTAGTGCAACAATCTTTCAAGGTCCATGCAAGGATCCACAATATTCCTGGCCCTCCCCTCACCCCAGAAGACATTTTCAGTCTTGAAAAAGCTTATTCCCAGAGTCAGTAAACCCAAATTCCCATGGTCACCAAAGCTTATTCCCAGGGTCACTCAAGCCAAGAGGGATTGAAGGTGGGGGGGGAGGTAAGGGATGAAACTGCTCCCTCTGCCTCTTATGTAAAAAGAGGCAGAAGAGAGTGATTTTGCCCATTTTCCAGTCCCCACTGCAGCCTCCCAAACCACATAGCTCAGGGGTGTCAAACATGCAGCCCACAGGCTGTATCCAACACCTGGAGGGCTCCTGTCAGGTCAAAGAGCAGCTTACTGTCATCTGCTTCCTTCTCCCTCTCTCTTGCTTTCTTCTGCATTGCAGCTTGCTTTACCAGGCTTGCTCAACTGCACAGAAGCTACAGAGAGACCTCTATTTTCTCCATTGGCTGAGACTTCTTCCTTGGGGAGGAAGGGGGAGAGGAAGAGCTTGCTTTGCCAGGCTATCTCAATTGCTCAGCAGAGTTACTGACCCAAGCTTCACTTCTACTGGCTGAGGCTCCTCCCCCTCCTTGTCCCCTGGGGATGGAGGACATCCTTTGACCAGTTCCTTCTATTGCATGGGAGAGATACAAAAGTTATATATAAGGTATGAACTTTTTACCTTGCTACAGGAGAGAGAGTTAGTTAGTTAGTTAGTTAGTTAGTTAGTTAGTGGCTCATTATACCAGGGCTCTCCTAGGTGCAACTGGGTTTACCTCCCCCTTTTCACTATATTCATGTCTTCATGATTCAATCTTTCCAAGCAGGAAAGCAATGTGAACTGTTTAGATGAGGTAATAACAAGTCAGTGAGGCAGATTAGACTGAGAGTGTGTGTCCAGACCAAAAATTTCCTTTGCAGACTGGGGATTTTGAACTTCCAGATAGTAGGCTGATACTGACCACTATACATGTCTGTCTCTCTATTCTTGCACTACCACAGAGCAGTTGTGGTTATTTTTCTGGGGAGGACTATAGTTTTGTAGACAAACACAAACACACACTGTTACAGGTTTTCCTTGGACATCCACCTTGGACCCATTCCAGTCTGGCTTTCGCCCAGGCCATGGCACGGAGACTGTCCTAGTTGCTCTCATAGATGACTTAAAATGGCATCTGGATCAAGGTACTTCTTGATCTGTAAGCAGCATTTGACACGGTCGATTACGACCTTATGACCCACCACTTTGCCATTGCCAGAGTTCGAGGGTGGCCTTGCAATGGTATTCCTCCTTTCTCCGGGGACGGGGACAAAGGGCAGTGCTTGGCGAGCAGACTTCCTTGCGGCATCCACTTAAGAACATAAGAGAAGCCATGTTGGATCAGGCCAATGGCCCATCCAGTCCAACACTCTGTGTCACACAGTGGCCAAAAAATTTATATATATATATACACACACACATTGTGGCTAATAGCCACTGATGGACACTTATATCACTTATATGTGGAGTGCCACAGGGAGCCATTCTCTGGCCAATTTTATTTAACATCTATATGCGCCCCCTTTCCCAGGTTTTGGGCTGGGTTGCCACCAGTACGCTGATGACACCCAGCTCTATCTGTTGATGAGTGGCCGGCCAGTCCCTGCCCCTGACCAGTTGTCCAAGGCATTGGGAGCCATAGCTGGGTGGTTACAACAGAGCCAGTTGAAGCTGAATCCAGCTAAGATGGAGATCCTGCACCTGAGTCAGGGTGGGGTGGGTACGGGCATTGAGCTCCCAACTTTGGATGGTGCCACACTGGTGCCAACCCAAAAGGTGAGGAGCTTGGGAGTGATCTTGGATGCTTCCCTTTCCATGGAGGCCCAGATCACGATGGTTGCCAGGTCTGCCTTTTGTTATCTTCGGCAGATCAGGCAGCTAGCATCATATCTATCCCCCCCGGGATCTGGCTACAGTGATCCATGCAATGGTCACTTCCAGACTAGACTACTGTAACTCACCCTACGCTGGCTTACCCTTGAGACTGATCTGGAAACTGCAGCGGATGCAGAATGCGGCGGCTCGCCTGCTGACTGCACCACCTTTACAGGTGGGCATTCAGCTGGTGCTCTGCAGTCTGCACTGGCTGCCCATCGAGTACCGGATCTGCTTCAAGGTTCTAGTGCTAACATTTAAAGCCTTACGCAGCCTCGAACCAACATACCTGCGGGACCGTCTCTTTTCATATATGCCCAGGAGGTCATTATGTTCGGCCTCCCAACATCTGTTGGCCGTCCCCGGCCCAAGAGACGCCCGCCTCACCTCAACTACGACCAGGGCTTTTTCAGTCCTGGCCCCAACCTGGTGGAATCAGCTCCCTATTGAGATCTGGGCCCTACTTGGCTTATTAGCCTTCCGCAGAGCCTGTAAAACGGAGCTGTTCTGCCAGGCTTTTAACTGAGGCTGTGGGCATTTATTCTTGATCTGGTTGGCCTCCCCGGCCAGCATTGTCATCTGTGCTAGGAACTGGAATAAAACTGCCATCCCTATGAGATATCATGATGTGAGATGGCTAGGCTGGGCAATATGTGATGTCATGGTAATCTGAGTGCTGTTGAGTTGTCTGTTTTAAAATGTTTTTATTGTATTTTATTGTTTTATTATATGTTGTACTCTGCCCTGAGCCCTACGGGGAATGGGCGGAATAGAAATTTACTAAAATAAATTAAATAAATAAATGGTGCCTTCACATGTTCTTGACCAGTACACATGAAGCAACTACATACAAAAGCTCACAATGCCCAGCCATTTCATGTTTTCCTCTGGGTCCTAGGCTCAAAGCACTGACCATGAGATTTCTATAATGAATGTTACTAAAGTAAAAGTAGGTTTGCAACTTACACACCTGAACAACACTTGAACAGCATACTCAAGATTGCTACAACACAGACATTGTCTCCAGTTTTTGAAGCAATAATTCAAAGCAAGAGGTGTCAGTTATCGGAGACTGTTAAACAAAATATTGCAAGAATGCTAATCTTTTAAGCATGTTTTAAGTTTAAAAAAAAACTGTTGTGTTTGTTTGTGCCTTTTATCTCCAGTATCTGGCATTACGTTTTATGACACACATGGCCCTGCCCAAAAAGGTCTCATTATGTCACATCCGATCTCATAACAAATGAGTTCAACACCCCTGATGTAGCTATTTATTTAACTTCATTTTATTATGAACCCAGATCAGCCAGCAATAACATAATCAAGACAGCAACACATAAGAGGAACCATGTCTAAATACAGTAAGAAAACAGAACCCATAACCTCATTATAAAGTAACTTCCATGTTATGTGCACTATTTCATTAAAAAGATTTAAGTAGGTGATTCCTTATTAAACAAGCCAAAGCACAAAATCTGGCCACTTTAAAGGACAACTGGATGGAATTGGGATGATTTATAAGGAACCAATGTCCTTATAAAATAAACTGAATAGAAACCATTTAACTGTTCCAACCACATTCAACTGACAAGGACAGACAAGCTGAGAATAGGGGGTACATGCATATCTCCCCACCAGAAGAGTTGAAGGTAAGACATTAAAGAAGGCCAAAGTGAAGGCTCTTTGATATTTAGTGAATTCTAAAGCATAAAGGTATTCTGCCAGGACAAAATTTTGCTGTGGTTCCCTGATGCCAGATAAGTTTGAGTTTATGCTCTTATTAACTTGGAAGGCTGCATCCCAAATTTGCTTTTCGTTTGGTCCCCAAAGTTAAAGATGCTGTAGCATTGTGGGACTACATCCATAAAGTTGCAACTTCTCCTTAGCAGCATTCATCCATCCTCGACAGAAACTGTCAGTAAAAAATTAGTGAGGTTAATCGGACTGAAATTCAGCCAAAGCCAAAAGCATATAGCTTGAAACCAGTCACATGCTTCAAGAGAATCAACCCTGGATCTGCTCTAAGAAAGGCATTAGGAACGCATGGCACACCAAATAGGGATCTAAGAAATTTAGTTTGTATAGCTTCCAGGGAATGAAAATCTTCACAAAGTCATCTGTGAGCCATATCATGAGCTGAGGAATTTTGCCCTGGAAGACTTTAATCACATGTGGTACATGAGCTTCCTTTTTAAAAAAATAAAAAAATAAAAACCTCAAGGTAGCTGATCCCACTCTTCAGCCCACTCCCAGTAAGTGGGCCATCTGCGCTCTCAATGAAATGGTTGACTGGCAAAGCTGTTACTCCACATGGGTCCTGTGATGCCTGCATTAAACTTTCCTGAGATCAGAAGTAGCTGCTGGGGGTAGGGGAGAGCCGGAAAGACCTGTGGCTATTAATGCTTTCCACTGATGGATTGTGGTATAAAACTCTTTGTCTGGGGCATCAGAAACACCAGTTCAAATCCTCTCTCTGCCATGAAGCTCATTAGCTGATCCTGGCCCAGTCTCTCTTGCTCAGCCTAACTTATTTCACAGTAAGAGATAGGGAGAGGAAATGACGTATGCCATCCTACGATAACATTTTTGTAACCATACTATATGGTAGTGTCATGAATGCAAGTTTTTGCAGTAATTGTGTATGCTTCTTGTGCCAGTCATTTTCAAACTGTATACCAGGAAAAATCTAAAGCTGCATTCAGACAAACTGGTATTTTTGTTGTTCAGTCACACAGTTAAGCCCAACTCTTTGCAACCCCATGGACAAAGTCACACCAGGCCCTCCTGTCTTCCACCATCTTCCGAAGTCTGCTCAAATTCGTGTTTGTTACATCAGTAATGCTGTCCAGCCATCTCATCTTTTGCCATACCCTTCTTCTTTTGCCTTCTGTCTTTCCCAGCATCAGGATCTTCTCCAGGGAGTGCTCCCTTCTCATTTGGTGGCCAAAGTATTTGAGCTTCTGCTTCAGCATCTGACCTTCCCAGGAACAGTCTGGGTTGATTTCCCTTAGGACTGACTGATTAGATCTTCTTGAAGTCCAAGGGACTCTCAAGATTCTTCTCCAGCACCATAGTTCAAAAGCATCTACTCTTCTGCGCTCAGCCTTCCTTATAGTCCAGCTCTCACAGCCATACATTACTACTGGGAATACCATCAGTTTGACTATACGGACTTTTGGTGGCAGGGTAATGTCTCTACTTTTTATTATGCTGCCCAGGTTCACCATAGCTGTCCTCCCAAGAAGCAAACGTCTTTTAATTTCATTGCCACAGTCACCATCTGCAGTGATCTTGGATCCCAGAAATGTGAAGTCTGTCACTACTTCCATGTCTTCCCCTTCTATTTGCCAAGGTGTAATGGGGCCGGATGCCATGATCTTAGTTTTTTGAATTTGAGTTTCAAGCCTACTTTTGTGCTCTCCTCTTTCACCCTCATCAAGAGGTTCTTTAGGTCCTCCTCACTTTCTGCCATTAAAGTGGCGTCATCTGCATATCTGAAGTTGTTGATGTTTTTTCCGGCAATCTTAATTCCGGCTTCTGCTTCATCCAGGCCAGCATTCCGCATGATGTACTCTGCATATAAATTAAATAAGCAGGGTGACAATATACATCCTTGTCGAACTCCTTTTCCTATTCTAAACCAATCAGTTGTTTCATATCCTGCTCTGACAGTTGCTTCTTGACCCTTATACAGATTTCTCAGGAGACATGTGAGGTGGTCTGGTACTCCCATCTGTATAAGGACTTGCCACAGTTGGCTGTGATCCACACAATCAAAGGCTTTAGTGTAGTCAATGAAACAGAAATAGGCGTTTTTCTGATACTCCCGTGCTTTCTCCATAATCCAGCAAACGTTGGCAATTTGATCTCTAGTTCCGCTACCTCTCCGAAACTGGCATAGGGAACATAAAAAGAGGACTGCCAGCCCTTGACAAAAATGCAGGTTGTTCACCGCACTTGCATGCTTCCAACTTCCGCCTCTTCCTATTTGCATAGCTGGGCTGAAAGCTTCCTGGATCAATCAATCTCCAGTCATGTGATCTGAATACAGGTGCCTGAATGAACTGGATTTTACAAACTGCCCACAAACCATGATTCTTCACTGGAATTACACCACAGTCTAGAATCCTGCTTGCAAAAATATGTAATATTTCATTGAAATCTGCCTCCGTTCCTGAGGACTGGAAGGTAGCAAATGTCACCACCATCTTTAAAAAGGGTTCCAGAGGAGATCCGGGAAATTACAGGCCAGTCAGTCTGACTTCAACATCGGGAAAGTTGGTAGAAACCATTATCAAAGACAGAATGAGTAGGCACATTGATGAACACAAGTTATTGAGGAAGACTCAGCATGGGTTCTGTAAGGGAAGATCTTGTCTCACTAATCTGTTAGAGTTCTTTGAGGAGGTGAACAAACATGTGGACAAAGGGGACCCAACAGATGTTGTTTACCTTGATTTCCAGAAAGCTTTTTATAAAGTTCCTCATCAAAGGCTCCTTAGTAAGCTCGAGAGTCATGGAGTAAAAGGAGAAGTCCTCTTGTGGATCAAAAACTGGCTAATTAATAGGAAACGGAGAGTGAGTATAAATGGGCAATTTTCATAGTGGAAGACGGTAAGCAGCGGGGTGCCACAGGGTTCAGTACTGGGTCCCATGCTCTTTAACATGTTCATTAATGATTTGGAGTTGGGAGTAAGCAGTGAAGTGGCTAAGTTTGCAGATGACATTAAATTGTTCAGGGTGGTGAGAATCAGAGAGGATTGTGAGGCACTCCAAAGGGATCTGTTGAGGCTGAGTGAGTGGGCGTCAACATGGCAGATGAGTTTCAATGTGGCCAAGTGCAAAGTAATGCACATTGGGGCCAAAAATACCAGCAACAAATACAAGTTGATGGGGTGTGAAATGGCAGAGACTGACCAAGAGAGAGATCTTGGGGTTGTGGTAGATAACTCACTGAAAATGTCAAGACAGTGTGCAATTGCAATTAAAAAAAGGCCAACACCATGCTGGGAATTATTAGAAAGCGAACTGAAAACAAATCAGCCAGTATCATAATGCCCCTGTATAAATCGATGGTGCAGTCTCATTTGGAATGCTCTGTACAATTCTGGACACCACACCTCAAAAAGGATATTATAGCATTGGAAAAAGTCCAGAAAAGGGCAACTAGAATGATTAAAGGTTTGGAACACTTTCCCTATGAAGAAAGGTTAAAACGCTTGGGGCTCTTTAGTTTGGAGAAACGTTGACTGCAGGGTGACATGATAGAGGTTTACAAGATTAAGCATGGGATGGAGAAAGTTGAGAAAGAAGTACTTTTCTCTCTTTCTCACAATACAAGAACTTGCGGGCATTCAATGAAATTGCTGAGCATTCAGGCTAGAACAGATAAAAGGAAGTACTTCTTCACCCAAAGGGTGAAGGGTGGAATTCACTGCCACTGGAGGTGGCGGCAGCTACAAGCATAGCCAGCTTCAAAAGGGGGTTGGATAAGCATATGGAGCAGAGGTCCATTAGTGGCTATTAGCCACAGCGTATTGTTGGAACTCTCTGTCAGGGGCAGTGATGCTCTGCTTGGTGCTTGGGAAGGGCAAAGTGGCAGGGCTTCTAGCCCCAATTGTGAACCTCCTAATGGCACTTGGGGGTTTTTTGTTTGTTTTTGGTTTTGGCCACTGTGTGACATAGAGTGTTGGACTGGATGGGCCATTGGCCTGATCCAACATGGTTTCTCTTATGTTCAGGTAATAAACGAACACCAATTCACCCAGCTGCCTGGATTCAGATGTTACAGGAAATTGGGACTTGGTCAAACAAAAACGTTTTCAATCCAGCTCTTTGCACAAGAGGTGGGGGGAGCAAGAAGAAGATTTACACTCTGCCCTTCACTCAGAGTCTCAGAGTGGCTTGCAATCTCCTTCCCGTCCCCACAACACTGTGAGGCAGTGAAGCTGAGAGAGCTCTTTCGAGGACTGCTCTTGAGATAACTGCTCTTTTGAGAACTGAGACTAATCCAAGGTCACTCAGCAGGTGCTTGTGAAGGAGTGGAGAATCAAACCCAGTTCTCTCAGATTAGCTTCCCTACATTTAGCCACTACACTGAACTGGCTTTGCACAACAGTAGTGCATGAGCATAACAAAAAAGCTGTGGTCATGTCCAACGCCAACAAACATCTGTTTTATCTCAGTTTATTGCAACATCTGATACAGCTTATGCTTCCCACTAGAACAATCTTTATTTTGTGCAGCTTTGGAAAAGTGTTGGGTGTGTGCTAGGGAACAGTTGGTTTGTACAAAGACAACAGTGAGGCCTACTAACCAATGCCTTGCGCAGAGCCTGTATCCTGAAACATAGTTCTTAATCTTCAGAACCTGAAGAGGTTTATTGGCAGACAATTCAATGTGGGAAGCATTCCCTGTAAGTAAAATATATGAAAATCATGGGGTTTAAGTGTACAAAGCACATACACTCAAAAAATACTTCGTCAGGTGACTGATAAGCCAAACATTTAATGGACCCAACCAACAAAAAGCATCTGATGTCCCCCTACTGCTAATGTCAGTTAAAGCAGCATGCTCCTGCAAATTCCAAACACAGCAACTACTGTCACATCCTGCTGGGAGAAAAGTTCTATTTCCCCTTAACCCTGTCTGAAAAGAAGGAATTTTAATATGAGGTAGAAACTTTAGAACCTGTGTTTAAGGATTAAAATACATGGCAAGAACATTTATACAGACATTCACAAAATTCCGTCTTAGCCAATTTTTAATAGACGCAGAAAAATTCATAGACTTCAAGCAAGAGAAAAATGGAAGATTAACACAAGTTGAAATCTAAACAGAAGAAATGCCTCTCTCTTCTCTGCATGCATTATCTAATGTCTTACTTTTCTTGGCTGCCTCAGTGCCTAGAGCAACTCTTGCCAACCCTAAAGTAAGTCAAATTGGCAGTGAAAAAAAAATCCCCCCCAAAATTAACAATTAGGAATTTCCTGCAGAGCATCAGCTGGCAGTAGATGATGATTATCAAAGATGACAGACAGGTTTTTCATCTGGCAAGCTGACCAAATCACTGCAGGAGCCAAAGCAAACCTCTCTTCCACCTGAACTCCCTAAAAATACTGCAGCAAGCAGGACTAGCAAGTGCACTGAGTACAAATGAGTCTGGTTTAATAACAACACTAAAAAGCAGTGTAGTAAAACAGGAATTCCCTTAGCCCTTTACCCCAAAGTCACTGAATATCCTACTGTCTTCCCATGACATTCCTACCAGCCAAAGTTTTATGGATCAGTTGGCAAAAAGGAAAAAATCCTGTTGGTATTCCAAACTGAAGAAATACAACAAAGCTGCAATTTTCCATCAAGATTCTCTTATGAGCAATGCTAAGTTACATTTTCACATTGCCGAACATAAGCTCTTCCATACCCAGAATAGTTGATTGTTAGCAGAACTGCACTCTCTTGTTAACTTCACTCTGTGAAAAAGTGAGCCTCTGATCTTCATACACATTTTTTAAAAAAGTTTGCTACTATCTTTTTTCCAAGTGGAACACCTGGGTGTAGGCACACCAAAAAATACAGCACTTTATCATTTCCTGTCTTAAAAAATAAACCCAAATTCCACTATACAGTTATATTGCGAGGGCCACATCAAGGCAATAATTAAAGACCAAGTGGAAAAAAAGAACTGCAAAACAGGTTCACTATCCTGCTTTTCCTAACTTAACAGTACGTAGTTAAAGAAAAATGATTAACTATTCCTTGTTCTTTAAGAAAACGGAAAGCAGCGGAGCCAGTACACTGCTGACTTTTCAGAAAATTAGCGTTTCTGAATATCTCAAAGTTGCTCATTAACTCCTGCAACTCTACAAAAAAAATGAGAGCAAGAGCTTCTCAAGAAGAAAATCCCACTAGAGTGTATAAGTTGTTCTTCTCCTGCCCACTACCACACCCCATTTCCCCTTTTAAAATGCTTCTAACAAAACCAGCAAACTATTTTTGAATGAGAAATTTAATTCAGCAGTTTGCAGTTAACTAACAGACTGCACAGAACCTCTTTTAATTTTAATTATATCTAACCATTTTTTTAAAAAAAAACTGACCCAAGGAGACAGTAGAACTATTATGCATGCAGATGTTTCTTGACCCCCTTGTAAGTGATGAGAAACTTTATCTATGTATGAGGATATTTTCAGTTCAGTGTCCCTGATTTTTTCCTTCTCACAAGAAAGAGGCCAGAGAGTAAAGTGTGGTGTTATAATAAGTGTTTATGTCTAATACTGTTAAGGCTAAGTGCAGCCTTATGGCCTCACTACAAGAACTGTTCTCTCTTGATGTATTTATACACTACATTAACCTGCCTCTGAAAAGAACTTTTATGAACTCTGAGGAACTGCCCACAAATTAATGTTGTCGTTGTTTAAAAAAACAGACCCTGAAATATCATTGCTAACTTTATATTTTAGTAGTTCTTCAATTCCTCCATATCTGATTTTCAGATATCAGTAAACAGAAACAGACAATATGTTTGTCTAGAGCTTCATAGACCATCTTCTAGTCAGTTACAGGAGCAGAACTGAAGGTCACTCTCAGGCAATCTCTGAATGACCATTCTGTGAGAACTCAGACCTACAGCAGATCCTGAGCCTGATGAATGGCAGGGAGAACTAAATTGAGATCCAGTGTGGTGCAACAGTCAGAGTATTGGACTAGGATCTGGGAGATCCAGCTTCTGAATCCCCACTCTGCCATGGAAGCTTGCTGGGTGACCATGGGCCAGTCACACCTTGCAAAATTGCTGCCAGGATAAAATGGAGGAAAGAACAATGTAGGCAGCTTTGGATTCCCATGAGGGAGAATGGCAGAATATAAATGAAGTCAATAAATAAATAAGTCTATCTGGACAACCATATCCAGTGTAAGTGGCAACAATTTGAGCAGCCCGCCAGGCTATCAAGGTCAGAACAGGTTGTGCTATAAAGACCCCTTGTAAGAAGCTTCCAGGTGAGATTAATTTCTGTTGCCACCATTCCTTGTCTTGTGTGTTCTTTGCGTCCCTTAATCTTTCCTTTTTCTTGTCATTGCACCCAGGTTGGTGCTGCTTCCTGGGCCTCACCTTTGACAGAAACAACTCATAATGCCTGGAGACAAGCTTTTAATTCAGCAGGAGCTCAAAGAAGCGCAGCTCCTGAACTTTTCTGACAGCTCCTCCTACCTACCTTGTCCATTGAACAGTAGGTGCAGCTGCATAACAATCCTTGGATTAAAAGAGCGGGCAGCCAGTCAGCCACCAGGAGTTTTGCCACACACCCAGTAGCCCTCATTAACCCCTGGAGAAGCCCACAACACCCTTTTTTGGGGTGGCAGGTGGCTTGCTGGCCTTTTGACAGTGGGGCGGGCCACCGAGGATACCCCCAGGTGAGCAAGGCCTAGGTTGCTTTTGGCTGGTGGGGGGATGACATATGCTAATGAGTTATGCTAATGAGCTCCACCACCTATTTTTCTACAAAACAACCCCTGCTTGGAGAATCCAGTAACTACAAAAATATTTAACTTGTTCCCTCCCTTTGCTATGTAAACAAAGTGAAAACAAACGGTCAGAGGGAAAAGTTGTTAACCTATGGCCAGGAGCTTTGGAAGCAAAATTACTGATCACAGGCCAGAGAGGCAAGGGGGCACAGGTTTACCATACTGAATTGCTTCACTGCTATAACTTTAACAAAGGTTTAGAAGGCAAAATTCCTCCAGGCAGAGCTTCTCCCATATCTGCAATGCTAGAATGAGACAAGCAACACCAGGCAAATGTCTGGTTTCCATGCAATTCTTACTAGTGCAGCTCTGGACTTGGAATTCCTAAGGAGGCAATGTCGTCTAACAAACACTGAAGAGGCAAGTTGAAGGAAGACCAGAAGAGCCATGGACCAGGCTGCTTTATGTCCCTGCATTAGCACATGACACCTTAATGGCAGCACAGACTTTCTTCTCCATCAGTCCCTTCCAAGGCAAAAATTCTGTGCTTGGAGAGGCACAGATACCAACAAAGACTGGCAAGGTAGGAGGAATCCTTGCTTTGGTAAGATCTTGCCTTGCCTTCCTTTTTTCTGAGCTATAGTTCATGGAGAGGCAAAGGGCCTCAACATTCCTTACTTTGAATCAGACAATTTATCAAGCAGACCTGTATGGTCAACAGATTTATATTGTATGCCAGCTGTATCACTGTATTAGACACCCTTTTCATTATTTTCCAATCCACAGCAAGCACATAATGGAAAGTATTGTCTATTCCAGTAGTTCAGATAAGGTTTTATCTCTCTCTGTCCCCTGCTAATCTATTTAAGTGTGACCTCTCCTTGCTGTCTGGCACCAGAACAAGCAGACCGAAACCCATAGAGAAAATGTATTAATCCTGTAGGAAATCTCTTTTGACATCCAACACAGCAGAATAAGGGAAAAAACAACAAAACTACATTTTGCTTAATATAACAAACGGAAGTGCTGGTCATGTTTCTGCACTTTAAAATAATGTTATAAAGGTTACACAGATATCAGGCCTTGTGTGTCAGTAGATATGGAAAAGCATTCACTGTGAGCAATTTCATCAGACTTAAACAGGCTTCTGGAGGTTTTCACTTTTCAAGTTCTCTGATTTTACAGAAATTTAACTTCACATATCCCAACATTTCAAAGCTTGGGTCAAATAGCCCCCAGGTTTTTATTGACTAAGGACAATGGTACTAATAAACAATGATAATGGGAGACAGACAGGATTCATTCGTGACAGAGAGCTTGAAGTACATGTCTATCAATTCCTTAATGCTTGTTAAGGGTCAGCATTTCCCCATCTGCCCTAGGCCAGACAATCAAGTCTCTAAAACACTAGTCTGAGTTTTCAGAATTCTGCATTAATGCTTTGTCAGACATTTAACCATGCAGATGTTATTCTATAACGATTTCTCACAAAAAAATTCTCTCTCTCGCCCCCCACACCCCCAAGACTGATACAAACTGCAATCCTTTGCAGGTTGCCCAGAAGTTCCCTGGGGCTTATTCCAATAAATAGGGTTGCTAGGTCTCCCGAGGCCACCAGTAGGGAGTGGGAAGTAGGGCTTGCAGCTTCAGGTTGGAATACTCCTGAGGATTTGGGGATGGAGCCTGGGGAGGACAGGGACCTTAGTGGGATTAAGAACATAAGAACATAAGAGAAGCCGTGTTGGATCAGGCCAATGGCCCATCCAGTCCAACACTCTGTGTCACACAGTGGCCAAAAAATTTATATATACACACACACTGTGGCTAATAGCCACTGATGGACCTCTGCTCCATATTTTTATCTAAACCCCTCTTGAAGGTGGCCATGGTTGTGGCCGCCACCACCTCCTGTGGCAGTGAATTCCAAATGTTAATCACCCTTTGGGTGAAAAAGTACTTCCTTTTATCCGTTTTAACCTGTCTGCTCAGCAATTTCATCGAATGCCCACGAGTTCTTGTATTGTGAGAAAAGGAGAAAAGTACCTCTATCTCTACTTTCTCCATCCCATGCATTATCTTGTAAACCTCTATCATGTCACCCCGCAGTCGACGTTTCTCCAAGCTAAAGAGTCCCAAGCGTTTCAACCTTTCTTCATAGGGAAAGTGCTCCAGCCCTTTAATCATTCTAGTTGCCCTTTTCTGGACTTTCTCCAATGCTATAATATCCTTTTTGAGGTGCGGCGACCAGAACTGCACACAGTACTCCAAATGAGACCGCACCATCGATTTATACAGGGGCATTATGATACTGGCTGATTTGTTTTCAATTCCCTTCCTAATAATTCCCAGCATGATGTTGGCCTTTTTTATTGCAATCGCACACTGCCTTGACATTTTCAGTGAGTTATCTACCACAACCCCAAGATCTTTCTCTTGGTCAGTCTCTGCCAGTTCACACCCAATCAACTTGTATTTGTAGCTGGGATTCTTGGCCCCAATGTGCATTACTTTGCACTTGGCCACACTGAACTGCATCTGCCATGTTGACGCCCACTCACCCAGCCTCAACAGGTCTCTTTGAAGTTCCTCACAATCCTCTCTGGTTCTCACTACCCTGAACAATTTAGTGTCATCCGCAAACTTGGCCACTTCACTGCTCACTCCCAACTCTAAATCATTTATGAACAAGTTAATGAGCATGGGACGCAGTACCGAGCCCTGCAGCACCCCACTGCTTACCGTCCTCCACTGCGAAGACTGCCCATTTATACTCACTCTCTGCTTCCTATTACTCAGCCAGTTTTTGATCCACAAGAGGACCTGTCCTTTTACTCCATGACTCTCAAGCTTTCTAAGGAGCCTTTGATGAGGAACTTTATCAAAAGCTTTCTGGAAGTCAAGGTAAACAACATCTATCGGGTCTCCTTTGTCCACATGTTAGTTCACCCCCTCAAAGAAATGTAACAGATTAGTGAGGCAAGATCTTCCCTTACAGAACCCATGCTGAGTCTTCCTCAATAACCTGTGTTCATCAATGTGCCTACTCATTCTGTCCTTGATAATGCTTTCTACCAACTTTCCCGGTATTGAAGTCAGACTGACTGGCCTGTAATTTCCTGGATCTCCTCTGGAACCCTTTTTAAAGATGGGGGTGACATTTGCTACCTTCCAGTCCTCAGGAACGGAGGCAGATTTCAATGAAAGATTACAGATTTTTGTCAAAAGATCCACAAGTTCAACTTTGAGTTCTTTCAGAACTCTCGGATGTATGCCATCCGGACACGGTGACTTATTAGTTTTTAATTTGTCTATCAGTTGTAGGACCTCCTCTTTTGTCACCTCAATCTGACTCAGGTCTTTCAACACCCCTTCCAAAATTAGTGGTTCTGGGGCGGGCAAAAAGTTCTCATCTTCCACAGTGAAGATGGAGGCAAAAAATGCATTCAGCTTCTCAGCCATTTCCCTATCCTCCTTCAGTAATCCTTTTACCCCATGGTCATCCAAGGGCCCCACTGCCTCCCTGGCTGGTTTCCTACTTCTAATATATTTGAAGAAATTGTATAGAGTTCACCCTCCAATTGTATAGGATTCATTGTATAGGATTCATTGTATAGGATTCATTGTATAGAGTTCACCCTCCAAAGCATCTATTTTCTTCAGGGGAACTGATAACTGTGGCCTGGAGATAAGCTGTAATTCCAATAAATCCCCATGTTCCACCTGAAGGGTGGCATTCCTACCAGTAAACAAGCATAGGATTGACGCCTTAATGTGTGTGAGAGGATCACAGTCTGAGTAAACACTTACTTTTAAAATATTACAGAAGGAAAGCATAATGCAGTCTGCCCGCCCTCTTTTTAGTCAAACTAACAAAGAAATCAAAAGGACAAAAAAATGTATATGTCATTTAGAAAATCAGTTTCTCCCTAAATACATTTATATGGTTGATTATATCTGTGGTTGTCAGGTTCATTTATTCTATTTGGTTGTGTACAGACAAGGAGACAGAGTGAGTGTGCACATACACATGAGGCAACAATATTGAAAAACTCACTGCAGAAAAATAAGATGAAATCCAATTCAAAGAGAAAAAGCACGACAGTCCTAAGAGCTATCATTAACAAAGGAAAATAATTCACAGCCAGTAGAAATGGAGTGCCTGGGTAATTCATGAGTTCAGAAAAGAACAGGAGCAGCCACACAGGAAACAAGTTTTTTTTAAAAAAAAAATCCCAAATGCATTTCAAGTAAAACCTTTTTTTCCCCCAAGGGAAATTGTTATTACTAAGAAGCCCAATCCCTATAAGTTTAAATTACTTTGCCAGCCAAAAATAATAAATGTATGTCGCTTTCACTAGCATATTGTGGATTAGTGACAAAACAGATGGTTAGTCCATCACTCATCACTACTATGCTGGGCCATCATCACGGCCTAACTTATGCATCACTATCCTGTACTCGTTTAGTCCCGATGATTGATTCAAGTAACACCAAGCAAGGAGGTGGGGTAGGGAATCATGTAACATGTGGCACATCTGTGGGCTGTTACTGCTGCTCATATGGTGAACCTCCTAACTTTCTTGGTGTGGCATACGGTTGCCACATGCAGAATTCCTATGTTCTAAACTTTGAACTCACACTCTGTATAGCCAACTATTATGAACAAGGCCTTCATTCCAAAGCAACAGCAGCATAAGTTAATGTTAGGAATACCTGCACAGATTTCAGTGGACTATGCTCAGTGTTTATTAGGTTATACAATATGCTAGGACTATGTGAACATTGCTATTTGTATTTAGAAGCCATAGGAATTTGACCAACTAATGGAAGGAACTTTTTAAAACCTACACATGTCCTTTGTTAATGATAGCTCTTAAGACTGTCCTGTCCTGTCTTTTCTTTGAATTGGCTTTCATCTTATTTCTTTTGATTTACATTTGTCCCAATCCAAGAAGTATAACAATATTAAATCACAAGAGAAGAGAAAAGGTCCCTGGCTTTACCATAACAACCTTCCTGAGATCCAAAGATTGTGTCTTTCTCGCAGGAACTGACCTTATCTGAGAAAAGTTCATTGAAATAAATGGGAGTTTTCAAGGGCACTGTTTAAGGCAGCTGAATGTAAGAGCCAAAGGAACTAAAGTAACAGTGAGGAATAAGGTCTAGAACAGTAGTGGGAGTTCAAAATTCAGTGAGGACCTCAGATGGAGTGCTAGAAGTGGGATGTGAAAGCAGTTTCTAGGAGCACAAGTAATTCACAGCAGCCTAAAAGAGAGCAGTCTGGAAGTGAAAACTGCTATTCTGAAACTTTTTCAAGACACTGCAATCAAGTCCTTGCATACCAAGCATGCAATTGCTTTGGTTTTAAGAACGCTGCTTCCTTCTTTTGTTCCAAAGAAGAATCAAAGGGTTTCCATAGCAGTTAGAAAGTAAGAGTAAAACATGGCTTGATTGGTTGTACCCCTGGGAAACCTTGGTCCAGGGCATCAATTACTTTTCTATAGGACAAAACAAAAATTTGTCCAAAATTGATTTGCAATCTGAAAGGGCTGGGATTTCTTGTTAGGTGGTCTAGTAACTGAGATTTTTCAAGTATTAGGAAAGTATTTCTAACTGCATTCATTTGTTGACCTGAATGAATGTAACAGTCAAGCAGATGTGAGAATCCAGTTGAATTCAGAAAAAAAGAGGGTGATACTGGCTGGAAACACTGATATTCTGGATACACTTGTTTGTTGTTGCTTCTACAATTGCTTTCTGATCAATTAAAGAGGTAAAGGATGCTTTAGACCCACTGAGAGCCAGTTTGGTGTAGTGGTTAAGTGTGCGGACTCTTATCTGGGAGAACCGGGTTTGATTCCCCACTCCTCCACTTGCACCTGCTGAGATGGCCTTGGGTCAGCCATAGCTCTGGCAGAGGTTGTCCTTGAAAGGACAGCTGCTGTGAGAGCCCTCTCCAGCCCCACCTGCCTCACAGGGTGTCTGTTGTGAGGGAGGAAGGTAAAGGAGATTGTGAGCCGCTCTGAGACTCTTCGGAGTTAGGGGCAGGATATAAATCCAATATCTTCATCTTCTTCTTCTTCCTGTTGCTGAGAGGATCTACCACTACTAAACCTTAGGATATGCAAGTTCCACATTGTGAAGGTTTTATTATTACCCTAGTCACCAATTTTCATTGGCTATATAGCTTCCCTATATATGTTTGAATTGTTTTATTTTATTCTTGTTGTAAATATATTTATATACTGTTTTTAAAACACTTCCTTTTCAAAAGCAGCATATATGTTTAATAAATCAAGAACTGTGGCTCTTGGCCCATACATCAGATATTTGCATAAGTGGAAATCAACTATGAGAACTATATAGATTTGTTCTGAAGAAGGAACACAGTGGATGTGATAAGTCCTTCCCCAGTATCACCAAGTAAAAATTACTGTATAGATTGGACAGTCCCTCTGATTTCTGAGGTCAACCTCCTTGCTTTACCAGGAGTTTGGTGTAATGGTTAAGTGCACAGACTCCCCACTCCTCCAGATGCACCTGCTGATGTGACCTTGAGTCGCTAACAAATCCTCACAGAGGTGTTCCTCTCAAGAGCAGCTCCTGTCAGGACTTACTCAGCTCCACCTGCCTCACAAGGTACTTGTTGTGGGGAGGGGAAGGGAAAGGAGATTGTAAGCCACTCTGTGACTCGTTCTGCTAGTGAAGGGCAGGGTATAAATCCAATCTCTTCTTCTTCTTGCACCAGGTTTAGCTGGGAGAAGAAGGGATGACTTGCAGTGCTCCTGGTTGTGGGGGAGGGGGGATGGAGCCAGCTACCTACTAAAGTTGGTTTTCAGCAAGTGTGACTGTTGATCAGGAACAAGCAAGTGGATCCACACACAATGATAGGAATTTTCTATGCTCGGTCTTTTAAGATCTGAATTTTTAGACAATGTGCACTCTAAATCTCCAGGATGCTTCCCCCAGCCCCCAAGCATTACACAAATACCACCCATTTACCAAGTAAGATACAAAGGGCAGCATGAAACTGCAGTTGCATCACACCACAGAGGTCACTTTAAGCAGAGATGATTCAGCTACACTATGCTGATGAAAGGCTATGAGACAGCAAAATTACAAGCACTTTATTCATTCATGCCTCAGTCAGGCATAAAATTACTTTCTGTAACTGAAGTCATCCATCTAAGGGGAAGCCATCAAAGTGTTATTAAATATATCACAATACAATAAAATGTTTTAAAAGAAAATAAAATATAGCCTGAAAGCATCAAGTTGTTCATTTTAACATTAAAAAAAAATCATGAGGCCTTAAAATATTTAACAGTGCCTTATTACAATACAACTTCCTGTAACTGGTTTTAGCCCAAGTCTTTTAATGCCTTTGAGACTGTGTCATCAAAAGATATGCCTCTGCCAACCCATAGAAGAACTCAGATTGAACAAAATATTTTTCCATCCTCTTCTACAAAATCTTGTACAGCTATTAAGACTAAAAATCTGCTGAGCTATGTTCTTATTTGTATGGTAAACCAAAAACATCAAAAAATAAAGAGTGAATATTGTTTATATACCAAAACACAATACAAAAAAACTTTCATAAAAACAGACATTATGCATTAATCACACATGAGCTTACATTCTTGCTTGTTTAGCCCAAATGTGCTTGTTTAAACTATGCATCCTAGCATAAGCCATATACCATCAAGGTCTCATTCACCTGCACAAAAAGAATATGGAACACCTCTACAAAGCACCAGACGCTTCATTGAGTACCACAATTATTTAGGGAAAAGATCTTCAATCAAACTTCTTTTCATATAGCAAACATTTTGTTTTCAAATGTTTACACAGAGATGTAAAAGCTCTGGTTTTCCAGTCAAAGGCCATAAGTCAAAGACCACTAGTCAAAGAAAGGACGTGTCTTTACATGTTGGTAGTATAAATATAGATTTACTGAGCTGTGAGTTAAGAGTAACTTTCACTAGACCCAGCACCAGCAGCCATATAGCACCAAGGGCTTGTTCATGTTGGAATAGTTCACTGTAGCCTAATCTGAATGGAAAAAGTAAAAAGTAACTGCAGGTGGTGGAAAGAAGATGTGATACATTGTGTGGTGTCAGTTTGCTATTGAACTGGCCCCTCCCTCCCTGTTTGCCACAAAGCATGTTTTCTCTCTCAGCTTACTGTTTGCTTTACTGTATATAGTTATTAAACAATGTTCAGTGTTACTTAAGCAAATACCTATGCCAAATGATATTACTTCACACTGGACTCAACTACAGGCTGTGCTATAGAACAAGAGGTGGAATATCCTGAGCCTGCTGAGTGAAGGGATATTGTCTCATAAGAAGGATTCGTTGGCATATTCATATACAGAGTATATATGCCTTCCCAACAGTTCATCTGCACATCTTTTAAAGTAATATATACCAGCAATGAACTTCTGCTCTTTACATAGGCCACAGTGTCTCTACACAAGGCAATAAATGGGCAGAAACTGGACATTAGACATGAAAATCCTCAGAAACCAGCGTGGTTAGAATTTCAAAGTTTCCATACAAACAAAAAAAATGTGATAAATGGAGGAAGGGAGAACAGGATGGAAACCTTAAAAGGAATATATGTGTGTGCAAAAATAACTACATAAATTATAGATCACTTTATTCTAGGAACACTGATCTGAAAACAAGAAGCTTTATTTCAGCTTCATTTGACTGGTGGGGACAGAAATATTTTAAGGATTTTTCCAGCAAATAGGATGAAGACGTTTAAACATATTTCAGTACTTTCATCAAGGAAAACACAGAGCTGGCACAGTAATATAATGATGCACTAATTAAAATCTCTACAACGGAACATTAGTTTTCACATTTAGGTAAACTCTGCAATGAAAACCAATAGTTAATAGATGTTACTTATCAAATATCCAGTCTGATTAACTCAACAAAAAGCAGTGTAAAACTGAACCAGATGTTAATACTTTTTAGCAGTCTGCTTAACAGCGTAATACTGTTGACAAACTTCACTTGTATTATCATCTAATATACTAATACAGTTATCAGTCTACTTTGCCAAGACATAACACAGCCTTCCAGGTAGTTCTTATGTAAACTGTTCTTTTTCAGTGCTGTTGTTTAATAGTTCAGATACCTGAAATGTCTTAACATGTGCTCAGCTTCCTCGGCTGAAAAAAACCCTTAAACTGGCCCCAATTCAAAGACATTCACAAGCTTCAAGGTATTGTCTAAACCAAGGGTGTCGAACTCATTTGTTATGAGGGTTGGATCTAACATAAATGAGACCTTGCTGGGCTGGGCCAGGTGCATCATAAAATGTAATGCCAGGTAGCAGAGAAATAAACTTTATAAAGGACAGAGACAAACACAAAGATTTTTTTAAAACTTAAAATAAAACATGCTTAAAACATTAGCACTTGTTGGTCTTAAAGGTGCTTTCTTTGTAACTCTCCCATGCAATCCAGACTCTCTCAATTGCACAGCAAAGTTACTCAGCCAAGCCTCTCTTCCTTCTATTGGCTGAGGCTCCTCCACCTCCTGGTCCCCTAGGGAAGAAAGGAAAGAGCCAGAGCTTCCTTTGAAGTAAGCCATCCCTTCCCTTCTTCCTCCCCAAAGGACAAGCCTCAGCCAATGGAGAAAATAGAGACTTTGCTCTGTAGCTCCTGTGCAACTGAGCAAGCTTGGCAAAGCAAGCTGCGATGCAGAAGGAAGCAAGAGAGAGGGAGAAGGAAGCAGATAACATATAGCTGGCCACAGGCTTGATAGGAGCCCTCTGGGGGCCTGATTCAGCCCCCAGGCTGCATGTTTGACACTCCTGGATTAAACCCATTTCTTAGAGCTGAAGAACAGCAGATGAGGGTGCATATTTTCATTTGCTTTACAAAATAGGTGTAAAGCGGCATATGATACATGGTAGAAAAAGAATGCACAGGGACAGAGAATGCACATTCACATCAGATTTATACACAGGTTCCAGGATATTATGGCATGTGATTTGTTTGTGTTTAGATCCCTTGTGGGAATAACACTGCAACCCTTAACAGAGTTACACCCTTCTAAACCCATTAAATTCAATTGGCTTAAAAGGATGTAGCTCTGTTTAGCACTGCACTGTTTAGTATGGCACAGTGGGTCCTATGGAAAACAGTTATTCCTAGCTATGAGTCTTCAGAAGAATGTCTCTAAACCAAAATCTAATTACATTATTTGGGAATTTACAATCACTAAGCCTCACTGCCAAATTGTATCAGCACTTACACATAATTTGCAAAATAACCATGCAAGACTTCTTTACTAAAATTTTTACAAGTTAAAGAAGTAACACATTTTATGATACACAACTTGGCCACTGAGTTTCATCTGGACATTTATTATTAGAGGAACTGGTTCAAATCATACCTGTACCAAAATCTAACTCAATCTATTTGCATTGCTTCTTGATTCTACTTTATTAATATTATATTTACAAGGTATTATTTGAAGGGATTTGTAAATGGCTCATAAAAATGCACTGCAAATGGGAATGTTGCCTTTACAAGAGCAGCTGCTCTAGATCCCACTTTATTACTTCTTTAAAAATTCATTTTTACTTATTTTATACTTCAAAGATATAAGATACATGGATTGTTATTATCCATATGGAATTAGCGTCTGTTTACCAGGAATATTACATAGCATATCCTAGTATTCTATCAGCAACACAGTCTCAGGTTTCAACTTTTTAAAATAAAATGTTTCCAGTCTTCATGCTTGCAGAGACGGAAAACTGAGTTTTCAGGTTAAAAAAGCAAAGAAGTAACTGTGCCAAATACATTATATACTAATAGTGACAAGTGGCCCCCATCTACGGACACCTAAATCCATTAGGGCCATACAGATTAGGGCCATACAGATGCTAAACAGATTTTTCTGTAATTTGGGAGACTCATCAAGTTTTCAGAAAACACTTAAATCAAAAATAATATATATAGGTGGGATTAAATTCCCCCAAAATACACTTAGGGAGCTCAGCCACAGTGGATGCCAGCACCTGCTCCAGGCCCAGCAGTGGTGAAAGCTGCCAGCTGCTCCTGGCCTGGGCATGGTGAAGGAGGATCCACCCCACAAGTTCTTGAGGGTTCCCTACCATGCAAGTGGGCCTGGCCCAGGGGCTGGCACCACACAACTGGGCCACACTTTTCCTAGCTAGAGGCTGCTGGGGGCAGAGAAGGAAAGCTTAGGGGCAGATAAAGGTAGGTTGGCTGCTGAGTGAGAAGAAGATAAGGTTGCTAACTCCAGGTTAGGAAATTTGTAGAGATTTGAGGGGTGGATCCTGGAGAAGATGAGGTTTAAGGAAGGGAGGGACCTCACAGGGGTATAAAGTCCACCCTCCAAAGCAGCCATTTCCCCCAGGAGAACAAGAGCTGCTAACCTCCAGGTGGGAGCTGAACATCACTCAGAATTACAACTGCTCTACACATGACAGTGATCAGTTCTCCTGGAGAAAACTGTTGCTTTTGAAGGTGGATTCTATGGCATTATACTCTGATGAGATTGTTTCCCTTCCCAAAGCTTGTCCTACCAAAGCTTTACGCCAAAATTTCCAGGAACTTTCCAGTCTGGAGCTGGCAACCCTAATGGTAACTGACCTCCATAGTTGGGAGATCTGTTGTGATTCCAAGAGATCTTCAGGTTGGCAACCCTAGAAGGAGAGAAGGAAGCATATCTGTGCTGTGATGTGTTTCAATGGAGTGGAACTCATTTTCACTTTCCAATGTTCCTATGGCCAGCTGAAGCTGTTACTTGCTGCAGTTGTGTCATTGCAAAGGAAAGGGTTGATGCTTTAAGCCAGCTTGTCTCTTCTGAATGGACCTGAGAACTGGTGGCTAGTGAGTATTCTAATCTGGGAATCCACAGCCAAAGGGGGATATTACACTGGAGAGCCATTGCCAATCTGAATAGACTCATGGGGAGGGGGAGAAGCTTGCAATGCCCAGCCATTTCATATTTTCTTAGATTCAGAGCATTTTATATTTTTAATTTCTGGTGTGATCACCTGGAGCATTTTACATTTTTAATTTCTGGTGTGATCCTTGTGCTTTATCTTGATGTTTTGTTTTAAAATTGAATTGCCAAATCCCACTATTTCCCCACCTTTCCTTTCAAACAAAATACAGCAAGAGTTTTAAGCATGTTTGTATTTCAAGTAAAAAATATTTAATTGTGTTTGTATCCTTTATAAAGTTTATATCTCTGCTATCTGGCATTACGTTTATGACACATATGGCCTGGCCCCACAAAGTCCCATTTATGTCAGATCTAGCTCTGTAACAAATGAGTTTAGACTAATAAGTGTTGTGGTGTTGGAGGAGAGTTTTAATACTGTAGATTCCTTAGAAGGTAAAATGACTAAAGAAGCTTAATTCCCAGCAGAGTCACTCAAGGCAGAATGGTAACAGCTGAGACACCAGTTTTAACACTGTGGACTCCCTAGAACAGGGGTGTCCAACCTTTTGGCTTCCCTGGCCACATTGGAAGAATAAGAATTGTCTTGGGCCACACATAAAATAACAATAGCTGATGATGAGCTAAAAAAGTCCATGCATAATTTTCATGATATCCACCACCACATATAAGCAGAAGGGGGAGGGGGGTGAATCAGTAAAAAAATCATCCCATCCCTTCAAGAAAGACAGGGCCTTAATGTCCTTTCTGCTTCCAAGTCCAGCTGCAGATGGCCCAGAGTTGAACCAGGAACCAGGCCAGGCAATGCACTAAGCCAGGAGTAGGACTGGGAAAGGTCTAGCCTGGGGTAGGTAGCAGTCAGCAGCAGACCACCAGGCTTCCTCAGTCACCCAGCCCAATTTAATCCAGCATTCAGTCTGCTTAGCACCAACAGGTGATAAAAATGCAGACTCCAGAGGGGGCTGGGGGAACTGAGGCTGCAGACGGGGCCTATAAAAATTGCTAGGCAGGCAGGGCCCTTTGAATCATAGAGTTGGAAGGGACATCCAGGGTCATCTTGTCCAGCCCCCTGCACAAGCAGGAACTCACAAATACCTCCCCCTAAAATGAGTACCCAGTTGCTGGGGGGAAAGTGTAGATGACTAGGGAAGGCAATGGCAAACCACCCTGTAAAAAGTCTGCAATGAAAACGTTGTGAAAGCAACGTCACCCCAGAGTCGAAAACAACTGGTGCTTGCACAGGGGACTACCTTTACCTTTTTAAATTCACAGAATCTTCATTGCTGTCAGATGGCCATCTAGCCTCTGTTTAAAAACCTCCAAGGAAGGAGAGCCCACCACCTCCCGAGGAAGCCTGTTCCACTGAGGAACCGCTCTAATGGTCAGGAAGTTCTTCCTAATGTTGAGTCAGAAACTTTTGACTTAATTTCAACCCATTGGTTCTGGTCCTACCTTCCAGGGCCACAGAAAACAATTCCACACCAGTCTCTATATGACAGCCCTTCAGGTACTTGAAGATGGGGATCATATCACCTCTCAGTTGCCTCCTCTCCAGGCTAAACATGCCCAGCTCCTTAAACCTTTCTTCATAGGACTTGGTCTCCAGACCCCTCACCATATTTGTCGCTCTCCTCCAGACCTGTTCCAGCTTGTCTATATCCTTCTTAAAATGTGGTGCCCAAAACTGAACACAACACTCCAGGTGAAGTCTTACCAGAGAAGAGTAAAGCGATACCATCACTTCACATGATCTGGACACTATACTTCTGTTGATACAGCCAAAATTGCATTTGCCTTTTAGCCACCACATCACACCGTTGACTAATGTTCAGCGTATGATCCACTAAGACCCCTAGATCCTTTTCACACATACTACAGCTAAGACAAGTCTACCCCATACTATAACCATGCATTCGATTTTCCCTACCTAAATGCAGAACGTTACATTTATCCCTGTTAAAATTCATTTTACTGGTTTTAGTCCAGTTTTCCAGCCTGTCAAGATCATCCTGTATCCTGTTTCTGTCTTCTACTGTATATGCAACCCCTCCCAATTTAGTATCATCAGCAAATTTAATAAGCATTTCTTCTATTTCTTCATCCAAATCATTTATAAAGATGTTGAACAAAACAGGCCCCAGGACAGATTCTTGAGGCACTCCAATTGTCACACCTCTCCAAGAAGATGAGGCGCCAATCACGAGCACACTTTGGGTGCGATCTGTCAACAAGTTACAGGTTCACCTAACGGTAACAGGATCCAAACCACATTTTACGAACTTGTCAAAAAGGATAGTATGTGGAAACTTATCAAAAGCTTTACTGAAATCAAGATAGATGATGTCTACAGCATTCCCCTGATCCAGCAAGGTAGTCACTTTCTCAAAAAAAGAGATAATAAGAAGCCAAGTTGGATCAAGCTAATGGCCCATCCAGTCCAACACTCTGTTTATTTTTATATATATATACACACACACACACTGTGGCTAATAGCCACAGATGGACCTCTGCTCCATATTTTTATCTAATCCCCTCTTGAAGGTGGTTATGCCTGTGGCCGCCACCACCTCCTGTGGCAGTGAATTCCACATGTTAATCACCGTTTGGGTGAAGAAGTACTTCCTTTTATCCGTTTTAACCTGTCTGCTCAGCAATTTCATCGAATGCCTACGAGTTCTTGTATTGTGAGAAAGAGAGAAAAGTACTTCTTTCTCTACTTCCTCCATCCCATGCATTATCTTGTAAACCTCTATCATGTCACCCCGCAGTCATTTCCCTATCCTCCTTCAGTAATCCTTTTACCCCATGGTCATCCAAGGGCCCCACTGCCTCCCTGGCTGGTTTCCTGCTTCTAATATATATATAATATTTATAATATATATATATATGCTTCTAATATATATATAATATTTATTTTATATATATATATATATATATATATATATATATAATATTATATATTTTCGTCTAGAAGGATCTAGATGAAAAAGAAAAGGAAAAGTTAAAGGAGCGCAAAGTAGATCGGACTTGGGCTAATTGGCTGCCTGGGTTTTTTATCTACACCGGGGTGATTGTACGGGCTAAGCCTTGGAGGGCGGCCGCCCTCATCCAGTACATGGACATAATTTATAACAGGTACACAACGTTTAGCAGGCCTGCTTGGATGCAGTACGATGAGAAATTCAGGATGAGGGCTGCTTTGTACCCTTCCCTTCAGTGGGACCGGATTTACCAGCAGCTGTGGCTGCAGGTCATGTCTCCTGCACAGCCAAATTTGGGCGATCACTCTGACAGAGGTCATTTGGTGGCCAAGTCACCTGCAACTTCCTGCAGTTCTGCAGGGCAGGTGGTTCATCCCCGCCTGCTTTGCTGGGAGTTCGGCTCTCAGGGAATGTGCAGTAAAAAGGCTTGTCAGTTCAAGCATGAATGCCCCATATGTGGCAGGCCTCACTCTTTCAATAACTGCCCAAAAGCTTGGGTACATAAAAATCAAAAGAAGCCAGGAGGAGGGGGAGGAAGTTATCAGGCTGGAAAAGGGGCCCAGTCCGATAAAGGTGGGTCTGCTTGAACACTGGCTATCCAGGTACCCGTGGAGGGCTGATAGCGTTTACCTGCTAAAAGGTTTTAAATTTGGTTTTAGGTGCCCTTTTCAGGGGCCCCGGTTTCATTTTACATGGGCAGAGCATTGCCAATGGGCTGCTCTGTATTGTTTTCAACTTTCGAGTGTTTCAGCACATTCTTGGAATGGGCTGTTCACGAAAAAGTGGGTTTGCAGGATGTCATTCATTATTTGGATTACTACCTTTTTGTGGGTCCTGTGGGGACTGGGCGCTATGCATGCCTGCTGTCTGGCTTTATGGAGCTGGCCGCAGAACTTGGGGTTCCTTTGGCTCAAGAAAAGACGGAGGGTCCGGCCCAAAAAACTGATCTTTTGGGGGATTGAGCTGGATACCCTGGGGCAGCTGTCCAGGATGCCTTTCCAAAAATTAGTGGACTTAAGGAACAGGATTCATTCCTTTCTTCTTAAACAGAAAGTCTCCTTGATTGAGTTGCAGCAGCTGGTTGGGCATCTTAACTTTGCTTGCAAAGTGGTTGCCCCTGGGCAAGCCTTTCTCCGTAAGCTTTGTGATGCCATGGCAGGTTTACGCTTGCCTTAGCATAGAATACGGGTTACCAGCAGCATGAGGGAAGATTTGGGGGTTTGGCAAGAATTTTTGGAGCCCTTTAATTAGATTTTCTTTTGGAGAACAGACATGAGGCTTGAAGCTGAGCTTCAGGTCATGTCTGATGCTGCTGGATCTTTGGGTTTTGGAGTCCATTTCCATGGAAATTGGTGCCCTGACGGTTGGCCAGACTCCTGGATGCAGGGAGCAGTGAAACGAGATCTTACGTTTCTCGAGTTCTTTTCCATTCTGGTTGCAGTTTGGCTGTGGGGGATGGATATGGCCAATCGCACAGTTCATTTCTGGTGCGATAATATGGCGGTAGTCCATGTCATTAATTCCCTTTCATCCAAATCCCAGCAGGTTATGAGGTTGGTGAGGGCCTTCACTCTGCGCTGTCTGCGGCTTAACATATTGTTGTTAGCCAAGCTTGTTCCTGGGGTGAATAACAGGGTGGCTGACACTCTCACTCGTAAACAGACGGAGAGGTTTCATCAGCTGGCCCCAGATGCCGATCAAGAGGCGGCGTCACTGCCCCAGGAGCGATGGCTGATTGGAGAGCCGAGGCCTGCAGAGTGATAAGCCTAGCCATTGCGCCTAGCACCAGGAAGTCTTACGAACATGCTGTGCAGCAGTTTGAGGACTTTAGGGCTGAGGTGGGGTATTGCATCGTTTGGCTCCTCCCGGTGGAGCAGTTGCTCCACTACTGTGTTTCTCTACGAGGTAAGGGACTGGCCATGCGATCCATTAGGGGGCGTCTGTCTGCATTGGCTTTTGCCAGTAAGGCGCTGGGTTATAAGGAGAAAACAGCTGATTTTCATCTCTTAATTGTACATAGTACTCCAAATAAGGCCGCAACATCGATTTATACAAGGACATTATGATACTGGCTGATTTGTTTTCAATTCCCTAATGATTCCCAGCATAGTGTTGGCCTTTTTTATTGCAGTCGCACAATGTCTCGACATTTTCAGCAAATTATCTACCACGACCCAAAAATCTCTGCCTTGGTCAGTCTCCACAAGTTCACATTCCATCAACTTGTATTTATAGTTAGGATTTTTGGACCCAATGTGCATTACTTTGCTCTTGGCCACGTTGAACCACATTTGCCATGTTTACACCTACTCGCCCAGCCTTGACAGATCCCTTTGGAGTGCCTCACAATCCTCTCTGCTTCTCACCACCCTGAACAATTTAGTGTCATCCGCAAACTTAGCCACTTCACTGCTTACTCCCAACTCCAAATCATTAATGAACAAGTTAAAAAGCATTGGACCCAGTACTGAGCCCTGCAGTACCCCACTGCTTACCACCCTCCACTCCAAAAACTGCCCATTTATACCCACTCTGTTTCCTATTAATTAGCCAGTTTTTGATCCACAAGAGGACTTGTCCTTTTACCCCATGACGCTTGAGCTTACTTAGGAGCCTTTGATGAGAAACTTTATCAAAAGCTTTCTAGAAGTCAAGGTAAACAACATTTATTGGGTCCTCTTTGTCCACATGTTTGTTCACCCCCTCAAACAACTCTAATAGGTTAGTGAGACAAGATCTTCCCTTACAGAACCTATGCTGGGTCTTCCTCAATAACTTTTGTTCATCAATGTGCCTGCTAATTCTCTCTTTAATAACGATTTCCACCAACTTTCCTGGTATTGAAGTCAGACTGACTGGCCTATAATTTCCCAGATCTCCTCTGGAACCCTTTTTAAAGATGGGGGTGACATTAGCTACCTTCCAGTGCTCAGGAATGGAGGCAGATTTTAATGAAAGATTACATATTTCTGTCAGGAGATCCACAAGTTCACACTTGAGGTTTTTTAAAATTCTTGGATGTATGCCATCCGGGGCTTACCAGTTTTTAAATTGGTATTTAAATTTAAATTATCTGTTTTAAATGTTTAATCCTTTACATGTTTAAATATTGTTTAATTTTTATGTCGGATCTATTATTGGAAGCCGCCCTGAGCCACTCGTGGGAAGGGCGGGATATAAATTCTAAATAAATAAAAAAAAAATTGTCCATCAGTCATAGGACCTCCTCTCTCATCACCTCAATCTGACTTAGGTCCTTCAACACCTCTCCTGAAATCAGCAGTTCTGGAGTGGGCAAATACTTCTCATCTTCCACAGTGAAGATGAAGGCAAAAAGTGTATTCACCTTCTCAGCCATTTCCTATTGTCCTTCAGTAATCCTTTTACCCCTTGGTCATCCAAGGGCCCCACTGCCTCCCTGGCTGGTTTCCTGCTTCTAGCGTATTTGAAGAAATTTTTATTGTTGGTCTATATGTTTTTTACAATATGCTCTTCAAAATCACTTTTGGCCTGCCTGATCACAGACCTGCATTTAATTTACCACAGCCTGGGTTCCCTTTTATTAACCTCACTTGCAGTAGCTTTCCACCACTTAAAAGAATCCTTCTTACCTTTCACAGCTTCCACTGCTTTGTTTGTTAACCATTAAGGCCTTTTTCTATACCTATTTGTGCCCTTTCTGACTTGTGGTATATATTTTTATCTAACCTTCTAGGATTGTAGTTTTAAATAGTCTCCAAGCTTCCCCAAGGGTTTTATCTCCAGTAGCTCATATTTGCTGAATTGATGACCAGTGAAAATTAACATGTGACTGCCTATATTACCAATCTCTTGCAGAGTATCACAAACCAGTGACTCAGCGCTGCAGACAGCAAATGCCAGACTGGCAGGAATGGTATCTAGGTGTCAATAAACTGATTAGGTCATTATCCATCCAGACCACATCTCCTGGATTGCACTTTGCAGACAAAATGACAGGAAAAATAGTACTTTGCTGCTGCTTTGCTGCTCTGTCTTTTATGATCTAGCTGGCTTCAGAACAAGTCAATTATTTAATAAGTTTCCTTCTGCTTCTCATTCCTCAGATGCTCTGTAATCCTGTAGTAGGAGAGGATGGATGCTTGGTAGTCATTGCACCACTGGATGAGGCCAGCCTGCAGATGAACTTCACCTGTAATGTTAATCTAATCATCTCCATGTCTTAGGAGCTACACTAACATGTTCACTACAATGACAAGGGCATACATCTGTGCTTTCCAGAAGTGATGATCCACCAGCAACATCACAGATAACCTCTCTAATTTCAGTTCTCCTGCACTTGTAAGGAAAGCCCCCTACTTTTCATACATATGGACATCATGATCACCAGTATGGTTGCCAGGATGCCTGGAGTTTTGACTCTCACACATCTGCTCTAAGAAGTGGATTTTGCTTACAGTTTCTAAGGCTTATGTGGATACTATAAGCCTCAGCTTTGCAGCTGCATTCTACACCTCTGATGGGTGTTAGCCAGAACTCTGCTCCTTGTGTGCCCAGTCTTGGCCGCTGCAGTAAAGGAAGCCATGCCACCATGAACTGTACAAGCAAACAGTTTCCAGCCTGTTTCCATGAACCAAAGGCTAACACCACCAGAATCCATCTTGCTTTCCTGACTCCATATCCAACAGCTGCTTCAGCTTTTGCATAAGGCAATCAAGCTTATCCAGGCATGGATCCTGCCAGACCACTCAAGCCTTTGTCTAACAAAACCCAGGACAAAGATTGGTGCCAGGAAGAAGACTAAGAAAGAGGAAGACCATCTCCTGCATGAGCCAAGTCTTTTGTCTAAACCGGGTGATACCTAGGTCAATATTTGATTCTCTATTGTCACCTTTTCAGATAAGTCCATCTAATCTTAAGTGTTCCCCACCCAGTAATCACTTCTATTCTGTCACTTTGGAGCCTACCCCACGGCCTGTTTCAATCTGGAAATTCTTTCAGGTACCCAGGATCCAGGCAAGCTCATTGGTCAAGACAGGTACCCAATTAGGTGCCACCAAGGAACTTGCTATTGGCTCTACAATAGTCCAGTCCTCCTGGTCATTGCAGAGCCTCCCCTTTCTCCTCCCTCCTACCTCCCATCCCTTGAGGGCTCAAGGGAGTCCTTATAACCTCTGACCCAACTCCACTCATGTGTGCTTCTAGTAGTATCCCAATTCCGCTGTCTAGATCCATCCCCAATTCTGGCCACAGTTTTGGGTCCATTTCCCCCGTCCTCTTTTGTCGCCATTGGAGCCTTCCTTGAAGACTACGATAGGTAATATTACCCTGTGTGTCTACCCTTTATGTTCCCCTATCGATCTATCTATATTTCTTAGGACTGTGTGTGTGTATGATTGTATGTGTATTTTTTATCTTGTATGGAAGACTATATTTTTCTTAATAAATTATAATTGGTTTTACTAAATTAGAGTCCCAAATATTTAAGCATCACTTTTCTGGACGTGTATTCTTGTATACATTGGTAAAAGATTCCTAGTGAGCCAGGTGCCCACCTAACTAATTCCCCAACCTCGTTTGGAGGGCATTTAGGCTTACACACTGCTCCTCTGATCTCCTGAAACACATCACCATTGCCTACAGGTGAACATGCTTGCTTCCAAATCTTTTTTAATACAGCAAAATCTGTCAGATATAAATAGATGACTCTGGGGGAGCAGTTTTAATTTGTAGCCCAGCATACAGTTCTGAGTCTTCTTGGAATGCCCCAATACTGCTTCAGAATTAGAGGGGTGGTGGAGGCTAGGCCATTGTATCTTACCCAACAAACAATTACAGCTGTTCCCCTTCCTCATCCATCCCTACTACATTCTGAAAAAGTGAGTGGGATGGCACAGCAGCTAGGAGCACAGACATCTGCCGAAGCCTAAAGTGCTGACAGGCAGAACCAATATTAGTGAGTCTGGGGCCCCTTTATTCCCACACCACCTGCTCTGAACAAGAATAGAGCACCCAGTTTCACAATACACGTCACTTTACAAATGCACCACAATTTGTGTTTTAACTTTATTCTCCTTTCCAGTATTCATCAAAACAATATAGAAAATGTATGAAAAAAGGAAAATAATATTATAATAGGAGTGTCATCATGGCTTTAGATTTATTTAACATCTCCATGTGAATGCATGGTATTGGGCTTGAAAAACAATGTACTCTAGCTATAACTTGGGGAGGGGGAAAGAAGTTAGTAGGTGTTTCTAAATGTTAGCTAGGTTGATTATGTGTGTGCATTATTTGGGGAGGAGGGAGGTAATTATGACCAACAAATAGACTAGATAGATAACAACACTCAAATTTTTGATTCAATACACTGTGTGATAGATTCTTCAGTAGGTCATATAGTATACCACCTCTTGGACATCATGGGCCTTAAGCATGGAGCCCTGAGCACTTGCTTAGGCTGCCCCATAAGTAAGCCTTCCCCTGCTCCCACCCCAACTTGTAAATGAGCTATTCTTTTACTCTGTGCCCTTAGCACAACAGCTCACAGAGCCTGGGTGAGCAACTGTATTTTACAAAGTTTTAGAGGGGTACAGAACTTCAGTTTATATATAGCCATTTTTACTCAAGGAAATGGAAAATGTAACCAATAATGAGATTTATAAATAGGCTTTCAAATATCCTAAAAATTAATCTCAGGCTTGGTTTGTTTGCTTTTTTAAAATAGCTCTTGCTGAGACAAGCAAGCCTATGCTAAAGACCACAATGGGTCAGAGGATCAAATGGAAAAACTGAAAGTACAACATATGTATTAATAGCTCCAACTGGTTTCTTAAAAGTGCCTAAATATATAGATGTGCAGGTCCAATTCTAGCATGTGCAATTATTAACACATGCCAAAAAGATTTAACTCCAGAAAATTTTAGGTGGGTACATTTGAAAAAGAAAGCAAAACAATAATATTCCAACTCAGCATGGGTTCAGCATACCAAGATCTTCTCCACTATTGTTCATTAATTGTTTTTAAAGCAATGTAATTCAACTTTATAGTCTGATCTCTTGCATCTGATCTTCATTTGTACCTCATATGCTTTTATTCCCTGCCCAGGACAAACAGGAGCCAAAAACAGAGTCTCACCATGCTTTTTAATGTTAACAATTTGGCCCCTATTGGGAAGGCTTATTATAGTTCAGGGGTGGCCAAACCTGCTTAACGGCCACATAGAATAAATGTAGGTGTTTGAGAGCCGCAAGACATACCGTATTTTTCGGTCCATAAGACGCTCCGGACCATAGGACGCACCTTCCTCCTGGGGGGGGGGGCGATCCGCTGCCTCCGCCTCCGATCCCGGCGCTTCCCCCGCGCCTGCCTGGCTCCAGCTCTGCTTCCAGCAAGCGCTGGGATCGCTCCACGCTGCCCCCACTGCAAACCCAGCACTTCGCGAGCGCCGGCTGCGGAGGGGGCAGCATGCTTCCTCCGTGCCTGTCTGCCTGGCTCCAGCTCTGACGCTTACAGCAAGCGCCAGGATCGCTTCCTCCGCCCTCCGATCCCAGCACTTGCTTTAAGCATCAGAGCTGGAGCCAGGCAGACAGGCACGGAGGAAGCATGCTGCCCCCTCCGCAGCCGGCGCTCGCGAAGCGCTGGGTTTGCGGAGGGGTCGGGTGCTTCCTCCATGCCTGTCTGCCTGGCTCCAGCTCTGATGCTTAAGCAAGCGCCGGGATCGGAGGCGGAGGCAGCGGATTGCCCCCCCCCCTGGAGGAAGGTACGTCCTATCGTCCCTTCCCCCCACTTTTTTTTTGGGGGGGGAAGTGCATCTTATGGTCCGAAAAATACGGTAAATGTCAGATGTTCGAGAGCTGAAGCAAGGAAGGAAAACAAATAGATGGGGAGGAGGGAGACAAAGTAGAAAGAAAGCAATTTTAAATGCATTATCCAAGCCATTGGCTGGCTTGGAGAAGTGATTTAAAGAGGCAAATGCCTTCTCAAAGCTGGCCGATGCGGTGGGGGCTTCAAGAGCCACACAATATGTGTGAAAGAGCCATATGTGTCTCCCAAACCACAGTTTTGCCACCCCTGTTCTCGTTCTTGTGTAGTCAGGTCAGGAGAGAAGGGAAGAACTGAGTTTCAAGTTTAACCTGAGCACTGAACTTGAAGCTCCTTCTGAAAGAGTACTTAGTCTTCTAAAGGAAACTTTAACTTCATCGCTCTGGAGAGATCTTTAGAAATTGGTTCAAGCTTCAAACACTCCTGGGATACCTCTCAGTAAAAGAGGCAATATGCACTCGGTGTCCATTCCCACTGAACAATAATGGAACACAGCAGCTGCTCCAGTCTGCCAAATCCACCACACAATTAACTTGGCAGACTACCAGCCATAATCTGAGGTTGCCTGTTGTTAAGCAGGACTCTTCCACAGGTCAGGGTTGAATCAGTTATGTGTGGATGTAACAGAGGGAGAGAAAATAACATTTGTGTGCAGCACTGAAGAAAGCAAACAGATGACAGGCCAATTCAGGAAGGTGTGGAAAACTGAACAAGACAGGAAAAAGTCAACATCAGAGTGAACCTTGCTTTAACTGTGTGAAGTTCTGGTACTCCATGTCACATATGTTGCACAGTTCTGGTTGCTGCCTCTCACAATGGATACATCAGAGCTGAAAAACCAAACTAGTAAATAGCCGGGAAAATTGGTCAACGTCACACCCTGCTCAAGAGATTTCCAAGCATCTCTGCCAGCCACTAACAGAAACAGTGCTGGACTAGGTAGTTCTTGATGTGAGCCAGCATGGCAATTCTAAACTATGGGAATTCCCCTACACAGCGTTTTGCAAAATGCTCTGAATCAAATCTCCAATACAATCATTATTAACATGCACGAAGATGCAATTCAGTTCAGAACACACCACGAAGTCAGAGTACTGAGGATGTTCAATGCCAAAATATAATTTCCAAACCTTTATAATTCAACATTTTAAAACAAGGTGTTCCCTTCCTAAGCACAGCCAGAATAAACCATTTTTTGTCTTCATTAAGTGAAGCGTGGGACTCTGAATTTTGTTAGTCCAGGCAGGCTAGTTTCAAGTTTTGAAACAAAGTTCTGGGGAGCAAGTTTTCATTAACACCTCCAGCTAACCTTTTATGCTGAAGCTTTTGAAAGAAAACCAACCCACTGAAAACACACTGCCCCCACGGCCCGCGCTCACACGTGTGTATGTGCGTATACATACACACACAAAGCCCTACTCTTTTAGTAAAGTACGGGAGACAGAAAAGAACTTGGCTCTTGCGTAGAGAAATCTGGCAGTCAAGTTCCAACTTGCATGGAAAGTTTTCCTTAGACGCAGAGATGCGAAGCACATGCACGCTGTCTTGGAGCAGACAAGGAAAACTTCAGCTTGCAATGAGAAGAAATCGAATTTTCGCATATACATTTCTTTTCCGCCTTCCAAACGACGAAGACTGCCAAACTTACCCTCCGACTCCATCACACTCCCGCCTCTCCTTGCAGAAACTCTTTGGAAAGGCTTCTGAAGAGGGCTGGAGAGCACGACCGGGCGATGCACAGGAGGAAGCTTCACGAGGCGAGGAGGAGGAGGAGGGGCAGACGGGCAGTCGCTCCCGGTCTGGCTCGCGCGCGCTTTCTTTCCAGAGGCTGCATCTTGCCCTGAAGCACCGGACGGGTAGAGGACAAGACGCCTCCACCGGAAAAAGGCTCGGCGGCGATTGCCGCTTCAACCGGCCCCGCAGCGGCTCGTCCCCGGTTAGAGTCAGGCAACGAGGGCGTGCGACCTGGCGCGAAGGAACGCGCCCGGCCTGCCAAGGAGCCAGGTGCAGCCTCCTCACGGGGGGGGGGGGGGGGGGGCGTCTCGGCTTCAGGTTTCCTCCCAGCCCACAGCCAAGAGCAAAAAACTCTTCTGGCCCCGCTCAAGGCCGCTGGGATTGTGGGTAAAAGACTGGGCCTGAACTGCACACTAAGGGGAGGGGGTCCAAGCCAGCTAGGCTACCTCAAAGTGGGAAGAAGGTGGTGTTTTGTCCAGTTCTGTGGGTTGCCAGTCTCAGGCGGCCTTTGAAAAGGAGTCATCTTCCACTGGCCTCTTGCTAAATAATCCCCGCTGTGCTGAGAAAAGAAAGGGATTTGCTGGAAAGGGAGCAGAGGCCTGATGCTAAACCACATAACTTGTCCTTCGCATTTCTCCATCCTGGTTTAGTGGATGGGATGTCAGACCAATGGCTGTAGCTGATAAAACTATGGCCTGTTTTACTTTAACTTCTCTGTGAATGGGGTTTGTTTTTTGTCTCCCCTCTTCTCCCCACCCCCGCCCCGCTGCCCTTAGGACTGCATATCAGTAGCAGTTCTGAGGACGCTGATCATTGCATAGTACCCCATGCAAACTGAGCATTCAAGAAGGGTCCCTTGTAGAAGCAGGGGACCCCAGTGAGGGAGTGTTACAGTATTTGGGCCCTGCTGCTCCTCGTTAGGAGGAAGGATGACTCAACCAAGAGCACTGATCCTAATGAGTGGACCCCAGAGCAGGTGGTAGGAAACTGGCTACTTACGCTGGCTATGAGACCAACTTAGGCTTTGCTCTCATTGGTACTGCTTTGGTCCCAAACTTAAAACATCATCACCAGTTAGAACGGAGCACATTACAGTGACGCTGCATACTTCCAGTCAGGAGTTGGTGGGAAGTTGGTGTAAAGAAACGAAATGCCATTTTTCTCCAGCTCTGAAGCTGATCCAGAGTTCATCTAAACCTTTGCTGCAGAAGGTAGACATATACTGAAGGAGTATTTTACCACCACACCTGTATCATTGATAGTATCACTGCACACTTTGCACCAAGCTTCGTTGCCCAGTTGGCATCAAGTACAATGCAATGAGAAGCCTACTCAGTACTGCTACTGATTTGCAGTCCTAAGGGCCAGGAGGTGAAGGGGGGAACCAAGAACGAACCCATGCACAGACAAGCTGGAATAAAACAGGCCGTAGCTGTATTGGCTGCAGCCACTTGTGCAACATGGGGCAAGGATCCAGGCATCAGACAACCTGCCTATCAGCTAACAGAACCCCACTCCAGCCCCACTATGAGGAACCTGGGGTGGCAAGTCCTATTGTCCCACCGGGGAGCAAGCATCTGTGTGGTACTGCTACCATCTGGGAATGGAGTAGAGCAATAGCCTCTGAGCTGAGCGTTACACTGCCTGGCTCCACCCTGTGACCCCTGAAGGGGGGTCCCCCAAAATGGTATGGCCCAAAGTACAAACTATAATCTTCATCAGTAGTATGAGCTAGAACAAAACATATTATGCATTGATACAACTAATAAATTCAAAAATAGTTAAATATTAATATAATTTACAATATTATTTCATATGTACAGGCTGACTTTCAGTTTTTAGACATCAAGAAAGAATTAGCGTCAATAAACCTCAATAAATTGTTAAAACGGAAAAAAAAGGATTTGTGTCTATATATTCTTTTTCTTCTTTATTAATAAAAATATAAAGATACATATTACAACTTATGAAGTCATCATTAAGATACAAATTACATTTTAATTACACTATTCATAGGCTGACCTTCAATCAAGATTTTTTTGGATACCAAAGAAAGAATTCAGATCTTTGCATTCGTTTTATCCTTTTTCTAATAAAATATAATGAATAAATTTTATGTAGCAACAAGTTCACTTCCCTTATTCCTATATTTATTACAAGGTTTGCACTTACCCCGTATGTCTAAGCACCTCTGGAACTAATTAGAAGAACTTAAAGAACCGAACATTGAATTTATTGCCTAGTGTCGGTTTTGCTTTGTGTTAATTACCTGTACTGTCACTCCATGTAATTTGTATATACCAAAGTACAAACTGCCGCCAGAGCTGGGCAGAAAGTACCCACCAACTGCAAGGGGGCCCAGCTACAACAACAGCTTCTAAAGGGAAGAGCCAGACCAGGGAAAAGCATGCGCTTCCCCAGTGCCCCAAGGCCCTGCCCTCTGTGGCTGTCCCAGGCTGCCGGTGACTGTCTGGATGACTGTGGCAAGGAAACAAAAGACCTTCACTTTGAGCTTGTGACACGGACTGTGGAGTGTCCTGATATGTGAACTCCTGCTCAGATGACCTAAGTTATAGACATCATCTCAGAACAAACTCAATTTGCAGCAACTTGCCCACCAAATGATTCCTGAACAACTCAAAGAGGCACACATACCAGTTATTGCAAGTGGGATGGTCATTGATGCTCACTGATGATGAAAAGGTTATCACTGCAGGACTATACTTAAATAATGAAAAACTTGCAGTTAAGGAAATCACTAGCAGTACTTACCCGGGGGTTGATTGTTCAATAGTATCCCATGCAAACTGGTCAATCATATCTCACCAGAGTATGGTCCAGAAATGCTGATGTGGACATGCTTGATGAACTGAGATTTATCAACTATTCGCAAATGATCAGTTCCCTGAATATGCTCTCACCAATTCCAAACTCCATATTCAACAGACATTTCTAGTCAATAGAGATTTATTTATTTATTGGATTTATATTCTGCTCTCCTCACAAGCATGCTCAGGGCGGATCACAGACAATAATTAGGCCATTCAGTGAACATAGATAATTCATAAATAACTAAAATACATTTGATAATTTAAAACAGTTGCACAATTTGTTGTGCGCACAATCTGAGTTACTGGTGCTGCTGGACTCCGATGTTCTGTTATTCTGGGCTGCACAGAAGTGGTGTCTTCAGCAAGGGAGGGGGTGACTTTTTTATTGGACACCAGCTGCCTGAGCCAAAGGCCTGGCAGAACAGCTCCATTTTATAGGCCCTGTGGAATGGTAGAAGGTCCCACATGTGGGACCATGGTCCACCAGGCTGGGATTAGGGCAGAAAAAGGCCTGGTCTTGGGCAAAGTTAGGCAGACATCTCTCAGGCTGGGGACAGCCAACAGATCTTGCTAGGCAGAACACAAGGCCCTCTTGGGCATGTATGGAGAAAGGTGGTCCCTTAGGTATATCGGTCCCAGGCTGCACAAGGCTTTGAAGGTCAATACCAGTACCTTGAAGAGGATCCAGTACTCAATCAGCAGCCAGTGCAGTTGGTGTAATGCCAGCTGAATTTGTTCCCACACAGACAATGCCATCAGCAGGCACACTGCCACATTTTGCACCAACTGAAGTTTCTGGATCAACCATGAGGACAAGCCCACATAGAGTGAGTTACAGTAATCAAGCCTGGAGGTGACCATTGCATGGATCACTATAGCCAAGTCCTGGGGGAAGAATATGGGGCCAGTTGCCTGACCTGATGAAGATGCTAAAAGGCAGATCTGGCAACTGTGGTGACCTGGGCCTCCTTGGAGAGCAAGGCATCCAGGAGCATTCCCAGACACCTCACCTGCTGGGCTAGCACAAGCAATGCACCATCCAAGCTGGGCAGCCTGATTCCCGACTCAACTTATATTCCCCTTTCTGAACTATTCAATGATGAACCCTGTAAACAACAGCTGGGAGGAGGAGGATGGGTATTTGATACCAACAAAGCGTCTCAGACCCATACTAGATGAACTACTGACATTGCATGGTTTTAAAACTTGCAAATCTAGTGCATGCAGGTGCAAGAAGGCTAGACTATATTGTTCTCTTTTCTGCAAGAGTAAAAAAAACCCTGTACAAATGTTGCACAGTAACTTACTTTCTGCATTAGGACTGTAATCTTTGTTTAAGAATGAGAGTTTAACCAACATATAGGCATAAGTATCAAACTAGCACTCTAAATTTTTTAGTATTATTTAAGGCAGCAGAATAAATCTCTGTACGTTTAGGAATTGTCATCTTAACAATTCTCCTGCTACATTGCTTCCCAGTATTACAAACATTAAAAATAACCATTTTTCTGGATTTATCCTCCCCTCCAATATTACCAATTTTAAAGAATAATACTTTATTTTGTTTTTACAACAAAAAAATAGTATATTTGTTTTTATCAACCTTGAAAACATGGTTTAACATTAATATCAGCATCCTACAAGAAATGTTAAAAAAAGATTCACCATCTTGCAAACTGGTGGGATGGAGTTTGGATTTATATCCCGCCCTTCATTCAGAGAGCAGCTGACAATCTCCTTCCGTTCCTCTCCCCACAACAGACATCCTGTAAGGTAGATGGAGCTGAGAGAGCTCTCAGATAACTGCTCTTGAGATAACAGGTCTGCAAGAATTGTGGCTGACCCAAGATCACTCAGCAGCTGCATGTAGAGGAGTGGGGAATCAACCCTGGTTCTCCCAGATGAGTCTGTTCACTTAACCACTAGACCAGACTGGCTCCAAACTGAACCACCACAAACTGCATCCAATTTGTGGGGGTTCTTCAGTTCACAAACATCACTTCGCAAACCACAAACCGGGCAATATTTATGATGAACTCTAGTTTATCAGCCAGCCGTGTTCATCCCTAGTCTGGAGTTTTTTCAAGAGGCAACGGACAAGGCTCCTGAACTAGATTAAAACTTGCATTTAGCTCAGTCTTGGCCTGGTTATGTGGAACCATAATGGATTTAAATTGCAAAAGAACCTGGGTAGCCCTTTTTGCTGAAAAACTACTGATTAGAATACAATCAGGAATCACAAGTTTTGTTTACATTTTTCTAGGGGAACATGCTCCCACAGTTATCCAAAACAATTTGAGACTGAGAAAGGACTGGAAATTGACTAAAGAACAGTGAACAGTTCCGCAGGGCCTGCAAGACCATCCGCTTCCGATTGGCTTTCGCTGAAGAAGAAGGAAATTGTTAAGAAAAACTGCCATCATAAAAGCAAATATAGCATTAGCACTTTTATTAATTAACTTTTAAAATTTAATCTGAATTTTAATTAAACTGTTTAAATGTAATTTTATTTATTCCTGTATGATTGAAGCTTGAATTGTGCTGTTAGCCGCCCTGAGCCTGCTCTAGCGGGGAGGGCGGGATACAAATAAAATTTTGTTGTTGTTAAAGAGAATATAGTAGAGACATAGGTACAAAATACATGCTTGCTGAGCTGACACAAATACGAAAGAAGATCAAGAAGCTACAGAAAGGTGCCATGTCTGTAGAGACCCTAAACAGAACCTGACCTCTATATAATAGGGACCCTTAGAACCATTGATGCAAAGCTGCATCCTTCTTAGGATTCTGGCATGGAAAAAAGTACCCGAATATCCTAGAAATTACTTGTGTTTATTGACAGGACAAGAGCAAGAAAGCAGACCCAGATGTCAGATACAGGAGCAGGGAAGTGAGATATAGCACAAATATAACAATGTTGAGGAACCAAATCAAGTTATACAAAGGTGCTGGTCCAAAGGATATTATCATCACATACACTGTCTCCTTGGAAATGAGATTGGATATTAAAGTAAACAAAAGTGAAAATTATTTCCATGTCTTTATCCCCTCATTTAAGGATTGGTACATCACCGAGGTACCTGATCAAATGAAATGTAGGGAGAAAATCCAGGACAGGGTGGGCCTCATAGGTCAAGGGGGCCTGAAAGATGAGTGATCTGAATTCTCTTTATTGGTGTAATGAAGAGGAGAAGGCTCCTGAATCCGCTCAGAGGTAATTATGGACGCTGCTCTAGACTTAAAATCATTTTGGGAATTTAGCTTTAAATCAGAATGGACAGAAGGATTTCAAGGAGACTAAAGCTAGAATGCTACTTGTTCAGTTCAATTGCATTACTATCTAGCCATTTCCAGGTATTCAATTTTATCTCATTGGGTTTTCAGCAGCTTTGTTTTCTGGGTATTCTGTTCATTTCTCTACTTTTTCAGTAATTTCTTTTTATTCCTTCTTTTAGTCTTCAGTCTTTTATTTATTTTCTTGTAACTTTATATTTTCAATACACTGCTTCACTGTTTTCTTTTATGAAGTCTGTTCCTTACTAACCCTGTGTGCCTCCTGAGGCAATGCAAGAGTCCTGTTTTTACATACTGATAAAAAAAAACTTACAGGCCCCATGACACAGAGTGGTAAAGCTGCAGTACTGCAGTCAAATTTTCTACTCATGACCTGAGTTCGATCCCAATGGAAGCTGGATTCAGGTAACTGGCTCAAGGTTGACTCAGCCTTCATCCTTCCGAGATCGGTAGTATACCGTAAAAAAGTCTGCTGCAAAAACATTGTGATGTGAAGTCACCCCAGAGCTGGAAACGATTGGTGCTTGCACAGGGGACTACCTTTAAAAAAAACCTTACAAAGGATTATGGCCATCACATCCTCCCATCCAAGGTTGATGAAGGATAACATATCTGGCCAAACCAACTTAAGACATAGATTGTAGTCTCTGATAGCAGATGACTAGGTTATGATAGGAGAGACATGTCATACATTTTTCATTATTACTGAAAACAACGAAGTTTGTGTTTCTACTGCAGCACCTAATATAACTTACTTTTATATGTCAGCTTGATCAATTCAAGCTGTTATTTGCATACAAATTATACATACAGATTTAATGTTTTTATGAATGACAATATTTAAACATACAAATCATTACAAGCTAAGTATATTTACGTCATAAATATCATAGCTTTACAACACAGCATTTTGTGTGCTGAATCATTGGTCATCCAATAGTTTTTGACTTGATTTTGGTAGTACTATACGACTGGCCACTTTATATAATTCAGTCACTTTTCCCAACTAATCTTTCTCTTGAGCGACCAGGGCTAGCCAAAACTAGGTAAGCTGCAGTTATCAAATTAAGACAAAGGATACTGGTGACATATAATTCAAAAGAAACAATAACCACAATTGAAAAGTATTAACAGTAGTAATAATCAACTTCTAATAAATTGTTGCTGTCATTAAAGGAGATTTAAACTATCATTTTAATAGCATATTTATGGAGCTGCAAGTGAAATAAAATGGTAACGTTCTCAGAAAATTCCAAACATCTGGATCAACTGTAGAGTCCAAATCTCTATTCCATCTGTTCATTAAACTTTTTGAGTTTGGCTTTCAACTACTAGCAGTATAAAATAGATTTTAGACAAAATTCCTTTACTGCTCCCCCTCCCCCATTTCATTTATTAGACTTACTGCCCACTCTCCCCTGTGGCCAGGCTCCGAACAGGAGAAAGCATCAATAAAAACATTCAGCAATCTAAAACAAATATATAATTACAATAAATACAATAAAATTCATAAGTATAAAACAATACAAATAAAAGACAGCATAACAGTTATGGGGGGATAATATATACACACTACCTATTCAGAAGGAAAGAGGAGGGGAAAGGGAGAGCAGAGAAAATCATTTTTCAAAGGGAGGTGTCTCTCTTAAAATTATATACTTCCTCAGATGGATTGATTGATTTTTGCTTTTATCTTCATCTGCAAAAGGGTGTCCTAATTCTATATGAATTATAGCCAGATCATCATACTTTACTTAATTTATTATGCTTCACCCACTAACATTAGGGGGTTGGGATTCCAGCCCACTATTAGACCATTTATCCTGCGCAGTGTTTAATTTAACATTTTCCTTCTTCCTTGCCTTTATGACATCAGCAATAAGTTTTTGCAAAGCACTTAAAATTATAAGGAATTAACACTCCAATGTTGTGAAGCAAGTATGTCAGTCTGGGAAGAACCATCACTCTATAAAGGTATAAAATAAAAATTGCAGTTTCTTAACAAGCACTGCAACAAATTCTTTAATTACTAAATTTAGTGCTTCACTGTGTCTATTCCTTTTATGCATTTTGCAAAATAGTTCTACAGATAGCACATTCCTGGCTTATTCCTCTTGAGATCTCAAACTGACCAGAAAGCATGAATATAGATTCTGGCTAAAGATCATGCACAGATTATTTCAATACAGCATAGAAAACTGCGAGATATTAACACAAGAACTGTCTTTTCCTGTTATAAGGACTAACATTTACTTTATTGCCTTGTATGAGATTACTTGTGAAGTAACAATGTAATCAACTGATTGTCTATCTGCCTGTGTTAATTTAAGGATTTTTAATTTTGATTTTAAAAAGGGTTGCTTACCTGTAACAGATGATCTTCAAGTGGTCATCTGTGCATCCACATCTATTGGATATCACACACCTGTGTCAATCCCAATCGGTAACCTACAAAGCTAAAAAGATTTTTGTGTCCTTTCCAGTGTCGTATGCAGGGGCTCCACTGCACATGCTCACGGGAATAAGTGCAAGGATCCCACCAATACCTTCTGATCACTGTAAGAGAAAATCTCAAACAAGAGGACCAACAGCAGTGGGAAAGGAGGGCGGGTGAATGCACAGATAAATACTTGAAGATCATCAGTTACAGGCAAGCAGTCTATTTATCTTTTTTTATGGTCTCTGTGCATCACACCTAAAGAAGAATATCAAGCAAAAGACCTACCTAGGGGAGGGTGCTGGAAGGGACTTAGACACACTGACCATCCCACAGAAGTTGGGTGAGACGGACATCCAGGACATAATGTTTCATGAAGATGTGAGGTGTCATCCATGTGGCCACCTTGCAGATATCATATGAAGGAGTGCTCTTGAGGAATGCAGTGGAAGCAGCTAAAGCTCTTGTGGAATGAGCACATACAGGTCCAGGTAGTGGGCATTTGGCCAAAAGGTAACAGAACGCTGTAGAATGTATGGATGGGAGAGAAAGGGCAACAGATTCCTTTTCTCAACTCTGTTTGGTAAGACTTCTCTCTGTGCTGGATGATTCTGATCGAGAGGTCTACTGAGCAAGATCAGTCTCATGCTCCAAATCTGAGAGACGAATCTGCTGAATTGAAGGAGTTTTCAGTTTGGTGACAGACCTCATATGGGTGAGTTGAGAAGTTGGAGACAGTAAAGGGGCCACGTTATCAGGGCATTGTCAAGGACTTTTGGCTTGATTGGTGTGTTTTTAATGCTCCTTGTGTTTGTCCTTCTTGTGCTCCTTATCCTCCCTGCATGTTTTGGCAGGAGTGGAGGTATCCAAACCATTGACTGGGATTGAGCATTTCAGCATTGATCGATTTTCATCAGGAGTCTGAGATGTTGATGGAGTGGAAGTCAATGTCAAGGCAAGGGTCACAGTCAATGCACAGTCCAGGGCATCCTGGGAGGAAGCCATTTTTGGATTTGAGAGCACCAATTCAAGGAGTGCAATGTGGAGTTGGGCTGCTCAGTTTTTCCATGTCTGTTTGGAATATTTGGAGCAGTGGATACATGACTATAATATAGTGGGTTCTAGGCAATGATGAGGCAAAGTGGTAGTGCAACATCAGCTCTTTATTGATTTTAGCATAATCAAGGCTAAGCATGAGACTGCCAAACTGGGCCAACTATATACACACCTGTGTTCCTGTGCAAATGTTTGTGTGGTCCATACAAACCAGCAGGAGGCCCATGATTGGAGCAGGGCAGTAGGGTTTAGGATCCTGCTGCCCATTATTCCCAAGTCCTCAAGCTCTGGCCGTCAGGCTCCAATGAGCTAGGCAGGAACACCCAACTCAGTTCTCACGAGTCCACATACATCACATCCCTCCCTTCCTAGTTCACAAGCCCTGACATACATAGTTCTTTTGGTAAGCAGGTTTGTGGTGCTCCCTTGTTGACTGCCTGGGTGCTGGAGGTGGTGGCGGTGCGGCGGCCGCTTCGAGCATGGTAGAGAGGCTGGGGATGCGGAAGCTTCTGTTGGTGGTTCCAGGCTCCCAGATGCTTCCAGCTCTGGCGGAAGATCGGGGGTTGGGATTGCAGCCACTGCTGGGTCGGGTGCTGTAGGAGCCAGAACTGCCAGTGGGTCCCATGGCCCGCTGTCTTCCTCGACCTTGTTCCCAGGCGCCTCCCACGACCTCAATTGGTCTATGTGCCGTGCATAGTGAGGCCCCCCCTCGGTTGTGACCTCATACATGACTGACCCCGGCACCCTTGAGATTCTGGCCAGAAGCCATGCTGGGCCACCCCCAAAGTTCTTGGCATACACTAAGTCCCCCATATCGAAACCCCTGGGTGCTGGACCATGTTGGGCATCTCTTGCAGGGCTGGGGCCCGATCAGGGTGCATGCAGTCTAGGAGCGTCGACAGCCGCCGGCCCATGAGGAGCTTGGCCGGGCAGTGGCCGGTGGCAGTGCAGGGAATGGCGTGCTGGGCTAGCAGGAACTCAGCGAGGTGGGCCTCCCAGTCCCCCGGATGATGCAGTGGAGTGATTCTTTTGTGGACTGCACCATCCTTTCCGCTTGGCCATTGGTGAAAAGGGGCTGACCTAAGGTGCCGGATTAGATTTCGGATGCAGAAGTCCTGGAACTCCCCTGATGTGAAGGTGGTCCCATTGTCTGAGACGAGAGTGTCTGGGAGCCCCTGGGTGGCGAAAACCCTGCGGAGCGCTGTAATGGTGGCCCAGGAGGAAGTGGATGCAACAGGGACAACTTCCAACCACTTAGAGTAAGAGCCCACTATTAGGAAAAATAGTTGTCCCTGGAAGGGCCCCACAAATTCCAGGTGCAGGCGGGACCACAGGTTATGTGTGGACTCCCACTGTTAGGCTGGCACTCTGGGCAGTGCTGGCTGGGTCTCCTGGCATGGTTGGCACCTCGCCACCCAAGACTCCATGGCATCTTCAATTCCTGACCACCAGACATAGCTGTGGGTAAGAGCCTTTCCCAGGTGAGAGTCGTGAAGTGCAGTGAGGACTCTCTGCAGCAGAACAGGGGGCACCACTACCCGAACCCCCCATAACAAACAGCTCTTATGAACCGATAGTTCGTCCCGGTGGGAAGCAAATGCTGCAAACTCTGAGCCCATCTGGCCCATGGGCCATCCCCTCCACACCCAGTTGAGAACTCAGGAGAGGATTTTGTCCTTGGCCGAGCATCGAGCAATGTCTTTTGCATGAACCAGGCAGTCCGGAAGGGATTCTAGCAACATGATCTGGTGCACAGGCGCCAGATCTGGGTCCCCAGAGGGTAGCGGCAGCCGACTCAAGGCATCCACATGGCCCATAGCCTTTCCCGGCTGGTATTGTAGGTCGTACTGATACCCTGCTAGGAAAATGGACCACCTTAAGACCAGGAGCGATAGCAGCTGGGATGTTTGGCGGTCGGGGGCAAACAGGCCTAGGAGGGGTTTATGGTCTGTGAGTATGGTGAAGGGCCGGCCGTACAAATAATTGTGAAATTTCCTTACACTGGCAACAATGGCCAACCTTTCCTTATCTATTTGCTCGTAGTTGCGCTGAGGCTTTTGTAATGTCCTTGAATAGTAAGCCATGGGAACCTCATGGCCATCCAGCAGCACATGTGCTAAGACCACCCCCACCCCATAAGGAGACGCATCACAGGCCACAACGACAGGCAGCTGCTCATCTAAGTGTGCCAGCAGGCTGTTCAACGTGAGGAGGTCCTTCACTACTTGGAATGTGGTGGCCTGCTGGCAGCCCCACACGCTCAAGGCCCTTTTGTCCAGCAAATGGTGGAGGGGTTTCGCTACCGCTGCCTTGTGGGGAAGAAAGGCGTGGTAGAAGTTGAGGAAGCCTAAGAAAGCTTGTAGTTCCACTTTATTTGTGGGGGTGGGAGCATCACAATGGCCTCTACCTTTTCCTTCGAGGGATGGATACCGTTCGCATCAACTGAATACCCCAGGAAGTCAGTCTTGGGTACCCCCAGCATACATTTCGCCCTGTTCACCTTTAGGCCCACTGAGTCAAAACGTTGGAGGATGGCGCGGAGGCAGGAGGCAAACTCGTCCTCTGTGGCTGCAGTGATTAACACATTGTTGAAAAATGGCTGGACCCCAGGGATACCTTTCAAAAGAAAGTCCATTAGATTCTGGAAGATCCCCGGGGCCACACTGACCCCAAACTGGAGGTGCTTAACCTTGAAAGCGCCTCTATGCATCACTATCGTTTGCACCTCAGCTGCCGCAGCGGCCACCAGAAGCTGCTGATAGGCCTGAGCCAAGTCCAATTTTCTGAAAATTTTTGCCCTGCTAAGGAGGCCAACACGTGGTTCACCACCGGCACTGGGTAGGCATGACCTTGCAGCACCTTATTTATTGTGCACTTATAGTTCGCACAGAGGCGGATATGGCCATCGGGCTTGACTGGGGTGATGATGGACGTTTCCCAGTGGGTATTAGCAACCGGCTCCAACACTCCCTGAGCCACTAGGAGGTCTAGCTCCTCCTCTATCTTATGTTTGAGGGTGAAGGGAATATGCCAGGCCTTCAGCTTTATGGGCTGAACATTCAGATTTAGTTGCAGGGACACTGGGGGGCCCGTGTAACTTCTCAGGGTCCCATCAAAAACTGCCGGGAACTCTCCATAGATGCTCTGAAAGTCCCTGGGTTGTGTGGGAACCTGATTTAATCCGGTTACCTGGATCCCTAAGGGTCCAAACCACATTTGGCCCAGCAAGCTGCCCAAGTCCCCTTCAACAACTATCGGGGCAGCCTTCCTGAGATGTCACCATACTTCACCCTCAAGAACCCCACTCCCTTAACTGCGATCTCCCATTTCTGATAGTCCCGGACCACAAACGGGGATGGATGCAATTTGGTTTCCCCCCCTGGGCATAACCTTTGGAAAGTCCTAAGAGAAATTATAGTCTGTCCAGCCCGTGTCCACCTCCATTTTGCATGGCTTGCCCTCAATGAATACAGTCACTTGCAATTTCTCGGGGGAGGGCAGGGGAAGTTGGCATACCTGCTTGACATGGATGACGATGGAGTGGAGTCTTCCGCCATGGCGGCGTCCTGGTGCCTGCCCAGATCCCGCTGGGCAGCACTTCTTAGAGTGGAGCGCTTGGACCAGGAACGGCAGACCCTTGCTAGATGGCCCGTCTTTCCGCACTGGTGGCAGTGTCTCGAAATCGGCAGGAACATCGCTCGTGGGGGTCCCCAGAGCTGACACATTCTCAAGCAGGTGTGGTCTTGGATGAATGACTTCGTGGTTTCTTCTGTGCTGCTTGCCGTAGCTTGAGTGCGTCGTCTTCCCCGGCGTCTTCTGACTCGGACAAGGAGGCGGTAGCCCAATGTGCAGAGGCGGTGGCTCACTCCTTCCTTCCTTGATTTCTCATATGCCATAGCCTCCTTGGTGGCCTTGGCTAGGTCAGTGTTGTCTTTACCCACCCATTTTCGCCTCAATTTCTCATCCCACAGGCTGAAAATGAACCGTTCCCTAAGCGCTTCATCGAGGACAGGAAGTCACAGTGGAGCAACAACTAGCAGAGGGTTGTGCTGAAGTCGGCCACTGACTCATTAGGTTGTTGGCAGCGTTCCGAGAACAAGGTGGTGGGCCAGTACAGTTGGTTGCGGGGCGAAGTGAGTCGTGAGGGCCGCAATGATCTCATCGAAGATGGGCACCTTGAGGGTCACGGGCACCATTAGACCTTGGGCCAGCTTTAGGACATCCATGGCACAGGAGCTGAGCAGCAGCGCCTTCTTCTTGCATCCTGTGACCTCGTTGTAGTCGATGTGGTTCTCCAGTTGCTCTAATCAGGTCTCCGGGCAGGCCACATTGAAGGCTTGAATCGGTCCTGGCATAGCGGCTATTTTGTCAGCTGTGGCGGTGTGGAGTGCGGTGCTGGATCGGAACAGCGATGTGCGATGCAATGCCTGCTGGACCGCTCACCAGGATCCCACCTTCGACACCACTATAATATAGTGGGTTCTAGGCAATGATGAGGCAAGGTGGTAGTGCAATATCAGCTCTTTATTGATTTCAGCATAATCAAGGCTAAGCAAGCTCTGGCTGTCAGGCTCCAATGAGCCAGGCAGGAACACCCAACTCAGTTCTCACTTGAGTCCACATACATTACATTGACCTAGTTCAGTAAACCTCTCCTGGACACTGAAGGTAGAGGGAATGGCCAGCTGGAGGCAAGATCTTATTGCCACACTTGGAGCACTGCTTGAATACCCCCTCCCCAATGTTTTCCCATAAGACAGTTTTCAGGAATAACTGGGGGAGAGGGGGAAGGAAAAGAGAAAAAGCAAAAAGAGGAGGCATGGCCCCAACCCTGGTTCGGAGGAAAGTTTATAAAAGTCACTAGCCTCAAACTGTCACTTCCAGAAGAGATAGAAATGAAGAAAAAAACCCCAGAAAACAAAATAATAAAAAAGGTCTCAAAAAAGAAGGGGGAAAGTAAGTTATCAACGATCAGCATGATGGTCAGAAAGGAAATGGCATGATCCTTGTGCCCATTCTAATGGGCATGTGTGGTGGAGTCCTGCACATGACACTAGAAATGGCATGAAAATGTGTTTAGCTTGGTAGGTTACTAAATGGGATCAGCACAGATGCGTGATATCCCATAGGTATGCATGCACAGAAGCCACGAAGAAGATCTCTTCAGTTTTATCTTCTGTTGGGTATTGTGACTGATATAATTTTCATGAAAATTAAATGCATTAATAATTTGGACAATACATTCATGTATCCATCACTTTTTCTAATGTTCTCTTTTTATTTGCTTCCAGGAACTTTCCTGAATTTTCTCAACACAAATACATTTGTTTGACATAAATAGTATTTTCTAGTGCTTTTAATTTTTTGTTTGTTTCTCCACTTTTAATTTGAAATAAGTATGTTTCAAATGATCATACGCAGTAATCTTTTATAGTGCAAAACAGAATCTTCTGTTAATCACCTTGTATCTCTAAGAGATAAATAACACAACAGGAAAGCTGGTGATATTTGCAGGTCAATAAAAGGTTAACTCATCAATATTGTATATTGTGTGATAATGCTGACACTCATTCATGTTAAAGAGAAATCATTTATGCACAGTTCCATTCTCTCTGATGCTGTGTATTTCACATTGCAGAAGATTTCCAAAATATGTCCATGATAGGTAAGTCTATATATAAATTTCTATGCATTTTATACAATATCTGAGGCTACAAACTTCAAAAAATAAAAATAGATAGTTTTTCCTTGCAATTTTCATATGGTTTATATGTATTTTTATTCCCTGCTGAATGATGTTATCCTCAGAGTGACCCTCATGTGCTTTTGCCATCATATGATTCTCTGCTAAGTGCACAAAGTTCCTTTGCTAAGTTAAAAAGCTCCCTATTTATAAATCAAATGTTTAAAATTAGAACTCATATTCTTAAAAGGCAAGTTTCACATGAACACACATTCAGATGGCTTGAACCTACTTGAGCTTAGCAGCTGACACCCAGTGCCAGCCATGTTAATGTTGGAGCAGGATCTGGGAGACCCAGGTTTGAATTCCAATCCTGCCATGAAAGCTTTCTGAATGACTTTGAGCCAATCATATTCTCTCAGCCCAACCAGCCTCACAGTACTATTGTGATGAGAAAATGGATGAAGGAAGAACAGAAGGGAGAGCCAGTGGTGTGTAGTGGTTAAGAGAGGCTGACTCTAATCAAGAGAACTGGGTTTGATTCCCCATTCCTCCACTTGAAGCCTGCTGGGTGACCTTGGGCTAGCCACAATTCTCTCAGAACTCTCTCAGCCCCACCTACCTCACAAGATGAATTGGTGCTCATTTGCATATTAGGCCACACCCCTGGTGTCACCATTGTTTCACACAGGGCTTTTTCTTGTGTGTGTAGAACAAGCCCAGCAGAAACTAATTTTTGTAGGAAAACGTCCAGCAGGAACTCATTTGCACATTAGGCCACACCCCTTGACACCAAGCCAGCCAGAACTGTGTACATGTGCATTCCTGCTCAAAAAAGCCCTGAAAACAATATTGTCACAAAAAGACCCAGACAAGCATTAATTTATACTGAATTTCTGTACCGTGAAACTATATGTTATAACTACTGCAGCAAGCAGTATACATTAAGGGTGAGCCTAGAAAAAAAATCACCATGTGCTCAGAAGAAGAAGAACGTCAATTTATGTCAACAAGTTGGTGGGCACAGCCACAAACTGGCCACAGTAAAAGGTGAAGCCACACACAAAGGAAACTCAAGTGCAAAGTACAATAGGTGCAATTTTTAAAAAATGCATTGGGAAAGAGGAGTGAGAGAACAAAGCTGCCACCAAAACATTATGTTAATTTGTACAGTCAATCTGATCTCCAGTGGTCAATCAGAAGCCCTGCTGGACAACAGGCCCACCTGATCACACCCACTTTCTAAAAACCCTTGGCAGGTACCAGGGAAAGGTACCAATGAGTGCCATGGCACCATGTTGGGGACCCCTGCATTAGGCAATCCTTACTGGCATTTTACTTCAGTTTGTTTTTAAATTCTTGCTATCGTGATGTTGTGAGTTGGAAAGCTAATTAAATAATATGAAGTTTTAGGTGAGCAGCTGAGCTAATCTGGGTCACTTTTGTTTAGACTTTTAGGAGACAGAAGAGTGATTATTGTGCACTGGTACACTGGCTGCTTCTCTAATTAAAAATCTCCTGCGTAATTAACCCTACTTAAATGAGGCACATTTTTATATTTTTCACAACACCAGCATAGGCAAACTAATCCAAAGGGAGATTAGTATTTCTAAACACTTTGATCTTTTTTCCCAAGAGTAAAAATAATCCTCATGTCAAAAACTGCATTGACAACTGTAAGCCTGCGAGGGAGAATTCCCTGCCCCCACTTTCTCACCAGGCCTGCACCAGTGTGACTCCCAGACCCGCATCTCCACTGCTGGTAGACCAGGTTGGATCAGCAATAGTAGCATGCCTAGTGTGGCTGCCACTGGGCCCAGGATGGATCGTGGGCTGCACAGCCCCCACCAGGACAAGAACAAATCTTGGGGCGCTCAACTGTCACAAGGCCGAACACAGAAGCCTTGGCTGCATAGTGGATGTCAGGCCCAGTGCAGGTCCTGGGCTGCACTGCTATCGCCACAGGGCCCAGTATGGTTCCCTCCCAGGCTATACAGGCACCACAACTGCACTAAGCGCAGAGCCCTAGGCTGTGCAGCTGCCATTAATTGCCAAAGATGCTTTTGGGGGGATTTAAATGCTCACATACTTTTTTTTAGTTTACAGATTTTTCTGGGGAGCACCAAAAAGTCTATTTAGCCTCCACATGGCCTGTGATATAGTTATTTGCAAGTGGGTGTCAGAGGTTGCTAATAATACATATGTATGTGGGCTCTTTGTATAATATATACAGGTGGGCTCTCCTTCCTTGGAAGTTTTTAAACAGGGGCTGGATGGCCATCTGACAGCAATGAGGACCCTGTGAATTTAGGGGGAGGTATTTATGAGTTTCCTGCATTGTGCTGGGGGTTGGACTAGATGATGAAGAAGAAGAAGATATTGGATTTATATCCCGCCCTCCACTCCGAAGAGTCTCAGAGCGGCTCACAATCTCCTTTACCTTCCTCTCCCACAACAGACACCCTGTGAGGTGGGTGGGGCTGGAGAGGGCTCTCACAGCAGCTCCCCTTCAAGGACAACCTCTGCCAGAGCTATGGCTGACCCAAGGCCATGCTAGCAGGTGCAAGTGGAGGAGTGGAGAATCAAACCCGGTTCTCCCAGATAAGAGTCCACACACTTAACCACTACACCAAACTGGCTCTCCTGGAGGTCCCTTTCAACTCTATGATTCTATGATGTGGGAACATGCTAGGACTTGCAGGAGGCATCTCATTTATTCCTCCCCCACTATTTCCTCTTAACCTTCCTGAAAGCCCCCATAGGTAATAGCCTCTACCATTTTTGTGATTCCTCCTCTCCTTCCCACCCATCAGCCAGCCTACATTTACTGTAGCAAGAACTCTCCAAAGCAGCCGTTTTCTTCAGGAAAACTGATTTCTGTCATCTGGAGCGCAGTTGTAATTCTGGGTGATCTCCAGCCCCTGCCTGGAGGTTGTCAACCTTAGTTCCCTCAGAGGAAATGGCTGCTTTGAAGGGTGGAGTCTATTGCATTGTATCTGTCTGAGATCCTTCCCCTCAAACCCCACCCACCCCGGACTTCACCTCCACCTCTAGTTGACAACCCTATCTCCTTTCATCCAACAGTCGATCTACTTTTACCTGCCGTTTTGTCTTAAGCTTTTCCTCCCCTTTCTCTTAAAACCTCTACCTAGGAAACTGGCTCAGTTGTAGATAGATCCAAGTGGGCGGCCGTGTTGGTCTGAAGCAGTAGAACAAAGTAGGTGTCAAGTGCACCTTTAAGGCCAACAAAGTTTTATTCAGAACATAAGCTTTCATGTGCTCCAAGCACACAATTGTCCAAAGTAAAGTCCTTACATTTCAACCATTAGTCCTTCAGCTTTAAAGGAATTTCTCCTTGACACACAGTGCCAACTTTGAAGTAAGGTTCACTAGATTTAGTGATGTTTACTCTGAAGTCAGTGTACACCCACACACTGGTAAGATTTCAGTCACTGGAGTACTAGCATTAGAAGGTTATTTATAAATACTATCAATGTGAACAGTTAATAGAAATAATGCTACAATAACATTGGTAACTGATTGTGAAAGGTAACTGTTACCTTTCTAACACTGGTCTGGGAACACATCTGGCTGTGAGCAAGTTCGCTTGTGCATACCACTATTTCTGTTGTGAACAACTGCAGTGGCTCTTATTTGTGAAAAACTGCTGGCTGAAGTTAATACTGTCATATTAATTATAAAAAGCATTGTTAGCTCTGTTTTTAATGGCTTGTGTTTTTAATTGTTAGCTATCTTGAGCAGGACTCTGAAGGGGCACCATAGAAATATTCTAAATAAATTAATGTAATGTAATAGATGTTTCGTTTTCCTTCCCATCAAAGTAAATACTTGGCCATCTGGCACATCTATTTGGCCCTGGTCTTCCAGTACTTCTTCACCCAAAGGGTGATTAACATGTGGAATTCACTGCCACAGGAGGCGGTGGCGGCCACAAGCATAGCCACCTTCAAGAGGGGTTTAGATAAAAATATGGAGCACAGGTCCATCAGTGGCTATTAGCCACAGTGTGTGTGTGTGCGTGTATGTGTATATATATATATATATGTGTATATATATATATATATATATAAATAATTTTTTGCCACTGTGTGACACAGAGTGTTGGACTGGATGGGCCATTGGCCTGATCTAACATGGCTTCACTTATGTTCTTATGAAAGATGGGGATGAATCGAGTATTCTGTTGCTTCTGACTGGAGGCACGTCATCAGATCCATTCAGTGTGTGTGTGCACGCACTTGTGTGTGAAAAACCATGTGGATGGCAGCTGGTATTTCCCTCAGATAGTGTTGAACTACAGAGATCTTGGTGGGGGGGGGGAGTGGAGAGAGATTCAGAAGGGCTCTCATCAAATTTGGCACTATTCAAAGCAGTAGGTCACATTTGAGGTTTCACCATGCTCCTGATTTGCTGCCCTCAGTGAAAAGTCTTTAAATCTCTATCAGCTATTATGTTTCCTTGAAGGAACAGAGTTGGTGAGGGTACCTCCACATTATCATACTACAATTGCCACTTTCTCTTTTGTGTCTAGGTTGACAACCACTGGTAAGGGTCGGATTTGGCACATAGTCCTCCAGTTGCTGATCCCCTAATTTAAACATCTTATATTAGTTAGATGAGTCAGTGGATGTGTCCAACAGAAGTACAAGGTCATTTCAGGGAAGGCCTCTGTATAGCCTATTTCCAGTATAAGTTGTAATTCCATTCCCACCGAAATATGACTCCAGCTCTTTTCCTCTCAAGGGATGCATTAGTTGATTTACTGATGTCCCTTGCAACCTACAGAAACAGGTTAGCAAGGCCATTCACAGAAAATGTGCAAGGAGCTCTCCTACACTGTATTATCATGATCATCCTGTGGGAGTAAGTAAGGCTGTAGGCCCAAGGTCACCAAGTGAGTTTCAAGATGGAGCAGGGATCTGCACTTGCCCCTCTCCCATCTGGCTTTTCACTATGGTGACATCATTCAAAAGTAAATGTAGAACAATCCGATGGTTCATTGACACAGAAGATTCAAGCTACAAAAAACTGGTGTGTCACTATCTTTTTGGGAACAACAATTGGTTAGTTTACGCATGCAAGCAAAATGAGTACCCAGCTTGCTGGGGAGGACATGCAGATGACTGGGGAAGGCAATGGCAAACCACCCCGTAAAAAAAAGTCTGCAGTGAAAACGTGATGCGACATCACCTCAGAGTCGGAAATGACTGGTGCTTGCACAGGGGACTACCTTTACCTTTTTAAAAAATATCTCCCAAGGACAAAATGCAATATTGGTTAGAAACCAATGAAAAAATACTGCCAGTGAGTTCTGCAAAGTCAGAATACCGTACATTCTTGCAGTCCAAACTATTTTCCACAGCAAGCAACTCTTATAACACAGAAGATCTTAGTCTCGTTATGCCTGCTAGTTACTTGGTACAGGCATTAGACCATTTTGTATTGCACCACCATCTAGTGGTTGCTTTGTTTTATATCGCCCAGCTGTGGGACTACTTTTTAATGTATAGGTGTCCTGATTGTTTCCTGTTTGAACTGCAGTAGTTCTACATGGGAGAAGTCCATTTATAATAGGAAGGTAGTTACCATCTTTTCTGATTTAACAAATGAAGAAGAGATAAAAATCCAACAAGTGCAAGCCCCTGTTAGAGAAAGCTATATTGGTTCAATGTCTGCCTGATGCTGTAAGCCCTGGATCATCGCTAGATAAAGGAGGCTACCATTAATGGAGACATTAATGACACCATGACTGTCACCCTCTTTACTGTGTTTGCGAATACAATCCTCTGAATTGTGCTCATCACATGCCTGCTTCCTCCGTTTGTTCCCTTAAGTCTAAAACCATTTATGAACTTCATACTCATTTCCAAAACCCAGCTAAGCCTCTTCTCCATATTTTGTGTCATGTTTTCCAAGTGTTAGGGATTTCTGTTGCAACTTTAGATGATCAGATTCTCTAGGACACGGGTGTACTTGTAGCTTCTGATGTTTTTGTAGTATCTATTTTATTTCAACTTGTACAGGTTGAGTGGGGGAGGGTGGAAGGAACATGCTGTGCTAATTCTAAAAGTAGCATCAAAATGCCAAAGTTGAACTCTTGGACAAAGGAAGCTTTAGCTCTTCCCCTCCCTCCCCAGGGGACCAGGAGGGAGGGGAGCCTCAACCAATGGAGAAAACTGAGGTTTTGCTCTGTAGTTCCTATGCGATTGACCAAGCCTTGTAAAGCAAGCTGAGATGCAGAAGGAAGCAAGAAAGAGGGAGAAGGAAGCAGACAAGAGCCAGTTGCTCGGAGGCCTGATAGGAGCCCTCCAGGGGCCTGATTCGGCCCCTGGGCTGCATGTTTGACACCCTTGCTTTAAAGTATGCTGGAACCTCCACAGAGGAGGAGCTGAGTGTTCCACAGTAGATAGGAAAGTGGGGACTCAGAACCCTGCATAGCTTCTTATATGCATGTGAATTTTTTTTATACAAGAGACAATCCTGCTCCCTTAGCACTGGAGTTTGGATCTTACCCTGCTTGTAGTCACAAACTTCTCAGCAAATTTTGCATATTACATGGTTGAAATATGGAATCATGCCTCATCGTATAAGGTGAGCAACACAGCCCTATTTTGGACAAGCTTGGCAGTCATTAATTTATGGCCCTGAAGGAGGCAAGGGCTGATTCAAGTATCTTTTCTCCTGCTACTGTTTAGGATTTGTTGTTAAAGTGTTTTTCATGTATTCTGTTGTTCAGTCGGTATAGGACAGAATTTATTTGTTTATGTACTTCACTTATAATCCACTTTTCTCCTCAATAAGGACCCAAAATGGCTTATATTGTTCTCGTCTCCATTTTATCCTCACAACAACTCTCCTGTGAGGTAAATTAGGCTAAAATCATGTGACTGGCCAAGGTCACCCAACAAGTTTCATGTGACTGGCCAAGGTCACCCAACAAGTTTCCATGGCAAGTGGGGATCAGAATCTGGGTCTCCCAGATTATATTCTAACTACTACTCAACACCGGCTATCTGCATCTATACAGAAACAAGGATTGCTCCAGGAAAACCAGGGCTGTCTCAACAGTGGTCAAATACAAATATCTGCATTATGCTTCTGAACAACCCACTAAAGCTTCATGGGTAAGCAGATAGTGCTTCATGCTTGCACAGAGAAACCCTTAATAGTAGGAGGTATTCAGGGCTTTTTTGTAGCAGGAACTCCTTTGCATATTAGACCACACACCTCCCTGATGCAGCCAATGCTCCTGGAGCTTACATTAGGCCCTGTACGAAGAGCCCTGTACGCTCTTGGAGGATTGGCTGCATCAGGGATGTGTGGCCTAATATGCAAAGGAGTTCCTGCTACAAAAAAAGCCCTGGTATTTATTGACAAACCAGTCTCTAAATACCATGTTCAGTATAGTCCTCAACCCTCATTCCTGTTCTTCATGCTCCAGCCACAGGGTGACACTGTTGAGGCTTTAGCTGCTTTTTCTGATGCCTCCTTACTTAAAAAAAAAACCAGAGTCTATTTACAGTTTAGCATCTTGTGGTTTAAGAGGAAATAAATTACTTGAACAGAAATTAGCAGAAATACTCTGCTAGATCTACATAGCCAATGTGGAGTAGTGGTTTGAGTAATGGAGAGATTTACAGTGCAATCCCATGTGGTTTCTCAGTTTATAACAACTTGGCTTTAGATTGGAATAACTCAGGACTGCACCGCCAGCTTAAAATGCCCACTCAAGGCTCAGTTACACTAACATGTTTGTTTTAAAGGCATCCTCACTGGTTTATCAAAGGGCATGGAAAAGAGGGGTCTTTGACCCTTCACTCCTTGCTGTTTTCTCAGTGGGACCACCCCCTCCATGCCTCTACTTCTGCTGGGAAAAACTTATGGATGCATACATTTTTTTCTCCATGATGCGGCGGTGGGGGGGATAAAAGAAATAAAAAAGGGGAAATGATCTCATGCCCCCACCATGTCCAACCTTCTCTTTGATACAGCATCTCCAGGAAGCTACACTGGCAAAAGAAAACAACATTAATTATAACACAGTTGGTTATTTGGGTCCCAAAGAGAGACAGTATGATGTAGTGGTTATAAATGGCAGACTCTAATTGGGAAAACTGGGTTTGATTCCCCACTTCTCCATATGAGGCCTGCTAGGTGACCTTGAGTCAGTCACAGTTCTCTCAGAATTCTCTCATCCCCACCTACCTCACAAGATGCCTGTTGTGGGAAGAGGAAGGGAAGGTGACTGTAAGCCACTTTGAGATTTCTTAAGAGGTAGAAAGAAGTAGGTTATAAAAACCAACTCTTCTTATATAGTTCTACTCCATTTTACTCTCAAATAACCCTGTGAGACAGATTAGGCTGAGAGACTAGCTCAAAATTATCCAGTGAGCTTCCATGGTAGAGTAGGATTTTGAAGCTGGTGTCCCAGATGAAGGCCCAAAAGTCTACCCACTTCACTGAGCCCTCAGCTGTGAATCTCACCGGGTAACATTGGGGTAAATTACAGTCTCAACCTTACCTTACAGGGTTCTTGTGAGCACTGATGAGGGTGAGGAAGAGAAGTATGTTTACCACCCTGAATTCCTTGGAGAATGGGCAGGAGACAAATAGATAAATTGCTCTGGTAATCTCTTACTTCCTCTCTTCAAAAGGCTGCGATATTACAATTATTTCTCATTTTGTTCTTGAAATGGCATGTATATTAAAATGGGCCCTCAAGTGAAATCACTGAACAAGGATGTTACGTGTTGCCAACATCCAGACTGAATCCACTATAGTACTCTTATCTCCCTTTAATGAAATGGAGGGAGGTAACCTTAACACCTTCAAAATAAATCACTGAGCATGAAAACTCCTCTGCTTTTTTTGCCTTGGGATATGTGTATGCATGCACTCTGCCTAAAATTATCTTCCAAAAAGTCTGCCAGATGTGACATCTGAGTAAGTGGCAAACAAGATCCACAGGAAGGCCAACTTAGGAAGAATCAGCTGAAGGTATCACATTGCCAGTACAGATGACAGACTGGCTGTCATTACCACTGACAAATTGCTAGTGCAGACAGAGAAGGCAGGAAGTGGGCTTGTCAGATTGCCCAGAATAACCAATAAATTTGCAGAGGGTGCGAATACTTGTCTAGGCTGAACAGAAATAGGTGGTTTGTAGTGTCAGAATAGTTGTAGCTCTGCTGGTAGTTTTATAGCACAAAGGCAGCTCAAGCAAGTGGGATGGGTGGAGGAATCAATGTCAGAATTCTGCAAGGTCTTCTATTGGTGTTTTAACTCTTTGAATTCACAAGGCTTATATTGGCTGGGGTGCCTTTTTGGGAAACAAGTCAGTTAACAAACCTTATAAATAAATAAATGTATTTGAGGAAGTGTACTTGCTTATGAAAGCTTATACCTTGAATAAAACTTCGTTGGTCTTAAAGATGCCACCGAACTCACACTTTGTTCTGCTGTTTCAGACCAACACAGCTACCACCTGAATTTGTAAATATATGAAATGGAATAAAATGAAGTGATAGATGTTAAAATCTGTCTGTGGAGTTCGTATGAAGCTACTTCATACTGTCACAGACTGTTAGTCTGTCTAGCCTGGTATGATTGACTCCATTGTGACCAACAGATGGCCTTCAGAATCTCATATTAAGACCTCTCTCAGGCCTATCATCTTATATCCTTTGTAAAAACTAGGGGCGTGTGCTCAGTATATACCAAGACAAAAAATACACTAAAATACCTTATTGGTATTTTGGAGCATTTATTCAGCTGAATTCAGACTGGACAATCTGATTTGGCTACCAAAATAGCCACACCCGACTAAATGCTGCTATTAGCTTTTATTAGCCATACCTGAATAAAAGCATGGCTTAGAAGGCTTTTAAAGAGATTGCAGTGCTCTGGGACTGGAAAGACAGCCCCCGGAATAGAATGACTATCCTAAGCAATAGAATCTGTATTCTGGGACCAAAATGACAAGGTGCAGTGGAATGACAGCCCCTGGGAATAGCAGCAGCATTCTGGGAATGGAATTCCACCCTGGGGGCCCGCATTCAAATTCCAGAATTTTCTGCTACTCCCAGGGACTGTCATTTCACTCTGGAAGCTATCATTCCAGTCCCAGAGTAGTCTACCTGGGCTCAGAGACCTTAATGGAATATCCATTCCATGTTCTTCTTGCAACTTTGTATGGGCTGCAATGTATTTCAATGGAATGGAGCTCAAGTAGTTTCACTTTCCAACATTTGTATGGCCATTTGAAACTGTTGCTTGCTGGAGCTGACTCCTAGCAAATAAAGGGGTGATGCTTTGAGCCAGCTTGTCTCTGCTGAATGGACCAGAGGACTAGTGAGTACTCTAACCTGGGAACCCACAGTCAAAGGTGAATATCACACTGGAGAGCCATTACAAACTGAGTAGACCTGGGGGCGAGGAAGATGCTTGCAATGCCCAGTCATTTCATGTCTTCCTAAGATTAGAGTATTTATATTTTTAGTTTATTTTGTTTGCTTTCTGCTGTGATCCTTGTGCTTTTTCTTGATGCTTTATTATTAAACTCCTTTGCCAAATCCCACTATTCCCCCATATTTTCATTTTAAACAAAATATCACAAGAGTTTAAGCATGTTTGTATTATAAGTAAAAAATCTTTATGTTTGTCTGTATCCTTTATAAAATTTATATCTCTGCTACTTGTCATTACATTTTGTGACATACATGGACCAGTCCCACAAAGTCCCATTTATGTGAGATTCAACTCATAACAAATAAGTTTGGCATCCCTGCCATAGGGTATGGAGCTGAATAAATTCAGGTTTCCCAAATATATACCCAAATACCAGTACAATGCCAATCCTGGAATTCAGAAATACTTGGGAATACTGATATTTTCCAGGTCCAATAAACCTAAACTGGGTGTGTGTGTGTGGCTTTTTTGGTGCTGTTAATTGAATTGGTAGTCTTCTGCACACCTGGAGTTCTGCCACTAACTTCTTCCTTTGACTCTTACCTCAGCCATCATAGACCAGTGGCCCCCACGCCAATATGAAATATGGGAACATGACTGTGATCTTCCTTATGGGTGTGTTGTGAAAAATGAAGACTATATGTGAAACACTTTAAGGCACTAGCAAATGCTTGTTATTCTGGTGCCGAGTACACCTTTATAATTTGAAGCAGAAAAATAAATGCAATTGGAATAAATGATAAAAAGTCTTTTGAAATATCCATAAAATTCTATTGGCAATGCAACCTAGAACCCCAAAGCAGTCTTGCACTAGTTGATTGCTGAAGCTTTCTCAAGGATGTTTAAAATAATATGTAGACCCTTGCCAGGATTAACATGTATAAATATTGTTGCAGATTTTAACTTTAAATAACTGTTTAGGACGTTTTGACACAGGAGACCTGAGAGTTTGTGTTTAAATTCTTGTGTAAATCTGCAAACATGCATTTTCCTGTTTTCAGCCTTAAAGGATAGCTTATGAATAAATGGCTTCAAGCCCAGAATAAACACCAGAACTGGAACAGTTTACGATGATTATTTTTTAAAAAATACTCAGAAGTATCTTAAAGTTTAATAAAATCATGTGCTGGCCTATGTAATAGCATCTTTATAATGTGGACACACGCTCTCTCTCAAATTTGGAATTCAGTGAAATCTGCTTTCTTCTTAATAGACACAATTTCTGGGTAAGACGTTTTGAAAATTAACCTTTAAAAATAAGTCAACCTAGACAGAATGACATGTATTTTATATAGGATTGATTCCTGTGGGGTATGCTAGCAATCTTTGTATCTATTCAATGAAGTTTTGTTTAATGAGATCTATAGGTGATCAGATTATTTTAAAATAACAATTGTAATACATCAGTTGGGGTATGCAGGGTTTCCGTTAGAACCTGGAACAAACAACCCTCAGTATCTCAGTTTGAGGGCTGAGTCTGCAAAGATTTAGCATTTTAACAGCGCATTCAGTTATCAAGGAGCACTGTGATTTAGTGGTTAATCACATTTTTATTCAGTCAAAGAGGCTGAAATCTCCATATGGCCATTTAAAGTAATACCATCTCACAGGTAGGTCTAAGAGGTCTAAGTGAGAGCAGAATTTAAGTTACCAAACTCTGAAAATACAAGTGTGCCTAACTATAAGGAGCTGAATTCTTTAATACAAAGATGTTTGCCTAAGATAATATTGCAAAAAGTATGGCATGAATGTTATTTCAAGTAGCTGGAAGCACTAAACCCAATACCTTTATGAGACCAATCTTCACTTCCAATAGACTTTGCTTGTAGTATGGTAGCACACTGGGGCAAATATCCTCCCAACATAGGAGAGGCATTCATGTAATTATTCACAGAATATAGGAAGAGGAAGGGAGCTGGCATGACAGTGACAATTTCAACTGTTTTGAAAGCAAGAAAGACAGAAACAGAAGGCATAGAATAGCAATGGTATGCACTTCAGAAACTACTTTGCATATTTTTATCGCACCTTTTCTTCAAGGAACTCCAGGTGCTATATATAGATTTATCTTTCTCCATTTTTATATTGCAGTGGATGGTACATATGCAGCGTCAGACTTTGTCATCCAGGTTGTGTTGGCTAGAATCAACATCATGCAAAGGTGCATTCATTTATAAAATATGGCTGCTGAGTATGGCTATGAATTATGACATTAGGTCAGCAGTTTCGAAAATGTTCCCCAAGAACTTGGCAGTCATATACATTGACCTAGAATTTGCAAATGCTTGTAAGTCTCATGTATCAAGTTATTACTCAGTTACCTGGAGATCCATTATCAAGATTCCCTTAGCCATAGTTGGACCTTGACTCACTAGTGAATGATGATTCTAGGTAATATAGAATGCACAGAATAAATAAGCTTTATCAAAAAGCATTTGAGGTAGAAGTGTTTGGCAATAAATAGAAACTTTAATGGCATACATAATTAGCCTGTGCTGTAGCTGTGGATAAACATAAAAAGAAAAGCACCTTCTGGGCCTTCCATGGCAGAAAGACACATTTCAGTAATGCTACAGTTACTAGGACTTAATTTCATGTTTTCAAAATCTGGAGTTAGCCTGATATAGATTTCTTTCAAATTCTAATGTTGTTGATGATGCACTTTCAGAAATAGGATACCGGGGGTGCAGGGTGTCCAACAGGATTTTTTTTACAAAAATCATTTACGGTATATCAATTGAGATAAAATCTCTCTTTTGGTGAGCCAGTTTGGTGTAGTGGTTAAGCGCGCAGAATTTAATCTGAGAGAACTGGGTTTGATTCCCTACTCCTTCACTTGCACCTGCTGTGTCACAAGTTCTCTCAGAGCTCTCTCAGTTCACAGGGGTGTCTGTCTTGGGAAGGGAAAGGATTGTAAGATGCTCTGAAACTCACACTTCAGTAATGGAGATGGATTGCCTCAAAGTCCTTACCTCTCTAGTAATCACTTCAGATAAAACTGTTCTGTAGATGTCCAAAGATATCTTTGTCAAAAAATCCTGTTCCTGAGCAGTTTCAAACTCTCTTCCACTCTATCCCACATCATTTGAATTTGTAACAATTTAATCTGTATTATCTGCTATTATGCTGGACTACTTTATATCTAAACATCTGTCCACAGAATGACAAGTAAATAAACTAGGTTTAAGTCTACTTATTTCAGATTACTTATACAGGCAATGGTAGTTGGATGATTTGATGGAACAGGAACTTCGTAGCACCACCCATACTGTAGCCTGGATCCTACACACCACAAGCAGAAGGCGATCAGTGATATGTAACCCCCTTACCCACCTTCCCATTCTCCCAAGTAGTTTTGTTAAGATCCCTGAACAGTTAATGCTGGGAATCAAGAAAGGCTCATCATGGGCAAAATGCCACGAAGAATGGACAACTGCAGGGAGGAAAAGGAATTCAGCAAAATGGCTTCTTCCTTCTAATGAAAATGGAAAACTTGCTGTACCACTGTTACTCCTCCAGCAGAAGAAAAAAGATGGGGAACAGCTGTGCAGAAGACTCTTTCAACCTCCAGCACTGGCTTTCTAGAATTCCTAGGAGTCTCCTAGAGGAAGGCAGAGAAAGATGCAAGTCCATTCTGCTTTCAGTTTGCAGCTTCTCTCCCTATGGTTTGACCACTTTCATATTGTCCTGGCAGCAGCATGAATTGTTTCTGAGCAGGAAATGGTCCATGACAAATGACTGTTTTAATTCTAAGTGGCCAAGCTTACACTCCTAAAATTAATCCTGCTGCCTGAGGAGCTCTGTAACAGAGAAGGCAGCACTGCTGCCATCTTTCTTTTCTAGTCATGGATGTGTGCTAGAAAAATTCATATTCTTTCCATTGCCTAGCTGAACAGAAAAAGGCACCTAACTCCAGCAGTCCACAAAATTAGCAAGACAGAGAAGGAACTCAGCAGTCTGAAGGCTCAGGCCTAGTTATTGTAGACGCAATCATCCTCTCATAACAACAATTGCACTATAATCCAATCTTTTCCCCCTCTTCTTTCACCTGAGGTGCCCCTACAGCCAGGCAACAAATGCTCAGCATTAAATTGCAGATTGGTCATGACAGGCAGGAGCAGGAGAACATAAGAACATAAGAGAAGCCATGTTAGATGAGCCCAATGGCCCATCCAGTCCAACATTCTGTGTCACACAGCGGCCAAATATATATATATATATATATATATATATATATATATATATACACACACACACACACACACACACACACATACACACTGTGGCTAATAGCCACTGATGGACCTCTGCTCCATATTTTTATCTAACCCCCTCTTGAAGGTGGCCATGCTTGTGGCCGCCACCACCTCCTGTGGCAGTGAATTCCACATGTTAATCACCCTTTGGGTGAAGAAGTACTTCCTTTTATCCGTTTTAACCTGTCTGCTCAGCAATTTCATCGAATGCCGACGAGTTCTCGTATTGTGAGAAAGGGAGAAAAGTACTTCTTTCTCTACTTTCTCCATCCCATGCATTATCTTGTAAACCTCTATCATGTCACCCCTCAGTCGACGTTTCTCCAAGCTAAAGAGCCCGAAGCGTTTCAACCTTTCTTCATAAGGAAGGTGTTCCAGCCCTTTAATCATTCTAGTTGCCCTTTTCTGAACTTTCTCCAATGCTATAATATCCTTTTTGAGGTGCGGCGACCAGAACTGCACACAGTACTCCAAATGAGACCGCAGCATCGATTTATACAGGGGCATTATGATACTGGCTGATTTGTTTTCAGTTCCCTTCCTAATAATTCCCAGCATGGCGTTGGCCTTTTTTATTGCAAACGCACACTGCCTTGACATTTTCAGTGAATTATCTACCACGACCCCAAGATCTCTCTCTTGGTCAGTCTCTGCCAGTTCACACCCCATCAACTTGTATTTGTAACTGGGATTCTTGGCCCCAATGTGCATTACTTTGCACTTGGCCACATTGAACCGCATCTGCCACGTTGACGCCCACTCACCCAGCCTCAACAGATCCCTTTGGAGTTCCTCACAATCCTCTCTGGTTCTCACCACCCTGAACAATTTAGTGTCATCTGCAAATTTGGCCACTTCACTGCTCACTCCCAACTCTAAATCATTTATGAACAAGTTAAAGAGCATGGGACCCAGTACCGAGCCCTGTGGCACCCCACTGCTTACCGTCCTCCACTGCGAAGACTGCCCATTTATACTCACTCTCTGCTTCCTATTACTCAGCCAGTTTTTGATCCACAAGAGGACCTGTCCTTTTACTCCATGACTCTCAAGCTTTCTAAGGAGCCTTTGATGAGGAACTTTATCAAAAGCTTTCTGGAAGTCAAGGTAAACAACATCTATCGGGTCTCCTTTGTCCACAAGTTTGTTTACCCCCTCAAAGAAATGTAACAGGTTAGTGAGGCAAGATCTTCCCTTACAGAACCCATGCTGAGTCTTCCTCAATAACCTGTGTTCATCAATGTGCCTACTCATTCTGTCCTTGATAATGGTTTCTACCAACTTTCCCGGTATTGAAGTCAGATTGACTGGCCTGTAATTTCCTGGATCTCCTCTGGAACCCTTTTTAAAGATGGGGGTGACATTTGCTACCTTCCAGTCCTCAGGAACAGAGGCAGATTTCAATGAAAGATTACAGATTTTTGTTAGAAGATCCACAAGTTCAACTTTGAGTTCTTTCAGAACTCTCGGATGTATGCCATCCGGACCCGGTGACTTATTAGTTTTTAATTTGTCTATCAGTTGTAGGACCTCCTTTTTTGTCACCTCAATCTGACTCAGGTCTTTCAACACCCCTTCCAATATTAGTGGTTCTGGGGCGGGCAAACACTTCTCATCTTCCACGGTGAAGACGGAGGCAAAAAATGCATTCAGCTTCTCAGCCATTTCCCCATCCTCCTTCAGTAATTCTTTTACCCCATGGTCATCCAAGGGCCCCACTGCTTCCCTGGCTGGTTTCCTACTTCTAATATATTTGAAGAAATTTTTATTGTTGGTCTTTATGTTTTTTGCAATATGCTCCTCATAGTCCCTTTTTGCCTGCCTGATCACAGTCTTGCATTTGATTTGCCACTGCCTGTGTTCCCTTTTATTAATCTCACTTGGACTGGTTTTCCACCGCTTAAAGGAGTCCTTCTTACCTTTTACAGCTTCCATTACTTTGTTTGTTAACCATGCTGGCCTCTTCTTATACCTGTTTGTGCCTTTCCTAACTTGTGGTATGTATTTTATCTGAGCTTCTAGGATTATAGTTTTAAATAGTCTCCAAGCTTCCCCAAGGGTTTTGACCGTATTTACCATTCCTTTCAGTTTCCTCCTCACATGCCTCCTCATCTCAGAGAATTTACCCCTTTTAAAGTTAAATGTGGTTGTGGCGGTCTTTTTGGGCAACTCCCTATTACAGGCTTGTGTATGAATAAACACAAGCAGGATTTCGATAGATGACTGTATAGAGAATATAAATTCAAAGAAAGAAGGTTCCATCCCTTCAAGATTAAAAAGGGCATCATCTGTCAACCTAGAACTTCCACCCTGTGCCAAGGTTACAAGCTTAAGCCCCCATTTTAGAACCACCACTTGATATATGGAAAACTAACATTTCTCATGAAGACCAAATCAGAGGAATGAGGAAACATGTTGCTTTGTGTAAAACAGATATGCCTAATTAAATATAGAAAGGGGTGTTTTTTAAAAAAAAAATTAAAGCATTTCTTTAGAGATAATTGCTTTTTTAAATCATTAGAACAGTAGATACGGACTAAACATTTAACTGAATATATTATTTCACTGAATGTATTATTATTATGGAGAGCCAGTTTGGTGTAGTGGTTAAGAGTGCGGACTCTTATCTGGGAGAACTGGGTTTGATTCCCCACTCCTCCACTTGCACCTGCTGGCATGGCCTTGGGTCAGCCATAGCTCTGGCAGAGGTTGTCCTTGAAAGGGCAGCTGCTGTGAGAGCCCTCTCCAGCCCTACCTGCCTCACAGGGTGTCTGTTGTGGGGGAGGAAGGTAAAGGAGATTGTTAGCTGCTCTGAGACTCTTCGGAGTAGAGGGCAGGATATAAATCCAATATCTTATTATTATTTAACTGATGCATTTTTTGAAATGTGTTGCTATTCTAAAATCTTATTTGTGATCATTATGGTGTAGTGCTGCAGCATGAAATACATTGAGAGGGGAATAAAATTGGAAACTGTATGTGTTGCATTCCAAAGGGCAGGAATTTTTTTTTATCTTAAATTTAACAAAGATTACTAAAGTTAAAAAAACCTCACAGCTAATATATCCTACCTATTTTCATTGTTCATGTACACAGTATTATGGGCAACTGGTTATAACTATTTGGTAATTTCATTAGGCATGTAGCACAGCAGTTTGGCAAATCCTACAGAGAAAATATAAATTACAGGCTTGTGTATGAATAAACAGAAGCAGGATTTCGATAGATGACTGTATAGAGAATATAAATTCAAAGAAAGAAACAATGTGGTGTAATGAATACAGTGACAGACTAGGAAAGTTAGTGTTCATGTCCCACACCTAGATTAGTGTACCTGAGCTTGTGCCAGAGAGAGATTCATTTGAGAATTCTATGTTGTACATTGGATTGTGAACGCTGTAACATTTTTGAAGTTTGCTAAGGAACAACTACTGAGGAAACTCATCTGTGAAACACTATCCTGAGCTGGTGGAACTGTTGAGTGAGAAATCCTTTGGTTAAAAACTAGCGTTCCTGGAGTAAGCTTTGTAAGCTCAAGTTGGAATTTCATCTACATTTGAAACTTTCATATGGACTTTGAGTGACTTTGTGGGAACTAGGAATTTTTTGTGAAATTTCCATACAGCATCTCCAGGTGTTTCCTTTGTACTTAAGAGTACATTCATGAATTGTAGAAACTTTTGCTTGATACTGTTTTAGGAAATGAAACTGAATTCTGTAAGTTTGTAAGCAAATTTATTTTTCTGCAAGCTGAGCTTGTGCCAGAGAGAGATTCATTTGAGAATTCTACACCTAGATTAAGCTGGCAGCCATCACTGCTCATTTAAAATGGGATCACCACCCTGTACGCCACTGTGAACTCTCTAGTAGAACGGAAGGTACTCTTAAACACTAGCACCAGAATTGTTTTAAATCGTTTTAAACTGTTTTAATATTATTTAATTGGTATTAATTAATTGTTAAAATTTTAATTGTTTATTTACTGTTTTATTGTTTTAGTTTGACTGTTGTTAGCCACTCTGAGCCTGCTTTGGTGGGGAGGGTGGGATATAAATCTGAGAAATAAATAAATAAAATTAAAGGAGGAAGTGCAAGGTGTCTTTCTGAAGCTATAACTCTTTAAAATATAATAATTTCAAGGAATAGTGTTTCTCCTATTACAGGAAAGACTGTTTCAGTATTTATTATTTTGCATTTTTATTAAATCTGATAGAGGTTGGTTCTTATGCCCCGCTTTTCTCTACCCTAAGGAGTCTCAAAGCAGCTTATAATGGCCTTCCCTTCCTCTCCCAAACAGGCACTTTGTGACGTAGGAGGGGCTGAGAGTTCTGGAAGAATTGTGACTGGCTGAAGATTACCCAGCAGGCCTCATGGAAAAATGGGGAAGCAAACCCAGTTCTCCAGATTACAGTCCTCCAGTGTTAACGACTACACACTAACCAGTCATGGCATCTTAATTGTTCAAGGTCTACTCAAGCAATAACTTTTGGTAATCTACTCAGATGCTTGTGAAGTGGTATCATATGCTCATGTATAGAAGCATTATATAGAAAAGTATTAACTATGCAATGAAATATCACAGATCATTAAAAATTGCAGTGTGCCAAAGGGTGTTTATAATGTACTCAGCCTTTATTCTAGCTGTAAACTTAGTTAAATTATCTACTTTTTCCTTATCTTACATTGTGATCCTCTTTCTAAGGATCATTTGAAACACTGCACAGTAACACTCCCAGGACTGCCATGGAGAGTTTAGATACAATGCAAAACAAGGGTTCATTTGTAAAAGTAGGATTTGGTTCACAGATGATCATTCAATTCCTGTTTCCTTTGGAAAATGCTGATTTCATTACTTTCAGTCCCCACCCCCATACAAATTTGGTATGTTCCTTGACCTGTATTATAGTGAAGCAGCGACAAGGAAACAAACCAGCATTAAACTAGGATGTCTATGTTTGTACAGCACACAAAACCATGCTTAAGGCTAACATACCAAGGCTACCCTTATTTTGTCAATTTCAGAAGCTAAGGAGGGTCGGCCCTGAACAGTATTTGGGAGACCACTAAGGAATACCAGGATCATGAGGCAGAGAAAGGCAATGACAAAGCACCTCTGAATCTCTCTTGCCTTGAAAACCACATGGGGACACCATAACTCAGATATGACTTGATAGAAAAACAAAAACATGGTTATAAATATGGCTTAAAATCTTGGGTTGCTGAACCCTAAATGATTCTACCTAGTGAAGTGGTCCATAAATAGGTAACTGTACCTACAACTAGTTTTAACCATGGTTTTGCATGATAGCTGATGTCATGTTGCATCTTCTATAGCACTGATGAGGGATCTCTTTTTTGTTTCTTGTTTTGAATTGGTGGCTGTCTTTACAATTACAAATTCTGAATAAACAAGACAACATTCTGATGGAGTCAAAATGGAGTTTAGCTGGTAATCTACCTGTTTGTTCTTTTGATGTGTTATCCTGCGAATCAGTTTCTACTGTATGTACTTTCTAATTATAAAACTGTTAGTGTTACATTGAACTTTGTTGATAACCGTATGCTCATCATATATTTTTCTCATATTGTGGGTCATGTGGTATACAACCCTATTTTTGAACCACTTTCTTGTACTTTTCTATTTCACTTCTGCATTTGAAGGTGTTACTTTTGTTTTCCAATCTATATGGAGAATATATATATATATGTGTGTGTGTGTAAATACTTTTAAATTAATTTATCCCACTGAAATCATTAGGACTTAAAATGGCTGGCTAGAACATGCCCATGATGTGTAAAGAGTCCGTGAAAGGCTCTCTCTATGTGGGGCTGCCTTTGAGTCTTATCTGGAAACTCCACTTGGTACAGAACACAGCTGCATGGATGTTGACCTCATTGTCTATGCAGGCATAGATCCATCCTGCACTGTGCGAACTGCACCGGCTGCCGACAGTACCGGATCTATTTCAAGGTGCTGCTACTTAGCTTTAAAGCTCTCTATGGCCAGGAGCCAGCATACTTTTGGGACCACCTCTCCCCATATAAGCCCCGCAGGTTTCTAAGATCAGCGATTCAACATCTCCTGGTGGCCCTCAGCCCCAGAGACATCTGACTTGCCTCGACTAGGGCTAGGGCTTTTTCGGGCATGGTCCCTGCCTGGTGGAATGAGCTTTCTGTGGAGATCAGGGGGTCCTGTGGGACCTGTTGCAATTTCACAGGGCCTGCAAAACAGAGCTCTTCCACCAGGCCTTCAGTTGAGGCCGCAGACATTACCTTCTTTTAAGCCTTCCCATCCCCAGCAATCTTGGAATCTGATGGACTTCTGGACCTGAATGGTTATGACTGTTGAGGCATAAGTCTGTATTTTTTTATACTGTGAATTTTAATGTTGTTTTAATGTTTAACCTTCTGATGGAACCTGCCACCCTGAGCCTGCTTTGCAGGAAGGGCGGGATATAAATCAAAATAAATAAAGGGAACTGAAATATGTTAAAATATTAAAATGTTTACATATACATATATAGAAAAGGCCCAAGCACTGGATGCAGGCAGGTGGTGGTCTAAGAGGCAGGAAATTGGTACATATTACCTGGACTCTAGCTGTCGCGGGTAGGGTGGGTTTTCAAGTCTGATATGTTGATCATATTTTTATTTATGGTAAAATAATCCAAAAATAAACCAGACATAACGTCTTCTTTCTCCTTTATTGATACTGCCAATGTGACTACCTTTACATAGGTAGATTGCTTTCCTATACAACCCACGCTTTTTTGGATTAATTTGGAATTAACATTTTTTTTGCCTTCTACACATCCTAAAGTTATCAAATTAACACAGAGTATCCCTTAATCAGCTTCCACATCTTTCTTTTAAGCAATTACATCCACTTTTTTCCAGGTCTGTGTAAAGGTTACTTGGCAAAAGGTACATGCATATAACAATAAAATGGAGACCAATCCACCACTAAAAGGTAATGCACATAAAAACATAATACAGTACTTTGACATTTCAAATAAATACCCACATAGAGATGTAATTTTAAACATAATATGCATCAATACTGTAACCAAAAGATGAAAATATAAGTCCCCACTTCTAGGAATTATAAAGGTTTTTTTCCAGCAAACAGAAATCTCTTCCCCATGACATTATTATTACAATTTTTACTTTTTTTTTAAAAAGGAGGAAGCCCCTCCCCCTGAAGTACCAATTTAATCATTCCAAGTAGCCTCAACAATTAGCACCACAACAAGCAGGTACATCTTGTTGAGGCACATTTCAGTTTCTGTTTCCTGAAATTACAATGATTAGATATAACATGCAAGAGAAAAATATTAAATGTTGTCCTCTTCGTCTTCTTCACATTTGCAAACAATACTATGGTTAAACTGGATCCACCACCATACAGCTACCAGAACACCAAAAATCCCCAAACATCCTCTGTACTGCAACCACAAATGCGTTAATACATTTTGCTTATTATTTTGTTCAATAAAATCCATTTGGTTCACAAAGTATAAATCAGGTTTCATTTAATATTTTTTTTCTTTTAAGCCCCTGAATTTGCAAGGATTTGCAGGATGAAGTATCATTGACTAACAGAATTTTTTACAATTTGCGCATATATCATCTCTATAGTTGGTCTAGCCATTAAAAAAATGTGCGATAGGGGAGTTCATTTTGCACTTATTGCTCCATATGGATCCCTTGGTTCCAAAACCACTGTTTCTTTCTTCTTGGACAGACTAAACTAGCCTACGCTCTCCCTTAAAATTATGAAAGGCACTACTGGCAACAATTAAACAACACAAAGGCGCTGAAATAGAACACCCCATCACTGACAACTTTAGAATTTGTCTTCTTAGAATGTACCACAATTTGGCACAATAAAACAAAGTAGTAACAAAAACAATTCCAATTTGGAATTTAAGTGATATTGTTGTACAAAATTCTGTTAACCAATCATACGTTGTAACATCTTCCTAAAACCCAGACATTCTGGAATTTATAGGTAACACTAAATTTTTTCAAGTGCCTATCACTGTTTTAACCAGAGCAAAGTCAAGTTTTCTTCTTGTTACATTGAACTATTCCTAAGAATAATAATACAATATGAAAAAACCCCAGAATTTGAATACCCTGGATTTCTCAATTAACATGGCAGTTAAAATCAGTAATTTAAAAACAGATAAAGCTTAACATTTTATAATTAAAAAACTGAGCAGAGAAAGCAAGCTGCTGGCTCCCAGCACATATATACTTTAACAGAACCCACAGATTGTTTTGAAGTTCTTTTTTTAAACACAGTGTAGAGCAAAACCAAGATAATATATAACTCTGCCAAATGCAAATGGAAAACAATAGAAACCATCAAAGCACAAATCCAAACTGGAGGGAAATTATTAACATAAATCACTGGATTTTTTAATATATAAACTCTTCTACAAAAAGAATAAAAAGAAAGTAAATATCAAAATATTAAAAGTGCACAGGTTTAAACAGACTTTTTTTTTTAAAAAAAATGAATGCTCTAAGGAAATTAAATACCCATCGGAACATTTCTAGCAGGCCAGAGTGAGCCGCCATGGCAATTATTACATTATGAAGTAGGTTTCCTTCAGCATTTGTAAGGTTTCTTCCTGCAGCAGCACTTAAGGGTGTAAAGCTTTTTTTTTGTATCCAGACATAATTTGCCAAAAAAGGAAATTTTTAAAAAGCCCAAGCTGAAAGCGGATTGAAAATTGTGTGGCTTTGCTTTAAAAGGGGGGGGGGGTCATTATCAGTGGTTTCCACTCTTTGTGCAATGGGTTATCACCACAGGCTAAGATACGAAGTTGCACAGTTGCAATGGTCTTCTCCAGGAACTACTCTACAGCTGAAAAGTGGAAAGTAAAAAAAAAATAATAACATTAGAGATTTTTCAAAAAGCTTGGTCATTATGTTTCAATTTAAGAACTAAAAGTCCATAGCACATTAGTCAGCTGAGGGGCTGTTAGTTGTCAAAGTCAGGCAGCCATCTTAGCTTGAGTGTGCTTTCCAAGCATCTGAAAACAATGCTTCAATGCACTTGCTGGTTAGCAAAAGCTCTACAGGAAGAAAGTTCCTTACAAGTCCTGAAACAAGCTCTGCTGCTCAAGCAAAAGTAGACAGCACAGAGTAGGCAAGAGAAGTTATCAATGAAGCTGTAGGTTCTCCAGAAACATGCAGGTCAGTGTAACATGCCAGCCAATGCAGAGAATAGTGAACCATTCATGAGGAAAGTCCTGCTCGCAGAAGTAGGTGATGGCTTAGTAAGTTTTCCATGCTGCTTCCCAACCCCAAAAAAGCAAACCCTTTTATATATCAACAAAAGTTAGTTTTAAGAAGCTGACAAAGCTTACAAACTCTGAACATCTGGAATCCAAATCTAGACAACAAATGCAGCAATTCACCTTTTTTTGAGATTATTCTGACTTTCTCTTTCTATACCAAGGACTAAAACCAATTGGAACCATACAGCTGCTACAAAACATTAAGAGTGCAGCAGCATTGCTCCAAGATGGGATCCAACGAGCATGGCTACTTGTCCAGTTTCCAAGCATAAAATGGCACAAGAGCTTATTTGACCGCACTCCTTTGTGTATAAAGAACACAGAGATGATGATGAAAACCATAAGCAAACCTGTGGCAAACTCTTGTAGTGCAGTAATGAGTGGACTACTGATAGGACACAGCTACTCTTAAACAACACTGACACTTCCCAATTTTTTTCAATTAACTTGAAAACTTGCCAATGCAATCCATTTATTAAAACTTCCTTTTTAACTCTGAGTACTCTGCGCTAGGAGCACCACCAGAAAAAAAAAGGATACAGTTAGCATTGTATTAACAGCTCCCCATTAATTTGGAAGCAAAAAAGAGATGCTTGGTTCAAGTGGAGCATAGGCATTCTAAATGCCTAGTTATTTTCCCTCTCACAGACATTTTGTTTTAAAAAAAATCAGAGACAATGCAAGAATGGAGAGGAGTTAAAAAGGCCTTTTTGGGGTTATTTTGCAGCAAAGAGGAACAAAGCAGGATTGAACACTGTTAAAAGGTATGCTTCTAAAAAACATCAAAACCTGCTACAAAGTAATATTAAAGCTCAAATTCCAGAGAATACAGCATTTCTTGCAAAGGCAGTAATAAGTGAGGCATACAGAGCCTGCCTTTCTGACACTAAACAACCTAATTTTTAAAGAAAAGAAACCAACTCTCTCCTATGACTCTTTAGTAATGCATTAGACCCACATTGTTCATAATCTCTCTACATTTAAACAGAAATATCAGCAGTTATAACTTTCTAGATGCAAGATTCTCAGGTTTCTTTTCGCAGATGGGGGGCGGGCTTCCAATTTCTTGAGAGGTCCAAGCACCATATGTTTTCCTCTACTAGGAAATATGGAGGAGTGCCCCTTATCACCTTACAGTAACACTACTATACCCCTTAACTACTTTATAGGCAGAGCGGCAATACAGAGAAAGCAAACTGCTGATCATCTACAAAAGAAATGGTAATGTGAGATGAGGCAGTATAACACCAAGATTATTATTAGCATGGCTTGGAGGGATGGGGGAAGGGCAGGAATGAACTACTATCAGTAGTCACAGCTGTGCAGTCCTGCATTACTTCCTACTAATATTCTAACCACACATTATTTGAAAAGAGTACAAAATGAACAGGGCTTTACATTAAAATGAAGATCGACACTAGGCACTTTTGTATCTTTTTGTTTTGTTCCTTTTTCACAGAAATATGCCTTATTGTGCTCTTTAAATTTATCACAATTTTAAAAGCATCATTACCTCCCCAAGTCTTGTATCATTACTGCTTTTATAGGCACCAATTATGAAGTACACTTTTTATTATTCTTATTCATAACATATTGAAGTTAAGTGGCAAAAAGGTCCCTTAAAAGTTCAATGGTGGACAAAGTATTTTTTTTAAAAAATACATATATCTAACCTACTTCATAATTATGTATCAGCAATAATAAACTGGTTATATAATTTCCTGTGCCTAGAATGTAGAGCCCTGTGAAACATGTGCTTGCATAAGAAATGCAATATATTTTGTTGTTTTGTTTTGCTTAAAACAAAGTCAGAGCTCTGTAAAGCTATGCTACTAAGCCTTAATACTGAAAGGTAAGAGGAACCGCATTGCAACTTGACAATACTATTACATATTCCAATTAAGCATGTACACATATACCGTGTAGATAGCATAATAACAATGAAGTCCACTGATTGCAATCAATCAGAGATAGTTCAGCTCATCTTTAAGTCTCTCACTGAAATCAACAGACTTTGCAGCTTAATTTTGGCTGAACAATGCCTAGTGTGTAATATATCTTCTACCCGAGCATTATACGGCCAGAAACAACATGCAACCACAAAAATCTTTGCAGTAGATGCTACTATCCCACCGCATAACTTTTCTGAAGTGCTGAGATCCTGATTTTGTTTACTTTTAGCATTAAGTATCACTCCAGAATGAATAATATTGCATATCGTGTGTGTGCAATTTTCTATAGGTTAGTCCTCTGAAGCTGAGCAGAAAAAATAAGCATTTCAGAGGATCTCAAAATCTAATCTCCCTCAAGTTCTTTTGACTTTTGAAGCTTCTGAACCTTGATAATACAAAGCAACCCACTTGCCACCGCAGCAAGTTTTAACTGGCATCTGGTTTTCGAAGTCTCTCCATGCCCAGGTTATGCACCTAATTACAAGTGATGCATTTCACCACTTCTCAAATGTATTAGATAAAGTGATGCTCATTGTCAGAGATATTATCTCTACTATGAAGCATGCCTATAACCCAGGGGAAAGAATCACATTTGTGCTATACAAGCTACAGTTAATAACACCAGATGCACCAGGTGTGCACTTTTAATACTTACCCATAAGACAGCAAAACCATGCTCCCTCCTTGTGGAAACAGCCAAGGACTTTTCCACTGCTTAACTGGTTAACAGCATTACCCCTACCCCATGCTTGCGAATCAGTTACAGTTAAGACCACTATAATACAACCTGTATTACATGGTTTAACAACAAACTAGTACAAATCCACTCATCACTGCAACATTAAAATAGTGGGGATTTATGCTGACACTGAACAGCACAAACGTTAGATACACATTTATGTCCTTTTACCTGCCTCCTTAGTCACAACAGATCTTATATTTCTCACTGCAAAAGACCTGGTTATTAAGCACAGACCCTTCAGATCTGTCTCCGCAGGATCGTATATGACTTACACTGGGGTTACTACTCTTGGCTTTGGAAGTGGATTTTGTGCGCACCCTTTTGGCTTGCTCATGATCCAGCTCAAGATGCTCAAGGCGCTGGGTCAAGGCCAGCTTCTGCTGAATGGCCATGCGGAGCAAGGAGTTCAAAGTCTTCTTCTCATCTTCGGCTGCAGCGAGCTGGCGTTGCATTTCATCCAGCTGGGTGACGTATTCATCGCATCTGCAATATGAAAACACTTTAAAGTGACAAAATACATCACCTAGAGTCCAAAAGTTGCAAGAGTAACAGTCCCTGTACAGGTTGATTCTCAGTACATGGATGGTGTCTATTTGTATACATTACCCAAGATTATCTGATTCCAAAACAATTGTGTCCAAAAGTCTAGGTTTCTAGGGCAGAAACTTTTCACAAGGGGCAGTTTTGACACAGAATGGTATCCAATGTTTAACCTTCCACCCACACAGTCTGAAATCGTACAGAATAGGTATAATCTCAAAAAACATATCTAAAATGGCCTTAAGTCTTCTGCTACAGTAGATTATAAATTTATCATAAGTGAAAAGTTTATCATAAATTTATAAGTGAAATTAAACTCTAAATCCTATTATAAATATTACAAAAATATAAAACCTTGGCTGGATCCAGCACAAATAATGCAAAACCCCCCACCAATCTTCACAGTTTTTCCCTCTCTACAACAGCTCTCTCTCACTTCAGGAAAGTTTATTATCCTAGGACTGTGAGACCTGCATGGAGCCATGCAAATTGGGAGGCGGTATTGGGGAGAGGGAAGGGGTGAAAAAGTTCCCTACTTCCTCTCCATCAGCAGAACTCTGCTCACAGAACCAAATAGGTAGCCGTGTTGATTTGAAGTAGTAGAACAAAACAGGAGTCAATTGTACCTTTAAGACCAACTTAGTTTTATTCAGAACATAAGCTTTCGTGTGCATGCACACTTCTTCAGACACTTCTTCTCACAGAAGGCAGAGAAAGAAGCTATTTCAGCCTGTTCACCCACCTCACTACAGCCTCCCAACCCACATGACTCTTACTTCATGCAAGTCTTGCAGCTTTGGGAATAAACTTTCCTGGGATCAGAAAAGACTGCTGGGGAGAAGGAAAAGATGGAAAGTTTGGTGATCACCAGCAAACACCTTGCATATTATAGGTCTCATAATACAGTCATTCCACTACTGAATTTTTCTCTTTATCAGTGTATCCTGAAGTACAATTTATTTTATTTTTTGTGTGTGCCTGGAAGACATGGTGACTTCTGGTGATCCCTACTGGTGCTTGGACATGTTTCATAGAGGTGGCTTGATATGCCTGCCTCTACGTCTCAACCCTGGTATTCCTTTGGAGGTCTCCCATCCAAGTACTTGCCAGGGCTGGCCCTGCCTAGCTTCCAAGATCCAATGAGATCAGGCTTGCTTGGGCTACCCAGATCAGGACCTGAAGTACAATTTAATTTTCCTCTTAGCTACTGTTCTTTACCTTTAGGGCTTAACAGTGTCACAGGTATTGCTGTAGCATTTTTAAAGAACAGTTATAAACACTGAACTTGCTCATTATTTAGCACAACAACACTGTAATTACTGTTTATTGACCTTTCCTTTCCAGAAGGCAACTATAATATTTTATATAAACCCTTTTCATATTTTATATAAAACTTACACACACAAGCATCTATACAAGCCCCTCCTTAATACCAGTGTTTTATCCTAGAACTAGAATATGAGAATGGCTTTGAGCTAAACATTCTGCTATTCCCTCACCACTGAGGAATCACAGCCAGTCATTTTGAAGGAAAGACTTACAGATTAGAGAGGCACATCTGAAAGCCCCATAACTTCTTCCCCTTCAAAAATTAAGCATGTGATATCTCACTGCAGGCATGCTTCAAAGAGGCCTGCTGTGATGTCAGCCTCCTCCCCAGCTACCCAAATTGTGTGTCAGGGCCCAGTACTAAAAGGGGAGTGACAATTCAGGGATAGCAGCAAGGATTTATCAGACTCTCAGTACTTGACACACAATAGAACTCTTCAGCTGCAGAGTCTGATGTTGTAAGAGTTAGACTAGAGTCCCAGTAGCATCATCAAGACCAACAGGACTTTGGGGAGATTTCAAGATTCAAAGTTCCCTTCAGCGGATTTAAAAAAAAACAAAAAACTGTATCTGACAAAAGGAGCTTTGACTCTTGAAAGTTTATACCCTGAAAATCTTGGTCTCTAAGGTTCTATTGGACTCAAATCTAGCTCTTCTATTTTGGACAGACATCACTACCCTCTTTAAACTACCAGCATGTTATAAATTGTCCTGGGTCCAAAAGGAGAATGGTGACATCACTGATACATGATCATATTCTGCTACAGAGTACATTCCTGAAATTCAAAGCTTAGAACAATCATGGGCCCAAAGCTCCTTTTCTTAGGGTTGCCAAGTCCAATTCCAGAAATATCTGGGGACTTTGGGGGGTGGAGCCAGGAGACTTTGGGGGGTGGAGCCAGGAGACACTGGGGTGGAGCTAGGAGCAAGCACAATTGAACTCCAAAGGAAGTTCTGTCCATCACAATTAAAGGGACCTCACAACTTTTTAAATGCCTTCCTAACCTCCACCCTCCCCTTCTCTGATTTCACCTCAGAGGCGGAGCGGCGTCACCCGCTCCACCTCTGAGGTGAAATCAGAGAAGGGGAGAGTGGAGGCAGGCGAGGAGTGTGGCGAGCCGCGAGTCCGGGTCCTAGAAGGACCCAGATTCGCGGCTCGCCATGCTCCTGGCCTGCCTCCACCCTCCCCTTCTCTGATTTTACCTCAGAGGCGGAGCGGGCAATGCTGCTGAGCTGCCGCCGCCTCTTCTCCGCTTCATCTTAGCTGCTCCTCCGAGATGGGCTCAGCCTGAGCCCATCTCGAAGGTGCAGCTACGGTGAAGCGGAGAAGAGGCGGCAGTAGCGCAGCGGTGTCGCCCGCTCCGAGATGGGGCGGCTCGCCACGCTCCTTGGCGCTGTTTCCCCCCTCCCCCCGCTTCCATTTTTTGGGGGAGTAGGGGAAGAGGCTGGAAATCCTGGGGTCCCCCGCTAGGGCGGAAGGGTTGGGAAGCCTACCTTTTCTACTCCTGTAGTGTTAAACAACCACCTATTTCTTTCCCCAGAGGAAATTGAAACCTCCCAGTCAACTACTTATATTCCCACTGGATAAATGTTGCTTTAAAATCTAAGAGGAAAACCAATGTGCATTTCTTCTTGATTGCTCCTAAAAAGAACCTGAGAAGCCTGCAGAAACAAGAGCATGGCAGGAAAGAGAGTACAAGCTTCCCACGCAACAGGCTATTCACATTGCCATTCAGCTTGCTATTACTCAAGTCTTTTCTTGTCAAAGACTGTGTGCCACTAAATGGGATAGGAGCATAGCAATATGACAAACTGGAGGAAATTATATCACATTTATAACATATGCTTCGTCATGAGCGTCACTGTATATCTCCAAGGTTACTGTATATGTTTTACATTTTAAAGACATTCCTTGTGTGTTTGTGAATGCAGTATTCTATGGTACTTCTACAAAAAAGCCTGTCATGCAGGTTTTTTTTAAAAAAAATCTAAGATTAGGTATTGTCATGAATTCAAATTAAACTGCAGGCTGGGTTTGCTCAGCAATGAAATATGCTATATAGCATGGTATGTGTCATACAAGATTGTGTTTCTCAAATTATACCCATGATCACCCCCCCCCCCCCTTGCCTGATTTCTTCCATTTTTCCAGCTGAGAAAGTAGATATTATCTGGCTTGTACAGAGAAACAGGGAAAATCTTCAATCATGGGAAGCACTGGGAGAGAAGCATATCTGCACTGGATTGCTTTCCCACAGTCTAACATTCCTAACTTCTTTTCACCCCAACTACACTGGTTTCTTGCACACATATTAGCTGTGACTGCCAGGAGAAACCTGGTGTCTATGAGAAGCAGGCATGATCTAATAGGATGCCTGGGAGTTTTTAGTGAGGGGTAAAAGGGACTATTTTACAGCATGCCTGAAGGTTGCCAGAGCTAAGCTCCCTCTTCTCCACTGGCATCTGCACTGTGTACTCTGGTTGCTATTTATACAGAGTTAAGGAATTCCTTACAGATGTGCAGCTTTTTCAGTGGTTAGAATGTTTTTCCTTCAATGGCTTCTCATGCTGTAAGCAAAACTAGCTTTTTAAACTATTGTATCATTAAAGAGGCCAAATGTAAGATAACATGCATTTTGTTAAGGTTTTGAACATTTTTCTATTTAATGACTCCAATAAACTAAACAAATAGTGTACTTCTAAAACTTTGGTGTTATCACATTCTGACGTCTAGTAATTAACCAGGATGATCAGAATTTAAGGAACATTATTAATGTACCATGTTTTATATAAGAAACATAGCATAAATTTTTAAATTTTTATGGGTATAGGAGGAGGGAAACTTGAAAGGATGACAATGAGGCAAGTTTAAATTCATACAGCTGTAACTAAATTATTATCTTAAAACTGTTAGAGGGTAATGTATCCAGGCTAAATCAGTTTCAAAAGTATATCGGCATGAACATTACTTATTAAAAAGGACTACGTGTTATATATATTCATACATTATCATCATCATCATCATCATCATTCTTGATGAATCGCCCATCCTGGCTAGTGCCAGGCTCTGGGCAATGTACAACATAAAAACAAAATACATATAATATTGATACCAATAAAATCAGTAACAATAATTTTAATAATTTTAACTCTATCATGTGCTTGTAAAATGGTTAATTAATCCCAGAACATTTTACTGTTGGTGTTTTAACTATGGCCTAAATATCATACATGATCTTAAATGTGTCAATTGCCATAAATCATTCTCAAGGACTACTTTATAGCTTCACTCATAATACTTGCAATAATTTCTCCAAAAAAGCAGTGAAGTGCAGTAAAATAGGGGATGGGGGGAGATCATTAAATCCTTTGCAGATACTTTCAGCTACTTAAACCTCAATTAGTAGGGATGCCAAAAGGTACCGTAGGTCCCAGATGCAGATTTCCCTGCAAAACCACCCAGATCTACCGAAACATCTCATGGAAGCAAATAATAAAATGTGCTAGGTATCTTCCTCAGCCCAAGGAAGACCAGGCCCTCCTGGAGGTTAATCTTCTACTCCTGTTCTCAGAAGCATTGCCCATTTAATCAGAATTACTAAAAGAAGCTTTACTCAGAAATTTGCTGCTTATAGTTTAATAAGACTTACTTCCTTGTATGCATACTTAAGATATCAGCTTAAATAAAATGTAGAAAGCTCCACAATTTTTATTTCCAAGTATCAGTAGCAATTAGATCATCATTCACTGTCTCAAACATGAGAGGTCACAATTATACAAAGTCTGATGTTCTAACAGAAAAATGCAGGGAGGTCCTGAGTGTCAAAAATATCCTTTCCTGGGAAACACAGCAATAAACTCCTCAGATTTCAGTCTGAGACAAAATGAGTTTCCTTCAAATGTTACCAATGTCTGCACCCTTTCCTCCTTAACTAGAAAAATAAAACTAATGCACTTCTCTTCAAAGGTAATACTTTCTCACAATTCAACACTATTGGAGAACAAGTCACTGACCGTTTTCGCACACAGCTCACCTCGCAGTCACAATCCTGTTCCCTCCGCAGGGAACAGGATTGATTTGATTTCCCACCAAAATTACAGGAAGTGCTGCAGCTTTTGCGTAGCAAACGTAAACCGCTAAAACCCAGTTTATGTTTGCTACGCAAAAGCCACGGCACTTCCTGTAACTCCGGCGCAGATGGTGGGAAATCCGACAGACGCTGTGGAGGGAACAGGACTGTGACTGCGAGGTAAGCTGTGTGCGAAAACGGTCACTGTCTCATAGTATGCTACTGCAGTCTCTTCTCAAATGCTGAAAAAGAAATGGTTTTTTTTAAAAAAAATACCCATTACTTTAACACTGCTCACATCAACAAAACTCCAGTTTAGTTTAAAATCGCTCTTGTCAAACTTTTAAAAAACAAAAAACAAGAGGCAAGCATTACCTTAAGGTTTACACACAGCTCTTTTTCTCCTTGTGGTTTGTGAAAATTATATGAGCTAGGCATGTAAATTATTGTCACATCAAATTATGGTCATTGCTTACATCTGCTTGGTCCCTCTTGTATTTGCCAAAGTAGCACCTTCATGGGCTTATCGTGAACCAGGAATCCTATGATCATGTTTCATTCAATGTCCCATCTATTGACTTTTCTATTTTTCAGAGGAGCTACTCCAGAGTTTTTTAAAGACATGTTTGAACGTGGTGGAATGTTCTTCCTAATTCCCATTATGCTGTGTCCCCAGCCATTTTGATTTTTTTTAAATGCAACCTAAGATAAGTGGTGATTTATAAGATTCAGAGTTTTTAAAAGAAACTTTTGTAGCGTGTAATATCTTCCAGTGACACCACATATATCAAAGGTGGCCAAGGGTCACTCTCCAGATGCTTTTTGCCCACAACTCCCATCAGCCATCGGCCATGCTGGCTGGGGCTGATGGGAGTTGTAGGCAAAAAACATCTAGAGAGCTACCCTTGGCCACCCCTAACATATATGAACAAGCGAAACAAACTTCATACATTGTACCTCCATGATTAAACTATTAAATCAAGCAAAAGAAGCACAACTCTAATATATCTTCAACTTTCATCCACCTCTAGCATACCCTAGTAACTGCATTTCTAAGAAAAGGATCAAATTCTGGCTGCATATAGTCATCGCCAAATTACAACTTCACCTTTCAGTATGCTCTAAGCATTTATTTTATATTTTCAAATGTAGTTAACTCTAAAACCAAATTATGGCCATTCTCATTCATGGCACTTTTCTCTTATTTTCATGCTACAGTGTATACACATTCAACCTCAGGATTTTCTTTTGTTTGTCTGTTTTACAGAAGAGCCCCATGGTGCAGAGTGGTAAAGCTGCAGTATTGCAGTCGGAACCCTCTGCTCACGATCTGAGTTCGATTCCAGTGGAAGCTCGTTCAGGTAGCCGGCTCGAGGTTGACTCAGCCTTCCATCCTTCCGAGATTGGTAAAATGAGTACCCAGCTTGCTGGGGGGGGGGGGGGGGGAAGTGTAATGACCGGGGAAGGCAATGGCAAACCACCCCGTAAAAAGATCTGCCATGAAAACGTTGTGAAAGCAGCATCACCCCAGTTGAAAACGACTGGTGCTTGCACAGGGGACCTTTCCTTTCCTTTACAGAATTAAAAAGATGTCTCTCATATTTGTGTAAAAGGAAAAAATGGATTCTAAGATTGGTTGGAATAAGCAAAGTCTGTTGTACAAAGATATCCCTTGTAGTTAACTTCTGTTGAATTTTTCGTACACCTACCTGGTAGCGAACATAGCCCTCAGAGAAGAGAAGGTAGCAGCATCTTCTTTTAAAGCCTTCAGCTCATTTCGGAGCTTCATCATGGTTTCTGTAACCATGGCCTTTTCATTTTCATATTTGCTTTTTAAATTGGCAAGGGCAACTTCTGCCGTCTGTTTGTTTAACAGAGGGAGGGAGGGAAGGAGAGGGAGAGAGAACAATAAAACATTAACAGTTAAGGGAATGTTTCACAAAGCAATTGGATAAAGAGACTTTCAGTTGTTTTTGTATCAAAACAATTGCTTGGCAATAGCAGTCACTGTTCTCTAATACCAATGAAATCAATCATATTCCACTGGGAAAGCTCTTCATAATTTGTCTAATTCAAGCAACAAAAAGGATAATGCAATAGGAGTCTAAGGATGTGATAGACTTTTTGCCATCACAACTGCTGTGTGAAGACTGATCAGACCTTGAGAACAAATGACTGCCAGTAGAAGTGTACTTCAGATTCTTTGTAACATAAACATTTTTCAGACTATGCAGTATCACACAGGAGAGGATCAGCAGCATACAGATTGGAGCTACCAACTAAAAACATTTATTTGAAGCTACTGTAGAAAGAAAGAAGCTAGCAGCTTTAAGGACTATAGGACACAGATCAACATAAACATTATATTTTATATGTGGCTGCAGCCAGAAAGTATTTATTTGTGATGATAAGCAAAAAACCAATGTATGGGGTAGTAGTAGGGTTGCCAGGTCTGTGTTAGAAAATACCAGGAGAGGGCAGGATTTGGGGAGGGAATAGGCCTCAACATGGTACAATGACACAGAGTCCATCCTTCAAAGCAGCCATTTTCGCCAAGGGAGCTGATCTCTGCCAGCTGGAGATCAGTTGTAAACTGGGAGGCTTCCTAGTAGTAGTTAGAATGTAGGACTAGGATTTGGGAGACCCAGGTCTGAAACCCCATTCTGCCATGGATGTTTGCTGGTTTGGCCAGTCACATACTCTCAGTCCACCCCACTTCACAGGATTCCTGAGGTTAAAATGAAGGAGAGCAGGACAATGTAAGCCACATTGGGTCCCCATTGGGGAGAAAGACAAGGAAGGTATAAATGAAACAAATAAATAATAAATGTTGATTAGGTTTTTTACCCTATACTTTTTTTGGTTGCCTTCCGGTGAAAGCTGTAATTCTCAGCACTGAGGCATAAAAGAACCAGGCCAAAAGAAAAGGCCATTTTCACATGGGTTATGTGTCCCAAGTTCAGTGTTGCTTCCCTGCAGCACTGTGGTACATTCACGTACCTCCTAGGGTCCCCAGCTTTTCTCCAGTCTTTCTCTCAAACCTGTCTTGCTCTGAAGTTTTCAGTAAGAGTACCTGGATAGCTGCTGTAGAAGTGGGAGAAATTTCAGTTTTCTTGCCCAAATGGCAGCCAATTACCCTGACACTCCCCCTGCAGCAACCACCCCTTTTTAAAAAATCAGCACTAGACTATCATATTAACTATTTTAAAAAACCTCTAACCCCCTTCCCTTGCGGAGATATAAGGGGAAAGACATATCTCTGTAATGGAAGAAGGCAGAGATTTAAAAAAAAGAAGGCGGCAAAACCTGGGTATTCAGCAAGCTTGTTATACCTATTGTAATAAGGTTTTATTTATATCCTAGTGCCTTTAAAAAAAAATCAAAAGCCCCTGTATTCAAGGATGGGAGAGCTGCAGCTGGGGACTTGGGAGCAAAACTGCAGAGAAACCTGCCATGTGGAAGCCCTGCTGTCACTGGACTATCAGCAACCACAACAACAATGAAGATACCATACAAATCTGCGGAATTCACTGTCGCAGGAAGTGGTGATAGTTACAAGCATAGATGGCATTGGATAAACATATGGAGCAGAGGTCCATCAGAGGCTATTAGCCACAAGATATAATGGAACACTACATCTGGGGCAATGATACTCTGAATTCTTGTGGGGCAACAGTGGGAGGGCTTCTGGAGTTCTGGCCCTGCTGGTGGACCTCCTGATGTCACCTGTGTTTTGGCCAATGTGTGGCACAGAACGTTGGACTGGATGGGCCACTGGCCTCATCCAACATAGCTTCTCTTACACTCTTATGTTCTTAAGTCTATTCCCATGTGGAAACTACCTTAAGAGGGAACAAAACCCATCAGAAACAAGGATTCAGGGATGCAAAAGCCAAATATTGGATCTACACATGCAGAAGAAAGAGATGGGACGGGTGTGTGCGAAATGAACTGTACTGCTTCCAGTTACATGAGGATAACAACACTTTGGAATATTTTAAAAACAAAAACATAACAGGGTGAAAGGAAACTCTTTGTGTCTGCTGTGTTAATTTTAAATGAAGTGAAGCATTAAAAAAATATAATCCCCACAGAGCAGATAAGGAGTCATACATTTTACCACCTCAGCATTCTGCTCCATTTTCCAGCTGTGCATATAGAGGAAGGAATTTGAGACTTTTCTGGTTCTTTGACTTCTACAATTCTGAGGTGGATTCAACATTAGCATGGGGAGCAGCATCCCTGTACATAAGTTTTTTGTCCACACCTGAATTGAGCTATGAGCTTGGGGTCATCACACAATGAACAATTAATCTACCTACCTATTCAAGGAACACAGCGTGGCTCTCCTCTTCCCCATTTTTATCCCCACAATAGCTCTGTGAGGTATAACATGAGACTGGCCCAAGGTCAGCCAGTAGACTTTATGGAAATTTGAACCTAAGTCTCCCTCTTTCCCCACTTCAAGTTCAAAACTCTGAGAGCCAGTTTTGGTGTAGTGGTTAACAGCAGTGGACTCTAATCCGGAGAACTGGGTTTGATTCCCTACTCCTCCACATGAAGCCAGCTGGGTGACCTTGGGCCAGTCACAGCTCTCTCAACCCCACCTACTTCACAGGGTGTCTGTAGTGGGGAGAGGAAGGGAAGGCCATTGTAAGCCACTCTGAGACTCCTTCAGGTAGTGAAAAGCAGGGTATAAAAAACAACTCTTCTTCAAACCACCACACAATAGTGGAGCTCAGGTGGGATAATTAACTGTCCTTGATTATAAGGACATCTGAGAAAAACAACTGTTTCTTCTAAATTATTTATTGTGTTATACACCATCTTGCAAAATTCTTCCCCCCGACCCCAAGGAGGGTGGATATGTGGTTGAATGACTGAATAGATATGCAGATTTTTAAATATCTACCACACCGATTGATGCAAATTTTACTACAGGCAGGATGATCCACATGGCAACTGTAATGTGTAGACCAACCATTTGTGACTTAATAGGAAAGGCAGGCATTTACTGAGGTATGAGACAGGATCTGGCATGTAAAACATGGTGGGATTAGGGTTTAGTGAGATTTTGATTTTTTTTTAAAAACTGAACACTGTTGGCAAAACTACAGGAAGTCACTATTTATATATTGCTCACCTGCTTGTTGGCCTTTAGAACAGTTCTTAGAGTTGCTATTTGCTCTCTTTTGGTGCTTAACAGAGATTTCAGCTTTAAGATTTCCTCCATAAGAGCTTCTTTGTCTTTGTCCACTACTGGCCCAAGTTCTTGTGTAGTCACTCGTTGTCTGGACAACTCTGTTGTTCTATCTACAGCTGCCTGCAGATGCTTTATCTGGTCACGAATTATGGCAATCAGATTGTAAATGTTCATTGGTTCCTTCCTAGGATCTGATACCGGTGAAGGGAGAGATGACACTGGTGATGGACTGCTGTCACCATTCCCATTTTCTGATTTTCCTAAGTCTATAGACAACAAGCCCTTGGAGAGCAGGATTGGTGACCTGCGGCCTTTGCTCTCTGGACTGGTGCGTCCTCCTTTACCCTCTTTGTAGTAATCCAGCATCACCCGGTTTGGAGTTTCATTGTTGCACATACAAACATGATGGTACAGGTTAGCTAGCTCTTCGCTGAAGGTGACTAGTTCATCTTGGGCAACACTGAGACTGCCTTGGGTTTCCCCAGCAACATCACTGACTTTCTTGAGTTCCTTCTCCAGCCTGACTACCTGCTCCCTATCTTGCCTACTAGATTTTTCCAGTGATGTGATCTTTTGTGTCAGAGCTTGAGTTTCTGTTTCATACTTGTTCTTCTCCTCTTCATACTTGGACTCACATTCCTCATATTTGGCCTTAAGGATTTTAAGCTCTTCTTTCAAGTCGCTAATCTCTGCCACAGCCACTTTGTACTTGCATTCTAAAATCTCTGGGCCATTGATGTCAACCTCATAATAATCTCCATCTTCATGGCTATCACGTTCCTTTTCATTGTCAAGAGCTGACTGACGTTCCTTGCTGACCTGGAGCTTCTTCATGGCATTTAGATTCTCTGTGAGCCTGCCAACTTTCTCATGTTGCTCTGAAAGGGCTCCCCGGGTATTCTCCAGCTGTTTCTGAGACTCTTGAAGCGTGGACAACAAATTCATCTTTTCCCTTTCCATCTGCAATTAATAAAGAATCGATAATGATCTATTTTAACACTTGACATAAAAGAGATTGTAACAAAGAGGCACAGCACATGGTGTATATATGTAAAGGTCCTAATTTTTTAACTCTAATGTCTCCAGTTGAATACAGCCAGTGTCTGTCAGAGTAGACAATTATGGATGAACCAGTTGTCTGATTCTGCAAAACGCATGTGCATTCTTGAAGCTAGCTATTGTACCTATGGTTGAGTGAGCCAAAAAATCAATTGCTATTATACTTAGCAATGTTCAGATCGATGTGGCCCCTTGGAAGAATCTGGGCCTACAATATATTCAAAGTGCCAGTGATCATCATGCGGTTCAATTCACATTATTTCTCATTTCCTTCATTAATAATGGAGCACACAGTTTGTGCATCAATGAAGAATGCAGGTAGCTGCAAGAAACGGGAAATCACTAGACATTATTTGGCACTCTTAATGTATTTGCAGTCCTTGGTTGTCTAAGAGAAAAATTAACTTCAGGTAATGCAGAACCTTATATGCCTAAAGAAAGACAGTGAACAGGTCCATCACGGCTTTCATACTTACTTATATGTTTGTGGAAGTGAAAACAAAGCTTACTTTCTATGCAAATTTCTTAATTTCCTACACAGTTCACTCATTCTGTACATTCCTAACTTAACTAACTCCAATCCACCACAAGTTCAACTTGGAAGTTAGAAGAAATTTCATCAAGCATTACAGTGCAGGAAAAAAAGTTGTAGGCACTACAAAATAAGCTACTCATACAATATTAAACCACTAATATTGTCTGCTTCCACATTCCCTAAGACATAAAAAGAGCATCGAGTGAATCTATCCACTTGAAGTCTAAACTATGCTATTAAATATTAAAGGGACCTCTAAAGGATTTACCATCAATGGAATTTAGGCATGTCAAGCACAGCACATGATAGGTATATGATTCTCTTCCTCTCTGTAACAAGTATAATCTCTTTAAAGTCTGCTTGCAGAGTTCTCAGCAGAAACAAAACCCACTGATAATGGGGGGCTACTGTCTGATCTGACAACATATATTTTATCTTTAAAATAACAATAATATGAAGATCCCAGTATCAGCTGCCAAAATTTAGTTAGAAGTTCAGCAGCTGACTTGATGACTTCCATTCACTGCATGGGAGAACTAATCTATTTTAAATACATTTAACCGTATAACCTCAACATTAAAGCAATGTCACATTTCACATTTATCCATAGGTACTTGAGATAAAAGGGACAAGCAGAGTATGCTATGGGAAAAGATTAATTTCAGGAGGCTAATGGACTGTATATTTACCTGCACAAGCTGCTGTTTCAGCTTTTGGATTTCAGATATATTCAGCTCACTTAAGAGGTCTGAGACAAGGCTAGGAGCAGGAGGGAAGCTTTCATTTTTCTTCGGCACAGATGTTTTATTGTTGCCATTGTTGATTTTACTCAGGCAGTTTTGTTCAAAGCCATTCACTATTTCATCATTGTTGGGCTCTGTGGTTTCATCGCTGAACTTCAGTCCATCCAAGGAGATGTTCAAGTGGCTGGTGTACATGGAATCATTGATATTCATATAATGCGACAGCTCCTTGCGAAGGTTATTCTTTTGTTCACGTTCTGTCTTTAGGGTCTCCAAGGCCTCCTCAAGCTGGCGTTCAGATATCTCTTTCAACCGTATGGCATCTTCTAGCTGGCTGTTGAGGAATTCAGTTACCTCTTCAAGCCTCTTGATTTCATGCTTTAGCCCTTCAAACTCCACCTACCATAAAATGTTTTCACGTTAACAGGGAATAAGAGACAAAACAAGTCATGAACTCTTCACAGGAGTTAACTTTTTTCACAAATAAACTGAACATTGTCTAATTTTAACCTAATCAAGTTGTACTGCTGTACTTTTAACTGTGCTTTAACTTGTAACCTGTCAGGCCTATTTCAAAGTTACCTTTAAATAAACATGATTCATACCAACTGTTTGAAAGAATCATCACTGTCACTTTTGAACAGCAGATGACTCCAAATTTCAAGCAGCTTCTAATCTGTTCAAACAACTTCTAATCTGTTCTGTTAAATCTGGAGCCTGTTGAATTGCCTGAGGAATAAATACATGATATCCAACTCTATATATTATGGCTTCTAACTGCTAAATCATACAAGAAATGAGAAGTAAAAAACAGAGTTGAATTTCTGTGTTGAGGCAAAAAACGAATTGTAATGAAAGGAAAAGAACAGCCAAAGTGCTTTGGAGTATGGATGTTTGTGGAGTCAGTGGCAAAGAGGAAATGAATTTTACACCTCTGCAAGTAATGACATGTCCAAACTCACCTGATTCTGTTTCAGAACAGACACTTGTTTCTGCAGGCAGATGTTCTCCTCCTCGAGCTCGGTGTAATCTTGCAGCAGACGGGCTTCTCGGAACTTGTACTCTTTGATGTCATCTCGCAAGCGGCCCCTCTGTACGTCCACATTCTGATTCATCTACAACAGCGAACATAAACAATCATGATGCAGCTTTCCACAAGCAATAATGTAATATTTCAGGAATGAGCCCACTTTTCCCTCACATTCTTGCCCAGAAAATGAAGCAATCAACACTTGTGGAAAAGGACTTTGGTGTTGTTGTCTTTAAAGACATCCGTACAAAAGGCCATAATCTTTGAACATTGTTTTTGAAACTATAAGCCCTTAGTTATGTAATTCTTAGAAGTGGCCTTTAAAGAAACTAAAGGGCTGCTAGAATGAAAAGGCAAAAAGAATTAACTGGAGCACAAGTGTATTAGGATGCATATCAAGAAATCCTTTAAAAATAAAAATGGCTCATCCTCTGTTTCTTAGATGGCGCAAAATTGACCAGAGAAGAGGAATCTCTTTTCCTGGAGGTTTAAGAAGCAGATGAGCATCTGTCAGGCATAATTTAAGTCTAGTGAAGACAGCTTTTCTACAACTATAATTTACTACTGCTGTCTGGGAGGTGCCATTATCAGAGGATAAATGGTGAAAACAAAGTTCATTGTACAATATAAGCTGCAAGAGCAAGAAACTATACTTGTGACTGCATACATAAGAGCTTCCTTCAGCAAAGAAATAAAACAAGTCAGATTCTGCATTATGTTTAGTAATCAAAGCAACTATACCTTGTCTAAGTCATTGAAGCAGGCGCCCAGCCAACACATAGCATGAAAGTTGTAAGCATTTCCCATTAAATATTTTTGCACATACAATGGTAAGCCTCATCCAGCCTTATTTTGCACAATACCCACTTTGTAATCAGACACATTATATAGCAATACAATGATTCAGGATGTGCCTCAAATACAATGAGGTGCACCCGCCTGCTTGCTTTCCTCTTCTGCCAGTCAAGTATATCTAAGCTAAACTGCATTTAATTCCCCTTGTTATGATAACCTCTGTCTCCTCTTTCTCTACACTGAGTGTGTATTTCTGAGTGTTGTGTGTGTGGTGGGGAGACTGGCTTCTTCGTGAAGCAGATCTAGAACATGCTTTATAGGGAGCTGCACTCTTGTAACAAATGAAAGGAAGGCTTTCTTCAGCATAACATCTTCAGGCACATTCTACTGCGGATCAAGAAGGACTAATGCTACCAGGAAGCAAGGAAAGGCCAGGTGCTAATACCCTGAATCTGAGATGCTAGGTGAAAGCAACAGCAAGGTTGGGCGATACAAACAGCAGCTTTTCTGGACATGGATCTCTCTATTATATTGAGAAGCACAGAGCTGACCAATTAGGCATTGCAGAAGGAAGCAGCCTAATGTTCTAGCAGTAATAAGGCGGGGAAGCAGGTAAATCAAGCCCACTAGAACAAAATAGGAACATCCCGACAATGAACAGGGCTCAGCACAAGCAGAAGACTTAGGATCTAAGCCCGTGGTTCCTCCCACCCTTCTTTAGCCAAACTTTTTTTGTCCCTACAGGGGGAAACATCCTTTAATCCCAAATGTACAGTGAGATGCTGCCAATGGAAATAGTCTTAAATTCTCAATCTACATTCTTGAAGATGCACCCACACAGCACACTTAGCAAAACCAAACATGTATATTCCTAACAATTTTTAATTCTGTAATTTTAGGAACTGTGGATATTTATAAGATGCTTGTCCTTTGGATTATTTAAATGCAGGCCTCGGATTCAGCGGGAGCTCACAGGAGCACAGCTCCTGAACCTTTCTGAGAGTTCCACCTCCTCCTTCCCACCTTGTCCATTGAATAGTAGATGCAGCTGCATAACAATCCCTGGATGAGCTCCATCACCTATTTTTCTACAAAATGACCCCTGTTTAAATGTTAACAGAAAATCACTTCAGACAGTCATGTGTTACATATGCATGGATGGCAGGGGGAGGTGACAACGATTATGGGAAGTCATGAATGTTGAGAAAATAATTGTGTTAATTTCACAACTGCTCAGCCTACTTCCCTTGAGTTTTTCTCAAAATCCTTCAGGAATAAATAGTACATATTAAAAATACATAGTTGGTGTATTTTTTCTTTTCTTATTTTTTCAGCAGTTGCCTAATCACTCTTGTTGTTGTGATTCTATTCCCCCATACATCCAATGTTTTAATCCCAGTTGTTCCTTCTAACTACACACCTAGTGTTTTAATTTATGTCCAAACAGAGATTCTACCTCTAGCCTTGAATCATAGAGTTGGAAGGGACCTCCAGGGTCTTCCAAAAACCACAAACACTCTTAAACATCTCTTGTTCTGTAAAATGAATGTAATCTTCATATCATGATTGGCCCAGGGACAACTAGAACATATAAAATATCCAGTTATTTCTGGAGTGAAGAAGGTAGCTTAAATGCATTAGAAAATGGTACACTGAGTAACCATTGCCAAAACATTCCTTACGGCAAATTAAGTGATCTAAATATACACAGTGTAAGGCCCTTGTTTGAAAAGCAAATTCTCATGTACCAGCCTTTGAAAAGTGGGTTTCCTCACTTCACAAAACAAAATATACAATACACACAAAGAGGGCTTTAGGTAAGGCAGCCAAAGATACACATGCTTTGGATATCCTCAGGTAAGCAGCAACCCAGCAGAGGGCCTTCTTGGTTGTGGTGCCAAAGCTCTGGAACTCTCTTCCCAGGAAGATTCAACTGTCCCTTTTTTTGCCATCTTCCACCAACAAGTGAAGACTTCTTTGTTTTTGTTTGGCATTCCCTCAGGCATTCCTCCTTCCTGACCAATATTTTATGTCTTTGTACATATGTTAGCTCTGTTTTTAATTTTTTTATGGTTTTACAATTTGATTTTACCATGTGTTTTTTTAATTTGTTAGCCACTTTGGTGGTCCTTGTGAGGGCAGAAAGATGGGATACAAATTTTGTAAAATAAATGTCTTTCATACTGTATCATGTTTTCAGGTTCCTGAACCTTTGAGACCCTAAATGGGGCTTCCGCTGTTTTTGTACAACTGATTTGTGATACACCGCACAGCAATGGAATGTGCTGACTGACATCATTTTTGTCAGCTACATTGACCAACAAAAGCCCTGGCAAGGCAATTTCATTACTTTCCCAGTTCTGTATTTTACATCTGAATTTTGGCATGTTCTAGCCCTGTCCCTGCCCCGCTATACAAACTCACATTAAAAATCAGAATCTAAGCAAGTGATGAAGCAATCTCATGAACCATCCCCAATACCTAAGTAGCAAAACTTGACATCTGCACATACAATGCTGTTGATTTCCTAATCAGTTTTACTATGATCACAATCTGTTTCTGCATTCAAAATCACATGTGTGCTCTTCACAGGAAAATTAGGAAATTCCAAGTGACAGGCTGTGCCTCCTTCTTTGTGAGGGTTAGACGGAGCACACGATTTGTCCTGCTAGAGGGCTAGCTCACAGCAATGCTGCATGTTGTTACCAATTCCGCTTTCAGAGTCTCCCTGTCACTACTCATCAATACTCTGTGTGCAAAAACAGTCTAGATATGGATTTTGTTCTTTCATACAAAAGATAAAACATGTCAGTCCTGAGAAACAGAGTATTTCTTTCTCAAATGGGTCTCTATTTGGGCCTAACACAGTAGAGTGTGTACTGAATAGGTACTGAATATTATAGTACCTGTCCAGACGTTAAAACTGAAATTGTTGTTCATGAACTAAGAGATCAAAGAGAAGGAATTGGAAACAGCAGAACTATTTCTGGTCTCATTTTAGTTCTACATGGAATCTGCATTTCATATTATGGAACTCAAGGTGGTGCCCACAAGAATCTCTAGAAGTTTCTTATTAAGGCATTGACCAAGCTCAGACCTAATGACCTACAACTTTGCTGTATGCACTTTCAGACTGTATCCAAAAGAACCACCTCATTTTAGAAATGAAGCAGAGATTTTAAAAGATGGTGTGGCTGTTCCAAAATGTTTCTTTAATTCACAGTGTCTAACAACAGTTATATTCTATCAAGTAATGGAGTTTGTGAATAAAAACTTTGGCATTGCCCATCCCACAACCTTGCCCCAATATGTCCATGTACCCCAGCCACACTTTTGGAACTTATAAGGGCAGTAATATGAGAGAACAATGGGCTGCAGCAGAGATCTCAGACAAGTTTCAACAATAAAGTTTCTACCCAGAAGGCTATTCAAAGAAACCTCATTAACTAATTATAACATGTCTTTAGTGACTGACAAATCACTATCCTTCAGGCTGTGGTGGCATCAGTATGGCATACTGCAGATGTAGTGATACTGGACAACAGAGTGCTATGGTGTTTGCAATGTTTTAGAAAAAAAACTGGTAGCTTTTAACCTATTCTTACAAAACGTGGTTGGAGAAAGTAGGGCTGTGGAAACTTTGCTATTAATGCTGCAGGGCAGCTAGAATGAGCAGATTCACCTAGTTACCTTTTATCACAAGACAGGATGAACTGGAAGAGAGCAGCAGTTTATGCAAATAGATGTGGAAACTGCCATGAGCTGCATTACAGGCACACCTAACTAGATCTTTTTTAATACACATAAACACAGAGAATTCTATTACAATATACACTGCATGCTTCAGAAACTTTATTTTTTCTCTCCTCCACACCCATTTCTATTCTTTTTAACACTTAAATATTCCCTCACTGAAACTTCTGTGCTGTTACAGAGAAAACTTATTCTCTATAGATGTTCCATAGAGAAATAATTTATTATTATGATATATAAAAGCCTGCCTTCCAAAATAAAGCGGAGGAAACAGCCAAGCATAACAATTTGTGTTGAGCAGTTTTCCGAGAATTTTTACAAAGAGTTACCATGAATCAGTTCATAAACATAGCGGAATTTACAACAACACCCCTACCCCGTTCCACTCTTCAATTAACATTGGTAAGCAACAGAATATTTTTTTTTGAGGGGGGGAGTGAGATAGGTGATTTACAACATTCAGAATCACACAGGATACAATCCTTCAACCTCAGTGTCTTGGTACATGCTTTACTTCCACATATGCTATTTTGATATATTGGTACAAGTCACTTGAATGGTCTCAGTTCACATAGTATATGATCATATAATAAGCTCTGCCATACCCCCACAACTGTGGTTATCAATTTTGTGTTTGAACCTCATACAAAGTATTTGGCTTTAAATATGCTTACCAAATTTCCTTGTGCTCTTTCTATGTGGCAGTATAATGTGCTTTACCTCCCTTCCTGGCTCCCAGTGAACACAACAGTGGAGGTTGTGCTGGGGTTCAAATTCAAAACATAAGATTTATATCCTCAAGGTGCATACCAACTTGCATTCTAATTTCTCAGTTTATAGGCCAAATATTTAGTTTATACTTCCTCATCCCCTTTGAACTAAGTACATGACAGTCAAGTGGATATAAAACTGGAATGCAGACCTGCATCCTGAACAGGCATGCCAAATTCAATTACTATATTGCAGTGTTCAGGGAAGCTCTCATGCCAACAAACAGAACACCAAACAGGCAAGATAAATCTCACTCCTCTCAACCAATGAGTTCTGCATGGAAGTGGATTATATAAAGGGACAGCTAATGGTCATGCTTTGGAAATTCTGAAAACAGCAGTAGAGGAATAAACTGTTTTGGAACAAGTGTTTTTTAGATTGGAGTCACCAACCACAGAAGCATAAGAGTAGCTTTGGTTGATGGACAAGAGCATGCCTGAAACAGAATTTCTGCTGCTCCCTGCTGTATATGAGCTCCTTGGTATGCACTAGCATCCCTATGGAGAGAGCTGTGGAACTAGGGGTCCCAACCCTCCCGCCCTGGCGGGGGACCCCAGTTTTTCCAGCCTCTTCCCCCGCTCCCCCCCAAAACAAAAGCGGGGGGAGGGGGGAAATGGCGCCAAGGAGCGCCCTCCGCTCACCATAGCTGCTCCTCCTCCGGAGGGAGGGAGCGAGGGCCGGGCAGCCAGGGGACAGCCTCGGCCTCTTTGTATTTGGGCGGGCGCCTGCACCAGCCGCGGCTCACTCAGTCCCTCGGCTCGCCTGCTGCCTCGCGCCGAAAAGCCCGCTCTCGCCCGCTTTCGCGCGGGAAGGAAGGATGCAGCCGCTGCGAGCCCTCTCCAGCGGGTCCCCCCTGCTAGTGCTGGCGGCGCTGCTCACGCTCTTGCCGGCGGCTCGGGGCTTGCTGGCTGAACGGCCCCAGCTGGTGTGGAAGGACCCGCTGTTGAGTCGCCGTGGGACATTGACTGCCTCCAGCCCGCCGGTCCAGAGGGCCGCCCAGACGGCCGTCAACTTCTTCAACTACCAGCAGGGGTTGCCCAGCGCGCTGCAGGCGCCGGGGCATGTCAAGAAGGCTTCGGTGAAGGTAAGGACGGGCACAAGGCGCGTCCTTTCTGGCTCCAAAGATCCCTTGTTGGGAGAAAAACAACACCGCTAACCCTGAAAGTATATCAGGCCAGGGTAAATGCTTGCCCCGCTCCTTTCCCCGGATTTGACATAGCGACCCTGCAAGGTTGATGGTCTGGCTGAGAGAACCGGACCTGCCCCCAAGGTCTCCCCGGTGAATCAAGTGGTGGTGAGCCAAAGGCTTTGTTAGTGGCAGTAAAAACAGGTTGGAGTCCTTGGTGCCGTTTCCCCCCCTCCCCCCTAGCTCCACCCCAGTGTCTCCTGGCTCCACACCCAAAGTCCCCAGATATTTCTTGAATTGGACCCTATGTGGAACTTCTGCATTGGAGCAATGAAAAGGCATATGGACAAGAATCACAAAACACTTTAAATTGTTCTAAGTGGTCAAAGTTTGCTACACCCATGGAAGACTTTGCATGCCCAAACACTAAAGCACTAGGACTGTATATAGAAATAGTAACATTTCAGTTGCTATTATGTTTTGGAGCATAAACTGTGATCAGAATTTGCACCTCAGCTTCTATACCCAACAATGAAAGTGTCTGAGGATCAAAATTTACACTGTCCATATGATTGGTTACCTATGTGCCTACTACACCACTTCACTACCACTTAACCTGTTCTAAAAAGGAGACTGCTGAAAAGAAGCCTATGCGTTTATCAGTGGATACATCTTTTCTTGTTCCCCATACATTTCCTAAGCATACATTTGCTGCTTATTGGTAATGTAAAGCTGTTAGGGGAGAAATGGTGGGTAGTTCTTGAGTAGTTCTATATTTAGGACCATCTGGTACAAACTGAGAAAGCACCTTGCATGTCTCTGAAAGGAGATTTTCTAATTGATCTCACCATCTGATTGGGAACAGAAGGGCGTAGTTGTGTGTTTTCATAAGACAGTAATCTCAGTCAGTCATTCTTTATTACAGTCATTTGACCAATCATGTAACACATTTACATGTAAAAAAATCAAGGCAGGCAGTAATCTTACCATGGCAATAATGTTAAATTTACACTTTTGATTAACTGTTCTGAGACAGGCATACAATAAGTCTAAACTTCTATTGTGTACAGGTCGGTGGCTCTCTGGACACCATAAAGTTATGAACCTAAATGGATCAACAAATCTGTCTGTCTAGAGGTATACTGTATGTAAGGAATGTCTGTCCCTTTTTTCCTTGTTCTTTAGATTTTGAGCCTATGTCAAACTCAATTTAATATCTGAGCCTCTCATTTGGATCCATCCAATTTAACTGTATATATACAGGTGACATGGAAGTTATAACTACTAGTCAAATGAGTTCTCTAGAAATGTTTCTTGCATCTTTGTAGGAATTTGTTGATATGACAGGTCTTAAAATAAACCAGAAGAAAACAGAATTTATAAGCTGCAATCTCTCACACAAAAAAGAACAATGTTAGAACAATCTTTTGGTCTTTGGATCAAATATAAGCCTATCTATCTAGGAATAGGAGCCCTGTGGAGCAGAGTGGTAAGCTGCAGTACTGTTGTCCAAAGCTCTGCTCATGACCTGAGTTCGATCCTGGCAGAAGCTGGGTTCAGGTAGCCGGCTTAAGGTTGACCCAGCCATCCATCCTTCCGAGATTGGTAAAAATGAGAACCCAGCTTGATGGACGGAAAGCGTAGATGACTGGGGAAGGCAATGGCAAACCACCCTGTAAAAAGTCTGCCGTGAAAATATCGTGATGCAACGTCACCCCAGAGTCAGAAACAACTGTGCTTGCACAGGGGACTGCCTTTATCTTTTTATCTAGGAATACACTTCACACATAATAACAAAGATATGACACAATGTTCAAATAAATTAATGGTGAAATAGTATCATCTTAGGTTATTCCATCAATGAATAATATTGGCAGTAATCATATACATTTTCTCCCCCCCCCCCAAAAAAAAAATCCAATATTCTCCTCAAAACATACCAATAACAAACTCTGTAAAGGACCTGAACTGGCAATGAAAAATAAATGCCTTTACTTGGAAAAGAAAGCAAGTTAGAATAGCCCTCAATATCATTGTCACAATGAAGGATGTCTAGGAGACCCTGATATATGTTTATATTGTTGTATCAACTGTTTAAACAGTATCATAATTTAACCCATTTAAAACAAGCCTTTTGTAAGACACCATTACAGAAAATTGTAAGAGGGACTCATCTGTAACAGGTATCATCTTGTCCTCACTCCTTCTGGGGCAGGACTGATGGGGACACTCAGGGCCATCTTAACAGCATTATGGGCCCTGGGCAAAGCAGTGTACTGGGCCCCTACAACAACTACTTACAGGAATAAAAATGTAAATGGTCAATAAGTACTGCATCATACACAGATTAGTATGGGGCCCCTATGCTTGTGGGGCCCATGGGCAGGTGCCTATCAGGCCCTTGTGTTAAGACAGCCCTGGGGACACTGGAGGGGGGGGGGAGTTAATGGTCATATTGTCAGCATCCAGCAAACAGAGCCAAGCGTGCAGCTGGACTAGGGTTGCCAGGTCCCTGTCATGGGTGGAAGACCTCTGCTGCCAGGCCATGCCCCCATGAACATCTGGTAGATGGGGGGGGGGGGCTTACAGTGGGGAAAGCCTACTCCTGTGTTTCAGCCATGTTGCTTGCAGCAAAAAGAGCCTTGGGTTATCATTGTCAGAAACACAGCAGCATCACTTGCAGCGCACACTGGGAGCAATATCATTGCACTGAAAACAATGTGACAATGCCCTGGTATTTGAGCAAAAACAGCTCCTACCATACAGGGTTTTTTGCCGAAATACCAGAGTATCACCATGACATGCACCAGAAGTAATACTTCTGCATCAGCAGCAAAATGGCTGAAACACTGGAGTAGGCCTCCCCCTGGTAAACCACTTCACACCCCCATCAGTTTCTGAGGGGTAACTGGTATTGGAAATGAAAGATTTTAGCCTCAGCCTTTGGAGGGTGACCATGAGAGAGTCTGAGAGATAGATAGGTTAGGACACTGAGCATCCTTTTCTTCTCTCCTCTGTTGCTATCCTTTGATGGGTGATTGCTGCTCTTAGGGAAACTTACTTCGTTCTGGTCTCACACCTTCTCTCCATATTTTGCCAGACTTCTCCATTGTGGCAGCATGACACGGTTCTTGTATCTCCATCTATTTTAGCTAGTTAGAAGAGATTATAAATCTATCTCTATCCTGTCTAGAATGGAGTTCCTTAAATAAAAGGACTCATATTAGTTTGCAAAGGTAAATAGCTCCAAATTGGTTTCTGGATAGCACACACAGTCCACTATGTGCCTTGAGCACTCCACTAACTAAATAAAATCCAGCAGCTAGCAACCCTGAGGAGCTTTGTTCCATGGTGACACTGCAGTTTTCACTTCCTTAAATACAAGTCACCAGCTTTAAAGCCTCAATGCAGGGATTCTCAAATATTTACAATTTAGCTCCCCTTCTGAACTCATCTTAGTTCCCCTAGCAGCTACACCAGATAAAACTGAAGTACAATCCTGGATTTTCCTAATCCATTTTCTAGTTTATCTCCCTCTACTGCACATCACTTTCCTTTTCTCTCCAAGATTAGTTTCAGTAGTCTTGTCTATTTAGCAATGGGGAGAAAAATGGAATATCAAGGGTTGCACAAACACAAGCCTGCAAATGAACTGACAGCTCAGTTGTCCCCAGGACAGTAGAAGTTTCTCATTAATTATTTGTGCTTCCTGCCAGACCCATGATTTGCTTCTCCTCCCATTTCCCCCTTACTGCTAACTGGGCTCCATAACTTCAGAAATAGCCCTGGGCCATTTTTTAATTTAATTAGCTTGGAAAGGACTGGAGCCATTAAGGAAAAAAAATCGAAGCATATAACAATGCTGTTTCAAAATATCCTGAAAGGCCACCTTCTGCTCTGGAACAACAACAGCCCTTCAACTTGTATTCATGCAAGCCTTTCAAATGTTTATTATGGATTGATATTAACAGCTATGACCTAAACTGGTAGTGTTTAGGTCATAGCTTTCCACCGTCTTTGACAAGGAACGCTTGCATACTGGCCACAATCCTCTACTACAAAGCCCATGTTCCAATCTTTACTGAGTCTGCTTTATTTTACAGAGACCTTACATCAGGGGTGCCAAACATGAGCAGAACTCAAATCTGGCCTCTGAAGAACTTCCTTCTCCCACTTCATTTTCCAGGGTTGCTAACTGCAGCCATATCATAGCCTTCTTTTCCCCCAGTTCTTTCAGTGGCTCTTTGCTTCCTGTTTCCTGCCTCTTGCCTCCCTCCCCCTCCCCCTCTCTCTCACACCCACACAGAGCTCCATGGCTGCTTTTTGTGGGACAAATACAAAGTTAAGCCTCTCTCTCACACACACACAACACACATACACAGAGAGAGCTTCTGCCTCTTTCTCCAGGACTGTTCCTCCTCTTTTGAGGAGGAAGGGAGGGGGAAGAAAGAGAGAGGAAAAAAGTGGGAGTCCCAGTGCAGCTTAAAGACCAACATTTTATTCCAGGTATAAGCTTTTGTGTGGAAACACACTTCTTCTTTGGCTTATTCTGAAAAGTTGTTGTTTTTCTTTAAAAAATATTGGATTTCTCTTCCTATCTGGATTTATTTTCTTTCAAAAAGAACCAGGTTAGAAATTAGAACTCTTGGATTGGTCCTTATATCTCGCAGAGCAGTGTGATTTCAGATGCCAAATGATAATAGCACACATTGGTAATGAGTCAAAAAAACTAGTTCTCAGTTTGGTCCAGGAGGATGTGTTCTCTTGAGCTTCATTAACAACTGCAATTCAACAGTCTCTCTAATATCCCTTTGAAATTCCTTTATAAGAGCACTGCTACTCTTAAGTCAGCAAGTGAATGTTGTGGTTTCTAATGTCAGACTTATGTCCATTTATTCTTTGCATCCTCCTGGACTGAATCCTCCTGGATGGAACTGAGACCTAGGTTTCCTGTCTCTTTACCAATGCTGATGCTGGTATCTCCATGCCTACTACCCTCTGCATATTACACCTAATCCAATCAAGCCTGCTATTGCCATTCAACATCTGAAATCACCTTTATAAAGTTTATATCTCCAGTACCTCATGTTCCATTTTATGGCATGCATGGCCTGGCCCAACAAAGTGTCATTTATGTCAGATCTGGCTCTCATAACAAGAGTTCAACACCTCTGCCTTAAATCTTTCTTAAACTTTGAAATCATATGGCATGGAAGCTAGAAGATGATAACGGGTGTGTGCTGAGAAAAAAGTGTTATCATTTTGGATCTGCACTGGTTGGGGGGGGGGAGATTTTCACCATGATTGCTTATTTTGGGATAGGACATTACCAGTTCTGGATTCTAATTTGAGTAGTTTTTTAGGTTCCAGAATTCAGGAATATTATTTTCAGTGGAGAATGTACACAAGGGTCTAGGGCAGCTGTTAATGAAGTTATGACATCAAATTTGCACAAAATCCAAACCAACACAGAAAAACCAGGGAACCAAAAGATTGACAAAAGATCTAGTAACAGAATAAATATTAATGGGTTACATATGTTAAATTAATAAACCTTTAATAGTAAAAAATTAATTAAAACCAAACACATTTTGGCCACTAGGCCTTCCTCAAGACTACAAATTATTAAAATGCACACCAAAAAGTAAAATTATTCAAAATACAACATTTCTAACTTAAGCTTTAAAACACAAGAAGTGTTTAAAACACAAGAAGTGGGCCAATTCATTAACTAGATAAGTTCACCTCATTACTGGGATAATTAGAACCACCAAAAATAATTTTTCAGATTGTGGTTCTTCCTGGTCCAAATATTTTCTAAGCAAGGTCAGAATGAATCACAGATCTGTGGTGTATATATCCACATTCAACAAGCAAAATATGTCAGTTTGCACAATACCAAATTTGCACAAAATGTTGTCCTCCCTCTAATCAAAAGATTCTAAGTTTCAAGCAGATGAACAAAGGGGTTCAGTTTTACAGACCCTTGAAGTAGGTGCCTCTATATGCAACTGCATTTTTTCTGATTCCTAAAATGGCAGCCAAGCAGCAGCCTAGTAGGAAATCTTCAGCTGAGCACAGCATTAAAAAAGAAACACTGATTACATTCATTTTATTTCCCTACTTTTACAGTGACTGACAATTTTTTAAAAAATTAAAATTCATTTTAAAAATGTTAAAACTCTGAATTTGCTATACTTCCCTGTTGTGGTCTGTTTTCTTTCACAATGTGAAAGTGGCTTCCCTTGCAAATCACCCCCCCCCCCAAAAAAAACTTTTCCCTTTGGTCTGCCATTATTTTTGGGGGGGTGGGGAGTAGGGGTGTGCATTCGGTTTGGCTGAACCGAATCAGACCCCGAATCACCACTGATTTGGCTGTATACGGAATCGTCTGCAGCCGATTCCAATTGGGGCCGATTATGCGGGAGCCGAGTACGGCTTCCCGTATACTTCCGTATATATATTTGGAAGTACACGGAATTCAATGCAAAAGGCGGGGAAGGGGCTTCTGCAGCCTCAGGGGAGCTGCTTGCCTCCTCTCCCACCTTTGGTAGCCTTTTCCCGCCTCTCCCATAGCCTCCCTGGGATCAGGGAGGGGGGGAGGGGGAAAAGGAGCCCCACAAGCCAATCCAAAGCATGCATGCTTTGAAGGGCTTTTGTGTAGCCGATCCTCCAGCCATCAGCAACAATGTTGTTCTTTTGTCTGGCCAATCACAGAGCAGTGCTGCTGTGTGTTGGTGTGAAAGATTGTGTTCTGCTGCTGGCTGGCCTTTGGCCTCAGCTGCTGCTGCTCTCTCTCTCAGCCTTACCAGACTTCCCTGGAGTAGAGAAGATAAGGTAAGACAGTCTTGAGGTTCTTGTTTTTATTTTAGTTGGTAAAAGGACTTTTTAATACTCAGAGTCCCTTTACTTATCCAGATTTGGGTGGTGGTGGTGGGTAGCTTATTTGAGATTAGGGGGTTTCTGCTTGGGGAGGGGGCCTGGGGTGGGGTGGGGTTGCCAGTTTGCCCATATCTTACTTTAGTGAGAGGACTTTTAAAAGTGCAGTGTCCTTTTACTTTTCCTGATTTGGGTGGCTTGGATTTCTTGGGGTTAGGGTGAAGGGTTTTTTTTTTTGAGGGGGAGGGGTTGGTAAAGTTCCTGTATTGTTAAAAGTTAAGTTTTTTACTGTTTTAAAAGGATTCTGTGTTTGATTTGTTGCTGCTGTGTTCTGCTGCTGTTGCTCCTTTTCTCTTCTGGTTCTTGGGGGGGGGGGTGCTGTTTGGCCTAATTTTCAATGGCCCATAGGGTATAATGGTGGAATAGGGGCACCCTCTTTGGGTGCCCCTGGAATGGGACCCCCTGGCCCAATCTTTTTGGGACTTGGGGGGTTTGTAGGGGAGAGTCCCTTTCAGGTCCCCTGCAAATTTGGGGGCTCTCCCTCAAACCCCCTCCCTTCCAGGTGTCTTCAAATATACCCTATTTGCCATTGATTTCAATGGCCCATAGGGTATAATGGGGCCGTATATTCGGAAATAGTCATGCATCTACCGTATATGCAGCTATTCCGACTAAGGAATTTAGAAATATACAGGATTCTGAATTTTTCCCCCATATACTTCTAAATCCGTGTAATTCCGAATTATTATTTTTTTTTTTGCACATCTCTAGTGGGAAGCTGGAGTGGCTGTTTTTCAGCCAAATGATACCAAAAGTGCCGCAGAATGAGTACTTCCTGTTCACTAAACAAACGCCAAGTTTTAAGTGAATTGGACCAAAGGGTCAAATTCTACAGACCCCTCCCTGAACAAGCTGCCCTCAGCCCTTGTAGTTGCATTTTTGTTATTCCCTATGGGGGAATTTTCAGGAGGGCTAAATTGCAGCAGTGAATGCTGCCTGTCCCCTAAAGAACCCCATATTTTGAGCATGGGGTCAAACTCTACTGGTCCATGAACAAGGTCCCCCCAGCTCTCTGTTTTCCCAACTGTAGTACTTGCAGAGAACATAGGGCTCTGCCCCCCAAAAGGAGAGAGGGAGAACTGCAGCTTTCTGCTGCTTGTCTCTCAAGGTGATTGGCTAGATTAGAAGTACTCTGTGCTCTTACTCTGCAAGGATCCAATTGGAAGGAAAAAACACAATTACCTAAGAGATCAATGGAATAAAAGGAAAACACAAGTGAATGCTGTGGCCAACTAATAGCACCCGAAGACGAACAACACAGATTGTTCCAGGAGAGGATTTTGTAATACTTTAAGAATCTCAGATTTGTGCTATCATTCCAGAAAAGCATGGTATTAATCCAAACCAGTGATATCTCTGTTTATCTTCATGTGGAGATGAGGAGCTACTATCCCAGAAATGAAGACTGCCCCACCCTTAGGACCACTGGAGAATGTGTAATTGTACTCATTTCTTTGATCCTCAAATCATATGGCAGAGTCAACTAGGCAAAATTAAGATGGATAGGATGAAATCTGTTGAATCATCTGGTGCCAGACAGGGAGACTGCCTTGCCAACCCTTTAGGTTCTCGTCTTCCTGCACCACAAGGGGGTTTGCATACATGATATAATGCACACACACACCCCTATCTCATGCCAGCCATCTGTCGGCCATCTAAAGCAACTCAAATCATTTGAACAATATCATACAATATAAATAACAAACCAACAAAAGCTCAGTGTGCTCAATATGAACTACCATAAGCTTGGCTTGTGTGTGTGCGTGTGCGTGTATGATTTGTTTTATTATAATGCAGTTTCTTCAATCTCAATGTCATTTTGGAGACTGAAAATGGAAAAGAGGGTTTATATAAATATTTTTAAAAGAATAAAGACAGGTTGCTTACCTGTAACTGTAGATCTTCGAGTGGTCATCTTTGCATTCACACTCATGGGATAGAGCGCTTGCGCCGATCCCCGAATCGGTCCCTAAAAAGCCTGGGATTTTTTTCTTGCTCAGCACCAACGGGCATGCACAGGCGTCCCAGTGTGCATACTCGCTGGCACCAGCACGAGGATCCCACCAGTTCCTTCCTGACCGCTGGAAGCCCCTACTGGAGGGAGACCATCAGCAGTGGGGAAGAAGGGCGGGTAATGTGAATGCACAGATGACCACTCAAAGATCTACAGTTACAGGCAGACAACCTGTCTGTCTTCTTTGTGGTCTCTGTGCTTCACACTCATGGGAGATTAGCAAGCAAGGCATACCTGGAGGTGGGAAGACGGTCAACCAGAAGAAACAGCCTGCAGCACCGCAGCTCCCAGACGAGTCCTCTGTTGAGCATGCACATCCAGTGTGTAGTGCTTCATAAAAGCATTCGGAAAGGACCAGGTGGCAGCCTTGCAAACGTCCATCAGGGAAATGCCTTTCAGGAATGCCACCAACGTCGCCATCGCTCTTATGAGTGTCCACGAATAGGCCCAGGTAACGGCTTCTTAGCCAACAAATAATACAGTTTAATAGTCTCAGTGAGCAATTTTGAAAGCCGCTGAGACGAGATTCTGGAACCTAACTTAAGAGCAGCATAATAAACAAAAAGATGCTGGTCCTTACGAAAACTCTTGGAGCGACTCAAGTAAAACAATAAGGCATGCTTAACATCTAAAGCATGCAACCTACGTTCCTCATCCGAGGAAGGTGTAGGATAAAACGTGGGCAACCAAGCTTCAAAGTTGAGGTGGAACTGAGAAACCAAATTGGGGAGAAAGGAAATATCAGGAGCAAAGGACACTCCAGACTCCTGAAAAGCTAAATATGGGTAGTCACAACGCATAGCCGTGAGCTCCCCTGCATGGCATGCTGATGTGATGGCTACCAAAAAGGGAGTCTTCCAAGATAGGAGCTGTAATGAGCATGTGGCCATCGGCTCAAAAGGACGCCAAGTCAGCCTGTCCAACACTAGAGTCAAATCCCACAACTGTGGGGGTGATCTCGAAGGAAGATGAAGCCTAAGCAAACCCTTCAAAAATCTCTTAGAATGAGGGTGTGCAAAAACTGAATGCCCCTCCACTGGTTCATGGAATGCAGATATTGCCGCCAGATAAACTTTAATGGAGGAAAAAACAAGGCCAGCATCCACCAGAGACAACAAAAACTCAAAAATAACCAGCAGCCCCACTTTCTGGGGCGAAACTGTAGGATCCACTAAAAACTGAAGAAACTTCTGCCACTTCCTATCATAAGAAGCACGGGTAGACAGCTTCCTGCTATTCAGGAAAACGTGTTGGACTCTGCTGGAGAACTCACAGGGTCGATGAACCACGCAGTCAGCTTCAGGTGGGGCACGTTGTGATGGAATACGTGACTGTCCTGAGCTGACAGAAGATCCGGTTCCACTGGAAACTGGTAGAAGACCCCCCTTGCCAGTTGGAGCAAGATCGTGAACCAGTTCTGCCAAGGCCACCGTGGAGTCACCAGGATGCAGCATGGTCTTTCTCTTGCGATCTTGTTGACCAACCTTGTCAATAGTGGCAGAGGTGGGAACAGATATAGGAACCGACCTTCCCACGGGAATAGCAGACCGTCTCCCAACGACTCTGGATCCAAGCCCCCTCTGGAGCAGAACAGAGGACACTTCCGGTTCTCGGCTGTGGCAAAGACGTCCACCTGAGGATACCCCCAGAGCTGAAACACGGGTTGAAGGAAGCGCCACTGTATCTCCCACTCGTGCGGGTAAGCCGCACCCCTGCTGAGGGGTCTGTTTGCAGACTGAGCACGCCTGGGAGATGCGCAGCCTTCACGAAGATTTCATGGTCCAGGCACTCCGACCACAGTTCCAGTGCCCAGAGCCATCGAGAAACTGTCCCTCCCTGTCTGTTGATGTAACACAGGGCAGTGGTATTGTCCGTAAGCAGAGCAACAACCTTCCCTGCCACCATGGGGCAGAAGGATCGAAGAGCAAAATGAACTACCAGCAGTTCCAGGTAATTTATATGGCAATGAGTCAATTTCAAAGGCCAAGAGCCCCACACACACAGAGCGTCCATGTGGGGCCCCCAACCCCATAAAGAGGCATCTGTTGTGATCATCACTGTTGGTACAGGCAGGTGGAAGGGAGCTCCCTGACAAATGTTGTCCTTTGATTTCCACCAATGAAGTGTTTGAAGTGTCACAGGTGGAATTACAAACCTCTTTCGAGGTGAGTCCCTCAACGGTCGAAACTGACGAAGAAACCAAAGTTGTAGGCCTCTCATCCTCAGCTTTGCAAAGATCAGCACACTTGTAGTTGCCACCATCAGCCCCTTCATCCGCTGCAGCTGCTGCGCTGTGCCCTACTTTCAACTCTGCAGAAGTTGGACAAGGTTGATAATGTCCATCGCTCTCTGCTGAGGCAGGAAAGTGCGATGAATGTTCGTATCCAGCAAAGCCCCTATGAACTGAACTGTCCGTGATGGAGTAAGGTGTGATTTCTCCAAATTGACCTGCAGACCCAAGGTGTGAAGAAGACGAAGAGTGGTGGCAATATGGTTTGACAAACTTTCCTTCGACTCCGCCAAAAGGAGCCAATTGTCGATGTATGGAAAGACGACTATCCCTTGAAGCTGGAGGTGGGCAGCCACAATGCTCATTATCTTCGTGAACACCCAAGGTGCAGTGGACAGGCCGAACGGAAGGGCCTTGAACTGGAAATGTTGAGAACCTACTGCAAACTGAAGGAAACATCTGAACGTGGGATGGATGCTGACGTGGAAGTAGGCATCCTTGAGGTCCAGCGTTGCCACCCAGTCCCCTTGGTTGATGAGGGTCCGGATGGCATACATCCGAGAGTTCTGAAAGAACTCAAAGTTGAACTTGTGGATCTTCTAACAAAAATCTGTAATCTTTCATTGAAATCTGCCTCTGTTCCTGAGGACTGGAAGGTAGCAAATGTCACCCCCATCTTTAAAAAGGGTTCCAGAGGAGATCCAGGAAATTACAGGCCAGTCAGTCTGACTTCAATACCGGGAAAGTTGGTAGAAACCATTATCAAGGACAGAATGAGTAGGCACATTGATGAACACAGGTTATTGAGGAAGACTCAGCATGGGTTCTGTAAGGGAAGATCTTGCCTCACTAACCTGTTACATTTCTTTGAGGGGGTAAACAAACTTGTGGACAAAGGAGACCCGATAGATGTTGTTTACCTTGACTTCCAGAAAGCTTTTGATAAAGTTCCTCATCAAAGGCTCCTTAGAAAGCTTGAGAGTCATGGAGTAAAAGGACAGGTCCTCTTGTGGATCAAAAACTGGCTGAGTAATAGGAAGCAGAGAGTGAGTATAAATGGGCAGTCTTCGCAGTGGAGGACGGTAAGCAGTGGGGTGCCGCAGGGCTCGGTACTGGGTCCCATGCTCTTTAACTTGTTCATAAATGATTTAGAGTTGGGAGTGAGCAGTGAAATGGCCAAATTTGCGGATGACACTAAATTGTTCAGGGTGGTGAGAACCAGAGAGGATTGTGAGGAACTCCAAAGGGATCTGTTGAGGCTGGGTGAGTGGGCGTCAACGTGGCAGATGCAGTTCAATGTGGCCAAGTGCAAAGTAATGCACATTGGGGCCAAGAATCCCAGCTACAAATACAAGTTGATGGGGTGTGAACTGGCAGAGACTGACCAAGAGAGAGATCTTGGGGTCGTGGTAGATAATTCACTGAAAATGTCAAGGCAGTGTGCGTTTGCAATAAAAAAGGCCAACGCCATGCTGGGAATTATTAGGAAGGGAATTGAAAACAAATCAGCCAGTATCATAATGCCCCTGTATAAATCGATGGTGCAGTCTCATTTGGAGTACTGTGTGCAGTTCTGGTCGCCGCACCTCAAAAAGGATATTATAGCATTGGAGAAAGTTCAGAAAAGGACAACTAGAATGATTAAAGGGCTGGAACACCTTCCCTATGAAGAAAGGTTGAAACGCTTAGGGCTCTTTAGCTTGGAGAAACGTCGACTGAGGGGTGACATGATAGAGGTTTACAAGATAATGCATGGGATGGAGAAAGTAGAGAAAGAAGTACTTTTCTCCCTTTCTCACAATACGAGAACTCGTGGGCATTCGATGAAATTGCTGAGCAGACAGGTTAAAACGGATAAAAGGAAGTACTTCTTCACCCAAAGGGTGATTAACATGTGGAATTCACTGCCACAGGAGGTGGTGGCGGCCACAAGCATGGCCACCTTCAAGAGGGGGTTAGATAAAAATATGGAGCAGAGGTCCATCAGTGGCTATTAGCCACAGTGTGTGTATATATATATATATATATATATATATATATATTTGGCCGCTGTGTGACACAGAATGTTGGACTGGATGGGCCACTGGCCTGATCTAACATGGCTTCTCTTATGTTCTTATGAATTGTTTGCAGAGTGGACATTCTGAACTTCTGGTACAGAATAAACTTGTTCAGATTCCGAAGGTCCATGATTGGTCTCAAAACCCGTCCCGCTTGGGAACCAGGAAGTAACGAGAGTAGAAACCTCCCGTCCTGGCCTCCACCGGGACCCGTTCTATGGCGTGTTTCTATAGGAGGTTGCTCACCTCTGCCAGCAGAGGTGGGGAAGGGGGTGTGGTGATTACCACAGATTGGTTCGGAATCTGAGCAAAATCTATTTTGTAGCCTTCCACGACGATGGAAAGCGCCCACCTGTCCGGAGAGATGGACTCCCAGGCCAACAGGAATGGGCGGAGGCAGATAGACGAAGAAGTGGGGACGGTGACGCGTGCTACAAGAAAGTCAAAGGCACTGCTTTTGAGGGCAAACGCCCTTGGACTTGGACTTGCAGGTTGTCTGTGCAGAAGCGTAGCGAGTATGGGCACCTACTCTCAGGTTGGGCAGAGCGAGGTCTCCATTGCTGTTCCGGGGAAAACTTTTGATATTGTTTCTTGGCCCAGGGTTTGTGCCACTGTTTTGGTTTAGCAGCCCTGGAAGACGCTGGGACACCCAGGTTCCTGGAGGTCTTTACCAGCTGACCAGTTCCGCAGGGCCTGCAAGACCACCCTCTTTAAGCTGGCTTTCACGGACTGCTGATTTATGATGGTTAAATAAAGGGACCCGCCAACATGATTTGTTTTACTGAATTGCTTTTATATGAACTGAACTGAATTGTTTTAAATAATGTTAATTTTAATGTCTGTATACCTATTATATTGTATTGTATACCTATGTATGTTGTTAGCCGCCCTGAGCCTGCTTCGGCGGGGAGGGCGGGATATAAATAAAATTTTATTATTATTATTTATGCTCTTATCCATTTCCTGAAGAGCATTGTCGGTGGTCGAGCTGAAGAGGCCTTCGCTTCGAAGGCCCAGGTGTCTTGCTGGAGGGCCGTTGACCTGAGCCAGGAGTAGCGGCGGAGGCAGACAGCAGAAGTGATGGTTCTTGCTGAGACGTCCACCATATGCTTTGCTGCAGCCAGTTGTTGTTTGGCTACAGCAAAGCCTTCCTTCTGCAACCTCTTTGTAGCAGACCTCTTCTCCTCACTCAGGGAAGACAAGAGGGGGGTAAGTTGTTCCCACACTGAGAATTGGTATCTAGCCATGCACGCAGCATAGTTAGATACCTTTACTCCCAGCGTCCCAGCAGAGTAAAACTTCCTCCTGACATTGTCCAGCTTCTTTCCCTCCTTGTCTGGTGGAGAGGAGTGCATCTTGCGGGCCTTTGATGAGGAGGATACAACCACCGAATTGGGCTTTGGATGCGTGAAGAGAAATTCCGCACCGGCCTCTTGGACGCGGTACATGTGGTCCAACCTTCTTGATGACACAGGTGTAGAAGCAGGCTTCGCCCAGGGCTCCTTCACCGCCTGTAAGATGACCTTCGTAACAGGGAGGGCAACCGCTGTAGACATATCCCGCTTCATGATGTGGAATACGGTGTTGTCTACAACAGGTTGCGGTTGTGTCACCAGGAGAGAGAGGGAGAGTGCCATCCTCTTCACCAGGTCCCCATACGACTTCAGATCCTCCGATGGTGAAATGGGAAGATCCTCAGCGGTATGAGACACTGGCGAAGGTTCCAAAGCCCTGTCCGGATCATCGGTACCGACCTCGGAGTCCGATGATGAAGACTCTCTCCTTAAAGAATGTTCCGAGAGCACCGGCGTTGACTCTCTGATGGGTGACTGGATCGACACCGACAACCTAGGCTGGACTTCCTCCACCACCACACCACATCTTTCGGGCGGGACGGACATCCATGCCAAGGGGCGCCGCCTAGAGTGCTGGGAAAACCTCGACATATGGGATGCCTCGGATTGCTGGTCCCAGTCTGCAAACTCCCGAGGGTGGTACCACTAGTATGGTGGGTATGGATAGGCGTAGGGAGGCCACTGGCGCTGCTCCCATGGTGGAAGCGGTGGGAAGCAGCGAGCTACGGTGGTCAGTTCCAGCTCTCTCCAACCTCTTGCCTGATCCAGCGGTGCCAACGGCTCCATCGGTGCCGACACCTCCACCTCTGAGACAGAGTCGCTCTCACTGCGACGCTTCGAACCCGAAGAATGGGAGCGCTGAGTGAGGTCGATCTCTTGCTCCGATGCCAATAGACACAACTGCTGTGAAGCACTGCCTCTCGACACCGAAGGGCTACGATGTGGGGACGCCAAGATCTTCCTCGGTGGAGCGGTCGACATTGATGTCGAAGCGTCATGAGAAGGGGAAGGAGTGCGGGATGATCTCTTCTTCCGCTTCTCCTTAGATTTCACCTTCTTCGGTGCGGATGATCGGGTCCCCGAGTCATCCCGACGCTTCTTAGCTGGGGTGTCCACTGACCCTTCAGAAGGTCGCTTTGTGGAACGCTTGCGCTCGACTGGCATCTCGGTCCTGATCGGCGATGTATCAGCCGATGTGACCGTCGGGGCCGTGGCCTCTCCCATCAGTACCGATGGGCCCGATGCCAGCTTTTTGAGGACAAAGTGCCGACTCTACCAACGCAGCCGAAAGCCTCGCCACTCAATTCTTGCAAGTTTGCTTGGAAAAAACTCAGGCAGTGCGAGCAAGAATCCACACGATGTCCCTCGCCCAAACAAAGAAGACAGAGGGAATGGCCGTCGGGGGGGGGGGCAATCTTCTTCCCACAGGAGCGGCACCTCTTAAAAAAACCCCACCGTCTTTCCATAGACGCCAAGGAAAAAACCCACCCAGGAAAGTCTCTGAGGGGAAAAACGGGAGAAAACTGGGCCCTGAAGGGCAAGTCCAACAATTTTTTTAAAACAATGCTAACAAACAACTAACTAACTAACTACACTAAGAAAATAAACGGGCTATATACAACAAGAAAAAGCAATCGTAAGATTACTTTACCGACCGGGGACACGAAAGGAGATCCTCTCAGCGCAGTGGTCAGAAAGGAACTGGCAGGATCCTCGCGCTGGCGCCGGTGAGCATGCCCGTTGGTGCCGAGCGTGAAAAAATCCCGGGCTTTTAAGGTACCAATTCGGGGACTGGCGCAGGTGCTCTATCCCATGAGTGTGAAGCACAAAGACCATGAAAAAGATTATTTAAGTTTTGTTCTTTTAAACACCACAAGAATTAATCCCTCCCTTTATCTTCTGAGCTATCAAAGTATTTCTACCTGTCTCTGGGCCAGTATCTTTTAAACCCAGAAACACTAGTTGATATTCAGTATTCACAAGAAGGCCTGGAAGAAAAGCACCATTACTCCTGGGGGCGGGGGGGAAGAGACAAGGGTAAGCATTACATTTTAGAAATTTTTCCTAGTGTCTGAATCTAGCAGCTGTAACTATGAACATAACATGAATGTTGAAATTAATGTAATTTAATCAGTCAACCAACTTTGGAAGCATCAGCCAACAAACTTTGGAAATATGGCCCCACTGGCGGACCTCCTGATGGCACTTAGTTTTTTTGGCCACTGTGTGACACAGAGTGTTGGACTGGATAGGCCATTGGCCTGATCCAACATGGCTTCTCTTAAGTTCTTATTATACTACTTATAATTAGATGTTTGGCTGTTTTGCATTTACTTATGATGTTCATCATCTTTTATGCCCACCCCCACCATTGCAAAATGTTTGGCTGCAGCCTGTGATTCATTTTTCCATAGTGTCTAAACTACAGCAGCTTAATGGTCAAAATGAAAGTCAAAACCAATGAGGCTTTTTATTTTTTTAAGGACATTAACCTACCAGAATAGAGATTAGGGTCACGTAATGGTTTTAATTAAAAGTTCAGAGATGAGAAAGTGCTTCAGTCATGCATGATAACAGTATTAATTTTCAAATAACAGCATGTATAGTCAGAGAATAAACTTAGAGACGCTTGGGTAACAGAGTTACAAAACCACAACATTAAGCATGATCTGATGGATTTTTAAAACCTGTATTTTCAAAAATGTGCATTTAAAAATAAAAATGCACTTTAAATGTCTGCATCATAGCCTATAAGTAATATTTAGGAGATAACGTTTGTTCATTTATTATTTGCTGCCTGAAAGATATATGGCTTATTCTCTATTGTTTGAAAAAATAAAATTATTATTTTTTTTTTAAAAAAAGAAAGTCTGCATTGCTTGCAGGCTGCAGCTCTTTAGACAGTTGCTTTTAAAAGAGATGCTCTTTTAACATCCTTGGTTTGAATATATCAATGCACAACAACAATGGAGAAAATCAGGAACAGATGCCTTCTTAAATAACGTGGAGTGAACCAGCTCAGATTTCCATCACAATTCATCATCTCTGAAATGCTTTTTCATTATTGGTTCTCAAAGGGCTGCAAATGATAAATGATAGTTTCTAACTGAGCAAAATACATAATTCTTATAATTATCCTGGAAGAAAAAGAGATGGGGAGAGCAAACTCAGTTTAAAATCAAATTCAACGGAGATATAAGGTGGGAAAGGCCAACAGCTGCCATCTGCAACATTTCCCAGTATGCTGAAAGAGCACCCCACAGTAGGCTCAGATCTGATTCTTCTGATCCCAAGGAACTGAACTTTCTTGCAAGAAACAATAGAACTGCAATTACTGTGCCCATTTATCTTGCCTCTTTCATGATGCCTGAAGTCAAAAGCTGGTCTGACCTTCCTTGTTTGTGCAACACACTGAGGAAGAAGGACCCACAGACCAAACCAAATTATTTGAGATTTGAAGATATATTTTTAGTTTGTTGGGAACTAGTGAATGCTCCAAGAGCACAGTAGTTAATTTTAGTGGATGTGGACCTGATCTGCACTTACAAAGGACAGGAAACCCCTCAGTCACTCTCAGCTTTACAAAGGAAGAATATAACAATAAAGGAGAGCACTGGCTGATAAATGCAAATACCTCTAAAGTTCTTAACTGTAGCCCTGTTCACAAGTTACACCCAACATATGTACAGTGTAGTTCTATGCAGCCAGCCTATTCACACAGTGGCTGATTCTGCAGTAGCGTTTGCCCTGGCATCATGGCTGTATTTTCCCTGTGGCTACTGTCGGAGTCTGCACTATTTTATCCAACATTTTATTTATTTATTTATAAAATAAACAGCACAGTGGTTTGACCCACTTCTCATCCTTTTCTGCACCGTGCCAACGTGAACCTCATTTTCCCATAAGTTTTTGGTTGCCCCATGCTCGGGGTTCTAGATTCTTATGCGTAACTCTTGCAAATGTGTAGACAAGCTTCCGCAGCATTAGAACACACCCACATCATTCCACACCTACGATTCCACCTTGTTATTGCGTCATTCACTGGTGTATCACTTTTGCCACCATCCCTTTGAAAGCATGCCTGGCAATGAGCAATAATTTTTTTAAAAGGAACTCCAATTCACGTTACAATGCAACACAGTACATAACGATCTAACACAAGCCTTTGTCCTTTTCACAATTCTCCAACCACCACTTTCAATTGTACATTCCCCATGCTTTTAGGTTGTGTTTTGTTCCTCAGGAAAAGCATCTCATCTCCTCCCTCAACTGACCCCCCCCCAAAAAAAAACAATTGCATTCCTGTTGCTGTTTGTGATTCAGTACTGTTTTCAAGAGATAATTGTGTGTTTTACATTTAATGTGCATCTTGTTGATTGTGTGCTTGCGCACCTATTAAAATGGACCTGCCAGGGCACTAGTTGCAGAATTCAGGGAACCCTACACCCCTTTAATACAAGCTGCTCTTTTTTACACCAAATTTCAGAGGTCACTTGGTATTAAGGCTTGATGTTAAAGGAGCCCTGTTCACACGTTACAGTAAACACATATACATCCTGCATGTACATGCATACATCTGTTTGTAAGCAAGAAGAAATGCATGTTCACTTTACAAATAAAGCCATGGACCAGCTGTAATTTAATGTGGGGTTTAAACCATGTGTTCAGCTGTTTGTGTGAGAATTACTCAATGCAAGTATATTGTTAACTTTTAATATTAAGTTTATCATTTCTTACCTACTTCATTTATACCAGCTTTTCTCCCTAGTAGAAACCCCAAGCAGCTATATCATTCACCTCTCTTCCATTTTATCGTCACAATTACCCTGTGAGGTAAGTTAGGTTGAGTGTGACTGCCCTAAACTCTCCCAGCAAGCTTTCATGACAGACTGGGATTTAAACCAGGGTCTCCCAGAACCTAGTCTGACACTGGAGAAATTTTTGGGGTACTTGTCTCTTAAGCATTTGCAGAGTGCCTAAGACTCAGCAGTTGTGCGGTGGCAGGGGATAGGGCCACTGTGCTCATGCCTGCGCTTCTTCTTGCACAGTGAGTCACTAGCCGATTCCGCAGTTGGCGTTTCCTCCAATTCTGCATTAGAGGATTTCTTGTGGAGCAGCTTTCACTCTGCTCCATGTCTTCTGATTCCACATTACTGTTTTTCGAGGCGTTCCCCCAACATTCAGTGCTATTCTCACCTCCCTCCCCCCCACACACACTCTTTTTTCCCCACACATGCGTGTTTGCATTACAACGCAATCAGCGATTTCCAGTACACTCAATGAATATTAATGAACGTGACGACAATGGGTATCACTGCTGCATCCTGATTGTGTACTCGTCCACGCTAAGTGCAGGGAACTTTAATGTACCTTTTGTCCCCTCCTTTTTTTTAAAAAAAGTGTGCTTGTTCACATTACAACGCAATCATTGAAGCCAGGGACCACGGAATCCAGCCCAACTCATTAATGCAAAGGGAGCAGCAGTCATGTGTATCTTTGTCGCCCAGCCATTGGCAGTTTATCCAAACACCAGTAATTCTAAACTGTCTAGGCACCATTTGCCTTTCAAGCTTTGCAAACTACTGTTTGCATGAATAATGAATATTCGCTAGTGGAAGCAGCTATCCCAAATAGGCACGGTGCTCCGATTGGTAGCTGGAAATCTCCTGGGATTACAACTGATCTCCAAGTAACAGAGATTAGTTCACCTGGAAAAGATGGCCTCTTTGGAACTCTATGGCATTATACCCAACAGAAGTCCTTCCCCTCCCCAAGCCCCACCTTCTTTAGGCTCCACCCCCCAAATCTCCTGATATTTCCAAACCCGGAGCTGGCAACACTAGAAGAGTGGTTTTATGTACCACAAGTGAAGCTACTCCTGAAATGACACTTTTTTTGGGGGGGGGGGGGGATTTCTGTCCCAAAAGAATTCAGCACCACAAATCTACATATTTTGTAGAAGATACTCTGTAACAATATTTTTAAAATATGTTGTAGTAAAATGGCTAAAAAACATTAATTTACATGAAAAATTCCTCTGAGAAAATTCTAAAAATTGTCCCAAACTGTGATCAGTTATCACTGTACCAACTAGGATTACTTTTTTAGCATTTCAGGCATGTCGGGGTGCCAAGCTGTTACACAAAATCGGAATATGTTTTTGTTTATTTAAAATCTTTCTACCCACCTTCTGATTGAAGTTATAGGCAATTTACTTCAGTTGCTGTTGTTATCTCCTAACAGCCTTACTAGATCACTTTACTTCCCCTAAACACTGTAACAAAAGGTTATTTTTGCAGGCCCTATTTTGCAGGCCCTATCACAAAACACATTCCAAACACACAGAATGGCAGTTGCATAATCTCACCCTCACTTGCTCACAAAAAGCCAATTCTCACACAAGTTCTCAGGCTGATATCCTTAGACCACTCTACTTCATGAAACAAATGTGATTTTGTACCTTCATATAGGAGCTTATTTATTATATGCATAGTCAGACTTGAGGGTCTATTTGACCATAACTGACAGGAAACAAATAAGACGTGCCCACAATTTCATTATATGAGTCCCGTGGTGCAAAGTGGTAAACTACAGAACTGCAGTCCAAGCTCTGCTCATGACCTTAGTTCGATCCCAGTGGAATCTGGGTTCACTAGCCAGCTCAAGGTTGACTCAGCCTTCCATCCTTCTGAGGTCGGTAAAATGAGTACCCAGTTTGCTGGGGGGAAAGTGTAGATGACTGGGGAAGGCAATGGCAAACCACCCCATAAAAAAAAGTCTGCCATGCGATGTCACCCCAGAGTCAGAAACGACTGGTGCTTCCACAGGAGACTACCATTACCTTTTATATAATTTCATTAACATTTCTGAAAAACAGGCTTCAATTGAGCAACCAGCTACGTAATTTAACACACTTAAATTATATTACTGCAGAACCTTCTGCCGGCGTGATGAATGAGTACTTGGTGACATCGGCTCTTTTAAGGAGAGAGACTAAAGTTAATCTCTGTTCCCCAACAGTCATGTAGGTAACAATGTTATCTGCTAAGCAAAGTTCCCACTTTAAACAGACTTAGAACTTAGAACTCTTGTAAAAACTAGTTAAGCAGGAACTCTGACTCCATGCTCAAACCAAAGCAACCAACAGGAACTCTACTCCAAGGGGAATGGCTGAAGGAAGGTGTGCATGCAAGGATAAGCAATCACTCTCCTGAACAGGTTTGAATGGGATTATGTGGGGGGCTCTTGACAGTGTTTATGCTGACATTTACAGTCTGAACAAGGGCAAGTCCAATACTTTATTTAGGTTACATAACTGCATAGGTTCTGTTTTGAATAAAAGATATCTTGTATCTCATGTTATTATCTCTGCCATCTATTAAGAAGAACAAAGGCTATTGTCTTTAAAACAATTATTCCTGCAATCCCAATATCTATCCTTAATGTGGTCTTTTGAGCTAGTCTGAGCTAATGCTGGTTTAAGTGCCTTCAGAATTCATTTCTATGTATATTTCATTCCACTCCCCATGTAACTGGGTTAATTTTTCTTCAATATTAAATATGGAGAATGGCTTCCTAATAATACCAACAATATCTTAACTTTAACGACCCTTCATCCTCTGTGTGTTGTAAGAAAAAGCCCCCTACTTTTCATACACATGGACATCGTGATCACCAGTATGATTGCCAGGGTGCCTGGAGTTTTGACTCGCACACATCTGCCAGAAAGTGTGGGTTTTGTCTATCAGAATGTAAGGGACTTACGTGAGTACTAACAGCCATAACGTTGCAGCAGCACTCAGTGTCTTGGGAAGAGTGCTAACCAGGAGGAAAAGATGGGTTTCCAGTCGCTCCATGGGATCACCATCTCAGCTGGTGCAGCAGAAGAAGTTACGCCGCCAGGAGCTGTCCAAGCAAGTGGTTTTCAGCCTTGACCACAGAATCTCTAGGGAAAGGCTAACAGCACCAGCAACTATCTTTCCACAGCGCCAGACTCCATAACAGCGAAGCGGGAGGCTCACGTACTCAACAGATGTCGCCTGTGCATAAGGCAATCAAGCTCACCCCAGGAGGGGACCCTGTCAGACTGCCTAAACTTTTGCCCCACGGAACCCAAAACAAAGGCTGGTGCCAGCAGAGGAGTAACGTCTTCACCTAGAGCCAAGTATTTTTGTGTAAATCGGGTGTCACCTTAGGTAGCAATTTGGCCTTCCATTGTCACCTTTTAGATATGTTTAACAGCTTTCAATCACCCTCACTCCAGGAGTTTCCCCCCATTCTTTCCATTAATGGTCATCCTGGAGCCTCCCTCTTGGCCCATTGTTACCTGGAGGTCCAATCAGGTAACCAGGGCCAAGTCCTCTAATTGGCCAGGAATGGGCATCCAATCAGATGCCCCCTCCAAGCTGGCCATTGGCTACCGCAAAAGTCTAGCCTTTATGGTCACTGTGGAGCCTCCCCTTTTTCTGAGGTCATGTACCAGCTGACCACCTGTCATCCACCAATGTATCTCCCACCCCTTAAGGGCTCAGAGGAAGCCTTATAACCTCTGACCCAATTTTTTACATGTGTGCATCTAGCAGTACCCCATTCCCACTGTTTAGATCCACCCCAGATTCCTGATCAGTTGAGGGTCCCCTCCCCCTAGTCCTCATTTTTTGCCATTGGAGCCTTCCTTGGAGACTATGATTGGTAATTATCACCTGTTTGTACATCCCTGTGTTACCTCTGTATTTTTCTCTCTGTTTTTATTAGGATTGTATGTGTGTTGTATAAATCCATGACCTTGTATGTGTGTGTGTTCTACATTTTTCTGTAATAAAGTTTTGATGGTTTCTCTTAATTAGTGTCCTTGGTAAATTTAAGCAATAATTTCTGGAGGTGGAATCCTGTATACATAGATTCTAGATCCTTATTAAGCCAAAGGTGCCCCCCTATCAATTCCCCAACCTCTTTTGAGGGCATTTTGGCTTACAGTGTGTGTGTGTGTGTGTGTGTGTGTGTGTGTGTGTGTGTCTCCAGGGCCATATCCAGTGGTGGGGCAGATGGGGCTCCACCCCCTTTCAAAATTGCAGCACCCCTCAACAGTTGCCATTGGTCCTAACTTTGCATCCCTTCACATAGCATGAAGTGGCAGGCAGAGGGTTAAGGGTGGCCGATGAGCAAAGAGAGGTTAGTACAGTCTGCCCCGCAAACCGACTCAACTTCCTGGCAGAGGAGGCAGGGGCGAGGGTGCTTATCAGGCTGCACAGAGTACGGCTGCAGCTGCTGTGGCAATCTCACAGCCAGCGTAATCTCCCATGGTCAGCCAGGCTGGAGTGCTGAAGCCTGCTGCGGACTGCTCCAAACTCTCCTCACTCACTGGTCAACCTTAACCCTCCACCTGCTAGTGTTACCACATGCTGTGCTGAAGAGGCCCCTCCCTCAAGTGGCAGGATGAGGGGGGGACTGCAGCTGCTGGCAACATAGGCCCAGCTCCTCCTGTAGGGTGGCTGCCAAGCCCAGGGTGCAGCGCCAGTGCCCCCTCCCCTGGAAACTCAGTGAAACAGTGGTGCTCGAATGCCACCGCTTCCTTATCATCTTCATTGCCCATGGTGGCCTGCTGCCCAAACTTCTGGCTGTGCTCACCACAGTCCTCCCAGGCTGGCCCCTCCCAGAGGACAGCAGCAGGGACACACTGGACCATATGGTCAGCAGAGAAGAGGAGAACCTCTTGCCAACTTGAAGCTGCTGGTAGGTGACTTCAGAGGAAGTTAAATCTAATTTAATTAGTGCCCCCCCCAGGGAGAAGTCCTGGATATGGGTATCTCTCACACACACACACACATACACACTTCTGATGATGCCCTGCACACATGAGTCGTGCACCCTTACCTTCTTTGGCTGAACTGCAATTTGAGCTTTTATTTAAAATCATCCTGGGGGTGGGGGCACTGAGTCAGATTTGTTCATTTCCTTTCAACTTTGTTTTTCAGTTCTGTGTTTGGATCTTCATTTCTGGATAACATTCTAATGTTAAAATGCAAAGAAGTACATCCTAGTTTCTTTTTTAATCATGTCATTAAAGAAATGTCCAATGCAGTTCAATGTACAGTTAACCCTGTCCAAGTCCACTGATTTTAACTGCCTCAGACTGAAGTAATTGTGCATAAGATTGTACTGTTTGTAAACTATTATAGCTACTAATGAGACCAGCCACCTGCTCTGCAGGTTTTCACTTAGCAACACCTAAATATACCCAAATTATTTCCACACCCTACACTAGCTATCATACTTTTTAAAAAGCTTTTTGACTGTTCCTTTTAAGAATAATGATTCATAAAGTAAATTGGAATGCATCAACTCAGCTCTTTATCCCAGGAAACCTCTAGTTGCAATTTTTGTCCTGTATTTCACTTTTCTAGTTTAGTAGTTTGTGTACGTGCACATGTATGAGAGGGAGGGGGCAAAGACAAGTGGATAATGATACACAAAGGACTAATTAGCATTTTAGCTATAAATCCTATTGGGAGTAGAAGTGCACCCCTGACTTTGGGAACACTCTTCCCTCACTAATGATGTTAAGGCAGGTGCCTAAAGGAACTTGGAGACCTGGAACAATTAGGCTACTGTGAATGCAGAAAAAAAGAGCACCAGACAGAGCCAATATAGGCAGATGGGGTCTAACCAAAAGCTTAACTGGCTACTATGGTGACAGAGCAGGCACCTAAAAATAAACACTTGCTGGAAATAACACTGATTGAAGAGGGGGGGGGGGAATGAAAGAACTTTATACAGTAAAGCAAATCTTTATAAACAGAGAAGAACTTTAGTTTCTTTCCAGCCATACATTTCCAGTATCTACTTCATATTTTCACCACAAAACTGAAGGCCATAAAACTTCCAAGCTGAAATGACATTCTGAGAAAAATATCCTGCTACAGATTGTGAAGAAGTCCCAGCAGGGAGTCTTATAGGTTTAAAAGAAGGGGGGGGGGGGGTATTTACCTTCTGCAGAGAGTTGTAGATTTGGAGGCTCCGATCATGAACCGAGGAGCACATGCAGGTACAGAGAAAAAAGGAACATGCACAATGAAAGTATCACACTACTGCTGCCCCACAGAATGTGGGTGCAAGCTGGTGTAAAAGCCATAATGGGGGCTGTGGTGAAATGCCTTTCTTGTTGGAACTTGCTTTTTAAAAGGAACTGGTTTTTTTCTGTGGGAGAGAGTCAGTTTACAGCTAACTTACAGCTGGCTGCTCTCTCTCTCCCCTCCCCCCTTAACTGCAGAGGAGAGAGTTATTTGCTAGAGAGGAAGGATGAAAAAAAAATAAATTCCAGACATGCTTTGGGGCTTTTCTTCCCAAAGTGCTCTAGGAAAAAGGTGACCAGTTCCAGGGTGGGAAGGAGAATTAGGAGATATTCCCTGCCAAGGGAAAGAAGGGTGGAGAGTGCTGGGCCTTCAAGGAGAGCAGCCCTCCGGCTGGGCCATGCTACACGGAGGCCATTTTGAGAAACCAGGCAGTGGGTTGGGAAGCTGCAGATCTCTTCAGTGATGTAAAGGCCTTAAAACCAAACTTGCAATTTTCTAAGATTTATTATGCCTAATCTGCTCACAAAATCTAAATAGAGTAAGTGGTAGAAGCGGGGAAAGGAGGAATTTGTTTATTCCCATTTTATTTCTGGTTTGCTGATCTGGTGCTGGGTTAAAAGAATAACTGTAGACTTTTTCTTTTCAATAAATATTGTTACCTTTTGAATCTGGCAGTGTTCTCTAGGCCACATAGCTCTCCAGCCGCTTGGACATACTATTCATTTGCCAGAGGGGCTCCAGGTTGGGAGGGAAGTAGTCAAGGCACCTGTTGTCAACCTTCCATGGGGGAGTCCCAAAGAATGAGTTGTTTATGTATTAACCAGGTGCCAGATAACAGGAGACCAGAGGAGGAGCCTCAGGTTGAGAAGGGGGTTGGGAGTCTCTCCTTCCTAGCAGGAAGACCCTAAAAGGACAGTGGTGACAGCGATACCCTAAATGGCAAGGAGCAGAACAGCTCCATCCATGAGTTGGCAACCAAACAAAGGGAGTGGGCAGAACTGGGTCTGTAAGGAAGAGCAGGCAGGTTTCGCCACAGGAGCAACAAGAAACAGAAGACTCCACTCATTGCTGGACAGCTGAGGATACCATTGTGGGATACTGTGTGCCATAATCTTGCATCTCCTTTGGAATGAATTCATGACAATCAGAAGCAAATGCGCTGACTGGAAAGAGGAACCACACAATCATCTTGAAAAACTTCTGGTTGTTTTTCTTGTAAAGCAAGACAGCATCAAAACTGACAAACCCAAGTGTTTTCTACAACCCTGCAGACTAGCTTTCACATGCCTTGAGAACAGATTCAAGGCAGATGACTAAAATTAGAGTTCTTTTAATGTATTCAAACCTGCTGCAGCAGCCAAACAAAAATCATGTTAGGAATCCTGGCTTGAAGAATGAAGACAAACCAGAAAGCTTGCTCACATTAGAACAGCAATGTGGGGGTAGGCAGAGTCTAGACTACTATTTTCTAGTGCAAACTTCTCTCCAACTGCTTTAGCTGAGAGCAGGAAAAGAGTTAGCCTTTACAAATAAGAAAAGCATTGTAGAAGCTGTTGTTTTTATATTTTTAGAGATCTCAGTGAATTTATAGCCCAGGACAGTTTTATAGAGTAAAGCCCAATTGCTAATGGAGGAGAGGGGGAGAGAAAGAGCGGAGAAACTTTGCTGCAGCCATCATAAAATCATAAAAGTACATTTTGTAGAGTAACTAGCAGTTTATTTACACAGCCCAGACCCAGCATTGATGACTGCTCATGCCTACCAAAAATAACAAAGCAGCTTTCCTCAAAAGCAGCCTCGGGAAACTTGTTGCCATTTTATGGTCTTAAGAGGAATAAAAATCACTGATAACATTGAATAAATCAGAATTTTGTTTTTCCAAACACAATTTATTATAAATTAGAGACAGCCTCATTTCTTATAAGCAAGTACATTTGTAGCAATTTTCTATAAATTCAGCATATTCTTTATTCTATTCTGAAAAAAGGGAACTGCTCAATCATTTCTTGCATCTGCACAGTCAAGCAGTTAACTTGAAGTAGCAACAACACTGCTCAGAGTTAATGCTGCTTTTTTTTTTAAGCAATCCTATTGAGCAATGAATGACGGGATGGGGAAGGGAGTGGTGAGTAGCCAATTCAAGATACCTTCAGGACACAGAATCTGCTGAGGTAGCTGATGACAGCAACCAAAAGTCATAGTTGGTAACCACCCTGTTAAGCATTCCTTAACAGGACTAAAGCAAAACACCCTTAATGCAGCATTGTGGAAACAATATTTGCAACTGTGCATCATAAACATCAGAAGGTCATAATATGCTTGGAAATGGGCTGAGTGCCTCTGTGCACATAGAAACATGCACACTCTTGCAGAACATGAGCTTCCAAAAGGACTGGTTCTTCAAGCTGAAAGCCTCTCACCTCTGGAAATGAGCTTGACTACAGAGAGAATCCTCAAGACAAATTTAATGTAATAAAGAGAACAACAGAGGTGGCTGCAAAACTGAGCTCAAGCAGGCTACGTGCTGTTGATGTCAACATGCTACCCGCTATGAAGTTATGCTACTTTGTCCAGGAACCTGCAGCCCATTCTGTTTAAAACATTTATATCCCTCATTCCTCTGAATCTGCTTGAGACAACAAGAAGTGGGTAGGGGATTTTGCCTGGCAAGGCTTTTGACTAAATATTGGAGATTTGATTGGTTGTATAGATTTTTTTAAAAAATGTTACTTTGGCAGCAGCTGCCACCACAGCACAATGATCTTTACTGTGTTACGCAAGTTAAGCTACAGCAATCATTTCTTGGATGGCCTCAACTCCCGTGGCAGCCATTTTCTGGCACCCATTTTTTTGAAGTGCCCACCATGCCACATCAGAATTCCAAAAGGCTGGGGACCTCTGCCCTATAGATTCTTGATTTAGAGTGGGAACTCAACTCTGGTGGCCATTGCAATTATACTAATATGTATACATACAAAGAGGTGGTAATTCTAAACCATGTTGAAGATCCCTGTGTTAGATACAGAAAACAGATACATTCTATAGTCCTCTTTCTTTTATTGAAGAGCCCTCCTAAGTTATTCTATTTACAATATAGCCCTATTACCTTTATAAAAATGCCCTGCTTATCTGCAGAAAAGGCAAGTTAAGTAGTGAAAGAAAAACAAGTTAATGAATAAGGAGAGGTCTGAGAAAAAAGGACCCACTTAAAACACCTCCAGTTCAACTTCCAGCCGCTGTTGAGGAAGCTATACAACAGCTTGATAAACTGACCTATGACCAAGTTTTGATAATGGGAGATTTTAATAGAACAGTTAAGAACTCATTGGACAGGTCAGGAGGGGAAAAAAAACAATAGTAAAGAAGGAAAATTGCCAAAGTCTTTTTTTGAACTGGTTAAACAAGAAAATTTGGAAGATATATGGAGGAAATTTAACCCTGAAGTTCGGGACTATACTTTCTTTTCTGCAAGACACAAAACTTTTTCAAGAATTGACATGTTGTGGGGAACTAAAGATTTAGGTCTTATAACAAGGAAAATAGAGATTTTACCTAAAATTGGTGCTGATCATAACCCAATAATGTGGATTACAAAACTGTCCAAGGAGGTGAGAAGATGGAGATTGAATGAAGATTTGCTACAGAATAAAGAAACAGTGACATACCTAGAAAATGAAACTAAAGCTTTTTTCCAAGTGAATGACAAAGAGGATATTGATTTTCAGACAGTCTGGGATGCCTATAAAGCAGTAATGAGGGGAATGTTGATTACTTTGAATAATAAAAATGTAAGAGAGTAAAAGAAAAACAGTTGTTGGACATTCAAAATGAAATAAAGAAAAAGGAAGGGGAGTTGAGAAAAAGGCCAGGGAAAAAGAAAATGTTAAGGGAAATTACAATATTACAAACTCAATTGAAATATTTGTTAAATAAAGAAGTGGAATGAAGTTTGAAAAAACTTCAGCAGAAATCCTTTGAGGGAGCAAATAAACCGGGAAAGTATTTGGCTTGGCAATTGAAGAAAAAGAGAGAAAACAGAATTATTAACAGAATTGTGGTAGATGGAAGAGAAGTGGTTACTCAAGAGGGAATAAAAAGTGAATTTTTTAAGTACTATGCCAAATTGTTTAAAGGTGTTAAAACAAAGAAAGAGAAGATGGATGAGTATTTACAAAAGATAAAAATAGAGCCCTTAACTGAAAATATGCGAAAAGTTTTGAATGACCCAATTGAAAAAATAGAAATTGAAGCAGCAATTAACGCAATGAAGAATGGAAAAGCACCTGGGCCTGATGGATATACAGCTAAATATTTTAAAACTTTTAAAGATGAGTTAATACCAAAATTGCAGAAGTTGATGAATATGATAAGAATAAAAGGGAAAGTACCAAACACATGGAAAGAAGCTGTTATTTCGTTGATACCTAAGGAAGATAGAGATGTCACGAACGTAAAAAATTACAGACCAATTTCGCTATTAAATAATGACTATTAAATATTTACAAGAATCTTGGCAGAACAAAAAACTTTTGGTGTTGGAAGGTCACGGAAATAAATATGGCTGGCACGCGTATTTGTATTATGGAAAAAAGAAGGTGGATGGTTTTTTCTCTCACCATTATATAAAAAATAATTTGCTAAATACATGGATTAAATACAAGAAATATGGAGATGAGAGAAGACCGTTATGGATAGTGCCAGCTGAAGTAATAAAAATAACGGCTGAGATAGGCGAAGAAAAGTGGTAGTCATATAATCAATTATTAAAAATACAAAGTGGCAAAATAGAACTGAAAACTGCTGAAGAGTTGAATCATAAATATGATTGGTTTCAAATGCAACAAATAAAGAGCTTGGTGAAGAATTATATTAAAACTGAAGGAATAAGGAAAGAGCAAACAGAATTGGAAAAAGTTCTGCTTGAAGACAATGATAAATTAATTTCAAAAGTATATAAATTACTTCTATAATGGTCTACAGAAGATGAAGTAGTGAAATCGCAAATGATCAAATGGGCAGTTAATGTAAATAAAGAAATACAGATGGAAACTTGGGAATATTTGTGGAACAACTCTATGAAACTTTCAACATGTCAAAGTATTAAAAAAACTGGTTTAAGATGATGTATAGATGGTATATGACTCCTAAAAAATTGGCAAAGATGAATAACAAGATGCTAGACAGATGTTGGAAATGTAAAAAGCATGAAGGTTCTTTCTACCATATGTGGTGGACTTGTGAAAGAGCTAAAATGTTTGGCAGATGATTCAGCAAGATATTTCTAAGATCTTGGGATATGAGTTTAACAAAGTTGCAGAGACTTTTCTGCTGGGACTACAAATGGAAAAATTTCCAAAAGAAGATAGAATTTTAATCTGGTACTTGCTCTCAGCCGCTAGGACATTGTATGCGCAGTTGTGGAAGCAAGAAAAAAATACCAGAGAAATGGGATTGGATTATAAAAGTTATGACATGGAGTGAAATGGACAAATTAACAAGAATATTAAGAGACTATGATCTGGAAGTTTTTAATACAGAATAGGAGAAGTTTAGAAGATATGTAGAAAAAGAGTGGAAAATAAAAGGACATTGGACAATCTTTGATGATGAATAAGTTTTAAAAAGAAGAATATAAATTTTTGTTTTAATAGTTAAGGGAACCTTTAAATATTTGCATTTTAAGTAAATAACACCGTCGGGGGTCAAGTAACGGGGGGAGGGGTGGGTAGAAAGTAATATATGGGGTAGATAAAAGAAGTTTTTTTAAAAAACGTAAGGTATAGATTTATTACCATATGTTACCAATAAAATTGTTTTAAACCAAAAAATGCAACAAAAAGTAAGACACCCAGACACACAGCAGCCACTGGTTGGACATAGCTCTAGCCAGAATACTCATCTGAGTAACATTTACTGAAGGTGCCACCCTGCAAATGGCTGCCTCTACCAAAGTATTCTCTGTTGTGTCTTGCACTTTGTGGAATGGCCTGCCTTTGGTAGTCAGGAAGGCTCCCACAGTTCAATTGTTCTGCAGAATGTGTGAAATGGAATTCTTCAGGGCACTTGAACATATGAAGCTGCCTTATACTGAATCAGACCCTCGGTCCATCAAAGGCAGTATTGTCTACTCAGACTGGCAGCGGCTCTCCAGGGTTTCAAGCTAAGGTTTTTCACACCTATTTGCCTGGAGCCTTTTTTGGAGATGCCAGGGATTGAACCTGGGACCTTCTGCTTCCCAAGCAGATGCTCTACCACTGAGCCACCGTCCCTCCCCACTTTTATAAAGTATCAAGGGCTGTGGTTTATAGCACTATATATTGAAAGTATTATCATGTTCTTACTGCATGCATTTTATCATGTTCTTACTGCATGTATTTTAATTGTTTTTACTTGGTTGTAACCCAGCCTGGGCCTGCTTGTGTAGGAGGGTGGGAAACAAATGCAGTAAATAAATTGTTTTCTAATTTCTGTAAAGACTGTTAAATACTGGGTTCAGTGGGGAAGAACGAGGACTCCCAGAGTGTGATCAGCATCTTTTACTTAAAGTGATTGGGCTTAGTATATACAGGTAAACTGGCATGCAAACCCCAGGCCGTGGCCTGATTATACAGTGAGATTCCAACCTGCTCCTGACCCATAGGTCAATTCCAACTGACCACCTATAGGTGGTCCAGGACAGCTGATCAACTCGGTTGCAGATGTTTCAATCCTAGTATCTATTGTTCTCTGGTATGAAGCTCATGAATCTCTAGGCACGGATATAACAGTCTGAGAAAGATCATGTGGCAAAAAAAGGGCAGGGGAAAAAAGCAGCACTGTTTGAAATGACCATGGTGCTTCAGAGAAAGCTCATTAATGGAAGGAAATTTGCTGTCCCTGTATAACTTCGTTCCTGTATAGCTTTCCTTGAAATCAGGCCAATGAATAAAATCTGGTTTAAAATAGTAATATGAAAGGAGTCTAAGTGCCAAAAGGTTGCCAATCCCAGCATGGCTAATTCCTGGGAAATATGGACGTGGAAACCAGGGAGAGTGGGGTTTGTGGACAGAAGGCACCATGGCAGGATATAATGTCATAGAGTCCACCCTCCAAAGCAGCCATTTCCTCCAAGGAAACTGATCTCTTGACTGGAGATCAGTTGTAATTCCAGGAGATGTCCAGGTCCTACCCAAAGGTTGGCTAGCCTTACAAACTATAAATAAATTTCACACACATTTTTCAGATAAACACTAACAGTCTGAAACTGAGCATCCAACTTCACATATAAGGGATAGTTTGTTTTTTTAAAAGAGGGAAGGCTAGCACCACAACAAAGTTAGCAACCTTCTTCAAAGGAAATATCTCTTCAGTAGTTCCACATATACACAGCATAAATAAAATAGGAGTGCCTGTTGAAGCTCAGCAACAACAAACCCATACAACTAATCCTATTCCAAGCCACCAGTGCCACATTTTCCAAAACCGCACCTAACCAAAACCTGTCTTTCAGGGTCAAGAAGTCAGGGTCACAACATTGCAATAAACCCACAATGTGCAATATAAGTCCTAGGTGTCTTGCTTAGCCTTTACATTGGGAATATTTCTAAATAAACATGATGGCAAGAAGTAACATGCACAGTAGACTAATGGAAATGCTCTGAGACCAGAGCAGATTGCCAGTCTACAGAAAGCACAGCTTGACTCCAGTTTTAATGGGCCTGCAATCATGTCACAGGAGAAAACAGAGCAGAGTTAACATTACTCCCATTTGATTACACTCCTGCAATTTATTCTTTAAAAAAAAAAAGCCTTATGCAGAAAATGGCTAAGTGTTGACTAATTCCATTATGTGAGCCACTTTAATTTTACAGAGAATTTGACTGTGAAAAGATTTAAGGCTTCCCACTTCATGGATCCCCTGCTAAATATTTATTTTTCTTTTATGAATACTGCACTCACTGAAGTGAAAGAATCTGCCTGCATTAGTGATACAAAATGCAAGGTTTAAAGCAGATGGGGGAGTAGCAAAACACACCATTTACATTAATGCCCATAATGCTTACTATTACATGATAAATTCTATCTATTCAACTGTGTCCAATAACAAAAACTTCAAACAAAAATTTTATAATGAGCAATTAATGCCACTATCTGACTTGGATTTAGCATTTAATAGATTTTCCATCTTATTTGTGACATTTTCCTCTGGCATGAATCTCTTCTCACAAGGACACTTAACATCTGAATTAAGCCAACATTATTTCATTCATAAACTTCCTAGTACTTCCAAAACTTTGCTGCCTTTACTTCTTGCTGTAACATCCTATTTTCACCCCAAAGTTTAAAGTGACCTGCAACAGCATGCTTTCTGCTAGGATTGTAACTGCTGCAAAATGGAGGGACATGAGCCCACCTTCATTATTATTTTGGCAAAACAAGGTGTGGGAATATTTTCTCCTGTGCAAAATCACAAGCTATTATCTCATGCCAAACTTGAAAAATTATCAGGAAAAATTTTATAGTAGTATCCAGTTGTATCTTATTTATAGTTATAGTAGTATCCAGTTGTATCTTATTTAACTCAGCAAAATGTAGTTCCTAACAATGCAGTCTACAGTGATTTGCCATTTTTCTAATATATGTCACTCCTAATTGGTATTAGAGATGCATTCTGTGTTGTCATTAACTTTGCTTCTTTTATCATCATTAATTCAGTGCCCTGACATTACTTTGTTATTCGTATTGTATGTATTGTATAAGTTTAAATATTTTTTCAAAAATAAAATAAAACTGCTGCCATGAAAATTTTTAAAATCTTTACCATATAAACATTATTTACCCACAAGATTTTGTCAATAAGGGAAGTCAGTGCTTTTTCTCATATTCCAATATTTTTTGCCAGATTAGGACTCAAAGAAAGCAAGATTCTGCTCCATCCTTCCCTGCAAAATGTCTTCATCCTGCACCTTGATAAGACTGATCACTACACAGACCCAACTTTTCAGTTAATAATTTCCCATTTTTAAGCTGTTTCAACAGCAGGCTCAGTATAATGTATATTCATTGCAATTTCCCATCACTAAATGATGGTAGAATTCAGAAGGTATCATTACCCGTAAATGATAAGGTATAAATTCCACAAGATAGCATGTTTAATTCATATGGCTCCTTGTTAATTTGGAAGAACTACACAGTTCCTTTCCATTCCATATGACTCTTTTCTGAAAATGATTTAAATACTTTCATTTCTGGTTTCTGGTAGTTAACAATTTGTTTCTTTGATATATGTGGGGTTCTGGAAGGCCAAAAGGAAACTAGAAAACAATTCGCTCTCTTTACTCTATATTCACAGTGTACTATATACAACTAACACGGAATGGGTTCAATCCAATTGGTTCCCTTCTGCTAAATGAAGAAACTTCCACTGGAAGAAGGAGTTCTTCCCTTGGAGGAACCACTAGATCCAACCTTTTCAGCAGCAACACCATTCTCATTTAATTTTCTGCCCAGGACAGCTCATCAAACTGTTTTCTTCATGTGAGTTTTTAAAAATCAACTTAATTTTGTTGTCGTTGACATATAAGGCTTTTGGGATGGCTGGCTGAATTCATTTAGTTCTATAGTGCTTGTGTGTGATTTTTTTTAAAAAATATTACCTCTGGTGGTTCTATTGTATTTTTTAAAATTATTTTAATGTTTACATATATTATAGAACTGTACAGAATAGCAGCTGCAGGGCCCCTATGGGTCTGAAGCAGGTTATAAAATATTAAGTATAAGTACTTTTGAATCATCTATGGTGTATGTAATTTAGGGCAAGTGTACCAAGTAATTAGCTATGGATTGTCAAGGGAATGCAACATGATGGTTTTAATTCAAACATACTATCATGTGAGGACCTTACCTCTCTCAGTTCCTGTGCGACAGAATTCAAGCGTTCATTTTCAGACTGGGTGTTGGCAAGAACATTCCGCAGCTGTTTCAGTTCTGTCTGCAGCTCCATGACTTTTTTCATGTAGTACTCTTCCTTTGTGGCAGATTCCTGAATCAAGGTCTCTTCCCTGCTCTCCCCATCTGCTGCAACTTTCTTGTGGTTGGTATGAGCCTGCCCGAAAGCCTGCCAAAAAGAAGGCAGATGTTTAATGCAGAAATCTCCACTAAAGATTAATTTCATGGCATAAATGTGTTTTGTGCCAAGATGAAAAAGCTGACTACCACATCCACATTCCAAAACATAAAGCAGAAACAACAACCTGCTTTTGTTAGATATGCAAGATGGCATGCATGTTTGCTTTTCTACTGTGATTATCTCTTTGAAGGAAAAATGCAACACAGGAAGTAGCCCTTTGAGTACAATAGCAATGCAGCCATGTATTCAATAGATATATCTTTTTATCAGCCTAACTTTATACTAATTTACAACTGTTTATTTTATTTTGTTCTTTGCTAACAAGCTATTCTTTTTCTCAGGCACCAGCAGTTCCCATGGTACCCAGAAGTGAAAAAAGGGACTTTGCAGTATCCTTCTGGGCAGCACTGGCCACATACAATTAGCTTTTAGAAGCAGTTAGCTCCTTTGGGCAACATATGTTCATAAAAGCAATGAGTTTAACATTTTACATAGCCCTCTGCTTGTAATGATCCACCTGACAGATGGACAAATCAATTAGATTAATGAATGCTTTGAATTACAAGAAGTTCACTGCAGCCTTGTCCCTTCCAAGATGGGTCTGCTTCTTCCAGATGAACATACATGTTCCACATGCCATTTCTTATAAAGACATGTTTTCACAGAAAGAAAAACTGCTAATTCTAATGCTATGCTTTTTGCATCTCCTCTTCCTTTAAACAAAACTCCTTGTTTAATCAGCTACCAAATTTTCCATTTATGTTATAACCCTTCAGACCATATCTGTCATCGCAGAAGTAAATTTATTTCCAACATATGAGTAGTAGGCCTAAGGATTTCATTACTTTGACATATTAGATAAGGAGACATTTGCTGATGCAGTAATTATGAAAGCAGGACTGAAACTAATGATGGGACACGTCTGCTCCATCTTGTATTCAAGGAACCCACTTATCGCTCCTATCAGATCAAACTCGATTTCAGATAAGCAAATCAGAGAAACCAGAGACAAGCACCCATTGAGTATATTCTGGCCAGGGTCACAGTGCAATCCCAAAGGAAATTAAAAAGAGTCACATTTCAGGCAAAAAATAAAACACCATCTGTGCAAGTCCTTGCCAAATGAATTTCAACTCACCAAAGCTGCTTAAGAGCCTAATACTCAAGATCTCAATAACTGTTAAAGAGATAGCAAACCCCAGAAAAGCTTCTCCTCAGCATGCCACATAATGCCAAATAATGAATATTAGTAGCCTTGAAGAACAAAAAATATTCCTTCATGGGACTACCTTTATTAGTCACAGTATAAACCTTTAAAGTTGTCTAATACAAAGTGAACCCTTTTGGTCCATCTTGCCAAATATTATCTAGGGTCTGAGGCAGAGAACACCACATTTATTCGAGTTCCTTTAATAGGAAGTACTGGAGATTGAACCTGGGATGTTCTGCATACAGAGCATGAGCTTTACCAATCAGTTATGCTGCACAGCTCAATATGGAGAATAAAGTTCCAATTTCACTAAAGTAAAATGAGAAGAGTAACTCATTCAGAATGGCAAAAATTTCTTCTCTATAGCTTCTAGAGTTACAAAAGTTTAGGCCTAACTATCTGGTCAGCATGCCCCTCTTTTAGGTGAAGAGGAGTTCACATACCATACCAGACATATATAATGGAGCTGGTAGAGAGCATTGTAAACTAGTTTTGAAACTCAGTAGAGTATCAAAAGACTCCCCCCACCACTCCCTGTATAAATAGTTTATCCAGATATACATATTCCAATCACACACATTTCAGCAAGATATATACAGCATACAAGTCAAGCCTTGCTGTTAAAAACACACTACATGCTTGGTGTTCCATGACAGATCATATCCCTCTGCCCATCACCACCCCAAAGTATATCCAGAATGTCTTAGCTTTGTCAGTTACATCTGTGAACAACTATCTGTATGACAACTGTCCCCATATCTAACCTATTATGAAAAGATACAGCTGCTTTTGTTATAAAGTCAACATAGAGAGTTGAAAAAGATTCAAATTGGTAAAATGTGGTTTGGATCCTGTTACCATTAGGTGGATCTGTCTCTTGGAGAGGAGTGACAAGTGGTGCCTCAAGCATCTGTCCTGGGACCTGTTTTGTTCAACATCTTTATAAATGATTTGGATGAAGAAATAGAAAGAATGCTTATTACATTTGCAAATTATACTAAATTGGGAGGGGTTGCAAATACAATAGACGACAGAAATAAGATACAAGATGATCTTGACAGTCTGGAAAACTGGGCTAAAACCAATAAAATGAATTTTAACAGGGATAAATGTAAAGTTCTGCATTTAGGTATGAAAAATCCAATGCATGGTTATGGGATGGGAGAGACTTGTCTTAGCTGTAGTATGTGCGAAAAGGATCTTGGGAGTGGACGATACGCTGAAAATGAGTCAACAGTGTGACGGGGTGACTAAAAAGGCAAATGCAATTTTGGACTGTATCAACAGAAGCATAGTGTCCAGATCACATGAAGTGATGGTATCACTTTGCTCTGCTCTGGTAAGATCTCACCTGGAGTATTGTGTTCAGTTTTGGGAACTACATTTTAAGAAGGATATAGACAAGCTGGAACAGGTCCAGAGGAGGGTGACGAAGATAGTGAGGGGTCTGGAGACCAAGTCCTATGAAGAAAGGTTGAAGGAGTTGGGCCTGTTTAGCCTGGAGAGGAGGCAGCTGAGAGGTGATATGATCACCATCTTCAAGTACTTGAAGGGCTGTCATCTAGAGGATGGTGTGGAATTGTTTTCTGTGGTCCCAGAAAGGTAGGACCCGAACCAACAGGTTGAAATTAAATCAGTAGAGTTTCCGGCTCAACATTAGGAAGAACTTCCTGGCCATTAGAGTGGTTCCTCAGCGTAACAGGCTTCCTCGGGAGGTGGTGGGCTCTCCTTCCTTGGAGGTTTTTAAACAGAGATTAGATGGCCATCTGACAGCAATGAAGATCCTGTGAATTTAGGGGGAGGTATTTGTGAGTTTCCTGCATTGACCCTGGAGGTCCCTTCCAACTCTATGATTCTATGAATTTCTGACTTGTATATTGGCACCTGCAGTTCCAGGCTCAAAGACATCATGATGTTTGCACTTCTGACTCTTTTACTCTCATAAATCACATATTTAACATAAGCAGTTCCTTTTCTCATTTGTACTGACTCATTCCAGCTTGTTAAGAACTGCTGCCAATGACAAATAAGTCTTAAAACTTTTACCAATCCATTATGCCTTTCAATTGCATCTACTGTGCAGTCACCCCAGATTACTTGCGGCCATTTAATCATATCTCATACTTATTATTCCAGGTTCTAATTATTTGGATAATAAGCAATTAGGCAACTGAAATTTCCCATAGGGTGTTTTATGCAACCGTACAAGTTAACAACTTTGATTTCTGCATGGTGCATTAGGGTTGCCAAGTCCAATTCAAGAAATATCTGGGGACTTTGGGGGTGGAGCCAGGAGACTTTGGGGGTGGAGCCAGGAGACATCAGGGCGGAGCCAGGAACAAGGGTGTGACAAGCATAATTGAACTCCAAGGGAGTTCTGGCCATCACATTAAAAGGAACCGCACACCTTTTTAAATGTCTTCCTTCCATAGGAAATAATGAAGGATAGGGGCACCTTCTTTTGGGGCTCATAGAATGGGACCCCCTGGTCCAATCGTTTTGAAACTTGGGAGGTATTTTGGGGAGAGTCACTAGATACTATACTGAAAATTTGGTGCCTCTACCTTAAAAAACAGCTCCCCCAGAGCCCCCAAAACCTCCAGATCAATTCCCCATTATACCCTATGAGAATCAATCTCCGCATAGAGAATAATGCTCAGCAGACATGCCCCCCCCATTTCTGGCGACTCTGAAGGGGATGGGCCTTTCTACTCACGAGTTGCTGCCAACTTCTTCAAAGTAACACAGACACACCATCCCAAGAGGAAGCCTTTCAATCAGCGACTGACGCCTCTGGAGGTAGAAACGCACATGGTCCTCTGGGGGCGGAGCTCCCCACCCCCCTGCCGGCCAGACTCCCCGAGGAGACGCCACCCGGCAGCCGGAGAGGATGCAAGGACTACGAGTCCCAGCATGCACCTCGCGAAGGGAGGCCGGACTGGAGCAAATAGCAGGCCGGCGGTGGGCGGGTCTTTGTGACCCGGAGGAAGGGAGAAGCCTGAAGCCAGGCAGGGAAAGAGACATGGCGCCATTCCACCCCCCCACCCCCGCTTTCAGATTTTTAGAGAGCGGGGGATTAGGCTGCTAATTCAGGGGTCCCCCGGCAGGGCGGGGGGGGGGGGGTTGGGAAGCCTATGGTGCATCCATATACAAATACATACACACACAAATGTGCATATACTAGTATTAATCCAGACATGAAATATCTGTTGTATATGAACATATGAAGCTGCCTTATACTGAATCAGACCCTTGGTCCATCAAAGGCAGTATTGTCTTCTCAGACTGGCAGTGGCTCTCCAGGGTCTCAAGCTGAGGTTTTTACACCTATTTGCCTGGACCCTTTTTTTTTTTTTGGAGATGCCAGGGATTGAACCTGGGACCTTCTGCTTCCCAAGCAGATGCTCTACCACTGAGCCACCGTCCCTCCCCAATATACTTTATTTCTATTCACAAAACAAGTTATGTGAGTAGGTTTATAATTTTGAGTAAAGTCTGCTGCTATACAGAAGACTGATCTGAACTTAACCAATTATTAAATAGTTATAAATTACAGCAGATCAGTTGTGTGAATGAATGGACTTGGGTCCCGGGAGCTTGGGAAAGCCCTGCAGCCATCTCCATCTGGCTATGCCACCCCTTTCCCTTATTCCCAGGTAAAAGAATCTTCTCTCTGGGTAGTAATGGCTGCTGCCAACCAATATGAAACAGTATCTCCTTCTGTATGGATTTGTACATCTAACACTCTGTATCTGTCTAAAGACTCCACCTAGTTCCCACATCTCCAACTTTGCTGTACCAGCTAGGGCAGGGATGATCTATCAAATGTCTGTGCTTCGGGAGTAGAGAAAACACCTGCTGTCCCTCACCTTTACTGCTCCTTGAAAAGCAGAACCAAACAGGTACAGTGTGTTTACAAAGATCATGCTTTGAGGATTCAAAATGTATGAAAGCTTAATAAACAAAAATTGAAAGTACACTTGGTCTGTTCAAGCATCAGGATGAGCAAGAATATAAAGAAAAGCAGAATACACACAATCTTCTCAACCCTGAATTATATATATTCCTAAAAACGTTTAATTAGGATAATTATTAATTCTTAAATCTGCAGCATTTAAAAATCTTTCATTATCCTGGTTCTCAGAGCTGGGACTTCCTCATTGTCGCTTGACACATGAGCAAAATGGAATCCCTATGCAAATAGTTTAGTGTTTCATGGTTTGTGACCACCCAAGGATGTTTCCTGACATTTTACACTCTCCCATTGGGAGTCTATCCCCCTGTGATCAATCCTAGTCTTCCTACTTCAAGATGAAGAAATTACTTTCTACCCTTTTGGTTGTTCCAATCTCTGCCCCTTTAGGTATGATATTTCAGCAAAGTGGGAGATATTAAACATTTTGTTCTTAACTTGGCCAGCCCTATTTGCATAACAAAGCTCTGGAGTACTCTGAGCTCAGGTGAGAGAGAACTAATCTCATCTCATACCTGGAACACAGCGACTTGGCTACAGTAATTCATGCAACGGTCACCTCAAGAATAGACTACTGTAATGCCCTCTACATGGGGCTGCTCTTGATTCGGACCCAGAAGCTGCAACTGGTGCAGAATGCTGCGGCCAGGTTGGTACTGGAGCTGCCTTTACGAGTGCACATCAAACCTGCACTGGAGACACTGCACTGGTTGCCTGTAGTGCTCCGAGCTGGTTATGACCTTTAAAGTCCTATATGGCTTGGGACCTGTCTACCTTCAGGACCTCCTTTCCCCACATGAGCCCCAGAGAGCACTATGATCAAGCTCATTAAATCTGAAAAGATTTCTGGGCTAAAGGATGCCCATTTGACCACTACAAGGGCAAGAGTACCTGCCCTCTGGAATGCCCTTCCTAAGGAGACTAGGGCCCTGCGGGATTTATCACAATTCCGCAGGGCCTGTAAGACATATCTGTTCAGGCAGGCTTGTAATAACTAAATGGAGGTGCTTTAACATCTATGGGGGCTTGTACTATCTACCCCACAGTCTTATCATAAATTAATTCAAAACAGACAGAACACCATCTGAACTGTATTTAAACTGTTTAAATATTTTAATGTTTTAATAATGTTTTTATTGTTATAATGTGAATCTGTCATTGAATTGTGACTGTTGTTAGCCGCCCTGAGCCCATTTGGGGAGGGCGGGATATGTGCAATAAATAAATGAAGTTTTACCAGACCTGCAGCCTTTTGAGCATGTGTAAAATGTAGCTCCAATTAATAAAATACTGAGTGAATCCTAGGGTGAGGAGCATTTCACTACATGCTGTAGACCAATTTCATAAGTCATGAGCTACAGATATACATTACCCAAATACGTTTCTACAGCCATATCCCAACGCAGTCTACCTTATCCATTCCCTACAATGGATTGTGTCTGCAACCAAAGGGCTTTCCCAGATGTATAAACAAAACTTTGCTTTGGCTTCTTTAACACAATGACAGAGTACCTAAATCTTCTCTACCACGGAAGCAGGAGATACGGCAGCCCACTTACTGTGCTGCTCTTCCTCTATTCCTTCATTCCCATCCCTGTCTCTAGTAAGATGACATAAAAGATAGCATAGATTCTGGTGCATAGATGGGGCAACTACAATAATAAGGAATTGCTGTGATGGGAGGGAAATTGGCCAGCCAATATCTGTCATTATTCAGCTGTTTCCCCATATGCATTTTCAGATCATCTGTTACAAAATGACCCAGACTTTTCATGATTTTGTGTCGATTTTAAGGTATTTTCTGATTTTATTATCCTGTTTTTAGAATTCTTATTTTTGTGAGATGCATCATAGAGGCACAAACATGGATAGGTGGGGTAGAAGTATAATAAATAATAAAATAATGCCCTGTTATTAGTCTTTGTTTGAGATCAGCACACGTGCCCACATGTCTCTAGCTGTTAATCAAACTAATGAATTACGAGGCTGATGCTTTTAGATGTGGAAGTGCATTTCAGGTGACCAAAATTAACTTGGTATGTAAAGAGCCTGACAGTTTGGGGCCATTGGTTCTCAAAATGCAAAAAGCCATGGGAAGTTAACACAACGTTAAATATTATATGCATATAATGTATTTAACATAGTATCTTAATTAAATGACATTTTAAGCAATTAGGATTTTTGCAACAATTTGCTTGCCTCCTGATAGCTTATTTTAATAAGATTTCTTGCATGACAATTAGAGAATAATTAGGAATACTTTATGTGTCCTGCTGCGACATTGTATGTTACTGATGTGTTTCTTGATAAGGCAGTGCTCAGATAGGGTCTGCAATATGCAGATTTCTTTCCTCCATTATATTGCATGTCAGGAAGAAATCATTTGTGATTAAACTCAGACTAACTGCACCAGGTAGACAATGGATGAAACATCCTCTCATCTGAACTTGTATTACTAACATTTGGCAATCTGATTCTGCTTCCCTTTGTCCCCCACAAAAAACTTTCCCTGTTAAGGATTACTGAAAACTGACAGTCCCTCACAACACTGCTGTGAAATTCTTCAAAACATTCAATACCATATAAAAGATTTTTATAAATTAAAGGGGAGGGAATAATAAACTTTTTACACAGATGGGAGCATGTCACAATACAAATGATACTCTTCTAACTACGTTCCCTAAACACACGGTTGGGGGAATATAAAGAGCATTCAAATAGTTACAAGTTCTTTACAAACTTTTTACATAGAAGACACTACGAATTCAGAAAACAAGATTATGAATAACAATGCTGTAGAAAAGAAGGAGTTCTAATTTATATGTGGGCTTACTGTTTACATGAAATCATTTTCACGAATCCATACAGAGTACACACTGCACAGAACCAAACCAAATATCACCTGGAAAACAAACCCAATCTACATATTTCCTGTGTCTCTAGGAGGTAATGTCTAAACCAAGCAGACATGAGATACATTATCATTGTATTCAGGGACTTCCCTGGAGACAGGGAACATGTCACATGGCTACCCGAAATAGATTTTACCAGGAGATAGGAAAAAGAGATACAGAGAGGCAGCAGTCATACGTTTCAGGTAACTCTTGCTTGATCCTGAATTGTGTCACATTATAATGATACAGCTCTTGGATCATGCACTAAATACAGCATTCCAGTACAGTTTTGGATCTCAGTACAACAAGAAATATCTGCACCCAAAATTTTCTGAAAGCAGCTGTTGCTACAAAAACTGTTACTGGATTCTTCTAATTTATTTATTCAAATACATGGCCAAACAGGAAAGGTGAGGATGACAGATAACTTGGCAAAGAATGAGGAACAAATCAAAGGTGTAAGGTTTTGGCATTAACAGTGTGTGTTTTCTGTGTGTGTGTGTGTTGGAGGGAGAAAGGGGAGGAGGATGCATCTACCCTTGCTAGCTATCAGAGTTTATCCTAACAACTACACTATGGGACAGAGATAGACCTTCATGGCTGAGTCAGGCCTACATTTTGTTTTGTAACAAGCTTTCAGTTCTGAGGGACAGATGAAATAAAAACTACGCCAACATTTGTTTGTGCAAATTACAGTTTAGATCCCACAAAACATTTCCGTTGACAGAAGGGATTTCCATCACTACAGCCAACTTTCCTTGACTTCCCCTCCTACGGCAACCCCAAACAGCCCCCAGTACTGTTCCTGGGAGAGATCGGGACCTCCAGGAACAGTATGAGAGAGGAGTCAGAGGTATGCAGTAGGAGGGGAGAAATCAACAAAAATTATCCCCTCTTCTGTTCATGAAAATCCTCCAATCCAATAACTTTTTAATATAGTTTAGACTGCCTTACTTGGTTCACAGCAGCTTAGATGCATTTTAAATATCAGTGTCTCATGTATCAGTCTGTATGTCTTGCTGCTCAATTTGCACTAAAAGGAAATATTTTTTCTTCACATACAAGAGCATAACAAGTTTTATCATAGTAATAGCATCTAATTTTCCTGGGATTTCAAAGTCTAAGTAAGAGTATTTGGAAAAAAGAAGATGGATGGTTTTTTCTCTCACCATTATATAAGAAGTAATTTACTAAATACATGGATGAAATACAAGAAATACGGAGATGAGAGAAGACCATTATGGATAGTGCCAGCTGAAGTAATAAAAATGAGATAGGTGAAGAAAAGTGGTTGTCATATAAACAATTATTAAAAATACAAAGTGGCAAAATAGAACTGAAAACTGCTGAAGAGTTGAATCATAAATGTGATTGATTCCAAATGCAACAAATAAAGAGCTTGGTGGAGAATGATATTAAAACTGAAGGAATAAGGAAAGAGCAAACAGAAATGGAAAAAGTTCTGCTTGGAGACAATGATAAATTAATTTCAAAAGTATATAAATTACTTCTACAATGGTCTACAGAAGATGAAGTAGTAAAATCTCAAATGATCAAATGGGCAGTTAATGTAAATAAAGAAATACAGATGGAAACTTGGGAATATTTGTGGAACAACTCTATGAAACTTTCAACATGTCAAAGTATTAAAGAAAACTGTTTTAAGATGATGTATAGATGGTATATGACTCCTAAAAAATTAGCAAAGATGAATAACAAGATGCCAGACTGATGTTGGAAATGTAAAAAGCATGAAGGTTCTTTCTAACATATGCGGTGGACTTGTGAAAGAGCAAAACAGTATTGGCAAATGATTCAACAAGAAATTTCTAGGATATTGGGATATGAAGTAATGAAAGTTGCAGAGACTTTCTTATTGGGATTACAAGTGGAAAAATTTCCAAAAGAAGATAGAACTTTAATCTGGTACTTGCTTTCAGCTGCTAGGACATTGTATGTGCAGTTGTGGAAGCAACAAAAAATACCAGAGATATGGGATTGGATTATAAAAGTTATTACATGGAGTGAAATGGACAAATTAACAAGGATATTAAGAGACTATGATTTAGAAGTTTTTAAGATGGAGTGGAAAAAGTTTAGAAGATATTTAGAAAAAGAGTGGAAAATAAAAGGACATTGGACAATTTTTGATAATAATTAAGTTTTAAAAAGAAGAATATAAATGTTTGTTTTAATAGTTAAGGGTACCTTTAATATTTGGTTTTTTTAAGTAAATAACACTGGCGGGGGTCAAGTAACGGGGGGAGGGGTGGGTGGAAAGTAATATATGGGGTAGATAAAAGAAATTTTTAATGATGTAAGATATAGATATAGATTTATTACCATATGTTACTAATAAAAATTGTTTTAGCATAGGAAGGATTACACTGGATTTTGCAGAACTATCCTGTTTATAATCAGGGCTGGGTATATTTCGTGTTCCCCGTGGTAAGTAATACTTGCATTAAGCATCAAATGGAAAAATCTGTTTGATGGAAATATCCACTTTCATAAAGACAACCATCTATCCCAAGGGTAAGGAACCTCTGTTCCGAGGACCATATATGGCCCTCGAGGTCACTTGGTGTGGCCCTCGGGGATTGCTGGACTGAACCAAGCCATGTGGCAGCCTCCCTGTGGCCTGGCAGGGATCACAGGGCCCAGATGTAGGGATCACAGGGCCCAGATATACTGTGCGGCAGCCTCCCTGGGGCCTGGCTGGTTGGCCAGAACTGCTGCAAGGCCTGGAAAAGTTACTGTCACAGTTCAGTTTGCACTTGATTATCCCAGATGGTGTGGCCTAATATGCTAATGAGTGTGTGACCTAATATGCTAATTTTATGGGATGTGGTCTAATATGCTATTGAGTTCCTGCTGGGCTTTTTCTACATAAAAGCCCTGGACCTATGCACTTGCCTAGGGCAGTGGGCCGTGTGTGTGTGTGCATGTACACCAGATTAGGCTTTCCCCACATGACTTCAAATAGAAAAACAATTATTTGCATTAATTTTGCTGGCCTGAAACATTCTCCCTTGGCGGAGCACTGTTTTTTAAGCTGATAATTTTTTATGGCCCGCAAATTATGTTATAAATATCCATATAGCCCTTGGCAGAAAAATGTTCCCCACCCCTGATCAATCCTTTATGGCTGGTGAAGCCAAAATCATATAGGTTGAATACATAGATTTAAAAAGCTAAACTGAAGTTTGGACAAAACCCTTCAGAGATTAGGGATTCTATAGTTTGCAAGCATACTCTCAAAACAACTGAATGAATTTAAATGTGGAAAATAGTAATTAATTTGTATGTCATTTACTGATTACAAATCAATACAATTCAAGATAGCAAACACATTCAGTCATAATAAGCAACAGATTCTTTATACTAAACAATGTCAGATTTCAAGGTGATGCATGGCACAAATTACAATCCTTTGCACAAGCAATTTCAAGAAGGCTTCAGCTACAATCCATATATAAGGGGAAAAATCACACATAATCTCTCAAATGCTGACGCTCACTTATCTTTATCAAATTTAGTTGCAATTTGATTTCCAATTTTAGAATACTTGCATTAATCAGGATGAGATTCTCAATGTAGTCGTAGAGCTTTGTTTATGGTAAAAAAAACTTACGTAATATTTGCAATTCATATTACAAGCACTACGTGTAATTTTTGTGTCATTTTGCAAATTGCTGTAACCTTTATGAATATACAATACAAGAATTTGGAAAACGTAAACAAGAAGGCTTCAGCCACATGTTTCTTCAGAGCAGAGGCCAGCCACAAGCAGCAAGTCAAGGCATCTTGGCCGAATTAGGCTCAGGGACCTTTCTAACACCAGAATTTAGCTGGTGTAGTGGTTAAGTGTGCGGACTCTTATCTGGGAGAACCGGGTTTGATTCCCCACTCCTCCACTTGCACCTGCTAGCATGGCCTTGGGTCAGCCATAGCTCTGGCAGAGGTTGTCCTTGAAAGGGCAGCTGCTGTGAGAGCCCTCTCCAGCCCCACCCACCTCACAGGGTGTCTGTTGTGGGAAAGGAAGGTAAAGGAGATTACGAGCCGCTCTGAGACTCTTCGGAGTGGAGGGCGGGATATAAATCCAATAACATCTTCTTCTTCTTCGTTGAAAGCTGGAGGCTCCTTTCCATTGGTGGGATAACAGTGCCGTGGATGCTCACTGTAAGGATTTTTTCTGCTCTAAGATTAGGAGGACATCTTGGAATGGGTGATCTTGGAATGGGCTCAGGGATGGAAGACTAAATTCTTCAACTTCCTGTATCCTGGACAGGAGCAGCCCTGGCTCAGTTCGGTTACTTCATGAGCTAATGATCCCAGAAACAAGAAGGAACAGAACAGAGATAAAACAACAGCCAGAACAGGTAAGTCACTGTTAGAAGCATAGCAGATGATAGATAATCAGAGGAGAGACAAGGTTAAAGACACATTAGAGCCAACAGACATCTTCTTCTGGAACTCAATCCCATTGGATTAGTCAGACTAAGAATCCTGCTCTGGGTTTTGGTTTTTATTCTGGGTGGGACAAAATGCCCTCTTAACTTCAGAGTAGAAGAAACCCTAACAGTGAATATCCAAGGTTTCCTTCTTGCTCTGAGGAGCAGGGCATCTTGGAATGGGAATTGATGATCTTCAACCATATCCTGCAAGCACTCTGTGCACAAAGTGGAGTCAGTCCCTAACATCTGCCCAGAAAAAGGTCAGCATTTTCCCAATGGCCCTGTGTTCCAAGGTGTTGATGATCATTGTCTTTTTGTCCCATCTCAGTTGTAGGGGTGAGCCCACCAGACCATTTTAGGTTTGGGGTTATGTTGCTTCTCTGTAGGATCTCTAGTTGATAGAGCAAGAGGGACCACTGAAGTGGTCCAAGTGGTAATACTAATAAGGCCCATGGAACTGTCCCTGTGCAGGAGATTATTAGGCCCTGGAGACATTCCAGGGACATCAGCTGGGTAGTCTTGGCTTTAACCAGATCTTTTAGTGAAGCTCAGAATCCTTGAGGCCTTGTCTGAGGGGAAGGGGAACACAGCATACTCTGGCATGTGCCTATGATTATGCCAGGTGTAGCCCCTACAAACAGCTGAGCAAAGAGATGTGAAAGAGGGTAAGAAGAGAAAGAGGACAGGCTGGAGAGTTAGGAAATTCTCTCTCAGATATAAAATCAGTCTAGGAGAAAAGCAAGTAAAAAAAGAGCAAAGAGCTCTGCTCCAAAGTTGAACTCCCTAATGTGACAGGAAGTAAACTGAGCCAGGGTGACTCCCACCTGGGAGACAGGAAATTTAAGAGTTTAGTCCTGCCTCCCCGAGCAATTGGTGGGAATCGCCAGTTTCAAGATGCCCTCCCTCTCAGAGCAGTAAAAATGTTTCTTAATCAATAAACCAAGAACAGAAAACTGGCAAACAGCCAAATGGATGGGAGAATGGAAACAATGTATCCATACTGGATACATAAAGAAAAGGTCACTCCAGAACTGATTAGGCCACTGTATTCATCTGTGAGCTGAGAAGAACGTTTCCCTTGATTACTTTTTAACATTCAGACATTAAATTGATATGTGGGACACAAAGGAAATTCCACATCCACATGCAAGCAAAACATGTTTCTGACAAATGGGGAGAGGGATTTATAGACCAAAACAAAGTCCATCGGAGTAGCTGACCAAACTACCAGAGTACAGCTTAAAGGGGGGGGGGGGGAAGGTTCCAGCACACATGCACAAGTAGAGATATTTGGATCTCAGATGGCAAAACAGCAGATGGTGAGTCATCCAAAACCACCCACTGAGTCTTACTACCTGGGATATCAAAATGGGTCAGCCTCTCTCAGCATAATTGGTGAGGCATAATGTTGTCAGTGTACTGGATGTCAAAAAGTTATTTACATTCATTTGATCTAAATCAAATGCTTGGTTTCCCAATACATTTGCTCCAGAAACTGTTGCATGTTTTGCTTCTATTAAATTTAATTGTAAAGGAACCATTAATATTCCTGGTATCCTATTCCCATGATATAGTAACTGTTTATTATGTGTGTTCTGTTTTTCTGAGAACAGTTTATGGCCATAGAGAGTGGTACAGGCACTTTGAGAGTCCTGAAGCAAAAGAGCCCCCAGCAAAGCTCCACTGTCCCCAAAGAACAAAGCTATTCTAGCAGAAAATGAGATTTGGGGTGTGTGGGGGGGAAAGTTAAAGTGGTCAAAATGGACAGCAAACAACAACAACAACCTGAAACCACCCCCTCACTGCAGAACATAAGTTGCAGTATTTGCTCTGAAGATTTAAAAAACTGGCTGTACAAAAAGCATATTCTCTGGGGAAGCCATGCTAGGCCATTGACAAGGCCTATTTATGGTGCAAGAATCACAACAATGTAACAGTCATAGCTATGGAATCCATTAGCAAGGGCATTATTCTTTCTACACTGAACTTATGCATTTATATTATTGTGACAAATTTATTGGGATTGCAAATTAAAAGCTTTGGCTGTGTTTAATATGTAAAAGAACACATCCTTTAAACTGGGCTTTGAAATAGAAACACATGTTGAACGCATGAAACTGCCTTATACCAAGTCAAACTTCTGATCCATCCAGCACGGTGCTGTCCATTCTTATTAGCAGAAGCTGTTCAAAGTGCCTCAGAGCGGCACATGAAGGTCCTCTGCCACTGACGTAAATACGTTTACCTTCATACAGTAGCTAATACATATGGAAGTATAAAGGCGGAATAGAAGGAACAGCTTAGAATGCTACCCTCTGTCATTTAAGGAAGAAAAAAAAAAGGTAATTTATTGTCTCCCACTCCCACCTCAAGCCAGAAGCAATGGCTTGAAGTCTAGATTCCTTCTAACTGCAACATAAAAAGAACTGGCTATATAATATTAGAAGATATATAATATTAGGTCATTTTTGGCCTAATTTTTCTTGGCAATGTTATTTTTTTAGCAGTGCTCCAGACCCAAATACAAACTGCTCCAGACGGTCAGACTGGTGTTAAATTTAATCCCATGGGGTTTTGTGTGGTATGGACATCTGTCCACCAGCAGCTTCCCTGAAGGCATCAGTTTTGCTCAGATGGGCTACTTACTAGTCATCCATCAACTAATAATTACTTTTGGTCACCACTGACCAAAGATAAGCAGATCTGTACAGAATTAACAAATCACTCTCTCAAACCATTCTTTTCTGCTTATTAGTACAATAGGACTCTTGTCACAAAGTCAAGCACAAGACAGTTGTTTCATTCAAAATCAGGGTAAGGAAATACTGTCATCCTTTGTAACAGTTGGCAAAAGGTTATTTTGCACTAGCATTGATCACGGGAGGGACAGTTCAGCTCCAGGACATATGCCAAACAACAGCACACTCAGCCACCCAAACAACCAAAATGAGTCCCTGAGACGTTAGTAGTGTCACTGGGGCCAGCTCTGTGGAATAAGGCAATAGGCATGACTTATGGCTGACACTGCCTCCTTGACTCATGTTGGCTGGCAATGTCACTGCTGCCTGGCCTACTTTCTGTGTTTCTGGACAAGTACTGCCCTTGCCTCCCCCTTTTTTTTGTTTGCTGACACAAACTCAGGCTTATAAAAGTTGCCTACCATTGGACTACAACACAGAACTGTAGTAATTTCCTAACACCAGTCTATCTGTAGGGAGACAGAACCTAAATTCCTGGCTTAGATCTCCAATTATTGCTTCTGCATTTCTATCATCTAAAACATCTACAACACTGCTATCTACCTTAGCAACTTTGATTTGTATATTTGCTCACAAAACTATACTTTTGTACACTCCTTTCCCTCTTTACTCACCCTAAACAAAGCAACAGAATACAGCTCTTCACTAAAAAAAAAAAGGATACTAGGCCATGATCAAAAATATTAACAAACCTAGCTAAAAAGAATGACCCCATCCTAAAAAAAAAAGAGCTGGGTAACAGAAACAGCTGTTGACAAAATTGTTTCTCAGGCATTAAGCAGCTAAAGTAAAACCAAAAGCAGGCATTTTGAGCCACCAGATGATTTTCAGCAATGCCCCCTGAACACTGAACACCTTGAAGGCACTACAGTTTCCCTTTTTGGAATACTTCCAATTCCTGGCTGGCTCCCCCACAATAATTATTTCCTAAATGACTGAACAATACACATACTGTTAAGGCAAATAGTACAAGGCTATACTGTGTGCACCTCTGAGGCGAGAAGCTTTATTTGCCGGTGCAACCCCACAGACAGCACGTGACATGGCTTGCACTGCCAACAGCTTTGCCAGCAAATGGGTCAGGCTGCCATGCATAATTCATAGGCGCCTTCACATGATTTGTTAAAGTTAAACCAGACGCTGCTGGCTGAGTAGACCTGAGCTATTACAAAGCAGGAGCTCCCAAATTATACTGTCTTACTGGTTACAACAGATCTACCCAGAAAGAAATAATATTGTGGCTATGCTAAATCCTGTGACAAAGACATAAAGCAGAAACCCAACAGATTCAGTGTAAGATTTCTGGCTTCTACAGAACTACAAAGTGGAAGATCTTTAACATGAATAAACTGAGTTGTCACCTGCCCCATTCTTCGAGACAATCTACAAATAGATTCTGCTTAAGTTCATTGCCATATTAATTGTCTACCTAGAACAGGGGTAGCCAACGGTAGCTCTCCAGATGTTTTTTCCTACAACTCCCATCAGCCTCAGCCAGCATGGCCAATGGCTGGGGCTGATGGGAGTTGTAGGCAAAAAACATCTGGAGAGCTACTGTTGGCCACCCCTGATCTAGAAGGTTGCATTTCCCTACTTGTGTGTCTGGATGTGTCAGGTACCTCTCTACAGGACCTCTGCTTACTGCTTGTGGTCAAGATTATTCTAAGAGATCTAGGCATTGTTGGTGGAAGAATGTTCCAGGTGGTCATTTACACAAAGGGTGGGACTAGCCAACTTTTTGGTCCTTTCTATGAAGAAAGCCTTCTGTAGTTTCACATTCATAATATCATCCCACTGCACAGTCATCTGGACACATGTTCTTCATGGGCCTCGATAGGGAAAAAGTTTAAAGTATCTAGGGAGCGTTCATACACGAGTGGAGGAAAAACAGCCACTCTCCTCCATGATTATTGTATATATTAAACCATAAAAATTTTGAAATTCTTTCCCCATTTCCTCCTTGTTAATATACAGTAGACTGAGATAAACTGACCAGAACCCACATTAGCTTTGCAATACAATGGTACCAAAAGAAACATCTTGCACTTTGCTTCAAAGGCATGACATATATGCACAATGGCAAATAAGACACCATCCAGTTGTTAAAGGGGTGCCAAAGTCTGTTGATTTAATCCAGAGGAGTAACTGCTACTGTGGAGGGACAAGAGTTAGTGAAGGACATATTTTTAATGCTGTCAGCAGTCTTTTGAAACTGCTGCAGAGGTACTGGTCTGATCCATTCATTCGTTAGAGCCATGCCGTGAACTCACTGGAAGCCAAACACCAGGTCCTGTGCAACATTCCCTCTAAACTGCAGAGTCTTCTGAGCAAAAATTATACTTTGTGAACTAATGGCATTAAAGTTGTGAGCTACTGCATAAATTAGTGTGTTCTAGGGTCATCCTTCCTGATCTAAGACAAAAAGACGTGAACTAGAGGCTAAAAATCTGTGAGCTAGCTTCAGTTGGTGAGCGGGAATCCTTTCACGCCAAGGAACCATCCCTGGACAGGGAAAGAGGGAGGTGGTCTTGGTAGTTGGTGATTCGATCCTTAGGCAAGTAGACAGCTGGGTGGCAAAACCGCGTACTGACCATATGGTGACTTGCCTGCCTGGTACAAAGGTAGCAGACATTAAGCGTGTTGTAGATAGGATGATAGACACTGCTGGGGAGGAGCCAGTGGTCATGGTGCATGTTGGCACCAACGATGTGGGGAAATGCAGCAATGAGGTCCTGGAGGAAAAAATTAGGCTGCTAGGCAGGAGACTTAAGGTCAGGACTTCCGAGGTAGCCTTCTCAGAAGTGCTACCTGTTCCATGTGCAGGGCTGAAGAGACAGGAACAAATCAGAAGTCTCAATGTGTGGATGAGATGATGGTGTAGGGAGGAAGGGTTTAAGTTTGTTAGGCACTGGGATGCTTTCTGGAACAAGCAGGAGCTATACAAAAGAGACGGTCTCCACTTGTCCCCAGATGGAACCAGGCTGCTGGCGCTTAAAATCAAAAAGGTGGCAGAGCAGTTTTTAAACTAAATTTTGGGGGAACGCCGACAGGAGATGAAATGTCTCTGGTTCGGGAGGACTCATCTCAAAGAGATGAAGGGTTAGCTGTTACTTTTCTACCGGGTAATGAATCAGAGTTGTCCACTGAGATGGTGACAAACAGTATGGACTGTCTGCCAAAGTCTCGAGGCAGCAGGAGGAAGGTTGCGGGCCTAACTTGCCTGGGAAATTACAGATGTTTGTATACAACTGCTAGAAATGTTCAAAGTAAAATTGGTGAGTTGGAATGTTTAGTGTTGGGGAAAACATAGACATTGTGGTAATTTCAGAAACTTGGTGGAATGAGGAGAATCAGTGGGACACGATGATTCCTGGATATAAGTTATATTGGAAGCACAGGGAGGGAAGGGTTAGAGGTGGGGTGGCTCTATATGTCAGAGAGGGTATACAGTCCAGTAAGACTGAGGTCAGAGAATTAGATTCCCTTCTAGAAATGCTTTGGGTCGAAATAGAGGGCCCAAAAGGAAATTTAACTATGGGAATTTGTTATCACCCACCAAATCAAAAGAAAGAGGATGATTACAACATGATGGAAGGATTAAAGATAGTGGCTAAATGTAAAAACTGTGTCGTAGTAGGTGATTTTAACTACCCGCAGATTGATGGGGTCAATATGTATTCAGGTCGAGAGAATGAGATTGAGTTTCTAAACGCCTTCAATGACTGTGCTACGGAGCAGATGGTCACAGAATCTACCAGGGTGGGGCGATCCTGGATTTGGTCCTAAGTAATGTCCAAGACTTGGTGAGAGATGTAAAACTGATCGCACCATTTGGGAGCAGTGACCATAACGTTATTGATTTCACCATTTGTATAAATAGGGAGCTGCCCCAAAAGACCAGCACAACCACGTTTAACTTTAAAAGGGGTAAATTCTCTGAGATGAGGAGGCATGTGAAGAGGAAACTGAAAGGAAAGGTAAATATGGTCAAAACCCTTGGGGAAGCTTGGAGGCTATTTAAAACTACAATCCTAGAAGCTCAGATAAAATACATACCACAAGTTAGGAAAGGCACAAACAGGTATAAGAAAAGGCCTGCATGGTTAACAAACAAAGTAATGGAAGCTGTAAAAGGTAAGAAGGACTCCTTTAAGCGGTGGAAAGCTAGTCCAAGTGAGAGTAATAAAAGGGAACACAGGCTGTGGCAAATCAAATGCAAGACTGTGATCAGGCAGATAAAAAGAGACTATGAAGAGCATACTGCAAAAAATATAAAGACCAACAATAAAAATTTCTTCAAATATATTAAAAATAGGAAACCAGTAAGGGAGGCAGTGCGGCACTTGGATGATCAAGGGGTAAAAGGATTACTGAAGGAGGATAGGGAAATGGCTGAGAAGCTGAGTGCATTTTTTGCCTCCGTCTTCACTGTGGAAGACGAGAAGTGTTTGCCTGCTCCAGAACCACTAATTTTGGAAGGGGTGTTGAAAGACCTGAGTCAGATTCAGGTGAAGAGAGAGGAGGTCCTACAACTGATTGACGAATTAAAAACTAATGAGTCACCAGGTCCGAATGGCATACATCCAAGAGTTCTGAAAGAACTCAAAGTTGAACTTGTGGATCTCCTGACAAAAATATATAATCTTTCATTGAAATCTGTCTCCGTTCTTAAGGACTGGAAGGTAGCAAATGTCACCCCCAACTTTAAAAAGGGTTCCAGAGGAGATCCGGGAAATTACAGGCCAGTCAGTATGACTTCAATACTGGGAAAGTTGGTAGAAACCATTATCAAGGACAGAATGAGTAGGCACATTGATGAACACAAGTTATTGAGGAAGACTCAGCATGGGTTCTGTAAGGGAAGATCTTGCCTCACTAATCTGTTACAGTTCTTTGAGGGGGTGAACAAACATGTGGACAAAGGGGACCCAATAGATGTTGTTTACCTTGACTTCCAGAAAGCTTTTGATAAAGTTCCTCATCAAAGGCTCCTTAGTAAGCTCGAAAGTCATGGAGTAAAAGGACAGGTCCTCTTGTGGATCAAAAACTGGCTAATTAATAGGAAGCAGGGAGTGAGTATAAATGGGCAGTCTTTACAGTGGAGGACGGTAAGCAGTGGGGTGACGCAGGGCTTAGTATTGGGTCCCATGCTCTAACTTGTTCATTAATGATTTGGAGTTGGGAGTAAGCAGTGAAGTGGCTAAGTTTGCAGATGACACTAAATTGTTCAGGGTGGTGAGAACCAGAGAGGATTGTGAGGCACTCCAAAGGGATCTGTTAAGGCTGGGTGAGTAGGTATCAAACATGGCAGATGAGGTTCAATGTGGCCAAGTGCAAACTAATGCACATTGGGGCCAAGAATCCCAGCTACAAATACAAGCTGATGGGGTGTAAACTGGCAGAGACTGACCAAGAGAGATATTGGGGTCATGGTAGATAACTCACTGAAAAAGTCAAGATAGTGTGTGATTGCAATAAAAAAGGCCAAAGCCATGCTGGGAATTATTAGGAAGGGAACTGAAAACAAATCAGCCAGTATCATTAATGCCCCTGTATAAATCAGGCAAAAAAAGACTATGAGGAGTATATTGCAAACAACATAAAGACCAACAATAAAAATTTCTTCAAATATATTAGAAGCAGGAAACCAGCCAGGGAGGCAGTGGGGCCCTTGGATGACCAAGGGGTAAAAGCATTACTGAAGGAGAATAGGGAAATGGCTGAGAAGCTGAATGCATTTTTTGCCTCCGTCTTCACTGTGGAAGACGAAAAGTATTTGCCTGCTCCAGAAGCACTAATTTTGGAAGGGGTGTTGAAAGACCTGAGTCAGATTCAGGTGACAAGAGAGGAGGTCCTACTACTGAGAGATGAATTAAAAACTAATAAGTCACCAGGTCCGGATGGCATACATCCAAGAGTTCTGAAAGAACTTGTGGACAAAAATATGTAATCTTTCATTGAAATCTGAGGAAGACTCAGCATGTGTTCTGTAAGGGAAGATCTTGCCTCATTAACCTGTTGCATTTCTTTGAGGGGGTGAACAAACATGTGGACAAAGGAGACCCAATAGATGTTGTTTATCTTGACTTCCAGAAAGCTTTTGATAAAGTTCCTCATCAAAGGCTCCTTAGAAAGCTCGAGAGTCATGGAGTAAAAGGACAGGTCCTCTTGTGGATCAAAAACTGGCTAATTAATAGGAAGCAGAGAGTGAGTATAAATGGGCAGTCTTCGCAGTGGAGGACGGTAAGCAGTGGGGTGCCACAGGATCATGAATAAAAACTTTGAAAAAACATTAATAATTGGTGACAGCAGAGTGAGAATTATGAGCGAATTGCCAAGATAAGTTATAACTGATAGAAGACCATATAAAAAATTAACAGAGAAATTAAGGGAAAATGAAATAAGGTATAGATAGATACTACCAGAAGGTGTGAGCTTTGAACTTCAAGGGAAGAGGATGACAGTTACAAATACGCGAGAACTATGTAGATTCCTGGAAGAACATAAAGAATTTGGGGATACAGCATAATATAAAGAACCATGATGGATTACAAATTATTATCTTGGAATGTAAATGGACTAAATTCACCACAAAAAAGGAAGACAACATTTCATTGGATTAAAAAGCAAAATTGTAATATAATATGTTTGCAAGAAGTACATATTAAACAAAAGGATTATAAATTTTTATGGAACAAACAATTGGGACTAGAATTCCATTCGTTTGCTAAACAGAAAAAGAGAGGTGTTCTTTTTTATATTAAACAAGATTTAGATCCAAAAGTGATTTTTAAGGATAATGATGGGAGATACTTAGTGGTGGAAGTAATATTGAATGCTAAAAAAACATTGTTATTGGGACTGTATGCACCAAATGGGGCAAAAGACTCTTTTTAAAAAGAAGTTATACAACAATTGGATCAAGTGTCATATGAACAAATTATGATAATGGGAGATTTTAATGGAACAATAAAGAAAGTATTGGACAGGTCTGAGGAAAAAAAAGAATAATAAGCAAGGAAAACTACCAAAGTCATTTTTTGAATTAGTTAAACAAGAAAGCTTGGAAGATATATGGAGGAAGTTCAGTCCTGAAGTGCAGGACTATACCTTTTACTCAGCAAGACAAAGTACTTTTTCAAGAATTGATATGCTGTGGAGTACAAAAAATCTGGGACTTATTACAAAAAAATAGAGATTCTTCCTAAAGTAGGAGCAGATCATAACCCATTAATGAGGGCAACTAAGTTGGCCAAAAAGACAAGGAGATGGAGGTTAAATGAGGACTTACTACAAAGTAAAGAAATAGTGTCATCTCTAGAAAAAGAAACTAAAGCTTTCTTCCAAATAAATGAAAACAGTCATTGAATTTCAAACGGTATGGGATGCATATAAAGCAGTGATGAGAGGTATTTTGATTACATTGAATAATAAAGACAGAAGAGCTAAAGAAAAACAAATGTTGGACATTCAAAATGAAATTTAAAAAAAAGGAAGGGGAGCTGAGAAAGAGACCTGGGGGGGGGGGGAAATCATGAGGGAGATTACAATATTACAAATGCAACTGAAACATTTGTTAAATAAAGAATTGGAATGGAACTTAAAAAGGTTGCAACAGAAATCCTTTGAAGGAGCAAATAAACCTGGAAAATATTTGACTTGGCAAATGAAAAAAAAAGAGAGAAAGTAAAATCATTAACAAAATAATAGCAGGTGGAAAAGAGATTGTGGATCAAGAAGGTATAAAAAGAGAATTCTTTAAATATTATGCCAAATTGTTTAAAGGCTTTAAAATAAATAAAGAAAAGATGGAAAAATATTTGCAAAGGCTAAAAATAAGCTCCTCTAACAGAGAATATGGAAAAGGTCCTGAATGAACCAATAGAAAAAATAGAAATTGAAGCAGCAATTAATTCAATGAAGTTGGGAAAAGCACCCAGCCCAGATGAATATACTGCAAAATTTTATAAAGTCCTCAAGGAAGTGTTGATACTGAAACTTCAAAAACTGATGAATACTATAAGAATGGAGAGGAAAATACCAAATACATGGAAGGAAGCAGTAATTTCACTGATTCCAAAAGAAGACAGAGATGTCACGAATGCTAAAAACTATAGACCAATTTTATTACTAAATAATGATTATAAAATATATACAAGAATACTAGCAGAACGACTTAAACAATATCTGATGAATATCTGATGTTGCGCTGTTTATAATGACTTTAGAAATTTTGTTGATGCAAATTCAGGAAGATAAACAAATAGAGGGATTGAAGACGAAAGGTTTTACTTATAAATATAGAGCATTTGCAGATGATGTAATGTTTATAAATGAAAATCCCATACAAGTAACACCATTGTTACTATGCAAGATACAAGAATATGGAGAATTGGCAAGATTTTATATTAATAAAGAAAAGTTGAAAATTTTATGTAAAAATATGCAGGTGAGCAAACAAAATGAAATGCAAAGTCTAACAGAAGGTGAAGTTACTTCCAAAGTAAAATATCTGGGTGTGGACCTTACAATGAAAAATATTAATCTATACAAAAATAATTATGAAAAGTTATGGCGTAAAATTGATGAAGCTATGTTAAAATGGAACAAGCTCAATCAGTCATTACTAGGTAGAATAGCTGCAATTAAAATGAATGTTCTACCAAGAATTATGTATTTATTTCAAACAATTCCAATAGTGAAGGACAATAAACAATTTAGAAAGTGGCAAAGGAAGATTTCAGAGTTTGTATGGGCTGGGAAGAAACCAAGAATTAAAATGAAAATTTTAACAGATGCAAAAGAAAGAGGAGGATTCCAACTATCAGATTTAAAGTTATACATACCACGAAGCAGTATGTTTGGTGTGGATAAAAGAATGGGTGATGTTATTAAATAGAAAACTTTTAGTACTGGAAGGTCATGGAAATTTATTTAGTTGGCATGCATATATGTACTATGGAAAGAATAAAATGGATGGCTTCTTCTCTCATCACTATATAAGAAGAAATTTGTTAAATACATGGACGAAATACAAAAAATATGGAGATGAGAGGAAGCCGCTGTGGATTGTGCCAACAGAAGTAATAAAAATATCTTCGGAGACGGGTGAAAAAAAGTGGCTATCATATAGTCAATTGTTAAAAATACAAGGAGGTAAGATAGAATTAAAAACGTCCGAAGAGCTAAATAATGTTTGACTGGTTTCAAATGCAACAAATTAAGAGCTTAGTGGAAAATGATGTTAAAAATGAAGGAATAAGAAAAGAGCAAACTGAGTTGGAGAAAGTTCTGCTGGGAGATAATAAGTTGATCTCAAAAATATATGTTACTACTGAAATGGTCTACTGAAGATGCAGTAGTAAAATCTCAAATGATAAAGTGGGCAATTAATGTACCGTATATACTCGAGTATACGTCGAGATTTTCTGCCCAAATTTTCTGCCCAGATTTTCTGCCCCTCCTCGACTTATACTCGCGGCACTATTCAGCCGTCAGGTAAAAAGGGAGGGAGAAGCCCCGGCGGAGTGGGATCCTTACCAAGTGGCGGCTCGGCCGGCGGCAGCAGCGGCGGCCCCGCTTTTCCCCGCGGCTTCCGCGCCTTCGCCTCCTCTCAGGGACGGCGACGGCATGGCGAAAGGGAAGGCTCGCCGGCCGGCCTGGGGTCGTTGAGGAGGGGGAAAAAAAAAAAATAATCCGCTCGCCGGCTTCGCTGAGGGGGCGGCGGAAGAGGCGCTTCCCTCAGCCGCGGAAGGCGAGAGGGCGGCGGAGCGGCTCGTCACGGCAATTAAGCTTGACAAAATTAAGCTTGACAACAATATAATGGCCATAAAATGATTCACCCCAACCTGCAGGCTGCAGCGGCCATTGTGTTTCTTTGAACATTTGTAAATACAGCAGCAGAGAGAAAACAACCAATCAGAGCCAACCACAATTCCAGCAGTTGTAAACACAGCCGGCCCCATTTTGCACGTTGACGCGGCTTTTTTTCTTCCTTCCCCGCCCGGGAAAGGGGGACGGACGAGCCCTGCGGGACACGTGACTGGCGCCAGCCGTGGGTTCCGCAGCTGGGGGGGGGGAGAAAGCAGCGGCGCTCCGAGCGGGGGGGGGGGCTGGCAACAGGAAGCCGCGCATGAACTCACTTTGAGCATTTTATGGAAATCATAAATCAGATTTTCGGCTGTTTGTTTACTTGGCTGGAGAAATCCAGATAGACCCATGTGATTCCAAGCCAATATTGTGTAAAAAACTAGTTGCGTGACCCAGCTCCATAACAACCCCGCGATTGTATACCATTCTATCCCCTAGCCCGCACCCTTGCAAAAATCATGCCAGATTTTGGAGAGAGATTTGCAGCCTCCTTTTAACTATACCAAGACTGTGTCAATCATCTCGTCTTTCTTAGAATGCAGCGGACAGTTTTCAGGCTGACCGTGACTCCACTAAAAATAAATAAACATCAGTCCAGTGGCAAGAGAAACCATATTTCTATTTTCTCTCCCCCCCCCCCCCCCACGTCAGTATCAAAGCTTCCGTATAAAATACGTGCACGATCCAAGCGGTTCAGCTTCAGGGAAACCCCAGACATTCCACAAAAACGCAAAGCTGGAATTCTTTCCCCCCTCCCCTCTTCCGTTTTGGCAAAACGAAATGAAGCAAAGCCCCAGATTTCTGCGCGCCTTCTGGGGTTGTGATCTGGAGGGAGACCCAGCGCGGCATCCCAGGGTCTATTGGATGAGGGACGGCAGCAAAGGACGCAAGGAGGGAGAACACAAATAAGAGACACGATGCCGGCGAGTCCCGCTCCTCTCTCAGCCCACCCACCTCACAGGGTGTCTGTTGTGGGGGAGGAAGGGAAAGGAGATTGTGAGCTGCTCTGAGACTCTGTCCTTGAAAGGGCAGCTGCTGTGAGAGCCCTCTCCAGCCCCACCCACCTCACAGGGTGTCTGTTGTGGGGGAGGAAGGGAAAGGAGATTGTGAGCTGCTCTGAGACTCTGTCCTTGAAAGGGCAGCTTCTGGGAGAGCTCTCTCAGCCCCACCCACCTCACAGGGTGTCTGTTGTGGGGGAGGAAGGGAAAGGAGATTGTGAGCTGCTCTGAGACTCTGTCCTTGAAAGGGCAGCTGCTGTGAGAGCCCTCTCCAGCCCCACCCACCTCACAGGGTGTCTGTTGTGGGGGAGGAAGGGAAAGGAGATTGTGAGCTGCTCTGAGACTCTGTCCTTGAAAGGGCAGCTGCTGTGAGAGCCCTCTCCTGCCCCACCCACCTCACAGGGTGTCTGTTGTGGGAGAGGAAGGAAAAGGAGATTGTGAGGCACTCTGTGACTCTGAGTGGTGTAGAGCCAGTTTGGTGTAGTGGTTAAGTGTGCGGACTCTTATCTGGGAGAACCGGGTTTGATTCCCCACTCCTTCACTTGCACCTGCTGGAATGGCCTTGGGTCAGCCATAGCTCTGGCAGAGGTTGTCCTTGAATGGGCAGCTGCTGTGAGAGCCCTTCTTCTTCTAACACACACACCTATACACACATGCATAATTTTTTAATTTGGAAATTGAAGAGTTTGCCAGGTAGCTTTCCAGTTACCTGGAAAGACTATGAATGAGAACCCATAAACCAGTGTGTACCATATAAGGCCCCCACACTAAGCCCACTTCCATCTGAAGTGGCTGTTCCCCGCTGTGCTTAAGACCCTCTTTACTGTCTCTAATTGGCTATTTTCCCTTCTGCTCAGTCCCCTCCCTTCAAGTGTTGGTTGTTTCTGGCTTTCCATCCAAGTTGACAGGGTACAAAGAGAATTGGCAGGTTCAGGAAAAGGGGACTGTAACATTTTTCTCTTCTCTGTGTGACCCCTTTATGACTGATACCTCACTAGCAATTGCTCTGCCCCTGGGCTACTGCTTTCCCCAACATTAAGGGAGCCTGGATTCTTAAAAGCTTATACCTTGTTGGTTTCTAAGGTGCTGCTGGATTCAAATGACTTTTGATAGACAGGGATAAGGAAGGGCATAGCAGTAAATTATGTAGTGGGAAGTTCACTAAACAGACAAGCTAGATGCAATGAAGATCTAGGTGGACTTCAGAAAATGGGGCCAACCATTTTCCAAAGGCCATTAACCATAATAGCACCTTGGTGTTCAGAAGAGGAATCCCTCTGATAACCTACTCCTACAGTGCAAAGATGGTTAAGGGTAAATCACACAGCTGATGATGCTCGGATAAAAGCAAAGAAAATTGCAGGTGAGGATGCCAATCAAACAGCAATATGGAAATATCTTCAATAACTGTCAGGTATTTAATATTATAAATCTTTCTTTAAACATAATCTAGTTGTCTTTACCTCTTTTACTGTTCTTATTGCAGTATTTAATGCGTGAATTATTAAACTACCTTTTGGTATATCTTTTGGTATAGTTAAAATGGTCATTAGGACATAGAACCTGTTGTTAATTTATTTGAATCCCACCACTGTGTGTGGCTCTCAAAGCCAGATTTGCTTAATGTAAGAGCCATCTAGAATGAACATCAGATGCTTGAGAGCCACAAGACATGAACGTCAGATGTTTGAGAGCCACAAGAGGGAGGAAGGAAGGAAAACAGAGGGGGGAGGTGGAAAGAAAGCAACGTTAGCTTTAAATGGATTCTCCAAGCGGCTGGCTGACTTGGCTTGGAGAAGTGATTTAAGGAGAAAAAAATGCCTTCTCCAAGCTGGCCAACTTGTGGGGCAGTATATGAAAGGTACCATAGGTTTACCAGTAACTGCTGCGTTTCCCACCCTCGGCTTATACTCGAGTCAATAAGTTTTCCCAGATTTTTAGGGTAAAATTAGAAGCCTCGGCTTATATTCGGGTCGACTTATACTCGAGTATATACGGTAAATAAAGAAATACAGATGGAATCTTGGGAATACTTATGGAAGAACTCTATGAAGATTTCGACATGTTATAATATTAAAGAAAACTGCTTTAAAATGGTATACAGATGGTATATGACTCCAAAAAAATGAACAACAAGATGTCAGACAGGTGTTGGAAATGTAAAAAGCATGAAGGTTCTTTCTACCATATGTGGTGGACATGTCAAAAAGCAAAACAGTTTTGGCAGATGATTCAACAAGAGATTACAAAAATATTGGGATATGAATACAAGAGACTTCCAGAGACTTTCTTACTGGGATTACAAATGGAAAAGTTTCCAAAGCAAGACAGAACTATAATTTGGTACTTACTTTCAGCTGCTAGGACATTGCATGCGCAGTTATGGAAGCAAGATAAAGTACCAGAAAAATGGGACTGGGTTGTAAAAGTTATGTTATGGAGTGAAATGGATAAACTTGCAAGAATCTTAAAAGACTATGAGATGGAAGGATTTAAAACAGAGTGGGGGAAATTCAGAAGATATTATAGAAAAAGAATGGAAAATAAAAGGGCATTGGGCGATTTTTGATAACAATTAAGTGTTAACAATGTTAAAAATGAAGAATGAAGGTGAATTATAATAAGGAAGTTAGGGTCATATATAAGTAATACTAGAAATGTGTATATTCTTGAAGAATAATAATTCTTTTTTTGTGTGTTATAAGATTCTTAAGAGATAAGGTTACCTTCTTTTTATAAATATCTTAAATAAACGACACCGGCGTGGGTCAAGATATGGGGGGAAGAGAGTACGAAAAATAGTAATGTATGGGATAATGGGTTTATTAATGTTTTATTGGATATGAATACCATATGTTATTAAATAAAATTGTTTTAAAACAGAAAAACTGGCTAATAGGAAGCAGAGAGTGAGTATAAAAGGGCAGTCTTCGCAGTGGAGGACGGTAAGCAGTGGGTGCTGCAGGGCTCGGCACTGGGTCCCATGCTTTTTAACTTGTTCATAAATGATTTGGAGTTGGGAGTGAGCAGTGAAGTGGCCAAGTTTGGACTGGATGGGCCATTGGCCTGATCCAACATGGCTTCTCTTATGTTCTTATGTTATGTTAAATCGATGGTGTGGTCTCATCTGGAATACTGTGTACAATTCTGGTCACTGCACCTCAAAAAGGACATTATAGCATTGGAAAAAGTCCCAAAAAGGGCAACTAGAATGTTTAAAGGTTTGGAACACTTTCCCTATGAAGAAAGGTTAAAACGTTTGGGAATGTTTAGCTTGGAGAAACGTCAACTGTGGGGTAACATGATAGAGGTTTACAAGATTATGCATGGGATGGAGAAAGCAGAGAAAGAAGTACTTTTCTTCCTTTCTCACAATATAAGAACTCATGGGCATTCAATGAAATTGCTGAGCAGTCACGTTAAAATGGATAAAAGGAAGTACTTCTTCACCCAAAGGGTGGTTAACATGTGTAATTCACTGTCACAGGAGCTGGCGGCGGCTACAAGTATAGCCAGTTTCAAGAGGGGATTGGATAAAAATATGGAACAGAGGTCCATCAGTGGCTATTAGCCACAGTATGTGTGTGTATTTTATATATATATATATATATATATATATATATATATATATATATATATATATATATATATATATATATATAGAGAGAGAGAGAGAGAGAGAGAGAGAGAGAGAGAGAGAGAGAGAGAGAGAGAGACCACTGTATGACACAGAGTGTTGGACTGGATGGGCCACTGGCCTGATCCAACATGCCTTCTCTTATGTTCATTGTACCACATGGTTTCTTCAAAGTAGGCTTCCCAACCCTCCCGCTCTGGCGGGAGTCCCCTGGGTTTGCAGCCTCATCTCCCGGTCTTCAAGAAGTGGGAAGTGGGGGGTGGAGGGGGGGGAGAACATACCTGTAGGCTTCATTATAGAGCTCCTGAGCCGTTTGTAAAATGTCTGCCGCTTTAAGGCTGGGCAGGGAACAGGAAGGGCTTGGGAGAACAGCCCCGCCCTTTCTTTTGCTTTCACTTTCACAGCAAGAGTTCTCCGGAAGAAGATCTGGTAAGTGTGTGTGTGTGTGTGTGTGTGTGTGTGTGTGTGTGAGGGAGGGGGCAGGGGATTCCCTGGTTTGGAGGCCCTCCCCCCTTTTAGAAAGCGTGGGGGGGGAGGGAAATGTCTACTGGGCATTCTATTATTCCCTATGGAGAATGATTCCCATAGGGAATAATAGGGAATTCATCCGTTGGTATTGGGGGCTCTGGGGAGGCTATTTTTTGAGGTAGAGGCACCAAATTTTTAGTATAACATCTAGTGCCTCTCCCCAAAATACCCCCCCAAGTTTCAAAACGATTGGACCAGAGGGTCCAATTCTATGAGCCCCAAAAGATGGTGCCCCTATACTTCATTATTTCCTATGGAAGAAAGGAATTTTAAAAGGTGTGCTGTCCCTTTAAATGTGATGGCCAGAACTCCCTTGGAGTTCAATTATGCTTGTCACATCCTTGTTCTTGGCTCCACCCCCAATGTCTCCTGGCTCCACCCCCAAAGTCTCCTGGCTCCACCCCCAAAGTCCCCAGATTTTTCTTTAATTGGACTTGGCAACCCTACTTCAAAGAAGCTTTCCTGAATTTACAAATCAGAAGTAAATGGTGAAATGAAAAACCAGCCACTAATCCAGACATTCTTAACCAATAAAATGAGAGGAGTCAAGTAGCCTATAAATCAGAGGCAGAGATTTAATTTGAGATTATTTCTACTAAACCTGTAAAAATGAAACCTGAATGTACAGTTCATTCCTCCCTCCCTCCCCCCCCCCCCGATTATTCTGAAACTATGGTGATTTTACATACACAAACACTTCATTTCTAGACAGGTGGCTCCTGTTTTACACACTTTTGCTTCCAATGCCTGTAACCTTTGCCCCTGAAACCTTGTTACATCATGCTGAACAGGATAGAAGGGCTGAGACTCACATACAGAGAGGATGATAGAGCTATGGGGTCAAAGACTGGTCAGTAACGTAATGAAACAGAGCCCTATAAACTGAAACCTAATCTGTGACTGGCCCAGGCTGGTACAGGAGGAAAGTCGTCCCATGCTGTTAAATCAGGCTTTAGTGTGTGCCCTGTTATGGCCTTTCAACAACTCATTTCCTAAAGCTACTCTGATCCAGACATTTTTCCCAGGCAGGATTATAAAGCATACTTTTTTAGGATAAAGCAAGCTTTTGTTTGTTTGATTTTATATATATATAAAATCAAGCTTTTGTTTGTTTGATTATATATATAATATAATGGTTCAGCTATAAAGCAGCTAAATATATAACAATGTACAATTAACTCTGTTGACACACAGCCAATGACAGGAAGTTTCGAGTTTAAATCTTCTGCTCTTCTGTAGATGATACATGATCATCTGGCAAATCACTGTATATTCTTCTCTTTAACAAAAGTAAGAATTCCAGGGAAAAGACTGAAGAGGATCAAGTATTTTAAACTAACATCTCTTATTATTTCACTTGCTATCATATAATGAAACGGGCTGTGCATGAATAGTTAACAGAATTTTGGCAAATTTAGGTAGCACTTGCCTAGAATTAAACCCCACTGAATAAAATAAGACTTACTTTTGAGTAAACACGCATAGGATTGCACTGCAAGCCAATTACAACAATCATCTGTGACACCATTTGAAAACATCTGGATTTTACGAGGTAGGTGTTCAGAACTATACCATTCAATTTCCAAACCATCATCTAGTCAAGATGGCAAACATAACTTGCTAAGGGAGTTTTCAGACATTATTTTTAAGTTGCACATATTTTTTTAACATATTTTTAAAGTGTAAAATGCAGGAGTGACTTGTGTGTTTAAATACACATCAATCATATAAGTACATGCATCTGGGAGACAGGAAATTAGGGCTGCCAGAACCCTTGTTTTTGCAGGGTCCACCGTCAGGGGGGAAATCCTGCCCCCTATTGGCCTGAAAAGGAAACATGATGTTTCCCAGGAGTGACATCATGTTGCTGACATCACATGGCAATGCTTTAGTTTTGGGCCAACACTCTATGGTGATATCAGCTCTAAACCACAGAGTTTTGCTCAAATCTAGAGCATCCCCCGCAACATTGGCAATGTGATGACATCACTTCCCGGTGATGTCATGTTGCCTTTTAGGCCAATTGGGGGAGGATTTGAAAATTCCATTTTTGTTCAGTGAAATTCAATTTATGGACAAACTAATGACATTTGAACACTACTCCTATGTACCCCATATTCAATTTTAAGAGGCTTTTATGCGACACCCCTTTTAAAAAAGTAACTTCCTAGTAATACTTGCTGTACTCTGAGCCCAGTGGTTTCTGTTTATATTTAGCTCTGTCACTGCAATTGAAAACCAAATCTGGTGCTGGTGAAACCAACAGTTTTTCATCTTTCTTTTCTGCATGCATCATCCTAAAGATTATTTCACTTACCAGTTTTCAGCAAGGTGTACTGAAGAGACCAAAATTTTTTCACAATTATTCAAAAATGAATTTAAAATATGAAGCACAAGATTAATCCCATTACCACTAGAGTAGTAGAAAAATGAAGCAACCTTTATCACACTTTACATGTCCCAGAGTCCTTGGTCAGGAGCTCTCCTCATAGCAGGCTCCAATTAAACAGTTCTGCTAGAAGTGTTAGAAAGGGTGTCACTAATGGCTAGTGCTCTGTGGGAGGAGGGAGGCAGGGGAGAAATTCTGTCTTGCAACTTATTCCTAGACAGTCTTGCTTTAAGAAAAAAGGGATAGAATTTATGTTTGGAGTACTTCCCCCCCTCACACACACTTCTAAAGCTACATTTGGTTCCACATTTCTAAGCCACTGCCAACTTCAATCCTGCCCCAAAAAAACAGGTTGCTTACCTGTAACAGATGATCTTCAAGTGGTCATCTGTGCAATCCCACACATGGGTCTTGCCTTCGGCAATGGATCCTAACCTTGGAGACTCTAAAAGGTCACTTGAGCATTATTTTTGGTGCGCTTTCCGGCTCGCCCTAAAGAGCAGGCACCGACTGCGCATGCCTGGAGCGAGCGGAAGACTCCCCTCCCACTCAGTTTCTTCCAGCCGCTACTGACATCCGTGCAGGAGAGAAGCAAGAAGCCAGCAGAGGGAAAGGCTGGGTGGGCGTGTCTGACTGCACAGATGACCACTCGAAGATCATCAGTTACAGGTAAGCAACCTGTTTATCTTCATCGTGATTTCTGTGCAGTTCCACACATGGGTGATTAACAAGCTAAACACAGGAGGTGGGTGCTGGCAATTGGTAAGCAAACATAATAGTTCACACATGGGCACTCACCTGGAGAAGAATTAGTGAAAGATTGAGCGAAGGACAACCTGGCCAAAGGAGGCATCACATCTAGCACGGATGTCCAGAGCATAATGAGCGACAAACATGGATGGAGAGGACCAGGTTGCAGTGGCACAAATGTCCTCCAAGGATACTCCGTGCAGAAATGATGAAGAAGTCGAGACAGCTCTAGTAGAATGAGCTCTGAGTCCAACAGGTAATGGTTGTTTAGCAGTCTCATAACACAACCGAATTGCACTAGACACCCATTTGGAAAGTCTTTGGGAGGCTATCTTGGAGTCTTTATGGGGCTTGCCATAGGCTACAAGCAAATTAGTGTCCTTTCAGAAAGGTGTACGTGCAAGATAGAAGGATAAGGCTCTCTTCACGTTGAGAGTATGCAGTATCCTCTGACCTGAGTCCTTGGGTTCTGAGAAGAAAGCTGGTAAGAAGATAGCACTTGAAAGGTAGAAAGGGGAGATAACCTTCGGAAGAAAGGTGGGGTCCGTCCGAAGAACCAACTTGGAACTATGAAAGACAGTATAAGGTGGATCAGAGCAGAAGGAACACAGATCACTTGCTCATTTACCTGAGGTAAGGGCAACCAATAGGGCAGTCTTCCAAGAAAGTAAACGTAAGTCAACAGATGCTAAGGGCTAGAAAGGAGGTTTAACAAACTGGGTTAGGACAAGAGATAAACTCCAAGCAAGAATGATGGGTTTAACTGGCGGGTGCAGATGTAGAAGTCCCTTGAGATAAATGGTGGGAAAAAACTGTCTGACCATCAATAGGAACATGGAACGATGAGATGGCGGAAAAATGAACCTTTAGTGAAGAGTAACTAAGTCCTGAAGCTTGCAGGGACAATAGGTACTGTAGAATAAAGGAGATAGGAGCGATGTCCGGATTAATGTCATGAGATTGTACATATGTGGAGAAGCGCTTCCATATGAGAAGGTAGGAACATCTAGTGGAAGGTTTCCTAGCGTTGAGAATAACCTGTTGCACTTCCAGGGGTAGTGTTATGGCTGGATCCTCCACGCTGTGAGGCGTAGAATCTGAGGATTGTGGTGCCAGACTTGACCTTAATGTTGAGTAGGGTTGCCAATCCCCAGGTGGGGGCAGGAGATCCCCCGGTTTAGAGGCCCTCCCCCCGCTTCAGGGTCATCAGAAAGCGGGGGGGGGGAGGGAAATGTCTGCTGGGAACTCTGTCAACTCCTAGAGTGCCTGTACTCAGAGTAATCATGGTACCGAGAGCGCTGAAGTCTTTCATGTGAAGGAGATCTGGAGAAAAACCTGTAAGCCCTACGGTACCGAGGCGAAGGCGATCTCGAGGCCAAGGAGTAGCGGTAGTGGTAGTCATGGCGGATATCCATGCAGATGGGTGAGCAAGAACAGTGGTGAGAAAAATCCCTGTGGAGGGGTGCCCTGTAGTCTCGATTCGAGAACTGAGTCGACGTTTCTCGATAAAGCTTGGGTGGATGACTCACAAAGCTCTCTACACAGGGGAGAAACCCCGACGTCTCGATATGTGCTCGGTGCTCTATACAGGGGAGAAATCCCAATGTCCCAGAATGCGTTCAGATCCAAAAGATGCCTGGGGTCTTGTTCCAGGATATCCAGAGGCAGGGAGTTGTGGAGCGATGGAGATCTGGATGGGATCGGAATCACATCTGCAGATCGAGCGAGTTGAGGCATCTCAGTGATGATGTCAGTGGGAGCCATGAGTTCTGCAGACAACAGTGTTGGGATTGTACGCTGCGTCCAAGTCGAGGCCATCGGAGTCGAGATGGAAGTCGAAGACGAGGCCATAGAAGTCAAAGGTGCCGACTTAGTAGAAGGCTTGCTGGTTTTGGCTGTAGACTCCCGATGTTTCTTGGGCACCGAAGCAGATGGATCCAAGTGATGGATCGACTTCTTAGACTTGTAACTGGACTTGGAATGGTGCGAAGCAGATTTGTCGGACTTATGCTTTCTTAACGATGCCACAGCAGCCAACGCAGCCAAATCTCCCTCTCTAGATGGGGGAGGCGGCAAATTGCTGAAAGTGGGCATAGCCCAGAGAGACTTTTCAAGGAGAAAGCTCTGAAGTCTGGTGGCCCTGTTTTTTCGCGTCTGCTTGCCAAAATTAGCACAGTGGGTGCAAGAGTCGACCCACTTCCCCAAGGCTTCCCCAAGGCAGAAAAGACAGTGGGAATGGCTGTCGGTGGACGGGATTTTAGCTCCGCCTCTGCGGCACTTTTTGAAGGTAGTTTTCCTTCCATACGATCCAGACAGGGGAGGGGGGAAAGGGGGAAAAAAAAGAAAAGCGCAGAATAAGGCACCTTTTTAAAAAAAAAACAGATAGGGACGAAAATAGTAGGGAAAGAAAGAAGAATACGATACCACAGGATGACGAAGAGAAATACGAGCTAAGGAGAGGAACACAACGAGGTAGGTGTTGTCTGAGCGGCGGTTAGGAAGAAACTGGGTGGGAGGGGCGCCTTCTGCTCGCTCCAGGCATGCGCAGTCGGTGCCTGCTGCCCAGGGTGAGCCGGAAAGTGCGCCAAAAATAATGCTCAAGCGAGCTTTTGGAGTCTCCGAGGTTAGGATCCATTGACGTAGGCAAGACCCATGTGTGGGACTGCATAGAGACCATGATGAAGATCACATTGCTACTCCCTCACCTTCACCTATTCCAATGATTAAGACACCCAGTAAACATGTGCGGCCTAGGCTGCGGGAGCTGCACTGGCTGCCGATTGTGTACCAAGTTCGTTATAAGGTACTGGTTATTACCTTTAAAGCCCTATATGGCCGAGGACCTGCCTACCTTAGGGACCGCCTCTCTCCATATGTCCCCCAGAGAGCACAGAGGTCTAGTTCCCAAAATCTTCTAAAAATCCCTGGGCCAAGGGAGGCTAGATTGAAAACAACGAGGGAGCAAGCCTTCTCAACAATGGCTCCCCAATGGTGGAATCAACTACCAGAGGAGGTGCAAGCCCTGCGAGACCTGAATCAGTTCCTCAGGGCTTGCAAAACCGCCCTCTTTCAGCTCGCTTTTAAGATGGAACCCGGTTAATTGACATCTAGCCATCCTATACATATCCTGAATTGTAGCACCTTAATTAATAACTTACAATGTTTAACTGTTTTATCTAACTTTTAACTTAATTTATGACTGTAACTCAACTATATTTTATATTTTAAATTGTTTTTATAGGAATGATTGTATTTTATTGTAATCATGGTAAACACCATGTCCTGTGAGCCGCCCTGAGCCTGCCTTTGGCAGGGGAGGGCGGGATACAAGAATAAATTTATTATTATTATTATTATTATTATTATTATTATTATTATTATTATTATTATTATTATTATTATTATTATGTGGCTCTGAAACAATCAGTCCTTTAATAAATTGTGTGCTGCCCTTTCAGCTGAAGTGCAAGATAGGTAGATGAAGCTAATTGTACTCAACAGATGAACCAATACAAGGCATTAACTGCTGTTTTCACTCATTCACAGGCAGGTTTCCAGGGGCTGGGGTTCTCGCAATTACATTTACATTACTATGTACAGCATTTCTCTTCACAATACTATTGTGTTTGGGAGCTCACAGATTTGTACACATGATTCACCCTCCACATGCACACACACTAAAAAGGCCAAAAGAAATGCTAACCCCCACCCAGAACACAAAAAGTAAAGTGACCCCTTTGAGTGCAGTCTCCTGTTGCCCTCCTTAAATTAGCAGGGATTGATCTAATTTCTTCAAGGGAAAAAAAATAAGAAAGTCAGACAATCCAGAAATATGGCCCTCATTAGTAAGGGTTGAAAAAATGGGTACTTTGCAAGCTGTGCTCAGTATCATTTTTGTTTGTTTGAACACAAACAAAATCAGAGGTACAAACCCTGCTGTCCCCTCCACCTGAAAAGGAACACTTATTTAACAAAGGAGTTTTATCTGACTGGTGTGAATTTACAAGACCCCTTACAAACTCAAGATGACCAAAACTAGAAGAGAATATCTAAACCAGGGGTGTCAAACATGCAGTCTGGGGGCCAAATCAGGCCCCCGGAGGGCTCCTATCAAGCCCCTGAGCAACTGGCTGTCATCTGCTTCCTTCTCCCTATATCTTGCTTCCTTCTGCATAACAGCTTGCTTTGCAAAGCTTGCTCCATTGCACAGGAGGTACAGAGCAAAACCTCGATTTTCTTCGTTGGCGGAGACTCCTCCCATGAGAAGGAAGGGGAAAGGAATAGCTTGCTTTGCCAGGCTCTCTCAATTGCAGAGCTACTGAGCCAAGCCTCTCTTCCTTCTATTGGCTGAGGCTCCTCCCCTTCCCAGTCCCCCAGGAAGGGAAGGGAAGAGCCAGAGCTTCCTTTGCCCAGTTCCCTGGATCCCATGGGAGAAATACAAAGAAAGCATCTTTAAGACCAATGAGTGCTAACGTTTTAAGCATGTTTTAAGTTTTTAAAAATATATATTTGTGTTGTCTGTGTTCTTTATAAAATTTATCTCTCTGCTACCTAATCTTACATACGTACACACATGGCCCAACCTGACATGGCTCGGCCCAACCCAACATGGCCCGGCCCAACAAGGTCTCATTTATGTCAGATCCGGCACTCATAACAAATGAGTTCGACACCCTTGATCTAAACGATGTGAAAGTCAGTAAAGCGTTCAGCCCACAATTTTGTTACAATCCAGGTTTCCAGGGGAATTTTGCCCTACAGTGGAGGAGATTACATTTTCCCATAATGTTAGCCAATAGAGATGGGCACAAACCAGTCCATGAATTATACGACACTGTTCATCCAAACAAGCTCTGCTGTGTGCACTCATTACTCAAAAGGGAAATCCATGAAAAATGGAATAATTTTGAAGGCACTTTCCTTCCATGTTTGACAAACACTGCATTAAGTAGCCATTTCAGGCAAAGTGAAGAATTAGATGATTAATTACAAAGCGTGAAGTACCAAAGGACATTAGTCACAACTAGGAGGGTGCTTCATTTATCAACTTTCAGAGTTTTTCCAGCTTTAAATTAAATGTGAGATCTTTTGACCAGGAAACAGGAAATCAAACACCTTTGGCCTGCTCAGTGGCAATTTAGTTTTGTTACACACAGTTGAGGCTGTAATCATTATTCATGGCCTTGGAAATGAGATCTTTCCTACATACATGCCAAGTGAAACCTCCATGCCAAAATGCAGCCAGGCATCTTTTCAATGACTCTCTTTCTGGGGCAAAGAAACCTGGTGTGGTGTCTCCAGAAGTACTGGTATTTTTGAAGGACAGGGGGTCAGATTGATGGTTCCCAGACAAGCAAAGCATGTCTTTTCCTTGTCCATATTGTTCAAAGTGGAGGGAGGGGGAGGGAAGCTCTCCTAGTGAGCTGTAAGCTTGCCTGAGAAGCAAAGTGCTAACCAGCAGATGCCAAAGATGTTTTTAAGTGGCTTAACATGGGCAGCCATCCAAAGATTCTCCAAGAAAATAACATAGGTGGAGAAAAATTACAGGCTCCCCAAATAATTTTGCTGAGTATAATTGCAGTATTTTTGTTCATTCAAAAAAGAAACGGAGTTGAAAGGGGAAAGACTGCACTGAGCAGCAATATTGGCGTCTGTTAGAAAATGCCTCAAGAGAAAGAATGTTCCCCCTTCCTCTCCTTCCAGCCCAACCCATTCTCTGGATCATCATGCTGCACTACTGAACTAATGCTCTCAGTCTACCAATAGCAGTCATCTGTACAGTTCCAGACAGGGTCTCCAGGACAACAGGCTTTGACACAGACAGCACTCTGCAGGGCAGGAAGCAAATGCTTATATTTATTCTCTATGCCTGTTTTTAGACTTATGGAATCCTCCATCTGCACAGGATGTTCTCGCTTTCTACACAGAGCAGAAACTAGTGTTGTGTTGTGTTATGAATTGCAGATTTACCCTCCATACATGTGCACTGGAGGATTTGTGTTATGTGTGTTTGTGCTCAAATACTCTGCACATTAAGGCAATGTTGTGTCAGGCAAATGCATGAAAATAGTTCTAAACACAAAACAAACAATGTTGATAATGGACAATCCTGTCATTTACCTCTAAGTAACTTAAAAATTAATACTAATTGATAATTAATTGATTTGATTGTTTAATTGATTGATTATTTCAGGAGTGGACAAGAAAAAATGCATTTTAAATGTTATCACAAGCAATAAATGTGCTTGCTTGTCCATGAAACAATTATTTCAAAATGCAAAGTTTGATTTAATTTTTTAAAATAAATGTACCCCGGAGTCAAGCATCTCCAGACTAACTGAGAGGCTGCATTATGAAGTCTATTCCAGTGATGTCACTGCTCAACAATGATCCAAGGTCGTTTCCAAACAAAGAAAAAAGTTAAAAGGAAAATTATCTCAAAAGATGTACTTAGTCAGAGGCCTCCAAGGGATAAAGACCGCCAACCGTTTCTAACAGGAGGATAAACAGGAAGAAGACATTTCCTTTACATTACTTTATTTTTATTCAAGAGGACTCCACTAGAAATGCAGCTAATGCAAGTTAAGAGGAAATTACTTCATATCTGGTAGTTATTTTTAAACTATAAAGTCAGTATGCTTTCTGCAGGGAAAGCAAACTGTTGGTCCCATAGTTTCTCCAAACATAATCTGAATCCTGGTTAGGGTTGCCAATCCCCAGGTGGGGGCAGGGGATCCCCCGGTTTAGAGGCCCTCCCCCCGCTTCAGGGTCATCAGAAAGCGAGGGGGGGAGGGGAGGGAAATGTCTGCTGGGAACTCTATTATTCCCTATGGAGATTTATTCCCATAGATAATCATAGAGAATTGGTATCTGGGGCTCAGGGAGGGGGCTGTTTTTTAGGTTAGAGGCACCAAATTTTCAGTATAGTATCTAGTGCCTCTCCCCCAAAATATCCCCCAAGTTTCAAAAAGATTGGACCAGGGGGTCCAATTCTATGAGCCCCAAAAGAAGGTGCCCCTATCCATTATTTCCTATGGAAGGAAGGCATTGAAAAGGTGTGCTATCCCTTTAAATGTGATGGCCAGAACTCCCTTTGGAGTTCAATTACGCTTGTCACAGCCTTGATCTTGGCTCCACCCCCAAAGTCTCTTGGCTCTACCCCCAAAGTCCCCAGATATTTCTTGAATTGGACTTGGCAACCCTAATCCTGGTTTACAGGCAGGAAACAGATTGTCATGGCACTTCCTTAAAAAAACACACAAACATTTATGGTTCCCCTCCCCCCATCTTGTCTGTATACCTAGATTCTGAAGAAGATAAAGCAACAAACTAAGGGTGTTGAGAATAAAAAATCCAGCCCCCCCCCCCCAAGTAATGCATGAAAAAATAAGCGTTTAAGGATTTCCAAGGCTCGTTCCCATAATGGGAAGTCATCGTCTGTCGCAACATACACTACCTAGTGGGTAACATGATGCATGGCATATAGCAACATATGGCATAAAGCAACATATAAAACCCAGAACAGTTATTAGCTAAGAAAAGAGCTATCTCTTTACATTTGGCTATGGGTGAACTGCTACATATTCTACCCAGTTCTGGGTTTGGGACAGTGAAGAGACAGTTTACAGTAAAGGGAAGGTCATTTGCAGTTCCCATTGCATTAAGTAAATCTTTCAGAGATTTCCATGTTAACTCTTTCAAAGCAAAGAGCCAGTTGAAAACTGCAACATTTATGTTAGTCTGAAAAACAACACTGAGAAGGCCACAGATCCAGACTTCTGTTGTTCCAGGGTTGTACCATTGCACCAGGTTTAACAGGAAGAAGGGTTTCTGAAAGGATCCAGCTTTACTAAGTTAAATTTAAAAACAAAGTGCACAGCTCAGCCTCAAAAAGATAATGGTGATCATTTTTTGGTTGCATGTGCTGAACAAGTGTCTTATGTGCAGTTAGAACAGAGATTTATGCTCCAGGTCAGAAGTCTGGCATGCAATTTTAAAGATATTACGATTCAGCAAAAAATACGTACCTGCTGTTGAGGCAAATGCCCTGCTGCTATTATAGTACTAATTGCTCGGGAGTTGGATTATTCAATACAAGGGCTCTGTTGGCATTCTGCTATGCATATATTTTAAATATAGAAACTGGATTCTTTTTTGAAGGCCAATTTACTCTAAAGCAAAGCAGCCCCTTACATCACACACTTGCCTTAATATAAGCCTTTGTAGATTTTTGATAAAGAGGTTATTCTCAGATCAGATTTGCTCTGAAGAAATAAAATCTGTGTGCTTCCTGTGAACTATTAACGTACCACTCACAGCCAATGAAGTCGCTCTAATTTGATGCAATTTTGCTGCTGTAAATAACAAAGGCACTTTTGCCAGAGTGTGAAGGCATGCTGATGCAATGTGAGGTCATCTTCTCCAGATAATGCTTAAACTGTCTTCTCTGCACAGAAAAACTGTAATCAAAGCCTTCACATAGCTTTTAGTTAGCACAATATACAGATTTTCCTTAGAGGAAGCCTGAGACCACATAGTAACAGGACACACAGCTCAAAGTATACGTAGTTATATTTCACAGATTTGGTCTTTTTTTTTTTTTTGCTTTATGAGAAAGAGGCTGCTAGACAGTGACAATGCATGGGATAGAAAAGGAAAAGCAAACTTTTTTTAAAAAAAGACAACGTCAGAAATAAAAAGCAATAGATGGATCAGCAGAGATTCAAGTGCTGCATTTCAGTACAGCTGAATAGCTACCAAGCTACACAGAGCTTTAAAAATGATAAGTGGAACTCTAAACATTACAAATAGGGGTGGTTCCTCAGTGGAACAGGCTTCCTCAGGAGGTGGTGAGCTCTCCTTCAGAGGTTTTTAAGCAGAGGCTTAGATGGCCATCTGACAGCTATGCTTAGGGTTGCCAAGTCCAACTCAACAAATATCTGGGAACTTTGGGGGTGGAACCAGGAGACTTCTGTGATGTCATTTTCTGTGATGTCACTTCCAGGTCAAAGATCAAGTGATGTCACTTCCACTCATTCGATGATGTCACTTCCAGCACACTCCACTAAAACCCCACTTCTTCCTTTGACATCACTTTTTGAGCACTCTCCCAAACCTGCCTTTTTTTCTGAAGAAACTTCTTCCCACCCCCAAACTTAAACATACTGTCGTATATAACTTCCCACCCCCACCTTTTCCCCATTTTACATTACCTCTAGGCCAGGGGTGGTCAAAATTGCTTAATGCTAAGAATCACATAGAATAAACATCAGATGTTTGAGAGCCACAAGACATGAACATCAGCTGTTTGAAACAGGCACGTAGGCAAATAGATGGGGGCAGGGCTTGAATCTGGTAGGAGCTCATAGGAGCACAGCACCTGAACCTCCAGCCAGGGTCTGTATGCAGTGGACAGTTCTCTCCCCACTGCACACAGATTTCGGGGCACACAAATTAGATATGCTACTGAGCTCCCACACCTTTTTTTCTACAAAATGACCCCTGGATAGGGGAGGAGGGAGGGAGAGGTGGAAAGAAAGCAACTTTAAATGCATTCTCCAAGCTGCCAGCTGGCTTGGAAAAATGATTTAGAGAGAGAAATGCCTTCTCCAAGCTGGCCAATGGGGCAGCAGTGGGGGCTTCTGGAGCCACACAGTATGTGTGAAAGAGCCACATGTGGCTCCTGAGCCTCAGTTTGGCCACCCTTACTCCAGACTTTTAGGCCTCCTGCCTGTGCAAAAATAACAAAAAATTTGCATAAAGCATCAAGGATGCTGTAGAAGCTTACTGATGAGGAGAGTTATAGACGAAATAGCAAAACATATATTTATTTGTACCAAAATAAATAACCTAACCAAAGCACTCTGGATTGGTTTGTTTTTAAAGAAGGTCAAATTTCAGCAGAAAACAAATCAGGCCAAAAGAAGAGAGTTTGACTTAAGCAGCAATAGGGAACTCCAGCAGATACATTTCACTCAGCACACATACCAAGCATAATTCATCGCTTCAAAACAGACCAAAAAAACCCTCACCACCACAAAAATGCAGTGTTAATTTGAAAATTATACTGCCATCAGATTGTGCTTTAACAATAAGAAATAATGCCAACAGGATACTTTCTGCATATACTCCACAACTAATTTAAGAAGATATATACAACACACAGGTAGAGGGTATCCAACATATAACATTAGTATTGTTATCAGCTTCATTGATAGCCCACCTTCCTCACTGAGACTCAGGACAGAATACAAAAAATGAAAAGCAATTCAATCAGACAGCAAGAGCCTTTAATAAACAATGTATTAGGACTACAATTACTGAAGTGGAGAACAATGCAAATGAATTACTTGGTAAAATATTCAAAAACAGTATAGTGCAAGGGTGGCTAAACTGTGGCTCAGAAGCCACATGTAGCTCTTTCACACATATTGTGTGGCTGTCAAAGCCCACACCACCCTGTCAGCTGACTTGGAGAAGGCATTTCTCTCTTTAAATCAAGCCTAGTCAACCAGTGGCTTGAAGAATGCATTTAAAGTTGCTTTCTTTCCACCTCTCCCTCCCCTCAGCTATTTGCCTGCCTGCCTTCCTGCTCCCAAACATCTGACATTCATGTCTTGTGGCTCTCAAACATCTGACATCTATTCTATGTGGCTCTTACATTACACAAGTTTGGCCACCCCTTGTCTAGAGCATGGCATAAAAGTTCTGCCAAAAATGAAGCCCTTTACATCGACTTTAGTAGGAAAGAGACGCATGCAATGTTGATTCTGTTAACTTCTTCGTGAATTTCCTGCATTGTGCAGGGGGTTGGACTAGGTGACCCTGGAGGCCCTTCCAGCTCTAAGGTTCAATGATTCCATGCACTGAACTGCACACTTCACACTATGCAAAATGCACAACAGAAAACTATTAACCTAGGGATGCCAGCCTCCAGGTGGGACCTGGGGAATCCCCTGGAATTACAGCTCATTTTTAGACTACACACTGGAGAAAACTGCTGCTTCAGAGGGAGAACTGTATGACATTATACCCTGCTGAGGTGCCTTTCCTCTCCAGGTTATGTCCCCAAAACTCCACAAGTTTCTCATCTGGATATGGCAACCCAACTCCCCCATTCCCAGCCAGTGGCCAGGAGCTCCTATATTTCTTTTCTCTGGAAGGTAGCCTTTTGATACTTTTATTCTCCTAGCAGAAACTGCCTGCATCTTAACTATGATATATAACTAAAAGTACTACTGAATTTGTTTACTTTGCAAATTAAGTCTGTCAACTGAAAACTTGAGGGTATAACTGTGTTTCACACATCTCCTTCCCTGAGTCATAGGCAGGAGTGGCCAACAGTAGCTCTCCAGGTGTTTTTGCCTAAAACTCCCATCAGCCCCAGTCATTGGCCTTGCTGGCTGGGGCTGATGGGAGTTGTAGGCAAAAAAACATCTGGAGAGCTACCGTTCACCACTCCTGTCATAGGGCGTTTCAGCCCCTCTTCTTTACAGTGCCAGTTGCTGGTTTGAACAACTAGCATCCACTGGATGTTATTTTGCTTTGTAATCAGTTCACAAATGTCTAGGAATCAGGCCTTGAATTCAGCAGGAGCTCACAGGAGCACAGCTCTTGAACCTTTCTGAGGGTTCCCCTTCCTCCTACCCACCTACATTCCTTGTCCACTGAATAGTAGGTGCAGCTACATAACAATCCCTGGATGAGCTCCATCACCTATTTTTCTACAAAATGGCCCCTGCTAGGAATTATTACAGGCTGCCAAAGAAGGAAGGCACAACTAGATTCACAGCAACAACAGTCCCAAAGCAATTCCATAACTGGCATAAAGAAATCTCTTAGCACCTCTGTCAGCCAAATCCAAGATGAAAAACTATTTCTTTGCATATGTCTCATGTCCACCTTTTAAACAGGCTTGTGGGCCATCAAGGACCAAACCCTGACATATTTGCATAGCTGGAAAATATTCTTCACAACAGGCTGTTTTTAAACATTTGTAACTATGCATGGCTCTGATATGTTGCATGACTGTACATAGCAAACTGGTTCTAAAACAGAGAAATAACTTATCCTTTCAGTTCCCCTGGAGATTAGCACAGAATAGCTCTTGTCCACTTCTGATCTTTGTAGGCTGGAGATGACCTGTAATTTTAGGGGAACCCCAGCTCCCACCTGGAGGCTGGCATCTTTCCAGGATATGCTGCAGAAAAGCTTCTGTTTTTGGTTTTTTAGCTCCTTGCTTTTCTGCTTCTTTCTATTCTTCACCCCTCCACTGTGCAAGTCCTTCCCCCTGGAAAATCCTTTTCTGTGCCCTTTATTTTATTTTATTTTTAAATTCAAAACTGGCCCTGAAATCCTGTTGCTGGAGCCCTGTTTTGTCCAGGTCCAAACCTCTCCCCCACGCCCACCTTTACACTCAGAAAAAAATTACAACTTACAGTGCAGTTGGGAAAGAAGCAAAAGGTTGTTTGAAAGACCACGTGGAAGGAAGCCGAGGAAGGAGGAGGAAAAGCTGAGTCTGGGAGGAGCAAGAGAGACTTTGGGAAGGAAGAAAGGTGCCGAAGTGGAACTGAGTTGGGAGGGGAGAAGCCGAGGTGGTGGTGGTGGGGAAGCTAGGGAACCTGTTTAAAGGAGCAGGGGAAATTTCTTGCTCCAAATGCCGCACTAGGCAGGCAAGTCCCAACTGTTCCCGATTTACTTAGCCACCCACGAGTGAGCACATAGCTCTAAATAAAAGCTCCCAAGCCTCCCAGCCTCAGTGAAGCAACGAGCCCAATAGTATCCTCCATCCCCAAGCTCCGACAGCAAAGTGAAGCCTGCCCGGAGAGCCTGCATTCCCCCCCCCCGCTTCCGGATTTCTGGAGAGCGGGGGAGGAGGCTGCTAATTGGGGGGTCCCTCGCCAGGGTGGGAGGTTTGGGAAGCCTAGCTATGCTGATTCTGTGAACTTAGGCCAGAGGGAGGAAGGGGTGAGCCAATGTTCAGCTCTCATGGCCCTTTCTTACACGGCCATGTGGAGCAACACTTTGGAATCAAGAAGGCATTTTCCTCCAGGCCAGATTGACCAGGGATCCTGGAGGGTTTTTTTTTGGGGGGGGGTCTTCTTTTGGCATAGTGCATGGGTCACTGGGGGAGGGTGGGTAGCTGTGAATTGTCTGCATTCACCCTCCCTTAAGATCCCTTACAGTTCTATGTTTCTAACTTCCCCTCAAAAAGCATACAGGATCAGAGACTGATAGAGCCGGGGGGGGGGGGGGGGGGCTGCCACCAGAAGGAGAAATTGGCAGAAAGAGTTTGTGCAAGGGAGGGGGGACTTTTTACCAGTTTCTCCCACTGCTTGTAGCACCTGGTGCCACATCCCAGTCTACCAAATTTCCCTGAATTTCAATCATAATTTTAGAAAGATATTGCAATAAAAGGGCAAGTTTAAAAAAAAAATCCCTTCCACAAATGCAGAGTGTTTAGTATTCAGTCAATTTTTGAGGTTCAAATAGCTTCCAACTCCTACGCTGCCCTAATGTTCAGAAACAAGGTCCCAGAAGGTAACAATTCTTCCCTTGATTATGCTCCTGTAACTCATTGCTCATACAACTATCTTCTCCTTTTTAATAGCACTTTCATGAATTTGAAATTGTCTCTAATATCACTCTGTAGTTCTGGGAGCTTTAGTAGAGAAGATGGACAAATGTAAAGATAAGTAGAGCTTTATTTTTCTGGAGGCATTCACTCTAGCACAGCCATTTCATGAATTCTCCTCTCTCTTCTACATGCCTATTTCCATGCAGCAGAAATTAAATATAACCAGTTGGCTATAGTTATATGTACAGCACAGTTATCTGAATCCCACAGTACAATTCCACAAACAGCAGAGGGCAATTTACTTCAGTTCTCCCATCTTTACGCAGACATTCCACGGTCTCTTCAAACAGTTCCTATGGGACCCCTATTCCTCCAGATGCAGTATTTTTGGACTGCAGCGGGAGGCAAGGTAATTCTGTTGAAAGAAATCCATTTTGTCTACAGGTATTTACTGAGGGACCCAGCCTAATATGCCTAATAACTATATACCAAGATAGCAATGGCCTTATGTTCTGCTCAACAGTATACACCAGTGGTCTCCCATCCAAGTACTAACCAGGGCCAACCCTGCTTACCTTGTGAGATCTAATGAGATTGGACTAGCCTGCCCCATCCAGGTCAGAGCAGTAATAACTGTTTACACATAATGGTTATAGATGAAGACGTCTTTTAAATTCATCTGAATATGTCTCACTAAGCAACTGCCATAAAGCTTATTCACTCAATGCCATTAAGGATGACATCCTCCAAGGAGGACCAACTAAAACATGTAGATTAAAGCATTGTTCATATGTTACTTTTTGTTTCAGAAGATAAGACATAGCTTGTTTTAGGTACAATCCTGTATCTAAATGCAAAAAAGAAAAACTCTACATGGATTAAATACATTTTGCTTCAGGGTTCCATACAGCCTAGCCTTGAAATCAAAGTCAACCGTCTTCATCAAACAAAGATTTTCACGAGCATGCTAGCAAAGAACAGCTTTGTATCAAGTCACTGTAAATAACTGTAACTATAAAAGCATAAAAGAGCTAAGTGGACCAGGGGAACCCGTCAAAGCTTTAAAAATGTTTTCAGGGAACCTGATATATCTTTGGCGGCTGGGAGTTTAAAAATAAACCACTGAATAAAATCACTTTCAGAAAAAGATTCTGAACTGGATACAAAAATAAATAGGGCTGTATAATCTACTCTCAAATATGTTTACGCAGGACATGGATTCAAGCATCATGGGCAGAATTCATGCGGGGTTCTAGTTAATTTCAATTCTATTATCACCATAAACAAGTCTCCAGTTCCCCAATCCAAGATATTACAGATTATAAATTCTCCTGGAACTATTTCTGTAACACCAAAGCAATAGTGCCTTTCTGACAATAATGCTACAATACAAAAGACATCCCGGGACCTTGAGTGAGCTAAATTATAGCTCCCTACAAACTGTGGGTTGGAAACAGGGCAAATGCTCACTCCCAGCTAGCTCTTAGAGCAATTCCCCTCTCTCTTCCTGCACAGTTAGATGTTTAACATTCAGTGATGCAAACTAGGCTCCCTCATAACCATGGTTTGCAAACTATATACAATCTTTAGGGAGCTAGTGTTGCATGTCTATCAGGCAGAGAGATGCAGCACACATGTAATGTGAACCATAGCTAAAAGCTGCAAAAAACAAAAAAAAACCTGAAATGAATTCTGAGCTTTTTATTGCAGGCTGGATCTTGCTAATATATCTCATGCCAAATAGTTAAAAACAGAAAGCTAACTTTGAGGCTCAAGCACCTTAATAACCATGTTGTCCTAAATTAAATACATAGATGCCAGATGACGTTATTCTGCCACTCTTCAGAAAAGGCTGCAGAGGATATTGTTACTGTATTATCTCAAACCACAAGCAGTTCAACTAGGCTTTGTCACAGATGGCAGCCACTAATTGAAAACTTCTCATAATTAAATTCACCCAAGACCCCCAAGCATTCTGCTAAAGATGTCACTGCCTACCAGACTACACATTTAATAAAAAAGCATGTGCCAATTTTGTATTAATTAACTATAGGAGCACCAGGCGGATTTTAACAGACACAATCTGTAGGCTATTGGTTCTGACCCATCTGCCAGCTCCCATAAAAAAACAATGGGTTTTTATTTAATATATTGAGCAGTTATTGGCAATAATCTTAGCAGACTTGCATACTTTTAACATTTCATTAATGCTAAATGCTTCCTGAATCTGCATTGCCTTTACTTCTAATGTGCAAACACGTCCATTCCTCTTCCCCAGCACCCTTGATAATCTTGCTGATAGGGGAATGCTTGTGGCCACCGATAAAAACTTCTATGCAAAGCAGTTACATATTAGTCTCTGCCAGCAGCTGCTCATGGGATGGGACGCAGGGCATGTAGAAGATTGCCAAACAGTGCACACATGCAGCTTTTGAATGGCTAGTGGAGCTCAGATTGAGCATAAGGGGATGACATTGGTTGCTAGTGCCATGTTCCTCTAGTCATTCAAAAGCCTCAAGTCTGCATGGCACTGACATTAGTTGCTAGTGCCATGTTCCACTAGTCGTTCAAAAGCCTCAAGTCTGCATAGCACTACAGCTGTGGCAGCTTCATTGCACTCTACTCTGCAAGCCACCACTGGGCTCTGCCCCAGTTGCATTCATTCACCCATCAACATTCCTATGACAACTGACTACTGATCACGCCAGTCAATACTAAAACAGTACGTTCTAGATCACACTAGGAAATCATAGACTCTCTTCTATGCCTACCTGTACATCAGCAATTAGGCAACTGATAAATGCATTGGGGCTAGTCCTTTGGTGGTAGCTCCATGATCTTTGTAACATGCCAAAGAAGTACATATTAAAAGAAAATGGCATTTGCTTTGATGAAAATAAAAATTTAATTTAAAAAAAAGAACATGCCACTGCCATACGTTAAGTCTTCTACAATACTTATTGCAACTTCTCCAATGTCTTGGTCATTTTGGTGTGCATCCTCTAATCCTGCTCACCATTACTGAATACCTGTGTGATAATATCAAGAAAACAGAGTTGTACTGATTGTTTTGAGGGAGACTGCCCCTAGAAACAATAAGGAGGAGACATGTATTTGTAAAAGAGGGGGAATAAAATCACAAAACGTATTTCTAATTCCAAATCACAAAACGTATTTCTAATTCCAAACAGGGCCATATAGTGTGTTTAAAAAAGCTGCAGATAGAGCCAGGATCAGATAGGAGAGTTTTCTCCACAAGCCTGAGGAAGTCCGGTTTTACAAAAAAATATGAAATCTTATAAAAAATACCCTGAGGGAATAATAAAAATAAATAATAATAATAATAAAATAATAATAATAAAATAATAATAATAATAATAATAATAATAATAATAATAATAATAATAATAATAATAATAATAATAATAATAATAATAATAATTGAATTTATACCCTGCCCTACGCTCTGAATCTCAGAGTGGCTTACAATTTCCTTTACCTTTCCCCCTCCCCACGACAGACACCATGTAAGGTATGTGGGGCTGAGAGAGCTCTCACAGAAGCAGTGACCACTGGAGATTCATTGTCTGCACAACTCAATCAGGCCCAGTGGTAGTGGCCACCATGCAACTTGGCCACACTCTTCTCAGGGAATGAGTGAGAGCTTTAGACTGGGTACAAAAATAGGTATGTTGGCTTTTGATTGGGAAAGAGAGAAGGAAGCCGGAAAAGGTGAGAGGCTATGGGGGATGCTTGGGAAGTGAAAGAAGAAACCATAGGAATGGGGGATACAGTGAGAAATTTGAAGCTCTCCTACAAGAACATCAGAGTACCCTTTGTGCATATAACAATCTACATTGAAAACCCAAGCAAATTCACCTAAGAAGCAACTCAGGTCAAATCAAACCTAAAATTCATATTTATATGTCTCTTCTGGTATGGTGTAAGGAATGGAGTAATGACCAATCTGATATGGAACTAACAAGTAATGCAAGTGATGAGTTGCCTCACTAATTTGCATGAAATAAATCCTGTTGAAACAGATGAGAGGACAACCGTGTCCACAATATACCATGCTTTTGGGGGTACAAAAATTACTGGGCGTTTTCGCACTTACCTTTTACTGGCGCGAACACCCTCCTCACGCCGGCGGATCTGCAGGGATTTCCCACCAGAAGCGCCGGTGCAGCCAAAAGAGCCGGCAACTTCCGTCGCGGAGCCAGCTCAAACGGAAACCGCCAAGAAGCAGGAAAACGTTTGAGCTGGCTCCGCGACGGAAGCTGCCGGCTCTTTTGGCTGCGCTGGCGCTTCTGGTGGGAAATCCCTGCAGATCCGCCGGCGTGAGGAGGGTGTTCGCGCCAGTAAAAGGTAAGTGCGAAAACGCCCACTGTATTTGATGAAAAAAGTAGCTATCCTAGAAAAGTTACTAAGTACGTTGCAATTATTTTTCATGTACAAAAATGAAAGATAAGGAAGTCACTAAGAACTGTCCCTTTTTCCTTGCCTTTATTGTGCATATATTTCTTCTGTACTAAAACACACAAAAATAACATTTGAGAGTTTTGTCCACAAAGCAAGTTATCACAGCCCCATTGTTCTTTGACTGGATTGGCCACTGTCCGAAACAATAAGCTCTTTTTAGAAAGCCAGAGATTCATCCTCTTATGTAGCATGAGAGAGGGATTTAAGCTTAATTTAGCACCATTTAGAAAAGATTACCCCTTAATTGCAACAGAAGCTGGCAGACACAAGCAACAATGCAGAGCTTTTATCCAGCATAACTTTCTGTGCTGGACAAACTACATAACCCAGAAGAGAAATCAAGTCAACTAGGCACAATAGCTGGCTCCCTCCTCAGAACCTGAATTTCTCATTCAGTGCAGAATCCTCATCCACATCCTAATGCACAAGACAAGATGACACACCACAGGGAAGAAAATAAAATTGAATTCTTTAGGAGTAGCTGCTGGATGTTTTGCATATACATCACTATCTCCTGGCACAAACACCTCATTCATTAGCATGCAAATCAAGAGAACGGAGGACAAGAGAAGTTGTCAAAACGTACAGTGAACAACTTCAGGCTGCTGAAGTTGTAAATGGGAAGATATTTTAAAAAGAAGAAGAAGCAAGCAAGCAATGCAGATGCCTCACTGCAACTAAACACAAAGATTTTCACTTCACATAATGAAGTATCTTAAAGAACAACAGACACACAGAAAAACAATGCTGGACAACAGCTTTCCACAAAATGCATCAGCAAAAGTAGTTCTGCAACACAACTACATAAAACACCTGATTGATTACAATTTTATTCTATAAACTGTAAGGAATAAAATATATGTTTTAAAACTACAGATCCTGCCATAGACCTCAGTTTTTGGTGCTTTCAAGATTGCCCCCCCACCCAGCAAAGCATTATTTTCAGACTCTTGTGGGAACACTTCAGCCAGTCATAATGTATACGGGGTTTTTTGCTCAAACGGCCTTAAAAACCCTTCAAATGTTATTTATTAAATTAATTCTAAATTATTCTACCTTTCACCAAGAAGCAGAAGACAGTGCACATGGTTCACCCCTCTTCCATTTTACCCTTTGAGATAGTTCAGGCACACAGAGAATGAGTGGCTAACATCACCTAGTGAATTTGATAAGCAGAGATTTGAGCCAGTGTTCTCAACAGTCCAAGTCCAGCACTCTAACAAACATACCACACTGGCTGTCATTAGGGACAAAGTCACAACATGGAATCCATGTTCTTTGTTTCCTCTGTGTTCAGTGACCACATCAGGGACTAAGAAAAGATAACGTATTTTGTGGAGAAATGCCTTCCATCTTTGAGATCTCATCTGTATTGGACCTGCACACTACCTAGGTATTGGACCCTGGCTGCAAGTTAGTAGCTGGCAAAAAAATATACAGGATTCCAAAACAGGATATTCTGGCTGGAATCAGACAAAAGGTTTAGCAGCTAACACCTCAGCTATATTGTCCCACCTAGGATTGCTAGGTATCCCCTGGCAACCAGTGCGGGGGGAAGTGACATCATTATAAATAGAATCACAGAATCCTAGAGTTGGAAGAGGCCATAGAGGCCATCTAATCCAACCCTCTGCTCAATGCAGGATCAGCCTAGCCCTAGAGCATCCCCAAACAGTGTTCGTCCAGCTGTTGCTTAAACACTGCCAGTGAGGAGGAGCTCACCACCTCCCTTGGTAGCTGATTCCACTGTTGAACAACACTTACTGTTAAAAAGTTTTTCCTAATATCCAGCCCTTAATTTAAACCCATTATTGTGAGTCCTCTCCTCTGATGTCAACAGGAACAGCTCCCTGCCCTCCTCTAAATGACAGCTCTTCAAATACTTAAAGAGAGCAATCATGCCCCCTTTCAACCTTCCCAAGTTCCTCAGCCTTTCCTCACAGGGCTTTATCTCCAGGTCCCTGATCATCCTTATCATTCTCCTCTGCACTCGCTCCACTCTGTCCACATCCTTTTTGAAGTGAGGCCTCCAGAACTGCACACAATACTCCAGGTGCAGCCAGATCAATGCAGTGGGACTATGACATCTTGCAATTTGGATGTTATGCCTCTATTGATACACTTAGGGTTGCCAAGTCCAATTCAAGAAATATCTGGGGACTTTGGGGGTGGAGCCAGGAGACTTTGGGGGTGGAGCCAGGAGACATTAGGGGTGGAGCCAAGATCAAGGCTGTGACAAGCAGAATTGAATTCCAAAGGGAGTTCTGGCCATCACATTTAAAGTGACAGCACACCTTTTCAATTCCTTCCTTCCATAGGAAATAATGAAGGATAGGGGCACCTTCTTTTGGGGCTCACAGAATTGGACCCCCTGGTCCAACCTGCTGTTTTTATACCTTACTTCACATTCAAAATGGCAAAAATAGCTATTAAAATAGTTTCTAGCAATCTTGTGACACTCTATAAAGGAAAAGCTCCTCTACTGTGAATGTCAAACAAGAACTCTGAGGGCACAAAATAGGGCACAGACTATTTTCATATAACTCTTCATTTACATATATGTCAAGCTAAAGTTGCTTATTGCCTATTCTAATGTTAACCCCCCCCCCCCGCCCAAATATTAACCAGCAGCTGGCAGAAAACAAACAGCCCTAATCATGCCAGAAAGAAAACATGTTTCCAAATCTAAAACTTAAAATAGCCCTTGGCCTACTATATACAGAAGGAAATATAGGAAGAGAGGCATAGTTAAATTTTAAAAGGCATTGTAGCTTCCAAACAGATCACTATCGTGTAGCACACAGAAAAAACCATAAGAGCTCTGTGTGTGTGTGTGTGCTTGCTCTCTTCACATACCCCCATCTAATTTCATCAAGAGACAGGCATCTGTGTTCATGGCTGACAGTCACAGATCCCAGGGACAACTGATTCCGCGCTGAGGTGCCGTGGCGAGGGCGACGACTGCGCCGAGGAAGGCGCGGGGAGCCCGGTGGAGGCGAGGAGGGGAAACTTAGGGAGCGCAGGGCGGCGCAGGGAGAGCCACCGCTGAGGAAGCCAGGGAGGCAGGTCATAGCCCCGGGGACTCTGGAACGTCCTGCGGGCGCCGGAGCCGCCACAGACCGAGGCCAGGCAGCCGCGAGCTGGCCGACCCGCCTTCCCTCAGCCTGCGCCTCAACGGCATGGCGCGCTCTCTCGAACAGAGCCTCAGCCACTGCGCATGCGACAGAAACCTGCGCGTGCCGCTTCACACACGCACGCACACCTCTTCCTCAGAACTTCCTTCTGCAGAGTCAGATTCGTTTCTGAATCTGCAGAAGGCGCCGTTTCCCTCCCCTCCCCTCCCCCCGCTGCCGTTTTTGGGGGGAGCGGGGGAAGAGACTGGAAAACCTGGCGTCTCCCGCCAGAGCGGGAGGATTGGGACCCCTAGATACACTCCAAGATTACATTAGCCTTTTTTGTCACTGCATCATACTAGTTGCTCATATTTAACTTACGAGCCACTCATACCACAAGATCTTGTGCTAAGATTATGCTTGTAACCTTTCATTTTTTTAAAAATAAACCTTTTACTATTTTGAAGGCTGGCAGTAAAACTCTGTACCACCTAGTTCCTCAATTGCCTTGGACCACACTACTGTAAGAGGGGAGTCCTGGGAAGGGGGAAGGCAAGCAGTTGGCAAGGGTGCCAGTCCTCCAGGGGTTTCCCTAAGAAGGAATTTGGTCTCTGTGATAACTAGGTTGGCAGAGAACCTCAAGGCCAGGCCTTAAAACTGGAAAGGGGGATTGGGAGTCCTGTTCCTTGAGCGGGTGGTGGCAGCATGCCCTAGTGGCAGGAAGAAGACTAGTTCCCTCCAGGAATTGGCAACCCAAGAGGGAGCTGACAGGACTGGATCTGAAGGTTGAATTGGGCGGGTTCTGTCAGATTCTTACACACACAGCCCACAGCAGAACTAGGGTAGGTTAGAGTTTTTCCTTCCTATTAAATGCTGCCCATGGGATGGTGACACTTTGCTCAGTGGTAACACACACAACACTCTGCATGCAGGAAGCCTCAGATTCATTCTCTGGTTAAATGGTAGAGAATTTAAAGCATGGGTCCCCAACACGGTATGCATGGACATCATGGCACCTGCTGACACCTTTCCTAGCACATGCCAAGTCATTTAAGAAAGTGGATGGGGGCAGGTATGATTTCTGATTGGCTGTGTGGAATTTTTTTAAAAAGTTGCCCACAGCACAGGGATCTTCATTCTGTGACTGATTATAAGCTGCAGCTGTCATTTGGTGTCTGGTTACACTTCTTGTGGTGGCCATTTTGTGGCTACCATTTGACACCTGTGCCCAGTACTGTGTCATAATTTCAAAGTTGCCTACAGGTTCAAAAAAATTGGGGACCCCTGCCTTAGAGGGCCATTATCAGTCATACCAACTAATTCTGAGATACTAATCAATACTAATAGTTTGACTAAATATAAAGTGTCACTATATGTGTATTTCATGTGGTGAGTTACACCAAATATTGGAAAATCAGACCTGGACTGCCTTAAAACACTAATAATGACCACTACTTCATATTATATTGTTTAATTTTTTGTATGGTTTTGACATCAATGCACATTCTTCAGTCATACGCATAAACAAAACAAGAACTCACTTCAAACCACAAGAGGACAAACCCATTCATGCCTGAAAAGAATCTAAAGGAAAACTGCTTCTTATCCCATAAAAGATGCAGTTACATAAAACATCCTTCCAAAAGCTCAGGGTGGCAAACCATAGTGAAAACCAAACCACAGGTATAGAAGAAAGGTGCAGAAAAATTCAGGAGATGGGTTGAGAAAATGTGCCTATAAGTTGCAAGTGCAGAATCTAAGAACAGCTAGACAAAATTCAAGAGTTACTACAGCAATTATATCACTACATTGTAATTGCGCTATAACTTCATACTGTCCAAAAGCCTGTGAGCTGTATAGATACACCTGCTAATAATGGCTATCTCCAGGCCTTGGATTCAACAGCTCACAGGAGCACAGCTCCTGAACCTTTCTGATGGTTCCCCCTCCTCCTCCCCACCTTGTCCATTGAATAGTAGGTGCAGCTGCATAACAATCCATGGATAAACTCCACTACCTATTTTTCAACAAAGCGACCCCTGACTATGACTATCATGCTTTCAGTGCATTATTTAGGATACTCTCTTTCAAAGAAAGCAGAAGGGAAGAGTTTTCATTTGCAGTAACCATATCTCACTTTGACGCATGGGCCAAATGTTACTGCACTACCTGTGCTGAGATTCAATCCTTCTCAAGTGGATCTCCAGAACATTCAAATGCTGGGATGTCTCCATGTCTTTTAAAGAATGGACCTTTTCAGTGCTTACTGAAGTGTGAGTTGCCTATCCAACAAACAAAAACTAACATTTATGTACAGTGCCACAAAGCCAGGACAAATCTAAGAAGGCCTGCTCCACTCAGCAAGCCCAAGACAGGAAGGAACAGATACTGCTGGCTGGCTGCACACAGACAACACTGCTGAAGAAAACAATGAAACAGAAAGAGGAAAAGGCTTTTTTTTTTTTTTTTAACAAAGTATACATACAATACAATGTAAGCCTTAACATATCTCATCATTTTTAAGAGAGAGCAAAAAAGTATGGCAGGATTGTGTGAAACATGAGGGAGAAAGCTAAATAAGTAGACAACACAGAAGGGTCACTAGATTTTTCTCTCCTCACCATCCTCCCAATGTCAGAAGCTAAGTCTCATCTTCTGTTACGGTATTGTAATAGCTTTCCAGGAAACACACATTCAGTAGAATGTGAACATTCCATAGCACAAGTTGCCAGCTGCAGTCCAACACATGGATGGAAATGAAAAGAACTAACTTGACTATGTTTCCTGCAAGCTACAACAATGGGAGGGTCAGGGGGAACAGCAGACCAATTTTTATGCTAACAGGCTTGCTGCTGGAGCTTAAAAAGAAACCCCAACTGTTCAGGTTCCCCATAATCCATTTAGGTTTCAGACCATCTGGTCCTGTGAGGCTAGACTAGAAATATTTTAAAAGTCATTTCCTATTCACAGAACATATAACATAAAAAACAAGCATACAAAATATGTGCAGATACAGCTCCAATCCAATTTAACTCCCTAAGCAGTCTCATAAATAGCTATTGAGAACCAATGCCAGGGAGGCAAAGGAGGAAGTTTCTGTAAATTTGATGAGAGTTTGGGCTATGTCTCCCACACTTTCCATGCTATTTATGTTGCCCCCAAATTATTAGCATGTATGGTTGAGCAGCCTAATAAACTAGAGTGTGCACTAGTAACTTCTGTACTTTGCAAGGCTGCTATGTATTACTTTCCCAAGGCACAAATCAAGTCAGACCAGCTCCTTATTGTCTCCTCTGACTAGCAACACCTCTTCAAGCAGACAAAGATTTTTTTCTGCCTATTTGAGATTCTCCCAAGCAGCAGAGGCCAAGGACTGAACTTGAGACCTTCTGTGATGAAATGAAACTACACCCAACACGTAGATTGCGTAAAATCTATTGTTTTGGAAGATAAATGTTGAATTTGCATTCTGCAAAAAGCAGCCAGCCCCTCCCAGAAGCCAAAACAGCAGTGTTCTGTAGGTATGCAAGTTGCCTAGGAGGGGAGGATTGCAATTGACATGTTAATAATGAGCAACCAATAAAATAAAAAGGATTTTTCTAAATACAGGCAAAAAGTCACATAAGCAATGTACTTATAGACCAAGACCCCACTGGACCCAGGAGACCAAAATTTTTCACCATGTACAAGGAGGGTACCATCCAATGTGCATAAAAGGAAGAATCTCTCTGTTGCAAAAAATGCCAGGAGAACATCTGATTCTGAAAGAGGAAGTGAAGACTGTATTTTGGCTTTTCAAAGACTGAAAAGGGAAAAGGAGTCATTTGGGCCTGCTAGACCAAAAGATGGAAAATTAAATTTGATAACGATTAAGATAATTTTACCTTTTTTACTTTAGAGTTATAAGAGAGGACGCATTTAGATCTAGGAAAAGGGAACTGAGTTTACCATTCATGCAGTCTATTTATTGAACTTTTGTTTGTTCACTATACAGTTTCCCTATTTGTAATTAATACCTTCTACTACATGTTATTTTTAAAAATCTTTTCTGGAATTGGGATAGTGGTCATTCAATATCCACATAAAATTGAAATAGTGGTCATTCAATCCCACATAAAAGCCCAAACTGGATACATATTAGCTAAGGAATTTTTAAAAAATGCAACTTGCCCATATGTTCCAATTAAATCATAGCAAGGCTAGGAACAGGACACCAACTCCTGCTTCTGCCACAAACATGCCTTCTGCCCTGGCACGCCCACCAACTGGCCCACCTGCAGCAAGGGATGAGCATGCCACTGGAAAATAAGGGAGCCCCGGGCCTCCACCTGTGCCCCACCAGGCAGCCACCAAGCCACCACTCCCTCCACATGCTGACCCTCTCCTGCTCGCCCACTAGCCTAGCCACACAGTGTTGAGGATGTTGCACAGCTGGTTGAAGTCCTGGCTGCAGTTGGTGCAGAAGGCCTGCACAACCCAGTAGCAGTAGAAGAGCTTGATCCATCAGCCCCCCCCCCCCCCGTTCAGCACCCACTCCCGTGCCTCCGCCATGGCTGCTGCAGCCCCCCACCCGCCAACACCACTCACAAGCACCTGGCGGTGGAGAGAGCTTGTAAGAGAAGGCCAGCATTTTCAAGGAGCATGAGAGGAAGCTGAAAATGTGTAATCTGAGGTGGCGGAGTTGTAAGTGTATAGCTGGGTCCCTTACACTCAAGGCTTTTTTTGAGCAGGAATGCAGTTCCGGCTGCCTTGGTGTCAAGGGGTATGTATGGGCTTCCTGATGGGCTTTTTCTACAGAAAAGCCGTGTGTGAAACAATGGTGACATCATGGTGTGTGGCCTAATACGCAAATAAGTTCCTGCTGGACTTTTTCTACCCAAAAAAGCCCTGCTTACCCTCATGTTAGAGAGGAGGAACCAGGACCCTGTGGGCCCCACTATAGCTACAGGCCTGCTTTGGCCACATGTTTGTTTATCCCCTCAAAGAACTCTAATGGGTGAGACAAGATCTTTCGTTACAGTATCCATGCTGATTCTTCCTCAATGGCTTTTGTTCATCAATATGCCTACTAATTCAATCTTCAATAATGGATGCCATCAACTCACCCAGAATCAACATTAGACTGAATGGCCTACAGTTTCCCAGATCTCCTCTGGGATCTTTTTAAAAAATGGGTTATGGGTCATTGCCTACCTTCCCATCCTAAGGAATGGAAACAGATTTTAAATACTTATCATCTAAGCCCCTGAAGGGTCTGGGATGCATGCAGTGGTGGGATTCAGCCGGTTCGCACCGGTTCTATCGAACCGATACCTAATGCGCTATCGGTTCGGCAGAACCGTTTGTTGGTCGGGCGCCTGCTGTTAACCGCCCCCCCCCCGCCGCCACCAGCGTTTGTTTGTGTTCTAAAACTGTAGCAATGAAACAGCACTACTGCCATTTGTGTGTCCGTAAAACATCATAAATCATAAATGTTAATAACACAATGCCTGTAAATATACAGATGTCCTTCTCAGAAAACGTGCACTTTTTGTTGCTGGGATCCAAGTTCTTTGGCAAGAGCATTGTTGGGAGGTTAAGATAAGAAAGGTTGAGACCGGAAGATATTGAGATACTCAGCAGCCCGATCCGCGCCTTTCACCCCTGCTTGCTGGGGACCTCTAACATCTCCCCAGACACTGGGATGTCTCCCCTGCCAGACCCCTCAGCCTCCCTCGCTTCCCTCCGAGGCGCCTAATCCAAACGCCATCAAAGAAGTGCAAAAGCGGCGTTCTTTCTGTCTACTTTCTCTATATTTAAAGATGGTTTGCCATTGCAATTTTGTCCGACAAAGTCTGCTTAGAGCAGACGAAAGCTTACATTCGGAACAAAATTTAGTTGGTCTTAAAGAACCCCCCCCCTCTACTGCTTTGTTCTTTTCCCAGCGACTCTTTCTTGGCGGGCATTGCTCGGCTGGTCGCTGATTGGGTGCCGGCGGCAGAGTCATTCGCTCGCAGGGAAACGCCCTCCTCGCTGCTTTGGGAAACGCAGGAAAAACCGAAACTGATTCTGTTCTTCTCTCTCTCTCCCCCTGGCCAAGGGGGCAGCCATAGTGGCTGAAGTTCCCCTGAAGGAGCTCTGCGAGGAAGCCTCTTGCTCCATCTGCCTGGACTCCTTCAGGGACCCGGTGACCATCGCCCAGTGCGGCCACAACTTCTGCCGAGCCTGCCTCACCCGCAGCTGGGGGGAGGCGGGGGCTGCAGCAGAGCCTTCCTGCCCCCAATGCAGAGGAGCAGCTCAGCAGGGGAACCTCCGCCCCAACCAGCTGCTGGCCAACTTTGTTGAAATAGCTAAGAAATTAAGCCCTTTGGAAGGGAAGGGGCGGAAGCGAAGGGGGGAGAAGGGGAAGGGGGCATCTGCGAGAAGCACCAGGAGCCCCTGACGTTTTTCTGCGGGGAGGACGAAGCCGCCCTCTGCGTGGTCGGCAGCAGATCCCAGGAGCACCGAGGTCACCAGGTGACTCCCTTGGAGGATGCTCCTGGAGAGAAGGAAGTTAGAAATCTCGGTGCATCTTCAACGCGGAATTCCTGCTTTCCCTGGATAAAGAGCTAAGCCACTACCTCCTTTGGTGTGATTCAACCATGCTCTTACTATACTTCATTTCACCATGAGACGTAAGGCCATAAGAGAAGCCATGTTGGATCAGGCCAGTGGCCCATCCAGTCCAACCCTCTGCATCACACAGTGGCCAAAACCCAGGTGGCATCAGGAGGTCCACCAGTGGGGCCAGAACTCTCCAGAAGTCCTCCCTCTGTTGCCCCACAAGCATCAAGAATATAGAGCATCACTGCCCTAGGGAGGCTGTTCCATCTGTACCTTCTGGCGATTGGCACTGATGGACCTCTGCTCCATATGTTTATCCAGTCCCTTCTTGAAGCTGCCTCTGCTTGTAGCCGCTGCCACTTTCTGCAGCAATAAATACCACATGTTGATTATTCTGTGGGTGAAGAAGAAAGGGGAGCTGGGAGGTTTGCAAAGTCTAGACTCGAGATGGGAGAGGATTTTTGTGCAGATCTACCTGCTGCAGTGGCCATTTTGTGTTTGGCTCTGCCTCCTTTGGCAGTCATTTTGGGATAGCTGGAAAACTACTATAGTAAACCCTCACTTCCATTCTAGTTAATGTAGATGTATTCTGGAGAGTATTTGGGTCCAGATGTTCCAATTGCTTTCATTTTTGGCTTCCTCTTGCAGGAGTCCCAGATGCTACCTGACATCTCTTTCTTAGAGGAGGGGGGAGCCCTCAGCTGAGGATTTAGCGCATTTGCAAATTGTGACAGTTCAGAGATACGGGGTGGTAAATAAGACAAATGCAGTTCTTTTGGTTTTTGGCACCAGAGAGTCGTGGCAGCTAGAACGGAAAGAGTTTGCCAGAAGCACCAGGAGCCGCTGAAGCTCTTTTGCAAGGACCATGAAGCCCCCATCTGCGTGGTCTGTGAGCAGTCCCGGGAGCACCAATATCACGACATCATTCCTGCGGAGGAGGCTGTCCAAGAGTACAAGCAGTGGTGGGATTCAAATAAATTAACAACAGTTTAGTTGTCTTTACCTCTTTTACTGTTCTTATTGCAGTATTTAATGTGTGAATTATTAAACTACCTTTCAGTTTATCTTTTGGTATAGTTAAAATGGTCATTAGGACATAGAACCTGTTGTTAATTTATTTAAATCCCACCACTGGATGCATGTACTGCATTTCAAAATATGCACCCTACCCCTTTCAGACAAAACGGAGGCTGCACATATCCAGAGGATTGTGCGCATAATACGTGCTTCAAGTAAGCATGGTAAAACCAAGCAACTGGAAATGACTTTAGTCAAACCCAGCCCCGGCACTAGGGGTTCTGCAATCCCAGGCAGAACCCCACCCCCCTGCCAGCTCCCTCTGAAGCAATGGAGGGGTTGGGCAAGGGGTGGGCCAAGTGAGAACACTTGGCCTGCACCTCACCCAGCCCTCTCCCTTTTCAAAGGGAGCTGGCTGGGCTGCCCTCATCCTTCTTCCTTCAAGTGAAGGAAGGAGGACATGGGCACCCGCAGCCCAGCCAGCTTCCTTTGAAGTTCTCACTCGACCTCCCTCTTGCCCAGCCCTCTCCCTCTTCAGTATCTGAAGCGTCAGGGATGGCGAGGGAAGCGGTGGGGATGGGGAAGGGTCAGTATGAGCAGGGAGAGAGTGCCCGCCCCCACGGCGAGGTGGTGCCTAGGCAGCTCACCTACTCCCACATGCAGGCCCTGGTCAAACCATTCATCTCATCACCTGTGGTCCATAAGAATCTTCTTCAGGTCAGCAGGTCAGGAAACTTTACATAAGTTGTTTCTTTCTCTCAAATTATGCCACCAGTAACTAATGCAAGTGTGTGAGTAGCCAGGCTAATAAAAACAGAACTCTGTCCACACATATCGTCCAGCCCACTAGTTAAGATCTACTTCACAAACCCTGTGCCCCTGCCTTTGGAGGTAAGGCAGTTGATAACCAGAAACACAGGGGTTTTTTGGTAGTGACACCTTGCTTATGGAATGGCCTTCCCTCAAGGCTTAGCTGTTCTCTTTTAGGCACCAAGTCAAAATATTTCTGTTCACCCAGGCTTTTAATTAAGGAATCTTTTTAACACCATTTTAGTGTGCTTTAAGTCTGAAACTGTTATTTTATACTGATCAGTGGTTTATGTTTTTAATGCCATGGCTAGAGCTGTAATACCAGATTTTAATTAATAACTTCTAATGTTTTGTAAGCCACTTCAGGCAGTTTCTCTGGAGAGGCAGCATAAAAGTTTGCTAAATAAAAATTTGCTAAATAAGGAAAAAAACTGTGGGCAACTCAGGCTTATTTATACGACTGCCTCAGGACAAATAAAAACATCTCCCATACCAACAGCAGCAACCGCCTTCGATTATAACACACTCCTACATGCTTCAGCTATTTTTATTGGGCTAATCTGGTGTGGGGAGTTGTGAAGAGTATATACAGCTAACTGTGTTTGGGTAACAGAAGCAGCTCACATGCTTATTAACAAAATTACATTATTGTTCAAATTGTGTGAGGCAGGTTGCTTCATCAAGCAACAATTATAGATTTCCTCCCTCCCCCGCTTAATGGAAAAGCTATATGAGAGGAGCTATAGACTCATCATATGAGCAGCTGCACCAACACAGCGGGGTTTAGGAATTGAGGTCTCAGTAACAGAAGCACAAAAGCATAATCAAAATCAGTGCTGAGCTCCATCACTCGCTAACAGCTGCTTTGCCTTTGTGGCACAACTGCACAGAGAGGTAATGAAGCACGCTCAGCAAGCATGCCATCATGTGTGACAGTGACCTGCTTTTGGGTCACTGGATAAACATGGCAGATCAGGCAGAGTAAGAACAAGGAGCATGAACTGATTTTTAAAAATCTGTTCTGCACTTTTCCGAATCAATGGTATACACTGGGGGTATCTACCTGAGCCATAAATACACCTGAAAAATATTTTTCAGGTATATTTCTGCTTCCCAAAGGTATGTGTTTTCTCAAGAATTTTTTTTTAAATCCTGAGAAAATCCCATATACAGTATTTTTTGCACCATAAGACTCACTTTCCCCCCCCAAAAAAGTGGAGGGAAAAGTGTGTGCGTCTTAAGGAGCGAATACTGCAAAAAATTCACACAAATGCCTCTAAATTCACACAAACGGCTCTAAAAACTAGGTGCGTCTTATCTTCAGGTGCGTCTTATGGAGCGAAAAATACGGTATATTCAGGAATTACAGGTAGATCTGCATACAGTAGGGAGGCAAGAGCAGAATGCTCCCACCTCTCAGTCATTTGTTAGACTTTTACTGCAGTCCCTTTAAAGTTTAAAGGGAATGCAAAAGATAGCCCAAAGATCAGCTGTGCCGGGGTAGTAGTCTGTTCCCACTGGCATGGCTTTGGGCTGGCTTATCCTGCAGCCCAGTTTAAACCAGGTTGCAGGAGGAGCCAGCCCCAGAAGTTGCTGCACCAATGGAAGCAACCTGCTAGCTGCAGCACATAAGACCTGGGGCCAGCTCCTCCGGCAGCACAGTTTAAATCGCACTGTAGGAAAAGCCAATTTTTTTAACCGATATTTTTCTTCTTCTTGGGTCTACTGGACCCCCCCACCACCACCCCCACCACCCCCACCCCAAATCCAGGATTAAATATTAAATACCACAGTAGTATTGGACTTTTCAGAAATAACATTTTTTTCAGGTCCAATAAACCTGAACCAAAAAATGCCATTTAAAAAATTGTACACCCTCTGGTATGCATTTGGTCAACATCTAACTCTGTACATAATCATGAAAACCAAATAACCAAATATGTTCCCAAAATCAGGGTTTGTTTTCTAGGGGAACGTAGCAGAATGAAGTTCCAAAACCTCTTTGTGGAAACAAAATTCTCAAACGATGTTTAAAAGTTCACAAGGGGCACCCCTTGTGTTCCTCCTTCATATTCCTCTTGAGAGTTCCAGCATCTTTTTTTCCAGAAGAAAAGCCCTGCCTAAAATGACTACATTCTTTGAACAGCAGCTCTTATATGTCCCTGTCAGGACTTTTTTTGAGCAGGAACAGACAGGAAAGCAGCTTAGTGCCAGGAGGTGTAGACTAATATGCAAATGAGTTCCTGCTGTGTGAAACAATGGTGGCATCAGGAGGTGTGCCCTAATATGGAAATGAGTTCCGGCTGGGCTTTTTCTACAAAAAAAGCCCTGGTCCCTCCCTGTGCACCAACTAGTCATCAGGAAGGCAGCTGCTGCCTCTGCCACTGCTTAGAGTGGCCCATCTGGAATCAACCAGAACCCAGGCCTTTTCCATTGTGTCTCTAGTTCAGGGGGATGGGCTTCCTGGAGTGGAGAAAGGGGCCTCTCCTTGGAGATCTTCAGGAGGTGCTGCAAGAGCTGCCTGTATGCCAGGGCTTCAGAAGGAGTCTGAACTGGCAGACTTCTTTTAATGGGGGAAAGTTTAGGGTTTGTTGTTTTATGTTTGCTTTTAAATTGAAAGCATTTCTGAACTATTTTTGTAAACCTTCTGGAATGACAAATTAAAGGTGGAATATGTTTCAATAATTTTTTAAAAAAATGTCTAAGAAAGTTGCCAAAACTGAGGAACATTTTCTTGACTTTCTACGACCTTTTTCCCAAAGAAGTTACTTCATTTGAATCATTCAAGTGGCTAAAAATAAAAGCCTTACACAGTAATTCTTGTAAGCTTTTAGCATATTTCATTTATACTCGGACTTTCTTCCCAATGGAGTTCTGAAGTGGCTTACATTATTCTCCTCTCCTCTATTTTATCTTCACAACAACTTCACAACAACTTCACAACAGCTTGAAAGTATGTGACCGGCCCATGGTCTCCCAGCAAGCTTACATGGCAGAGCGGAGACTAGCGGTGTGCATTCGGTTCAGCCGAACTGCATAGAGCATCGAATCACCCCTGATTCGGTAGCATACGGCACCGTATACTACCGATCCCATTTTCAGGCCATTAAACAGGAGCTGTATATGGCTCCCCGTATACTTCCGTATAGATATTTGGAAGTATACGGAAGTCAATGGAAAAGGGGCTTCTGCAGCCTCAGGAGAGCGGCTTGCTTCCTTTCCCGCCTTCGGAAGCCTTTTCCCGCCTCTTCCATAGCCTCCCTGGAATCAGGGAGGGAGGGGAGAGGGATAGGAGCCCCAGCAGCCAATCCAAAGCATGCATTTGCAAAATGCATTGCAAATGCATGCTTTGCAGGGCTGTTGTGTAGCTGATGGCTGGGCTACTCCCTCAGCCATTAGCAACATCGTTGTTCTTTTGTTTACTTGGGTATCCAAGTAAACAGTGTTCTCTGGCCAATCACAGAGCAGTGCTATTTTTTGGAACTGCTCTGTGGGTCAGAGAACCTTTTTAAGGAGTCTGCCTAGCTGGAAGGTAAAGGAGATTGTGAGCCGCTCTGAGACTCTTCGGAGTGGAGGGCGGGATATAAATCCAATATCTTCTTCTTCTTCATTGCTGTTGTGTTGGTGTGAGAGAGAGATTGTGCTGCACTGGCCCTTTGCCTCAGCTGCTGCTGCTCTCTCTCAGCCTTGCCTGACCTTCCAGACAGTGCCTGGAGAAGAGAAGATGTCTAAAGGTAAGACAGTCTTGGGGTTCTTGCTTTTATTTTAGTTAGTAAAAGGACTTTTTAAGACTCAGAGTCCCTTTACTTATCCAGATTTGGTGGGTGAGTACTGGGTAGCTTATTTGGGATTAGGGGGTTCTGCTGAGGGTGGGGGCCTGGGGTGGGGGGGTTTTTGCCAATTTGCCTGTATCTTACTTTAGTGAGAGGACTTTTAAAAGTGCAGTGTCCTTTTACTTTTCTTGATTTGGGTGGCCTGGATTTCTTGGGGTTAGGGTGAAGGGTTTTTTGGGGGGGAAGGGTTAGTAAAGTTCCTGTATTGTTAAAAGTTAAGTTTTTTACTGTTTTAAAAGGTTTCTGTGTTTGATTTGTTGCTGTAGTCTGTGTTGTGTTGCTGTTGTTTCTTTTCTCTTCTGGTTCTGGGGGGGCTGTTTGGCCTCATTTTCATTGTTTAAAAGGCCACTTTTTTAACAGTTGAATTTGTTGGCCTTCTGTTTAGATAAACAGGTTTCCTACCTGTAACTGATGATCTTCGAGTGGTCATCTGTGCAGTCACACTGATGGGAGTAGGCGCCAGCGCCGACCTCGATCAGTAAACTTCAAAAGCTGCGGATTTCCGCACCGACGTCCCAGTGCGCATGCCCGGCATGCCCGGCAGCCCCCACCGCGCATGCTCACCGGGACAGGAGCGGACATCCTGCCAGTTCCTTCTGACCGCCGCGTCAGCCCCTCAGGAGGGACCGTCAGCAGCGGGGAAGCACACAGACCACGAAGAAGATCTATTGTTGCAGGTTTTGCATCCTCCTGTTCTGGTTTTGGGGGGTGGGGTGTTGTTGACTGATTTGGCCTGAGGTTTCTTATTGGTGAAAAGGCCACTTTTTTAACAGCTGAGTTTCTTGGCCTTCTCTTGTCCCTTTTCCTGGTTCTGGGTTTGGGGGGGGGGGTTGTTGACTGATTTGGCCTGAGGTTTCTTATTGGTGAAAGAGGGGGGGGGTTCAAAGTTAAGTTTCTTTCTGTCACGTTTTGGTTTTTTTAAGTTACCTCTGGTTGGTGTGAGAGGGTTGGTGTGTAGGGTGGGGTTTTTATAGAGTTGTTTTTGGAGTCTGATGCTGCTTTCGGATTGCCTAGGGCCACTAAATAGGCTGCCCCACTAATAAGGGTGTTTTTAGGGATTGTGTTTTTTGAAATTTAAAAAAAAATTAATCCAGTTTAGGGCTTTATCTTCTTTCAAAATTCAACTAGGCCAGATATGGGTGATTTTAAAAGATTTTAGGTTTCTCATAAAAGGCAGCGTGACTACTAGGCCATATCAAGCTCCCTTTTAAAGAGACTAGGGTTGCAGTACATCTTGCTTTCAGCCACTGAAAGCTGGTGCATCCTTAGATTTCCATAGGGTAAACACAGCTTCTCTCAAGTTAGGGGACACCTGATTTCTGGTTTGCAAGGAAATCTGGTTTGTCCCAGGATCTAGTTAGGAGAAATTTCACTAGGAGGATATAACAAGGATTGCCTTCATCTCAAGGTAGCCTTTTAAAAACTGTAGCCAGGTAGAGGCAGGATCACCTAGTCTCCTAAACTTTACCAGATCACTACTACCCCAACCCAAAGAAGGACAGGTTAGGGACTAAAGAAAAAAACAAACAAGTTTGGGTGGGAGGGTTTTTAAAAAGAAGTCAGGGCACCTGCTGGTTCAGGGTACAGCACAGTGAGTTAGGTTTGTAAAAAAAAAAACCCAACTCTCATTTCAGGTTGTGTGAGACTGGCCAAGGGTGACATGAGTGACAGGCAGCAGAAGAGGGGCCTTGGGAGCAAGGCCAAGAAGAAGACTAGAGGGGTGGAGGGGAGGACCCAGGTCTCCCCCCCACACCTGTGCGTAGGGCCACTCCACAGCCGCCTACCAGCACTCCGACCTCTGGCCAGAGTGTGATGACAAAGAAGGCCCACCTTGGGCCCTTCATCGAGGCTGCTGCTGGGGCGCCCCCAGTAGAGATGCCATTAGGTGCTGGCACTATGCAGGGGCCTGCTGCTCGGGCAGTCTCTCCTCCAGCTGATGTCGCTCGGCCTCAGCAGCCGGAGGAGGGGCAGCAAGAGCAGCCCTCCTTGAAGATGAGCTTTGGGGACAGTTTTCTATCCAAAACGATCACCCCAAGGAGGGTGCAGAGTGTCATGCAGGAGCTGGAGGAGAAGCTGGTTGAGGAGGACCAGCCCCCTTCTTCAGTTCCTTCGGGCACCAGCAGTCCTTCAGGGGATGGCCTCCATCTCTGCCCACTTCCTCCCGGTGGCCAGCCCCTCCTGCCACCCCGAGACACAATGTGTCTGCCCCGAGCAGCTCACAGGAGGTGGCTCCGGACACCAAAGCTGCCTATCAGCTTGGGCATCTGTACACCTCTGAAGTCTGGAAGTATTTCAAACTTATGGAGGATCCACACTATGCACAGTGCCAGCTGTGCAGGGCCCGGATCAGTCGTGGGCGGGACCCTGCCCACCTGACTCTGGGGGGGGGGTGTGGAACCACCTGTGGAAGCACCACCCGGCGGTGCGTCTTAAGGAGAAGCAGGCTGGTGCTGCGGTGCCCAAGCAGCCAACATCACCCAGCCAGGAGGTCAGTCCCATCACGACTACCTCCGGAGCTCTCCAGGAGCGTTCCGTGGGAGTACGGGAACGCCAGCCATCTCTGCCTGAGATGTTTGGTAGGGGTGGCACCTTTGTGCCAAGAAGGGGAATCAGGTACGGCAAAAGGTGATCGCCTGGAACCTTGCCAGGTCGGTCGCCCATGGGCTTCCATTTTCAGTGGTCGAGAATCCTGGGGTGCTAGGGTTGCTCAAGTACCTGGCACCCTGGTACAAAGTTCCTGCTAGAACCACCCTTAGCAGTACCATTGTGCCAGCTGTTTTCAGGGTGACCAGGTCTGTAGTGAAAAAGCATTTGTCCTCTGCTGCTGGGGAGACTGTTCATTTCACCTCAGATATCTGGAGCTCCCAACAAGCGTTCGAGGGGTATCTCTCCCTGACTGCGCATTGGTGGTAACCCAGTGAGGTGCAGGGTGGGGGTGGCAGTAGCGCTAGGCCGGCTATTGCTGGACCTTGCTGTACGCCAAAGCAGTCGATGCGCAGCACACGGCGGACACTCTCAGAGCCATCCTCTCACGGCAGTTAGAGGGCTGGGTAGGCAGCGGGGACGTCACCATGGGCTTTGTGGTGACTGATGGTGGCTCCAACATCAAGGCAGCTTTCCAGCGTCAGGCACTAAAATGCCTTCCTTGCGTGGACCACCTTCTCCACCTCGTGGTTAAGGACACATTGGGCCAGACGAAAAGCCAGGATCGTCGGTATCTAGCCGCGACCCATGAGTACCGACTTCTGCTCCAGAAGTGTCGGCACATCATGGGTCACTTCTCATGCAGCAATACGGACTCGTATCTGCTGCATGATCGGTGACGTCAGCACACACTGGAACTCCACCTGTGCCATGCTGGAGTGCATGGTGGAGCAGGGAGCAGCCCTGGATGCCTTTGTCTCTGAGACGAGGGTCTTTCGGGATGAGAACTGTCTCACCCAAGGGGATTGGGTGGTCATTTCTCAAACTGTGGAGGTTCTTGGGCCCTTCAAGATTCACACAGAAATGCTCTCGTCTGACACGGCGAGCATAGCACTGGTCGCCCCCATGGTCCACATGGCCCGTGAGGACTTGGCCTCATTTCTAGTGCCAGTTCAAGGCAGTGCAGACGTTCTTCCAGTGGTGCACGCCCTGGTTGTTAGGCTGCAGGAAGGGCTTGAGGCCCGCTTTCAGACTTTCACCCAGGATAAGGTCTACATGATGGCGACCATGCTAGACCCACGCCTTAAGGGCACAGTCGCCGAGCGGGCCAACAAGCTCGATTGCTGGCGAGACAAGCTCTCCCAGAAGGTCGAGAGTTGCAGAGCCAGGAGGGCCCAGTGCCAGTAACTGAAGAGAAGGGGGGTGGAAGCAGTTCATCTGCCACTTCCAATGCTGTTCATCCCCAACCTCCCCGGCTAGGCAGTGTTTCCCGCCAGACTCATGCCATGAAGAGTCCTGAGATGACACTCATCGGGGGGCTCATTGGCCCCTCTAGGAGCGGCGGTAGGCCCCTGAGAGTGGAGACAGGTGCTGCGATGGTGAGGGACTATCTTTTGGAGCCCATCGAGTCACAGGAAACGTCTCCTTTGGACTACTGGGTCACGAAGGAGGGGGTCTGGCCGGCCCTCTCTTCCATGGCCAAGGCGTACCTCTCATGCCCACCGATGAGCGTGCAGAGAGAGCATGTCTTTTCGCATATGGGCGACATTGTCTGCCCACATCGCAATCGCCTGCAACCCTGGACAGTTGAGAAGTTGGTCTTCCTGAAGGTCAACTTGCCTCTGTTGGCACTGTAAGAAAGAGAAGGGATGGTACACCCACATGTGGTGGGAGTGCCTTGAGACCAAGAAATTATGGGAAATGGTAGTGGGAATGATAAAGAAATTCTTTCAGGTAGAGTTTAGAATTAACTTTGAATTAATGCAGATGAGTATATTAGGGAATGAGATAATAGGGAAGAATAATCAAGATTTACTAAAAGCAATGATAGCAGGTAAAGCGGTAATAGCGGTAGGATGGAAGGATAAAAGTAAATGGAAGGAAAGAACTTGGCATAACTATCTCTTCGATTTTATCCAGTCAGATATAGCTGCTATAATGTCGCAAGAAGAATCATGGGAGGAAAGAAGATCAAGAATCAAAGAAAAGTGGTGGACCTACCTGAAATGGGCAAAGGGAGAAAGGAGAGTGGACATTCAGTGGAAGCTACAAGTCTTTTGTCCCTGGCTGGAAGAAGAAGAGGATGTATAGACTAAGGGGGGGTGGGTTGGGGGAAAAATGTAAATGGATAGTGAATAATAATAATAAAAAATATACATTAAAAAAAACTTGCCTCTGTTCGGCTCTTTGAACGTAGACTTTTAGAGTGAATGAAGTGAGCACCTACTTGTGCCTGCATCCTCTCTTGGCCCATGCTTGGAAGGTGGTTGTAAAACGCTCTCCCGCTAAAAACAGACTGGAGTCCAAAGACAGCCCAAAAACTCAACTCACAAATTTATTGGCAGTGCATCCCCCCCCACCCCTCATCCATTTCCAAACCAAATTGAATGCTGGTTTAAGAACTGCAAAGCGATCCAAATTTCCCAAGTTCCCATCCACACATGCCTAATAATACTGAAAGGGCCATTGCAGTCCCCAACTGCAACTGACAGCACCCACAGGCCCAGCCTGGATAACCCAGGGTTTTTTTCATGGGCAGGAGGAAGAAAGAGGGAGGTGCCAGTGATGATGACAGGCAGCCAGCAGCCATACCAATGCTGAGGTCCCTCTAATGGGACAGTGATGCTGGTGTGTTACTGCTGAGCTGAGAGAGAAGGAATGGTTGCCTTCCTCTCACACAATCTGAGGCCCTCTGAGTGATCTTCCTCATTTGGGGTGCAATTCTGGCTCACCTCCTTATGGTGCACCCTGGGTAATGCAAAAGAGCCTGGACCAGCCAACCATCCATCACTCAAGGTAAGTCTAAATGCTACTTGCTTTGTGTCAGATACAGAATGATGTGGAGCTAGATGTGGCCCACCGCAACTCTTGTGTTGTTTGGAGCAGGGCTGGAGAGCTGGCATCTATAGATTGTGTGTTCTGTGGCAGGGAAGCTGGCACCTGGGTGAGTGACCCAGAACCAGCAGGCTTCTTGTGCTTGGCCAGCTCTCCCCGTGTTGTTTGGGGCAAGGCTGGAGAGCTGGCATCTGGGTGAGAGGCCCAGAACCAGCAGGCTTGTTGTGCTTGGCCAGCTGTCCCCGTGTTGTTTGCGGCAGGGCTGGAGAACTGGCATCTGGTTTTGCTGCACCCAGGTCTGCAGAGCAGACCTTGAGCAGATTGTGTTTTGTGTGGCAGTGACGTTGGCAACTGGGTTTATATTGGTTCCAGGCCTGCAGGGTTCATAGAGTAGATATAGAGGGATGTAGTGCATTTGGGTCCTATAGAGATTCTCTGGTGTGAAGTTAGGTTTGGCTTTGGGTGCCCCAGGAATTGGACCCCCTGGTCCAATTTTTTTGGGGGGGGCCTTGTGGGTTTTGTGTGGGACAGTGCCCTCAAGCTCCACAGCAGTTTGGGGAGGCTCTCCTCAAAACCTCCTGCTTCCCAGAGCCACTTTTCCCACGACAAGTACAGTGAGGAAGTGGCTCTAATTGGTTTTTTCTCACCATTGGGAGCAGTGTTCCTTTTGGGGTGCCCGCTGATGAGTGCAGTCTTTTGGGGCCAAGGGGGGTTTATGCTGGGGAATCCCCTGAAGCTGCCCTGCAATTTTGGGGCCTCTCCCTCAAACCCCCCTCTGGCTATAGCCACTTTCCCCACAGCAATTATAGTAGAGGAAGCGGCTAATTGGGCGTTCACCATCATTGGTGGCAATGGGCCTTTTGGGGAGCTCAAAGACAGGGACCCCCTGACCCAATCTTTTTGTGACTTGGGGGTTTTATAGAGGAGAGTTCCCTACGGTTCCCTGCAGTTTTTGGGGCTCTCCCTCAAATCTGCTGCCCCCCAGTAGCCTCTAATTATGCCCTATGTTGCCATTGATTTCAATGGCCCATAGGGTATAATGGTGGTATGGGGGCACCCTCTTTGGGTGCCCCTGGAATGGGACCCCCTGGCCCAATCTTTTTGGGACTTGGAGGGTTTGTAGGGGAGAGTCCTGTGAAGGTCCCCTGCAAATTTGGGGGGTCTCCCTCCCCCTCCCCTCCAGGCGGCTTCCAATATACCCTATTTTGCCATTGATTTGCATATTCGGAAATAGCTGCGCATCTACCGTATATGCGGCTATTCCGAGTACGGTAATAGGAAATACACAGTATTCCGTATTTTTTTTGGTCCCGTTTATTTCCAAATCCGTGTAATTCTGCTTTGTTTTTTGCACACCCCTAGTGGAGACCCATCTTGGGCCTCTCGATCATAGTTGAATCACTACAACCCTGAGCGGATGGGCTTAGCTAATTCAATGTGAACTTGAGGTGAACTACATTTTTAAAAGCCTCACATATACAAAGGCTCTTATGGCATGCATTACCACCACCATCCCTCACACTCACATATGTTAAAGATAAAAGAAAATGCAGGCCACATCTTAAGGGGAGCACACAATGCTAGGAACACTGCCAAAGCATAAAACAAACAAAACAAAATAAGCAGCCATCTTCCCTGCTGTAACATTTCCAGTAATTTATATAACCACATGCTCAGTAGCATCCAATAGACTCTTATATTACATCTTTTACCAGTTGTGTGTCTCAGGGACAGATGCTTTTAAAATGATTAGGTTCAATGTTGTGTTCAAAGAGATTTCATAATGTAGTTCACCTCAAGTTCACATTGAATTAGCTAAGCCCATCCACTCAAGGTTTAATTGCCTGTACTGTAGCACAAATGAGGGAGAGGCTCCCCCCACACACACACACAAGACACAGAACAAGCCGAGCTAATACTTTGGTTGAGGGAATTAGGAAATGCTATGTATGCAATTCATGACTCTAGTTCTGCTCCAGAGGAGGGCTTTTACAGCTGCCAAATGCACTCCTCTGCTTGCGTGTTCATCGCCCTAAATATTATAATCGCTCAACTGAGCTAAATGAATGAGTTGAAATCTAGGATTAAACTCCAGTGTTGAGCCATGCATACCAAAATTGGTTTTCTTCAATCCTCACTTTTGCTAATTTAATGAGGTGAAAAACCCCTCAACACAATCCTAGGCATGTTTCCTTGGAAGTCAGTCCCGATCGAGCTCAAAAGGGGCTTACTCTTGAAAGAGTATACATAGGACAGCAGGCTGAAGTAATAATAAAAACACATGAATAGTCAGAACAGCCATGGATTGCCAACATTTGACAAGCATCTTGGTTTACATCAGGGGTGGGGAACCTCCATCTCGAGGGCCGTATGCGGCCTTGAGGTCACCTGGTGTGGCCCTCAGGGATTGCTGGGCCAAACCAAGCCATGTGGCAGCCTCTTTGGGGCCTGGCTAGCCAGCAAGGATCGTGGGGGCCAGCCTTGCTGTGCAGCAGCCTCCCCAGGGCCAGGCAGGGATCACAGAGCTCAGATGTACTGTGTGGCAGCCTCCCTGGGGCCTGGCCAGCCTGCCAGAATTGCTGCAGGGCCTGGAAAAGTTACTGTCACGTTTCAGTTTGCACTTGATTATCTCAGATGGTGTGGCCTAATATGCTAATGAGTGTGTGACCTAATATGCTAATATTAGGGGATGTGGTCTAATATGCTACTGAGTTCCTGCTGGGCTTTTTCTACAAAAAAGCCCTGGACCAATGCATTTGCCTAGGGCGGGCTGGGTGTGTGTGTGTGTGCCAAATTAGGCTCTCCCCACATGACTTCAAATAGAAAAAACAATTATTTGCATTAATTTTGCTGGTCTGAATCATTCTCCCTTGGCAGAGCACTGTTTAAGTTGATAATTTTTTATGGCCCGCGAATGATGTTATAAACATCCATATGGCCCTTGCCAGAAAAAAGGTTCCTCACCCTGGTTTACATGAACCAAGGCCTCCTTGCTGAGAGTTCGGCTGCTGAAAATCCTGAAAGACCACATCCAGTTTCCTGCCTTCATGATTCTAGGTGCTGTCCAATTAGGCACTGTAGTACATAGAAAGACCTGATGGGACACAACAGTGATTTTCCATGAAGGGATTATTACGTTTCTTAGGCTGCTGCCAGATTGTTGTACACTAAATGTCACACTCACTGACAAGCAAGCTTCAAGACAGCCTCTGCAATTCTTATGCTGTTTTTAATTCTACTGCTCATTTTCTGCAAATATGCATTGCTTTCTATGAAGGGTGCCAGATGAAGAGCCAATACACAGTTGCACAGAAGTTCAAAACTGCATGAAATATACACACAGAGATAGTAGTCGCTATGCCTCCATCCCCCCGTTAGCACATTCAGCTAAGCAGCTGCAAAAAGACAGGCACGCAAAAGTGCATGCATTTCCACCCATACCAAACCCTGCTTTTTATAGCAGTCCCAATCTCTTCCTCACACTCTTTACAAGACTGCATGTGTAGGTATCAGGAGAGGGAGAGCAAGGGAGAGTATGCATCTTTTAACGTCTATGACAGCTCAAAAGTGTGGCAACAGCATGAGCTGCAAGACAAAAGTCCGTTCAAACCTCACCTCAGTAATGGAACTCGTCATGTGACCTTTGTCTGTGCTTTCAGTTCAAACCCACCCAATACAATATGAGAACACTAACCCATCTTTCACGGGGCTTGGAAGAAGTATGGAAATAATGCTCATATCATACCATGAATGCATTAAAGTGCTGCATAAATGCAGTAGTAGTATATAGGAGCAGCTCTGATGCAAGCATTTCCAACATTATGGACTTGCAATCTGGGGGAGAAGTTTAGTGCCCTTTTTACTACAGAGTCACTTGTGAACAGATCCATAGATTAAAAGATTGCACAGATATGTGGCATACACAGTTTGTTCATTAAACAGCACTCCCTGTCTGTGTTTAAAAATGTCTGGGGGGAAAACCCATGACATTTCTAAAAAAGATCCAAACTACTAATAAGCAATGCTGCATTAATAGTGCTCTCATTTTTCTGAACTAGAATTACAAAAGCCAAGTAATCAGCAGCTCTGGTATCTCTCCCTACCATCTCCAATGCATTTCATAAACTGCCCTCCACTGACCTAGCTTTTCAAAGCCACATCTGCTCTTTAAATAATATCCGCTCTTTAAATAACGGCATTTGGACTGTGATACTCAAGTATGTACATACCATCAGACAAGACACTTCTGATCACTTTCGTCTTTGCTGACATGTGCATTAAAAGGGAAGGGCAGCAATTCATCCACTTTCCTGGCCTTGTTGTCAGATGTATATTTTTTACTTCAATGTTAGTAACCAAGGGCAACACTTAAGAAGGCCTTTTCCCTTAGCGTATTCTTTCTCCCATTTCACTTCAAGAAAACTGATAACTCGTCTTAACTTTGATCTGTTTGCAGTTCCAATCATATTGGGCAATTTAATCCTGCAAGTGACAACCCCATTAATCCAGGCCTTAACCCCAGCCCCAGTTTGGAGGTCTATGGTCCAATTCAGTTGCTGTGCTCTATCTAGTCCACATGTTCAAAGGTAGTAAGTCATGCTTGCAGTCTTTTCTAACCCTGCTTTCTGGGGTTAATATTGGCTCTTGACCCCTGAGGTTGTGCACTGCCAAACAATCCTTTACAGAAGGAACCTGAAAATAGTTTTGTTTCACTGAAAACACACTGTGATCTGAGCTGCACCCAGATCTTTTTGGTATAAAATTGGAGGACTTCTGTATGCACTCTTTGGTCTAAGATTTATTTAAATCAGCTCTGTGTATGAACCAGAAGTTCCTATTTCCTGTTCATGCAATGTTGCTAAATGATTTGAAATGCAGAGAGGAGGATGGGAGAGAGCCAAAATAACAAGACAAGGTCTGCAGTAACAGGCCAGAGCCAAGTCTGAGAAACAGCAGTGGGTCAAAAACACCAAAGCACAATGACAACTTCACAGCACAGGCTGAAGAGAGTCTTCCAGCATACCATGGAGGCGGAATCTTGCATTTGCCAAAATTTAAGATCAATAGACCCAGCCTGTGCTCCCATTAAGTCTCCAATTTTGTGAGTAATTGGAGCACAATGGCTTTTCCATTGCAAGACTGTTTTGGATTCTATGAGAGTGGAAAGCCACACTCATTATATCCAAAGGTTTAGACAGAGATCAAATTCAGCTACCCCATCCTCACAACTTCCTCCTATGTATAAAATGAAGCCCTGAAAAATAACCCCCCTCCTTCTGTTATGAACAAGTTTATATACACCCAAATATTTGGCATAAGCTTTGCTGTCAATCCCTGCCAAAAAGTGTCATAACAAACCAGGAATATCACTCCACAGCTCATCAAGTTCTCCATGACTCTTAAATACATTCACTGTCAACAAACTAGTGGAAAGATATCGGCTGGGTCATTGCTTCATTACGGAAGTTATGGTTAAGTATCACCTCCAACTTACCCAAGCGTTATAATCTTCTGCAAATATGGTAGCTCCCAGATAGCTTGTCACAGAAGCTTAAGAGCTGGGGATGATCCTCATACTGAGAACACCTCATTCCAACGTGACCAGTCTTGGTAGCTTTATTTATTTAGCAAATTAACACTAGTTCTTGACTTAGTAGTCTACAAATAATTGCACAATAAAATCAAGGGTAAAGTTGAGAAATGAAAAACAACCAGCGGCAATAGCACACATGGGAAAATCTTCAGACAACAACAACAAAAAAAACAACCAATACACATGTATAACCAAACAATAAGGAAACTAGATTTTTTAAAAAATAAAATAAAACAGTGCTGAAGTAAAATCAACCAGCACCGAACTTTAGATACATCTATGGAGCCCCAGTGGGTCTCATACAAGGTTAGATTGACTGGGATCTCAAGGGGAAGACCTTTTCAGTTGCTGCCCTGCAGTTATGGAATTCCTCAGGAGCTGTCATAATGGAAGCTTTCTAGATCAAGCAGAACACGTTTTTTCTTCCAGGAGATCCTTCAGGTTAGACTGGTGCTGGATGTCACTGACCATATTTCCTATTCTCCCTTGATTATAATAGTGTTTAAGGACATTTGGTTTTATTACATATGATTTAGGTATTTTACATATGTTGTAAATGGCTTTAAATATCCCTTTTTGGATCAAAACATTTTAAAATGCAGATTAATTTTATCACCTCAAGAATCTGTATGAGAAGTTACATAATTGATGTGATCCATTAAAAAGGCCCTCTTTCCTATCTCCGGCTATCTGATCTCAGGTGGCAGTAACTGATACAGTTCCTGAAGACTGAGTAGGTTCATGTGGAAAATATGGTCTTTCAAGAATCACAGTCAAAGCAGGTAAAAACACAACCTTCAATTATACTTTGAAACATTCTAGAAACCAATGCAGATCTTTTATCCCTGGGAAAACATGTTCAAGACAGTTAATTTTATTTAATATTTAGCCTACCATATTTTGAATGGTTTGGAGTTTCCAAACAGGTGTGGGTAGGTGTGTGTATGTACAGTGCAGTAGACTTATGGCAATCCCACAGGGTTTTCAAGGCAAGTGACTAAGCAGAGGTAGTTTGCCACTGACTTTATCTGCAAAGTCTTCACTGGTGATCTTCCATCCAAGCACCGACACTGTTCAGCTTCCAAGATCTGATGAAATCAAGCTATAGTATACCATTCCACATCCTTCTAAACAGTTTTAGCAGATATTAAATAGCCATGATACTGAACCATACAGACCGACTCCTGAGAAACATCAGGACATCCACAACTGGAAAAAAAACCCAGTGTCATAGTTTTCTGATGCAACCTTTAGGGCAAAAATATGGGAACTACCAACCTGATTGCGTGACCAAGGTGTTTAATAAACTAACAGAATAGGTGCTGCTATTATGGTTACAATAGTGCTAAAATTATTCTAGACACTATTAGATGGTTTTTATTTATTTCTTTATTTATTCGATTTATATCCTGCCATCTCCACCAAGGCGGGCTCAGGGCGGCTTACAACATGAAATTCTAACAATAAGATTAATAAATATTAAAATGCATTAAATAATTTACAACAGCTAAAACAATAAAACAAAAAATGATCTAACAGTGTGGTGCTATTCTACAATCTTCCTTTGCAGTTTTTAGGCACCAGTCAATTATATGCCAACTGGAAGAGGACTGTCTTACAGGCCTTGTGGAACTGCCCAAGGTTCTGCAAGGCCCTCACCTCTTCCGGTAGCTGGTTCCACCAGCAGGGGGCTGTAATCGAAAAGGCCCTATCCCAGGTTGACTTCAGGCGGGCCTCCTTTGGCCCGGGGATTACTAGCAGATTTTGAGAACCAGATCTAAGCACTCTCTGGGGAACATGTGGGGAGAGACGGTCCCAAAGGTAGGCAGGCCCTAGGCCATATAGGGCTTTAAAGGTGATAACCAGCACCTTGTACCGAACCCGGTATGTTATTGACAGCCAGTGTAGTCCCCAGAGCCCTGGCTGAATGTGCTCCCACCTGAGGAACCCTAATAACAGCCGGGTGGCGGCATTTGGCACTAGCTGCAACTTCTGGGTTCGGCACAGGGGCAGCCCCATGTAGAGGGCATTACAGTAGTCCAACCTCGAGGTGACCGTTGCATGGATCACTGTTGCCAGATCGCCATGCTCCAGGAAAGGAACCAGCTGCCTCGCTCGCCTAAGATGAAAGAATGCGGACTTAGCAGTGGCTGCTATTTGGGCCTCCATTGTCAGGGCAGGCTCCGATAGTACCCCCAAGCTCTTGACCCTGTGTGCCATTGTCAGTGGCACACCGTCAAAGGCTGGTAGGGGAATTTCCCTTCCAGGGCCACATCGATCCAAGCAAAGGACCTCTGTCTTCGCTGGATTTAGTTTCAATCTACTCAGCCTAAGCCATCTAGCCACGGTTTGTAATGCCAGGTCCAGATTTTCTGGGACACAGTCAGGCTGGCTGTCCATGAATAGATAGAGCTGGGTGTCATCAGCATACTGGTGACAATCCAACCCATACCTCCAGGCAATCTGGGCAAGGGGGCGCATGTAAATGTTGAACAACATCGGGGAAAGCACCGCCCCCTGAGGCACCCCGCAATCAAGTGTGTGTCTCCGGGACAGTTCACCCCAAATCGCCACCCTTTGTCCCCGACCATCGAGGAAAGAGGAAAGCCATTGTAAGGCCTGTCCCTGAATCCCCGTGTCGGCGAGACAGCAAGTCAGCAACCGATGGTCGACCGTATCGAACGCTGCCGATAGGTCTAACAGGACCGCTGAGCCGCCTCGGTCCAGATGCTGCTGAAGGTCATCCACCAGAGCAACCAGCACTGTCTCCGTCCCATGGCCTGGGCGAAAGCCACACTGATGGGGGTCTAGAATGGAAGCATCCTCCAGAAAACTCTGTAACTGCAACGCCACTGCCCTCTCAATAATTTTACCCCCAAAGGGTAAAATCGAGATTGGCCGATAGTGTGCCAATTCGGCCGGATCTAGTGTTGATTTTTTCAGGAGAGGGCGGACCACTGCCTCTTTAAGAAGTGCTGGAAAACACCCTTCCATCAGGGATCTATTCACGATATCCTGTACAGGATATCTGAACTCCCTCTGGCAAGCTTCAATAAGCCAGGAGGGGCAAGGGTCCAGATCACAAGTTGTAGGGCGTGCAGTCAAGAGGATCCTGTCAACTTCCTCCAGGCTGAGAATATTGAAACAACCCAGAACACGATCAGAAAACAGGCACGGGGCCTTGGGTTCGCATACTGTCTCCAATGTGGCGGGGAGGTCATGGCGGAGCGACGCGATCTTATCTGCAAAGAAATTCGCAAAGCCTCACAGCCGATCTCCAGTTCCTTAGAATTTAGTCTGTCTTGGGCAGCGTTGTAAGAGTCCAAATTGTATTGAACAATTGTGCTGGGCACGAAATTGCAGATGCAATCTTAGCCACAAAGTATGTTTTCTTTGCGGCTTTGACTGCCATCTCATAGGACCCCCATAAACTCTCTATAAGATGTTCTAGTCGCTTCATCTCGAGCATGCCGCCATTGCCTCTCTGGTCGTCTGAGTCCTCGCTTTAATTGCCGCAACTCCTGGTTATACCAAGGTGCCGGCTTTGGACAAGGGCGCAGAGGACGCGTAGGTGCGATCTCGTCAATGGCTCTGGAGGGTCTGTCATTCCAAGACTCCACCAGGTCATCCAAGGAATCGCCAGGAGGCCAGGGATCCCGTAGAGCCATCTGGAACCATTCCGGATACATCTGGCTCCGTAGGCGAGCTAAAATACGCTCGCTGCCTAAACGGGCTTGGGGCGGGACATTCACATGAGCCTTAAGGGCATAGTGGTCTGACCATGGTACTGCTTCAGCAGTAATATTGTCCACTAAAACTCCCACCGCAAAGACCAAGTCTAACATGTGCCCCGCCTGGTGAGTGGGCGTTGTAACAATTTTGGGAGAGTCCTAGAGTTGCCATGGATGACACTAGGTCCATCACCTGACTGGAGGTTCTGTCATTGGCATGAACATTGAAGTCACCCAGGATCAAAAGCCTTAGGTACTCCAATGCCCAGCCTTTTGCAGCCTCCATCAGGGACGGTAAGGCGCCAGCTGGTGCGTTAGGCGGTTGGTACACCAGCCAGATCGCCAACCCCTCCCCAACATCCCACAGACCGGAACATTCAATGCCCTTGATCTCCGGGGCTGGGAGAGCCAGAAAGGAGTAAGCCTCTCATATGAATACAGCCACCCCTCCCCTTCGCCCGCTAGTCCGTGACTGGTGAAAGACCGAGTATCCTGGGGGGGCCATCTGGGAGAGAGCTACAGTCTCCCCATCGTGCACCCAGGTCTCGGTCACGCATGCTAGGTCCACGTCCTGCTCGAGCAGGAACTCCCTAAGGGTAGAGGTCTTATTGTTTATGGACCCGGCATTGCATAACACCAGTGACGGAGGCAAGTAATTTAACCTGGCCACACTACCTGCCACCATCGGGATGGGATGCAGGCTGGAAGGGGGTCGAGCACTGTCATGTCTCGGCCTCCTTCCCTTATAATTCTGCATGTTCCACCGTCATACCTTCCCCTCCCCAGGAGTACTGGAAATGGTAACAATTGTGTTATGTTTGATTTGTCACTGGGCATCTGGTAAACATGGAACATACCAAAGTGCAATATGCTGCCAGTTCACAGTATTTTATTTCAGGCACAGCTAATCAACCAAAATAATTCATGCTACACCAAATGTTTAAAATATTACTAATAATTAAATTTGGCTGCAATGAAAAGCAATTACGGTAATCCATAAATGGAGAATGCTGCAAAAGCCCAATACCTTAACTTCCACTGAACACAACCAAAAAGGAACTAGCCACTCTAACCTTTAAAACGGTTCCTTGTGTTGATACTGCAATGTTAAGCAGAGACTGGACTTACATACAAGAAAAGTCTTTACATGGCAGGACTTCATTCATCTGGAAAATCAACATTCTATTCAAGATCTCCATTGTTATCAGGCACTAAAATAGTTGCTGACAAAAGCCGATGCGGTTAGATGTGGTTAAGATCATGAAGCTTATCATGCTATTATAGCAGGAAAATCAACAGAGTATTTTCTTAGAAAACGCCACAAAGGCTTCCACAGTGCAGAGATTTGTCAAAACCAAGACAAAGACTCTACATGTTCCTATGCATTTAGTCACACCAAATGCATTTCTGAAGCTTGTTTAAACCCACCACCTGATCTTGTACCTGTAGGACATGCTGAAATACACTATACAGTAGGTTAAATAGCCTCTTATGCTTCCAGGGCCTGGAGGACATCAAAAGCATCTTTTGCCTTGTATAATTTGTAGTTGGCATAAAAATGAGCTGGAATGTTAGAAAGTAGATGGTTGGGTAAGGTGTTGCAGGCAGTGATTAATAGACCACATCTTTTTACTAGGTTTGTGTGTGTTTAAACCAGCTTCACTTGCTAGCCTTCACCTATGCAATAAGGGATTCTGAGTTACAGTGGTATTTCTAAAGTTTAACTCACATTAGACCACCATATCAAACCACAATTAGCAATGGGAAAACTTTGGAAGTTTCTGTATTTGAACCTAGGTGAGTGAGAAACAGTCCCAGTGTCAAATTTAAGAGATTCCTTTGTGATACTTTTTTCTACTATAGTAATATTTAAAGGGTTGCAGTTTTGCCATATGGTGTCAGTGCAGATTACGCAGAACAGCTCTAAACTCAATGCTCATTTCAGTAGAACTTTATTCTATCCAGAGCATTTTTAGTCTGTTCTTCCAAGAAACAAAGGGCAGCCCTCTCCCCATTTGAGGAGGGATAAAGAAGGCAAGAGTCAAATTATTGATGGAATCAGCACAAAAAATGCAAAGGGGGGGGGGGGGGGTGTCGATTTTTTTCTTTTGTTTTTAAAGCTATGTTTTAAGTTGGTAAATGTTATCTTGCTTTAACTGACTTACCTTTAGTAAGGGGGTAAAGAAACTTTGAACTTCCAAGGAGCTGCACTTTGAACTTATAATTGCATTTACTCATTTCCTTTTCATTCCACATTACACTCACCTCTCATTCCCTTCAACCTGGTGCTCTGATTAATTTAGGACTGAGAATTCCTTGGGGCAGGAACAAGGCTTTTGCTAATGTTGTGCTATGATTCCAATTACGTTATGTTATATAATAATACAATGAGCTGTTAGTGGTGGAAAGACCCATCATGTTGCAGCTGACTTACAGAAATCCTGTGGGATTTAAAAGGCAAGAGATATTCAGAGATAGTTTGCCATTACTTGCCTCTGCATAAAGACCCTGGACTTCTCTGGTGAACTCATAAAACTGTCTCATGCTGAATTAGTCCACCAAAGTCAGTATTGTCTACTCAGACTGGCTCTCAGGCAGAAGTCTTTCACATCACCTACTGCTAGATCTTTTAACTGGAGATACTGGGGACTGAACCTCAGCCCTTTTGCTTGCCAAGCAGATGCTCTACCACTGAGCCAAAGCTCTCCTGTCTCCTGACCCTGCTTAGTTTCAGACCTCTAACAAAAGTGGACTAGCTTGGGCCATCAAGGTCAGGGCACAATGAGCTACATAACTATATTTGTTTAAACAGAAATTTGCAAATTAACTTATACATTAGAAATAAAAATACCATGCAGATTAAAATGGAAATTATAAGGCAATGCAAGAGGCAACCAACAGAGCTATCATTTTAAAAAAAGTTGTTATTTCATAACCACCAGAGCATACATAGCCAGACAACATCTTTACAGTTATTTGCTATTCCAATTTCTGATGGCTTTTGACCTCGCATACTCCCTCAAAACAGAGTCCAGGACTCTAAATCTTAATTTTGCAGATGGGATACTCAAACAAATAAGCAATTACTGGTGCAATCCTAAAGAGCGTTTATTTCTTCTAGAGTCCTTAAACAGCTTAGGGGTCAAGATCCTGTATTACTCAATCCATCAGTTACCTGCCTCTCAAGTCTTGATCTCTGTGCCCCCAACTTCAGAGGTGAAGGGAGTAGGGGCTAGAAACAGGGCATTTTCTGTGGTGGCACCTTGCTTTTTAATCACCCTCACCTCCAGGTGGCACCTGGAGATCTCCAGCTATTATAATTGCTCTCCAGACAACCAAGATCAGTTATCCTGGGAAAAAAATGGCTGCTTTGGAAGATGGACTCTATAGCATTACAGCCCGCTGATGTCCCTCCCCTCCCCAAACCCTAACCTCCCCAAGCTCCACTCCCAAGTCTCCAGGTATTTCCCAACCCAGAGCTGGCAACCCTACCCTTGAGGCTCACCTAGTACCTACTTGATGTCTTTTAAGTGCCAGGCTGAAACACAGGCTTTTAATTGGAGATTTTACATTTATAGCTTTTTATGGATTGGTCAGAGGTCTGTTTTATGGATAGTTTTATAATGTCAATATACCTGGTTTGTTTTAAAGTCTTTCTGTTTTCATGTTGGTAACATTTGAATTGTAAACTTCCTCAGGCAGGACACTGATGAGGAGACTGCATTCCTGCTCAAAAAAAAAAAAAAAAAAGCCCTGCTCTTAAATAAGCAATGGACTTGGAAAAATGTAACTGTCTTTAGGATTCCACCATACATCTTTTACAATCCCATAGTCTTGGGTTATATAACCAGTTAAAATAAATGCAGCTGAACTATTGCAAAACATTGTTTTGCTTATTCAAAGTACTAAGATCCATATTCTCCAAAAGCAAATAAAACACTATTTACACCACTGTGCATGAAGAGCTAATGGGAAAATCTTTAGCCGTTTCATCTGCCAGCGTGCAAAGCCTCAGAGCAAATACTGGGAAAGGCAGAACTAATTTAACATGGCATATACATGGTTACATGGAAACGTTTCCCCTAGGACATTTGCTGAGATATTCTCAGATAATGGCTTCTCATACAATAACCTACAATGTTCTTTTCATGGGCATATCTGTTTAATTATGCCCTTTGGAAATGTAGATATTCCCTCCTTCTCACTTTCCCCAAAAAGCTGTAAGCAGCAGTCTACCTTTGGAAAAAATAATACAAGTTCATGTCTTCCTGCTTTTAAAAAACAAAATAAGCAGATTTTTAGTTCTCAAGATCCAATCCCCAGCTATAATGCAATACAATGATAGACAAAGATAGATGACAGATGACAGACAGACAAAAACTCTCTTCAATACCCAGCCCCAAGAATTACTTCGATGCCAAAGTGTATTTGTATCCGTTTGCTATGCTAAGGGTCTCACAGATCATATTCCAAATCCATGCTGTATGATTTCTGTTGCTCAGTTACGAACTCTGAACAAATACTCAGCCTGAAGTAGAGAGAAAAAGAAAGCACAGACAAATGCCTGGAGAATGAATCATCCACTGGAAGTAGCCTTATGGCTCCTGCAGTGTAACCGATTAGTCATCATACTCACATACAGTAGAATGGCAAAGGAAATGGTGAAGCTATTCACTGCCTTGCTCAGGCCTAACAAACTGCTCCCTGCCTCTCTTTTTAAAGAGAAGACATTATTTGAATTGACCAGGATTTGTGTGACGTAAACGTAAGCCTTTAATATGACCTTTAAGGCAAACTCATCTCTTCTAAAATATGACAAAAATGTTATATGCAAAAAATTTGAGCTAATACTTCCAGGCTACCAAGGCCTTAAGGAGCAGATTCTTGAAAGGGCCTCTAACTTGCATCTTTTATTGACTATGTTTAAAATGAGCAAGGATGTGAGGTGAGCAAAGCTGACATTGACTGTAAATGGCCCAACACAGTAAAGATAAAATTAAGGTTTAGACCCAGATTCAAACCCTCATTGTCATGAATGTCACTAGGTGGTCCTGGACTAGCCTCCTGGCATAATCTACCTCACAGGATTGTTCCGAGGATAAAATGTAAAAGAAGGCAAACCTCTCTGCTGCTTTGATCTAACTTCTCCTTCCAGCTCAAGAGTCAGAATCCAAAGCAACCAATTCACAAAGTGATCGACCCTCAACATACCTGCCTTGCTTGACACATACCACCAATTTCTTCCCTCTCTTACATGCTCACATTTCTCTCTTGCATTTTAACACTTGTGAAACATGAAATGGCCTGATTGCAGGAAGGAAGATCACCAGTGAGCCAGTTCAGCTACACAGAACAATAAAACAGGCAGTAATTCTCTGAAACAAATTACAGAAAAATGTCCAGACCCTGTGTTCCCTCACAACACAGCTTTTTTAAACCTAGCTGGAGAACATTTCAATATCAAACCAAAATTAGCAATGGCAAGATATACAGGCCAGTCTTCTTCTAGTTTCTAAGCTGCCTCATGATTCTGTTGATATGCTAGCAAATTATTTCAACAAAAGCCACGGATGTGCATATTATCCCTTCTCCATGTATGGATCCAACAGAAGAAGAGAAGCAGGGATAATCCCTACTGGTCTTGTGAAAACAAGAGTGGAAGGAAGAAATAATTACAATCCCCAGATTTCACATTTAGCACATACTGTATCTTGAGCAGGAAGACAAGCTGAGCACAGGACAGAAAAACCCCAAACCAGGAATGGTTCTTATCTTAAACGGCTAAACATGTTACTTTGCATAGACAACATGCAAACTAACTGGTTCTGGACTTGTGTACAAGAAAAACTGGAATAAATGAAGGCAAATTTTCCATGAATTATCCTTTTCTGGACAGGCCTCCATCTCAGACTGCAGATTTTGTATGTCCTCAAAAACATGGAAATCATGAAGATCTGAGCCACAGAACAAAATCCACAAGGGATTTGGTGTAAACCCCACTGAAGTTAACAGGATGTACACAAGAGAATAACAATGAAGTTTGCATCAGAGAAAAGCCAGCTGATTTTGAGAAAGTGTGTAGATCAGCTTTTTACTAACCACATAAAGCATTTCAGTTTTCTCCTTTTAAAAAATAAAATAGTCACGTGATCTGTCATGAACCTATCCTGGGTCTGTGTGTGTTTGCATGCAAGCAGTGTGTTCATCTGCAGGAAAAGCATGCTCCTCTTCTTCATGCCACCTTCCCAAGCTAAAATCCAGCCTCCCACATCACCAGTGACTTGGAGATCATTAGTAAAGTCTGCTTCTAGGTATCTGCAAAGGGCAGTTTCCCATCTACTTCAGTCCTTCCCATGTGTGTGTCTGTGTGCATGGCTAAGGCGTATCCGAAGGAGTTTGAAACACAGTCTGCTCTCTTAAACAGGAAAACTATTGCTACAGGTTAAACTAGAGCACAAGGCATGAAAATTAACTATCACACCTACTGGTTGTACAGACCTTAAAAAACAAAGAAAGCTAAAGTTAACAATACAGAAGATTTACCTCCAACATCTCTTCCTAAATGCAAATCCTAATCCCTCCATCTGCTCCATGCAGGGGATTCCAACATCTAGCACTGAACAATGTTACAGGATGTTTCAACTTTTCAGCCCTTCCTGCCATAGCAAGCAGAAAGCCTCTTCAAGATTTTGGGAACTCACTCCTACATGGAAAGATGAACCCTGATGTCCCAGTCATCCATGGGTGCACATTTCACACATCTCAATACCCACATTATTTATTATTTATTTTATTCCATTTTTATCCCACCCTGCCTGCAAGCAGGCACAGGGTGGGTTCATTCATAAAACCACACAATAATTAAAATGCATCTAAAATAGAACATCAGCATTAAAACTAATTGGTGCTTTGACAGATATCCACCCAACTGGTCACTCAGACCTGAGGTCTGGAGGGGAGGCCAGGTATAAAGTGAACACCTGCTGCCTCAACTAAAGGCCTGGCAGAATCATGTTTTACTACAGATATCCATCTTGCCCTTCCTGGCAGGCAGAGCAAGTGGTAATTTCTCTGCAGAAACCCATCTCCATTCCCCCCCCCCCCATTTTTAAAAAAAGTATTGTGTGTGCATGCACATGTGCTTGCATGTCTGGAAGTCATGATGACTTCTAGTGACCTTGGAGGTCTCCCCTCCAAGGACTTGCCACAGTAGGTCCTGCTTAGCTTCTGAGATCTGGCAAGATTGGATACAACCCATCTCTGTTCTTGAACCTCTTGGTGCATTTTATGGCTCTCTTCTCTTGGAATGCAAGCCAGTGCCAGGAGCCAGGAACTCTGTAGTGAGCTTCACAGTACCTTACATCTCTGAATCATGACATAATCTACAATCACTCTTCTAACAGTGCTCTCTTAACCAGTTAATGGGTTTAGAAGGGTGTAACTGTTTGTAAGATTGCATTTTAAATGTGCTAGTTTCTTCCTGTGTGTGTGCTCTCCTTCTTTTTCACAGGAAATGGCATATTAAAATTAAGAAACATAGTACAAGGAGGATGGTGCCATATATACACATTGGACAAGAAGGTTCATTATAAACTAGCTAATCAATTGGCAGTGAGCTTTGGATCACAGTATTACAGGAATTGCTTATTTCTCAATCAAAGAAACCAGTGAGATCTATAAAGTCATTAACATTGGCTCAATTATGCCCAATATGATTATGAAAAAATTAACACTAACTGCCTTTTCATGACAATCATCTCAACAAGTTGGTAGATATGCGGACTTTACATCAATGTTATTCAGTGTCTAAAAACAGCTTTAAAGACTCCACACTCCTAACCCAGCCATGCCACCTCATACATATGTATTGTCATTTCACATTTTTTGCATTACAGAAATACATAATTCATTGCCCCATCAGGTTTATATGCACTAAGGGAATTAATGAGAAGAATGACATTCAGTGGCCTTGCTAACCAATCAGAAAGCAGCTCTGGGCAGCAGTCAGCTTCATTTTAAATGTGCAGCTGGTTCTAAATCTAACTGACATCACAAATACAGATCAAAGCACCATGCAGAGCAGATAACTTCTTTTGAAGTCAGGATCGTGGGCCACATTTTTGTCTACAAATCACTAAGGCTGCCAGTGATTAGGCTGTGCACACAATCACTAGCTTCAAGCCAAAAATTGTTTCTGCAAAACCTCAAGCAAGTAATCTTGATTTATATCAGCAGTGCCGTTCTAAAAAAAAAAAAAGACTCGAAAGGAGTAAAGGTGGAACTGTGTGTAGTCTCATAGAACACATGGCTTTGTGAAAGTCTGATTTTTTTTCAATTAACACAAAAAGACACAAGGTTAGTGGGGCATGCTGAAAACCCATGGGAAACTAGCTTATAGATAAGCTTTTTACAGCACAATCCTAAGCAGAGCTAAACAGTCTTAGAAGGTTGTTTAGGATTTCACTGCTAGATTCTTGAACTTGCAGATCGAAAATTCTCCACCGCAATACTAGAAAAATTGGATTGAGTCCAATTACTTCCTTTTGTAAGGTCAAAGAGCCTTCCTTTACAGCAGAAGGAATCCCGAAAGACTACACACTTAGCAAAAGGAAGTCACTGAATCCAATCTGAAGAAAAGGTAGCATCAGTTACACTACAGCAGGGTTTCTATACCAGGGCAGGGTTTCTACAGGAACGCCATATGTGCCCTTCAAAAATATTAGCCTCGTAAAGACTAATTACAAATTTGTTATTCATTATTGACCCCCCCCCTAATTTGTCTTCCTCCTCTTTTCCCAGCTCTCCTGCAACTTAATCCTTACCAAAAATATCTCAAATTCTGCACATATACAAAAAATGCCCATAAATCAGAACTACAGAATCAGTACATAATATTTTGACAGCTTGTTAACACATTAAACACAGATCTTCTTTGATACAGCACAAGCTTTTTAAAAAAACCTTATTTTGGTAAACAAGTTAAAGTCAACATGATGAATCTTTCAAAGGTACCAAGTTGTAAGCATGTCAGTCAGTCTCACCCAGGCTGAAACAAACAATGCATTTGGTCATATTCGCCTAAGGAAGAGCTGAGACTGCATGACATTTCATGTTTCTTTTTCCCATCATGCTGTTCCTGAGGGTCTGCCAGTTCCTAGGAAGAAAATTTGGGGAGGTTCAATGAGCTGTACTGGTAAGGTAGAAATCAGTGGTAATAAGATATAAAGTGGCTTATATGAAATAGAGTACACATTGTCTGTTAAAGCTTCAGGCTGAACAAGGATAAAAAGAAAAGATGAAAACATCCTACAATCAGTCCTTATCTTCCAAAAACGTAACTGCCTATAAGTGTTCAAAACTGGTCACAGAACTGGTCAAAGTTCTGATGCCTGCACATAACTGCCAGAAAGGAGTGGCATGTACATAACTAGATTAGTACAAATATTCATCACATTTGCATATATTTGCTTAATAATGGATTATCAGTATATAAGCAGCAAAGCAGTAACAGTGAGGCCAACATAAATACAAAAATCTTCCATAACAATTTTTCAGCAAAAATCACATATTTTTTTTTGGGGGGGGGAATCACTGCTAATTCATCTTCTTTTAAATTAAACTCTTATCTGTCTGTAAAGAAGAGACCAAAGAACACTAAGAAATTAAGAGGATTTGCCCTACCAGAGAAGCATGCTGTGGTGGTGAACTCACTAAAACCAGAGTTTGTTCCATCAAGACAGACAACAGCCAGATAAGTCTGTTTTCGGCTGGGGTGACGGGATTCAGGAAGAAGTGGCCCACCACTTGAAGCACTGAAGCATTCTCTTTTTTTGGCAACAAAACTCACTGCATATTTTCACAAAGTGATCATTTTTATAAGAGGACTCTTTTTGATTTTTCAAGCACACCTATCAAACTTCAGACTGTCAAAGAGAAGATATTCTCGAACTTATGTACATGACAATTTGCTATAATTTACTGTTTTTTTACTGTAGCAGTTTTTAGTACTTGATACACAGATAATTTATGCTCTTCCTTTGCCCTAAATTAGTTACATTAAAGGCTGCTTGCAAATAAAACAATAAAACCATTTCTTTAAAAAAGATCCACAATTCAAACAATCCAAACACAATATCAATAAACTGGAACTGTATTAGAGCCAGTTTGGTGTAGTGGTTAGGTGCGTGGACTCTTATCTGGGAGAACCAGGTTTGATTCCCCACTCCTTCACTTGCACCTGCTGGAATGGCCTTGGGTTAGCCATAGCTCTGGCAGAGGTTATCCTTGAAAGGGCAGTTGATGGGAGAGTTCTTTCAGCCTCACCCACCTCACAGGGTGTCTGCTGTGGGAGGAGAAGATATAGGAGATTGTAAGCCGCTCCGAGTCTCTGATTCAGGGAGAAGGGTGGGGTATAAATCTGCAATTCTTCTATTAATAATAATAAATTTTATTTGTATCCCGCCCTCCCCACCTAGGCAGGCTCAGGGCGGCTAACAGCATTTCATAAAACATACAATAATAGATATAAACTTTAAATTTAACAATATAAAACTTTAAAATTTAACATCATTAAAAACCAGTCAGTATAATTAAGATTTTATAGCTTAGTCTGACAGTGACGATGGTATTTTGACGCTAGTTCTGTCAGTTTATACAATTTACACAGCGGTATAAGTCTTTGATTAGGACCGCATTAGCGGATCCTTAATTAAACAGCCTTGTTCAGCAGTCCATATATGCTAGCCTGAAGAGGGTGGTCTTGCAGGCTCTGCGGAACTGATCAAGGTTCCGCAGGGCCCACACCTCCTCAGGGAGCTGATTCCATAGGGCAGGGGCCGCGACTGAGAAGGCCCGTGCTCGGGTGTTCTGAAGTTTGATCTCTTTCGGCCCAGGGATAGTCATTATATTTTTCCCGGCTGACCTCAGTGCTCTCTGGGGTTCATATGGGGAAAGACGGTCCCTCAGGTAGGCTGGTCCTCGGCCATTACAGCACTAAAGCGATCAAAACAGTAAAAAAAGAAAAAGCAAATTCTAACATGCTTGACAAAAGCTTCTTGAATTCCTAAATGCTGTCCAGAATAAAAACATCTTAGCCAGACATCTGAAAAGTAGAATTACAAATGACCATTTTGGGAGAGCACTCCACAGCCTGGGCCCTGTCCCTCATTATCACCCTCCTGGCTTCTATTTTGAGGTAGCACATAAAGCAGGGTCCCAAGAGATTTAAGAGCATGGGTAGATCTGCAACCCTCTATTTTTGTTTGGATTCCTCTAATTATTCTGTATTCATCATAAAGAGCAACCTCGTGGCACAGAGTGGTAAAGTTGCAGTACGGCAGTCTTAAGCTCTGCTCATGACCTGAATTCTATCCCGGCGGAAGCTGGGTTCAGGTAGCCAGCTCAAGGTTGACTCAGCCTTCCATCCTTCCGAGGTCGGTAAAATGAGTACCTAGCTTGCTGGGGGGGGAAAGCATAGATGACTGGGGAAGGCAATGGCAAACCAACCCGTTAAAAAGTCTGCCGTGAAAACGTTGTGATGCAACGTCACCCCAGAGTCAGAAACAACTGATGCTTGCACAGGAGACTACCTTTACCTTCATCATCATAAAGAGCTTTCCAACTTTACGAACGATTTACCTGGTATCATGGTATAGAGGGAGATCAGAACCTATTGCACAGTATCTTTGGGATACTGCTTCACTATGCCTAGTGAAATACAAAATCCTGTTGAATACCCCAGCCTTTGCACTACAGCATGCCAAGCAGGGCTTGCTAGCAGCAGTGGGCAAGGCCTAAGAGGGCCTACTGGCAATTCAAGTTGGCAGAGAAAACCCAAATGTTAAGTGAAAGGGTATCTACAGAGGTTTTTTTCACACCATTCTAGTATAACACAGCACTAAGCATTTTGGTGCTTGCACTGTTTCAATCTTGTTATGTTAATCAGCTACTACAAATGCATTTGTTACGGCTAAAAGTAAGTTCTCAAGTGCAAGCCTAGACACAACACAGGGATAGAGCTACTTCTTCATTGAGTAAGCCCCCTGAAAAACCAGAGGAAATTACTTTGGAATAAACACTCATGGCATTGGACTGAAAATCTTTCAGGCAAGCTTACAAAATAACACACTTCTGCATAAAAAAGCACCAAAGAGTTCTTCCAGAGACTGTCCTGTGTACATCTGTTATAGATTTAGCAACTGCCTAACAAAGTCCAGATCTCTCCATAACATCATCAAGGCCCCCAAACGGTACTTTTCTCTATCCCAACACAGCCCATGCTTGTTTAGTCCTTGTACAAGAACTTGTTACCACTCAACTTGTTTAAAAAAAATCACAGTAATGGAAGCAAAACTCTGTTACCTTCCTAGATGGAGGAAATTTCAATATACTTGCTTTTTTTGCATAACATATTAAACTAATTGTGGGAAGAAGCAAAGAGAAACCTGAAAGTCCCACCCTCTAACTGCTAGAAATCCTGGTGCTTCCTCTTAACAAGCCAGAGGAAATCCTGTGTTTATACTGTAAGTGAAGCACATGACCAAGGATGCAGATGTGGAAGAACAGGGCTAGAGTCAAAAGAGATGCAAGGGTTGGTGACACCAAAGACCACCATGCTCCCCATTTCCTTTAAGATGTGCTACACCACTATAAAGTGGCATCTTGACCTATGTTTTCAATAATTTGAGAATGAAAGCAAGCTTTAAAAGCTTTAAATGAGGCCTGGAAAACACCCTGCTTTAATTAATAATGCCACACTAGATATCTCTTGTTTAAGCTGTATTGATAATATTAAGCACATTGCTATAAAAGAGGTTTCATTGCCAAACTGTGTCTGCAGAAGTATTGGCACTTTTAAGTACAACAAGGTTACATTTTGCACTGCTGAGTTAAGCCAGCATTGAAGTCAGGCCAGCATTGGTGCCCCTGCTGTGGACAGCTCATGCCACAATGGAAACACCTCTATTTCTCTGGAACTTTTGTCTCTGCTTTCCTTCTAATCTGGCTCCCAATCAAACCCAAAAGGTCAGTGTCCCTCCTCTAATTCAGCAGAAGCCTGCTGAAATTAATGGCCAGCATTTTTATATCTCACATTCCTGGACCTCATCATCCTTATCAAGTTTGTTTATCGCCAGCCTCTGCCATCTTAACCACTGTGCCCCAAAGGTTCAGGAGTAAGCACTCCATTTGCCTAACCAAGTGACTTCCCCCAAGTGTGAACCATAGAAAGGCAGAAAAGAATCTACCTAGAACATGTGTCATATAGAAGTCATTCATTAGAAACAGTGAGCATAGGAAAAGAAGCTGCCCAGGTGGCCTTCCTTTACCAACACTTCTTTGCAGAGGCCGACTGGGTGCACTGTGGTAGGCAGAGACATTGAGTTCTGAAGGAGGAGGGGTTATACTTCCCCTGAAACAGTAGGCTCATCATTTAGGGTGCTGATGGACCCTAGGCTACAGCGGCAAGTTTCTGTGGTAGCTTGTAGTGTTTTCTATCAGGTTTGACTGACATGCCAGCTACAGCCACTCTTTGAATGGTGTGATTTGGTCTACGCTTCAATCACATACTGGGTTCCAGTGCTGTAAAGTATTTCACATGAGGCTGCCTCTGGGGACTGCCCAGAAACTTCTTTATTTCAATTTTTAACTGATCTTGATGGTAATAACTGAACTACTAGATAACCAGAACTACTTGTTTCCTGAATTTTTTTCTTGAAAGTGATATATTTTGGCAAGCATTCTCTAGCTCCCTCATTTGGAAATGAGAGGGGGGGGAGAGATCCTGAAAGATCACCATGCCTGCCTGCTGGTTACCAGGCAAAATTCTAAGAGTCAGTATTTACATTTAAGGCCCTAAACCAGGGCTGGCCGAACTGAGGCTTAGGAGCCACATGTGGCTCTTGCACACATATTGTGTGGCTCTCCAAGTCCCCTCCATCCCATTAGTTGGCTTGGAGAAGGCATTTCTCTCTTTAAATCATTTCTCCAAGCCAGCTGGCAGCTTGGGAAATGCGTTTAAAGTTGCTTTCTTTCCACCTCTCCTTCCCTCCCCATTCCCTTTCCCTGCTTGCTTGCCTTCCAGCTTTGAAACATCTGATGTTCATGTCTTGCAGCTCTCAAAAATCTGACATTTATTCTATATGGCTCTTACATTAAGCAAGTTTGGCCACCCCTGCCCATTTAGCTTTGGACCAGATCACTTGAAGAAGCACCTCATTCCACATAGTCGAAATAAAGTTTTTGCTTCCAACCACTGGTCTTGGTTTCCCTGCCACTGGAAGTGAGGCAGGAAGAGACAAAAATAGGGCCTTCTTTGTGGTGGCGCTGCACCTGTGAAATGCCTTCTTCCTTAAAACTCACCAGACACCTACTTGTCCGGGCTGGCAAACTCCTGATGAAACATTTTGTTCACCCAAACTTTTAATGCAGCTTTATTTCACTTTCCTGTTATGCTATCGATCTGGCTTACGCTTTTATTACCTGCTTTTACATCATAATTGGTTTACAAACTATAGATTGGACTGACTGTTGTTTTAATTTAAAATACAAATGGAGGTGGTTTTACTATTGATAAGTTTAGTCAAATCATTTTGTGTTGTTGTTTTCAAACTCTGTCATATTATTTGTTTCTCTGACATTAGTTGCTTCAAGCAGATTTTGAAGAAATGGAGTAAAGATATTCCCAATAAATGAAGCAAGTAATATTTCAGATTCCTAGTAGTCAGACTTACCCACAACCAAACAGGAATTCAAATTCCTAGGGACCAAGTATCATATTTCTAGGAACCTTGGCAATCATAATACTGGAGGATCTGCAGTTTTGTCAGGAACTGTTAACAACTACAGCTTCATCCCCTCACCATTGGATACTGGGCACTGATGTGCTGTAAGAATTGTTCCAAATTGGACTGTCTTGCCCACGCAGGATAATGCAATTATGTATTACTGCAGCACAACTTCCGGTGTTTATTCTGCCACTTTCAACATGCCTAATAGAAAATTCATCAGATATCAACAGCACAACCTTTCAGCATAGCTTCTCAAACCGTTAGCTAATTTTTTCAATTATAAACTCCAGATTCATTTTTTAATAGTCATAAGAAGAGCATACCGGATCAAACTTACTGGATCAAATGTCCATCCAGTGCAGCATCCTGTTTTTGCACAATGGCCAACCAATAGCTGAGCCCCCACCCCCAGCAGTGGCATTTGGAGGTGTTTCCCTCTGGATATGGAGGCTCTCCTCACCCAGCATTGATGGACCTCTCCTCCTTATTCCTGTCTAACCCCTTCTTAAAGCTATCTATGTATGTGACTATCACTACTTCCCCTGGCAGGGAAGTCCTCAGCTCTCAAACATCAGTGAGTAAAGAAGTGTTTCCATTTCTGTATTCTACACCTATTTCCCAACACTTTCATTAGATGTCTCCATTCTAGTATTATGGGAGACGGAGAAAAAGCTCCCTCCATCCATCTTTTCCATCCCATGCATTTTATAAACCTCTATCAGGTCTCCCCTTAGCCCTCTTCAGCCTTAGTTCATGTTGTTAAGCCTTGGAAATCGACCTTACCCAAAACACTGGACTACTCTGAGTACCACTGGCGACTGACAAATTATTTATTTCCAGAGAATTAGTCTGGAAATCGAAAATAGATGTGTTCCAGAGGTCCTGTACTGAATCCCCTGTCAAGAAGCACTCGGGGATGGGCACAGTGCACACAAGAGCGCTGCAAGGGCGGGGGGGGGGGGGGGAGAATGGGAGAAAAGAACATTTCCAATCACCCGAGTTCCAGAATATTAATCTCCTGAGTATCCTCTTTCCTACACATTTGCACCGCAGCGCGAGAAGAACCAGCGCAGATGTCACAGGAAGGACACGATGCATTAGCGAAACAGAATTGCTGAGCTGCTTCTTTAAGGGGTCTGCATGGCCTTACGCCAACAAAAGGAGGAGGGAAAGATGCAGGCTCCGGCTGCTGCTGTGAACACTGCACAGTTCCGAGGAGCAAGGAGGGAGGGGGGTGTGTGCGTGGGTTGGGGATGCGCCTCGTGCGAGTTGCTCGAAGCCAACAGATGACGCAGCTGCCTTCCGGCAAGGGCTGCGCATTGGCCGGACCGAGCCAGGGGGCGGGGTTGCAAGGCGCTGCAATAGCCACGCATCTCAGCCAGTCCTGCCCAGGAGAAGGGAGGGGAGGGGAGGCACGCGCCACAGCTGGTCTTTGTAATCTCGGGGCGAGCTGGGGTGCTTGGAAATCTGCACGACAGGCGCTTCACGAGCGACTGGGCATGCAGCAGGCATTCACGTGCAAGGAGTGTCGACGAGGAGGGGGACACGGCCCACCTCCAGACCTCAAGGTCACGCGGCCGCGACGCTTCCGACTGCGCTCTACCCACTAGCCCACACTTCCCTGCCTCTCGCATTTATTCCCCGCAAAGAGCAGCTGGCATGCACGATGCTCCAAACTACAGCAGCCGACGTACCCTTTCTTTACCGTCAACACGGCTGGCACCGCAGTCAGGCAGTTGCTCCTGCACCCACCCTCCTCCCCCCTCCCCGAGTGAAAGGCGAAGCGGGCGCCCTCACCTCCTTCAGCTGCTCCATCTCGGTGCGGATGGTCTCGTACTCCAGCTCCAGCTCCTCATATTGTTGCTTCAGCTGCTGCTTCTCCTCCAGCACTGCCAGCCCGTACTCGGCAGCCTGGATCTTCTCCCGGGTGGTCTCGCCCAGCTCCTGGAAGAGCCGCTTGATCTCAGTGCGCAGCCACTCGGGTTCCGATTCCATCACCAGCTTGGTGTATTCTTCCTCTTCCATGGACAGAGACATCTTTGGGGACAAGGCTGCGAGAAGGGGGTTTCCAGACGGAGCAAAAAGAGGTAGGGGAAGCAAGCAGGAGGGATAGGCTGTGGCAAACCCCCTTTCGCAGCCTTTAAAACCACGGCAGCCGTCGGCTTGCCATCCCCCTCTCCCTGCCAGCGCAATCTTCCCAGGCTGCCATTAAACAAGGAGGCTTCTTGCGCCTGCCGAACACGCCAGCGATCTGGTGGCTCCTTACACCATGATGCGTCCTGCGAAACTAGCTGGGAATGTAAACCGCAGTGAAATCATTCAAAAGGAACGGCCAGCCAGGGAGCCTGCGGCATTCTAGGACTTGTAGTCCCGGCTGCCTCCCAGTCAAGCTTACGTATGTCTCTAGCGGACTACCAGTCCCACAATGCCTAGAGAGGCGAGCCAGATGGAAAGGCAGCCCTGCCCTCTTGAAGGAATTTGTGCTGGAGGAACAACCTAGCAAGCAAGTAGTGTGATTATCACCATTAGAAGGCTGAATCTGGGCAGGCAACTTCCTCTGGGATGCTGACCCCTGCAGGCCGTGCCCAGAAACACGCTGCGTGCGGCTGTGGCGATTGGCAACGTAAGGGTTCCGCAGCAACCTCCTAGTGGGCTCTCATCCCTACTGGACCTTTCCTACTCAGACCATAGTCACAGCCATGATGACCTGCGATGAGAATGAAAGTTGAAATCCTGCTGATCTTTAAGTGCAAAGCTCACAAACACCGGTGTGTTAAATTTTCCACATTTCCAGATAACAGGAAATACTTATAAAGAGTCTACAACAAGCGCCCTTAAAATTGAGGTTTTATTTGCAATTTAATCTTGGCCTTGTGCTGGAACAGTCCTTTAATATTCCCTCTGAAAGGAACTTACATATTGTGTTCTAAGGTGCATTCCTTTCCCGAGGGCAAAATCATTCTTCTACACAGTCTACCCCCCCTCCTCATAGAGCAGTTGTGCTTCCTTTGTTCCCTATTGGCTGAGGAAGGAGGGTACCATAGGCATCACTTCTAGGAACAGTTTTCTGAGTCTGCCCTCTTGCATCCCATGCGACATACTGCTGAGTAGACCTGACTCAGGTGGCCCTCATGCACAAACTGTGAGACTGAGTTGCGGGGTAGCAGCTAAGGTGGCAGTGATGGTGCAGAGGGAAGTGATTGCAAACTCCCATTCAGAGGCTATTGGTTCCCACAATCCCTGCTTATCAGTCTGGGGTGCAGACTGACGGACAGAGATCTTTTTGGGATAGTTTATTGAATTCAAAGTTGTTACAAAATGATAAGAATATTAGAATAACAGTTAACAAAACGGAGATCATCAACATCAAAGAGGTGGAACTTATATTACAAACAATCATAGTCAACATTTACTAAGACATCTTTCTACAAAGTAATTGAAGAACAAAGTATCAAGAACAATATCCTCTTAATGACTTACAGTAAAGAAATATTAAAATATTAAGTTAAGGGACTTAATTTTGTCTGGAACTATATCATGAGACAACAAAAATCTAGAACAGGAATCCATTTCTCAGTAAAATAAGATTGCCTAGGGAAGATTTCAGATTGCAATAAATGATCTGTGATCTTTTCCATTACATAAATATGCCATGCTTTGTCTATCCAGAGAGATAGCATAGGGACTGAATTAGTTTTCCATATGAGGCAATTAGTTTTCCATATAGTTTTTGCTGTTATTAGTAGAGGCATCTCTTTGGTGTGTACCTCCAGAGATCAAGTATCTATAAGGGTTCTAAACCAAGATGTTTTAGTGACAGGACAACAACAATTGTGTTCTACTTTAGATGTTAATGCTAAGGGCTCTCTCCATGGTGCTAAGTGTCCAAGTGATACCATAGGCCTGAGTGACAGAAGTCCATGCCACGGACGGTCATCATGGCTTGAGTTTATGGCGGTGGGAGGTGCTATGTTGTTTATGGAAGGGTGTATCCAACCGCTGGTGAGGGGTGTGATAGGCTGCAGCATTAGCTGGCTATCTGAGCTACTCCAGGACTTGGGGATGGGATTGGGGCTGTGAGGGGAGGACACTTGGACTATCCTTTTGCATTGGCACCTATGGGATGTGTTATAGTTGTGGGATGTGTCACCATTTTTGCTAGCTTAACCTGAGCTGGAAAGGCTTAGGGAGCATCTCTAGCCACAACACTCCCCATCTCTGACTATTTCTACTACATCAGTATATTTCTAGCACCCAGCCATGGTAGTGGCTGCTGGTATAGCTCTACTACAAGAGGCATGTGCTCTGGGCTCTTCCAAACGCACATACCTCTTGAATATGCTGGTAATGCTCAGTCAGCTTCTTAAGACTTTAGGTTTGGGGCTCAGGATTGCCCTGTAAATTGTACTTAGTAACACTAGTAACAATAGTTACACTAGCCCTGACCTGGATAGTCCAGGGTAGCCCAGTTTCATCAGATCTTGGAACCAGAGCAGGGTCAACTCTGGCTGGTGTTTGGATGTAAGATCTCAAAAGAATACCAGGTTCATGACATGGAGGCAAGCAATGGCAAACCACTTCTGAACATCTGTTGCACTGAAAATCCTACAGGTTTGCCATTAAGTCAACTGTGACTTGACGTGGGTTGGTGGGGACTAGTAAATCAATTGACCTTGTAAAAGTGACTTCAGATTTGCACTGGCATTAGCAAAGGAGAGGGGCATTGTTTAGTGGTAGATCATCTGTTTTGCTTGCAGATGGTTGTAGGTTCAATCTGTGGCATCTTCGGTTAAAAGCATTAGGTATCAGGTGAAACAAAAGACATTTGCCTGAGACCCTAGTAGTGTTCCCTCTAAGCTGAGTTAGCGTGAGCTAGCTCCCAGATTTTTAGCCACCAGTTCACACATTTTTGTCTTAGTTCAGGAAGAAATGGTCCCAGAGCACAATACTTTATGCAGTAGCTCACAACTTTAATACCAGTAGCTCACAAAGTAGAATTTTTTTTCACAAGACTCTACAGCTTAGAGGGAACATTGGACCCTAGAGATCAACTACCAGGCAGAGTAGATAACACTGATCTTGACATGCAGAAACTCTAACTCTGTATAAGACAGCTTCATGTGTGTTTAAGTGTCAGCCAAAACAATTATCTGTTCTGAAAACACCTGAGAATTAGATCACCCAACAACTGCCCTGCCTAGTGCCAAAGGCCATATATAAACTGCTTTAATCTTCCACCTTTCAATAATTTTCATCCTTTGGCCCTACAAAGCACCACCCTTAATAAAGAATCTTCCATGTAAATCAGAATCATGAAATAGCCTGGCTGTTTTTTATTATTATGGATTTTATTCTAGCTCAGCACATCACACTGTGGAGCTGGATATATTATGTGTCAGAAAATGAAATAACATCCTCATTCTTTTCCTTGTTATAAAGCTTGCCTGAAACCAAAACATAAAAGGTTGATATAATCAATTTTACATAGTTAATGAATATTCCTTTTATGTTTATTTTCAGAATGCCTCATGATCTTTGTTCATGACAAATCTGTAAATTCTTGCTCCAAGCCCGAAAATATTTATGTGTATTTGAATGCCTGTTTAGGATTGTTTGCCACTTCAAGACTGCTTAAAATAGAGAAAAGTAGGGTATAAAACCTACTCTTCTTCTGTATATATATTCAGTAAACCTCTGAAGGCATACAAATTCAGAGCCAGTGCAGTGTAGTTGTTCATGTGCCGGAGCAAGATGAGGTTTTAAATCCCTTCCCCACCACGTTGCTCAGTGAATGATCCTGTGTCAGTCCTTCTCTCTGAGCATAATCTATTTTACAAGCTTGCTATGGGGATACAAGACAGAGGGAGCAGTCATGTAAGCTAGTCAGAGCCCTGTGAGGGAAAGTAAAAATAAGCTTATGCATCAGTTCATGTTAGTCCCGCATGGTTTGTGTATGGGTAAACTAACATTTGTTAATATCCCTCAAAGTATGGGTGGGGCAATTATTGACAACATGCAGTACTGGAGTTGTGACTCTTATCAGTGAGTACTTGGATATGAACCCAAAACAATCCACTCTGAACCCTTCAGACAGAAGCAGTTGACACCCATACCTCAGAAGTGGCATGCTTGTTGAGTTCTGTCCAAACCTGTAGAATTCCTCTCTAGTCTTCCTGGCCTGAAGCTTACAATTGGAGCTAAAGGGATTATGTCAGGCCCACCAAGAGTGAAATGCAGAAGAAATTCAAGAGAGGCCAAACCACCTGGCAGTTCTTTTCTTCACGGCTGATTCCACACAAAGAACTTTTTCTGTGATGATCATGTTGCCAGTGCAATTGTTGGTCAATGCACACTTGCAACAGAGATTCCAGACAGTACAGGATAATCTTTTTTTCTCATCATTATTAGCCATGGTTTCCATGATGTTGTCATTTCCATCATGATTCTCCAGCCACCGCTTTTTACATTTTTATGGTGCATGCATAGCACTGCTCAAGACTACTCAAGACTGCTTAAAAGAGCAAGTTTGGTGTAGTGGTTAGATGTGTGGACTCTTATCTGGGAGAACTGGGTTTGATTCCCCACTCCTCTACTTGCACCTGCTGGAATGGCCTTGGGTCAGCCATAGATATCACAGAGCTGTCTTTGAAAGGGCAGCTTCTGGGACAGCTCATTAAGCCCCACCTATCTCACTGGGCATCTGTCATGTGTGTGTGTCGGGGGGGGGAGGTAAAAAAGATTGTAAGCCACTCTGAGATTCAGAGTGTAGGGTGGGATATAAATCCAATTTCTTCATCTTCTTCTTCTACTATTACTGTGATTCAACACCCCCCTCTTTTTAAAGAAAAAACTGTTTGCTAATTTGTGACAGTGAACAAGACACTGGGATATATCCCCCCTCCCAAAGCTGAGTGTGTAATGAACTTGTTCCTCCCTTTTATTGGAACTCCATTACAATGCTGAACAAGGCACTTGGTACTGAGTCCCTTCCTGCCCAATTTCCCTGTCTTTGACCTCCATTTCACTGCTTGATTGAACAAGGCTCTGGTGCCAGTCCCTACCTCCTTTCTTCCTGGTCTTGTGTTGTCATAGTCTACCAAATGTGTTACAATGTAAGCATGCTTTCCTGGGAATGAGCTCTGTTGAATAACATGGAACTTACTTCTGAGCAAACTTCATTAGGATTGCTCCCAAAGACGAACAGAACAGATTGAGAGATTTAATGCTCAAAAGCAAGTCCTATGGAAATAACTCCTGACACTGACTATAAAAGACAAAGCTATTGTGAATTAGTGATGCTGTTGCTTTGACAGTCTGCTCTAGATATGTTAACACTAATAAGTGTTCAGAAGAGAAGTTCCGGATAGCTTTTATTTAAGGAACATCCACCTTCATTTTGAAGAGGGTTGACCTTTACTTCCACATCTTCAATGCTCTCTTTCATAGCAGTTCACAGAGCAAAGCTGACACCTCTGGTTTGTCCTTTGATGTTACTAGACATACAAAAATTGTTGTATAAGTGTGAACATCAACGTTTTCCATATGAGGTACAACACCTTGTGTATTCTCATACACAAATGCCCTGGAGATATTCTACCAAGGATTCAACAGCTTTCACCCCACCATCAATATGATAACGAACCAATGTATTCAAGAAATACATTTACTGGACACTGCTGTAAAAATACACAATGGATGTACAGACACCACCTTATACTGGAAACCTATGGACTGACAAACATACCTACATGCCTCCAGCTACTATCCTAAGCATACCAAGTGTTCCATTGTATATTGCCAGGCTTTACAATACAGCCACGGTGGGAGGGGGGGTGTGGCGTCGTGGAAGAGAATGAACACCTAAAGCTTTATCTCTGCCAGATCCCGGCAAGAAAATACTCTAAAATAGCGATCCCTTTCAATGAATGGGAAATAAAACAAAAGAAAAAGAGACAGTACCAACCCAGAAGAAACCAGAGAAACAATCACACAGAGAAACAATCACACCTGGTAAGCCATTATTTCACAAAAACGCTGCCGACGGAGGTGGAGAGAGGAAGCCATGGCAACACTACAATGGTGGAGGGGGAAATGGAGACTCAGGAGACTCAAGAACAAAATGCTCCCCTTACTAAAACAGACTTATCTGAACTAGAAAATAGCTTATTACAAAAGATTAAAGCTATTTAGGGTGGCCAGATCGTCCCACCCACCCGGGAAAGTCCCGCCCCTGCCCCCAAATTCCCGCCTCACGGGTTGGCTTACCCGGGACCACTGAAATCCCGGGTTCGCCAAAATCCCGAGGAGGAGTTGGAGGAGGAGGAAGCCCTGGCGGGGCTCTTCGGCTGTAGTGCGTGCCAGGGCTTCCCGCTGGAGCCGGTGGTGGCGTCGTGCGCCTGGAGGCTGGCAGCCTGCGCGGAGGGGCTTGGAAAGGGAGGCCAAGCCCGGGCGCCCCTCCCTGCTCACCCACTGGGTGCCCTGGGACCCGGCCGGATGCCCAGCTGCTCCCAGCAGTAGTCGGGGAGATGCTGCCTGCGCTCAGCCCCGCAGCCAGCCCTGCCCGGACGGCTCAAGCTCGGAGGCCGAGGTGCCCCGCCCTCCCTGCAGGCCCGGCGGCCTGGCTGCGGCTGCCCCGCCTAGGGGGGAGGGGGTCTGAGCAGCTCCCTCTTACCTGGCCGCCAGGGCACTCCGGCCAGCAGCGCCGCCACCAGCATTGCCGCTCGGGAAGGGGCCGCCGCCGCCTCCTGCTCCTCCTCGCGCTGCTGCGCCTCCTGGCCAGTCCGCCCGCCCAGCGGGGAGGGAGCGAGCGAGTATCTGTCTAGAGAAGATGCTCTACACGCACATCTCAAAGTGGGCTCTTGTACTCGAAAATTTATGCCGGAATAAAATCTTGTTTGTCTGCCGCAAGACTCCAGTTTCTCTGCGTTAAAAGACAGCAGAAGACGTGGCCAAAGGGAACGTTCTACTTTGGACATTCCTCAGCCCCGTGGAACGCCTCCTAGCTTCTAAAACCTGACGTCCTCTTTTCTCAATGAAGGGTCATTGAAGGAGATAAACTACATGTCCCAGCATTCCATTGAGGAGCGCTGCCTGGCGGGCTCAAAGATCATGCTGACGTCGAAAGGAACTAAGGGCACGGACCGGTGGCTGCCTCTGCCTGTGAATTTTGTTTCCAGCAGAGGAACTGGGGGGTGGGGGCTGGGAAACTGTGGCTTGAATCAGGGAATTGCAATCTCTGTACAAAATAAGAAGGGATAGACAACAGAGGACAAGAATGAGTGCTTGAGAAAGGCCTGCTGAACTAACTTTCTGCAAAGACAACGGGAATTTCTCTTTCGCTTTTATTTCCTGGTCAGTCCGAGGAGAACACAGTTGGTCAGGTCAGAAAAGGTAAGAGAGATTTGGGTTGTCCGGACAGTGTTTATATTAAGTAAAGTCCAAATCTGGTACTGTGTTCAGGGAGAAGGAATTGAGTTAGTGCACAAAGTGATCCTTTATCTCTCTAATAGAAATCCTCCTTTGTAGACCTATGTTGTTTATTTATGTTGAGGCTTTATGGGAATGTTTCATATGCTAAAAAAAAGGGGACAGACGCCAGGAAAAAGCCACTGTAAGTCTTTCCAAAAGTGATTTTTTTTTCTAATAAGGAACCGCAATTGTAGATGATTCATGTGTGAGAGAGACCATGCCTGCTGGTATGTCCAAGAATCAGCATCCTTTAAGATTCTCAAGATAAACCTGCTGCTTGAAACTGAAAAACCTAGACTGCTATCTGCATGTTTCCTGAGAATTTTGTTGAAGAAAACCCTTTATTTTCCTCCTTCTAACAGTATTTCCTTATACTTTGTCTACAAACACTGAACAAAATATTCCGTTGGGGAGCAAGGTAGTGCTGTGTGTGCAAACTCTACTTTTGCTGGTGGCGCAGCAGTTTAAATTCAGCAGTTTGTCTATGGATCCATTTATGTAGCACCTGGGGTCTGAAAGCTCTTTTTGCTGTGAATGGGTGGGAACGAACAGGTTTAGAAAGCTGGGAGAAGAAAAATCATAACTATTTAGGAAGACGTATTTAGTGAGCTGTTTCTTGCATTGTTTCTTTTGTCTAGATCTGTATATATAGGTATTTCAAAAGCACAGAGGGATGATATGTGTGAATGAGCCCAAGCAGGTATCATGTTCTTAGTTTATTTTAGTTCCAGGATCAACATGGCTGAAGCAGCATACATTATTTAGGCAAAGTATATGACTGGCCTAAGGTCACCCAGCAAGCTTCCATGAGGCAGAGTGGGGATTTTGAACCTTGGTCTCCCAGAATCTGGTCTGACACTTTAACCACTACCACCACTCAGTTTGTGGTCAGTGGTTGTCTCAGTGAGTCCTCAAGGTTCAGGCCTTCACTTTCAAGAAAATTAGCCTGAATGTGATGGAGACCAATAGTCTTGATAGGTAAGAACTCACATGGGAACTACAAAATTCACAGTGTCCCCTTCAGCCAGTCATTCACAGCACAATCTTATGCAAAGGACTGCAGGATCAGTCTTGTAGTGTGAATTGAGGTAAAACCACCTGGAACTCATTGGATAAGATGTATGCTGCCCAATGGCAAAACCCACTGGGGAGCGACCATTGCTCAGGCAGGCAGGGAGGGAGGGGGCCGAAAGCGAGGGGGGGCGGCTGGCGGGAGGGGGCGGCCTTCCTTCCTTCCTTCCTTCCTTCCTTCCTTCCTTCCTTCCTTCCTTCCTTCCTTCCTTCCTTCCCTCCTTCCCTCCTTCCCTCCTTCCCTCCCTTCCTCCTTTCTTCCTCCCTCCCTCCCTCCTTCCTTCCTCCCCCCCTCCCTCCTTCCTTCCTTCCTCCTTCCTTTCTTCCTCCCTCCCTCCTTCCTTCCCTCCCTCCTTCCCTCCCTCCTTCCCTCCCTCCCTCCTTCCTTCCTTCCCTCCCTCCCTCCCTCCTTCCTCCTCCCTCCCTCCTCCCTCCCTCCTTTCTTCCTTCCCTCCCTCCCTCCCTTCCCTCCCTCCTTCCTTCCTTCCTTCCTTCCTTCCTTCCTTCCTTCCTTCCTTCCTTCCTTCCTTCCTTCCTTCCTTCCTTCCTTCCTTCCTTCCTTCCTTCCTTCCTTCCTTCCTTCCTTCCTTCCTTCCTTCCTTCCTTCCTCCTTTCTCCCGGCGGGAACTCAAATTCTGATACATTTATATAATAGGAATGGTTGAGGAATCCAATTAAAATACAGAGAGGGTGTGTGCTCTCTCTCTGCATGAATCACTGCTCTGGAATTGGCTTCTTTCTATTGGCCCCTGCTGATAGCATGGTTATTCTGCCACATCTTTGCACCCAGATACAATTGGATCCTTCAACCACTCCCAATGCAAAGGAGCAACAAGTGACCTGCCCTCTGAAAAGGCTGCCTGTTGTATCTCTGCATGAGTCACTGGTCTAGGCTTACCTTTTATTCAAGAAGACTACCCAGATCAAACTCAGGGAATGAGTTCCTCTGAAAACAGGTAATTTTATTCTAAAAGTAGAAGTACCTTTCTGATGTAAATATGAAATGTGCCACTACATAACGAAAGAAAGAAGTTGGTGGTTTTGTATAAAGGAAGTGATGTCACTTCCTGTTTCCGGCAGTGGCATTTGGGGGAAATGATGTCACAGGAAGTGACGTCACTTCCTGCTTCTGGCAGGTGGCGCAGGGAAACGATGTCACATGAAGTGATGTCACTTCCTGTTTCCGGCGGTGGCATGACGTCACCGGAAGTGACTTCACTTCCTGTTTCCCGCGACGCGCGCTTTGCGCGCGCACACACACACATTCATTCCCCCCTCAAGGTGTCCCTGGCTGGCCTGCAGATATTATGGCCACCCGCTGGAGCCAATGCAATCACAGTTAACTGAAATAAAAATGACACTAACAGAAGTTTAAAAAACTGCAGCCATGACTATGACGCTGGCAGAAACAGTTTCAGAAGAAAATCAAATTCTGCAAAAGGAAAATGACTCTACTGCTCTTAAAATTCTTATCTTAGAAACAGAGCTCAGACAAAATAATCTGAAATTCAGAGGTTTTCCAGAAAAAGAGTCCAAAATGCAGGAATTACAAATGTTCATGGCCAGTTGGTTGGCAAAGGAACTGTAGTGCCAAAGGACGAAGTAGTGCCTAGAATAACAAAAGCGTACTGATTGGGCTCTCCTTTCAATGCGAAAAGGAAAGGTCCTCGAGACATAGTGGTAACACTTATGGACTACAGAGTCAAGACAAAAATACTTCAAACAGCTAGGCAAAAAAGATGCCTTTCAATATAAGGAAATTAAAATAGAAGTTTTCCCGGACCTGCCCTATGAAGCAATCAACAAAAGACGTGACTTAAAACCTATACTGCAACAACTGCAAGCAGTACAGCAAAAATATAAATGGTCTGGCACAGCAACCCTACAAGTGATTTACAATGGAGCAAGACTTCAAGCAATTGATATAGAGTCAGGACTGAAACTCTTTAAAAAAGGGGACTTAAAGAACCATCGGAAATGGCTAAGAAGATCACCAAAAGGAAGCTGTTTACTCAGTCTCCCCCAAAGAATAAGAACTGCAGGATTCCTGTTTCTTCATCTCAAAGAACAACAACACAGTGAAAAAAACTCTATTGTTTTTTCTTATTATATTGTTTATAAATGATATGAAAATTGAATATAGAGTAACAGTACTCATGGTACAGAATAAGTTTTTTTTAAAAAAAAAAAGACTAATATAAGTAATTATGTATGCTTTAATATTACAGCCGGCTTCTGAGGGAGACTAACTTAGATTTTAGTAAACAAAAGGGAAAAAGTCCTCATTTTTGTGTTTGTATCCCATTTTTAATAGTCAAGGTAATAGGTACTTTTACTGGCCTGCTTTTTTGCAGGAGCAATTGCGGTTTAATAATTCTAGATATAGGAAGAGTTATAGTAATAGTTTAGTTAATTTTCAATAAAATATTTTAATAGTTCGTTTTAGTAGAATTAGAGATAATAGAAATTAGAAATTTATACTAGTTAATAGGTAAGGTATTAGAATAGTAAAATTGATTGTTAGATATTAGAATAGTATAGGGAAATAGTCTTATAAATTAAGAGGTATTAGATTAGAACTGTAGGAGAATAAGGAGTTAACAGAATATAAATACAAATATAGAATAAGAGTTAAAATATTGTTATTGTTAAAATATTTTATTATTAGGATATTTTTGTTTATAAAAATAATATTATAGGTAATTCATTGTTCAATAGCATATCTTTAATATAAAGTGTTTTTAGAATGGTTCAAAATTTAAAAATTCTTTCTCGGCGTGTATGAGGTTTGAATAATGTTGTTAAAAGGAAGGGGTGTCAACTAATCTACACAAATTGAAACCTGATGTTTTATTGGTACAAGAGACGCATTTTAAAAATTCTGTTAATTTGATTTTTAAGAATTCATGGTTTCAACAGCAATTTCAAGCTTCAGGAATGTCAAAGTCACGGGGAGTGGCAATATTACTTGAAATGTAAGGTTTAATTTAATTGATACTATGAAAGACCCCCAAGGGAGGCATATAAAAGGCCACTTGGAAAATAAGTTAACAACAATTGGTTCAATTTATGCACCAAATAAGGAACAAATTCATTTCTTAAAGGAAACTTTTCAAAAAGTAGACCACTTCAAAGAAAGAGATGTTATTCTAGGTGGGGATTTCAGTTATATAATTGATTTCAACCGGGATTGATGAATCCAATGGTTACTTAGAATGCACTAAAGCCAGTCTTGAGGGCATTTAATATCTATAGCTTCATTCCTTAAAAAAACAGAAAATGCAGAAAAAACAAGAATTATTAAACAATATAAAAGATTTAGAGCAGAAACACAAAATTACATGCAGTAAAAAATATACAAAAAATTGCAAGAGCGCCGTAAATTAGAAATATTAGAACTAAATTCAATTCAAAAAGGTATATTATATTTGAAAAATAAATTATGGCAAAATTCGCCGAAAAATTTAAAACTACTGGCAAAAAAGGCTAAGGCTAAATGCGGTGATAGAACAATTCATTTAATTAAAGATAAGAATGAAAAACTACATTCTAATAACCAGAAAAATTACAAATGTTCTTGGATTTTTATACTAATTTATACTCAATTCATCAGACTGACCAAACAAAATTAGAGAATTATCTCCATAAAAATTTTCATATCCTGTTGAAACATGAACATCAAAAGTATATGGATAGCCAAATTAAAAAACAAGAAATTATTTATTCTATTAAACAATTAAAAACAAATAAAGCCCTGGGTCTGGACAGATACACTACAGAATTTTTAAAAATTGTGCAACTTTTGTTAGATCCTCTTCTAAATGTATGCAATTACATTAGAGAAAAAGAAGTAATGCCTATGTCATGGAAACAAGCTGAAATAGCTATAATACCAAAATCCGATAGACAGGGGTGGCCAACAGTAGCTCTTCAGATGTTTTTTGCCTACAACTCCCATCAGCCCCAGCCAGCATGGCTAATGGCTGGGGCTGATGGGAGTTGTAGGCAAAAAACATCTGGAGAGCTACTATTGGCCACCCCTGCGATAGAGACTTAACCTTACCATCCTCATATCGTCCAATATCTCTGTTAAATGTAGATTTAATTTTTTTTATTTTTAGCTAGAAAGCTAAATACATTTATAACAGTATATTAAGTCAAGTCAGGTAGGCTTCATGCCAATAGTGATCTAATAGATTACACATAAAGTATTAAATATTCTGAAACTAACTGAAAAAACTAAAAAGCCACATATATTGCTTTCCTTAGATATAGAAAAAGCATTTGACTCTGTTAGTATATCATATTTAAAAATGTTACTATATAAAATGGGTTTTGGAATGTATTTTTTAAATATTATTTCAGCACTATATGAAAATCCACAGGCAACCATGAAAATAAATAATTTTTATTCCACAACATTCAATTTAAAAAGAGGCACAAGGCAAGGATGCCCTCTCTCCCCATTGTTATTCGCAATAGTGATAGAACCTCTAGCATCTATTATTAGAACTTCAAATGATATAAAAGGTGTTAATATGGGAGAGAAAAAACATAAGCTTACCATGTTTGCAGACGATATATTATTGTTTCTTTCGGACCCCTACCAATCATTGCAAAAGTTAGATACTTCAAGAAATTGGTGAGGTCTCTGGACTATTAATAAATCAAACAAAATCAAAATTGCTACCTATAAATTTTACCAAAACTCAAATACAGAATTTGCAAAAAAATTTCCATTTTAATTGGACTACTTTATCTCTAAAATACTTGGGAATAAAAATATCATCTAATCTTCAAGATATATTTCGGTTGAATCATTGTAAAATAGTGCAGGAAGTTAAAATACAACTTCAAAAATGGAATAAACAAATATTTAATTGGATAGATCGATACCATTTAATAAAATCCTTTATTTTGCCTAAGTTTTTATTTTTATTTAGATCAATTTTTATTAAAAAATCTCAAATTTTAGAATGGCAAAATATGCTCTTGAATTTTTTGTGGAATAATAAAAAACAGAATTAAGGCTAATACATTGTATAGGCAGTCCCACTTAGGAGGATTTCAATTCCATAATCTATGCAATTACTATATAGCAACCCATATAACGAGAATATTGATTATGTTAAAATCATTTAATATACCAGACTGGGTTTTAGGAATTAACGAATTCACAGCACCTTATGAGATAAAGGAAGTAATATGGCAAAATAAAAATTAGACCAAAAAAAAAAAATCCAAGAAAATGACTTCTTACTACACTAAAAATATGGGATTTATACAGAAAAAAACTTGTACCAGAAATATCCCGATTTTCTGATTTTTTAGGACAGAAACGGTATGCTCCTGGACTACAGAAATGAATATAAAACTTGGAGAAAAGCCAATATAAATACGTTAAGAGACAGGCAGCCCAATCCAGACATACGTGGCAGCCAGCCACTCGGGCATGGGCAGATCTACGGCACCTCTCATTGGCTTCCAAAAGGGTTTGGGGCACCGGCGCACAGCATGCTCAAGCCGAGGCCGCCACCTGTAGATGAGTAAAATATACTGGAGCGTGGACTCCCAGAGTGGTGCGAGGGCAGGGACAGGATGGGGCACTTCCACAGGGACACCAGGGATTGGCTGGTGGTGGCTGGGGAGCCGGCCCACATGACACTCGGCGGCAGAGAGAGCGCTCCCTGGCAATAGGCTGCCCACATGCCCCACCCCCCTCACGCACACATCCAGCCCCATGGTGTGGCTGTGTAATCCTTAGGGAAGCATCCGGTCAGCATGTTCTGCTAGCTCCATGGAGCAGCCTACCTGTCAGTATGCGGTTTTGCCACCCAGGTGTTTACTTGCCTAAGGATCGAATCACCAACTACCAAGACCCCCCCCCTCCCTCCCTGCCCAGGGATAGTTCCTTGGTGCGAAAGGATACCTGCTCACCAACTGAAAAAGATGTCCCTTCTGAAGGCGCATTCCTCTTATCCTCAGAACAGTGCCCTGTTCCCTCTCGACCCTTGTGCTCCCTGTCAGGAACAGGGCTGCCACGTTCAGAGTGAGGCTCATCTAATAAGTCCCCGAGAGTCTTCTCCGAGTTCCTATCTGTGTCTGCTTCTCCAGGTCAGTCACTCAGCCTCCAGGTTACGAACTCGTTCCCTGAGGACCAGGGGCTCCTTGCATCGAGCACACACCCAAGACTTCTGTCCTGTGGGCAGATAGTCATATATGTGACACTCAGTGCAAAACACTGGAAAGCCCCCACCCCCCTGCTGGCATTCTACCTTCATGATAGCTTTTTAAAAATATACAGTCCTCTTTTAAATCCTGTTTGTTTATGTGGAGGGTCTTCTTACCTTACTGGGAACACAAGGAAAATCAGGATCTGGGTTCCTGGTGCTTACACAGCCCCCAGGCTAAGAGCACTTTAGCTCTCGCCCTTTGGTTTGCGCCTCTGGCAAGGCGCAGCTTAATTATGCAAAGAGGGTGGGGCCTCAGTCTGCCCCAGGAACACAGCCACTCCTAATCAATCAGCAACAATCACCTTCAGCCCACTCAAACCAAACATCAGTTCCCCAGCAACCACAAACTCAGAATTTCCAGCAATCACACAGTAACAGAAATTCTCAGCAACTTCCTCAGCTATTTAGAAATCCAAACCTCACCCTTATAGCACTTCTTATCTGAGAGCTCTCTGAAATGTGCTCAGCCTCTGGCAAAGCGCAGCTTAATAATGCAAAGAGGGTGGGCCACAGTCTGCCCCAGGAACACAGCCACTCCTAATCAATCAGCAACAATCACCTTCAGCCTACTCAAACCAAACAAACATCAGTTCCCCAGCAACCACAAACTCAGAATTTCCAACAATCACAAAGACACACAAACTCAGAAATTCTCAGCAACTTCCCCAGCTGTTTAGAAAGCCAAACCTCACCCTTATAGCGCTTCTTATCTGCTCTCTCTCAGAGCTCTTTGAAATGTGCTCAGCCTCTGACAAGGTGCAGCTTAATCAGTTAGTTAGAGTTAGAGTCTTCCAACACATGTATTTAATGAAAGGAGCTTTGTCTGTCAAAAGCTTATACCTCAAAAGTCTTTTTGGTCTCTAAAGTGCTACTGGCCTCAAATCCAGCTGTTCCAACATCTTTTTTACTGCAAGGAGCTTTGCCAGTGCTCTTGGGAACCTAGGCAATGTGTATGTAGCTGAGTTAGATGAACTGTATTTTTTGTTTCGAAGTCTGTGTGCTGTGTTATTGTGTGTCCTTTCCCTGTATTTTCGTTCTGTGCTTTTTCAACCTCATATCTTTAATCCAAACACCTCCTCCCTTTCTCTCTCTCTCTCTCTTTCTTTCATAATAAACCTTTTTCTAAAGATTCTTTTGGCTGTGCTTAGTACAATATTTTTCAGGGATATTTCTCTTAATCTCTTACTTTGGATTGCAGGGCACTACAGGGTTTGCTATAAGGTATTTTCATAGGATTTCTACCCTATTATTTCATTATTGGTCTGGTATGGTGTTTGAAGGATACTTTCTCAATGGATCAATGTAGATCAGTGTTTCCCAAAGTGGGTGATATTGCCCCCTGGGGGGCACTGGAATAATCAGGGGGGCGATAGTAGCCTTGGGTGCAATTGGGGGGCGGTGAATAAAAATAAGGGGGTGGTGGAAGCATAAAGGAAGAAGAGAAGAGGGTGGTAGATGTCAAAACATCATGTTTCTGGGAGGTATCCAGAATTTCTAATGTAGAGAAAAATTTCCATTAACAAACAGAGAGTGTTCCTTTTTGTGTGCTACTTAGTGCAAATTCACCTAATTTGACTAGTAATGAGGACCAGAACTCCTTCCACTTAAAATATAAGAAAGATTCAGTTTATTTACAAGACAGAATAATAAAAAAATAGAGGTGTACAGACAAACAAGAAACACAGAAACAAAAAACCTTGCAAGCCTATCATAGCCAATACTTGCTACAGCTAGCCACTTCTCAAGGTTGCTTGCCGTTTCTTCCTCGGTAATACAATTCAAGTCAGGACAGTGGAAGCACTGAGGCAATTGCACAAACTTCTCTGAAGAGTTCCAACCTGCAGCTTTCTCCTCACAAGGTTTTCTGCAGAGCGTCAAGCTTCTTACAGTCCTCTGTTTACCAGGTGGTTGCTTCTGTTGATTTCAGCCAACTGCAATGCCCCAGACACAAGAGAGTCTTCTGCAGGGACAGTGCATGGGAGTAGGCACAATCTTGCCAGTCAGCAGGCAAACCGAGAGCCCCGGGCAGTGCTGCTGCGCTGCCCCTTTTCTTTGCAGGGCAAATGTTGCCTGTGCTTGTCAGAAGCTTCCAAGGAGGCCTCCAAAGAGAGCCCCATTTTACTGCTGCCTGCTGCTTTCAGGTTGAAAGCAGCTGGGTGGCAGCACCTTCCCATTGAGTTAGTTAGAGCTGATGTGCACAATGGGAAGGTGCCACCCGCCCAGCCACTTTCAAATAGTATAAAAAGGACACTCTTCAGAGGCTTCTTTCCAAACAATCTAGGTGGGCCCATATAGATCTTCTGCTGTCAAATACCTGTCAAACTAGATGGCCTCATATCAGTTGGAATTGACAGTTTACAGGTGTTTACTATTTTACAAGTGTTTACTATTAAGAACATGGTCTCTAGGCTTACTTAAACTGATAGCAACCCACAGAAACACTTAGAACTCGGGTATTGTCATTTTCCAGGTAATGATGCAGACAAACACACACATGGTTGATGAAACGCTCAATTTCTTGAGAGGAGGCTTCTGCAACTTGTGGATGGGGCACCATGGTAGTCTAGTCTGCCCTCCCAACCCAATCCTGTAGCTATGACTCAGGCAATGACCTAAGCAATGACCAACCTAAGCAATGACCAACTGGCATTACATCAAAGAAGCCTCTCATATCACCATAGTAGTAAAGCCTCTTCAAAGAAACTTCCTTATTCTTTCATGTCATTCCAGAAGCCATTAAGTGTTTCCTGAATCGCCTGAAGCCAGGAGCCCACTTCTGGCTGCCTGCTTCATTCATTACTTCATGTTTTCCACACTCTGACCTTACTTCCCACGGAGCTGACTGAGATAAACAGCTGCTGCTTCAAATAGTACACTAATCTCTGTACTGCTGATGGTAAGTAATGATTTCAAAATTAAAGAAATTGCAAAGGTGGCTTTTCCCCAACTATTCATGTGGGGGCAGAATTCTCAAGTCTGACTCAATAAATATCTGGAGATTTTGGGGGTAGAGCCAGGAGACCTTGAGGTGGAGCCAGAAGCAAGGTTGTGACAAGCACAATTGAACTCTGAAGGGAGTTCTGGCAATCACATTTAAAGGGACTGCACATTGTTTAAATGCCTTCCTTCCATTTGAACCAATGAAGGACAGGGGCTCCTTCTTTGGGGCCTCATAGAAATGGACCCTCTGGTCCGACTGTTTTGAAACTTGGTGTTTTGAGTAGCGGCATTGAATGCTATGCTGAACATTTGGTGCCCTCAAAAAAACAGCCCTCCCAGAGCCCCAGATACCCATGGATCAATTCTCCATTATACCTTATTTTTATTTTAATATTATCCTTTGTTATCTTAATTTTCTGTGTGTATATCTTTCAAGTTGGAGACTTCAGGGCTGCCAATTTGTTGGAACTGAATCTATTTGAAAGAGAAGTGGATGAGCAAGACTGAGAAGTCGGACTTAACTGACCACAGTGTTTTGCAAGCCAGAACTAATTGGTGAATTGAACTTAGACTGCCTGTTGCTTTTCCTTTTTACTGCTACATGCATATTTTATCTCCATTGGTTTTGTTGCATTGTTCTGTATGATGGAAGTGATGCATTGTATACTATATTTCAATTATTGTTGCTTGCCCTGAGCCCACTTGCAAGGAGGGTGGGATAATAATTACAAAGAAATTTCAAAAATTGTCTGTGTATGCAAATGTTACTATGGTTGGTTTTATAAAATAATTTTAGAATTTTAAGCTTCAAAGTAGATATATCCAAGTAGGCAGCCCTTTTGGTTTGAAGTAGTAGAACAAAATAGGAGTTGATTGCACCTTAAGGCCAACTTAGTTTTATTCAGAACACTTCATAGTGTCTTCTTTACAACATCCTTGTTTACTCTTTGTACAAATATGTCACTGCATCTTTTAGTCCACTTCTTGAAGGTCAATTTCCAGGGGGGCACTGAGTAATTTTTTTTTCTGAAAAGGGGGCGTTAGACCAAATAAGTTTGGAAACCTCTGGTGTAGATGTTCTCAGGAGGTTCCTGAGTGGTGGCAGCTGGTTTCCAGGGAGTGAGTTCTCCAGCAAGGAACTCCTTCCTGTAATACATGGCCTGCTGGAACAGATCCACAGCCCATCTAGCCCAGAATCCTATTTCACACACAATCCAAACAGTTGCCCAGAAGGGCCAATGAATAAGGCAGAGAGGCCAAAGCCTTCCCGGATCTTGCATCTTAGAACTAGTTTAGTTCTTCTGGCTGTGGAAGTTATCTTAATGCGGCAGGAAAAATTGATGGCTCTATAGAGGCCCATGACCCAGCAGAAGGGGTTCTGCCACCCATTTAAGTGTTCCAGACTCCCTAACTTAGAGAACTCTGGTGCTTTCCTCCTCTGCCAATGGCATCAGGAAAGAAGACAGGACAGGATGAGGGAAGGATCACTGTCAGAGAGTCAATGGAGGAGAGCTGAGAAGGGGGTACCATATCATTAATACACTAATTTAAATCTGAGGGGCAATGAATATGCCTAGGGTTGCTGCTACCTTCACGAAGAAGGTAAATCACCAACAAATATGGCAGTCATACTAGTTCCAGGCACTTTCCTGAGGTGGCGTGGAGGGAATGTAGGAAGAAGCTGTAGTTGGAATTTCCATCTCATCTCAGCTATACTAACAAATGCATAGAGTTTCTGAGATGATTATTTCAAGATAGCAATCTGGGAACACTGGTTTTTCTAAATATTTATAGTTCTGATGATCTGGAAATACAAGCTTAGAGTACCAAAGAGAGCTCTCTGACACTAAATGGCATACTCTGGTAAAAAAGCAGTTAAAAAACGAGGAGGTGTATCACTGAAAAAGAGAAAAGGCTGTTTTTTGTGAGGGAGTTTTCAAGTTTCTGCAGCAATCTGGGACCTCGCCTACTTATTTTTCAGGAAATAAAGTACATCAGCTGCTGTGATTTGATGCTCTCAACATGGGGTTCATTTAAGTACAGCCTTATTACCAAGCGCTGCAATTTACATTTAGAAATAAAAGTGCCTTGTGTGGTTTCATAATCTCTCTGTGCCTCTGAATGCAGTCTCTTGATTCATTGCCTCCAAACATGGTGGGGAACAACAAAGAAACAGTAGAAACAAGTCTATGTAAACTACATCCTGGTAACTTTCCTTCATCAGAATATACTGGAAAATAAGCTATGGTCTAGAGCAAGGGTGTCAAACTCTTAGGAGGGCTGGATCTGACACAAATGGGACTTGTGACTGGGCCGTGTGTATCATAAAATGTAATGTGAGGTAGTGGATATACAAACTTATAAAGGACCCAGACAAACACAAAGACATTATTTTTTTTAACTTAAAATACACACATGCTTAAAACTGTTGCAATATTTTGTTTCAAATTGAAGGGTGGGGAAATAATGGGATTTGGTAATACAATTTCTTAAAATAAAAGATCAAGAAAAACTGCAAGGATCACAGCAGAAAGCTGAGAACTGGTGAGTACTCTAACCTGGGAACCCGCAGTCAAAAGTGGATATCACATTGGAGAGCCATTACCAAACTGAGTAGACCTGGGGGCTTTTTTTGAGCAGGAATGCAGTTCTGGCTGGCTTGGCATCAGGGGGTGTGGCCTGATATGCAAGTGAGTTCCTGCTGGGCTTTTTCTACAAAAAAGTCTTGTGCTTGGAGAGTCATTGTTTCCTTTGTTATTAATTACAAAAAAATAAGTCAGTGTGATAAGTGTCTTACAGAAGGAAGACCTATGTATTGTAGACACCAGAATGAGGCTCAAAGTATGTCTGTAAAAACTGAATGCATTGCAGCCCCTCCAGGCTCTGAGGTCAGCAGAGAGTGGTCATTTTTGTAATTCACTATAACTTTGTCCCCAAAAAACAGCAGTTTATATTTCACCACAGGAATCAATGGAAGTCGACCAGTTACACAGGATTATATAAAACGTGGTTTCAGGCATATAACCCGGGGGGGGGGGGGGGAAGAGGGGCTGAACTCATGACTGCACATGGGAAACATAACCAAGCCAGCCTAATCTGCATTGACCAACTCTGAACTGACATGAGAGTCTAACAGAGCTCTGGAAATTGGTTTATGCATATTTACCAGAACTGGACCCTGGCATTTCAAAAAGGGTTGGAGCAATAGCCTTAGTGAACATAAGAACATGAGAGAAGCAATGTTGGATCAGGCCAATGGCCAATCCAGTCCAATCTGCTCCATATTTTTATCCAATCCCCTCTTGAAGCTGGCTGTGCTTGTAGCCACCACCACCTCCTATGGCAGTGAATTCCACATGTTAATCACCCTTTGGGTGAAGAAGTACTTCCTTTTATCCCTTTTAACCTGACTGCTCAGCAATTTCATTGAATGCCCATGAGTTCTTGTATTGTGAGAAAGGGAGAAAAGGACTTCTTTCTCTACTTTCTCCATCCCATGCATAATCTTGTAAACCTCTATCATGTCACCCCGGCAGTTGACGTTTCTCCAAGCTAAAGAGCCCCAAGCGTTTTAACCTTTCTTCATAGGGAAAATGTTCCAAGCCTTTGATCATTCTAGTTGCCCTTTTCTGCACTTTTTACAATGCTATAATATCCTTTTTGAGGTGCGGTGACCAGAATTGTACACAGTATTCCAAATGAGACCACACCATCGATTTATACAGGGGCATTATGACACTGGCTGATTTGTTTTCAGTTCCCTTCCTAATAATTTCCAGCATGGTGTTGGCCTTTTTATTGCAATTGCACACTGTCTTGACATTTTCAGTGAGTTATCTACCATGACCCCAAGATCTCTCTCTTGGTCAGTCTCAGCCTGTTCACACCCCATCAACTTGTATTTGTAGCTGGGATTCTTGGCTCCAATGTGCATTACTTTGCACTTGGCCACACTAAACCTCATCTGCCACATTGACGCCCACTCACCCAGCCTCAACAGATCCCTTTGGAGCACCTCACAATCCTCTCTGGTTCTCACCACCCTGAACAATTTAGTGTCATCTGCAAACTTGGCCACTTCACTGCTTACTCCCAACTCCAGATCATTAATGAACAAGTTAAAGAGCATGGGACCCAGTACTGAGCCCTGCGTCACCCCACTGCTTACCGTCTTCCCCTGCGAAGACTGCCCATTTATACTCACTCTGTTTCCTATTAATTAGCTGGTTTTTGAGCCACAAGAGGACCTGTCCTTTTACTCCATGACTCTCGAGTTTACTAAGGAGCCTTTGATGAGGAACTTTATCAAAAGCTTTCTGGAAGTCAAGGTAAACAACATCTATTGGGTCCCCTTTGTCCAAATGCTTGTTCACCCCCTCAAAGAACTGTAACAGGTTAATGAGGCAAGATCTTCCCTTACAGAACCCATGCTGAGTCTTCCTCAATAACTTGTGTTCATCAATGTGCCTACTCATTCTGTCCTTGATAATGGTTTCTACCAACTTTCCCAGTATTGAAGTCAGACTGACTGGCCTGTAATTTCCTGGATCTCCTCTGGAACCCTTTTTAAAGATGGGGGTGACATTTGCTACCTTCCAGTCCTCAGGAATGGAGGCAGATTTCAATGAAAGAGTACATATTTTTGTCAGGAGATCCACAAGTTCAACTTTGAGTTCTTTCAGAACTCTTGGATGTATGCCATCCGGACCTGGTGACTTTTTAGTTTTTAATCCGTCCATCAGTTGTAGGACCTCCTCTCTTGTCACCTCAATCTGGCTCAGGTCTTTCAACACCCCTTCCAATAGAAGTGGTTCCGGAGCAGGCAAACACTTCTCATCTTCCACAGTGAAGATGGAGGCAAAAAATGCATTCAGCTTCTCAGCCATTTCCCTATCCTCCTTCAGTAATCCTTTTACCCCTTGGTCATCCAAGGCAACTACTGCCTCCCTGGCTGGTTTCCTGCTTCTAATACATTTGAAGAAATTTTTATTGTTGGTCTTTATGTTTTTTGCAATATGCTCCTCATAGTCCCTTTTTGCCTGCCTGATCACAGTCTTGCATTTGATTTGCCACAGCCTGTGTTCCCTTTTATTAATCTCACTTGGACTAGCTTTCCACCGCTTAAAGGAGTCCTTCTTACCTTTTACAGCTTCCATTACTTTGTTTGTTAACCATGCAGGCCTTCTCTTATACCTGTTTGTGCCTTTCCTAACTTGAAGTATATATTTTATCTGAGCTTCTAGGATTGTAGTTTTAAATAGCCTCCAAGCTTCCCCACGGGTTTTGACTGCATTTACCTTTCCTTTCAGTTTCCTCTTCACATGCCTCCTCCTCTCAGAGAATTTACACCTTTTAAAGTTAAACGTGGTTGTGCTGGTCTTTTGGGGCAACTCCCTATTTATACAAATGGTGAAATCAATAACGTTATGGTCACTGCTCCCAAGCAGTGCGATCACTTTTACATCCCTTACAGAACCCATGCTGAGTCTTCCTCAATAACTTGTGTTCATCAAGTTAGTGCTAATGAAAGCCTGACTACCTTCTAACCCTGCAACACTGGCAGCACATCAAGTGTTTTAATGTGGCACAGGGAGATCACTGGGTGCATCCTGTTCTGGATTCATGCCGTGGCAAGTCAGGCAGTAAATCTCCCTTGGAGCTGTATTCAACTCATGTGCAAGCAAGGGCTTTGCAACAACCACTGGCATTTACAATTGAAACCTTCACAGTTGTTGCAAAGCATTGAGAAGGTTTCAATTTACTAACTTCTCATTCTATTTTTCTCTCCTACCACATTCTTCATATACTTCTCATCTGTCCTAGGAGCTGCATTGGTCTCAAGCAAAATCCAGATTGCTTGTGTGGCATTTATCCTAGTTGAGCTCAGTTCAGAAACAGACCCCAAAGACCAGGGAGAAAACATTGCACAATATCTTCCACCATTTCACAGAAAAAAAAAATTAAAGGATCATTGGAGGCTGCATTCTGTAAGAAGCTGTGCAACATAACTTTATATACCATCAAGAATTTGACATCTGCTGGTATAACAAAAATGTGGTGCACAAAATATTGTTGCCAACAACTAGGTCTTGGTGTGGGTTCCCCTACTTTTGGGGGTTCCTTCCAACCCACTGTCAGCTACCTGGCCAGTGGGGAAGATCCACCCCCAAGCGTGATCACCTGAAGCCTCCTCCTGTGAGATTTACATGCTCACCCATCAGCTAGAAGGACCTTTAGATCTTGCAATATGGAGGAAGAGGGGTGGCTGCTTGGCTCACGTGCCCCCCATTCTCCCTTTTCCTGAAAGCGCTGCTGAGGTAGTGCATGCAGGGAAGGCAAGCTGGATGAGAGACACAGGCTCACCTCCCCAATCCAGTCCTTTCTCCCTACAAGAAGTGGGGAGTGGGGGTGGATGGAGCTCCCACACCTGAATTCCAAGTGGAATTCAGGCTTGTGGAGCATGGGTCCCTGACATGATGATATCACCTCTGTGTGAGGTCATTGGTTGGGGATGTCCCTTGCCCCCTCCAGAAATGCCCCCCAAAATCCCCCGCCAGCAAGCAAGAGGGACTTGGAAACCCAAGCACAAAATGATCAGTGTTATTACCATGTTTCATCATAATATTAAACTGCTGCTTTGAAGATAGTTTTGATAAAGGAATACGGAGTGGGGAAACTGCCTTCTTTTTCTGGCAAGCTTCCTGTGGCTTTAGCAACAGCTTAGAATTTTGAAATGCAACAGGTGAAGATTTTGCTGACATAAACTGTAAAGCAAAGGGCAAAGACTGCTGCTGAGTTTGTTGACTGCTGGAAGTCTGTGGTGTAGATGTAGAGAGAGATTTTTTGTCTGCGAGAGTGTGGCTTCCTTGCCTCCCCATTTCCACTGAGGCCCGAAATGACCCCAAAAATGTTGTTCCTGGGTTATAGAGTACCCTCAGGATTAGCTTGGGGGAATCAGAGGTCTGCCACAGAAGGGAGGAATCTGTAGAAATACCGCCCCCCCAGCATCCAAAATCAGGAATGCCTGAGCCCCTGGTGGGAGCAGGGATCTCCCACATTCAGTCCCCACCTCTCCACCACTGGCCAGCTGGCTGATAGAGGGGAATTATTCCCCAATAAGGCAGAAATGCTGGATCACTTCTGGGTCACTTAGGTTCATCAGGTTAATTTCCAACTTTCCTTCTCACACCCATTAAGTCTACCTCCTGTCACCCACTGGCTGTTCCAAAGGATCTGGCAACCCTATCCAAAATGCTTGCAAGAGTTTTTGGTTTTGAACAATGGACAGCAGTGAGTCTGTTCAGTAAAACATTACTGATCCACCATTATCCATAATCCTGTGATAGATCTTGTCCTTCACTCAGGCCCGTAGCCATGGGGGGGCATGGCTCCCCATCCAACCCCCCCTCGGACCGTTACAGCCCCTCTTTTCCCCGGCCCCTGCTTTCTCCACCACCACTTTTCTCCTCGCAGCTCTGGCGGCCCCCCTCCGCACGGCACCTCCCCTCCTCCCTTCCACTCACCCATAGGGAGAAACTGTAAAGAGTGGGTTCCAGGGGCTCTTGCAAGGTGCCCCCCCGTCAATCATGTGATCGACTGGAAAAGCAGCTCTGAAGCTGGTGGTTCCTACGCCAGCTTTCCTGCGCGATCAGCACTGGCTGCCCCAGCACTGAACTTGCCTATCATGCAGGAAAGCCAGTGTAGGAACCACCGGCTTTGGAGCTGCTTTCCCAGCCGATCATGTGATCAGCGGGAATGGAGGTGCCTTGCAAGAGCCCGCTCTTTAAAGTTTCTCCCTGTGGGTGAGTGGGAGGGAGGGGGAGGCGCTGCGCGGAGGGGGGCTGCCAGAGCCACAGGGAGAAAAGTGGCAGCGGAGAGAGTAGGGGCCGCCGGGGGGGCCTCCATCCAAAAATATTTTCTGTGGGCCCCCCAACTGGAGTTTTCTGGCTACTGGCCTGCTTCTACTTCACCATATCTACGTACTTGAATAGTTACTATTCCAAATCTGTGAAATAATAGTAGCAATAGTGTTTGCCGTCATTGTACACTGTAGAATTAGTTTACGATTACAAAGTTACTATTTTTAAAGGCTTAGGCCTTTTATCACCTTAGAAATGAAAAGCAAGATAACTTCCCTAACTCATATCCCTCAAAAACTGATGTATTTTTGAAGACTTAGCAGGGGGGATGGATGGAATAGAGAGGTCCAATTGACAATTATATTGATTGTCTTGGAACCTGGGGTGGAGGAACAAACAGGTGTCTGGAGGTGCTTCCTTACTGTCTATGTTGTGTCTTGCTGACTGGGCTATTCCTGTAAGATGGGTGGGGGCAGGTACGATGGTGGGAGGAGATTTTTTTTAATGAAGGGTGATGAGGTATAGAAATACTTGGACCCCTTCAAATCTCCATCCCAACCCAGGAATGTTGGTTCACCAGCCCAGTTAATTCCTTTCTCTTCAACCTTGATGCTGTGTAATGCCAGGTCAGTAAAAAATAAGATCACAGTTCTCCAGGAGACTATCCTGGAGGGATGCTTTGACCTGGCATGCTTAACCAACATCTGGGTGGGTGAGAACGAGGTAAGTTCCCTCGCCCAGCTTACTCCCCCAGTATACTCAAACCTCCATCAACATTGAACTGAGGGGATTTTTTGGGATGTGTGATCCTCATCTGAGACTGTTTTCCCTTCCAGAAGGTCTCTTCGCCAAACATCCCTGCTCTTGAATGTTTTGCTTGGGATGTCACCCAGTTCACCAGTGGACTCCCTGCTGAAGCTGTCAGAGGTGGTGGCTTAGTGGACCCTCCATTTCTCTAGACCAGGGGTCCCGAACTCCTGGGCCGTGGACCGGTATTGGTCTGTGACCTGTTAGCAACCAGGCCATGAGTTGTATAATTATTTCATTATATATTACAATGTAATAATAATAATAATAATAATAATAATAATAAGACAACATTGGATTTATATCCTGCCTCTACTCTGAAAATCAGAGTGGCTCACAATCTTATTTACTTTCCACCTCCACCCCCCACAACAGACACCCTGTGAGGTGGATGTGGCTGAGAGCTCTCCCAGAAGCTACCCTTTCAAGGATAGAGTCGCAGAGTGGCCTGCAATCTTCTTTCCCTTCTTCCCCCACAATAGACACCCTGTGAGGCAGGTGGGGCTGAGAGAGCTCTCCCAGAAGCTGCCTTTCAAGGACAACTCTGCCAGAGCTATGGCTGACCCAAGGCCATTCCAGCAGGTGCAAGTGGAGGAGCGGGGAATCAAACCCGGTTCTCCCAGATAAGAGTTCATGCATTTCACCACTACACCAAAATAAAGTACACAATTGTATCATCCCAAAACCATGCTCCCCCCACCCGCCGCCTGTCCATGGAAAAATTGTCTTCCACAAAACTGGTCTCTGGTGCCAAAAAGGTTGGGGACCACTGCTCTAGACTGTTGATCTTGAGGGACTTTAACGTCCATGCAGGGACTTGCTTACTTGGTGCAACCTCAGATGTCTTGGCTGCTATGGCAATACTGGTAGTCTCCCAGGTTGTATTGACCTTCATACATGAAATAGGCCACACACTAGACTTGATCTTTTATTCAGAGCTTGATCTGAACAGTGCAGTCATTTCTGAGCTAGTGCTATAGTCAGACCACATCGTCATTTATTTATTTAATTCCATTTATATTCTGCCCTCCCCGCTAAGGCGGGCTCAGGGCGGCTTACATGCTTATGCATGTGCGTGAGTATAAAACACATAAAGACATAAAAGCAATAAAACTGTTTAAAACATAAAAGTTAACATTTTGATGCTATGGTCTTAAATTCAAAGTTATGTTCTCTGTTAACAGATCTTAGATGTTCCTTTCCACTGCTGCTTCAGGGCAGCTTGCAAGAGGTGGTCTAGACGTTCCCTGAGGACTGTAGGGGCCAACAATCTAGTTTGCAAATGCCTGGTGGAAGAGTTCCGTCTTACAGGCCCTGCAGAACTGTATGGGCTCTCGCAGGGCCCTAACTTCTTCAGTGGGGGGCCACTACAAAGAAGGCTATGGCTCTAGTTGTCATGAGCCTGGCTTCCTTAGGGCCGGGGACTGACAGTAGATTTTGTGATCCAGACTGAAGTACTCTCTGGGAAACATATGGGGAAAGGCGGTCCCTAAGGTATGCAGGTTCCTGGCCATATAGGGCTTTAAAGGTAAGGACCAGTACCTTGAAATGAACCCAGTATGCAATAGGCAACCAGTGCAGTGCTTTCAACCCAGGTTAAATGTGTTCCCATAAGGGAAGACTCAATAGCAACCTGGCTGCCGCATTCTGCACTAGTTGAAGCTTCTGGGTTTGAGACAAGGGCAACTCCATGTAGAGGGCATTGTAGTAATCCAATATTGAGGTGACCATAGCATGGATCACTGTTGCCAAGTCGTCGCATTCGAGGTAGGGGACCAACTGTCTTATCAGCCGAAGATGATAGAAGGCTGATCTGGTGGTGGCCACCACCTGGGCCTCCATATATAAGGAGGGATCCAGGAGCACCCCTAAGCTTTTAACCTTGAGCACTGGTGTAAGTAGTGCCCCATCAAAGGTCAGTAATAAAACCTGCATACTGATGACATCCCAGCTCAAACCTCTGGGCAAGTGGGCTCATGTAGATGTTAAATAACATTGGGGAGAGGACTGCCTCTTGTGGCACACCACACACAAATGGGTGCTGATGAGACAGTTCCTCCCCTATTGCCACCCTTTGTCCCTGATCCTGAAGGAAGGAGGAAAGTCATTTTAGGGCCAACCACTGAATCCCAGCATCAACAAGGCGGCACGTCAGCAACTGATGAGCAACAGTATCAAACACAGCTGATAGATCTAGAAGCATCAGTACTGCTGAGCCACCTCTATCCAGATGCCTCTGGAAGTCATCTATGAGAGCAACCAAAACCGTCTCCGTCTCATGACCTGGGTGGAAACCAGACTGAAAAGGGTTTAGCATGGAAGCGTCATCCAGAAAGCTCTGTAACTGCATCACAACCGCCCTCTTGATAATCTTGCCCAAGAAAGGCAAGTTTGACACCGGTAAATAGTTTGCCAATACATCTGGGTCCAAAGATGGTTTCTTTAGAAGGGGGCGGACTACTCCCTCTTTAAGAGGCTGTGGGAAGGTCCCTTCAGATAGGGACCGGTTGACAAATTCCCTCAGGGGGACCAGTAGTTCATCCCAGTCAGTCATTATAAGCCAGGATGGACATGGATCCAGACTACAAGTAGTTGGGCGTACAGTGGAGAGCGTTCTGTCAACTTCCTCCAGGCTGAGTGGAGTGAAGTAATCCAAAATCTGACTAGAATATGTGGGTGGAGCCTTAAGTTCCTTTACTGTCTCAAGTGTGGCTGGGAGGTCGCGGTGGAGTAACAAGACCTTATCTGCGAAAAAACTTGCAAAAACTTCACAGCCTATATCCAATTCCCTGGCATTTAATTTACCCTGTGGTAGGGTAGTCAAATGACCAAATTGATCTAAACAATTGTGCTGGACGTGAGCTCACAGATGCAATCGTGGCCATGAGATAGGTTCTCTTTGCAGCCCTGACTGCCATCCTCATAAGGGTCAGTTTGGGTTTGACCATTCTCCCCTGCAGGGACACTGAGCATATTTGTGCTCACCCAAGGAGACGAATAGATGCTGTTGGTTTCCAAAATGCTCTGCAGGATTTATATGGAACTGCCAGCAGTTCCCTTGATGAGCTGACTGAGATATGGAAGAGGTCTCCAGGAAGCCATTGATCAGATTGCTCCCCAGACACCCTCTGCACCCTCGTGTCTCTGTAGCTCGTTGGTTTAATGAGAGTCCAAGAGATTTTAAGAGGTTGCTCAGATGGCTAGAGTGAAATTGGTGATGAAAGGATGAAGCTGTGAGAGCAGCCCCTGAACATCTGTCCGAGGCATTAGTGGCCATAGTGGGATGGTTACAGCAGAGCCAACTGAAGTTAAATCCAACTAAGATGGAGGTTCTGTGCCTGAGTCGAGGGGGGGTGGGTTTGTGCACCCGGCTCCCAGTCTTGGACTGTACTGTTTTAATGTTGACCCAACAGGTGAAGAGTCTGGGAGTGATCCTGGATGCCTCTCTTTCTATGGAGGCCCAGGTCATGGTGGCTGCCGGGTCTGCCTTCTTCCATCTATAGCAGATCAGGCAGCTAGCACCATATCTTTCCCCCCAAGACCTGGCCACAGTGAGCCATGCAATAGCCACTTCCAGACTAGATTACTGTAACTCGCTCTATGTTGGCTTGCCCTTGAGACTGATCTGAAAACTGCAGCAAGTGCAAAATGCGGCAGCTCGCCTGCTAACTGCATCACCTGTATGGGTGAACGTACGGCCAGTGCTCCGCAGCAGGCACTAGCTGCCTATAGAGTACCAGATTCATTTCAAGGTGTTAGTTTTGACTTTTAAAGCCTTACACGGCCTGGGACCAACATACCTGCAGGACCATCTCTTCCTGTATGTGCCCCAGAGATAACTTCGTTTGGCCTCCCAAGATAGGCTGACTGTCCCAGGCCCAAGAGATGCCTGTCTTGCCTCTACCAGAGCCAGGTATTTCTCGGTCCTGGCCTCAACCTGGTGGAATCAGCTCTGTATGGAGATCCAGGCCCTACCTAGCTTGTTAACCTTTCATAGGACCTGTAAAATGCAGCTGTTCTGCCAGGTTTTGGGGGGATACAGCAGGCATCTATCCATTCTATCCATTAGATCAGTTGGCCTCCCCTACTGTACTATCCTGCTCTGCTGATTGGCTGTATTGTCTTGCTACATTAACTTATTATATGGTCCCGCTGAACCATTCTGTTGGACTGAACATTGTAATCGGTTTTTATTGTCATGCTGTTGTGATTTTATTATTTATGTTGTACTTCGCTCTGAGCCCCTAGGGGGAATGGGTGGAATATAAATAAACAAATAACAACAACAACAACACCACCACACTATAGAGACCAATTGAAGGCCTATGAGGTGGTAGTGAAAGTAGTGAAAATAGATTATTTTGCCACCTCCATACTCTGATATCTCTTCAGATCGCATAAATCTTTCGCCTTTTACTAAAGATTTTGCCACCTCCATTGCATTTGCTAGCTCACAACCAGCTTACTCATTCCAGTTGGTTTGACAGTTGACCACTCCTTTGATGTGTGCAAAACTTGATACAGCTATGATTCATTTGTGAGCTTTTTCATGGATAAGTCTCTTAGCTCTGCCAAGAGTTGGCCGCTGAATTTGGTAACAGTAGAGGGAAGGGGGCTCTGCTTGCACTGACTGGGTTTGTTTTTTGTTTTTTTACTCTTTTGGCCATTCACTCTTGGGGATGTTGGCAGGATCCTGACATGTGTGACACGAACTACCTGCTCCTTGGATCTTTGTCCCTCATTGCTGATAAAATCATGCCACAAAGTGATGTGACCCTTTGAGATTATTAATTTGTCTCCCCAGCTTCCTTAAGGAGGCAACTGCTAGACCTTTGCTAAAGAAACCCTCCTTGGAGCTGGCCAATTACTGCTCAGTATCTAATCTGTCTTTCCTGAGGAAGGTAAATGAGCAAGCAGTGGCCAAGCAGCTCCAGGTCTGGCCTCAACCTTTTTCGGTTGGGCTTCAGACCTAGTTTAGGGACCAAGACAGCACTGGTTGCTTTGGTTGATGATCTCTGTTTACATCTGGATAAAAGTATGCTGGCACTGTTGATCCTTCTAGATGTATCAGGGGCCTTCAATATAGTTAACCATTTGATCCTGATCAACCACCTTGCGTCCCTTGGGGTTAGGGGCATCACCCTTAGTTGGCATTCCTCATTCCTCCAGAGATGCTTTCTGGGGGTTGTTATCAGAGAGAGGTCTTCTGATGAGACCTAAATTGAGGGGTCCCACAGGGTTCAGTCTCTCTCTGGTGTTATTTAACATATATATGCACCCTCTTGCCAAGCTCATCAGGAGGTTTGGAGCTGGGTGTCATCAATATGCTGATGATACTCACCCCTTCCAGGTGAATAAGCAGCCAGTGGCAGGTTAAGAGGGAGCTGACCGAATCCATCCAAGATGGAGGTCATGTGGCTGGGAAAGACTGAGATGATAGCTGGAGAGTTAAGTGATGGTGTTCAGTTTACAGCTGTAGACTGTGTAAAGAGCCTTGGGTATGGTTGGATTCTGTACTATAATTGGATAATTATAGTACAGAATGGTAGCTAGGTTGGCATTTTTTCATCTACTCCAGGCCTTCCAGATGTCTCCTTGCTTTTCTGGGTCAGATCCTGCCACATTGATCCATGTTACCTCACCTCCAGATTGTACTACTGTAATTCGTTCTATGTAGGACTACCCTTTAAAACACTTTGAAGACTGTGGGTGATCCAGAATGCAGCTGGCAGATTGCTGACCATAACATCATGGTCAACTCATACTTTGCCTCGCTCTATTTTTCCCTTCCCTCCTCAGCCCCCCCCCCACCAAGGCCATGACAATCACCCACAGCAAATTTCTAGCACCTGTTGTATTTCTCCTCACAACATGCCTTATTACTAGTATGTTATATTTGTTATCTGATTTTATGCTGTTTTACCTTATTTATACTGTTTTGGTATTGTAAGTCACAGCGAGACCCTTGACGTAAGCAGCAACTTTAAAAAAATCAAATAAATAAACAAATTACACCTATGTTATCCAAATATTAGTTCATGAGGAACTCATCAATCCTACATGAAGAAATTCTACATAAAAGACGTTGGCCTGAACCTTTAGCAGAATCTTCTGAAGCACCATTGATTTGTTGTTCCTTCAGAAAATATCACAAATGAGCATACAAATAGTTCAGATATAATCATTTGGGTGAAGTTTAGTGAATAAGAGCTTCCAAACTGACTTTAAAAAATCTTCCTAAGTATTTTTATATTATCCAAGATCAGTCCTGTCATAGGGGGAGTCAGAGCTGGCAGTCAGGCATGGCAGGGCTGTGCATAATACTTATTTGCAGAAAATAAGAATAATTGCTACCTTTCCCAATGGTAGAACAGGGGTTCACAAATATCCATAAGATTTGCACAATTCCTATGCCAAGCCTCAACTCTGATGTATTAAAGAATGGAATCAGCAGAATCGATACAAGCCAAAAATTGAAAGCTAAAGCACAGAGGCAACTGCTAGTAGGGTCCAATCTTTTTCTTGGAGCAGGTCATGCAGATACCAGAACAATCATAATACCAGCTGTTGTGTTCTATTTGTTTATTTGGATATTTATACCCCACTTACCTCCCAAATGAGGACTAAAAGTTGCTTCAAACATAGTTCTTTCCTTGTCCATTTTAACTTCATAACTGTCTTGTGATGTAGGTTAGGCTGAGAGTGTGTGACTTGAGCTTTCATGTAGGGTTGCCAGGTCCCATCTTCTCCCTAGCAAGGGGATTTGAGGGGTGTTCCGAGAAGGGCTGCCCCCGACATGATGATGTCTCTCTCTCTCACACACACACTGCTTTCCCCCCACCATTTAAAGGGAATCTTCTCTTTTAATGGTTGGAGAGAAAATGGGCACCATGAGCGCCTGCCCTGCAAGCTGTGAATTTGCTGCTTGCAGGGCAGGAGTGGGCAGCCCCCACTTGAAAAGAGTGGATGCTGTGCACACCTGCCCTGCAATCTGTGAATTGCCTCTTGCAGGGCAGGTGTGCACAGCACTTGCTCTTTTCAAGCAGGGCCATAGACAACTGTTGGGGTGAGGCTTCTCCCATTCACCAACTGGCTGCCATCTGAAGGGAGCCTGAAAAATCGGGAGATCCCCTGCCCCTACCTGGGGACTAGTATAAACATAAACAGGAAACCACAGCGTGTAGATAACTGTCAACCAAAACCGCTGCACATAAGCATTACACACATTTATACCGTATCAATGAATAAATTTATAACTTTCACATATATGCAATTCAAACTATTTCAGTTTCCAATACTTTTAAAGTCCATAGTCCATAAACACAAATTGATGTTCAGTCCCGAACCTTGAAATTCCACCCCAAAAAAGTAGGTATCGACACCTGCTGTATTTGTATGTTCCAGATGCAGGTAGTACCGTGAAGCACTTTATATTCATCTGGCAATGATCCTCTTGTTCAACCAGTGGAATTTGTGGAATTTCAAGCATCTGAACTGGACATCAATTTGTGTTTATGGACTATGGACTTTAAAAGTATTGGAAACTGAAATAGTTTGAATTGCATATATGTGAAAGTTATAAATTTATTCATTGATATGGCATAAATGTGTGCAATGCCTACCTGGGGACTGGCATCCCTACTTCCATGTCATAGTGGGGATTCAAAATCTGTGTTCCCCAGATCCTAGTCTGACACTGACCAGTAAACCATACAAAATAACTCCAGTACAAAATAACTAGTATGACTTGATACCATCATTTCTTTGTTTCCATCTTCTTCCTCCACCATCTGACATTCAATTTACCTATACTATGGGGTAGAATATAAAGATAAATTGAATATCAACATGCAGTTTGCTTAGGATGGCAATGAAATGTTGCCATCTTAAACACACTTAATAGGAAATGACTCATTCTATTTCATATGATTTCCAAGAGATGTGATACTAAATACTCAAATAGTTTAAAATCCTAGTGGCAATGACAGGTAAACCTAATCCATCCTAGGCACATGTACATATATAGAAATCAGTTCAACAGACAAAGCATTAGAGAGCTAACCAGGATACTTTTATACCTCAGAAACCTATAGAACAATCCATAGGTTAGAACCAACAACCCATCCCCCACCCCCCCAAAAAATCTGCCTTGTCACGGATTCTGTCTTTTATTACATTTCCTTCTGAGAGTAGTTTCAATAGGAGTGTCATCCAAAATATAAAGGACAATCAGTAGCAAGCAGGAACCGCTATTCCACAGGCACATCTGTTTGTGTTTAGAAAAAGGCAGATTGCCAAGGATAGAATTCATGTGAGATGATGAGACAACGTGATTAGCATTATAAAAGCTTATAATGACAGTTCTGGCCAGACTGGCACCAGTCCATAACCACCACACCCACATCAAAGCTTAATTATCCAACCCTTCTTTGGGGAATTCTATCTTTGTTGGGCAGGAAATGGCTGGCTTGTGTAAGCTACCCTCTAGAGCATTTTAACCTGCTCAGTAAATGTGAAAATTGTAATGCAAGGCATAAAAAAATACTTCACACTTTTGTAGTACATTTCAAATGCTTTACACACTTTATCAGTAATCCTTGCAAAAGTCCTTTAAGATAGTGTGCATGTATGTGCATGTTTTCATTCTCTCAGCACTTGGGGACAGAGAGACTCTGGCTTGTCTAAGGACACTCAGTTCATTGCTCAAATAGGATTTGAACTGGGAACTTCCTGACTCACATGTCACATTTCAGTCAACTCACTACTCAAGAACAAGTCAAGAAGCTGGAATATGAAACCTTCACTAATTTAACCATGAATCCCTTTGGTGATGTGCCATATGCCAGTCACATTTGTCCAACCACATTCTAAACTGTACTCATGAATAAGAAGGATACTAGGAAGGACAGAGGCACATTTTCAAAGCAACAGAATATTGTGAATTTTTCTGAGGGAAATGTGATAGTCCTGTAATCACCTTTGGAAAAGATATTTGAATCCTATAAAACAGACACAAAGCTGTGCAGGAATGTCTACAAACAATAAGTGATAGACAGATTGGTAAATTAATTATGGTACTATAAATTATGCTTAATTTTTTGTTGTTGTTTTGTTGTTTTTATATGCACCATTGTGAAATCAAACAAAGAAAACAAATAGGGATGTCCCATGGGCTTGTGGCTTTTGGGTGCAGGGCTGGCTAGCAATGGGCAGGTCCCACAAAATCAGGGAATCCCCTGCTCACATCAAGCTGGGTGTGGAGAATCCAGAATTTCTCCCATTCCCCTTCAGTGGTCTGTACTACTCTCTCCTCTCTTGTTCAGTCTTTCCCTTCCCAGCATACCCAGGGTTTACCCAGAAATACAAGCAAAATAGGCAGTCACCTACAGTACCAGGCTTTAAGGGTTGTCAGACTAAATGGAAATAAGCTCTTGCTGTAAGTGGAGGAAGGTACAAGATTGGTTTTGCACTTGTGGCCTGACCCACAACTCCCTAAATTAGTGACCATCAGCTGCTAGAGATACAGGTCAAAACAGTTTGCATCTCCTCCCCAGTTTAGGTACTAGATTTTCATAAGGGCTTGAAGTAGAATTGAGGTGTCATGTGTTGGAAATATAGTGGCTCATCTCTCTCAGTCTGGAAACTGCATTTGAGAAAGACAAAGATGTTCTCAGTGCCTCTCTCCTCCTCCCTCAACTCTGCATTTCCCAGTATTCTTTCTCTCTCTCTGGCATGCTGCGTGCATTTCGATTCTGAGAGTGACAATGTGAAATGAAGTTGGAAGTTATAAAAAAAGATATGAATTGGGTGCACAATCTCATACATGCTAGAAATGGGTTTGGGGTGTAACAAAAACTGAGAGAGCAACAGTCATAGAAATGAATGGTTTTAGTCTTAAATCTGGATAGGCTGGTTTTACTGAACTTTAAGAAACTAATTCAAAACGGGGAGGGAAAGAGGCTCTGCAGCCGGCCGGCCTGGCTGTTTTGACAGCATTAATCTGGCACATTGCCAAGAGGAGAAACACAGGGGAATGAATGGAGAGCCCAAATTTCAGGTTGTCTGGCACACCATCTGCCAGTGTGTATTACAAAGTGAATTCTGGGTGTGTTCATTCAACAAGAAACACAATCCCAGGCAGGGCAGGGGTGGAAGGTCTGTATGGAGGAGGAGAGAAAATATTTAATCTTCAGCTGTTCACCTAGCTTTACAAACAGCCCTTTTGAGTAAAGCCAGTTAAGACACTACTTGGGGATTAGAAATTATCCTTCTTTCAAATCCCACTCTTAATTTATTGATGTATTTGTCATCTTCCCTTGTATGTGTTTCTTTTTTTAATTACATTTTATTTCCACTAGGATTTGATCTGATATATTCAGTGATTTACAGCACAATCCCAATCCCCAAGCCAAAAGTTCTTAGGAAGCCAACTAACATGGTTCCCAACAAACTGGAGGGAAAAAAGACCTGTCTCTTTAATACAGGCTTAATTAATGTTATCTACCTCTGTGCCACGAAAACCATCAGCTGCTCATTTCTACACATTAAGCTCCTGTTAAAGATGCAAGGCATTTTTTTCTCCATGTTATTGGCAACCAACAGACCTTGCAGAAAAGAACTAATCTATCACGCAGGAACATGCAAGGGGAAGCAGTCCTTCAAGTAGGTGTTGACTGAGCACATTTTTGTTTTTTGTTTTGCTGTCAAGTATTTAGAGCAACCTCATGGGGTTTTCAAGGCAAGAAACATTCAGAGGTGGTTTGCTGTCCCCTGTTTCTGCACTGCAACCTGTCATGGGTGCTGGGGGCCCTGCAGAAGAAGCCAAGCCTGCAGAAGAAACTGTGCCCCTGCCACCTGCACCAGTGCCCCTGCCTCCTGCTGGAGAAGACCCAAGCCCCCCTGCCTTGCCCTCTCGGGTGGCTCGTGTGCGTGACCACCTTCGTCAGGACCTCAGGGATCGGAGGAGGGCGGCACGCTTACGAGCAAGACGCTCCCTGAGCCCTGAGTTTTGAAAGGATTCTGGCCCTTCTAGGAGTGAGGGTGCTTGAGTCTCAGCAGGATCCTGGCTGCCCTCTGAGTCAGCAATTAGCCCAAATGGGCAACAGACAGCAGAGGGCTATATAACTGTGGGCTTTGAGAGAAGGCTTTGTGGAAGCAACTAGTCACTTACCTGACGTTCTAGCATCCACTTTGGCTTCTGACTTCGGCTTCTGGACCCCTTGACTCTGGCATTGACTTCTGGACCCCCTGACTTCGGCTTCTGAACCTCTGACCTACGATACCTGGACTGTGATTTGGTTTTGGCACTTTGGACCCTCCTTGCTACCCAGCTACAGACCTTGAACTGCCCCTGGACTTCGCCTGGCCTGGCCCCAGCCCGTGACACAACCCTGGTATTCCTTGGTAGTTTCCCATTCAAATACTGACCAAGACCAACCTCTGTTTAACTTTCAAGATCTGATAAGATCAGGCTTACCTGGGCTATCAAGGTCAGGGAAACACATACATACATTGATAATATATACCAAAAAGCTACATTTTGACCTTGGACAGGCTTTCAGCTGTCTGCTTATAATCAGAACACTTGCTTTGCACTGATACGTATGAACATATGAAGCTGCCTTATACTGAATCAGACGCTTGGTCCATCAAAGTCAGTATTGTCTTCTCAGACTGGCAGCGGCTCTCCAAGGTCTCAAGCTGAGGTTTTTCACACCTATTTGCCTGGACCCTTTTTTGGAGATGCCGGGGATTGAACCTGGGACCTTCTGCTTCCCAAGCAGATGCTCTACCACTGAGCCATTGCCCCTCCCCTATACACATGGGTGCTTTGAATACGGTCCAGTGAACTATATACACTAAGGTGGAGAAGCCTGCCATTTTGATCATGCTATACCTCTTCCCCATTAATGAGTGCACTCAGAATACCTGTTCACTAAGGGACAAAGGGTGTCTTAATCAGCCCCCAGTGATTGGGAGGCAGCTCCAACCCTTCCTTCCACAGTAAAAGCTTTGCATTGTAAATTATTTTCCTGGCATATCTACTCCAAGCTCTTCTAACCTGTTAGCTGCTTTGATGAGGTGCGAAACGGATGCTCTCTTGTTTTTCCCCTGTGGTTTAAGAAGAATGTTTCCTCCAACTAGTTTCCTTGATCAGATTAGGGAAGAATTAGCGGAGATAATTCTATTAATTAAAATGCTATTTCACTAAACAACACACAGCAGGTCTGATTTCATTCTGTGAGCTTCCATTTGTTTAAAGATAAAGTATAAAGAGCCTTGATTATATCTACCATGGATTTTTTCCCCATATTAAAAAAAAAATGGAAGGAAAGGGCTACAGAGGCTAGATTTCTCTACCAGGACTAAACTTCCATTAATTGTAAGAGGAAGGGAAGTGTTTCGTAATGCAGAGCAAAGTAATAGTATTTAGTTACTTTATTAAATTTCTATTCCTGCATCTCCATCCTTAATAAGAAGCCTGGGATAAATAGTCATAAGTTAAAGAGAAAATATATACACAGGGATAAGATACTTTTACTATTACTATTGTATTTTGGCAAAGTCCTAAAATGTTTATGGCAAATACTCTGGACTTTGATGAAGCTCTAGAAAAATGACAGGATCTCCTGAATGAGGGCTTCCCCCCTTGTGTTATTTCATCACTTGCATGCCTGTATTGTGTCATATTTTTCTTTTCTGTATATGTTTTGCTCTAGTGGTCATTTTGATATTTCATCACTGTATCACTGGTGTATTCCCAAGGTCTTTGAAAGTTCAGGGAAATAAACCAGAGATACAGTGATGAAATATCAAAGAGACCACTAGAGGGAGCAAAACACATGCAGAAAAGGGAGGGGGAAAGACACAGTACAGGCATGCATGACAAAAATAAGATGTATGGGAAAACCCTGAAACTGGCTATAGTTCTAAAAAATGTATGCTAGAATTAATACTTTGTTAATCTGTAAAATGCCTGTTGTCTGTTTTGCTCTAGCAAACCATCCTTTGAAATATTGTCCACTCCAAGAGCCAGGGTTATAATTGCATGTTCATTAAAAGCTGACATGTGTCCAAGATAGTTGATTAGCATTTTCCCTAACCATCTGAGTTATTTGATTTTTAAGACAGCAGTCCATGGAGAAAATTTTTTTAAAATTATTATGTGAGTAAGCAGGGCTTTTTTTGAAGAAAAAGTCCAGCAGGAACTCATTTGCATATTAGGCCATGCCTCCAGATGTCACCATTGTTTCACACAGGGTTTTTTTTAATAGAAAACACCCAGTGGGAATCATTTGCATATTAGGGCACACCCCCTGACACCAAGCCAGCTGGAACTGTGTTCCTGTACATTCCTGCTCAAAAAAAGCCCTGGGAGTAAGGTTTTATTATGACAATTATAATTAAAGGATTTTAAGGTAGATGCTGAGCTGATATAATTTAGTACACCTTCTGGTGATGTCAGGGGTGTGTGGCATGTGCAAATGAGTTGTGCTAATAAGCTCTGGCACCTCTTTTTCTGTTAAATGACCCCTGGTGATCAGCTCTTCAGCCATAGAGAATGGCACCACTTTCTAGTAGTTTGCTTTGCGTGGGGATCTTCCTCTGCCCCATGTCCAACAGATGCAGTTGGTTCTCTGCCTGACCTCCAGTGCTGTTTCTTTTATTTCCTTTTCTACCAGATAGTGTAGCTTTTCCCTTAGAAGCTCTCTGCTGAAACAAGTAAGCTATGGCATACAATCTGTCTGTTTCATTTAACTTCTATGCAGGAGGCTTTCTCTGCCAAAAGAATATCAAGGTAGACTATACAAGACTGTTCAGCATGGTTAACAAAAATAGAATATGTTTGAATAAGCTGTGGGAGGATGTAACTCTGCTTAGGACTGCAGTGTAAAATACTTTTCCGTCAGCTCCTCTTGTGTTACAATGGAGAACAGAGCAAGGGTGAAACATTTGAAGATTTTAGGGTATTTTATAATACAATTATTTTAGAAGATCTTTTTAAAGCTACTAAAGTAGCTTAGGTTTTATATATATCACTAGGCAGCCATTACTACAAAAGCAGCTGCATTTTATTTCAGCAATGAAACAAAATTACTACATTTCTCTTGACAGAGCTTTGTTTGTGTATAAGTGTGTGTGTGTGTATTTAACAGCTGCAGAAAAGCAGGCATTCAACTGGCAGGTGCAGTTTTCCTCTACATGGCAAAAGGAAAAATTTCATCTACTGCAACTCTGCTTCTTGTGCACTGTGAAAGACACAGGACTTTGGTAAAGAAAAAGGCCACACAATGGCAGGTGTAATGCCATAATCATGTTCATATGGAAATATCATTGAAATGAGTGGGGCTTTCTTCCAAGTAAATGCATTTCAAGATACAATTTCTGTGGAGTTAGATTAGAGAAGAATATGGCATTTGATGATCACAAGCATCATTTGTATTGTATTTACTGGAGCACCTCTAGTAAATTTTAAAAAGACAATTCCTTGACTGTAATCTCACAATCTAAAATTAGATGGCACAATTGGAAAGGGAGGGGAGAAAAGGGGTAGAACTAAAAGGGGCTGTTCTGTCAATAATAATGGGGGTGGGTATTTAGCTGCTGATACAGATGGGGAGTTACCACTGAAACCCCCATAGACCACCAGGCATTTCGAGCAAAGAAGTACATGGTTTCATTTGAAAACTACATTTCTTCTGACACCTAACTGGAACCTTGCCTTTTGGTATTTTACATGCTGTTGACAGCTGAAAGCATTCTGGTAGATGTAGGAATGATTACTCGACACGTGTTCTGAGAGAAAAAGCCTGCTCAGAGGAGAAGAAGCCCTCTCTCTTCTCCCAGCAAGGTTCCTTTATTTTAAAACATGCTGCAATCACACTGAAGTCACTCAAGCAGGAAACATCTGCCCAGTTACCAGAAGGTCGTGTCTTCATAGTCTACAGAAACTAATACAAGCTCAGCAATTATCAGGAATAGATTTATCTGAGGTAGCAGAAATAAAGTTGAACATGGATGTAAGGATCTTGTGCTCTTATGTCTTCAGATGTTGCAGAATATAGCTGAACCAGGTGGCATGCTGAATGCATGATCCTTCCACATCTCACTCTTTTTTATTTATTTATTGAAAGCTTATTTTATTAAGACAATTTTGTGTGATCATAATTCTGTGTGACCACTCAGGAAAGGCAATTAAGTGACAATTTGGTTTTTGACATTCCCAAGAAAGACTGAAATGACGCTACAATGGGGTAATAAAATTGACAGAGATGAGGTAAAGATGGGTCACGGGAGGAGAGAGACAGTGAGGGGATTACTCATTTACACTGGCACATCTCAGGATCGTTCCATCTAGAGAAAATGTGTGTGTGGAGGGGGAAAAGTCACTCAGAGACATGCCTTGGCTTTGCAGCCCAGCCTTCCAGCATGGAGTTTTTTCTGGTCTCCGTCATGGGGCCTTTCTGGGTGCACAGACTAGTTTGAGAGGGCGCACCATGTCTTTCAGGGCTATCCTCTTTATTTGGCAGCACTCTGGTATTAATTCCCCCCTTTTTTAGTACTGCCTAATCCTTGGATGATGTGTGCCACTTTTCATGATACGCTGCCATTCAGACTTCATACAACCAGGGTTGGGACACACTTGGGACAAAGGGAAATGGCCTAGGAATGTCAACCACCAAAAAGTAAGCTACACATGCATGAGGAAAAGCTATGTGTACTGACAATTCTTTATCAATAAACATTACTAGCTATAATGGAAAAATGCAAGAACTCATCTCAATTTCTAAAACACATAAGGGACATATGCAAGTGACGTGCTATAAACTGAATCAATTCATGTGCCTTTATGACAAGCAGCTTATTGTGGTAGGGGTGATCAGCATGACACATTCAAACATAGGTGAGAGCATTGCCAGAGATGGGCAGTCCATACTGGCTACATTATTACAATACAAAAACCATTTTCTAATTTTTTGTTCCCCTCCTCCTTAGTCTAACAAAAGGTTTTCTTTCTTGAGTTCATGGAGAGTTTGTGTGCTCTATGCATAACAATCTTTTCACAGGGAAATCTGTTTCTGTTGCAGCCAAAAGGAATTCCTTTTCCTGGAAGCACAACTTGTAAGTGGCAGTGGGGCTGCTGTTGTGATCAGCTGGGGCAACCAGCCTTTTGCTAGGCAGAGGAATTTCCCTGGAAATAAGTTTTCTCCATAACTCAGTTTGGATGGGGTTTGGGAGGAGGCCTTCCTTCCAACATCAATGAGGCATGGCCAGGCAAATTTCAGGACCGCTGGGTAGATATGGAAGAGCCTGGAAAACATACTTGGTGAAACAAACAAACAAAACAACAATAATAGGAGCTTTTTCCTTTTCAAGGAAGGAAAAGAACAACAATGCTAGCTAGCATTCTATGAGAGGGATCAGACCCAAGATGATAGGTGAGCTATATCAGAGAAATTAAAAAAAATAGACATAAGTGAGGTGATCAAGTCCCACTGAATCCAGTCTTTCTCTGTGCCAGTTCAGCCAAAACCTCCTGGTATAGATTTCAACAAAACTTCAAACAAGAATTCTGAAAAGCAACATAATGGTTACACATACATAAAACAATTCTCAACAGACCTACCAATAATTCTTAAAACTATCATAATGAACATGCATTTAAACTTGACTTGAAGGTCCAGATTTCCTGCACAGCGATATTGAAAGAAAAGATGAGCAAACTGAGCAAAACAATGAGAAAATGTCAAACTCCAACAAGATGTTATAGATGGAGACATAAAATAAGATAGATAAGCATGTAGATGCCTCTTTCCACAGGTAATAGCTAAATAGGAAGATTGATATATATATGCAGTTCATGGATGAAACATTGACATTAAATGACATTAAGAGAGCAAATGAAGATATACATTTGAGGAATGCAGAATATTATTAAAGTCCAGCTTTCTAATGAAGACCAAGAGTTTTCAGGAATTCTGCCTAGTGAATTACCAACAAATCTAGAAAAGGTATTTCTATGAGAACGACACTGAGAATAATTGGGTCACTGATAAAACAAAGTATTAGTTTTTCAAGACTTAAGAGAGAAGATGCACAGTGAGAGGGTAGTTTTATCCAAGGAAGGGTACAGATGTTCTTTTATAACACATACTATAACTTCAAATGAAAAGAGGTCTTGTAGGAACCAAAATTTGTGAGGTAGAATTATAAAACACTGTTCTTTTCAGAAAATAAAAATTCAGTACCAACAACAAAAGGAATTTTCAGATTTAAATGAATGAAAAATTGGGAAGATAGAAAACTGTGTTAAATGTAAAACTAATGCCTTGACAGGAGACAAAATACATAAACACAAACAACAAAAAATCATTGTGAGCTGCAAAAATAGCAGCCACCAAATTCTCTGGAGAAGGCTCTTGCCCAGCCTCTTCCAGCGTTTGTTGAGCTGGATTAGTTAGAGGCTTCACATCCCCTCATGTGATATCACGAGCTGTCTGGGTGTGTGGATGTCGCACAATCTCTCGTTTGAGGCTGTGATTGGAATTGGGAATCAGAGTTGGGAGACCCTGATGCCATGCCATCCTTAGCTGGGCGAACACAGCGTACCAGAACCCACAAAGGACCTGCAAGAGAAAACACAGCAGCATGCCTGTGCCCCCAGGTAAGGGGAGCTGGACCATGCCAAGTTAATAAGCCCAAAGACCAAATTCAATTGTTCCTGAACATGCATTTGGGTAGGAACCTCCATTTTCACTCTTTTTAATTGTTTTTGAAGAGTGGTTTTCAATGTCTGATTAGCATGTTCCACAATAGCTTGGCCTGTGGAATTATATGGAATGCCATGCTGGATTTGAATGTTCCATTGTGTATAAAGATCAATAAATTCAGAAAAACTATATGCTGGGGTGTTATCAGTTTTCAACAGTTGTAGATGACCCATTACCGCAAAGGCAGAAATAAGGTGAGCCATTACATGTTTTGTGGCTTCACCACAGTGAGGAATAGCCTAAAGATTTCCAGAGTACATGTCTATGCAAACATGGACACAGTATTAGGGTTTCAGGGAAACTATATGGTTAGCCTGATGAAGTTCCTTCTCCAAAACTTCACAGACCATGCGTCCCGGGGCGTTAGATGGTGGGCCCACGGGTGGATCTGTTGGTGGAGGAGGGGGAGAAGGAGGAGGATGAAGAGGAGGAGCAGGGGGCACAAGTTGGATACCAGTGCCTTTTAGGGGACAATCTTTGGAGAGCTGGCTTGGGTTAGAAATGGGCATAAATTTCTCTACTGCATACCTGCATTGATGCCAGACTTGCAGAAGTTCAATAGAAGCTCAGGGCTCTGTATGAAAGGTCTTCCCTATCTTCTCCCAGTCCCGAAGTTTAAGAGAACCTCCCTCCGGGTACCAGGGGCATTGCTTACTGATCTCTTGTAACAGTCTTAAGTTGACCAGAAGTCACGACCCACCGGACTTTTGGATCAAAAACTTTAACTCATGTAAATGTTTCTGCTCAGCCTGTGATAACTGTCCACCCATACCTACCAATAAGGGGTCTTTGAGAACAATGGAGTGTGCACTTGGGGCCTGTGCCAGGAGGTTGATAAGTAGGAGCTGAGCTGCTGGGCTGTGCCAGGCAATGCCTGAAAGCAGGAGCTGTCCCTTGTCCCGGGAGCTGAGCACTCCCTGCTCCGGTGAGCTGTCCCTGCTTCGGGGCGCCACTTATAGGAATGATCACTCAACGTGTTCTGAGAGAAAAAACCTGCTCAGAGGAGAAGAAGCTCTCTCTCTTCTCCCAGCAAGGTTCCTTTATTTTAAAACATGCTGCAATCACACTGAAATCACTCAAACAGGAAACATCTGCCCAGTTACCAGGAGGCCGTGTCTTCATAGTCTACAGAAACTAATACAAACTCAGCAATTATCAGGAATAGATTTATCTGAGGAAGCAGAAATAAAGTTGAACGTGGATGTAAGGCTCTTGTGCTCTTATGTCTACAGACGTTGCAGAATATAGCTGAACCAGGTGGCATGCTGAACGCATGATCCTCCCACAGGTAGACAGTTCATTTTGCAGATTTCAAGAGTTCTGCTTCTAGTCAAAGATGTGCTATTAAAGATTGCTTTGAGATGAAAGATGAGAAGGAAACAGTTGATCACAGTGGAGCTGAAAGAAAGTTTTTAAAAAAATTGCATTCTTTTGATTTCTTTTGTCTTCATGGCTAAAACTTTATTCTTCCTCTGTACCTGAGAGTAGCCTGCAGCTGTTTTGTCTAGAGCTCTCCCTGTTTGACAGGCTCACCGAGCAATTTGTCTTCAGCCAAAGGTGGAGTGGACCTTAATTATTCTCTTCCAGAAAGGTAGGAGAGTGGCACAGTCAAGTGTAGGGTTGCCAGTCTCCAGGTGGCACCTAGAGATCTCTCATAATCATGATTGATCTCCAGATGACCCAGATCAGTCCCCCTGAAGAAAATGGCTGCTTTGGTGGAAGTCTATGACATTATATCCTCTGAAGGCTCTTCTGTCCTCAGACCCCACCATCCCCAGACTCCACCTCTGAAGTCTCCAGCTATTTCCCAACCCAGAGCTGGCAACCCTAAATATATTGTATACAACAGAAGCAATTCTACTTGAAGCCAATGCTGGACTTTTCAAGTGAAAAGGTTAAGGATCTATGCCAGAAAGGATGTAAAGGAAATAGCCCAATTAAAGCCTGGCAGTCTAGACCACTGTTCAGAAGGGCAAATGAGGTTTCTGCAGGCCTCTTTCAGGAGGCATAGGTTCCAGAAAGGACTGTGCCAAAACTTGTAGGCTTTGGAGCATCAGCAGCAGAGATTGCTTCAGATTCAGTAATCCCTTGGACAGAGAGTGAGAAGAGTAGAATTGGTGAAATGCGTCTTACCCTCTGCTAAAGTTGACTCTGTAATATGTTGCTTGAATTAAGCGATGTTTTACTTTCTGATTAGAACACTTATCACAATGGCCTACACCTTTGTAAATAATAACATGTTGCTGGTACTGACTTTGTAAGACAGCGTTGCCACTACAGAATGAGGTATGAAAGAAGCAATGTTTCCTTTAACTGTAATTTAAATTTTTTTTAGCATGCACTTCTTTTCTTTTAACAAATCTAACTACATAAGCACTTCTATAAAGGCACAAAGTGCACAGGTCCCAAATAAATATGTTCATCTTAACTAAACAAACACAACTTAAGAGTATGGTGTGGACATTGCTATAAGGGAAAAGGGCTAACCTGGGGGGGGGGGCATTAACATCACACTGTTAAATATATATTTGTGTGCATTTATTTTGCATACATGGCTTCCTGTATGCCTTCATTTTGCCCTCTCAGTAAATCTGTGAAATACTTACTTTGAGAAAAAAGTGACTGGACAAATGTAATCTTAGAGAGCTTCATTTGTGAAAGTGTATCACTGTGGGAAAAAAATCTGATTGTATGCTTGCCCTTGGGCAGATGTTAGGGAAGGATACAGTACCTTTTAAAACAAAAAATCTTCTCCCCCACAAAATTTAGAAGAAGAAATTGGATTTATTCCCTACCCTTCACTCAGAGGCTGTTTCTACACTTACAAAAAAATCCTCTCTTTGTGTGAATTCCAAAGGCACCTTCTACATTGCACATTGCCATCATTTGTCTGTTGTCTCACATTTTCATAAGTCTTCTATATTCATTTTGTTGAATGTGCAGTGAAGCTGATTTCACACTTGAGTTTTCCCACAGTTTTCAAGAGTAGTTCTGATCAGGAGTTTTTTTGAAGATCCGGATCCAAAGCCTAGTTTAGAAGTTTTCCTTCCTGTTTCCAAACTCCTCCACAAGCTCTGCCTCACTTTTAATTGTTCTCTTCCCCAGTGCATTAAAGTTGCTAGGCAACTAATTAGCCACTGACTGACTGAAGGAATAAACAGCATTACGATTGAGGGGGAGGGGGGATAGAAATACAGACTATTTGGAATACAGCCTTAAAAATTTGCAAAGGGAATTAAATTTCCAGGCACTTTCTTCCTTATGTTTTCTGTTAATGATGAACAGCAGTGTCCCTCTTCCTCTTTATAATCTGATCCGTTTCTGTCTTGTCAGCAAACTGAAAGTTGGGAGGACATGAAGTGCATTAAACGATGCAAAATATAGAAGGAAAACTGCACAAAAGGTGCGAAACAAAATTTTAAAAATAGAATCAATTATGTGCATCTAGATGATGTGGATCTGTAACAGGCAGATTGAGTGCTCACAAACCCTGCATCAAAGCTGAGTGCAGAAAGGACCAGAGTGTCAGAGTGGTTGACAATCTCTTTTCCCTTCCCCTCCCCACAACAGATCCTTTGAGGTAGGTGGGACTGAAAGCGCTCTTTTGAGAACTGCTCTTAAAAGAACAGCTCTGAGAGAACTTGTGACTGACCCAAGGTCACACCAGCAGCGGAATGTATCAATTCTACCAGATTAGAGTCTGCACACTTAACCAGTACAGCAAACTGGGAGGATGACCTTGTGTCATTCATTGTTAATTATAACACTTATAAGGCAGTAGGTGCCCATTAAACACTCAGGTAGGAGAAGTACAGGAGTACATATAGCAAGAACTTCTCTATAAAGGTAAGACATTTCACTGCTTAAATAGAAATTGTTTTGTAAATTAATTACATAAATATACAATGGAGAAGTTGGTCCCTACATGGAAATTCTAAAATACTTATTCCTTTTCATAAAAAATCATGACACTCAAGAACCAGTGGGAAAAAACATTTTAATCTTTCAGGATGCTCCATTGCTGATCTAAGTCTTTATGCAGTCTTTACCCAGGACAAACTTTTACCCAGGTACCCCCCCCCCATTTACCCAGGACAAACTTAAGTTTTTGTTATTCTCTCTAAGAAATCATTATTTCCATTTTGCCTTTTGGATACACTTAGGAGTATTTCTGTCTTTGGGGAGGGGAAGCAATTCCTGGCTATTCCCTGCTTCCTCTGCAGACCCCAGCTGTACTACATATGCTGTGCCCCCCCCCCCCAGGCTCAAATGGACTGCAGTAGGAGGAGGAAGCAAGAAGTCCTTCTCCATATGCTCTACTTATAAGGCAGTAGGTGCCCATTGCTGAATACAAGCTGCTGTTCTAGAATTTTGTTTGCATTGCTGTTCTTCAGGCTGCAGCCCCACCCTGAGATCTGAAGTCAGTCTTCAAGGGGAGGAGGGGAAGATGCAGTTTGACTTCAATGCATACATTTGCCATTGCAGGTACTCCAAAGGCCCAGAGTGTAGTTTCCCTTCCATAATGGCTTATCCAAACAGTAAATGTTGATCGAAGTAGTTCAGTTAAAGATATTTTGTAATTAAACACAACTTGATCCATTGTGAGATTAAATATTTTCATTTTGAAGGAAATAAGACACTGAAATCCATGGGGGTCAAATACATATATTATAAAAATAATATCAATGATTTGAATATAAATGATATAGGTAATGATCTAAATAGCACTAAAAAGGCTGAAGCAAGGCCCTGAGTCTGGAACTAGCATGGAATGGTTAAGAGTAGCAGATTCTGATCTGGAGAACTGAGTTTGATTCCCCCCTATGCCTTCACAGAAAGCCAGCTAGGTGACCTTGGGCCAGTCACAGTTCTCTTAGAACTCTCTCAGCCCCACCTACCTCACAAGGTGCCTGTTGTGGGGAGAAGAAAGGAAGGTGATTGTAAGCTGCTCTGAAACCCCTAAAGGTTGAGAAAAGCAAGGTATAAAACCCAACTTTTCTTCTTTTTCATGTGACATGAGCCAACTTCTCAGTAGCAGCAGTTTAAAAGCAGTATTATAAACAAAACCCTGAATGTATCACCTCTAGCTGCTTTTTAGTCCAGTTCCTTTCTTCACTCCCTTGTTATTAAGATCACATCACCATGACATGGCTGTCTTTCAAATATATGACATGACTACAAAGAAATGTTAAGAGGTGCTTCTGACTGTAAGTGCCTGATGTGTTCTTCACCAATGACTGCAAATTGTTTGAAAATTATGGCCTATTATATTGCACAAAAGAAGCTTGCAGTCACAAAGATTACCATTAAATGCAAATATGAACGGTGTGTATGACGGCCAGGGCCTAATAATGGGTGCACTCTCTAGTTACTTGGAAACTCACCCATGATGCAAATGTTCCTTGCATGTCTGAACTCATTCTGCTAAGGGTCACAGCTTCAAGACACAACTGTGTAATTAAAGCTCAAGGCCTGTCTTTGTAACATACTGACATATCTTCAGATTCATTTTAATATTTGCAGTGTCAATAGATTTTGTTAAGAGAGGTGAAGAACCTCAGACCAAGATCCATCTAGTCTAGCATTCTGTTTCCAACAGGAACTAGGCAGATGGCTCAGAGCAGGAAGTCAACCATCCCTAGTTGATTGTTCCTAGCACTTTGTAATCACGAAGGGTTGCCAGTTCCTCCCTTGCCACTGGTGTGTGTGTGTGTGTGTGGGGGGGGGGTAGGGTTCCAGCTCCAGACTGGGAAACTCCTGGTGTATTGGCGGTAGAGCCTGGAGAGGACAGGAACCTCAGTGGGGGTATAATGCCATAGAAGCCATCCTCCAAAATATCAATTTTCTCCAAGGGAACTGATCTCTGTAGTCTGGAGATGAGTTGTAATTCCAAGAGATCCCCAGGTCCCATCTAGAAGATGGCATTCCTACCAATCAGGTGTCTTTGCTTATTTAGGGTATCTTTATGCTGCCTCTTCAGAGTCTTGCTTGAGGTAGTTTACATTTAAATAAAACACAATATTTTAAAAAAACAAGCCATTAAAACATGGAGTTTCAAAGGTGTTATAGTTGATAGTTTTTAACCTTTTCTTCTTAAACTTATCTATATTTTTAAAGCCATATAAATTACTGGTGATCACAGCCTCTTCTGAGGAAACCCTATTGTTGACCAGCCTCTTAAAACTTTTTCAATAATTTACTGTCCCAAATTCTATTTGCAACTTCAGTGTCTGAAGCGGAGAATTCCATGCCTCCATATTACCTCCCCTCCTCAGCTAAATCTGAATATTAATCACAACTTCAAAAGTGATGCTAATGCCTCATTTAGGGACAAATCATGGTTTGTGGCAAAAGGGCAGTTGTTTCAAATGGGGATGACTTTAGTTCTCATGAAAAAACAAACAGAAAGATGCCCATGATGAGCATGAACACAGCTTGCTGTTGTGCTCCTGAGTAGCCCTCATTCCTTACCACCCTCTCCTCTCCATCAAGTACAGAGTGTAACTGAAGGCTTCGTGACTTGGAGCATCTTGAGTCAGCCTCCAGTTCATGAAAGCAGGAGAACTTGTGTTTGTCCCCCACATACAAATACAAGAATCAGGATTTACACTGTGTCTCCTTTTCTGGATCAGGTGAATATTATCCGCTTCAACAACCCTTGAATTCCTCTATCGATAACCTCTATTTTCATAGTCTCTTGATTGCATAGATCTGTGTGTATGTGTGTAAATCCTTTTGCTACATATCCTAAGTAAACACTATAAAAATATAATTGCTTGGACTATTCTTGGCTGAAAACCCAAACTCCGTATTCTTGAAAGCAAAGATCCTCGCTCCTAAATTCGCTCTACCTAGTCTCTTAGCTAATTTCCCCATCAAAAATTAAGAGACTTAAAAGCATTGTCTGTAACAGAAGTTGGGGCTTCAAATATTGGAGGAAGATAAATCTGGGCTTCTGACAAACCCACATTGCATGAGCAGATATTTGGGTAGACAGACTCCAGGGGATTTGGTTGCTGGAAGAGAAGGCAGCTGTTTCTCCAAAGATACCTCAAAGTGCCTGCCTCTCCAGAGATAACTCTGCATCACATGGGCAAGGCTAGAATGCTCTGCGTTGGCTTGCACTTCCCCTGCAGTGCAGAATGATAGAAGAGCTGGAAACATTTGAAAGTATGTGGTATCTTATGTCAGCCAAAGTACATTATTATGTTTAACTTAATTTATAGTAATGCTGTTCTTGGAAGTGACAGATAATTAGTTGCAGATTTCAAAGTGTGAGTGCTTAATTTAGCTTTGTTATCAAATAGTTTACACAACATTGCAGTTAAATAACTAAAGACGGTGAACGTTGAAACTGAGGCTAAATTGCCCTAACCTGGATAGCCCAAGCAAGCCAGATCTTGTCAGTTCTTGAAAACTAAGCAGGGCCAACCCTGGCAAGTACTTGGAAGGGAGACCTCCTGTAGTGTATCAGCAGCCAGACGCGACATGCGCAGAGGCGACTGGGCTGTCCCAGACGCCTCCAGCGCGGGGCGCGAAATCCCCCGCCAATCACCAGCTGTGGCGGGAAGTTTAACAGGTCAGGATTGGCCCGACCTGTCCAGTAGGCTGTACCGGGGACTGTACATAAGCGGGACCCGGCCCGCGTGTTCCCTCTCTTGCAACGTGCTCCTAATAAAGAATGTTGCCCTACTTGCGTCTCCCGTCTGAGTACGTTACACTGGCGACGAAGGTGGGATCCTAGCCTCATCGTCTACGAAGGAGACCAAGGGCACCACCCGGCCACGACCGCTGCCGCAGCCACCATGGCCAACCAGGGCGGAACCACCGGTCACGTCGAGCCGTTCGACCCCGCGAATCCAGAGGCCTGGGAGTCCTACCTGGAACGGGTCGAATGCTACCTGAGGGCGAACAAAGTCACGGAAGACAGCATGAAGAGGGACGTTCTCCTGAGCGTTTGCAGAGCGGCCACATTCGAGATCGCTAAGGGTCTCTCGAACCCCGCCTGCCTCACGGAGAAGTCCTTCACAGAGGTCAGCCGACTCCTCACCGGCCACTTCTTGCCGCAGCCGTCGCAGGTGGCCCGCCGGTTCCTGTTCCACAAAAGGGACCAGGCTGCAGGCGAATCGGCCGCCGACTACTTGGCGGCCCTCCGCAGGATCGCCGGGAACTGCAACTTCCCCCAGCTGGAAGACACCCTGGCCAATCGCTTCACGTGGGGCCTCCGTGACGAGAGGCTCCAGCAGAAGCTCTTCGCCAAAGAAGAGCTCACCCTCCAGAGCGCCTTCAACGAAGCAGTGGCGTTCGAGAGGACCGCGAGGACCTTCCCCAAGGCTTGGACAGACGCCGTCCACCGCGAGGAGCTGGACCACGACTGCCCCGAGGAGGAAGAAGCCTACCAGCTGCGCCGCCCAGCCGGGCCACCCAGCAGAGCAGCCCAACGCCCCTGAGCGCCCGAACGACCCCCAGCGACGGAGAGGGTCCCAGCCACCAAGTGCGCCAGCTGCGGCGACCCCCACGACCCGAGAGACTGCCAGTACCGGACCTGGGACTGCCGGAGCTGCAGGAAGACCGGCCACATCGCCAGGGCTTGCAGAGCCAAGCCCAACCGCCGGAGGCCGACCACGCATCACGAGTCGGCGGAGTTCCCCTCCACGGACTCCACGTACCTTCAGGTACTGAACTTGCCCCTCGCCACCCCCGACAAAATCAAAATGGCGGTCCTCATCGAAGGGAATCCCTGCCAAATGGAGGTGGACTCTGGTTCCTCCATTTCCATCATAGCGGAGGAGACCCTGAGGAAACTGTGCCCCCGCCAGCGGCTTCAACTAAGGCCGACGGACTTCATACTCCGGGACTTTCAAAGGAATCCGGTGCAAATCGCGGGGTGGGCACGGGTGCAAGTCGAGCGGGGGTCCTTCTACGGCCCGCTGGACATCCTGGTGGTAAAGCGCCAGCTTACCACCCTGCTAGGACTGGCGTGGTTCAAACCCTTGGGGATCCGCTTGGAGGGGGTGGGGCAAACCCTAACGCACAGAAGGTTTGGGGAGATATGCCAAGAATTCCCTGACGTATTCGATGGTTCCCTAGGGAGCTACAAAGGGCCGGCCATCTCCCTACCACTAGACCCCACGGTCAGGCCGATCCGGCTCAAGGCGAGGAGGGTCCCGTTCGCCTTGAAGCCAAAAATAGAGGCCGAACTAGACCGCCTCACGGCCCAGGGAGTCCTGGAGCCAGTGGACTACGCCACCTGGGAGACTCCCATCGTAACCCCAATCAAGCCAAACGGGGAGGTGCGGATCTGTGCAGATTATAAATGCACGATAAACAAGGCACTACAGGATAACCCCTACCCAGTGCCGGTGGTGAGCCACGTCTTGGCTGCCCTCGCGGGGTCTAAAATCTTCGGGAAGCTGGATCTGGCACAGGCCTACCAACAGCTCCCGGTAGACAATAAGACGTCCGAGGCCCAAACGATTGTGACACACAGGGGGGCCTTCCGGGTGAGGAGGCTACAGTTCGGGGTAAGCGTCGCTCCGGGGATCTTCCAGAGTATAATGGACGCTCTCCTTAAAGGGATCCCCGGAGTCCAGCCGTTCTTCGATGACGTTTTAGTCGCCGCCCCAGACCCAGAAGAGTTCGGAAACTGCCTACGAGAGGTGCTCCGCCGGTTTCAGGCAGCGGGGCTCAAGGTTAAGAGGGAGAAATGCTTGCTGGGGGTCCCACGGGTGGAGTTCCTGGGGTTCACCGTAGATGCAGCAGGAATCCACCCAACGGAAGAAAAGACCCGGGCCATCGTGCAAGCCCCGGCCCCCACTTGCAAAGCGGAGCTACAAAGCTTCTTGGGGGTGCTCAACTTTTACCATTCATTCCTCCCCCACAAGGCAGCCCTTGCAGAGCCCCTTCACCGGCTGTTGGACAAAAAAGCCCCTTGGGTTTGGGGCAAACGACAGGCCGCCGCGTTTCAGGCGGTCAAGGACGTCCTGGTGTCCAATGCGTTGCTTCACCATTTTGACGAGGGCCTCCCCGTCATCCTGGCCTGTGATGCATCGCCTTATGGGGTGGGAGCAGTCCTGGGGCACCAACTCCCAGACGGGAGGGAGGTACCGGTAGCGTACTACTCCCGCACACTGATTCCGGCCGAGCGCAATTACGCGCAGATAGACAAGGAGGCTCTGGCAATCGTGGCGGGGGTCCGCAAGTTCCATGAGTATCTGTACGGTCGGAGGTTCACTATCGCCACGGACCACAAGCCCCTCCTAGGTCTGTTGGCCCCTGACAGACAAACCCCCCAAATCCTATCACAGCGTGTGTTGAGGTGGAACCAATTCCTCAACTCATACACTTACACATTGGTCCACCGAGCTGGCAAAGCTATGGGTCACGCGGACGCACTCAGCCGGCTGCCACTGCCGGAAGTAGGTCCAGACCCCGCCCCTGCACACCAGGTAATGCTAATGGAGAGCCTCCCGGAGCCGCCCCTCCACGCAGCGGAGGTAGCCAAGGCCACCCAGAAACACAAGACACTAGCACGGGTGCTCGACTGGGTGGTGAGGGGCTGGCCAGAGGGGAACATGGGGGAAGAATTCAAGCCATATAAGGCCAGGAGGGAGGAACTAGCAGCACACAAGGGTTGCCTATTATGGGGAAGTAGGGTGGTGATCCCGCCCCCGCTGCAGAAGCGTGTCCTAGAATCCCTACACGAGACCCATCCCGGCATAGTCCGAATGAAGGCCCTGGCCAGAAGCTACGTTTGGTGGCCGGGGATGGACGGGGAGATTGAGAGCTGGGTTCGCAGGTGCCAGACGTGCCAGGAGTCGCGGCCCGAGCCGCCCAGCGCCCCCGTCACAAGGTGGGAGTCCACCCGGAAGCCATGGTCGAGACTCCACCTCGACTTCGCGGGGCCATTCCAGGGGCAGGTCTTCATGATAATAGTGGACTCCTACACCAAATGGCTGGAGGTCATTCCCGTAGGGTCCGCCTCGTCCACAGCCGCGATCAGATTGCTGCGCAGGGTCTTATGCACACACGGCATCCCGGACACCATAGTCTCTGATAACGGGACCGCGTTCACCTCGGCCGACATCCAGGCGTTCCTCCAGAGATATCTGATTAGACACATAAGGTCTGCCCCCTTCCATCCGGCCACCAACGGCCAGGCAGAGCGGATGGTCCGCACAACAAAGGAGGCCCTGAGCCGAATCGTGCAGGGTGACTGGGACCACAGGTTGGCCGCGTTCCTTTTCAATAATAGGATCACTCCCAACCCAGTCACAGGGGTCAGTCCGGCAGAGCTCCTCATGGGGCGCAAGCTCATAACCCGACTGGACCGGCTACACCCCGACCAGGCGCCAGACCCCCGCAGCAGCCCCGAGGTCTGGGATGCAGCCAGGGGTTTCTTCGCGGGCGACCCGGTATACGCCCGGAACTATGCCAGGGGGCCAGACTGGGTGGCGGGCCATGTGCTAAGAGTAACAGGGTCCCGCCACTACGATATATCAACCGAGGGGGGCCAGGTATTAAGGCGGCACATAGACCAGTTGCGCCGCCGCACTCTGCCGGAGGAACCGGCGGACATAGAAGAGGCTGGATCCAGGGGGGAGCCAACCATGGACCGACCCGAGGAAGCGGCCCCAACACCAGCAACCCCGACGCACGAAGCGCCGGGGCCAACAGAGCCCGAAAGACCCGCGGACCCAGACCCGCAGCCACTGGCCGCACCTCAGTCCACCGATGCACCAACCGCAGCGGAAGCCGCGCCGTCTCCACAGGACCTCCCCAGACGGTCCACCAGGGAGCGCCGGCCTCCCGCATACCTTAAGGACTATGTTCATTAACCAGGGGGGGAGGGGTGTAGTGCATCAGCAGCCAGACGCGACATGCGCAGAGGCGACTGGGCTGTCCCAGACGCCTCCAGCGCGGGGCGCGAAATCCCCCGCCAATCACCAGCTGTGGCGGGAAGTTTAACAGGTCAGGATTGGCCCGACCTGTCCAGTAGGCTGTACCGGGGACTGTACATAAGCGGGACCCGGCCCGCGTGTTCTCTCTCTTGCAATGTGCTCCTAATAAAGAATGTTGCCCTACTTGCGTCTCCCGTCTGAGTACGTTACACCTCCGAAAAATACCAGGGCTGGGATGCAGAGGCAGGCAATATCAAGCCACATCTCTGAAAATGTTCTAGCCCCAGTAGCGGATCACCAAAAATCGCCATGACTTCTAGGCATGCATACAGACAGACACAAATGCTAGAAAAAAAGAAATAAATTAAGGCTAAATTGAGTCTGGCTTGGTTTGAAACAAAACCATCCCATTTCCTTCTGTTTGCCTTTCCGATATGATAAAAAGTAGGTGACCCCAAGAACTCTTGTGTGAGACTGTTATTCAGACAGTCATCTCCCATACCACATGGAAAGCTACTTTGAAATTGGGAGTGGGATCAGAAGTTGTTCCCATAGATCCAGGGCTGGCACATGGGAGTTGGTGAGGTAAGTGGCTGCCCGGGGTGCTACCTCACTGCAGGGCCAGGGGCCGGGGTGGGCGCCCCCTCCCTGCCCTGCTGATGGCAACTTTTATGCTTTTTCAAGCTCCCTGTGAAACAGGAGAGGGTCAGGCACCAAGTGGGCCGAGCTGCACATTCTTTCTTCAAGAATGCATGACTTGGCCTTCCCCTTGCCCGCCCCTCTCCCACTTCAGAGGGAGCCAGGAAGAGTTCTTTCCAGCTGTTAACAGATAAAGTATACAGGGTTCTTCTGACCCTATATAACAAAAGGGGATCTTTATTCAGATACTCTGGGAAGAACACCCCTCAGGGACAAAGACACCAGACTTCAGGTTCTGAAATATATATATTGGAAATTTATTTAAATCTTAGTTACTGCAGCATTCTGACAAGACTACATGATTAAATGACTACATGGACTCATGGGTTTGCATGACCCATGGTTACATAGCTTCTTAGTTACATGGTTATAGTCCTTCCTATGCTCAGGTTCCTTAGCCTATAACATTTAGTAAAAGCAAAGCCATTGTAAAGATATCAAAAAGCATTTCATCCTCACCTCTCCTATGGCTTCAGGTAATTGTCTATGCAGAAGTATGGAGGGGTCTTGCTTCCCAAGAGGCTTCTCTTAAACTCACTGTTAACTAGCTAACTGACTAACCAGCCGCGCCCTCCTTGGTAAGCCCAATTATACCTTTTCCATAGTATCCACCTTTTCCCTTTCTGTCCAACCAGAATTCAGGAAGCCCTCCTCTTCCGTCTATCCAATCAGAATCCAGAAAGCACCCCTTTACTTCTATCTAATCAGAATCCAGAAAGCCAGATCCTTCTATCCAATCAGAATCCAAAAGCCAGATTCCGTCATCTTTTGGCTTGAAAGCCCCAAAACCCCTGTTACATAAAAAACCACATATTGTTGCCAAATACTTCTGCTAATTAGTACCAGATAGGCCACTGAACCCTAAAGGGCAAAAATCCCCATCTGGGACCAACAACTTCCCACAAAAGCCTGGGAAGCCCCCATCTTGGGACAAAAACTTTCCCATGAAAGCCTGAGAACCCTATCTCACCCATTCTAATCAATACCTTAATGCACATATATCATAATAAAACATAATATCATAATATATCATAATAAAATCACATGCGAGACCAGGAATAATGCCATATGTGAATTTGGGACAGTAAATTATTGAAAAAGTTTTAAGAGGCTGGTCAACAATAGGGTTTCCTCAGAAGAGGCTTATATAGATAAGTTAAAAGAGAAAAGGTTAAAAACTATGAACTATAACACCTTTGAAACTCCATGTTTTAATGGCTTGCTTTTTAAAATATTGTGTTTTATTTAAATGTAAACTACCTTAAGCAAGACTCTGAAGAGGCAGCATCTCTCTCTCTCTCTCGGCTTGGCTTCGCGAACGAAGATTTAAGAAGGGTGCAATAGTCCACATTTGCTGCAGGCTCCTAAATAAGCAAAGACACCTGATTGGTAGGAATGCCAGCTTCCAGATGGGACCTAGCCTATTAGGAAAGTCTAACAAATCCATTTAATAAAAAATTTCTCCTCTGTGTCCCATACCTGAATTCCTGACCGGCTGATTCCCCATTTGGCAATCTCTCTCTCACCCCCTCCTTTCTCCATTTCACTACAGTATTGGGATGATTGTTATAGAATCTCCTCTATAGGAGACCATTTCATCCTCCTATCAATCTCATCTCTTCCCAACATGGTATAGACAAAATCCATAATATTATTCTATAGGATTCAGGCTATTTAGCAATATTTCTTCATGCTGGACGCATTGGAGCCCCATACAAGGGCATTGTCAAAGTCCTCTTCTGGAACGAAATTAATAGACTTGTTTTCCTAGATCCTCATTAGGACTCCATGCGTTGAGGACACCAGATGTTCTGGGACCAAGTTGTTTACAACATTCTTGTGCAACTATGCAATCACATACCAAGATACTGACTCCACACATATCCGGCCAGCCGCTAATTAGTATCAAATGTATTTTCCCAGATAAGTTCATCCATCACCCCTTTTTATTGGAGAAATATTTTGGGACCCTTCAATAAGAACAGTCATATAGAAACATCATATATATGTATAAGAAATCCAACACAGCTCCCATTGAAGAGGGAGAGGGCATTGCATGGAGTGGACTAAGCATTCACTCTTCCTGGTGATGTCATCGGGCCATGTGCACAAAGTGTGCAAGAGTAGACCCCTTGGGCGCCAGAACCCCTAGTGCTGGACCTGCATGAATCTAGCTATTTTAGTTGGGGAGGGAGATCTCTGACTATAAGATTGATTGTTACTCTGAATCCAGGGTTAATTAGCCCTTCACCTCTTCAGAGACTCATACAATCACTAGGGATAGAGAATAGCATTTATCAATATGAATATAATCCAGAGGTCTTGGTCAGGTTTGGAAAGGTACTGCTATTGCTTTGCTAGCAATGATCAGGTTGTAGTGAGGCAGATTCATATGGGATCACACACTACATCGTTTTGGTAAATAAATCAACGTGTTGTTGTACAACAATTTATTTCTTTATTTAAAACTTTTATTAGCTGCCTTTTTATCTTGCAGAACTGCCTGGCTTATGATGTAAATATTTTTTTGATGTAAATATTTATGATGTAAATATTTTTTTTTAAAAAAAACACCCCTAAAATGCCACAATTTAAAATCTCAATTAGGGCTGCCAGTAAACAGAAACTAAAGTACTCAAGGAAAGGAAAGGTCCCCAATCGTTTCCGACTCTGGGGTGGCACTGCTTTCACACTGTTTTCACGGCAGACTTTTTACAGGGCAGTTTGCAATTGCCTTCCCCAGTCATCTACACTTTCCCCCCAGCAAGCTGGGTACTCATTTTACCGACCTCAGAAGGATGGAAGGCTGAGTCAACCTGAGCCGGCTACCTGAAACCAGCTTCCACTGAAATTGAACTCAGGTCATGAGCAGAGAGTTCAGACTGCAGTACTGCAGCTTTACCACTCTGCAGTCCTAAATAAAACTGTCTTCAATTGCTTCCTGAAGATTGAAAGTGAGGGGGCCAGGTGCACCTCCTCTGGGATGCCACTGAAAAGGCCCTCTCTCATATGCCCACCAGATGAGCTTCTTTGATTGGTAGGACAGTAAGGAGGAAGTCTACCTGCGATCTTAATTCCCAGGCAGAAACATATGGGAGAAGACAGTTCTTCAGATAAGCTGGTCCCAAGCCTCTAAGGCTTTAAAAGGACAAAAAACACTTTGAGCTTGGGAGCAGATCAGTAGCCAGTGAAATTGCTGTAGTACAAGGTCACATACTTCTGGTAGTTGGTCCTGGCCAGCAGTCTAGCTGGAGCATCCTGCACTCTTCAAGGGTAGCCTTAAGTAGGGCACATTGCAGTAATCCAGTCTAGAGGTACCTAAGGCACTTTGGATCATTGTGGCTACATGTGACTGAACCAAAAATGGACACAGCCAAAGCTGGGCAAAAGCTTTCTAAGCTACCACAGCCACCTGGTTTTCTAAAGTGACTGCTGCATCAAGGAGCACTCTCAAACTGCAAAGCTATTCAAGGGGGTTATAATCCGATTCAAGATGGGACAATCAGAAGTCCTTGGTGTGCCTTTCTACTATCCCAGAGAATCTCTGTCTTGTCAGGATTAAGTTTCAGCTTGTTCACCCTCATCCAGGCCATTAAGATTATTACTCCAGGCATCAGTTCAGAACATCAACAGCATCTTTGGAATTCTTTCTCTCTCTCTCGGCTTGACTTCGCGAACGAAGATTTAAGAAGGGTGCAGTAGTCCACGTCTGCTGCAGGCTTGCTGGTGGCTGACAAGACCAATGCGGGACAGGCAGATCCGGCCACAGTGGCTGCAGGGAAAAGTCTGATTTGGGGTTGGTGCTGTAGCAGTGTGATTCTTCCTCAATCTCCTTTTGTCCTCAAGACCAGCTATGCGTGCGTTCTCAAAGGAAGAGACAGCCTGGTGGATGGTGTGCCTCCATGCTTTGCGATCTGAGGCTAGGTCAGACCACTGGTGATGGTTGATGCAACAGGTGCCAAGGGATTTCTTTAAGGAGTCCTTATACCTCTTCTTTGGTGCCCCTCTATTTCGATGGCCGGTGGAAAGTTCGCCATACAGAGCAATCTTGGGAAGGCGGTGGTTTTCCATCCTAGAAATATGCACTGCCCAGCGCAGCTGCGTCTTCAACAGCAGTGCTTCGATGCTTGTAACCTCCGCCCTCTTGAGGACTTCAGTGTTGGTCACAAAGTCACTCCAGTGGATGTTGAGGATGGTGCGAAGGCAGCGCTGATGGAAGCGCTCAAGGAGTCGCAGGTGATGACGGTATAAAACCCACGATTCGGAGCCGTAGATGAGGGTTGTCATCACAACCGCTTTGTAAACATTGATCTTTGTGCCTTTTTTCAGATGCTTGTTGCTCCACACTCTTTTGTGCAGTCGGCCAAATGCACGGTTTGCCTTTGCCAGCCTGTTGTCAATCTCCTTGTCGATCTTGGCATCTGAGGAGATGATGCACCCTAGGTAGCTGAACTGCTGGACTGTCTTCAGAACTGATTCACCCACAGTGATGCAGGGAGGGTGATAATCTTCCTGGGGTGCAGGCTGGTGGAGAACTTCTGTCTTCTTCAGACTAACTTCTAGGCCGAATAGCTTGGCAGCCTCTGCAAAGCAGGACGTCATACGCTGCAGAGCTGATACCGAGTGGGAGACGAGTGCAGCATCATCAGCAAATAGTAGCTCTCGGATGAGTTTTTCCATTGTCTTGGAGTGAGCCTTTAGTTGCCTCAGGTTGAACAGGCTGCCATCAGTGCGATAGCGGATGTAGACACCATTGTCATCATCTAGATCTACTGCGGCTCTTTGAAGCATCATGCTAAAGAAGATCGTAAAGAGAGTTGGCGCAAGAACGCAGCCTTGCTTTACACCTGTGCCTATTGGGAAGGGCTCCGAGAGGTCGTTGCAGTGTCTGACTTGGCCTCGCTGGTCTTCATGTAGCTGGATGATCATGCTGAGGAACCTTGGGGGACATCCTAAACGTTCCAGGCCTTTCCTGCTAACGGTATCGAAAGCTTTGGTAAGGTCGACAAAAGTCACATATAGACCCTTGTTCTGTTCCCTGCATTTCTCTTGGAGCTGCCTGAGAACAAATACCATGTCAGTGGTGCTCCTGTTAGCTCTGAAGCCGCACTGGCTATCTGGGAGGAGTTCTTCTGCAATGGTGGGCACCAGTCTGTTCAGGAGTATTCTGGCAAGGATTTTGCCTGCGATGGAGTAGTTGGAGTTGGAGCAGTCTGACTTTTCTCCTTTGTTCTTGTGTAGAGTGATGATGATTGCATCGCGAAAGTCCTGTGGTAGTTTGCCTTGTTCCCAGCAGGTGACAAGTACTTTGTGAAGTGTGCTATGTAGTACTGTGCCCCCCATGCTTCCAGATCTCTGGTGGGATTCCATCAACTCCCGCTGCCTTGCCACTTTTCAGTTGCTTGATGGCTTTAACAGTCTCTTCTAGGGTGGGGATCTCATCCAACTCTGTTTTCACTGGTTGAAGTGGGGTGAGGTGGATTGCTGAATCTTGAACTACGCGGTTGGCACTGAAGAGAGCCTGAAAATACTCCGACCACCGGTTCAGTATGGATGCCTTGTCTGTGAGGAGCACTTGGCCGTCTGCACTATGCAAGGGACTCTGAGCCTGATATGATGGGCCATATACTGCCTTCAGGGCTTCGTAGAACCCTCTTAAATCACCAGCGTCTGCACACAGCTGGGTTCTCTCTGCAAGCTTGGTCCACCACTCGTTCTGAATGTCTCGAAGCTTGCGCTGGAGGATGCTACATGCAGCGCGAAAGACTGCTTTTTTCCCGGGACAGGAGGGCTGAGCAAGATGTGCTTGGTAGGCAGATCTCTTTTTCGCTAGTAATTCTTGGATCTCTTGATTGTTCTCGTCAAACCAGTCCTTGTTTTTCCTTGTGGAGAACCCAAGGACTTCTTCAGAGATCGACAGGATGGTAGTTTTTAGGTGTTCCCAGAGTGCTTCTGGAGAAGGGTCTGTGGGGCAACTGGGGTCCTCAATTCTTGACTGGAGTTTTGCCTGGAAGGCAGCTTTAACTTCGGCTGACTGAAGGCTGCCAACCTGAAGCTTCCTCCGAGGGATACCTCCTCTCCTGGGTGTGGGTTTAAAGTGAAGACGGAGATTGCAGTGTACAAGATGATGATCCGTATGACATTCCGCACTGGGCATTACTCGGGTGTGTAAGACATCTCGAAGGTCTCTCTGGCGCACCAGAATGTAGTCGATAAGGTGCCAGTGCTTGGACCGTGGGTGCATCCAGGTTGTCTTCAGGCTGTTCTTCTGCTGAAAGATAGTGTTGGTGATGGTGAGCTGGTGCTCTGTGCAGAATTCTAGCAGGAGGCGCCCGTTATCATTGCAGTTGCCAATGCCGTGTTTGCCAAGTACTCCTTTCCAGGCTTCCGAGTCTTTACCTACTCTGGCATTGAAGTCACCAAGGATGATCACCTTGTCCTCTGTAGGGGTCTTCCGTACGAGGTTGCGTAGATCAGAAAAAACCTCTTCTTTTCTGCAGGATCTGCTTGAAGGGTTGGTGCATACACACTGACGAGTGTTGCATGCTGCTTGTTTTGAAGTGGGAGGCGCATGGACATGATGCGATCTGAGTGACCTGTTGGCAGGTTTTCGAGTTTGGAGGCAATGGAGTTCCTGACCATGAAGCCAACGCCAGAAAGGCGGCTCTCAGCCTTTGACTTAGCCGGCCAGTAGAGGGTATAGCCAGCACCATGTTCTTGAAGACTACCTTCCTCAGGGAAACGAACCTCACTGAGAGCTGCTATGTCAATATTCAACCTGAGAAGTTCGTGGGCAACTAGAGCAGAGCGTCGTTCAGGGCGACCACTGTCTACTGTGTCAAGCATGGTTCTGATGTTCCAACAAGCAAGCTTAAGTCTTTGCACACTTTGTGAGGCAGGTGCATGCCTTTTCTTTGTTGTTATTTTTTGACCGCAAGTAAGGATGCCCGTTGACCGCAGCTAGCCAACTGGGGTGGGGGAGACGAGCTTTGTTTAGGCCACCTTTTCTAGGCCCCTCTCCGTGTGGAGCAAGCAGTGCTGTCCCTAGATAAGGCTGCTTGGTCATTCAGGGTGCTGCCGAAAGATGCTTTCGTCTCCGGGTCAGCATCAGGCGACCAATACCCTGAACCGCCTACATGCAGGATCGGGACTGCGGCTTCCAGTGGCATCTTCCACCTGCCGTTTCGCCCCTTGCCCATCGCTGCAGGACTTGGTGTGTTGTGGGTTGTGGATGTGGATATGCCCTTCAGGCCTGCGCAGAGGAATTTTTAGGTGAAGCACAGTGTGCGCAGTACTGGCTCCACCCTTTCACCTTGGGGTCATCTGCCATGGCCCAGTAAGCCGGGACGCCGGCAGCGAGTCCTCCAGATGGAAGGTGTTACATTAACGAGCTCTATCTGCCCGGGTTTGATGTATCTGCCCGATGCATCTTTGGAATTAGGTGGGAAAGAAAGGTAGAATTGAGCATCTTCCGCAAATTTTTCACACCACAGCCTATGCCACCTGATGACCTCTCCTAGTGGCTTCATAAAGGTATTAAATAGCATGGTGGATAAAATAAAACCCTGTGAAATTATGAGATTGTTTTGAGGTGGACACAATACAATTCAAGAAATGGAAACAGAAATGTAGAATAAATAAGGAACTTCATATGTTCATACATGATGACACACCCTACTACATTTATAACTGCTCTTATGGTACATAAAAGAAGTTATCAGGCAACATCTGATATCCACAGTGCTTACTTGTCACTGATGTTGTGCTATCACTGTTAATATTTTTGTGGAACAGAGTAGATACAATATTGTTTCCTCAATGGCTCTCTAAATTTCTCAGTATCTTTCCTTGCCTCCAGGATCCATTTAACTGAAGATGCCAATGATTGAAAGTGGGGACTTAAACATGCAAGCACGTATTGAGCCATAAACCCTCTCTGCCTATGTAAATAGGAGCATTAGCGTTTTTGAATTCACATAATTGTATCTTTGTTTTTCAAATCAAGCAGCTCTTGTTTAATACTAGTGGCATCTCTAATGTGCTGTTCTGTTCTATTGTGTTGTACGGCTGTTAGACAAAAGTGAGTGTGTGGTACAATCTCTGGTATGTTTACTGAGAAGTAAGTCTTATCAATGAGTGTATTAGGCCTAAGGGTTACAATTACTCTGGCTGGGATGCTGTTGGGGAGTAGGGATACCAGCCTCCAGGTGGCATTTGGGGATCCCCTGGAATTACAGCTTGTCTGCAGACTACAGAAATCAGTTCCCCTGGGAAAAATTGAAGCTTGGAGGGTGGACTCTATGGCACTGTACTCCACTGAAGTCTGTGTCATCCCCAGCCTCTATTCCTGAATCTCTAGGGGTTTTCCAACCTGGATCTGGCAACTCTGTCCTCTCATCCCTGGCCAGTTTTTCCCCACGCTGCCTCAGCATCATGGTGCTTTTGTGCACCTCTTGGGTTTTCCCTAGCTTTTCTGTTATTTCCAAAACCTGCTTTGCTATAGTGTTTTTAGAAGGATCGCAATAAAATTATTGTGAATGCCACGTGGGCACAAGCATCTGGAACTGTCTGGTCCTCCCCAGATCAGTGTGGTTTTCCTTATTGCAGTCAATCCACACACCACCAAAGAGGGCTTTTCCAATTTTTTTAGTACTTGACACTTGAATATAGGGTTACATTGATGTGTTTGGCATAGTGGTTAAGAGCGCGGACTGTTATCTGAAAGAATTGAGTTTGATTCCCCACTCCCCTATATGCACCTGCTGGTGTGACCTTGAGTCAATCACAAGTTCTCACAGAGCTGTTCTTCTCAAAAGCAGTTTCTGTTAGAGCTCTCTCAGCTCCACCTACCTCACAGGGTTTCTGTTATGGGGAGGGAAAGGGAAAGGGGATTGTAAGCCGCTCTGAGATGCCTTTGGGTATTGAAGGACAGGATATAAATCCAATCTTTTTTTCTTCCTCTTCTTCTTCTTCTTAATTATCCTTAAAACACACACTCTCTCTCTCAAAACTCTCCCTAGTGTGTGAGAAGGAAATGGCTGCTGTGAGTCACTGGGGCTAGGAAAGTGTGGGAAAATTCACCATACAGAAGCCCCCCTATGGCAACGGGGAAACCACTGAAGATTTTCGCCATGTGTAAACCCCCTTAGTCACTTTTGATTATCTATTTATCTTAGCTGTAGCAACTGGACAGCAAAACCAATTATTGTATCGTAGAGGAAGAGACTTTCATTTTATAATCACAATTACTTTTCTTATAATAAAGTCTACAATCTTCCTTCCAGGCTTTGAAGAATAAGCTTGGAGTCTGATGGCTATCTCATCCAAGATCTTCCAAAGTGCAATGAAAATCTCTTAATTGTCTTGTAAACACTCTTTTTGCTTTATGTTTGTCCAAAGAATGTACAATTGTGCTCATTTTGGCTTTCTCTGGTTTGACTTCACTGATGAACAGACGCCTGTAGAGGATAACTGTGGAACTTAGCAAAAGCAAGCAAAGACATGCAAATGACGCAAAACTGACACAGCAGCATTATTATTGCATTAATAATCTGTATTTAATTTGATGTACCACAGCTGTCTTTAATATCTTCTCAGCCCAGAGGTAAAAGGATAATATACAGTACACAGATTACCTGGAGTTATTTTCTCTGGCTATCAGAAGGGAATTGCCTCAAGCCATGTCAAAAGGCAGGATATAAATATGTAATTAAATAAATAAGGCAATGCTGAGAATTTGTGATGATCTCTGCCTGTTATACAATGATTTGCCATTATGCTAAGAAACAGTTCGTGAAGATATTCTGGAAACCCATATCGACTTAGTGGGTGGGTTTGTAAAATCTGAAAGCTGTAGTATTCCTTAATTTACGCCCCCCCTTAATGTGGCCCCATGGCACAGAGTGGTAAAGCAGCTTTACTGCAGTACTGTGGTCTGAACTCTCTGCTCACGACCTGAGTTCGATTCCGGCGGAAGCTGGATTCAGGTAGCCGGCCCAAGGTTGACTCAGCCTTCCATCCTTCCAAGGTCGGTAAAATGAGTACCCAGCTTGCTGGGGGGAAAGTGTAGATGACTGGGGAAGGTAATGGCAAAACCACCCCGTAAAAAAGTCTGCCGTGAAAACGTGAAAGCAACATCACCCCAGAGTTGGAAACGACTGGTGCTTGCACAGGGGATCTTTCTTTTTCCCCCTTAGTGTATAGAACAACAGCAACTATCAAGCAATCCAGTGGCCTCTCTGAAAATGTGCAGTGAATCCATAAAGGGTGCACAAGACATACATGATGTGGCTTCATTCTCTGGCTTTCAAAGAAGAAAGTTTTGCACCCAAATGGAATACATCTGAGATAGATGTAGACTGGCTATGAAGAGGATCAAGGTTATGGAAGGATATATTTCCTCCCTTTGCCTGTCTTCATACTTCATCCATACATCCCAGCTCCATGGGTCCAATTGTTTTTGCAAGATAAGTAGCACCTGGTGGGAGTAGAGGGATTAAAACAAATCCCACCCAAATGGGGCTTCCAAGAAGACCTAGGAGCAGCCATGACCAGTGCTGCAGAGAGCGAGAAACTGGAAGGGAAAATATCTGAGCGGCCCAAGTCAGCTGGAAACTGGGAACTGGCGAGCCTAATATTTATTCCCCTAACAAGGTACAGAAAGAATGGGAAATTGTGTTGCAAGAACAGAAAAATGAGACAATAATACCCTAAATCGGTTGTAGTTAGGGATTGTGACTGCTTTCCTCCACAAAGCATTACTTTTTCAGATATTTTGCTAAAGTCTTTCAATCCCTTCTGGCTGTAACCTGCTTGCTGTTCAATTTCTGCTTCACTTCTTATTCTAATCTGTACCTCTGCTGTGAAGTGCTGGTTTTTTCACTTTAAAAGTATGCAAAGCAATCAACACAATCAAGAGCTTTTATTTTCAATCACTGGCCCAATAGTCAGTGCATGGAAGGAAGCAAAATGTGCTATATCAGCAAACACAACACCAGATAGTTAACTTTTAAGCAGAAAACTCACCCACAGTAAAACATACTTGGCTTGTTCAAATTCAAATACCTTCAATAGCATATCAATAAAATACATGGTAAGATAAAACAGGAGCAAGAAGGCACTTTAGAGACAACAAAGTAAGACAGATCATACAAAGAGATTATGCCTATCTTTAACTGCTTCAGCCAAGAACTTGTCAACAGAGCTGTAATGTCTGGGTCTTGTTTAATAAATATTGTATTATTCTGTCATTGTTAATACAATGTTTAGGGTATAGTGGGGAAGAGAGGAGTTTCATAAGCGAGACTGCATGCAGTTGACAGTCCAAGATGATATGATGGATTGAGTCTATCAATTTCAGATACATTGCCTTTCATGGAAAGGGACTTTGTTGTACTGGTCTGTTAATATTTTTGAAGAGAAGATTGGGCCATAGTAAAAGCTCTACAATGGGAAGGGAGGTCAAGGTTATAAAAATAACTCACAACTTTCCCTTATTGGATAGAAAGGTTCAGCTTAGCCTTGGAAGAGAAATAAGGTTGCAAAGGACTTAGCTTTTGAAGTTCTAGATCAAGAAGCCTTTGTTTGATTAGTTCAAAAAATAACATTAAGGGGAAGGAAGAATCAGTTGAAAAACCTAGTTGCTGGATTTTCTTTTTGAGGGTTATATGCTATATGAATCACTTTTTAACCTTGAAAGTAAAGAGTTTAGAGAAATTCTAAATTGTAACCTGAGCCAGTATTTAAAGATTATTAGCCAGATTTTTGTTACTTGGCTTGTTGTCCCTGCTTTGTCTCAAAATGTTTACATCATGTTATATGCTAATTCATTTTTTTCAACCCTGTTTATAAATTTGAATGCTTTCCTCTCATTTCAAGAGATCATTTAGCAAGGCAAAAATCCAAGATACTTTCAAAGGTCAGAATCAAGAAGCTTATATTTTGAATAAAGCTTTGTTGGTCTTAAAAATGCTACTGGACTCTTACTTTATTCTGTTGCTGCAGACAGACGTGGCTACCCTCCTGGTTCACACTTCCTTCTGTTTTTTTTTTAGGTTAAGTTCAGAACTTGAAATGGAAATGTCTGTATTCTTCCCTATTTTGGAAGCATGAGCATAGAATGTTTTGGAGCAAAAGAGTGATGCATAAATCCTGTAAGTATGATCATGTAGCTTTTATTTAGCATTATGGGGACGAGTATCACTTCTGCAATAAAAAAAATTCTAAAGCTTTGTTACTGATATAGTAACATTCAGCTAAACAATTCTCAATTGGTACTGAGTCTCTACTGTACAGTTAGTAGTAAGTAGGGTTGCCAGTTTCCAGGAATTACAACTGAGAGTACAACTGATCTTGGTAAACCAATAGTCTGACTCAGCATAAGGAAATCCCTATCACTGATTAAATGTTTGTGTTTTTATGGTCCCCCCAGGTAGTGTTTCCCTTCTTAGTCATACTTGCACAAAATCTTCTACAGTTAGGGTTGCCAGCACCAGATTGGGAAATACTTGGAAATTTGGGAGGTGGAGTCAGAGGAGGGCAGGGTTTAGTGAGGGGAGGGACTTCAATGGGGTAATGCCATAGAGTACACTTTCCAAAGTGGCCATTTTCTCCAGGTGAACTGTTCTCTGTTGCCTGGAAATCAGTTGTAAAAGTGGGAGATCTTCAGCTAGCAACTGGAGGTTGGCAATCCTATCTATAGCAGACAAGTTTGAAATCAACAATTATGATCTCTCTGCTCCTCCTCGGACTATTTCCTGCAGAAATGCCACAAACCTGGTTTTTCTTAATTGATAATTTAAGTGTTTAGTATATGTCCTTGGGCCCATATTGTATTGACCTCTGATGTACAATTTGTCCCAACCGCCTGCAGCCTCGCTGTAAGGACGGAGGGACACATTTGCCACCCTTGGAGGAAGAAAGGAAGATTGACTGTCCAATGGACTTGTATTTGGGGATGGGGCTGGCTGCAGCAGCACGCCTTCCCCGCTCATGCCAGTCTCCGTCTGGTGATCAGTCTAGGCAGGAGAGCTTTTAGCTTGCTCCTGCTTAGATCTTATCAGTTTCAGTTGTTTTTAGGTGTTCCTTAAGTGAAGATTAGGTGGCTGATCAGGAGCATTTTTGCTTGCTGGCTCTGGTCTTGTCAGTTCCTTTTTTCTTCCGGCTTTTGGACATTTTAAGAAAGATCAGGGGCTGATCGAGTTGCTGATAAGGCAGGGCAGAAGCGCTTTTAGCTTGCTCCTGCTTCATATCAGTTTCCTTTGGCTTCCCAGCATTCAGGCTTTTCAGTGGAGATCAAGTCGCTGATAAAGCCTGTGAGCTTGATTTTAACTGCAGCGTGTTGCTGAGGATCGGGGCTGCTGTTAGGTCTCTAGTGAATGCAGGGACATGGATTGGCATATCTCCATTATACAGCTGGTTTAACCCTCCCTCCCCCTCTCCCCCCCTCTTTTTTACTAAAGGTGTTTCTTGGGTTAGGCTTTTTGCTAGCGTGGAGTACAAACTCCTCTGGGGGTCGGGTGTGGGGGCAGTATTGTGGAAGCCACTTTTTCCCTTGTTGGTATTGAATCTGGTAGTGGGTGATGTGAAAGGCCTCTACCAAAAAACTTTTTTGGGGGGTAATTTAGCTATAGTGTTGCAGCAGCCATTTTTATGTCCCCTTTGTGGCTGTCTTTTTTGAATCAGAGGGCAGCCATTTTGGGAGATGTGGAGAAGGAGCCATTTTGGTTGCAGCTTTGCTATTGTCGCTGGGGGCTTTCTTGCTGAAGAAGGTAGCAGCCATTTTAGATGCTGTGCAGGAGCGGCCATTTTAGTGGAATTTTTGGCAGTTTTTTGCTCTTAGTAGTGCAGGCCGGTATTGTTAAAATGCCCGGGGAAAAGGGACGGGGAAGTCCAAGGGAAAACATCCTGCACCTAAGGCTTCTAGGGCCTCGCCTAAGAGGCCAGCTGCCCCTTTATCATCTTCGAATGAGGGGGGTGATGAGGTGGTAAATGCTGCTATTTTGCAAAGGCTTAGGGCTCTGGAGGAGGCTTCCGGAATTCCTCCCTCACAGGGTTTAGACTTAGGCTTGGGGGAAAATTCTAAGGCTACAGTTCAAGCAGTTATTTTAACCAGGTTGTCTATTCTCGAGGGCAGGTCTGATGGAAACATCGCAGGAGGAGCCGGCAGTTCCGGTAGCGCACAAGGGGGTTCAGCTCCATTTCCTATGGATTCTGGAGCCGGATCGGTGCTGGTACCGATTGGATCTGTGGGTAAGACCCAAGACACGCCACAGTCATACACGGGGCCGGCTTGGCCATGGGGTGAATGGGGCCCTGCGGTTCCAGCTGTTCCCGGCATTGCTACAGGGGCTCAAGGTATCTCCTTCTCCCCTGCCACGAGTGCACAGCAAGCTTGGACTTGGCCATCTGGGCAGTTTGGCCCCTATTGGCCCCTATGGCTAACAGCTGGACAGCAAGGCATGTCAGGTCCCATGATGGGGGGATGGGGCTTTCCTTCCCCTTTGAGTGCCTCTTCTGGGGCTGCCCCTTTGAACGCCTTATCTTTTGGGGACTTAGCACTGCCTTTAGGGGACCATTTGCTGCCAGCATTAAAGATAAGATTCTAAAAGGGGAATACATGGATGTCTTCTCCCTCCTGTTCCGGGAGCTGGTGAAGAAAGACAAAGAGGATTTGGATGATAAGGAGAAAGAAAAATTGAAGAAACGGAAAGTTGACAGGACTTGGGCCAATTGGCTGCCTGAATTTTTCATATACGCTGGGGTGATAGCACAGGCTCAGCCTTGGACGGGTGCTTTACTTATACAATATATGGATATTATTTATAAGGGGTATACGATGTTTAATGGGCCCGCCTGGCTTCAATATGACCAGGAGTTCAGGATGAGGGCTGCTCTATACCCTTCCCTTCAGTGGGATCGTATCCACCAGCAGCTTTGGCTCCAAGTCATGTCCCCTGCTCAACCAAATTTGGGCGACCGCTCTGATAGCTGTCATTTGGTGGCCAGGGCATCTGTGACTTCTTCCTCTTCTTCCCGCAGTTCTGCGGGGCAAGCAGTTCAACCCCACTTGCTTTGCTGGGAGTTTGGCTCCCAAGGAGTGTGCAGCAGGAAGGCTTGCCAGTACAAGCATGAATACGCCTTGTGTGGTGGCTCTCACACCTTTAACAACTGCTCCAGAGCCCGGCCACTTAAGGGCCAAAAGAAGCAGGGTGGGGGTGGAGGCAATTACCAAGCTGGAAAAGGGACCCAGTCTGATAAAGGTGGGACCTCTTGAGCGGTGACTTTCCCAATATCCGCACCATGTTGATAGGGTTTATCTGTTAAAGGGTTTTATGTTTTCTTTCTATGTTTTGTTTTTTTTAGGTTTTATGTTTGGTTTTAGGATTCCTTTTCAGGGTTCCCAGGCTGCATTTCAGTCGGGGAACCTTAGTTCTGTTAAGGGTATGGAGCAAGTACTTAGGGGTAAGATTGCCAAGGAGTTGGCGGAGGGCAGGATTTTGGGCCCGTTTTCTACCCCTCCAGTGCCTAACCTTCGGGTTTCCCCTTGGGAGTGGTGCCAAAGAAGGCGGCTGGTGAATTTCGTTTGATTCACCATCTCTCCTATCCCAGGGGTGCATCAGTAAATGATGACATTCCTGAGCATTTATGCTGTTAGGTACACCAGCTTTGATCAGGCCATTAGCGTTGTACGACACTGCGGTAAGGGGGCAGAGATGGCTAAATGCAATATTAAGTCTGCCTTTTGCCTTCTCCCTGTCCATCCAACTGACTTTGAGTTCCTGGGTTTTTCCTTCGAGGGGCAATTCTACATGGATAGAGCTCTGCCTATGGGTTGCTCTGTCTCATGTGTGGCTTTTGAGCGCGTCAGCACGTTCCTTGAATGGGCTGTTCATGGGAAAATGGGTTTACAGGAGGTGGTTCATTATTTGGATGACTACCTCTTTATGGGTGCTGAAGGGACTGGGCGTTGTGCAAAATTAATGTCTGGCTTTCTTGAGGTGGCGGTGGAGCTGGGTGTTCCACTGGCACAGTAAAAAACAGAGGTCTAGCCACAAGACTTACTTTTTTTGGGATCGAGCTGGACACTCTGGCACAATTGTCCAGAATACCTGTTAAGAAAGTCGCAGATTTGAGGGAGAGGGTTGATAATTTCCTTCTTAAGTGGAAGGTTACTTTAGTCAAGCTTCAACAGCTCGTAGGGCATCTCAACTTTGCTCCTGGATGCGCCTTCTTGCGCAGGCTTTGTGATGTGATGGCTGGTCTACGACTTCCACAGCATAGAACGCGGGTTACAAGCAGCATGAGGACAGACCAATTGGTATGGCAGGAGTTTTTAGAGTCCTTCAGTGGGATTTCATTTTGGAGGGAAGACATGAAGCTTGAAGCAGAGCTTCAGGTCATGTCTGATGCTGTCGGTTCCTTAGGTTTTGGGGTCTATTTCCACAGACATTGGTGCGCGGATGTGTGGCCAGATTCGTGGGGCCAGGCGGGATTGAGCAGAGATCTTACGTTTCTTGAGTTCTTTCCCAATCACACTATTCATTTTTGGTGTGATAACATGGCTGTGGTTCATGTCATTATTTCTCTTACATCCAAGTCGCAAAGGGTTATGAAATTAGTGCGGGCCTTCACTCTGCGTTGCCTGTGGCTTAACATACTGTTTTTAGCCAAGCATGTTCCATGGGTGAATAACGTGGTGGCTGACACTCTCTCTCATAAACAGATGGAGAGGTTTCGTCAGGTGGCTCCAGAAACCGATCGAGAGCCAGCGCAAATGCCCCAGGAGCTATGGGTGATTGGAGAGCCGAGGCCTGCAGAGCGATAGGCCTAGCCATTGTGCCCAGCACCAGGAAGACTTATGAACGTGCAATGCGGCAGTTTGAGGACTTTAGGTCAGAGGTAGGGTATCACATTGTTTGGTCCCTCCCAATGGAGCAGTTGCTGCACTACTGTGTTGCTTTAAAAGGTAAGGGATTGGCCATGCGATCCATTAGGGGACGCCTGTCTGCTCTGGCTTTTGCTAGTAAGGCCAATGGCGTAGGGAGGGGGGGCGGGGGGGCGGGCCGCCCCAGGTCTGGGGGTCTGGGGGGCCCCGCATTGCCAAGGGGGGCCCCTTGGTTGATCTGGTGACATTTCAAGGCGGCACCACCTGAAGGGCTGGAGGACTCGGGAACAGAAGCAAACCATTCCTAATCTCAGCCGCCTGTCCCCTCTGCCATCAGCAACCCCCCACCCCCTGAGCCAGCCGCCGGGTGCCAACTGCCTGCTGCCCGGCAAACGGGGCAGAAAGCGCAGTCCCAGTTTTGGAGCGTCGGAGCATTTCCCCGGGCGCAGCGGAGGCGAAGGGAACCTTCAGAGGCTTTCTTCCCAAGGGCAGCTCTCCAGCCGTGGCAGGCAGAGCCCCAGAGGCCTTGAGGCTTGTGAAGAAGCCCCTGCCGGGAAGCCTCGCCGGGCGGCTCACAGCGAGATCCCGCCTCCGCCCTGAAGCCTGCTGGCCAGGCGAAGGCATCTGCAGCCCCCGGCTCGGGCTCCACGCTCCGGGGAAGGAAGGGCTGCTGCTGCTCAGGACGGGGGGGGGTCTGTGCAGCAGAAGCGGCGCCCACTCCCTCTGCAGCCCGGAGGCTGGCAATCCACCGCTGGGGAGGGGAGGGGAGGCATTCCCACCCCCTCATGAGATGGCCAGCAGCGTCCCTGGGACGCGAGAAGGAGGAGGCGGCTGGCGAGCAACATCCCTCCAAGGAGATCCAGCTGCTAGATCAAGGCGTCTGGCAAGCGCTTCCAGGGCCATCTTGCAACTCGGGGTCCCCCCCCGCCTAAGGAATGGGATGCAGAGCGCGCAGGGCCAGGCAAGGGCTAGCCAAGGAGGGCCAGGCGGAAAGGGATCTCGGGCGGGGTGGGGGCCTTCCCCTCTCGCCGCGCACGCGCCTCCCTCACACAGACCTCAGCCGCACACAGACCTTTCCCTTCCCTCTCCCCTCTGCGCGCCCAGTGCGACTTCCTTCCACTTTTTGCGACACGCCTCCCCTCTTTCCTTGTGTTTTGAGTTATGAGCGCGTGCACTTACACTTGCCCGCCCTTTGGAAGCGCGCGCCCGACTCAGAGCCTCCCCCCTCCCCCACATCATAGAGTGTGGCGAGAGCGACACGCTCCCTACCTAGCTTCCATTTAGGGTTGGGGTATTGTAGGGGGTGAAGGGGGTGGGGAAGAGGCGTGAGGTTGGTTGAGGGTGAGGACCAGTGTTCCCTCTAAGCTGAGTTAATGTTAACTAGTTCACAGTTTAAGACCAACAAAGTTTTGTTCAGAATGTAAGCTTTCGTGTGCTCTAAGCACACTTCATCAGACGAGGAATCAGGTACAGTGAGCAGAGCTACATACAGCTGGTAGGCAGTGGTTTAGAATGCAAAATGGTACAAATGTAAAATACAATGGCAGAATAATAAAATTAACAAATTGAGCAAACCTTTGACCTTGGTAGCATGAGCGCGAGAAACCAATAAAACAGTAACACGTCAAAATGTGAGAATGTCTATTAATTTCTCTTGTTATTAATGAGGTCATTTCTTTCTCAAAAGTTTTCCCCATCCAACTAATTTACCTTTTAACATGTAACATACATATAGTTTGCCATTAGAAGAAAAATACATTAAAATATAATGGAAGATGTAACTTTGGAAGTTACATCACTTCCTGTTTCCAGCAGGGCTCCCTCGCAAGTGGTGGCCATCCTGCGGAAGTGACATCACCGGAAGTGACATCATATCCTGTTTCTGGTGGCATGCACACACATAGGGGGGCCCACATAAATCTTGGGCCCCAGGCCCCCAAAGCCCTAGCTACGCCCCTGAGTAAGGCTTGGGGTATAAGGAGGAAACTGCAGATTTTCATCTGTGAAAGATGCTGGAGGGCTGGGCTAGAGAGGCCGGGCCTAATCTTGACACTAGGAAGCCTATTTCCCCTTTGATTCTTAGGGGCTTGAAGGGGGTTTGGGGCACAGTGTGTGCATCCTATTTTGAGTCCACACTGTTTCATGCCGCTTCCTTGGTTGCCTTCTTTGGGGTCCTTAGAGTCAGTGAGCTAGTGGCACACTCCAGAAATGATGTTTCTGATAGTGCTTTGCTACTACAGGACCTGAGGTTAGTTGAGAGTAAGGTGGTCATCACTGTTCGATGCTCCAAGACTGACCAGCATCACAAGGGAACCATTTTGGAGCTGGGCACATGTTCTGAGCTGGAATTGTGTCCAGTGGCTGCCTATTTGTCAGTATGCGGTCCTAGGGAGTGATTTTTGTTTTGTCATGTCAATGGCAGTCCATTGACAAAAGATCAGTTTTGGGCTGTGACTACTCGGGCTTTAGCTAAGCTCGGGTTGTCTGGGGTGTGGTTTGGTACCCACGCCTTTAGAATCTACAGCTGCTGCCCTGGGTTATCCTTCCTCGGCCATTCAGCATCTGGGCTGTTGGCACTCAGCAGTTTATAAAGCCTATTTTTCATTTTTTTTTTTCATTTTATTTAGTTTATATCCCGCCGTTCCCACCAAAGCGGCTCAGGGCGGCTCACAACACAAAAGTTCTAACATAGGATTAAGTTTTAAAATACATCAATTTACAACATTTAAACAAAAAACCAGTAAAAACAGTAAAATAGTAATCAATCAATCAAAGCCATTTACCAAAGTACCATACTACAGCCTTCTATTTGAAATTTTCAAGTACCGATCAGTTGTATGCCAACCGGAAGAGGACTGTCTTACAGGCCTTGCAGAACTGCCCAAGGTCCCGCAGGGCCCTCACCTCTTCCAGTAGCTGGTTCCACCAGCAAGGGGCTGTGATTGAAAAGGCCCTGTCTCTGGTCGACTTAAGTCGGGCCTGCTTTGGCCCGGGGATTGCAAGCAGGTTTTGAGAACTCGATCTCAGCACTCTCTGGGGAACATGTGGGGAGAGACGGTCCCTAAGGTAGGCAGGTCCTAGGCCATATAGGGCTTTAAAGGTAATAACCAGCACCTTGTACCGAACTCGGTATATTATTCGCAGCCAGTGCAGTCCCCGGAGCCCCGGCTGGATGTGCTCCCATCTAGAAAGCCCTAATAGCAGCCAGGCAGCAGCATTCTGCACTAGCTGCAACTTCCAGGTTCGGCACAGGGGCAGCCCCATGTAGAGGGCATTACAGTAGTCCAACCTCGAGGTGACCGTTGTGTGGTTCACTGTTGCCAGATCATCACGCTCCAGGAAAGGGGCCAACTGCCTAGCCCGCCTAAGATGAAAAAATGCGGACTTGGCAGTGGCTGCTATTTGAGCCTCCATCGTCAAGGAAGGCTCCCAAGTAGGGATGTGCATTCGGTTCGGCCGAACCGTATATACAGCCGAATCAACACTGATTCGGCTGTATTCGGAATTGGCCGTAGCCGAATGCCATTGCCGACTATTATGCGGCAGCTGAATACGGCTTGCCGTATACTGCCGAATAGCTATTTGGAAGTATACGGCTGTCAATGGAAAAGGCGGGAAGGTAGCTTCTGCAGCCTCAGTGGAGCTGCTTGCCTACTTTCCCGCCTTTAGTGGCCTCTTCCCACCTCTCCCATAGCCTCCCTGGGATCAGGGAGGGGAGGAGGGGGAAGAGGAGCCCCAGCAGCCAATCCAAAGCATGCATTTGCAAAATGCATTGCAAATGCATGCTTTGCAGGGCTGTTGTGTAGCTGATGGCCCAGCCATCATCAGCTACATTGTTGTTATTTTGATCTTTTGCTTACTTGGGTATCCAAGTAAGCACTGTTGTCTGGCCAATCAGAGAGCAGTGCTATTTTTTGAAATTGCTCTCTGTAGGGCCAGAGAACCTTTTTAAGGAGTCTTCCTGCTGGACTCTTCCATTGCTGTGTTGGTGTATGTGGCTTGGTGTGAGAGAGATTGTGCTGCTGCTGGTGGCTGGCCCTTGGCTTCAGCTGCTGCTGCCTGCTGCTCTCTCACTCAGCCTTACTTCCCTGGACTCAGAGAAGACAAGGTAAGAGAGTTTTGGGGTTCTTGTTTTAGTTTTTGTTGGTAAAAGGACTAGAGTCCCTTTACTTGTCCAGATTTAGGTGGGTGAGTACTGGGTGGGTAGGGTAGCCTATTTGGGGTTGGGGTTAGGTTCTGCTGGGGTGGGGGCCTGGGGTGGGGGGGGTTTTGCTAATTTCCCATATCTTAATTTAGTGAGAGGACTTTTAAAAGTGCAGTGTCCTTTTACTTCTCCTGATTTGGGTGGCTTGGATTTTTTGGGGTTAGGGTGAAGGGGTTTTTTGGAGGGGGGGGGGAAGTTCCTGTATTGTTAAAAGTTGAGTTTTTTACTGTTTCAGTGTTTGATTTGTTGCTGCTGTGTTGTGTTGCTGCTGTGTTACTTTTCTCTTCAGGTTATTGGGGGGGTGCTGTTTGGCCTAATTTTCATTGTTTAAAAGGCCACTTTTGTCCCCCTTTTCCTGGTTCTGGTTTTAGGGGTGGGGGTGTTGTTGTTGACTGATTTGGCCTGAGTTTTCTTATTGGTGAAAGGCCACTTTTTAAAAACTTGAGTTGCTTTGCTTGGCCTTTTTTTCCTGTTGTCACTTTTCCTGGTTTGGGGGTGGGGGGGGGTGTTGTTGACTGATTTGGCCTAAGTTTTCTTATTGGTGAAAGGCCACTTTTTAAACACTTGAGTTGCTTTACTTGGCCTTTTGTGATTCTGCTGGTTTTGTTTGGTTTTTTAAAATTACCTCTGGTTGGTGTGGGGGTTGGCGAGGGTGTGTGTGGGCTGGGTCACTTTCTTGTTGTTATAGAGTGATTTTTGGAATCTGAGTGTGCTCTCGGTTTGGCTAGGGCCACTAAATAGGCTTCCCCACTAATAAGGGTGTTTTTAGGGATTGGGGTTTTTTTTAAATTTAAATCAAAATTAATCCAGTTTAGGGCTTTATCTCCTTTCACAATTCAAGTAGGCCAGATAGGGGTGCTTTAAAAAGATTTTAGGTTTCTCATAAAAGGCAGCGTGATTACTAGGCCACATCAGGCTCCCTTTTAAAGAGACTAGGGTTGCAGCAGCGGTGCATCTGGCTTTCAGCCACTGAAAGCTGGTGCATCCTTAGATTTCCACAGGGTAAACCACAGCTTCTCTCACGTTATAGGGGACACCTGATTTCTAGTTTGCAAGGAAATCAGGTTTGTCCCAGGATCTAGTTAGGAGAAGTTTAACTAGGAGGATATAACAAGGATTGCCTTCATCTCAAGGTAGCCTTTTAAAAACTGCAGCCAGGTAGAGGCAGGATCACCTAGTCTCATAAACTTTACCAGAGTACTACCCCAACCCAAAGAAGGACAGGTTAGGGACCAAAAAAAACAAATAAACAAGCTTTGGTGGGAGGGTTTCTAAAAAGAATTAAGGGCACCTGTTGGTTCAGGGTACAGTGCAGTGAGTTAGGTTTGTAAAAAAACCCACTCTCAGTTCAGGTTCTGTGAGACTGGCCAAGGGTGACATGAGTGACAGGCAGCAGAAGAGGGGCCCTGGGGGCAAGGCCAAGGAGAAGACTAGAGAGGTGGAGGGGAGGGGGAGGACCCAGGTCTCCCCCCCACCTGTGCGTGGGGCCACTCCACAGCCGCTTTCCAGCACTCCGACCTCTGGCCGGAGTGTGATGAAGAAGAAGGCCCGCCTTGGGCCCTTCATCGAGGCTGCTGCTGGGGCGCCCCCAGCAAAGGTGCCATTAGGTGCTGGCACTGCGCAGGGGTCTGCTGCTCGGGCAGTCACTCCTCCAGCTGATGTCGCTCGGCCTCAGCAGCCGGAGGAGGGGCAGCAAGAGCAGCCCTCCTTGGAGATGAGCTTTGGAGACAGTTTTCTGTCCAAAAAGATCACCCCAAGGAGGGTGCAGGGTGTCGTGCAGGAGCTGGAGGAGAAGCTGGTTGAGGAGGACCAACCCCCTTCTTCGGTTCCTTCGGGCACCAGCAGTCCTTCAGAGGATGGCCAGGAGGGGAGGCCGCATGGGGTGGAGGGGGAAGAGATGGAGACACACGAGGTGCCTCCATCTCCACCCACTTCCCCTCAGCGGCCAGCCCCTCCTGCCACCCCGAGGCACGATGTGTCTCCCCCGAGCACCTCAAAGGAGGTGGCTCCGGACACCCAACCTGCCAGTCAGTTTGGGCATCCGTTCACCTCTGAAGTATGGAAGCATTTCCAACTTATGGAGGATCCACGTTATGCGCAGTGCAAGCTGTGCAGGGCCCGGATCTGTCGTGGGCGGGACCCTGCCCACCTGACTCCGGGGGGGATGCGGAATTACCTGTGGAACCACCACCCGGGGGTGCTTCTTAAGGGGGAGAAGCAGGCTGGTGCTGTGTTGTCCAAATGGACAACAACACCACCCAGCCAGGGGGTCCGTCCCATCGCGACTACCCCCGCTCTCCAGGAGCGTTCCGTGGGAGAACAGGGACGCCAGGCATCTCTGCCTGAGATGTTTGGTAGGGGCACCTCTGTGCCAAGAGGCGGAATCATGCACGGCAGGAGGGTGATCGCCTGGCACCTTGCCAGGTCGGTCACCCATGGGCTTCCGTTTTCAGTGGTCGAGAATCCTGGGGTGCGGGGGCTGCTGGAGTACGTGGTGCCCTGGTACAAAATTCCTGCTAGAACCACCCTTAGCAGGACCATTGTGCCAGCTCTTTTCAGGGCAACCAGATCTGTGGTGAAGGAGCATTTGTCCCGTGCTGCCGGGGGGACTGTTCATTTCACCTCAGATATCTGGACCTCCAAACATGCGTTCGAGGGGTATCTCTCCCTGACTGCGCATTGGTGGCAACCCAAAGAGGTGGTTGGGGGTGGCAGTAGTGACAGGTAGGGTCAGGGCCGCCGGGCCGGCTATCGCTGTGCCTTGCTGCACGCCGAAGCAGTCGACGCGCCGCACACGGCGGACACTCTCAGAGCCATCCTCTCACGGCAGTTAGAGGGCTGGGTAGGCAGTGGGGACGTCGCCAAGGGCTTAGTGGTGACTGATGGTGGCTCCAACATCAAGGCGGCTGTCCAGCGTGAGGGCCTAAAACGCCTTCCTTGCGTGGCCCACCTTCTCCACCTCGTGGTCAAGGACGCATTGGGGCAGACAAAAAACCAGGATCGTCTGTATCTAGCCATGACCCAGGAGTACCAACTTCTGCTCCAGAAATGTCGGTACATCACGGGTCACTTCTCACGCAGCAATACGGACTCGTATCGGCTGCATGAGAAACAGACACTGACAGGCGTGCCATGGCACCGCCTGCTCGGTGACGTCAGCACACACTGGAACTCCACCTGCGCCATGCTGGAGTGCATGGTGGAGCAGAGAGCAGCCCTGGATGCCTTTGTCTCTGAGACGAGGGTCTTTCGGGATGAGAACCGTCTCACCCAAGAGGATTGGGTGGTCATTTCTCAGACTGTGGAGGTTCTTGGGCCCTTCAAGACCTACACAGAAATGCTCTCGTCTGACATGGCGAGCATCGCACTGGTCGTCCCCATGGTCCAGATGGCCCATGAGGACCTGGCCTTGTTTCTAGTGCCAGCTCAAGGCCATGCAGACGTTCTTCCAGTGGTGCGCGCTCTGGTTGTTAGGCTGCAGATAGGGCTAGAGGCCCGTTTTCAGACTTTCACCCAGGATACGGTCTACATGATGGCGACCATGTTAGACCCGCGCCTTAAGGGCACAGTCGCTGAGCTGGCCAACGAGCTCTATCGCTGACGAGACGAGCTCTCCCAGAAGGTCGAGCGTTCCAGAGTCAGGGGGGGGCCCAGTGCCGATAGTTAAGGAGGAGGGGGGTGGAAGCAGCTCATCTGCGACTTCCGCTGCTGTTGTTCATCCCCAGCCTCCCCAGCTGGGCAGTGTTTCCCACCAGACTCACGCCACGAGGAGTGCTGAGGTGACATTCATCGGGCGGGTCGTTGGCCCCTCTAGGAGCGGTAGGGCACTGAGAGCGGAGACGGGTGCTGCGATGGTGAGGGACTATCTTTTTGAGCCCTTCGAGCCGCAGGAAGCATCTCCTTTCAACTACTGGGTCACGAAGGAGGGGGTCTGGCCGGCCCTCTCCTCCGTGGCCAAGGCATTCCTCTCCTGCCCACCGACAAGCGTGCAGAGCGAGCACGTCTTTTCACATATGGGTGACATTGTCTGCCCACATTGCAATCGCCTGCAACCCTGGACAGTTCAGCAGTTGATCTTCCTGAAGGTCAACTTGCCAATGTTTGGCTCCCCAAACATGGATTTTGAGATTGAATGAAGTGAGCACCTACTTGTGCCTGCATCCTCTCTTGGCCCGCGCTTGGAAGATGGTTGTAAAATGCTCCTCCAATAAAAACTGACTAGAGTCCAAAAACAGCCCAAAAACTCACTCACAAATTGATTGGCAGTGCATCCCCCCCCACTCATCCCTCCCCAAACCAAAAGTGAATGCTGGTTTAAAAACTGCAAAGCGATCCAATTTTCTCCAGTCCTCCATCCACACATGCCTAATAATACTGAAAGGCCATTGCAGCCCCCAACTGTAACCGACAGCACCCACAGGCCCAGCCAGGATAACCCACCCAGTTTTTTTTTCAGGGGCAGGAGGAAGAAAGAGGGAGGTGCCAGTGATGATGACAGGCAGCCAGCAGCCATACCAATGCTGAGGCCCCTCTAATGGGACAGTGATGCTGGTGTGTTACTGCTGAGCTGAGAGAGAAGGAATGGTTGCCTTCCTCTCACATAATCTGAGGCCCTCCCAGTGATCTTCCTCATTTGGGGTGCAATTCTGGCTCGCCTCCTCGTGGTGCACCCTGGGTAACGCGAAAGAGCCGGGACCAGCCAACCATCCATCACTCAAGGTAAGTCAAAATGCTTCTTCCTTTGTGTTACAGAATGATGTAGAGCTAGGTGTGGTGGTCCACCACTTCTCTTGTTTGAGACTAGAGTTGTGTTGTTTGGAGCAGGGAAGCTGGCACCTGGGTGAGAGACCCAGAGCCAGCATGCTTGTTGTGGTTGGCCAGTTCTCCCCGTGTTGTTTGGGGCAGGGCTGGAGAGCTGGCATCTGTAGATTGTGTGTTCTGTGGCAGGGAAGCTGGCACCTGGGTGAGAGACCCAGAGCCAGCATGCTTGTTGTGGTTGGCCAGCTCTCCCCGTGTTGTTTGGGGCAGGGCGGGAGAGCTGGCATCTGTAGATTGTGTGTTCTGTGGCAGGGAAGCTGGCACCTGGGTGAGAGACCCAGAGCCAGCATGCTTGTTGTGCTTTGCCAGATCTCCCCGTGTTGTTTGGGGCAGGGCTGGAGAGCTGGCATCTGGGTTTGCTGCAGCCAGGTCTGCAGAGCAGACCTTGAGCAGATTGTGTTTTGTGTGGCAGTGACGTTGGCAACTGGGTTTACATTGGTTCCAGGCCTGCAGGGTTCATAGAGTAGATAGAGGGATGTAGACAACAGTCTCCAATTTTGACATACTTATTCGCTTTGTTTACATTTTTGCTGCTGGAATTAACCTTCATCAAATGATGGCCTTGGAAACATTCCTTTTTTGTATCTGTTAAAAGAACCTCATTGAATGCCAATTTCCTAGGTCCATCTTCTAGTTCTGTTTGCTTGTTTCTATTTGTATCCCAATAATATATTATAAAAGTATTAGAATAAAACATTAAACAATTATTAAAACCATAGTATGTAGAAATTAACAACTTTGGCGCTATGTCTGCTAATATATAAGGTATAAAGTATAAGTTAACGGCGTCCCATAGTTCTTCATAGTTTCTCATAATTTCCATAAATACTAATGGCCTAGGTTGATGTCTCACAAAAGTACAATGATAGTAATATAAATATAGCCAGCTTCTAGGTGGTTGTAGCTCTCTCCCCTTAGTTCTCAAAAGCATGTTGAAACAATGCTGTTTTACAGGTCTTATGGAACTGGACGAGATCTTGTAAGACTATGCTGTCATTTGGGAGCGCATTTACTAATTAAAATCAAAGCTTACATCAGACTCTGAAATACCTGGATCACCTCAAAATATGACCCTAAGACCTGTTTTTATATAGAACGTCTAGCTGGAATAACGGAATAGCAATATCTGATATAGAATGAATAGGCAGCTATCCGCCATCATAAAATGCACTACTATTTAAGATTTATATAGCACCTCAAATTATTTTTATAGTTTTATGTTTTATATTAATGTATTTATATGTTACATTGCTGAATTCAATGACTACTGGTTTTTATGTAACTTTTATTGAATATGTAAGCCTCCTAGAGCCCGCCTCGGCAGGGAGGGAGGGATATAAATTGAATAAATAAATAAATTATGTTGGTGCTGCTACTGAGAAGGCCCTGGCTCTGGTCAAACTTAGGTTAGCTTCCTTTGGCCCAGAGATTGACAAAATATTTAGAGCCTCAGAATGCAGCACTCTCTGAGGTATGTGCCAGTGCAGCGCTTTCAGCACAGGTTGGATGTGCTCGTGTATAGAGAGCCCCATCAACAACCTGGCCACAGCATTCTGCACCAGCTGCAGCTTCCAGATCTGAGGCAAGGGCAGCCCCATGTAGAGGGCATTACAGTAGTCAATTCTTGAGGTAACTGTTGCATGGATCACTGTCACTAAGCCATGGTGCTCGAGGAAGGGGGCCAGCTGCCTTATCCACCAAAGATGGAAAAAGGCAGATTTGGCAGTGGTTGCTATCTGGGCCTCCATTGATAAGGAGGGTTCAAAGAGCACTACCAGGCTCTTGGCCTTTGGCACTGGTACCAGTGGTGCCCCATCAAAGACCGGCCAAGGGATCTCCCTTCCCAAACCACCACAACTCAGGTAGAGGACCTCCATCTTCATTGGATTTAACTTCAATTGACTCAGTCTGTGCCACCGTGCCACGACTTGAAATGCCAGGTCTAGATTTTCTGGGGCGGATCCAGCCTGATCAGCTTGACCGTGAAAGTTTAATACGGTCAAAGACCAATCAATTAAATACAAATAACTTAATAAGATACAGTCAGGCAATACTATAAGGGGAATAAAACATACACAGTATAAAATATAGTTAGGCAATACTATAATGAGAATAAAACATAGACAGTATAAAATATAATTTTGTTAGCCAAAATGCCCTCAAAACGAGGTTGGAGAATTAGTTTAATGGACACTTGGCTTTAATAGGAATCTTTTTATCAATGTATACCAGGCTCAACCATTCAGAGAGTGATGCTCAATAAAATGGACTCTAATTTAATAAAACCAATTATAATTTATTTAGAATAATAGTTCTTTCATACAAGGTAAAAATACAAAACACTCACACATTCACACAGGTCTAAGGAAATACAGATAGATTGATAGGGGTAACATATATGGGTAGATAAACAGGGTCATATTTACCATCGTCGTCTTCAGGGAAGGTTTCCAATGGCGACATAAGAGGACAGGGGAAATGGACCCAAAATTGTGGCCAGAATTGGGGATGGATCTAGACAGTGGAACTGGGATACTGTTAGATGCACACATGAGTGGAGTTGGGTCAGAGGTTAAATAGACTCCCTTAGACCCTTAGGTGCTGGGAGGTCTTGGGGATGAGCAGGGGGGAGGCTCTGTGATGACCAAGGAGGCTGGACATCCCTTGCTGACACCTAATTGGATGCCAGTTTTGACCAATGAACTTCACCTTAGTCTGGTGAAGCTGGAAATTTCCAAGCTGCAATGCTGCCTGGGGCGGCTCCAAGGTATTAGACTGGGGTGAGAAATGGGAATGGCTGGATACTTAAGGTTAAATGGGATTAGCTGGGAAGGTGACAATAGGGAATCAAATACTGGCCTAGGTATCCCCGGTGTAGACAAAAGAGTTGGCAATGACAGGAGATGGTTTTCCTCTTATCTCATCTTCTGCTGGGCAAGAGTAATTGTTCTGGTATTGCTGAGCAATTAGGATCAACAGTGGAGCTGTTAATCCATTCATAAAATGGATGGGTTGCTTGCAGGCTCAGGGTGTGTACGTGTGACTTTCCCACTAAGAAGGAATGAGTCTAGCCTGGCAGGGTATGCTTGGATCAGGAAAGCAAGATGGATTCTGCTGTTGTTAGCCTTAGGTCCATGGAGGCAGGCTGGAAACATGGTGGCCTGGCTTCTTCCACTGCAGTGGCCAAGACTGGGCACACAAGGAGCAGCTGGAGCATGTCTGTAGTTCTGGCTAACACTCTTCAGAGATGTAGAATGCAAAGCTGAGGCTTATGGTATCCACATAAGCCTTAGAAACTGCAAGCAAAGTCCACTTCTTAGAGCAGATGTGTGAGAGTCAAAACTCCAGGCACCCTGGCCACCATACTGGTGATCATGATGTCCATGTGTATGAAAAGTAGGGGGCTTTTCCTCACAATTTCCTTCCCCAAACACTGATTAAATTCCAGAACCAAGGCGTTCAGTTGGGTATTTCCCTTAGGAATTGCTTCCGGAGACTTATAGCTCGCGAAGCTATAAGATACAGTCAGGCAATACTATAATGGGAATAAAACATACACAGTATAAAATATAATTAGGCAATACTATAATGAGAATAAAACATAGACAGTATAAAATATAATTTCCTCCCCAAAACACTGATTAAATTCCAGAACCAAGGTGTTCAGTTGGGTATTCCCCTTAAGAATTGCTTCCGGAGACTTATAGCTCGCGAAGCAAATTTTGCCACACATAAAGTGGTTCCTTTGTTCCTATCAGCCAATAATTTGAGGTATGTGCCAGTGCAGTGCTTTCAGCACAGGTTGGATGTGCTCGTGTATAGAGAGCCCCATCAACAACCTGGCCACAGCATTCTGCACCAGCTGCAGCTTCCAGATCTGAGACAAGGGCAGCCCCATGTAGAGGGCATTACAGTAGTCAATTCTTGAGGTAACTGTTGCATGGATCACTGTCACTAAGCCATGGTGCTCGAGGAAGGGGGCCAGCTGCCTTATCCACCAAAGATGGAAAAAGGCAGATTTGGCAGTGGTTGCTATCTGGGCCTCCATTGATAAGAAGGGTTCAAAGAGCACTACCAGGCTCTTGGCCTTTGGCACTGGTACCAGTGGTGCCCCATCAAAGACCGGCCAAGGGATCTCCCTTCCCAGACCACCACAACTCAGGTAGAGGACCTCCATCTTCATTGGATTTAATTTCAATTGACTCAGTCTGTGCCACCGTGCCACGACTTGAAATGCCAGGTCTAGATTTTCTGGGGCGGATCCAGCCTGATCAGCTATCAATAGATAGAGCTGGGTGTCATCTGCATATTGATGACACCCCAGCCCATACCTCTGGACAATCTGGGCAAGGGGGTGCATATAAATGTTAAACAACATTGGGGAGAACACTGCCCCTTGGGGCACACCACATATAAGTGGGTGTCTCTGGATGATGTCTCTCCAATCACCACCCTTTGTCCCCAGTCTTGGAGAAAAGTCATTGCAAGGCAGATCCCTGAATCCCCACATTGGCGAGGTGCTTGGCTAGTAGCTGATGGTCGACTGTATCAAATGCAGCTGACAGATCTAATAACAACAGCACTGCCAAGCCAGCTCAATCCAGATATCTTTGAGATCATCATGTCTTTTTAACCTCTCATTCTAACCTTCTTACATGTGTCTCCACACTCAGCCTCCAGTCATCCTCCACACAGAGCTAGGGCAGCACAGGATGCAGAGTCAGGTCAAGAGGAGCAGGAGGAAGACAGCCAGCTATCAAGTATGAGCATGCACGAGCAAGACATATGGTGCATTGACCATGGGACAGTTTGGACTAGCAAGTGTAATGCATGGATGGCAAAAGTGGGAAGGTATACAAGGTGCAGGGCCACAGTTATCTAATGTGTTGAATCTTCCTTTGGCTGTTGCCCACAACAGGGACTCCACTTTATGAACCACTGTCAATGCTGGAGCCAGGAACCCTTGCCGAGGGACAGTCCACCCAACAACCAAGCAATGGTGAGAACTGGCAGGCATATACACTACAGAATGTGAGGCCCATGAGATGGGGACACAAACAGAGGGCCCAAACCTGAATCAGAGGGTGCTGGCATTGGAGGGGAAGGTGGCCTCTCTACAAAGATCAAGTAAGCTGCACCACCAAACTTACTTTTTGTTCATTATGTGGAAACGTTATCATGCACCTATGGGAGGTGTCAAGTCTATCCCAGCCTCTGAAATATTTGCTTTTCTTTGCAGTGGAAAAGATGATGTACCTTGTGGAGCTTATGCAAAGGGCCATGATAAGGCTAAGGTGGGAGATGGAGACTACACGCCTAAACATGGCACTTGAGATGCAAGTAGAACAGGAGGAACATGGGGCTGAGGAGTGGGATTGGAATGGTGAACAATTAAGGGTTTCGTTTTGTAACAATATTTGATTGACTTTTCAAAATTGGAAACTTGATTGTTGGTTTGATTTCTTTTGTTAGCTGTACTTTGGGTGTCTGGGCATTGGGGAATATTATCTGTTCATGGGAGTTTGAGTGATGGGGGTGGGTGGGCACTGGGGAATGATTGATGTATGTTATTTGGAGTTTGGGTGACAAGTGTGGGTGGGCATCAGGGAATGATTGATATATGTTTGGAGTTTGGGTGAAATGGGTGAGTGGGCATTGGGGAATGTTGTATGTTCTTTTGGAGTTTGGATGACAGGAGTGGATGGGGATTGTTAATACTAGTGTTGGGTTTTTGATATTTTGTATGTTCTGAATTAAGAAACCAATTTGACTGTTACCTGCTTTAGTTCACTTTTGTTGAGAATGAAAAATAAACAGTTGATCAACAGGAAAAATGAACCACTCTTTTTATTACAACAGCAGCATCTCTACTATCTCTGCTTTCCTGAGGTAATGCAAACTAAAACACTTAGCCTATAGAGAATAAACATGTCAGAGAATAACACCAGGAAATGACTGTAAAGCTCATCTGCTAGGGAGACAACCCCAGCTTGAACAGGACAAGGTAATGTAGCAGGAAACAAGCCTACTTTGTCATACTTACAACAGATGTGGTGTTGTGGTGACATACGAAGCTTGAGGCGACTTCAGGAAAACAGCCAAGCTTTATTTGATACACACGTGCGGACCCAGACCAAGGATGGGCATCTGGGCAATGGTCACCAAGACACGCAGGTCTTAAATACCCTCTTTGCACAATCCCTTGACCAATGACCTTTCTACATGATCTCATTTTTCTGACCTTTACAATTATTTACTACAATTATTATGAGCAATTATTTACTTCCCCTTTTTCGCCATTTCCCCACTTTCTGCTTCACTTTTAACCACAGCTTGCTGAAGACCCTACTTCTGCTTTTCTGCGGTTTTGCTTTGCTCTTGACCTTCTTTGTGGTTTGCTTTTGCTGTCGACCTTTCAGCCTCCTCATCTCTCTGCTACAAGCCTCTCTAGTGTAAGCTTCTCTAGTCCCATCTAATCAAAATGCATTAAGCTTTATTATGCTTTATTAACCATATATCCTATTAATCCTTTCATTAATATTCCTTATTGATCTGCCATCACAGTAACAGCACGGAGGGAACAAACTAATTAACATCCCACTGGGGAAAAACCTGGTGATGGGTTTTGGTGCCGGCACTCCCACAGCTACCATGACTACTCCCAGTGTGCGTGAGGCCTCACATACACCTCTACAGCCTAATTTGCTCGAGAGTATCAAATCTTGGGCTTCCTGACATGCTGACCTTTTTCTCTTGTCAACGTGCCTTGATTTGCAGTTTGCACACCCCTCCCATGATAACCCTTAGCCAACCCAAACCTATTGACATGGGCCCTCTCCTGTGTCAATTCACCCTCCAGACCCTCCACCATGGTCTCCTGGGAGTCAAAGGTTGGCTCAGTGGAACATGAGGTGCTTGTGCCCTTAGCAATGCACATCTGTGAATCATGTTGAAGTTGTGATTTCCTGGCCTATAACCCCTGACATCTCAGTGAGTGTGCAGTTTCATGTTTTTTATTAAGTTTAAGAAGAGGGGGAGGGGGGGAAGAGGGAACAATACCAAAGAAAAATAAAATATACATGCTACAGTTATTTCTACTACAGAAAAGCTATAAGATTCATTATACCTTCAAGCTACCATATCAACCAAATATTACCATTAAATTCTACAAACATTTTGTGACCTTTTGTGATTTCTTACAGTTCTGTTAAACAAATTATAGATATTATATTAATATCTATAAGAAGAAAGAAGGAAATGAAAAGAGGAAGGAAATATAACAAGCAGAATAATTAAAAACAAGAAAAAAAGAAAATGTAAAGGAGAAAGTGAGGAAAGATTTTTAGTCTGTCATACAAGCTCATTACTACCAAAAAATAAGATAACTTCTCAATACAACCATTTGACTTTCTATATTGATGAGAATTCCAAGCAAAACGTGAAAAGCAGATCTCCAATGTTATACAGCATATCTATTCTCTAAGTTACTGTAAATTGATAACAGTGAAGCATACACTAAAAAATTAATTAAACATTCTTGAAGACAACATATGCCCAAATGCCATAATACTTATAGAGAGAGGAGAGAAAACAAGAAGTTTTAATCTACCATACAGGCTTGTTTACTACCCAAGAAAGAGAATGCTTAATTATGACATAACCTCCACTAAATTGCTTTAACCAAATTGAAACAAAAAACATCACAAAAATAATTCTTTACATGGCTAAAATTTCATCTAACTTACTATAAGCCAATAGAAATAAGGCATATCTCTTGAATATTATTCAAATTAATTTAAATTATTAGGGACAATACATACCCAATATTCAAACATTTGTAAAAGCAGAAGAGAGAAAATTACATTCAAAAATGTCAAAACAAAGATGCTTCCAAATTGTGATCATAACTTCTAATTTGTAAATTTATAAGTACTTGTAGGTTCACTGAGGATTTCGCTTCTAAAAATAAAATATAAAATATCCCTTTAGCTATTCAAAATATTTAATTCTCTATAGTTTGTTATTAGCTGTTTTATTCTTTTAATATTTTCTCCCCAATGTGCTTTAAGTTTGTTTTAAAAAAGCACCCTCTTTATAAAAAACGCTTATAAAACCTTCTCTGTATCTTTGATATCACCATTTCCTAGATTCCAGACTATTTTTCTATTCAATTCCCTATTTTTAATTTAGTGTCCATACAAACCTACAAATCCCCTGATTTAGACTTTTATATATACCATCCAATTGAAAAAATTAAAAAAGTAAATGATAAAGCCCTAAAGATCCAAATTTTCATCTCAAAATAATACACTAGTTCCATGAAGATTTGCCAATGTTATCCAAATGAAGACGCCAGAGCTCATAGTCTTTTCTTTTTTAAAGTTTTCCAAGTTTTAACTGTCCTAGAGATTGCCATAGAAATAGAATTGTGGATTTTTGTTGAATCTGCCAATTCTCACCTTAAGTTGCTCTTCAGTACAACAAAAAGCATTGAAGCCAAACAAAGTAACTCTCCTTTGTGTTGATCTTGATAGGTTGTAGTTTGGATTTCTGCTATGAAACTGTGTATGTCACCTTAATTTTGAGTTCACACAAAACATTTTCAGATACTTGTTTGTTCATTTTTCCCAGCTCATTAGGAAGATCTTGATCGTCTTGGTCTATCTGCTGCTGTATAATTTCAGCCTCATTACATTTAACCAGAAACTTCTGCACCCGTTCTGTTATCAACTTCTTTAAGAAACCAGTTCTCTGTTTTATAGAGGATATGGTAGCCATAAAGTCTTTAGGATCATCCGTTTTGACTTGCTGCATCATCTTTCCACGAAATAATTCTGTTCAATACTGAAAGCTGAATAATACCTCAAAGTCCCAAATTAACAAATCCTTCCAAATCTCCACTTAAAAGATAATTTTCTCTTACATTCCAGTTTGACTCAATTCTGTCCCAATAAGTCCTCAGATGCACTTCTCTCTTTTAACATCAGTCTGTTCAAGTTGTAATATGATATGTTTAAGTTAGTTAACATATGTTAGTTTTCAAGTAAGTCAGCCCAAATCTGTTCATTCTTTTCTTTTGGAAGCCTCTCTTATGGGGAAGGGGGTTCTCCTCCTCTCCCTCTTTCAGAACAGTCCAAGTTGGTTTTGTAATAAGAATTTCAGTAGTCGGTAAAGTTGTAGATCAGACTTACTTGCAAGGTACCATTTTGATAGTTGTAGTAGAAAAGAAGATGCTGTGAAAGGCCGTTAGCATGAAAAAGAGAAGAAGCTGGCGGTCATCTCTGTTACCATTCAGAAATGGTGATCAAAGCAGCGGGGCATCACAGAGACAGCTGCTCAGGGAGTCAGTTGCCACCAAACTCCAGAGCCTTGTCAATCTGCTTGCCTCCCAAGACTCTCCCTGAGTCTTGGAGTTGAGTCTCCCTGCCAGAAGACCCCCCAACTGCCAGATTTATGAGCAGTCGCCGAGAGCAAGTCCGGGGCTGCTCCTAATGCTGAGATTCCAGGACCGGAAAACCAACATCTCAGTGAGTGTGGATAGGGCCTCCTGGAAAATGTCACATATTGAATTGGTGCTTCACATCTCGTTCTCCCTTTAAGGCCTGCAGCTCTGTCATGCTCTTCCCATTCAGCCTCCAGGATCAACCTATGCTCCCTGGTTGATTGTCGCATCATCTCATCCCTCACACATTGTATAGCCAAGATTTTCTCTTTTTTCACCTTTGAGAGGGTCAAAGAAGAAGCTGGAGAGAAGTTAGACATGATGGCTCCTGGTGGAATATCTTGAGGAGAATGGTGGAAGGGGAGACAGATCAGAACAGAAACATGACCCACTATTGCAGTAGGACTAAGAATAACTCCAGCCACTATCACACTCATAGTCAAGAAGAGGTCCCTCTTGTGCTTTGCTCCCATCATGGTCACTGTGAAGCCATTTCCACATCAGCCATGAAATCAAGGCATTATGGACAAGGGACAACAATCAACCATTGAGTGATCTGAGTGGATGAACTACTTTAGTGTCAGGAAGACTGACTGTTTTCTGGACAGATAAAATAAAGTACTCTGTCCACAACCAAACTTAAAGGGCCCTCAGCTACACACATACCACATGTCCCATTGGTGCTGGTAGCTGCCTCTTGAGCCTCCAACTCCACTATTAACAGCATTATAGTGCCCTCTTCATAGGTTTGTGCCTCTTCTATTCTCCTTGGAATGGGGTGAATCACAAAATGGCTGCTGAAAGTTTGGTTGAGCTCCCACCCAATGCCCTAAAACAGGGGTGGGCAACGGTAGCTCTCCAGATGTTTTTTGCCTACAACTCCCATCAGCCCCAGCCATTGGCCATGCTGGCTGGGGCTGATGGGAGTTGCAGGCAAAAAACATCTACACAAGAAATATCTACACATGCTCATTAATGCAGGGAAAAAGTGAAATTTCTTCTCCAGTATACAGTGGGAACTGCAGAGCATCTAGAGCATCTAGGGAAGAGGGCATGGGGTAATGCACTGTTGTATGCCATCCACCTACCCACTCTTAATTCTTTAAAGGATCCTCCCCATTTCTCCACCAACCCACTCCCTAACGCAACAGGGAAGGGAGGACTTCAGGGTCAAATGGTAGCCCAAGCACAATCTCTGTTGTGTCTTTTAAAAAGGTAAAGGTAGTCTCCTGTGCAAGCACCAATCGTTTCCGACTCTGGGGTGACTTCGCATCACGATGTTTTCACAGCAGACTTTTTATGGGGTGGTTTGCCATTGCCATCCCCCGTCATCTACACTTCCACACACACACACACACACCCTGCCAGCAAGCTAGGTATTCATTTTACCAGCCTCGGAAGGATGGAAGGCTGAGTCAACCTTGAGATGGCTACCTGAACCCAGCTTTCTCTGGGATCGAACTCAGATTGTGAGCAGAGGTTAGGACTGCAGCTTTACTACTCTGCACCATGGGGCATAAAACGGGGAAGTGAGGGACAGGGTTTGGGGCAGTGGCAGTAGCAAGCAGGGCAGGATTGTGGGTATCCAAACACCATTCACACCTATTCCTCTTGCTGTGATGTGGGTGTATTTTTGTACCCTTCCACACACATAGAACCAGTCTAGGTTTGGTCTCCATCCCCCCCCCCCCCCGCAAAACAGGAAACCAAATACTGTGTGTAGTTGGAATACAACATACAAAGTTTACAAAAGCTTTGCAAAATCCAAAGGGAAGAAAAAGTCAAGTAACAAAATGCTCCCAATTTTAAGAAACAAAATATGGACAAGCATGGCTGAATTTAGTTTACTTGGTGTCTCTGTACCCTTTCTGTACACCGTGAGCAACCTTAGCACTTTCACAACCATGCTGCTGAGTTGTACTAGGATATTTATACAAGACAAGAAAATGTTGCATGTTCAAGGAGCGTTGCATAAAGCAAGAGCTTCTATGTGTGAATGTTTTGGTTGGGGGAAAAAACCCTAAAAAACTTCAGGGTGTTCAGTGTGAAGAGCCAGTATGCTTTGCAAGCCCTGTAGGTGTGTCACTTTAGATTAGACAATGGATTGCGGAATAAGGATATTTTTAATACATTCTAGGGAGCTTCAAGTCAGCTTTGAAATACTGTACTGAACTGCATAATTTTATTGTATAACAGCAGAGCCCCATGATCCTTAGTTCAGTTCTTTTAAAGGCCAGATTCCTCTTGGCTTGTCAGCTGAAATCTGATCAAATGATCACTGACTTTTACTGCAGGCCTTCCAAAGCACCAGTGCAGAAAAAGAGTAATTTGAAGTCAACTTATGCTTCTGTGGTGGAAACAAGGGAAAATATATGCTTGAGCATGCCCAATTTTCATTTGAAATTTGTGTCATGCTTCAAAGCTACTTGGCAACACATATGTATTGTATGTTGTAAAATCAGATGGCAGGAAGGTTGCCAGGTTCACCCTGGCCATTGCAGGTGGGGGGATGGGGACATAAAGTTGCCAGATCCAGGTTGGGAAATTCCTGGGCATTTGGAGATGTAGTCAGGGAAGGACAGGGGTTTCAGACAATGCCATAGAGTCCACCCTCCAGAACAGTCATGTCCTTCAGGAAAGCAGATCTCTGTAGTTTGGAGATGAGCTGTAATGTTAGGGTATCTCCAGGTCTATAGTTCCCTATAAGCTGTGCAAAGGGACCTGGTACACAAATTTTTAAAAGGCTGCTCACAGATTTCTGCTCTCTGCCCACAAGGAAACAATGGAGGATAGGGGGCCTCCTCCTGAGACCGATAGAATTTGACCCCTTGATCCAGTCTTTTTGAAACCTGGGGAGGTTTTTTTTTTTTTGAGTTTTTAACTTTTTATTACATTTAACAACAACAATAACAATATATATATATACACACAAAACATAAACTTAGGGATGTAGACAGCGGGATGCATTATATACTTATATCATTAGAATACAAATCCTTTGTTCTAACCTAAACCAAATCATACATACTACAGTTAACCCCTTTTTACACTATATTCTTATTATCTTTCCCCCATAACCATTCATACAATAAGTTCCATTTCCCTTCTGTTTGTCTATTTGTTAATTTCTTCTCTTAATATCTCCATCAGAGTATCTACCTCAGCTCAGTCTAGAACCAACCAAAAATACTTTCTTTCTTCTACACTGTGATCCAAAAGAACATTTGGCATTTCAAGTCATCTTACTTTATTTATAAATTACACAGTATCAATTTAATTCCCTGCAACAACAACAACAAAACGCCCCCAGCAAGTTTGGAATACACTTTAATACAATAAGTTCCGTTTTCCTTCTATCTAATTGTTAATTTCTTCTCTTAGTATCTCCATCAGAGCATCTACCTCAGCTAAGTCTAGAACTAACAAAAAAGAAAACTTTCTTTCTTCTACACTGTGGTCCAAAAAAGAAGGAAAAAAAAACATTGGCATTTCAAATCAACTTACTTTGTTTGTGAATTGCATGGTATCAATTTGTTTCCCTGCAACAAAGCAACCAACAATTTCGGAATACACTTTCTTCAGTTTTATTGGTGTAATATGCCAACGATATAACTTTAATGATTTGTCTCTCATCGTCTGGCAGACCAATTCCTTCATTCTCCTCCTAATACACCTTATATAAACCTCTCTCAGCAGGCGGTGTTCCTTGAAAAAAATAAGGCAAGCTCTATAGCCATTTTCTATATCTTTCTCCAATTCCTTTTTCTTCATACCAAGAACTGGTGTCAAGATCTCTACTATCACCTCCTTTATATGGTGATACCTATCCTCTGGAATATTCTGCATTCCTGAAATATGCTCTACCTGCACCGTTTCTATTCTCACTAATCTGTCCCCTTCGTATTTTTGAACTTTTTCAATCTCCTCAGACTTTTCATTCACTACTTCCAACTTTCCTTCCACATATTTTGCAGATTGTGCCAAGCCATGAATCTCTTCCTTTACTTCCGTCAATTGCTTTTGCAGGCCATCTAATTTCTTATTTACTCCATCTAATTGTTCTGTCAGATTTGCCTGCACCTGACTCAATGCATTCATAAAATACAATTGCATAGAATTCTGCACTTCCTCTATAACTTCCTGTGAGGACATTATCTCCATCAGTTTTAAAGTTGCCAATAGTGGGACTAACCTATCTATTTTGTCTTACTTGTATGTCATACTCATTTTTCTATTATCCAAGGTCTTACTGACACCCCAGTTCCAATTCATATACTACTACTTCGCCTTACTTCACTCAAAATTCATACATCACCTTCCTTTAACACTCTCACATACCAGTTGGTTTTTATATCCTTAAATTACTATTCTTTACCACCAAACACCCTTCACCTGAACATTCACATTAACTCATTACATATAGAAAATCATACAGAAAATCAGCAGTAATCAAATTAACAATAGTTAATTATTCAATCCATTAATTATTTGTTAACTGTCTCTTTTGAATCCTTAATGTTTCCCAACCGCTTATCCTTCTGTCTTTCTCTTCTTCTTCTCCTTTTTCTTCCTCTTCTTAATCTCAGTCTCTGCTCCTCTCTTCTGCTACCAGTTCAAAAAGCCAGTTCAGTAAATCCATTCCTGTTCTTCCACATCTCTGCCAACGGAATTCCAGCCTCTCCACCTCACCTCCGCCCTTGCGTTCCTGGAAACTCTATACTAACATCAAAAGTCTCCCATCTTCAGATTCAACTCATTTCAAAGGTCCAGTGACTTTATTTCCACCCTGTATATTATAACCACTGTTGAGCCTTTATTTAGCTCCCTGTCTCTTTAAGAAAATCGCCATGCACAAGCATATGGGAAAAGGGAGAGGAAAAGAGGTTCGTGAAGGCTCCCTTTAAATCGTCAGAGATCTCCTGCTTCTTTCCTCTTTTCCCCCCTTCTTCACCTCCTCTGTCTCAGTGCTCTTCACAAACTTTTACAATCATAGCCAGTCTACGACTCCCAACCTCTGCCGTTGCTGCCAAGGTAGTCGTCCACCACTCCTCCGCTTTCTACCTTTGTGCATTCGCCAAACCAGGTCTCTTTCCCCCCAGCGTCGGATTCCACTTGAAAGTAGGGGCAAAACAACGCACTTAGTAAGTTCTTTCCTTCGTTTATATCTCCAGTTTAGGGTCAGATATACTTCCCCCCCCCTTCTTCACCATTTATTCTGTCCTCCAAATGCCGCTTCGCCTACTCCCCTTCTCCGGTGGTCACAGCTAATTCGCCGTTAAGGCGTCTGGTCTATCCGGGCTTGAAGTAATATGTTGAACGGGCTCTATGCTCAGAAAAACCGGCACAGAGCACCCAGCACTCCTCTGCACGAGTGCCCCTCCAACAGAGGCACCACCGAGTTCTTACCAACTGAAGAACCCCCCAAAAAAGACCAGCACAGACGCTGCAGAGCCGGAGCTCCTACAAACACGTCTGTTAGCACCGTGCCATTACCGGAAACTCCCCTTGGAGGTTTTTTAACAGAGGCTAGATGGCCATCTGACAGCAATGAATAAAAACCTGGGGAGGTTTTTGAGGAGAGGTACCAGCAGTTGTGTTGCAAATTTGGTGCCTCCACCTCAAAAAACAGCCCCCCAGAATCCCAGATGCCCCTGGATCAATTCATTATAGCCTATGGGGCCCACTGACCAAAATGATCCCCATAGATTACAATGGAGCCAGGAAAACACAATTTTTATGCACTATTGTACTTTTCAGTATGATTTGCAAGCTGCCTTGAGTCACAGGGAAAGCTGGATACAAATATTTGAATAAATAAGTAGTTTGGGCAGGTTGATAGCGTTTAAGCAACTTCCTGTTTGTTAGGTTAGGCAGGGTTCTGACAGTTATTGTTTCATCTATGTTAGACTTGAACTGTAATGTTGGTTGTCATATTTCACACACACAAAAAGTAGGCTGCAAGAACACACACACACCCCAGTGCTGGTATGTTTTCTAAGGCTCAGCAGGTGACTGTCTGAGGCCAGGTCTACCAATATAGTGGCAAAGGGGTGGATAGACCTGTTCTCCAGAGGCAGGTCTACCAACATAGTATGCAAGGGTGCATAGACCTTCTTATAGTAGACTGGGACAGGTAGATTTCTAGAGGACAGGTCTAGTATAGTGGAAAGGAGTGGATGAAATTTGACTTGATTCTGTTTTCTCTTATAATGTCTTCATTGATGTTATGAAATATGAGTATTTGTATTTCTTTGTAGTGATTGTTGCATGGTGCTTATGGAATGTTTATTGTACCTTTGTGTCTCATTATTGAATGTATGGTAATGTTGTATGTTAATTGCATAAAATTATAATCCTGTGCCTGAGGAAATTTATGAAACAAGAAGTGGAATACTGGCTGTCCTGTCGCATGTATATTTTTTCATGGGACTTGATGACATTGGAACATGAGTGTATACATTGACTCTTCTGGAATCTACGTGATTACTATGAACGGAGTATTTTATTTATTGGACTGAATTTCCATAGCTATATATATTGAGAATTGTCGTTTTTGCCTGTCTTTCTTGTAATAAATGCATGTTTATTATTATTATAATTTGGGTCATAGGAACCCTTTTGGGTTTATGTTGTTAGTCTTACAGAGTGACCTCTCTCATTGTACTTCTTCTCACCTGGAGGCTGGCATCCCTAGATGGAAGTAGTTACACCTAAATTATTTTTAATTTCTATTACACTTCATATGGCAAAGAAGCCTGATAAGACTTGGGGTGGTATCTGTGACTGGAAATTATCAGATAGATTCTTTTTAATATTGAACTCATTCTGAATCTTCAGTGTCTGTATTTTGCCCTTCTTGGACAGTTCATTCTGACTGTGATAATGTTTCCCACATTATGAATTAAAAACACTGGCTTAGATCCTATTTATTTATTTATTTATTTATTTATTTAATGGACTTATATCCCGCCCTTCTCACCGAAGTGTCTCAGGGCGGCTCACAACATAATGATTCATACAATTCAATTTAAAACATTTACAAATACAATAAAACCATAATTAATAAAACAAGATAAAATAAAGCCAGCGGTCTATAAGAGCATTTTGTTCCATCCAAAGATGTTCCATCCAAAGTATCAGTTAGGTGTTATAGGCCTGCCGGAAGAGGGCTGTCTTGCAGGCCCTGCGGAACTACCCTAGGTCCCGCAGGGCCCGCACCTCCTCCGGCAGCTGGTTCCACCAGTAAGGTGCCGCTGTTGAGAAGGCCCGATCCCTGGTGGATTTTAGGCGTTGTTCCCCTCATGCTTTTCTCTGGCTGCTGTGGAGGCTTTCCTCTGCTGTGATGCCCACTTCCTCTGCCACTAGCACTTTTGTCTGTGTGTGTGTAAGGGTCCTTGAAAAACATAAATCTGCAATGTAGTACTGCTAGTGCCAAAGGAATTGAGCATCATAGTAGAGGAAAACTTCTGAAGTGGCTGGGGAAAGCATGACAGGAATGATGTTATAGGATCCAGGCCTCTAAGACCCTAGCAGTGGTGTATCTGCAGAAGCAACTGAAGTATTTTGTAATTACGATGTTACAATGTTTTGTAATTACAATGTTACAAAGGGCTGCTGTTTGAAAATAAACATTTTAAAGCTTCAGAATGAATACTTTTTAAAAAGGAATGTCATGCCTAATATTAAGCCAAGTTCATTAATGTGTTAGACTTAATTTATCAATATATCTAATTCTCAATGTGGATGAGGACAGTAACCTAAATATGCCCTCTTGGTGGCCTACACCAGGAACAACCAATAAGGCATATATCATAAATATTTTCAGACTTTTTCTTTGCATACATTTCTGTTCTTATTGTACTGATTATTTAAACATGAAAATAAATTAATTAACTGTGACAATATCAGATAGATGGAACATTTTGTAATAGTTACACTAAATGCTTTTGAATTATGTCAGTGTCCAAATATTTTTAAAAAGTTCCTCTGCACATGTTCAAAAATACAGGCTTGCACGTAAAGAAGCTCACTGAATAATAACCAGATCTCTTTATCATGGCCATCTGTGATTGTCTAAAGACTGAGTCCGTTTCTCAAGATTAGCATACAGCTACTGGGCCTGCACTATATATTTCTGCAAAATGATATTGTGGGATGACTATCCTAATATGTGACTAGGTCAGTTACCACAACCGTCTTCTATAGCAGAAGAATATTCATTATCCTTATGGATTACAGTTGCTGCTTCCTTGGCATCTAATTGTTGTCTCCTCCTTCTCTGCCTGAGTTCCTGTCAAAGCTTAAAGAAGGTGGTACCATTCTCCCAAGGAGAAGGCATGGTGTTTCATGCATGGGGAAGTTACAAGTTTTGGAGTCTGGAATGAAAGGAAAGAAGACAGAGACAGCTGTGAGTTGGAACACTCTGGAAAGCAAGAAGAATCAACAGGGGATTTGTGACACCATAAAGCAGGGTGCATTTTGTGACAGTGTAAGGAAAAGCCCCCTTACAGAACATCGTGATTCCCAGCTTGGTTGCCAGAGCACCTGGAGAAGTAACTCACACATGTCTGGCCAGAGAGTGTGAGTAAACCTATTCAGGAACATAAGGGACTTATGCAGTACTAGCAGCCATAACGCTACAAAGGCATTCTAGACCGGTACAAGAATGCCCACCAGGAGAACGGAAGGCTTCCCATCGTTCCGTATGACAGCCATCCCAGCATTGGAGCGAAGGAAACTGCGCCGCCAGGAGCTATCCAGGCGAACGGTTATGAAGTTCTGACCATAGAATCCACCATGGAGGGCTAACACCACGCAGCCACCTTCCTACCAGGCTTGACTCCATTCCATCGAAGCGGATGGCTCACGTACACACCAGATGTCACCTTTGGCCTACAAGCAACCTACCCACCCCAGGAATGGTTAATCGTCCAACCGCCACTTTCTTTGTTTAACGGAACTCTAGACAAAGACTGGTGCCCAGAAGAAGACAGAAGAAGAGGAAGACCATCTTTAGCCAGAGCCAAGTTCCTTTGTATCTACTGGGTGTTACCTAGGCAATGATTTGACTCTCTACTGTCACCCTTTTAGATAAGTTCATTTAGTCTTAAGTATTCCCCACCCAGTAATCACTTCTATTATTCTCCGCAACTGTCACTTTGGCGCCTCCCCCTGGTCCGTTTCAACCTGAAAGTTCTCTCAGGTATCCAGGATCCAGGCAAGTCCATTGGTCAAGAGCAAGCACCCAATTAGGTGCCGCCAATGAACTTTCTATTGGTTGTCGCAGTAGTCCAGCCCTTATGGTCACTACGAAACCTCCCCTTTTCATGAGGTCACGCACCAGCTGACCACCTTTCTCCCCCCTCATACCTCCCATCCCCTAAGGGCTCAAGAGAGTCCTTATAATCTGTGGACTAGCTACCCACAGGTGTGCTTCTAGCAGTATCCCAATTTCCGCTGCATAGATCCATCCCCGATTCCTGATCAGTTTCGGGTCCCTTCTCCCACTTCCTCGCTTGTCACCATTGGAGCCTTCCTTGAAGACTACGATAGGTAAACATCACCCTGTTTGTCTACCCTTGTGTTACCCTGTCTATCTATCTATATTTCTTAGGACTGTATGTATGATTTTATGAGTATCTTATCTTGTGTGGAAGCCTATATTTTTCTTAATAAATTTTAACTGATTTTACTTAATTAGAGTCCCAATATTCTTACGCATTACTTTTCTGGATGGTTAATCTTGTATACACAGGTAGACATCAGTCCTGTTGAGCTGGCATTGCCACAGTGAGTGAGCCAGGTGCCCACCTGACTAATTCCCCAACCTCATTTTGAGGGCATTTTGGCTTACAATAGGCATGAAAAAGTAGACTCCAGTCCATGAATGCTTATGCTAGAACTTGTTAGCCCCTAAGGCAGGGGTGTTGAACTCAGTTGTTATGAGGGCTGGATCTGACATAAATGAGACCTTGAGGGGCCAGGCCATGTCAGGTTGGGCCGAACCGGGGTGGGCCGGGCTGGGCCATGTGTGTACCTATTTAAGATTAGGTAGCAGAGATATAAATTTTATAAAGAACTCAGACACAAATATATATATTTTTAAACTTAAAACATGCTTAAAACGCTAGCACTCATTGGTTTTAAAGATGCTTTCTTTGTATTTCTCCCATGGGATCCAGGGAACTGGGCAAAGGAGGCTCTGGATCTTTCCTTCCTTCGTCAGGGGACAAGGAGGGCAAGGAGCCTCAGCCAATAGAAGAAAGAGAGGCTTGGCTCAGTAGCTCTGCAGTGCAATTAAGGGAGCCTGGAAAAATAAGTTCTGCTTCTCTTCCTCCACAAGGGAGGAGCCTCAGCCAATGGAGAAAATAGAGGTTTTGCTCTGTAGCTCCTATGCGATTGAGCAAGCCTTGCAAAGCAAGCTGTGGTGCAGAAGGAAGCAAGAGAGGGAGAAGAAGGCAGATCACAGCCAGTTGCTCAGGGGCCTGATAGGAGCCCTCCAGGGGCCTGATCCGGTCCCCGAACTGCATGTTTGACACCCCTACCCTAAGGTGCCTGTTTGTTTTTCTACCTTGGACAAGTCTGGCTGCCTTTCTGGAATTCTTAACTTGGGGTTCAAGGTCTCTCTTTAAGAACCTGTTGCAGAAGAGCAGCTCTGTTCTCTTGTAGAACAAAGCAAATGTTTTAAAGATATCATAAGTCTCCTCATCCAAAAGAAACAAACCCAGGTACCATTACTTCTGGCACTTCTCACTGCTCAGGGAAGCAGGGCTGGGAAGAATGTCATAACTAAATCAATAATGGTTATTTTTAGGGATGGGAATGAACTAGGAAAATGCAGTTTGTAATGGTTCATGGCATGCCCAGTTTGTGAGCCACAAACAATCACAAATGAAACAAATCAGTTCAGTTCATGAGTTTTGTGATGCAGTAGAACAGCCCACCAGCATGCTAGAGACATCAAGCTTGCAGGAGATCTCCAGCTGACTCTCCTCTACCTGCCCACCAAGGCTAATGAGGATTGGATTTACGGAGTCTGAGTTATTGCCCCGCTAAAGAAGGTGTCCCATCCTCCATTGTTTCCATTGGAGGAAAAGAACAGTAAAAAAGCAAGGGCAACAGAAGCCCAGTCGAAGAGAATCAAAGTCCCTGAGAATCTCTGCAGTGGAAACTGAAGATGGGAGAGCATTTTTTTTGCAAATCCAGCAGAACCAGTGCAATGTACAGAGTATCCAGCAAAATCCAGTGTAATGGTGGTGATGTCAGCTACACAGGACTGATGTCTAGCACAGAATCACAATCCAAACCGGGGGGGGGGAGGGGGTTGCAAGCCCAGCAGTACTAGTGCAATGTGCCCAGCTTAACCAGTGCCAATGTGACAGTGCAAACCCAACTGAACTAAGCTCAGGCCAGAGAATCTCTGCAGTAGAAACTGAAGAAACTGAACCAGTGCAATGTACAGAGTACCTGGCAATACCAGTGCCATCAAAGATGCCCAGCAGAATCCATTGCCCTTGTGGCAATGCCAGCTCAACAGGACTGATGTCTAGCACAAACTCACAATCCAAACGGGGAGGGGGGGGGGTTTGCAAGCCCAGAAGAACTGGAGCAATGTACTAGTGCCAAGCAGAATGCTGTGTCACTGGCATTACAAGCTTAAAAGGACTGATCTCAAAGCACAGAGTCACAAATCCAAGCAAGAAGGGGATTTTGCAAGTTCTGTGCAAGTAAATGGGAAGAGAACACTAAAGGAACAGGGCAAAGGAGAGGAAAGCTCTTGAAACTGACCAAAATACAAAAATACAAAATATTGTGCACAAATACTCTTAACTGGTGTAAATAAAGTTCTATTATAATGAAATGAACAGCCTACAACAGTGGGCATACATTCATACAGTATAAATAGAAATAGAAAACAACAGTCTCAAAACAATATTCCAAGGAGGACCCCACACAGTCACAGAGTTTTCAAAATGAGTACAATGACTCAAAAATAAAGTTCCACAGGAGTCCCTCCGTTGTTTGTTGACTTCTGAAGGACAAATTCTAGCCTTCACGCAAACCCCGGATTTGATTGCGTTCCGCTGCTCCTGCAGCTTCCTCGTAAGTCAACTGTAAACAACAAAAGTGACCGATAAAAACCACCCTAAACCCAAGTGATTTTAACAAAAACATACAGATACAGTAGGTAAAACAACCTGAAAAATCCAGCCAAGTTCTTTCTCAAACGCCCATTTTGATATCTTAATTTGCAGCTTGGGCTGCCAGAGCCCACGGCTTTTTTTAAAGGGACGGACACAGCTGTTGTTGTTTAACCATTTAAAAGAGACCACACCACACTCTCCAACATACCCAAGAAACACCAAACATTATATATAACAAGAGAAATCATTGTGTTGGTTAAGGCCAGAGGGTTCAATGGTGTTTAAACGATGTATCCACCGTGCCTCTTTTTGTAACATGGTCCTTTGTAAATCACCACCTCTACTATCACCAATTTTCTGAATCACAAAGAATTTTAAGGCTTCTAAGTTATGATCAGTCTCAGTAAAATGTTGAAGGAGAGGAACACCAGGAACTTGATGGCGAACCCTTGAGATGTGTTCCAGAACACGTGTCTTAATAGCCCTACGGGAACATCCTATGTACATTTTAGAGCAATCTCCACAGACCAGGGCATAGATGACCCCTTTAGAGTCACAATTAGTGAAACCTGTCAATTTAATGGTTGTTTGGGATCTAGGATCCACATACTCTTTTATTTGTAGAGAGTACTTGCACGCTTTGCAACCCTTGCAACGGAAATGACCAGGGGGCAATCGAGAAGACGTCTGTGCAGTATTCAAATCCGTATGTACCAAATAGTCCCTTAGATTCCTAGATCTACGGAAACCAATTATAGGTGGGGAGGCACATCCTGCAATGCTGGAAACAATACCCCAATGGCGCAAAATGATGTTTTTAATCGCTAATGCCTTCGGAGTATATTGTAATGAACAAAATAATCTTTGATTTTCCCTAGCCTCTCCATTCTGTTTGTTCGTACGCTGAAGCATAAGGGAACGTCCTTGTTTGGCAGCCCTCGTCTCCGCCCCTTTGATGACTGTTTCTGGATAACCCCGTTCCTTAAACTGCACTGTCAGTTGATTACACGATTTTTTATACTCAGTGACTGAGGTGCTGTTTCGTTTCATGCGTAAGAACTGCCCATAGGGTATATTATTCCGCAAAACGGGAGGATGGAAAGAGTCATAATGTAGATACCCATTCTTAGCCACCGCCTTTCTATGGTTCTTAATAGCTAGAGTATTATTGGCAGTGCGATACACCACTGTGTCCAAAAATACAATGGTGTCAGGATCTCTATTAAAGGAAAACTTAATGCTAGGGTGACAAGAGTCCATCCATTCAACTAAACTCTCCAATCTTTCTGCATGTTTCATAATCAAAAAGATGTCGTCCACAAACCTAACAAAAAACAATATGTCTTCAAAGAAAGGGTTAACGTCACTGTTACAATAAAAATCATTTTCCAGCACAGCCATAAACAAACAGGCAATAGATGGCGCCAGAGCGCTGCCCATCGCAACCCCTTTACGTTGCAGAAAAAATTCTTGGTCAAAACGAAAATAGTTATTTTCAATAATCAGGTCCACTAGCTCCAACAAAAAAGGTGTCGGTGGATCCAAGTCCTCTCTCTGATCCAAATAACACTGAGCTGTACTTCTCAAATCCTCAAAGGGAATATTAGTGTATAATGATTGAACATCCAATGTTACTAATGAGGCATCTGCAGGGATATAAAAATCCTCAATCTTAGAGACAAAATCTGTCGTGTCTCTAATAAAACTGGGAATCTTACAAACAAAAGGCTTCAAAAAGTGATCCACAAATTTAGATAGGGGTTCTAGTAACGAACCCTTTCCTGACACAATTGGACGACCAGGAGGGGGTCTGATTTCTTTATGTACCTTCGGGAGGGCATAAAAAATAGGTACTTTAGGGTGGGGGTTATCCAAAAATTCAAACTCTTTCTTGGAGATATACCCCATTTCTCTAGCGTCTACAAGTACCATCCTCACCAATTTAGATATTCTTTCAGTTGGATCAGTGTTAAGACGTGTATAGTATTCCACATCCGATAATAATGAACCTACCATCAAGAGATAGTCCTGCCTATCCTGAATCACAATCCCACCTCCTTTATCAGCTGATTTAATTACAAGATCGGGATTATCAGATAGTTGGGATAAGATGTCCCTTTCATATTTATTCAGATTGTTGAAGTAAGGGTTTTGTTGACGCTCTAGTTGTTCAAGATCCTGAAGCACCATTCTCTCAAAAACAATAATTCGTGGGTCATCATTAGTAGGAATAAACAAAGACCTACGTCTAAAAGGTGTCCTCTGTTCACCCCCCCCCTCATCTTGTCCAAACATATGTTTCAATTTTAACAGGCGACATAATTTAAATAAATCAACTCTAGTGGAAAAAGAGTCATAGTAAGGAGTGGGAACAAAGCTAAGACCCAGGTTCAAAACCCTACGCTCATCATGAGAGAGATGGTGGGATGATAAATTTATAACTAAGTCCGATGTCTCCCCCTCCTTCCTGATGGTCCTCTGTAAAAATCCCGACCCTCTCTAGATCTGCTTCTTGTGTTCCTATATGGTCTATAACGATCAGTATCATCCTCCTCTCCAGAAGTGTAGGTAGAATCATCAGCCTCTGATTCTAAATCAGAGAAACGTCCTGCCTGGTCTGCCCAAGAAACTTTTTTCTTTAGAGTAGTATTAGTTTGCCACCAGTTATAAACCTTTGACTCACTATAATCCTTCTGGTCCCTTGCAAATTTTTTCACTTTAACTTCTCTTAATTTCTTCTCAAAAGCCTTAACTTTTCCTTCTAACTCTTTCATGTTCAACTCCCACGTATTATTAGAAACCTTGCTCTTTAAGGATTCCTTCAGTGTTAATATTTCCTCTTTCACTTTCTTACCCTCCTCCAAAGATTTCTCTATAATTAGAACCATAAGGTCTAGGGAGCATTTATTAAGTATCGCTATCCACCTGTTTTTGAAGGCCACATCTTCACTAAACATAGCAGGAGGCTTCTGAATACGCAAACCTCTTGGAATACGTTTGGCCTTTATGTAGTCTGTAAGCGACACAGAATGTAAATCCATCCTAATCTCCTTTCTCAGCATAAACTCAAGTTGATTCCAATCTGAAAAGCTATCCTCATTCTTAGTTTCTAGGGTATGTACCACATTTGCCACAATTTTATCAACATCTTTGTCAGAATAAGCAAAAATGCTATCCCAGGACATATTGCCAAGGCCACTAAAAAATATAATGCAAAAGAACAGTGGCAGCACAATATATGAAATACAAAAATACAAAAATACAAAATATTGTGCACAAATACTCTTAACTGGTGTAAATAAAGTTCTATTATAATGAAATGAACAGCCTACAACAGTGGGCATACATTCATACAGTATAAATAGAAATAGAAAACAACAGTCTCAAAACAATATTCCAAGGAGGACCCCACACAGTCACAGAGTTTTCAAAATGAGTACAATGACTCAAAAATAAAGTTCCACAGGAGTCCCTCCGTTGTTTGTTGACTTCTGAAGGACAAATTCTAGCCTTCACGCAAACCCCGGATTTGATTGCGTTCCGCTGCTCCTGCAGCTTCCTCGTAAGTCAACTGTAAACAACAAAAGTGACCGATAAAAACCACCCTAAACCCAAGTGATTTTAACAAAAACATACAGATACAGTAGGTAAAACAACCTGAAAAATCCAGCCAAGTTCTTTCTCAAACGCCCATTTTGATATCTTAATTTGCAGCTTGGGCTGCCAGAGCCCACGGCTTTTTTTAAAGGGACGGACACAGCTGTTGTTGTTTAACCATTTAAAAGAGACCACACCACACTCTCCAACATACCCAAGAAACACCAAACATTATATATAACAAGAGAAATCATTGTGTTGGTTAAGGCCAGAGGGTTCAATGGTGTTTAAACGATGTATCCACCGTGCCTCTTTTTGTAACATGGTCCTTTGTAAATCACCACCTCTACTATCACCAATTTTCTGAATCACAAAGAATTTTAAGGCTTCTAAGTTATGATCAGTCTCAGTAAAATGTTGAAGGAGAGGAACACCAGGAACTTGATGGCGAACCCTTGAGATGTGTTCCAGAACACGTGTCTTAATAGCCCTACGGGAACATCCTATGTACATTTTAGAGCAATCTCCACAGACCAGGGCATAGATGACCCCTTTAGAGTCACAATTAGTGAAACCTGTCAATTTAATGGTTGTTTGGGATCTAGGATCCACATTCCGTTGCAAGGGTTGCAAAGCGTGCAAGTACTCTCTACAAATAAAAGAGTATGTGGATCCTAGATCCCAAACAACCATTAAATTGACAGGTTTCACTAATTGTGACTCTAAAGGGGTCATCTATGCCCTGGTCTGTGGAGATTGCTCTAAAATGTACATAGGATGTTCCCGTAGGGCTATTAAGACACGTGTTCTGGAACACATCTCAAGGGTTCGCCATCAAGTTCCTGGTGTTCCTCTCCTTCAACATTTTACTGAGACTGATCATAACTTAGAAGCCTTAAAATTCTTTGTGATTCAGAAAATTGGTGATAGTAGAGGTGGTGATTTACAAAGGACCATGTTACAAAAAGAGGCACGGTGGATACATCGTTTAAACACCATTGAACCCTCTGGCCTTAACCAACACAATGATTTCTCTTGTTATATATAATGTTTGGTGTTTCTTGGGTATGTTGGAGAGTGTGGTGTGGTCTCTTTTAAATGGTTAAACAACAACAGCTGTGTCCGTCCCTTTAAAAAAAGCCGTGGGCTCTGGCAGCCCAAGCTGCAAATTAAGATATCAAAATGGGCGTTTGAGAAAGAACTTGGCTGGATTTTTCAGGTTGTTTTACCTACTGTATCTGTATGTTTTTGTTAAAATCACTTGGGTTTAGGGTGGTTTTTATCGGTCACTTTTGTTGTTTACAGTTGACTTACGAGGAAGCTGCAGGAGCAGCGGAACGCAATCAAATCCGGGGTTTGCGTGAAGGCTAGAATTTGTCCTTCAGAAGTCAACAAACAACGGAGGGACTCCTGTGGAACTTTATTTTTGAGTCATTGTACTCATTTTGAAAACTCTGTGACTGTGTGGGGTCCTCCTTGGAATATTGTTTTGAGACTGTTGTTTTCTATTTCTATTTATACTGTATGAATGTATGCCCACTGTTGTAGGCTGTTCATTTCATTATAATAGAACTTTATTTACACCAGTTAAGAGTATTTGTGCACAATATTTTGTATTTTTGTATTTTTGTATTTCATATATTGTGCTGCCACTGTTCTTTTGCATTATATTTTTTAGTGGCCTTGGCAATATGTCCTGGGATAGCATTTTTGCTTATTCTGACAAAGATGTTGATAAAATTGTGGCAAATGTGGTACATACCCTAGAAACTAAGAATGAGGATAGCTTTTCAGATTGGAATCAACTTGAGTTTATGCTGAGAAAGGAGATTAGGATGGATTTACATTCTGTGTCGCTTACAGACTACATAAAGGCCAAACGTATTCCAAGAGGTTTGCGTATTCAGAAGCCTCCTGCTATGTTTAGTGAAGATGTGGCCTTCAAAAACAGGTGGATAGCGATACTTAATAAATGCTCCCTAGACCTTATGGTTCTAATTATAGAGAAATCTTTGGAGGAGGGTAAGAAAGTGAAAGAGGAAATATTAACACTGAAGGAATCCTTAAAGAGCAAGGTTTCTAATAATACGTGGGAGTTGAACATGAAAGAGTTAGAAGGAAAAGTTAAGGCTTTTGAGAAGAAATTAAGAGAAGTTAAAGTGAAAAAATTTGCAAGGGACCAGAAGGATTATAGTGAGTCAAAGGTTTATAACTGGTGGCAAACTAATACTACTCTAAAGAAAAAAGTTTCTTGGGCAGACCAGGCAGGACGTTTCTCTGATTTAGAATCAGAGGCTGATGATTCTACCTACACTTCTGGAGAGGAGGATGATACTGATCGTTATAGACCATATAGGAACACAAGAAGCAGATCTAGAGAGGGTCGGGATTTTTACAGAGGACCATCAGGAAGGAGGGGGAGACATCGGACTTAGTTATAAATTTATCATCCCACCATCTCTCTCATGATGAGCGTAGGGTTTTGAACCTGGGTCTTAGCTTTGTTCCCACTCCTTACTATGACTCTTTTTCCACTAGAGTTGATTTATTTAAATTATGTCGCCTGTTAAAATTGAAACATATGTTTGGACAAGATGAGGGGGGGGGTGAACAGAGGACACCTTTTAGACGTAGGTCTTTGTTTATTCCTACTAATGATGACCCACGAATTATTGTTTTTGAGAGAATGGTGCTTCAGGATCTTGAACAACTAGAGCGTCAACAAAACCCTTACTTCAACAATCTGAATAAATATGAAAGGGACATCTTATCCCAACTATCTGATAATCCCGATCTTGTAATTAAATCAGCTGATAAAGGAGGTGGGATTGTGATTCAGGATAGGCAGGACTATCTCTTGATGGTAGGTTCATTATTATCGGATGTGGAATACTATACACGTCTTAACACTGATCCAACTGAAAGAATATCTAAATTGGTGAGGATGGTACTTGTAGACGCTAGAGAAATGGGGTATATCTCCAAGAAAGAGTTTGAATTTTTGGATAACCCCCACCCTAAAGTACCTATTTTTTATGCCCTCCCGAAGGTACATAAAGAAATCAGACCCCCTCCTGGTCGTCCAATTGTGTCAGGAAAGGGTTCGTTACTAGAACCCCTATCTAAATTTGTGGATCACTTTTTGAAGCCTTTTGTTTGTAAGATTCCCAGTTTTATTAGAGACACGACAGATTTTGTCTCTAAGATTGAGGATTTTTATATCCCTGCAGATGCCTCATTAGTAACATTGGATGTTCAATCATTATACACTAATATTCCCTTTGAGGATTTGAGAAGTACAGCTCAGTGTTATTTGGATCAGAGAGAGGACTTGGATCCACCGACACCTTTTTTGTTGGAGCTAGTGGACCTGATTATTGAAAATAACTATTTTCGTTTTGACCAAGAATTTTTTCTGCAACGTAAAGGGGTTGCGATGGGCAGCGCTCTGGCGCCATCTATTGCCTGTTTGTTTATGGCTGTGCTGGAAAATGATTTTTATTGTAACAGTGACGTTAACCCTTTCTTTGAAGACATATTGTTTTTTGTTAGGTTTGTGGACGACATCTTTTTGATTATGAAACATGCAGAAAGATTGGAGAGTTTAGTTGAATGGATGGACTCTTGTCACCCTAGCATTAAGTTTTCCTTTAATAGAGATCCTGACACCATTGTATTTTTGGACACAGTGGTGTATCGCACTGCCAATAATACTCTAGCTATTAAGAACCATAGAAAGGCGGTGGCTAAGAATGGGTATCTACATTATGACTCTTTCCATCCTCCCGTTTTGCGGAATAATATACCCTATGGGCAGTTCTTACGCATGAAACGAAACAGCACCTCAGTCACTGAGTATAAAAAATCGTGTAATCAACTGACAGTGCAGTTTAAGGAACGGGGTTATCCAGAAACAGTCATCAAAGGGGCGGAGACGAGGGCTGCCAAACAAGGACATTCCCTTATGCTTCAGCGTACGAACAAACAGAATGGAGAGGCTAGGGAAAATCAAAGATTATTTTGTTCATTACAATATACTCCGAAGGCATTAGCGATTAAAAACATCATTTTGCGCCATTGGGGTATTGTTTCCAGCATTGCAGGATGTGCCTCCCCACCTATAATTGGTTTCCGTAGATCTAGGAATCTAAGGGACTATTTGGTACATACGGATTTGAATACTGCACAGACGTCTTCTCGATTGCCCCCTGGTCATTTCCGTTGCAAGGGTTGCAAAGCGTGCAAGTACTCTCTACAAATAAAAGAGTATGTGGATCCTAGATCCCAAACAACCATTAAATTGACAGGTTTCACTAATTGTGACTCTAAAGGGGTCATCTATGCCCTGGTCTGTGGAGATTGCTCTAAAATGTACATAGGATGTTCCCGTAGGGCTATTAAGACACGTGTTCTGGAACACATCTCAAGGGTTCGCCATCAAGTTCCTGGTGTTCCTCTCCTTCAACATTTTACTGAGACTGATCATAACTTAGAAGCCTTAAAATTCTTTGTGATTCAGAAAATTGGTGATAGTAGAGGTGGTGATTTACAAAGGACCATGTTACAAAAAGAGGCACGGTGGATACATCGTTTAAACACCATTGAACCCTCTGGCCTTAACCAACACAATGATTTCTCTTGTTATATATAATGTTTGGTGTTTCTTGGGTATGTTGGAGAGTGTGGTGTGGTCTCTTTTAAATGGTTAAACAACAACAGCTGTGTCCGTCCCTTTAAAAAAAGCCGTGGGCTCTGGCAGCCCAAGCTGCAAATTAAGATATCAAAATGGGCGTTTGAGAAAGAACTTGGCTGGATTTTTCAGGTTGTTTTACCTACTGTATCTGTATGTTTTTGTTAAAATCACTTGGGTTTAGGGTGGTTTTTATCGGTCACTTTTGTTGTTTACAGTTGACTTACGAGGAAGCTGCAGGAGCAGCGGAACGCAATCAAATCCGGGGTTTGCGTGAAGGCTAGAATTTGTCCTTCAGAAGTCAACAAACAACGGAGGGACTCCTGTGGAACTTTATTTTTGAGTCATTGTACTCATTTTGAAAACTCTGTGACTGTGTGGGGTCCTCCTTGGAATATTGTTTTGAGACTGTTGTTTTCTATTTCTATTTATACTGTATGAATGTATGCCCACTGTTGTAGGCTGTTCATTTCATTATAATAGAACTTTATTTACACCAGTTAAGAGTATTTGTGCACAATATTTTGTATTTTTGTATTTTTGTATTTCATATATTGTGCTGCCACTGTTCTTTTGCATTGCTTGAAACTGACCAGGCTGAAGAATTCTGCTCTCTTCCTGTTGCTTTGAAGTTTGGAAAATAGTTTGTTTGAATGGGGACAGTCTGTCTGGAAATGTGTACATTTACCAACTGGCATGAACCTCCATGAACTGCTTGAAAGTTCTTGGAAAGTTTGTGCCAATTGACCTGCCATGCATTTCAGTATGCTAACCATATACAGGTCAAAATTCATCATGAACTTGTGAGCTGATTCATGCCCATCCCTCATTATTTTATACAAGTTGAGTAACATTACTAGTCTTGAAATAAATGATGATTAGTCCACATTAATATCGACAGAGCAGGATGTGACGCCATTGAATTTAATTAAGAGCAGGGCATGAGGGATTTTTTTACTCCAGCTATGTAACTTATACATGCTCACAATATTGCCCTGTTTTTAATAAGTGTACCCAATAACTTAGTAATATCTAAAGCAGGGGTATCAAACATGTGGCCTGGGGGCCGAATCAGGCCCCTGGAGGTCTCCTATCAGGCCCACGAGCAAGTCTGCTTCCTTCTCTCTTTCTCTTGCTTCCTTCAGTTATCAGAGACTGTTAAATAAAATATTGCAAAAGTGCTAATCTTTTAAGCATATTTTAAAGATTTTTTTTTTAAAAAATCTTTAATTGTGTTTGCATCCTTTATAAAGTTTATATCTCTACTACCTGGCCTTACATTTTATGACACACATGGGCGGGCCCAACAAGGTCTCATTTATGTCAGATCTGGCCTCATAACAAATGAATTTGTTATGTATAAATGCACATGTAATCTCTGTTTCTTTTTGATTTTATCTCCAATGTTTAACTTTTTACATTCTGGGTACTCTTATCTGCAATTGTTATGCCATTAAAGGTTTGGAATTTGAGTTTGACTCCCCTGATCTAAGCAAGCAAAGCCACTGAGCCAGTCAGTGGCCACTTCGTAATGGCATTCAGCTGAACCCTGCTAACTCAGTTATGAGCATCTCAGTTTTACTGGATCTGGCATTACTGCTGTAGAAGCAAAACAATGCAGCTGCAAATAAAATGCTTCCCCCCATTTATTTTAGCCTGGGAGATAGTTCCCTACCTTGACTTGGCTGATGTGGTCACCCAGATCCAAACTAAAGTACCATCAAGACTAGACTACTATAATACAATCTATGCAGGGCTCCCCTCAAAATCATAGAATCATAGAGTTGGAAGGGACCTGTAGGGTCATCTAGTCCAACCCCCTGCATAATGCAGGAAACTCACAAACACTTCCCCCTAAATTCACAGGATCTTCATTGCTGTCAGATGGCCATCTAGTCTCTGTTTAAAAACCTCCAAGGAAGGAGAGCCCACCACCTCCTTAGAAAGCCTATTCCACTGAGTAATCGCTCTAACGGTCAGGAAGTTCTTCCTAATGTTCAACTTCCTAAAATCAACTCAGAAACTCCAGCCAAATGCTGCAGCTCAGTTATTATCAGGAACTAAATGGTGCATAGCATATAACATCCATTCTGCAGTCACTCCAATGGCTGTCCATTAGTTACTGGGTTCCATTCAATGTTCTGATCATAACACCAAGTTCTTCATAGCCTTGGACCTTCATTTAGAGATGGGCACGAACCAGGAAAATGCAGTTCGGTATATGGTTCATGGCCAACCCAGAAACCATACCATGAACTGAATTGAACCAGGAGTCCCACAAACCTCATTGAAAGTGACCATAGTCCCTTTGAATGGAGTTTACAGAAATTCCTAAAAATAGCTGAACAACAAGCAGCTGACTCCCTGCCACTCAGTTTTTTCAGACTGTCTGGTGCAGTTCCTTTAAAAGGCCTGCTGATGCCACCCTGTAAATTGGCAAGATCAACAGCTCCCCAGACACATGCACTCTCTATAGTGGTCCAGCCTTACAGAATGGCTCACCTGAGGTCAGAATGGCTCCCATACTTTTGGATATGTGCAAAATATATAAAGCAGAACTGTTCAGGAAGGAATATGGAATTTTATAAAGGAATATGGTTGCATTATGACAGAATGACTCAGGAAAAAATTTCAATAGAGGAAAGACTCCTATAGGAATTGGGCCTTATAACCAAGGATGATTTAAACAAATCACCAGTGCTTGTAGAGAAAAAGTTAGGAAAGCTAAAGCTCAGTATGAGCTTAGGCTGGCCAAAGATGCTAAAAACAACAAAACAACAACAAAGGGTTCTTTTCTTATGTTCAGAGTAAGAAAAAGAGCAAGGACATGGTAGGCCCATTGCAAGGGCAGGAAAGTGAAATTGTAATGGGTAATGAAGAGAGGGCGGAACGGCTCGATTCCTACTTTTCCTCGGTCTTCTCTTCTGAGGGAAACAGTGCTCAACATGGCAAAAACAGAACATATAAGGAGGGTATGAAGTTCCAACCTAGGATCAGCATAGGGGTAGTACATAAACACCTAGTTCCTTTAAATGAAGCTAAGTCCTCAGGGCCAGATGAACTGCATCCAAGGGTTCTAAAAGAGCTTGCGGATGTAATTTCTGAGCCTCTGGCTATTATTTTTGAGAATTCTTGGAGAACAGGAGAGGTGCCGGAAGATTGGAGGCTGGCAACTGTTGTCTTGGGGCTCTTTAGCTTGGCTAATATATATATATTGGCCACTGTGTGATACAGAGTGTTGGACTGGATGGGCCATTGGCCTGATTCAACATGGCTTCTCTTATGTTCTTATGTCCCCATCTTCAAGAAGGGGAAAAAGGAGGATCTGGGTAACTAGAACAAATTATCAAACAGTCAATCCTGGAACATTTAGAAAGGATGGCTGTGATTACTAAGAGCCAGCATGGGTTTCTCAAAAACAAGTCATGTCAGACTAACCTGAGCTCTTTTTTTGAGAAAGTGACTACCTTGCTGGATCAGGGGAATGCTGTAAACATCGTTTATCTTGATTTCAGTAAGACTTTTGATAAGGTTCCACATACCATCCTTGTTGACAAGTTGATAAAATGTGATTTGGATCTTGTTACCATTAGGTGGATCTGTAACTGGTTGACAGGTTGCACCCAAAGAATGCTTGTGAATGGTTTCTCATCCTCTTGGAGAGGAGTGACAAGTGGAGTGCCTCAAGGATCTGTCCTGGGGCCTGTTTTGTTCAACATCTTTATAAATGATTTGGATGAAGGAATAGAGGAAATGCTTATTAAATTTGCTGATGATATTAAATTGGGAGGGGTTGCAAACACAGAAGAAGACAGAAACAGGATACAGGATGTTCTTGACAAGCTGGAAAATTGGACTAAAACCAATAAAATGAATTTCAACAGGGATAAATGTAAAGTTCTGCATTTAGGTAGGAAAAATCCAATGCGTGATTATAGGATGGGGGAGACTTGTCTTAGCAGTAGTATGTGTGAAAAGGATCTAGGGGTCTTAGTGAATCATATGCTGAACATGAGTCAACAGTGTGATGTGGTGGCTAAAAAGGCAAATGCAATTTTGGGCTATATCAACAGAAGTATAGTGTCCAGATCACGTGAAGTGATGGTATTGCTTTACCCTGCTCTGGTAAGACCTCACGTGGAGTATTGTGTTCAGTTTTGGGCACCACATTTTAAGAAGGATATAGATAAGCTAGAATGGGTCCAGAGGAGGGTGACGAAGATGGTGGGGGGGTCTGGAGACCAAGTCGTATGAGGAAAGATTGAAGGAGCTGGGAATGTTTAGCCTGGAGAGGAGACGGCTGAGAGGTGATATGATCACCATCTTCAAGTACTTGAAGGGCTGTCAGATAGAGGATGGTGTGGAATTGTTTTCTGTGGCCCTGGAAGGTAGGACCAGAACCAATGGGTTGAAATTAAATAAAGAGTTTCCGGCTCAACAGTAGGAAGAACTTCCTGACTGTTAGAGCGGTTCCTCAGTGGAACAGGCTTCCTCGGGAGGTGGTGGGCTCTCCTTCTTTGGAGGTTTTTAAACAGAGGCTAGATGGCCATCTGACAGCAATGAAGATCATATGAATATAGGGGGAGGTATTTGTGAGTTTCCTGCATTGTGCAGGGGGTTGGAGTAGATTACCCTGGAGATCCCTTCCAACTCTATGATGCTATGATGCTATAAAATGGGACCATGGTCTGTACTATTAATATATATTATCTGTTGCACTCACTATATTATATTTCTACATACATGATACTATCTATTGCACTGTTTAATAAGTCATGTTTAATTCTTGGGCCTTGTTTCAGATTTCTGCTATCCAGGTCCTGGATGGCTGGAGATCTCCTGAGATAACAGCTGATCTCCAGGTGAAAGAGATCAGTTCACCTGGATAAAATGACCACTTTGGAATGGAAGGTGGACTCTGTGGCATTATACCACACTGAAGTTCCTCCCGACTCTAAATCCCAAGTCTGCACCCTCCAAATTATCCAGGTATTTTCCAACCTACAGCTGACAAGCCTGCCTATTCCTATTATATGTCTTTTCATCCTACTAATTGTAAAGCTTTCCATTATGTAATCTATCTTGAGTCTCAGTGAGAAAGGTGGACTCTAGATAACATAAATAAAAATGATAATAATAATTAGTATCTGCCCAGAAAGAATGCTTGGATAGCAATTTTAAAAAGCATTTATTTGTTGGCTCTTCTGCTTGTCTGTTTCTATCAGTTCTTGACATCTGCTTGCTGCATGCCAACAAAAACAGGACTAAAAACACTCTAAAGAGATGACTTCACTGTCATCAGAGGCATATACACAAGGAAGTCCAGGCACAGATGTCCAAATTGTAAAAAAATCTGAACAAGCAAGTCCGATATTTCGCTAATAATTGCCTCTCTTTCATGAGCACCATCAGAAACACCCATTACATCAAATGAGAAAACTCAAGTTAAATAAAATTTTCCAACTATTCCTTTTATTAATCTGAAAGAAGATGGAATCTACATTCTCAGCTGGCAAAGTGCATCCCATTTCTTACAGAAAGAAACTCCTTTTTTTTAAAAAAAAGATCCTATTACTAGAGCAAGCCAAACTGAAGCACAACATGCACTAAACACAATACAACAGAAGATGGTTCATTTTTTAAAAAAATAATAACCATTTGGGGATGCCCCCATCATGGTGAGAAAAGAAGGGAGGCTGGGGAATAGGAATACGGATTAAACAATTTGCCTGTTTAAACCCACAAGCTCTGAAAAGGCTGCTTTTGTTTGAAAAATAAAATAAAACAATATGCTGGGGAAAAGCTGCATGTAGGATTCAGCCTAATTTAAAGGAAAGGTTGTATTCTACTTATTTTTGGTAATAAATGAGATATACAACGGTAAACCACAAGGTGGGGATAATTCTTCATAAATTCTTACTGGCCTGAAAATTCCTGTGTTTCTGTTGCTGCACAAACAAAATGGAATTTAGCAGCATCTTAAAAGCTAACAGATTTACTGAAGCACATATGTTTGGGTGTCCACTTTGTCAGACACACAAAATGGATTCTCAGCAGAAACATATGCAGGAAATTACGGACAGCAGGGTTCAAAGACCATGAAATGCAAGAGGTATCATATTTCTATGCAAAATTCAAAAGTATACAAGATAAACCAGAAACCATTTGCAATAGCTATAACTGGTGATAACAAGCTAATCTATTTAATTTAACCTTTCTGTTTTGTTGTTATTTTTAACATTCAGTTTTACTAAGAGTTCTAGAGAATTCCAAAGCTTGCATATCATCTTGTATATTTTCTGTTGGCTTTAAAAGAAGATATGACATGGCTTGTTTGGGATTTTACTGTGAAGCAGTGTGGCTGGCTAGTTCCTTTGTTTAGTCAGCTTAGGTAACCTATTTCTGCAGAAATACAATAAGGTAAGGCAACTGAAGGCATTTACGCTCTGTTTCATAAATCTTTAAAAAGCAGCAGTAATTTTTCCTGTACTCATAAACAAACAAGCATACTTTGTGTCCTTAGCTTCCTTTTAAAACAAAAAATTGTAAAGTTTCAAAATATACAAAATAACAAGAACAAGAACCCAAACCACATTTATAATCATGAAATGTAATGCTAAATACTCAGAAAATAGGTACAGCTATTAATGTGAAAATATGTGGCATCTCCACCTTGGGGAAAAAAATGGACAAATAAATCTTTTTGAATATTTTGGAGGGTAGACTTTATGGTATTGTACCTCACTGAGGTGGTCCCTGCATTCCCCAGGCCCCATCCCCAAATATCCAGGAGTTTTCTAACCAGTGGTTGGTGGGGCAGTATTCCCTCTAAGCTGAGTTAGTGTGAGTTAGCTCACAGTTTTTAGCCTCTGGCGCACACATTTTTGTCTTAGCTCAGGAAAAATGGCTCGAGAGCAATCTAATTTATGCAGCAGCTCACAACTTTAATGCCAGTAGCTCACAAAGTAGAATTCTTGCTCACAAGATTCCACAGCTTAGAGGGAGCATTATGGTGGGGACCTGGCAACCCTAATGTTTACATTTTCACTGAAAGACCAGACCTAGAGTGAACCAGTTACTCATATCTCCATGTTAGCTAATGGGTAAGGTAAGAAGAGGAAATAGCATGGGCAATCTGGACTCTGAGAAATAGACCCAAGAAAGCAAGTACTGGAAGGGGAGGTTTCACAATACCAGTGATCTTTTCATTTTTACCATGCCAACAGGTGGATAGTACTGGGGTAGGCTTTATTTAAAAGTCACATACATAGTGCTGATCTGCTAAAAGGGGATCTCTGGGACAATAATTCTTGTTATACTGCCTGGTGTTCAGCACAGTTGCCAACTGCATTTTTGCAGTAGCAAATATGCTGTGGATGGATAGGAATATTCATTTTTACATACACTACTATTTCTAAATCTAATCACTGGTATTTAATAAATTACACTCATTAATACAGGGATTTATTTGTTTCTTTGTTGTACATAGACACATTTTCAACAATTTTTGTGTCTTGTGTAGTGTGCGTGCAAGCGTAGTTGCATATAAATAAGTCTTACTGAATTGAATATTCCACAATAAGGGGTTACAGATTTGGAGTTGATTCACAAAACATTTTTAGTGACTCAGTAGGAAGACTCACAGTTGAACTGGGGTTCTTAACTGATCATTAGGGGAAAAAACTAGCCCAGCCTGTTCCCATGTCGTTGGCAGCAGTTTCATCTGCAGATGGTGGCATTTTCACAACATAGAGGAAAACTTTATCACTCTTAATGTCTGCAATTCAAGGTGCTAATAGAGGCACAGATGCAGCGATATCCCTAAACTATATATGAACTGACATTATTGTAGCAAGAGGTATGTCTGTGATGTTTGAGAAGCAAACATCATTTGCATGTGTAAGTCTCCATGTGATGGATGTGAATCATCTCTGTGAATTCTGGAACAAATCACAGGATCAGATAGCACCTTGGAGTCTTTACTCCCATGATGAAAGGGTATTACTCACTTTGTAGAATTAGATTTGGTCATGTAATTTAAATGAAACAGGCTGTGATGCTGCACTTGGCATTCAGTTTCTATTTTAGTAAATCCTACTGAATCATTCATGTAGTCTCCTCTGAGGCATAGTTGGTAGGGAAAATACTCTTCTGTTGGAATGAACCACACAACACGCGTGTTGAGGAGAAAATGCTTAGCTTGCAAAGCAAGCGACCATGCGTCCCGGGACGTTAGATGGTGGGCCCACGAGTGGATCTGTTGGTGGAGGAGGGGGAGAAGGAGGAGGATGAAGAGGAGGAGCAGGGGGCATAAGTTGTCCAGAAGTCACGAACCCACCGGACTTTTGGATCAAAAACTTTAACTCACCTAAATGTTTCTGCTCAGCCTGAGAAAATTGTCCACCCATTACTTACCAAATGAAAGGGGTCATTGAGAACGATGGAGTGCGCACTTGGGGGCCTCTGCAAGGCGTTTGATAAGTAGGAGCTGAGCTGCTGAGCTGTGCCAGGTGATACCTGAAAGCAGGAGCTCTCCCTTGTCCCAGGAGCTGAGCTGTGTCTGCTTCGGTGAGCCGTCCCTGCTTCGGGCGCCACTTGTTGGAATGAACCACACAACACGCGTGATGAGGAGAAAATGCTTAGCTTGCAAGGCAAGCGGCCTTTATTATATAGGGTTCAGGTCTCAGCTTAAGACATAGCAACACAAAGATTCTCACAGGAAGCATATAAAATATTCTGCTTAGCATGCGAAAAATCCACAGTAGCTTAACAAGTTCCTGAAATATCTTGTCTCAATGAAACTGATGTGAGAGCGTCTATCTTTCCAGACATTACAGGGTCTGGACTCGTGATACTCCCACACCTTTAGGGGTTACAGTAGCAAGCAGACACCATTTCAGCTATATGGTCCCACATTCCACTCTTTTCTTTATTATATGGCTGCTTGCAAAGGGCAGCAAAATAACAATTTGATCTTGACATTCCCAGGAAGGAATGGGGTAACAAAAAGGTGTACTAATAAAGATGGGGTAAAGATAAGCCACAGGTGGGAAACAAACAATGATAGATTTATGCATTCACACTGGCACATCTTAGTATTTAATTTTTGTCCGTCCAGAAAAGATGCATGTGTAGGGGGAGAAGGGTTATTCAGAGGCATATTTTGGCTAGGTAGCCCAGCCATCCACTACAGAGCTGTTCAGATCTCCATCATGGGGCTGGGCATGTAGGCTAGCGTGAGAGGGCCCACCATGTCTTTTAGTAAAAGTAAGTAAGTAAAATTTTATTTGTATCCCGCCCTCCCCCGCCGAAGTAGGCTCAGGGCGGCTAACAACACAATGACCAATGGTACATTAATAAATAGAACAGTAATAAACAACACAATGACCAATGGTACATTAATAAAACAATTACATTAAGAACATTAAAACTGAGCATTAATTTAACCTTAAAAACCAGTTAGAGCATTAATTAATGCTGATGTCGGATATTTCTTCGTTGTAGAATTATAATTCAGCTGTTCATAAAAGCTAATTTAAAGAGGGTGGTCTTGCAGGCCCTGCAGAACTGATCAAGGTTCCACAGGGCCCGCAGCTCCTCTGGGAGTTGGTTCCAAAGATATGGGGCCACAGCCGAAAAGGCCCGTGTGCGAGTGTTCTGTAGTTTAATTTCTCTTGGCCCAGGGGTAGTCAGTCTGTTTTTTCCTACTGACCTCAGTGCTCTCTGGGGCTCATACGGGGAGAGACGATCCTTCAGGTAGGCCGGTCCTTCAGGTAGGCCGGTCCTCAGCCATATAGGGCTTTAAAGGTAATAACCAGCACTTTGTACTGGACCCGGTATACAATCGGTAACCAGTGCAGCTCGCGTAGCGCCGGCCGTATATGTTCCCATCTTGGGAGACCAAGCAACAGCCTGGCCGCCGCGTTCTGCACTAGTTGTAACTTCCGGGTCTGGCACAGAGGCAGCCCCATGTAGAGGGCGTTACAGTAGTCCAATCGTGAGGTGACTGTCGGATGGATCACCGTTGCTAGGTCCCGATGCTCCAGGAAAGGGGCCAACTGCCTCGCCCGCCTCAGATGGAAGAATGCTGACTTGGCAGTGGCTGTTATCTGGGCCTCCATTGATAATGAAGGCTCCAGCAAGACACCCAGACTCTTCACCCGCTGCGCCGCCTTTAGCTGCACACCGTCGAAGGTCGGGAGAGGTATTTCCCCTCCTGGAGCACCGCGACCCACACAGAGAACCTCTCTCTTTGCCGGGTTTAACTTCAGCCCACTCAGTCTAAGCCACGTTGCGATAGCCCGTAACGCCCGATCCAGGTTTCCCGGGGCGGAGGCGGGCTGGCCGTCCATTAGCAGATAGAGCTGGGTGTCATCTGCATATTGATGGCAACCCAGCCCAAACCTCCTGGCAATCTGGGCAAGGGGGCGCATATAGATGTTAAATAACATCGGGGAGAGGACTGCTCCCTGAGGCACCCCGCAATCTAGTGTGCGCCTCTGGGATCGTTCACCCCCAATCGCCACCCTTTGTCCCCGACCCATGAGGAAGGAGGAGAGCCATTGTAAAGCGGACCCTCTAACCCCAATGTTGGCGAGGCGGTGGATCAGTAGCTGATGGTCGACCGTATCAAATGCAGCCGACAGATCTAATAACATCAGCACCGCTACACCGCCTCGATCCAGTTGCAGTTGGAGGTCATCTGCCAAGGCGACCAAGACCGTCTCCATCCCGTGACCCGGTCGGAAGCCAGACTGGCACGGGTCTAGGACAGAAGCGTCATCTAGAAATCTCTGTAGCTGCAACGCCACTGCCCTCTCGATAATTTTACCTAAAAATGGTAAATTAGACACCGGTCGGTAGTTCGCCAATTCGGCCGGGTCTGCTGTAGATTTTTTCAGGAGGGGACGGACCAAGGCCTCTTTCAAAGGCATTGGAAAACACCCCTCTAAGAGAGATCTATTTATGATGTCCCGTAAAGGACATCTAAGCTCCCTCTGGCAAGATTTAATCAGCCAAGAGGGGCAAGGGTCCAGATCGCATGTTGTTGGGCGAGCAGCAGAGAGAATTCCATCAACTTCTTCCAGGCTGAGTGGGTCGAAGTGGTCCAGCAGTAAATCCGAAGACAGGCGCGGAGCCTCAGTTTCACTTACTGTATCTAATGTGATAGGTAGGTCTTGGCGGAGTGACGAGATTTTATCTGCAAAATATTTCGCAAATGCCTCGCAGCCTATCTCCAATTCTCTAACGTTTGGTTTGCCTTGTGGCAGTGTTATAAGATCTCCAATTACCCTAAACAATTGTGCTGGGCGCGAATTTGCAGATGCGATCTTGGCTGCAAAGTATTGTTTCTTTGCAGCCTTGACTGCCATCTCATATGACTTCATAAACGTTCTATAGGATGTTCTTGTCACTTCGTCCTGAGTATGCCTCCACCGCCTCTCTAGTCGTCTGAGCCCTTGCTTCAGCTGGCGTAACTCCAAGGTGTACCATGGAGCCAGCCTCACACGAGGGCGCAGAGTGCACCGGGGTGCAATTTTGTCGATGGCCCTGGATAGCTGGTCTTGCCAGACTTCCACCAGGTCATCGAGGGAATCGCCAGTGGGCCAGGGATCCCTCAGGGCTATTTGGAACCGTTCTGGGTCCATCAGGCCCCGAGGGCGAGCCAAAATAGGCTCTCCGCCCATATAGGGTTGGGGCGACATCTCCATACGGGCCTTAAGGGCTAGGTGATCCGACCATGGAACCGCTTCATCTGCGATATCGTTCACCAAAATCCCAGACGCAAAGATCAGGTCTAGTGTGTTTCCGGCCTGATGCGTGGGTGTTGTGACAAATTGAGAGAGTCCTAGTGTCGCCATGGAAGACACTAGGTCCATCGCCTGAGTGGAGGCCGTGTCATCGGCATGGACATTGAAGTCACCTAGGACCATAAGCCCTGGGTTCGCCAATGCCCAGCCCACCACTGCCTCCAATAGTGATGGTAAGGCGCTGGCTGGTGCGTTAGGCGGACGGTACACCAGCCAAATCGCCAACCCCTCTCCAACATCCCACCGCAGACCGACACACTCGATGCCATCGATCTTTGGGGCCGGGAGAGCCCGGAAGGAGTAAGCCTCCCTTATGAATAATGCCACCCCTCCCCCCCCGCCCATTACTCCGTGACTGGTGAAAGACCGAGTAGCCTGGGGGGGTCATCTGGGAGAGAGCTACTGTCTTTCCGTCCCGCACCCAGGTCTCGGTCACGCAAGCCAGGTCCACGTCCTGCCGGAGCAAAAACTCCTTAAGGGTCGAGGTCTTATTATTGATGGACCTGGCATTGCATAACACCAGTGACGGAGACGAGCATTTCCTCTTAGGCCCACTACCTGCCACTGTTGTGATGGGAAATAGACTGGAAGGTGGCCGAGCACTGATTTGTCTCTGTCTCCTTCCCTTATATAATTGTCTATTCCCACCGTCATATCTTCTCCTCCCCAGGAGCACTGGAATCCCCTGGGCCAACATCTGCACTAACTTGGAATGGACTCACAGTATACTCCTCACAGTTGTTCCCAATTATCCTCACCTGGCTTTCACTCTCTCCTCCCCCTATCAGTTCTTCCAATACTTGCTGCTAGTTAACTAATTATCATAAATAATTAATTTAATAGTCCGCTCAATTTCCCTTCCAATTAATTAGTATAATATTAAATTAATCAATTTCAGCACCATTAATAAACAGACAATCCCTCCCCCCTACTGATTGATGTGCTGAGATTATGAATATAAATACATATAAATTGATATATATAAATATATTATAAAAATCAATCACTAATTAGTTGGCTAAAAATCCAATAAATTAATTAATAAACATCTTTAGTAAAATTCCATTAGCAGCTAGCAATCGTTTAACTCAAGTTCTAGTCCTTAGGGGTGGCAGTGTATATTGTCTGTGGGTTGTAGAGTTTAAAATCATATTCAGTCTGAGTAGAGTTTCCGGTTTCCGGCGAAGCGAGGCGGCTGCGTCTCAAACCTCGGCGTGAGACCCGCCGAATTTTTGCCTTTTTGGGGGGCCGATAGGTCCGTACTAGCTCCGTGGAGGAGTCATAGTACTTGGAAGGGGCGAGGGGCAGGGGTGAGCCGTTTGGCTTCCCCGTCAGTGTTCCCTCCTACCTTATCTTCCCAAAGGCAGAAGACGTCCTAGGACGACCTAGCTTCGGCCACCGGCACAGAGGTGGTGCATGGAAGGTGGGGAAGACGCGGTTTCTTGGTGCCCTACTGATTTTCTTTGGACTTTGGGCGACTTTGGAGGATTTGTTTAGTTCTTGCAATTGCTGGCGGCTGGGGCTCTTCCCCCCCCTTCTGTTTGCAGGGCGGGTGTGGAGGGGCCGGCGGCGGTGTGGTCCTGTCGGATGAGTGGAGGAATGGTCGAGCGATTTCTATTCGGCGACGTGGTGTCTGGAGAACCCCGCTTACTCTCTGTTTGAGATCCCCACCTCTTGGAGAGGCTTGATTGGAAGGTGCTTCCCCTTTAAGAAGCAACTGGGGCTGGTGGATACGTCGGCGGAGCAGAAAGTGACGAACGGACGGACGGTGGCTGAGAAGCTCAGTTTTGTCTCTTGTTTCAGCCGATGCTGAGGGAGACACTTTAATAGTTCTGACTCTGCTGCACATTGTAAGGGGTCTGTGGTGCGAAGGCTACAATCAAGCTAATCTGACATACAGCATTTTGGACGCTTACAGTTACTGGACTATAAGGAAGACTGGAAAAAGACCGCGACTCTCATTTGAAGAGAAAACTTTTTGTTGGAGCGGACTTAATAGATCCTTTATTTCGGTTCTGGTCTGTATCTGTAAAGTGCTTAATAAGTGTTTGGTTGACCTCATTGGCTACATAGAACAGTAAGATTACAAGCCTTATACTGTTTAAGAGTTTAGGAGTGAACCTAATTTATTTCAGGATTTCAAAGGGGTTTACTTCTTTTTTCTTTTTCCCTTAGAGGTTTAAGGCATTCCCTTATTTTGGTATTTCTTTACTGGCTTTAATTGAATAATATTAGTACTGTCTGTTAAATACTTTCTTATCTTTTTATGATGTCTCAGCAAGGTAAAACTAAATTTTCGCCGGGACAACCAAGAGCAGTGGGTGCCTCAATCCCACAAGACTCTATTAAGGAGCTTCAGCAGAACTTTAAAGAGGCACTGAGTCAAATGCAGGCTTCTCTATCTAAACAGATAGAGGGGTTGGCAGATAAACTGGAAGGTCTAGACAACAAATTTAACGACACTAAAAAGGATTTATCTGAAGTGGTGAAAATAACAAAATCAATAGAATATAAATTAAAATTGACAGACACCAAAGTGGGAGATCTAGAGCAAAAACAGGCTGAACTCGATAATAAACTGGTTCAGATTGAAATGGGGAAGGCTGAAAACACTCTCAGATTTCTTAACATACCTGAGGACAGGAATGAATGCCTGTTGAAAGTAATGGCGGATGCTCTAACAGATATCTTAGGAATGGAGAGTGAAGAAATAGAGAAAGAGGTAGACTGTATTTACAGGGTTAATACGTTATATGCTAAAAAGAATGACCTCCCTAGGGAGGTACACGTGAAATTCACACGCAGGATTATGAAAGAAAGGATATGGAGGGAAGCTAAAGAAATGCAAATAATGATAAAGGGAACTAGAATTAAGATAATGAAGGAGATCCCCTGGTCAATAAGATCTAGGAGAAGACCATATTTGAAGTTAGCGGAGAAATTGCAAGACAAGGGTATTTTGTACAGGTGGCTAGTACCTGAAGGGATGTTATTCACATATGCTAACACTAGATATAAAATAGATTCAATGTTTAAGCTAGAGGATTTTATCACTAATCAGGCAAGAAATTGGCAAAGAAAGCTGAAATCTAAAACGGTGAAGGGCTTGGATAATACAGATGCACAGGGCGAGCCCTCACGTTTTCCAGAACCTTTATATTCAGACGGACAGGAGGAGGGAGAAGTAAGTCAAGGAGAAGAAGCTACACAAAGAGAAACCAGATCACAGAGGAAGAAAAAAGCCCAGCTGACTGACTGATAGAGAGTATAAAATAAAGTATGATAAATAAATTGAGGATTATATCACTGAATATTAATGGATTAAACTCCCCCCAGAAAAGAAAGAGAACCTTCCTTCAGCTTAAAAAATTGAAGGTGGATATTATCTGTCTACAAGAGACACATATTAAAAAGAAGGATGAGTATCTACTAGTTAATAAAGGACTTGGGAAAGCTATAATTACATCAGAGGAGGGGGAAAAAAAAAGAGGACTGGTAACTTATATCAGGGGTGACATTCAAGCTGAGTTAATTTTTGAGGCCAAAGATGCACGTTTTCAGGGTATAGAAATCGTGTGTGATCAACAAAAATTTCTTTTGGTCAATATATATGCCCCTAATGGTACGCAGGGGGCCTTTTATAAGAAGTTATGTTCTAAGGTGATCAAGAGTAAATATGAAAACTTTTGCATTACTGGGGATTTTAACGCAGTGACTACTCCTGATTTGGATAGGAGATCAATATCTGATAATAAAAAGAAGAAGAAGAGGTCGGGAAGCAATATACTACCTGAGACTTTTTTTAGACTGGTGGATGACCTTGCTTTAGTTGATATTTGGCGTATTTTAAATCCAAGTAGAAGAGATTATACTTTTTTTTCCAACCGACACAACTCCTGGTCTAGGATCGACATGATGTGGGTTTCAGTAGGTTTGGTCAAGATGGTGTATGAAGTAGAGATTCTACCATCGACAATAGCGGATCATGCTCCCATGCTTCTAGGGTTGGGGTACAGCAGAAAGAAATCTGGTTGGAGAATGTATCCGGGTTTGATTAAAAACAAGAAGTTTGTTGACCATATAAAAGAAGAAATGAAGGTCTTTTTTCAATTGAATACACAGGATGAGAGCCCGCATTCGTTAGTATGGGAAACAAGCAAGGCTTACTTTAGAGGGTTAGTTATTAATTTTATGGCAAATAAAAGACGAGAAGATACTAAAGCTACGATAGAATTGACGGATTTAATTAAACAAAAAGAAGAGCAGTTAAAGCTAAATCCATTACAAAAGGACCTTAAGGATGAAATTAGAATTTTACAACATAAACTCCATCTGATAATGTTAGAGGAAATGGATAGGAAAATCGCATATTCTAAACAACACTACTTTGAATCAGCCAATAAAGCAGGGAAATGGTTAGCCTACAAAGTTAGGAAGGAAAAGGAAAAAAAGACGATAAAAGTTTTAAAAGATAAAGAGGGAAGACTTAAAGTACGAACTGAGGACTTAAAGTCAATAGTTACAGAATTCTATACAGAACTATATAGAAAGGGGGAGTTATCTAAGGATAAACAAGAGGAATATTTAGTAAATAAACTGCAGATGAAATTATCGGAAGATAAGATAAAAATATTGAATGAACCGATTGCTATGTATGAAATAGAAGAAGTTTGGTCTAACTTAAAGAAAAATAAAGCGGCAGGTCCAGATGGCATACCCCCAGAATATTACATCACTTTTAAAGATATTCTTATAGACTATTTTAAAAGTCTAATAGAGGAGGTCTGGTCTTCTGCAAAGTTGCCGGAATCATGGGTAGGTAGCAATGTTATGTTGATCCCAAAAACGGGTGGGCAATTGGACGATATAAGGTACTATCGCCCAATATCCTTACTAAATGTGGACTATAAAATATACGCATCAATTCTGGCCAATAGATTGAAAAAGATATTAAAAAAGGTAATACACCCAGACCAGTCATGTTTCCTTCCCAATAGATATATGCGGACAAATATTCGGATACTTGCAAATGCGCTGGAGTATTTTGATTTGAGCCGGGATAAACAAGCAGCTTTTCTTTTTATTGACGCTGAAAAAGCTTTTGATAATTTAGATTGGAGTTTTTTGTTTAATGTTCTTAAGAAAATGGATTTTGGTAAGGATTTCGTTAGAAATATTGAAGCAATTTATGACAAACAGGCAGCCAAGATAATCATTAATGGGGAACTAACCGAGGAGATAATACTGGAGAAAGGGACAAGACAAGGTTGCCTGCTCTCTCCTTTGCTATTTATTTTATCGCTGGAAGTCTTAAACAATGTGATTCGAGGAAACCCGAAAATTAAGGGTTTGAAGATAAAGGGAGAAGAGTACAAAATTCTGGCCTATGCAGATGACCTAGTTTTAATTCTACAAGATCCTGTAGAGTCAGTGGATGAGGTTCTTAAGGAACTAGACAAATATGGTGAGGTGGCAGGTTTGAAGGTAAATAGACATAAATCGAAAATTTTGACAAAAAACATGACTTTACAAGAATCGCGAGACATTGAGAGAAGGTTGGATTTTAAACTGGAAAACAAAATAAAATATTTAGGTATTACACTCTCCAATAGATGTAGTACAATTTATGAGAATAATTACATTCCCCTTTTAAAAGAAACGGATTTGCAGCTGAAAAAATGGAGAAATTTAGGATTATCTTTTATGGGGAGGGCCGCCCTTATTAAAATGTCTATTCTCCCAAAGATTCTATTTTTATTACAAATGGTTAATTTTGCCGCTAGAAAGCCATTTTTTGTTAAGATCAATCAACAGATAAGGTCATATATATGGCAGGGGAAAAAACCCAGGATTAGGTGGAAGGTCTTAACGGATACAAAGCAAAACGGAGGTCTGGCTCTCCCTGATCTTGAAGTTTACCATCTAGCATGTACGACACTTTGGCTAAGAGATTGGGTTTTGTTGGAAGATAAACGTATTTTAGCAATAGAAGGCTTTGATTTAAAAGCCGGGTGGCACGCTAATCTTTGGTATTTAGGGAAAGCTCAGAATTATTTTAAAAACCACCTTATTAGGAAATCTCTTTATGAAGGATGGATCAAGATTAAAAATAAAATATATGGGGAAAAGACCCCCAGATGGATTTCGCCCGAAGAGGCCTCGGTGCACCCCCATTTGTGGAGACCATCGAGGCTGATAAGATATTCAGATATACTTGATGATAAGGATAATTTGAGAAAGCAAGAGGAGCTGGAGGCGTGTGGATTGAACATGGACTGGTGGGTAATGGTACAAATTACAACAAAATATAGCAGGGATAAGGTGTTAGGATTCTCTAAGCATAATTTCGATTTCGATAAAATTTTGTTTTCAGGACCACGTAAATTAATTAAGAAAGTATACAATTATGTATTACAAATGAAATTGGAGGATGAGGTGGTCAAAGTGGTAATGATAAAATGGGCTAAGAATCTAGAGAAAAATATTACGCTGGAACAATGGACGTTGCTATGGAAAAATAATTATAGTATAATCAAACCAGTTAATTTTAGAGAAAATTTTTTTAAACTTTTTCATAGGTGGTACATTACGCCTGCCCATTTGAATAAAATAAATCCCGCCTATTCCCCGAAGTGTTGGAAGTGTGGCCAATGCCTAGGTTCCTTTTTCCATCTGTGGTGGTATTGTGAAGTAACCAAAAAATATTGGATTGTGGTACACAGATTGCTAACACAAATGTTAAATGTGAATATAAAACTGAAGCCAGAGATGATGTTGCTTTCGTACGTCCGAAACGAAATCCCGCGGGAAGACGAGTATATCACTGTTTACATCCTGACAGCGGCCAGGATCCTTTTTGCTAAACTTTGGAAACAGAAAGCTGTCCCACACCAAGATGAAATAATTTGTGAGATATTAAACATTGCTGAAATGGATATTTTGTCAAATCTGATAAAAGGAATGTCAAAATGTGAGGCTATAAAGAAATGGGAAAAATTATATATTTGGTTGGAAAAGGGCTGATTTGTATGAAACTATTGATGAAGTTTAAAATAACTTACCTGTTAGATGACAGTAACTGTTGTATACCATAATCTACCTCTATTAGGTTACTTTTTTTTTCTGTAATTAGGTTTCTGTGGTGTAAATAAAAATTAAAAATTCAAAAAAAAAATAAAATCATATTCAGTCTTAGGTGCTGATAAGGTGTAGAAGTCAGTGCAGTTAATAAGTGCATTTGGTAAGGTGCGGTTGATAGAATGCTGGCAGAATGCAGATACCAGGCTAGGCTAGTCTCTCTATGGCGTGAGAGGGCCCACCAGGTCTCTTTTGAAACTAGGCTACCCTCTTTATACAGTAGCACTCTGGTATCAGTTCTCCCCCCTCCTGCACTGTACAATTCTTGGAGAGTGTATGCCAAATTGTATGATGTGCTCTCATTTAAGTTTCAAACAACCAAGGTTAAAACACAGTTGAGACAAGAAGGGGATGGGAATGTCAATTACCAAAAAGTAAACTCTATATGTATGAGGGAAAGCTATGTGTCTTGGTATTAAAATGTCTTTATCAATAAACATTACAAGTTATGATGCAAAAATACAAAACCTCATCTTAATTTTTTAAAACACATAAGGGACATATGTAAGTGACATGTTATAAACTGAATCAATTCATATGCCTTTATGGCAAGCAACATATTGCAGCCTAGGTGATCAAGATACACACATTCGGACATAGGTGAGAGCATGGCCAGAAATGGGCAGTCCATACTGGCTATAGCAGTGCCAGAAATGGGCAGTCCATACTGGCACATTATTACAATATAAAACCCATTTCCTGGTTTCCCTCCTCCTCAGTCTGAGTTCATGGAGAGTTTGCGTGCTTTATGCATGACAATCTTTTCACAGGGAAATGTGTTTCTATTGCAGCCAAAAGGAATTCTTTTTATTTGGAAGTACAACTTGGAAGTGGCAGTGGGGCTCCTTATTGTGATCAGCTGGGGCAACCAGCCTTTTGCTAGGCAGAGGAATTTCTCTGGAAATAAGTTTTTTCCATAACTCAGTTTGGATGGGGTTTTGGGGGAGGCCTTCCTTCCAACATCAATGAGGCATGACCATGCAAATTTCAGGACCTCTGGGTAGATATGGAAGAGCCTGGAAAACATACTTGGAGAAACAAACAGACAAAACAACAATAATACATGCTTTTTTTCTTTTAAAGCTTTTCTTGGCTGTTCACAAATTGCCATAACTTGAGCTCAACCTTGTTGAAATAGGGTTGCACATATTAGATAAATTATCACAGTTGTTTTGGACTGGAGACTTTCTCCTCCTCACATGGAGTTTTAGTTTGACAAGGTCTCTGCCCTTCCAATGTTAAAGGGCAAATTTTATACACCATACATTATGCAGAATTCAAATTCACAATATAAACCTATGCATCACTTCTCATGATTCAGGCTAGTGTACACCCATATAGAAAGCATGTACCTAGAGATTCATGAGAGGCTTTTTACTTTGTTGCAACAGCAATGAATTTTAAAAAAGAAAACATGAAATTGTGCATAAGATTGGAGCTCCAAAAAGAGATTATCAGAGTTGGAATTACCCCTGGATTCTAAAAATGGTCACAAAAAAGAAAGAAAAACTTTTGCTATAGCTTTGGAACATATGCAATTGTCAAAAATAAGAAAAACTTCAAAAACAAACAAAACAAAACTGAGGCCTCAATAGAACAATGCCAGCTTTAACATACATGTATATGAGGAATTATACTCAAAATGATTAGAGAACTATATCAGAGAATTTAAACCATTGGAAATCAGTGGGGTGATCAAGTTCCACTGAACCCCATTTTTCTCTATGCCAGCTCATCCCAAATTTGTTCTGTGGGTCTCGCATAGGTGTGAGAGAGGGTTTCAACAAACTTTAACAACAAAATCCTAAAAGCAAATAATAATCCTTAAATAAACAATTCTTAAGACATACCAGCAATTATTAAAAATATCACAATGAACATGCATTTAAACTTGACTTGCAGGTCCAGATTTCCTGCACAGGATATGGAAAGAAAAGATGAGCAAACTTAATAAACAATGAAAAAATCCTAGAAATCAAATTATCGTTAATACCTGGTCAAAACCACAAAACAATTCTTAAATCTATTTATAATAAGCATGCAATATATATACAAACTTAGGAGAAAACCTAGTAAGGAGCTTGCACGGCCAAGGAGATGTGTGGGGCAGTGCAAAGATAGAATTTAGAACTGATGCATAAAGCAGGGTGCTAAAACATGCATCTTGATGAAGAAGGTTGAAATAATGGAGAAACTAAAACTTAAAACAAGCAAATGGAAATGTGTTATCAAGTAGCAAGCCTGGCCAGGACTGTAGACTGGACTGAAACACAAAATCAAGCAGAACTGGAGTCCTACCATGGTAAAAACATGAAATATAGAAAGGATTTTCTAAACAAAACACTCAGAAAAGGTCAAACTCTAACAAGATACTCTAGAGGCATAAAATAAAATAAATAAGCATGTAGATGCCTCTTTTCACAGGTAAGAGGTTCACCAAATAGCTAAATAGGAAGATTGATATGTACAGTTCATAGATGGTTAAACTTGACTATAAATGACATTAAGAGAGCAAATGAAAATATACATTTGAAGAATGCAGAACATTATTAAAGTCTAGATTTCTAATGAAGACCAAGAGTTTTCAGGAATTCTGCCTAGTGAATTAATTGGGTCACTGGTAATACAAGGTATTAGTTTTTCAAGACTTAAGAGAGAAGCTGCACAGGGAGAGGGTAGTTTTATCCAAGGAAGGGTACAGATGTTCTTGTATAACACATGCTATAACTTCAAATGAAAAGATGTCTTGTAGGAACCAAAATTTGTGAGGTAGAATTTTAAAACACTGTTCTTTTCAGAAAATAAAAATTCAAAACTAACAACAAAAAGAATTTTCGAATTTAAATGGATGAAAAATTGAGAAAGTTGAAAGTAAGATAGAAAACTGTGTTAAATGTAACACTAATAGCCTTGACAGGAGACAAAATACATAAATACAAACAATAGAGACTAGTCATGGATTTCATTGTGAGTTGCAAAAACAGCAGCCACCAACTTCTCTGGAGAAGGCTCTTGCCCAGCCTTTTCCAGTGTTTGAGGCTGAGATTGAAATTGGGAATCAGATTTGGGAGACCCTGATGCCATGCCATCTTTAGCCAGGTGAATACAACGTGCCAGAACCCACAAAAGACCTGCAAGAGAAAATATAGCAGCATGTCTGCACCCCCAGGTAAGGGGGGATCTGGACCATGCCAAGTTAATAAGAGCAAATTCAATTTGAACCTACATTTGGATAGGAACCCTCATTTTCACTCCTTTTAATTGTTTTTGAAGAGTGGGTTTTTTTTATGTATGATTAGCATGTTCCACAATAGCTTGACCTGTGGAATTATATGAAATGCCATGCTGGAATTAAATGTTCCATTGTGTACAAAAATCAACAAATTCAGAAAAACAGGTAAAGTAAAATGGGATTCAGCAAAAGAACTACAGAAATATAGACAGAGGATGTAGCATGTATAAAACTAACAGGCACATAGTAAAATCTGTTATCACCCCCCCCCCCCCTTGTGTTCTTGCAGCAGGGAGGATGTATGTCTGGAACCATTGTTTGTTGCTGCTGTTTCCAGAGAGGACAGGTTTTCAGATGCACACTTTTATGGGGAATGTGAAGTTACCAGGGTCATTTTTACTGCTGGTGTGTGTGCATGTGAGACCATATCTTAATTCTGGAGAATATTAGAACACACTTGAGATTAAATCAAGAAAAAAACAAAATTAATTTAGCTCCATGCAAAAAAGCACTAAGCTATTTATTGCTCAAGTGAGACTCCGCTCATTTCCTGTTTCTTCTCTAAAGGCAGAGAGAGAGAGAGAGGAAACTGGCTCTAAGCACATGTATTTGTTTGTTTGATTTAAAAAAAATTCTATGGGGGAAGGAGCAACTTTTGTAAAAAAAAATCTGGCTTTTGAAGTAATGCTATCTGTTTGTCTGCCGCTCCTCTATTGGCAGTAAGACTTTGTGGGCTATTTTTCTGTCTTCATTGCACAAGCCTGTTGTTTGTACTTGGCCCGCCTTGCAGGGCTGGCATGCAAGTTCAGAGCAGAGTTGTTAGTGATGAAGAAAAAAAATGGGTAAGTGTGCCAATTGCTTTTGGTTCCTACTAAGCATTCAATGAAATCGCTGAGCAGTCAGGCTAAAATAGATAAAAGGAAGTACTTCTTCACCCAAGAGTGATTAACATGTGGAATTCACTGCTACAGGAGGTGGTGGCAGTTACAAGCATAGCCAGCCCCAAGAGTGGACTAGATAAAAATATAGAGCAGAGGTCCATCAGTTGTTATTAGCCACAGTATAGATATACATATATATGTGCATGTGTGTATGCATAGAAGAAGACATTGGATCTATATTCTGCCCTCCCTCACAACAGACACCCTGTGAGGTGGGTGAGGTTGAGAGAGCACTGACAGAAACTGCTCTTAACCAGAACAACCTCTGAGAGGGCCATGACTGCCCAAGGTCACTCCAGCAGTTGTAAGTGAAGGAGTGGGGAATCAAATCTGGCTCTTTCAGATAAGAGTCCACACACTTAATCACTACACCAAACTGACACATATATTGGTCACTGGATGACACAGTGTGCTGGACTGGATGGGCTATTGGTCTGATCCAGTACAGCTTCTCTTATGTTAGTTTGCAAACCACACAGGTTAACAGCAGAATCAGGAATATGATTATTAGTACAATGTGCTGAGTCTGATCAAAAGCAACAAAAACCGTTTTTCCAGTACTTTGGCATTTAGGTAAAAATAGCTATGACTGAGAAAGAAAATAAATAAATAAGGAAGTAACACTTTTTAAAATCTTATCAGCATATATATTGCCCTGAGCAATCACACCAGGAAGATTAAAGTGACTTTAAATAGTGAGCAATGAGAAAAGTAACAACAAGAAATTAAAACCTGCAAGTTTAAAAATATAGCCAATCAAATCAAGGTCAATTTGGAGAGATACATGCATCAAGAAGCTGATAAATCAAATTAAGTGCATATAAGGTGTCCTATTAAGTTGAGAGCCTGTGTGAATAGTAACAATTTCAGCCTGCTGCACTGAGCATTGCCACAAAGCAAAGTGCGTCTTTTCCACTTCCCCCCAGCAAATTGAGTACTCATTTGACCAATCTCAGAAAAATTGAAGGCTGAGTAACCTTGAGGCAGCTACCTGAATCCAGCTTCCACCAGGATCAAACTCAGGCCGTAAGCAGAGTTCAAGACTGCAGTACTGCAGCTTTAACATTCTGCACCAAGGAGCTCTTTTTAAAATCCAAATTATCATTTTCCTTGGCCAATTTTATCATCAATTTTCCTGCTGCATCAGGATTATCAACCTGTCTTCTGATTGCTGCCTGAAGACAATTGATAAAGACTAAACAGGGCTCTTGTGGCTTTTGACAGACAGTTGCAAAACTATGGGCTGGTTTCCCTTCTGTAGGGACCTTGACAAAGGCCTGTAAAGCACATTTCACAGTGTATTCATTAGAGAGTCCTAAAAGATTTTGCACATGGGTTTCCCCTATGCCCATATCTCTGATAGCCTTTTGAGTTCCACTCAAGACAGAGTGGGGCAACAGAGTATAGTTAACAACCTGCTGCCTATTCTGATTCTGTGCATATGTTACTGGGCATACCGATAAAAGGTCAGGCAACTCTTCCCCTGTCAAATGTATAGGGCAAATAGACAACATTTCTGCCAATTCTGGGACATTTTCCAAGTTAGCCTGATCAAGTTCCTTCTCCAAAACTTCACAGACCATGCGTCCCGGGGCGTTAGATGGTGGGCCCACGGGTGGATCTGTTGGTGGAGGAGGGGGAGAAGGAGGAGGATGAAGAGGAGGAGCAGGGGGCACAAGTTGGATACCAGTGCCTTTTTGGGGACAATCTTTGGAGAGCTGGCTTGGGTTAGAAACGGGCATAAATTTCTCTACTGCATACCTGCATTGATGCCAGACTTGCAGAAGTTCAATAGAAGCTCGGGGCTCTGTGTGAAAGGTCTTCCCTATCTTCTCCCAGTCCTGACATTTAAAGGAACCTCCCTTCGGATACCAGGGGCACTGTTTACTAATCTCTTGTAACAGAGTCTTAAGCTGTCCAGAAGTCACGGACCCGCCGGACTTTTGGATCAAAAACTTTAACTCACCTAAATGTTTCTGCTCAGCCTGAGAAAACTGTCCACCCATTACTTACCAAATGAAAGGGGTCGTTGAGAACGACGGAGTGCGCACTTGGGGGCCTCTGCCAGGTGTTTGATAAGTAGGAGCTGAGCTGCTGGGCTGTGCCAGGTGATACCTGAAAGCAGGAGCTCTCCCTTGTCCCGGGAGCTGAGCTGTGTCTGCTTCGGTGAGCCGTCCCTGCTTTGGGCGCCACTTGTTTGAATTAACCACACAACATGCGTGTTGAGGAGAAAATGCTTAGCATGCAAAACAAGCGGCCTTTATTATATAGGGTTCCGGTCTCAGCTTAAGACATAGCAACACAAAGATTCTCACAGGAAGCATGTAAAATATTCTGCTTAGCATGTGAAAAATCCACAATAGCTTAGCAAGTTCCAAAATATCTTGTCTCGATGAAACTGATGTGAGAGCGTCTATCTTTCCAGACAGTACAGGGTCTGGACTTGTGATACTCCCACACCTTTAGGGGTTACAGTAGCAAGCAGACATCATTTCAGCTATATGGTCCCACACTCTTCCAGTGGGGTGCCAATGGGGCAGGGGGCAGAATGCCCCAGGTGCAGCTTAAGGAAGGCTTTTTTGAAGAGTGCCCGTGAAGTCAGTGTTGTCCTGCTGCCTCCAGTCGAATGTCTTCTTTTATTTTTAAAATGGAGTCTTTGGTGCAACCACTAGGGGCACATGGAAGTGATCATAGCAACAAGCTAAGGATAAGCTAAGCTTCTCTTTTTGTCAAGACTCAAGAAAACTTCCTTAACAGATCATGCTGATAGCTGCTACAGTAATTGCCAGTCTCCAGGTGGGACCTGGAGATCCCTTGGAATTACAGTTCATTGCCACATTACAGATTTCAGTTCCCTTGGAGAAAATGGATGCTTTGGAAGGTGGACTCTGTGGCATTGTATCCCACTTAAGGCCTCTGTCCTGCCTAGGCTCCACCTTCCCCAATCCAGGAGTTTCCCAACCTGACCACCTTACTCTCCCACCCTCCACCTGTGGCCAAGGGGAACCTGGAAACCCTAGCCAGCCTGCAGGTCATTTTCTCCAATAGCCTAGCCTTTCTTTCTCCCTTTCCTTGCACCCAGCTCAGCTGGATCTTGCAGACAGGGGTGGATCTGGGGGTGGGGGTGGGGGCAGAAGGGGGTGCTTGCCCCAGGCGCCAACAGAGGGGAAGCGCCAAATTGGATATGGAGTCCATTGTATTCTATGGGACCATAAGATAGAATGGTCCATAAGGGGGCGCCATTTTTAAATTTCCCCCCTCAAAAACCATGTCAATTCGGTCCTGCTTGCAGAGCAGTAGTTAGGGCATTGCAGCAAGATCAAACAACCTTTTCCTCTCTTAAATCCTCTCTCTCTTTTCCACACATTTTTTATTCATTTATGTCTCCCTTCACTTATTTTTTCCATGTCTTCCCACCCCCCTCTTATTTTCACTTCCTGATCCCAAGACCTTCTCATCTCTATCCTGCTTGGTGACAGAATATATTTAAGAGCAGAATAGTAGCAAACCTTTATTAATATTATGCTAGGTACTCTATACTGGTTCAGCTGGGGTGCAAAAATGCCCCCATTCAGTTTCTATTGCAGAGATTCTCTGATTTGACTTTAGTCCTTTGGGTACAGTGGAGGATGGGGGCACCTTCTTTGTGGAGTAGTGTTTCTTAACATTCAGTCTGGTGAAGCTTGCAATAACTATTTTGTGAGGCTGGTGTTAGTAAAAGTTAGTACAAAGGCAGACTCCTAGCTCTCAAGAATGCTTTGCAGAGGTTTGAGATGGTCATTTCTTGGGCTTCAAAATAGAGAACAGAAGCCCTCTGAAGTGCCTGATCATAACATGAGTGGTGGAGTGGTATGATGTAATCCCCCATCCCATCAAGTCACAGATTACTTATGACAACCCTGTAGGGTTCTTAAGAAAAGAGACATTCAGAGATGATTTGCCATTGCCTGCCTCTACGTAGGCCCTGCTTAGCTTCTGAGATTTGATGAGATCAGGCTAGGCTGGGGTTATCCAGGTCAGGGCTAGGCTGAGAGTAATGTGACTGACCCAAGGTCACCCAGCAAGCTTTCATGGCATGAGTGGGGATTTGAACCTGGATTTCTCAGATCCTAGTCCAACACTTTAAAGACTACATCATGCTGGCTCTCATGAGATGATTATATATATATATATATATAATATAAGAAAGTTTTCACTGTCTGCATTTCTTTTCTAGTAACTGAATACAAAATTTGGGTCCAGTAGAACCTTTAGGACCAAACTTTGTTCTGCTACTTCAGACCAACATAGCTACCCATCTGAATCTATTTTCTAGCCATTATTATTATTTGTTCTGTTTCAAGATTGTTAATGAAAATAATTTTGGCACATAGAGAAGGGGCCCTTACCCGGGTAGCCCCAGCCTAGCCTGATCTCCTCAGATCTCAGAAGCTAAACCGGGCTACCTTCTAATGTCTCCTGCCTTGAAAATACTATGGAGTTGCCATCACGTCAGCTGTGACTTGATGGCTTGAAAAACAAAAACAGAGTGGGTGTTAAAAATTATCTGACCTGGGCACCAAATAGGCTAGGTACCCCACTGTACTCTTCTTCCAGTGCACCCTTCAGTGCTAATAGGTAACCCATTTTACGACATGATTCCACATTACTTTCTATGAGATCTTGTGTATGTTGCCAACTACAGCTTAGGAAATTCCTGGAGATATTGGGGGGAGGGTGCCTGGGGAGTGCAGAATTCGAAGACAGGATGGAGTTCATCCAGCATGTGGTGCCAAAACTCTAAGGGAACGAATATTTCTCTAAGGGAACTAGTCTGGAGTCTGGAAATCAGTAGTAACGCTGAAAATGAGCCCCAGACTGCAGATATTATTCCCAGAGGAAATGGTAGCTTTGGAAGATAGACTTTATGACATCACATCCCCACTGAACAATACCTGTCTTCAGACTCCACCTTCCCCAGACACTGCTCCCAAATCTCTAGGAATTTTCCAAGCTGGACATGACAACCCTGGCCTGGAGAAAAAATCCTGGCCCTTCAAGAGACACTTAATATGTGGAAATGGGCATGAAGTTTTCCATCCCACAGAGGCAGGACTTTTTTGAGCAAGAATGCAGTTCCTGCTGGCTTGGCATCAGAGAGTGTGGCCTGATATGCATTGAGTTCTTGTTGGGCTTTTTCTACAAAACAGTTCTTTGCGAAACAATGGTGACATCAAGGGGTGTGGCCTAATATGCAAATGAGTTCCTGCTGGGCTTTTCCTGCAAAACAGCCCTCTGTGAAACAATGGTGCCATCAAGGGGTGTGGCCTAATATGTAAATGAGTTCCCATTGGACTTTTTCTACAAAAAAGCCCTGCACAGAGGTAAATACAATCACTTGGTAAACAACATCCCTTTAAACCTCTATTAAAAAGATAGAACTGTTTTTTCTCCACATCTGCAGCAACCTTCCAGCTGGGATAGAATATTTGGTAATACACACTGAGAGACTACAATCTCATCACTGGATCACACAGCCCAAGTGATTCTGCTTCTATAAAGATCTTGAGGAGAAAACAAACTAGTTCTTGAGGTCTCACATAAAGCCATACATATATGCAATCCTTTGCATGTATATTTGTGTAACATACTACTAGGCCAGAAGGGCTATAAGCAGATAACTACTCAAAGGGTGAATGCAGAGAACAAGGAACTTGTTCAGAACTAGGTGGCCATGTTTCCACTGGAACATGGTATCACAAGTTCCTTTCTCCTGGAAACAATCCTGCATTCTGGGTAAAAGGCCACTTTCAAGGCAGGGCAGCTCGTTCTTTCAGGGGACCATCATTATTGGAGACTACATCAGGTTGAAGTAGGGTTGCCAATCCCCAGGTGGGGGCAGGGGATCTCCCGGTTTGGAGGCCCTCCCCCCGCTTCAGGGTCGTCAGAAAGCGGGGGGGAGGGAGAGGGGAGGGAAATGTCTGCTGGGAACTCTTTTATTCCCTCGGGAGATTTATCCCCATAGAAAATCATGGAGAATTGATCTGCGGGTATCTGGGGCTCTGGGGGGGGCTGTTTTTTAAGTTAGAGGCACCAAATATTCCATATAGCATCTAGTGCCTCTCCCCAAAATACCCCCCAAGTTTCAAAAAGATTGGACCAAGGGGTCCAATTCTATGAGCCCCCAAAGAAGGTGCCCCTATCCTTCATTATTTCCTATGGAAGGAAGGCATTGAAAAGGTGTGCCATCCCTTTAAATTTGATGGCCAGAACTCCCTTTGGAGTTCAATTATGCTTGTCATAGCCTTGATCTTGGCTCCACCCCCAAAGTCTCCTGGCTCCACCCCCAAAGTCCCCAGATATTTCTTAAATTGGACTTGGCAACCCTAGGCTGAAGCATTCCCTCTGCCCAATTTCTGGACTGTAGGATTAGTTCCCAAACCATATTCTGAGCATCTGAGCATTAAGACTTTTGAAGATGTGTTTATAGTGAGATGCTTTAGGCCAAATGTAACTAGTTTTTAAGCTGTTATTAGTGTTATGATTTTAATTATTGTAAACTAACTTGAGTGCATGAAGTGAAAGAAAATACATGCTTTAAATAAATTCAAAATTGACCTGACGTACTTGAATAATTATTAGTTGCAGAGAAGTCTCTAAATGCTTAACACTACATTTTGCATTTAGGTTTCCTATTTCTCAGTTTGCATTTGGAATTCCCTGAGATATCACCAGAGTTAAGTACTTCAATCTTATTTTCTGTTGATAGTGAGTAACTGTTATATAGTTGGATTTAACCATTCTATTTTTGTATCACCAGTTATCTGTTCCTCTTTTTAAACTAGAATCTCTGTTTCTTGTTTTGGTTTGTTCATACCATCTGCTCTTATTACTGCTGTGGATGAGAGGCAGGGGGCAAGAAACAGTGTGACAGTTATGGTGATGGAAGGGCACATAGGCACCTCTCTAACTGGGAGAAAGTGGGAAAGGTGCTCTTCTCCTGATAGAGGGCACCCTTTACATCCCAAATGGAAACATGCCATCTCTTTTATGTGCTAACACCTCTTGATAGGAGGTTCCATGTTGTCGTGGGCTTGAGCCCCAGGACCTGGCATCCAGATTGGCTAAGGCCCTGAAAGTTCACGTGGGAGAGGTCTGAAAAGGAGAACTGTTCCTTTGTTTAAAATATAAGCTTTTGTATGCATGCATACTTTTTCAGATGAGGAGATAGGGTACAGTGAGCTGAAATATATGTAGTTGGTGGGTTAGTATATGTAGTATAGCTTGGAAATTAGTTTTTCTTGAGCTTTAAAAATAGAATTTATCCTATATCTGTTCTCTTCATAGGTAAAGAGCAAGCCTTCCGGCATTAGCCATGTATAAGGTATTTCTCTTTCTCTCAGGAAATTTGTCAAGGTTTGGTATTCTCTTCTCCTTTGTCTAACTGGCCATGGTACCTCTCTCAAAATTTTCACTATATTTCCTGCTATCATCACTGGTTTATCTTTCACTTGCTTCAGAATATTGTTTCTAGTCTTCTTTCTTGTGAGCTTCAAATGGATTTCGCTAGGTAGTTTATTCTGCCTCGTGAAACTTGATGGTACACGCTTAACTTGATCAAACTCTTCCTCCATCTTATCAGGTGTCACCTGTAAAATTTCTGCCAGGGCTTCGCTTAGTATTTTCTGTAAATCTTCAGTTTTTTCTTCTGGTACATTTTGAAACCTCAGCATATAGGCTGCTCTATCTATCTAATTGTAGAAGTCTACTATCATATGCTTTCTGTTCTTTTTCCAATTGTTCCACCTTTTGTGTGTTATCTGTCACCTTTAAAGCTTTATTGGTCTCTGCTATCTGTTTTCTGTTCTCTTGAAGCTCTTGTTTGATTTCTGCCATCTGCTCTCCTATATTGTCTACTTTACCAGTTGGTTCTGCTATGGCAGTTTGTAGAGTATTTTGCATTTCTTTCATGTCCCCCTGCATGACTGCAGGTGTAAACTTCCCTAGACCAGACGAAGAGCTGGGTGAAGCAGTTGGTGGTTTACCTTCTTGGTTCTCTTTTTCCCTTGGTACCTCTTTAAAGCCAGTAGCAGCTTTATTTCCCATCTTTATTAATATATTTGCACTCACAGCCACAAATTTTGTGTACTGTCCTTCCAGTAGTCTGTTTTGGAACACGATGTTCCTATTTATATTAGTTGAGCTAGTATCTAACAAACAGTATCAATATTATGCAAAGATAATCATTTGTTTAAAAATACAACCTTCTTACTTCTATCAACAATTTGACAGACCCCAAACAGCGATAAGCCTTATATTAAACAAAGCCTTTTCATCACAACAATCTTTAGTATCACCTAGCCTAAACAGTTTAACTCACAGAAACAGAAACAGCTCACTGTCGTGCTTTTTTCAGAATAAATAGCTCAATGGAGTCCAATTCTTAACAAGTTCATCCAACTATTCCAAACTCTAAATTGTAATCCAGGGCTGGGTGTCCAATTTGTATAATCCACAGGCAGGAGCAAAAATTAAGAATAACCAGAAAAAGATTATTGTCTTCCGGTTTCAACGACCCGTGCTAAGGAGCAGCTCAGACTGGCTGGTCCAGAGTCGCTCTTTGATCGAGCAGTTGAGGGGTCTTTCTTGTGGAGAGACCCAACTCTGGGACCCAGGAAGGGTCTCAGAAGGCGGACAGCTTGAGCAGAGGGTCGGGATCAACAGCAGTGGCTGTCTCTCAAGCCCGACTCGCTGTGAGCCTCACTGCCTTGATCACCATTTCTATTTTTTTTTTCAAATTATAAATCAAATTTTATTATAGACTCATTATAATTAATACCTATTCCAACAGAAAAGTGAACAACAAAAACAAATCAAAACCAACACAACTTAATAACATCTCACCTGAGTTAACATAAACTAAAGTTGATCTATCTCTTTGGAGATTAATTCATGTGTTACCATTCCACACCTCTTTATATGTATATATGTATGTCTATTTATATTTATTATTATTATTATTTTAGTAGAGGAATAATTAAGCTTAACAATACTATCTTCCCTAACACATTTTTAAAGTTTAATACCACAAGCATTCAATATTTCCTTCTTCTTCTATAACTTCATTATTCCTTCTACTCTCAACCCCCCCCCCAAAAAAAATCAATAAGATTAAATTCTAACAAAATATCTCAGTCCCTGGAGACCTCAAGAGTTAAGGTCTAGAAGAGATCCTTCCCTCCTTCCACCTGGACTGAATTAGCTATGGAGGGATATTACCCAATTGCTCGCGCCAGCTGACCCCACCCAACCATAAATTCCAAAAGAAAAGTCTTTAGATATAAATTATAAATTTTGTCGACTTTTCCATTTTCTTGTTGCTTCAGTTTCTTTTTAGATAGAATCCATACTTTCTTCCAAGTTTACATGATCTTCCTCAATACAAGCACGAGTTGTCCTTAAAGAGACGAGAGGAGAGCATTACTTTCTCTTGTTTACTCTCAATGCAGGGGAGGAGGGAGTTGACTTGGAGAGTAATAATTCACCTGAGGCTGTGTCGTATGCTGTATATGAAGTGGAGCCTTTTTGGACGTATAATTTGCCTGATTGTAGCCATTTATATTTAATTTTTAAGACCCGCAGTTTGGCAGTTGTGTCCTTGAGGTCTCTTCTGATTCTTAAAAATTCGGAAGGGAGATCCGGAAAGACCTGAATCTTTAACCTCTGATAGTCCAAGCCTCCCCTCTCCCTGGCCTCTGCAAAGACTCTTTGCCTCATTCGATAGTCCTTAAACCGCACCAAAATATTTCTAGTATAAGACAAATTGTCTTCACATACCTTGCTGACACGATATACTTTTTGAATGAGTGGGAGAACTTCAGTCTCCAGGTGAGTTGCTTCAGCAAGCCAATTTGCCATAAATACATATAAGTCCATTTCAGCTTCCACATCAGATTTAAAATCTCTAAACTTTAAACGCAGCTCTCGGTTACAAAAGTCCATTATTAAAACCCGTTCCCTTGTCCATGCATCTGCTGTTATTTCAGATATTCTCCCTTCACACTCTTGAGCTCTTTTTAAAGCTTCTTGTGCTGTCTGGGTAACTTGTTTATAAGAATCCTCTAGTTCATCCAGACTCTGACACAAGAGTTGTAACACAGAGGTTATGTCCTCTCGTATTTCTTGTCTTAACTTAGACATTGCCTGCATCAATAAATTCAATGTGTGAGGACATTCTCCTGGTACTTTGTATCTCTCCAACCTTGTGTGGGAGGTGGATGGCAATTCCAAGAAGTCAGTTAAAAGCTGGACGCTTTTTTCCTTCTGTTTACACTTTTTCACCCCTTTAGGAAACATCTCTCAAAGATTCCAAAAAATATAGTTTAAAGGGGTAAAAAGAATATAACTTTGGAGCCAGCTGGGCGAGCGTTAGGCAAAGGCTCTTGACTGGATATTGGTCAAAGCCACTCCCCCCCACCATTTCTAAATGGCATCGGGGTTGACTGCATTATTTCTGCGAAGATTGTAAGTTTCTCCTTTCTTTTTATATTTAACTTTGAAGCAACATTTGTGAAACCCGGGGACTGGAGAGTCGGAAGTAAAGTGGAGCACGGACAGAGGCAAAAGCGATGAGAAAGGGGGGGGGGGATACCCAGCTCTCTCCTTTTCTTTTTGGAGGCTTCAAAAAGTTCCTGCCTAGCTTGGTGACTTTCCCAATGTTACCCTGGAAAATATGATTGACTCACACCAGTTTCTAAAGATATAAAAGACTTGATGGCTGAATTGAATCGATTTGTCCTAAACTTTTTTGGGGAGGAAGATCTTGCTGTTGGAAAATTCCGTGCAAGCATATGTGGATGAGAAAAACAGTTAAGAATTCTCGGTTGCCAATGAATTCTATAAAGAACTGACTCTTAATGGACAGATACAGTGTTATATAAACCTTTGTGACTCTGAAAGATATAACAAAAGGAAAGAGTTTGATGCCTATGTTGAAGTATATTGAATAAGTCTCTGTGGGTCCTAAACATACATTTAAGATCACACTGGGTTTGTGCAGTGGATTATAAAATGCAGCTATATTGCTGACTGTTGGAAGAATAGCTGTGAAGTTTCCTAAGTGGATTATACATTTTAGATGGTGGATATGGTTTTTCAACTTGGGTACTTTCTTTTTCGTCTTGTGTGTTTATTATATGTGGTTTTTCCTTGATGACTCATTTTTAAACATATGGTTTGAACATTTTTTCTTTTTACCTTTTTTCATTTATTTCTCTCCATTTTTCTTTTTTTCTTCTCTCCTTGTGGAATTTTTATTTTTTATTTTCATTTTGGGTTCACTTGGATTGTTTTATTTTTTTCTTTCCCCCCACTTTTTTAAAAGCCTCAAAAAGCCCTCTAGTGGTACAGTGCAGTCAATGGAGGCTGCAGAGGTTTGAGGCAGAGAAAACTGGGGAAAGAGGGAAAACTCTGTGTATGCACCATTGCCATTATGAGTGCATTTGTTGTGGTGCTGAGAGTGATGGGGAGAATTGTTGCCTTGTAAAACCAGGTGGAGATAGGACTGCAAGATGTGAAATTGCAAGGGCAGTTTAGACTACAGGCAGTTTTTTGGGTTTTTTAGCAGGAACAAACAGGAATGCAGCCTGCTGCCATCACATCTGGGGTGGCCTTTAGTGATTTAGACAAAACTGGAATGAACTCTGTTATAGGTTTCCCCTTAAAGTCAGCTTGGATACTTGTTGGTACAGAATGCCACTGCTCAGTTATTACTGAGAGCAAGGTGGACATGCACATTACTCCCTGTGAAGCCCACAGGGCCAGAGGCCACATTTCCTTGTAAAGATGTCATTTTCTTCCCACAGTGCCAAAGACAAGTCATAATTCCAGAAATGTGAGAGTGACACTTTAATTACTCTGCTCCTTTACAATGCCAGCTCCAGTGCTTAACCACCATCCTATATCTTGGCTAGATTACCTCTAATCACTTGCTCATATCTAGATGCTGGGGCTGGGGTTTCCCAGCCCAAGTCCTTCTCCCATTTCTTATCCTGGTTTCTGTGCACCTTCAGCAAGCTTAAGCTAGATGTGTCAGGTGAGAAAAGTTCCTCCTGGCCTTTCTCTGAACATAGAATATCATCCTCTGAGTATCCAGAAGGCTAGACGCTAGGCCTGCCAAGCTCCTGTTGCCTGCCAGGGCCAATTGGTATTGGGAGAAAAGCTGACCAGTAGTGTTGTGCCACTTCCAGTAAAAAGACAGACGTGACATAGAGTAGCTCTAGGAATTGTTGGAAATTCCTTGGTTTTATCATACAGTTTCCAGCAATCCCTAGAGCTTCCTGTCATCATTCCTGGGTTTTTACCAGAAGTGACATCATCATGCCCATGACACTACCCCAAGTATGTCCCCATTCTCTCCCACAGCAACTCTACAGCTTCCAGCCCACTGCCTCCTTTTACGTCTTCAGGAAGGGATCTCTTCCTTGGCTGTTCCCAGTTCCTACTTCCTTGCCCGTATTCCTGAGCAGGCCCTTTCTCTCAAGGAGCATTTTACCCCAGAGGAGCTCTTTGCTCCACAGGGAGCTAGTACTAGCTGGCCTTCCTCCTGTCTGCTCCTCACATCCACAGTTACCAACACTCAGCTGGTTCATGAGCAGAAGCAGACTGACCAATGTGAGGCCAGTGATCATCATTATGATGATGTCACTTCCAGCATGATCCAGCATTTGCACTAAAACTGGGGGGGGGGGGGATGCAGAGAATCACCCCAGCATGATGCTGGTGCTCTTGGTTGTGCCAGAAATGGCATTATCACATGGTGACAATGATCCCCTCACACTACATATGCACTTCCCTCCATCTCCCACTGGTTGTCAGACCATGTCTTCCAATCTTCATTGCAACAACTGATGGCACAGGAACAAATGTAGCACAGTGGTGAAGAGAATAAGCGGGGATGTGGGATGTCTGCTTTTAGATCTTACCTCTGCCACAGAGGACTGTCAATAGGGGGAGTGGGGGAAACTCCTGAGGCTCAGTTCTATTGTTCCCACTAAAGTGTACTAGCAAGTGCTGGTGCACAGATTTTCAGCCCTCAGCACAAAGACTTTTTACTGAGCACAGGGTGAAGAAATAGTTGGCTGGCTCTTCCTCCCAACTGGCTCTGTATCTCCCTCGGGGGGGGGCAAGCAACCTGATAACAGCTGGAGCTGCACTGAAAGCCCACCTCAGCTTTCCCTTCCTGATACTGCATTGGTGCTGCACTAGGCTGTGTAGCCTATTCTTTGGCCTCCATGGCTGTCAGGCCTGACCTCGCTTAGTGAGGCTCCTGCTGCCTGGTTCACCCTACGGTCACCACTGCCAGGTGAGACCTCTGTTCAGCTGTTACCACGTCAGCAAGTGAGTACTGAATGACAAAGAGAATACACTGATTTTGCAGAATATTGTTCCTCAACATCTTCTTTGCATCATCACTACAACACAGGCAGAATTGGACCAAAATCTGCTGTAATAACATTGCCACAATTCAAGTATAATGAAGATTCATACCAATATGATGCACAGCAGATTTTAGCACTCAGTGGATCTCTAACCTGAACACAGTCCTATCGGAAAGATAATCTGGCCCAGGGTGTTCCAATTACCTTCATTTTTGGGATTGCAACTCACATCAACCTGAGGCTGATAAGCAGTTTTCAAACATGTGGTAATTGTTGTTTGATGCATGACTGCAAGTAGTATGAGAGACAGGTATCTGGAGATAATTTGTGCGGGGATATTGTTTTTGGTCCTGGACGTCCCACAATCATCCTGAAGATGGTGGCCAATTTTGAGATTCCTAGGTTTTGTTTCTGATGAGTTATGTCTGCCTCAAGTGGACAGACAGATGGACAAGTTGATATTTTTATTATTATAGAAGTATGGCATCAGTAAGTCAAGTGATCTTTGTTGTTGTTTATTGTTATATTTGGTTTGCATCAGGGCCATATTGGAGGGCTCTGGTGAAATTTTGGTCTGAGGGTTCATGGTGACTCTTAGCATCCCTGCTGCCACAAATCTACATTCTGGGGACAATCATATTTGTCTGCCTTACAAGCTGCTGTATGTATGTGAAACACATTAAATAAGCTTGCTACCTGTTCTTTATCCACCCCTTCCCATTCACCCAATAGCTCCTACACCTGGATCTGGCTTTTGCTGTTTCCCTGGTCTAGCTGTCCCTCTTCATTCATTGGCTGGCTGGCTGGCTGGCTCATCTGCCTTAGACAGGCAATCTGTTCTCTGGTGCCTTCACTTCCCTTCGAGACCATGGACCAGATAAGTATCCCAGCTATGAGGCCTCCTTTGCAGGGGTGGAGCATGAGTCTGGGCTCAGGCTTGTGTCTGGACAGTTTGTGGTTTTCAACTGCAAATGCAAAAATAAATGTAACTTTAACCATTAGAAAGCGTGCTTTCCTATGGGGGCAAAAAACCCCATGCCCTGACTATATCATGAGTGGCAAGTGGGAGAGACAGGAACAATTGCTGCATGTAACTATTTGTGCTGTACTTGCTGCTGCCATTGACCCCTCCTGTTCCTCCTTTTTTTCTGAATCACATTTGTGCAGGAGCACAGATGCAATGAAATTTTGGTGCCTCATTGGCCTGAAACTCCTTTCCCTCCCTCCCTTTCCCTGTCCCAGCAGAGTTGTACTTACAAGGCAGTGTGGCTCAGCTGAGAAAGTCAAAAGTTGCTAGAGGGCTAGAAAGAAAAGGATAACCTGCCCCATTGAGGTTAGCCCCCAAGCCCTCACCATTGCTGGCTGTGGGTAGATGGTTGACATGGATCTTTCACTTGTAACCACCCTGTGCTTTCCCCAAGAAGGAGGTGTTTCTTTAATGTGATTAATCAGAGTAAAATACAGGAGTCTCTAAAATCATAACAAGATTGGATACAATAACATGGCAATGCTCCTAAATATGGATCAGGGCTTCCTGTTGTCCAAACATGATAAAATCCTCATATGGAAGCAACCAAGGATCCTATCTTCTAATAAAGGTCTACTAATGTTGTGATAAAGATGACGGTGCCTTCAGCACTGAAATTTGTTTCATGTTCTGTCCCCAACAGAAGCTCCTGGGACACTGTTTGCTCTGGCTCAAAGAGAAACATCAGGGTGTGTAATGTACTGGGATCGGCGCAGTAAGAGAACAGAGTCGGAGAGTGATTTCAGCAAGCTTTACTTCACGAACACACACACAGAGACTGAGCTCTGTTTAAACTTCTCGCTCCTTTATACAATTCTTCCCCCCTTCTGATTGGTCCTTAACTATCTACATGGATTGGCTATTTACAGGGGCCTAAGGGCCTATCAGGGTACAGTATGAGCCTGGATGTTGATTGGCTACTTATGTTTCAATCCTTCCCCTGACTGGGCACGCTTAGGCCTTCTCTGGAACCCTGGTGTGGAGTTCAAGCTCTGGCTTGTTCGGCTTCCCTCCAAAAGTAACAGTTCCCTCCAAAAGCAACAGTTCTCCCATTTGAGCCTAGGACACAACAGGGTGTCTGCAGGTGACCATCATGGCCCACAGGCTGTCTGGGGAGGTGGCAGATCTAAGATCCACCTTAAAAATGGCAGAGCTAAGTTCTGGTTTCTCCACTTCCTTTCATCCCATTGACCTGGTTTTTTCATTGATCATGTCATACAATAGGAATAGCACAGCCCACAACCAGATGAGAATCTTAATATGTATGATAAACAAGCTCTTCCCCCAAATATCCCACCTGGTCATTTTAATATATGCAGATTCAGCATAAGTCAAAGCATGCACACCATATGGAAGCACAGAATGCTATAAACCAAGCAGTCATACAATCTGAGAGAATGTCTTATAGTGTAAATATTTTCTTTCTGTAATCCAGTATAAATAATCAGCCTCATCTGTTCTGTTGAAAGGGTGTATCCTGACAAAGGCTACTTCTGAATGCACTTAATACATGACAGATAATTGCTGCTAGGCACTGCTTTGAAGATGCAAAGCACTGCATTCTTCTGAGAGTGCCAAAGAAGTAGAAGTAATTGCATGTGTCACATAAGGTTGCCAGATCCAGGTTTGGAGAATCCTAGAGATCTGGGAATGGAGCCTGGGGAGATCAGGGACCTCAGTGGGGTACAATGCTGTAGAGTCCACCCTCCAAAGCAGGGGTGTCAAACATGTGGCCTGGGGGCTGAATCAGGCCTCTGGAGGACTTCTATCAGCCCCCTGAGCACCTGGCTGTCATCTGCTTCCTTCTCCCTCTCTCTTGTATCCTTCAGCATCACAGCTGTTGCTCAATTACACAGGAGCTACAGAGCAAAGTTTCTATTTACTCCAATGGCTGAGGATCCTCCCTTGGGAAGGAAGGGGGGAGGGATAGCTTACTTTGCCAGGCTCTCTCAATCACACAGCAGAGCTACTGAACCAAGCCTCTCTTCTTTCTGCTGGCTGAGGCTCCTCCCCCTCCTGGTCCCCTGGGGAAGAAAGGAAAGAGCCAGAGCTTCCTTTGCCCAGTTCCCTGGATTGCATGAGAAAGTTACAAAGAAAGCACCATTAAGACCAACAAGCACTATTGTTTTGTTGTTGTTCAGTCGCACAGTCGAGTCCGACTCTTTGCGACCCCATGGACAAAGTCACGCCAAGCCCTCCTGTCTTCCACCATCCTCCAAAGTCTGCTCAAATTCGTGTTTGTTACATCAGTAATGCTGTCCAGCCATTTCATCTTTTGCCGTCCCCTTCTTCTTTTGCCTTCTGTCTTTCCCAGAATCAGGATCTTCTCCAGTGAGTGCTGCCTTCTCATTTGGTGGCCAAAGTATTTCAACTTCAGCATCTGACCTTCAAGGGAAAAATCTGGGTTGATTTTCCTTAGGACTGACTGATTGGATCTTCTTGCAGTCCAAGGGACTCTCAAGATTTTTCTCCAGCACCACAGCTCAAAAGCATCTATTCTTCTGTGCTCGGCCTTCCTTATGGTTCAGCTCTCAAAGCCATACATTACTACTGGGAACACCATCACTTTGACTATACGGACTTTTGTTGGCAGGGTGATGTCTCTACTTTTTACTATACTGCCTAGGTTTGCCATAGCTGTCCTCCCAAGGAGCACACGTCTTTTAATTTCATGGCTACAGTCATCATCTGCAGTGATCTTTGATCCCAGAATATGAAGTCTATCACTACTTCCATGTCTTCCCCTTCTATTTGCCAAGGTGTGATGGGGCCGGATGCTATTATCTTAGTTTTTTGATGTTGCATTTCAAGCCTACTTTTGCACTCTCCTCTTTCACCCTCAACAAGAGGTTCTTTAGGTCCTCCTCACTTTCTGCCATTAGAGTGGTGTCATCTGCATATCTGAGGTTGCTGATGTTTTTCTCTGCAATCTTAATTCTGGCTTCTGCTTCATCCAGGCCAGCATTCCACATGATGTACTCTGCATATAAATTAAATAAGCAGGGTGACAATATACATCATAAGAGAAGCCATATATATACACACACACTGTGGCTAATAGCACTGATGGACCTCTGCTCCATATTTTTATCTAACCGCCGCTTGAAGCTGTCTATGCTTGTAGCCACCATCACCTCCTGTGACAGTGAATTCCACATGTTAATCACCCTTTGGGTGAAGAAGTACTTCCTTTTATCCATTTTAACCTGACTGCTCAGCAATTTCATCGAATGCCCACGAGTTCTTGTATTGTGAGAAAGGGAGAAAAGTACTTCTTTCTCTACTTTCTCCATCCCATGCATTATCTTGTAAACCTCTATCCTGTCACCTCGCAGTCGATGTTTCTCCAAGCTAAAGAGCCCCAAGCTTGTTGAACTATTGTTTTAAGTGTGTTTTATTTCAAGTTTTTAAAAAATCTTTGATTGTGTTTGTCTGTGTTCTCTATAAAGTTTTATCTCTGCTACCTGGCATTACATTTTATGTCACAAATGGCCCAGCCTGACAAGGTCTCATTTATGTAAGATCCATCCCTCATAAGAAATGAGTTCAACACCCCTGCTCCAAAGCATCCATTTTCTCCATGGAAATTGATCTCTGTACTTTGGACATGAGCTGTAATTCCAGGAAGCTGGCATCACACCAAGCTAGTGCAAGCATAGCGCAATGAACTGAACTGGAATACAATCTTTGCTTTTACACCAGCTTATTCTTAGAGCACCCTGCCAATTACTAGAGAGGGACAAGGAATGGTTCTTCCTTACCTGAGATGAAACAAAGGCTGTGGTCAGATAACAGGCTTGGTACAATCTGGCTGTGCTTCTATTTTAACTGGTGTTCTGGAGAGATTTGTCTAAACATGTTACCCTTAATCTGCCTTACCACACACTCATTCTGTGGTTGACCATTCAAATTGTTGCTGTGCAGCAACTACGAAGTTGTTGCTAACCTAACTTGTTATTTAGACTGGTTTTGTTCTTGATGTATTTGCCTTTATTAATGATGTATTTGCCTTCATTTATTGATGTATTTGCCAACCTTTGGTTTGTTATCTTTCACACATGTGCATAAGCATGTATCTGAAGATCTGGCTCCTTTTTGACAGCTCTGCAATCCCTCTGCCAAGTACTGTGGCCCCTCTCAGCCTCCTTCACATTGCTTCTCTTTTTGGTATAAATGGGGGTGGTGTGTAAACATCATGCAGAATTACATGAGAGTAACCCTGTTGACTTCAGTACATTTATTCTTGCATCAATCATGGGATGCTCTCCAACACCAGCCCTTTCTCTGCTAACATAATTTGGGGGGGGGGGGGAGGAATTGGGATGGGGAGTAGGGTTGCCAGCCTCCCTGGCCTCCCTGCTGTTATGGAAGCCTGGCTAGGGACTATTTTCACAGCTTTCCAAACCCAAGAAACAGGAGGGTTTTTTGTGGGGGGAGGGGAATTGTTGCTCAAAACAACTCCCCCAGAGGCTCCCAATCCTGACATCCATAAAGACCAGACTTTCCCTGGTACCTAATAATGCTGATTTGAAGGTGGGTCAGAACAGGGTGCCAACGACTGGAGAATGGGAGGCAGATGTCACTGTCTGCTTGTGCTCTTTAAATCCAGAAGGGAGCAGCAATGACATTGGCTCAAAGTGGTTGTCTGAACACAGCCAAAGACTCCCGGTGAATTCAATTTCAAACCTTCTTATATACATACATGGTTTGGGATGGATTTTAGACAGATGGTTAATATCTTCCAAATGTCTGCACAAATTCCCACTTCTGAGACAAACACTCAAAAGTCTGGACTTCAGCTTCAGACTATGCATTTGGAGGAAGTTATGCCACTCTGTGTAAGATATTTCTGGGCGCAAGCAGGAAATGGTTAGTGTATGTGACTGAGCCAACACATCATGATGAAACCTCTAGGCTATCCCAAAGCATTAGCATACAGATTTTGAAACTGGCAACAAAGCCTCTGAGTAACTACTAAGCCCAATGAGGTGTCATGGAACAGAGGGAGGAGTGTGGCTAAACAGACTAGAAAGTCTTGTTTCTGGGAATACCTGTGAGGAGTTGCCTTCATGAATTTTCAGTCCACCTATGTTGCCATTTCAACAAGTTGTAATTTTGTTGTGGATTAGATTTTGACCAGCCTCTGGCATTACCTGATAACTACAGCCTGGGCAGCATACTGGTAAGTTCATTCTTTTGCTTTTGATTCCTCTTTGTGAAGCACTATTTGCTTTGTCTTTTATGAAGATTGTTTTGAAGATTTGGTGTCTCTGAAGACTTACATTTTGTGTGAAAACTAAATGTGATTTCTAAGTATTTTGTTATGAACGATCTCCAAATTCAAGTTTCTGTTGGCCTTTTATTATGTGGTAACTTAGGTGTAGAAATATGTTGTAGAATGTTTAAGAAACTAATGATACCTAAGGAACAATTCTTGTGTCTTCCATGAGGACTTTGGATCTCATATTTGCTAGGAATTCTGTGCCTCCCAGAATTAGGGCCACTGTGAGCAGAAGAAAGGTGCTTCAGCCTTTCCCCCTACCCTGTTTTCTTGATTTAAAATGGTCCCAGAAAGCTGATATTTGCTCCCTTGGGAGACTAATATATAATGACTGCTATACATAAGTTTCCCCAGCAGGTTCCTGGGCAAATTTCAGGCCTGGAAAACAATGTTTTGAAAGGGGGAGGGACGGTGGCTTAGTGGTAGAGCATCTGCTTGGTAAGCAGAAGGTCCCAGGTTCAATCACCGGCATCTCCACTAAAAAAGGGTCCAGGCAAATAGGTGTGAAAAACCTCAGCTTGAGACCCTGGAGAGCCGCTGCCAGTCTGAGTAGACAATACTGACTTTGATGGACCAAGGGTCCGATTCAGTATAAGGCAGCTTCATATGTTCATATATGTTCAACCCAAACACATTTAAGCATGAATTTAAATTTACTGGTTTATTAGGGAGCAAACCTGTAGTGGCTTTTCACATAGTAACACTGGCTGATTTCACACAAAGTTGAAAGTCATGCACTTTCCGCCCCCCTACATTATGTTGTCTGCTTATTAGTATTTTAAGTGTAAATAATCACAGTGGGACATCTAGTACCTTCCAGCAGTTAGCATTACCAGAAGATTCAAGTATTGCATTATTCTGGAGCAAAAGCTTGTTGTTGTTTCTTTTAAGTGTAGTATTGTGCTATTCTTGAACATTGAACACCAAAACATTTTTTAAAGTGGCAAGAGATTCATGATGGTGGCATGACAACAGCAGAGGTGGGGTTCAGTCTGAATTTGATTTGAAAAGGAAACCATGGCTATGAAGGGTGAAAAAAGAAATTACCCATGCTGTGTGGAATCTCTGTTGAAAGTGCAAATTGAGTAATAGTTGCTCCAGCAATATGACTACAATGGCAAAACTCCCTTGTGTGGAATTAGCCACTATCACAAGATGATCAGTATTGCAAGTAAGTGGTGAGGGTATCTCAATTTTAGAGAAATAAAAGCTTGATATGCAGTTACAACTGCAACTAAGAAATTGGCAGAAGTCAAAAAGCAATAGCATGTAAAATAGGCCTTCATAATGAATGATTCTCTGAAATTGTCAGAGCACACATAGCTCCTTTTCTTCCTCTCTAATAGGTGTTTCCCTTCCACGCCCACTGATTTCAGAGGAATTAGAAGGGTGTGACTATGTTTAGAACTGCATGGTAGTCCCATTATGCTTTATCTTGTGTTTTGTTTTTGTCACCTGCCCAGTTTCTCCTTGTGATCCAGATTAGAATCTAGCAACTGCTGAGACAACAAAGTCAAATCTGTTCATGGGCACACCCTCTCCTAAAGCACTGCAATCAGGGAATAAACTCAACAATTAGTACAACAATTAATTACTAGTCCTTTCAGATAAATTAGATGGGCAAGAACATGTTGTCCACAAGCTTCAATATTCAATGTATCATTTCCTGCAGTCCTCCTTATCTGCTGTGGTAAAACAACATGATGTAAACATGACCTTGTGTCATTTGCAGACCAATTTGCTTCCCAAAGAACTAGGCCTGGCTTTTATTTATTTAGCCAGTTGATTTCTATTTCTCTCTTCTACTGCAGGCCAGTGGCTTACAGTATGAATGAGACTAAAATACCATCTCAGTAAAATAGCCCATAAAGCAGAAGAAAAATCAGTACTCTAATACATACTAAACGCAGCAAACAAGATTGTAGGCTGTAAAATTACAGTAATAAGATTGAGCATAACGTATTAAAGGCTCAGGTTAAAGCTATTTGAGAGAGCAATAAATAAAAATGACTGTTAACATAAAATACTTATTAAGTATATTCAAGCAGCCATTTCAAAAACCTCTAAAATCTTCAGCAGTGCATTAAAACCTCAGTTAACCTGGAAAGACCCCTGAAAAAGACTATTGTTTAGATTTCACTGGAAGATTAACAGGGAAAGGGAGGAAGGGAGAGAGTTCTAGTCTGGGAGCACCTGCTGAATAAGCCCAGCCGTGATGGTCCAGCAAGTGTTGGCTCCCACATAAGAGCTCAATGGTGGATCACAAATCCCAGAAAGGTAGATGTGGGTGGAGAGATGCTCATCTGGAGACCAAGGACCTAAAGTGTTAAGGGCTTTATACAGCAACACATATACCTTGAACTGAACCCTGAAACAAATATTGTAATATCAGTGGGAACCTGTTAATATCCTGGCCAGCATTTTTTATACCAACTGACAGGGGCGGCCCTAGGACACGCAGCACCCTAGGCAAGCCCGCTGCACCTGCTGCCCTCATCCATGGTGCTGCACCCCGCCACCTGCACCCTTCTGCCCCCCCCAGATGTGCATGGGGCAAAGTAGGGCAGGGAGCACCTCCGGGCGGCTCCCAACCTCTGTTCAGTGGTGCTCTCTTTAAGTGCCACAGAGAAGTTGCTTGCCAGCCGGCTGGCTTCTCCTTACCTCCCTCCTGGTTCCAGAAGGGAAGCAGAGCAAAGACAGCCAGCCGGTGTGCAAGTTTTCTCTGGCGTGTTAAGAGAGCGCTGCAGAACAGAGGTCAGGAGCAGCCTGGGTGCACTCCCCACACTAGTTTGTCGCTTGTGCCCCAGGGGGACAGTGTGGCACTGCCACAGAAGGGGGCAGCAGGTGACAGGTGGAGGCTGAGGCATTTACCTAGGACAGGAGTGGGGAATCTCTATCCCCAGGGCTGTTTATGGCCCTCGAGATCACTTGGTCTGGCTCTTGGGGATTGCTGGGCTGAACCAAGCCATGTGGCGGCCTCCCTGGGGCCTGACTGGCCGGCGAGGATCATGGGGCCCAACCACGCTGTGCAGCAGCTTCCCCGGGCCCTGGCTGGTGGAAGCTACCACCAGTTGAGTTTGCACTTGATTATCCCAGATGGTATGGCCTAATATGCTAATGAGTTTGTGATCTAATATGCTAATATTAGGGGATGTAGATTAATATGCTAATGAGTTTCTACAAAAAAAAGTCCTGGATCTAGGTATTTGCCTAGGATGACAGGTCGGGATGTGTGTGTGCCAAATTAGGTTCTCCCCACATGGCTTCAAATAGAAAAACAATTATTTACATTAATTTTGCCACCCTGAATCATTCTCCCTTGGCAGAGCACTGTTTTTTAAGTTGAAAATTTTGTATGGCCCACAAATGATGTTATAAATATCCAAATGGCCTTCGGCTGAAAAAAGGTTCCCTACCCCTGGCCTAGGATAGCAGGGGGGAGGCCCAATTTGGCACACCCCAGGCCCAGCACCCTAGGACAGTGATAGTTCAGCAAACTGCAAAACTACTTTTTCAAGGACACCATCCAGAACAAGCTGTATACCTATTCCTGGTTTTGTACTTTACAGTCTTTCCATCTTGTTTTGATTGTATCCATTTGTTTGCCCACATTTGCAGGGCGGTAGCCAGGGTTTAAAGTTTGGAGAGGCATAGGGATACAATTTTTGTTTGGAGAGGCCAGGGGGCCACCAATAACCCCCTCCCTGCAGCAAAATAGCCCCCTCCTTGCAGCTCTGCAACATCCAGTGCCCAACGGTTAGAGTCCTCTTGTCAGGTCTGTGGGGGCAGCAGAGGCACAGGAAGAGGGGCGTGCAAGCCAACCAGTACAAGCCAGGCTCCTCAGGAGGAGAGGAAATCCCAGGTACCACCTACCTGACCCTCCCCCCCCCCCTCGCAAGGCAGGCTGCTCTGCATGGCCACACCAGGATCTTCTTAGCACCAGTCCTGTGCTCCTCCACTCTTGCCATGGTAACCAGGGCAGGTTGCTCCAATCCTCACCTTCACCTGGCAAGCCTTCCCTTTCCAGCAAAAGCTCCCCCTTGAAGGCAGCCCCTGTCATGGGTGCTGGGGACCCTGCAGAAGAAGCCGAGCCTGCAGAGCCTGCAGAAGGAACTGTGCCCCTGCCACCTGCACCAGTGCCCCTGCCTCCTGCTGAAGAAGATCCAAGCCCCCCTGCCTCGCCCTCTCGGGTGGCTCGTGTGCGTGACCGCCTTCGTCGGGACCTCAGGGATCGGAGGAGGGCGGCACGCTCACAAGCAAGACGCTCCCTGAGCCCTGAGTGTTGAAAGGATTCTGGCCCTTCTAAGTGTGAGGATGCTTAAGTTTCGGCAGGATCCTGGCTGCTGCTCTGAGACAGCAATTAGCCCAAATGAGCAACAGCCAGCAGAGGGCTATATAGCTGTGGGCTTTGGGAGGAGGCTTTGTGGAAGCAACTAGTCACATACCTGACATCCTAGCATCCACTCTGGCTCTTGACTTTGGCTTTTGGATTCCTGACTTTGGCTTGGACCTCTGGACCCCCTGACTTCGGCTTCGGAACCTCTGACCTGTGATACCTGGATTACGATTCTGTTTTGGCGCCTTGGACCCACCTTGCTCACCAGTTGCAGACTCTGGACCGCCCCTGGACTTTGCCTGACTCAGCCCCAGCTCGTGACAGCCCCTGCCCACTTCTCTGTCCTGCAGTTTGCAAGAAGGGCAAGCCTGACCTGAGACTGAGATTCTGCTGCTCAACCATGGCTCCTCCTGCCCCTTGCCCTGGCGTTTCTTCTGGAGCAGGGACTTGAAGGCAACTGGCAGCATACATGTTCAGAGCAATGGCAGCCAGCAGTGGTGAGCAACAGAGAACTCAAAGCAGGGGCCACAAAGGTGGAACAGGGTTTTGATTGGAAGGGCCCGGACACCCTCCCCCTGGCCCCACTGTAGCTACGGGCCTGCTCATTGCTCATCCAGACTTTCATGGCTCCTGATGCTGACCTGGAGTGTCCACCACTTCCCTAGATTCCAATGAAAAGGAGATACAGAGTTGGGTATCCCTATTCTGCCATTAAGCTGGATGGGTAACCTTGGGCTAGTCATTTTCTATTTCAGATTCACCAAACTCACAGAATTGTTGTTAGGACAAAATGAGGAGAACACTGAACTGGATCCTAGAGTCTGTCAAAAGAAGGTGCTGATGGTCACAGATCTTGCCCATGTTCCCTCCTCTAAAGCAGGAAAGTTTATTTCTAGGGCTGTTGGACCCGCAGAGATGAATAGTGATGTGGGTTGAAAATCTATAGTGTGGAGAGGGAACAGGGTGAAATACCATTCCTGTCTCTACTATCAGCAGAGCTTACCTGACAGAAGATAACCCCCACCTCATACTCATCCTACACAGGATTCTTCTTCTCCTGAGGAGTCCTCTCCTCCTGAGGAGTCCTTCTCTCCTGACTGACCCATGTCAGGTTGTGAGAATGTAATGTTGGTGGTAGAGGAATCATCCACATATGCAGCCCTAAGCTACTTAGATGGAAGGGTGGGATAAAAATTGAGTCAAAGGCCCAAGCGTAACATTTCTGCAAAGTCAAGTTCAGTTTCTCTCTTCCCTTTGCTGATGCATAATAAAACAACGTGCAGCTTGAGCTTTCTCCAAACATACTGAGCTTTCTATTAGACTACAGGCACTGGATCTCTGAAGAACATCTGACTGTGTGTTGCACAAACCAACATGACCATGGAAACTTGAACACCCTGCCTAATGAGAAGTGAAGTTCTGTGAATATACTGAGCATTACAGTAACATTGTAGGAAGTACCGTAGCTGGATATTTTGCTTCAGACACATGCTGTTTCCCTGTGGTCTGCTCTTTCCATTGCAATTTACTTAGGAATTAGGAATTGGTTACCTGAGAGATTCCCTCAGGGGTTGCATACTTTCTAATGTATTCTTATGTGGTGAAAGCCACAGCAATCAATGCATTCCTCAAGTCATTTCCCAGACCATGTTCCTGCAGGGTACCTCATGTTAAGAACATTATGTTGGCAATATAATTCCAAGAACATGGCCCAGAAGACCATCAGTTATGACCCCCAAATACAGTATAGAGGCAATCCAATCTCCTTCCTGAAATTCAATTCATGCTGTTTCTTGGATTGCTGTCTCATACCAAAACAGACATGGTTAAGATGACAGACGAGTGCAAATTGTGGGCACATGTGGGCAGGCATGGGAAGAGGGAATCTAACACTTCAGCCTCCACATAGCACCTGATGAGCTTTGACTTGTGAATGCTTACATCCTAGAAATCTAGTTGGTCTCTAAGGTGCTACTGGATTCAAATCTTGATGTTCTACTGCAGACCAACATGGCTACCCACCTGGAGCCACATAGTTTTTGCAAATTTAAATTACTACTCCATGCTGCACTTCTAAGCAGGGCTCTTTTTTGCAGCCGGAACTCCTTTGCCTATTAGGCTACACACACACACACACACACCCCGTTGTAGCCAATCCTCCAAGAGCTTACAGGAGGCCCTGTAAGTAGAGCACTATAAGCTCTTGGAGGATTGGCTACATCAGGAGGGTGCAGCCTGATATGCCAAGGAGTTCCTGGTACAAAAAAGCCCTGCTTCTAAGGGAGGGAAGATGAAATTTAAAAATATATATTTTCAGTGATTATTCGCATGAAACTGCTGAAATAGAATTCATTTGAAAGTCTGACACTATAGCTCATGTACCTAACAAGAATTTGGGGATCTTCAATCATCACAAATGTTAAGAAGTTTAGAAAAAAAATTGGATTCCTCTGCCATTAAAAGTTAATTAGGAAGATTGCCATTTACTACTTTTCTTGATTGCATTTGGCTTTTGAATATATCTTGATCTGTATTTCCTGAATATCTGGTACTATTCCTGGTTACAGTTTCCCCCATTATAACATTATATGTACCTTCCTGGTGTGAACTCACCATATGCATCTGGTGAAGTGGGCTGAAGTGTCAAACAACAGCCTCCTTACTCCTTATACCACCAGTGCCACAAGGGAGCTGAGCAATCTGGGCCAGAAGTAGGGTTGCCAGGTCTGGGCTGGAAAATACCTGGAGACTTTGGGGGTGGAGCTGGGAGAGGGTAGGGTATGGGGAAGGGAGGGGCCTCAGCATAATACAATCAATGCCATAGAGTCCACCCTTCAAAGCAGCCATTTTCTCCAGGGGAGCTGGAGATCAGTTGTAAAAACAGGGAGATCTCCAGGCCCCACCTGGAGGATGGCAATCCTTGGTGAGTTGCAGCACCATCCTACAAATAGCAACTCCAGGAACTACTGCTGGGACCAGGACAACAGGAACTTATGATCAGGGGGGTTGGGGGCACAATGCTGGAATTATATAAGTTCTGCCTTTGATTGAGCTCCTCAGTCCCTAGACAGACAGCACAGTATGGTGGTTGTAATGTTGGATCAGGATTTGGGAGACCTAGGCTTGAATTCCCAGGATCAGGATGAGGCCCTCCTGGCCTTTTAAAATGACTTTAAAATAAGACACACCCTCACCATTGGCTTACCTTCTTGTCCTCTTCCTCTTTTTCCAATAGCAACACATCCCTTCCCTCTACCAGTTCCTGGGCATCATGCACTCTCCCACTCTCTTGCTTTCCTCCCAGCCTCATTTGGCCACCCAGCCAACTTCTTTTAAATCCCAAGCACCATTGTACTCTTCTACCATACACTCCTGTTCCAATCCTGATTCTTCCCTCCCCAATCTGCCCAATCAGACTGGTCCTCCTTTGTACCATTCTAGTTGCCATTCCACTTCTCTCTCTCTTTCTCTGGGGACACTGTCCATACATCCATGGAGGGTTTGGTATGACCTAGCTGGGGACAGACAAAACTAATTAACATGACTGCTTCCACTAGGAATTGCTCTTTGTTGCATTCCTGGATTTGTGTAATTGCATTTTATCTCTCATTTCCCTAAGTGTCAACCCAAGTTTACACTTATCTGTGCATAAGATCTTGAACAAGGGATTAAGAGGTGCATGTGGGATGGCCACACACGTGTGTGCCTCATGTTTTCCAGGAACTAGTTATGGAACAAGGTACTGCTGCAGTGCCTGCCTTTCTGGATTGGTTATTGGTTTGGACTTGACCCCTTGTTTGCCTCCTGTCCTGTTGCTGCTGATTCAGATTTTACATGTAATTGTGGCTGAGCCTGTGACACTGCTGATCCAGCTCCCTGTATCATGGAGCTCAGATCTTTTTTTGTAGCAGGAACTCCTTTGCATATTCGGCCCTGATGTAGCCAATCCTCCTGGAGCTTACAGTAGGCCCTTTACTAAGAGCCCTGTAATCTCTTTGAGGATTGGCTGCATCAGAGGTATGTGGCCTAATATGCAAAGGTGAACCTGCTACAAAAAAAGTGCTGGTGGAGCTGTTTAGCCTGATCTTTTCCCTGATGATCCTGACAATTTGAAGGCCAAACTAGATGTAATGGTGACCATGGGGCCAACCCATGCCCCCGATGCCATTTTAGAGAAGAATCTAGCCCTTTGAAAATTGCTGTGAAGCCCCAATCCTGGTTGAGAACTTTTCCCTTCCTCCTTGTGCCTCAGTACTTTAAAACCATGAAGGGGGGGGGGACAAGATTGCCTATTGCAGCCATACCACAAGCCCAGTCAGGATCAAGCCCTCACAGAATTTTTAAAGTGGTTAAATTCTCCTCTAAAATGGCATTGGTGCACATGGGTTGTTCCTCCTGGCAGCCATCACTTCTAGTTTGGCTCCTAGTATGGGAGAAAAAAATGAGAATGTGGACAGTCACTGCAGAATAGTTCCCTCTTGGTTCTGGTTTCTCATCCTTTAATTCCTTGGCAAGAGAGCCAGTTTGGTGTAGTGGTTAAGTGCACAGACTCTTATCTCAGAGAATCAGGTTTGATTCCCCACTCCTCTACTTGCAGCTGCTGGAATGGCCTTGGGTAGTAGCAGGTAAATAATGAAGCCCCACACATTGCTTGGTTTGAAGCGAGGTATTTTACTTTGACATCAAAGTAGAACTTGTCAGCATAAGCTCAAAATGACTAAGTTAAAATCATCAGCCTTCTGACCATTTTTATTCATCCCCCAAACAAGCAGACAAGCCCCCTCTTATCTAATTCAAATGCTCCACCTCCTGCTTTCCTTCCAGTAATTTCTTGTAGTTTTCTCCTGCTCTGTCCCTCTGTGTTATCAGCAAGAAGCTCCTTCTCTGCAGGGCCCCTGTTATCTTGGATTCACACCCTTAGCCTGTCTGGTTTTAACAGTTTAGTAGAAGCTCCTCTGAGTGTCAGGCAGAGGTTCATTGAAGCTCACAAATAAGCAGGCTTGTTATTTGAAACAAAGTTGCATTTATTGGATACTCCAGAGTTACTCCAGCTTGATAGGCATTGGAACTGATGGAGAAAAGTTCAAATCATTGGTATTTAACATTCTACATCAAAGCAATTGCCTCTACCCCCAATTCCCAAAACAAAGGCTGCTTTTGCATGTGAGAGTTTTCTCAACGTTCCCCCCTTATCTTTTCAGTTGGTGGTTACATTTTCCCGGCAGCAATATCATTGCCGCCTCTAAGGAGGAGGTGAGAATCTGGCACATACTTCCTACTTCAAAGAGGACTTGGCAACCTTTGATATTCCTGGGAAGCTACTCTCTACTTTCCCCCCTCTCATTATTATTATTATTGAGGTATTCATTAATTATTCAGGGGTCCCTCTTCATTCCCCCCTTTCAGTCTCTGAAAGTTTTTTTATTATTATTTTTATTATTTTAAATCTGAAGGAGACTGACCATCATCATTATTAAACAAATCAATTCTGTATGCCCACTCAAGAAGGGCAGCTAGGTGACAAGTTGGTTTTTGACATTCCCAAGAAAGACTGAAATAAACTCATGTGCCTTTATGGCAAACACCTTGTTGTAGCCTAGGTGATTAAGATACACACATTCAGACATACTTGGAAACATTGCCAGTTGTGGGCCGTCCACATTGGCCACATTATTACAATACAAAAACCATTTCCTAATTCCTTATTCCCCTCCTCCCTTAGTCTAACAAAAGGTCTTCTTTCTTGAGTTCATGGAGAGTTTGCACGCTCTATGCATGACAATCTTTGCACAGGGAAATCTGTTTCTATTGCAGCCAAAAGGAATTACTTTTCCTGTAAGCACAACTTGGAAGTGGCAGTGGGCTGCTGTTGTGATCAGCTGGGGCATCCAGCCTTTTGCTAGGCAGAAGAATTTCCCTGGAAATAAGTTTTTTCCACAACTCAATTTGGATGGGTTCTCGGGGAGGCCTTCCTTCCACCATCAAAGAGGCATGACCAGGCAAATTTCAGGACCTCTAAGTAGATATGGAAGAGCCTGGAACACATACCTGGAGAAACAAACAAATAAAACAGCAATAACAGATTTTTTTTCCCTTTTAAAGCTTTCCTTGACTGTCCACAAATTGCCATAACTTGAGTCCAACCCTGTTGAGATAGGTTTGCATACATCAGCTAAATTACCATACTTGTTTTGGACAGGAGACTTCCTCCTTCTCACATGGTGTTTCAGTTTGACAAGGTCTCTACCCTTCCAATGTTAAAGGACAGATTTCATACAACATACATTATGCAGAACACAAATCCACAATATAAACCCATGCATCACTTCTCATGATTCAGGCTAGTGCATATCCATATAGAAAATGAGCACCTAGTGGTTCATGAGAGGCTTTTTATTTTGTTGCAACAGATATGAATCTTAAAAAGAAAACATGAAATTATGCACAAAATTTGGAGCTCCAAAAAGAGATTACCAGAGTTGAAGTTACCCCTGGATTATGAAAATGGTCACAAAAAGGGAAGAAAAACTTCAAAAACAAACACAAAACAAAACTGAGGCCTCAATAGAACAATGCCAGCTTTAACATACATGTATGCGAGGGATCAGACCCAAAATGATTAGAGAACTGGATTAGAGAATTTAAACCATTGGACATCAGTGGGGTATTCAAGTCCACTGAACTCCATCTTCCTCCGTGTCAGCTCATCCAAAATTTATTCTGTGGGTCTCACGTAGGTGTGAGAGTAGGTTTCATCAAACTTTAACAACAAAAATCCTAAAAGCAAATAATAGTTAATCTTAAACAAACAATTCTTAGCAGACATACCAGTAATTCTTAAAATTACTATATAATAATGAGCATGCACTAAACTTGAATTTCAGATCCCGATTTTCTTCAGATATAACAAAACAATCCTGGAAGGCAAATTCTAGTTAATACATCTTGACAAAGAAGGCTGAAATAACAGAGAAGCAGGAACTTAAAACAAATAAATGGAAATGTGTTATGCAGTAGCAAGCCTGGCCAGGACTGGAGACTGGATTGAAACACAAAATCAAACAGAATTGGAGCCTTACCATGATAAGAACATGAAACATAGAAAGAATTTTCTGAACAAAACACTCAGAAAAAGTCATGCTCTAACAAGATACTATAGATGGAGGCATAAAATATGATAGATAAGCATATAGACGCCTCTTTCCACAAGTAAGAGGTTCACCATATAGCTGAATAGGAAGATTGATATGCACAGTTCATAGATGGAACATAACTATAAATGACATCAAGAGAACAATTGAAGATATGCATTTTAAGGAATGCAGAACATTATTAAAGTCCAGATTTCCAATGAAGACCAAGAGTTTTCAGGAATCCTGCCTACTAAATTACTAAGAAATCTAGAAAGGGTATTTCCATAGGAAACATGACACTGAGAATAACTGGATCGCTGGTACAGCAAAGTATTAGTTTCTCAAGACTTAAGAAAGAAGATGCACAGTGAGAGGGCAGTTCCACCCAAGGAAGGGTATAGATGTTCCTCTATAACACATTATAACTTCAAATGTAAAGAGGTCTTGTAGAAACCAAAATTTATGAGACAGAACTTCAAAACACTGCTCTAAATAAAAACTCAGTACCAACAACCAAAGGAACTCCCGTATTCAAATGAATGAAAAGTTGGGAAGTAGCCCAAAGTAAGACAGAAAAACTGCCAGATGCAACACCTGAAGACCACATGCTTCTGGCATGAGATGTTCTTAACAAAAATCCCAAGAGAATAAAATTTCCAAAAGGTTGGATACTGTATTGCTTTAGCAGAATAGATGCTCCATATAAACCCAAGATTACAAACATAAACTTCCAACCCATTGTCCCCGATCAAAAAACTTAACAAGAGATCTGTTAGGTGCACTATTTCTTTAAAGCAAAGGAGATCACAAGCTAAATATCTTATAAATATTCCCCTTAAAATTAAAGCTCCACAATCTAAGTACAAGGGAAACTAATAATGGCCACTATAAAAATATTCTCAGACTCAAAAAAAAAAAAGAAATAAATTATCAGAGGAATAGCTTCTAATCTAGAAGAACTCTTGCCTTAAGGCAGTTTACAGGCAGGTTCTTTTCTCTGGCAGAGAAAGATTAGCTGTAAGTGGAACTTTGGGATGCCAGCTCCAGGCTGGAGATTTCTGAATATCTGAATTAAATTTGAAGATTACAAGGCATGCAGTCCACCCTCCTGGACACTTCCTCTCCCAGAGGCACTAGCCTTAATGTCCTGGGCATTACATTATATTTTTGTGAGTGATCTCCAGGTTCCACCTGGAGACTGGCACCCTTGCAAAACAGTAGTGTTTTGAGCAAGCCAAGGAGCTTCCAAACTGACTTGCTTATTTTAAAATATACACATCTTCCTTCCAGGCATCTAAAACTACTCATTTTATTTGTGGAGACATTCTTGCAGAATTTCAAAAGTTTGAATTTGTATCCTTAGACCCAAAACCAGGAGAAGATGAGAATTCAGAAAAATATCTCAATTGTGCCTCCCCGCTTTGATACCATGGGGCATATATATAAACACAAGATGGGGAAGGTGATGAGATATCTGCCTGGTGGGGGGTTAGGTTTTACACTTCTTATTTCTACAATTAAGACTTAATTTGGCTAAATGTCTTCTCTTTCCTAAAACAGCTAAAGATTGTCTGCAAAAGTTTTCCTAGCCAAAATCCAGTGAAAGTTGCTAGGACGTAAATTCCTTGCAAAAGAGAAAACTTTGACTCGTTGCAAAGATGCTGGCATATTTACTTCTCTTTTCTGGTTCTGTTAAAGATTTCAGATTGAGTAAAGAGAAGAGGATTAGCATTCCTTCCTGGTGGGGGAAGGGGCAGAAAGGGAAAAGTCCCCTGTGCAAGCACCAGTTGTTTCCGACTCTGGGGTGACATTGCTTTCACAACTTCACATTTTCATGGCAGACTTTTTACGGGGTAGTTTGCCACTGTCTTCCCCAGTCATCTACACTTTCCCCAGTCTTTTACACTTTCCCCAGCAAGCTGGGTACTCATTTTACCAACCTCAGAAGGATGAAAGGCTGAGTCAACCTGGAGCTGACTACCTGAAAACCCTGCTTCCACTGGAGATCGAACTCAGGTCGTGAGCAGAGCTTAGGACTGCAGTACTGCATCTCTAACACTCTGTGCCACGGTGTTCTTGTGGGGGGAGGGCAGGAAGACTGCAGATTTGCAATCTTTAACTTCCCTATGCCAGGCTCCAATTTGGGGCTGATTTAGGCACTCTCTGTACATACTCAGAGGCCTTTCCTTGAACCTGAAATTTATAGAACTAAAGCAGTATATATTTAACAAAACTAGTTTAATCTCTCTTTCTCAGAGGTATTTGGTTCTGGCATTTTAAAGGTGAAAATAAAGGTACAACTCTCTAAATCTCTTTCTCAATCATGGCAATAAATTGTATTTATTTAATTTGCATCCTGGCTGCATTTTAAAGGAGCTGAACCTAAGTTCTTTTGGGCTAACTGTAATGTAGTAGCCATGCACCACTGAATTTTAATACTGAAATAGCTGAATAGCCTTAACTGGATACACCACAAGGGTCTGGGAGGCATAAAAATAACATAAATACATTTCTTTGCCTAGCCTAACCTAGACTAGAGTCTATTTTGCTAAACTGCCTCCTGACATAATTCCATTCGGGGAAACCCTTGGATTCCATCTGGACATTTGAACTTTGTATGATAATATCTAGCTCTCTGAATTTATACCCAGTGAACTAATTTTATTGAACACTCACTAAAACCAATGCTTTCATGCCTATTTGGTAAAATAAACTTACTTTAAGTTTATTTGTGTGGTTAGTTGCTTTCAGGCCACCACAATCTGAGCCAAACTTATCCACTAGCCTTTGGAAATACCTACTATCAATTTGTAAAAACTGACTTGGGGAACCTCTTGCTGCAGTGGTGTAGCTTGGTTTTCTCTTGAGTTTTCCTAATAGGCAAAGGCTTGACTAGGGCCTCTGTGCTAAAGGATTTAGCCAGTCTGGTGGCAACCTACCTTCCTAGTGTTTCTGGGGGAAATACCAGACTTTGGACCTGTGTTGGACTCTCAGTTGGCAAGTCTGCTGACCCATCTTGGCCAGACAGGTGGCAGACTTTGTCACACTAACAGAGACCTGATCTTTTGGGCAAGGCCACATTCTCTGAAGTTAGTTTTATTTCCTGAATGGAGTTGCCATATACAGACAAGACAGATTGCTTGAGATCTAAAATGGAAGTCTAAAGAAAGATGAGATCCCAAGGGAACCAGGCTCTGAGCTCTCACTCACACCAAACTTCCATTACCCCGCAGAGAAAACTAAGTCTGCAGCCTGGAATTTTGTGCTGTGATTCCAGGAGAATTCCAGCCCAGAGGCGTCACTAGGGTGGGTTGCACCCTGGGGTGTAACTGATTCAAGTCACCCCCCCCATTGGGCATTACCCCTTTTGGAGGGCTGCGTCACCCCCTCTGCACACACGGGGCAAAGAAGGGAATCTCCCCTCTCCTCGCACCTGGCCCAGCTGGGTGAACCAAGGACCCGAGTTCGGCATCTCAACAAGGCTTTCCTCCCAGAGGAAAAGCGCCTCAGCCCGCCCACCGCTTCCCTTTACCTGCTCTCAAAGCGCCCGCAGAGATTGCAGAGAAAAAAAGCGAGTTTGCAAAAACCCCAGTTTGGAAGATCGGCTTCCCGGGATCCTCCAGCGACGGGTCCTCCCGGGGAACGTTCTGAGCCCGCCCTCCTTCTCCCCGTGCCCATTTCCCATTGGTGGTTCATCTCCGACTCCGGGAGATCCGACCAATCCGCTGGGAACGTGGCGTTGCCAATCAAGAGACACGCAGACACACAGGGAAGGCTGGGCTCTGGAACGCGCATTGCTCACGGCTTAGTTTCTCGGAGTTTGCGCGTGGAGGCTTTTTTGGGACGAGTGAGTGCAAACTTTAGGAGAAGGCCGAGGTTTGTTCACCTTGCAAGCCTTAGAAGAAGGCCGAGGAGTTCCAAAGGAAGGGTTTGCCTTTCCTGATAAGCTATGAGGATTGCAGCATTTTAGCGTCGGGCAAAGAGGGCGGGGAACAAACGCGAGCAGGCGCTAAGGAAAGTTCTCTGCAGCCTGTGCCCTTGCATGTAAAGGAATGGATCCCCCTTCCAGCCCCTTCCTGTGGGGGGGCCATGGGTCAGTGCCTGGGGCCAATGACAATGCTCTGGGGGAGGGCCGATGGCCCCCTTGGCCCCGCCCTAGTGACACCGCTGCTCCAGCCCCCCCCCTGAAAACTGGTCTCATCTAATTTTAATCCAAATCATTGCACTTCTGTTCTTTTTTATTAAGGGGAGAGAGGTCCTCCCTACCTTACAAAGCCAGGTCTCTCTATTCTAAAAGACGTTCAAATCCAAAAGTTAGATTTTTCTTGAAGGGGAGGTTTAGGGACAAAGGAGCCTTGCCTGCCCATGTGGAACTACCATTCTCTGACATTTCCCAGAATTCTGGCTTTTAAGTTCCCCATGGCACCAAACATTTAGATAAGACACTTCTACGGAAATCAGAAGAAGAAGAAGAAGAAAAAGACATTGGATTTATATTCCACCCTCCACTCAAGAGTCTCAGAGCGGCTCACAATCTCCTTTATTTCCCTCCTTCACAATAAACACCCTGTGAGGTGGGTGGGGCTGAGAGGTCTCTCCCAGAAGCTGCCCTTTCAAGGACAAGCTCTGTGATAACTTTGACTGACCCATGGCCATTCCAGCAGGTGCAAGTGGAGGAGTGGGGAATCAAACCTGGTTCTCCTGGATAAGAGTCTGCACACTTAACCACTACACCAAACTGGCTCTCAAACAGAAAACAGGAGCTGCCAGTAAGGGGTCTGGCAGCCAGGGAGCCCTGAGGGTTTACACTCCCTTTCTCTCGTGACCCAGCAAGATCTCCCTACTGGGAACTACAAAAGAGAAAATCCCTCTCACTTAGAGGCTTTGTCTCTCATTCACACACACACACCACAGAATTCCTCCCAGTTCCTAGCCTTTGTGCTTCAACGCCAGAATGGAGCCTACTGAACAAGGCTTAAGGGATGATCAGGCCCATCTTCCCTCCTAAGGAGAGGTAATCCGATTTCCTAAACAATTCATACTCACAATCCTGAAGATCTTCCAATTCCCTACACACGTCGGTTCAACCAGGCTCAGGTTCTTGATTGATTGACCGGGCACCCCCCCCCCCCCAAGGCAGAGAGAGCTGGACTCAGTAAAAAATGTGACCTTGGCGCCTAGTCCGTTCTTTCTGCCATGAGGGTAGAGGGCAGACGGTTATACAGTCATCCTTTCCTTCTCCGGTCAATAGCAACCATTTTATGTAGCAGGTAAATAACGAAGCCCCAAACATTGCTTGGTTTGAAGCGAGGTATTTTACTTTGACATCAAAGTAGAACTTGTCAGCATAAACTCAAAATGACTAAGTTAAAATCATCAGCCTTCTGACCATTTTTATTCATCTCCAAAACAAGCAGACAAGCCCCCTCTTATCTAATTCAAATGCTCCACCTCCTGCTTTCCTTCCAGTAATTTCTTGTAGTTTCCCCCTGCTCTGTCCCTCTGTGTTGTCAGCAAGAAGCTCCTTCTCTGCGGGGCCCCTGTTATCTTGGATTCACACCCTTAGCCTGTCTGGTTTTAACAGTTTAGCAGAAGCTCCTCTGAGGGGCCTCTTAACAGTCACTCTAAATGTTGCATCAGACATTCTCTTTTGAAGGCACAACAATATTTTCCATTATTATTATTACTGAGGTATTCATTAATTATTCAGGGGTCCCTCTTCAGGGTCACCTATAGCTCTCACAGAGGTTGTCCTAGAAAGGGCAGCTTCTAGGAGAGCTCTCTCAGTCCCACCCACTACACAGGGTGTCTGTTGTGGGGGGAGAAGATATAGGAGATTGTAAGCAGCTCTGAGACTCTAATTCAGAGAGAAGGGTGGGGTATAAATCTACAGTTCTTCTTCTTCTTCTTCTTCTTCTTCTTCTTCTTCTTCTTCCTCTGAGAAGCATCAAACAATGAGCCCTAAGAACCCTGTTGCTGATTGGTGTTGCTTTTAATCACCCCCCCCATTTTGTCCCCTGTTTTCTATTGCTTTTATTTGAGAGAAACCAAATGTGCAAAAACAACAAAACAAACAAGCAAAAAAAATGGCGTAAACTCAGAATATATTTTAGAGTGTCATTTTCTCTTGGTGATGAAACCAGGAAGTTTAATCAACAGTTTACCATTTCCTCCACAACTAAGTTTGTTTGAAAAATGGATGCAAAGCTTATGAAGTTGTTTCTCTACAAATATTTTACTTTCTTCTTTTTAGTGTGTAGAAAAGCAGCTCAGCAACAGCATGATGAATAGAAATTGTTCCTAAGGCTGAGCTGAGTCCAATTTGCTGAGATAGCTTGAGATCTGACTTCACTATATCCTGCCCAGGAAGTGTGCCTGATCTTCTGAGTGAGCTACATTCTTAGTAGTTATAATTGGTCTGGCAAAGATTCTTCACCTACCATCCATATTTCCATTCCATTCCATTCCTTTTTTTTTTTTTTGTCTTTCAGGAGCCAGATTATCTTGAAACAGAACCATCGTAGCATCTACACATAACTACCAATGCTAGAAGTTATATATTAACATTACAGGTCAGTTGGTTACTCCCATTACTGTTGTTTATTTCCCACTGGTAATGGCTTTTTATGTCAAGTAAAAAAATTATTTACTTGTATGAATTCTGTTATTGAAATCATAGTGAATGGATTCTGATAACCTTTTTTTCAATAATGATTTTTGACATTACTGTATAGCAGGAATCAAATGGAAATTGGTTGCCTGAAGAACTATAACCCATGATGGACTACACAACCAGTACTTGGCAAATAAGTCACAAATTTAGCATGTCCAACAAACATTAATGATTGATGTCATCTTGCTCTGGACCTTTTCAGATGAACTAAATCCATGTGATTCTCAGCCCAAAGACTGAAAAGGGCAATTCTTATGCACAATGCTATAAGTCTACCCATTCTTAGTCAGATAAATCTCCATGAGGTTTAAAAAAAAAAGTCATGTCACAGCTGACTTTAGTGTTTTCAAGGCATGAGACAGCTGCATATAAAAGTAACTTGGGAGGGGAGATCCTAGTGAACTCAGTTGGACTTACTTCCAAGTACATGTGTAAAGAATTGCATTTTAAGACTTTAATATCTGTGTATTTGCTATACTGGAACAGTCATTAAATCTAATAATAAACTCATTGGCTCCTGTGTGGGTGATGAAAGCTGCAGTGGGAGGCCATCCAAAGGCAATATGGGAGTGTATATATTTGGGAGATTTCCCAGTATACAGAAACATATGACTTTGTAAACTAACCAGAATAAACATCCGCCTAAAAACCAGCATAATGAGGACTATAAAAGGTCAAGATGGAAATATATATATACATTTTAATTACCCCCAAACAGAAAGAAATAAAAAGCAACAAAACATAACAACAAAGGTGGTGAGTTTATAGATAAGCCTTTATAAAAGTTTTACAAATATCTAAAAATACGTCTGTGTGCAATTGTCATCTATATGCTGTACATTCAAATGTTGATAAAATTGTGAAGTTCTCAGTTCATTGAATTACCAAAGATGGGGAACTATCTTTCCCGTGTTATAAAACTGATTCCGCAGTAGCAGTCGCTTTGCCCTTGGGCTTCTGCTTTCCCTGGCTCAACCAACTGATTCCCCAGCAGTTGCTGCATGGCCACATTTTGACCTGCCGCTCCCTCCAATTTTCCCCCATGTCTTCTTGATCTCTAAAAAACAAAATCAGGAAGATGGAGGAGAAATTGGAAGTAGGTGCAGGTTAAAATGTAGCTGTGCAGCAACTGGTGGGGAATTTATTGGTTGAGCTGGGGACAGTAGAAGCCTGAGAGTGGAGCAACTGCTGCTGTGGAATCAGTCTGAGTCTTTCAGCAACAGTAAAGGCATGGAGGGTCCATTTTCATGGTCCATTAGTCTCTAAGAAACAGCTTCAGTTGAGGAGTAAAACAAAAGTGAAGGGCCTGTTTAAGCATCTGAAGAGCTTAGAGAATCCTAGCACTGAAAATTTTGTGGGTGGTGTGAAATTTCCAGGTGGCTCCTTCTTCCACAGTTTTTTGTAGGCCCTCAGACTGAGCCAAGATCTTCATTGTTCACTCTCCTTCCTTGGAGGTTTTTAAACAGAGGCTAGATGGCCGTCTGACAGCGATGAAGATCCTGTGAATTTGGGGTAGGTATTTGTGTTTCCTGTATTGTGCAGGGGGTTGGACTAGATGACTCTGGAGATCCCTTCCAACTCTATGATTCCATGCACCTAATGATACAGCATTTTGACTGTGAAGATTATGGAAAAATATTGGTTTAACAGGGCCGGCTCACACATAGGCAAACTAGGCAGTTGTCTAGGGTGCCGGGAGGGTGGGGGCACCAAATTGGCCCCCCTCCCGGTGCCCCAGGCAAGCGTCTAGTTTGCTTGCCTCCTCTGCCCATGTGCCTGCCGCCACAGCTGCCCATCCTTTCCTGCGCCATGCCCAGTCTCACCCACCACAGTGCTGCGCTGAGGTGCCCCCACCCCCTTCTCATCCCATCACCACCCGCCCGATGCATGCTCCGTCCCACTCCCCAGGTGCCGCTCCAAGATGCTCACCCGCCCCCTCCTTCTCCCTTTCCTTCGCCGCTCACCCGATGCACACTCCATCCCACCCCCACCCCCAGGTGCTGCACTGAGACGGCCACCCACCCCCTCTCCTCCCTTCCCTTCACCACCCGCCTGATGCATGCTCTGTCCCACCCCCAGGTGCTGTGCCGAGATGCCCACCCACCCCCTCCTCCTCCTCCCTTCTCTTCCTGTTGTTGCCCACCTGATGCACGCCATGTTGGGGCTGGCAGGGCCCCAGCACAGCGCTGTGATCGCACAGGCGGGGACAGGAAGGGAAGGGAGGAGAAGGGGGCGGTGGGCATTTCGGCGCGGCACCTGGGGGGGTGGGACAGAGACAATACTGCATTGCAGTGCCACAGGAGGGCAATGGGGGGGAGGGCGGGAGTGCCTGCCTAGGGCGCCATGCACCCACAGGCCGGCACTTAGTCCTTCAGAGAAAAAGCGAATGTGAATGAATAGATACAGGAAAAAGTTGAAAGCATCTTTTATGATCTCATATAAATTTTAATTGCTACAACAAACACTGCCATATTTCTTTTGAGACTGGGACTGTGTATAGCTTATTGTTAAGTAGGATCCCATTATATAATTTTTGCATCCCTTAATGTGTCATGTGAATGGTTATGCTTCAGTTCTTTCTGGTAGTTCTAGACTTTTAAAATCCCATTGCATTGATTATTGAGTGCCCCATTTTGTTGATTGTACTGACACTATGTGTAAAATGTCTTGAGTCCCTGTGAGAAAGCTGGTCCATAAAGAACATAAATAAATAAATTTCTGGAACCTTTTGATTGGAAGATTGAAAAGCATAAAGTACACAAATAAGCAGATACAGAAAGAGTGATTGAAATTATTTAATTATTATAATGTTTTGCCATTCCTTCCCTCCCATGAAAATAACATCTAAATAAGTTAATTAGCTTTCCTCTTCCCTATGAAAAAATGTATTTAATATACTCCTTTAGCCAATATAACCTACCATCTGGTAATTAAAATTGTCATTTATTGTCATTTTAAAGACTAAACCATTATAATTACTGTACATATATTTAAAGCAAAGATTAATTGGGTCTTCCTGGCAGCATATTAAAAAAAATATACAGTATATGCTTCGTGTTCCCCACCCCACCGGTTGTTACCACTCCTTTAGTATGTTTGCCTTTAGCTGCATTCTTCCAAAATCACAGGACTCTGCTGTACAATTGTTCAAAGTTAGAAGATTCGAGAAGAACTCCTCTGGCACAGAAAATAAAAGAAAGGGATTTTGTGGTTGGTTATTGTACCTGTTTTAACCTTGATTTAGCATTGGCATTGGTTTTTAAAAATTATTTTGTATATTGTGTTTATTAAGCTGTGAAACATGTCAGCATAAATGTGCAGAGGAAATATACAAATACTTTAAATAATAAATAATTGGCTAGGAAGGTGTATTTAAAAGTCTATGAAGTGGCCTACAAAATAGCCTTTAAAACATTCTTGAGGCTCCACTGTGTCTCATACATATACAAAATTGTTAAACTGAGTCTCTCGTGCCCTGTGGATCACCATAGAATTATTATTTATTTATTTAATTAATTTATAGCCCACCTTTCTTTCCAATACACCACACTGGCTCTCCAAGTGAGGGCAAGTCTGAAACAAGAGAGGATGTTCTGGAGTGAATTCTACTCTGATGACCACGGTGAAGTTTTGTAAAGCTATAGGTTTAGGAAGAAGGGTCAGTGCTTTACAGTAGGAAAAATTCTCTTTAGATGTGAACCAACTGACTATCCTTTGGTTAAAAATCATCTGTTATTACTGTGGGACAAAACAATTCAAAACTAGCTGAAGAATGTGAGGAATGTGAATTTCCAGGTGCCTCCTTTATTACTGGAATGGTCCATTAAATAGGAGAAAGTTCATAAACTTGTGTTCGAATTACTGTTATTAAGAACATAAGAGAAGCTATGTTGGATCAGGCCAATGGCCCATCCAGTCCAACACTCTGTGTCGCATAGTGGCCAAAAAAGAAAGGAGGTTCACAAGTGGGGCTAGAAGCCCTTCCACTTTGCCCTTCTCAAGCACCAATAATACAGAGCATCACTGCCCCAGAGAATTCCAATAATATGCTGTGGCTAATAGCCACTGATGGACCTCTGCTCCATATTTTTATCCAAACCCCTCTTGAACCTGGCTATGCTTGTAACCGCCACTATCTCCTGTGGCAGTGAATTCTACATGTTAATCATCCTTTGGGTGAAGAAGTACTTCCTTTCATCCGTTCTAACCCTACTGCTCAGCAATTTCATTGAATGCCCACAAGTTCTTGTATTGTGAGAAAGGGAGAAAAGTACTTCTTTCTCTGCTTTCTCCATCCCATGCATAAACTTGTAAACCTATATCGTGTCACCCTGCAGTCAACGTTTCTCCAAGCTAAAGAGCACCAAGCATTTTAACCTTTCTTCATAGGGAAAGTGTTCCAAACTCTTAATCATTCTAGTTGCCCTTTTCTGGACTTTTTCCAATGCTATAATATCCTTTTTGAGGTGTAGTGACCAGAATTGTACACAGTATTCCAAATGAGAACACCCCATCGATTTATACAGGGGCATTATGATACTGGCTGATTTGTTTTCAGTTCCCTTCCTAATAATTCCCAGCATGGTGTTGGCCTTTTTTATTGCAAACGCACACTGTCTTGACATTTTCAGTGAGTTATCTACCACGACCCCAAGATCTTTCTCTTGGTCAGTCTCTGCCAGTTCACATCCCATCAACTTGTATTTGTAGCTGAGATTTTTGGCCCTAATGTGCATTACTTTGCACTTGGTCACATTGAACCTCATCTGCTATGTTGACACTCACTCACCCAGCCTCAACAGATCCCTTTGGAATGCCTCACAATCCTCTCTGGTTCTCACCACCCTGAACAATTTAGTGTCATCTGCAAACTTAGCCATTTCACTGCTTACTCTCAATTCCAAATCATTTATGAACAACTTAAAGAGCATGGAACCCAGTACTGAGCCCTGCGGCACCCCACTGCTTACTGTCTTCCACTGCGAAGATTGCCCATTTATACTCACTCTCTGTTTCCTATTAATTAGCCAGTTTTTGATCCACAAGAGGACCTGTCCTTTTACTCCATGACTCTCAAGCTTACTAAGGAGCCTTTGATGAGGAACTTTATCAAAAGCTTTCTGGAAGTCAAAGTAAACAACATCTATTGGGTCCTTTTTGTCCACATGTTTGTTCACCTCCTCAAAGAACTGTAGTAAGTTAGTGAGGCAAGATCTTCCCTTACAGAATCCATGCTGAGTCTTCCTCAATAACTTGTGTTCATCAATGTGCCTATTCATTCTGTCCTTGATAATGGTTTCTACCAATTTTCCTGGTATTGAAGTCAGACTGACTGGCCTGTAATTTCCCGGATTTCTTCTGGAACCCTTTTTAAAGCTGGGTTGACATTTGCTACCTTCTAGACCTCAGGAACAGAGGCAGATTTCAATGAAAGATTACATATTTTTTCATGAGATCCACAAGTTCACCTTTGAGTTCTTTCAGAACTCTTTCTAGGATTGTTGTAAAGGGCAGGGTGAGTTAAGGACTAGAGCATATTTGCTTCAACCTAAAGCCAATGGTGGTAGTTTCTTACGGCTGAACAGCATGGGCTGTTTAAGATCTAACACCAAACCATTGGATAGTGCTGTGCCCTATGGTCTTCATCCGGCATAATATTTCAAGTCAATGACTAACTTCAGATTTGCTCAAGCCATAGTTCAGTATTCCACCTTAACCAATAAAGTATGGTTTGTTATTCCTTACTAACCCAGGATTGGAAACAAGTTTCAAGGTATAGCTTGCAATCTTGCTTTGGAGGGAAAGCACAGTCTCTTCCCACATACATATATTTCCTTTCAATGGAAGAGCCACTTAAGTTGGAGCAAGGCTCCACAAGAATCAATGAAAATCACAAGACTACAGTTTTAGCTTCTCTCACTGGCACTCATAAATCAGCCAGTGTGGTGTAGCCTTCTAGAAAACTAAGACTAAACCCCCAGCCTGCCATGAAATGCCACTGAATGACCTTGAGCTACCTACCCTCTCTCAGCATAATATACCTCACAGGTTTAATTGTTGTGAGCTTAAAATGGAAGACAAGATGATGTTTTTGTAAGCCTCATGGGAGTGAAAAGTGAGATATAAAATCCATATAAAATATCATACCCTTGGCTCTGTTCCTACAGGGTGCTGTAGAAATTATGTTTGTTAAACCTCCCCTGCAGCATTAACCTTCTTATTTTCCACTATTCTTATGTGGGATGGGGTTCAAACATGGAAATTTCCTCCCAAAGTTGAGCTCACTTGGTAGAGAAATCAACAGGAGTGAGTATCAGCTGAGAAGTATGGTAGATGGCACAGGGCCAGCACAGCACTAATCCAGTGGTTCTCAAATTTTAGCAACCAAAGGACTCTAATTTTGAATTAAAGTCTTTCCTGGATCATCAGATATTCCCTGTCCCCCTTGCTGGTGCCCAACGTATACCCAATACCCCCTTTGTAAAGTGCACACAGCAAGCCACAAGAAGGCTTCTGTCTCTTGTATCCTAAAAACAAGAGAGAGAATCATATCAGTTATTATTTAAAAGCAAATGTAAATAAAATGTCTGTACTGTCAGTACCTGATCTACAAGGTCAGATATTGTTTTAACTATTCTGATGTTTTATTGTTGATTTTACTGTTTTAGCTTGTTGGAATCCGCCCTGATCCCTTATGGGAAAGGGCGGACTATAAATATACAAAATAAATAAATAGATAGATAGATAGATAGATAGATAGATAGATAGATAGATAGATAGATAGATAGATAGATAGATAGATAGATAGATAGATAGATAGATAGATAGATAGATAGATAGATAGATAAATAAATATCTGAGAGCTACATCTCAGCTCACAAAGACTCTAATCCAAGTTCTAATCTATTTTACCACCTTGATTGGAAGGGACTGTGTGCCAGTGATGGTAGGAAACTTCCTGCTTAGTTAATAATGTCTAAATAAACAGGGGTGGAAAGGGGTGTGGGAAAGGGTTCTGAGAAACCTTTCAGAATAACTCATAGAAATAGAAGACCAGTATCACACAAAATCTGAAACTTCTGGTAATCACTTCAAAATCATGATGTTGTATGGGTGCAATGTGCTGTCTTTCTTTCTGCATGATGAGTTACATACCACAAGATGCTGCCTTGTACTGAGTTTTATAATTGGTCTACCATTATGTATGACAGGAAGTAGCTCTCCAGATCCTCAGGCAGAGGTCTTTTGCATAATTTGCTACCTGACCTGGAGATGTGGGGAATTGACCCTGTGATCTTCTGCATGTTCTACCCTACCAACGAGCAGATGTTGTATCACTGAGCCACCTTTGCTGCACCTTCCATTGCCTGGACAGGCAAATTACAAACAAGTAAAATAAAATAATTCATTACTGTTTTAGAAGAATGTATGGTTTTACAGACCACACATTACAGTTTGAAAGAAAACTGCAGAACATCAAGATGTGAATCCATCCCTGATCAGTGTAATCTGGAGTAACGCTAGTCTCCACACTGTGATGGCACAAAGTAAATAAATAACATTCAGAAAATCTTGTTCCAGGCTAGAATCTATTCTCCTGCCCCTCCCAAAAGTAATTTTCAAGAATTTGGTACTTGTTTTCATATTCCCTATTTTGGACCTTCACTGTAGGTCTAAGTTTTTCTTCTACAGCAAGTTCTACCTCATTTCCAGTAGGGCCTTCAACCCAACAAGACAGAATCTGTGACTTTTCTATGGTTCATTTGAGTTGAACTCTTTCTAGCGCTCTTCTACTCATTTCTGTGGTTGGTGTTTAAGAATGTGGAACAGGGTTCTTTCAAATTCTGACATTAACTTTGAGAGGTAAGTAGAAACTTGAATAAAGCTAGGGAGCCCAATTGTTTCTCTCTGTAGTCTTTTAAAAACAATAGCCACGGCTCCCATCAAAAAGGTGTGTGTGTGGGGGGGGTCTCTCTTCTACTTGTGTGTGTGTTTTCTCATTACATGTCTTAAGACACAATCCATATCTGTGTGTTTTTCTTATGCAGAGATTACTATGTGTGAAACAGCCCATTATTTGACTGGAATGGAATGGAATTATTCGTTTGGAAGATGCAAATTACACTATCTTCATGTATAGATCCAAAATAAGTTATAGAGGAACAGTAGGCCTTACCTGTTTTGTAAACTATCTTTGTTTTTATAGACACAGCAATGAGCAACTCAGATTCTTCCGTTCCAATTCATTCAGCAGAACATGAAGGTACTTCTAAAGCAGAAAAATTAAGATACTGTCTGGATAAGAGAACGGTTTGTGTTACTCAGTTAAACTCAAGCACCATAGCAGTCTATTTGTTCCTGGAATATCTTCATCCAGTCTCAAGCAAGTTAGCAAAGACAGAGTTGACTGTTTTTGTATGCTCCTGTCCCCAGTGTTTGGCAGACTGGTGAAGTGTCTCCTCCAGTTTTAACTATGTGGACTAATTCACAAATGCCACTTAAATTGCTTCCACAAAGATGATTAGCTCTTCTTTGCCTCCCTGACTTCAGATTGGGATGGGGGAGGTTCAATACAACAGTGTTGTGCAGCTGTTCACATTCTGGTTTTCCCCTGCCTCATTGCATTTTCTCCCATTCCTATTTTGGTATAATCTTTTCAGAAAGACTGTACTCAAAGCAGTTTTGGTCACCATATGGATAGAAAGGTATAGATTTTTGGACTTCCCCTCATTCATTGGCATGGTCAATGGACGACAAGAAATCATCCCCATTTATAAGCAGCCTTCGAGTGTTTCTCAGTCCCTCAATTGGTATGCATATTTGAAAAGATAGGAATACAGATTTAAATGCACTCAGGGCTTTCTTTGAGCTGGAATGCACTGGAACGCTATTCTGGCTGGCCTGGGCAGCATTCTGGCTCAGCCTAGGCAGCTTCCCGGCTGTTCAGGGGGGACTCAGGGGGCCAAGCTGCAGAGCGCAGGCTTCCTAAGAATCAGCAGTTTACAGGTGAGTTGCTCCCATCCTTCCTTCCTTCCTTCCTTCCTTCCTTCCTTCCTTCCTTCCTTCCTTCCTTCCTTCCTTCCTTCCTTCCTTCCTTCCTTCCTTCCTTCCTTCCTTCCTTTCTTCCTTTCTTTCTTTCTTCCTTTCTTTCTTTCTTTCTTTCCTTCTTTCTTTCTTTCTTTCTTTCTTTCTTTCTTTCTTTCTTTCTTCCTTCCTTCCCCCTCCCTCCCTTTCATTAATTGATTTCTTTCTGTTAGTCTTTCTTTTCTCCCTATTTGCTTTATTTCCACTCCCCCACTCTCTCTCTCTCTCTCTTTCTCTGTCAGTCAGTCTGTTTGCTCTCTCTCTCTCTCTAGCTTCCTAGAATTGTGTCCTTGCAAATTGAATGTTGATGCTCTGAGTCAGCTTTGTCTCTTAATGGACATGAGGGCTAGTGCCTACTAAGGACTCTAACCTTGGGAACCTACAGCCAAAGAGGAATATTATACTGGAGAGCCATTGCTAAACTGAGTAGACTGGGGTGGGGGCTTGAAATGCCCTGCCATTTCATGTTTTCCCAGGCTGAAAGCATTTTGTACTTTTAGTTTTCTGCTGGGTGAGCCTTGTGCTTTGTCTTGATGTTTTATTTTTAAAATTGCATTGCAAAATCCCACTATTCTCCTACCTTTCCTAACAAAACATTGCAAGAATTTTAAGCATGTTTGTATTTTAAGATAAAAAATAATATCTTTAATTGTGTTTGCCTGTGTCCTTTATAAAGTCTATATCTCTTCTATCTGGCATACATTTAGAACACACATGACTTGGTCCCACAAAGTCCCATTTATGTTAGATCTGGCCCTCCTAACAAATGAGTTTGACATCCCTGAACTAGAATGATGTATCACTTGTATGCTGACAAGACTCAGATCAGTTTCTCCTTTGCATCTAATTAGGATGAGGCTATGGATATTCTAATAAGGGAGGGATGGTGGCTCAGTGGCAGAGCATCTGCTTGGTAAGCAGAAGGTCCCAGGTTCAATCCCTGCATCTCCAACTAAAAAGGGTCCAGGCAAGTAGGTGTGAAAAACCTTTGAGTAGACAATACTGACTTGATGGACCAAGGGTCTGATTCAGTGGAAGGCAGCTTCCTATGTAATATGAACAAGTATCTGATTCTGTAACTGTTAGACAAGGGCCAATAAGTTGAAACTCAGTCCAATAAGATTGAGGTTATGTTAGTAGGTGAAAAGACTTATGGGAAGTTTAGCCTAATATGAATTTTGAGTCCAGTGGTACCTTTTAGACCAGGGGTGGCCAAACTGTGGCTTGGGAGCCTTATGTGGCTATTTCACATATATTATGTGGCTCTCAAAGCTGCCACCACCACCCCCACCACCACCACATTTGCTGGCTTGGAGGAGGCATTTCTTTCTTTAAATCACTTCTCCAAGCCAAACCAGCTGGTAGCTTGGAGAATACATTTACAGTTAGTTGCTTTCTTTCCATCTCTCCCTCCCTTCTCCCTCCCCCATCTATTTCATTCCCTCCCTCCCTCCCTTCCTTGAGTGGTGGGCATTGTCTTCTGAAGGTCTGCTGCTGGGGTTTGTGGCTGCCTTTAAAGGTTCTGGTGGGAGCAGCTGCAGTTTCTGCATGGAGGGAGAGAGGGGTGGCAGGTGGGGGGGCAAAGCTGGCTACCCCCGGGTCCAGTTGCACTTGATTATCCCAGCTGGTGTAGCCTAATATGCTAACGAGTGTGTGACCTAATATGTTAATGAACTAATATGCTAATATTAGGGTGTGGTGTAATATGCTAAGGAGTTCCTTCTGTGCTTTTTCCACCAAAAAAAGCCCTGAACGCGCTTATTCTAGATTTCTGAATCTGGTTGTGCCTTAGAATTGATTTACAACCATATTTCAGCTTTCTTTAGTCTATAGCATTTGTATCTTTCGTCTATAATTGTATTTTTAGTCTACAGCTGTCTATAAGTATTCTTCATTAATATATTTTTTGTTTCAGTTTCAACAACTTTGTGAATATGCCACTGACTAAAGTATTCATACTGATAGTAACACTTGCCCTCTTTTGTGGTTGTCAACCTCTAAGAGGGACTTGAAGTTCACCTGGAATTTTGACTAATCTACAGATAACACAACAGTTCTACTATAGAAAAATGGCAGCTTTGGAGGGTAGATTCTATGCTGGGGGTGTTGAACACATTTGTTATGAGGGCCGGATCTGACATAAATAGGACTTTGTGGGGCCAGGCCATGCATGTCATGAAATATAATGCCAGGTGGTGGAGATATAAACTTTATAAAGGATTAGGGTTGCCACGTCCAACTCAGGAAATATCTGGGGACTTTGAGGATAGAGCCAGGAGACATTCCCTTTCCCTAAAAATAAATAAATAAAAATACAGCAGTGCAATTCTTCTGAATACACTCTTCGTTTCCACCTCTCTTTTTTTGCATTCAAATGGTTCTACTGAAGCTGTACTTCCACTAAAATGAAAGTGAACTCTCTCTTTCTTTCTCTTTCACACATACCACACACACACACACACACACTCACAAAGCAGCCAACCAACTTACGAAGAGTTCTAGGGGGTGGACTTTTCCTCTATCCATACTCAGGTTCTAGTTAACGCTTTACTATCCCTTTTACTATGCAAAAAGTTTCTGAAAGGAATGCAAAATGAACAGAGGTATTGGGCTCTCTTGCTTCCTTTCTCACATGCATACATGTCTCTTCCTGCTCACCCCCTCCTGCAGCTTCAATCTTGCTGAGATTTAAAGGCACACATAAACCTTCCAAAACAGAAGCAATTGCAAGCTTCTGAACCTGCCTGAGATCTAAAGGAACATGGTAGCTGTTGGGGCAGGGATTACCCACTCTGGCCAGCTGGCTGGCAGTGAGGAGAAGCCTGCAAAACTGGGGGATCCCCTGACCACACTTGGGGACTGGCAAACCTATAAAGGATACAAACACAATGCAAGACATTGTGGGGGTTTTTTTACTTAAAATACAAACATGCTTTAAAAACTCTTGCAATATTTTGTTTATTTAGCAGTCTTTGAAAACTCACACCTCCCAAACCTCCCCCCCCCCAAAAGATGCCTGTCTAAAATGGAAAGGTGGAAAAATAGTGGGGTTTAGCAATGCAATTTTAAAAATAAAACATCAAGAAAAAGCACAAAGATCACAGCAGAAACCGAAAATATAAAATGCTCTGAGCATAGGAAAACATGAAATGGCTGGACAGTGCAAATGTCTTCCCTCAGTTTACTCATGGCTCTCCAGTGTAATCTCCCCCCTTGGCTATGAGTTCTCAGGTTAGAATACTCACTCAGGCACCCATTTTCAGGTCCATTCAGCAGAAACAACTTGGCTCAAAACATCATCCATTTATTTGCACAGAGATAACTCCAGTAGGCAACAGCTTCAGCAGCATACAAAACTGGAAAGTGAAACTACATGAGCTCTACTACGTTGAAATACATTGCAGCACAGACAAAGTTACATGGAAAATGTGAAATGGATTTTCCATTAAGGTAGCTGGGCCCAGAAAGACTACTCTGGGACTGGAATGACAGCCCCCAGAGTGAAACGACAGTCCCTGGGAGTAACAGAAGCATTCTGGGATTGGAATGAGGGCCCCCAGAGTGGAATTCCATTCCTTGAATGCTGTTGCCTTGGGTCAGTCATAGCTATTGCAGGAGTTGTCCTTGAAAGGGCAGCTGCTGTGAGAGCCCTCTCAGACCCACCCACCTCACTCTCTTTCAGGGTGTCTGTTGTGGTGGGAGAAGATATAGGAGATTGTAAACCTCTCTGAGTCTCTGATTCAGAGAGAAGGGTGGGGTATATATTTGCAGTCTTCTTCGTCTTCATCTGCTACTCCCAAGTGTCATTCCATCTGCATACTGTCATTCCAGTACCAGAACACAGATTCTATTACTAGGGACCATCATTCTATTCTAGGGGCTGTCATTCTAGTCCCAAAGCACTGTTTCTATTGCTAGAAACTATCTGGGTGCAGAGACCTTAATGGAAAATCCATTCAGCATTTTTTTGCAATGTTGCAAGCCCAGAAGAATACTGGCAAAGACAAGTCCAAGGGAGCTGGGAACTTCAGCAGCCTCCAGCTTCAAAGGGTGAGGACAGGCAGGGGAGGAGGAGATGTGGGAGAAAAGAGCTGTGGGATGGATTAATGTCATGGGTGGGCCCAGGGTGTTTTTCTTTTAAGTAGGATTGCACAGGAACACAGTTCCAGCTGGCTTGGTGTTAGGGGGAGTGGCCTGATATACAAATGAGTGCCTGCTGGGCCTTTTCTACATGAACGGCACTGGGTGGACCATTGATGACCCACAGGCTGTAAGTTTGATACCCCTGTGTATCCCATCCTTGCTAAGGAACTTCCCCTGTCCAAGCTCTGCCCTCAAATCTTCCCTGCTTGGAGCTGACAATCCTCCCCTCTTTGTACTTGACATCTAAGTGGTAGCAGTGGCAAGATATTAATTTAGGTGCACAATTGAACCACACAATTTGCACTGCAGACCAATATGACCACTTGTTTTACTGCTTGGTCAGTCTTGTTTCTGAAGTCATCATCAGAGCTCCTGGTTTTAAATAGTGCAACACATACATTGGCCTTGAATAATTAGATAAGGAGTTTCTGCTTTCTCATTGGCAAACTTCAGTATGATTCTGAGTACATAAGGACACATACACACCACCAATACTTGATAGGAATTGTAGGATTGGTTAGTACTGGTACAGTTATCAATGAAACATTCTTGTTTAATCTTGGGGCCCTAGGGTTGTTGACAATGTAGACATTTTTGAAATGCTGAGAATGGGCACAAAATGGCTCTCCTGGGAGTGGGAAACAGGACTATATGCAAAATAATCACTGTGGAAGTGAGGACAATTTTTTAAAAGTTTTCATTTTCTAAGCCAATAATGGGAGTCAGCTGTTTTTGAATGAGGTACTCCTTGCAGACCTAAAGGTAATGCTTCCTGGAGACTTTTAAAGGACTTCCTGCTTCAGTGACGTAGAGGAAAGCATGGACTGGTTCTTTGGAAAAGAAGCAAATGGACACCCACAAATACTTTGATAAGAGACATGGTGTCCACAAGTGCCACACTGGGGATCACTGGTTTAAAGCAACAGTTCTGTTACCAGCAGATATGGGAATACCTTCCTTGTTCAGTGCTCTGCACAAAGCTTTAATTAATCACCCATGGTATGATTTCTTTAACAGATGGGAAACAAAAACTAGTTAAAAAAACAAGATCTCAAGAAGACAGTGAAGATGAAAGTTTGGCGGGGGAGCTGGAACAGCACAGTCAACCAGAAGGTAGCAAAAGAAGCTTTTATTTGTTCAAGGAATATGGAGCCAACCTACATGATACAGTGAATAGCATCCTGATCAGGGTCACCAGGGCTTGGAGATTTCCAGAAAAGACAACTGATCTCCAGACTACAAAGATCAGTTCCTCTGGAGAAAATGGCTGCTTTGGAGGGTGAACTCCATGGCATTAGACCCTGCTGAAGCCTCTTCCCTCCCCTCCCCAAATCCTGCCCTCCTCACAATCCACCCCCAAATCTCCAGGGACTTCCCAACCCTGAGTTGATAACCCTTCTCCTGACTGCAAAATAAATGTGAAATGCAGCATTAGAGACTGTGATTGGATGCATAAAAAATGGTAGGAATACCCTTCTTGCATTTTTCCACATAAATGTCCCCTCTTCTAACTGCTTTCTAGTATTGCCAAGATCAGCCTGGCAACCAGCAGATGGTGCATGGAGATATGGGGAGCAGCTATCAGAAATAGCGTAATATCACTTCAAGGGGAAACCTGGCTGTGACATCACACTTCTCTGCAAATCACCATACACTCTGTGGTAAAACCTAGAGAGGCATTTTGTCATCACACACCCCCCCCCATCCCACTGTTTTTCTGACAGTTAATTTTTCTCCATCTATCACTAAGAGGGGCTGGCAACTCTGCTGCCCTACTGCTTTCCCACATGCGGTAAAAAGATAAATAGAGAAGAGGCCTCTTTGCATGTATGCTGGAGTAGAATGTGGAATACATTCTAGAATTCCCCACCAAACATTTCATAATGGAACATTTTTGTTCTTTTTGTACCAAAAATACTATATAATATTACCTTAAGCCTATTCTACATGATGATGGTGTAATAGGTTGTACCACTTCAGGGTACAGTTAGGAGATGCCATTGTTCTTAATGCCAATCAATGTTAAAAATAAAAAAACCTCCTTGCAAGTTAAAATCTGGTACAACAAAGCAAGGGGTTCTTGTTCAGCCTGACCCCACTGTGTTAGTCTTCCATTTGTAGAAAGTATCTTATGTGTAGAAACATTTAAAATGCAATTTCTAAGTTCCAAACAGGTCACGTTCCTACCACCTCATTCCAGTCCTACCTCAAGGCAAAAGAATAGCTCCCCTCCCTCCCTTACAATTCAGCACTTATATACTGGCTTTTTCAATTTTTTTTTTGTAGTTAAAAAAGTGGAGCAGGAGATCCACAGTCCAGAACACAGATACCAGCAAAGGCACTCAGCTGAGAGGGTTCAGCCTCACGATGCTCAGCTAACCTGAATAAAAAAGCTGATACAAGAGATCTAGCACATAAACCCACTAGAGGCTATAATCTAGACCTGCATGAGTTCTAATTGGTTAAAACAGTGATAAAATGAGTCAAATTAACTTGAACAGAATTCCTTTAGTCTGAAACTCTCCATTGTGTAGTAAAGCAAAGTTTTATATAGTTAAACATATAGGACTAACAGTATCCCTGAGTGTAATTAAATAAATGTTTCTTATTTGACTTTGTAATATGTCAGCTTCAGTTTCTCTTCCCAGTCTACCAAGGTGCTGGATATTTTGCATTCACACCACTTGCAAAAGAAACCTGGTTCCAGCAACACACTGAACAGTCTAGTAACTAGAGTATAATTTGCACTTTAAAAGATGAAGCCCCCCCCAAATAACAACACAATTATTGCTTTTTAACTTTGTGGTTTGTACAGTTTTATCAAATTTTATATTATACCTACCTTTGGTTCTGAGTTGGTCAAGAGAAATGCTACTGTATAATATTTTAAAGATATAATATCAATTATACCAAATTTAATTATCTCCCTAAGAAAATTAGATATATAGGAGCAGAATCACCAAGTGGAAGGGCAGTAGAACAAGGAGAGCAGGATGGGATTTTCTGGTCTCTTGCCACCTGCCTTTGGTCCTGACTATGTAAGTTCATAGTTACCTCCATATATATATATATATAAAAAGAGGTCCGTTGCGCAGAGTGGTAAGGCCGCAGTACTACAGCCCAACCTCTCTGCTCACAACCTGAGTTTCGATCCTGGTGGAAGCTGGGTTCAGGTTGTAAGCCAAAATGCCCTCAAAACAGGGTTGGGGAATTGTCAGGTGGGCACCTGGCTTAGTCAGGAACTTTTACCTGTGTATACAGGATTCCACGTCCAGAAATTAATGCTTAAAATATTAGGGACTCTAATTAAGTAAAACAATTAAAATTTATTAACAAAAATATAGGCTTCCATACAAGATAAAATACTCATCATACACATAAAATCATAAAATCATACACACAGTCCTAAGAAAAATAGAGAGAGAGATAGGGGAACACAAGGGTAGACGAACAGGGTGATACTTACCGATCGTAGTCTTCAAGGAAGGCTCCAATGGCGAGCGAGGAAGTGGGAGAGGGGACCCGAAACTTGGCTTTAGAATGGGGGATGGATCTAGGCAGCGGAAATTGGGATACTGCTAGATGCACACCTGTGGGTAGCTAGTCCACAGGTTATAAGGACTCTCTTGAGCCCTTACGGTATGGGAGGTACGAGGGAGGAGGAAGGTGGTCAGCTGATGCATGACCTCCCAAAAAGGGGAGGCTTTGCAGTGACCATAACGGCTGAACTACTGTGAGAGCCAATAGAAAGTTCATTGGTGTCACCTAATTGGGTGTCCATTCCTGACCAATGGACTTGCTTGGATCCTGGATACCTGAGTGAACTTTCAGGTTGAAATGGACCATGGTGAGGCTCCAAAATGACCGTTCGGGAGAAGAATAGGAGAGATTACTGGGTGGGGAGATGATTAAGACTAATAAACTTATCTAAAAGAGTGACAACAGAGAGTCAAATCATTGCCTAGGTAACACCCGGTTTGCACAAGGGAACTTGGCTTTGGCTGAAGATGGTCTTCCTCTTCTTCTGTCTTCTCTTTGGCACCAGTCTTTGTCTTGAGTTAGACAAAGGCAGTGGCGGTTGGACGATTAGCCACTCCTGGGGTGGGTAGATTGCTTGCAGGCACAGGTGACATCTGTCGAGTACATGAACCGTCCGTTTTGCTGGAATGGAGTCAGGCCTTGTAGGAAGATGGCTGCGTGTGGTGTTAGCCCTCCATGGTGGATTCCATGGTCAGGGCTTCAAAATCGTTTGCCTGAATAGCTCCTGGCGGTGCAGTTTTCTCCGCTTTATGGCCGGGATGGACGTCATACAGAATGACGGGAAGCCATCTGTTCTCCTGTTGGGTACTCTTGTAGTGGTCTTGAGTGCCTTTGTAGCATTATGGCTGCTAGTATTGCATGGGTCCCTTTTGCCCCTGGATAGGTTTCACACTCTCTGGCCAGACGTGTGTGAGTCACTTCTCCAGGTGCTCTGGCAACCAAGTTGGTGATTACGATGTTTTGTAAGGGGTTTTTCCTCACAAGGTAGCCAGCTCCAGGTTGACTCAGCCTTCCATCCTTCCGAGGTCGGTAAAATGAGTACCCAGCTTGCTGGGGGGGAAGTGTAGATGACTGGGGCAGGCAATGGCAAACCACACTGTAAAAAGTCTGCCATGAAAACGTCATGATGCAATGTCTCCCCAGAATTGGAAATGACTGGTGCTTGCACAGGGGACTACCTTTACCTATATATATATATATATATATATATATATATATATATATATATATATATATATATATATATATATATATATATATATATATATATATATATATATATATATATATATATATATATATGGCTTTCTTTGAACAGGAACTACCTTTACCTTTATATATATATGGCTTTCTTTGAACAGGAATGCACAGGAACACAGTTCTGGCTGGCTTGGCATCAGGGGGTATGGCATAATATGTAAATGAGGCAGGTGACAAGAGACCAGAAAATCCCATCCTGCTCTCCCTGTCCTACTGCCTCTCCACTTGGTGATTCTGCTCCTGGTTACCAAAATCTGCTAGTTCCTGATTCTCCCAGCTAGCCAACTGAGAGAGGGCCTGAGACTTCATACTCATACCATACCACTGAAGGATCTTCCAGGAGAATTCCTATCTTTCAAAACCTCATTCTATAAGTTGATACAATAGTAGCAGAGCGTCCAAGTGCTGTTTCCCAACAACAAATAAATATGGTTAACGGTTCTGTATTTGTGCATCATTTTAGATTCATCCAAAGAAATAATTCCATACAGTGAATCAGGTATGTACTCTGAAATCACATCTGTCAGTGGCATGGTATTAACACATATGTGCATTAACAGAGACCAAGCACCAGTTTTAAAGTTGGATGGAGAACAATTTGGAGCACACAACTGACAGGAAAGGAAAGGGCAACACACCTCCATCTTTGGTGTGCTTTTATTTTAAAACAAAGCCTTGTGGTGAAGGGGACATTGTCACATGGGTTTGTATTCATAGTTATCTCGTAAAAGTTGGGTTCCCAAGTCCAACCCCAAAAATATCTGGGGACTTTGGGGGTAGAGCCAGGAGACTTTGGGGGTGGAGCCAGGAGACACTGGGGTGGAGCTAGGGGGAGGGGGGAAACAGCGAGCCGCCCTGTCTTGGAGCGTGCGACGCCGCTGCACAGCTGACGCCTCTTCTCTGCTCGCCGTGGCTGCTCCTCCGAGATGGGCTCAGGCTGAGCCCATCTCGGAGGAGCAGCCACGGTGAGCAGAGAAGAGGCCGCCGCGCCGCTGCCGCCTCGCCCGCTCCGCCTCTGGGGTGGAAGCGGAGGGGGGGTGGAGGCGGGCCAGGGGCGTGGCGAGCCGCGAGTCCGGGTCCTAGAAGGGCCCTGATTCGCGGCTCGCCATGCTCCTGGCCTGCCTCGCCCTCCCCTGCGCTGCTGCCGCCTCTTGGCTGCTCCTCTGAGATGGGCTCAGCCTGGGCTCATCTCGAAGGAGCAGCTGCGGTGAGAGGGGAGGGGGCAGCAGCGGCGTGGCACGGCGGCCTCGCCAGCTCCGGGATGCAGCGGCTGGCCATGCTTCCCAGCGCCGTTTCCACCCCCTCCCCCCGCTTCCGTTTTTTAGGGGAAGAGGGTGGAAATCCTGGGGTCCCCCGCCAGGGCGGGAGGGTTGGGAAGCCTACGTAAAAGTCAGTATGAGCAGAAAAGAATACATTACAAACAAACTATAGTGTGTTCAGTCAAAATGTTTCATGCATAGACAATTTATCATTAAACTCGGTACCAGGTTTAATGCTCTGGGATTTCTAAAGAAAATGAGAACATATAATCAATTTCAGCCCTTATTGTACAACTGCTTAAATTAATGTATTTTATTATTTTTAAAATTTATTTAAAACACTTATTAGTCAATGTTTCTTCTTTACAGAGCTCAAGGTGACTTATAGGTTTCCTAATACCCTGCAATATCTGAATAAATTAGAGAGATAGGGTGGATCACAGCACACATTACTTCCACATATACATGCAAAATGTTTTCTTTGTTCACTTACATATACCATGCAGGCACATGCGCCATCTTACCTGGAGTAGCTAGAGTTCCCTGTCTCTTGCACATGCCTTGGCCAAATACATTTGATGCCATAAAATGTATAATGCATCCATGATTACAGTGTTCCAAAGCAGAAGAGGAAGAGATGTGACTATACTGAGAAATTAAAAAGAAAAGAAATTAAGCTTGAACAAAACATCTACAATTTTCTTGCTGCCTTTTTGATATTTTACTCTTTTGTTGCTCCCTCTAGTGGTCACTGAAACTTATTTTCAGTTGTCTTTGTCTAACGCTACTGCTCACTTGCTGGGAAGGTCTGATGAGTGAGAAGACGTTTTGCAATACTCTGTTATTTATTTCTGAAAATATTTTTCTCTCTTATTTATTTATTTAATTTATTTCTGTTAACTTATAGCCTGCCCTTCCCCATAATGGGCTCAGGGCAGGTTCCAACACAATAAAACAATCAGATCAACAGTAAAAACAATCAAGAAATAAATAATACAGCAATCAAACAATTAACACAGATTAAAATTTAAGCCATTAATTCAGAAGTTGAATTTGAGTGGCATGGCATGGTGTGGACACATCATTTAAGTCAACTGTAATTGGCCCGAGTTAAGTAAGTGTTGGGAGGCCAGTTTGATGACATAATAGGGTAAGGACGTCTGCCTGCCTCAGCGATAGGCCTGGCGGAACAGCTCTGTCTTACAGGCCCTCCAGAATGGCAACACATCTGGCAGGGCCTGAACGTCTAGAGGGAGCTGATTCCACCAACTGGGGCCAGGGCCAAAAAAGCCCTGGCCCTGGTTGAGGCAAGCCGGACATCCCTTGGGCCAGAGACGGTCAGAAGATGTTGGCCAGCTGATTGCAATGATCTCCAGGGCTCATATGGGGAGAGACGGTCCTGCGGGTATGCCAGTCCCAGGTCGCGCAAGGCTTTAAACGTTAGTACTAAAACCTTGAGCGGATCTGGTACTCAGTTGGTAGCCAGTGCAAACTACGCAGCATCGGCCGACTGCTCGCCCGTACAGGCGATTCAGTCAGTAATTGTGCTTCCGCATTCTGCACCTGCTGCAGTTTCCGGGTCAGCCTCAGGGGCAGGCCTGTGTAGAATGAGTTACAGTAATCCAATCTGGAAGTGACCGTTGCATGGATCACTGTCCCAAGGGGCCAGATAGGTGTTAGCTGCTTGACCTGCCGGAGATGGTAAAAGGCAGATCATGCAACAACTGTGATCTGGGCCTCCATAGAGAGGGAGGCATCCAGTATCACACCCAGACTCCTCACCTTCTGGGCTGGCACAAGAGATGCGCCATCCAGGATGGGGAGCTGGGAGCCCGATCTTAGCCCCCCACAGCTCATGTTCAGGACCTCCATTTTGGTTGGATTAAGCTTCAGCCGGCTCAGTTGCAACCAACCAGCCATTGCTTCCAGCGCCCTGGTTAGATGGTCTGGGGAGGAGTCTGGGTGGCCGTCCATCAACAGATAGAGCTGTTGCCTTGTCGTAAACATGACAAATGTAATTGAAGTTTTTTACTCCAAGGAGATAGCTTCATTGTGATAGAATATCGTGTTGTTCTTTTTCAGAGGTAATGATCAGACATGATGCAAGTACAGATGGTAAATATCAACTGCAGAGTGCAAAGATATGTTTTGTTAATAACATGTACATTTTAATTTTCATATGAATATTATTGCCAGTTATTGATCTGGAATATGAAATTGTAAACATCAAGCTATTTAACTTGTGGTGACTCATTTTGTCTCTTTTCAGAAAGGATTACAGATTTAGAAACATCTATTTATGGAAAGAAGTATTCTCAAACTAGACTAGGTGACTGAGTCTTGCTTGTCTTTATGGTGAGCCCTTCCCCTTTCTCCAAACAAGTTAATATTCACTTTGTTATGGAGAAAGAGCCGCAGTTTTGGAAAACAGTGGTGACCTTGTTTGCTTACCCTCAACTTAGATCCAGTTGTTTTCAAGTCCAAGCCAGAGCATATGTGCCCCAGGGAGCCTTGCACTCTGCGAACCATCTTGTCCTTGGCCCAAGAGACATTCGCTTAGCCTCAGCCAGGGCTAGGGCTTTCTCTGCCCTGGCCCTGGCCTGATGAAACATGCTTTCAGATGACCTATTTACTTGTGAAAATGGAGCTGTTCTGCCAGGCCTATGGCTGAGGTGGTGGGAGTCTACCAGTTAGTCTCCCTGTTGCAGCCTCAGATGCTAGGATACCATCAAAGATTATATTGCTCAGTTATGGTCCAACCATTCCCAGATTAGGCAGTAATTCTACAACCAGCACAGTATTATAGCCCATAACTGGAATACTGTTAAATTGTTTTAACTGTTTTATTATCTGATATTTATTGTAATTGTTTTTATTGTTTTATCGTATTGACGTTATCTACCCTGAGCCCATTTGCGGGAAGGGCAAGACATAAATCTAAAGATAGATAGATGGATGGATGGATGGATGGATGGATGGATGATAGATAGATAGATAGATAGATGATAGATAGATGATAGATAGATAGATAGATAGATAGATAGATAGATAGATAGATAGATAGATAGATAGATAGATAGATAGATAGATAGATAGATAGATAGATAGATATTCTCCATCCAATGAGTGTTTTCTACCTCTTGTGAAGGGCCCTCAATGGGTAAACTTATCAGACAGGTTATGTACTATTATTAGTCATACAATGTGCTGCAAAATGCTAGAAAAGCTGTTTCAGAGTGTGTGCTTCAAACACTAGTATTCAACTATATAACACTGGAAGACAACAGGGAGTTAACTGTCTTATGCCTATCATGCACCCATCATAGTTTACTTGATTCTACAACCGTTTTCAGAATTGGCTCATTTACTCACAATTATTCTTAATCTTATTGCAGAAATGTCTAGCCTATATCTAGGATATTTGGAGCCCAAACACATCTCTCAGAGAAATCTAGCCAAATAATCCATTGACCACATTGACATGTTGCAACTTCAACCACTGTACTTAAAATGGTTTATAAATCTGCCTGGCTATTACTTTTTAACTCAAATTTAATTTTGTGTAGTGTCTGAAAAGGGAATCTGCCATGTGACTGAACATCCAAGGTGGTGGATAAAAAAAGATGGTAAGTACTTAATTGTCCTAAACTTAGGATGGAAACTTTGCTCAATAGTTATATCACAGAGATCAACCTGTTTAAAATATTTAGCCCTGGAATTCTAAAGTAATAACGAAGAGCACTATTATAGAGTGCTTTGCTTTCACCATAATATAATCAGACTTAGATCATAGACTAGGCATATCCAGGTTGGAAGTCTTTAGCAAATGAACACTATATATGCTGTATTTTTAGTATATGTGCTGCCGAAGCAAGCACATAAATATGCTGTACCATTCTTAGCAATTAACCTTTGAATATGCTCTTAACTTGGCATCTCTAACCATGTTTGAATAAGGCATATTCCCATATGTTAAATAATATATAGGGTGAAGAGGTTTGCTGATTCAATATTCCAGTGTAGAAATTAATGCATCTAGAAAAGATACATAAATCATTTATTTTGAGTGCTGTTAGCAGCATACATCTTTATATTCTCTAAATTACTGGAATTATGACAGCCTCCATTCCTCCCCAAAAGAAAAGTTTTATGTTTTAGATAGGTTTTGCTTTTGTTTTTTAGACTTCGGTCATTAAATTTGGTCTTTGGTTTACATTTTGCCATTTAATTTCTTGTGTTTCCCCCCCCAGATCAATTCTTTCATTTTGTCATTGTTTGCTTTGCGGTTGGAATCTTATTAATTTGCTTTTACAGATATAAAGGTAAGTCAAAACTGTAACACAGTGATTACAATTCTAGTGACTAATGAAGAAAATTGACCATATACATGTTCTAATTTTTAGACTGGACAGTTTCCGTTGGTGTTGGTTTGATTACCTTTGCAGCCTTGGAAACAACTGGAATCTATTTTGGCCTAGGTAAACATACCATATTATATAACAAAATAAACTACTTCTTATTCATGTCTGAGGCCAAATTAGACGTGATGGTGTCCATGGATCTGACCTACAGATGCTACTGCATCTGTGGGTGCCCAGTTCTAATCACCCCCACAAATAATTGTTTTTTCAAGTGTTAAAAAAGCTATGGAGGGGTGACACCCATTCTGGTGCTTGCAAAGGCATTGGGAGGGTGGGGAGGACAAGAATGCCTGGCCTGCCATACTGTAGGCCTGGTCAGGATTGAGCACTCACAGCATTTTTATTTCCTTTAACATGGCATCACATCTAGGTTTACCCTGGGGCTTCATATTTTGAGAGAGTAATAATAATAGAGCAAAGCTATACTTCATTCAATTAATTTTCTTCTGTTCAGCCAGACTGGCATCCAAGGTGCTTTACCTACAATATAAATAATGGCGAAATTGTGGAAATCTGTGTGACAGGTGGGAGGAGCAGAAGTTTACTTGTAGAGTGAAGAGAACCTGTGCCTATGCTGGAAATATGGTATTAATTGACTGGTACATTGTGAATGGGCAGCAGATGTTAAATAGTGACATCCTTCCCATTGTTCCAAACCTTTTGTCCCATTCTAGCCCTCATCTTAAGGAAGCAGAATTTCTTCCTGCCTGGGGAAACAGAGTTTTTTTCACTCAGGCCAAGCTCCAGCTTTCTCCTCTCTGGACCTCCCCCTTCCTGAGAAGTAAGGAAGGTGGCTTGGGTCAGGGAAGTAGGAAGACAATTATGGGTGATCTAATTTAATAACTAAAAAATGTTACATTCTTGTGTGGTGATTTATACTACTTGTTTTTCTTCCTAGGATGTAAAGACTCTGAACTAAATGCTTCATTTTGTTGTTTTGTTTTTTAAAATAGTGTGTCGTATTCGTGCTGTCATGGATAGTTTTGTTCCCCTGCTTAAGAGAGCCAGACTACCAGGTAATAAGACACTCTTGATGTGCTTTCATCCAATTCCACAATATGTTAGAGGATCCAGACTGAGTGGTTATTTTTTAGAATTAATTTTTAAAAGCTCTCAGTCTGAGCTTGGAAAGAAGGGAGGGTGATGAAGAGGCAGGAAAAAGACAAACTCAAGGAGAAAACGAGGGTAAAATACAGACACTATGCAAAGAGAGAGCTTCAAAGAGTGGAGTTCCATCTTCATTCCTCACAGCAGCTCTCAGAATCAAGTGTTGCATGACACACATATACTCAAACCTCTGTAAGATCCCACCGAGTATAAATATTCATGGTGGTCAAGTTTGCTAAAACAACAGCAAAAGCAAATGTGGGAAATGAGATACAGTTGGTGGTGAAGCTGAGAGACATCATACAGTTCTCATTCCATATGTTGCTCAAGTGCAGGCATGCAAGAGAATCAGTTCAGCAAAAGGCTGCATTTGATCACTCTGCTCTGCATTCTGAAAGCACTGTGAGGTTGGTTCCACGCAACAGTGGTGCTCTTGCTTGGCATTCAAATTAGAGTGGGCTGAGGGTGGCATTGGCATGGCGTTGTACCTCAGTTGTCCACTTTCTGTCTTGTCCTTGCTTTGAGGCTCTTTCTGTAACTTTGTTTGATACAGAAAGACTGCAAAGTGCCACACACCATGTAAACTGAATTAAAAATCGATCATGCATCTGCTTTAGTCTTACCTTCTCCATGTGCATGTATGTGCAAATGCTTAAGAGCTAGATCAGGCTTTCTCAGGGATGTTCTCAAATTACATGTGTCCAGTCTATGCTATCAGTACTCCTTAAGAAGGAACCTTCCATCTTAATATTAATTTGGGGTAGTGTAGCAGCCAAGCATGTGAGCTGGAAAGCTCCTTTCAGATGTCCTTTAAGAAGTCCCTATTCTTTCAGACTGCAGTCAGACATCAAACAAAAAACAAAACTCCCTCGTTCCATCCCATGGAGATTGAAGATGGAAGTCTTTTTAATTTTAGTTATGCCCAAATGTAAATGCCTGGACTTTCCAGGGTTAGTTTTCTTCCTAATAAACCAAGCTGAATCCTGTTTAGAAGTTGAGTGACTGAGAAGGAAATTAATCCAGTGTCCAGATGTTTCACAATGACAGACAAATCTAAATTTGGCACCTGTCTTCAAGGTCAACGTACTTTGCAAAAGGAGGAAGGGGAATATGAGCCTGGAAATTAGCAAGAACTTCCCCACTGCAATTTTTTAAATGTGACATCTGAATGAAGCCCCGCCTCACGGCAGAAAATACTCCCTACTTTATACTGCATGTATGGTAATTACTGAGAAAGTACACATGAAACACTTTGCACACCTGAAAGTACATTTGGGTATAAATACATTACTTAACTGGAGACAAGCGGTAATGAAGACAGGTTGCATGAACCTTTCTCATCCATTCAGTGTATATTTAAACATTGTGATGTATGAGCTGTTACTACACAGTGAGAAAATAAGTGTTCTCAATAGCTGATTTACTGGTAAAGCTACAGAAATAGTTTTGATTTTATAATTTCTTTTCATTGTCTTCTTCTTTTATTAAAAATAAAAAAGCAATAGGGTCAAAGATACACTGATAGTTCCACAAACACAGATTTATTTGTGATAGTGATACAGCCATTAAACAAGGTGGCAGCACTGCATTATCCAACATTTAAAAATAAGCATATGACAAGACTTTTTCTTTGTTGATTTTTACCACGTAGGTTTCAAGAAAACGATCTGAAAATTTCAAGAGAACTGAAATGAACGTTTGGCCTTAATGTTAACAAGGTGTTTGAAAAGCTGTCATAACGGCGAAGATATAACAACTGTGTATTAAACATACAAATGTGGTTTTCTCTCACTTGGGGAGAAGAAAAACAACACTCCAGTTGCCCCTTTCTTCTCTTCAGTGTAGGATGTGTTTAAGAGATAATGACTAGGTCTAAAAATTTCATTCCTGTCTCTTTTGTATAGATGGGTCTGGTTCTGCACAGTTAAGTCTATACCTGACTTATTAGGCTCTTTGTGGCTTGTCCTGACATTCTCCAAGCTGCATAAACAAGACATTGAATGTCACTCCTTTGTCTCATCTAAATACTTGTACAGGAAGATCAGTTTGAGTGAGAGCTACCAAACAGAGGTAGCATTAAAATGTTACACGAGGCAGCCGTTTTTATATCAGTGGTATAGACCACTTTCTTAGCCTTCTGTGCATCTGGAAAAAATCAGCCAATCCACAAACTGAGCCAATAGAGCAGCCCACCCATATTTCAACCCTTGGAGAAACTTGCCACCACTTGCTTTTAATTTCCATTAATTGAAGTACAGCTTCTTTTAATTAGCTGTATGATATGGGGGGGGGGGGGGGGAATAGGTTTCATGCCCTCCGCAGTCATCTATTTTCTCATAAACCATGATACAAAGATTGAACCTTCCAGGCTACTGAGAACTTGTAGGAGAAACTAGCAACTAACAACAGTTACCACTGCACATACTAGCCAAGGCTTATATTGCAGGGTTTTATTTAAAAGGGGGGTTTATATTAAGCAGTTTCTCAAAGTTTGGTTCATATCTTCAGGAGCACTGTAGGTGTAGCTACTTGTACTACAAATACCAGTCTAAAAGCCAGTGTTCTGACAGTTCCATAGCTCAAAGTAAACTGGTGTACCCTCATGTTTACATGTCAGGTGAAGGTTAATCCCTTAGCATTAGATCAGATGGTATATAGGTCAAAATCAGATTTAAAAGGCTGATCAAATGTGGTGCCATTCATATAGGAAAATTACAGATCTTACATCTCCTGAATCAGTAGGTACTCTTGTGTTTTAGGCAAGGCAAGGCAAGGAAGTGAATTATCCTGATTGCTCAGCCCAAAAACCAGGACTTACCCTGAACTTCTGACTTACTCATGTTCTTGCACATCTAGTTAGAGCCAGTAGGGATTCACCCAGGGTCTCATGTTCAGGACTTGCTATAGTCTTAACACATTTAAGCTTAATTTTGTAAAATTTGCTGAAGACTCCAGAAGGAAAATTAAATTTAAAAACTGCTTTCATTGCTCTGCTACATGGGAAATAAAATGTTCACCAAAAATGCAGATTTTTGGGTGGGTTTTTTTTTTTAGGAATTAATGCTTATTACATTGAGAAGTGTATGGCACTGAATTACAGACCTTGATTTCTTCTGATGGTTTGCCAAGGGGCTGCCTGTGCAATCAAATACACAGAATCCCTATGCTGAATCAGCTTAACAACTTTCTAAAATTCCAGCCGATCACATTACGATGGAATCATATCTTCTCTGTGAATCTGGATTGTTCTCACCTCTAAAGGCAGCTCTAACAATTGAAAACCACAGAGTCTGGCATAGGACAGGAATTCTCTTTGGGGAATCCAGATTCATAGCAATCTGTAGTAGATAGTGGCTAACCATACTGGTGGACACAGACGCCATGTCCTTCAGCCTTCCTCATGTATAAAAAGAGACATACACATGACAAAAACTAAGCAGGTCTATCTTTAAATGGGAGACTCCTGAAATGCTGTTTGGAGAAAACACAGGATATAATGAATAATAATGAGCTGTGCTCTTTTTCTCATGACTTCTGTGTGATTCCTCCCCCACCTCCGCCCCACCCCAAGTACTTGAGATTGTACCCTTGGAGCAGGGAGGGACAAGCTAGTAACAAACAATAAAGCTCAGAAGCACCCAAGGATATATTGTCCATGGATGAGGCTAGCTTAAAATCAGAGCTGGCTGAGCCAGAGTATGTCTAGCTATTCTATCTGACAGCAGTGATCTCAAGCAAGAAGGATCCAGAATGAAAACAAGGCCCTTGGCTCTTCTACATCAGCATGTTTCATTACGCTCTATTTGCACAGAAAGTGTGCACAGTTCAACATTCAGGGGGGAAAGCAGGAACTGCCTGCATATGAGAAAGGAGCATTAAGAAAATATTGAGCTAGGACAACAGTGCAGGAAGGTAAACAGTGACTGTTTTCGCACACAGCTTACCACACGATCATGTTCCTGTTCTCTCCGCAGCATCTGTTGGATTTCTCACTATCTGTGCCGAAGTTACAGGAAGTGCCGCGGCTTTTCCGTAGCAAACAAACCGCTAAAATCCAGTTTACGTTTGCTATGCAAAAGCCGTGGCACTTCCTGTAACTCCGGCGCAGATAGTGGGAAATCCGACAGACACTGTGGAGAGAACAGGAACATGACCACGTGGTAAGTTGTGTGCGAAAACGGTAAGTCTCTTTGTTCTTGGTATGAAAGACACAATGGATAAAAATGATGCACGCAAAGAAAGACCTGAACTATAATTTTCTTTACAGAAAAGTGACAAACACTTTGAATTGGATCCAGCATGAGGACCATGCAAGAAATGCTGATCTCCCTAGCTTTTCTTCTGCCCGGCAGTGATTTCAGACCCCAGGGTCACAAGATTAGCATGGAGTAGTGATCACGAGAGAAAAGAGGGCAAAACTGCACCCTTCTTCCTCATCTGTCCGTGGGGCTCTTCTCACATAAGAGGTAGGAAGGGTGTGATTTCACTCTCTTCCCTCTCCCCATTGCAGCCTCCCAACCCATATGCAGGTCCCATGACCCTGGGAATAAACTTAAAAATGGCTGCTAGGTCACAGGAAGCAAAGAATGCCTGGATCTATTAGCACCTTCTTGCTTATAGACTGCAGGATCCAGTCATTTATCTCAACTCATGATTCGTGAATACAAATTCTTCAAAACGAAATGTGTGCTTAGAGTGGGATATGAAGTTGCACCAAAAGTCACATCTTGTTTGAAGAAGGTAAGAGAACCAACTCAAACATAATTCTCAAGGCTACTGTGCTGCGGTGGTCAGTGTTGTGGGTCTGAATGCAAGGCAACCAGATTAAAATCCCTTCATTTGATGCATGAAACTTGCATGGGTTGAGAAGGTCACTACCTTTTAGCTTCACCTACCTCAAAGGATTATTGGAATAACAAAGAATTGTAAGGAATTTGCAAACATGGGATTGTGTTTTTAAAGTCTGATAATTAAAAAGTGGAGGGGGGGCGGGGGAGAGGAGGATCCTGAAAACTTTAATGTTCCTGTTTTGTTCCTTATGTCAGTTATCAGTGTGTAGCTTTCTAAAAATCCTTTCACTCTAGTTCAAAACAGCTAGCAAAACAAGCAAGCACTATTTTTCTCCCAAAACTTTAAATTTTTTATTCAAATTCTCTGTCATTAAAACTCTGCATATCATTTTAAACATATGTTTGAAACTTAACAGTACTTGTTCCCCAACCCAAACACTGCTCCAGCATAACACAGCAGGCCTGCAATTCAAACTATTCTGAATTCCTTGATTTGGACACTGCCATCTTCACAGCCTGAATAATGGCCTCCTTATCAATGCCAAACATCCTGAGCAGCTCAGCTGGCTTTCCACTTCTTGGTATGTGGGACACTGCCAAGCGATTGACTGTGATCCCAGGTTCTCCAACCACAGCAGCACAGACAGCATCTCCAATGCCACCTAAGGAAAGATGATGTGGAACAGATAAGTCAAGATTTTCCATAAGCAGCTTAATGCTATTTAAAACAAACACAAATCAAACAGTATAGAGGGCTCAAGACAGTACAGTTGCTTGCTCCTGTAAGAAGCTATTCCTTAAACAATCTTTCTTCTAAGAACAGGATTAATGCTTCGGAGGCACAATCCTGAGTCATAAGCTTCAAGAATCCATGTGGGGCTTCAGGACAGAGGAACTGTCACTGAAGATTCAGTGTTCTAACAATCCGTCCTTTGTAAAGGTACACAGAGATGTATAAAATAGTGTATTATGCTTCCAACCTTACAATACTTTACTGTATTTTTTAAAAAGCTGATGGGCAGCTCCATCCACTAAAGTGGATGATTTGCCAGTACATCTAATTCTCAATATGGCCCCATCTACGGGTACTTAAATGCAAAGACTAGGGCCATAAACAGAACAGGCAGTTCTGTCTATAAATCAGAGAAGCCCCAGGTTTCTGGAGAAATCTGAGAACACACAAGCACACACATGGGAAAGCATACCCCTCAAAATACTACAACTCCCTGTAGCTTTAAGAAATGAATGCTCACTGTGGTCATTACGAGGCAACCACAACAGTAATGAAAGCATTCAACGGTGCTGTTTTGGCATCTGAGAGAAAACTCAGTAGGGCCAGACCCAGCAGCAACTACCAGGCAACTTGCTACCAAAACAACTTCATATCTCACCCAGGCTCAACTGCTTCCTACTATTCAAGAGTGGCCACCATATGAATACTGGGGTGGTATAGTGTTAGAGTAGCAGATTAAGATCTGGGAGACCCTGGTTCGATACACCAGTCTGCAGTGGCACAACTGTGCTCACACTCGGTGGCCTGTTCTGTACAACTAGGCCTGGTGACTGGCACCATATGACTTGGTCAGAGTTTTCCTGGCTGCTGGGGGAGGGAAGCAGGAGGAGAAGCTGAAGATGGGAGGGCAGATAAAGGTGGGTTGACTGGTGGATGCAAAGGAGAGAAGAACATAGAGGAAGATGAAACAGGGGAAGAGGGGAAATGAGATGCCTCTTCAAGTCTTCGTGGGTTCCCCACTTGTCATTAGTTATGAAGACAAATGAAACTTCAGGGTTCAGAAGCAGAATGGGGACATGCCTTCCTTAGGAGCTCCCCTGCGGTATCTGACAGTCTCATGTTGGAAATAAGATGCTGGTCTAAATGGGTTATTGCTCAGATCCAGAATGGCGACTTTAATATTCTTGTTCTCATGAACAGAGCCATATAGCCAACTTGTCCTTGGTTGGCTTCAAGTCTCCCCAGCTAATACGTTACTTACAACACGCATTTGTATGTTTGTTATACTATATTAGTGGAGTTAGAGAGCTTCAAATGATCTGAATCTATGAATTTATATAGTAAGAACACTTTTGTTTGTTGGCTTACCTTCATAATAATGGTCTTCCACAGTGATAATTCTGCCTTTGGTTGCTCTTGCATTTTCAAGTATTGTTTTTTTATCCAGGGGTTTTACAGTGAAAAGGTCAACCACTCTGATGGAGATTCTTTCTGATGAAGGGGAGTAGAAGGCTTATTATGTAATAGGACACATGGCTCATCAAAACAGAAGTTAGGAAAACAGCAAACATCTGAAAAACCTACAGCATTTAACCTTTCACATAAATATTTAAGTGTACAGTGTATCTGCATGAAGCTCTTGGAAACATCTGAATATTTGGTTCTAAAGATTTTGGAGAAAACAGCCAAAATCTGGGTTGGAGAACCTAAAAAGCAACCTGGCATGATCAACTGTACTATCACTATCACTATCTCCTGGTATCCATATATGCTGAGGTGAAGTCTGGACCAAGTTATCTTATTTATTTAATTTCTATCCCACCGTCCATGCAGACAGGCTCAGGGTGGGTTACAGCATATCTTGCAGCCAAAGAAACAATTATCTCAAATGATTACACTACATCCTAATTGGGGGAGGGAAGGGAGAGGGGCGGCTAAAACATTGCCTGCTTTCTCAAAACTCTCAAAGTCTTAAGGAACAAAACATGTCAAAATTAGACCTGATGCCTTATTCAGATTTAAGCTGTAAGAAGTTAGCCTACAGAACATCTGAACGGCATGGCATCACAAGGTCATCATTAAGAGCCTGCTAAAAAAAGACCTGCACACTAATTTATCCAAAGCAATAATTGCATCATGTATCTAACACTGCATTTTGTAACCATCTTTTTCTAATCAGGATACCATCCTGTGGATTTCACTGGAGATAATTTCTAACTTTCCATCAAAAGGCATCTTTTTAATGTTATTGAATGTCAGGAAAATACATAGGTTACAATAAATTTGATACTAGAATAGTGATGCTCTTAGGGAAGTGAACTGGACTCAATGAATTACTACCAGAAGGAGAAGAAGACTGCAGATTCAAACCCTGCCCTTCTCTCTCAATCAGAGACTCAGAGCAGCTTACAATCTTCTATATCTTCTCCTCCCACAACAGACGCCCTGTGAGGTGCGTGGGGCTGAGATGGCTCTCACAGCAGCTGCCCTTTCAAGGACAGCCTTTCAAGGTAAGTGTTCTGTAGCCAAAAGAGTAATACATGGTGCATTCCTATACCTCAGGAAATATGAGTTTTCCTTGTACAGAATAAACAAGCACATATTATGTACATCAAAATTTTACTGCATATAGTTAAGTTGTGCATCTTAAAAATACCACAGAGTTGGAAATAATGCAATATAGGCAATAAAATCATCAAGGGGTTGGAACATCTTGCCTGTGAGGAAACATTAAAGAATGTAGCACTTTCCAGTTTAGGAACAAAGACATTTAAGGGGAAGGATGATGGAAGACATAACAAAAGTTTATAAAAATTTGCATGGTCTGGAGAAAGTAGACAGACACAGATAGAAACTTTTCGTCTTTTCCCAAAATATCAGAACTCAAGGGAGGCCCAAAATTAAGTACTTAGCACACTATGAATAATTATAATTAACCTGTTGAACTTGCTGCTTTGAAACTTCAGAGAAAGGGCAGGATATACTAGGGACACAGGCCTGGATACAGATGCAGCATTTCTCATCTCGTAACTGTATTTAGATGTTCAGAATTGCGCTGTGGACCCATCTGCTTCTCCTTTTCCATCCCTTTCCTATGTGAATTTTCTCATTCTATCCATGGCTCTTTGCGTATATAGTAATATATCTATGTTGAAACCAACTTTGACAACTGTTAAGTAGGCTTGGCCTTAAAATAACAACATGAAACCAGGACCAGAAGAGGACATGCACTTAGTATTAACTTCGATATAACTGATAATGACATAAGAGAAATGGGAGAAACACAAGTCTACAATATGCTCCCAGTCTCTTCAGAACTGTAAAGAATTTGCAAACATGTTCAGATTAGAGATATACTACTAACGATGAAATTGGATTTGAACTCGTGCTACAGAAGTTACAAGATGAAGTTGAGCAACTAGATTACACTTGTCTGTGTACTGTGTTAGTATTGTATCATAAATGATAGTCTGCATACACTTCTCAAAGCAGTTCTACACACCTTTCTTCAGTTGTTCTGCTGCAGCAAGTGCCTCATGCAGAGTCACTCCTGCTCCAATCACTGTAACCTGATCATCCTTGCTCTTGAATACCACCTGCAAACAAATGTTAAAGACAAATCAGTGGAAGTTCAAGGGTTGAGACTTTTTGGGAGGGTTGGTTAAAGACAGCTTGATGTCAAGTGGTTAAATCCTTGTAAAACAAGTTTTTTCAGTGACTTTCTAGAATAGATCATAGAATCTTAAACCCCCAGGGTCATCTAGTCCAACCCCCTGCACAATGCAGGAAATTCACAAATACCTGCCCCTAAATTCACAGGATCAGTATTGCTGTCAGATGGCCATCAATTCTCTGTTTAAAAACCTCCAAGGAAGGAGAGCCCACCATCTCCTGAGAAAGCCTGTTCCACTGAGGAACCGCTTTAACGGTCAGGAAGCTCTTCCTAATGTTGAGCCGGAAACTCTTCTGATTTAATTTCAACCCATTGGTTCTGGTCCTACCTTCTGGGGCAACAGAAAACACTTCTGCACCATTTCTCACTTTTCTCCCTTTCTCACAATACAAGAACTCGTGGGCATTCGATGAAATTGCTGAGCAGTCAGGTTAAAATGGATAAAAGGAAGTACTTCTTCACCCAAAGGGTGATTAACATGTGGAATTCACTGCCACAGGAGGTGGTGGCGGCTACAAGCCTAGCCAGCTTCAAGAGGGGATTAGATAAAAATATGGAGCAGAGGTCCATCAGTGGCTATTAGCCACAGTGTGTGTGTGTGTGTATGTGTGTGTGTGTGTGTGTGTGTGTGTATATATATATATATATATATATATATATATATATATATATATATATATATATATATATAAAAAATTTTGGCCACTGTGTGACACAGAGTGTTGGACTGGATGGGCCATTGGCCTGATCCAACATGGCTTCTCTTATGTTACTATCCTCTATATGACAGCCCTTCAAGTACCTGAAGATGGTGATCATATCACCTCTCAGCCTCCTCCTCTCCAGGCTAAACATTCCCAGTTCTTTCAACCTTTTTTCATAGGACTTGGTCTCCAGACCCCTCATTATCTTTGTCACCCTCCTCTGGACCCATTCCAGTTTGTCTATGTCCTCAAAATGTGGTGCCCAAAACTGAACACAATACTCCAGGTAAGGTCTAACCAGAGCAGAATAAAGTGTCCAGATCACTATCCTGCTGTTAATACAGCCCAAAATTGCATTTGTCTTTTTAGCCACCCCATCACACTGTTGACTCATGTTCAGTTTATGGTCCACTAAGACCCCTAGATCCTTTTTGCACAGACTACTGCCAGAACAAGTCTCCCCCATCTGATGGATCTCCTGATGGCACCTGTTTGTTTTTTGGCCATTGTGTGACACAGAGTGTTGGACTGGATGGGCCATTGGCCTGATCCAGCACGGCTTCTCTTATGTTCTTAACAGTATCCAATCCACATTTTACCAACCTGTCAACAAGGATAGTATGTGGAACCTTATCAAAAGCCTTAATGAAATCAGGATAAACTATGTCTACAGCATTCCCCTGATCCAGCAAGGTAGTAACTTCCTCAGTTTCCTTGCTCTTTTTCTAACTTTGAACATAAGAAAAGAATCCTTTTTTGTTGTTTTTAGCAACTTTTGCTAGCCTAAGTTCATACTGAGCTTTAGCTTTCCGAACTCTTTCTCTCTAAGCACTGGTTATTTGATTATATTCATCCTTGGTTATAAGGCCCTCATGATACTGACCTTGGCTTGTCCAATATGGAAGTCCTCGTTGCTGTTGTAAATCACAGCATTTTCTGGACGACTGGTCCTTATGAAACATATGCCCTGTTGTTGATTTTTTTAAAAAGAAAAGATCACAGCATGGATTGCATGAGGAGTTGTCCTAGACACCAAATGAAACTTCCAAATCAGCCTTTTCCCATTCAACTTTCACCTCAATAGCAAAACACACATTTTTACATGTAACACACAGCTTGGTTCTCCTGGGACCCCCTAGTTTAGAATGCAAACAGGAAAGTCCATGTTTGAATACTCTACCATAAAAATTCCTAGTTTGTGGAAAGGTTAAAAAGTCACAAAGAAGAGTCTATTCTTTCACAAAAAAAGATTATTCTTATTAAAAGAAAGCTATTTAAATGTGCATTTTCCCTGTTAGCTGCAGTCCCAAAAGTATTCAAAGCAAAGGGTTTTATCCCACAGTTTATTTTGCCTATTAAAAAGGGACAAGGGGTCCCTTTTGACCCCCCTAAAGACTATGCCATGATTTATCAGACCTGCACAGAGAAAAAGTAAATCGGATAGGAGCTATGGTGTCAGAAAGCAGAAAAACCAGTAAGATCTAACCCTAACGCTTGTATACCAATCTTCTTTAACTACATGGATGGTGCTTTTCAAGTTGCAATTCTTCTTCAAACATAACTGGAAAATTTATGAATCTAGATATTGTTTTTTGGGTGCACACACAACTCTAATGGAAAATCTCTGGATGCCAAATACTGTTCCATATACTGTTCATTCTTTCAACAATAAATATATAGAGTGGGATAAAACTAATTGCCTTGAATATACTCTTAAGGAAATCCAATGTAATGGTTCTTTCTGCACAAATCATATGATAACCTTCTAAGCAGAGATGTCAGGAGATACAGGGGCTTTGGGGAACAGGCAAGAAAAAGGTGGACAGAAGAGCAGGAGAGATCACCAAGCTCATCTTGCAGCCTTCAAGAAGGAACAAAAAGCTTAAGTAATGTGATATTTAATCTCAAAATGGAAAATCCTGCTCCTAGGTTTTTGAATTTAGTAGGTTTTTAATGTCCCTTATGACAGGTTCAGTCTACTTTAAATAATGAGGAGAAAGATGGAAGATCACAGATCATGTCTTGAAAGAGGCAAAAGTGGTTGAAAACTTCAGCAGGGTTACAGCAAGTGGCATTCAAAGAGGAAAAACTGGCCCTATTTCCATTTAGAATATGTTCAATGATTCTATCATTTGAGCCACAAGTTTAGCATACTTTCAATTCAGCCACCTCAAAGCACACCAAGGATACCTTGCATACTTTTTTGAAAGACCTTGAATATAATAACTTTAATAGTGCAATCCTAAGCACATTTTCCTGGGCATAAGCTGTTGAATAGATCTGATGGGGATTGTACTGCAAACCTTTTTAAGTTAATGCATTTGCAAACTGTTCCAGACCTTAGTATTTGCAGCCAGCTCTACTGCCTTTTCAGTAGCTACAGCATCACTAGGATAGAAGACTGTTGAATTAGGAATGGTACGAAACATGCCCAAATCTTCCAGAGCCATCTGTGAAGGTCCATCCTCACCTAGAGAGTCACAGTGGAGAAAATGTCAATATAACATAGAACTGATGTCTCCTCGGGGTACTACTGAAAACATATAGTATCTAAAACAAAGAGCAAGGCACTCACAGGCATGGAAGACTACCTACCATCTTCTCCTTAAACTCGGAACTCTCTAAATAGCAAAGAAAGAAGATAGAAGGAAACTAAAAAGAAAGAGAACTAGGGTTATAAAGAAAAATCAAGAAGAATTCAACAGTAAAACAACAACTAAAACAAAAGTACAGAGGCAAAAGAACAAAAACATAATTGAAGGTAGATGAATATATACACATGCAAGTACATGAGGTCAAATGGCAAAAAGTGTGAGTGTGCCAATCCTATGATGAGCACAGATGAATTCAGAATTTAATCAGTATGTCCCAGTCCTGCCAGAGGGCACCAACATTCTGTATGCTTAGTACCAAGTCAGACTATCAACCCTTCCACCCAAGCTGCCAACTCCAGCAAGCTATCTTTAGCCAAAGAGTGTAAACTGGAGCCTCTGTATTTATTTATTTATTTTAGCAAGCTTCTATTCCGCCCATTCCCTGTAGGGCTCAGGGCGGAGTACAACATATAATAAAACAATAAAGTACAATAAAAACATTTTAAACAGACAACTCAACAGCACTCAGATTACCATGACATCACATATTGCATAGCCTAGCCATCTCATATCATGATATCTCATAGGGATGGCAGTTTTTATTCCAATTCCTAGCACAGATGACAGTGCTGGCCGGGGAGGCCAACCAGATCAGGAATAGAAGCCCGCAGCCTCAGCTAAAAGCCTGGCAGAACAGCTCCGTTTTACAGGCCCTACGGAAGGCTAATAAGCCAGGTAGGGCCCGGATCTCAATAGGGAGCTGATTCCACCAGGTTGGGGCCAGGACTGAAAAAGTCCTGGCCCTAGTTGAGGCAAGGCAGGCATCTCTTGGGCCGGGGACAGCCAACAGATGTTGGGAGGCTGAACATAACGACCTCCTGGGCATGTATGGTATCTTTTATTATTATTTTTAATTATTACTGCCCTACCCTCTCCAGCAGAGGTTGTAGGGAATTAAAACCAAGACAAAACCAAACATTTAAAGAATATCAACACAAAGCTTTGTGAAAGTGCACGTTTTTGCTTGGGATTACACTTCTAAAACTTTTAACGAATCACCCTGCCAGTGAAAAACAGAATTAAGTGATAGTTCCCCTGCTGGTTGTACTTATTGCTACATGGATTCTATAGAAATAAAAAAGGACATGCCTAAAGCTGCAATAGCCACAGAATAAGTTTATCTCTGAGTATTACAATGTGCAGCAGTCACCTACACTTAAAATAAGGCAATCATTGCACATTACACTATAAAAGAACTGCCAGAAAAATTTTATACGTTTTAAAAAAGAATCTAAATGAGCAGCCCGAGTAAGCAACCTGAAATACTAGAGCAGAAAAGCAAAATCCACAATCAAAATTCTTGAACAGGAGCCAGTCAGTTCAGGCTTTGCCAAAGTTGTCTGTCTATGTTAGCAATGCACATATTGACTCCCCAATTCAGAAAAAGGAAACTTTGTGACCTCCACAGAGCTCAGATTGAATCTACTTATTTTTGAGGATTTTACAAATACAAACTCCCTGCTTACTGCATATGTCCTTGATAAAACTATGTAGGATCTGTGATGCTCACACAGGTTTAGAGATTGAGGCCTTTTATAATGACTTCTGTTACATGAAAGTATTCACTCTATATGTAATTACTGTCCTGTGCTAGGAATTACTGTACTTTATTGTATTACTATGCTTTGCTGCATTGATTTTCGGTGCAGTCAAAGCATTTTGCATATGACAATTTCTAGAACATAATGGAATACACTTTGCTGCATTAAGTTTCTAATCCTATATTTGTTTATGTCCACTCTATAGGAGGACTGGCTACTGAAAACCAAGGTTTTTTTACATTTTTGAGCTGGGCCATTTGGGGGCTTGCCAGTCAGAAATGTGTTTTTCAAACTGCAATGAAGAATCTCTCCCCCCCCCCCCCCCCGCTCCTCCTCCGAACAAAACTTATATCTACGGCTTTGGCTTCTCAAGATAAGCAGTGACAACAATCAACACAGTCTCCCTTGAAGGTTATGTAACTAGCTCCAGGAGCCTTGAAGGGACAAGGAAACATCACTCAGTCCCCAACTCCTGCTATGTCAAGAAGTTATATACAGAAGTCCTCTGCTGGGTTTTCTATCTTGTAGCCTTAAAGGGCATGCAGATCTTCAAGGCTTAAAGAAGAACATGTTTTGTGTCACAACATTTTACAACTTCAGTGCTTCTTCAGGGGCAATTAGTATATACTCAAGAAAAGCTATTAACTGGCAAAAAACTGCCCATAACATGAAATGTTCTACAAGAACATCTTTTTTTTTTTTTGCACTGCAACTGGCCAGCCAGTTCACACAGGGGTTGTCTGATCCATGTATCTGTAGAAAATCAGTTCTTAGAGCTATGCTTGTTATATGACTGTGCATCATCTTTCACTAATGCCTGGTGAAAGATTATGCAGGAAAAATACCTAGATCAACTTATGTGGTAGAAGACATACATCTTCCAATAGTCAAGTTGTGCAGCCTCCTCCACCTCTATATCCCATTTTGCCCTTTAGCCTTCACTGCTGTTCTCAAAATTGTACCAAGTACCAAGAGCTGACAAACAGAATGCAATGCATGAAAAATGGCTTCATCCTCTTTCATGGAGAACAGCTCTGAATTCTTAAGTATTGTGTGCCTTAGTATTTACACAAGGTACTCAACTATGTAGTAGCTGGTGGAAACCAGGAACAGCATTCTACAAAAATCACTAATATACACTCTTAGCTTTCTATGTATATACAATACTATTATGTTTAAAGAATAAAAACAGAAAGTCAGTGGCAAATAAAATAATTATGTAATACAGTCCTCAAACAAACAAAAAAACTGGAAGAATTCAATGTGCCTATCATGGTAATAATTTTAAAAGGATTATTTCACAGGACATTTTGAAATCACTTTCATTACAGTTCTACTTGTCAGACAGGCAAAGAGAAGCAAAGTGATTTAAGTTGCTTTTTAATTTTTCTGAATTCACACAGAAGTAAATGTGTCAGAGAAATGAGTGGTATTCTTATAAATTTCAAATTGCTTTAACATCTGGGGGACCAGATAGATTACTAGGAGATACTACATTACATCTCTAGGTTTAAAAAAAAAATTAATTAGATGCTTGCTTGGTACATGCTTTCCTCCCACTATCCGTGGGAAAAATAGCAGGGGAGGGGAGGCATTATTTAGGAAAGTGACATAGCAGAAATATTTTGTTCCCTGTCCACACACCTGCTGCTTTTAAAAATTAAAATAATGACAGAAGAAGATGGCTCTAAGATGATTTTGTAAGTACATTTAAGGGCACTTACCAATGGAAACACCACAGTGAGATCCACAGAGATTGATGTTGCTCTCAGAAATGGCTGCCATACGGATCTGATCAAAGGCCCTAGTGTAAAATGTGGCAAAAGTGCTGGCAAAAACAATGTTTCTGTCACGAGCAGCACAACCAACTGCAACGCTCACCTGTTAAGGAAAGAGAAAAGGCAGTCAGCTAACTTGAAATACTTTTGGTTGGATCAAAAACATGAGACAGGATACAAACCAAGGTTTCTGGGTCCAAAGCTTGTACTAGAAAAATATGTGCACTAATGATTGATAATTGTGTATGAGCTTCCTTATTGAAGATCGAAGTTTGACTCTATTTGGCTCTGAAGAAATTATATTTTGAAATATCAACCTATCAGGTGGAGCTAATGCCTGCTTTAAACATGATACTGGGGAAGGATAAACTCATACAATTTTTCACATGAACTGCATCTTATTTAAACTGGGTACTACTATCTGTCCAAAGCATCAATGCATGCTTAACTGGTAGGCAAGAGATACCTAAATACTGAGCACTCAGGGTTATGGGTTGTGATGAGAAGCAAGAGATGCTGTAATGGAAAGGGACCCTGGTGTCTCTGTGGCTGGGAAGAAGGTGCTCTTAGCTGGATAGTGAGCTTCCTTTCCCAACTGAGAGGGAAAACACACTAGCCCTTTGATGTGTTAATACCTCTTGATTGGAAGGTCCTGATCTGATGTGCTTGAGAGTCTGGTGGTTGTGTGTGTTTGGTGCATTTTGCTGTGAGATTGCCAGAGGAGAATGATATGAAAGAGAGCTGTTGATACACCAGGATAAGGAGCATCTTGCAACTAACAAAAGATCATATATACGGTGGATTGTAAAGTAGCTTAGTAACTATCCTTATGCTTATTTTGTTTAGTGCATCTATTCTGTCCTATAGTACCTAAGTTTGTGCCTTGTAGAAATACAGTTGTTTAACTGGAGAGAGTCTGCACAAGTCCTTACCCACTTGCCTTAACCCCCTGGCATGCTACAGTGGACTTAGCCTCAGGCAACCCATAACAGAGGGGTTGCATTTTACTCAATGTGGTGAGAGTGAGAATGAAAAGGGGGGCAGAAGAGTGGCTAGTCTTGCCCCGCACCATGATGAAGATCTCTACAGGGATATAAACATTTTAACTAATAAATATTTATTTGCAGATAATGCACTCCAGCTTAAATAAGATGCTGGGCAAACTCCAGTAAAAGAATGGAGCTGCCCAGAACACATATGTCCATCAATAGCACAACAGGCTACTACTCAAACTCATGAAAAAAACACACAGAAGTGATGGCTGTGGTTGCTGCAACCTGATCTATGGAGCTTGGAAGCATATGAATTGAAAGTACTGTAAATTGAGTACAGCGAGAGGAATGAAGTGCTCCTACAACAGCAGAGGGTGGCAGCCATTTTTTTCCTCCATACCAACCCCTATGCTATTGAGAATGCTGCTCTGAACAGGGCCGTCTTAACAGCATTATGGGCCCCGGGCAAAGCGGCCCCAGCCCCTACGACAACTACTCACAGGAATAAAAATGTACATGGTTGATAAAATTAAATATATATTTATTTTATTGGCACATTAAAAACATGCTGTGCAGCAACAACTAACCAACATGATAAACATTTGAACAATACAAAAGGCTTGAAAAACAAATAAAAAGCTTATCCATTCATATTTTCATAAACTATCAATATCTGGTTATTAGTACTGCATCATACACAGATTAAGATGGTGCCCCTATGCTCGTGGGGCCCATGGGCAAGTGCCTATCAGGCCCATGCGTTAAGACAGCCCTGGCTCTGAAGGGCACTTGGAATGCTGCTCAACAAATGCAAAGAACTGCAGGAGAAAAGAGGGCCTGAAGGCCCTGGTGTATGTGTATGTGTGCTTTGGATCCTGACCAATACTCATGCATCCACACTGTAATAGAATGGCTGAATGGTGGGAAGTATGAATCCTAAATACTTTAACTGCACGCAGTTATTATGTATGTATTTTATACAATGTATCCACATTACTGTTTTGCAAATAACAAACAGTACTGCCCAATATACAGAATCTAGAGGATCTTAGGTTCACTTTTATGCAATAGTGGGCATGCAATCATGCTTTGAGGAAAGCTTTAAAAAAATAAAAGAAGCTCACAAAGACAGCTGAGTCCTCCAGGAGACAGAACTTTAACATGTACAATTTTCCTCTGTATATCCCTACCTATATCTCCTACACCATCTCACATCTCTTCTTAACCTACCACACAAAAAGCACCCAATTCTGTGAAAACAAATGCAACTAAAACTACAAAGTTTGGGTTTTCAGGCTGTTAACAGGATATTAAATAAATCACTTATGTCCCTTTACTGCTTGCCTCACCAGTAAGCCTATCCTTCTAGATATTACAATCTAAACAGAGAGGATGAGAAAGCTTTAATGGGGGGGGGGGGGGAAGCCGCCTACTCTGGGCCCATCAAAATCAATTATTGCCAACTGCAATACTACAATGATCATTAATCCTTGTTATACCATGCCTAGCCACTTTATAAATAAAATAGCATGAGGACGATATTTGGTCCTGGAGATCAGGTTTATCTGAAAAGGAAATCTCTGTAGCTTAGAAAAGTGCACCTCTCAGAAAAACTTACCATGTTTTGTTCAGCGATGTAACACTCAATAAATCGGCTGGGGTGTTCCTTTTTAAACAGCTCGGAGAAAGTGGAATTTTTTGTATCCCCATCCAAAGCAATCACCCGGTCAGATGCATGGCCTAGTTTTGCAAGAGCCAGGCCATAAGCTTTGCGAGTAGCTATCTGTGAAGAGGGAAACAACACAGACACACTGTTGAAGGAAGGGGAGAGAAAGAAAATCCTTCTGCCCACAGAAATGTTAGTCTAGATCCAACCATTTATATTGTATTTTGTTATGCCCAACGGCCAAAACGAAGAAACTGAATTGAATGTTTTGACTGCAGTCTGCCTGCCGCTATGAAGAATTAATTACAATTGAGACTTTCCCTACAGTTGGTATTTGAAAGCCATGCAGAACCCTTTTACAGACTTCTATGCTGTTTATTCCTATCACCTTCCCACAGCAAATGTGTAGTCCCCAGAAAGTAAAGCAGGTTTTTCTCTTATCACCAACATGAAACATGAAACCAAACGAATGTTTCTGAGCAAAGCCTCATTGATGGGAAATATCACACTACCTTCTCTCCCATCTTGTAATTAGGTGGGGAGGGCATCCTAACATTCCTGATGTTAACTATCGGTGCATCCTCTTGTGGGAAAGCCGGAGAAAGCCTCCTCTTGTTCTGGATCCTGTCGTCAATCTCCTGAATGACTTGCTCAGCCATGTTTTTGGGAAGAGGCTTGCCATGCCAGTTTTCTTTATCTTCAATACCTGATAGATTATTAAACAATTGTTTAAAAAAAAAACAAAGGTTAAACTGCAATCCATGTTGACAAAATTGCTGAAATTAGTGGAAGCCCAGAGTTAATGCCACAGCAGTTGGGCTTAGGTAGGTCTATTTGCAAATATGATGATACTAAACAATGGTGCCACCTGGGATCCAATGTCAGTGAGGTCTTTAATGCAGCCTGTCTCCCTGATAAGCTTATACTTGGGCAGTCCAGTTTTTCCCTTTCACCATGCAACTCCTCCATTCCTCATTGCTACTGTTCTTCTAGCTCATTAGCCCAAACTCTACCGTGTTCACTGGTTACACTAAGTTTGCCTCAGAAATTTCTTTCCTTTAACCCACTTAGGCCCAGATCATTTTTCGTAAACAATAAATGTGCACTTGTCACCCATCTTTTGTTTGGCAATCAAATGTTGTTTTTACTGCTGGTATATGTCTTGTGGAGAATCTGCTTCCCCCTGCAATATTTGTAAATAGGGAAGACACAGTTCTGCCCCCCATAAATATTGTGTTTTAGGAAGGGAGAAACAATGTTAAAAAACACCAGCATGGAAAGATATTGCTTGCGACATCTTATAATGACAGCTGGTTGGCCACTGCATGAGATAGAATGCTGGACAAGAAGGCCCACTGGTCTGATCCACCAAGGCTCTCCTTATGTTATGAATGACGCAAGTTCTTTTTGCATCCTGAACTGATTTGACAGTTCTGTGCTCTTTCTGTGCTCTCCTCCTCTCCAGCACTGCAGTGAACATCATCCCCAATTTATATCTTTTAAAGGCCGCAAGGTAGGTTCTCTCTGACCCCCATAATTGCTGCATGCATGACACAGCAACCTAAAAATGTGTAGACTGGAGTTCAAATTGCCACAAAGCTCACCAAGTGAGCTTGGGCCAGTGACCTACTCCCCGCTTAAGCTACCTTGCAAGTTTTTGTAAAGGTAAAATGAAGGAGAAAACCATGGATGCTACGCTGAGCTCCCTGGAAGAAAGGTGGGATATAAATGAGAGATGGAATGTAGTAACTTCAACACACCAATAACATTAGATCCCAGCTGTAACACTAAGGATATAAGCTACGGAGAAAGGGTCTTTGGCACACCCTATCTTTCTATGTACTTTGCCTCACTTTTTTTGGCCTTGAAAAATCCCCAATTTAACTGCAACCTAAACACTCATCTGCATCCATTCAATTAGAATATATTAGTCTTTCTAGCTGTTCTCCCACCTTTGCCTCTTAGTGTCAGCTTTTGCAAAAACGATCATCATATTTGACTCCTGTGAAAATGCGACCAGCTTTGAACCCTCAGAACAGGGTGGGCTATTAAAAACTGAGATAAATGAATAAATCAATTCAGCAAATCAATAGTCTCGACTGCAATAATGACATGCTAGGTATTCTATAATATAGGACCTGAGTTAGCAGGCACTCTGTGCAAGCACGAAACGTCTCTCTGCTGCAGGAAAGAGCATCAGACAGACTGAGCTCTCAGTAACAGGATCTAAATAGCGGATTCTTTTCGCCATACAGAAGTCTCACAGAGTGGCAGCAGCCCAGTTAAACAGCATTTGTTCCTGAAAAATGACAAATATCCTAAGTTTATTTAGCTGTTTTTGAAAAGTCTTAGGCCAGCTGATGGATGCACAAGATTTAAAAAAAAAACATAATGGGGAGAAAACACATGTATAAATGTGTGGCACAACACAACTGCTTCTGCATTCTTCTTGCCCAGCACAACATTTGTTTATACATAGCAATTTCTGCCAATCTGGTACCCAATCTAAAAGGAATCCAGGTCTTTGTGAACATTCAGATTCAGGACTGGGCTTTTGAGCTTCAATTTTTTAACGGGCTCAACATGCTAAACAGGCAGGAAAAGCACAAAGAGCTGTCTTGTTTAGATAATGAAATGTTTAATACGTCCAGCCACTTGTGACACTGGAAAGCAGACTAAACTATCCATTGAAAAAGTCATGTTATGTAATATGGACTAGTGGAGGAGCATCAAACATCTTTTAAAGGACAGACTCTAATAAAACATAATGTAGTGAGAACCTATTTCAAGTTTGAAAGCTATAAACTAATCTTTTAACAGTTTTTTCAGTTTTCTTGAAACACCACATTAAACTAAAATTTGAATACTCTGTGTTGCCTTCACCTTACATCTGAGTTTGTAGGTTAGTCATTTCCTGGTTTATGGCCAAGTCCACAGAACAGATGGGACAGGCGCACACAGACATTTTTCTTTGTATCAGCTAACATTCCTCCTTACATCCCTTTCCAGCTTAATTTTCAACTTCTATTTCAGCCAGCTTTAAAAACAAAAACACATTTTTTCTGTGCTGCAAACAGCTTACAAACATGAAAATAGGCACATTCACAAGCTCTGAGATTTTTCACTATCTCTGCCTTATATTCCATTCCACATTGCTCACATGTTACATAAGTTTGCAAGGAATATTATTTAAGCACTGAGATACTGGTTATGTTTACAATGAAGCAGGAAAAGCATGCTGACATCAAGATTAATCTACAAGTAAGGCTCATTGCAAGACCAAGGGTTATAATTCAGATTTCAGTTTTCCCTTGCTTAGAGTAATCATGTGATCCAGTATATGGTGCTAGCCATCTTGCACCTATAATCATTTGCAAAGTGGATCTGGAAAACATGCCTTCGGCTTCAATAAAGAACTGCCTTGAAAGAAATGTAATCAAAGGTTGGTTTTGTTTTTTTTAATAGCCAGACAAAAGCAATTTAAAGTCTGGTTTCAGATGTCTGTAATGAGATCAATAATCACACTGGCGTTTGCACATATAATCTAGTTAACAGTGCTGCCAGAAATATGCATAAGAAATAAATGACAGTAGTAGCTGATATTCAATTAATGTGTGTGTGTGTATTACCTGTTATTCCTTTGCCTTTATAGGTCTTGGCAATAATTGCAGTTGGTTGATGTTTGGCCTGGCCAAAAGCTTTACAAAGTTCCTCCACACTGTGCCCATCAACAATGATAGAATGCCAGCTAGGAATGCAAACGGATTAGCTTTAAAAGGATTTACAAAAGTAAAGCTTTTTACAAGAGCTCCTAGCCAAACATTCAACAGCAGCCACTGTATCAGTAAGTATAACATACTAAGCACAAAGATATAAATCTGCCTTATTTATCTGTAAGTGCTATAAGTTTATCTATAAGTACTATACAATAGCAATTTTTGTTGCAAAAGGTTCACAGTGCCCAGGATACAAAAATCCACTTGGTATACCCAAAGACTGAGGGATGACCAAAGGAATATTTCACTTCTTTTCCCCCCCTGAGAAGTTGATGCCAATGTCATGTAACAAATTGTTTTGCACAGCTTCTTCATTTTCAAAATCAATTTTCACACATTAAGCTGTCAATTTTCACATGATCAAGAACCAATGCACTCAATTATCTTTAGAACATGTGCACTAAGCAGTGTGGATCTATGCATAAAGAATAAATTAGGCCAATTCAAACTGTCAGGAAATACTGCTGTATCTGGATTAACTGCTTTCACAACATTGGAAAGACCAGGGACAGGGCTGCTAATTGTTTTGTTTGTAATTTAAATATGATAACTCTGTAACTATTTATTTAATTTTTAATACATTTTAAAAACTGCATTTACACATCAATCAAACTCATTTACTAAGAAACAAAATCCATATATTTCATAGGATTGATCTATATCTGAGAGAACAATCTTAGGCAGGTCTACTCAGAATCCTATTCAAGTCTATTCAATAGAGCTTTCTCTCAGGTAAGTGTCCTTAAAATGGCACTGTTACCTACAAACTAATGGTATGTGTATACCATTGTATTGTATAAGCCAGTAGCTGATAATGTTAAGGAATTAGCCACATTACAAAAATATTTGTATAGAACAAGTGTCTTTCTCAGAGCATTCAGTGGCAGGTAGCCTTGGCCCAAGATGTAGGCAAGACTCCAGCTTAAATGCCATTTATTTTAATGGAAGTCAGGATTTCTGTATGTAGAGATAACTGAGGTAGAAAGTTGTCATTTATCGCAACTACTGAAACATTAAACAAAGCCAGAAAAGTAATGCTGGTGAATGTTAGGCAATTAAAAGCAAAATAGACAAAAGCCCTTTCCATCCATTTACATTTCTGAAATGCAAGGAAAGAAGTTGATTCTGAAAACTATACATTAATCTGCACTTGCTTTTTTTCTTGATAGCTTTGTTATATTGACCACCATTTATCTGTATTTTAACATCTAAATTCAATGCACAAATTTAAAAACAGTACACAGCATGAATGAAACATCTCTCAAAGACATACATACCCAAAGGCTTCACAGCGTTTTTGGTAGATTTCAACATGATGCTGCAGAGGAGCTGGGTCACTTTGTCCAAGTCGGTTAATGTCAAGAATAGCAATCAAATTATCCAGCTTGTAGAATCCAGCAAAGGCCATTGCCTCCCAAACTGAGCCTTCGGACAATTCTCCATCCCCAAGAATGCAATAAACTCTGTAGCTTTTAATTAAAACAAAAAGGGGACTAATTAATTTATACGCCACAAAAAAAAGTTTCTGTGAAAGATACAGTGTGAAACCTACAACTTGTCAAGTGAATCCATGCTCTTCATGGATAATTAAAGCTTGCCCTGTATCTGTTAATCATTGATTAGAATTATTGGAATTTTCCCTTCAGAATTAAAGCAGACTGTAATAAGACTGTTATAGTCTATGGATGATATTAACAGTTACTGACCTGTTTCCATCCTTCCACACTTAATCAAATTGGTAGAAAAAGTGGTAGCAGAACAATCCCAGGAACACAGGCAGGAGACGTTTGCCCTTGACCTGTTTCAATCTGGCTTCAGACCTGGTTTTGGTATTGAGATGGTATATATTGCTCTAATGGATGATTATTTCACTAATACTCTAACATCTATGTGTATCCTTTGGTGGAGGCTGCTCGGAGGCTTGGAGCTGGTTGTCACCGCTATGTAGATGACACCCAAGTATAAATCTCTTTATCCAAGCCACCAGAAGTAGCAGCCTTATAGCAAAATCAGTATCAGAATGCAGTGGTCAAAAGAGAACAAGCTAAAACTGAATCCAGAAAAGACTGAGGTAATGCTGGTAGGGAAGACTGGTCGTATCGAGCTGCCAGCCATACGAATTGATGGTATGATAGTCCACTTCTCTAACTTGGTGAGAAGCCCTGGAGTAAAACTGGATCCAATGCTGCTTTTAGAACAGCAAGCTAGGAGCACTTTCTATCATCTGAATTGAATGCACTGAGCGGCACCCAGTCCATGCTAATCCATGCCACTGTAACCTTGAGGCTAAATTACTGTATTGCATTATACATAGAGCCATCCCTGAAAACTGTTCAGAAACTTAGGCTAGTACAGAATGCTGCTGTTAAATAACTGACTGGTTTACACTGGTATATAATCATAACATTTGAACTTTGACAGCTTCACTGACTACCCCACTTGTTTCCAGACACAATTCAAGTGGTTACATTTAAGGCTGTCATGGCCTGGAACCTGTCTATTTAACTTACCACCTTTCCCATATGATCTGATGCAGCAGTTAAGTCTACCTTCTGATGGTACTTTTATTTAAGAGGTCCGTTTAGGAACAACTCATATGTGCTCATTTTCAGTGGCTGTGCCCACACTTTGGAACAAACTGCCAGATATGGTACAGAAACATTCTACATGATCCTGATTCCATAAAAAGTGCAAATTGGAATTAATTTCATGATCCTTTGGCTGAACAAATGAATGAATGTCTCTGGCAGCTGGTAGAAACAATGTTGCAGTTTTAACGATGTATTTTAATTCAGGTGTTTTCATTTTTATTTGTGTGTGTCTGTATTTTGTAAGCAACCTTGGGAACTGTGGAAGGGTGGGATAAATATTTTAAATACATTTTAAAATAAAATCCTCAAAACAGAACATTAATTCAAAGTTTCTCTAATCAGAAAACTACCTTTTTACATTGATCCTGGGTAGGGGGGGTTGTATGTACGTGCTGCTGCTTTATTAAGCAATAGATTGGGATTGGAAGATCATAAAATAAAAATTATGAACAACAGACCCCCATATCTGTAAGACTGCTTCCACACATATATGCCCGTGGCAGCTCTAATAATCAGGCCAATTCCTCCAGTCAAGCTGATGAAAACCAGGACTTTTTTTGAGCAGGAACGCAGTGTCGGCTGCCTTGCCATCAGGGTGTGTGGCCTAATATGCAAATAAGTTCCTGCTGGGCTTTTTCTGCAAAAAAAGCCCTGTTAAAAACCATATCTGCTTAGGCCTTCTCAGTGGATATATCATGCTCTGAAATGGGCTTTCCAAGGCTATAAGGAAGGCTTCAACCTTGTAAAGGTTTTGAAGGCTCTGTAAAGCAGGACTTTTTCCAACATGTTTTTGATGGCTTGTGAGGGGAAGCTGCAGTCATTTTCTTTGTACTTGTATATCTGTGATTATATTTGTATTTAATTTGATGTATGACACTTTGAGTCCCATTGATCAGGAGAAAAAGCAGAAGTTGAATTTAAAAAAAAAGAAAAAATAATCTTGAATAAATTTAAATGACAATTGTCTTGCAAAGGCCCATGTACCTCCAACACTGTTTCTGAGAGTAAACTAGCAGATACCTCTACAAAGAGCCTTCATCATATTGCATAAGAAAACTGATTTTAAAAAATAGCCATCCCTTTTTGAAAACAAGAAGAAAATGATTTTTTATTTCTGTTAAACTAGTCATAAGAATGGTACATACATGCATACAAAAACTCTAAGCTAGCTATGCATTCTTTCTTACAGGAGAGGCAAGAGCCAAAAATCCCCAGGGCAACACCAAAGCATTCTGGCATGCACTGAGGCTTGTGCATTGCCTCACATGACCCATACAGAGAAGAAAGTCACACTGGAAGTGATTGCAACACGTAATGGAAACTTTAGGCATCAGAGGGATTTAGAATCTCATAACTATAGCTACTGCCCATGGTTTTAACCACTGGTTCCGTGTTCTATGAACTAAAACTGCTTTAATTGTCATTACTTCTCCCCTAAGGAATCCTGGGAACTGTTATTCTGACGAGGGCTCTAGTAAGTATATAACTCAGTTCTCAGCACCTCCAAGGCTGCAGATCTTAAGTATCCATGGGTAATCTAAAAAAACCCAGATTAAAACTGGTTTTCAATTTATAATGCAATGTGCCCTCAGTGGAAACCTGCTCAATTTCATATCCAGTTTGTCACCAAGAAAAACAGGTCTGATTCCAATTCCCTTCAACTCTACCAAATTGTAGTTTACTAGAAACCAAATTCAAGCTTTCTTTTTTAAAAAAGTTAACAGTATCTGACTTTATTTATGAGTAATAAATTGTTTAACAGGTTTGATAATTTTAACATAAGCCCTATAATATCTGAATGCAATAAGATAATTCTTAAGGCTAACAGTTTATTAAGCTTTAACAACAATCTTCCCTCCTCAATAAGCAAACCAAATGAATAGTTGAAGGGAGGATGTAACTTATTAGTTGCAATTGTTATAGAATTTAAAAATGTAATCTTCGATAGGAAGGTATTCTAAACAATGAATCTGCAGTAAAAACTGGAATGAACATGCCTGCTCACTGTGACTCAGCAGAGTTACTGACAAAACACAGCTCCTACTTAAGGAGTACTGCTTATTTCCTTGACTGAAATCCCCATCTGTGTTGGTTGTGCTATATGAGGAAACAGACCATGAAGTTCTCATTTCTGAGAAGTAACCCTTTAGTTTAATCCTGCGGCAGGCAAGGATTGACACATCATCTGTTGGGGACATTTAAGTCCCAAATGCTGAAACCCAGAAGAGCAATGCTAACCTGTTTAAAAAGAAAAAAAGATTCTCCTCCACTGCAACTTCCTTAGTGGCATTACAGGCAACCTCTACTAAAGCATAGTGGAAAAAGGACTTGGATTGCCAGTGTTTCTTAATGGTAAGGCTGCAGATGTTTAGTCCATTAATTCATTATAATACAAAGCTTTTGAAAAAATATTCCATATTAAAAAATTCCAGATGGCAGGTGTCTTCTTAGAAGAGGCATTCACACACACTCCTTCCAAATGCCTTTCATAATTGGTGCCTACTGCGAGGTTACTCAGACTTAATCAATCAATCTCACAGAATCAATCAGATAAAATTTCTTTGATAAGGTGGTAGCCTCACATTTGGGGAAAAGCTAGCTACATGGATTTCCTTCATGTTTAAAAACTGATGAACTGTCACACTTTAGCTTATTGACATGAGGCACTAAAAAGTAACCCGCTATGCTGGACTTTGCTTTCTTCCTGCTGGTGGCACGACATAGTCTATATTGCGCTACCTACTGGCACAAGAGAGGGAAGCAGCAGTTCAGGGATAGGTGGGTTGTCCTCTGGAGGGAGGTGAGATCCAAATTCCTTTTCCGGACACAATCCCTATGCCAGACAAGCTGAAATTTAACAGGTAAAGTGTGCCTCATCATGTCCAGAGGAAAACATGCTAGTTAATGGTTAGAGGTAACCCTAACTGGACGTGGGAGTCTTCTAGTCATCCCTCAATTTTAGGATTCTGCAAATCCAACCCAATCCCAAATGAGAGAAGATCTTTCTGATCTAGCTTTTAATGCATTACCTACTTTCTGGAAATATTTTATGGATGGCTGCACTGTTTCTGGGCAGATACATCCATTTGCCTAAACATCAAAACTGTACATGCTGGGAGGAGGGGGAGTGAATAAACCTGAAGAAAGAAAGGTTGCAAGAAAAAATAAATACCAGTAAGAACAGTTTGAACTATCACATGAATACTTTTTGTGATAGATGACACATCTATAACTTGATTACTTGTTTAACTAAAATACAATTTTACAAAGTGCTGGCTATTTTCTAGTGCTACACACAACAGCTAGCAAGAACCAACAGTAAGCTGCACAGATAAGGTCTTCCTATGAAAACCATCTGTCAGACTGCATTACAATCACCTAGCCATCGTACACAGAAATGCTTTCAAGCAAGTGAAGTGTACAATTTAAAATTACATCTACTCAGCAACCCAGATTTTCATGAACCAATACTGTCATGTAAAATACATCAACTTCCCCAACAAAGACATGCCTTTGGATATCTGATTTTTCTTTTAACACCATATAAACATTTTCATGCCAGTTCCAGCAGAACTGTAATTTAGAAACTGGATTTATGACCAGTTTCTCCTAACCAATCTAAGGTGCTGCATAGCAGGTTACTCCTGCATTATTTTCCATGATCCTCTTTTGTTCTACAATGTCGTGTTGCCATAACAACTTCTGAACAAAATTCACTTCACATGCACTCAAAATTACTCATATGAGGCACATTAACCCACCATGAATAGAAACATTTATACAGAAATATGCACACACAACAAAGCACAGGTTATCACTGCAATTCCAGATCTTCTGAATAGTGCACGTTTTATCATCTGGTTGGGTCTTAACTGATGTTTGAGCAGATGCATACATTCTGCAGTGTCAAGTCACATATGGAAAGTTGACTGTGTAAGGAAACCGATCACATGGCAGCAACATTAGTTTTCCCAGTATTTTCCTCATATACAGAGACTAGACAACTCATCAAAATTACCTGGCTCTGTCAAAGTATTTCCCAGTATAGGCCATACCACAGGCAGCACCCAACCCTTGGCCAAGTGATCCAGTAGCTACATCAGTGAATGCTTGTTTCTGAAAAGAAGAAGGCAACAGTATATAAGAAACAAAAAGGAACATTGGCACTTATCATAAGGCAGGGGTAGCGAACGTCAGGCCCGAGGCCACTTACGGCCCTCGAGATCACTTAGTTTGGCCCTCGGGGATTGCTGGGCCAAGCCAAGCCATGTGGTGGCCTCTGTGGGGCTTGGCTGGCCAGCGAGGATCATGGGGCCCAGCCACGCTGTGCAGAGGCCTCCCCAGGGCCTGACAGGGATTGTGGGGCCCAGTCACACTGCACAGTGGCCTCCCTGGGACCTGGCTACCCGGCCAGGATCACTGTGGAGCCTGGAAAAGTCACTGTCACAGTTCAGGTAAGTTTTCCCCTCATTTCTTTATTTCCCTTTCATTCTATTTCTCCCCCCCCCCCCATTTCTTTGTTTCCCTTAATTCTTCTTTCTTCCCTCCCTCCTTCCTTTATTACCCTTTCTTCCCCCATTTCATTTCACTTTCTTTCCATTTCTTCTCCCTTTTATTTCCTTTTCTTCCCCCATTTCTTTATTTCCCATTATTTCCATTACTTCTTTCCTTTCTTTATTTCCCTTTATCCTTCTTTCTTCCCACCATTTCTTCCGCTTTATCCCCCCTTTTATTTCTCTTTCTTCCCATTTCATTTCCTTTTATTTTCCTTTCTTCCCCCATTTCTTTATTTTTCTTTATTCCCCTTTCTATCCCTCCTTTTTATTTCCCTTTCTTCCCCCATTATTTTCCTTTATTACCCTTTCTTTCCCCCATTTCTTTATTTCCGTTCCTTCCTTCCTCTCTCTCTTTCTCTCTGTGGAGCCTAAGTGGTGGGCATTGTGAAGGACTGCTGCTGGGGTAAATGGGTGCCTTTAAAGGTCTGCTGGGAGCAGCTGCAGTTTCCGCATGAAGGAAAGAGGGGTGGCAGAGGTGGGGAGTGGGAGCCAGCTACCACCAGTTCACTTTGCACTTGATTATCCCAGATGGTGTGGCCTGATAATGCTAATGAGTGTGTGACCTAACATGCTAATAGTAGGGACCTAGGCATTTGCCTAGAGCAGCAGATTGGGGGGGGGGGTGCGCCAAATTAGGCTCGCCCCACATGACTTCAAATAGAAAAACAATTATTTGCATTAATTTTGCCGGCCTGAATTGTTCTCCCTTGGAGGAGCATTGTTTTTTAAGTTGATAATTTTGTATGGCCCGCAAATGATGTTATAAATATCCAAATGGCTCTTGGAAGAAAAAAAGTTCCCTACCCCTGCCATAAGGGTTCCTTTTGCTCCAAGGAAGGGAGGGCATCTTGACATGGGTGATTCCCATCTGTTCATCAAGGACACAGGACTAAAATTCTTCTAGACCTCCTGTTTCACGTGCAGAATCACTCACTTACCTCAGTTCAGTACATCCCAAAGAAGAATCTATACTAAAATACTAATTAAACCATTCGACAAACTGAGCAGACAGGAAGTTTGGAATTTTAGTCCTGCCTGCTTGATTTTCAGATGGGACTTCCCCTCTGAGTAACAGTGATTGTATCACAAACACTCAGGCTGAAATCATATACAAACTGACATGGAGGTAAGCCCCGCTAAACTCAGTTGTGCTTATTTCCAAGTACACATTATCAGGATTGGACAACAGATTTGACAGTGATAGGCATCTATTATCAACATACTCAAGTGTAGCAAAGCAAGATTAAAGCCTTCTTCTGACATGGGTTAACTCAACATTTACGATCTCAGACCACCCATATTAAGCCTTAGAACTTTCATTCTGGAGACCCTCAGATTTTGGTACACCTGGAAACTTCAAATGGCTTAATACACACCTGTTCAAGTCCTAGCTAGGTTTTATCACAACAAACATATCAAACCAGTGCTTTTCCAACTATGCTGGCTTCTAGTTCATTTCTCAGAAAAATTCAATGTTTTGTTTTCTATACCTTTAAAGCCTTAAACAATCTGGGTTCTTTCCCACACATATCAAACCCTGTGCTGTTTAAAATGTCCATAGTGCTTCCTACAATGACACTTTCTCCTCCACCCACTCTGGCCTCTTTTTACTGCACGATCTTTCTTGGACTTTTTAAAATGCTCTAAGGTGAGGACTACAGCACTCACCTTACAACATATTTTTAAAGTCTGAGGAAAATCATGCAGTGAAAAAAGACAGGGGGAGGGGAAGCAGTAACATTTGAAATTACCATAGTGCTTCAGAGATGGCTCATTAATGGAAGGAAAATCACTGTATGAAAGACCTATCCCTATATCACTTTACTTGGAATTGGGCCAACAATGAATAACATCCGGTTTAGAACAGGAATGTGAAGGGAGCCAGTATCTCTTCATGTCTCCTGGAGGACCTCGAAAAATTTTTTATTCCAGAAGGCCTTTGAATGCGGATCACTATTTTTTCCACCCGTTTTATTTGATGATTATTTACTGCTCTTATTAATGTGATTTGGTAGCTGTTTTTAAAATAAACTAAAACAACCAATTCCTAAAAAAATGTTAATATGTGATTTTATTGAACTTCTGCTTAACTGCCTTGGTTGGCCCTATAGAGAACAAAGGCAATCTTACACAAGGGCCAATCAACAAGCTAAAACTATTTACAGTTAGAACAAACATTACTTTGGAATGCTTCAAGGTATTATGAGAACAGTCCAGTTATGCACATGTCTGTTCTAGAATCTTAGTACTACAACCTCCACAAGCTCTGAGATGAAATAGTTCCCAGTGAGAACATTTGCCTTCTATATTTATTTATCAGAACACTAATAAGCCATATCATTGCACTAGTTACAATCCTACATAACAATGAATAAAGAAAGCATATGATAGGAACTGACTCCGCAGTATGAAGAACAACTATTTCTACTTTCACAGAAAAAACTGAGACTACACAGTACTAAAGTACCCAGTGACCCCTTCCCTTAAAACAAAGTAGTCCAAAGTCCATCCAATTTAATTTAATTAATTTGCTGTTCTACTGGAGTTAAGAGGATGACTATGAAGATCAAACTCTGTGAGTTCCTCCAAGGCCTCCAGAGCCCAAGGATGGCAAGATCTGGAGACAGCAGAACTTGGTACTCAAGAATTGTTCATAAAGACTTGTCAGTGTAATATGAATCAAATTACAGACATGTATCAACCAACTAAATTACTGCTTTACATTTTATTTACTTTCTTCACTGAAAGCAATTTACTTTCATTTACAAATCATTTTAGCATCTTCTTGGATTAGCTTGTCTTAGATAAATTATACAGGGCATGCAGGAATTAGTATAAAACATGTACAAACTTCCCAGTTCATAAGGATATGTTCTATTACACATTAGCTATAGAGGTGTAACACTCACTGGCACAGGGTGTCCTTCCAAAATGGAATCAATTTTCCTCAGGTTTAACAATTCTGATTCATGGAGGAAACCTGCTTCTGCCCAAACAGCATACAAGATTGGTGCTGCATGACCCTACAGTGAAATTGGGAAAAAAACCTCAATTCTTAAAATAATATATTACTAAAAGCATATTTCAAAAGCATCTCAGAAAAATGAAAGAAAGTAGCATGCAAAGCTGTGGAAATACCATTTATTTATTGAGGACAAAACACTCTCTGTTCCCCAGAGAGTACTGAGATCTAGCTCACAAAATCTGCTGAAAATCCCTGGGCCAAAGGAAGACAAACCAAAAGCGACAAGGGAGCGGGCCTTCTCGGTAACAGCACCCCAATAATGGAACCAGCTACCAGAGGAGGTACGGGCCCTACGGAGCCTTAATCAGTTCTGTCGGGCTTGTAAAACCATCCTCTTTCAACTGGCCTTTTAAGGTGGAACCATTGCACCATCACTACAAAAACTGTGTTCATATGCATATTAAGACTGTAGCACCATTTTATGTTATATTGTAATTTAAATTATTAATTTAAATGCTGTTTTATGTAATTGTATTTTAATTGTAAATTGCTTTGAATTTTATTGTTGTATCATGGTACAATGCACTATGTCATGTAAGCCACCCTGAGCCTGCTTCAGCGGGGAGGGCGGGATATAAATTAAAATTTATTGTTATTATTATTATTAGACACTAGATACTATACAGAAAAGTAACAGTTCCTAGGAGTCCTTCTAGAGTAAAAGAGGGTACAGTGGGCACTAAATTGACAGGAGAAGAAAGAAGTAGTTTGACAGAACATGGGGATGTCTTGTATTCTGAATGGCAAACATCACAAAAACATACCATGGGACCAATACTGCCTCTAAGCTGTGGAGTCTTGTGAGCAAAAATTCTACCTCGTGAGCTACTGGCATTAAAGTTGTGAGCTGTTGCATAAATTAGTTTGCTTTGGGGCCATTTTTTCTGAGCTAAGACAAAAATGTGTGAGCCAGAGGCTAAAGATCTGTGAGCTAGCTCACACTAACTCAGCTTAGAGGGAACACTGCATGGGACATATGAGCATCTACAGCAAGAGACTGTGCAATTATTTAAATAAAGGATTCCTTTGACCCTGCAATCTAGAACCAACACAATCTCCTGGTGCAATCTGTTTTCACCACATAAGAAGTGCAACATCCACACTTCCTCTCCTTGAAGTAGAACTGGGAAGTATTGCCTGAACAGGACCCAGTGTACAATCAAGCAGCTGTCAGGACACAGATTTTGAATGGAGGGCTGCACAGACATTCAGTTTTTCACATTCTAGTATGAAAGTTACACTGAGGAAACTCACACTCAAGTGGAAGGAAAAAAGTTGCTGAGGTTTTTTTTAAAAAAGGACTCCATTTGTGTTAGCCCATGGGAGTACTGCATGAAAAGATTTCACTCTTACCTTAGAAAGAACAAATCGATCATTGTTAACATTTCTGGGGTCCTGTGGCTTGTATCTCATGGTATGGAAAAACAGCACAGACATAATTTCTGCAGCACTGCAACATGATGTCGGGTGGCTGCAAGTCAAAGCACATGGAACATTATAACCATAACCTGTTGTATCAGGTCACATTCCTATCAGCAAAATATTGCTGGTGCCATCTTTGAGCATTCAACGAGGAAATAACATGCCATTAGAAACATATATGAGAATTCCTATCCGCCTCCATCTTAGTGTCAGTTAGCTGTATTAAGCCAAGAGACTAGATGTCATATCATCCTTTTTCACATTACAGTTCTAAACGAGTTGTTATTTATTGTTGGCCCAATTTTGAGTAAAGCAACAAAGGGACAGGGGTTTCATACAGTGAATTTCCTTCCATTAATGAGCCATCTCTGAAGTGCTATGGTCATTTCAAATAGCGTCACTTTCCCACCCACCCCATCCTTTTTTGCCACATGATCTTCGTCAGAAAATTTTTTTTACCATTCCAAGTTGAGTGCTATAGCACTAAACCAATATAGCACTTCAGTGCTATAGCAGCACCACTGAGATATCTTGACTCCACTGAGGACATCCAAGGAAGATCGTGTGGCAAAAAAGGGTAGACGGGGAAAGCAGCATTGAAGGAAGCGCTAAGGACATTTTAAACAGCACACCACAGTGATTCAGAAGTGCGATAAAGGGGGAGAAAACAGAAAAAAGCAGTTTTCCTCAAAAGTGACTCAACCACGCTTTGCTAACACAACACAAGTGGGTCTGTATGAACAAATAAATTCCGCTAGCAGCCAGTTACTAAAATGAGCCTGTCTGAAATGATAGGAAAAAATCCACTAGCAAACAGTTACTAAAATGAAATACAAAGGCAGTTTGAGAAGGGCAACTGTCTTGTCCAAAGTAGACACTAAAACATAACTTATAGCAATAGGACAGCCTGAGTAGCCTTCAGTCTGCCCTAATAGCATGGTAAGTCATCAGATTCAGCAGTTCTTGTGCCAATGGAGTCTATGCAGCACACAACTGAAACTGCTTTTTATTAATTTCTAATTAGAGGAAAGCTTCATCTCAAGCAGAGGCATAAGCAGATACATTGGCCTGGACAATACTCTTAAGCATTTTGCAAAGAAAGGAAAGACACAGGCAAGGTTTTATGTGACTTACATATTCACAGAAGTTTTGAAACAGAACGTAAAACTGGAGATTAAATTTTATATATGTTCCTACCAAACTACCAGCAGAAAAATTGAAAGCTACGACAATACATTGACACAAACCTAATCTCTTCATTTATTTATTCTAAAAAATATTAAATTATTGCTACTGAAAGGAGTCACATTTCCCATTTGGACTGTAAACCAGTTAGAAAATACAGTTATGTTCTGTACTGCAGATGCCACACAGTACATCTTTCAAAGAAGCAGAAGACGAAAAGTGCTTCTTTCTGCTTCAGAGGGCAAATTGTTGAGGTATTCCAGGACATGAAAGAATAAGATTTTGTTTAGCAGAAGCCATGACTGACTTACTAAATGTCAAACATTTTGGTTTCTAATTCCATACATCCTAAATCATTTACGCATGGGTTATCTGCCCTGGATTTCATGCTCTTCTGAAGCATTTTTGTATTCCTGCTTCCCTGCAGCAGCATCACGCATTTGGGGGCCTCTTGGGGTTTGCTCTATATTTCTGGGAAAGATCGCAGTAAAGACAGGATTGGCTGATGTGTAGGTGAGAAAATTCAGATGGCAGCCATTTTCTCTAACCTTGTTCCTGCAGCAGCCATTTCCTCTCCTGTTTTCACAGAGCTTTTTTTTTAATTAGCCTTAGAATACCATATCAACTTAATCTTATATCAATGTGTAAACCAGGTTCTTGGAATTCCCAGATTTCATCATCATCATAATTATTATTATGCCCTTTTCAAATTACCATTCTAAACTGGATGTTATTAATTGTTGGCCTGATTTCAAGTAAAGAGATACAGGGACAGGGGTTTTCATACAGCAAATTTCTTTCCATGAATGAGTCATCTCTGAAAACCTATGTTCATTTCAAACAGTGCTGCTTTTTGTAAAAAGGTAAAGGTAGTCCCCTGTGCAAGCACCAGTCGTTTCCGACTCTGGGGTGACGATGCATCATGACGTTTTCATGGCAGACTTTTTTACGGGGTGGTTTGCCATTGCCTTCTCCAGTCATCTACACTTTACCTCCAGCAAGCTGGGCTCATTTTATTGACCTCGGAAGGATGGAAGGCTGAGTCAACCTTTAGCTGGCTACCTGAACTCAACGTCCGCTGGGATCAAACTCAAATCATGAGCAGAGCTTGGACTGCAAGACTGCAGCTTACCACTCTGCATCACGGGGCTACTTTTTGTACACCACCCTTTTTCACCACGCAATCTTCCTCAGACTTTTTAAAGAAACATTCTAAGGTGAGCGCGATAGTGGCACCATTGAGATGCATCAACTCAATGGAGTCAATGCCTTTCAATGGTGCCACTATATAGCACTGAATTGCTATTGCAGCTTAGTGCTATAGCACTCACCTTAGAATGTTAAAAAAAGTATGAGGAAAACTGCACAGTGAAATAGGACAGGGGGAAAGCAGCACTGTAGAAAGTGCTATGGACACTTTAAACAGCACACTACAGTGATTCAGAAACACAACTAAGAGGTTGAAAATGCAAGCAGGTTTGTATGAACAAGTAAATAAATTCCACTAGCAGCCAGTAATTAAAGTTATTATTGAAAAGGGTCTGAGTCTCTAGCTAGCCCCTTCTGTTGAAAGATATAAGGAGAAAATTATATATCTTCAGTGCAAGGGAATTTAACTTATTTTTTAAAAAATGAAAGCTGGAAATTCAGATAATCTGGTACACACATAGCTATAGCATTATACTGATACAATTCTACTCTGGGGGACAATTTTTTAAAAAATGTAAAAGTCCCAGAGACCCAGGAGAAGGAGTGGCCACTGCTGGTGGACTATAGCAGGGAAACCTGCCAAACAGAAGTCCTGTTGCAGAAAACGCACCAGCAACAGGAAAACGATGCAAGCCCGCCCCTGTGCGGAAACCACCACTATATGCCCTAACAAGAAGAGACACACTGTTTTCACTTTCTCACAGAGCCTGCATGCGTGAAAGGGCAGGGTATAAATCTAAAAATTAAATTAAATTAAATTAAACTAGGAATCAACACCAAAGGGGTTCTATATATACTTACCTGCCAGCATTAAGCAAATAAATGAATACAGGCTTGCAAATCATGGCCTGAAACATGCCCCCGCCCCACCTCTTGTTTATTTTATAACATCCAATCTATGGAAGAACTCTGGAGAACCAAAAAACTTGCACACTGTTTTGTATTATTTGTGTGGTATTAATAAAAGGTATTATGCCTCCAATCAGCCCCAACCACTGAGATAAATTTGTGAGCAATGACTTCAGCTCCTCAGTCATTTATTGGATTCCATTCATTCAGTTACCAGACAGGAAGCTATGTGAATGATTAAGAAACATCTATTTAAGTATGATTATAATTATACCTACAATCTTTAGAGCAAGAGGTGTTTATTCTACTCAGTTTGCTGGTATTCTTCTACCTGGAGAGCCTCCTGATAACTGCATATTTGACTATTCCTCAGTAAAGGCATACTTTTATACTGGCACACCCTAATGACATTTAGAGTTTTGCAAGGGCGGTATCTTAAGATAGCATTTTCTGATAGAGTAGGCAACAGGTGCAGGTAGTGTAGATGCTCTGTATTATGTGCCTTTTGAATGTAATTAATTCTCTGAGCCTAGAGATCTTTTAATTCTTCCTTTACTCCAAAATATAGATCATATGGAGATATTACCTATCTTATTAGAATAGCAGACCTATCACTCTTTGAGCTGTGAAATTTTATGTGTTTGTGACAGATTTTCATAGCAGTTCAAATTGGTCTAGCTTTTTCTATTTTAGTAATCTGTTTAGAACTAATATGTTAAGTAGTATGAGGTAGAGAGTAGAGTAGGGGTATTAAGTGGATTGAGTTTTGGATTTGGATTTTAATTTTGGACCAGTGTGACTACAAGCAACTTTTGTTTTCTACTTTAAAACCATCAAATTTAGGAGATTTGTAAAAGACTATACCTATCTTTATAAAGTGACTTGTTTGTTGTTGCTGGATTGGGGTTCTAAACAAAACAATAAAGCAACTGTGTAGCCAAAACAAATAACTTACTATCTTAAACAAGTTTACTTTAAAAACTTTCTATACAAAAGTATCCTATGCAGTCCAAAGTGCCAAAAGGAACCACATAAATAGTCTTGAAGTCCAAAAACTTGTAAAAAACCACTAAGGTGTGGTCAAACCAAGGCTGTTTCAAACATGAATGGAAAGGTGGAAACGTATTCAGAGGATGCCTGTGACACGGCGTATCGCAGCACTCCTTATGTGGTGCCTTTTGGCACTTTGGATTGCATAGGATACTTTTATATAGAAAGTTTTTCAAGTAAACTTTTTTAAGTGATTTGTTTTGGCTACACAGTTGCTTTATTGTTTTGTTTGGAATCTTCTACTGTGTTTTGCTTTATTTGTGTTTATGGATTGGGGTTCTAAACATTTTCCCCCTTTCCACCCTGACTCTTGCCATAATTCTGCCTACATTCAACATCTCCTTTAAACTCTTACCACCTTGAACTTTCAACTTCTACACATTTCTAAGAATTCCCTAGTGTATTAATCCTCATTAAAAAGAAAAAAGCACATTTAGCCACTCATTACTGAAGGTAATGTGGCTAACCTGATGTTATTTCAATGGAACAGAGACAGATCAGACAGTTGTAGTAGTCTATATTATGAACCATCAGCTTTTAAAAATATTTAACTACCAGAATCCCTACTTATAGAGCACACCTGTTTGAATATGGCACAGGGCCCAATTCTCTTCCATTTGTCTAATTCCTATATTTATTATGCAGATTAGTACTTTAAAACAAATAATGTGAAATCTATGAAACATCAATGGAACTCATGTCTTCATAATACATTTCTGAACAAGGTACCATATTATTTCTCATTCCAATACAAGTCCTTTGAAAATAGTACTTTTGTTAACACTCTCTTAAAATACATGCAACACGTGATGTAAAGGATTAGTGTTCATCCCTTAGTAAGTACTTGCACTTTAGGAATTAAAATAATTAGGTTTAAATCATGACTCACACTTGTATTAGTAAATATTTACACATCTCAGTTAATCAGTAAGCCTTACATGCTTGTTCAAGGCTTTCATTTGTTAAATCTTAGAAAGTTTATACTTAACCATCTTGCTAAAGAACTGCTTCTCTGGAGAAAAAGACTTACAAAAACCTATTAATGAACATATAGAAAATAAAATAATTAAAAAGAATAAAGCAACATTTGAAGATACAAAAAAATGCAAAACTATTTTACAGCAAAATGGAATGTGGTTAATTTTGTTTTCTTCCCTGCAAGAGATGCCCATAATTTTGTTAGTATTTTATACATAAGAAAAGTTGGTTTTATATCCCACTCTTCACTACCCAAAGGAGTCTCAGAGTGTCTTACAATCACCTTCCCTTCCTCTCCCAGCAACAGGCACTCTGTGGGTTGGTGGGGATGAGAGAGTTCTGAGAGAACTGTGACTGACCCAAGGTCACCCAGCTGGCTTCATGTGGAGAAAAGGGGAATCAAAATCTGATTCTCCCAGATTACATCCCAGTGCTCTTAACCACTACAGCAAGTTGGCGCTCATTGTCATATGACAATAGACTGCTAGGTTTAAGTTATATTAACTCAAAAAACAAAGTCATGCTGCCATTTGGTATAATAAAATACTAAACATTTAGCTACTCTATGCAGGAAAATCAGGACCGTGCTTTGAATTGCAGCCAAGATTACTAGGCAGTATGCTCAATTGGCTTCAGGGGGTTGAATTTTCTCAATTACAATCAGACTACAGATTACTGAACACTGTAGAATACTAAACGTGGCTGCCATACCATATCCACAGATTTCATTGGTACTGGTGTGGAAGTCTTTAGTAAAGTCTTCAAAAGAATGGTAGTATTGTAGTAGCAAACCTTAGCAAAGCTTATCTGCTACAGTTCAGATTCCTTTCATAAATAGTTCACAAGACAAGCTATACTCCAAAGTTTAGTGCATTATATTTGCATTTCTACTAAATTAAGGATTTAGCAGTTTTGGTTACTGGCAATATATGATTCCATCTCTTTCGTATGCATTTGTAAATGGCATTGCTAAGGATTTAAAATAAGTTTTAAAAGAATTCCATTCAAGCAAAATAAAGATTGAAGCCCTTCTTGCAGCTTATTGTCAAATAAAAGTATTCCTCCAAAGCCACAGCAGTCATTCTTTCCCCTTTTGAAAATCAAATCTCTCTTCTTCTAATGCTCAAATTCTGTTAGTTCTAGTCAACTGTTTGCATTAGCACAGCAGCCCTTTTACTCACCTAAAGCAAACAGAGCTGGGCTACAAAGATGCCAGCTCAGCGTGTACAGATGAGTGAGTAAAAAGGCACCAGGTGTAGGGGAAATAACTATGCAAAGGCAAAATTGGCCAAAAGGAATGGAAGATAATTACTTCTAGTCATGCCACACAGCTGTCCTGAAAGTACACAAAAACTAGTCAGTTCCAATATTGCGAAGATACATTTGCAGATTATTGCATCACAGTCTAAGGTGGTCATAGAATGAAAGCAATTAATTGCAGGCACTGTCAAATAAATAAACTGATGGCTGCCTGATGCACCATCTTGAGACATTTGCGTGAGGAAAAATCAGGATTATACCATAGATATTGGTGTGTGGGACTGCTGGGAGGCCACAGACTTCAACTGTCAAGGAAACCTCTATGTCTGGACTAAAGGCATCTAGGATTAATATGAAGTACAGTACAGTGGAAAAGAGAAATGAGCTTTCATGCAGCACCAAATTATCTGCTTAGCTATGACATCCTGGCTCAGTAGACACATCAAGTGTGTGTCTGACATAACTCTAGGTGGCTAAAGTCAGGATGGCTTTAGGTTGGACAGGCATAAAGGCCTATTAAAAGGCCTATTAAAAGAGTCCAAACGGAAGTTTAAATTTCAGTCTTTCAATTTTCACCACATCAATACAGCAATGTACCTGGCTATTTGTACTTTTCTGAAGCACACTTTGTGTCTGATTCTAGCAGTGATTAATAGGTTAATCTGAGGAGGGACAGGATAGAGGACAGATGACCCTGTCTTGCAGCAAGGGACTGGACTAGAAGATGATGTTCTGATTGTAATTTTGAGGAACTTGAGGAAATTCAGCACCAGATCTCAAGCTGTCTAGCCAAATTTGCTGGCAGAATTGGAGAAACAATTAGGTACATTAGCAGGGTACTGAAAAATACAAGTGTCTGATGCTAAATATTTATCTGGAAAGGCCCAGCTGTTTTGGAAAGTTTTTTTAAAAATCATATGACACTGTGGGGGGGGGGGCAGATTAAAATTTTGGCAACAAAAGGACAGAATGACCACGAGATATACCACACCATGGGATAAACAAGTTGGATATGGCTTCATATCTATTCAAGATGGATATGGCTTCATATCCATTCAAATAATACAATGTGGTTGGGATATGGATTAGAGATCCAGGAAGCCTCTGACTGTGGCCCAGGTTGCACAGGGCCACCCAAATCATTGATTCTATTGATTACTTTCAACTAGCTAGGAAAGACAGACAAAAAAACCAGGAGTGATTGGTAAAAGCTTAGACCTTACTGCAGCTCCAACTCTATTCCCATTATTATAATACTGTTTAAATAATGCAATGAAGTAGCATATTGCAGACCTATGAGCTGCCAAAACCGTACTCTTGCATGGTTCATTTCAGTTCACACCTCTTAATTGCCTATCCTATCTTTCTGAAATGCTAGTCTTTGTTTTCTCCTTCATACATTGACTTCACTGAGAACTTGAAGCTGGGAAATAAAACAGGAACCTCCCTAATGTCGTAAAAGAGTAAATCCAGTTATTGCAACATTACATTATGAAAACAAGCTTACTTCCTTCAGTGGAGTAGGATGGTTCTGCTATAGAGTAAAGTGCTGCTATTTCAAGAATTTTCTTCTTGTTTTTCTCCTTCCTCATAGCATACATTAGGTAAGAGCTTCAGTAAAACAGTTGTAGTCATCTGTAACACATCTATATTTTAATCTACAAAAAATATATACAGTCCTCAAGAGTGGTGACCAACATCAAGCAATGGTACTTGCACTCAACCAGAGGAACAATGCAAAGAAACCACATGAATCTAATCAGCCTTAACCTGTTTACCACCTACTAAGAGCCAAATGAGACACGACAGTGTCCACTGACCTAACCTGTGAATGTCACCATTTTAAAGGTATTTAAAAATCAGGATTGGACACTTGTGGCTTTTAAAAATCTCTTCAAAAATGGTGGTGGCATCCATGGACACCATCATGTTTAGTTTGGCCACCAGCTGTGTCTTATTATGAGTATTCTTTGCAGAGAAACCTGAACCCGAGACAGTGGTGGAATGTGGCATTGCCTAGAGTCACAGTTTCTCCAGCAGAAAACCTAGGCAACAGTGACTAGGAATGCTTTTTATCTGCTCATTTGCATCTCTTGTGAGAGAATGGTGATCTTCTTACCAATTAAAATAGAACTCCTGTGGTAAAGAGTAACAGATTTTATTCCAGCATAACTTGAGTGAGTGACAGTTCACTTTATCAGATGTATTAAGTATATATTCATTGGGTCAATGCATTTATGATGACAAAAAGGTCGGGGAGAAATAAATCAGTTGAAAATAGGATCCAATCAAAACAGCAATCAGTTCATGCACAGTGGGTAAAGACCCCTCCCATCTATTGTTCGGCCAAACTGGATTAATATATAACTTAATCTAGGAAAGTACAGGATGAGACTGTCAAGAGACACTCCATCTTATTCCTCTTGTCATGTGCATTCAATTGTACAATGCTAGGCTGTGCTTCAATGCTATGGTGCACTTGCTATGCCTTTGATATAACTATAACTTGCTGCTTATCTGGAGGGAGGATGGCATGTCTGGGAATTGGCTAGTTGCTATGTAACCAAGGGCAAGAGCTGGAGGAGATGCAAACCATGAACTGAGAGCGAGCCCCTGTGGTGATGAGAGCTTTGCAAAAACCCCGTGCAAAACCCCCGCTTTTGCTTGGCACGCTTTGGCTTGAATTATAATGGTCAGGGCAAAGGTTTATAAGTTGGGGGAACTGAAAGAGAGGTCAGTTCCGACAACGCATGTGTATGCCTATGAAGCTGGAATAAAGATCTTGAACTTCAACTTTCCTTGACTCTGGGTCTGACAGAAACAAGATAAACAGTCTCAAAAAGGAAGCTCCAGAGGTATAGCAGAAATAATAAACATCTGTAGGAATTACAATATGCAAGGCATTAGCACCCAAAGTGAGTGCACAATCCAACATTCTTAGGGGATAGTCTATTTTGAACTTCTTAACTAATTCTAATTCAGGAAATTTCTCCTTCAGAAATTCTTACATAGGAAAACTGCAATTTTTAGATCAGCAGTAAAATGCCCTTGAGAATTAAAATGTTCACCCATTGGATTCTGAATATTGTGACTTTCAATGCCACATCTGACTCCTTCCAGGGCCAGCTCTCTCACTAGGCAAACTAGGCGGTTGCCTAGGGAGCTGGGAGTGAGGGGGTGCCGAATTGAGCACAATGCCGAATTGAGCACAATGCACAGCAGCCAAGAAGGTCTGAGCGCCTGCTCCGGCTGCAACGCCACTGAGGATGTTCTCCGCAGCTGAGAACGAAACGTCTGGAAGGAAAACTTTCTCCAGTAGAACACGGCACTTGATCCCGAAAGATTCTACAAACCCTAATGATGTTACCAGCCGTGAAAACCTGAAATCTTTCAAGACTTACATCTTAAATTATCAAATTTGGAATATGTAGACTATTGTTTAATAGGAGATTTTTATGCAGTCTCTGATAGACAAATGGACAAAAAACCGCATAAACAGATTAAAAGCAAAAGTCTTCAATTGCCAATAAGTTTTTGGAAACTAGCAGAAGAATTGGATTTGGTTGACTATGGAGAACAAGATACCCAAATTCTAAAGACTTTACCTACTATTCCCCTAGTCACCAAATGTGGTCAAGAACTGATATGTGCTTGCTTTCTACAAATCTGGCTAAAGATTTAGTTGAGACAGAAATTCAAACAAGAGTTATCTCAGACCATAGCCCTATAATGATAAAGTTCAAAGGTACACAAATGAGAAGATCATGGAGGTTAAATACCTCAATTCTGAAAAATAAAGACTTTCTTAAAGAATCTAAGGCTGAAATGGAATCCTTTTTCAAACAAAACATAATGCAAGATGTAAAGATGAAAGTAGTTTGGGATACTGCTAAAGCTTATTTTTGGGGCCTTGCAATTAGATATAGTGCCAAGAAAAAGAAAGAAAGAACTGAAAATTTTCAAAAACTAATGTCACAAGCTGGAGAAGCTGAAAAGAATTTAAAAAACAACTGACAAGATATGAGTTCCAAATAAGGTAAAAGAAATTCAACACCAATTGAACTTGTTACTCATGGAGGAGATGGAGATAAAATTGAAGTATGCCAGACAAAAAAATTTTGAGCATGCCAATAAACCTGGAAGGTGGTTGGCCTATAGGATGAGAAAAGAAAAGGCCAAAAGAATAATATCAGTCCCGAAAGATGAGAATAATAAAGAGAAAGTTCAAAAACAAGAGATATGTCAAATCGTGGAACAGTTCTATAAAAAATTATATGAAGATAAGCAGGTTCACAAAATAGATTTAGAAGATTATATTAACCAAAATAATCTTAACAAATTTACAGGGAAAGATATTCTCTATTCACTCTCTGTACCCAGTACATAACTTTCTAAACCTTAGTTGTCTCTTTTCCAAACTGAAAAGTTGGGGACTCTTTAGCCTTCCCTCAAAGAAAAGGTGTTCCAACCTCTTAATCATCTTGGTTGTTCTCTTCTGTACTTGTTACAACTTTGCAATGCTCTTTTTGACATACAAAGCTCAAAACTGCACAAAGTAGTCCAAATCATAGATCTATAAGGGGCACTGTAATGTTGGCTATTACAATTTTCAATTTATTTCCTAACAATCCCCAGCATAGAGTTTGCCTTTTCACTGCCATAGCACACTAGGTTGGCATATTTATCGAGGTATTAATTAGCAGCCCAAGCTCTCTTTTCCTCTCAGACCACATTGTGTGTGTGTGTGTGTGTGTGTGTGTAAAGTGCTATCAAGTTGCAGCTAACTTATGGTGACCTCAGCAAGGGGCTTTCAAGACAAGTGAGAAGCAAATACGGTTTTTGCCATTGCCTTTCTCTGCAAAGTCTTCCTTGGTGATCTCCCTTCCAAGTACTGACCCTGCATTTATTTACTTATTTATCTTATTTAAATATTGCTATGCCTTCTTTCCACCCAATTCAGGATCTCCAAGGTATTGAACATTAAAACATTTCAAGTTTAACGTTAAAAAGCACTTAGAATGCATACACACACTTAAAACATAATAAACATATAATCACATAAATGGGAGGAGAGCTAATAAAATATTGTATATGCAATGCCAAAATTCATCTGTACGGCACATATGGCACACATATATATGATAGCAAACACAATGTGCATGTATGTAGGAGTGCCTCCTAGTCCAAATTTTCTCATGAAACCATCATATCACCACTGTTCAGCCTGAGATGCAAAACTCTATATTAAGTTGCTAGCTCTGTTACTGTGACTGCCCAGCTCCTACCCAAAGGCACACAGGGTATTCCAAACGGTTCCATATTGTCTGCTACAAATAAATACAAGGTGTGCTGCCACATTATCACAGACCAATAAATGGGAAACATCGTAAGGTCGCTTGCCTGCTTAGGGCAGTTTTAGCCTTGCACACTGTGTAGCACATTCTTGCGTTTTCTGATTATTTCTTTTCTTCTTTTTCACAATACCCTCTATGACAGAACACTGGCATAAAACATCAAAATGCACCCCTGCCCCATTCAGTACTACTCAATTTCTCTATCCCAAATCAACAGGCAGCTGCACCCATGGGTAGTGACAGACGCTCAAAATGTCTGGAATATTACAACCTCTGTGCTGCCCAACACGTATTCCATGGAGTTGACCTACTTACAGTGGTCTCCACCTACCCAGAATTTCCTAACTCTGCTATACTGAGTCTACAGCACTCTGAAGTATTATTTTTCCTGCTCAGTTTGCCCCTTTTCTGCTGTCCCTCAAGTCCTTCACATGCACCTCCAATTCTAAAGGCATGGCAAGTCTACTGAATTTCACTAATGCCTGCTGCGCATAAGTACAATAAAAAGGAGCATGAATGGTAAACAAGGGGATTCAACAACATATTGTCAAGTACAGATACTTCATATCCTTAAAATGTAAACAAATGTAATATGTAATGTCCTTTGTATAACCAACACATTGTGCTCTTTTTGTGCCTGGGTTTAAACTACAACTTAGCCCAAAACATATTAAGGTGCCCCACAACGGCTTAAACCAGAGGGAAACACTCCAAGACTGATCCCTGGATCTCTTTTCTATCACGAGGATGTATTCTACTGCTGAGATCTTTCAGGCTGCAAATGTAATTCTATACACATTTGCTAGGAAGGAAGTTGCAGAAACTATAAATAATAATAATTCCATTCACAACTAGGCTGCTGTGGGTGCTCTAAAACAGCAATGTTATTCACACAAACTTTAGAATAACTTACCAATTTCCTCCTTACACTTTAAGTGACAACTGTTTTAAATTCATAGAGTATTTTTCTGACAAATAAAATAAAAGGAGTCTTTATTCAAAGTCAGTTCTATGCACTACAAAACGATGGAACAGAGAGTTTAGTCATTTATTTTGTGATTTGTTGACAATGTGATCACTGTGAAAGAGGCTTGATTTTTCGAGAATGAGATGTGGAGAAGTTTCTCTTCTCATCTAAGAAGTATAACCAAAGCCTGGCAAATTCTGGTGTTTGTAGTCGGCACTGCCTAGAATTAAACCCTGTCCAGAGGTTTGAATAAACTGTCCACTGGAGACCGTAGACATTAGGCAATAGTCTCACTTGGGTTGAGTTTAAATTCTGTAGACAATTAGTTATGACTGATGGATGCAAAATGAAAAAGAATATTTTAGCCTTGGGCATAAATACTTTTGAGCTGTGCATCAGCTTAACATTATCCCTTCATTTCTCCTATACCACTTTCTAGTCTGTGTTCATACAAGTTTTCAATATGATTTCATGCCTTCTGAACCCTTCTCATTTAAGTGCTAGACAAATGATCAAAACGGACAGCAGCAGTGCGGTAAAAGGAAATGCTTCATTCGCACTCCCCTCAGCTACTAAAAAGCTTTTGTATGTGTGCACACACGCACGTAGCAGTCAGAAAGTGTCCCCATAATAAGGAACAAGCCACGCTGCCCTCGGTTAGAAATCAGCTCGTGAACCAAATATTTAAAAGCATCTTCTGACATCGTCTACATCAGTGAGCCCCATTCCCAAACAATATATATATAAATATATAGCCTGAACTGTATCAACAAACATTTAAAATGTATTACAATCCTTATTCATTTTCCATTCACTAGGGGGTTCATACTTACTCCCTTTTTATATTCAAGTGAATTTACAGAATGTAAGAGCACAAAAGATTTTCAGCCAGTTTTCCAAATATAATATCCACTTCTGCCAGTGACAAAGAATATGCTCCCTTCCCTGGAGTTACCAACCAAGAAAAACGACGAACATAAACCCTCCTCTCCACTTTGCCTACAGAGGAAACTTAAGAAAGTTCACAGCAAAAGAAAGTGGATAGGGCTACAGCTTCTGCTATAAGGGTAAACATTCTAAATTGATTTTTTGAACCAAAAGAAAACTGTAGAAATAGGTTACTGTTGAAACTGACAGCTTGTAATTACTTCATCAGATTTGTTCACTGCAGGAATTACAAAATTTAACCGGCATCTAAAGATAATTTCAAAACTACATTTCAAAACCTAGTCCTAAGGGCATCCTTTAATTTCTTTTGCAATTCCAAATTCGGAACCCTTTAGAACAAACAAAATCTTCTGCTCTGAAAATACCCAACATTTTTTCTGTTTAGTTTTAGAGAAAAGAATGGTAGATGATTGGCATCCTAGCAAACAGGCTAACACTCTAGCCTCTTTTCAAAGAAAATGCAAATGGTCAAGTTACAGCAGATTTAGTGATTGTTCCCACAGCCACACCCCACAAAATTAAACTTCAATGTTTAGCTAAGAGTGCAGACTCATTCAGCTTGAGTGATGTCACATAGCTCAATGGATTTCAATAGTTAGATTCCCTTTAGAAATATTTAGTAATCTCCAGCTGCACAAACTTGCAGAAGAAAGTGGCACAGGAGTGGGGGGAGGTGTTTGGGGAGGGGGCAGAGAGAGAACAAACAGATACATCTTTTTTTTCACATATCAATCCGAATTATCTGCCCTGACCTGGATAGCTCAGGCTAGCCTGATCTCGTCAGATCTTGGAAGCCAAGCAGGGTCAGCCCTGGTTAGTACTTGGGATGGGAGACCACCAAAGGAGGCTGGGATTGTAAAGCAGGACCAGGCAATAGCAAACCACCTCTGAACATTTCGTACCTTGAAAAATGCCTAAGGGCTTGCCACTTGACAGCTCTTTCCACCACCACCCAGTTAATCTCCCCACCTGGAGAAGGAGGGATGACAGCTAGAAAAATCCTGGTTAGTACTTGGATGGGAGACCACCAAGGAAGTCTGGGATTGCTATGCAGAGGCAGGTAAAGGCAAACCACTTCTGAATACCTCTTGCCTTCAAAATGCTGAAGGGGTTGCCAGTTGACAGCACTTTCCGCCACCACCCAGTTAATCTCATTTGCTGAAGGAAGAATGACAGCTAGCAAAACAATTTTTTCAACTTAAATCAAGGGGACGGTGCAATAAATTACTTGAGGAGCAGGACCCAGTGCTAGGAAGTAGAAAAAGTGAATTGCAGCTAAGGAGGGGGGCTCTCATTTATGCAGAAAGCAAGGTGGTGAGCCCATCTGCAAATGGTACAAGGCTACCTGTCCACAGGGATGCCAAGGGATACACTGGAATAGACATCATCTGCCTTGAAAGTGGCAAGGGACTATTGCAGGAAGATCAAGCAACCCGCCTGCTCTGTATGAGGAGGAGTGGCATAAGGCCTACACCTACAGCAAAGATGCATTCAGCTCATTCTCCCTTTTCCACGTGCCTATACAGACAGGAAGCCAGCAGATGTCTGTAGGCAAATGAAAGGCATTTTATCAGACAGCCTGGTTGTTGCAGCCCTTTCCTCAACAGATTAATGTGCCCTACTGCTCAGCCTCTTACCAACCTGCCCTCAAACACAGCCAGATCCCTCATACCTAAGGGCTTTGCAGAGGAGAGTAGCTTCCCGGCAGGAATTAACTACTGCTTGCCTCTTTCCCGCCCTCGCCCAACCCCGCTTGGCTTACCCGGAGCCGGCAGCAGTGGTAGCCTTGATAGAGTTGATGCGGAGCCGATTAGCCGTGTCCTTCAGGGCCTGCAGCGTCTGCTGGTCGGGTTTATGATAATCCTCCATGGAGAAGCAGGAGCGCGGCCGGCAGCAGACTCGAGTTACAGACAGCAAACAGCAAATGAAGTTGGACAGGCCTCGGCTCGGCGATTGAGGAAGGAAAGGAGGAGCAGCCCGGCCAAGCTCTGCCACCTAGGAGGAGCCAACCGCCGGAGCTGCCTCTGAAGTCGGACGCAGGCGTGGCTATGGCCAAACGAGTGAAAACTCCCGCCCCAGCCTAGCCCATTCCACGCCCCCCGAGTGCCTGCAAGCCGCTAGGGCAAGCCCCGGCTGTTCCAGGGAAGTAGGGGTAGTTTCTAAAGAGCAAGGTTTGCAAGGCTCAGGGCGGAAAAGTGCCTTTTTGATTCCCGGCCGCTGTCTTGACTAAGTAAAAGCAATAACTAGTTAAGAATTTACGCTTCGCGCTGTACTTTGAAATAACACGTTGGAGGCAGCTGTATAAAAAAAGGAAGCACTCCGTGCCTTCATGGTAACAAAACCCTTGTCTGCACCTATATGCGTTGGAGCCAGGTACCTCCGATGGATTATTACACTTTTATTTAATACATCCTCCCGCCCACCCCCAAGAAAAAGGAATTTGTAAAACGCTACTGTGGAAAAAGAGTCTGACAAACTCCAATTGGTGTACAGCAATCATTCGACGAATTAGCCCCAGGTTATGGCGGATAAAATATCCGTAGGGGGAAGGGAGAAAAACGATGAGAGAGAGGGGATTCTACACCCCTAGCAATAATTCCGAGACTGGGGAGACAAGCATAAAAGGGGGACAGGATAAAAGCCAGAACGGGCATCAAACAAAGCAGATTGTCACAAAAAACACTGGGATGCATTACAGACTCTCGAGAACAATATTCTAGAACAGAAAAAGTGGAACTCACACGTCCTTATTACCCCGTTCCGGGCCAAAATGCCTCCAGAACACCATGGAACTGGCCTGAACGGGCATCAAACAACCTGGGCTGCCACAAAAAAAACCTGGGATGCATCACAGAAACTCGAGAACAGCATTCTGGAAAAGAAAAAGTGGAACTCACACGTCCTTATTACCCTGTTCTGGGCCAAAAGGCCTCCAGAATAGGGTGGAACAGGCATTAGAAAAATAATAGTATTGTGAAAAACAGTGAGACGTGTTAACTGCACTCCAGAATACTATTTGGAAATCCAAACACAAAAAATATTTTGTTTCAGACCAAAATGCTTCTGGAGCACCCCTGATCTGGCAGAAGGGTCATTCAACAAATAACAGTACAAAACCAAAACAAAATAGTGGAATGCATGATAGTCACTTTAAAGGAATATTTTGGAAATCCAAATGCGGAAATGTCATGTACTTATTAATCTGTTCCGGGTCATAATGCCTTCAGAACACAATGGGATAGGCATTCAAGAAATAATAGCATCAATGAAAAAGGTGGAATGCATTACAGGCACTCCAGAACAAAATTTTGGAAAACAAAACACAGAAAGAGTACACTTTTATTAACCCTTCCTGTCTTCAGTTAACAGTGCTTCGTTTAACTTTCCAACCATTCAAAGCCAGTCTTTACATTACTAGTTTTGTTCACATTAATTAATCCACAGTGCACTAGGGACATCCCCCCATTGCTTTACTATTTTGATCCACTGTGTGGATTAAAGTGGTCCTGCAGAAGTGGTATAGTACAGTGGTTGAAAATACCACAGAAGGCTCACTTTTTGTCATGTTCAGTTAAAGAAGAATCTCTGCAAGCCAGCCTAGAAAACTTGTGTTAGAAAACCTGGGACAACCACTACCAATCTGAATAGATGCGACTGGCTATATGGAGTAGTGCATAAACCGTTCCAGTTATTCATTTTAATGACATCTCTGTTCTATTGACAGTTGGCTAAATACTGCACCAGGTCTTGTGGAATGCAAACAAACTGACTGATGTGTGAGTGGGGGACCTGCAAAAACCCTTGGGGAGACCTTCCACTGTCAGCCCCTGGCCCTGTGTGTCAAGCATGGGCAAATTCCATTGTTAATTGATTGTTTTAGGGTCCTGCCTAACCTGGTCTGTGAAGTATCATGTTATTCTTTCCCTTCCCCCGTCTTGCTTTATGGCTTATAATTAGAAGTAGTGAGAACTGAAACCAAGTAATCAGCACCTTCCCATACATTCCGGCAAGAGAGTACGAGCCATCTGGAGAAAGCAAGGACGCAGTCCTGAGAACACTATGGGAATGTAGACATTTATAATAGTTTATGTGTGAATGCTACCCCGCAACCCCATCCCTTGGAATCCTTTTGAAGTAAGCTTTAAAAGTATTGTATCAATGTATTGGCAGCATTACTCGCAAGAACCTGTTACACCAAAGTATCGGTCTATCAATAAACGTAGTCTTTGTATCAACTTTGACTCGTCATTGAACCCGCATGCTTGACACTGTGCTGTGTAGCCTGCAGCTACTTGACCCACATTAGTTTAAAGTCATGAAAAGGGTGTTTGGTAACAGCCTTGCTTACCTAATAAGGAAGGTTTTAAACTAAATTGTATGGGGGAGCGAGACAATAATTCAAACCCTCGTATGATGCCAGACACTGGGGATAAGAACATTAAAGATTTGCAGAGCGTGGCACATACACTAGGTAATGTTAACTTGCAGGTTTGTACAGAAACTAAATCCTCGGGATGCATAAAACGTGGATTCCAATGTCTCTACACTAATGCACAGAGTATAGAAAACAAACAGGAGGAACTGGAAGTCCTAATACAGGAAGGAGACTATGACATAATAGGCCTTACTGAAACTTGGTAGGATGATACTTAGGAAGAAGGGGGTTCAGGAGGGGTGGGAGTTTCTTAAAAGCGAAATACTGAAAGCGCAATCACAGACGATTCCTATGAGAAGAAAAAATGGAAAAAGCCTAAAGAAGCTGAGTTGGCTCCATAAACAGCTCTCTAAAGACTTGAGAAATAAAAAAGACTCCTTTAGTAATTGAAAGGAGGGCCTTATAACCAAAGATAAATATAAACAAATCACCAGTGTTTGTAGAGAAAAAGTTAGAAAGCTAAAGCTAAGTATGAGTTTAGGCTGGCCAAAGATGCTAACAACAACAAAAAGGGGTGCTATTCTTATGTTAGGAGTAAGAAAAAGAGGACATGGACATGGTAGGCCAATTGCGAGGGCAAGAAAGTGAAATTATAACAGGTAATGAAGAGAGGGCGGAACTCCTCAATTCCTATTATGTCATAGTCTTTTCTTCTGAGGAAAACAGTGCTCAACATGGCAAAAACAGAACATATAAGGAGGGTATGAAGTTCCAACCTAGGATCAGCATAAGGGTAGTACATAAACACCTAGTTTCTTTAAATAAAGCTAAGTCCTCAGGGCCAGATGAACTGCATCCAAGGGTTCTAAAAGAGTTTGCAGATGCAATTTCTGAGTCTCTGGCTATTATTTTTGAGAATTCTTGGAGAACAGAAGAGGTGCCCAAAGATTGGAGGCTGGCAAATGTTGTCCCCATCTTCAAGAAGAGGAAAAAAGATGATCCAGGTAACTACCGACCCATCAGCTTGATGTCTATACCTGGAAGAGTTTTAGAACAAATCATCAAACAATCGGTCCTGGAACATATAGAAAGAATGGATGTGATTACTAAGAGCCAGCAAGGGTTTCTCAAGACCAAGTCATGTCAGACTAACCTGATCTCTTTTTTTGAGAAAGTGACTACCTTGCTGGATCAGGAGAATGCTGTAGACATCATCTATCTTGATTTCAGTAAGGCTTTTGATAATGTTTCACATACTATCCTTGTTGACAAGTTGGTAAAATGTGGTTTGGATCCTGTTACCGTTAGGTGGATCTGTAACTGGTTGACAGATTGCACCCAAAGAGTGCTTGTGAATGGTTCCTCATCCTCTTGGAGAGGAGTGACAAATGGAGTGCCTCAAGGATCTGTCCTGGGACCTGTTTTGTTCAACATCTTTATAAATGATTTGGATGAAGGAATAGAGGAAATGCTTGTTAAATTTGCAGATGATACTAAATTGGGAGGGGTTGCAAACACAGAAGAAGACAGAAACAGGATACAGGATGATCTTGACAGGCTGGAAAACTGGACTAAAATCAATAAAATGAATTTTAACAGGGATAAATGTAAAATTCTGCATTTAGGTAGGGAAAATCCAATGCATGGTTATAGGATGGGGGAGACTTGTCTTAGCAGTAGTATGTGCAAAAAGGATCATATGCTGAACATGAGTCAACAGTGTGATGCGGTGGCTAAAAAGGCAAATGCAGTTTGGGGCTGTATCAACAGAAGTATAGTGTCCAGATCACGTGATGTGATGGTATCACTTTACTCTGCTCTGGTAAGACCTCACCTGGAGTATTGTGTTCCATTTTGGGCACCACATTTTAAGGAGGATATAGACAAGCTGGAACGGGTCCAGAGGAGGGTGACGAAGATGGTGAGGGGTCTATAGACCAAGTCCTATGAGGAAAGGTTGAAGGAGCTGAGCATGTTTAGCCTGGAGAGGAAGAGGCTGAGAGGTGATATGATCACCATCCTCAAGTACTTGAAGGGCTTGAATTTCAATGATTTGAAATTAAATCAAAAGCGTTTTTGACTCAACATTTGGAAGAACTTCCTGACCATTAAAGCAATTCCTCAGTGGAACAGGCTTCCTCAAGAGGTGGTGGGCTCTCCTTCTTCGGAGGTTTTTAAACAGAGGCTAGATGGCCATCTGACAGCAATGAAGATCCTGTGAATTTAAGGGGAGGTGTTTGTGAGTTTCCTGCGTTGTGCAGGGAGTTGGACTAGATGACCCTGGAGGTCCCTTCCAACTCTATGATTCGATGATTTAAGACCCAAACCACATTGGACAGGACAGATCAGGGGCCTTGGAGTTAAATGTATGCCAGGTGCATTTTTAGCCCTGATCCTGTTGCCTGCCACTCCCACCTAGTCCTCTATTGCTCTCCCTTCCTGTAATCAGACCAACTGTCCTTTCCACAGCACTCTCTTAGGTCATCTCTACCTTTTCATGGGAATCTTCAGGTGCCAGGCAACACAACGTTTGAAACAATTTTGTGTGATGCCTTAGCAAGTGAAAACATTGATAGCTAGTTTGGATGGGATAGAAAGTGGCATGGTATAGCAATGAAAATCATCTTTGCTTCTCAATTGTTTGAAATCTCCTTGCTGGCATTTATATGTTGGCTGTGCTGTGGCACATGACTCCCGTTTTTAATTCTACTTTTCAGCTTTTTCCACTAACCAGGACATCCCTCATACCTGTAGGAACATATCTCTTATCTCTCCGTGGCTCCTAGCTCTACCTAGGGAACTTGCAGGAATTATTGTTTGTTTAATGACTTTTCTGGCCTGTTCCAGAGACATTTTGGCCTGGAAGGAGGAAACGAATGCACAATATTTTTAGAGGCATTTTAACTTGCCACAGGTTAATAAGTGCATAATATTTCTGCATTTGGATTTCTAAAATGTTGTTCTGGAGTACCTTCAATGAATCCTATGTTTTTTGGTGGCATGCTTTCTTATTAAATACCCATTCCAGCCAGTTTGGAGGTGTTCTGGAGTAATTTTGGCCTGGAACAGGAAAATAACAATGACATTTTTGCATTTGTATTTCCAAAACGTTCTTCCATTGATTGTTTAAAGCCTGTTCCATGGTGTTCCAGAGGCATTCTGTCCCGGAACGAGGTAAATAAGGATGTGTGAGTGCCACTTCTTCTGATCTAGAATATTGTTCTCGAGTGTCTGTGATGCAACTCAGTGTTTTTTTGTGGCAGCCCAGGTTGTTTGATGCTCATTCCGGCCAGTTCCACGGTGTTTCGGAGACATTTTGGCCCAGAACGGGGTAAAGGATGTGTGAGTTCCGCTTTTTCTGCTCTAGAATATTGTTCTCGAGTGTCTGTGATGCATCCCAGTGTTTTTTTGTGACAGTCTACATTGTTTGATGCCCGTTCCAGGCTGTTACGGCCCGTTACGGCTTTTACCCTGTCCACATAAAAGGAGGGCTGCTGTTTGCAAATAGATCAGACACGCACAAATCAAAAAACATTTGAAGTCTTCAACTTTTTAAGTCATGGAGAACACACTGGAAGAGCATTTTAAACAGATTTTTAAATGTTTAAAATATTTTCTCTGATAAAGGCCTCGGCTTGCCAACATTGGGGGGTGGGGTGGGGTGGGGCTGGAGATCTGGAATTATAACTGCACTCCAATCTACAGAGTCCCCTTAGAAGAGCTGCTTTGAAGGGTGGACTCAGCATTATACCTCACCGAGGTCTCTCACCAAACCTCCCCCCTCCCAAGATTCTGACACACACAACCCAGTCTCTTCAACAAATTGCCCAGATTGAGAAGAGCCAGATCTGCTCTTTGCAGACGGGTGTGTTCACGCACACACACAGAGACACACACAGAGACACCCCCCCTCTTCCTCTTCTATTTCCCTTGTACTCCTTTAATCTTCCTCCCTGCACTAGTCAACACCATCAATACAAGGCCATTGCTTTCCCTGCAGTTTACACACATTGAAGATGACTAAGGCTGAGCTTGACTGGTGATTGGCAGTTGTAACAGACTCCAAAAACTTGTGCAGGGCAACAATAGTCTCTTAACTGATCAACAAAAGGGATAATAATTCATTTGTCAGCAAAGAGTCCAGATAATAGCCACAGAAAGCTGCAATTAGCCCTTATAATTGGCCCTTATAATGAGCAGCCTAAAATAAAATTATGTGGTGATTATTCTAATATTATGATCAATTGTGTGACTTGCCAAATTTCACATATACTTCCCCCCCCAGGGCTTTTTTTGTAGAAAAAGCCCAGCAAGAATATATTTGCATATTAGGCCACACCCCCTGACATCACCATTGTTTTGCACAGGGCTTTTTATAGGAAAAGCCCAGCAGGAACTCATTTGTACACCCCCTGATGCCAAGCCAGCCAGAACTGCGTTCCTGTGCATTCCTACTAAAAAAAAAGCCTGCTTCCCCTTAACACATACACACTTTGGGCAGCTTTATGGTATAGTCATAGACCAGGAGAGAACAAAGCACAACCAACTATATTAGTTGTGCTACAGTGTGGCTGTTACTCAACAATAGCCAGACACCAAAAATTTAAAAGCAGAGGAGAGCTGTGTCAAGCACGCTCATTTCTGTAATGTATTTTTCTAGAGAAAGAGCAGGTCACCAACTCTCTGTTGCTCCCCCCTTATTTACAGCCAGTGGGCAAGTAATAAATCCATCTGGCCTAGGATGTTTATGCTACAGTCTGGCTGGCAGTACCTTCAAGTCGCCTCTCTCACAGTTTCACACAGACAACCCTTATCTTCTCCCAGTGTGAGAATGTTTGAGAATAGTGTGAGAATGTTTGATGTTTCCAATAGCCTAAAATTCCTTAGTAATAAAATAGATAGTGGTTTAGTACCCTTTGAACCTGTGACAAGTATGCATCTGTATGGTAACCTTTGATGATATCCTATATAGCAACTGTGTGTACGTCATTACTCCCAAGGCTTGTGTCCTTGGTACAGTTCCTGAGTTTCTAACAATAAAACTACTTTGATTTAAAACAATGAACTGGTTATTGAGAAATATCAGCGCTTGACAAGCTGTTCTTTTGGTTAAGTATATAATAAAAATTGACTTGCATATCATGCAGCTCAAAAGAAACTTCAGCTACAGGGTACAACCTAGGTTAGGTACTGTATGAAAGCGTTTTTTGCAGCTAGGGAAGATATCATGCTGAATCCGGAATAACAGCATTTCCTAAAACTCAAAATAATTGAAATCCTAGTTTTTCTTAGAAGACAAAGGTGTGAGAAAATAAAGAATACTGATTTACCAGGTAGAAACTAAAATACCAAATAGAATGGTAGTTAAATTTATGAAAGATGCAAATTTACATATTTCTGGCTATCAGCTGCCAACTTCACATATAAGACTTACATATATGACTCCCCCCCCCCCCCCCAAGAAAACATGGTATATTTTAGTAGACAGGAATTCAGTATTTTAGAAAAGTCAGAAAAGACAAGCTGTGGAGCTACTTCCATAGACCCTAGAGTACACCCCACCCCCCAATGATACGATAGTTCTGATTTGTCTTGTTTGCACAAGTTCTGATTTGTCTTGTTTGCTACACAAATGAGTTTTGCGGGCATTTAGTGGCATTAAACTGAAGTGATTGTAGGAATATGCTGTGACAAGATTTGTAGTGCCCCCCTCCCGGACATACCACTCTGAAAGACATAAAGAACTGTTTGAGGAACTCAAAATTGTTAGAAGTTCTCATGTATATACTCATAATTGAATCCAAGATTGTTCAGCCAGTCACCCTCCAATTGTCCAAGTACGTATGTCAGTCACGAGAGACTGAACCATATGATACAAGTGTGGGAGCACAATCTCTCACCCCACCCTCATATTCTACTATGTTCCATGTGAAGAATTACATGGCTTGCTTCCTGTTTTACTAGATATGTCAAGGTAAGTTCAGAAGGCAATTTTTCAGCTTTATGTTCAGTGTAAAAATATCTTATCCAGTTAACCATCGAAATAATGAGATCAATTTTTACCAGTTCAGCCTTTGCAATCACATCAGACATTATATCACTCTAAACTGCCTGGAGGAGATGACCTGGGCTTGTGTAGTATTATACTGCTTTTGGTCCTTTCTGGAGGGAAGTTTTCGAAAGATGCTTTTGAAGAACTTTGTTCAGTGACCTTGGTCACTAGCTTATAAATTTTATAAGATTCCATTATCTTCCATGCTTTTTAATATAATCATGAAACTGCTGGGGAAAATAATCTGGAAATCTGGGATGTCACCAGTATGCTGATGACACTTAACTCTCCTTCAATACCCAGAAAATCCATGGACTAGCTTAACCGATATTTGGAGACTGCGAAAGTCTGAATAAGGGTAACCCAAGATTAAATCCAGGTTAAAAGTTTTGCTTTTTTGGGTGATGTGGATCCCATTCAGCTGACACTAGATAGTGTCTATGAGCTTTTGGATGCCTTATTGACCCTTGATACCAAGTAGAAATGCAGTTTCCAACTTAGGTTGGTTGTTCACTGTAGCTTTCTTTGGAAACACCCAGGTAGGACTACATTATTACACTATGCACCTCTGTCCCTGAAGGCGATTCAAAAGCATCAACTTGTTCAGGAGGTGGCTGTCAGAATCCTAATAGGCTAGCCATAGTAAACATATCACTTCCATCCTTTGCTAATTACTTTGGCTACCATGTTACTTATAGGCATAATACATAAGCCCTGTTCTGAAGCACTATGTGTGCACACAAAAGCTTATACCAAGAATAAAACCGTGTTGGCCTTAAAGGTGCTGCTGGACTCAAACTTTGTCCTGTTCACATTAGTGAACACATGTACATCCTGCCTGTATATGAGTACATGTGTTTGTAAGAAACGGAAGATTGGTATCACTTACCGTGAAGCTTCCTTCTCGGTGGACTGGCAGTGGGTCGGTCCGACTACTGGGTATAGGCTCCTCCTCCTCGTCACAGGGTCGGGTGCTCCAATTGATCCGGAGGGGGAGTGGCCTATACCACCCAGGACGCGCCAGTTGTATCCAAGCCGCATCCCCCTAATAATAAAAATTTTCACCACCTCCCCATTCATGTACAGAGACGAATAAATGAGAAGATTAGTTTATTACAGTTCAACACACCATACAAATGGCAGATTGAAAGAAAGTCACTGTTAAGCAAAGCAAAGGTAACATCCTCCCCACAGGGAAAGCACCATTGCTCCAGGATCCATCTCCAAAACTCAGGAAGCCGCTCAACCTTTAACGGGCGGGCCGGACCGACCCACTGCCAGTCCACCGAGAAGGAAGCTTCACGGTAAGTGATACCAATCTTCCGTTCTCCGGTGGTCTGGACAGTGGGTCGGTCCGACTACTGGGACGTAACAAAGCTGAACATCCCCGGGCGGGACCGGCTTCCCTGGTTAGAGTGCATGCTGCAGCACACGCCTCCCAAAGGCCGCCTCCGCTGAAGCCCATTTATCCACTTTATAGTGCCTGGTAAAGGTATGTACCGATTTCCAAGTCGCTGCCTTACACACAGCTTCTAAGGACGGAAAGGACCGGTACACAGCTGATGTTGCAGCACCCCTTAGAGAATGGGCCGTGATCCCATCTGGAGGGGTTTGACCTTGGGCCTTGTAAGCCAAAACAATACACTCCCGTAGCCACCTGCTAAGGGAGGAAGTGGAGACCTGTCGTCCCTGCGACTACTTGCTAAATGATACAAACAATGCATCAGACTTCCTCCAGTCTTTTGTGCGATCAATGTAAAAACTAAGTGCCCTCCTAACGTCTAAACAGTGCAGCTCCCTTTCCTTGGGAGACTGGGGGTTGGGACAAAAATTTGGAAGAACCAACTCCTGGGACCTATGAAAGACAGAATTAACTTTAGGAATGAAAGATGGGTCTGGCCTCAGCACCACCCTTTCATTATGGAAAACACAAAGCTCCTAGTCGACCGACAGGGCCCTTAACTCAGACACTCTCCGTGCTGTAGTGATACCACTAGAAAAATTGTTTTTAGAGTCAGTTCCTTCAGACCACAGGAAGCCATAGGTTCAAAGGGACGCCCACACAACGCAGTTAGTACTATATTCAACTTCCACGAGGGGAATCTATGTACCTGTGGGGGCTTAAGGAGAGCAACACCCTTCAGAAACCGTTTAATGTGCGGATGCGCTGACAAGGACTTACGTCCCCGCACCCCCTGTATAGACGATATGGCCACCACCTGACGCCGTAGCGTGCTGGTAGAAAGCCCCTTGTCTGCCCCTTCCTGAAGAAAACCTAGAATACCATTTACCTTCACCTTCATCGGATCCCACCCCCGTAAGGTAGACCACGAAGCAAAAACCTTCCAGGTGGTATTGTATATCCTATTAGTGGAACACTTATGCGATGCTAACATAGTGTCCACCACTCTGGTGCTACAACCTAGTTCCTTGAGCTGTAACCGCTCAACTTCCAAACTGTCAATTGCAACATGTCTGGTTGAGGATGAGACATGCTGCCCTGTGTCAGAAGGTCGTCCCTCCCTGGCAGCCGCCAAGGAGGCTGAATAGACGACCTCAGGAGCTCCTGGAACCATGACCGTCTCGGCCAGAAGGGAGCCACCAACACCATCTCCGCCTTTAGTTCCACCACCCTCTGTAACACCCTGGGTAATAGAGGAAGGGGCGGGAAGGCCTACACTAGTCCCGTCGGCGCTGAGGGCATCGGTTCCTTCTGCCCTTGTGTCTCTGACCTTGGCAAAGAACCTGTCCACGTGGCAATTTTCTGCCGTGGCAAACAAGTCCACCGACACAGGTCCGTACCTGTCCACTATTAGACGGAAGGTGTCCCTGTGTAACATCCACTCTGTTTGGTCCAGCCAGCGTCTGCTGAGCCAATCCGCTAGCAGATTGTCCTTCCCTGGAACATGCACCGCTTTGATTGACAGGAGATTGACTTCGGCCCACTCGAAGAGAACCTTCGCCTTGGCATGAAGTGATTTCACCCTGGTTCCTCCCTGTCGATTTACATATGCTTTGACGGTTGAGTTGTCCGTTTTCACCAGGACATGGTGACCCCTCAGAACTGCCTGCAACCCTAACCGGATCGCCCTGAGTTCCAGGAAGTTGATACTGCGCTTCATCTCGTGAGGCTCCCACTGACCCTGGATCATTTGATCCTGTGAGTGAGCCCCCCAACCCCATAAACTGGCATCTGTAGTCATGCAAACCCTCTGACGTTCGCGAAGCGGGTAACCTGGACTGAAAAGACCCGGGTTCAACCACCACTGTAACTGGGACGTCACCTGTAATGGTAGTGTCACCAGTTTGGGAATTTTGTTCCTTATAATCTCCTGAAAAGGCCGCAGAAAAAATTGTAGGGGATGAGTGTGGAATCTGGCCCAAGACAGTAGATCCTGAAAGGATACCACCATCCCTAAGACTTGTGCTAACTTCATGACTGGCACCTTCGGTTGCTGTAACACCCCTTGCAGAAGGAGGCAAAACTTCTCCCGTCTCTCTGGGGTTAAGAAGACTCTGTCCACCTTTGTATTTATTTCCACTCCCAGATGCACTAGTATCTGAGAGGGAAGCAGATTGCTCTTCTCTAGGTTCACCACGAAGCCGTGAGAGCGCAACATGGTCACTGTCTGCTGCATGCCCTCCAGGCATTGCTGGTGGGACCCTGCCTTCACCAGAATGTCGTCCAGGGAAGGAAATAGGGCCACACCCCGCAATCTCAGCTCCGCCACCAGGGTCACCAGAATTTTTGTGAATACCCGGGGCGCAGACTGCAGACCAAACGGCAGGGCTCGATATTGAAAATGCTTCCCCCCGTAGGAGAAACGTAGAAAACTTCTGTGTGATTCCCAAATGGGAACATGCAAGTAGGCCTCTGACAGATCCAAGGAAGCCAGAAAATCCTGAGGCTGAATGGCTAGCAATACTGACCGTAGTGTCTCCATCTTGAAATGTTTTGTCAGGATGAACTTGTTGAGCCATTTCAGATCCAGAATGGTTCTGAACTCCCCGTTCTTTTTGGGAACTAAAAATATCACCAAATAGACCCCCAAACCCTGTTGAAGTACTGGGACGGCCTCCACTGCCCCTATATTCACCAAGTGCTGAATGGCCGACAACATTGCTCTGTGAGCAGATAAATCTTTTTTCCGGGGAACCCCTCGAAAATGGTTGGGGGGAAGAGAGTGGAATTCCAAGGCGTAACCTTGTTCCACTACTTCTAGAACCCACTTGTCCTGAATTGACTGATTCCAAATGTCTGTGAAAAGGGAAGGACGACCCCCTATTTTGTTCGTCGGCTGGTGAGAGGCATAGTCACTGGGATCCTCCTTTCTTGAAGGGATTTTTGGAACCCTGATCTGCCTTCCCAGAGTAATATGGTTTGGGATCACGCCCCTTCTGCTGCCACTTGCCTCTGAAGGGACGAAAGGAACCTGGTCTGGATGGTTTCGTCGAATCTCGAAAGGAAGGAAAGGACTTCCTCTGTTTCGACTCTTTACTCTTGGAAGGTAAAACCTTCTTTTTATCCTTGTTCTCAATGAGGTATCTATCTAGACCCTCCCCGAACAACAAGGCTCCTTTAAAAGGCACCGCTGCCACCCTGGCTTGGGCTGCAGTGTCTACCTCCCAATTACGCAACCAAATGTTGCGTCTGGCAGCTACCCCACATGCCATGGCCCTGGCCGCCAGTTGCATGGTGTCTAATGAACTATCTGCCACGAAGGCAGCGGATAAAGCAATCTTTTTTTTTTTTTTTAACTTGTCCTTGAACTCCTTAGGAGCTCCACTGTCTGCTGCTGCCAAGTTATTAGACCACGTGCACATTGCTCTGGCAAACAATGAAGACGTAGTGGCTGCCTTGATGGCCCAAGATGTCGCTTCAAACTCTTTGTGTAAGGCCTGCTCAACCCTCCTATCGCATGGATCCCTGGGTAAACCATCTGCGTCCATAGGAAGGACCGAATTGGAAATCAGGCTAGTTACAGGGTCATCCACTGTTGGTAACTTTAATCTCTTAGTAGCCTGTGGAATAAGCGAATAAAGTTTGGAGAGAACCTGTTGGTATGCTTTAGGCTTAGTCGGACGTTCCCATTCCGCTTTGACTAAGGCAAAAAAGGCCGCAGGCAAAGGAACCCCTGTCTGAGCACTGCTCAATTTTGGCATCATCTCCCCTGAACCTGTGGGGAGATCAGGATCCAACTCCTCATTTTCTTTAGGAGTGGGTACAAAGTTGAGGGTCCTCAGTACTTTGGGAAGCAATTTTGAATAGTATTCAGAAGGAAAGAGCCTAGATTGAACAGTGTCAGTCTGCTCCTCCTTGTCTGACAGTTCACCCTCCTCCTTATCTGACTGCTCAGAGTTTTCTGATTCCTCAGCTGAGCTCAAGAGGGGGGAATCCAAACCCAAAGGAGGCTTGATCTTAGAGCGTCCTTCCATAGTGTCACTGGGACTAGTATCTCTGCCCCTTTTCCCTCCATCTTTCTTTTTTGGTTGTAGGGAAGCAGGGGAGTCCAGCTGCTGACGAAGGTCCTGTCCCAACTCTTTTAGCAGCTCTTTCTTAAGCCAAAGGACTAAATTTGACTTGGCATCCTCTCCTGTGAGGTCAAGATTCTGAGCCTCCTGTTGAGGAGTCAGAGCCCCAGACAGAAGAGGTAGATCACATTCGCTGTGCGAGTTGCTGTGTGAGCTAGCCGCCATTTTGTAGCTTCTCACGTCCCTATAAGGGAAGGAAAGGCAAAAGCAACTAAAAAAGAAGCGGGAAAAGGCTCAGAATGGAAGACAGAATGTCTCCGTTGCGCCCTCTATTGGGCCTTTTGGTATCTTGCCTTCCAGTCAGGAACAAACCCCCTCAGAGGCCTCTCTCTCTCACTCCTTTGCCAAGCCTATACGACTAGGCCGTCCGAAGGAGAGACAACGCGGGCAGCCTGGGGACCCATCTGAAGCCCCGTGGACTCGCCCGCAGCCCTGTTGCTGTAGGGCGGCTTACCGCGCTGCCTCTGCACTTGCCGCCTCTCTTTCCTTCCGGCTTGGTTCCAATCGCGACTGCGAGGGAACGAAGCGCTGCGGGCGTCTGCCGTTCGCTCAAGGTCTACTCGTGAGTAGACCCTGCAGACTGCCACCACCGGTGTTGTTGGGACCGATCCCAACGCTTCCGGTCTGTTTTGTTTCAGTAATCCGGATCTTCTGCTCTTCTCAGCAAGCGCCTGGAGAAAAACCGTCCTGCCTCGTGCAGGGCCGGGAGAAGAACTGGCGCGTCCTGGGTGGTATAGGCCACTCCCCCTCCGGATCGATTGGAGCACCCGACCCTGTGACGAGGAGGAGGAGCCTATACCCAGTAGTCGGACCGACCCACTGTCCAGACCACCGGAGAACAGTCAATGTGAGTTCATCTGATGAATGAACAATATCTGAACAATATCTGAATAATACATTTAGCTGTAAATGCATTGACTGTAACATGAGAATCACTCAGTGCACATACAAAGATCAAGTATATACTGTACTCAGATTGTACGTGTGTTGGCTGTAACTTGTGAAAAGGCCAAAGCATTGATAACTAGCTCATGTTCTTAGGACATCTGAGGGAACTTTGCTCTGTGAAACACTAGTTAGGGAAATCTAGCTAGCAGAAATCTAAAAGGGCTTCCATAGCTACTGCCCCTGCACTGTCACTTCATTGAAAGCCTTCTGATGTCAGCTGAATTTTTTAAAAGGTCTAGAATGCTTTTTTAGTTGCGTTGTAAAATTATTTTATGTGTCCTCCCCCTTTTTTTTTAAATGACAGAGCTGGTATGCTGTAGGGCAGGGTTTCCCAAACTTTCCTTTCCCATGGCCTAGTTATTTTTACACTTCTCCTTCGTGGCCCACTAAAATTTGGGGGTGGAGCCAGACTTTGGGGATGGAGCCAGGAATTATGTCATGTCCTGTGGTGTCAAGGACCAAGTGATGTCACATCTGGGGCACACTGAACCAAAATTCCACCTTTTCCTGTGATGTCACTTCCAGGGCACTCCTCCAAACATGCCTCTTCTTCGGAAGTAAATTCATTTTCAGAAAAATCTCTCTGAAACTCATGCTGAGCCAAAATGGGGGTGGAAAGTGGGCGGTCCTCTCTTTTCACCCCACACCTGCATGCACTTATCTGTTTGTGTATTCTTCTCCAGCTTGCAAGCATTTCTAATGCCCATGTTCAATTGCCTGAACCACCTACACATCCCTTAACAGCACTGGCCAGTGTATGCAGTTGGGAGTGCTGTTGCCATTGCTACCAGGAATGCCAGCACCGTGTATCACCCACACTGGGCCCTGCCAGCTGCTCTACCTCAAAATATGCTGACACACTTAGTAGACCCTTCCTTCAGCTGCTACTACCGGAACCCTGCCTCAAGCTACAACCAAGCTTGCTTGGTTTCAAGAAAATCTTTTGACAGCTATTTTTCATACTTTTCTTTGGTTGAAACATGGGGAAATTGCTGTGAAAGGTAGCAGAGAATTGTACTGCAATTAATGAATTAATTTCAAGTTATATGAAGTTCATACAAGCTTTTCGGCAGTTATCCCAAAAAGGATATTTATGAGGGACTTGCAGCTTTTTACTGACTGTGTTTCCCATGCCTTTAAAAGCAACCTGTTGTACAGATACTTAGCCAGTGAACTACTTTAATCCTTTTTAATATCTACAGAAGTTTAATTTTGGAGTCAGACAGCTGTTAAAAGCAGGACCAGTAAAATGGTGCCAAGTTCATAGTACCATCTCTTCCAGTGCTGTTGAGATATACCACAGTAATCTCCAATAATCTCTGCCCCACACCTCTTACTCTCATTCACTCACACAGAAACCTCATAGAAGGCTACCTGGCTACAACTGGGGGTGCCAACTTTTCATTGGCTGAGCTCCTATGCCTGCAACAACAGTGATGAACAGAAGTTTCATCCAGTAAAAATGGAAAGAAAGAAAGAGAAAGGGAAGGAAATGGAAGGAAAGGAAAAGGAAAGGAAGAACATAAACATAAGAGGAGCCATGTTGGATCAGGCCAGTGGACTATCCAGTCCAAAATTCCCTCATACAATGCCCAAAAAGCACCAGAATGCCCACCAGTGGGGCCAGGGCACTAGAAGCCCTCCCACTGTTGCTTCCCCACCCCCACCAAGAATGCAGACAGAGCATCATTTGCAGGGAAAGAAAGAAAGAAAGGGGGAGCAAAGAAAAAAAAAAGCCTTCCTCACCATCAGATGACCCCAGCCAACAAAAATTCTGCCCAGGGGTCATTTGGTAAAAAAAAATAGTTATTGGAATGCCCACTCTCCACCCCTACCGGCTGAAAAACACATACACACCCTTCTTTGCCGCCCAGGCCTCCCGGGGAAATTTCCCCAAAAGAACATACTGCAAGGTACATAAATGATGATGATATTGGATTTATATCCCGCCCTCCACTCCGAAGAGTCTCAGAGCGGCTCACAATCTCCTTTACCTTCCTCCCCCACAACAGACACCCTGTGAGGTGGGTGGGGCTGGAGAGGGCTCTCACAGCAGCTGCCCTTTCAAGGACAATGCCCCAAGGCCATTCCAGCAGGTGCAAGTGGAGGAGTGGGGAATCAAACCCGGTTCTCCCAGATAAGAGTCCATGCACTTAACCACTACACCAAAAAGCTCATACCTTGAAGAACACTTAATGGGTCTAAAGTGCCAGTGGATGCTAGCTTTTCTCTCAAACACCGGGAGCGGGGGAGAAGGAAGAGGCAGCCCAGCTCCTCTCTGCACAAACAGAGATGGGGCAGGGCTAGCTTTGCTGCGGGTGGGGCTAGCTTTGGCTTTTCTTGTGACCTGGTAGTGAGGCTTCCGTGGCCCGGTACCGGGTCACAACCCTGCAAATGGAAAACACTGCTGTAGGGATTAGAACAGGGCTGGCCAAACTTGCTTAATATAAGAGCCACAGAGAATAAATGTCAGGTGCATGAGAGCTGCAAGACATGATGTTGAGAGGGAGGGAGGGAGAGAGGAAGGAAAGCAACTTAACTTTAAAGGCATTCTCCAAGCTGCTGGATGACTTGGCAAAGTGATTCAAAGAGAAATTCCTTCTCCAAGCTGGCTGACAGCGTGGTGGGGGCTTTGAGAGCCACACGATATGTGTGAGAACGCCACATGTGGCTCTCAAGCTGCAGCTTGGTCACCCCTGGAATGTCAAACTAGGATCTGGAGACCCACTCTGTCATGGGTGACCTTGAGCCAATCACAGAAACTCAGCTAACCTACTACACAAGGTTGTCGTAAGGAGAATGAAGTAACTGCTCTGTTTCCCACTGGGGAAAATAAAAATGTGTTTTGAAACATTTCTGTAAGCCACATTATTTTAAACAGAAAGGTGGAATATAAATGTTCATATAAAAGTAAGTAAGAGGCCTATAGTTCTGGGGTTTTTTTTAAATTACTGCAAGAGTTCTGCTGTCACATTCAGATGGCAACTAACAGCCAGCAACACATAATTTTAACGTGTGTGTGCATAAAGTGCCATCAAGTCAGCACCCTATTGGCAAGAGACATTCAGAGGTGGTTTGCCATTGTCTGCCTCTGTATAGCAACACTGGATTTCCTTAGTGGTCTCCAAAGCACTAACCAGGACACACCCTGCTTAGCTGTTGAGATTCAACAATCTCAGAGTAGCCTGCACCATCCAAGTCAGAGTAATTTTTACAATATGTAGCAACGACAGACACTGTACCCAGCAATTTTCTCAGAAAGTGAATTACCAACAAAGCATATTTTAGGAGGTACTCAAACATTTGTCTTTGAAATTTTATTACAAAAATATATTTGCAAACATACAAAATTTTCAATGAAAAATGCTCGTTCTTAAACATATGCAATAACTTAATATTTGTCAACATAAGATGGTACAAATTACATACATATTACTGAAATGTTACCAATGCACTATAGTTTTGTTTTAATGCTCAGATAACACTGGGCATGATCCTATCAGCTGCAGCACATCTATGTGAAATCCTAGAGGCTCAGAGCCTTATTTTCCACCATCCCCTTCTGTCTATGCACAGGAATGCAATTTGCACCAAAACCAAGGCACACACAGATCTTCCATCTCCCCTAATGCCCTCCCCACAACACTTTTTATATGCATGCCAAAGTGGGGAAGAGAAAAAAATCAGACTGCTGAGCTTAGTGAAATTGCCTAGGATCATGCCTATTGTTTTCCAAAGGTCATTACTTAAAATGCCAAAGATCTAAAGCACCTCAAAATCTCAAACATGCGAGTGCAAATCAAAACGGTAAACTCAGACACTGAGTATAGTGTGCATTTTAAACTACCATGTGCCCATCTGTTAAACTGTTAAAAACCAAACTACAAGGGAAGTTTATTGCATTTTTTTCCAACTTAAAAAGATATTGCATCTTAACATTTTCACAATGATGTAAAAAAACTGAGGTGAAATATATATTGCACACACTCCTCTTTTTAAGATATGCTTAAGAAGCAACTCAGGTAGCTGACAAAAGGCGGCTGTTTGTGCCAATACTTTTTGCATTAAAACACTCTCCATTAAATGCTTTAAAAAAAAAAAAAAGAAGTTCCTGAATGGCCCACATGCAGTATTGGTGGATTTCAGGAACATATTAAACCAGAGCAAACTGGAAAAATTATAATTTAGTATATTTGAAATCTCATACCTATTACTGAAACAGAACTTAAACAGCTTTTCTGTTTCATCTAACTCAGTTCCTTCACAGACTATTTTGAAAGGTAAGTTCCCAAAGTATATGTCAGGCACATAATAATACAACACTATATTATTGATGTAATAGCCTTTACTTACATAACAGCAGTAAGTATTTGAATAACCTTGCAAATTTTAAAGCCACTTTTGAGTAGACGAATATTAAGAATTTTTTTAAAGCTGCATATAGGCAACAGAAAAATACATGCTTAGATAAATATTCACTATTTTGTGATATAGTCTAAATACTTTATTCTTGGGATACAAGGGAGAATAAGGAGCACCTTTCCAAAACAACATCTTGAATAGATGGAACAGCTATGTATTTGTTATTGTTACATGCAAGAAACAAGAATAAATATGTTTTCATGTTAAACCAAGCACTGACTAAAGAAAACATAGGTACTCAAACAAGAACTTTCCAGCAGTTTCTAGTTTTTGTAAACATTTGTCATTTTATTTTACAGCCGAGTTTCCTCCCAAAGCAATTCTTTTCCTCCCAAAGCAATTGGTTAAATGTCTGTCACATAACAAGCAATAAGAGCACAATTGTGGTACACCGAATGTTACTAACAGTGCTTTATATTGTGTAGGACACCTCTGTTCTTCCAGCTTGAGTCTGCTATGAAAGTTGTAACATCAATGTGCGTAAAATTCAAAGATCAGAATATTTGCATAAACAAGTTTACCCAGTAACTAATGACCTTCTAGCTAACAAAATCCTCTTTGGAAATGGAGAACTATTTTGGATGCTATACATACGCTAAACAATTGAGAACTCTGATCTACCAGCTACTAATTGAGGCTACAATGCAAAAATATTAAATGGGGGAAGTACACTAGAACGATGGAAATATCATTACTGTTTAAAGCAATATTCCCTTTTCCTCTAAGTCTTGAAAACACAGGGCCTTTACAGTACATTCAATATCAAGGAACCCTTCATAGTTCAGTTTTGGCAGGTCTTTGGACAGGTTTAATGGTTGTGACAAAGTTCAACGTAAGCATTATGTTTAATATATATTAAATTCATGTTAATGGTTGATAAAGTACCCCCCCAAATAAAATTAATTAAGGACTGCTCATTTATTGAATCTTTAATATCAATACACATAACATGAGATATTTGGTTCCAATGATACAGCCGCCGAAAAGGTATTCTACAGTACAATCCTAAGCAGAGCTGCATCCTTCTAAGTCTAAGGAAATCAATGGAAATGTAACTCTTCTTAGGACTGCACTTAAGATTACTGTTCTAGTTTAGTGTTCTTTCTGAGAGAAGGTTTAAGATCAGAATGAATATCTAAGATAGACAAGCTTTTTCCCCATCATGCTGCACTATTAAGTATCTAACAAGTGACCACCAGAGAGCTCTCCTGTTTCTAACATGGGCTTATAAAGCCTGCAGAGATTCATTTCAATTTTATTATTAAAGCCAATAAATTAGTCAAACGTGCATGTCACTATCAATGTTTATTTCCCTGAATTATGCATATGTTTCTACTATAAAATTCTATGTTTAAATAGAAACACTGAATTTAGAGCTTGAAAAGGGGGCTCTCTCAAAGGCAGATTTTACTAAATAAAATCAAACATATATCCAATAAAACTGCTCAAACTCAAGTACCTATTTTGATAGATTTTTAAAAAATCAACATACTGGTTATATCAAAACACACTGATTTGTGTGGAGTTATGATTAAAACTCGGCTGATGAATTAATGAAAGTATCTGCACCTCAGTGATATCATCATTTTACATTAAGATTAAACAGGTGCATCAGCCTACCCCAGAACTTTCTCCAAATTCTACTGAATGGTATGACGCTTGGACAAGAGCCAGCTGTGCTTCTTTGCAAACTTTTGCCATTTCAGTAAGTCATAAAAGAAACACTGTAATGTGCAGAGCCAAAACAATGCTCTTTCTTCCAATTTCAGCAGTGCTTTGAAAAATAAGCAGTGCATATTGACTGGTTAAATTCACTAGAAAATTTACTGTTCACAATATAAAACAAAGACTTTTCTACTTTTAAAAAACTTATTCTTTAAAGTTACTATTGCTTGAATAAATTGAGATTTATTCTACACTAAAGTATTGCTAGCTACCATCACATGCCATAATGAAATAAATATAAGTCATGGAGAGATCCAATAGCAGCATATAAAACCATTAGAAATCAGAGGCAGACTTCCTTTGGGAAGAAGCTTGAACTTTTACAGTGGTATACTATGAATATTAATCTTATAAGAATTATGTGCAACACCCTGCCAAGAGGTGAGTGGCAGACTGAATATGCCTAGTTTTAACAATAAATGAACATGTATATGCTTTTCCCCAGAACGGATCCATCTTTTCTAAAGGCAAACCTCCTCCAACATTTGCACTTTACCTGGACAGAACAATGAAATGACTGCACTCATGTTCTATCTATTCCTAGTTTGTTCCTTTTAAAAGTAACTTTCAAAAATAAATGCACAGAGAGTCAGTTAAGAAATAGTTGATAGCCTGTTTTGATTCTGTATCTGCAAAATGAAGCACCTATGCCATCTCTGCATTCTATGGGAACTGGTTTCTTGATCCATTATCCTCATTAAGTTCATTCAACTCCAGGGTAAAATAAAACAACTTTAAAAACTGCAGGTCCATTTCCCCCAATTCCTAAAGACAGTCTCTCCACATCTCTTTCCAGTAGCAGGCAATTTTACAAATTCAGTCATCTTTACTGTGCTGCTAAATATACAGCTCAGATCACATTTATCCCAATTATTCAGAAGCGAAAAAAAATAGAGAACCAAATCATTTTAATTTACTCACTTAAAGCCCCTCCAAACTAATGTGCTATTAAACAACTGGACAACTTTTCCCACACAGAAATAAAACCCTGCTGGTGATGATCACAGTGAAACCTAGATTACCTCTGAGAGCATTACAGAAGTTCCTCTAAGAAACAATGCCTCCCTAAAGTCAGAACATTAAGACTTTAAGGGGGAAAAATCCACAATCTTTAAAAACAGTTTTACAGAAGAGGCATAATTGTTTCTGGAGCAGACAGGAGGTCAGAGGAAGTGAATAAAACTTCTGTTACAATTTGATGCCATCTGTATTCTTGGTCAAGACTTGTAAATAAACTTCATGAAGAGTACTAAGAAAGTTTGAATCATTCTGAAAGGAAGAAAACAAACAAATACATAATCAAACCACTGACCAACATCCAAGAACAACCTTTTCTAAGTAATTAGAAGTGGCCATTGGAGGAACTAAATGAATGAAGAAACCACTGCCTGAGAATCACAAAATTCAAGCTTTAATGAAAACAGCATGGGCAAAACAAAACATCAAAAAACTACAGAACTTTAAGAAAAGCAGCATTAATACATTTTTGCCATAAATTGTTATGAAAGAAGTAACAAAAGAACAAGATCTATGTTCAGGCATGATAAGGAAATGGATGCATGTTTGAATATCTCTGTGCAGTAGATGCAAGTGACAACTGAAATCTACCTACACTAGGATGGTGCAAAAGGACAGAGACAGGATTCATCCTGTTTCGCAAAAAAAAAAAAAAATGGCTGGGCATCTTTTAACAAGTCATCACTTCAAACAATAATATCATAGAGCTGGTAAAAGTGAAGAAATGATCAAGTGACAGGAGCACCTTCCCTAAGTGCAAACACTGAAGAGTTTCAGGTTTTTAATTTAGAAAAGCAAAAGACAACTCAGGGTGGGGGAAGAGGACATGAGAGATAGCATGGTTTAGAGAAAAACAGGTTGCTTACCTGTAACTGATGATCTTCGAATGGTCATCTGTGCAGTCACACACATGGGTCTTGCCGCAGGCAACGGATCCATACCTCGGAGTCTCCAATAGCTCGCCTAGAACATTCTTTGGCGCTCTTTCCGCTCGCCCTGGGGAGCAGGCATCGACTGCGCATGCCTGGAGCGAGCGGGAGGTGCCATTCCCACTCAGTTTCTTCCAGCCGCTACTGACAGTCTACAAATGTAAAAATCAAGGCAGAAAAAGCCAGCAGAGGGGAAGGCTGGGTGGGCGTGTGTGACTGCACAGATGACCACTCGAAGATCATCAGTTACAGGTAAGCAACCTGTTTATCTTCATCGTGGTCTCTGTGCAGTCCCACACATGGGTGACTAGCAAGCTGAAAGTCAAAAGGAAAGTGGGTGCTGGCAAGAAAAAAACATTTTCATACTTACAATGTATGCGTGCACTCACCTGGGGTGATTTCAGTGGAAGATGGACCTGAGGACCACTTGGCCGAAGGAGGCGTCCCGTCTGGCATGAACGTCCAAGGCATAGTGTGAGACGAACGTGGATGGCGAGGACCATGATGCAGCAGCACAGATGTCCTCTAAGGAGATGCCCTCCAGGAAGGCCGAGGTCTAGACTGCTCTAGTGGACTGAGCCTTAAGGCCTTCAGGTAAAGGTTGCTTAGCAACTTCATAGCACAACCGGATTGCAATGGATACCCACTTAGAGAGTTTCTGGGTAGAAATTTCGCATCCTCTTTGAGGATTGCCGTAGGCCACAAATAAGTTAGGGTCCTTATGGAATGGTTGTTTACGAGAGGTAAAAAAACAAAGCTCTTCTCACGTCGAGGGTGTGTAGATCTCTTTGTCCAGAGTCCTTAGGATTAGGAAAAAATGTGGGCAATGAAGTAGAAGTTGGAATATGAAATTTCAATACAACCTTGGGTAAGAAAGCAGGATCCGTTCTCAGGACCACTTTGTTCCTATGATAAACTGTTTAAGGTGGGTCAGAACGGAAGGCACACAAGTCACTGGCCCGCTTGCCAGAAGTGAGAGCAACCAACAGGGCAGTCTTCCAAGAGAGAAGATTAAGGTCCACAGTGGCCAAAGGTTCAAACGGGGGTTTCATAAATTGTGAAAGAACTAACGACAAACTCCAAACTGGCACAATCGGTTTGATAGGAGGGTGAAGGTGCAACATGCCCTTGAGGAATGATTTGGACAGTCTATGGGAGAAAACAGTCTGACCGTCAATAGGCTCGTGGAAGACCGAAATGGCTGAAAGGTGAACCTTTAAAGAAGAATAGCTGAGCCCCGACACCTGTAGAGACAGCAGGTATTCCAGGATCGAAGGGAGAGGTACAGACTCTGGATCAAGTTGTTGAGAGGATGCAAAGGAGCAGAAGCGCTTCCACTTGCACTGGTATGAGCGCCTGGTGGAAGGTTTTCTAGCATTCAGGATAACTTCTGCTACTCTTGGTGGTAAAGATGTGGCCGAATTCTCCAAGCCGTAAGTCCTAGAATTTGGGGGTTGTGGTGCCATACCTGGCTGTGATCTTGGGTGAGGAAATCGTCTGCTAGGGGAAGGCGGCGATAACTGTGATGGGACATTTGAAGGAGTCTCATGGACCACAGTTGCCGTGGCCACCATGGTGCTATCAGTATAAAGTCTGTACTGTCCCGAGCAATTTTGAGTAGAGATTGGGTAATTAGAGGGGATGGTGGAAAAAGATAATGAAGAGGTCCCTCAAGCTGTGGAGGAAGCATTGTTGCCTCTCCTTGTATAAAAGAGCAGGCATTTCGAATTGTCTTTCATAGCAAAAACATCTACTTTTGGAGTCCCGAAGCATGCAAAGATGTGATGCAAGTAGCGTGGATTGAGGGACCATTTGTGGTCATCTATGCGAATCCTGCTGAGAGAATCGGCCAAGACATTCTATCCCTGGAAGGTGAATGGCAGTCAGAGGTAGATGCTGTTTTTGATGCACCATTCCCAAAGAAGTATGGCTATGCGGCACAGACGGATAGACCTGGTACCGCTCTGCTTGTTCACATAGAAAACTGTGGCCATATTGTCAGCTGTGATCTGGACATGTTGGTTGATTACAGACGGAAGGAACGATTGAAGAGCCCTGTGAATGGCTATGAGTTCTAGGCAGTTTATCTACATAGATCTCTCGGGCGCAGTCCACAAACCCCTGACAGTCTTGTCCTCTAAGTGGGCTCCCCATCCCCACTTGGAGGCATCTGTAGTCACGATGACAGACGGAGAAGGAAGAACAAAGGGCATTCCGCAAAGTAAATTGTCTTGTACTGTCCACCAGACAAGGGAGAGCTGAAGCCTCTGAGGTAGAGAATGGTATTCTGTGGTTGTACATGTGGATGGTAGGCACGAACAAACCAAAGCTGGAGATGCCGCATATGTAGTCTTGCGAATCGAAGAACCGAGGTTGTTGCAGCCATGAGGCCCAGAAGATGTTGAATGGTGATTGCAGGTTGCGTTGGGGTACGTATGACCTCCTGGGCCAGGAACATAATGGTATGGGCACGATCCCTGGGAAGGAAAACTAGATGAGATGTGCAGAGATGAGCACCTATGAACTGTAGGTCCTGAGTTGGGGTGAGGTGAGATTTGGTAGCATTCACACACAGGCCCAGGGAGGTGAGAAGAGAGTGTTGTTTTGAGATTCTTCGCCAGTTGATGTGCTGTGGGAGCGATGAGCAACCAGTCGTCTATGTACGGGAACACTGGAATGTTGTGAAGACGCAGGGCAGCTGCGACTACTGCCATGCACTTCGCAAACACTCTGGGTGCGGTGGACAGCCCAAACGGGAGGGATCGATACTGGAAGTGATGATGTCCCATGGCAAAGTGAAGATATTTGCGGTGCTGAGGTCTGATGGTCACATGGAAATAAGCGTCCTGGAGATCCAGGGATGCCATCCAGTAATCCTGCGAAATTAGAGGAAGGATGGATTGGACGGAGACCATTCTGAATTTCCTGTAGACTATCTGCTTGTTTAGTCTCCTGAGATCCAGAATGGGTCGCTTGCCCCCGTCCCTCTTGGACACCAGGAAATATTGTGAGTAGAAGCCTGTCCCCCGATGGTGAGAAGGAACAGGTTCTATGGCATTTTTTGGAGCACGTCCAGAATCTCTTGTTTGAGATGAGGGCAGGGTGGAGTAACAGTGAAGTAGTGGTGGTGAGGTGGCAAAACGAACTCGATTGCGTAACCTAGGCGGATTATGGTGAGCACCCAAGAGTCCGTGGTGATTGATCTCCAGGTTAGATAGAACGGGAGAAGATGTGTTTGATAGCAGGGATTAAGTTGTTGAGTGGGAGGCAGAGGGGAGTCAAAGAATCTGCTTGGCTGGCTGAGAAGACTTCTTTGTCTGCTGAGAGAGTGGCCTCTGTTGGAAGGGTTGCTTTTGTTGGGGGGGGGGGGGTCCTCTTCCAGTAATCAGATTGCTTAGGAGAGTGTTGACGCCTCTGAAAAGAGGGTCTCCAGGGTTTAGGTCGATTGAACTGCTGAGAGGCTGGCTGAGAGACTCCAAGGCGCTTCGCCCTTTTGTGGCCGTCATCTACCAAAGTGAGGACCTCATCAGTGGATGCATGAAAGAGGCCAAGACCATCAAAAGGTAGGTCTTCGATTTTTTGTTTAATGTCCGGTTGCAGGTTGGTTGACCTCAGCCAAGCGTGTCGACGCAATGCCACCAATGAAGTGAAAACTCTAGATGAGCAGGAAACGGCATGTCTGATGGTGTTAATCTGTTGTTTCGAAACCCGTGATAGCTCAGAGACTAAATTAGATGCAGCTTTCTGAGAAGTTTCAGGCAGCGAAGGAATGAGAGGAGTAAATTGGTTGGCGAGATTAAATGTATATGCCGCAAAATAAGCCAAGTAATTATTAACCTTGGAATTGGTAGAGACAAGGTTGTAAATCTTGCGAGCCAAGGTGTCCAACTTCCAGCCCTCATGATCAGGAGGATAGGGTGAATGGATGGTTTGGCTTTAGTCACTGAGTGCACGATTATGGAGTTTGGAGCAGGATGGGAGGCTAAAAATTTAGAATCAGGAGCGTGTACTCTGTACAGGGAGTCAAAGTGCTTTGAAGTAGGTGGAATTGAAGCAGGTTTGTCCCAGGCCTCACGTAGCCCTTCCAAGTGCACTGGCAACATAGGTAGGAGTGACCCCACTGGGAAATCTGCCCGAACCAGATCGTGGACTATGTCAGAAACCTTGGGTGAGTCGGAAGGAAGGGTAACATTCAAGGCTTCAGCCATGGTAGTAATCAGGTTAAGGTAGGCCTTCGAACCGTCCGATGGAGAAAGACAGGCTGGCTGCGTGGAATCCAAGGCAGGAGAGCCAGGAGGATCTTCAAAATCAGAAGAGCCTGAGCTGTCCCCGTCGGATTGGGATTCCTCGGTTGTAGGAGAGGTCAGAGGCTTGGTAGGTGCAGATGTGGATGCATGTTCCTCGGAAGGTTTAGACTGTACTTGTAAGGCAGTTGAGGTCATGGCCGATGTAGAAGTCATGGCTGAAGCAGCAGATATGGTGGCGGAAGCTGTGCGGAGTATAAAAGATTCTCGGTACTGAGGAGGTTCACGGGCTCTAAGGGCTTCACGGTCTTGAGAAAAGAGATACTCCGGGTCTCGGGTTCGAGAAAGCTCACAGTACCGAGGAGATTTGAAGTCGCGGATTCGACGTGTTGATACATCACGGCTGTGGGATGTGACCTCGAATTCACGGTACCAAGAGTGATGGAAACCCTCATCCGAGGGGGAACGGGAGTAGCGATGGTAAACACGGCGGTGTCTGGGAGATGGCGATCTGGAGATTGAAGAATATTCATATCGACCCCTCTGGCAATAGTCCTGATATTCACGGTAGACTGGAGAGCGTGAATGGAAATCATGACGTCGAACCGGTGAGCGGGATCAGACATGTTGCATGGAAACATGTGTCGATGACTCTCTACAGAGAGGAGAAACTCCGATGTCTTGAAAGGATCCAGCCTGTAGCAAAGACCGAGGATGCTCCTGAGAGAAAGTCGGATCTGAACAGGGGTCGGGTTTGAGGATGTCTAACGGCACCATGCTATGGACCGAGGGCGAGCGAGATCGAACCGATATAATCTTGACTGCAGCTGGGGAGTGAGGAGTGAGATGAGGCATATCGGAGATGATGTCGGAGGGCGCCGAAAGCTCTGGTGGAACAAGAGGTTGGATTGGAGCCGGGTGTGTGGAAACCGACGCCATCGATGCCACTATAGTTGTGGAAGTGGTAGCCCTCGGGGAAGTTGTCGGAGTCGACCTTGTCGGATCACGGGATTTCTTCGGAGCCGAGACCGACGAATCGGTATGGCGAGACTTCTTCAAAGCCTTGTGGCCGGTGTCGGAGTGCTTGGATGGTCTCCTGTTGGACTTATGCTTCTTGTGAAGTTGAGGAGCAGCCGACGAAGCCGAATCTCCTGCTCGGTGTGGGGGAGGCGGCAAATCAGAGCTGGGCATAGCCCAAAGAGATTTTTCAAGCAGAAAACTTTGAAGTCTGGCCGCTCAGTTTTTTCACGCCTGTTTACCGAAGCTGGCGCAATGAGGGCAAGTATCTACCCGATGAGCTTCACCCAAGCAGACAGTACGAATGTCCGTCTGAAGTAGGGATTTTAGATCCACACCTTCAACACTTTTTGAAAGTAATTTTCCCTTCCATATGCTCCGGACAAGAGAGGGCAGAAAAACAGGGAAAGGAAAGCGCAGAAACGAGGGCTTTTTTTTTTTTACATTTTATAAAATGGAGAAGACGAGCTGAGGAGAAGACGAGCTGAGGAGAGAGGAACGCAGCAAGGTAGGTGTTGTCCGGACGGCGGAAAGGAAGAAACTGAGTGGGAATGGCGCCTCCCGCTCGCTCCAGGCATGCGCAGTCGATGCCTACTCCCCAGGGCGAGCAAAAAGCACGCCAAAAAACACTCTAGGCGAGCTATTGGAGACTCCGAGGTATGGATCCATTGCCTGCGGCAAGACCCATGTGTGGGACTGCACAGAGACCACGATGAAGATCTTTTTCTCCTTCCATAATATTGGAAGTCAGGGATACTCGATGAAGTTGATGGGCAGTCCATGGAGGGGGAAAAGAGGCAGGACTTCATGTAATGCATAGTTATATGGAATTCACTGATAGAAGATGTGGTGATGGGCTCTTGCTTACATGGTTGTAAGAGAGGATCACATTCTGTTGCTTGGAGGAAGCAGGAAGACTTTGGCATTAGGGAAGGGCACAGACCTCATTTCTGCAGTTTATGACTGAACCACGATGGTTCGCAAACAGAACTGGTTTGTATAATTTTGTGACCCCTGCTTTCTACTCTGAGCCATTTAACTTCCTTGCTTTCTGCTCCCCACCAGAAGCAGCAGCAAGTAGAAAGCTGAGAGCCATTTAATCCCCTGCTTTCTGCTCTTCATGAATCACCTTGAACTGCCTTAAAAATTGTGGAAGTTCATGGCGACTCCTCAGTTTGCAAACACTGCTCTGTGAACCACAAACCAGTCAAAATGATTCACAACCTTTTGTTCATGAGCTGGTCCAGACCTATCCTAATTTGGCATCCATGCATGTTTTTCTGGGATGTCTGGCTAATGTGAGAAATGGAACTCCATTGACCTTTGATCTTACCAAGCAGGACTGCTTTTATGTTCTGTCATCCTAAGCAACTTCAGAGTTGTTAGCCAAGTTTCAACAGTATTTAATATTTCTGATTTTCCTCTAAAAACAGATAGTTTATGTATTCTGTGCTATTAATTCTACATCAATATAGTAATTTTACAAAGGAAGAAAGAAAAAAAGATATAGACAATGCTGTTGTTTTATAAGAACCTACTTCTGAATATGCTGATCAAATCGCATTTTTCATGCCTCAATGTTTGCATTTTGAACCCTCATCCTTGCAGCCATCATACCAGACCAGAACTTTTAAAAAATTAATCATGGTTCAAATTATGCTTGGTTTGATCAAGCAAGTGATCACACAGGTCATATGTTATAGTCCTTTTTCTTACATCAAAATTGGTGCTCATATAAGCTCAAGGTAATACAAAGAGCATTCTCAAGACCAATGGTAGCAACCTGAGAGTGCCACATGACTGTAATTACAAAGTAAAATTGCTGACAGTTTAACTCTCTTCACTGAGGTTGTCCCCCACCTCTTCATAGTCAGCAAGTTTCTTTGTTTCACTTGTGATTTCAGCAGGAAAAAGAAACAGCAGCTTGTGCAGAAAAAAAACAACAAAGAAACAAAACACAGGCTACAAAGCTGACTATATGCTCTAATATGGGCCTGTTTTAGTCCTAACAATTCTATTACTGGGGTACTATGCTTTGATGGCCTGTTATTTTTAGATCTGTACTCCCATTTGCGAGACTAACCAATAGCGTAGAAAGAACTGGAGTGTACTGATGTAGCACAAAGGTTTGCAACACTAGTGATGATGAAGGGCTGAACAATCCACTTAACATTATTCAGTCCTATAGGTTATAACAGTACCAGTAAATACTGTGAATCACAAAGCAGCCTTGCAAATGAAAGTAAATATATTAAAAGCACTCTGTCAGCTTAATTTCTATGTCCTGATATGCAAAACATGACACACACACACACTTCCTACCAAAAGCTGCAGACCTAATGGCTCTGGAAAGTCCCAAATTATGACCTTGGGTCCATTGAAATTTACCATGGGCAGTTAGATTTTAGAATGTGGCTTTCTCACCTTTCTCCTCCTTAAGTTCAAAATACACCCCCAAACCTGCTCTTGGGGGGCGTGGGGGGCCCACAGGAACAGCATGAGAGGGGAGTGGGACAGCTGTCTCAGGAGGAGGAGATTCAGCAAAGGTCACCACCTCCCTTGCACATGCAGACTTGTTTGAAACAATCTAGCCCATTTGCTCAGTGCAGGCACAGAATCCAAATGCACACCTGCAGTGACACTATAAAGAACAGATTTAGATCTCTGAAGTGTTATCCCCAACAGATGTCACTTTTAAAAGGTCAATAATCCAACTGGAGAATAGATTTATGTTACTTAACAGGATTAATGATATTCACTTCATTTTTCTGTTAATATTTTTGCTAAGTCTCTGGAACAGTGCTTGAACTGCAACTTATATTATTAGAAGCTACTTGCTAATAATCTAATACTTATCTCAACAGTGACCATGGTAGTCAGCCTTCTTTATTATGCCAAATGTTATTCATAAACACAGCTATGTGGCTTTTCATTCTGCATTGGCTACATATTTAAGTCACAGCAGTACCTTTATTAGATGTATTAAAGTTTCTTGAAGCTGAGATTTATTGAGAATTGTTGGAGGTAATGTTTGAACCTCTGTGACTCCAAGCGTAAGAGGAGAAGAAGAGCCAACTTTGCTTTCTATTTCAGACGATTTTACAGATGACTGCTGGAAAACACTAGGTGACAAGAGGACTGAAGATGCCATTGTGGTTGTAGCTGGAACAAACTGTGGGGAAGCTACCTACCAAAGTCAAGAAACAAGACAGTAATACATACAATTTTTGAAGTGCTACATGAATATACGAAGGTTTCTCCAACATTATCTTCACAGTGTAGGGATAACTGTAGCATGCATTCTTCCCACCTCTTCTGGGAAGAAGCCAGAAGAGATGACCCTGGAAACAGGAGGTCACTCTTTCACTGGCTTCTCATGTCCTGGAATAGTACAGGAAGGACACATTTTGCAGGGACTCCCACAATCCTAGAGCGTAACACAAATGAGTACTTGGATACAAGTTATTACAAGGGTTTTAATTTTAAGAATTTTTAACTCCAAATTCATTCAAAACATCAAGGACTAAGACCTAGATGTGTATCTAGAGCTAACAGGAAATGTTTCATATGTTCACAATTAAAAGCAACCATGAAGCAACCTATACAAAACATGATTTAAAAGCAATGCACACACCAATGACATCAGCTATTCTTAAACATTCATACAACACACACACTCCCTGCTATGAGATAATTATAGGTTATTAAGATTCTCTTTGATGCATGGAAAAAGTTACCATATTTTTCGGACTATACGGCGCTCTGGTCCATAGGACACACCTTCCTCCTGGGGGGTGATCCGCTGCCTCCGATCCCGCCGCTTCCCCCGCGCCTGCCTGCCTGGCTCCAGCTTCTTCCAGCAAGCGCTGGGATCGCTCCACGCTGCCCCCACCGCAAACCCAGCGCTTCGCGAGCGCCGGCTGCGGAGGGGGTGGGTGCTTCCTCCGTGCCTGTCTGCCTGGCTTCAGCTCTGATGCTTAAAGAAAGCGCTGGGATCGGAGGGCGGAGGGAGCGATCCCAGCACTTGCTTTAAGCATCAGAGCTGAAGCCAGGCAGACAGACACGGAGGAAGCACGCTGCCCTCTCTGCAGCCGGCGCTCGCGAAGCGCTGGGTTTGCGGTGGGGGCAGCGTGGAGGGATCCCAGTGCTTGCTGGAAGAAGCTGGAACCAGGCAGGCAGGCGCGGGGGAAGCGCTGGGATTAGAGGCGGAGGCAACGAATCACCCCCCCCAGGAAGGTACCTTCGCTCCATAAGACGCACACACTTTCCCCCCATTTTGGGGGGGGGGGGAGTGCGTCTTATGGTCCGAAAAATACGGTAATCAGTAGTTTCTGAAATGTCTCTGTTGCTTCATGTTTACAATCATTCTTCATTCTGCATAGTGGTTAAAGATCTGACAGTTAAGGATAGCGATGGACACGAATTATGAAACAAAATTAATCATGCATTTTGCCCTGTTTGTTGTTTGCAAACTGAAGTTCATGATGAAATACCACTCATGAACTTCCACAAAACTTTAAAGCAGTTTCCCTTCAGGTTTCTATCAAACCTTTGCTAACAGTTGTGCAGTCCCTTTAAACCACAGGTATCAAATGTTTGGCCCCCGGGGCAGAACCATCTCATCCAGGGGCTCTTTTCTCCCCCTCCTGTCCTCATCCTTTGAAGCTTTGAGGCTGACAAAGTTCTCTGCTCTATCTTTGCCAGCTGCAGCAGGAAGCAAAGCTGCAAGGAAAACATGGAATGGATTTTCCATTAAGGTCTCTGTGCCCAGATAGATAGGGCCCAGGGACCTTAATGGAAAATCCATTCCATAAGTTGCAACTTTGTCTGTGCTGCAATGTGTTTCAATGGAGTGGAGATCAGTTTCACTTTTCAGCATTCCTATAGTCAGCTGATACTCATACTTCCTGGACTTGCAAATAAAGGGTTGATGCTTTGAGCCAGCTTGTCTCCACTGAATGGACCTGATCTGGCGAGTACTCTAACCTTGGAACCCACAGCCAAAGGGGGATATTACACTGGAGAGCCACTGCCAACCTGAGTAGATTCCAGGGGGAAGAGAGAACATTTTATATTTTAAGTTTCTGCTATGATGCTTGTGATTTTTCTTGATGCTTTATTTTAAAAACTGCATTATCTAATTCCACTATTCTCCCACCTTTCCATTTTAAACAAAATATTGCAAGAGTTTTAAGTTAAAAAATAATATCTTCAATTGTGTTTGCCTGTGTCCTTTATAAAGTTTATATCTCCACTACCTCACATTACATTTTATATGGCCCAGTTCCACAATGTCCTACTTGTGTCAGATCCGACCCTCCAAACAAATGAGTTTGGCACCCCTGCTTTAAACTTTAAAGAGCCTTTTCAGGATGTCTTGTGCAGTCCCTTTAAATTTTGCTCACCTGTTTTTCAGACTTTCTGCAAACCCTGTTTAAAGGGACTGAGGTCCCTTCTAACAGAGTTTACGGGGCTACAAATTGATTTAGTTCATGAATGAACCTCTTGGTTCAGTTCATGGTTCAACCATGAACTGTGAACTGCATTTTTTTGGTTTGTGCTCATCCCTAGTTATGGATCATTCACTGTGTTTGTCATGAGCAAACTTGCTGGCTTGTTTCCAGTGGGAACTGTGAACAAGTGTCATTTTACTGGTGGAATGCAGCCATAACTAGCCACATTCAGACACCACAATAAGCCATGGCTTCATCAAAATTAAACTGGATCAGTTGTGATATGTAAGTGCTGATGTTCCAACAAACCGCTGTTTCTTAATTTCAGACCAGCCTGTAGTTCGTTAGCCTCTGTTGGTATTAATTTTAGTTTGTTGTTGTGCCTGAGCAAACAGCTGGTTCAGTAGTGCTCATGTCCATATGGCCACAGAGACAGCAGTGCAGAACAGATAGTGGGAGGACATATAAACATGAAACAGACAAACTAGGGTTTATGTTTCAAAAGGAATTTGCTGCTTATGTCCAGTAGACTAACCAAAGTTTGTTGTATAAACAACAGTTTAAGCAAGCCATTTTTATCATGACAGCTAAGTGCAGCTGCTTCTAACCAGTATAGACTGTGTTCATCTGCTTTTACAAAGCAAATCTTATTATGGTTTAGTTTGGGGAAAAAACAGAAAGTTGTATTACTACAGTAGAAGGCATCCAACTAATCCCCATAAGTTCCAGAATGAAAGCGGTCAAGAAAGGTCCTTATTCAGCCCAAATACCAACACATGTAAGGTGTAGGAGAGCCAGTGTGGTGTAGTGGTTAAGTGTGTGCACTCTTATCTGAGAACCGGGTTTGATTCCCCACTCCTCCACTTGCACCTGCTGGAATGGCCTTGGGTTAGCCATAGCTCTGGTAGAAGTTGTCCTTGAAAGGGCAGCTGCTGTGAGAGCCCTCTCAGCCCCACCCATCTCACAGGGTGTCTGTTGTGGGGGGAGAAGCTATAGGAGATTGTAAGCCGCTCCAAGTCTCTGATTCGGAGAGAAGGGCAGGGTATAAATCTGCAATTCTTCTTCGTCTTCTAGGAGACCTGGCCATAAACTAGAATGAAAGAACTGGATTCCAGGTATAATGATTCAAGGCTCTGTAAAGGTAGAAGGCTGATGACAGAAGCACAGGACATGAGAATTTAAATACATACTTGGTTTGCCTTGGACAAAGCTTTGGGATGTGGAAACGTCTCGAGTTCTTTACCTTGCTGTGTAGTCTGCAAATGAAAAATAAATACACTATATGAATAATTACTTTGCCACAGCTTACACAGTTATATTTTTCCTGCTAAATCATACGCATTCTGATGGCTTGCTTAAAAAAAAGAAAAAGGACAATCTACCAATAAAGGTCCTACATCAAAAGCGATGTCCTATTAAAAGTTAGAGCAGTAGCATGCAACTGATGCTCAAGAGGCTCAGCAATTTCCACAGAGCCAAACTTGAAGACAGGAAGACAGACATTATATCAGGCCTATTGTCATTGCTTCAGGCAGAAAGCTTCGAAGGTTTCTACTATCAAAATGAGTTTTGCATTGATTTTAATAGGTGTTTCTCAATTTGTCACAGCATTTGCACTTTTGCTAGAGAACCACAATATATTTCAATCCACTCATTACCTGGGTAGGTGGAAGCATTTTACCAGTCAGAGCTTGCTGCTTCATGTGAGATTCCTTGAAACAATCTGGTGTTGCAAGTTGGTTAACTGTAGAAGAAAAGTTAGAGGCTGCTGGAGTTTTACTAAGTGATTGCTGCATTTGGTCATGTTGTGGAGTCAACCTGAGTTTTTGAAGAAGGTCCACATTTGGAAGAGTTACATTTGAAGCTTCTGTATTTGCTGCAGCCAAAGATGTGATAAAATGGTTTTGACTAGGAATTAGATTTTGTGGACCATGGTTAGTGTCAGATGGTGGCTGACTCCCAAATGAAGACACTTGCTTGGTTGTTTGCTGCATTACTTGCATTATGTTATTGCTTGTATGCAGACTCTGAAGCATTTGAACAGAAGGAGCTTCTACTACAGAGGCTGAATTAAGGACAGGACTCAGTTGCACAGTACAGTTTGAAACCTTATTTATCTCAGGCTGTGAAACTGGAGGTGGAGCAATTAGCAAGGGAGGCACACATTCCTGCTGCAGTAAAGTACAAGTGCTACTCTTGAAGCCTGGGCCATCCAGTTTCCCCAGAGGTTGATGGATCACTGTTGACTGCTCAAATGAAAAAGGTAAGAGGAAATTGTGTTCTCTGCACGAGGCATCATTCTGTAACTTCTCTGTTCTTTCTGGGTTGTAATAAGGAATTGCAGGGGTATCCTTTGATACTGAAGTTCCAAACAATTCTTCTACTGTCAGATGTTTATGGATGGATGGACATGACTAGAAAGAGAGGAGGTAAAGGCAATTCAGTTCTATAAATACAAAAACAAATTGTACACAGTTCTCCCATACTCTTCCAATACAAACGCTCTAGAACAGAAGAATCAGCTTGTACAAAAAGAAATAGAGTTTCAGTGTCATCTGAACAGAAGATTTATAAAGGGTCTTAGCTTTTGCTAACATTTATTACATTTGAATAAATACACTATTTTTGAAAAAGAACAGAAAACCCCTATACATCCTAGTTAAATGTATTTTTGAACTATGAGTGTTACTAATATGTAAGAATTGTTATTTAGACTGAAACTAGAAGAGGAAGTGGCCAGTTATCTTCCTTCATGCCTGGATCCAGCTTCACTTACAATTAGTAATATTATATATTGTAAATCTTATGTTAAAGTTTTATTTGCTTAGCTTTAATGTTAAGTGCTTTGAGATTACTGTGTTAATATGAAAAGAAATATAGAGTGTATTATGATAAAATTAGATTGAACAAGCCTTAACATGGCTAATGCTTACCTTGGCTAAATTTTTTGACATTAATTTTAATTCACATTTGGCTGTATTTATTTTTTAAAATTATACTCAAGGTCCTTCCCATAACAGTTAAAACCACAGAGACTTATGACAAACTACAGATCAATATCTAAATACTAAATATCAGAAATTCATTTTATATTTTTATAAAGAGCTTTTTAAAATAAAAAACTGTGAATCAGCAAAACATATCTGAGTTGTCACTTTTTATCTAGAGACTTGGAATGATGGAACCATCAGCCAACAACTTTTCAGGTTAAGCCTCACAAAATTTTTACGCATTTGTAAAAATACACATAGGCTATTCTAAATAAATAGTTCAAAAGATTCACCCTAGTCCCCACAGAACTACAACAAACTGGGAAGTTGGTTTGTTTATTTCTGGGACAGCAGACAGGAAGCAAAAGTAACTCCATTTCCCTTTCAGGATGCAGATCTAACAGAACTTTATTCCCTCTTTGGAGAGGAAGTCCTCCCAGTTTTTGGCTCTGCTTACTGACCAGAAAAAGGACCTCTTTTCTTCCTGCTTCAGGAACTTTTCTGTGTCTACAGGCCTAGCTCAGGATTATGTGGCTAAATCCAGCTGGGAATTCATCTACCAGTCAGATTAGACAAGAAGGCATAGACCAGATTGTCATCACCTAGGCCACATGAATGAGGTGTGTTTCAGTATGAGATGTCCAATGGCCCACCTCTCTCAGGCTCCAGATACGTGATACACACACACCCAAAACAGACAGATGCTCTGCACATGGAGCCAGGGAAGGAACAAACTGGTGAGTGGTCAACAGGAAGAAAGGGACGTCAAACATAATCATGCCTAGCCTGATGCACATTACTGTACTAAAAAACTGAGGAAACCATCCTTGACAAAATACATCAGTTGAGGAACTGAAGCATCCTTCTTCTGACACCCTTCATATCGATGGCAGAAAATTTTCTTAATGGTACAAGGCAGAATATTCCTAAAGCCCTTTCAAAAACAGATAAATAAAAACCTCTTATGCATCTCTTCTTTCTTCCACTAGATGGTACTATTAGTAGCCACAAATAATCACAGTAATCCCACAAGACCTGTTCACTGTGTTATTGTTTTCTACCACTTAATTTTATATTTGTTTCTAGGATTTCTACCTTGCTTCTTGGTAAAGGCTCTACTTTAGCTAACTACTAAATTAAACCACTGCCAGTGTGTTCTCATCAGCCAACATCTTAAATTATACTACTTTTTTATTAAGGATTTTGTTAACCCGCACATACAATGTGCAGGTAATCACCAATCACTCCCACCACTGCCACAAATGTTACCAGAATCAGGGCTAGAGCCACCTGTGTGGCCCCCTAAAATTCACTCTGTGTATAAACAACAGCAGTACTATGCAAGATACTCCAAGGTCAAATACAGCAGATCTCCACATCAGAGCCAGAAAATGAACATACTACATACATCATAAAAGTGAACAAATGTCATAGTACTTTTGCTTTAAATGAACTTACATGGTCTTGCATTTGTAACACTGATGATCCAAGCTCTGCAATCTCCATATTTTCAGTCTTTGTACTTTGCAGCACTCGACAACTTAAATCGCTCTTCTGAGTCTAAAAAAACAAAACTACGTAAATCTCTCAAATTCCAGTTCAGACTAAGCAGAGTTCTTTTATATATAAGCTTAGCAACCCCCTGGAGGTGCCCCACAAAGGTCCCTGCACTGGAAACAGTACAATCCTAGCTACAGCTCTCCCCTCCTGTTTCCTCTCCCAAGATCATAAGGCCCACTTATGCAATCCTACTATGCAAAGCTATAAGTCCTATCTATGCTATGAGAGACAATACTATATTGAGAAAGAAATCACTTTATGGGAAAAAATGGACAAGATCATGGCTATATCACCCAGCTTCAGGCTAATCAGTTCACCAGGCTCAGGTTAGGTAAATATATCCTTGTCATTTGCAATACCCAAGTGAATAAATGTGGAGTGTTACATCATTTTCATTACACAATTAAGAGATGCATCCTCTAGTGAAAGCTAACTTTGCCAAGGTGAGCAGAGAATAATGATAAAATTAGCTTGTGTAGTGCACATCCCAGCATGTTTTCAGACATCAGGCTGATATACTAACAGCACTAAAATAAATGATGATTCAGCTTCATGGTTCAAAAGACCTGCCACTTTAAATCTTTTGAGTGTACCATTTAGGATGCAGTCATTTCAACAGAGCTTCCACTGATGGGAAAATTTCAGTCTATCTACATCAAAAGTTAGCAAATCAGTATAAGAAAACCAAGTTCACTACTACCATAGAGCTTCATCAGCAAATGGGAACCTATCAACATCACTTCCCTTTTATGTGCCTAAACAAATACATAAGAAGAGATTAAGTCCTGCTTTCAGTTTCTTCATGATGGTTACAGATTTAAAATGAACTGTGGACAGAATGACCTAACTGGAGAGCCAGTTTGTTGTAGTGGTTAAGTGTGCAGGCTCTTATCTGGGAGAACCGGGTTTGATTCCCCACTCCTCCACTTACAGCTGCTGGGATGGTCTTGGGTCAGCCATAGCTATCTCAGAGCTGTCCTTGAAAGGGCAGCTTCTGTGAGAGCTCTCTTAGCCCCACCCACCTCACAGGGTGTCTGTTGGAGGGGGAAGGTAAAGGAGTAAGCCGCTCTGAGACTCAGAGTGTATGGTGGGGTATAAATCTAATATCATCATATTTTCTTCTTCTTCTGCCCCCCACCCCACCCCATGCTGCCTCCACAAGCTTAAGATTTCAAAGCAGTTTCAAAATAGTGGCCTTAAATACCCCTACCAATTTTCCTGTTTACTAATTGAATTCTGAAGTATCATAACTATATGTGTTAAATCAGAGGTTACGATAAGATTGTGAAGAGAAACAAGTTAACCATAAGGCAGCAGTATTAAGGAAACAAAAATCACCAAATTCATTCATTCTCACCTATGGAATGGATGTAGTGTGTATTTGAAGGATTAAATTGATTTAGAATAAAAGATTAAATCAGTCAGGCCTTTATGAAATCTCTTTTCTCACTCCTCTTTTGCCCCTTCTCATGCGGACTCTCTGCCAAATTCATGTGGGCTGCACAGAAGGATTACTTTATGATCCATCTGGAATATACTGGGGAGATAAGTCCGCCCCCCCTTAAATGCTAAAATGCAAATTCATATATTAAGTGAAGGGCCTTGGGATAACTGGCAGAGAAAGAGATATGAAATACACAGTTCAATAATGACCACAACTACCACCGCTGGTGAAAAGCATATTAAACTGACAATGCAACAATAGGAAGGAGCTATGACTAAATAATATAAGCCACTAATCTACACTAAAAAAAAGTGTGTTTCTGAATGCTTGGGTCCTGTGACTGTTTTCTGCCAGGTCTTTCTTCATATGAGGAAGCATTCCTCCAATGGAGAATGAGTTTTTCTAATGTAGGAAGGTGTCTTCTGATTGGAAAAAAGAGAAGAGGGGTGTTGTTGAATGAAGTCCCTCATTGTTAGAGGAAGTCTTGGAAAGGAATTAGAGGATCCAATCCTAAACTGCCTTCCTTTTACTACAAATGTATATTCTTTTCAACTGGAAATACTTTTTGAAACTGAACATCACCTCTGAACACAAATATAATAGCTATGGTTAAGGGATATTATTATAACTGTAGGAGTTATTCAGTGTATGGGACACAATGTGCACCCTGATCTTCTGCTTACCACATTCAGACCCTTAAAGTAGCATAATAGTTGAAAAATGCTCTGAGCTTATAGGGTGGTGTAAACTTTTTAATCAGTTGTAGTAATTTACCCTGACCTATATCTTGATTAGCCTTCTAGAGAAAGTGGAAGAGGATCCTACTGATTTAAACAGAAACCAAGTTTTTGACAACTTTACAGGAGAGTCAGATTTCTCAATGTAGTTTTTGTCATTCAATTGCCAAATTTTCAAAAGGAACACCTGTGCATTTAACAGCATTATAAAGAAAGCAGTCTGGCTTCTCTTTTTAGCAGTTTCACTCAGTCTTCTTAAAGTCAAGGGCCCTTTTTCTAAACGTTCTCTTTTTTAATAGGACACTCATTTTTTCCTTGCTCCTTGCCAAGTTCCAGTTCCATTCTCTCATCCACCATTTCTACTTTCAGGAGGAGTAAGGAAAACAAGACTGGTTTGTGCTATCTGGAACGGCAAGCACGGGACTAACTATGTCTGCTATCTTGAAGGAATTCATCTTTATCCTGAGTGTTTCGGGGGAGGGAGACATTGTCTTCCCATTTGAAAATCTGGGTAGTAATGGGGAAAATACTGAACTACTAGATTTTCGCCCAACATGCATAGGAAAGGCATAAGAAACTTTTGGCAACTTTGTATTATACAGAATAAATTACAGTCCAAAAACAAGGTTATTAAAAGGTAGAATGGAGAAATTCCAAACAAACATAAAATACTGAGGAAAACCACATTTGCATCTCTTTCACAAATAAGCTATTGTTCTCTCCAAAGTAACCACAGCTGTCAAAAGATTGTCTCACAGTTTCTCCTTGCAATTTTGCAGCCACTGTCATTAGGGTACATACTGTGTTAGTCTGATCTTGACATTATTATGTTATTCTTAAAAATAATCTTAGGTGGATCTTTGGTTTTTAAATGAAGGCATGTGATTTGAGCTTGGACAGACTTTTGTGTACCTAAAATTGTTGTTCTGGGGAAGCTGAAAGCCTTTAGCTTCATGATTCAACATCCCCCAAAGCATTCTAAGATTATGATGCATGGCCTATGGTGATTCACTGCTCATTCTATTTTGCTCAGCGAGTCTGGGGAAGGAGAAAGAAAACAGATTGCTTTGTAATGTAGGAACTCACAGGAAGATTCTCTGGAGACTAACATCGAGCCTACATTTACTAGAGAGCACTTAAACTGAGAACTTCAAAAGTTTTCTCTAAATTATTTGAGGTTTAACCAAGTTTGTACAAGTATACCTGTAGCACAAGTGTCCATGGACATTGATTTATTTTAAAGCAAGCAAATGTAAATTAAAAATTGCTTTGCAGGAGCCTATTTCTGCTTTCTATAGTATGGTACCTGGAGGAAAATGCTTATCTATTGTGAGGGAAACTGAACACTACAGCCTGATTTTGCAAATGCTACAGATAGAAAAAAATAGTTTACATGAGGAAGAATGAATTCCTCAAGCAAGAAATCACTGAACAAGTATGATACAGTTATAAAGGAGTAAGTCTGCAAGACAGGTCTATACTACATACCAAAATACATAGTCAGAACCTGACCTGGCTACACTTGAGATCAATTGCACACAATTTCTAGTGTGATTTTTTTTAAAAAGAAAGAACCACACACAACCTTTCCTTACCCGGTCATATTCAACCTTGGCTTTGCTAAGCATCTCTAGGATATCAATTGACCTGTTTTCACTGCAACCATTAGTTCTGCTTGGACTTTTTCTATCCTGTGATCGCTGAGCTTCTTCCTGTACCACTCTATAATAGAGGAGAAAACACTGTACATGATTTGTGATTTTATTACTCATAATATTATATTCCCATGAAAGGGATGCTCTATTCGAATTAAAAATCTGAATACATGCTTGACAAATGCTGAGCTCCAAAGCAGAAAATGTCATTTCATAAGTATCAGGCTATATAACTAACAGCTCATGGGAAAGACAAAAGATGCTATCATAACAATCACAGAAGATGTCAATCACTCCACAGCTTTGTTTCCAAGGATGCTAGGGAAAATGAGCTTCTTGTGATATAGTTTTAGAAGGTAGCCAAGTCCAGTAGTATCTTAAAAATCAACAGGATTTTGGGGGTATAAGCTTTTGATAACTAAAACTCCCTTTGTCAGATTTGAGTTGGAATAGAGATCTCCGAGTCCTTATATCCCAGTTGGAAAGGGTGTTGCAATAAAAGAAATCAGGATGAAGAGGTACAATGCATATAGTAATCCGTTTTCATACAGTAGCCAGAGCAGAGAGGAAATGCTTGGCGGCAGAAAATTAGCATCTTAGTGAAATAAGAATCCTATGTAAGTATTCAGTCCTGAGGGAATTCACGTTTATACTTATTTATTCAATTTAATGAATATCCCTATCCTGGCTAGTGCTGGGCTCTGGGCAATTTACAATAATGACTAATAAATACAACCATATAAAACCAATAAAATCAATTAACTCAAATAGGTCAAAAAACCCAATGGCATCTTATTATTCTAATATTATTCTAATCCAGATTTCTGGACATGGCATGGGGGGGGGGGAGGGGGGAACCCTGTTGAGGCAGGAGAGGGAGGTGCCAGCTTGGCACTGTAACTGAAAGCCTGGCAGAACATTTTTAGGTCCTGCAAAATGCCCTGATCCCATCAGGGAAAGGCGGGATATAAATCTGATTAAACAAACAAACACACTGCAAAAGATCTCACAGGGCCCTTATGTTCTCTAATGTTCCACCAGGTCAGGGCCAGGACTGAAAAGATCCTGGCCCTCTCTAGGGCCAGAGATCACCAGTAAATTACAACCAGTAGAACATAACACTCTTCTAGGGACATAAGGATCCAATGGAAAAAGTAATCCAGTGAGAGTATCTCCCAACTGCAGATAGATAGACAAAGTAATAGTATAAACAAAATCAGGTATAATCTAAGAAAGTACAGGGTAGAATATGAAAGCAGACCCAACTAGAATAATTGTAGCAGAACTAACCAACATCTGTAAAGGGGCAGAATATGCCATCAACACCTACAGTGAGCAGTTCTTGTTCACACTAAGGCGGGATGGGGGAGATACAGTATTAAGCTTGGGATGCTCCACTTGGTCTTCTAAAAGTCACTGATGAGCTACAGATCAGCAACAGAATGACCTGGAAGATTAAAATGTTCATTTGTTCCCGAATATCATAATTTTTACAGTCAGAATTTTGTCTGTTCTTTGGTTTGCCTAGGGATTTACCATTTATTCAAAGTAGAAAGGCATTGTTGATTCATGATAGACATTCATTACATTGGAGAATGAGACCAAGATGGTGCAGCTAATGTTGTTAGGTCTTGTGATCATATCATTGGAATTTCACCCTGCATTTTCCACATTACATATGATTTTACTTTTATCCTACTTTGACTATGTATCTACACTTATGAGAGGTTGTTATGCCAATAAAGGTTCTGTCTGTCTGTCTCTCTGACTTATGAGTGGTTCTCACCCACTCAAATCGTGACAGAGACTACGATCACACACACTAAATAATGCACTTTCAATCCACTTTCAATGCACTTTCCAACTGGATACTGCCATTTCACACAGTGAAATCCAGCTGGAAAGTGCACTGCAAATTGACTGAAAGTGCATTATTTAGTACGTGTGATCGCATCCTGGGTCTTGTTACATCTGTTACTCGTACATCTGCTGTTTACAACTTTTAGTATATGTGCATCAGTCTAATGGATGAACACTTTATGCATCTAATGAAGTGAACTTTGACCCATGATCACTTATTCTGGTATACATTTTGTTAGTTTTTGAATTTACGGTTAAATCTGTGAATGATTTCTGACCTGCCTGTGAATGAACAGAAATGTTCTGTGTGGACTTTAATAAAATGTGATCTCATACAGTGTATCTTGTAAAGTGGTGCATGTTCTAAATACAGAATTAAGGAAATCTGAAAACAAGACAGTATTGCAAATAATGGCATTATATAATTTGAAGTGTGACTGATAGCAAGTATGCACAATTTTACCACCAGTGTTATAATACCAGGCAGGCAATATTGCAAACTTGTACTTACTTAGTCATGAGTTTTGCTATTCGATGACAGTCATTCTTGTCATAGAACCAGATACTGTAAATTGACACTGGAAAAAATATTTTTAAAAGGTTGTCACAGGATTATTAAGAATTTCAAATTTTTAAAAAAGCAGCAGGTTGTTTAATTATCTCTTATCATAATTTATCCAAGAAAAAGTAATATTAACCATGAAATCCTAAATACTGATAAAAGCAATAATAGCATATAATAAAACAAATATTTGCTTAAGGAATTACACTTGCTAGCAAATAGTTTAATATAAATTAGCCACATTAAAAACAAAACGTTTTTCCAGAGTAAAACCTGAATCTTTTGAGCATAAAAATTTGCACTCCCAAGGCTGCCATATCTAACAGGTTAATCAGAATTAAAAGATAGAACAGGCACTTAAGTTAGTACAAAACATGAAAGAAAAACACAGTGCCACTCAACAACTTCAATCCACTGATAAACATACTAAAACTATGAATTCCTGCATTTATTGTTCAGGAGCCATAATTTTTTTTTTAAATAACCTAGTCTTAGAAGTTAGCAACAAATTTGACACTGATTGATCTCTTACCATAATTTCTCCAAGAAAATGTAGTATTACTATGAAATTCAGAATACTCATGAAATAATAAAACAAATATTTGCTATTCAAGGTTGTGAATGAACATTAAAATTCCTCTTTTGAATATCTAGCTCTTATTGGTACATTGAAAACATTAAATACAACTTTGGAAGTCTAGTAAAACTATATCTTTTTTGCTAATTCAAAATAAGGCATTATTTTAAGGACATAATCCACATTTGAATTAATGGGGAAATTAAAATTTAAGAGCTTCCATTCATAAAATAAAATAAAAGTTGCTTTTCTATCACCATTTTCCCCACATATGGGGCACTAGTGAAGTCAAGCACATAGAACTTTACAATTTTGTCTAATCAAGGGAGTGCTTTTTTTGCCGATTCTAGTAAAGCTCTTCTTACGTTCACACACACCTCAGCTCTTTTAGGTTCAAAAGGATCAGAATCCTTATGGCATTCTGAACTAAAGGGAGGGGGGGAAGTTAGGAATCAAATGCATGTACTAGTTTCAGTACTATCAACACAATAAACAATTTGGGATTCATCAACTACCCACATCTGCCTTTTAAAGAAAAAAAAAGTTAACTCATCTCAAGATACAATACCTTCTGGTTATCAAATATAATGTTCAACAGATGTCAGAGTCATTGGGAGGATATCTCATTTCTAACTTAAAAATGAATTGTTTCCCACATACCTGGGGAAGCTTGCGTATACAGAAACCACATTTCTGGGTGGTTCCATTTCACTGCCACACTGATGGGCATTTAACAATTATCTTACTATTAGAGAGAATTACAATGTTATTAGTGTGAGGTTTTGCTCAGTATCAGTCAGGAAGGCTTCTCTGCTAAATGCAGGAAAAGCTTTTATTGAAAGATCAGCAGCAAACACTCGGCAAGGTCCTCCTTGCTAGAACTGACACAAACAAAACTAAATGAATATTTATAGATGTCTAAAATGGTAAAGCTGCAGTACTGCAGTTGGGAGTCCTCTGCTCACAACCTGAGTTCGATCCCAGCAGAAGCTGGTTCAAGTAGCCGGCTACAGGTTGACTCAGCCTTCTATCCTTCCAAGGTTGGTAAAAAGAGTACCCAGTTTGCTGGGGGGAAAGTGTAGATGACTGGGGAAGGCAATGACAAACCTGTGAATGAACCCTGTAAAAAGTCTGCCGTGAAAACGTTGTGAAAGCAACATCACCTCAGAGTCGAAAATGACTGGTGTTTGCACAGGGGACTACCTTTAACTTTTTTGGAATGGTTACATTTGTGTGCCTAGTATTTCATGCACTTAACGCTTTTAAAGATATTCCCAAACCTTGTATTATTTAGGTCTACTCCAAGGTTAATTATGAGCAGGCAGTAGCATCTGGTGGTACTGCCTCAGTTCATCTCCTAGGAGACTAGATAACAGCATTCAACTGAAGTAACATTCAAAGCCCATCATTCTCCCTTTTTAACAGCTGTTAGAACTATAACATAAAACTAAAGTTAATTGCTAATTATGAGCAGGTTACATGAAATGGAAGTAAGATTACATAAGTATAGTGAACAATCATAGTATATGAATATAATACAGAAATATAATACCAAAATACATAACATGTGATTAATGAGCAAAGACAATAATCCTAGAAACCGGGAACACATGTTAGGAGACCATCCTGACACTTAGGATAAATCAGTTAATTCATTTACAGGCTTCCCCTAATGTTGTGACTTGTCCTGAGCCCACTTGCGGGAGAGGGTAGGATGTAAAATGGCCCTAAAAAAAAAAAATCTCCAAGAATAAGTCAAAATCTCTCTTTCAGTAAGTACATTTTTTTCACTTGCTTGGAAAACTACTGACAAATGGTATTATTTTTTACTTTGTAAGTTGCCTCGATCAGATCTCCAGAGATGCAGCATACACATTTCTCTATATAAACGCTATCAAGACTATTAAAATTATTTATCTCACAGAATGAATGTTTTCCTAAAATAAACCACGAGAAATTTTGGATACTTGGAAGACTTCAAACAGAGATTTGCTTCATAACAAATTTTTCATTTATGTATATTGAATGTGCTCCCATGCAAAGTGTTAACAGCCAACAAATGCCACAAAAACAAGTAAATACAACAGATCCTGCTGATGGCAGATTTTCCAGGGTTGTCAAATTGTTTTCTTAGATATAATATAAAGCACTGCCATACTGAAAGTGACAAATCATCACGTTTTGTTCAGAGATATCTCAGTTATAAGATTTACATGCAAGCTCTTTCAGAACTCTTCGGCAAATTCCACCATAATTAGCAGTATTCAAATACCAAAGACAGACCAACAGGATTTTACCACTTCATTGAAGATCATGGCTATGTAAAAGCTGAGAATGCCCCAGAAGACATGAAATGGTGAGTCCAACTGAAAGCAATTTGGGAGGGGAGCAGAGGGGACGAGGAAAAGTCCTGCCCAAACAGTTTCTACTATCACAAAAAGAAGGGAAAGGGTCTATAAGACATCTCACAGGAACAGCAAAAGCAATGTGCTGTTGTTATAGAGGCAAAACGAAAGAGGCAGGTCAGGTCTGGATCAAAGAGTCAATATGGAAAGTATATTTAAATTAAAAGTTGAAACATAAGATTAAAGGACTCTAAGAAATGTTAAATTATAGCAGGCACACAAAGCTGTTTGTGCTATAAAGTCTTTTCCTGCCTTGGTTTCAGGCCTTTAGTCTGATGAAAGCAGAAATAAATTTTGCATTGTCACCTCCCTTGCCCGCAAAGTTCCACTTTCATCTGACCACTGTACCTTTCATATTACTCCATATGTCTAAACATGTTCTGTCATCCTGTACCAGCCTCTCTCTTTATTTGGTCAGTTGTGTGATGCTACAGTAATCCAAGGTAGCTACAAGTTCTACTTACTTGCCCTCAATGGAAAGAACAAGTGTTAATAAGGAAAAGGCTACGGTTTAATGGCAAAGGATAAGAGCAGCCTAGAAAGACAGCTTAATGGAATAAACAACATTCAGCAAGCAGAATTGTTCAAGGCTGTCTACTGAAGCAGAAACAGGCCTGCATCCAAAAGTTAACCCTATCTGACAACATATCAAATAAGTCAGTATTTCCTATCAGCAATGAGCCTCAAGGAGATGCCCTGAAAACCAATCAGAACCATTTAACATGAAAGGCACATTACCAAAGCAGCCCCAAAGATCACCCATAAGTCAAGAACTCTGTGTTTAGAAACAGACATGCCATAACTTTAAGGAACTTTCTTCCTAACATCCCAGGGCAGAACCAGTATTTAGTCTGCAGTTTTCTTAATTACCCTACAGTCAAAATGAAAAAGTCATATAGTTTAATTAACACATTGTTGGATTTTTATCACTCATTTTACTGCAATTCCCATTTTTAAAGCTGAAACTCATTTAACACATCATTGCAAGTACTCTAGTAAGATTTTTATTTGTTCTTTTAAACAAATGCCCCAAACATAATTTTAACACAGCTCAATCTGTGGCTATAACAAGTACCGTATTACTCTTAAGTTCAGTGCCAAAATGCTTTTTCTAGTTTTCACTTACAACAGTCATTGATAGTAAGCAACAGAATTTTTTTTCTATAGTGCCAAATGCACCTAGTCATTGAAGTTTGGCATACAATGGATGTTATTTTCTCTTTATAAAATAACAATGACCAAAATTTCATTACTTCAAGGATAAAACCCACAAGTAGAGCATGTGTTAGTCATTTCAACTGCAGCCTTCAATTTAAAAAGGGAGAAAGGTCCGTGGGTACCAAATACCCATAATAAGGTATACTACATATTTAACTGCCATGCTTACCATGTAGTTCAGGGGTGTCAAGTTCATTTGTTATGAGGGCTGAATCTGACATAAATGAGACCTTGTTGGGCCAGGCTATGTTGGGCCGGCCCGGCCCGGGCCATGTGTGTACCTATTTAAGATTAGGTAGCAAAGATATAAACTTTATAAAGGACACAGACAAACACAATTAAATTTTAAAAAAAACCCTTAAAACATGCTTAAAGCATTAGCACTTATTAATCTTAAAGGTGCTTTCTTTATATTTCTCCCATGGGATCCAAGGAACTGGGCAAAGGAAGCTCTGGCTTTTCCTTCCTTCCCCAGGGACCAGGAGAGGGAAAAGCCTCAGTCAACAGAAAGAAGAGAAGCTTGACTCAGTAGCTCTGCTGTATGATTGAGAGAGTCTGGCAAAGCAAGCTATTCCTCCCTGCTTCTTCCCCAAGGGAGCAGCCTCAGTAAATGGAGAAAATAGAGGCTTTGCTCTGTAACTCCTGTGCAATAGAGCATGCCTGCCAAAGCAAGCTGTGATGCAGAAGGAAGCAAGAGAGAGGGGGAAAGAAGCAGATGACAGCCAGTTGCTTGGGGGCTTGATAGGAGCCTGATTCAGTCCCCAGGCCACATGTTTGACACCCCTGATTGCAGTTAATCCAGTAAAGACTGCTATTTTCTCACTAAGCCTAGCTCAAGAAAAAAAATGCTTGAACATATTGTTTGATAGCTATAATGACCAACATTAATCTAAAATACAAACACATCACTTGACAATTTAAACCAAAGGAATAAATTAAAAAGAGAATGCCAGAGAAAACATTGATTCTGGACAGAAAAGCTGATTCTGGACAGAAAAAACCTAAAGTTATAAGCATGGTTAAAGAAAACACATGCCTAAAGGGTATATCAAAGCCAAGTACTAATGGATTTCCCTTAACAATGCTAGTTATCTAAGACAGACAGGACAGAAATAACTACTTCGCAACAGAAACTCAGAACAAGAAAGTGAATGGTGATAACACATTAGCTTGTTGGATCACACTGTTCTACAAGTCTGGCTGCCCTCAGCTTAAACTCCATTATAAAAATCCTAAATTTCTCTCTACCAAAATAGCAACAGCGGACTCATTTCTTATCTTTCTCAGAAGGCTGAGTTAAAACAGTTGTTACAGATTCTTTCTTCTTGTATGACTAAAACACATGCCATTCTGTGGCAATAGCCAATAGGTGACAGTACTTAAACCTGCTGATATTTTTACTTAAGGAATAAAGAGATAGGCTACTAACTTGAATTTTATGAAGGAATCAGTTGTTATAGCAGAGAACAACTAACTTGTATTTCAAGTACACTCTTCCAGACGTAAGTCTCCTATGCTGCATTCAACTGGAAAAAAAGGAAGCACACCAGCAAGCAAATAGGCCAGGTGTGTGTATTTGAGAGGAATACAGGTTTTTCTTCAGATCTGTATATCAAACCCATCTTTTAACACCATGGAAACTGGCTCTGTACATCAAGAGGAAAATATCAGATACAAAGGGAAAGTTGTAAGTGAAACAGATCTGGAAACCTACTTCTTAGCAACATTTACAGGTAAGTTCAAAACTGTTTCACCTATTTTTGTGACTGGGTCCCTGAATTACTTTAATCAACTTTGCATCTATTCATCATTAAAAAGATAAAGGTAGTCCCCTGTGCAAGCACCAGTCGTTTTCGACTCTGGAATAGCGTTGCTTTCACAACGTTTTCGCGGCAGACTTTTTCCGGGGTGGTTTGCCATTGCCTTCCCCAGTCATCTACACTTCCCTCCCCCCCAGCAAGCTGAGTACTCATTTTACCGACCTTGGAAAGATGGAAGACTGAGTCGACCTGGAGTGGACTACCTGAACCAGCTTTCGCTGGGATCAAACTCAGGTCATGAGCAGAGGGCTCCGACTGCAGTACTGCAGCTTTACCACTCTGCACCACGGTAATCATTATTATGATTAATAATGATCATCATTAGACTAGTAAATATATGATGTTTGACTTTCAAGCCTTTTATGAATGAGAGATAGACTAGCAATCCCATAAGAAACTAAAAACAAATTAGGATTTGTTTAATTCACAGTCATTTTCTGTTTATGCTGTGGAGTGGTTCCCCTCACACAAACACCTGCCATCGTTGAGCTGTACTCCTTTCTATTGTGCAGCCTAATAACTCCAGTTCTATTAGAATAACCATTTGTGTAATTAGTAAAGAAATCATTTTCCACTTTGTCATTTATGCAGTTCAAAAACATGCATTACAAATAAAAGGTAGGAATTTCATACCAGTTTCCCCCACCATTTTTGAAATTAGCTTGGTGACTTTTTCTTATCATTGATTAAAGGTTACATGGATAACTATGCTGAATTAAATAACTGAATTTAAGATTTAAATAACAGTTTTTTAAACGGTAACTGTTATATCCTGAAAAATTCTATACTTTAAAAAAAGGGAATTCCTTTTTATCGTACCTCCCTGCTGTTCACTTTTTGTAAGAAACAATGGCAAAGCTGAAAAAATGTTTTCACGAGCAGACACAGAAACATATTATGGTCAGTGAAGGGGCAACTGAGCTTAGATCCAAGGAGATTTGCTTAAAGCCTTAAAATCTTACTTAGATCAATATAGCCACATTCTAGTGAGTGTTTAAAAATGTATATCCCACCTTCTCATCATTTTGATGACCAAGATGGTCTGCATAAAAATTAGTATCAGCAGTATAGTACAAAATCTAGTATGTACGGGTGTGACTTTGAAATGATCTCCATTGAATTTTGTTGGGATTCTACCATCTAAGGAGAATGGATTGTATACTGAGATACTAGTTCTAGACGATACAGAATTCCAACAAAATTCCATTGAGATCACTTCAAAGTTACACCTCACTTCAAAGAGGTAGAAACCACCACTACTCTTTTTTAATGAGTCTGAGGGAAATATGTTAATTTTAAAATAAGAGTAAATAAGAGTGAAGAGGATGGAGCAAGTACAATGTAAGGGATCCAAAATTCTAAAATGCAAAATAAATACATTTGGAACTACACACAAACTAAGAGCAGCTACCAAGTATTAGCATTATTACAATCCCCTTCATAAATAGGAACCTGTACTACTACAGTAGTAGATCTCTCTTTTTATGTTAAATGTCAACAAAAATAGTATAAAGGGAAGCTGCTTTATGACTTAAAGTAGCCCTCAATAGCTACCTGATGTCTTTGTAAATGTTCCAAAGTCTATAAGCATTCCTTTGTTGCATCTGCAATTGGACAGCCCCCAACCCTTTTTTGCAAAAATTAAACCATTGAAGAGCAACGGCTATTAAAAGAACTCAGCTGTACTTCTGTTGTAAGTTTTGCAATTATAATTATAAAAGAGGACAAAGGGGGAAAAAAAGATGTAAGTAAATCACATTTTTATACAGCTTTTGTGCCCTAACAAAAAGTTTTAAGACAGGAGACGCAAGCCTTGAGTAGATATCAGTAGAAAGGCAACTTCTAATGGTTAATAAATACAAATCTATGTAAAGCAAGCCACAGCACTACATGAGGGAAAGACCAGCACTTATGGCTTTTGACTACTACTACTAACAGGTATTTTTCATACCAGCTGAATGCTTATTTCTTCTATACTACACAACTTGTTATAGCTAACAGTTTGAGACAGATGTTCCAGGTTGCAATCAGACAGGGTATACAAACAATCATTCTTCAGGTGTTTGAGAATAATTCATTCCCACTGCTTATTAGCACAGTCCCTTTAGATATGAGGGATACACACCACAGAGGGTTTTCTAGGTCAAAATAGCAGTACAACAGAGCTTAACGAACATTCCGGCCATGGCAGCTCATCTAAGGCTGTATGTAAGGTTTGCATTGTTGCTGACCTTAACTATAGTTAGTGCCAATCAAATTGGTACTAACAAGAAAGCACATGAAGAGTTATGAACACTTGAAATGTGATTTATCAGGTTGTGATTTTTTTGTGATCTCTTTAACTTTCCTGTGATCTAACTTCTAACTCCAAGTGTCTCTCCTGTTGTATGCCAGTAGATAACAACTTCTCAGCCTATTCTACAGAGTTTTGGACAACTAATCAAATTCTTTGGAATGGGTTACCATTAGAGACTAGGAGTATGCTTTCTTGGATGAGTTTCAAAAGATGGAGCAGAAAAGCCTATTGTTGATTATATTTGATGGACTATTTTAATAAGGGATATTGTTTTGGTTTGCTATGTGAGCTCCTTTGGGAAAGCAAAGTAAATGAAATAAATAAATACACTCAAAAACAGACACTGTGAACACTGTGAACAGACATTTGTGCCAAAAATCTTGGGTTAGTTACTGTCATACTCCAAATAGCAGAAATGCTGCAGGACAATTAGAAAAAAAGGAGTCTCCATCAGTTCTTCAAGTTTATACTCACAATTAGCATTTCTATAGAGGAGGAAAGGTTCATGCAGTTGAAACTCTAAGTTTTTGTTTACAGGCTCAACCAGGTTATGCATGTTCAGTCGATTCACAATTGTGAAGCCATGATAAGGAGAAGCAGACCTGTTATTTCAAAGGGGAAAGAAATCTGAGAAGTAGTAACAGTGTATATTTTGGAAAATAACCTGCTTGAGGGAAAATTAATAGTATGGTGGTAGCAAAGAACATTATGCAATGGCTGCATTAGAACTCAAGATATATCTCCACATCAGAATACCAAACACCCAAGCAATGCTTAGCACAATTACCTACTGTTATATAATAGTTTGGGGCTTTTTGGGGGGGGGGGGGAAGGGAAGAGTAGACTTTTTTTTAAAGAAAATGTACATTTATTGTCATGTCCTATGAAGTTATTCTAAATATCCTGGCCACATTCTGATGTGGTAGTAGGCCACAATTAAAATCCAATTTGCTGTTGCTGGCATGAATATGGTTCCTCTCATTTAGATGAATGCAGAAATGCATATATTTTCACACACCAAAAAGTAAGTTTTGCACACTTTCAAAAAAACCCAACAACCCCAATGAATAATTTTGTATCAGTACAAGCTAGCATGCACAGTATAACAATAATAAAGTTTTAAAATTCTGTAAGATGTACATGTTTGCTGCTCATAACTTTCTCAACTGCTGTCACGATACAACAGTTCTGCTCAGTTTTCACACTTTTCATAACTGCCAAATCATATTTGATTATAAAAGAATTATTAACAGCAACTGTAATATGGGCATAACAGTGGAAAAGTACAACCAGGCCTAAAACATAGGAATGGCAGTTTAAGGTTTTGGGTGTAATAAAAATTGTTATTTTGAGTAACAAGGCACATAGGAAATAGTGCAAAGGTTACCATAGATTTATATACCGTAATAAAGAGCTTCTCAGACACTGCAACTATTACTATAGACTCGTTAAGTGAGAAAGATAATTTGTTTCTGTAATACAAAATGTTTTGTGACTGAGGAATATTAGCTATTTGCAATATAAGATATAACTTATTTGCTTTTGTAGTAAGTCGAGTGTCCAAATGCTATTTTAAAATATACTAAAAAGCACTAGTTTCCTCCCAAGAAACATCTGCAGAACAGACTCTGCAACTGTATACTGTATCTTGTACTGTATCTTGTATACAACACATATTAGAGAACATATTTTAGGCTAACACTGTCTTCCTGAATGTGAGCACTGGAAGCAAAATGTATGTTCATCTGTTAAGTATACAATTTTTTCTGCATAAGAACAGCAATCTGCCTATTATGAAGTGCTGCAAGAAGTCAACCAAAATGAATGCAATTTAAAATATTTCTTAGGAACACAAAAGATAAACAAAGCCTATAATCAAGCACCAGGTTAAGCATGCTATCTCACTGAACTTAACAGGTCTGAAGTGCCAATAACAGTCAAACACAAAAATCATTTCAATAAATCAGTTTCTTTTTACTGTTGTAATTCTATTAGAACAGATGGACCAACAGCCTGAGCTGGCATGTCAAAAATAATTAAAATTCAACTGAACTCATGATTCAAGTGGTAGAGATCTGGAAATAGCATTTGTAGACGGCCCAAAGGCATTACAACACTGGCAACAGTGAGAGTAACGTTTTAGCTTGAACTTATCTTTGTTAGACTTCTAAAAAGGTTGCAAAAGAAATCTGATAAAGACATATTTTTCTTGTTGCCTAGAAGAAACTGGAGGCTTTATAACCACTGCTAGAATGAAGCATAAAATATTAATGAGAAAACTGGTTAGGTTTTAATTGAATCCTGCAATTATTTAATTATTTAATTGAATCCTGCAATTATATTTGCATATGGAATCCAGTTGGATTTGGGTATTGTGAAATATACTTGTGAAGGCTATACTGAACAGAGACAGACCACAAAGCAGGTGTTCTCTAGTGTTTTCCTGACAGCTCAGCAGCCTCAGGAAATGGGCCACTGTACCATCTGCAGCCTCCAAGGAAATCTGAATCCAAATTGTCTATAGGTGAACAGTGAAGTGAGGATTAATGGCTAATCTGCCACCAAGCAGATTAGCTCAGATGCATACATATTCACTGCTGATCTCGCCAATACAACCTCTGCAATAGTTCCAGCCAATGAATGATGGTGACATTAAAAGTAACATCACACATCCTTTAGAAATAGGGGCATTTTAGCAGTTTCTCCCACAGGTCCCAAGACCTCTTGACCACTTTGTTCACCATAATACAGTACTGAGAAAGCCTGTGTGCACTGGACAGCACTAACTTCCAGAGCTCACAGCCAGGAAACATAACAACACCCAATAAGATTTGAAACACACATTCATGATGGGTTAAAACAAGCAGGCTTGCCATGTATTAGTGATTACCTTCCTTTTACCTTGTAAGTAAATGAATTTGAAAATTTTTAAAAATCCCTTACTTTCTTTGACCATGCCAGTTCACTACATCCTACCACTACTATTCATTCTTCAAGAACATGGCAGTTTACAAATCTGAGGGCTCAGCAAACCCTGAAAGAAAGGGAGTATTCACACAAATGTAACATTTTTGTTGCACCTTAAACGGAAAAAGGAGAAGGGGAATCCATCAGACAAACAGGATTTCCTCTTTCCTAGTGCAATCCTTCAAAACTCCTTAATTTCAATTAACTTAGAAGGGAATTAAATTCTATTTAAGATTGTACTGTTAGGGAATTAACCAGCAATTTTCCTTGTACATGATTCTTAAGATGGGCTTTAGTATGGAGAAAAAGAAAGCAGAGGTACCACACACCTGGTTGCCAAGCCTTTTTTATGCTAACAGAGGGTAATTTTTATTCAAACAGATCTCACCACAGAAGGGTTTGCCACTCAGAAAAAAGCACTGTAGAGATGAACTATTAAAATTAGATCAGTATAAACTTACCTCTTATAAACAAATAAAGTACCTTCTATATCAGTCTTCTCCTGTAACAGAAATTATAGCGATAAATTAAATAATTCCTTTATATAGAACACTTATGGCATTCATAAGATTTGCATCTGAAAGGTAAAAATTCAGCTATCAAACAATTAACAGATCCTATAAATTTAACTGCTTAAGCATAGATAACTTGCAGCCCACTCCCAAGACGTCTTGTGCTAGTGTGGTAAAGTGTTAAGAGTGTCAGACTAGTAACTGAAACACCCAGGTTCCAATCCCCACTCATGCCATGGAAGCTCACTGGATGACTCACTTGGGCCACTCACTTGGGCCACTCACACTCTCCCAGCCTAATTTACTGCACAGAGCTGTTGTGAGGATAAAACTGAGTAGAGAGGAATGATGTAAGCCACTCTGAGTCACCACTGGAGAGAAAGGTGGAGTCTAAATGGATTAAATTAATTAAATAAATAGAATTGTGCTGGCAAGGAAGTACTAAGAGCGAAACTTTTCTTGTGGCTGCCATGGCCTTTTAAAAGTAACTTTAAAAAAAACCAAGGTCCAATTCTGATCGTGCTTGCAGTGCAACAAGCTGAAGTACTCTTGTCCCCCTACGCAGACTTATCAAGTGCCAAAACAGCTGCACTGCACACACCCACACACAGCTTCAGCACTTGATAACAGGGATAACACGTGCTGCAGGGAAACAAAAGTGCCGCACTGTGGGCCTAATCAGGATTGGGCCATTGAAGTATTTTAACTGCAGTATTTTAACTGGTGACCCTGAAGATGCAGTAACATCTAGTTTGGCTCTAAGTCATACTAACAGCAGCATTAAAAGAAACTATTTGAAGATCCAACAGCAGGAACAATGCAACATATATAGTGCAAGATTTTGAGAGAAAAGAGAAGGAATATAGATAAGTGTTCACTATATTCAGTCAGTTAAGCTTGAGACAAAAGGCTTGCTGTGGAAGAAATTAACCAGGCAGGGACACTTCCTACTTCCCTTATATCATTTGTCTTTCTGCCTGACTGATACAATGTAAGCAGTAGTAACTGATGATGGAACACCAATAAAGAGCTAGGCCAATTCTTTTAGCCACCATGACCACATACCACAAGTATTGGAGAGGGGCCATGGCTCATTGGCTGGAGCAATTGCTTGGGATGCAGAAGGTCCCCAGACAATCCCTGGCAACTTCCTGTTAAAAGGCTCAGATAGATTATGTGAAAGACCTCAACCTGACACCCTGGAAAGTTGCTGCCAGTCTGATAAGACAATACTGGCCCCAATACTTATTCAGTATAAAGTAATGCCATGCATTCATGAGTGTATGCTTCATTAACACATGGGAACCAGCAAGATGACATATGGAACCTATGCTATTTGCTTGCATGGTCTGTCCTACATAGCATAACCTTTTTTCAAAAAATACCTCAGCATCTTGATTTGCTAAGCAAAGAGAGGAGACAGTCCTGTGCAAGCACATGCCGTAGGCTGCAGAAGTCTGCCACCCAACATGAAAGCAGATCCTTCTTACAATAGTGTCCTTTAATAAGCCAGACTCCTACGTGTAATCCAAAGTGTAGGAAATGTTCTTTCTCTTCTGATATGTATCCCATGATCAAGTGATAAACCACAAAGATCCACTCTAGAATGTACACCAACTTCAAAGTAATTTTGATTATGTTTAAGATTCCCAATATTCTGTACCTTTAATTAAAAATGCAACAATATTATTTGCACATGGACTTTCTTTTTGCTTTGACAAAGATTTCTGTATTTGACGTATTCATGTCTGTTTCAGAAATAAATGTCAGTCAGTATACAGAACCTGTGAATGGGTGTTCCTGGATAAGAAAAGCACTGAAACTGTAGGGGAAACTCATAGTTTCGATTTATTTTAAACACAAACACATTTATTTTTAAACTACCAACATTTATTTTAAAGTACATTTGCACAAATCAGAACTTTTCATTTTGATGTGTTCACCCAAAGGAGATAACACATAGTAAAATGCTGTCAGTCTTTAAATTGCCATTGAATTTCTGTTTGATTTTGAAAAAATAGCGGGACTCGGCTACCCCTCTGGAAGTATTACTTGTTTTTAGTTATATTGTCAGGACGGTTGAAACTATATTAGAGGCCACGTGAACAATCCTAAACAAGTCTTTTTGGAAGCAAGTCCCATGTTATTCCACAGAGCTTATTCTCAGAAAACTGCTCTTTCATTGCAGCCTAAATGGCCCATATACAGCCGAGCATGGAGCAAAGAGAACATTGTGACTGCCTGCTTAAAAACAGTGGGCGTGTTTCTGAAGGGAACCAACTAAGTCAACCTCTCGCGCTCTCCTTCCACACAAAAACCCCCAAACATTTTTTCCCTTGATGGGGACAGGGCTGGGTGAGTCGCGGAAGACTTGGTACTCCTCTCCTGCTCCCTTGGGGCAGGGAAGCGCCTCACTGCATATTTTCAGTCGCTTTGAAAGGCGCCTGTCCAGCGGCGAGGCTTTGGGCACGAGGCATGCGGGCCAGCGCTGTTAGAACTGAGTGAATCTTCGCGGAGGACGCGAGGGGCCCACCGTGTAGGGACAGAAATGAAAAAAGAAAACGCCCACGTCAAAATGGGAAGGTTCCACTCACCCACTCGTTGGCGTTGGGACTGAAACTGTACAGGGCTACCTGGCCAGTCACGTCGGCGATGCTGGTGATGTAGGGGTCATGCTGCTTTAAGGCTGCCAAACTCATCTCTTGCCCCGCTTTACTCAAAGACTCCATTTTGGATCCGGGATTTCGGCACCAATAATTACAGCTAAGACAAGGGAGAAAGTCGGGGAAGGCCAAGAAAGAGCCAACAGCGGGGAGTCACCAGCGCAATATTCCCCTCCGCCGACTGGAAACTGCTGCTCTGCACTTTCCGTTCCGTTCCCTCTCGGGAATTTAAGGGTCTGAAAGCTCTGCGCCTGCGTGTGCTCTCTTCGCTTTACCCGTCCAGGAGGCTGTTTACGCGCTCCAAACAGAAGCTTGGTGGGTTGGTGGTTTAGCTCACCAGAAGTCTGAAATTTCTCAGACTCGGAAACGATCGCATTTATTAATAAGGGGTTTTTTTTTAAAAGGGTTTCGCCTATAAACATAAAAGACATATAAACAGGTTTTTGTTTTTTGGTAAGAACCCCCGCCGGGTTTCACTTATTAGAAATGCAGGAACTAATAATAGGAACGACAGGGTTGCCTACTGGAAACAATAGCAGAGCCTTGAAGATCCACTGGAAATAATGAGAGCCAGGAATGCCAATTGGCTTGCATGGGCTTCATTAAAATAAATTGCAGTAGAAGATGAGTTGCAAAAAAAATGCAGAATCGATTTTCCATTAAGATTTCTAGCCCCAGACAGACTATTCTGAGACTGAAATAACAGCCCCTAGAGTGGAATGACAGTCCCTGGGGGTAGTAGAAGTCTCTTAGGACTGGAATGGCAGCCCCCCCCCCCCCCTTAGTGAAATGAGAACCCCTGGGAGGTTGCAGGAGTGTTCTGGGAGTGGAATGGCAGACCCTAGAGGTATCAGAAGGATTCTGGGAATGGAATGACAGGCCCTGGGGGTATGAGATGTGTTCTTGGTCTAGAATGACAGGCCCAAGAGTGGAATGGCAGTCTCTGGAGGTAGCAGAAGTGTTCTGGAACTGGAATGACAACCCCCCAGAATGACAGGAACCGGGAGTAGCAGAAGCATTCTGGGATTGGAATAGGGTTCCCAGCTTCCTGCTGGGAGTAGGTTTTCCCCCAGTTTGGGGGTCTCCAACCTGCCAGCACAGAGTTAGCCAAAAGCCCCATCAGGGCCCAACATGCCCAGCGCGATGATGTTACCCAGAAGTGGTGTCATCGCACCAGGTACGTCGTGCATTCTAGCATTTTTGTTTAAAACTCTATGGTGCCATAGAAAATTTTTTTACCAAAATGCAAGAATGTCCCACATTTGACATGCCCTGTGTGATGATGTTACTTCTGAGTGATGTCATTGTGCTTCTCTCGCCAGCAGCCAAGTAAGACCTGGAAACCCTAGACTGGAATGACAGACCCTAGAAGTAGCAGAAGTGTTCTGGGACTGGAATATTTGTTTGTTTATTAGATTTATATCCCGCTCTTCCCGACAAAGCAGGCTCAGGACAGCTTACATATCAATAAAACATTACATAAAACCAGTTAAAACACGTATAAACAATAGCATAGTATAAACATTAAAAACAATACAGGTGTTATATCAACAGTCTTAAAAATGATGGTATATTTAGTGGTGGCAGAAACAGCACGTCTATTTCATATCTTCAACTGTAACACCCATATGTTCCATAAAAACATAAGATCCAGAACTGTGCTTCAAGGTGGTTTTTCAGATAACTTTATTCTATGTGGCAGTCTCTGACCTCAACAGTCAAAAGTTTGGTGAAAGAGCATGGTCTTACAGGCCCTGAGGAATTGAAAAAGATCTCAAAGGGCCCTAGCATTCTCAGGAAGCTCATTCCACCAACAGAGAAGGTCCTGGCTCTGGTCATCTTTAGCCTTGCCTCCTTAGGGCCGGGGATCAAAAGAAGATTTTGAAATCCTGACCATAGTATTCTATGGGGAACATGCGAGGAAAGGTGATCCTGAAGGTATGCAGGTCCCTGGCGATGTAGGGATTTAAAGGTCAGAACCAGCTAAACAAATCCTGTATGCAATAGGTAACCAGTGCAGTGCTTTCAGCGCATGCTGAATGTGTTCCTGCAAGGAGAGCCCCAATAGCAGTCTGGCTGTACTGTTCAGCAGTTGAAGCTTCTGGGTTTGAGACAAAGCCAGCCCCATAAGAGGGCATTATGGTAATCCAATCTCGAGGTGACAGTAGCATGGATCACTGTCGTCAAGTTGCGTTCAAGGAAGGGAACCAACTGCCTTATTAGTCGAAGATTATAAAAGGCCGATTTGGCAGTGGCTGCTACCTGGGCCTCCATTGCTAAAGAGGATCCAGAAGCACACCTAAACTTTTAACCTTTGCTGCTGGCATTAGTGGTGCCACATCAAAAGCTGGTAGATAGAGTTAGATAGAGCTGGGCGTTATCCGCATACTGATGGCACCCTAGCCCATAACTCTGGGCAAGGGGGCACATGTAGATGTTAAACAACATTGGGGAGAAACATTTGCAATTTGCATATAAGCGGGTGTCATCGGGACAGCTGCTCCCCTATCACCACTCTTTGTCCCGAACCCTGGAGAAAGGAGGAGAGCCACTGTAAGACTGACCCCTGAATCCCAGCGTCAGTGAGGTGGTGGGTCAGCAACCGTGTCGAACATAGTCGACAGGTTCAACAGCAGCATTACTGCCGAAGTGCCTCAATCCAGATACCACTGGAGGTCATTTGTGAGGGCGACCATAACTGTCTCCATCACATGGCCCAGGTGGAAGCCAGATTGAAAGGGGTCTCGCACAGGAGCATTCTCCAGAAAACTCTGCAGCTGCTATGCTACTGCCCTCTCAATAATCTTGCTCAGAAAGGGCAGATTTAACACGGACTGACAATTTGCTAATACAGCTGGGTCCACTGATGGCTTTTTAAAGAGAGAGCGGACCACTGCCTCCTTAAGAGGCTGAGGGAAGATCCCTTCAGAAAGGGACTTATTGACAATTTCCCTCGAAGGATCCCGTAGCTCCACCTGGATAGCTTTAATTAGCCATGATGCACATGGGTCCAAATGACAAGTGGTCAAGCGTACAGTAGAGAGAACTCCGTCAACTTCCTCCAGGCTGAGTGGAGCGAACTGATCCAAAACCTGACTAGAAGATGTGCATGGAGCCTTGAGCTCATTCACTGTTTCAAATGTGATGGAGTGGTAATGGCGGAAAAAGTTCACAAAAGCCTCACAGCCTATATCCAGTTCCATAGTGTTTAATCTGCCCTGTGGCAGGGTAGTAGGAGACCAGATTGTACTAAATAATTGTGCTGGACATGAGTTCACAGATACCATCATGGCCGTAAAGTAAACTTTCTTATCAGCCTTGACTGCCATCTTATAGGTTCTCATAAACAGCCTATAAGATGTTCTTGTCACTTCATCACGGGCATACCGCCATTAACCCACTAGCTGTCTGAGCCTCCATTTCATCAGCTGCAATCCCAGGGTATACCACTATGCTGTCTTTGAATGGAGGTGCAGAGGTGCTAGGGAGCAATCTCATCAACGGCTATGGAGAGCCAGTTATGCTAAGTCTCCACTAGCTCATGTAATGAGTCACCAAGGAGCGAAGAATCCCATAGAGCCATCTAAAGCTGCATAGGTTCAATTTGGCTCCGTGGGCAAGCTAACATACACTCGCCACCTAAACAGGGTTGAGGTGGAACATTCATACAGGCATTCAGAGCATAGTGGTCCAACCATGCCACTGCCTCAAGCAGTAATTCATTCCACCGTAAACCCCTCTGCAAAGATCAAATCCAGGGTGTCTCCAGCCTGGTGAATTGGAGTTGTTGCATATTGGGAGTGTCCCAGTGCCTCCATGGATGACACTAGGTCCACCACCTGTGTGAAGTTCGCGTCATCAGCATGAACATTGAAATCACTCAAGCCTTTGTTGTTCCAGTCTGTCCAGCCTGCTATGGCCTCCACAAGGGATGGTAAGGCTCTGGCTGGTGCATTAGGCAGTTGGTACACAAGCCAGATAGCCAAACTCTCCCCAACATCACACACCAGACTAACATACTCTATACCGGTGATCCTTGGGGACAGAAGGGCCTGGAAGGAGTAAGCCTTCCAAATGAATAGATCCACCTCTCCCTCCCACCTGCTAATCCATGATCGGTGGAGGACAAAAATCTTGGAGAAGCTAATTGGGAGAGAGCAACTGTGTCCCCGTCTCACATCCAGGTCTCAGTCATGCAAGCCAGGTCCATATCCTGCTCTACCAGGAAGTCCCGCAGGACTGAGGTCTTATTGTTAATTAGGCTTGCCAATCTCCAGGTTCCAGCGCGGGTTCTCCCACTTTCCCAGGCGCCTTCCCACTCTCAGTCAGCTGGCCGGCGGGGGGAAGCCCAGCCCCCACAGCCACCAAGTGCCTTTCCACCTCTGGAGGCTTCAGACTCCACTTGGAAAGGCTTCCTCTTGGGATGGTGCGTCTGTGTCTTTAAGGCTGATGGGGGCAAGGGCAGAACAAGATGACTGCTCCCAGTGGCTGTGAAAGCAGCCCAGACCCTCCGTTGGTTGCACAATCTTTTCAGAGGTCATTTGCATAGGAAAGGTAAACTTGGACCTTTGGTTGCTCTGTGTTACTTTGGAGAAGTTGAAAGTTTAGCAACTTGTGAGTAGAGATGCCAATCTCCTGGTGGGGAAGAGAGTACAATCTGAGAGAGGTGACTATAATGGATAACAAAACAAAAAAATGCAAGCTAGTGACCAATTTACTAAGAAGTATATAGAAATCAGTCCAAATGTCCAAAACATGTATATTTAAGTCCCAAAGTAGTGTGGTGACAAGCCAATTGATTAAGTACTTGTTTCTTTCCAGTCTTCATCAGACCTGGGACCACTAACAAAAGAAAATATTATACAAAAATATCAGAAGGACATTCAGACACCACCAACCCTCTTCCAGTGAAAAAGTATATCATACTTACATATTGATTCAATTATATGGATTTTTTACACAATTTTTTAAAAAGAGGGATGCGGAGCATCTCCAGCATCAATTTCACCTCGGCTACAGCTCAGTATATGGCTTCTTGTGCACCCTAATGGTGCTACTAACATGTTTAAAAAGGCAAACATCTAATTTACAGCTGCCATTACACAAACCTCTTAAAGGTAAAGTAACATAAAAGACACAAATACCACAAACTATATCACAGCAGATACAACATACAAAATATTCCATACAAAGAATGTCAAATCCCATAATTTATACAAAATTATGTTATCACACAGGCAAATTATGCACATCACTCATAATGTTATAAAGAAGACCATTCATAAAAAACATGTCAAATCATTGGTCATATTCAGTCCATATGGAGAAATGCAATTCAACTGGTGTACTTTTTGCAGCAGAATCTTGTGCATGTCTTCATTTCTATCTGTTTGTTCATATTTGTATAAGGTGAAAAAACAAAAATCTTCACAGACATGATTCTTTTGCATAAAATGGCTGATCATAGGAGCTTCAATCACATGGTTCCTAAGTCTGCTCCTGTGTTCCAGAATACGTACTCTAAGGGCTCGAGTAGTGCTACCAACATACCGTAGGCCACACCCACAGATGATCAAATATACAACACAGCGGGTAGCACATGTAGAGTAATGATTTAGAACAAATGGTCTAGTCTTTTCAGCAAAATAATACTCTTTTTTTTTTCCTTTTTTTATTTTATTGTGTCTCAAATATTACATTACATAGAATACATTTCCAATTCTCTTATGACACCATTTTTACCCCTATTTATATCCCTCCCCCCCACCAAGTGACCATACTAAAGTTACAATTAAATTTTTAACCATGAGCACACTTTTCCCAATTTTTCAAATATAGCTTTGTTGGCTTCCCCCTTAAATACCCATGAGAAGTATATATCCCATTTCTCTTTTATCTCTTCAATTTTTCTATCCCATATCTTATCTTGTTTTAAACATTCTAATATGTCTGATTGTATATATTCATACAAATAATTGTTCCATCTTTCCAGGGTCCATTTTAAGCTCTCCTTCCAACCATATGCTATCACTGCATGTGCTGCTAATATCATTGCTTTGAAAATGCTCTGGTTTTGTTTCTCAATGTTATTGTTTTCCAGTACCCCCATAAATAACAACTCCCCATCTATATCAATATTAAACTTACATGCCCCCACTATTTTTCCCCGAATTTTCCCCCAAAACTCTATAACCTTGGGGCACTCCCACCATAAGTGGGAGTACCACCCTTCTTTTGCATTACAGTGCCAACAATTTGGTTTCATCCCTTTAATCATATATGCCAATTGAGCCGGCGTCCTATACCATTTCAAGATTATCTTCCTTTCAAGTTCTCTATATTTCTCTATCTTAATTTTCTTCAAATTCATCATTAACTTATTCACCTCCTCATCAGTTATTTGTTTTTCTTTATTCCATTTGTTCTTTAAGGTTCTATACATGAACTCCTTATCTTTTACCAATTCAAGGTAAATAATCCCTGACAGTCCTTTCTTCCTTTCATCCACATATAGTGCCTTTTCTATAAAATTGTCATCTCTTTTAATAGCATCTTTATACTTTTCTTGTCGGATTGTTTGATATAATCCCAATAGATTTAACCAATATTGTTTCCCTATCTTACAGTTCAACTCCTGAAGTGGTAATAAGGCCCCTTGGCTATTGTACAAATCCTTGACTCTTATTATGTCTTCCCTTTGCAGCTCTTCATAGAATTTTGGGTTCATCTCTTTTTCCCAGATATCCTTAAGTGGGGTCCATTTCGAGGTTAAAGGCATTAAGATCTTTTTCCACCTCTTCCACACAATTAAAGCTATTTTTCTTGGACCTTCGGTTTGTATCATTACCTTTTTTATCTCTCTCGTGTAAATTCCACTACTACCTGCTCCCTTATTGACTGCAGATTCAAGTCTTACCCATTTATCCCCTTTCCTCCATTCTAACTCCATCAGTGCTTTCAACTGAACTGCATCATAATAAGCTTGTAAATATGGAACTCCCCATCCTAATTCATCTTGGGGCATATATATCAACTTTTTTTGTATTCTTGCTTTTTTCCGACCAAAGACCCAATTTTTAATATGTTCATCCCATTTCCTTATCGTTTCCTGATCTAATCTTATAGGAAGTACTTGGAATAAATATAGCAGCTTTGGGAGTATAAACATTTTTATTGCTCTAATTTTCCCTAGGATACTCAAATTTTTGTTCTTCCATTCCTTCAATTTCTTTAAAATCTTTAACCACACCTTATTATAATTCATTTTTTGTAGCCTCTCTATATTTTTATTAAGATAAACTCCTAAATATTTAATTTTGCTAACTCCTGATTTCATCCCCGTTAAGGCTAATATTGCCTTCTTGGTTTCCCCACCTACATTAATAAACATTATTTCTGATTTCTTAATGTTTATTCCAAGTCCCGAACATAACTTAAAATCTTCTAAAATAACTAACAATTCTCGTATTGCCTGCAGTGGATTACTTATTGTCAACAAAATATCATCCGCAAAAAGGTTTAATTTCAATTCTTCCTTACCTATTTGAAATCCCTGAATTCTACCACTATTTCGTATCCTATCTGCTAGGGGTTCAATTGCTAATGCAAATAACAAAGGAGATAATGGGCAACCTTGCTTTACTCCTCTCTGTATCGAAATTTCTCTAGAGTGCCCATCATTTATTCTAATTACTGCTTTACCCCCCCTATAGATTTCCCTTACAACATTTAAAAAGGGCCCATCAAAACCAAAGTTTTCCAATACCTGCATTAAATAATTGTGATTTACCGTATCAAACGCCTTATACACATCTAATTTTAACAAGGCCAAAGTTTTCTTATCCTTACAGAACAAAACATTCAATATATTTCTCAATGGATCTGCAATAAATCTACCTCTAACAAAACCATATTGATCTTCCTTAATCAAGTTTGGTAAATATTTTTCTAGTCTATTAGCTAGAATTTTTGTAAATATTTTATAGTCTTGATTCATCAGGCTAATTGGCCTATATGAATTTATTTCTAGGGGATCCTTCTGAGGCTTCAAAATTGGTAAAATTTCAGCTTTTTTCCATGAATCTGGTATTTCCCCCCCTTTTAAAATATAATTAAATAAACTTTGCATTTCTGGTATTATTAACTCTGCCATTTCTTTATAATATTCTGCCGTAAAACCATCCAAACCAGGGGATTTCCTGTTTTTTAACCTTTTTAATACCTCTATTATTTCCTGCCGGGTAATTTCTTTATTCAGGCTCTCTCTCTGTTCTATCGTTAATTTATTATCTAGCTGTTCCTCGAATCTTTGGTTTTCTCCCAAATTGAATAGTTGTTGATAAAATGTAGCAAATTCCTCTCTTATCCGAGCATTTTTAAAAAATTGTTTATCCCCATTTCCCTTAATACATCCAATTTTTTGTTTTTCCTTTTTCATCTTTAAATAATTCGCCATTCTTCTCATTGTATTTATATTAATTCTATGGTACTCATTCTTAACTAATATATCCTTTTTCCACATAGATAATGAATCCAAGTTCTCTAAATCTTTTTTAAGTTTTTTGAATAATTCATATGACTGCCTATTATAATTTCCCTGTAGGTCTTTCTGTATTCGTTTAATCTCATTTACTATCCTACTTCTTTCCTTATTATTTTCCTTTCTAATTCTAATTTCCTTAGCTATATAAGCTCCTCTTATAACTGCCTTAGCCGCATCCCAAACTACTCCTTCTGTGGCTGAATTCCTATTTTCTCTAAAATAGCATTCTATATCCCTTCTTAAGTCCATCCGATCTTTTCCTGTCAAGGGCAGATATGCCTTATATTTCCAAGTAAACTCTTTTCTCTCTTCACTTATTCTAAATTGCACCCTTAAAGGAGCGTGGTCCGAAATCCATAATGGCTCAGTTACTGCCTTCATCACCTCTAACTCATTTGATTCCTTTACTAAAATATAATCTATATATGAAAAAGTCTTAAATCTATTAGAAAAATATGTAGGTTGAGAATTGTTCCCTTCATATGTGAACACATCTTTCAATTTCCATTTCTTAAATTTCAAGGTTTTACTTTTCTTAAAATCATAATTCATATCCCCTGCCACTACCACATCCCCTTCATAAAAGTTCTGCAATTTCTGGAAAACCTTATTTAAGAAGCTTACCTGACCCATATTTGGGGCATAGATAGATACTATTGTAAACTTCCTACTATTCAACTTAAATTTCAAAAAAACATATCTTCCCTCTAAATCAGATATTTGATCCAGTACTTCTAACTTCAAGCTAGAATGTGTAAGTATCGCTACCCCTCTTGCCTTCCTAGTTCCTCTTGCTTCCACCCTTGTTTCCCATAGTGTAGAGTTTAGTAGGGTTTTTTTATCTTTTTTACCTTTATGGGTCTCCTGGAGACACACTATATCTATTCCCTGTTTTTTTAGCATATTTTTCAATCTATACCTTTTTAAATCTGAAGCCAACCCATTTATATTTAAAGATAATATTTTAATTGTCTCAACCATTTTCCTTTGTAAATTTCATACATATGTGCTCATTTCTATCCTCTCTTACTTTGATGGTCACTACCTTTCCCCTTCCCCCTCCCCGAAGAAGAACCCTCAAAGGGTGTACAGGTGGCATAACCTCCTGACCTCTTCGTTGCTAAGTTGGGGTCCACGTTCCTTTCCCTTCCTCCCTATCTAATTAATATAACTCATTTCAATATTTCTCTATAAGCCATCTTATTCCAAAAAAAAAAAAAAAAGATTTTTTTAAAGTAAATTGAAAGCAATATTAAATTTCCTTGGAGACTCTCATTACTAAGAGCCCCCAGTGTCTTTTCTCAAACGCTTTGGCTTGCTTTGCAGTGTCTGACTCGACTCTCCTTCTTCTTCACTGCTACTTGAAGTGTTCTCACAAGGTTCCTGTTGCTCGTCTTCTTGCTCCTCCACATTTCCTGGTTCTAACGGCCTCATGTTGATTCCCAATCTCTCCAACATTTTTCTTGCCTCTTCTGGATTTTTAGCTCGCAGCAGCTTGCCTTCTTTAAAAACCAAAATCACTGCCGGGTAGCCCCATGAAAATAATATTCCATTTTCAACAAGACTTTGCGTATAAGGTCTTAGTATTGCTCTTTGCTGGAGTGTCTCTGGAGAGAGGTCCTGTCTTACTATAACTTTATTATCATCAAACTGTAAATCCTTCTGAAGTTTCAAACATTTATAAATATTGTCCCTTATTTTCTCTCTTGCAAAAGCCATAATAACATCCCTTGGCTTTGCTCCCAGGCTTGGCTTGGGGCGGAGAGATCTGTGTACTCTTTCTATATCTTCCGTTTGTATCCTTAAATCATATCGCTCAAGCCATTCCAGTAGTTTTGATTCAAGGTCTTTCTGTGTAATCTCTTCAGGGATGCCTGATAAGCGAATGTTTCTTCTCCTTTGACGATCGCTTACAAACGCTAATTTGCTCGTTAGCTCTTTAATTTTGTCTTCATTAACTTGAGCTTTTTTGGCTGCCTTATCAGCCACCTTTTTTATGTTCTTAATTTCTATAGCCATCTGTCTCAGGTCTGTTTTAAGAGCTTTAATATCGCCCCTTACATTCTGTTCTGAAGAAGCAATGAGCTGTGTTAAATCCTTCAGCTCCTTTTTAGTCGCCATATTCTCTTCTCGCTTTCTGGCCTCCTCCCAGGGAGCGGAGAGTAAAGAGATGATAAGAAATCACACTTCCAAAGACTCACTCTGATTGATGCCCTCCAGGTCTTGCTTCCTTTCACAAATATTTCAAACTGTTTTCAGAAGTTTATCTCTCTTCTTTGATGGCTTAATAACAAATTTCTCCGGGAGTACGTTCTGGGAGCGTCTTAACCGATTTGACGCATGCGTGGTTCCCCGCAAAATAATACTCTTTGACATTCATAGATAAATGACAAATTGCACACCTTTTACAAGCAAAGTGCCCTTTAAGAGTATGCTTGACTGATTGGTATTCTCTAGATCTTACCAATTTATCCCTAATGGAATAAGTGCGACACAATCCTATTTGTGGTGGCATTTCACAACCTCCAATATCACTTACAATGTGCCAATGCTTCCTTACCACATTACAAATTCTGCTAGACAATCTGCTAAATTCTAGTCCCCATTGTAATCTAGTACTTCTCATCCTGGGATTCTGTTTTAGTAACTGTGTTCTATCTAGATTAGCAGCCCTTTTTCTGGCCATCCTAACATCTTTCTTTGGATAGCCTCTACCAACAAAATGAGATGCCAACTTATCACTATTTTGAAGATAATCAGACATTAGGGTATTATTTCTTCTCAACCTTACAAACTGGCTATATGGTATATTCTTTTTCAAGGCATGTGGATGGAATGATGAATACTGTAAAAAAGCATTCCTATCTATTGGCTTTCTGTAGGTTTTAGTTGCCAACTTATTCTCAGTAGCTTTGTACACAACTGTATCTAAAAAAGGTACATCATTAATGCTTTCCTGGTAAGTAAATTCCACCTTGTAATGCATTGTGTTCATCCAGTTCATGAGCGCTGCCACATATTTTGTGTGGCTTATCACAAAGAAACAATCATCTATAAATCTGGTGTAAAAAATTATCTCTTTCAAAAGAGGATTGCAATTTTCATTGAAAAATTTTTCCATGTCAAGTTTGTTCATAAAGAGATTTGCTATGCTAGGGGCACAACTTGACCCCATAGCTACCCCAGATACTTGCACATTAAATGAATCTCTATATTGGAAATAATTCTTATCCAGAATTATGTCTAGCAGTTCCATAAGGAAATACATAGGGGGCTTTTTAATTTCCCTCAACTCCAAAGTTTCTTCAACCACCAACCTTGCGTCTTCATGTGGTATAATTGTATAGAGTGATTTTACATCTGCTGTGATCAAGACAGCCTGGAACCAATCAAGACAGTCTGGAACCAATAAACCTTCAATGTTGTTAATAAACTGAGTTGTGTCTTTAGTAAAAGACCTCATTCTAAGGGTTGTAGAAAATAACCTAAATACTTTGCTAAGGGTTCTAACACCGAGTTTGTGCCTGATAAAATTGGTCTCCCTGGTGGTGGGAGTATCTGTTTATGTATCTTAGGCAAGATGTAAAGGCAAGGAGTCCTGGAAAATTCATTGTATAAGTATTTATGCAACTTGTTGGAGATTATGCCCATCATTTCAGCTTCATTCAGGACAATTTTAATCAATCTCTGAATGTTCCTTGTTGGTTCCATATACCGTATTTTTCGGTCCATAAGACGCTCCAGACCACAGGACGCACCTTCCTCCTGGGGGGCGATCCACTGCCTCCGCCTCTTATCCCGGCGCTTCTCCTGCACCTGCCTGGCTCCAGCTCTGCTTCCAGCAAGCGCTGGGATTGCTCCACGCTGCCCCCCCCGCAAACCCAGCGCTTCGCGAGCACTGGCTGCGAAGGGGGCAGCATGCTTCCTCCGTGCCTGTCGGCCTGGCTCCAGCTCTGACACTTACAGCAAGCGCCAGGATCGCTCCCTCCGCCCTCCGATCCCGGCGCTTGCTTTAAGCATCAGAGCTGGAGCCAGGCAGGCACAGAGGAAGCACCCGCCCCCTCCACAAACCCAGCACTTCGCGAGCGCCGGCCATGGAGGGGGCGGCGTGCTTCCTCCGTGCCTGTCTGCCTGGCTCCAGCTCTGATCTGGGCCTCCAAGGAAAGTGAGGCATCCAAGGTCACTCCTAAGCTCTTCACCTGTTGGGCTGGCACCAATGTGGCACCATCTAAAGCTGGGAACTCGATGCCCATACCACCCCACCCCGACCTAGGTACAGGATCTCTGTCTTAGCCGGATTCAATTTCAGCCAGCTGTGTTGTAACCACCCAGCCACAGCTCCCAATGCCTCAGACAACTGGTCAAGGGCAGTAACTGGCCTGCCACTCATCAATAGATAGAGCTGGGTGTCATCAGCGTCCTGGTGGCAAACCTGTTAGGGAAACTGCTCTCAAAATGAGATTGGGGAATTAGATTGAGAGACAGCTGGCCCTAAAAAGGAATCTTTGTTATCTGTGTATACCAGGCTTAACCGATCAGAGAGTCAATGCTCAATAAAGGACTCTAATTTAGTAAAATCAATTGTAATTTATTTGAAACAATAGTTCTTTCACACAAGGTACAAAAACAGTCTCACATTCACACAGGTCTAAAGAAATATAGAGAGATCGATAGGGGAACATAAAAGGATGGACATACAGGGTAATACTACCTCTCGCAGACTCCAAGGAAGGCTCCGATGGCGACGAATGAGGGAATGGGGGAATGGACCCGAAACTGATCAGGAATCGGGCATGGATCTATACAGCAGGATAAGGGGGTTGCTGAATAGAGAGCACACCTGTGGGTAGCTAGTCCACAGGTTATATAGGGTTACCTTAGTCCTGAGGGAATGGGAGGTAACTGGGAGTGTTAATGGGCGGGTCTGCTGATGACCAAGAAGGCTGGACATCGGCTAGACCAATGGCGAGTCCATGGCGACACCTGATTGGGTGTATGCTTCAACCAATGAACATCACCTTCATCCTGGGCATCCTGGAAACTTCCAAGTTGCGACAGGGCTTGGGGCGGCTCCGGTGATATCAGTATGTAGATAGTTGGGTGATTGGGATGAGATGGGATTAACTGGGAATGTGACAATAGAGAATCAGATATGGACCTAGGTATTCCGGTGTAGACAAAAGGGCTTGGATGTATCAGGAGAGATCCTTCCTCTTTCTCATCATCTCCTGGGTGAAGCCTGTTGTTCAGGATATTGCTTGGCAATCAGGATTAATAGTGGAACCATTAATCCATTCATAAACTAGATAGGTTGCTTGCGGGCTAGGAATGACTCAAGGTGTGTACGTGAGGTTCCCACTTAGAAGGAATGAAGCCCAACCAGGCAGGAAGATGGCTACATGTGGTGTTAGTGAAACACAGTGGTTTCCATGCTTGGCGCTTCAACACCGTTCGCCTGGACAGCTCCGTGGCGGCGTAGCCTCCTCCTCGCCATGGCGGATTCCACGCGATAGCGGGGAAACGTCCGTGTGCGTCTGCAGACACTCTGTGCCTGTCTCAAGCACTTGTATACTTGGTAGCTAGTACACAGGAGTCTTACATAGTCCCTGGATAGCTTTACTCGCATTCACTGGCCAGGCGGATGCAAGCTTACTTCTCCAGGCGCCCTGGCAACCATGTTTGTGACAGAGGGGTCATTTTCTCACAAACCAGCCCCAAGCCTCAGGCAATCTGGGCAAGGGGGCGCATATAGATGTTAAATAATATAAGTGGATGCTGCAAGGAAGTCTGCTCGCCAAGCACCACCCTTTGTCCCCGTCCCTGCAGAAAGGAGGAAAACCATTGTAAGGCCACCCCCCGAACTCTGGCAACGTGGTGGGTCATAAGATCGTTATCAACAGTGTCAAATGCTGCTGACAGATCGAGAAGTATCAGGACCCGCCTTGATCCAGGTCCCGTCTTAGGTCATCTGTGAGAGCGACTAGGACAGTCTCCATTCCATGGCCCGGACGAAAGCCGGACTGGAATGGGTCCAAGGCGGATGTCTCATCCAGGAAAACTTGTAACTGCTCCACCACCACTTTTTCAACTACCTTACCCAGAAACAGTAAATTTGAAACTGGGCAGTAGTTGGCCAAGACCTCATGGTCTAATGATGGTTTTTTCAAAAGTGAATGAAGCGCTGCCTCCTTCAATTTCTCTGGGAAGGTCCCTGTTGAAAGGGACAAGTTGACAATATCACCCAGAGAGTCTATGATACCATCCTGGCATTAACAACCCTATTGTTAATGGACCCGGCATTACTCAACACCAATGTTGGAGGCAGGTAACTCAGCTTGGCTCCACTGTCTGCATCTGTTGGAATGGGACGCAGAGTGGAATTACAGTCCCTGGGAGTAGGAAATGTATTCCAAGACTGGAATGACAGCCCCCAGGGTAGAATGACAGCCCCTGGAAGTCACAGAACATTCTGTGACTGGTGTGACAGGCCCCAGAATGGAATGACAGCCCCTGGGAGTTGCAAAAGCATTTTGGGACTGAAATTATACCACCCAGAGTGGAATGATGTTCCCTAGGAATAGAATCAGTGCTCTGCAATTAGAATTGCAAACCATAGAGTTGAATTAAATGTTTACATTTTAATTAATATTCCTGGAAGGTGTGTGGCTATCACCAAAACAGCACCACCTCAGTAATTATCCTGCCTGTCAGCTCCTCAGTTCTCTTACAAATCTGTGTGGTTGATGTGAGCCACCTCCTCTGTTGTCAATTATCATTCTTGCCCTTATCCCCCTACCATTTTAAGTGTACAGTTCTGCTGCCTTCCTGACCTCCATGTTCCAATTACATGTCACACCCTGCCTGAGTTCCTTGTACACTTTTGCCCATACTATTCACTGCTGAGCATCCCATCCATAATCTCTCTGTGAAAAAATCCATTCTGTACTCTAACTCAGGGGTCCCCAACCTTTTTGAGACTGCAGCAACTTTCTCCACAGGGTTGTTGTGATAGTAAAGTACAGTTCTTAGATCACTGAAGGAAGGATGACAATATATTAAACAAACTGGAGCTTACAGTAGGCCCTGTACTAAGAACCCTGTAAGCTCCTGGAAGATTGGTTACATCAGGGGTGTGGCCTAATATGCAAAGGAGTTCCTGCTACAAAAAAGCCTTGGTTTCTGTGGAAAGCAAAAAAATGCTGCACTTAAACAGCATGTCAGTGTTGGAGATTATTTTGAAAAATAAAACCCAGCTGTGAATTAAGTAGAAAATGTGGTTATTGAGAGGGACAATGGAACTGAGATGGAAATCTATCCCTTGACTTTGGTGGCTGGCTGATCCCTCAGACCAATATTCTAGATAACCACTACTTTAAGTGGATGGGTTCAAAACATTATAGCACTGAAGCAGCAAAAATCAACTTTTCAAATTACTTCAGTGCAAAAAAACAAAAATAGTGAAACATCACATTTCCCTGTTGAAATTATTTTTCTTTGGGAGTAATATTAATCCTGGTTTAGAGTTTTTGGTATAAATGCCAAATGGTAAATGAAAAATTATAAGAATAGAAAAAATATTTTATGAAACTGCACTAAGCATGAAATTTTGAATAAATTCAGAATATTAGGGGTGTGTATGCTCTTCTGTTTTATCCTGAAGTTTATCACCTTCTTCAGCCTTCCCAAGAAGAATATTTTTATTTATTTATTTATTTTATCGGATTTTTATCCTGCCCTCCCCTAACGGGCTCAGGATGACTGAATAAGTTTAGGGTAGCTAATGTGATTGATATGCTGTTTGTTCTTCCCTATGAAGTTGGTGCAAACCTTCAGGAAATTACATGGAGTGGGAAGCATTAAAACAACTATGAATAATTAAAACATGTAATTTAATGAAGTAGCAGTATAACAACATAAAAGGCATTTACTCATTTGTGTGTTTCCCTGTGGTGGTGGAAAGTGCTGCCAAGTTGCAGCTGATTTAGGATGACCCCATAGGATTTTCAAGACGAGAGATGAACAGAGGTAGTTTGCTATTGCCTGCCTTTGTAGCAACCTGCATTATCACTGGTTTAGGTTCAGATAACAGCTATAAAAGGGCCATTGTTGAAAGAACTTCATATAAATTGCACTGATGATCCAATAAGGACTGATGCATGAACAGCCAGTTTTATTTCTACAGCAGTAGTCAAAAAGGTTAAATTGGTCACAAGCAGCCCTCCGTATATTGCTCATGAACATTAGAAGGATTAATAATTTATGGATTATCTCCTAGAAACAATGATCTAGTACAGGCAGGTAATCCAATCTCCTAGATCCTTCTGACATGGGATGCCATTTCATCAAGGGACTGCGTCAGGGTGACAACTTTTCTGGAAGGCAGTGTTGGTCTGCCAGCTGGAGACATACAAATTTCCAGAATTTGTCTCATGAATATGACATCTTCAATTTGAGAACGGTAAGTGTTTAATCACATAGGTAAAACTGAAGATCTGTCAACTATAAATTTTTGATTCACAAACAATATACATTTTTGTTCTTAAAATAATTTCATTCTGAAAACAGTACAAAATAAAGACAACTAGACATTGAGGCAAATAACCAGTCAGAGATTACAATCTGAGTTTCTTTTCAATCTGCTTTTGTATATGTGTTCAGAATGCTACTCACTTCTCTGGTGTAGGTGACAGGTTTACATGCAGTCCATTAAGTATCAGAAGTCTTTGTCACTACAATAGGAATGTTTTTTGTTCCTATACAGTACACAGATATTTACTCCTTTCCCCCTGAATGTTGATAATACAAACTTAGAACTTTCTCTTATCTGAAAAGTAGATCCACTGGAATCAGTAGGACTACTCTGAATCTATAGCAAGCAGTTTGAGCTCTCTGGACATAACACAGATGCTGTATACAGCAAAATGACATAAGGAGATCCCAGTTTTTAACATTAGAAATATCATCCAAACTAACGTGGTTCAAAATGCCGACATTCCACTGGTAGGAAACACAGTTTTCTGATGTAAGAAGTCACCGAATAATTCACTTCAGTCTTGTGTACCAGGAAGAAAGGCTGAAATTCAATGTAAAATGGGAGTGAATCCAATTAAACAAAACAAGACTCACTTCTCAGTAAATATGCTTTGGACTAAACTGAATGTCTAATTGAAATCAATAGTCTTCCATTGTGGGCTAACCTCGTTATCTATATGGGCTTTCCATCATTGTTCAGTTTATGTCTTTCAATATCCTGATCTCAACTGGGAGCTATAACATCTGTGATCTCAGGGTGGTGCATTCTCCACAGCACCTATTGCTATAATCATGACTTCCACCCAGAAGATTCTCAAAACAAACTTGCAAATTCATATGCAACATATAGCAGTGACAAGCACAACAGAACTGTGGCAAGAGTGAGATTTTATTATAATTCTTGTCACACTTTTTTTGATACGGGGGAAAAAAGGACACTGTATTCAAAGCTTTGCGTATGTTGGTGGTTGGTACCAATGTGCATGTGATTTAGAAAGGAGACAGATTCTATAGCTGGGGATAAATTGGCTTCTATTGAGGGCAATAACTAGAAAATGAGTAATGGGTTATATATCACTATCAGTTATGTTAGTAACAGATTGTTTCAAAGCAGTTATCCTTGTGGAATAATCCTGGGCTTCATCTCCCAAACATTGTAATTATGCAGATTCTAAATTTGGCTTTTAAATCAGTGTTAGCTCTTTTTTTTTTACTTCCTTACAAAGAAGCTTTACTATTTCATAATAGTCTCTTCATTATTTTAATCTGTATTAGTGGGTCAATAGCATGTTGAAGTTTGAGCTCACCATTTCAAGTTTACATATGTATACCCAGGGCTTTTTTTGTACAAAGAGCCCAGCAAGAACTCATTAGTATGCGAGGCCACACCTCTGACATAACAGCATTTGCATGATAGGCCATGCCTCTGACATCACCATCATTTGCATAACAGGCCACACCTCTAACATCACTAAAAGTATGGTCATCTAACCACATCCACCTCTAAGATGAGTTAGTGTGAGCTAGCTCGTAGTTTTTTAGCTTCCAGCTCACACATTTTTGTTTTAACCAGGGCACACTAATATATGCAGTAGCTCACAACTTTAAGGCCAGTAGCTCACAAAATTGAATTCTAGCTCGCAGGACGACACAGCTTAGAGGGAGTACTGCTTGGGAGCAGTGTTCCCTCTAAACTGAGTTAGCATGAGCTAGCTCACAGATTTTTAGCCTCCAGCTGAAACATTGTTGTCTTAGCTCAGGAAGGATTATTTATTTATTTATTTATTTTATTTACTTGGTTCATTTATATTCTGCCCTATTCCAAGCAGGCTGAGGGTGGATCACATACGGATGACCCCAGAGCACACTAATTTATGCAGTAGCTCACAACTTCAATGCCAGTAGCTCACAAAGTAGAATTTTTGCTCACAAGATTCTGCAGCTTAGAGAGAACATTACTTGGGAGGTCCTCCCATCTAAATACTAACCAGGGTCAACATACAGGAGCACATGAAGTTGCCTTATACTGGTCCATCAAGGTCAATATTGTCTACTCAGACTGGCAGCAGCTCTCCAGGGTCTCTAGTAGAGGTCTTTCATATCACCTCCAACCTCATCATTTTAACTGGCTATTGAACCTAGGACTTTCTGCATACCAAGAGGATGCTCTATCACTGAGCCACAACCCTTTGTAGTTTATGAGATCAGGATAGTCTGGGCTATTATGGCTTTACAGTAGGGTTGCCAAGTCCAATCCCAGAAATATCTGGGGACTTTGGGGGTGGAGCCAGGAGACTTTGGGGGTGGAGCCAGGAGACACTGGGGTGGAGCTAGGGAGGAGGGGGGGAAATGGCGCCGGGGAGCATGGCGAGCCGCCCTGTCTTGGAGCGGGCGATGCCGCTGTGCAGCTGCCGCCTCTTCTCCACTCGCCGTGGCTGCTCCTCCGAGATGGGCTCAGCTTGAGCCCATTTCGGAGGAGCAGCCACGGCGAGCGGAGAAGAGGCGGCAGCGGCGCGGCAGCCTTGCCTGCTCCACTCCGCCTCTGGGGCTCTTCTAGGACACGGACTCACGGCTCGCCATGCCCCCGGCCCGCCTCCACCCCCCCCCCCCATAATAGCCTAAAATATTAACAAACATAGAAAGGAGGAAATCCAAAGATTTCATTTTTAAAGGACAACTTTATTTATATGTGACTTGCTTGTTATGTGTTATTAGCATTAGTCATCAAGCCAAGAGACAGCTGGTACAATTTCTCCTAAGGAGACTTCTCGGACATGGTGAGCTTCTTTAGGACATACCAGTGTGTTTACTCCCCCCTCTGGGGAATCAGAGGGGGGGTGGAGGCGGGCCGGGGGCGTGGCGAGCCGCGAGTCTGGGTCCTAGAAGGGCTCGGATTTGCGGCTTGCCATGCTTCTGGCCTGTCTCTGCCCTTCCCTTCTCTGGTTTTGCCTGCACTGCTGCCGCCTCTTGGCTGCTCCTCTGAGATGGGCTCAGCCTGGACCCATCTCGGAGGAGCAGCTGCGGTGGGTGGGGAGGGGGCGGCAGACTGCTTTTTGAATGAAAGTGGGAGGTTCTTAGGAAACAGAATTCTTCAGTATTTCCATGTTCCTCTAAAACTGTGCCATATAAACATACACATCTACACAGTCCTCCCAAAAGTTAACAAGTTATTCCAGGAGATTTCAGTGCAATCCACTGAGATAATTTCTCCATATTCTCATTGTGTCTATAATTCACATCTTACGATAATTTCAGAGGGTAGCTGTATTGGTCTGCAGGAGAACAGCTAGACTCAAGTCCATTGGCATCTTAGAGACCAACAATATTTTTGAGGTATAAACCTCCCAGCTTTGATTCTCAAAGCTTACACCCCAAAAATCTTGTTGGTATCTAAGGTGCTACTGGACATGAATCTAACCTTCCTAGAAATAATCACATCTGAGTAGAGTTCAACAAAATTCTGAATAGATCTGTTTAGGATTGCACTGTTCCTTACTTGCAAGTGGATGCTGGCACCCTGGCAATTCAGTTGTGGCCACATTTCTTTTTTGACAGTATTCCTATATGCACATGTGCTGTATCATAAGGAGATGCAGCATCTGGGCTGACATCTTAGCAATCACTTGGGAGGCACTGGCTGTGACCAATGTTCCCTCTAAGCTGCAGTCTTGTGAGCAAAAATTCTACTTTGTGAGTTACTGGCATTAAAGTTGTGAGCTATTGGCATTAAAGTTGTGAGCTACTACATAAATTATTGTGCTCTGGGGTCATCCTTTCTGAGCTAAGACAAAAATCTGTGAGCTAGAGGCTAAAAATCAGTGAGCTAGCTCACACTAACTCAGCTTAGAGGGAACACTGGCTGTGACCCAAAAGAACCCTTAGCACAGGGGTGGCCATATTTGCTTAATATAGGAAAGGAAAGGTTCCCTGTGCAAGCACCAGTCATTTTCGACTCTGGGGTGACGCTGCTTTCACAGCGTTTTCACGGCAGACCTTTTTACAGGCTGGTTTGCCATTGCCTTCCCCAGTCATTACACTTTCCTCCCAGCAAGCTGGGTACTAATTTTACCAATCTCGGAAGGATGGAAGGCTGAGTCAACCTGGAGCTGGCTCCCTGAAGCAGCTTCCTCTGGAATCAAACTCAGGTCATGAGCAGAGGGTTCTGACTGCAGTACTGCAGCTTTACCACTCTGCGCTACAAGGCCACTTTGCTTAATATAAGAGCCACATAAAATAAACATCAGATGTCTGAGAGCTGTAAGACATGAATGTCACATGTTTGAGAGAAGGAAGGAACAGAGAGAGAGAAATTTTGCTTAATGTAAGAGCCACATAAAATAAACATCAGATGTCTGAGAGCTGAATAAAATAAACATCAGATGTCGTCCGACCGGCGAGTGGGGAGCCCGGAAGAGGTTGTGCAGGTGCGGTTGGGCTCCCGGATCCCTGGGGCTGAGCCGGAACGCTAGCACAGGCAGCAGGAACACTGCTTGTGCCAGCCGGAATGGTGTTCCGGTGCGTTCCGGCTCAAAAAAAGCCCTGTGTATACCTATTAAAATGTTACTAGAAACCAGCTACATAGCAACTATTAGAAAGCAGGAAGTGATGCAATCCTGTTCATTAAATTTAGTTTTGAAAACAGAAGCAAAGAGTATATTCCCCACTGTATGTACCACTGTTCTTCTTCTTCATCTTCTACATTATTATTGCACAGAACTAGAAATGCTATATATGTGAGCGTCTTGATATCAGCTGTTGTCTTAAAATTCCTTTAGAACAATGTGTTTCCTAGTTGCAAACTATGTTTTGTGCTCTAATCACACTGTGGAGTTGTATGTATTAATGCACATATGTGTAATTAAGTTGTGATGTTAGAAACTAGAGTTGCAAGTATTATGTAATCTGAGATAGATTTATAAATTTAATAATAATAATAATACATTTTATTTATATCCCGCCCTCCCCGCCGAAGCAGGCTCAGAGCGGCTTACAACATATAAAATTACAATTTACAATATAAAACATCAATACAGTTCAATACATAATTCATAAATAAAACCAACACAGCTTCAACCTACTCAGCCTGAGCCAACCTGCCACGGCTTGCAGCACTAAGTCCAGATTTTTTGGGATGCAGTCAGGCCGACAATCTATTAGTAGATAGAGCTGGGTGTCATTCGCATATTGGTGACACCCAAGCCCATACCTCCGGGCAATCTGGGCAAGGGGGCACATGTAGATGTTAAATAACATCGGAGTGAGCACTGCCCCTTGCGGCACCCCACAATCTAGTGGGTGCCTCTGGAACATTTAGTGTCTGGAGTAGGAATGGACATGGAATGGGGAAATGGCGGTTCATGTTAGTTTGTGGTTCATTTGATTGCCCAAACTGGTGCTTCATTTCATGATTTGTATGGCTGCCCAAACTGGTCCATGGTTCACTGGTCTGTTTGGTTCAGGAGGTGTAAAACTCAATGGGAGTCTTCAGCAGGCTCTCCTCCACTCACACTCCAAGGAAAGTTCTGCTTTGGCCTTCATAACAAATAACTCTTCTCTCTTCATGCTGCAAATTGAAAGTAGTTGAGTCAGGATGCTTGCTCCCATAGAGCAGAATGGGAGCTCCATGATTGGCTCCCAGAGCTGCCAATCAAGCTATGGACAACTGCTGTAGGTGTTTCTAGGGCTCCCAAAAGTCCACCCACAATGTTGCCTAAGACAGAATCAGCGCCAGGCTGTTTGGGAAAACAAACTACAAAAATGAACCAAATGAATCTTAAAGGGAGAAAGATGGTTCATTTTCCAGTTCAGGCATGGCGCGAGCAAACAAACCAGTTCAAAATGAGCCATTAACTGGCGCAATTCATGAATAAATCATGATTCATGGATCAGTTTGAGCCCATGTCTAGTCTGGAGTAATAGTATCCCAGCATCAATATCTAATGCTCAACATAACCAAATCTGTGGATACTTAAATCCAGCACCAGTAGCTTTAAGAAACAAAAGCCCTCAATGGTATAAGAACTTTCAGACAAGGGGAAGAAGAAATAGTGGCAGAGGTGAAATGAGATTCTCCCCTGCAAGTCTTCTACTTGTAATAGTCTAAGTCTGTGACTGATTTCAGGACTTTGACTGCAGTCACACTGGAGGCTTGGTGCAGACCACACTAGGTCTGGGATCATGACAAGCTGGGGCATACAAAAGTAGAGAAAATGATGGGGATGATCCAGATGTTAGTCTTCAAAGCTCACTCTACCCTCCAATTGCAGATGATGTCTAATAACTGGGTCTTGTGGTGTGTATGACTTACAATGAGAGCTCCCATCCTGGAAGTGCATGCCAACAAAAATAAATTGGGAAATCCAAATAACCTTCCTCACAAGAAAACCAATAGCCATTAAGGCTGACAGGATTCTTTAAGACTCTCATCTCGTTGAAATGATGTAAAAATAAAACCAGCTATCATGGTGAGCATAAAATGTCTCCTCACAACATGCAAGCTGTAAATTTCTTGAAGCAATATTGCAGACAGAAATACTGCTACTATGTGGCCTTAATGCATTTCTAAAATAAAACTACAGAGCTGGTCCAGGGGCAATAGATTGTTTCAGGTCACTGGTTAGTGAACGAATAAAAATTTTCCCAGTAGACTGTAATTATCAAAAGTAATTACTTAAAAACTAAGTACCAGTTTACACGACAGATTGTAATAGGGCTTCCAGAGCCCTCATTATAACCTGTGCAATACTTTCTTTCAGATTCATGAATATAATATAATATATACTTAATTGTATGACTAATAAGCTTAGAGTGATAATGCCACAATATTGTGTAAATAATATGTGGGGGAAGGGGGATAGGTGAAAGTTTTGGCTCTATCAATCTCTCTTTCTGGCATAATACTTTGGAGAGCCGTGGAACTCAGGCTGCTTATTTTTTTTCCTCATTGTCTACTTTTATTGCTGCCATTATGACAGCCATGAATAGTGTCACATTCAGAGCAAAGCCTGGTGCTGTTACTTTATCTGGTGTTTCCAGGATATACAAATACAATGATTATCAACAAGGCAAGAGACAAGAGCAAGGTCTACAAACTAGTCCAAAGTCAGAGAGCCAAAGGTTCAGTATAGGAGTTAGAGAAAAAGAGGCTCCAGAGTCCAGGCCTGGAACTAGTGCAGGTTCCAAGGTTTGGGTCTTTAGCTGTGAACACAAGCAAAGGTTAACCATGACAGAATATAAAGGCAGCACATCAGTTTACCGAGTTGTGTCACATGTAAAGTTGCTTCCATACTGAGCCTTAGTCAGTATGTTCCTTTTATCTGCTTCATCCCCTGAAGCCCAGATGTTGCTTCTTACCGCTGAGTTCATTGTTCTCCAGGTGCAAGCTCTTTACTTCCCTGTTAGCTTGTCATTCCTGCTCCTTCAATTAACACTGAATTAACACTGGAATTAACACTGATTGCTGCTGGCAATCAGACAGGCACTCCTTTGTTTCTCTAGAGCTGTTTCTCTAGAGCTGTCTTCTGTGTTCAGCTGGTTCAGGAGAAACTGGTGGTGACTTACACTCTGACCTCTATGTCATTTCTTTCTTCTCCTGCCAGAATTAGTAGATTGGCTGCAGCTGAAAGGCGTTCTTGCTTCCTGATACTTTTCTTGCTGGGTCTACTTCTCAACCCAGCTGCTCAAGCAGGTATTCCACCAGTGCAGGGCATGACCTATTTCCTCCTCCTCCTCAGGAGGAGGAGGCAGCTGCCTGGGCATGACCCATCAGTGGTAGAGCATCTGCTTGGGAAGCAGAAGGTCTGAGGTTCAATCCCCGGCATCTCCAACTAAAAAAGGGTCCAGGCAAGTAGGTGTGAAAAAAACCTCAGCTTGAGAACCTGAAGAGCCGCTGCCAGTCTGAGTAGACAATACTGACTTTGATGGACCAAGGGTCTGATTCAGTATAAGGCAGCTTCATATGTTCATCAGGCTGAGGATGCTTTACAAATGGAAACCTGCCATTTCTAGTGGATTTTCCAGATGTTGTTGGACTCATGTCTTCAACAGTAGTGTTTATCCTATATGTTTTCAAGATGCAGATTGCCCTGGTCACATCCCAACAGTTAACAAAACTCATTTACCATATCCTTACTTTTAGTCTGCATTTGGACATGAGGCTCAATTTCAGATTTCAAGTAGCCAAAGTACCTAAACAAAACACAAAATAAAATTATTTGCATGACACAGTGAATGAGTATTATGCATTATTTCATTCATGTGTCTGAATATATTGATTCAAGAACATAGACGTAGACAATTCACTCTATGAAAAGTATGCAAGGATTCATTCATAGTACGTTGCATTCATGTAATCTGACTGCACATTAAGAGTTGGATCCAAGTTAAATTTTTTAGTGTCTGAATGGAACTTTCATACCTCTTTACCCCACTGCAGCCTCACTGATCTCTACAAAATGCTTCTCCTGAAGGATAGGGGATTGTAGGAATATCATGAGGGAAGTCTTCAGAAGGAAGAGGAAATCAGAATAAATTGCCAATTTAGGTTGGATCCAGCTGTATATCTTTAAAGATGTTTGTTGGCATCACCTCTCATATCAAACTTTAACCCAGTATCTAGTTACAAGGCCTGTCCCAGACTTGCATGGGGGACTCTGAGACCAGCTGAGACACAATTGGTAGCTACAGCAACAGCCAGGCCAGGACACTCCTGGAACAGGCAAGGTGGGGCTGTGGGTTCTGGGTTCAATAACAGAGTTTGACATTCAGGTGAAGTCAGTCACATCAAGCCCTGCTTGGGAAAACAAGCAACCCAGGAGGCTTCAGGGCACATTTGATTAAGTGAAGGGGTAGAGGGAGGAGCAAGCCAGTAGACAGTATTGGAAAGATGGCCTATTTAAGGAGGCCAGGGAGAATGAAGTATCTCTGTTTGGGCAGCATGTGAAAGCAGAGAATTGGGGGAGGAAAATGCAAGCCTTTCCAGTCTGAGGCTTTGCATGTCCTCCACTGCTGGAAAGGTCATGGTAAAAACAGGGCACTATGGCCTTGATCAGGGGAAGAAACACTGTAAAAAATGTCAGTTAAGAAATGACAGTTGAGAACTGACAGTTGAAGAAGAGACAGTTTAGCATTGACTGCGAACTGGGAAGGAGGTAAAGAGGAGTGAGAGGATTACAGAAGATCCCCATTCAAGCTAAAAAGGGACAGAACTTCTAGTGAAGAGAATTACTACCCACTGACAAAGGGAGATAGTTCTAAAAAGAGAAGTGATCACTTGGTCTGTGTGCATGTTTGTGTGTATATATACACACACACAGAGAGAAGGATTTTGGGATCTTGGTTATAAATTCCTGCCTTCTGAACTCGAAGAGTAAGTGAAACTCAGAAACCAATGCTTGGGAGTAAAAGCAGAAACTGAAAAGAAAGCCTCTCTCCTAAAAGTTTCAAAGACCTTGTTGAAAAGCAAAAGCACTTACCTGTTGGCAACATATTAGGCAAATTTATTTGTGATTATTATATACAAAATTATCTCAGTTTGTATTATCAGTTCATCTTATACATCTTGCCCCTGATTCCACCTGACCTTTTCCCCTCAAGATGAAAAAAATATTTGATGTATTATGAACTTTCAAAACCCTTTTGTGTGTCATTACAGAAGTAGAATATAAGTAGGTGATTTTATTTTTATTTTATTTTTTTATTTTGTTCAATTTATATCCTGCCAACTCTGCCAGAGCAGGCTCGGGACGGCTTACATGTTTATGTATATACATGAAATATAAAAGTACATTAAGACATAAAAACCATAAAATCATGAAAATTAAAACATTTCAAGTGCTATATTAATCTATGGGTGGCAATCTGTTTGATGAGATGGATAGCTGCTTAGTCTGTTTTTATATCACGTTTTACTATTCTGCTGTTTCAGCTGGATGTTCTATATAAAAACAGGTCTTAGATTCATGCTAGAGGTGGTCCGGGTTTCATTTATTAGAAATGCAGGAACTTTAAGCGGGATATACTAACAGGAACGACAGGGTTGCCTATTGGAAACAATGGAAGAGCCTTGAAGGCCCACTGGAAATAATGAGAGCCAGGAATGCCAATTGACTTGCATGGGCTTCATTAAAATAAATTGCAGTACAAGATGAGTTGCAAAAACAAAATGCAGAATCGATTTTCCATTAAGATTTCTAGGCCCAGACAGACTACTTGAGACTGAAATAACAGCCCCTAGAGTGAAATGAGAGCCCCTGGGAGGTAGCAGGAGTGTTCTGGGAGTGGAATGGCAGACCCTAGAGGTATCAGAAGGATTCTGGGAATGGAATGACAGCCTCCCCAGTGGAATGACAGGCCCTGGGAGTATGAGACGTGTTCTTGGTCTAGAATGATATAATAATATCATTATATATCATAATATCGATAGTGCTGGCAGTAAGTACTTGACCAGCAATGTGGCTTGTATTTTATGGAGCACTGGTTCCTGGTTAAGTTACCACATTGCAGCTCTTGCTGCTTAAGAGAACTGTTACCTTGGAAATTGACATGCATTTGTATGAAATGAGTTTTGGTTCCAGGAGGAGTTATTATTGTCAGAGGAAGAACTCCATCGAAACGTGATAGTTTACCGGAACCGTGTCACAAGACTGTACCAAATTGTACAATACTGTTTATAACATCGTCCTTGTGTTTATGGACTGTTCAAAAGTATAGACCTTTGTCTATTCACTTGTCAGTGGACCATTCTTGCTATGTCAATTATTGAAATGTAATGGTTTCTATTTATTTATTTATTTATTTATTAATTTCATTTATATCCCGCCCTCCCCCACCTTGGCAGGCTCAGGGCGGCTAACAGCAATCCATAAAAACACACCATAATAAATAAAACATTAGAATTACATTATAGAACAATAAAACATTAAAACATTAAATTAAAAACCAAGTTGTTCAGTATCAACTGTACAAGTTGTTCAGTATCAAATGTGTGTTCATAAAGAAGTAATCATTGCTTGAAGATCTGTACTGTGCAGAAAACAACTTCACAGAGATTTTAAATGAGTTTTCAATGAGTATACAGTTCTAACTTTCCTTTCACTAACCACAACCATCATCATTGTTGGTTCATTTACATTATATATTACTTAATGTAAATTTAACATCTATGAGGTGTTTTCCATCATTAAAATACAAAGAACAATAAAATTCACAACCAAATTAAATACAAGAAAATAAAATCATTGCGTTAGTGAAGCTAAAAGTCTAACAGTAATAAACACACACACACACACACACAAAGTGGTAACATAATTAACATGTGGTAACAAAATAAGTGGTAACATAAGTGGTAACAAAATAATTAACAGTGGTAATAAACCAGTAATGAACAGAAAATTATAAAGACAGGAGTATAGGAAGAGAAAAAATATATCCCCCCTTTACACATATACTGACCACCCAGAAAACAAAAATGTCTTGGCATGGGGCCAAAAATCCATCAAATATAGCACTAGGTGTAGGGTAGAGGAAAAGGTTTCCCTAAATGAGGCATCACAATATTTATTATTTATTTATAGAATTTATATTCCACCTTTCTGCCATTCAGGGCCACCAACGTAGCTAAGAATCAAAAGCAGAACATTATGGAACAATCATGAAACCAAGAGCATAATTAATATATACAAAGGGATAATTAATATATACATAGGGTGGGAAAGCGAGGTTGTTGAAGGAATGCCAGATGAAACAGTGATAGAAGTAGACAGATAAATATGCCTGGGAGAGAATTTCATAGGCTTGCTGCTACAACCAAGAAGGTTCTTTCTTTGGTTTTTACCTGTCTAACCGTGGAAGGCAGGTTGGTAGGGAGGTAAATGTTAAAGATTGAGATTTTATACCTAGTCTTCAGTTTGCCAGCCTAGAAAGGAGACTAAGAACAATTCCTGTAGCATCACAACTTTTATGAAAACTGATATAGCTAGGGAGCCTTTTGGTACTTTAAGGCCATTTCTCAGTAGATAAGATGGGTATGGTCCAGTGGGGTTTAAAGGAAAAACTTGGTCTTTTTGAGGGTTTTTTTTAAAAAATATTCCCCACTGAGGTCCTTCTGCTTCCTAAACCCCACCCTCGATTTCCAGGAATTTTCTTAACCTGGAATTGTCAAGGCTATCTATAACAGAGAAAGCTGATTGTAGCAATACTTATAGGATGGAGGATTTCTGGGGTTGGAAAATGGCGAGCTGAGTTGGTTTCCCTAATGGGGGCAGGCTGGCACTTCTGTTCAGGGTAGTAAAAGGCAAATTAATGCCTTCTGCCTACATTTCTCAGCTAGAGAATAGTCCAAGATATGCACAGATACTTTGAGGAGACTTACCTTGGCTGAAAGGGAGTCCCAGGGGGGGCTCCTTTGAGGCTTTGAAGGATCTCCGGAGAGAAGTTGCATATTCATTGTCTGCAGAAGTTTCGAGAGTCATTAATTTGACATAAGCTCGACAGGATCCAAACCTTCTTTTACAATTTTAAACATCTAATCTACAAAGGACTGGTGTTGATTTGGATAAACTACGGAAAAAAGGTACTGATTGCTATCTCTTCACTCCGGGACTAATTAAAGTTAAACAAAACAAAAGTAAAAGGTGGGAGTTGGAAATACTGAAAGCATGAAAGGAGAAGAAGATAAGGGGCTAAATTTGAACTTTGTAAACTTAAAAGACAGTGTTAAAAGAAGAAAGGAACTTATTGTTTAGTCTATCTGTGGTTGAGGAGGCAGCCCCATCGTCACAGATCTGCAGCGTTCACAGTCAACACAGGAAATACGTCAGATATCGTGAGATTTCTCTACCTGAAATGAGATTTGAAGGCAAGAAAAGCAGGAAGTATTGGAGGAAGAAGAAGGAAGTCAACAAAGTAAATAGCCTATTCTAGGATTATAATACCAGAGAGAAACATCAGTGGCCATTGTTGTTGGGAGGCCTAAGTTTTAACATCGTTTTTAAAGTGATTGGGTCATTAAAAATTGGTGGAGTTCACAGATTTGGCAATTAAAAAATTACTACTGTTGGATAGTAGATAACAAGATTTGAACTGATAAAAGGGGAAAAAGAAATTTTTTTTAAAGCGAAGCAAAAGTTGCGACCGCCATTTTGGGAGAAATAAAAACTTTAAACATTAATATCTGAGCCTGGGAGGCTCAGAGGACAGTGAAATTGGGTGCATTGGAAAGGGCAAGCTTCACTTTATCAAACCTGATAGTTCAAATTTAATTTGGTGAGATCAAAATTTTTGATCTTGTTTTACATGTCAGACCCGCAGCAAACTCGTGCTAGGTCTGCTTCAATAGAGAAAATGCAAGCCCAATTAGATGCAATGGAAGCTAGGATAATGAAGGGGGTGAAAGAAATTATAACTGCCTCTAAAAAAGAAAAAAGAAAGGATATTGAGGACTCAAAAGTACAAGAAGTGGAAGAGAGAGTGAAAACACATGACTCCACCTTGTTAATATTACAAGAAAAAGTGACAACTCATGACTGCAAACTGATGAAAACTCAGATCCGTCTGAGAGGTGTACCTGAAGATGAAGAATCAGACCTGAAAGATTACATAATAAAAATAATTGCAGAATTTTTGGAGGAAGATCCTGAAGGGAATAGAAATATGTATGACTATATGTATAGAGTAAATTCACTCTATGCAAAAAAGAACAATCTGCCAAGAGATGTGGTCATAAGATTTATGACAAAAGAAATGGTGGGAAAGATCATGAATAAAAACCTTGAAAAGTCATTGACAGTGGGAGGCCGTGGAATAAGAATTATGAAAGAACTGCCAAGACAAGTGCTAACTGACAGAAAGGCATATTAAAAATTGACAGAAAAACTATGTGACAATGGAATGAGGTACAGATGGATAATACCTGAAGGTTTGAGCTTTGAACGTCAAGGGAAAAGGATTACAATCACAAATACACAGGAACTGCGTAGATTTTATGAAGAAAATAAAGAATTTGCATCATGATGGATTATAAATTGATATCTTGGAATGTAAATGGACTAAATTCACCACAAAAAAGAAAGGCAACGTTTCATTTGATAAAAAAATAAAATTGTAATATAGTATGTTTACAAGAAGTGCATATTAGACAAAAGGATTATAAATTTCTATGGAATAAACAATTGGGACTAGAATTTTTTACATTGGCTGAACAGAAGAAGAGAGGAGTAGTTTTTTATATTAAACAAGAATTAGACCCGAAATTGGTATTTAAAGATAAAGATGGAAGATATATATAACGGTAGAAATTACTTTGAATGCCAAAAAAGGTTGTTGTTAGGACTTTATGCTCCAAATGGTGCTAAAGACATTTTTTTAAAAAATATTACACAACATCTTGATGAAGTGACCTATGAGCAAATTTTATTGATGGGGGACTTTAATGGAACAATTCAGAATATGATAGATAGATCTGGGAAGAAAAAAACGATAAAGAAGGGAAATTGCCGAAGTCTTTTTTTGAATTGGTTAAACAGGAGAGTTTGGAATATATATGGAGGAAGTTTAATCCTGAAGTATGGGACTATACCTTCTTTTCAGCTAGACATAGCTCTTTCTCTAGAATTGACATGTTGTGAGGTACTAAAGATTTGGGACTTATAACAAAGAAAATAGAGATATTACCTAAAATAGGAGCTGATCATAACCCAATAATGTGGATTACAAAACTGTCGAAAAAGTCAAAACGATGGAGATTAAATGAAGATTTACTACAAAATAAAGAAATAGTGACATCTCTAGAAAATGAAACCATAGCGTACTTCCAAGTAAATGACAGAGAAGGCAGTAATGAGAGGATTACTAATAACATTGAATAATAAAGACAAGAGAGCAAAAGGTAAACAGTTGTTGGACATTCAAAATGAAATTAAGAAAAAAAGGTGAATTAAGGAAAAGGCCAGGGAAAAAGAAAATTATAAGGGAGATTACAATATTGCAAGCACAAATGAGACATCTGTTAAATAAAGAATTGGAGCTGATCATAACCCAATAATGTGGATTACAAAACTGTCGAAAAAGTCAAGAAGATGGAGATTAAATGAAGATTTTCTACAAAATAAAGAAATAGTGAAATCTCTAGAAAATGAAACCAAAGCGTACTTCCAAGTAAATGACGAGAGGCTATAGAATTTCAGATGGTATGGGATGCCTACAAGGCAGTAATGAGAGGATTACTAACATTGAATAATAAAGACAAAAGAGCAAAAGATAAACAGATGTTGGACATTCAAATGAAATTAAGAAAAAAGAAGGTGAATTAAGGAAAAGGCCAGGAAAAAGGAAAATTATAAGGGAGATTACAATATTGCAAGCTCAAATGAGACATCTGTTAAATAAAGAATTGGAATGGAATTTGAAAAATTAAAACAGAAATCTTTCGAGGGAGCGAATAAACCTGGAAAATATTTGGCCTGGCAATTGAAGAAAAAGAGAGAAAGTAAAATTATTAATAAAATTGTGGCTGATGGAAGAGAGATGGTAGATCAAGAAGGAATAAAGAGAGAATTTTTTAAATATTATGCTAAACTATTTAAAGGTGTTAAAGTAAAGAAGGAAAAGATGGAAGCATATTTGCAGAAGATTAAAATAGCACTCTTAACTGATTATATGGAAAAAGTTTTGAATGATCCAACTGAAAAAATAGAAAGTGAAGTAGCGATTAATGCAATGAAAATGGAAAGGCACCTGGACCAGACGGATTTATGGCAAAAAAATTTAAAACGTTTAAAGAAGAATTAATAGCAAAACTTTAAAATTAATAAATGTGATAAGAATAAATGGGAAAATACCAAATACATGGATGGAAGCAGTAATTTCGTTGATTCCAAAGGAAGATAGAGATGTCACTAATGTAAAGAATTATAGACCAATCTCATTATTAAACAATGATTATAAGTTATAAACAAGAATCTTAGCAGAATGGCTTAAACAATATCTAATATTTATAAAGGAAAACCAAGTGCGTTTTCTCCCTAAAAGACAAATAAGAGACAATATTAGAACTGTTGTAAATATTGTAGAATACTATGAAAGACATCCAGAGAAGGAAGTTGCATTATTCTTTGAGGACACAGAGAAAGCTTTTGATAATTTGAATTGGGACTTTATGTTTGCAGTAACAGAGAAAATAAAGTTTGGGGAAAACTTTATAAGAATGATAAAAGCAATTTATACTGAACAATGTGCAGAAGAAGAAGAAGACATTGGATTTATATTCCGCCCTCCACTCAAGAGTCTCAGAGCGGCTCACAATCTCCTTTATCTCCCTCCCCCACAACAGACACCCTGTGAGGTGGGTGGGGCTGAGAGGACTCTGACAGCAGCTGCCCTTTCAAGGACAACCTCTGCCAGAGGTATGGCTGACCCAAGGCCATGCCAGCAGGTGCAAGTGGAGGAGTGGGGAATCAAACCTAGTTCTCCCAGATAAGAGTCCACACACTTAACCACTACACCAAACTGTATATATAAATGCAGATTTTACAGAAGAAATGATAATCTGCAAAGGTACAAGGCAAGGTTGTCCGCTTTCACCATTGTTGTTTATAATGACTCTTGAAATTTTATTGATGCAAATACAAGATGATGAAGAAATTGAAGGAATGAGAATTAAAGGATTTTCCTATAAATACAGAGCATTTTCAGATGATATGTTTATAAATGAAAATCCTATGCAAGTAACACCGTTGTTGTTAGCCAAAATACAAAATTTTGGAGAGTTGGCGGGACTTTATGTTCATAAAGAAAAGTCAAAAATTTTGTGTAAAAATATGCAAGTAGGTAAACAAAAGGAATTGCAGAGATTAATGGGATGTGACGTTACCCCTAAAGTAAAATATTTGGGCGTGGAAATAACAATGAAGACTATTGATCTGTTTAAAAACAATTATGAAAAGTTATGGCGTAGGACTTCCTGTTTGGCTGGAAGACAGTCTGCAGCTCCCTAACAGAGGGGGATTTTATTGTCACTGTTCAGGGTATTAAAGACCCCTGATAAGGTCTATGCTCATTAACCCTAGGCAAGGGTTAACCCAAGACGACTTATCTTCCTTTAATGCTGTTGATATCGAACTGGAAGAGTCAGGAAGCTGACTCCTTCATTTCTTGATGTCCGGCAATGGAATTTGTCAACCATCGTCTGCAGTGACTCTAAAGTGACTTCGGTCACTTAAGGCTGTCGGAATCCAAGCACTCTAGAAGGACTGATTTTAATTGCAAGAAAATAACAGCCGAGGGAATTGAGAACATCTAAAAGGTACACTTATCATTCTTATCTTCACTCTGAGAGACTTTGAATATAGTTTAAACACTGAGTGGATTAACAACAGATGAAGGCAAAGCATAATTGAATGGAAAAAAAAAAAACTTTTACCTTGTTAAGCTGAGCTCTGTGGCTTTGGAAGTGAACAACAGCAAAAAATAAAAAAAAACCCTTCAAGATAAGAGTGAAAATTGGCAGTCGGAGGCTGGTGACACAGAAGAAAGAAAAGAGAGTTGCCGTGTATATATGCCCATAAATTGCAGAACCTTGAATGAACTGAGCTGAGTGGGGGCATAGTTGGAAAAAAATTCAGCTTGTGAAAATTGAACGCCGTAAAAATAATTGCCTTCAAAGATATCTGGAGTAAAGACATATTGTTTTGGATTTTTGTGGTTGCGGTTTCTTCATGCAGCTCAAAAAACTGCGAGATTAGACACGAGATCAGTCTAAGCTGTGACAGGAAGTGAAACTAAAAGGGGCTGGACAATAAATCAGAGCCTATAAGGATAACAAGAGCTGTGACACCCGACCTTTGAACTAGGAAGGAATTGAGTCCAAGATTCAGACCAAGAAAGACGAAGAGAGACCTCTCTAGGCTGGAACTGTACCATAGAGAAATAACGATTGCCATTTTAAAAGGGAGAAAAACTGTCAAAATTGTTAAAATTCAATATCTTTGCTCAGGAAGAAGGGAGAAAAACGAAACTAGTCTCATCTGAAAGAACTGGCTCTAAGCTATTGGATTGGATGCCAAACTTTATGTGGGGATTTTTTTAAGGTTTGGTGATTTTTTATACGTCAGTAGAAAGAATAACACGTGCAAGGGCCCAATCATTTGACAAGATGCAGTCTCAATTTGACGCTCTGGAGGCAAAAATGTTAAAAGCTATGGACAAATTGCATTTGGCAATAAAAAAAGATATTAAAAAAGAAGTTGGAGACCTTAGGAAGGAGATAGAGAGTTTTAAGGAAGAGACTCAAAATAAAGTGAAAGAGGTAGAGAGGAAAGTGGATACACAGGCCTCTGCCTTGCTAAAAATCCAAGAAAAGGTCATAATACACGACTGTAAGTTGCTGGAGTCACAAGTGCGTCTAAGAGGGGTACCTGAAAAAGAAGAGACAGATTTAAAAGGCTATATGGTGGATATTATCACTGAGTACATAGAAGAAGACCCTGACAGATTTAAGAGTATGTTGGAGGGTGCCTATAGAGTCAACTCAGTTTATGCGAAAAATAAAGGCCTGCCAAGAGACATTATCATAAGATTAAGATCAAAAGAGGTGGCAGAGAAAATCTTGAGGAAAGGGTACCAAAAAGCCTGGGCAATAGAAGGGAGCAGAGTTAAAATAATGAAAGAGCTACCAAGAGAAGTGATCAGCGATAGGAAAAAGTACAAGAAGCTAACCGATCAGTTGCGTGCAGAGGGCACAAGATATAGATGGATAATACCAGAGGGTCTTGGATTTGAACAAAATGGCAAAAGGATTACAATAAGATGCGAACAAGAGATGCATAGCTTTTTTGAAGAAAATAAAGAACCAACATCATAATGGAGTACAAATTACTATCTTGGAATATAAATGGACTAAATTCACCACAGAAAAGAAGGAGAACATTTCATTGGATTAAAAAGCAAAAATGTAATATAATTTGTTTACAGGAAGTTCATATACAACGCAAGGACAGTAAATTTTTGTGGAATAGAAATTTGGGGTTGGAATTTTTTTCACTAGCAGAGCAAAAGAAAAGAGGGGTGGTTTTTTACATTAAAGAACAACTTGACCCAAAATTAATCTTTAAAGATAAAGAAGGAAGATATATTGCTGTTGAGGTGACGATAGAGGCGAAAAAAACGTTACTACTAGGACTTTATGCACCCAATGGAGCGAAAGACAAATTCTTTAAAGACATAAATCGACAAATGGACGAAGAGACCTATGACCAGGTATTGATGATGGGCGATTTTAATGGGACAATACAAAATAACCTTGACAGATCAAGTCCAAAGAAGAATGATAAAGAAGGGAAGCTGCCCAATTCTTTCTTTGAGTTGATTAAACAGGAAAATCTAGAAGACATTTGGAGAAAGTTCAACCCTGAGGTAAGAGACTATACATTTTTTTCAGCAAGGCATAATTCTTTTTCCAGAATTGACATGTTGTGGGGTTCCCAAGGCTTGGGCCTCATAACAAAAAAAATTGAGATTCTTCCAAAGGTTTGGGCGGACCATAATCCAATATGCTGGTCCACAAAATTGCAAAGAAAATCAAGAAGATGGAGAATTAATGAGGATTTACTACAAAATAAAGACACTGTGTCATTTTTAGAAAAGGAGACTGCAGCATTCTTCCAAATAAATGAAACGGATGATATGGAGTATCAAACAGTATGGGACACTTATAAAGCAGTAATGAGGGGTATATTAATTACATTGAATAATAAAGACAAAAGAGCAAGAGAAGAAAGGCTGTCAGCACTGCAAAATGAAATAAATAAAAAAGAAAAGGACTTAAAAAAAAGACCAGGGAAGAAAAAATTAATAAAAGAAATTACGATATTACAATCCCAAGTTAAACATTTGCTGAATAAAGAACTAGAATGGAATTTAAAAAATTTGAAACAGAAATCGTTTGAAAGTGCAAACAAACCTGGTAAATACCTGGGCTGGCAATTAAAAAGAAAGAAAGAAAATAAGACTATAAATAAAATCATGGCAAATGGGAAAACAGTAGTGGATCAAGAAGGAATTAAAAGAGAATTCTTTAAATACTATGCAAATTTATTCAAGGGTGTGAACGTAAGTAAAGAAAAAGTGGAAGAGTATCTACGAAACATCCAGGTGGCACCTTTGACGGAATATATGAAAAAGATATTAAATGACCCAATAGAGAAAATTGAAATAGAAGCAGCAATAAAAGCAATGCAAGAGGGTAAAGCTCCAGGGCCAGATGGATTTACATCAAAATTTTACAAATCTCTTAAGGATGAATTAACACCCAAACTGTTGAAGTTGTTAAACACGATAAGAGAGGAAGGGAAAATCCCAAAGACCTGGAGGGAAGCTGTAATCTCTTTGATTCCTAAGGAAGATAAAGATAGCACAAACGTGAAAAATTATAGACCAATCTCATTGTTGAATAATGACTATAAGATCTATACAAGAATCTTAGCAGAGCGACTGAAACAATACCTGACCAACTTTATAAACAAAGACCAAGCGGGATTTCTTCCTAAAAGACAAATAAGGGACAATGTAAGAGCTGTTATTAATGTCGTGGAATATTATGAAAAGCACCCGGAAAAAGAAATGGCCTTATTTTTTGTTGACGCAGAGAAAGCCTTTGACAACTTAAATTGGGACTTTATGTTTGCGGTAATGGAAAAAATTAATTTAGGAGAACAATTTATAAAAATGACAAGAGCAATATATTCAGATCAGCATGCAAAATTGTGTATAAATGCAGACCTTACCAAAGAATTGAAAGTGAGTAAAGGAACAAGGCAAGGATGCCCGCTATCACCATTGTTGTTTATAATGACTCTTGAAATTCTGTTACAACAAATTCAAAAAGATGAAAAAATAGAAGGTCTAAAAATTAGAAGATTCTCTTATAAATACAAAGCTTTTGCAGACGATATAGTGTTCATAATGGAGAATCCGGTTCAAGTGTCACCACTGCTGTTAGCTAAGATAAAAGAGTACGGAGAACTAGCAGGATTATACATAAATAAGGAGAAATCGAAATTCCTCTGTAAAAACATGCAACCAAATAAAACAAAAGAACTACAAAAGGTGACAGGTTGTGAAGTCACAACCAAAGTTAGGTACCTTGGAATAGAGATAACAACGAAGAACATTGATTTATTCAAAAACAATTATGAAAAACTGTGGTGTAAGATGGACAAAGATTTGATGAAATGGAATAAACTCAACTTGTCCTTACTGGGCAGGATAGCTGCAATCAAAATGAATATTTTGCCAAGGATAATGTATTTGTTTCAAACCATCCCGATTGTAAAAGAAGCAAAACAATTCAACAAATGGCAAAGGAAAATTTCTGATTTCATTTGGGCCGGAAAGAAACCAAGGATAAAGATGAAGATCCTAACGGATGCCAAAGAGAGAGGAGGTTTTCAACTTCCCGATCTAAGACTATATCACGATGCAGTTTGTTTGACATGGATAAAAGATTGGATAATGCTGTTAAACAAAAAACCTTTGTGGTTAGAAGCTCACGGAAATAGATTCGGCTGGCATGCATACATGTACTATGGGAAGAATAAAATGGATGGTTTTTTCTCTCACCACTATGTCAGAAATACATTACTAAATACTTGGATAAAATACAAGAAATATGGGGACGAGAGAAAACCACTATGGATAGTGCCAGCAGAAGTAATAAAAATAACAGCTGATTCTGAAGAAAAAAGAGAAATGTCATACAACCAACTGCTTAAGATTCAAGGAGACAAAATTGAATTAAAAACCTCAGAAGAGTTAAATAACAATTATGACTGGTTTCAAATGCAACAAATTAAAAGTTTGATGGAAAATGACATAAAATCAGAGGGAATTAGACGAGAACAAACAGAACTGGAAAGGGTCCTGTTAGGTGACAATGAAAAATTGATATCAAAAGTATATAAGTTATTATTGAAATGGTCTACAGAAGAAGAAGTAGTAAAGTCTCAAATGGTTAAATGGGCAATTAATGTGAATAGAGAAATACAAATGGAAACATGGGAGCACCTCTGGAAGAACTCAATGAAGATATCAACTTGTCAAAGCATTAAGGAGAACTGTTTTAAAATGATGTATAGGTGGTATATGACTCCGAAAAAATTGGCTAAGATAAGTAAGAAAATGTCGGATAGATGTTGGAAATGTAAAAAACATGAAGGTTCTTTCTTCCATATGTGGTGGACATGTGAAAAAGCGAAAGAATTCTGGAAGATGATACAACAAGAAATCACCAAAATTTTGGGCTATGATTTTAAGAAAATTGCAGAGACGTTTTTACTTGGATTACAATTAGAAAAATACCCCAAAGAAGACAGGACTTTAATTTGGTACCTGTTATCAGCTGCTAGGACTTTGTACGCGCAGCTTTGGAAGCAAGAAAAAATACCAGAGAAATGGGAATGGACCATGAAAGTTTTATCGTGGTGTGAAATGGACAAATTAACCAGAACACTAAGAGACTATGATCTAGAGATATTCAAAAGGGAGTGGAGAAAATTTAAAGGATATATGGAGAAAACTTGGAAAGTAAAGAAATATTGGACAATTTTTTAGTTGTAAGAATATATATATGGAACTTTGTGCAGTCAGAAGTGCCTTTAGTATGGATTTGAACTTATAACCTCGGGGAAGTCAACATTGGAGGGAGGGGGGATGGAAATGTCATATGGGTTAATGTGAAAAAAGAAAAAAAATTAAGAAATAGAAAAGCTTTGTAACCATATGCTACCAATAAATTGTTTAAAACACAATGAAAAGTTATGGCGTAAAATGGACGAAGATATGATAAAATGGAACAAACTTAATTTGTCATTGCTTGGTAGAATAGCTGCAATTAAGATGAACATTTTGCCGAGAATAATGTATTTGTTTCAAACTATTCCGATTGTGAAAAACAGTAAACAATTTAATAAATGGCAAAGAAAGATTTCAGAATTTGTATGGGTCGGGAAAAAACCAAGGATTAAAATGAAAGTTTTAACAGATGCTAAAGAAAGAGGAGGATTTCAACTACCAGATTTAAGATTATATCATGAAGCAGTTTGTCTAGTGTGGATAAAAGACTGGGTGACGATGTTGAATAAAAAACTTTTAACATTGGAAGGAACATATGAACATATGAACATATGAAGCTGCCTTATACTGAATCAGACCCTTGGTCCATCAAAGTCAGTATTGTCTTCTCAGACTGGCAGCGGCTCTCCAGGGTCTCAGGCTGAGGTTAGAAAGTTGGAAAGGAAAGAAAAAGTTGGATGGTTTTTTTCCTCACCATTATATAAGAAATAATCTACTTAATATTTGGATAAACAAGAAATATGGAGATGAGAGAAAATCACTATGGATAGTGCCAGCAGAAGTAATAAGAATAACAGCTGAGACAGGAGAGAAAAAAGGGATGTCATATAATCAATTACTAAAATACAAAGCGGTAAAATAGAATTGAAAACAGCTGAAGAGTTGAATAATAAATATGATTGCTTTCAAATGCAACAAATAAAAAGTTTGGTGGAAAGCGATGTTAAAACTGAAGGAATAAGACGAGAACAAACAGAAATGGAAAAAGTTCTGCTTGGAGATAATAAAAAATTAATTTCGAAAATCTATGTTACTTTTAAAATGGTCTACAGAAGATGAAGTAGTGAAATCTCAAATGATTAAGTGGGCAATTAATGTAAATGAAGAAATACAGATGGACACATGGGAATATTTGTGGAAGAACTCTATGAAACTCTCAACATGTCAGAGTATTAAAGAAAATTGTTTTAAAATGATGTACAGATGATATATGACTCCTAAAAAGTTGGCAAAGATGAACAATAAGATGCCAGACAGATGTTGGAAATGTAAAAAACATGAAGGTTCTTTCTACCATATGTGGTGGACTTGTGAAAGAGCAAAAAAGTATTGGCAGATGATTCAACAAGAGATTTCTAAGATCTTGGGATACGAATTTAACAAAGTTGCAGAGACTTTTCTGTTGGGATTACAAATGGAAAAATTTCCAAAAGAAGATAGAATTTTAATTTGGTACTTGCTCTCAGCTGCTAGGACATTGTATGCGCAGTTGTGGAAGCAAGAAAAAATACCAGAGAAATGGAATTGGATTGTAAAAGTTATGACATGGAGTGAAATGGACAAGTTAACAAGAACCTTAAGAGACTATGATTTAGAAGTATTTAAGATGGAGTGGAAAAAGTTCAGAAGATACGTAGGAAAAGAGTGGAAAATAAAAGGACATTGGACAATTTTTGATAATGACTAAGTACAAGAGGGAGGAGGATATTAATTTTGGTTCTTATTAATTAAGGGTACCTTTAATATTAAGATTTTAAGTATATAACACCAGCGGGGGTCAAGTAATGGGGGGAGGGGTGGGTAGAAAGTAATATATGGGATAGATTAAAAAAAAAGTAATGATGTAAGAAATTGAAATTTATTACCATATGTTACTAATAAAATTGTTTGAAACACAATACTTATAGGATGGAGAAACAAGAAGTAGGGCCTCCAACCGTCAAGCAGGTTCCTTCCTTTCTTTCTTTTTTAAGTAATCAGATTTTTATTAACAGATTTTCAGTTTACAATAAAGAACACTGTAATCTATCACCTCAAATAACGCAGCCTTAGTGAGGATATAATAAACAATTTTTAAAAAAAAAAACAAGAAAAAGAAAGAATAATCCATAAAATAGAGAGCCAAGGAGCAGTCATACAATTATACTGAAGAGCATCCAGTGAAAATACATTCTATTGACTGATTCTACTGTAGGAATGTACAAACAACTGTCCCAATAGTCTATTAAGAAATCCAGTTAATCAAACTCAACTAATTAGAGCTCACAGTTTTTGTATTCAGACCAGATGTGAGAAAGTGAGCCCAGAACATATTAGAAATAGAGCATATCATGATAAAAACGGTTTTTTGGGAGAATATTATGTTTGGTGAGATATCCCTCTATTTGGAATCAGAACACAGTAAAAAGCAGCTTCCTTCCCTAATAATGTTTTATTGATATAGTTTCCAAGCAGGCTGAAAGAAAAAGAGAAGTACTCATAACCCCTGTTCTCCCACCCTCCTCCCTGGCCAGGAGGAAGGCATGAGGTGGAAGGTGATAGGTGTCTCCAATTCTTCATCTTCAAGGAGAGGAAGGAAACCTGCGTAATACTAATGTCACATACTATTAATGTCAAAGTCAGGCAGGGTCTTTGAGATCAACCACTTTGCCCTAGCTAACACATACTTTACTACTGAGTTGAGAACTCTTTAGCCCTTTACTTTAGCCCTTAGCTTCATAAAAGATAGAGAACAGAACATTTAATTTTAAACTAAAGAGAGAAAATTCAAATTCCAGCTGTCTTTGAAACAGGACAGAGCCTTATTTTTGTATGCCGAAGGTGTCATCTGACTTTAGGATTGCCTAACTTTTTCATCTGGATTCCCTGTGATAAACAGCTTGGCTTTTGTTTTTTATGAACTAACTTCATCAGAAATTCCAGCTGTGACATAAAAGACACTTCCACAGTGTTGTGAAAGATTAACACGTTGGAATTCATCACCCTTAACTTTTATGGCCCTGCTGCCTGCTAGCTTGTTGATATTCTAGGAGCAGAGAGAAGAAGAGAAATAACTTATTTTAGAAAAAAAAAAGTTATTTAGAGGTCATTAAGTAATTTATAGTGCAATCCTCACCAGTGTCACATGTTTTATTGCTTGGAATGGCACTGTTGATTTGTTTTAATTTTTAAAAAGAATTTCCTTTTGCATCTTCCTACACTTGAAACTTTCACCATTTTAGCAGCTTCGGTTTAATAATCATATCAGTACAGTATGCTCTTAAGGCCATTGGCTGTTTGCCAGCCATGGAGATGACTGAGGGGCAATTTCCTTCAGTTTTTTTAAAATTAATCAAAGGTATATATGTTCCTTACAAATCCAATGCAAAAGGAATGCACCACACATATTTCAGGTGGGGCTTTGCTGTCTAAGGAACAAGTTCTTGTAGCTAGCACTCTGAATCCATCCAATGTTTTATCTGCACAGATTTTGTTTGCTTATTTGTTAAAAGCAGTTCTCTTCCCACAGAGCCACCAAAGTGTTTCTCGCAGTTGATAAAACAAGGGTGGAAAGCTCCCATTTAATTTGTCTCCAATGTCTTCTGAGAACTTGTCTTGCTGATAGCCTACAGAGACATAATGCAAATTGCACAGTATTCAGTCACAGTCACAGCTTTTGTGCTATTTATCTATCCATTTTTAAATTTGCTGCCAAATTAGAAGCAGTCTTGGTGATTCCAAAACAGTGGGCTACCATGTGCCAGTAAGGTAGTCTTCAAGCTATCAGACACGGATCCTGTGCAGCTGAGAGCAGGGAAAAGGCAGAAGCCATCAGCTAGAACAAATCATTTGACTGTTCAGACCAGTGAACAAGCCTCACTCAGAAGCTTTCTTAAAATAACGCGGAGGATTATTTATTTTATTTACCTTAGATTTATATGTTACCCACTCCATAAGCCAGACTCAGGGTGGCTAACAGTCATGTTAAAACAACAATTTCAGTTACAATTTTAAAATGATAAAACTTAATAATAACAATTTAAAACTCAATATTTGGTGCTTTACAAGAATTTTGAGATAGGCAAATTGGATTATTTTTGATGTCACAGTTCTTCTGATTATCTGTTAGTGGTCCTTCTGATGGTATTGCTCAGCAGCATAGAAGTGGCAGCCTTCTCCCACTTAGTCATTATAGGCCTGTCAAAAAATTTCAGTTTTACAGGCCCTGCAGAATTGGGAGAGATCCTGCAGGGCTTTTATGGCCTCTGAAAGAGCATTCTACAGCATTGGTGCTGCCACTGAGAAGGCCCTGGCCAATGTAGAGCTTAGTCTGGCCTCCCTTGGTCCAGAGATGGATAGTACATTTTGAGCTCCCAAATGCAGTGCTCTCTGGGGAACATATGGAGAAAGGCAGTCCCATAGATAGGCAGGTCCTCAGCAATATAGGGCTTTAAAAGTCAATACCAGCACTTTGAAATGAACTCGGTACATAATAGGCAGCCAATGCAGCTCTTTCAACATTGGTTGAATGTGCTCCCATTGAGGGAGCCCAATTAACAACTGTGCTGCAGCATTCTGCACTAGCTGCAGTTTCTGAATCAGAGTCAAGGGCAGCCCCATGTAGAGGGCATTACAGTAGTCTATTCTTGAGGTGACCGTAGCATGGATCACCATTGCTAAGTTGCAGTGCTCCAAGAAAGGGGCCAACTGCTGTACTCGCTGCAGATGGAAAACGGCGGACTTGGCAGTGGTTGCTACCTGGGCCTCCATAGTCAGAGAGGATTCCAGGAGCACTCCTAGGCTCCCGACCTTTGGGCACCTGGTCAAAAGCTGGCAAGGGGGTCTCCTTTCCCGGACCACTGCGATTCAGATAGAGAACCTCCATCCTCATCGGATTCAACTTCAGTCGACTCAGTCTGAGCCAAGATGCCATGGCTTGTAGTCCAAGTTGTCCAGGGCGCAGTTGGATTAGCCACCCATCAGTAGATAGATCTGGGTGTCATCTGCATATTAATGGCACCCTAGCCTATACCTCCTGACAATCTGGCCAAGGGGGCACATGTAGATGTTAAATAACATCAGAGACAGAACTGCCCCTTGTGGCACACCACATATGTGCCTCTGGGACAATTCTTCCCCCCATCACCACCCTTTGTCCTTGACCTTGAAGGAAAGAGGCCAGCCATTACAAGGCTGAATCCCCACATCGGCGAGGTGGCTAGATAGTAGCTGGTGGTCAACCATATACTAGGTAATATTAACTTGCAGGCTTGTACAGAAACCAAACCCTCGGGATGCATAAAACATGGATTCCGATGTCTCTACACTAATGCACAGAGTATGGGAAACAAACAGGAGGAACTGGAAGTTCTAATAAAGGAAGAAGACTATGACATAATAGGCCTTACTGAAATGTGGTGGGATGACACTCACAACTGGAATATTAGGATTCAGGGGTACAACCTATTTAAAAGGGACAGGCAAATGAGAAAGGGCAGAGGCGTAGTAGTATATGTGAAGGAGATATATACTTGTGAGGAAATATGTGAATCAGAGCATGGCAGCTCAGTTGGGAGTCTCTGGGTAAAAATAAAAGGAGTAAAAAAAACAGTGATATTATTGTGGGGTTCTGCTATAGACCACCAAGTCAGGCAGAGGACTTGGATGAGATACTTCTACAGCAGATTGCAAAGTTCTCCAAGAGAAGGGATACAGTGATCATGGGAGATTTCAATTACCCAGACATCTGTTGGAAGTCCAACTCTGCTAAAAATGAAAAGTCAAATAGATTCCTGACAACTTCCTTTTCTAGAAAGTGAAGAAGGAAACAAGGGGATCTGCTATCTTGGAATTGATTCTCACCAACAAGGAAGAATTGATTGAAGAAGTGGAAATAGTGGGCACCCTGGGCAGTAGTGACCATGTGATTTTGGAATTTACAGTCTTAGGGAAGGGAAAAGCTATACGTAGTCAGACTTATAGGTTGGACTTCAGAAAGGCAAACTTCAATAAACTTAGAACTATGCTGGGTAAAATCCCATGGTCAGAAATACTTAGGAGAAAGGGGGTTCAGTAGGGGTGGGAGTTTCTTAAAAGCGAAATACTGAAAGCACAATCACAGACAATTCCTTTGAGAAGAAAAAATAGAAAAAGCCTAAAGAAGCCAAAGTGTCTCCATAAACAGCTCTCTAAAGACTTGAGAAATAAAAAAGACTCCTTTAGGGATTGGAAGGAGGACATTATAACAAAGGATGACTATAAACAAATCACCAGTGCTTGTAAAGAAAAAGTTAGGAAAGCTAAAACTCAGTATGAGCTTAGGCTGGCCAAAGATGCTAAAAACAACAAAAAAGGGTTCTTTTCTTATGTTCAGAGTAAAAAAATGTTAATAAGCATTATTATTTCTTGCCCATTGCGAGGGCAAGAAAGTGAAATTGTAACAGGTAATGAGGAGAGGGTGGAACTGCTCAATTCCTACTTTTCCTCAGTCTTCTCTTCTGAGGGAAACAGTGCTCAACATGGCAAAAACAGAACATATAAGGAGAGTATGAAGTTCCAACCTAGGATTAGCGTCGAGGTAGTATATAAACACCTAGTTTCTTTAAATGAAACTAAGTCCTCAGGGCAAGATGAATTGCATCCAAGGGTTCTAAAAGAGCTTGTGGATGTAATTTCTGAACCTCTGGCTATTATTTTTTTAAATTCTTGGAGAACAGGAGAGGTGCTGGAAGATTGGAGGCGAGCGAATGTTGTCCCCATCTTCAAGAAGGGGAAAAAAGAGGATCTGGGTAACTACCAACCTGTCAGCTTGATGTCTATGCCTGAAAAAGTTTTAGAACAATTCATCAAACAGTCGGTCCTGGAACATTTAGAAAGAATGAATGTGATTACTAAGAGTCAGCATAGTTTTCTCAAGAACAAGTCATGTCAGACTAACCTGATCTCTTTTTTTGAGAAAGTGACTACCTTGCTGGTGGGGAAGGGAAAAGGGATCGGGGGAGTGCTGTAGACACGTATTTTTCGGACGATTAGACGCACCGGACCATAAGACGCACCTTCGTCTACATGCGCAAATGGTCATCTTCAGTGATGCGGGCGCCATTGCAGCCTTCAGGCCGCCTCGGCCGGGGGCCGCACGCAGGCGCGGGAGAAGCATGCCGGCGCCTGCGAAGTGCAGGATTTGCGGTAAGGGCGATCTCGCCGCTTGTCTCCCAGCCAGGCACGCAAGCGCGGGGCAAGCACGCCTGGCTGGGAGACAAGCGGCAAGATCGCTCCCTGCAAAGTGCTGGGTTGGCGATGGGGGCAGAGGGAGCGATCTCGCCGCTTGTCTCCCAGCCAGGCGTGCTTGCCCCGCGCTTGCGTGCCTGGCTGGGAGACAAGCGGCGAGATCGCTCCCTGCAAAGTGCTGGGTTGGCGATGGGGGCGGAGGGAGCGATCTCACCGCTTGTCTTCCAGCCAGGCACGCAAGCGCGGGGCAAGCACGCCTGGCTGGGAGACAAGCGGCGAGATCGCTTCCTGCAAAGTGCTGGGTTGGCGATGCGGGCGGAGGGAGCGATCTCGCCGCTTGTCTCCCGGGGGCTGCAGGCCCCTCCCCCCTCATCTTTTAGTATTCGGACCATAAGACGCACGCACTTTCCCCCCCACTTTTTTGGGGGGGGAAGTGTGTCTTATGGTCCGAAAAATATGGTAGTTTATTTTGATTTTTAAAAGGCTTTTGATAAGGTTCCACATATTGTCCTTGTTGACGCTGGTAAAACGTAGTTTGGATCCTGTTACTGTTAGGTGGATCTGTAACTGGTTGCCAGATTTCACCCAAAGAGTGCTTGTGAATGGTTTCTCATCCTCTTGGAGAGGAGTGACAAGTGGAGTGCCTCAGGGATCTGTCTTGGGACCTGTTTTGTTCAACATTTTTATCAATTATTTGGATGAAGGAATAGAGGAAATGCTTATTAAATTTTCCTATGATACTAAATTGGGAGGGGTTGCACTTGCAAACACAGAAGACGACAGAAACAGGATACACAATGACCTTGACCGGCTGGAAAACTGGACTAAAACCAATAAAATGAATTTTAACAGGGATAAATGTAAAGTTCTGCATTTAGGTAGGGAAAATCCAATGCATGGTTATAGGATGGGGGAGACTTGTCTTAGCAGTAGTATGTGCAAAAGAGATGGTTTTCCATTGTTTTCTGCTGCAGAGAACTTCCTTGGTGGTCTCCCTTGCAACTGTTTAACTTCTAAGATCTGGTGAGATTGGGTTTAGCTTCTAAGACCTGTTTAGCATCTAAGATCTGATGAGATTGGGTTATACCATACCATTTTCCCTCCCTCTGGGTGGTGGTAGACAGTCTGGTGGTACACAGACTGAATCCCTACTTGACTGCTCAAATTCAAGGCTTGCTTGTCTATATTAATTTGTTTAGATTTGCCAGCTCTGTGTTGGGAAATACCATAGACAATACCTTCCAAAGCTACTGTTTTCTTTAGGGGAATTGATCTCTATAACCTGGAGTTGTAATTTTGGGAGATCTTCAGCCACCTCCTGAAGACTGGCTTCTCATACTTCCTTGTCACCCTATGAAAGCAAAACCAAAAAGCCAAAAGGTCCTCAGAGGCAAGACAAAACAGGCAAAGCCAACCCCTATCAGAACTAATGATACGCAGAGTAAAAATAGGCAGAATAATAACCAACCATATCTGGAGTATGTAGATAAAATAGTTCTTTGGAATAATGTCAGTTTATATAATAGAAAAAGATCAAGGGTAGACATGTTAGTCTGCCTGTAGCAGTAGAAAAGAGCAGAAGAGCCTAAAGACTAACAAAATCCGTGGCAGGATATGAGCATTTGTGAGTTACTGCTCTCTTCTTCAGATACAGCTAGATTAGAATGTGAGTCCAACTGTCCTATATATTAGAAAGGGGAGTGATTTCAGATGCCAAATGACAATAGCAAGTGAATGACAATAGCAGGTGAAATTGGATTAGGTTCGATATGCATAAGGACAGTAGACCTCTACTACACTTCTGCATATTGCACCTAATCCAATCATCATTAACCGTTAGCAGTAGAAATGCAGTATAATAAGTGGTATACATAAATGATCTTTCCACAGTTGAGCATATTCAAGTTGTAAATCACGACAGGCCAAACAATGATGAAATACCAGAAACACATCAGTTTTAATATTCTCACAGTAATTTATTCAGATTGCATAAAAATATATATTGACTATACTGAAACATTCCTAAATTCCTAAACATTCCTGTATCCTCATGGTAATTCATGAAGATAGAGATAATAACAGCAAGAAGCACTGGATAGGAAAGGGCTGTATCTTTGTAACAATCTGAAATAGCAATATAATGATAATACAAAAAAAATCTAATTTATAATAAGAACCAGCTGTAAAGACATTCAAATTGTTTACCTTGAAAGTACAGCAATAACTAGGGCACGCAAATGTCAACACAAGTTGTTTCCTCCAACCATGAATGCACTCTGTCATGCAACAACTCTAAGAGAGCATTTTTTAAAAAAAATCTTATGGCTTTTCCAATGACTTCAATGCCAGGGAGAAATCCATGCTCGTGATGTGTGTGTTATTTGTGTAGCAGCTCCCAAAACTGAGTTGTATTCTACCAAGGAGGGGCATCTTTTGACTACTGGTGAGATTATGCCAGGGATTTGGGGGCCCACATAGACAAATTAAATCTGAAACCAAGACTATCCAAATGAAGGGAATAGGACAGGGTTGGGTAGAAAGGCTAGTGGGATACTGTTTGCATAGGTGCTTGTAGTGTTCATCTTGTGTACTAAGCAGCCTACAGTTTGTGTTTCAGAACTTTCAGGAGTGTCCATGGCTGTTTTGGAAACTGAGCCATGCTTTCAGGACTCTTATCTGGGAGAACCGGGTTTGATTCCCCACTCCTCCACTTGCACCTGCTGGAATGGCCTTGGATCAGCCATCTTGCAGAGGTTGTCCTTGAAAGGGCAGCTGCTGTGAGAATTCTCTCAGCCCCACACACCTCACAGGGTGTCTGCTGTCAGGGAAGAATATAAAGGAGATTGTAAGCCACTCTGAGACTCTGATTCAGAGAGAAGGGCAGAGAATAAATCTATGGTCTTCTTCTTCATCATCACAGAATGAAATTTGTTCATATTAAATGCCATGGAATCCCATTCTGTCCATCTCTCAAAGGAAGGCGTGTGTGTGATGCATAGAAAGCCTATTGCAAATAAATAAATAAATTTAAAAGGCAAAGCTTCAAGAAGAGCAGAAAATTCTGGATTGTTCAGGAGGGCATTTTCATGTCAGAAATGGGAAGGTGGGGGAGGATGGGATAGAAGTTAAATAATAAAGTTCAATCATAAATCACAGATTTGGCATATTTAATACTATGGCATACTTCTTAAGGAATAAACTTTAATAAAGGGTTTTCAAGTGGTCTCCAACATAGATCTTAAGAACAGTTACTACAATTAAACAGTTGGTTCCACATAACAACACCTAGAACCAATATAGAATGAACTCAGGCACTCAGATATGCAATAGCACCATCTACTAGTAGGGATGGTTATATAACCATTAGAATACATAGGCTTTGTTCAGACAACAGCTGTTTAAAATGTCTGCAGTTCCCCATCCTATTGCATTGCTTATTAGAGGCATCAAGCTATTTTTTGTGTGGATTTATATTGTATAATCCACCTTGAGGCTCAGTGACTATAAATAATGTAAATAGATAAATAAATAAATAAATAAATAAAATTATACAATAGTTTTCAATAAATAGCATATTATATATCTCTTCAATGTACTTAAGTTATAGAAGTTTCTCACAGCAGACCTTCTGGTCTGGTCTGGTGTGCCTGCCTGCCTATCTACCTTTCTATTTCTCCCTAAATTGGGCAGGCAGTGAAGCTGTGTCACATATGTATGGCTGCAGTGAGCATTATGAATAAGGAAGACTTAGTTCTCTGCTCGTATATGCTGACATCACCAAAGCTGTGTGGGTGTAAGTGAGAAGAACCTGTAGGTATTATATAATCAATTTCTTCTCAAATGTATTCAGTATCTCATACTTGCATTAGAGCTGGGATGGCTGTGATGCCCTCCTCCCCCCACGCTTTGTTCTTATAGCTAACCTATATTAATCAAATTTACCGCATGTTTTGCAAGAAAAAAAGTTGAGAAGTATCAGCAGTACACATCATCTAGGCAAGAGATTTAGCTGCCATTTTTTCCTTTGGAAACAAGAGAGAGAGAGAAAATCCAGTCTCATGGGTTTCTCCCCATGGTAAAGGCAATTGTTAATTTAAAGCAAGATTTTAAAATTAGCAACAGAATGGAATTCTTTAATAAGCTTTCTTCCTCTTGAGATTATAAGGAAATATGATTATTCTTTAATTACCCTGCCTATATTGCCAGCATGCATTCTTTTGCTTCCAAAACCACAATGAAAGCAACACTGAGAATCTTTGCAATGTGGAAGCAACCTATTATGTACATTTTCAGAGCAGTAGACCTTTAATCTTGACTTCAGAGTCTGTGCCCACCTTACACACCATTCTTTTTCCTCCAATGTATTTATTCTACAACTAAAATTAAAAACCCTACACTTTTCTAAATTGGGATGGAACATCACTTGGGACATATGGGGCGGGGGGTAGCAACCAAAGCTTTTTTTAAAATCTACACAATTGCCCTATTGCAGCAATTCAGCAAGCACCTTCCATTTAAATCTTCATGGTTCACATTTTGCACATGCATTTTAGCATTAGTTCGTTGGATGAAAGGAACAGAAAGGAAGGCAGGCAACCTGATATTGAAATTGACCAAAAAGGAAAATGGGGGACTGGGCCTGCCAGACTGGGAAACATATTATATGGCTAATGCTTTGGTTTGGTTAAGTGAATGGGTGAGATTGGAGAACAAAAGAATCTTAGCAATGGAAGGACATGATCTCAAAGCAGGATGGCATGCGAATATGTAGTATATTAGCAAAGGGCAAAAGTATTTTAGTAATCATTTGGTACGTAAGTCATTGTTGGATTGCTGGGAAAAAGTAAAAAAGAAAATATATAATAAGACCCCAAGATGGCTTTCTCCCAACGAAGCGTCTATACAACCACAATTGTTTACAATGTCAAAGATTGTGAGATATCAAGACTTATTAAATGAAGATGATACTCTAAAAACGACTGAGAAGTTAGGGAGCCAAGGCATAAAAATGGATTGGTGGTTAACAATGCAGATTAATGCAAAATTTAACAAAGACGAGCTAATTGGTTTTAATAAAGGAAACTTTGATTTTGACAAATTGTTAATGAGTAAGGAGGATAAACTAATAAAAAAGTTTTATAATTATCTTATGCAACGGAAACTGGAGGATGAGACGGTGAAAGAAGTAATGATAAAATGGTCACAAAATCTGGGAAAAAATATAGACTTAGAGCAATGGGCGCAATTATGGCAGATCAACTGTAAGATCACGAAGGCAGTAAATTTTAGAGAAAATCTATTTAAGATGTTTCATAGGTGGTACATCACATCAGTTCAGTTAGCTAAAATATATCCAGGATTATTGCCAAATTGTTGGAAATGTGGTGAAAAAATTGGCACGTTCTATCATTTATGGTGGACATGCAAAAGGGCAAAAAAATATTGGATCAAAGTCTTTGAATTCCTTCAAGGAATGCTGAAAATGGTAATTCAGTTGAAGCCTGAAATTGTACTGCTAAGTCTGGTTAAGAAAGACGTGGTTAAGGAAGCTGTTCATTTGATAATACACATTCTCACCGCTGCGAGAACGTTATATGCAAAATATTGGAGTTTAGACAAAACTCCAAATATGGAAGAATAGATAAGGTTTTACAAACTGCAGAAGCAGATATACTCACGGCAATAGTTAATGGGAAATAAAAAAAATTGGCAAATCTAAGATGGGAGAAATTATATGATTGGACACAAAATAGAGTCAAAGATGAGAAAAGCAAGTAAAGGGTTAAAAGTTGTAAGAAATGATTAATAGAGGATGAATATAAGAAAAAGGAATGGATGGAGTGTAAGAATATTAAGTATTGTAGGAACTTAGGAAACAATCTACCTTTGCTCTCTGTTTTAATAATTTTGTGGATTTCATATTTTATTGTTTTTGTTTATTTATTTGTAACTGGATTATGAAACAGGAAACAATAAGAGGATGTATGGCATATAGATGTAATGTAATGTATTTGAAGAATTTATAATCAATAAATTATTTTTTTCTCAAAAAAAAGAAAGAAAGAAAAGAAATTGACCAGACTTTAAAAAAAAAAACTGACAGGCATCTGCAAAGCCCCATTTTCCATATTGTGGACCAGTAGGAGATTCTCTGCTATGTCATCAGCCACTGAAAAGTGGGAGTCACATACATTCATAAGAACATAAGAACATTAGAGAAGCCGTGTTGGATCAGGCCAATGGCCCATCCAGTCCAACACTCTGTGTCACACAGTGGCCAAAAAACCCAGGTGCCATCAGGCGGTCCATCAGTGGGGTCAGGCCACTAGAAGCCCTCCCACTCTGCCCCCCCCCAACACCAAGAATACTGAGCATCACTACCCCAGACAGAGAGTTCCAACAATACATGGTGGCTAATAGCCACTGATAGACCTCTATTCTATATGTTTATCCAAACTCCTATTGAAGCTGTCTATTAGGGATGTGCAAAAAAAAAATTCGGTAGTACATGAATTCAGAAATAAACAGGGGGGGGGGGGGGATATGGAATCCCGTATATTTCTGAATTCCATAGTCGGAATAGCTGCATATAAGGTAGATGCATGGCTATTTCCGAATATACGGCCCCATTATACCCTATGGGCCATTGAAATCAATGGCAAATAAGGTATATTTGAAGCCGCCTGGAGGGGAGGGGGTTTGAGGGAGAGCCCCCAAATTTGCAGGGGACCTGCAGGAGACTCTCCCCTACAAACCTCACAATTCCCAAAAAGATTGGGCCAGGGGGTCCAATTCCTGGGGCACTCAAAGCCAAACCTAACTTCACACCAGAGAATCTCTATAGGACCCAAATGCACTATATACATCTATCTACTCTATGAACCCTGCCACACAAAACACAATCTGCTCAAGGTCTGCTCTGCAAACCTGACTGCAGCAAACCCAGATGCCAGCTCTCCAGCCCTGCCCCAAAGAATGTGGGGAGAGCTGGCCAAGCACAACAAGCATGCTGGCTCTGGGTCTCTCACCCAGGTGCCAGCTTCCCTGCCACAGAACACACAATCTACAGATGCCAGCTCTCCAGCCCTGCCTCAAACAACACGGGGTGAGCTGGCCAAGCACAACAAGCCTGCTGGTTCTGGGTCTCTCACCCAGGTGCCAGCTTCCCTGCCAAAGAACACACAATTTACAGATGCCAGCTTTCCAGCCCTGCCCCAAACAACACGGGGTGAGCTGGCCAAGCACAACAAGCCTGCTGGTTCTGGGTCTCTCACCCAGGTGCCAGCTTCCCTGCCAAAGAACACACAATTTACAGATGCCAGCTTTCCAGCCCTGCCCCAAACAACATGGGGAGAGCTGGCCAAGCACAACAAGCCTGCTGGTTCTGGGTCACTCACTTAGGTGCCAGCTTCCCCCCCCCCCAAAAAAAAAACCCAGAACCAGGAAAAGGGACAACAGGAGAAGGCCAAGAAACTCAACTATTAAAAAAGTGGCCTTTTAAACAATGAAAATTAGGCCAAACAGCCCCCCCCAAGAACCAGAACCGGAAGAGAAAAGGAACAACAGCAGCACAACATAGCAGCAACAAATCAAATACAGAATCCTTTTGAAACAGGAACTTTACCAACCACTCCTCCCCCAAAAAACCTTCACCCTAACCCCAAGAAATCCAAGCCACCCAAATCAGGAAAAGTAAAAGGACACTGCACTTTTAAATGTCCTCTCACTATAGTAAGATATGGGCAAATTGGCAAACCCCACCCCCACTCCAGGCCCCCTCCCCCAGCAGAACCCCCTAACCCTAACCCCAAATAAGCTACCCACCACCCAAATCTGGATAAGTAAAGGGACTCTGAGTCTTAAAAAGTCCTTTTACGAACTAAAATAAAAAGAAGAACCCCAAGACTGTCTTACCTTAGACGTCTTCTCTAATCCACGCAAGTCTGGTAAGGCTGAGAGCAGCAGCAGCTGAGGCCAAAGGGCCAGCACAGCACAATCTCTCTTTCACACCAACACAGCAGCAATGGAGGAGTCCAGCCAGGCAGACTCCTTAAAAAGGTTCTCTGGCCCTACAGAGAGCATTTTCAAAAAATAGCACTGCTCTGTGATTGGCCAGACAACAGTGCTTGCTTGGATACCCAAGTAAGCAAAAGATCAAAAGAACAACAATGTTGCTGATGGCTGGGGGATCAGCTACACAACAGCCCTGCAAAGCATACATTTGCAATGCATTTTGCAAATGCATGCTTTGGATTGGCTGCTGGGGCTCCTCTTCCCCCTCCCCCCCTCCCTGATCCCAGGGAGGCTATGGGAGAGGCGGGAAAAGGCTACCAAAGGTGGGAAAGGAGGCAAACAGCTCTCCTGAGGCTGCAGAAGCCCCTTTCCCGCCTTTTCCATGGATTTCCATATACTTCTGAATATCTATACGGAAGTATACGGGGAGCCATACTTGGCTCCCGCATAATGGGCCCCAATTGGATTCGGCTATATGCGATTCCGTATACAGCCGAATCAGGGGTCCCACAGCCCCCCCGCCCCCCATGGTGCCTCCTCCTCCCTCCGTTTTCACAAGTTTAAGGCCAGGGAGGGGCGGTGAACATATGGACATATGAAGCTGCCTTATACTGAATCAGACCCTTGGTCCATCAAAGCGCCTCCCTAGCTCTTTAAAGGCCGAACACCCCCACCAATCAGCTGATCGGTGGGGGAAACCACAGCAGCAGTGGCCAGTGACCCAATGATAAAGCCACGCTTCCCTTGCATCCTCCCCACTTTCTTCACTGCTTCTCCCTGGCCTTAAACTTGCAAAAACAGAGGGGGGGGAGGCACCACGGGGGGGGGGGGGCAGGGGAGAGGCCAAATCCTGCTGGCCCTGGGGCTGGTCCCTGGGGCCAAAAAGGTTGGGGGGTACTGCCCTAGCACAGCTGCATAGTAATGCTAATTTCCTGCCCTTCCTTGCAGATTTACTTGGTTTTCTCTTTGCGATTCTCTCATTTGATCCTGTAAGCTGGTTGTGACCTTGGCAGTTTTTCACAGCCTGTCCTGTGTGGATTGCACTTTATCCTCCAAATGGATTGATCTCAGGTGATTCTTAAGTTTGGCATTTTGCAGAAGGTCCATGTGGCTCAGCTGACATTTAATGTTAGGCTTCCAGAGACTGCCAAAATGGTTCATCCCCCAAACTTTTTTCACTAAAGCATTAAAGGGAAAAATGTCTTCTAAGCTTTAAGCTTCCCATCCCAGTCTCTCTCACACATAAGAGTCCTAAATTTCAGTTCATGTTTTTTTTTAAAAAAACAGGCATACAGCCATTGGTCCTAGTTCTGTATTTCTTCAATGTGGTAATCTCTCACTTCTTTAGCAATGACAACATGGATAGATGATGCTATCGGGATGTTTGGTTAAAATAGCAGAGTTTGCCAAGTCATAGAAGTGTGATACTGAGTGCAGTAAATAAATCTCCCAATAAGTATACTACAAAAAAGTAAAAACTTGCATTTATTCAAGTAAATTCAGTTCACATTCAGGTTGCAGTCAAAAGGAGAGAGAAAAGTCTAAAGAGTATATTCCCTACCACAAGTAGCCAGCTGTTCCAGCATCATGTGTATGAGATTATGAAGGCATTATTTCTACAGGAGAAACATGTAGAGATGTGTGATTCCATGAAAAGCCAGGTGGGTAATGGGAAGAACAAAGGAAGGGGGAAGGGGGTCAGAGGGCAGCTGATCTGTGCTTCCTATTACCATGCATTTCACTATACAATGGGCCCCTTCTTACATGCCCAAGGAAATGCTGATTGACACTTTGGAGTCAGGAAGCAATTTTCTCCAGGCTAGTATGGCCAGGTATCCTGGAGTGTTTCCCCCATCTTATATGTATGGAGCAGAGGTCACGGGGAACGTGGGGGGGGGGGAGATATTTGTTAATTTCATGTATTGTGCAAAGGTTGGACTAGATGACCTGGAGGTCTCTTCTAACTCTGTGATTCTATTATTCAATGCTGAAAAAAAATCTGTACGGCTACTTACCACTGTAATCAGATGACACTCTTCAGTTTGGCAAATAACACAAAGGAAGAAGTCAAATTTTGAAGTTTCATAGAATAATTTCAGGACTGATTAAGAAAGATTCTTTTTTGGGAGAAGGGGGGACAAGGGATTATACAGTTATTTACCTTGAAATACTGCTTTAGAGTTTGATCTTCTAAAGATTACACCTAAAGTTCCTTGTTCTGTGTGACATGTTGATTCCACCAAGATAACCAAAAACATTTGCCAACATACAGGTTGGATCCTATGACTCTCTTTTAGTGAGGCCAGCCATCCTCCAGGTGGGGCTCAGATTTCTCCTAGAATTCCAAGTTATCTCCAGAGGACAAAGTTGAGTTCCCCTGGAGGAAATAGCAGTGTCAGAGGGGGGACTAGGTCATCTGCAGACCACAGAAATCTGTTCCTCAGGAGAAAATGGCAGCTTCAAAGTTGGAATTCTAAGGCAAAGGTGTCAAACTCATTTGTTATGAGGGCCAAATCTGACTAGGCATCCCAAATCCCCCGCTTGGCCTGGGGACCCCTGATTTGGAACCTTCTCCCGCCGCTGGCCAAAAATCTGGAAAGCGGGGGGGGGGGGGGGAATGGCGGCCCTTCCCACCCAGCAGCTTCTTGCCCCTTCCCTTCCCACCCTTGAGGGCAGCCCAGCCAGCGGCTCCAGAGGCGGCGGCGGTGCCGGGCACGCCTCACTCCCGGCTGGCTGCCCACCGCTGCTGCTAGAGGCGAGCTGCAGCGCTTCCCTGGGGCCCTGCCTCCTGCCTTGCCCTCACCTTCGGTGGCTGGAGGAGCGCCGGTCAGGCGTCGCAGGCGCGGGGACCAAGCGGCGGCCTCCCTGCAGCCTTCGCTGCTCAGCCAGGCCGGGGGGCGGGGACCGGAGAGAGCCAAGGCGCCGGGAGCGGAGTGGAGTCCGGCTGGGAAGGCGGCACGCAGCCGGGCTGGCCCTGCGGCTGGAAGGCTCTTGTTGTCATGGGTGCTGGGGACCCTGCAGAGGAAGTTGAGCCTGCAGAAGAAACTGTGCCCCTGCCACCTGCACCAGTGCCCCTGCCTCCTGCTGGAGAAGATCCCAGCCCCCCTGCCTCGCCCTCTCGGGTGGTGCGTGTGCGTGACCGCCTCCGTCAGGACCTCAGGGATCGGAGGAGGGCGGCACGCTCACAAGCAAGACGCTCCCTGAGCCCTGAGTTTTGAGAGGATTCTGGCCCTTCTAAGAGCAAGGATGCTTGAGTTGCAACAGGATCCTGGCTGCCTCTCTGAGCCAGCAATTAGCCCAAATGGGCAACAGCCAGCAGAGGGCTATATAGCTGTAGGCTTTGGGAGGAGGCTTTGTGGAAGCAACTAGTCATCTCCCTGACGTTCTAGCATCCACTCTGGCTTGACTTTGGTTTCTGGACTCCCTGACTTTGGCTTGTGACTTCTGGACTCCCTGACCTCGGCTTCTGGACCTCGGACCCGCGATACTTGTACAGTAATTTGGATTTGGCGCCTCGGACCCTCCTACTTACTGGCTACAGACCTTGGACTGCCCCTGGACTTTGCCTGACCCGGCCCCAGCCGTGACACTTGTTGCACTGAAGAGGGAAGGCGCGGTGCACCGGCCCATTTGTAGAGTCTCGGTAAAGGGCGGCGGGGGGCCGGGGAGGTCAGCTCCAGCCAAGATGGGAAATGCCTAGAAATGCAGGGGGGGGGGTTGCTTCAGGTGGAGAACAAAAGTCCTCCTCGGCCAGACCTAAGCCCCCCCCCCCGGGAATCTGGACTTTGGGAATTTTTTGTAGTTCTAGGGAACTGCCTGCATGCCCTCACTGGCTGGCCTGCGGAACACGATGAAGATTTCTACAGTTGGGCGGGGGGGGGGGGGAGAAGGGCTCAGAGGAGAATATTCCCTCTTGGGGGGGAGGGGGTTGCCAGCTGGGTGAAGGGAATTCCTGGAGATGTGGGGGTTGGGAGGCTGTTTTTTGAGGTAGAGGCGCCAAAATTTCAGTATAGCATCTAGTGCCTCTCCCCAAAATACCCCCCAAGTTTCATAAAGATTGGACCAGGGGGTCCAATTCTATGAGCCCCAAAAGAAGATGCCCCTATTCTTCATTATTTCCTATGGAAAGAAGGAATTGAATAGGTGTGCTGTCCCTTTAAATGTGATGGCCAGAACTCCCTTTGGAGTTCAATGATGCTTGTCACAGCCTTGATCTTGGCTCCACCCCTAATGTCTCCTGGCTCCACCCCCAAAGTCTCTTGGCTCCACCCCCAAAGTCCCCAGATATTTCTTGAATTGGACTTGGCAACCCTAAATCTGACATAAATGTCACTTTATTGGGCCGGGCCATGTGTGCCATAAAATGTAATACCAGGTACCAGAGATATAAAATATTTAAAGGATGCAGGCAAACAAAATTAACAATATTATTTTTTACTCAAAATGCAGACATGCTTAAAATATTAACACTCTTAAAGTATTTCCTTTGTTTAACAGTCTTTAACAACTGACCCCTCTTGCTCTGAATTATTGTATCAAAATGGAGTCAACATTTGTGCTATAGTATAGTATTTAGGCGTATATCTGAAAGCTGAGAACATGCTTTTGTTTATGCATACCAAACCTTTAATGGCATAACAGTTGCAAATAAAAAATCCACAGAATATAAAAATTTAAACATTGGAGATAAAATCAAAATGAAACCGAGCTTACAGATGCATTCATACATGGTCATATTTAAATTTAAGGATGTCAGCTAAAAATTTTGCCACAGCCTCGCTAACCTCCCCCTCAGTATTGTTCAATAAATAATAACAGGGTGGCAGAATAAGACAAATCTGGGGGAAAAAAGCTTGCAAAATAAATCTTTACGGAGATTATGATAAAAGGAACAATCAAGCAATATATGCTGAATGGAGTTGGGAATATTCGCTCCCCAGGAACAGAATCTGTCGCCTAAAGGGACTCAATGATATCTCCCTTGTAAAACTTTGGAGGGAAACGCATTTAGTCTAGCCAACATAAATGCCCTGCGATGACTTGGAATGGTTAAGTCTGATAATGGGGCATTTTGCCGCAGAAAGCATAAAGACCAAAGGAAGCTGGGGAGCAAATATAAGGGTCTGTTGGCCATAGTTTCATTTCCTCCAACTCCCACAGTCTCAATTTAATACATCTGAAGATATATGACTCATCAGAAGTGAAAAAATCATCAACCTCTATCCCCAACTGGTTAAGTTTGGACATAAGCACTGCTGTCCAGGATGAAATATATGGGTCTCTTTTCATACAATCAAGAAGGCTGTTAGGATCTGTTCTAAAGTGAATTTTGAGCCAAAATTTAAACACTGCAATCCAGGCTTTTGTCTCCACCAAAGACTGACCCACTTCAGAGCAGAGAGCAAAGTAGGACACACATTTTGGCATACCAAGAATTTGTCTAAAGAATGAGGCTTGAATGCCCTCCACTTTTCTGGTAAATGCTGAGATCCATATAGGGATACCATAGAGAATTTGGGCTAGCGTTTTGGCTTTGAACACCTTAATTGCTGCTGGAACTAATTGGTTGCCCCTTGCAAAGAAAAACTGTTTAATTTGATCAGCTGAACATTTAGGCAAGTTGACGGTGTTGTTACAATGTGAAACCCAGCTTAACTTGTGATTAAAAGTGATCCCCAAGTATTTAAAAAATTTTGTTTGCTCAATTGTTGAGTTGCCAATAAACCATCTCTGTGGGCGCCAGAAATTTGAAAAGACAACTACTTTAGATTTGGCATAATTGATAGAGAATGAATTACAATTACAGTAGTCATAGAAGGCATTCAAATACCTTTGCAGGCCCGCACTTGTACAAGAGAGGATGGTAGTATCATCGGCATAAAGTAATAAGGGGACCGCTCAGCCTGCTAGTTTAGGCGGATGACCATTGAGTTCAAAAATTGAGCCAGGTCAGTTAAAAATAAATTAAAAAGATGCGGGGCCAGCACGCAACCTTGTTTAACCCCCTTTAACAATGGGATTTTGCTAGTCAAGTCACCCCTAGAAGAAAATTTCACTGGGCAAAAAGTATTAGAATGAAGTTTCCTCAAGAGAAACAGCAGATGAGGGTCCATTCCCAGGTAACCTAGCTTAATCCATAGTTGGGCTCTATCTAATGAATCAAAAGTGCCCTTCAAATCGATGAAGGCAGACATGCTTTTGTTTTATTGAAAGTTATTACAGAAAACAGCTGTTCACACATGTACATTGTCCCAAACTTAGACAGAATTTTAGAAGCAAAAGTTTTAAGTTGGGGGTAATTCAGATCCCAAAACTGGTGAATTTTGCTAATGCCAACTTCAGAAAGTTTATTCTTCAGTATAGCACCACCTTCAACATTTGCTCCTTCAGTACAGCACCACCAGGGCCGGTGCGTTGGAGTAGGCCAATTAGGCAGCTGCCTAGGGGTGCCACAGGCCCTCTCCCACTGCGTCCAGTGCTGCTGACTTCCCGACCTTGTGGAGACTTGCAAAGCCTCAGCAAGGTTGGGAAGAAAACAGGCGTGCTCAGAGCCACTGGCTCTGAGTGCACTCGCTCCTCACCCCCCAACCTTGCCAAAGCTCCCTGCCCCCCGCTCCTGCCCCCAACCTCGCCACTGCCATGCCCCCCCAGCATTGGCAAAGTCAGGGGAGGCAGCGTGGCAGCTCTGACTGTGCCCATGGTCTTCGACTTCGCCAAGGCTTCAGCGAGGTCGGGGGGCAGGGAGCGAGTGCGCTCAGAGCCAACAGGCTGCATCCGCCTTTGCAAGGCGGGGTGGTGGTGGAGAGGGCTGAGAATGGGGGAGGCTATGTGCTATGCACAGCCTGATGATATCACTTCCGGTGATGTCATCGGGCCACACGCTATGTGTGCACAAAAATTTTTTTTTAAAGAGGGGGCGAGGGTGGATTTTGAGCACCACACTTAACACTTGCTTCCTACCTACCTCAACTCTTGCATTCACACCTACGTGCAATTTGTGGCATCCTTTCAGTGGTAGTTGGGGAGCAGTGTGTGTCCCATTTTGCTGACTCCACTGACTCACTATATGTAATCCACCTTGAACATGCCTCTTGCTCAAGATAAACTTTTCCTGTCCATCCTGCCCCCCGCTCCCCAGCACAAGTAATCCAAGGGGTCTTCCTACCTCTCTGAAAATATACTTCCCCACTTCACTAGATGAGCAACTTACCCCCCACAATCCTGGAAGCACTTTTGAATTTGAAGCAGGGTTTCTTCCCTGCTTAGAGGGGTCTACTCCAAAACATACACATATAATATAAACTCTCCAAGGAACTAGAACCACTGCCCTCAACCCTTGCTCAGTCCATCATGAATTCTCCAGATTCACCAGCCACCTGTCAATGACCAGACCTCCTAAATCAGACCTTTTATACCACCACCTCTGTGTAATTCATCCACACCAATCCACTCTTCTCCAAATCTCACATCTGTTCCCACTGCCCACTCCTTTCCTTGCACTTCAGTCCGACTTAGATACCTGACCTTCCACAAAGACATATATGTACCTCTTGGTGCTGATGTTCAAGCATGGGGACTAACAGCTGGGAGACCAAGATTCATAAGCCCCACTTTGCCATGGAAGCTGCTGGATGACTTTGGGACAGTCACTTTCTCAGCCTAACATACCCTGCACAGTTGCTGTGAGAACAAAATTATAGATGGGAATAACAATACTTGTAAATTGCTTTGGTTCCTCATTTGGGGAGAAAAGCAAGATACAGAAGTCTAGAAAGTAAATTTGATGCAACAAAATTCAATTAAGTCTTAAAGTGACTCAAGACTTCTGTTTTATCTTAGCCTCCAACTACATCCCCGCTCTTGCATGCCACCCCCCCAACACAAATACTTAGCACCTTCCCTCACCTGAATAGCTATATTACTTCTCTCTCCCATGTCTTTCCACCATGCACCCCATTACATGTGTATCAGCCCTTCCCTTCTGTACCCCTCCCTTCAGTTCCTTATGCCCCCCTACCCCATCTAGGGTTGCTAGGTCCAACTCAAGAAATATTTGGGGATGTTGGGGGTGGAGCCAGGAGACTTTTGAGGGTGGAGCCAAGACCAAGAGTGGGACAAGCACAACTGATCTCCAAAGAGAGTTCTGGCTATCACATTTAAAGGAACCATACACCTTTTAAATGCCTTCCCTCCATTTGAAATAATGAAGGGGCACCTTCTTTGGGAGCTCATAGAGATAGACCCCCTTGTCCAATATTTTTGAAACATGGGGTGTGTTTTGGTGAGAGACACTGGATGCTATGTTGAAATTTTGATGCACCAAGTTTGTAAAGTACTGGGGTCGGCGCAGTAAGAGACCAGATTCGGAGAGTGATTTCAGCAAGCTTTACTTCAGGAACACCAACACAGACTGAGCTCTATTCAAACCTCCCGCTCCTTTATACAATTCTTGCCCCCTTCTGATTGGACCTTAACTATGTACATGGATTGGCTATTTACAGAGGCCTAAGGGCCTATCAGGGTACAGTATGAGCCTAGATGTTGATTGGCTACTTATGTTTCAATCCTTCCCCTGATTGGGCACGCTTAGGCCTTCTCTGGAACCCTGGTGTGGAATACAAGCTTGGCTTGTTCAGCTTCCCTCCAAAAGTAACAGTTCCCTCCAAAAGTAACAGTTCTCCATTTGAACCTAGGACACAACACCCCTCCCCCCATAGTTCCAGCTATCAGGTGACATAGTCCTGGAGATATGCCGGAGGGCGGCGGTCTCGTGTTGAGCGTCGGAGCTCCGAGGGGACTGGGCGTTCCAACTCGGTTGGTGGTTCTGCGGCTGCAGAGCTGGAGACATCTGGGACGGCGGCCCCGGGAGACCTGGGTTCAGCTGCGCGGTCGGGGGTCTCCTCCTGCTGGGCCGAAGCAGGCTCCACGGAACCCTGTTCTGTGTCAGGCTCACGGGGACATACGTTGTCCGGATCTGGAGCCTCTGACCTTGGCTCCCCGGCAGGCAGGCGACCACGGAGTTGGTCGATGTGTCGCCTCAGGAGATGTCCACCCTCCAAGGTCACTGCATAGAAGACGGGTCCGGTGACGTGGTCCACCTTTCCAAGGAGCCAGGCGGGGCCAGTGGTGGCATAGTTCCGTGCCCACACTGTCTCACCTGGGTAGAACCCTCTGGGGGCTTTAAGGTGTTCCGGCGCCGGTCGCCTGTCTGGGGCTCGGTGAGGGTGTAGCTTGTCCAGCAGGGTGGTGATGCGATGGCCCATGAGGAGTTCTGCTGGACTGCGACCTGTGGAGGCGGTGGGTGTGGTCCGGTAGGCCATTAGGAAACACGCCAAGTCTTTTGGCCAGTCTGAGGGGCCCAGACGGTTCAAGGCCTCCTTTGCCGTGCGCACCATCCGCTCTGCCTGGCCGTTGGTGGCTGGATGGAACGGGGCAGAGCGAATGTGCCTGATGAGGTTCCTGACTAAGAAGTCCTGGAACACTGCGGACGTGAATGCTGTGCCGTTGTCGGTGACGATGGTCTCCGGCAACCCGTGGGTTGCAAAGATGGCCCTCAGAGCCGTGATGGTTGCCTGCGATGATGGCGAGGGCACCTGGACCACCTCCAACCACTTGGAGTATGAATCCACTAGTATGAGTAGAGTCCGCCCATGGAAGGGGCCAGCAAAGTCCATATGCAGTCTTGACCAGGGGTTTTTGGTGGATTCCCATGGTTGCACTGGGCCACGTGGGGGGTCAGGCCTTGACACCTGGCATGTCGGGCACCTTTTAACCCAAGCCTCAATTTCTGCATCGAGGCCGGGCCACCAGACATAGCTCCGTGCGAGAGCCTTCATGCGGACTATGCCCGGGTGTGCCTCGTGCAGGGCTCTAAGCACTTGGTCTTGCAAGGGCTTGGGGATGACGACTCTGTTGCCCCATAGTAGGCAGCCTTTGTGGGTGGATAGTTTGTCTTTCCGGGCTGCAAACGGAGTAAATTCCGGCCCAGTCGAGCCCTTGGGCCACCCCCTCCCCACCCAGTCCAAGACACGGGAGAGGTCTGGGTCACGAGCGGAGTGGGCAGCAACGTCGCGGGCGAGCAATGGCCTGTCCGGAAGCATGTCCATCAGTAGGATCTGATGAGCCGGGGCTGGATCGGGATCCACGTCAGGCAAGGGCAAGCGGCTCAGGGCGTCAGCATGGCCCATTGCCTTGCCCAGGCGATGCACTAGGGTGTAAGTGTAGCCAGCTAGAAAAATGGACCAACGGAGGACCCATGGGGACAACACCTGAGGGGTCTGCCGGTCTGATGCAAAGAGGCCCAAGAGGGGTTTGTGGTCCGTATAGAGGGTAAAGGGCCGGCCGTAGATGTAATCATGAAATTTTTTGATGCCGGCCACAACTGCCAACCCTTCTTTGTCGATTTGGGCGTAGTTCCGCTCCGCCGACGAGAGGGTCCGCGAGTAGTACGCGATAGGGACTTCGGTCCCATCAGGGAGTCGGTGGCCCAGAACTGCCCCCACGCCATAAGGGGATGTGTCGCATGCAAGGACCAAGGGCAGGGTCTCGTCGAAATGGGCAAGGATGGAGTTGGATATCAGGAGGCCCTTGATATCCTGGAAGGCTTTAGCATGCTGGCGGCCCCACGCCCAGGGTCGGTTCTTGTCTAGAAGCCGGTGCAGGGGTTCGGCCACCGCTGCCTTGTGGGGGAGAAGAGCATGATAAAAGTTTAGGAGGCCGAGGAAGGCTTGGAGTTCTTGCTTGTTGGTGGGCGCTGGAGCATCTCTGATGGCACGCAGCTTGGCGTCGGAGGGGTGGACCCCCTGGGCATCGATGGAGAACCCCAGGAATTCCACCCGATCCACGCCCAGGAGGCACTTCTCCCGTTTGACCTTGAGGCCGGCTTTTTCAAAACGTTGTAGGACTCCTCTAAGGCGGGCGGCGAATTCTTCAGGCGAGGCTGCAGCGATCAGCACATCATCGAAGAATGGAGTGACTCCGGGAAGTCCTTTTAAAAGAGAGTCCATGAGTTCCTGGAACAACCCCGGAGCCACACTCACGCCAAATTGCAACCGCTTTACTCTAAAGGCCCCCCGGTGGGTCACAATTGTTTGGGAGTTGGCCGTGGCCTCATCCACCGGCAGCTGTTGGTAAGCTTGGGCCAAGTCCAACTTGCCAAAAATTTTTGCGCCGGCTAGGGTGGCTAAAATGTGGCTGACGATGGGCACAGGGTATGCGTGGGCCTGAAGAGCCTTGTTGAGGGTGCACTTATAGTCTGCACAAATCCGCACTTCCCCACTGGGCTTGACTGGAGTCACGATGGGAGTTTCCCAGGTTGCGTGGGTGACAGGCTCTAGTATTCCTTGTGCAATCAGTTTATCCAGTTCCTCTTCAATTTTAGGCTTGAGTGCGAATGGAACTCGCCGCGCTTTAAGCCTAATAGGCCGCACTGTGGGGTCGAGGTGTAGTGTAACCGGGGGACCCGTGTAGCAGCCCAAGGTGCCATCGAAAACGGCCGGGAACTCTTCGCAAACCTTGTTAAAGTCCACTCCGACAGTCTTATTGACCCCCCTGATCTCTATTCCCAGGGGCTTGAACCAGTTGAGACCCAAAAGGTTTGTAAGGTGGTTCTTGACCACTAGCACTTGTAGCTGGCCCTTGAACCCCTTGTATTGGACTGGGACCGGGCCCACTCCCAAGATAGGCACCTTATTCTTCTGGAAGTCCACTAAGGTAAACCCCGGGTCCCTGAGACGAGGCCTCAGCCTGGTGGGGATTTTAAAAAATGTCTCTGCCGCTATAATAGATGATGCTGACCCAGAGTCCACCTCCATTTGGCAGGGCACCCCCCCAATCCCTACATTGACCCGGATTTTGGAGGGCCTGACCGGCGAGGGTAGGTACTGTACCGGGTATAGGTGGGCGTGGAGGCGTCGGTCTCGAAGTCTGGCTGGCCTTCGGAGTGCGCAGATCTTTGCGGGACGCGTGCTCGGGATGTGGATCTGCAGGCACAGGCGATGTGGCCTTCCTTGTTGCAGAGTCGACAGGTGGCATTCCGGAATCGGCAGGTCTTTCGCTCGTGCTGGCCCCCGCAGCGTGCACATGCAGGTGGTGTCTTGTGTCTCATGCCCTGTGGGGCATGGGTGGTCTTCCTTCCTGCTGAACGATAGCCGGTTTGTAGAGCTTTGTCCTCGTCTGAGTCCTCTGTAGATGGTTCAGGGTTGATCTGGTGTGCCGCAGCCTGTCTTGTCAGCCGTGGCCCTGCTGATCTGCCCTTCTCCCAGCTGGTGGCCACATCGATTGCCTTTGTTAGGTCGTACTCGGAGAGGGACAGGAGTTTCTGTACTAGTTTTTCGTCCCTCAAGCCCCATACAAACTGGTCGAGAAGGGCTTCGTTGAGGTCTGCGAAACTGCATCGGCTTGCCACCCGGCGCAGGCTTGTCAAGAACGCCATTGTGGTTTCGCCTGCCTTCTGTGTCCTTTGTCGGAAGTCCCAGTGCCGGGTGAGCTTGGTTGGCTGGGGCTGGAAATACTTCTCCAGAGCGCTGATGATGTCGTCCACCGGTGTCTCTGAGAGCTTCCTGGGTTGGAGAAGAGCCCTGGCTAAGTCCACGGTCTCCGTGCCACACGTACTGATAAGCAGAGCTCTCTGCATGGTAGTCTCTGTAATCTTCCGGAAGGTCAGGTATGACTGGAAGCCTATGACCCACGAGTCCCACAGCTCAGGGCGATCGATGCTAAAGGGCTGCAGGAGGTTAGCTGAAGCCTCCATTCTTGGCAGCGTGTCTGGGCGGCTCTAGAGATGGGGTGTGCGCAGAGCGGAGGTGCGGACCCAGATGGCTTGGATTTAGCCACCTTTCCGTGTTCCTGGTTCTGTTGCTGGTTCTTACTGGCATACCACCTTCGTTGCCAGTGTAAAGTACTGGGGTCGGCGCAGTAAGAGACCAGATTCGGAGAGTGATTTCAGCAAGCTTTACTTCAGGAACACCAACACAGACTGAGCTCTATTCAAACCTCCCGCTCCTTTATACAATTCTTGCCCCCTTCTGATTGGACCTTAACTATGTACATGGATTGGCTATTTACAGAGGCCTAAGGGCCTATCAGGGTACAGTATGAGCCTAGATGTTGATTGGCTACTTATGTTTCAATCCTTCCCCTGATTGGGCACGCTTAGGCCTTCTCTGGAACCCTGGTGTGGAGTACAAGCTTGGCTTGTTCAGCTTCCCTCCAAAAGTAACAGTTCTCCATTTGAACCTAGGACACAACAAAGTTCAAAAAACATCCCCCCACAGAGCCCCAGATACTCAAGGATCAATTCTCCATTATTCCCTGTGGGAATTAGTCTCCATGGGGTATAATGGATTGCCTAGCAGACATTTCCCCCCACCACCACTTTCTAATAACCTGAAGCAGGGGGAGGGCCTCCAAACTGAGGGATCTCCTGCCCCCAACTGAGGACTGGCAACCCTAACTCCATCCCAGATAAACTCTCGCGTTCCCATTCCTACACTTCCCCTTAGGGCTGGTGCTATGGAGTTGGCCAAGTAGGTTGCTGCCTCGGGGGTGATAAAGTGGCAGGGATGGGCTACTGAAGGCCAGAAGCATGGGCAGAGGCAATGGCAGCTGCCAAGCCCCAATCCCAGTCCCCAGGGGGCCGCCCTGCAGGAGGACAGATGCGCATGTGTGCCCCCCTGCCATCAGGGTCTCTGCTGGTATCCCATGGCTTGCACCAGCCAGCCTTCTTTCTCTCACTTGTCCCAGTCCAGGCAGGAAGCGAGGGGAGGCTGTGGGCAGATTATGTTCCATTCCAGCCCAGGATGGCCCACAGAGGCTTCTTCTCCCTGTGTGATCACTGAAAGAATGCCAAATGAAACAAAAAAATCTTCACCCTGAAGATTTTTTTGAATGAAGATAGCAACAGAGAGAAACAGATGAACATCCCTGGGGAAGGAGTTCCAGAATTCTGGTGCCACAGCAGAGAAGGCCATTGCCCAGGTTGCTACCCACCTAATCTCAGAATATGGGAACACCTGAAGCAAGGCCTAAAAAAAAATCCCCATAGTGGCCAGGTATGTTCATAAGGGAGCAAGAAGTTGGTCCTTCAGATATGTTGGTCCCAAACCATATTGGGCTTTAAAGATCAACTGTGCTTGGAAACAAATTGGGAGTCAGAATAGATGGAACCAGACTGGAGTGATATTGTTCCTATGACCCACCTCAGTCAACATCCAGGCTGCACCAGGCTGCACCAACTGAAGTTTGTGAACATTCTTCAAGGACAGACCCAGATAGAATGTATTGCAGTCAGGGCTTTTGGGGGGGGGGGGGCAGGAAAGCACAGGAACATAGTTCCAGCTGGCTTGGTGCCAGGGTGTGTGGCCTAATATGCAAATGAGTTCCTGTTGGGCTTTTTCTATGAAAAAAGCCTGTGTGAAACCATGATGATGTATGGGCTAATATGCAAATTAGATGTATGGCCTAATATGCAAATGAGTTCCTGCTGGGCTTTTTCCAGGCAGTAATCAAATTTAGATGTAACCAGAGCAGGTACTACAATGGCCAGATCTTTCCTACCCAGGGAAGGCTGCAGCTGACTAACCAACTGAAGCTGGTAGAAGGTACTCCCATCAGTGTCAGGCAGTGCCCAGCAACCTGAAGGAGGGTTGTAGGTGCATAAAAAAAACTGTAGCCTTCTGTACTTACTAGAAAATCTCACTGGATGTGACAGCACTACCCTTTTTTCACTTTTGGAGAGAACTTCCAGTAAATACATGAGGCTGCATTTTTTAGAAAAGAAAATTCTATTGCTACTTTTCAGAATGGCAGCCCTAGACAAATTCTATTGCTACTTTTCAGAATGGCAGCCTGGGTCCAAGAGCACCACCAGACTATAGACCTTTTCTTTCAGCTGGAATGCCACCCCATCTAGAATCCATGATACCTTAAATCTCAAGTCAGACCTTCCACCCACCAGTGGCACTTCTGTTTTGCCAGGATTAAGCAGGATTAAGTTTATTAGATTGCATCCATTCCAGAACTGCATCCAGGCACCAGTTCAGGGCTTCTACAGCCTCCCTGAGATCTGCTGGAAGTGCAAGATGTGTCATCTGCATATTGGTTGCAAGCCAGCCCAAATTTCCAGATGACCTCAGTCTGCAGTTTTACATAGATGTTAAAGAGTATAGGAGATCTGAGAGGCCAAAGTCCAAGGGACTGAATAGCAGTCCTCCAGCACCACCTTATGAAATGTATCCTCTGAGCAGGACTGGATCCACTGCTGAACAGTGCCTCCGAATCCCAGCCCAAGAAGGTCCAGGAGCATCAACAGAGTCCCAATCCACTTCCCAATGCGGAACATCCACCAGGGTGACGAAGGCTGTTCAGTCCCATAACCAGCCTAAACTCAGATTGGAAAGGATATAAACAATTTGCATCATCCAGGAAAGCTTCAAGTTGCTCAGCCACATACTTGCCTTTCTTTCCATGAGGGACTCAAAAAGGCTTACATTATTATCCTCACAAGAAACCCTGTGAGGTAGGTTCAGCTGAGAGTGTGCGATTGGCACAGGTTCATGCAGCAAGCATCCGTGGCAAAGTAAGGATTCAAACCTGGGTCTCCCAGAGCCTTACTGGACACTCTGACCATCACATCAAACTGATTCATTAGCGCTTGAGTGTGGCAACACCTCCCTTATGTTTTGGCTGATTATCATCTCTGTCTTTGCATTTCTTTTTTACTCCAGTCTCTGATTTGAACAGCAGTAGTTGCCACTAGGGATACCAGCCCCAAATCCAGAGAGCCAGTTTGGCATAGTGGTTAAGTGCATGGACTCCTCTCTGGGAGAACAGAGTTTGATTCCCAACTCCTCCACTTGCAGCTGTTGGAATGGTCTTGGGTCAGCCATAGCTTTCACAGGAGTTGTCCTTGAAAGGGCAGCTGCTGTAAAAAGCTCTCTCAGCCCCATCTACCTTATAGGGTGTCTGTTGTTGCGGGGGGGGGAGGTAAAGGAGATTGTGACAGCTCTGAGACTCTGAGATTCAGAGTATAGGGTGGGATATAAATCCAATTTTTTTCTTATTTAATTGGGGAAAATTAAAGACAAAGCAAAGAGACAAAGCAAGAGGGGGTAACTGGGATGTTCCACTGTTGTTTTGGGGGATCTTTCCCTTAGAGAACTCTCAAAATAAACCAGTCAGATCTCACTGGGAAGAGTTTTAATAGAAATAAAAGGGCAAAACACACACATACAAACACATGGAAAACAAGGCTAAGAGGACGTCAGGAGGAGATGGGAGAAAGCAGTTTCAGGGAAGTCTCAAAGTGAATTCCACAGAGGCAGCAGGTAAATGACCAGTGTTTCATGGACTGAAGAAGAGAGGACCCAGGTGGATTTGGGAATGTGAAGTATGACATTGAGCACGCATAGACACTGCTATGGAGCAGAGTGCTATAATTGTAGGGGGGATTGCAGCTCATCTCCAGAGCACCAAGATCAGTTCCCCTGGAAAAGTGAATGCTTTGGAGGGTATATTTTATGGCATTGTACCCCACAGAGGTCTCTGACCTCCCCATTTAATGGATCAGCCAGAAGATGCAGTTTTCCCTGAAGGGGCAGAAATCTCTGAGGAAGAACAGACAGTTGAAAAAGGTCCCAGTTCACAGTTAGTTGAGGACGGCCTGCTGCAGGAAGCTCCTTGCCAAACAACAACAGGCCCTGAGCCTGTTCATGGGGAGGTGTAGAAATTAGGGTTGCCAAGTCCAATTCAAGAAATATCTGGGGACTTTGGTGGTGGAGCCAGGAGACTTTGGGGGTGGAGCCAGGAGACATTGGGGCGGGCCAAGAACAAGGGTGTGACAAGCATAATTGAACTCCAAGAGAGTTCTGGCCATCACATTTAAAGGGACAGCACACTTTTTAAAATGTCTTCCTTCTATAGGAAATAACAAAGAATAGGGGCACCTTCTTTTGGGGCTCATAGAATTGGACCCCCTGGTCCAATCGTTTTGAAACTTGGAGGGTACTTTGGGGAGAGGCACTAGATACTATATTGAAAATTTGGTGCATCTACCTCAAAAAACAGCTCCCCCAGAGCCCCCAAAACCTCCAGATTAATTCCCCATTATACCCTATGAGAATTGATCTCCACATAGGGAATAATGAAGACGTTTCCCTCTCCTCCTCCCTCCCCCCCCCCTTTCTGGCAACTGAAGCGAGGGACTGGCCTTTCTACTCACGAGTTGCTGCCAGATTCTTTACAGCAGCAGTCACACCATCCCAAAGTGGAGCCTTGCAATCAAGCCTCCGGAGGTGCAAAGGCACATGGTCCTTTGCAGGCGGGGCTTCTCTCCCCCCCCCCCCCCCCAGCCAGCTGACTGGGCGCGGGAAGCAGCTTGCGAAAAGGAAGAACGGCTGCTGCAACGGGGCTGGGTGGGAAGGGAAGGGAGGAGGAGAAGCATCGGGCATTGGAGTCCGTCAAGACCCGCCTGCGTTCGGCAGCCACCTCCACCCGCTCACTGGCGAGCCAGCCTCCCTTCTCAAGATTCCCTTGCCAGGCTCAGCACCTCCTCCCCGGACGACGCAAATGCTCCTTGGTGCCATTCCCCCCTCCTCCCCCCGCTTCCAGAGTTATGGAAAGCGGGAAAAGAGGCTGAAAATCCAGTATTCTCCCGCCAGGGCGGGAGGCTTGGGAAGCCTAGTAGAAATGGAAATAATAACATAAATAAAATGGCACAATAAAATGGCACCATATCTAACACAGTTTGGATCTCCTGCTGCTAATCTGAGTGTAGCTAATGCTACATCAGCAGCAAAGGATCATTTATCTAAGTCATTTCAGAGGGTAGCCATTTAAGCAGGCAGTTAAGAAAGTCACACTTATCCTGTAGCAGTGCAACACTCTATTACTGTAGAAATGTTATCCCTTTATTTATGGTAGATTATTCAGAACTTCTGTTGTATTTTTCCATTAAAGAAATTTCCCTATGTGTGAATCCCAAAGAACAGCCCCCAAATAGCCCTGGGATAGTTGTGGAGAAAGACTAGAAAAAGTGGCAAATGACCGCTTAATCATCTGGAAGTCAGAAGGAGGTAAAAACCTATTCAGATACAAATGTCACCATTGCTTTATAATGGTACAGATGGAAACACTGCAAAAAACTGTGAACTTTCCCCTAGATTCCTTATTGTTGTTTCTAAGTGGTGGCTGTTCTTTTCTTGAGTATGAGACCCTGCTTGTTGAAATCTTTCTTTGACTCCTAAAGGTCAGGAGATGTCTTCAGTCCTCCTCTAAAATCAAGCTGTAAGCCAATGTCTTTTTTTTTTTACCAACACAAAGGATCACTGTGGTTTGCTGGGGTTCTCTTTGTTGTTGTTTTTTAAAGTATTTTCTGTAAAGTAATAATAACCTACCAAGTGAGTACTGCTAGATTAGATTCCTGGCACACATTTGCTCTTGGCTTTTGTTGCACCTCAAAATGGTCTCCACAGTCAGCTCTCAGAGCAGTTGCTGTTGCAATCTATTTAAGTAAACTGGAGTGGGTACAGCACCCATCTTTATCTGCAGAGCCAAAAGAAGCTGTTTCCGTCAAAAATTGTTTTGGTTAACTTGATGCATGCTTTGATGCATTTCAATAGCACATATCCAATTTAAATACATCACTGCTCACCCCTCTTGAGCTGGTTTCCATGGTTCTCATATTGAGTTTTGTTGTCAACTTTTGTTTTGTTTTGTGGACCCTCTCTTTATCTCATTTTGCATCCTGATGGTTTAGAGCAGGGTTTCCCAAACTCCCCCCCACCCGTGGCCCGGTTATTTTTACACTCCTCCTTCGTAGCCCACTAAAATTTGGGGGTGGAGCCGGGAGACAGGAAACAAGCATAAAATTCTTGCAATATTTTGTTTAGGAAAAGTAGGAGAATAGTGGGATTTTGCAATGCAATTGTAAAAATAAAACATTAAGAAAAAGCACAAGGACCACACAGCAGAAAACAAAAAATATAAAATGCTCTCAGCCTCGGAAAACATGAAATGGCAGGGCGTTTAAAGCTTCTCTCCCCCCCCCCCCCAAAAGTCTACTCAGATTAGCAATGGCAAGGAAGGAAGGAGGGAAGGAAGACTGGGGAAAAGACTGACTGACAGAAAGAGAGAGAGAGAGGAAGGAAGAAAGAAAGACAGAAAAAGACTGACTGACAGAAAGAGAGAGAGAGGGAAGGAAGGAAGGGAGGGAGGGAGAGTTAGAAACAAATATAGAAAAAAAGAAAGAGAAAGGAAATAGGAAGGAAGGGAAAGGGATGGAAAGAGTGAAAGGAAGGACAAAAGGAAGAAAGAGAAAGAGAAAAGAAAAGAAATGGGAGCAACTTACCTTTAAAACTGCTCACTCTTGGTGGGAAATCCGGCCACAGAACCCTCAACGCCGGGCAGTGGGGCCTCCAGTCCCCTGGCCGCTCCTCCGCCTTCCCCCACATCGTGCCTCCCCCACAGGTCGTGTGCCTCTGTGCCTTCCCTTCCCCACCTCAGGCAGGTCAGTTTCATGTTGCGCCCCGTGCAACGGCCTGACTGCTCAGAAATCAGTGCAGAGCTCCTTCCATGCCTGGCCAAGCTGGCGGCAGCTCAAACAGACTTTGGCCAAAAAGGGTGCCTGGCTTCTCCCTCCTCCCTCCCTGGCACTTCCTTCCCATCCAGGAAGTGCCAGGGAGGGAGGAGCCAGGCACCCTTTTTGGCCGCTGTCTGTTTGAGCTGTCGTCGGCTTGGCCTGGCATGGAATGAGCTCTGCGCCGATTTCCGAGGAATCGGGCGATAGGGGGGGGGGAGGAGGAAGGACTTTGCGCAGCATGAAACTGACCTGCAGCCTGAGGTAGGGAAGGATAGAAGGAGGTGCAGAGGCGTGTGACCTGGGGGAGGGAGGCACAATGCAGGGGAAGGTGGGAGGAGGGGCGGCCAAGGGACTGGAGGCCCTGCAGACCAGTGTTGAGGGCTCCGCGGCCCGGTGCAGGGTTGCGACCCTGCCTTTGGGAAATGCCGGTTTAGAGGAATACCTATGACCTATGCATATGTTTTGATATTTCACAGATTGAAATATGGACACCTTTAATTGTAGTAGTTCCATCCTTCTCACTATTGCACATTGCTGAAGGTTCCATTTCCATCAGCTGTAGGTAGCCCTAATTTACTGTACAACTAATGACAGATTCTCACAATTAAAAAACAGAAAAATGTTTTATAGGATTTTTACTTTCACTATGTGTGTGGCTATTCTGTAACAACTCCAGCATATTTAGCAACATTTCTGTCTGAATAATGAAGAGAAATGGAAAAGAAGCAGTGCACAGGTGTTTTGTGTTTAGACAGCCCAATGTGAGTTAACCTGGTCACGATTTTGGGTATATTCAGATGTCACAGAGATATACCCAATTAAATGGAGATTGTGCCAGGTGCCTGCCTTTGAATGTCATAAGGCACTTCAGTTTGTTTCAAACCCAGTATCCCTAACTGCACTTTTGGGGGGAAGGGGGTTGAGGACGGAAGGTGCATATATGAGACTGGTAACAAGTTGTGTTCACACACTGATTTCACCTTAATTTGAGCTTGTTGGGATGTCCAGATGCAGCTAATATTGTTGTATTAGTAAACGTAAGTATGTTATATGTTATCAGAATTAAAAGTTCAGCTGCAGTTCAGTTGTAATGTGTGAAATGGATGGTTATGAACTAGATGCCTTAGGAGCAAGGTGGACCTATTTTAGGGCATAGATGGATCTAAAGTCTAGAGATTTGAAACAGGAGGGGGCTAACCTTCAAACATTCCACTGGAATGAGAACTAACTCAAGCAAGAACATCTGATATCAAGAATCACAAGACTGAGAAAACTGTAGGATAACACTTCAGTCTTCCAGAACATTCAATGGGTGACCTCAATGTAGCTGTTTTATTGCAAAGGAACTTTAGGAACAAGCTAGAAAGGGAAATTGCTGAGTTGCAAGTTATTACAAATCTCCGAACAATGGAATCCCCAGGACTTAACAGGGATATTGATTTCTTTTCTTACTACATATGCTAACCTCATTCAGCCCTTACATCTGTATTCTCACTAATTCCCCAGAAGGACCATCCATTCTCTTTATTTTATTTTATTTCTTATTTGGACTAATAGATTAGAATAGTAGATTATACTGTAATGTAATGAATAGTAAAATGTAATGTAATTTGCCATGGTAGATTGGAATATTTCTCTGGTCTGGGGATAGGGGAGATGACTCTACACAGCCAATTGCTCCACTTCAAAGAAGATGATGTAAGGTCTCTTCCATGCTTGAGAGGAGATAGCTGGAACATAACAGCAGGGTCTCAGTTAATTATTCTCAGCATTCCACAATTAGGGAATATCTCCCCATTAGTCTCCAGTTTTGACATATTTATGTTCTTCAATATGTTTTCTGCCCACAATTAAAACCAAACAAATAGTAACCATATAAACTAAGCTTGTTATTCCTGTTTGGTCCTTGAATCTGATAAACATCTTCATTATGCTGTATGCAAATTTATTGCTCACCCTTTACTTATATGTATGGACTAGTAATTTCCATTTCATTGTATCTGAAGAAGCTTGAATTCTCATGGAAGCTTATACCTTGAATAAAGATTAGTTGGTCTTAATGGTGCCATTGGACCCAAACTTTGTTATGTTGCTTCAGACCAACATGGCTACTCACCTGAAACAAATAAGAACAACTATTTCCCAAACTTTTTCTCAAATCAAAACCAGGAACAAAACTGGGCAGTTATCAGAAAATAGATATATTTGCACAATCAGGGCCGGCTCACCCACTAGGCAAACTAGGCGGTTGCCTAGGATGCCAAGAGGCAGAGGGCACCAAATTGGACTCCCCCCCTCCGATGCCCAAGGCAACCAGCTAGTTTGCCTCCCGCTCCCCCCCACCACTGCTGCTGTAGCCGCTGCCAGTCTTCTCCAGCCCACTGCTGTGCTCCGCTCACCCCCTCTCCACCGTTGCTGTGATCCGCTCACTCGCCTCCCCACTTGCCATGACTACAGCCCTACTGGCTTCTAGCAGCCTGTGTCTGTGCATTTGGTTAAATGCGCAGGCGTGGGGTGCGAGAAGCCTGTAGGACTGTTTTAGACACAGCAAGCGGGGGGGGGGCAGCAAGCAGAGTGCAGTGGTGGTGGAGGGGCAAATGGAGCACGGCAGTGGGCCGGGGGAGGCTGGCAGCAGCAGCAGTGGGGGGGAGGGCGAGCGGAGCGTGGCGGTGGGCTGGAGAAGGCTGGCAGTGGCAGCAACGGTGGCGGGGGAGCGAGTGGCGCAGAGGGCGAGCGGAGAGTGCCCGGGGGGGGGGGGTGCCAGTGGAGGGCTCTTGCCTAGGGCTGTTTGCCCATGAGCCAGTGCTGTGCATAATCAAAACTAGTTAAAGTTGTTAGTGATCATTACACCAAGATACATGCTTTGCTGTTCCACTTCTCCTTATTTGCTAACAGGGAAAAACAGCAAGTTTTTTTCAGTCTCAAATTTTAGCAGATGCATGTTGGAGCACTACTCATTTATTTTCACATTAAAACATCTTAATTAGTTTTTTTAGCTAATCTCTGGATAAATTAGTTTTGCCAACCTCCAAGTTTGGCCTGGAGATTTCCTGGAATTATAAATGATACCCAGAATGCACAGATCACTTCCCCTGGAGAAAATTGCTGCTTTGGTGGGTGGACTCTAAGGCATTATACTGTTGTCCCTCCCCTCCTCAAACACCACCTCACCAGACTGCACTCCCAAACCTCTAAGAATTTTCAACCCAGAGTTGGCAACCTGGAATAAATTCACTGCCTGTGAGGGCTGACAAGAGACAGGAATGAAATTCCTACTGAGCATTATCAGGCCAAACTAGATTATACTGTGTCCCTGAATCTGCCATGGGAAGGTGACCTTTTAGAAGTCTACTTTTACTTTTAAAATTACCACAGGAACCCAGTCCTGCAGGGGATTATGGCATGGTAGGATGTTTGTTTTCTGTCTCCCCCATTACTTTAGTCCCTAGCATGATACTCCCCCCCCTACAAAGTGATTTTAAAAGTAAAAAACAGGCTATACAATGGTACTGCATCCCTGTGACAGATTTGGTAATATGGTATCATCAAGTTTGGCAGTGCCCAAACTGGAAGAAGAAATGTTGTCAAACCATGTCTCTGATTATCCTAATCCTCATTTAGAAAAAGGCACTGGAATTTAGGATTCTAAAAAGGCATTCTCTTTTGAGCCTTCTGTGAAAGACTGCACTTTTAAGAAGCTTTGAAGTGCCGTGCAAACAGCTGAAGGACTGAATAGGGTTAATTCTTCACAGAAACAGAGCAACTTGACTGACAAGCTGCTCCAAGGAATCTGATTGGTCAGCATCAGCTGAGCTGAACAAGTCTGGAGACAGAGGCATGCTGAGGAGAGATTCAGTCAGATTTCTGCCTTGACTGATTTCAGCCCCAGCTAAGAAAATTCTAGTATTGACTGTTTTGGAATTTGGTCCTGATTGAGAGCAGTTTAAAACAGATAGGAGAACTGGGGTAAAGTTGACAAGGAAGTTTGGGAAATAAACAAAGACACCCATTTTGGCCAAGAAAAGGAGATAGATCTTCTAGAGAGAAGAAAATTCCTTGCCCAGTCAAACAGGGAGTTAGCACTGAAGAGTGCAGAAATCCCTGGTCTGGTGTGGTTAGAAACTGTCTTTAGACACCTTAAAAGTCAGTTAAAAACTTAAGACAAGTACTAGTGTTTCAAGAGAAGGGGAATGGGTACTGGAAAGAGTATACCAGAATTCTGGAAACCAAAAGAGTCAGAGAATACTCAAACAAAGTGTACTGGAGTATTTAGGGAAAATACTGGAACAAAAGCCTCTCAAGATTAAAGAAATTGTTGCCAAAATGGAATCATTAACCTGGCACATGCTGTTCCAATTAACATGCACACAGGCAAGGCACTCAATTGAATAGAAAAAACCTTTATTCCAGGAGTAGGGATGTGTCACATTCAGGGGATCAGGGAGGGCCTCTACAGGCTGCCACTACTTTGGTACGGATCTGTCTGGGAAGGCCCAGAGCACTCACCCAATCCCTCGTTCTTCCTTTTAAGCAAGTACCTTTTTTTGTGACCAAAGAACAGAGCCGGAGCATGGGAATAGGCAAGATAGGTGGCCACCTCAAGCGCCCTCTTTCTCCTGAGCAGAGCTGGGGGCTGGGGCTGGAACTTGCATAGCACACTCCTTGCAAGGAGCATGGTATGCAAGTGTCGTAGCTCTTCGCAATCCCAATCAGGCTTCCTGCAACGCGAGAAACCTGAGCGGGGCTGGGGCCGGTGCTTGCGTACCACGCCTCTTGCAAGGAGCACAGTACGCAAGTGTCGTAGCTCTCCCCGACCCTGATAAGGAAGCCTGAACCTTGCCTAATACTTACATGTGTAAACATTGTGGACTTTGTGGCTTATGTGAATGCATTGTGGACTTACCAGGTCACAACTAAGTATATGTATTGCATATTTTGTTATGCGTATGTATGTTCATATTAAACAGCTCATTGGTATTGCATGTATAATGTATATTATATGAAGTATTGCATTTAGACTGGTGCATTTTGAATGACACAAGCACGGTTTCCTCTTAGTCCCACCTGGGGATTGGCAACCCTATATACTGGTTTTACCTCAGAGTTATCTGAACCCTCCAATCTGTTCCAGGCAGGTTTTCCCCCTCCCTCTACTCATGACGTGTGCATAAATGCATGCGCCAGGAAAACCTTTTTTTTTTTTTTAACCAACCCGAACCACACTGTATGGATGATTTGTTGTAACACTGCACACTCTCCATGCTGTAAAGGGACCTCAGGGTCTCTGACCAAGATTCTCCATTCCCTAATTAAACTGAGAAATTAGCACCAACCTTCCAGTCTGACTGCAGCCTTAGTTTGGTTGTGTGTGAAGCAGCCCTACATCAGGGACAAAACACTTTGAAAGAAGGGGGCAAGAAAAACAATCATACCACATTTCATATATCATGATATCCAAGTGTTTTCCTCTATTGAGCTTAATTTCAGAAGAACGGTGTTTTTTTGCTTTTTGTTGAGGTTTTCCAGGCATGAGACATTCTGATGTGGTTTGCCATTGCTTGCCTCTATGTCATGACCCTGGTATTCCTTGGTGGTCTCCCATCCAAATACTGTCCAGGGCTGACCCTACTTAGCTTTTGAAATGTGACAAGATTGGACTATAGGAAGCTATAATATTTAAGCAGACCCAATTTTTACTCCATTTTGTACCAGGCCTGTAGCAAAAAAATTTTGGGTGGAAGGGCCCAAGAGATATCAAAATTTGGTGGTGGGGGGAACGAGGCTTTGCTGCTTCTTCCCTCTAGTGGCCAGCCCACCCGGCCCCAGATCTCTCTCCCACTATCTTTCTAGCTGTTGCTCTGTTGCTCTCTTTCATGCTCTCTCTCTCTCTCTCTTGCTGTCACTCTCTGACTGTCGCTCTCTCACTCTCTTGTGCTCACTCTCTCACGGTCACTCTCTTGCTCTCTCCTCGCTCTCTCTGGCTGTTGCTCTCTCTCTGGCTGTTTTGTACCCAGTCTTGATTCTTATTTCCTACCAAAGCACACTTTTCATATAGCAGACTTGTTTCATCTGTCAAGTAGAAATGTGATTCTAGACTTGTAAGAGATAATCACAGTTATTCTCCTCTGGCTATTTATCTTTATGCTGTATGTGACGAGTTATTAGTTCATGTCTGTTTTTTCCATCTTCCTTTCCTCCCCCCACCCCTTTAGAAATAGAGTTTGCATGCAAAAACAGAAACAGAAAACAAGACCAAAACACTAGGTGATGTTGAAATTCAACTCCTAGAAGCACATATTTGACATACCAAAACAGAATCCCTTATAGTTCTCATTCATTATACATCTATTTGCCATCTGTTACATTAGCAACAATGGTGCATCAAATCACTGCATCTCTCAAATATCAGGCATTTATATCAAAGAAACATATTGCAAATGCTTGGAAAATGGACTGAGATGTTTGATCTGTGCCTTCAGCAAGCAGCTTGGTGTTTTCAGCAACTGAAAAAACAAAGACAAAGGCTTCATGCAGCTCATTAGGAATTGCACTTAACCTTTAATTGGCAGTATAAAGTGAAACTTTGTTCTCTGCTAACAGAGAAAGAAAATTACCCAGAAGCCTTAGAATCTACAGACAACAGTCACTCTCTGCTTAGACTACAGTTGTTTCAGATAACAAGCTGTGGTGTCAGAGACATCATTCAAATGCTCCTGCATTTTTATTTTATTTATTTATTTAGTAGGCTTATATTCCGCCTTTTCCTGTAAACAGGCTCACGGCGGATCACAACATGTAAAAATAACAATAAAAACCTACATATCAAAGTTAAAACACCAAATTAAAATTAACAGTAAAAACAATAAATAAAACACACCACCAGTGGACAGGGCACAGCATATCAATAACCAGTTGTAGGCCCACCTTAAACGATGGTAATAATAATAGGATAGAACTGTAATAAAGCATGATGTCACCACAAGGGAGGCCAAATGATGGAATAATAGGACGCCCACTGCCTCAACCATTTGAGTCCAAACGTCAGATTCATTATGCTCACTCCTAGATTTTTTCTGTTCTTGAGCTGGTTGGGAAAAAGAAGGTGTGTCTTTGTTGCCCCACTACTCAGGTTCTATAGAGATGGATGGTGTGTTTGTTGGCACCCTACACAATTTTATCTATCTCAAGCCAAAATCTCAAATTGGAAGTATTTTTGGATTGGCAAAGCAACAGTTGTTATCAAGTTCCTGGACATTATAATCTGGACAATATTTCACTGCTAAGCATTTCCACTGGGTGAGGGAAACTGCATTTTCCCAAATTAAAACAACTACATCACTTCACTGGGGAATTGCTATTTACCTCTGGATAACATACCTATGGTGAGTTCACATGCGTCTTTAGCTCCATCTTACCCACGTTTCCTGTTCAGATTTTATTAGCACGTCCTTCCTTACAACCACATCTGTCCCTCGAATGCAACTCATTAGCATCCCAACTTGCCCTGGTTTGATGTCAGTGTTATTAGACACTGGAGAAAATCCGGTCCTTTTCTGCCTGGTGTGACTTTGTCCATGGGGTCACAAAGAGTTGGACTCAACTGTGTGACTGAACAACAAATCAGATAAGAATTTAAAGATTACGCATTCAGTTGCTGAGTTTTGTGCATTAATTCTTAGACTGTGGGAATTGCATTTTAAAAGTTCTTAAATTTTGATCCCTATTTTAGTATATTATGTCTGTTTTTATTTTTTCATATGTTTATACTGTATTCTGGCCTTGAGAGTGTAATAAACTATGATGATGGGTGCATGTTTAATGAAAACACCACGGCAGGAATCACCGTATGATTGCTCAATAACTGAATGAGAGTGAGACGACTTTGAATCTGCTTGATTGGTTGTGTGTATGCTCCAAGAAAAGAGCGTGATAGCATTCAATATGTCTGCTCGTTCAACAACAGGATGATATTGGGACGAGTTGCATTCTTAGAAGCTCATCTGATCAGTTCTGCGTCGAATCAATATTCAGCGGTTCATATTGGAGTGCTGCACACCCACTTTTAATGTAACGTGTGATCGCACCCCCAATGTACTGTGATTGCTGCTACATACAATATAATTGTATGAGGCTGTATTGAGACATCATAATAAGCCATGGCTTATTTGCTCATACCCCATCTAATGTTGTTGTAATGAATGGATGTCAATAGTTTGACAAACTGGACATTGTAGGTTGGCTCCAGGACTTTTTTTGAGCAGGAACACACAGGAATGCAGTTCTGGCTGGCTTGGCATCAGGGGGTGTGGCCTAATATTCAAATGATTCCTCCTGGCCTTTTCTACAAAAAAACCCCTGTGTGAAACAATGGTTTTGTCAGGGGGTGTGTCCTGATATGCAAATGAGTTCCTGCTGTGCTTTTTCTACAAAAAAAGGTCCTGGTTGGCACAAAACTGGGTGTTCAAACTAGGACTGACAGCTAGTTTGGTTAATATAGTTTGTACTAATATTAGTTTGCTGTGAAGGCTGTGTTCACACACCACAGGTTTTGGATTGTTTTGTTGTTGTTGCTGTTCTTAGCATTGCCAGTAGTCCAACTTAAGCCATCGAGACAGCAGAAAAGAAGGCAGAATCCAGCAAACTGTCAGTGTTCTGTCCCTCCTGCCCTGTTTCTAATTTTGGTTTTTTAATTTTTTAAGATGTTTTATTATTTTTTTAAAGTCCTGTTGAAGCTCTGTCATTATCTGTATATGAGACAGCACTTTTTCCCAAAATAGGTTGATAAACAGGTAATACCACCAGCAGTGCATGCAATGATTAAATTGACAACAGTTTTCCCAACATTTGGGGCTTATCTTAGAGTCAATACGATACAGTCTACTGGGAGGAAGGTACCATCTATGTAATACTTTGTAAGAATGAAATCATATTGAAAAAATTGGACAGACTAGATTTGGAGGGTTATAAATTATGTCCCAGTCAGTCTCATGTAATCTAGTATTGCATTCTGCATTCCAAATAATTTGGTGATTTGCTTGTTTTCTATTTGATCTTGTAGTTAGCATTAAATAGATTTTAGAGACTAAGCCTTTAATTTCTCCATTGGTGGTCTGTAATAATTGCTCAGTGTTAAAGGAATTTTTAGTGATTCTGCAAAGTGCTTCTCATAAAACACGTTGAATCTGTAGATATCTATACCATGACATTGCTACACCAAATCATTAACTCTGTTTTGGTAATAAAAGAGTTTTTGTGGGATAAATCTATTATGCATGTGATGTCTTTCTTCCAACAGATATTAAAGACTAATTGGTCTTGTCCAGGAATAAACCATGGTTGGTTTAGAAAGGTGGTTAACACTGACCTGCTAGGTATGAGCTTTTAAATGTACTGTATCTCAAATTTTTAGCGAGGTAGATAAGAATGCATTGTTTTGTACTGCAGCTGGCTGATGGTTCAGGGGAGTCCAAAACAATTCCAGTGAGGTGAAAGGTTTTACAAAATCTTCCTCTATGGATTGCCAGTGTAATTTCAAGCTACGTGTAAGGCAATGGACTGTGGATGCAAGGTTTGTGGCTTCATAATAAGCTGTGAGGTCAGATAAACCTAGACCCCCTCTCCTCTGCTTGTGGCTACCTTTGTCGCGAACCTGGAAATTTCAGTTAGTGTAGAACATGGCTGCTAGGCTGCTAATGGGGCGACCCAAGTGGGAGCACATACAGCCAGCGCTGCAGGAACTGCACTGGCTACCAACAGTGTACTGGATTCGTTACAAGGTGCTGATTATTACCTTTAAAGTCCTATATGGCTGAGGACCTGTTTACCTGAGGGACCATCTGTCACCACATGTTCCCCAGAGAGTACTAAGATCTGGATCTCAACATCTCCTACTGATCCCCAGGCTGAAAGAGGCGAGACTGTTGACCACCAGGGATCAGGCCTTTTCAGTGGCAGCCCCTTCCTGGTGGAATCAATTGTCGGAAGAGGTTAGGGCCTTGTGGGACCTTGCCCAGTTCCACAAGGCCTGTAAGACTGCTCTCTTCTGGCAAGCCTTCAGTCTACTGTAGGGGAATTCTGGAACAACTGTCATCCTGAGAATATGAGTAACATCTGATTTGTTAGCACCAACTGTAGATTGTTTCAATTTGTAATGTTTAATGGTTTTATTAATTTTATGACTGCAATCATAGTTTACTATGATTTGATGTAAGCTGCCCTGAGCCCACCTCGGCAGGGAGGGCGGGGTATAAATTGAATTAAACATAAACATTCTTAGCAGAACAACATATCATGGAAAAAGCAATCCAGGTTTTTAAAAAAGCCTAGTCAAATTGATTAATTGTTTTTTGCCATTTGTTTAGGTCTGTTTTTGGAATAAAAATTTGAGATAGCTCGAAATAAAAATAGATATTTGGGAAGAATGTAGCTTTTGATGAGACTGATCCTATCAGCCCAAGAAAAACCCATCGTATTCCAAGTTTTTAATTGATTAGTTTTTTCATAAACCTTGCTAAAATTCCAGGCCAGCAAATTGCTAAGATATGGAGGGATTTGAACACCCAAACATCTCCATTGGGATTCCTTTCACACAAATTTAGCTTCTTTGCATAATTCAGATTTTGATTCGGAGTCTAGATTTATAGGAATCAGGTTAGATTGAGACATGTTTGCTGTCAAGCCAGAAATAGCCTGTATTGAATTTAAAATTCTGGTAAGTTTTAGTAGCGATGTCTGCAGAATAGTTACAAAAATCACTAAATCATCAGCATAAAGACTGACTATATGTTTTTGTCATTCATTGTGACACCTGATATTTTCAAATCAGAGTAGGGTTGTCAAGTCCAATAAAAGAAATATCTGAGGACTTTGGTGGTGCAGCCAGGAGATTTTGGGGGTGGAGCCAGGAGCAAGGGTGTGACAAGCATAATTGAACTCCAAGGGGAGTTCTGGCCATCACATTTAAAGGGACCACACACCTTTTAAATGCCTTCCCTCCATTGGAAATAATGAGGAATAGGGGCACCTTCATTTGGGGCTCTTAGAATTGGACCCCCATGGGCCAATCCTTTTGAAACTTGGAGGGTGTTTTGGGGAGAGGCACTGGATGCTATGCTGCAAATTTGGTGCCCCTACCTCAAAAAACAGCCCCCTGATCCCCAGATACCTGCAGATCAATTCTCCATTGTATCCTATAGTAATCAGTCTCTATAGGAACTGCAGACATTCCTATAGAGACTGATTACCTCTCTTCTACACTTTCTGGTGACCCTGAAGTGGGGGGAGGGCTTCCAAACTGGGGGATCCACTGGCTTCATATGGGGACTGGCAATCCTGAATCAGAGTTTATAACTTCTGCCAGGGGTTCTACTACTAGGGCAAAAAGCAGCAGCTTTGGGTAGCCTTGCCTAGTCCCCCTATTCAGGTGTATGCTATCACTCAAATAATTGTTAATTTGAATTTTGGCAGTAGACTCAGAATACATAGTTTTAATTACATTTTGGAATTTCAGGTCAAAGCTAATTTCTTTTAACATGTAAAATAAATGGGGAAGTTCAATACTGTCAAAGGCCTTTTCCAAGTCTATTGTTAACACTATGGAGTTCAATATATTTGCAAAAGGAAATCATATTTAGGACCCTTCAGATGTTATCCAAAAGGGAGTGTTTAGGTATAAAGCCCATTTGATCTGGGTTAATGTAATTTGATGTAAGAGATTGCAGAATTTTTGCATCACAATTGAGTAGCACAATGGCAAGCAATTTTCCACATTTTTGCCTTCTTTCACAATAGTTACAATATTAGTTTCATTCCATGAAGGAGGCATTTTTTGAAAATCTAACACATAATTACACACTTTCATTAGGTGTGGAATTAATTCAATCTTAACAAATTCTGATGTTGTATTAGATTTGAGTTGTGAAATAGCTTCCCTAAATTCTGCTTTCAAAATTAGTTTGCCCATAAGATTACAGTGATCACTTGTTAGTTTTTTAATTAGATTCTGTTCAGAGAAGAGATCAGCTATGGACGTAACTGAAGGGTTTGTTTAGGAATACAAGAATTGATAATAATCCATAAAACATTTACCAGTTTGTACTGTGTCAGTATGCTTCATTCATTTTAAATAATAGTCGTTTATTTGGTTTTAAAGCTCATAGGCCATATACCAACAGTGTGCCTCATTCCTCTGATGTCTAGCATAGAAAAAATCCTCCAAGTGGGGGGAGGGTACCAATTGGAAAGGGAGGTTGTTATCGTACCTTCCAATTAAAAGCTTTATATTTTTGGAGACTCTTGCCACATTCTTTGTTTTAAGAATAATAATTGCTTTTGTATGGTACTGGTTTCTAAAGTTTCAAAAACTTTGCACTTCACTAATATACTTTTTTGGATCCAGTGATTTATGTTTCTGTTTCAAATTCTGAATGTCAGCCCTGAACAATGACTCAGATCAAAACAAAATAAAACACACACACACACACAGTGGGAAGTAAAAAAAGCAACCCAAATAATAAAAGGAACACCTGTAGCTTTAAGAAACAGATATCCTCTGTGGCTGTTGCTGGAGAACTGGTAGTTTTGCTAGCATCCTGGCAAAGAGCAGGGCAGGGCCCTTTCCAGAACTGTTTGGGACTTTGAGAGAAGTCTCATGGGGTCAAACCTGGCAGCAACCACCAGGCAACTTGCTGCCACCTGATCTGCATGACTCACTGCTTGCTACTGTTCAATAGCAGCCATTCCATCCGCTAGACTTTCAGATTAGAATCTGAGGGATCTAGGGTCAAATCCTCACTTTGCTGTGGAAGCTCACTGGATGACTTTGAGCTGGTCACACGCGCTATGCCTAACCTACCTCATAGAGTTGTTGTGAGGATAAAATGGAGGACAGAAGTAGGCTTGCCAGGTTCCCTCATTGGTGTGGCAAGGGGATTTGGGAGGGCATTCCAGGGACATGTTTGACATCCCTGACACAATGACATCACCTGGAAGTGACATTATTGCACTGGGGATGTCATGCAGCAATGTTCTGGTTTTTGGGCAAAACTCTATAGGTTTTTTTGCTTTAAAACCACAGCATTTGCCCAAAAACCAGAGCATTGCCACATGACATCCCTGACACAATGTTGTCACCCAGAAGTGACATCATTACATTAGGGATGTTACACAATGATGTCACTGTTTGGAGGTGAAGTTTAGCCACTGGCCAGCTGACCAGCAACAAGTCAAAGCCCCCCAAAGTGGGGGAAATACAGCTGGGATCTGGGGGCTGGCAACCATACTTGCAAGTCTTTGCAGGTTCCCTGCAGTACAACTGGGCTGCTCTCACAGAGAGAGTTTGCCATTGGGAGGGAAGGAGAGAAAGACAGAGGAGGAGATAAGGCAGGCTGGCAGTGGTTGATGGGTGAGAATGAAAGAATGAGGCAGGAAAAGTGTAGAGGTAATAAGGGCTTTCTGGAAAGGGAAGATGCCCTCTTCAAGTCTTTGTGGTCCTCCACTTGTATATGTCTGTGTTTGTATTCCTTATCAGGATATTAAAAATACCTTCCCTGTCCCATAGAGCTACTGCCCATAAAATGACTGTTAGGAACAACATGATTAGTCATCCCACAGGAGTTAGAAAGGACTGTCTTGAGTCTTATTCTGGTTATTACCATCCAGTTTACTGTTTGTACCCACTTAGAATGTGAGTTCTAAGTGGATTTTAACAGTTCTAACTGTTTATACCCAAATGTTGTCAGCTGCCCTGTGCCTTTTATTGGGTGGGATATAAACCTGATAGATAGACAGATAGATAGACAGATAGATAGACAGATAGATAGACAGATAGATAGACAGATAGATAGATAGATAAAGTATTAGTGCATTTTCCTGCAGAATGATTTATGGCAGCTTTATAGCAGTTTAGCATAGGGTAGCCATGTCTTCTCTCCATCATGTTGGGGGAATTGGGGGGGGGGGTGTTTCAGGGTTGGGTGAGGCATGGCACGTGACGTGCCTTTTGGGGGGTGGGGTGGATCTAACCCCCCAAAAGTGGGGGAACCCCACTGGGAGCTGGGGGCCAGCAACCCTAGTTTAGCAACACAATGAATTAGCAAAACAGCTTGTTTTCAGTGTTAGCAAGTTTTATGTTTTTAAATGAAGAATACAAAAGTTCTCAAAAGGATATACTGAGAAATGATCCAAGTATTTAGGGTTTCTTCTCTATGTTCTAGATAATTTCATAAATACATAGTTCCTAGTAAAACACACAGTATTTTTATTGCAACACAACCTGGAAATTTGAGTGTGGAGCTGGGGTAGGGCAGGGTTTGTGTAACAGCTCAATGGAGTATAGTGCCATAGATTCCACCCTCCAAAGCAGCCATTTTGTCCAGAGGGAACAGATCTCTATAGTCTCTGGGAGATTTCCAGGCTCACCTGGCAAAAATAGATGAGATCTGTTTTCAATCACATGCCTATATTGCCAAACTATCATGCTGCAAAGGTACCCCTTTCCCTTATTTTCCTACATTCCTATTATTGAATTATTTTAGTTGAATCAAGTAGGGTTGCCAAGTCTGACTCAGGAAATATCTGGGGATTTTGAGACTGGACCCAGGAGACTTTGGGGGTGGAGCCAGGAGAAAGGATGTGACAAATATGATTGAATTCCAAAGGGAGTTCTGACCATCACATTTTAAATGCCTTTTAAATGCTTTCCTCCATTTGGAAATAGTGAAGGATAGGGGCACCTTCTTTTGAGGCTCATAGAATTGGGCCTCCTTGTCCAACCTTTTTGAAACTTGGGGGGTGTTTTGAGGAGTGGCACTGGATGTTATGCTGCAAATATGGTGCCTCTAGCTCAAAAAACAGCCTCCCCAGAGCCCCAGATACCCATGGATCAATTCTCCATTATAACCAATGGGAATCAGTCTCTATAGGATATAATGGAGTGTCCAGCGGATATTTCCCTCCCCCCCAAAAGTGGGGGGAGGGCCTCCAAACATGGAGGTCCCCTGCCCCCAACTAGGTGGAGGTAGCAGCGTTCCAATTTTGTGCATAAATTTGTGATTTGAATATTTTCTACACATATACCGCAAGTTTTGTAAGATGCTCCCTGGAGGAAGGACCTGGCCATCCAAGGAGCTCCTTTTGGACTTATTTATGATCAGGACTACTTGCACACTGTTGTATATATGTGCATAAATATGCACATGTGGTATGTAAAATGATGAGGTTGCTGAAATGCACCTTTTTCCATGTATGAATTACATTTTGCAATAATATTTTTCACAGAGTGGTTTTGATTTATTTGGTCCAACTGGCAACCCTAGAATCAGACCTCTTTAGAAATCCAAGGAAGACTACTTTCAGTTAGGCTTCCCAAGTTCTTGCTGGGGGTAGGGTTGCCAAGTCCAATCCCAGAAATATCTGGGGACTTTGGGGGTGGAGCTAGGAGACTTTGGGGGTGGAGCCAGGAGACACTGGGGTGGAGCTAGGGGGAGGGGGGGAAACGGCGCCGGGGAGCATGGCGAGCCGCACCGTCTCGAAGCGGGCGACACCGCTGCGCGGCTGCCGCCTCTTCTCTGCTCGCCGTGGCTGCTCCTCCGAGATGGGCTCAGGCTGAGCCCATCTCAGAGGAGCAGCTGCAGTGGGGCGGGGGGGGGGGGTGGCGGCCTCGCCCGCTCCGCCTCTGAGTGGAATCGGAAGGGGGGTAGAGGCAGGCCGGGGGCGTGGTGAGCCGCGAGTCCGGGTCCTAGAAGGCCATGCTCCTGGCCTGCCTTGCCCTCCCCTTCTCTGGTTTTGCCTCGCTGGTTTTGCCTGCGCTGCTGCTGCCTCTTGGCTGCTCCTCTGAGATGGGCTCAACCTGGGCCCATCTCGGAGGAGCAGCTGCGATGGGTGGGGAGGGGGCGGCAGCGGCGCGGCGGCCTCGCCCGCTCCAGGATCGGGCGGCTTGCCATGCTCCCCAGCGCCGTTTCCCCCCTCCCCCTGCTTCCATTTTTGGGGAGCGGGGGAAGAGGGTGGAAATCCTGGGGTCCCCCGCCAGGGCGGGAGGGTTGGGAAGCCTAGCTGGGGGGCAGGGTTTCCTCCAATTTCAGGGCCTCCAACCCACCACCCCATAATGGGCCGGCAGTTGAGACCTGCCCCTGAAGAGCTCTGGTGTGCTGTGACATGCCTGGTATGATGACATCACCCAAAACGGATGTTATCGTGCTGCCCACATCGCACACATGCCACTCTAGCAATCGGGTAAAAGACTCTATGGTGCCATACAGTTTTTACCCAATTGCTAGAGCATCAAGTGCACAATGTGCCTGGAGCAATAATGTCACTTCCGAGTGATGTCATTGTGCCAACAATCCCTCACCCAGAGGCAGGTAAGACTTGGCAACCATACTTCCACTTGTCAGGTCCCTCGCCAGGGCTTTTTTTGAGCAGGAATGCAGTTCTGAATGCCTTGGTGTCCGAGTGTTTGGCCTAATATGCAAATGAGTTCCAGCAGGGCTCTTTCTACAAAAAAGCCCTGTGCAAAACAATGGTGGCATCAGGCGGTGTGGCCTAATATGGAAATGATTTCCTGCTGGGCTTTTTCTACAAAAAAGCCCTGCCCCTAGCCATAATAAAAAAATATACAAATAACGCATGTGATTGCAGAATAATGTTCAAAAAGAGTAAGACAGAATTTGTTTTCTTTAATTTAACAAATGGTTTTCTAGCCTTTTTTGAGGCTGCCTTTGAGATTGTGGCCTAAGCTGAATGTCCCTCCTCTTTGTTGGCCCTAAGAAATAGAATTGGACTTGCACCTTTGATTTGGGAAAATATTTTTAAGTGATTAGTGGAAACTTGTTGGCTGAATTGATAGTGATTGACAAACTGTAGGTTCCCATAGCCCCTCTCACCCTCTTCTTGAGTTCCATAAATGTTAATACTGTTCTACGTATAAAGGAAAATTGGGACACAAGCAGCTTATGCTGAAACTTGTACTCTGAGACCTATTCTTGTGAGGCACCACACAGTAGCAGTACGATTGGGATCATCATCAGCAGACGTGATGACTCGTTCCTCTAAGTCAGCTTTAATTAATAGAGTTAAAAGGAACTGCAAAGCCTTTGAGAGTGGCAACTATAGAGATGGCTGTAAGCAGCTTTCTGTTTTTCATTATGTTTGACATTTTTTAGATCAAACTTTGTTTCAGATCACTTGGAGGAGACTCTCTGGATGATGTTTCATTGAGATATAAAATATAGATGCAAAAGAGAACTCTTGGCATGATCAAAGAGCTGCGGTTATTCAGGTAGCTTTTATATACAAAGCGGTTAGCCAGCCCAACGTCAAGATTGCTGCATTTGCAACAAGCATCCACTGAGCTTTTCTAGGCCACTGCGGTTTACTTCTACCCAGCTGTAATTTACAGGCAGCTGACTAGGGCAGTAGAATGATTGGAACATGCCATAGTGTTTAAATGTCAGAAACACATATATACCTAAGCCGAAAGTCAAGGTAATTCCGAGCTGCACGTAAATGTACCCATCAAACTAAAACAAAAGAAAGAACTTTATATATACCACCAAGACCTTCAGAACAGTTATCTGTTGTTCCTAACTTTGAATGTATTCTCCCTGTGGTTGCCTGCTGCTTAGCGAAAGGCAAGTGAGTTTCCATCTTTTTTATTGGTAAACATTATTAACAGGAGATCATTGTGATGGTTATATGCAGGGCTTTTTTAAATAGAAAAGGCTCAGCAGGAACTCATTTGCATATTATGCCACACCCCCTGACACCAAGCCAGCTGGAATTGCATTCCTTTGTGTTCCTACTAAAAAAAACACCTGGTTATATGTCATTACTATGCCCTGCTAGGGCTGAATGATGTGAGGGATAAATATCTTCCTCCAGATAATTCTATTTTTTTCTCCTCCAAGCTGGCTTCTTGACTGCAGGGCAGGGGAATAGTTGAATACTCCATGCCTGCCAGATCTCCTCTGCTCATGTCTCCATTCCCCACATTCCTCTATAGCACTAGCAGCAAAGACATGTTTGCTAGACTAACATAATTTTCTGTCTTTTAAAAGCAATGGCTGTATTTTACCATTAGGTGAACTCTGAAACTGGCAGTTCAGAGTAAAGGGAACTGGGGTAGGTTGATGTCTGGGTAGTGCTACAGACACAATGGGTTTTCCAAATGAGAGGGCTCTCTAGCTAATAGGGAAAGGTGCAGTGGAAGGCCATGATGTGGGCATTTTATAGGGAAATACTGTTATAAATTTTAGATTATTTTCTTGTACAGTGGTTCATAGGGCAAAGAAGAAATGTTGAGTTTTTGCTCTGCAGAACTTTCTGTACAGCCACATATGCTCTAAATAGACCAGTCACTTACAAACCACCCATTAAACTATCTGCAACTGAAAATCAATTTGTACATTTCCTATATATGCACACTATGTCTCACCCACCCACCTCCAGCCCACGTTTCAATGATAGGACTGTTATCATCATCAAACCACTCCTTCCCTCTCAGCCTGAAGACAAGTGGTTTCAGTTTTCATTTTTTATACAGAAAAAGGCATATCTCTGCCAGGGAGGAAACTAGAGATTTACTTATTTAAAAATCAAATCTGGGAATTCAGAGTATCTTCTTAAACTATCATTACATCAGGTCCAACTGACCTTGGGGTCCATTCCAACAAGTCAATTCCCACTCGTTAGCAACAACCCCCCCCCCCCAAGCCTTCAGTACACAGCCCAAATAAAAATGAGTTTTACATTTAATTGAGTAAAAACATTCAACACACAGGATGCATATAATAGAAAAATCCAGTATCAAGCAATGGCAAACAAAACCATTTAAAGTACCAAAACAGGCTTATAAATCTCAAAATGAAATTGCAGCTCATTAACAAAGGCTTCTTGCAGCTGCCAGCAATTATCACAACCATGGTGTATCTCCTCCCAAGGATGGATCCTGCCAAACCTATGACTTTTTCTGAATCATCAAGGCTTGCCAATAATAAACTTACTCAGCCCTTATCAGTTACATATTACAACACCATCTCAATATTTTAGGGCCTTTTTCACAAAGGGAGAGGTGCTATGACACCACTGATGACCATAGTGATGACAACAGCACCCTCCTTGAAAATCCTCATTATATATGTGAAAGAAAATAAACTCTCAAAAATTGTGAAAATGCACAGTTAGGGCAGATGTACAAAATAAGTTATATCTACATTATTTTATTATTCTTTTCCCCTTGATGGTAGCGGTCAATCCAAACTGAAGGTTTAAGAAAAATAATAAATTACAATGAAAACACATTAAAGCAGATCAGTAGCTTGACATTTTGACCCTAGCCTCAATAACAACCCTCTAAAGCAGGGCCGAATTTGTTATGAGGGCCGAATCTGACATAAATGAGACCTTGTCGGGCTGACCCATGTCGGGTTGGGTCAGGCCATGTGTGTACCTATTTATGACTAGGCAGCAGAGATATAAACTTTATAAAGGACACAGAAAAACACAAGCATTAAAAAAAAACAACCTTAAAACATCAACATTTTATCTCAAAAATGCTTTTTTTGTATTTCTCCTAAGGGATACAGGGAACTGGGCAAAGGAAGCTTTGGATCTTTCCTTTCTTCCCCAGGGGACCAGGAAAGGGAGGAGCCTCAGACAATAGAAAAAAGAGGGGCTTGACTCAGCAGCTTTGCTGTGTGATTGAAAGAGTCTGGCAAAGCAAGCTCTCCCTCCCCCTCTTCCTCCCCAAGGGAGGAGCCTCAGCCAGTGGAGAAAACAGAGGTTTTGCTCTGTAGCTCCTGTGTGATTGAGCAAGCCTGGCAAAGCAAGAGAGAGGGAGAAGGAAGCAAATGACAGCCAGTTGCTTGGGTCCTGATAGGAGCACTCCGGGGGCCTAATTCACCCCTAGGGTCACATATTTGACACCCCTGCTCAAAAGCATTGCACTTTCAATTAATGTTTTGGATTATGATGGCTCTCCACAGGATGGAATCCCATATTTACATGGTAGTGTCTAAGATTATCTCTCTTAATAATAGGGCTTTTGTTGTCATTTTTGTTTAGCAGGAACGCAGTTCTGGCTGGCTTGGTGCCAGGGGTATGGCCTAATATGCAAATGAGTTCCTGCTAGGCTTTTCCTACAAAAAGCCCTGTGTGGAACAATGGTGACATCGGGGGGGGGGCTAATATGCAAATGAGTTCCTGCTGGGCTTTTTCTACAAAAAAGCCCTGCTTAATAACACTTACTGTCCAAATTTAAATAAGAGGCACTATTTAGGAGATACGCTTGTGCTGTTTGTAATAATAAAATAATTTTACAGCTGCTGATTTCATTTAAAAATGACACCATATTAGCAGACAACCTTTTCAAAAAGAATTCAGGGTTAACTCAAGGACTGAAGTTTTTAGTGACCTATGTTATTTAGAGATTATGAACTAATATTTCTTCCTTCTTGGCCTTAATCTGTTGAATTGTCATCATAGTTAAGCAGTAGATAGCTACTGTAAGACTTTAATACAGCAGGCCAAGTCCTGGTCAGAATGTGAGTTTGTCCATTTTGATCATAAATATTGTTACCACTCTGTTTTACTAATGTAGGTATCATTTGCCCATGGAAAATAGAAAATGGAGATTTAGAGGACTGGGAAGAAGTGCCATATTTTCAGAGCCAGCGCATCCATTAGGCAACATTAGGCAGTTGCCTGGGGCACTGGCCTCTGGTGGCCGTGTTGTTTCTGGGCACTGAGGGGTCAGAGAAACTCCCCCGGTGCCTCAGCACTCAGAAACAATGGCGCTTTCAGTTCTTGGCGCTCTCCGAAAGCACCAAATCGTTTCTGGGCACTGAGGGGATGGAAAAACTCCCCTGGCCCCTCAGTGCCCCCAAACAACAGCGCTTTCAGTCCTTGACGTCCTCCAAAGTCAGAGAGTGCTGAGGACTGAAAATGCCATTGTTTCTGAGCACAGAGGGTTCAGAGGAACTTCTCCGGCCCCTCAGCGCCCAGAAACAATGGCACTTTTGTGATGACATCACCTCGTGTGACGTCATCATGCCACGTGTGCGTAATCTTTTCAGGGGGGGGGGGGGAGCTGGATGCGCGTTGGAGTTCTGTATCAGGCAGCAAAACCCCACACGCCAGCCCTGCATATTTTGTTCTGAATTTGCTTTTCATTTACCACAAAAATGATAGAAGTTATAAACAGTATCCATTTTTTGCATGCATGTTCACATATTGCTTTGCTAAAAAATAACAGCAATGAAACACACCTCTTTGATTCTTTAGTCTTCAGGCATTGTACTATCAGATCTCCTTTGTTGCAAAAGTGGTAATAGGTTTGTTAATAGATAGGCTGATTTAGTCCCCTTGTCAATACATTTTTAAAAACAAGATACCTCCCCCCAATTAAAATAATATACCAAAGGACAGCCTTAACTATGTAATTGGTAAGGAAGTGCTTAATCAGACATACTTCTCAGTCAGAGTACTTCTGCATTAACCATTAAGTCTAGAGCAGGGATGGCCAAAGTGTGACTTGGGAGCCACATGTGGCTCTTTCATACATACTGTGTGGCTCTTGAAGCCCCCACCATTCTGTTGGTCAGCTTGGAGAAGGCATTTGTCTCTTTAAATCATTTCTCCAAACCAAGCCAGCTAGCCACTTGGAGAATGCATTTAAAATTAAAGTTAATTTCTTTCCACCTTCCTCTTCTCACACCCTCATCTATTTTCCTTCCTTCCTTCTTTCCTTCCTTCCTTCCTGTCCTGCAGCTCTCAAACATCTGACGATTATGTCTTGTGGCTCTCAAACTTCTGATGTTTGTTCTGTGTGGCTCTTATGTTAAGCAAGTCTGGCCATCCCTGGTCTAGAGCAGTGGTCCCCAACCCTTTTGGCACCAGGGACTGGTTTTGTGGAAGACAATTTTTCCATGGACCAGTGGGGCAGTGATGGTTTCAGGATGATACAACTGTTCACTTTATTTCTATTAGTTTGGTGTAGTGGTTAAGTGTGTGGACTCTCATCTGGGAGAACCAGATTTGATTCTCCATTCCTCCACTTGCAGCTGCTGGAATGGCCTTGGGTTAGCCTTTCAAGGACAGTTCTGTGAGAGCACTCTCAGCTCGACTTACCTCACAGGATGTGGGGGAGGAATATAAAGGAGATTGTAAGCCACTGTGAGATTTGGAGTGAAGAGTGGGATATAAATCCAATGTTGTTGTCTCCTTCTTCTTCTTACATGGTAATATATAATGAAATAATTATATAACTCATGGCCCGGTTCCTAACATATCACAGACCGGTACCAGTCCACGGCCCAGGGGTTGGAGAGCTCTAATCTAGAGTATACATCATTAATTAACTTGGTATTTATCGAAAATTGAGATATCATCTAGTGCTTCTTCATCCCATGGCCTTATAGTCTTTTTTCAGACCTGATCTGTGGCAGTTTTTTAACATTTAAAAATGCATTTGGAGTGCCAGTTTGTCCAGCTGAACATGCAAAGTCCTATTGAGTTTTATTTAGGCTACTGTTTGAGGCGGGATTTACTTTAGTATCCCTTTAGTAACCCAAACAACCTCAGGAACTCATACAGAAGAACTATATTGCACTTAAGTTTCTACTCTGGTCAGAAGGCTTGAAAACAGAAAGGCAAAAAAACCCAGATAACATTAGAACAGTTTCCGGATACAGTTAGAAGGTTATGCATTTTAGATAATTCAGAATTCAGATGAACTTTACTCAGTTCTTATAGTCAAACTTACTCTGTCTTATTATCTAATACCCGTTAAACATTAATGCTGATGAAAACCTAAGTCCTGTTCTTTATTAGAGCTATATTCTATGTTCTATGTTTGAGGCCTCCAACAGGAGATGGCTTGAAATTAACAAGGATTGTTAATTTCATGGTTTGACCACCATAGAAGTCCCCTGCCTTTAATGCAGCTACCCCCTTCTGCTCAAAATCCCAGGGTTTATAAATAGTTTTCCCCTGGAAACTTTATCACTTATCTCTATCTTATCAGATATTATGCATTCCAGAATCTGCAGCTGCATTTACAGATGGCCAGTATCCGGTTCCTGATCATACCATATAAGGCTAAGGCTGCCCTTACCTTTCATCCACTTTTCTTCTGACCTAGATTCTCAGCCTAAGCTATTAGCTGTTAGCAATATGAATGCTTAATAGTGCTGAATAACTTGGACACCTTGTTGCCAATTTCATTAGAGAATCAACCCCAAAAGAAATTCTGCCACACTGTTCCTTTAAAATTTACTTCTGTTTTGCAGCCATGTTCCTTACCTGCTTCATTAATTATATTCTGTTCATTTCCATTCCTGGATCAATCTTTATCTTGTGCCAAGGGGGAAGGGGTTGTGGTGGTCTTTAATCACTGTTTATCTTTTTTCAGCCTATGAGGTTGCTCATTATGTTTTCTTTTCTTTTTCATGATTATAATTCTCTAATTATAAAATTACAATTATAAAAAGTAAAATAGAATTAGTAATAACAGCAAAGAAAACAGTGGAGATTAAAAGCTACTTCCCAGAACACAAAAGATAAGGATCAATTCAGGAATGACTCCGAAAGTGCAGTCACAAGACAAAAGAACATGATTTAAAGGGACTGTTGAAGGGAGAAGAAACATTTTGCATAATCATATAGTAGACTGTTGCCCATAGGAATATGTAATACCAGATTTCTAAGAGAAATATAACAAAATAATGATGGCTAGCCAATTTCAGGAATTCTTGAATAAAGCAGATTGTTTGAATCCATTTCAATGTGGTGTCAGGCCTGGTTATGGAACTGAAACAGCTACTGGGAGAGGACATTCAAAGATTTGGGCTGAGGTGCCACCAATATGCAGATTACACTCTTGTGCTACCAGCAGATCCGAGGAAGGGCCCAGGAGGCAGTTTTGGAATGGATGAGTGCTAAACTGAAACTTAATCCCAGGAGCCACTAGTGGGGGATAGTCTAGCCCAGAAAATGGGTTATCCCTTATTCTGGATGGGGTTGCACCTAAAGTAGCAGGTTCACAGACTGAAGGTGCTTCTAGGTACAGGTCTCCTGTTGGGTAAACAGGTGATAGCAATGTTCAGGGGTGCCTTTCACCACCTTTAGCTGATGATCAAGCTGCAGCCCTTCCTGGGCAGATAAGATCTTGCCACTGTGGTTCATGCCTTGCTAACATCCAGATTAGTTTACTGCAATATACTGTATATGGGATTGTTTTTGAAGACTGTCTAGAAGCTGCAATTTGTACAGAATGCTTCAGCCAGAATGTTGACTGGAATGTGTCATAGAAACCATATCACTCCAATCTTGTGGGCTTCCAGTTTGTTTCAAGGCTCAATTCAAGGTGCTGGTGTTGATCTTTAAAGCCCTGTATTTGCTTGTTTGCTTGTTTATTTATTAGATTTTAGACCACCCTCCCCAGCCAAGTTAGGCTCAGGGCAATGTACAACATAAAAATTAACACAATATAAACATAACACAATTGAGAGCCACAGGGCTTTTTTTGTAGAAAAAGCCCGGCAGGATCTCATTTGCATATTAGGTCACACCCCCTGACATCATCATTGTTTCACATAGGGCTTTTTTGTAGAAAAAGCTCAGCAGGAACTCATTTGCATGTTAGGTCATACCCTTTGACACCAAGCCAGCCGGAACTGCATTCCTGTGCGTTCCTACTCTGAAAAGCCATAAAATAAGTGCTACTGTGATGGTGATAAAAATACAGAAAGGGCCAGTTGTGGGGGGGGGGGACAGAGGGGTGAAATATGAAGGTGCCAGAGAATGCAACTGTCACTGACCTCAACCAAAAGCCTGGCAGATCATCTTTGCCTTACAGGCCCTGCGGAAATGCTTCACATTGCAAAGGGCCCAGATGTTGTTTGGCAGAGAGTTCCACTAGGTTGGAGCCAGGGCAGAGAAAACCCTGGCTCTGGTCGAGGACAGTCAGATATCCCTTGGGCCGGGAACCACCAGTAGCTTTTGATCTACGAAGTGTAATGCTTTTCTGGGAGTGTATCAGGAGAGGCAGTCCCGAAGGTACGCGGGTTCCGGACTATTAAAGGCCTTAAAGGTCAATACCTGAACCTTGAAACAGATCTGGTACTCCACTGGAAGCCAATGAAGCTCATATAGCACAGGTCAAATATGTGTTGTGCACTGGGTCCATGTAAGGACCCATGTCACCACATTCTGCACCAGTTGGAGTTTCTGAGTCAGCCTCAAGGGAAGGCCCATGTAGAACGAGTTACAGTAATCCAGCCTGAACGTGACCATTGCATGGTTTACAGTGGCTAGGTCTGAGTGAGACAGATAGGGGGCTAGTTGCCTGGCCTGTACAGCCCGGATTCAACATGCATAAAGGATTGCCTTCTTCTATATGAACCTACTTGTTCAGGTCTGTCATCTTCAAAGGCCTTGATTTGGTTGTCTCCACCATCTGAGCCTAGGTGGGTGGTGTCCTGAGAAAGGGCTTTAGTACCAAAATTTTGCAGTTCTCTTCACAGTGAGAGTCATCTGTCTCCCTATATCATTTTGGTACTAAATTCCCCCAGTAATAATAATATAATAATAATAATATATTTTATTTGTATCCCGCCCTCCCCGCCTAGGCGGCTCAGGGCGGCTAACAACATTTTATGCATTTACATTGATAATAAAACTCTAAATTTAACAATTAAATAAAACATATAAAAACCAGTTAATAGAGTTAAAATACATAATTTAAGTTAAATTAAATATATCTGGCAGCAATAAAGATATTCTGGCGCTGGTTCTGCCAGTTTAAATAGTTCCATAGTAATATAGATGGCAGTTCCTTTATTCACAGCAATTCAGCAGTTGGTATCAGTGTATGCTTGTTTAAAAAGGATGGTCTTGCAGGCCCTGCGGAACTGGTCCAGGTTCCACAGGGCCCGCACTTCCTCCGGAAGCTGGTTCCACAGTGCAGGGGCCGCAACTGAGAAGGCCCGTGCGCTGGTGTTTTGGAGCTTGACTTCTCTCGGCCCAGGGATAGTCATCTTATTTTTTCCAACTGACCTCAGTGCCCTCTGGGGTTCATATGGGGAGAGACGGTCCCTTAGGTAGGCTGGTCCTCGGCCATATAAGGCTTTAAAGGTAATAACCAACACTTTGTACTGGACTCGGTATGTAATTGGCAGCCAGTGCAGTCCGCGCAGCCCCGGCCGTATGTGCTCCCGTTTTGAGAGCCCCAATAATAGCCTGGCCGACGCGTTCTGCACCAGCTGCAACTTCCGGGTCCGGCACAAAGGTAGCCCCAAGTAGAGGGCATTACAGTAGTCCAATCTTGAGGTGACCATTGCATGGATCACTGTTGCGAGGTCGCGACGCTCCAGGAAGGGGGCCAACTGCCTTGCCCGCTTCAGATGGAAGAATGCTGACTTGGCAGTGGCTGCTATCTGGGCCTCCATTGATAATGAAGACTCCAGTAAAACGCCCAAACTCTTTACCTGGCGCGCTGATTTCAATGGTGCGCCGTCGAAGGTTGGGAGAGCTATTTCCCCTCCTAGGGTGCCGTGACCCACACAAAGGACCTCTGTCTTCGCTGGGTTCAGCTTCAGCCCACTCAGTCTGAGCCACGTCGCTACAGCCTGTAAAGCCCGATCCAGGTTCCCCGGGGCGGAGGCGGGCTGGCTGTGCATTAGCAGATAGAGCTGGGTGTCATCTGCATATTGATGGCAACCCATCCCAAACCTCCGGACAATCTGGGCAAGGGGGCGCATATAAATGTTAAACAGCATTGGGGAGAGAACTGCTCCCTGAGGCACCCCACAATCTAGTGTGTGTCTCTGGGATCGCTCACCCCCAATAGCCACACTTTGTCCCAGACCGAAGAGGAAGGAGGAGAGCCATTGTAAGGCCAACCCCAATGTCGGCGAGTCGGCGCTTTAGCAACTGATGGTCGACTGTGTCAAATGCCACCGACAGATCTAATAACATCAGTACCGCAGCGCCGCCCCGATCCAGTTGCCGTTGATCCAGTAGCATTGGCCCTCCCCCTGGTTGATCCAGTAGCATTGGCCCTCCCCCTGGTTCTGACATTGTTTATATGTTTTTATTGAATTATTCTATAATTTTAATGTTTCAGTTATTCAAATGTTTTAATATTTTTATGTGTGCTACCTTGGGGGACCCTGATCAGGTGGAAAGGTGGTATAAAAATGTTCTAAATAAATAAATGTGAGGCTTATAGTAATAAATAAGAGGGTTGTGAAGAAAGGCATGGATTAAGCCAGGGTTGTCTAACATACAGCCCATGGGCTAGATCTCACCCTTGCAAGGTTCCAATCAGGCCCAGGAGCAAACTTCCAATTTGATCTGCTTCTTCCTACTTCCTGTTCCTCCCTCCTGTTTCCAGCATTGGAGATGGCTTTTGCCCAGTCTCACCTATTTCCTGCTTCACAAAGGAGAGAAAGATTGGCTGTGCTCCCCCTCCCCTTCCTCCTCTGGGGAGGGAGGGGGAAGGAAACAGCTAGATAGAGAGAGAGAGAGTCCTGTTGTGTTTGAGAAGAGAGTCCTGTAGCACTTTTGAGAAAAAAACAGTGTTTTATTCCTGGTATAAGCTTTTGTGTGCCTGCACACTTCTTCAGAGAGAGAGAGAGAGACCCATGGTACTTGGAGAGATCCCCCTTTCCAGTTCTAACAGATGGGTGGGAGAGAAACCTAAGAGCACAGCTCGCATTCTTTATTAGTGGAAGGGAGCAAAAGTCCAGTAGCCCTTTAACAAATAACAGAATTTGTGGCAGGTCATGAGCTTTTGTGAGTGTCTGCTCTCACTTCTTTAGACACAGCTAGAATGTGAGTCCATCTGTCCTTATATCTTGGAAAGTGAAGTGATTTCAGACACCAAATGACAATAGCAGGCATTGGTATTGAGAGAAGACACCTAGGTCTCAGTTCAGTCCAGGAGGATGCATTGTCTTGAGCTTCATTATCAGTTGCAATTCAGCAGTCTCTCTAATCTCCCTTTGAAATTCCTTTGTAAGAGAACTGCTACTCTTAGGCCAGCAACTCAATGTACTGGAAGGTTAAAATGTCCCCCCACTGGTTTTTGAATGTTGTAGTTTACAATAGTAGTAGAAAGAGTAAGAGTCCAGTAACACCTTAAAAACTAACAACATTTATGGAAGGTATATGCTTTCGTGAGACACTGGTCACTTGTTCAGGCTTATTATTCCCATTTATTCCTTGCATCCTCTTGGACTGAATCCTCCTGGATGGAAGTGAGACCTAGATTTCTTGTCTCATTACCAATGTGGATATCTCCATGCATGCTACCCCTCTGCATATCACACCTAATCCAATCATGCCTGCTATTGCCATTCAGCATCTGAAATCATCTTTATAAAGTTTATATCTCTGGTATCTCATGTTACTTTTTATGACACATGTGGTCCTGCCCAACAAAGTGACACTTAGGTCAGATCAGGCCCTTGTAACGAATGAGTTCGACACCTCCGCCTCCGCCCCAGGGAACCTGGACCGGGCTTTGCAGGCTGTTGCAACGTGGCTCAGACTGAGCGGGCTGAAGTTGAACCCAGCGAAGACAGAGGTTCTCCAGGTGGGTCGTGGCACTCTGGGGAAGGAAATATCTCTCCCGGCCTTTGACGGGGCGCCACTGAAGACGGCGCAACGGGTGAAGAGCCTGGGTGTTTTACTGGAGCCTTCATTATCAATGGAGGCCCAGATAACAGCCACTGCCAAGTCAGCATTCTTTCATCTGAGGCGGGCGAGGCAGTTGGCCCCTTTCCTAGAGCGGCAGGACCTAGCGATGGTGATCCATGCGACGGTCACCTCAAGACTGGACTACTGTAACGCTCTCTACATGGGGCTGCCTCTATACCGGACCCGGGAACTGCATGTCACGGCTGGGGCCGGGTCAGGCAAAGTCCAGAGGCAGTCCGAGGTCTGTAGCCAGTAAGCAGGAGGGTCTGAGGCGCCAAATCCAAATCAGTGTACAAGTATCGCAGGTCCGAGGTCCAGAAGCCGAGGTCAGGGAGTCCAGAAGTCAAAAGCCAAAGTCAGGGAGTCAGGAACCAAAGTCAAGCCGGAGTGGATGCTAGGATGTCAGGGAGATGACTAGTTGCTTCCACAAAGCCTCCTCCCAAAGCCCACAGCTATATAGCCCTCTGCTGGCTGTTGCCCGTTTGGGCTAATTGCTGGCTCAGGGAGGCAGCCAGGATCCTGTCATAACTCAAGCATCCTTGCTCTTAGGAGGGCCAGAATCCTCTCAGAACTCAGGGCTCAGGGAGCGTCTTGCTTGTGAGCGTGCCGCCCTCCTCCGATCCCTGAGGTCCTGCCGGAGGCGGTCACGCACACGAGCCACCCGAGAGGGCGAGGCAGGGGGGCTGGGATCTTCTCCAGCAGGAGGCAGGGGCACTGGTGCAGGTGGCAGGGGCACAGTTTCCTCGTCAGACTCAACTTCCTCTGCAGGGTCCCCAGCACCCATGACACTATCCCCCCCCCGGGCCCCCCTCCGTCGAGGGACCTGGAAGGTCGGGGTGGTCGTTGTGGAACCGGTGCACCAAGTCCGGGGCATGAAGATTGTCCTCGGGCTCCCAAGACCGGTCTTCTGGGCCATATCCCTCCCAGTCCACCAGGTATTGGAGGCCTCCACGATGGTACCGGGAGTCCAGGATCTGGCGCACCTCATATTCTTCCTCGTCATCCACCAACACCGGTGGTGGCGGCGGTGGGCAAGGAGGCCGAGCTGGGTCAGGGGGTGCAGCTGGAACAAGGAGGGAGCGATGGAACACAGGGTGAATGCGGAGGTGGGGTGGCAACTGGAGCCTGAAGGCGACGGGGTTTATTTGGTCCGTGACGGGGTAGGGTCCAATGAACCGCGCATCCAGCTTGTGAGACCGACCAGGCCGGCGCAGGTAGCGAGTTGAGAGCCACACCTGATCCCCTGGCTGGATTGGGGGGCCTTCCTGCCTCTTCCGGTCCGCAGCCAGTTTATAGGCTTCCTTGGCCCGCTGTAGCTGCTCCCGGAGCAAGTCTTGGCTGGCGCGGAGTTCTTGCAGGTAGGCCTCGACGGCGGGGACATTCGTGGGTGGCAGGATCGCCGGGAAGAACCGAGGGTGGTACCCGTAGGTTGCAGCAAACGGGGTCATTTGGGTGGATGAGTGGACCGCGTTGTTGTATGCAAACTCCGCTAGAGGCAACAGACTGGTCCAGTCGTCCTGCTGGTAGCAGGTGTAACAGCGGAGATATTGCTCTAGCGTGGCATTGGTGCGCTCTGTCTGACCATCAGTCTGTGGGTGGTAGGCTGAGGACAGGTGCACTCGAGTACCCAGGCTGGAATGGAGGGCTTGCCAGAACTGAGAGGAGAACTGGGGGCCCCGGTCTGAGATCAGGTGGGCTGGGAGTCCGTGCAGACGAAAGATGTGTTGCAGGTAGAGCTGGGCTGTCTCCTGAGCTGTGGGAAGTTTCGGACACGGAATGAAGTGGGCCATCTTGGTAAATAGGTCGACGACCACCAAGATGCAAGTCTGACCTTTGGATCGTGGGAGTTCTGTAATGAAGTCCATCGAGATGGTGTCCCAGGGTCCTGAGGGTGCGGGCAAGGGCTGTAACAACCCCGAGGGTTTGGCCGGGACGTCTTTGGCCCGCCGACAGACATCACAGGAGCTGACATAGCGGGCAACATCGGAGCGCACTCGTGGCCACCAGAATTCTCGCGTCAGCAAGTGGGTGGTCTTATGCTGTCCAAAGTGCCCGGCGGGTAACGAGTCATGAGTCAGGCGTAGCACTTCTGCCTGCAAGGGCCCGGGCGGCACATAGAGGCGTTCGTGGTGTAGCAAGAGACCGCCTCGAGTCGTGAACTCGCCTGCTGAGTCGTCTTGGAGTGCCTGGAGGTGTTGCTGGACCCAGGGATCGTTGGCCTGGCTAGCACGAATGTCCTCCACGAGTGTGGGTGAAGTGGAGGTGGCTGCAAATACTGAGGGCGGCAGGATGGGAGCAGCGGGCGCGGCCTCAGTTGAAGCAGGGGCGTATTCCGGTTTCCGGGACAGCGCGTCTGCTTTCCGGTTCTGGGTATGGGGGATGTAGGAGATCCGGAAGTCAAAGCGAGAGAAGAATAGGGACCACCGGATCTGGCGCTGGTTGAGACGGCGGGTGGTCTGGAGGTGCTCTAGGTTCCGGTGGTCAGTGAGCACTTGAACAGGGTGGCGAGCCCCTTCGAGGTAGTGCCTCCAAACCTCAAAAGGCGCCTTGATCGCGAGCAACTCCCTCTCCCAGATGGTATAGTTCCTTTCCGCAGCCGTGAGCTGGCGCGAGTAATAGGCGCAGGGCTGGAGTGGCTGAGACGGCTCCTCGCGCTGGGACAGCACTGCTCCCAGGGCCACGTTGGAGGCATCAGCTTCCACCGTAAAGGGAAGCTGGGGGTCAGGGTATCTCAGGAGTGGCCCGGTGGCAAAACGGGTCTTCAGGGTGGAGAAGGCGTTATCGGCCTCTGGGGACCAGCAGAAGGGTTCTTTGGGGCGGAGTAGTTGAGTCAGGGGTGTTGTCAGGGAGGCATAGGCCGGGATGAATTGCCGATAGTAGTTGGCAAAACCAAGGAATCGCTGCAGGTCTTTGCGATTCTGAGGAGCCTGCCAGGTCAGGACCGCTTCTACTTTTTTCGGGTCCATGAGGATCCCTTGCGGGGACACAATGTGACCGAGGAACTCGACAGAGCGCAGGTCGAAGTCGCACTTCTCCAGCTTGGCGTAGAGGCCATGGGTTCGTAGGCGCTGCAGGACCTGGCGGACGTGCTCGGCGTGCTGGGCAGGATTGCGGGAGTAAATTAGGATGTCATCTAGATATATGATTGCGAAGCGGTCAAGCAGGTCCCGGAATATGTCGTTCATGAACCTCTGGAAGACAGCGGGGGCGTTGGTCAATCCGAAGGGCATCACCAGGTGCTCGTACTGCCCGTACCGGGTCCCAAATGTGGTCTTCCATTCGTCTCCAGGTCGTATGCGCACCAAATTGTACGCTCCACGGAGGTCCAGCTTGGTATAGATTTGGGCCCCCTTTAAGCGATCCAAGAGTTCAGGGATCAGTGGTAGAGGGTACCGGTCGCGGATGGTGATCTTGTTCAGGGCCCGGTAATCATTGCACAGCCGGAGCTCCCCACTTTTCTTCTTCACGAAGAGGACTGGAGCAGACAGGGGAGAGGTTGAGGGTCGGATGAAGCCGCGTTTCAGGTTCTTATCTAGGAAGTCTCGCAGAGCGGCCAACTCAGGCTCCGACATTGGGTACAGACGCCCCACCGGGAGTGGTGCCCCAGGTACCAAGTCAATGGCACAGTCATAGGGCCGGTGAGGGGGAAGCTGATCTGCTCCCGTCTCTTCGAAGACATCGGCGAAATCCGCATACTTCTGAGGGAGCTGAGGACCACCACTCGGGATGCCAGCTGCCAGAGTGGTGGGAGGAGTCAGATGGGGGCATGGGTCTTGGAAACGTAGTTCCTGCTGGGCCCAGTCCACGATGGGGTTGTGCAGCTTCAGCCAGGAAAGGCCCAGAATCAGTGGGAAGCGAGGCATGCGGGCGACATTAAACTGCAGCTGTTCTTGGTGCTGCTGGACGTGGAAGGTGATGGGACAGGTCTCCTGGGTGACAGGCCCAGAACGGAGGAGGCGCCCGTCAATAGCCTCCACCAGCGACGGAGTCTCTTTTGTCTGCACCGGGATCTGGTGCTGTTTTACAAAGGCGGCATCTATAAAACAGTGGGCTGCTCCCGAGTCCAGCATGGCATACACGAACAGCCAGCGTTCGTCAGGCAGACGGAGTTTGACTGGTAGCAGGAACGGGCCCGGGGTATCAGCCCGCTGTTCGGAGGACCCAGCTAGTCTCCCCAGGCTGGGGGGTCCACTTACACCTGGGGCTGCCCTTTTGGCGGCGGTGGCGGTGAAGGCCCGGGTATCTGATGCTTAGCAGGGCAGCCAGAGGCATAGTGGCCTGCCGTGCCGCAGTAGAGGCACAGATTCTGTGTGCGGCGTCTGGCCTTTTCCTCTGGGGTCAGGCAGGGTCGAGCAGCTCCAAGCCGCATAGGCTCGTCCTCGGCGCTGGTACGAGCTGAGGATGGGCGAGGAGCCAAGTGGCACGGCGCAGGGAGCTGGCGCCCTCTGGTCTTGGCTTGGTGGCGACTTTCCAGGCGGCCATCGATGCGGAGGCAGAGGGTGATAAGTTGTTGAAGCGTGGGTGGTGGCTCCACCCTGGCCAGTTCATCCAGGACCTCCTCTGCCAACCCCTCGGTAAACTGGTCCATCTGGGCAGCCTCATTCCACGCCAAGTCTTGGGCCAGGAGCTTGAATTCGGTGGCATACTGAGCCACCGAGGATTTGCCTTGTTTCAGTGCCCTGATCTTCCGGTTGGCTGTGGCTGCTTGGACTGGGCTAGAGAAAGCAGCAGACAGGTGGGCCTCAAACCCTTGGTAATTAGTTAGTAGGGGAGAGGATGCAACCAGCAAGGGTATGGCCCATTTGGCCGCCTGCCCCTTTAACAGACTGATGATGAAGCACACCTTTGTCTTGTCATTGAGGAAGTCCCGTGCTCTCAGTTCAAAGTACAGCCGACACTGTGCTAGGAAGGCAGGAAATTCTTCCACGGCACCCCCAAATCTGTCAGGTGGGGAAACTGGGCACTTGGCTGGAGCACTGGCCGCAGGTTGTTGCTGCAAGTGCACTACTGCCTGTGTTAGCTGCTGTACCTGGGCTTGGAGCGCAGCCAGTAGTTCTGTGGTTTCACTTGCTTCAGCATCCATCCTGTGGAGTGGGTGTTTGTCTGGTGGAAGCAATCTGTCACGGCTGGGGCCGGGTCAGGCAAAGTCCAGAGGCAGTCCAAGGTCTGTAGCCAGTAAGCAGGAGGGTCTGAGGCGCCAAATCCAAATCAGTGTACAAGTATCGCAGGTCCGAGGTCCAGAAGCCGAGGTCAGGGAGTCCAGAAGTCAAAAGCCAAAGTCAGGAGTCAGGAACCAAAGTCAAGCCGGAGTGGATGCTAGGATGTCAGGGAGATGACTAGTTGCTTCCACAAAGCCTCCTCCCAAAGCCCACAGCTATATAGCCCTCTGCTGGCTGTTGCCCGTTTGGGCTAATTGCTGGCTCAGGGAGGCAGCCAGGATCCTGTCATAACTCAAGCATCCTTGCTCTTAGGAGGGCCAGAATCCTCTCAGAACTCAGGGCTCAGGGAGCGTCTTGCTTGTGAGCGTGCCGCCCTCCTCCGATCCCTGAGGTCCTGCCGGAGGCGGTCACGCACACGAGCCACCCGAGAGGGCGAGGCAGGGGGGCTGGGATCTTCTCCAGCAGGAGGCAGGGGCACTGGTGCAGGTGGCAGGGGCACAGTTTCCTCGTCAGACTCAACTTCCTCTGCAGGGTCCCCAGCACCCATGACACTGCAGCTAGTGCAGAATGCAGCAGCCAGGCTACTACTTGGTCTTCCAAGATGGAGGCATATACGGCCTGGGCTGCGCGGACTGCACTGGCTGCCGATTGTATACCGGATCCGGTACAAAGTGCTGGTCATAACCTTTAAAGCCCTATATGGCCAAGGACCGACCTACCTGAGGGACCGTCTCTCCCCATATGAGCCCCAGAGAGCACTGAGGTCAGTAGGCAAAAATAAACTGAATATCCCTGGGCCGAAAGAAGTAAAACTGCAAAGCACCCGCACTCGGGCCTTTTCCGCCGCAGCCCCACAACTCTGGAACCAGCTCCCAGAGGAGGTGCGGGCCCTGCGGAACTTAGATCAGTTCCGCAGGGCCTGCAAGACCGCCCTCTTCAAACAGGCGTTCATTAATGATGGTACCAATGTTTACTGCTAAATTAATAATGCTTACCGCCACTGTTAGTCTAGGAATGTTTTAATCACTGATTGGTTTTAATGTGTTCTTAATGTTTTATTATTGTATTGTTCATTTTAAATGTTGTAAGCCGCCCTGAGCCTGCTCTGGCGGGGGAGGGCGGGGTATAAATAAAATTTTACATTACATTACATTACCTCTAGATTAAGCAGTGCAAATGTGTCCAAAAATAGCAGCAACCTTCTTACTGTTGGAATGCCAGCATAGCATAGTGGCTATATTGTCAGACTAGCATCTGGGAAACCCAGATTCAGATTCCCACTTGTACCAGGGAGGCTTTCTGGGTGACCTTGGGCCAGTCACACTCTCTCAGCCTAATCTACCTCATAGGTTTATTGTAAGTATAAAATGGAAGGGAGGAGAATAATGTAAGCTGCTTTGCGTCCCTGTTGGGGAGAAAGGTGGAGTATAAATGAAGGAAATACATAATTTTTTAGGACTTGATACTCTGGTGGATGCTGAATCCACCAGAATCATACCCAGAAAACATCTGCTCTCTGGGTGTCTATAGATAATATTTTCTTAGGGATGCTTGATACGTTTTATTTGGGTAAAATTAAGTTTGCCACTTGAAGTACATGCAGAAGGCAACTATAACCATATAAAGGAAATGAGACCAACTGATGCTTTGCTTTTTTGAATCCATTAAGATTTTCATATACCTATAAAAACATAGTATCTTTAATTGGCATTCAGGGGTGTCAAAATAATTTGTTACGAAGGCTAGATTTGACATAATGAGACTTTGTTGGGCTGGGCCATGTGTGTCATAAAATGTAATGCCGGGTAATGGAGATATAAACTTTATAAAGGACACAGACAAACACAATTAAAGATTTTTTTTAAAAAAAAACCTTAAAATAAAACATGCTTAAAGTATTGGCACTCTTGCAATATTGTGGTCAGTATCAAAACAAGCTCTACCTCCCCCCCCCCTTCCTCCCCAAGAAAGGAGCCTCAGCCAATGGAGAAAATAGAGGCTTTGCTCTGTAGCTTCTGTGCAATTGAGAAACCCTGGCAAAGCAAGCTGCGATACAGAAAAAAGCAAGAGGGAGAAGGAAGCAGACTTGCTGGCAGGCCTGATAGTAGCCCTCCAGGGTCCTGATCCGGCCCCTGGGCTGCATGCTTGACACCTCTGATTGGTCTGAACTCTCTGCTCACGACCTGAGTTTGATTCCGGTGGAAGCTGGATTCAGGTAGCTGACCCAAGGTTGACTTAGCCTTCCATTTTTCCGAGGTCAGTAAAATGAGTACCCAGCTTGCTGGGGGGAAAGTGTAAAAGACTGGGGAAGGCAATGGCAAACCACCCCGTAAAAAATCTGCCATGAAAACATTGTGAAAGCAACGTCACCCCAGAATCAGAAATGACTGGTGCTTGCACAGGGGACCTTTCCTTTCCTTTCCTGCAATCTTGCAAAAACATTTTCTTAAAGAGAGATATTTTGCTTCTCTGGATTTTGATATAAGCTCAGAACTCTGGCAACTAGGACCAGTGACAGCTAACAGTATGCCCTTATATTGAAAGACACAACTCATCTCTGTGTTTTTTTAATGAGATTCTGAAGATTGTGATGCATCATAAGAAGTGGGGAATGTGCACAGCATGGCACACAAGTGCATCAATGTGGAAACAAGGAGGCAAGGGAAATGTTAACTAAATGTCTTCGTGTGTCCTAGAGAAATTTTTGAATAAAGAATTGTGCAAGTGACCATCCTGCTGAATCAGTGGATTGACAGCTCATATTTCACCTGGGAAATGAGCCAAACTGCATGCAGGTTGCTGCTAGTATAGCTGGGATAGCAAAACTGGTATAAGGTGGTACAGCAGCTGTAAGACCAAAACACCAATGATTGATCTATGTCCTTGTACAAGTTTATGCAGTGAACTGTGTCTAGCAAGAGCAGAGTTATGCTAGATAAGATAGCTTTCCTGCTTCCCACTGCTGGCTTCAGCTTTTTGCTACCCCTGAAATGGCTCCTCTGGGTATCAATGGACCTTGGGAACTCTGTGGAAGCTAAGTGCTGAAATGCAGTTGGAGGGGGATGCCATCTGCTTCTCTTCTGAGCCCAAGGGGAAGAGAGGGCTTGGCCCTAGGCCAATGTCTCCTTCCTGGAGATACTTTCTTTTGTGTCTTATTGCACTGTCTAGCACTATGCTTATATTAATTTCCAGCAATTTCACAGCACTGGGAATCAGCAAGAAGAGATTGTCTGCCCGCTTAGGGAGAGATTTTTTCCATCAAAGGCTGCTACCATCTGCTCTGCCCCTCCCCTCCTTGTGCATAAGGCTGTTGGTTGCCAGTACATTTGTTAACCTGGTTAACAGCATAAGACAGTGTGGTTTAATAGTTGGACTATTGGACTAGGATCTGGGAGACCCAAGTTTGAATCCCCACTCTGCCACACAAGTGTATGACCTTGGGCCTGTCACACACTCTCAGCCTCACCTACCTGACAGGGTTGTTGAGAGAATAAAATTGAGGTGAGGAGGAGAATATCAGCCACTTTGGTTCCCCACTAGGGGGAAAACGTGGGTTATAAGTGAAGCAAAAAAAAATAATTTTATTTGCATTTTTCAGTTTTGTGTGTGTTTGTGAGTGGATGGGGTGTGTGTGAAACTGTAAGCTGCTTTGAGTTCACCTTGAGTGGAGATGAGTGGTTTAAAAGTGCCCAAATAAATAAAAGACTAAATAATCTGTCCAAAATACCTCAAGTATGTGCACATTCCACTTCACCTTACACTAGGTATTGACAATCTCTTGAGTTTCTTTGGTCTTGGAGCTCTTAAATATTTGTGCTCCCATTGTTAATGTACAAACAGACATTCTGAAAAGTGTAAGTATGGTCCATAGTTCAAGAAACATACCTTTATGTCACAGATCTCCTGTAACACTCAGATTGGATAAAATGTGATGTTTGCACCAAGTGGGCAGCCTCTTATTTTGTCCTTGAGATCTTTGGTACCATTCCTTGCCATTGGTTTTCTCTCTTTTTTCTTATGGTATTATTACTCCTTATTCCTTTCACTCACTCACTTCACATCGACTTTATATCCACTTCATGCTTTAATATTCATGTTTTGTATGCATTATGGCTGTACTACAAGAAACCCGCACAGACGTGCATGGCACTCAGTAATGGTGAGTGGCTGTCCTCTGCGGCTGTCCTCTGAGGATCAACGATTAGCTTCAGTGCTTCTGAGTCAGCCTCTGCCTCCAAGCCATAGCAGAGCTGCCGACTCCCTTGAATAGTAGAGCATGGGCACCACTGGTGCTGCTGGCACAAACACTGAGAGGAAAATGTTGATGCTTCAGAAAGAAAACAATGGTCTGGGCAATGATGCAAGGAAGAAATCCCCAAAAGCATCATGTACCTCCACTGGCACAAACCTCTTTAGGCAAAAGTGCTATTAGAATCTCCAAAACACAGTTTTCTGAAAAAACAGAAACAGCCCCTGTCTTTTAGCACAATTTGGAAGCATGTGCTGATAAACCAGCTGTTGGGCTTGGGCAGAGCTGCAGGCACTGGTTTTGTATTCTATATATCTTTAAAAATACACATTCACAGCAAATGTCTGAGGGCACCTTAAAGGATCTGTTCACGCACCAGGATTTTAAGCACCGTTTTGTGAAGGATGGGGTGGGGTTTTGAATGCAATCCTCTTCCTGATGTCAAACTTGAAGCAACTGAGAATAAACACTAAAACAAAACTATTTTAAACCAGCCAAAGGTAGCATGCTAGAAGGCAAGGCTGAGAGAATATTGCTGTATATATAAGCGATGGCCGGTGTGGCCTTAAAGCTACAAAACCCAATGGAGTATAGTGGTTAAAATGTCGGGTTAGGACTTGGGTTCAAATCCTCACTTTGTCACAAAGCTCACTGGATGACCTTGGCCTAACCATTATCTCTCAACCTAATTTACTGTACTGGGTTGTTATAGGAGTTAAAAAAGGGGGTGGCGGGGATCATATGTACTTCCCCAAGATCACTAGAAGGGTGGGATAAAACTAAAGTAGCTGGAACAGACTAAGTGGGTAAGATTTTTTTTTTTTGCCTTAGCAGCTTGCCCATTTCCTTTACAAAGCTTTTCTCTGAACACCCTTTTAGCTCAGTCACCAAAACCAGCCAAGCTCTAGTGCAGCAATGCCAATGAATTAATATTCTCCATCAGCATCCTGTTTTCAGTTGCAATTTACAAGTATCATTGATGCCATTTTATAAAACTCAAGTGTGTTTAGACATTATTCCGAAGTTGTCTTTCACAAATGGAAATGTGTTCAGCATTTTTATCTAGTTCCAGTGTGATCAGTAGCAAAAGAGCTTCAGAAGCCTGAGATAAAAATTAGAATAGAACAAAAAAGTCTAAAAGGATACAAAAAAGAAAGGGTGGGGAAGGAAAGAAGGACTCCTTTTCAAAGTAAAGGGTGATGATGGGCAATGTCTGCATGGAGAGGAAGAGAATCATGAGCTTTCCAGAACATGGTCATGCTATGTTGCTCCGCTGATCAATGTGTTTATAAATCATAGTTATATTAACTGTTGCCTTTGCCTTTTAATTTAGTTCTCATCTTTCATAGAGTCACAGACCACTGCTGTTAACAGAAAGATCAACCTAGCTCACCAGGGGGTCAGTGCAAGGAGGTGTCACTGGTAATGTCTGGCCACTTTCTGAGTAACTGTGCAAGAATTACCAGCCCTCCTGGTTGCATTTGGATAGTTCCTCAATTCACCATCATAGCCATTAGAAAGGGGGAAAGAACTCTCTTCAGAACTGTCATCATTCCCTGCATAAAAAAGAAAATGAAGCCATTGAACTTCTTAGTAATAGGTTCCAACGGTACCTTGTCTGTTGTACTTTTTTTTGTTCTGGAAGTTATTACATATGCATGCACAAAGGAAAAAAAAACCACTCTAAACCCTAGAGTCAGTTGCAATAGTCTGTGCTTGGAAGTAGCCAGGCATGCCAGTGGCTATTTTGTTGAACATTCAGGTGAACAGAGTTCTTAACTATTGCATGAGCCTCTTTCTCTGCTATCCAGCTTACTAGAATATTTAAAGCTCAAGCTTGTCACCAACAATTAGAAGACCTGAAAGAAATATTGGAAAGACTGCAGTGAAATAGTGAAGTAAAAGAGAGAAAAATAAATTTAATGCAGAAACTGCTGGGTAGATGTTCTTACAGGGAGTCAAAGGAATAAAAAAGGAAATATGATTTGTATAATTCTATCTTCTACTGCAGAAAAGTGTGTCTATACACACTTCTGTCAGTGCTAGTTCTCAGATGACAAAGGAAGTTTCCTTATGCCCTGGCAGACTGGATGCAGAGATGGGTGCATGATAAATCTTCTTCAAGCATCCCATGGACTCTCTTGACAGGTTTTGTTACTGATATCTCCCACCTTTTCTCAATCTAGCTCTGTAACAAAAAAAAAAAGTTCTGAATTAAGAATTGCATGTAATTCAGTTCCTGTCTGGGAACTCCCATACATGTCTTTCTTTTTCCTCTCAAAGAACAAAGTTTTTATTGAATATAATACAGGATACAAATTAGAACCTTAAATATAACATAAACCACAATAAAAGGGATAAAGTCCAATAATACATCCATCAGAATTATCTCAAAACTAAAAAATAAAAGGAAGTTCATGCCACGGAACATGTGGATTTTGTAATATGTGACTCCGGCTACCTAACATAAAGGTATCCCTGGGGGAAGAGAGCTGGAGGACTCTGGGCAATTCCACCTCATGTTGGCTTTTCCTGTGGGTCACACATCACTGCCCTTTTTGCTGGCTGTGGGCTACTGGGACAGGGCTAGGAGCTTCCTGTTGGCTTGTGCCTGGTTTTTAGAAAAGAACAATTAGAGCCAGGCCAACCTCTTTTGTTAGCAGTCCTCATATAAAGGCTGAAATAAGAGGCCCAATGTCACTCAGTAAGTTTCATTGCTGGATAAAGATTTGAATCCAGATCTTTCAGATAGAGTTGCCAGGTCCTTCGTGGCCACCTACAGGGGATGGAGAGGTAGAGTTGCTATCTCCAGGCTGGGAAACATTTGGAGATTTGGGGATGGGGCCTGGGGAGGACAGGGACCTCTGTAGGGTATAATGCCACAGAATTTACCCTCCAAAGAATCCATTTTCTCTAGGAGAACTGACCTCTGTAGTCTGGAGTTGAGCTGGAGATGAGCTGTGGGATCCCCATGTCCCACCTGGAGACTGGCATCTCTACTTTCAGAGGGCTAGTCTGACACTCTAACCATTACATAGCATTGTCTACATATTCTAACATTCTATGGGTGATAATAGATGGGCAGCTTGGGGCAGTTGGGAGGCGCTCCAAATCAGGCCGGCTCAAAAAGAGCTATCCTGAAGCCTCCACACGCTCCCCAGTGAAGCACCTGCATCCTGTCTGCCAGATGGCCAAGTGCCTCCAGACGCGGAGATGCCTCAGAAGCCAGACTGCTCTTTATTTCCCCAATGCATTAAGCACTCAAGTGCTCATACACTCCCATCAGGTTTTAAGGGGGGAAAAGGCAGAAGCGGCTTGGCACTTTCACATGGTCAAGTCACCTCGTATCTGCCCTGCCACTTCTAGATGGCAAGGAGGTGAATGGTGATTGGCTCAAAGATTTGCTACCACTTTGAAAGTGGTAGCATTTAGAGCTGCTCTGAGGAGCCTGGAGTATGGGATGGGTGGCAGATGTTGCAATCTGGAGGGATTTTTGGGGACAATTTCAGAGGTGTCTCTGAGTTGGCCCAAAGTGCCAGTCTGTAATCACCCCAAGTGTCTCAGCCCTATCACTGTTTAAAAATCAGATGCTGTCATTCCAGGATAATTGACTGCATAATGCCTTCTAAAGATATTGCCTACAAAGAAGACCTCAGCACTAAAGTCTGTTTCAATTCAGGAAAGAGAAGGGAAAATATGTAAAAACAGGAGGAGAGTACTCAAATTAAAAATGTTAGTCCTTACTAAAAAATGACGCATTTCATTCTCTCCCCACCAAATTTCTAATTATACAGGACATCAAACGTAGTCATTATATGTTTTTTTTAAAAAAAACGTATATCCCACTTCTTAGCCAATGTTGTAAATATTTTAAAAATACTTTCCACATTTATTAAAATTATAAAGACATGCCTTATGTGATATGAGGAAATGATCTGAGAAAAAAAGTCCAGCATTCAGATCAAATGAATGAAAACACCCAACGTGCAGTGATTTTCCTAGTCAAGCCTCTGAGCAGAGAGATGCTTTCAAAGAGCCTTTCCATGATGGCAAACTGGAAACACTCCAGGACATCATCTACCTGAGCCCGTTTTAGTTTGCATAAATAATGAATAACTTTATTGTATCTAAACTGCAGGGTGTTGATATACCTGCCAACATTTATTCATTTTGACATGCAGCCGTTGTTTAATTACTGGAATCCAGAAGCTTTGATTGGGATGTAAATGTCTTGATCTCTGAAAAATAACAGTACACCCAAACCATTGTTCCACTGTTATTATCTACCACATCTATGAGATTAGGATTTTTTTTTTTACAATACTGAGATGTGGCTGTCCTCAAGGCATTTCCATTATGTTCAAGGACAACTTGTAGGAAGCAGAAACACAACCAGTGATTTGGTTATTTTAGAAATGTTAATTTGATATTGGACTGGATATGTTTCAAGCATTTTATAATATTTCATCTATCACTGGATTTGCTTCAGGACATTAGAGATGCTCTCTGATACAGAAGAGGTCATCGAGCACTCTAGTAGATTAGTAAAAGGTCTGGAAATCCAACATAACTTCCCCTACTTTGTATTACCAGGTAGCACGCAGCCTACCATCTGGAAGTCACCCCTGTCTCAACTTCAATTTTCTTCTGCACTGGTTACTTCTTATCATAATATTATTGGGTAAATGTACAGATACATCTCCCCCACCCCCCAGATGGTGCAAAGCTGGTGGGGGTAGGGTTGCCAGGTCCAACTCAGGAAATATCTGGGGATTTTGGGGGCAGAGATGGAAGACTTTGGGGGTGGAGCCTGGGGACTTTCCCATTCCAAACAATTTAATAAATAAACAGCAGTGCAGTTCCTGTGAACACAGTCTTCATTTCCTCCTCTTTTTTTGCCTTTTTTGTTCCCCAGCACCTGCACTTCCACTAAATGAAAGTGAACACACACAGACTCATAAAGCAGTTAAAATAAACAGTTTGTGTGCCCACACTTTTGTGATCTCCCTGGGGCAATGGTATAGACAACTTTACTCACAGGAGTTGCTGAATGTAACAATCTGCTATACTTCAACCAGTTTAAGGAGAGAGGGGTCTAGGGGGAGGAGTTTTCCTCTATCTCATAATCAGGTTCTAGTTAACTCTTTACTATTCCTTTTACTATACAAACCACTTCTGAAAGAAATGCAAAATGAACAGAGCAACTGGGCTCTCTATTATCCTCTCTCTCGCACATGTGGCTCTGCTGCTTGCCCTGCTCCCATACAGCTTCAGTCTTGCTGAGATTTAAAGGAACACATACACCCATTTCAAAATACAAGGTGTTTGCAAGCTTCTAACCCTGCCTGAGATCTAAAGGCACATTGTGGCTGTTGGGGTGGGGCTTTCCCCTGCTGGCCAGCTGGCTGGCAGCAGGGAGGAACCTGCAAAACCAGGGGATCCCCTGCCTGAACCTGGGGACTGGCAAGCCTAGTCAGGGGCTATGGAGCAATGGTTAGAAGACTAGGATCTGGGAGATTCCGGTTCAGATTTCCATTCTACCATGGAATCTTGCTGGGTGACCCTGGGCCAGTAATTGGGCTTCTCTCTCTCTCTCCCCCTCCCACTCTCAGCCTCACTTTTCTCAGAGTTGTTATTGTTGGAGAATGGAGTTGTAAGCTGCTTTGGGTCCCCATGGGAGAGAAAAATTGGATACAAATAAAGACATATATTGTTAGACAAGGATTGGATTCTTTATTGTTTCAAGCATTTTTTAATAATTTCATCTATCATCGCTCCAGGACACTAGAGATTCTCTCTGATGCCAAAGAAGTTATTGAGCACTCTGTTGGCTTAGTCAAAGTAACTGTTTATTTTATTGTTGTTTTATGATATTGCCATTTGATTATACAACTGCTGGGTGATTTATATGTACAGTTAGATTCCCATTTGTCTGCTTATGATAGAAGACCTCCAGGAAATGCTGGCCCTTGCCCACCAATGCTTAACTGATTTGCAGGTGTAAACAGGAGCCAAAGTGGGGAGGGGATGCAATCATCTTCAAGTCAAAAATTAAAAAGAAAAATAAGGTCTCATCTACTTACAGGAAGTTCTGACATTGGAGTTCCTGGCAATTCCAAGAGTTGCCCAGAAATGACAAGGATAGCTCTAGGAATCAATAGGAACTCCATGGTTAGAATTTCCTGTAGGTAGACAAGAACTTAAAAAAAAAAAATTATCCTGGAATGTTTCCAATACATAACAATATTGTTAGTTATGATACTATCCATACCAAACCTTTAATGGCATAACAGTTGCAAATAAAAATACACAGAATATAAAAATTTAAACATTGGAGATAAAATCAAAATGAAACCGAGCTTACAGATGCATTCATACATGGTCAGATTTAAATTTAAGGATGTCAGTCAAAATTTTTGCCACAGCCTCACTAACCTCCCCCTCAGTATCATTCAATAAATAATAACAGGGTGGCAGAATAGACAAATCTGGGGAGAAAGAAAGCTTACAAAATAAATCTTTACGGAGATTATGATAAAAGGAACAATCAAGCAATATATGCTGAATGGAATCGGGAATATTCGCTCCACAGGAACAGGGTATGTTGCCTAAAGGGATTCGATGATATCTCCCTTGTAAAACTTTGGAGGGAAACGCATTTAGTCTAGCCAACATAAATGCCCTGCGATGACTTGGAATGGTTAAGTCTGATAGATAATGGGGCATTTTGCCACAGAAAGCATAAAGACCTAAGGAAGCTGGAGAGCAAATAGAAGGGTCTGTTGGTCGTAGTTTCGTTTCCTCCAGCTCCCACAGTCTCAATTTAATACATCTAAAGATACTAATCCAGATCTTCTCTTACAGTATAGGTAACGAATTGCCTACGCAGTCTATGTCAAACACAATGACTTTCTTTAAACTATAAGAATTAAAAATATGATAGGTACATGCAAGATTTATATTTCTAGTTGTATTTCAAACCAATAAACTTTACTCACATAACTCTTTTTTACTCACACAAATCATCTTTGTGCAAATAGTATTATTAGCTGATTACTGCAGGAGGAATTATTTTTGTAGGAATGCTTTTTAAAATGATACACATATTGCATATTTTTAGTTGGCTTACTTTCAAGTGAAGCCAGGGCTTCATATCTAGAATTACTAGCTCTGGGTTGGGAAATGTGTGGAGAAGTTGGGGGTGGACCCTAAGGAAGGTGGGGTTTGGAGTGAGGAAATACTGCAATAGATTCCACCTTTCAAAGTGACTATTTTCTCCAGAGGAATTGATCTCTGGAGACTGCAACCCTATTAATGATGGTATCCAGGGTTTTGTTTGTAGAAAAATCCCAGCAAGAACTCATTTGCATATTAGACCACACCCCCTGACATCACCATTGTTTCACACAGGGCTTTTTTGTAGGAGAAAAGCCCAGCAGGAACTCATTTGCATATTAGGCCACACCTCTCTATGTGAGCCAGCCAAAACTGTGTTTCTGTGTGTTCCTGCTCAAAAATAGCCCTGAGGGTATCTTTGTGCCAAAAAATTGTTGACTATCTGAACCCAAACCATGTTTAACCCAAAGTGAGTCCTGTTGCTTTCTGTGGGACTAATTTTCAGCACAATGCTGTAGTGTTAGGAGGCAGCATCTGACCAGTTTGGTGTAGTGGTTAAGTGTGTTGACTCTTAGCTGGAAGAACCAGGTTTGATTCCCCACTCCTCCACTTGCAGCTGCTGGAATGACCTTAGGTTAGCCATAGCTCTCACAAGAGTTGTCCTTGAAAGGGCGGCTTCTGTGAGAGTTCTCTCAGCCTCACCTACCTCACAGGGTGGGGGAAGAAGGTAAAGGAGATTGTGGCACAGGGCTGCCTCAGAGCAGCTTACAGAGTGATAAAATTGCAGTACTGCAGTCCAAGCTCTCTGCTCACGACCTGAGTTCAATCCTGGCAGAAGCTGAGTTCAGTTAGCCAGCTCAAGGTTGACTTAGCCTTTCATCCTTCCGAGGTCAGTAAAATGAGTACCCAGCTTGCTGGGAGGAAATTGTAGATGACTGGGGAAGGCAATGGCAAACCACCCCGTAAAAAAGTCTGCCATGAAAATGTTGTGATGCGACATCACACCAGAGTCAGAAATCACTGGTGCTTGCACAGGCGACTACCTTTACCTTTTTAAAGCCGCTCTGAAACTCTGATTCAGAGAGAAGGGCAGGGTATAAATCTTTGTTCTTCTTCTTCTTTATGCTCTCTAGGTTCTGTTTTTTGGCCCTCAAGGACAAGTGGATGGCTGCTGTATGAATCAGATTTTGAATGAGATAAACAATGGGTCTATAAAGCAGGGCTCTACTTGTGTTCTTAAAATTTGGATGTAAAAAAATACAGTAAATGAACTGAGATTGTAGATGGGATATAACTAGTGGAAAACCATAAAGACAGTTTTGTCTAACTTATGCAAGATGATGATAACAACCACCACAATAGTAATAATGATAATGGTGGTGGTGGTGAAGAAGAAGAAGAAGAGATTCAGGAAAATTCCCTGGTTTGGTGCCTATTGAAAAGGGGTAGGGGTGGGGGGTTTGAAGCCTTTAATTTAACAAAAGAATGCCAGCTTGCCTATCCCATCCTTGCTGTTCTTAGCTATGTTTATCCCTTTGGGTTTTTTTTCTTATGCAGCATGACTCTGGGAGAGGAAAGAAACTTTTAGGCCCCAAAGAAATGAATAAGGTGGTAACTGTTTTTGGATTATACTACTTCAGACTACAGGAATGCTTCCTCCACACAAACACTTGCCTGCTCACAGGAAACTAGGCGTCTGGCGAAAGTGTTCAGATAGCTTTCTCCCTTCTCTCTTCTTATGCCAGTTTTCACCATGCAAGGAAGTTTTTGTATGGCAGCATTCCAATGATATGACATGCACTCTGAAGTAACACAGGGAGCAATCCTAACCATGTTTACTTGGAAGTAAATAACAGGACGCACTCCCAGGGAAAATGCTTATAATGCCGCTGACAGTCTACAAATACACTTAGACAATGTAAAGAGCATTCCATTGGCCATATTTATCATTAGTATCTCTAAAAAAAATGTAATGGGGGTTGGGATTGAAATGCAGATTGGTTATTCACATTCTTTTTACTAACATAAAAGTGTGAATGATTTATTTCAGTAGGATATGCTGTAAAGTTACAAATTTAACAATGAAAACAATAAGACTTGTTTTCCCCCCCATTGTTGGCTATATTCCTCCCCTTTCTGGCTGCTGCTAATATTATTTGCCAGCAAGTATAAAAGAATATCAGTTTGACATCACACATGTTAATAATAGAATAATCAATGTCAGTCAATTGTGTTCTGTTAATGTAATAAAAACAAAGCAATTTGAGCAAATAACTGGATACCAAACTTAAGTAAAGCAGAATAAAATTACTGCTCTTGTAGAAAGAATGACTTTACTCATTAATGTATATTTGCTAGGATAATTAATTACTGTATTTCATATGCAGTACTAGCCTCACAAATTAAAATACCAAAATGAAAATATTAAAAAGTAATTGAATAATGCCAAAACAAACAATTAATAAATTGTATTCCATTCTTAATATATATTTACCAAATTATATGTTTTTTGAGCTCAAAAAGTAAAAGTGTAATTAGTGTTGACAGTTACAGAAAAGCATTCTTCCCATTCTAGAAAACTAGAAATACTGGTAGTGTTACATATTGGTGTTATACATAATGCAGACAGAGAGGCTAGTTCTGAGTACAGTGTTGGCTGTATGACAGGGACTTTGAGGTACAGAATTTAAAAAGAAATATAGGTGTGAATATAGATCTGATTATACACAAGGATGATGCTGGATGAACGAGGCAATAGTAAGCTTGCTTATGCAGTTTTCAGTGGCAAGAGTTCCTGAATTTTTAAGCCTTGTACATTCCAAGTATGCCTGGATCAGACTTCAGTGTGACAAGAGGGAGAAGCTGCCCTAGTCAATATTTCTGTATACTTTGCACATAGCCTGGAGAGACATTGCCAGTTGTGATGCCACCATAGAAAAGTGCTGCCTCCACCACATCACATCTTCTTCCATACTGTAGGAAAGGTGCTGTTAAGATGGCCATTCTTCAGCACATATCTGAAAGACCCTCTCTCCCCACATGAGTTTACAAGCCAACAAGAATAATCTCCTCTCTTTTGGATTATGTACCTGATGACATTGAACTGTTCTTCTGCCCCTTTTTGTTTTTCCTTCTGGGGTGACTGAAAGACGTCTATTTCCGTTAGCCTTTGACTAGCTTTGGAAATTTAATGAGTACATCTTGGCTGGAATTTTATGGTCCCATCTATTTTTATGTGCTTTTAAATTGTATTTTATTGTAGCTGTTCATTGCATTGTAAATGTTGTACATTGTCTTGAGGTGTCAAAATATAACATAAAAAAAGAAAGCAGTGTGTGTGTGTGGAGGGGGGAGGGAGTCTTCTCTCCTACTTGCTTGCCTGATGTAGCAGCACAACACTTTTGCTGATAGAGATGCTCTAGGTAACACTAGACATATACTATACTTTGAGCATTACTGTAACCAACATATCATAACCAACAGCAATGATTTCTGTGCGTACCTTTTCAGCCAAGTACAACAGCAATTATTTCAGCGCCTACCTCTCCAGCCAAGTGGGGATGGGAAAGGAAAGAGGAGAAGTCTAGAAAGAAGTGATATGGGAGGCGGAAGATTATGGAAGGTTTCTTCCCTTTCTTCTTCAAATCCCAATTTCCTGTCAAATCGATGTGCTTTCATCTAGTATAATGATAAAGAAATGCATAGTTCTTTTCCTTCACTGCTAAGTAGCTAGAGCAAGTTTCTCCACCATTGTATTCTTTCTGAAACAGGTGGTGCTGGGATACATTCATGCTGGTTACATTGTACCCTCTAAATAGGAAGCATTTCTCTCTAATCTCAGTGTGGAAGACTGGTTTGTGGATTATTAATTGGTGACAGGTTTAGTAGTGACCATACTGAAATATCCAGCCAGCCATTTTCTCTGTGTATGAGAAGTAATAATATGTGTAAAAATACCTGATGCAAAGTCAATTGCTCTCATTTGGCTTCCCAAGAAATTCCCACAAGAAATCAGTTGTGAGGGGGTCATATTGGATCATTTTCAAAGTCTGTTTTTTCAGATTCATTATTATATATCTTGAAAAATATATTAATTTTAAAATTTAGAAGGCTTGTTCCACAAATCTGAAATCTGGCATAAAGAATCTGCCATCTACAGCCTTTAAAAACTGATGAATAACTGATTTAATCAATCAATCAATTAATTAAATTATTCAATTTAAAATATTTCCATTGAGGTCGATATTTGGGATTTATTTATTTTTCCCACACAGGACCTAATTTCTTTTCTGATTCAGGTATATTCTAAGGATCTTGTGCTCGTGGATTTAATGAAAATATTTTGTATGTTCTTAAAATTATTAGTTTTCATAATGCTCATTTAAATTAAAGAGAACGAAAGTATTGGTACATTGTTACGATAAGTCTTCTGTTAAAATTGACATTAGAATACAAGAATGAAAAACTAACATTTCTGTTAGCAGCATAAGGGGTAAGTGTATGCTTGCTTTTTCCTATGAACACAGCTCATAGCTGCAAAATCCAGTTCTATTTGTGTGCGTGCATTTTGAATTTAGGGTCTGATTTTTTTAACCAATTCATTTTTAATGTATAACAAATAACAATAAATGGTACAATAAAATTTTAAAAGAAAACAATAATAGGTTGATCAAAACACATCTTAATTTGTTCCTTTGCTACATCCTGTTTCTTGTGAGGCTTTTTGTCTTTTAATATAGTTAGTGCACAAGAAGATCCCTGCTCTATCAGATCAAAGGTCTATATCTAATCTAGCATACTGTTTCCACAGCAGCCAGATGACTCTGGGAAGTCCATATGTAGGGCATGAAGACTACAGTTTTCCCACACTGTTGCTCCTACTCCGCTACTGTTGTTCCAAGATATGCTGCCTTTGAACATGGAAGTTTAATTTGGTCATCTTAGCTAATAACTACTGACAGATTTACTCAAGGCTTTATCATGTTCTTTTTTAGCCATCTGAACTAGCAGTTATCACTGTCCTTTGTGGCAATTAATTGCAATAAGACAGAAAAATATATCTATACTATACCCACCCCTTTCCAGGTTCAACTGAGTGTGCCAGAGAATGGACCTGGGACTATTAAACAATTAAAAAGAAAGAAATCACCCCTCAGCCCCTTAATTAAAAACCTGGATAAACAAATATTTTGGCCTGGTGTCTAAAAGATAGTGTAGGCACCAGGTGGGTCTGAAGGGGAAGGGCATTACACAGATGAGGTGACACTGCTGAAAAATCCCTGTCTCTGGTTCTGACCTGCCTTCCCCATGAAAGTGAGCAGAATTTATGAGGAGGCTCTTAGCTATTGGGCTCGACGACATGGAAGGATTGAGTAGTGCAGTGATTTAAGAGTGTCAGTCTAGTACAGGGGTGGCCAAAGTGCGGTTCAGAAGCCACATGTGGCTCTTTCACACACATTGTGTTGCTCTCAAAACTCCCACCGTTCCGTCAGCCTGCTAGAAGGCATTTAAATTACTTCTCCAAGCCAAGCCAGCAGGTGGCTTGGAGAATGCATTTAAAGTTGCTTTTTCCCACCTTTCTCTCTCTCTTCCCTCCCCCATCTATTTGCCTGCCTGCCTTCCTTCCTGCTCTCAAACATCTGATATTTATTCTGTGTGGTTCTTAGGTTAAGCACGTTTAGCCACCCCTATTCTAGTACCTGGGAAAACCAGCGAAGAGTTTTCACTTTTGCCATGGAAGCTCACTGGGTGACTTTGGGCCAGGGTTGTGAAGATAATGTAGAAGAAGAAGAACAAGATGATGATATTGGATTTATATCCCGCCCTCTACTCTGAATCTGAGTCTCAGAGTGGTCACAAACCTCCCCCACTCCCCATTATAACATAATATAATAATGTCCGCCACTTTGGGTCGCCACTAGGGGATGAAAGTCAGGGAATAAATGAATTAAATAAATTCCTTCAACGCTCTGCCCCCCCAGCCGTTAAGGCCCTTAAAGACACTATCCAGGAAACAGATGGTTACCCAGTGCAGACCTTTCAGTCCTGGGGCACAGAAGCCAAGTATCCCACCCTTGACAACAATATCCTGGTTCCTGCATTTTAGACCAAGAAGTTTCTGCGCCGTGTTCAAAGGCAGCCCCACGCAGAGCACATTACAGTTCTCTAACCTGGAAGTAATCAGAGCAGGGATCATCTCGACATCTCGGTCTCTTGAGAATAACCCATTTGCATCCCAGAAGGCGCGTCTTCCAAGCATGCTTGAAAAACGGCCGCCCCCCCCCCGCGCCCCATTTTTGCAAAAGCATCCAATCCAGGGCGGAGGGGGTTAAAACGACTGCGTGTTCTCTTCTATTTGCGGACGCTGGACCAGAGGTGGCCTCTAGGCTGCTTAGTGCGCGGCTCAGCCTGCCTGCTTGCCTGCCTCTTTCCTTGGCTCAGCCGCCTGGCCCGAGCCTCTTTGCCTAAGCAGCAGGTGGCGGAGGCAGCGGCTGCACGAGGAGAGGGCGGCGGAGGCGGCGGCGGCGGCAGCAGCGAGAGGGTTAACGCGTGGCGGCTGCAGGAGGCAGCGGCTGCTGGAGCCGAGAGGCGGCAGGAAGGGTTGAGCGAGGGTGCAGCCGTGGCGGCGGGCGGTGGGTTGCTAGGGATGGAGAGCGCCCGTGTCACCCGGATGTGAGTGTCATGTTGGCCCAAACTCGAAGGGATTTGCAAGCAGCAGCAGCAGAGAAGAAGACCCGGCGGCGGTAGCCCGAGCGAGCCCAAGCCCTTGCTTCTCGCCACTCTGCACCAGCACGGCCATGGGGGCAGCCGGATAGCGGGCAAGGCCAGGGGCAGGGGCTAAGGGGGAAGTGTCGGCACACACCTGGGCTTGGAGCGGCGGGGGAGGCAGCGCCCCCCGAGGAAGTGACCATGATGCCCCAACAGCAGCAGCAGCCCCCTGATGGTAAGAGCCGCCAGCCGGTGCACCCCACCCCCACCCCGCTCAGTAGCGAGGGCAAGTGGGGGTGCCTTGGGATTAAACGGTGAGGGATTTGGGGGATGGGGATTAGAGAAGAGGACCGCGCGGGGGGTGATTAAGGGCTGGGTAGTGTGGAGGGAGGGTGTGTGCTGTGTGGGGGGGTTACAGGAGGCGAAGGCGGGCGAGAGTCTTCGCCGCCGCCCTCGGTGGGCAACCTTCGCCCTCGCTCCCTCCTCCTCCTCTTCCCGTGGGAGTGCGTTGCATTGATTCGGCACGTCTGCCTTGTGCCTCGGTGGAGCGGGGGGCTGGGGGCAGTGGCTCTCTCCGGGGGGGGGGGGAGGTGTTAGTGGCGATGTGAGGCAGGGCGAGGGGTGCCTGGGCGAAAGGAGCTTTGGACCAGGCGGGAGCCGATCGTAGTCCGCCGCGGCCAGCAATCTCTCTCTTTCTCTCCCCGCGCTGTCCCTTGCCCCGCGCGCCGGGGGAGAGACGACACACGGGGATCGTGTGTGTTAATCGCCTTTGCAAACAGGCTCAGGCAGGCGCTGCCGCCCTCCCCCAGCTTTCCTCTCCTCTCCCCACAGCCGTGGGGAAATGATTCCAGCAGAGACTCTCCTCAAACGGACAGGCTCGTCCTCTCAGAAGCGTGGCCGTGTGGGGACGTATCAGAGGACAAGGAGGGTGCGCCTTCCTTTTTGAGCCCACATTTCACTTTGATTGTTTTTTCTTTTATAAAGGGGGATGGAGAAGGTTGGCTGCCTCGATTCATGGCATCCCATAAATAGACCGCAGCAAGAGAGAGGGGGAGGGAAAATTGTGAAAGGATCCTAGGAGGAATCAGTGTCAGATGAAAAGTGACCGTCTTTTCTGTTGTGTCAAGTGATTACCTGAGGCAGGCACTCCTCTTCCTGGGTAACCTAGCAATGGCCCCAGCTGTTGATGTGACAAGTGACATCTGATGGCCACCCACTTGACGCTCATCAGCTCCACTGTGAACAACCATTCTCTGTGAGATCCATCCATACAAGATCCATTTTCTCTTTAGCTAGTGGGAAATATGCCGATCACATCCTGAAGTTACTTCTTCCCAGCTGCAGCTAAGGGAGCCATCTTAAACATCACCCCTCCTTCTTCCTCACATCCATCTCTGTTTTGTGTATCTATGTGCATGTGCACACTTGCACACACCAATTGTTGAAGCCACACCAGAGGCTACAACTCTTTTTTTTAAATATGGTACCATATGAAAAAGGGACGTGGGAGGAAGCATCCCTCTGCTGGGCTGATTACATCAAAAATGGGGGAATCACATTTGCAAAGGAACCTTGCTAAAGATATGCTCTGCCTGATTGGCAGCAATCAAAAGATATTAACTTCATCTCTTCCCTTCACAGAGCTTCTTAGCAGTTTCCCCCCTCTCGTTTCCTGTGCAACCCTCCATCTTTCTTTTCTCCACACAAATCCTAAACTTTGGTGTAGTTAGAAGGTGTTCTTTCTCACAGGTGCATTTGGCAAGCGGCCTAGGCTCTACCTTGTGAGCTTCTAAGGCTAAAGACCCTATCATGTCTATTGTTTTATTGTTTTTCTGTTTTTTGTCATTTAGACTGTCTCTAATAACTTTCCATAACTGTAAGCTATGAGGAATTCCAGTTTTATTGTTATTACATATATCTAAACCCCAGTTCTCAGTATCTTGTTTGGTGGTGATGGAAAGTTCCATCAGATCATACCTGACTTATGGCAACCCATAGGCTTTTCGAGGCAAGGTTTGTCATTGCCTGCCTCTGTGCCCTGACCCAAGAATTCCTTGGAGGTCTCCCATTCAGATACTAGACAAGTCTGATCCAAATTAGCTTCTGAGATCTGACAAGACTGGGCTAGCCTGAATTATCCAGGTCAGGGCAGTATCTTGTCTACCAATCTAGATTTCTCTCACACTCTAGGGTGACCATGCAACAGAATGCAGAATGGTTTCTGCAAATAGGGACAGGCTTGATTCTTTATAAGCGGAGTTACCAGGGGAGGAAGCAGATTGAAATCTCACTCCAGTAATGTGCCTGTGTGCTCCCTTTTACTTTCTTTTATATGGCTGAGATTCATTCCAGTTAAGAAAATTAAAATGCTGCATGTGTGGATGCTGTTGCAGTGAGTGAAGAATCTATTTCCCCTCCAGACACCAGGGTCCTTGCAATATAGCTGCTTTCTTTCCACACACATCCTAAAAACAAACACGCTACGCTTATTGAGATTAGTCTCTCCCCCTTGCTACTGATTTCATGCTTCACCTTCAGCAGGGGTCATTTTGTAGAAAAAATAGGTAGTGGAGCTCATCCAGGGATTGTTATGCAGCTGCACATACTATTCAATGGACAAGGAGGTGGAACTCTCAGAAAGGGGAGGTGGAACTCTCAGAAAGGTTCAGGAGCTGTGCTCCTATGAGCTCCAATTGAATCCGAGGCCTGATCTTCAGAATCACAAAGTACAAGCATGAAATCTGAGTGGCCTGCTTCTTCACTTGAATTTGGGGTAGAGGTTGAGTTGGTCTCTGACTACAAGACACATCAATGTTTGATGGATTCTATAGTGATTATTATGATGCATAAAAATAAATCTTGATGCAAGAGATTGACATAACTCTTCCAGAACTTCATAGTAATAAAGCACCTTATTTGTTCCTGCAGTGAAAGAAAGGCAAGAGAGTGTATGTTGTACTGTAAAAACAAAACTTTTATCTCCAAGAAACTGGACTTTTTTTTTTTGTTACAGGGGTGCCAAACGTCTGGTCCACAAGCTAGAACCAGGGCTTTAATCAGGCATCTGGGGCTCCTTTCTCCCCCCTCCCTCTCCCGGGCTTTGAAGTTCCCCACTCCAAGGCTGCCAAAGGTCCCTGCTCTTTCTGTCTTGTCTTTGCCAAGCTGCAAAGAGAATGTGGAGTGGATTTTCTATTAAGTGGATTTCCTTAATGGAAAATCTATCCCATGTTTTCTTTGCAACCTTGTCTGTGCTACAAGGTGTTTCAATGGAGTGAATCTCAGTTTCACTTTTCATTGTTCTGTGGCCAGCTGAAACTCATGCTTCCTTGAGTTGTCATAAATAAACGGTTGATGCTTTGTGCCAGCTTGTCTCTGCTGAATGGACCTAAAACTAGTGAGACTTCTAACCTGGGAACCCACAGCCAAAGGGTGATATTGCACTGGAGAGCCATTGCTAATCTGAGGAGAGCTGAGGGGAGGAGGGAGGGAGAAACTTGCAATGTTTTCCCAGGCTCAGAGCATTTTATATTTTTAGTTTCTGCTGTGACCATTGTGATTTTTCTTGATGTTTTATTTTTAAAATTACATTGCCAAATCCCACTATTGCCCCACCTTTCCATTTTAAACAGAATATTGGAAGAGTTTTAAGCATGCTTGTATTTTAAGTTTTAAAATAATACATTTAATTGTGTTTGTCTGTGTCCTTTCTAAAGTTTATATTTCCACTACCTGGCATTACATTTTATGGCACATGTGGCTCAGCCCCACAATGTTCCATTTATGTCAGATCTGGCCTTCATAACAAATGAGTTCAACACTCCTGGTTTGTTATAAAATTGGTAATGTTCAGGCTGCCATCCATTTCTGGAAAATATGTAAAATATTTCTTTAACAGGGAGGAGTCAAGAGAAAAGGTGTTGTATCTGGACAGGTGCTAATGTGTATAAAGCTAATTCCTGAACCTTTTAATAACAGTGGAGATAATCTGTGCCCTTTTTTGTAAATAAGGTGTTGGGGTAAAAAGATGAAGAACAGTACCTCACAAGTAGCTTGAAAATATTATTAAAAACCCAGAGAATGGATTTTGCTCACTCTTCTCCCCCTCCTGTTTTTTCCCCACAGAAGCAAGCTATGCAAATAGCACCAGAATTCCTCTTCCTGGTGACGGACCAGCTCTCCTGTCAAACAGCTCAGCACCACCCAAGCTATCTTGGCAAGCTGCAATCGATGCTGCTAGACAAGCCAAGGCTGCCCAAAGCATGAGCGCCACAGCCCAACCTGTAGGATCTCTGTCCCAAAGAAAACGCCAGCAATATGCCAAGAGCAAAAAACAGGGTAATACGTCCAACAGTCGGCCAGCTCGTGCCCTTTTCTGTTTATCCCTCAATAACCCAATCCGAAGAGCCTGCATTAGTATAGTAGAATGGAAGTATCCTTTAAGTGGAATTGTGTTTTTAACCATTATTCCTCTAAATACTCAGAAGTGTGTCTAAGAGATACATGCAGTATTCCATGTTGTGGTTTTTAAAATTTAAATCAGCCTGGACAGGCTCTGATTTGAAATAGAAGAACATTGCTTGACCCTTTCCCCTTAATTTTGTTTTTCAGCTGAATATCACTTTCCAAATTGCTGCTTCAGTGCACATGGAGGGGGGAAGTGCAAAGTGCTTATTCCTTTTTCTCTGTAGGTTAAAAAAAGCTTGGGGAGGGTGAGTGAAAAAATGATAAGGGAACGAAGACTTAAGCAGCTTTTGTCCATCTGTCCTTTCTTCTGGCTAATTTATAGCTCACCCAGACTGATATCCAGGTGATATGTTGGGAGTTCCATGTACAGAGCTCCCAGTTTTTGTTTGTTTTTAAGATTGTCAAACATGTGTCCCAATTCAGACTGAGATCACAGAACAAGATGGAGTGGCTTAAGCCTCCCTCCCTGTACCATATTCCTGAGCTGAATAGTCTCCAAGGAACCACTATTTTCTCTGCTGGGAAATCATACATATATTGGTAGTCATTGTAAGTGAGGTGGTCACTATGTAATTTTAACAGCAGAAGGTTGCCTGCAATACTGCAAATAACTGAGCACACATTATGCTACTAGTTTCAGTGGAACCTACCTCTGCATTATTTTAGTTGTTAGTGCCATAAATTTATCAAATTTCTCCTTATTCTTCCTAGCAAATGTGAATGTACTTGTGTAAAATAGTCATATACAGTAACATGGATAAAGTTATGTAGCTCCATAGAGATCAACAGAATTTTCAGAGTATATACTTTTGAGAGTCAGAGTTCCCTTTGTCAGATAGAAGTAGAAATGGAAATGAGTCCTTGTATCTCAATCAGCTAATTGCTTCTTTGCAACACCTCTCTCACCTTCTGACTGGGATATAAGGATTCAGAGATCTCCATCCCTATTTGTATCTGACAAAGGGAGCTTTGATTCTCAGAAGTGGATACCCTTTCATTTAATTTTATTTATATCCCGCCCTACCCCACCAAAGCGGGCTCAGAATCTCCTGAGAATCTCATTGGCTACTGAACTTGGATCTAACTGCTCTACTGCAGACAACACAGATACCCTCTAAAACAGGGGTGGCCAACAGTAGCTCTCCAGAAGTTTTTTGCCTGCAACTCCCATCAGCCCCAGCCAGCATGGCCAATGGCTGGGGCTCATGGGAGTTGTAGGCAAAAAAACATCTGGAGAGCTACCATTGGCCACCCCTGCTCTAAAACTATCTTCATGGCTAAAGTGTTTTTACTTACACTGTGGTGGCTTATCTATTTACCAGTGCCATGATCTGGATGGTCTAGGCTAGCCCAGTCTCATCAGGTCTCAGAAACTAAGCAGGATCAGTTTGATATTGATTGATATTGGATGGGAGACCACTAAGGATCTCCAGGGTCACTATGCAGAGGAAAGTAATAGCAAACCACTTCTGTTAGTCTCTTGCTTTGTAAACCCTACAGGGCTGCTGTAAGTTGGCTATTATTTAGCAACACTTTACACATACGTATTTTTATCTTTATGTGATATCACCATTATACAACACATATTGCAGCTATAATTCTAACAGTGAGACACTCGACTAGACAATTTCTCTCTCTGTGTTTAAAGAGCTGTCAAGTCAAAGCTGACTTATGGTGACCTTGTAGGGTTTTCAAGGCAAGTGAGAAGCAGAGGTCGTTTGCCTCTGTCTTACTCTGCAGGGTTTTCCAAGTACTGACCCTGCTTAGCTTCCAAGATCTGATGAGACAGGGCTATACAATATCATTCCACATTCCCCCTAGATAATCTAGTGCTTTCTAAACTCATCCTATGATGTGGAAATAGCAATATAAAAAGTATATTATATTTCCAGTTTCCAGCATTTTCACTGAGATCTTGTTTAGTTCATAAGTAATAACGAGATTTATAAACTTAATTTCCTTCACAATGATTTGTTTGTATGATTGTATGATGGAACCAAGAAGGTGAGTCCTTAGATAATTGGAAGGGAACACATAACTATTTATCTTATTGTTCCTCCATATGTCAAGTGAAAGAGGTGACAGTAGAGTTTGCCACAAGTGGAGACCTGAGGGAAACCTAGTGAGATTAGTTACATTCTTCTAAGACCATATTTACTGGTTTTAGAAGGGTGTAACTTGGTTTAGGATTGCATTGTGAAAACCCTGACAGTTGTTAGTGATTTAGATTGTGTCCTCTGTAACAACCTTTGATGTCTTTGATCATGAAAACGACTGGAAATCATGCTTTTTAGCTTTCTGTAACAATATCCTGTGTGGGTGTTCTTTTTTTCAAAGGTCTTCAGCTGCTTCATTCTTATTTAGAGCATGGTAAAACTGGCTTAGGAAATTTAAGGCTGTTCATAATTTTTTTGCTCATCAAAGGCATGTTTAAGTAGACTGTTCTGTGAAAATTGGCAGTTGCAGCTTGCATAGTACTGTACTTTGTGGCTGCTGCTATGAAATGGCAGAGGCAAAAGGGCTCCTGCTTTTCTCAGTTACATCTGCCAAATGGTGGCCAAGTAGGAGAGAGGGACAGGTTTATATTGTGCAAGTGTTGTGATGCTGCACCTATGCAGCAGCCTATAGCAATTGGTACTGGTAGAAATTAGTTATGTTTGATAGTCAAATTATAAGCCTTTGAAGAAACCACCATACATACATTTTGCAAACCAGGTAATGCCCAATGACAATAGCAAATTGGCTGTAAATAAAGAGATTATTGTATTTTGTGTATGCGATTCATTGTAATGATGTTGGGTTGCTAGTTCCTACCCAGTTCCTGGGAAGCAGGATTCTGCCCTTCACCTTCCTGAACCAATAGCAAGCTTCCTGCTGGTTCAAATGGTCCAATGACGTTCTAGTGTGGGAACCTGAGTTGTATATAGTTGGCCCTGTTGTCCAGTTCTCTAGTCTTAGTCTAACTGTCGCAGTGTTGTAATCACTAATAAAGAGCTGTTATCATTCTACTACAAACCTCCTCATGCATCGAACCCATTTTTAACAGTATTACTAAACCCTGGGATTAGTAGGACATGGCAGACCAGTGGTGAACAATTGACCACTTTCTGATCGACCATCTAGTCTTGCTAGTTTTGAATGAGATAAAATTTCTAATAACAGGCTGCGTGTTACTGCTACATAATTGTTTGGGACATCATGCTAACTCCAGCACTTCAGCATCTTTTGTTAAGAAGAGTTCTCTCTCCACAGCAGAGTCCTTGTTTTGTTTGATAAGGCCCTAAACAGAGTCCTGATTAGGGTTGCCAATCCCCAGGTGGGGGCAGGGGATCCCCCGGTTTGGAGGCCCTCCCCCTGCTTCAGGGTCATAAGAAAGTGTGGGAGGGAATGTCTGCTGGGCACTCCATTATTCCCTATAGAAACCAGTTCCCATAGGATATAATGAAGAATTGATCCATGGGTATCTGGGGCTCAGTGGGGCTGTTGTTGAGGTAGTGGAACTAAAATTGCAGCATAGTATCTGATGCCTCTCCCCAAAACACCCTCCATGTTTCAAAAAGATTGGACCAGGGGGTCCAATTTTATGAGCCCCAACAGATTTCCAATGGAGGGAAGGCATTTAAAAGGTGTGTGGTCCCTTTAAATGTGATGGCCGGAATTCCCTTTGGAGCTCAGTTATGCTTGTCACAACTTTGCTCCTGGCTCCACCCCCAAAGTCTTTGGCTCCACCCCCAAACTCCCCGGATATTTCTTGAATTGGACCTGGCAACCCTAGTCCTGATTAATTAAAGTCCCACCAAAATCTGATGAAAGATGTCTGAGAAACACCTTGGTTTGAGACCCTGCAATTCTCCTTGTGAGATTGCTAATGATCAGGATTGACAGTATTAGATTTGACAGACAGCCTGATTAGATCCTTAAAAGATATACTATATCAATACGTAACCAGAGTACAGCCATTTTGAAGTGCTCCAGATCACTGCTGCTAACACTGCATTTCACAGAACAGAACTGCTAGATTCTCCTTCTCTGTAGTATCCAAACATCATTCTTTGTGGATTTTTTATTCTGCTTTAATTATGCATACATAACTTCCTTTAGAACGAATGATATATATTGCCAGGCAATGGGGAGATAACTAATCATGTGTCAGCCTATTGATTAAATATTAGATTTACTTTTAAAAATCTGCTTTGTGCAAACTAACGTACAATTCACGACTAAAAACACATCAAAAGGCTATGGAATGAATTTTAATACATGCTCATGGCCAACAGGCAACCTCTGTCAGAAGATGGCCTGCACATGTTAGTCTTGTTTCAGAAACAAGCATGGAATTATACTGGGTTTTGTATGTGCATATTCCAACATTGGATGTTCCTTAACAAGATATTTCAGACCATTTGACATATTTATATTACTGGCTATTTTTGCCAATTGTGTGGCCTTAGCTGTTTACATCCCATTCCCAGAAGATGATTCTAATTCAACTAACCATAACTTGGTAGGTATTTTTGGATTTTTATTCTCTGTGTTCTTTATTTTGTATGTGGATACCTTTAAAATGGAAAATTGTAAGAACTGAGTATACCTTTAGTCATGGCAGAAAATGTGAAATAAAATTTATTTAATGCATTTTACTGCTTTGGTTGCCAGTTGCAGTTGGCATGCTCTGGGTTTTGATATAAAAATATGATTTTATGATCATGATACATTCCTGATGCAAATGCATTATAGAGAAGATAATAATTGGATTTGTATGTTGCTGCTGTTTATGTTACATGCTGTTTTGCTGCCTTAGTGCTCTTTAATCTTTTTTTCACCTTCACATGAACTTTGCATTTTTTGAGCACACTGAGTGTTTGATGCCAACTGATATGTACACTGTAATAAATTATTTCATGAAATACATTGTTACCTGCCTAACTGGAAAATTAAACTAGGGAAGGATGTAATAATGTGCGACAGTGATGTTTTTAAATGGAATACATATATTTAAAAGCCAGGTTGTATAATTAGAATGTTGTTGCTTTAAGGGAGTTTTCTAAGGAGAATTGGTATCTGTAAATGCTGTATGTATGCCTCTCTCTCTCTCTCCATATCTGTTTGAAGCTATGGTTTAGTCTAGTAGTGAGTAGTCTAGTGATTTGATTTTGGGGTTGATTTATACTTGCTTGAAGTGGAATATTCGTTATGAGAGCACTATGCCATCTTTGTTTTCACACGGTTGGGTTGTTTTTGTTAAAACTTCCTTTGTGTACAGATGCATCCTAACTTTTTAATGCAAACCACCTATGTAAATGGGAATTTTCAACATCTGAGGGAGGGGCAACAAATCACAAAGACAATTCCCCCCCACATATATATGCTTACAAGAAAGCTTTGTTGAGAAGTTTATTACTGTTGCATTTGGTTGTCATATTATGGGAATCTCTCTTTATTGCTTTGACTACTATTTTACTGACTAAAATCACAACATTATTGTAGACATTATTAAATCAGGATATGTTTATGGCACAATATGGCTTCCTCAGCATACAGTAAATCTGTGTAACACATTAAATCAGATAGTAAGAATTCAGTATGCAGATTTTGTATACTTGCACATCAGTTTGAGATTCTGTGCACATGGAGTGAGTGCCAGATAAAGCCAGCAAGTCGTAAACAGCATAGGTTTATTTTTCCTCTGGGAAATATTTGTCAATGTAGAGTTCTGCACCAGTGAAGACATATCCTTAAATTTGTTGCCAATTTGCTCAGAAAATGCTGTTTTCTATATTTTCAATCAATCTGATGTGCTTCTCATTTATCAAAGCTATGGTTTTAAACAGCCACAGATGCTAAAAAAGTATGGGAAAAGGTAAAACAATTCAGGGTCAGTATAAAGAAAATTTATGGAGCAGTGCATCTGAGCCAATCAACAGTCTGTTTTTTCTCTCAGAAATTTAGGGCACAAATATCTGCATTGCTATTAATCTGCCAGAAGTTCTATGCTGCTAATAACTAATATAATGAAGCATAACTTGAATTGGGTGAAGCATCTGTCTGCATCAGAAACTAGTAACTTTATCAAGCTTTAGCCTTGTTTATTTTTTTTCTTTAATAAAGGGTAGTTAAATCTTTTAGCCCTACTTCAAGGATGAGTTTAAATATTTTATTTCTTCATGGCTCATTTTCAGTTTTAAACACGAATATGAGGAAATTTATTGAAACAAGAATAACCCCTGTGTTCGTCACAGATTCTTTGGTATTGGTAGTCAAGCTTTTAAAAAAACTTTGTGTGTATGTTATACAAACACATATCTCATCCCAAATCTTGGCTACATGCTTCTTTGAAGTTTGTGTGTCATAGGCTGTAATCCTAGAAACACATTCCTGGGCACAAGTCCCATAGACTAAAATGGGTAGACCTTCTGAGTAGACCTCTTTAGGCTCTTTTCTTATGTATATATAACAGCTGTTTAGGCTTCAGATAACAAGTAACATTTATTTTGAAGGTGTAAAGTTATTTATATGATATATATGAACCTAAATCCCACAGCACATAATTGTGTAATTTATAATTGATCTGACCTTATATCATGCTTTTGTCTGTGTTCAGTGAATTTTACCTACTGTAAATACAGGCAGGCAATCTGCTGCTCGTGGATGACATATTGCTGCATGTATACTGTGTATAGACTGTTATAGGCAGTAATAAATAAGCATCTCTGAATATGGCTGAAAAGTGCTATGGTTCCTGCAATTTGTCCCACTATTTAGCAGCAAAATCCTATACCTGCAGAAGCTTTGAGATCATCTTCAAAGGCAGTGTAGTCATTTATTGGCACTAATTGTTAGAATGTTCGTGGCTAAGGTTGTTGGATTTTAACCCAGGGTCTGTCTTCAGGCCAGCATGCTCCCTTCCCTCCTCTCCTCTTGCATGACTTTTGTAGCAAGCAATAGCTTGCTGTTACATACAAATCACAAATTATATTCTATTTGCTGCCCTCAGAACTGGAACTCCAAGCATGAAATTCTGGGTTGAAGGCCTCCAAAAAATTCTGGGTTGAAGGCCCGCTTTGGGGTTGGAGCCAGGAGACTTTGGGGGTGGAGCCAGGGTCAAGGTTGCAACAAGCATAATTGAACTCTAAAGGGAGTTCTGGCCATCACATTTAAAGGGTTTATGGTTTGTATTTAACAAGAACTATGGTTTGCTGCAAAAAACAAACAAACAAACATGAGCTATGCATGAGGGGAAGAGGGAAAATGAAATGAGTAAGTGATTCCTAAGACTGTTAGATTAACAACATAATGTGAATGTATGAGTTTGCCTGTCAGGAAGAGAGAATTCAGCCTCAGTGGCTCCAACCCATTTCCCCATCTATCTCTTTTTACAATCTCCTCTTTCACTTGCTGTAGTAAACACAATGATAGTTCTGCCCCAACAGTATAGAACAGTGGGTAAAGAATAGGCAACATTGGATAGGTTAGTAATTTGTTAACAAAATACTGGCTGAGGAAATGGCGTAAGAACAGTAGCTGTTGCAGTGTCCTTTTAAGATGATGTGTGTTTGCAATAGAACTTTCTGTATAGATTAGAAAATAGAGATTTTCTCTTATTTGAAAGATTAAAAAAGCTTTGCCAGGATTTTTAAATGGACTCAGAAAAGCATTAACAGTATTACTGATTGCAATGACAGTGAATGATTCACTTGTGAAGAATACTAGTTTGTCAGAATCTCTGTTAGGTGACATATATGGCAAATTATAAAGTTTAACATCTCCTGTTGAAAGCAATGACAGAATTAGAGGTAGAGGAATGTATTGATTAAACAATATATTTTATTGAAAAAATGATTGTCATGGTAAGATCAAATTAATGCAAATGATTATGACTGACAAGGTTAGAAATAAAATCTAGATATCTATTGTTGTAAGACCAAAGCTTAAATTTTGTGTTCTACAAAATAATACCTTTGAAAGTTACATGACACATCCATATTTTTGTTACTGGAAATAAAATACCAACAATACTAGCTTTTAAATTTTCCAGAAATATCAGTTTAGTGCTTCTGACTTATTTATGGTTTGTTTTCTGCAAAGTGTTAAGTTACATAGAACAAACTGAACCAGTAATCTAAGGAAAGAAATGAAGGGTTGGATCCAGCACAGAATTTCTGCTTGCTCCAAAACTTTTGCACATCTTTAACAACTGGGAACACAAGAAAAAGACAATGGTAGCCACTTGTGTCAAGTGAAATTTTCACTTGTGTTTCTGCTTGCACAAGGATTCATGCAACCAATTTCTGGGCACTATAATGTCTAGGGAGCAAAGCTCTAAGTGTAGCTCAAGATCTAGCATGAGGAAAACTGCTCTGTTAATTTATGTTTCCACTTGTGCATTGCCTAAGAATACTGTGTGGAAGTGGTAGCCAAAACCCTGTTAGCGTCCTTATATATTGGTAAGAGACATGGAGGACCTAATGGCAGACAGTTTGCATTTCCTTTTTTTTTTTTTTTTTGAGAGAATTTTTTATTGAGAAAATAGACATACAAAGAAAAAAGAATAAAAGACATGACATACAAAACAAAAAAGGAAAAATCATACATTCCTAACAAATCCCATCAGAACATCTACATACAGTTTGCATTTCCATGTGATAAATATTTGGGGGAGAGGAAGGAGACTGTGAAGACACACAATACTGAGCACTAGGTATCAATACTTAGATGACAAGTATTTTTAAATCAAAAGCTCAGCACTGGCTCCAAAACTAGATAGAATGTTACATGTTACTAGGAAAGGCATACTACAAAACAAAACAACCCCTCCCCCCTCCATGCCGTCCTACCAACCCAAGCCCTAAATGTTACATATGTTGCTCTCTGTGGAACTGGAAATGATTGAATGGTGGGATACATATTACAGAAGCATTTGTAATGAATTTAGAATTATTAACCTGTAAAAAAAGGTTAGTACAAGTGATTCTAATAAAATTCTCACACATTTTAAATCCATGTTGTTTTTAAATACAATTCATTCTAATTGTTATTGAAATACAATAGAATAAGACTTTTCTATACTCCAAAGTATTTTAATATATCTTTAAACTGCCTGATGTGTAGTCCCACTGAGATAATTAGTAATCTTAATTAGTTCTTATCATGAAGATCTGTATTATTTACATTTGGTCTTGCTCAAAAAGTTTTCCTTAAAAATTGTTGTATAAGCTATATTTATGACTATTTTGGTCTTAGTAAGTTTTTTCTGACAAAAAAAATGCACATTGGGTCCTATGCAGAAGATATTTCTGTTTACACAGGACATTGTATTCTGGAATGAAATGATAATGAGAGCACAACACAGATTTTCTTACCTAAGTTGTATTCTTTATATGTGTCTCATAAACACTAAGTGCTTGTGGCTTTTTTGTCTTCATGTCTCTACATTTTCTTACAGGTTTAAATTTGTTTTCTATTCTTCCTCTTCTCAATACTCGTCTCTCCTTGTGTTTCTCACTTCTGATTTTCAGTATTCTTATCTTTTATTCTTCTTGCTGTGCTCTGTGGTTGTAGTCGTGCTGCTTCAGTTTTATGGTAGTAGATAGCCTGATTTTTGGCTATTCTTCAGTAAATATTATATACACTAAGAATAGGCTGAATGCAATGAGAAATGCTTCAGATAAGCACACCTGTCTACAAGTAAGGTTAATGCAACGATACACTGGAAATGCTTAACTGAATAATGTTTCACTTTGAGGCATTGGTCTTCAAAGGCCACCCCTTTGGGATCTGAGAACCCATAATGCGGTATAGTTGTTAGAGTAAGCATAGGCAACTTTTTTGGCTTGAATGTCTCAAAGCTTCAAAACATGATCTCCTTGTGAAGATGGTGGTATGCCAGCAAATGTAAGGTGGGGTGCAGAGATGAGGATAGTTCTTGGCCAGACACATTTGGAACAAGCTGAGCCTCAGTAATGCTGCCAGCACCAGGCCAGAGAATTATTCCTGCATGCTGAGCAAAATGGATTGGCATGCCTGCCACTGCTTGGCATGCTTGCCAAAGGCTGACTACCCCTTCTACTGGAACAGTAAAAGTCAGTGAGTAGCCTTGGGCAAGTCACAGCCTCAGATACAATGCTTGACTTTAGTTTGATGACATATGAATGGGCTGGTCTACCCGCTTCTCCTCATGTGCTCAGACTTCCTCCCTCCATTGCTGTTTTGCAGCAAACTGAGGAAAGTTTGTAACAACAACCATGCTTTGCATACTAATCAGAAAGAGGATTTGGCATTACATCTGTGTCTCAGCATAGCCTATCTCACAGGGTGTTTGAGAACATAAGCTGCTGCTCTCATTAGAAGAATCACAAGACTAGGAGTTGTTTTTTCTTTAAAATTTTGGATCTTAAGGGCTCTGTGAAATGGAAAGCCTTCCTTCCTTCCTTCCTTCCTTCCTTCCTTCCTTCCTTCCTTCCTTCCTTCCTTCCTTCCTTCCTGTGTAGCATAGCTAGAGATAGCTTTACACAGATAGCTGGTTTCCTTATAATGCAGCCACTTATCTCTGGAGCTTGCAATGGGACCAATTTGCCCATGCAGTAGGAAGGAGAAGACGGGCAATAAAATGTCATGATGCATGGTGTCACGATGCTGGGTGGGGGCAGAGCCAGGCTATTTAGGCCTGGCACTGCCCACCGCCCTTCACAAAATGTGTGCTGCTGTTGGCTCACCCTCCCACCCTGTTTTCAATGTAGGGTTTGGCTGGTTACTTATTGGGGTCAGGTAGGAATTTTTCACCTTTTTGATTGGCTTTTGAGAGAGGGTGTTTTTGCCTACCTTGCACTAATGTCAGTGGAATTGGCAATTGACTACAGGGGGGCATGTTGATCATTTTGTGTTGTAGGTAGTAAGGGGTCTCAGGAATGGACTTCAGGCCTTGCAGCTCAGGACTGGGAATGGAGACCTAATTTAGGAGCCCCAGGTTTGCCTTATCCCAGCAGGCTGTACGGCTTCTGGTATGGCAGACCGGTATACTTCTACATATGCCAGGCTACTGAGAGCCACAAGGAGGGCTTGAGGTTGAGGAAGGTGTCTCATTCATGGAGGACAGAGAGGTGGTCAAGAGTCAAAGCCTGCCCTGCTCTTACTGCACTGCTAGGCATCCCCTTACCAGTTCTGGTTTAAATAATTAATAAAATGGCCCTTGCTAAATCCAGTTTGGGTGTCTGTCTCTTCATTCCAACTGTGGGGCAATGTGTAGTATTCGACAGTCTCTTCACATTTATTTGACCCTGCATGTCTTCCAAACCCACCATCATAGTTAACGGCTGCTGGTATGGAGATGACTAACAGTGCATTCCTAAGAGTTACACCATTCAAAGCCCACTGACTTCAGTAGAATAGACAGTGAGCCACCTGTTCTTCCATTTGTATGATAGCAATCAGTGTCAAGACCATATTATGTGAACAGTAATTTTGCTTAAAAATATCTGATGTGGATAATTATTGTTGATAGTTCTGCAAAATGAAAGCTACTACACAAGATGCTGCCTTTTATTAGATGAAAGTGAAAGCTGTCTTTTAAAAATAATTTTCTGAAATACATAAACCCAATCAACACAACATTCACTTGGATTTGGAATTTGGGAGGGGGTAGGGACACAGGGAGGTTCCATCACCAATGGTGACATAAGTGACATCATGCCTTTCTAGGAATCGCCAAAAATTCTATAGTTAAACCATAACATTTCGGGTAATTCTGAGAGCAGACTGGTATTACTTCTAGGTTTACCCTGGATGTGAGATCATACCATCACTGACACCCATTTGTAACATTATTTTTCTCCCACCAGTGGGAGGAGTGAGAAATTGGCAGCCCTAATCCTCACACAAGCAACATATTCTTATTACAATATTAGGAGAGGAAGTATTGAGTCTGAGGAATTGGGGCTTTTTTTAAAGGATAGCATACATTGTGTGAATTGATATTCATTTGCTAGATCAGGGTGGCCAAACTTGCTTAATGTAAGAGCCACATAGAATAAATGTCAGATGTTTGATAGACGTCAAGACATGAGCAAACACCACATAGACACTTTTATTAAATCTCTTAATACTGTCTTAGCACAGAAAAATAAAATAGATACGTACTTTACAGCATGACCATGCTAAAAGGAGACTTAAAAAAAACAAACCTGGGAATAACAGTCCCCATATGACCAGAATGGGGAAAAGTTAGGGAATTATTTTTTGGCACCAGTGGGAGAAGGAAACACACATGTGCCATGTAAATCACTGACCAATGTTTGCATCATTATGCATCTCTCCTTGCCTTGACACCAAGATTAATACTTAATACTTACTTCGTACAGAAAAATAAAAGATATATGTATTTTACAGCATGACCATGCTAAAAGGAAACTTTTTTTAAAAGAAAAGAAAAGAAAACTGGGAATAACAGTCCCCATATTTTATGAGGTCCTATGAGATGGCAGTCAAGGCCGCAAAGAAAACATACTTTGCGGCTAAGATTGCGTCTGCAAATTTGCGCCCGGCACAATTGTTTAGGATAATTCGGAATTTGACTACATTGCCACAAGGCAACACAAACGTTAAGGAATTGGAGATAGGCTGTGAGGCTTTTGCGAACTTTTTTGCAGACAAGATCCAGTCGCTCCGTCACGACTGCCCTGCCAATTTGGATACAGTAAGTGAACTCGAGGCCCAATGCGTGTCTTCTGGTTTGATCTTGGACTGCTTTGACCCACTCAACTTGGAGGAAGTCGATAGAATCCTTGTCACTGCACGCCCAACAACTTGTGATCTGGACACATGCCCCTCCTGGCTAATTAAGGCTTGCCAGGAGGAGCTAAGATGTCCTATACGGGACATCATAAATAGATCTCTTTAAGAGGGTTTCTTTCCAACGCCTCTGAAGGAGGCAGTGGTCCGCCCTCTCCTGAAAAAAGCTACATCAGATCCGGCCGAATTGGCTCATTACCGACCGGTCTCAAATTTGCCCATTTTGGGCAAAATTTTAGAGAGGGCTGTGGCATTGCAGTTACAGGCTTTTCTGGATGACGCTTCCACCTTAGATCCGTGCCAGTCTGGCTTCTGCCAGGGCCATGGGACGGAGACAGTTTTGGTCGCCCTCATGGATGACCTCCGGCGACATCTGGATCGAAGCGGTACTGCTGCTGTTAGACCTATCGGCTGCGTTCGATATGGTTGACGATCGGCTGCTGACCCGCCGCCTCGCCGACACAGGAATTCGGGGGCTAGCCTTACAGTGGCTCTCCTTCCTTGAAGGTCGGGGACAAAGGGTGGCGATTGGAGGAGAACTGTCCCAGAGACACCTACTTAATTGTGGGGTGCCTCAGGGGGCAGTTCTCTCCCCGATGTTGTTTAATATCTACATGCGCTCCCTTGCCCAGATTGCCCGGAGGTATGGGCTGGGTTGCCACAAGTATGCTGATGACACCCAGCTCTATCTATTGATGGACGGCCGGACTGACGATGTCCCTATAAATCTGGACTGGGCGTTGCAAGCCGTGGCGGATTGGCTCAGGCTGAGTGGGCTGAAGCTGAATCCAGCAAAGACAGATCCTTTGCGTGGGTCGTGGCGGGCCAGGAGGGGAGATCTCCCTACCAACCTTTAACGGTGCGTCACTGATACCAGTGCGCAGGGTCAAGAGCTTGGGAGTGCTACTGGAGCCTTCCTTGACAATGGAGGCCCAGATAGCTGCCACTGCTAAATCCGCCTTTTTCCACCTTAGGAGGGCAAGGCAGTTGGCCCCCTTTTTGGAACGTAGCGACCTGGCAACCGTGATCCATGCAATGGTCACCTCGAGGCTGGACTACTGTAATGCCCTCTACATGGGGCTGCCCTTGTACCGAACGCAGAAACTACAGCTAGTGCAGAATGCAGCGGCCAGGCTGTTAGTGGGACTACCACGGTGGGAACATGTACAGCCTAGGCTGCGGGAGCTGCACTGGCTGCCAATTGTGTACCGAGTTCGTTACAAGGTGCTGGTTATTACCTTTAAAGCCCTATATGGCCAAGGACCTGCCTACCTTAGGGACTGCCTCTCTCCATATGTTCCCCAGAGAGCACTGAGATCTAGTTCCCAAAATCTTCTACGAATCCCTGGACCAAGGGAGGCCAGACTGAAAACAACGAGAGAGCAGGCCTTTTCTACAATGGCTCCCCAATGGTGGAATCAACTACCAGAGGAGGTGCGCGAGCCCTGCGAGACCTAAATCAGTTTCGCAGGGTTTGCAAAACTATCCTCTACCAACTTGCGTTTAAGATGGAACCCAGGTAATGACACCTAGCCATCCTATACATATATCGAACTGTAGCACTTTAATCTGTAGCCTATAATATTTTAATTGTTTATTCAACTTAATTTGAATGTAATTTAACTATGTTTTAATTGTCTTTTATAGTAATGATTGTATTTTATTGTAATCATGGTATATGCCATGTCCTGTGAGCTGCCCTGAGCCCGCCTCGGTGGGGGAGGGTGGGATATAAGAATAAATTTATTATTATTATTATATTGACCAACATAGGCAAAAGTTAGGGAATTTTTTTTTTGCACCAGTGGGAAAAGGAAACACACACATGCCATGTAAATCACTGACCACTGTTTGCATCATTATGCATCTCTCCTTGCACTGACACCAAGATTAGTAAATATAGCTCTTAAAAGAGCTATGAAACTAGGGGGGAACCCTGCACCGCCCTTTTTAATTCTGTCCCTCCTTGCAATGGGTCCCTTGGCTTTTGCATGCTTTTTCCCTGTTTTAGGTCTCTGGGCAACCTCTGTGGTGAAGAAGAACTTGCAAGCCTGCCTGTTTCCCCCTCCTTCCCCACATATGGCAGAAATAGGCTCTTACCTGTGGGGTCAGTGCTCAGAGGCGGACTATCCCAGTGCTAAGCATGCTTACTTGAGAGTAACCCTGCATTAAGTTCCTCCTTGACCTGCAGTTTTGGGCTGTATCAACAGAAGTATAGTATCCAGATCACGGGATGTGATGGTACAGCTTTACTCTGCTCTGGTAAGACCTCATCTGGAGTATTGTGTTCAGTTTTGGGCACCACAATTTAAGAAGGATATAGACAAGCTGGAATGGATCCAGAGGAGGGTGACGAAGATGGTGAGGGGTTTGGAGACCAAATCCTATGAGGAAAGGTTGAAGGAGCTGCGGATGTTTAGCCTGGAGAGGAGGCGGCTGAGAGGTGATATGATCACCATCTTCAAGTACTTGAAGGGCTGTCATATAGAGGATGGTGTGGAATAGTTTCTGTGGCCCCGGAAGGTAGGACCAGAACAAGTGGGTTGAAATTAAATCAAAAGAGTTTCCGGCTCAACATTAGGAAGAACTTCCTGACCGTTAGAGCGATTCCTCAGTGAAACAGGCTTTCTTGGGAGGTGGTGGGCTCTCCTTCCTTGGAGGTTTTTAAACAGAGGCTAGATGGCCATCTGACAGCAATGAAGATCCTGTGAATTTAGGGAGAGGTGTTTGTGAGTTTCCTGCATTGTGCAGGGTGTTGGACTAGATGACCCTAGAGGTCCCTTCCACCTCTATAATTCTATGACCTCCGGAAGCTGCACAATATGTGTGAAAGAGCCACATGTGACTCCCAAGCCACAGTTTGGCCCACCCCTATGCTAGATTATGCTCAGAAATGTTTTGCAAAATTAGACGTTAAATGCAGCATTAAATGCAGCCTCATTATTTCACCACATTATGATAACCATGACTCTGCAGATGCTAGTTTTGTGTATTAATTTTGTAAGCATTATTTTATTTTAAAATTTCTAGCCCTTTGATAGATGTTTTAAAACAACCAGTTTCTTCCTATTTTTGAATGATGTATATGAGTTTCCATGCATATCCCAGTCAGAAGGAGAAATTGGAAACCCCTGGATTCCGTTTACATACACATATTTAAAAAAACCCTACAGCCAGCCATCTAAGCAGTAATGTCTGTTATTTAAACATGGAAATAAACACAGTAAAGTACAAATTCTTCTGGGTGCAATGAAGGGATCCCCCTACCCATTTTTTTAAAAAAACACATTTTAGAAGTATCTATGACATACTTCCCTTTACATCTTATCTGAGTAGTACTCATTGGAATGATGGAGCTATGATTGGGATGTACCACTTCAGAGCCAGGGTTGCCAACCTCCTAGTGGGTAATATAAAGCCGCAAAAAACTGTGGAAAAATAATCTAAAGACTGAAAATTATTTCAAAAATATATGTGATTACTCAAATGCCTTTTAAACAATATAATCATTAATATCACTACAAATTCCAAAAAAGACAAATGTGCAAGAGAACAAGTTTACACCGTCCTTTCAGTTCATCATGTCACTTTCAGTTCATCATGTCACTTTCAGTTCATCATGTCAGTTCAGACTTCAAGCGCTCAATGACTATTCACCCGGCTCCGCGGGAAGAATAAAGTGCCAGTGCCGACCAGATGTTAAGTGCAGATGATTTTAGTTTTTCAGAGATGTTTCTTCTGTTGCAGGTATTATATTAAAACTTCCATCTTTTTAAAGCAATTTTAAATTCAGTGGGTTTTCACAGCCTCTAACAGTAAAGCTGCCTGTAATACTGTTTCACTTTCCTTTATCTAAGAGACGTTTCCCACTCATCTGCAATAAAAGACATACATCAGTCCAACATATACCAATAATTAATACAATGTAGCCAAGTCAGAAAACAACTTACCAACACACAAAGAAAGCACTTCTCATAGCACTAGCTCTGGAGAAAACTCTCAAATGGTTTTCCCGCACATTCTAGCTTATTTTTTATTTGGGATTTATATCCCGCCCTTCCCACAATTAAAAACAGCTGGTGAAAATTTAAAGTGACATTTAAAGTAACATTTAACCAAATGGAAACTTCCATCTTTAAAAAGATGGAAGTTTTAATATAATACCTGCAACAGAAGAAGCATCTTTGAAAAACTAAAATAATCTGCACTTGAAATCTGGTCGGCACTGGCACTTTATTCTTCCCGCAGAGCCAGGTGAATAGTCATTGAGCGCTTGAAGTCTGAACTGAAATGATGAACTGGAACTGACATGATGAACTGAAAGGATGGTGTAAACTTGTTCTCTTGCACATTTGTCTTTTTTGGAATTTATAGTAATATTAATGATTATATTGTTTAAGAGGCATTTGAGTAATCACATATATTTTTGAAATAATTTTCAGTCTTTTTCGTTATTTTTCCACAGTTTTTTGCGGCTTTATATTACATTTCTGTTCGGTGGGACTCTAGGTTTCATTAATCTCCTAGTGGGAGGCAGGGGATCTCCTGGTTTGGAGGCCCTTTCCCCCCTTCAGGGTTATCAGAAAGTGGGAGGGGTTGAATGTCTGCGGAACACTCCATTATACTCTATGGAGGCCAATTCCCTATAGGGTATAATGAAGAATTGATCCATGGACATCTGGAGCCCTGGGGAGGCTGTTTTTTTGAGGCAGTGGCATCAAATTTTCAGCATAGCATCTGATGCCCGTCCTCAAAAAACCCTCCCCATGTTTCAAAAAGATTGAACCAAAGGGGTCCAATTCTATGAGCCCCCAAAGAAGGTGCCCCTCCCAGTAGAGGGAAGAAATTTTAAAAAGAATGTGGTTCCTTTAAATGCGATGGCTGAACTCCCTTTGGAGTTCAGTCATGCTTGTCACAACCTTGCTCCTGGCTCCACCCCAAAGTACCCAGATATTTCCTGAGTCAGAACTGGCAACCTTACTTCAGGGGGGAGCTCTCATGACTGAATATCTCCCTATTTTTAGAAAAATCCCTCCATATAGAAAACTGACATGTAATTGAAGGACTTTCTAGTTCAGCCTTCTGACAGATATGCTGTTTTTTCACATGAAGAAATTGTTTCTAAATGTAAATACGGACTGAATGGTACAGTCAAGATAGATGTTTGCCATTTCTTAGAGGACTGAACTGTAGTTTTGAACTTTTGTGCTTATTATGTGGCAAGTCTGTTCACAAGGCTTTTGCCTTTTCTCACACAAAGCATGTGCTGGCTGTTTTATAAGAGCTGCTTGATTTAATATTTCAAAGCAATTTTGACAGAGCTTTCTAATCCTTATAACTGCATTTGTTTGTTTTTTGGAATGTATAAATCTCTCTTCCACTTATCCAAGCCTCATGAGTATTTGCAGAGCATAAAAACACATATAATAAAAACAAAATTAACAACTGGCCTCTTAAATAGAAAATTCATGGACAAGAGTTGACTGCAAGGAATATTTGTGAAAATACCAACCTTTCTGCTAGGCTGTGAAACTGGTCATGGATAAAAGAGATAAAATTATGCTGAATTATGTATCATTTTCCGATTTTGCAAATGAAAGAAAATTGTTGTTCCTAACCATTTTTTTTCTGTAAATGGTCTTCTCCCCGTCAGATGTTTTAAGAGCTAGACTAGATTTGATGTAAAGTGTAAGGGATGTGAGATCTAGTGGCATTTGTACACAAATCAACATCTAAAGTGAGGTGGTAGTGTTGGTTTTGAACAAAGATGGTGTGTATGAATGGCAGGAGTTAAATACTGCCCCTTAGTTGATGGTTTTAGTTA